>NC_065540.1:19727020-22272020 GCF_932294415.1 Quercus robur | reverse complement strand
CCATCAATAAAATTACAATATTCTTTCTCAAAAAAAGGAAAAAAAAAAAGAAAAAAACTCAACCTCTTTTTTTTTTTTTTAATAGCTAAATTAATATTGATGTGCTTTCCAATGAAGTGTAATAAATTTATGTTTTAATCAAGTTTAATAAAAAGACAAAGAAGAAATATTATCACCGCTCCCCAACCACATTCTTGAGAAATATTGTCCTTCAAGCAATGCCAAAGGTTAATTAGGCCAAATGAGGACACGTTTCATAAGCTTTTTTCTCTGTCACGTCATGACGCAAGAGGTATTAATTAGAACTTAGAAGGCCTACCTTTTGGGTAAGAATTTTGTTCAATGTACTAGAATATTGGACGCGTCCACGACCGACATGCAGTCATTTGTATATGTGTTCCATCATGTGTTTTGAAAACAATGTACATATAAGTGGCGGCTTAAGAAAGGGTGTTTTTTAAAAAGTATAAGTTATACTATCTTATAAAAGGGAAAATTCATATATTGACAACGACAATAAAAAAAAATGTAAATATATAAAATTTATAATTATTTTTTATGATTTTTTATATTTTGAAATTGGTGTATGATAGTCTCATTATCAATACTACAAATTTCATTTTTTTCAATGTATACAACCAAACAATCATTTATCCACTGAATGTAGAACAAATTATGGAATAAAATTTAATTTTATTGGTATAAAAAAAGTGAAGATCTCAAATTTTTTTGAAGGGTAGACAAATAATTTTTTTTTAAAATTATTATATATATATATTTATATATATAATTTTATAAATTGTGTCCAGGCTTAAGGTGGCGCCGCCCCTGGACACAATTCACAGTTTCAAACTATTTCCTTTTTTGACTTCGTTTCTTTTAGAGGCAGAAACGATAATACAACTAACTATAAATTGTGGTTGGAAATTTCTTTTAAGTTTTTTCCATTTTTTTATGACCAAAATTGTCCTCACCAAGTTCGGGTTGGATGACTGGATGTGTCCATTCTTTTTTTTTTTTTTTTTGGAGAAGATGACTCCATTCTAGATGTAGGAAACAAAGAATTTCGTCTTTTACTAGAAAAATTTTAAGAACATAGAAGAAGAGAAGATTAGGATTAGAAGTAAAATGCAAGACTTTTAGCATAATTTGGATATTTATAAGTTTGATTGTAATTCTCTAGAGTTTTTTAAGATAACTCTTAACTATTTATTATAACTAGTATGTAACCAATGCTTATGCACGGGAATGATTAATTGTAGTTGTGCTGTTGATGTTAGCTTGTGTTATTAGACATATAAGACGTAATTTGACCATGACATTTGAAGATATTAAAATAGTTTTTCCTTACAATATTCATGATATTGATTACGTCAAGTTTCTTGTTACATTGCTATTATGTATATGACTTTGAAAATCATTATTGGATACTTCATATACAATATCAATTCATAATTATTGTCTGTGAAATTCTACTAAATACAACACAAACTAAAATAATAAACTGGTCAAATAGTATCTCCTAAATTGAAATAGGATAGGTGTATGTGATCGTTCTACACAATTACAATTTTTTACGTTCAATGTATTCACATACAAAATATCTGAATAGAAATTGAATAAAAAATATGCTCATTAGTTTAGGGAAAAAAAAAAAAACAAAAACAAAAACAAAAAAAAAACAAAAAAAAAACAAAAATCTAAACAAATTAATTTGTGTGGAAAGCTAACAAAAGCAAAATCCAATTTTGATTTTAACTGAATTTTCTCTAAACTTTGGTTAAAATATATATATATATATATATATTACATAGTCATAGTATATTATATAAATGACTTATAAATTTGAATTTTTTTTAGCTATATGATTAGGTTTTTTAAGGTTTATTTATATTGGGCTCTCCGTTTTCTACACTAAATTAACTCATTTAGCACAAAAATTAAAAAATTTAGATTAGATGGGACACTTGGCGTAAAATTAAACTCTAATTGAAATCCAATTTTTACACTAAATTAACTTGCTTGACACAAAAATTTAAAATTTAGATTAGATGAGACACATAATGCAAAATTAGACTCTAATTAAATTCCAATTTGAAATCTAATTGGATTTTCTCTCAGCTTTACCTATTATTATATATATAGATGAGTTAGATTTTTGTTTGTTTGTTAGATGGTTAAAAATTATTATTATTATTATTATTATTATTATTATATAATTTGATAGTTAGAATAGAGGAGATAAGATTTAAATCTTAAATATTTATGTTAAAAATACTAGAAGGTGCTAATTGAGGTATAAAACTCTTAATATACTTTTTTTTTTTTTTTTTTTTGAATTTCTTGTTGTGCCAACGTTACGTGAAACTCACCTTTGCTCTCTCATTTTCTCCCATTGCCATAGTTCCTTTCTAGCTATATTTAGTTGCCTTTTTCACTTTTATTTTGCAAGCCTTGTTGCCCCAACTGCCAAAAAAATAATGTTTGAGGAAGAGTGCCAACATGGCACTTAAGTCATTTATCCAAGGCCGTGACCTAGGGTGACACGATCATAACGATTAACAAGTATATCAATTCAGGGTTTAGCATATGTGCTCCCTTTTGTATGTCTTTTGTTATGTTAATGAGACTTTCTAATTTTTCTTGCCCTGCTATGTCTTGACTAGGTTTATTTATAAAAATTAGAGTCGTGATGAGTCTGGTTAGGTCGGTCAACTTAAGTGACAAAAATTTCTAGGTATGCTTTACATTAATTAAGATTATGGTAGGTCAACTCATCAACTAAGCAACACTGCTACTTTAATTTAACATTAATGATCATTTATTAATCCAACTACCATGCTTTAACTTAACAAGGCCATTTGCCCATTGCTAAGTTTGTTTATCTAGAATTATATAACTTAATTCAACTACCATATATGCTTCATGGCTTGCTACTTGCTAGCTTTCATTCCAATAGACTTGCTGCTACCTCTCTTTTCTTAGGGGATAGGTTAGTTTCATGACTTGGTTAGGTAATTAGGTTAGTCTTATTACTCTTTCGCCCTGGTTATTTCCCAGGGATATGTTAGTGTCATGACCTAGTTAGGTCGATAATTTATATCAGATTCCCCCAACTCCACCAACCAGTGGATAAATATTTAATTAGAGATGCCTGGCCTGAGAGGCTGGTTGGTTGGGCCATCATGTTCGTGTGGACTTGAATATATATATATATATATATATATATATATGATGATACTTAGGTCAGTAGAAATGTTCGTCCAGAAGGGAGTCATCCTCAGCTAGTCCTGATCCTGCAATAAGTCAAGCTATGAAAAGAAAGAAAATGGTCACCGTGTGGCGCCTGCCACCAGGTCTCCAATGCCAAAGTTAGAATGGCTAGAATAACAGAATGTCAGACGTAGTGTATTTTTAGTGTATGTGTACCTGTCTTTTGGACCTTATGGGTAGGTATTTATACAAGTGTTTTCCTCTTCCTTCTAACCATTGGGGCTGCCTTAATGGTGATTTTATTCTCGTATCAGTAACGCCTTCATAGAACATTGATGGTGGGTTATTTCCCCAACGGTATAGAAATTCATCATTGCTTTGTAACGCTTTATTAATGATTAAGGACGGACGAGTTTGTCCCAGCCTGATGACGATCACTGGTTGGACGGTTTCTAGGATTGTCTTCGTCATTGTGTCGTCCTATAGACGAAGGTGTAATCGGGATCATCAGTATATATGGCCCAAGTCCTCTTTATAGTTGGCTAGTGTAATAGACAATAGAATGGTCTTAATTTGTATATATATTAATAGAATGATCTTAATTTCTCTACTCAAGGCTGAAATCTATATATATTAAGAGCATCCACATCAGTGGGTGGAAACTCTTGTATAATAGAAAAAACCTCCATTTTTACACATTTTGTCTCAAAATTGCACTACATCAGTGCTTCCAAAGTCTTGTATAATCATGTATATTTATCCATGAGCTACAGTAACCGTGAATATATACACGGTTACTGTAGCTCGTGTATACAATATTTTAATAATTTCTGATTCGCTCGTTTTTTTCTCTCTCTTCTCCATCTGCACAACTAACCATCCCTCATCATGTTCTTTCTTCCTCTGATACACACTCCCACAGACACAAAATAAAAAATCAACTACAAACATCAAAAATCAACCAAAAAATCAACAACAAAATCAACCACTAGAACAAAACCGTTTGATCGGTGATCGGTGATTGTGGATCGTGGATTGGAAAGGCGATTTGGATTGGTGTTGATGGAGATCGATGTTGATGGAGATCGGTGATGGGTTGACGGAGATCGGTGAGATCGGTGTTGATGGAGATCGGTTTTAATGGAGATCGGTGTTGATGGAGTGCTTGTGATGGTGCTTCTGGGTTGACGGAGATTGGTGGATTGGAGAGGTGTTGTGGTGCTTGTGATGGCTTTGGTGTTGATGGAGTCCTTGCTTTGGTGCCTCTGGGTTTTGACCGTGAGAGAAAGAAGAAGAAAGAAGATGAAGAAAAGAAAGAGGAAACGGCAGAGATAAAAGAAAAAGAAAGAAAGAAGAAAGAAAAGGATGTATTGGAAAAAGAAACGGTAGGTAAAATAATATTAAAAAAAGAATATAAAAATATTATTTATATAAAATATAGTGTATAATAGATGAACTGATGTGGGTGTTTTGTAAAAATAGATGTGTAAAATAGAAAAGGTAGCTTTTTCAATGTAAAATAGATGATAAATTTACACGAGCTGATGTGAATGCTCTAATAGATAAAATTGAAAGAAACTTTAATTATATTTTAAATTGAAATTTAATTAGAGTCTAATTTTATGCTATGTGTCTCATTTAATCTAAACTTTTAAATTTTTGAGCCAAGTGAGTTAATTCAGTATAAAAATTGGATTTCAATTAGAGTTTAATTTTGCACTATGTGTCCCATCTAATCTAAGTTTTTTTTTTTTTTGGTACCAAGTGAGTTAATTTAGAGTCCAATATAAATAAATCATAAAAAACCTAATCATATATCTAACTCTATATATAAAATTAGAGGAAAAGAGTGTTTGAATGATTTTATATTTCTGAGTCATTTTTTTTGTGTAACTAAAAATAATTCAAATTCATAAGTTATTTATGTAATATACTATAACTATGTACAGTCCATTACTAAGTAAGTAATATATATATATATATATATATATATATATGTATATTTTAAACCAAAGTTTAAAGAAAATTCAATTAGAATCAAAATTATTGGATTTTGCTTTGTTGGCTCTCCATAAAAATTAAATTGTTTAGATTTTTGCTGTTATTTTTTCTCTAAACTAATGAGCATATTTTTTTATATTATTTTTGTTCAAATATTTTGTATGCGAAGATCTTGAACCTAAACAATTGTAATTGAGCTAAACGATCCCATGCACCTATCCTTATTCAATTTAGGAGATACTATTGGATCAATCTATTCTTTTTATTTTGTGTTGTATTTAATAGAATTTCACGTACAATTATTGTGAATTGATATTGTATATGTACTATCTAATAGTGATTTTCAAAATTATATACCTAAGAGAAATGTAATGAAAAACTTAACGTAACTAATATCATGAAAATTGTAAAGAAAAACCATTTTAGTACCTTTAAAAGTCCTGGTCGAACTAATGTTCTATATGTTTAATAACTCAAGCTAATATCAATAGCATCTCTTCAATTTATCATTCATGTGCGGAAGCATGGGTTACCTACTAATAGGACAAAATGGGCTTCTGCCCTTTTTGGGCAAATTAATTAGCCTTTTGCCCTTCTTTCTAAACTAAATAGGGAAATGCCCCTCTTTTGAAAATCGAGTTTCTCAAAATCGAGTTAAAAAAATAAAAAATTTTGGAGCCCTATAGTGACGTTTTTAAGGACCTATAGTGACATTTTAAGAACCTATAGTGACGTTTTGTAACTTGATAGCCATGAAATCGAGTTATAGGCAATTACCTATAGTGACGTTTTATAACTTGATATCCATAAAATCGAGTTATAGGCAATAAAATTGCCTATAACTCGATTTCATGGCTATCAAGTTACAAAATGTCACTATAGGTCTTTATAAACGTCACTATAGGTCCTTGAAAACGTCACTAGAGCTTAAATCGATTTTGAAAAACTCAATTTTTAAAAGAGGGGCATTTCCCTATTTAGTTTAGGAAGAAGGGCAAAAGGCTAATTAATTTGCCTGAAAAGGGTAGAAGCCCATTTTGTCCCCTACTAATAACAATTAATAGTAAGTGAGATAACTAGGTACAAGTATAACTTTTCTCCAACTTCTATTTGACTGAGAAAACGACGATCTACTGAAGCATTTTTTCAATCCCAAAAAAGCTTTCTCACATTTCTGCATACATTTAAAAAGCTTTCTTGAGCTCCCTAGCCTGGAGAATATCAAGCATTTATTGGTTGTCCCGTAGATGAACCTAGTTTAGAGCCGCTATTCTCCCTATCAGGCACTACACCTCTTTAGTTGTTCAAGAAGTTTTTGGATCTTCTCTGAGTTGTGAGACCATAAACCCATGAATATTTTCACGGGGACTTAAGCATACTTTGTAGGGTTAATTAAGCTTCATCTGTAACCTCCTCCTTCAAGTTAACCAAGTGTTGCTTAGCTTTTAGGCTCGTACGAAGAATGTCATCCAAATATGCATTTAGCCTAAACGGCATTACATTGTAAAATATAATCCTGCGCCAATAATAATTAAATGCCAATTTCTTAGTTGGCCTTGTGCGTTTTGATTTAGTTGTAGCCCGAGAAAGCCTCTCATGAAGCTGAGTAACTCATGCCAAACTGTTGAATCCACTAGTAATCCAATCCTTGACAAGTCATTCGCTTTCCTAACTACTTCTTTTTGTTAGCAAGTCATGGTGTACGCATTGTAATTTCCTAACAAAGTGAGCATGCATGAGTTTATAACTTTATACACACTTCCTCAAAAATGGCCTAATTGCTCTTTTGTTACACGAGTTTAACTGTATAAGATGGGCATTCAACTTGCTGACCAAGATGTTTTGGATCAATCCCAGGCATATATATTTGTGTCCAAGCGAATACGTTTATATTTTTCTTTAAGAAGGTCTGCATCTAGTTTTTGAGCTCTACGTGTAATAGAGACATACTTGATCGGATAGTGCTCTTACGTTGGTCATCTTCATCATTCCAATTGTTAGGACATATGTGTTTCACATGTTAAGAACATATGTCACTATTTTATATAATTAGCTAATCCTTTGACAAAACGCACTTTACTTGTATTTGGATAAATCTAGGATGTGTTTAATATTTCAAGAAACCTTATTTCAAGATCAAGTGTTAAAGTCGTGTAAGTTTATT
The DNA here is from genome assembly GCF_932294415.1 of Quercus robur. Lineage (NCBI taxonomy): Eukaryota > Viridiplantae > Streptophyta > Magnoliopsida > Fagales > Fagaceae > Quercus > Quercus robur. The sequence goes on along the minus strand of NC_065540.1, from coordinate 22,264,642 downwards.
CAAGATTCAAGCTGAGAAAGCGCCTGTCATTAAAGCTCAACAGCTAGCATCTATCGAGCTTTAACAGCTATTCAAGCCCTGTGGCTCGACAGCAGTTCGACAGATAGCTATCTATCGAGGTTTAAGAAAAATAGATTTTTCTGTTCTGTTTTCTTTCAATCCATTATGTGTTTGAGCTTTCTTTTCTCATAATCCTAGACATATAAAATGATTATTTTAAGGGCCGTCAAAGGTGACATAAGTTGCACAAGTGTTGAGCAAAGTTTGTTCATGTAAATTGTGACCAGAGATAGAATTTGCCCTAGTTCATCTCTCTTGTGAAGAAGCTGCTGTGTTTGTGCACCGTAGGGTTTTGTAACCAAGCATCTTCTTGATTTTCATTGTTTGAATGAACTGAAAAACTTTGCAGCCAACAATCTTCTCTAGTTGGTGATTGAAGTCGCGTATTGGGATCCGCGCAATCGGTTAGTCACATACTGGGAGCCATGCATTACAAGGAGAGATTGTCACTTCAGAACAAGTCCAATTGGGTATTGGGGTAAGGGTTCAACTGTAGGTTGGTAGAAGGTACTGGGATTCCTTTACTTGTAACCGCTTGTTTTGATAATAGTAGATTCTCGGGAGTGATGATCTTAAAATCACTCGGTGAGATTTTTGCTGTGTAGGTTTTCCCCGTTCGTAAACAAATCACCGTGTCAATTTAATTTCCGTTGCATATTTAGTTTAATTGGTGATTTGTTTGTACTACCACGTACATTGCATGTTAATTTGATTAATTAATAAACTTGGCTAATTAATCAATTAATTCATCATAAGGGGTCAATTCGTTTTTGGCCTATCATCAACCTAAACTAGGCTCTCCATCAGCTCCCCGACGTTAACTCGTATTCTTCATATTTTACCTTCGATCCATCAATATTAGGGGCACGTAACCTTAGTTCTACAAATTTCCGTGTAGTTATTTTCTCAGTCTCTAACTTTTACCACTCCATGTTCGATAGGGACCACATCATCAGATGATTATTCGATGCAATAGATCTTAACTGGTCAGGCCCTATCTAGCTCAAAATGCATTCACTAAAAAAAAAAAAAAATTAAAAAATAAAATAAAATAAAAAACTTGTTCTATATCAGCATTTTTTTGGGCTATTCCAGTGGTTTAAAAACATTGGGATAACCCCAGTTTTTTGTAGTAATTGCATGTTGATGGCCAATTTATTAGGTATTGTTTGTTTGAAAATTGCTTATTTTCGATAATTTATTTGCATAATATAAAACAAAAAGCTAAAAACTAGCTTTTCTTTTTATTATTTAATTTGAAAGTTAAATTATTTGAAATATAAAATTGAAACAAAAAATAGTGTAGTACGCATAAATGGTAAATAAAATAAACAAAAATTTAGTTTATACTTTCTTCCCAAACACACAAATAGTTCATCATCTTTGTTACTTATTTGGGGCTAGCCCAGTTCATCAAATGAAAAGTGGTTATGTGACAATTTTAGTTTTTGTGTTATTTGAACTAACTTTATTTTAAGAGGACCAATTTTTAATTTTAAAGTGAGCAAATAATATCTATTTAGTATTTACCACTCTATGGTTGGTCCTAACATTACTCGTTGCCTACTCAAATTTGCTTGATTTGGTTTGTGTTGCCAATTTAGGCTTCATTTATTTTGTTTTTAAAATATTTTCCATGGTAAAACGTTTTTAACCCAAGTGTTTGATTGCAATCTTAAAAACATTTTCAAGTGTTTAGCATGAAGTTATAGTTTTGGCTTCATCGTTGATTTGTTTAACCTTAATTCATTGTTGATTTGTGTAGCCTTCATATTGACTGTAAACCTTACTAGCCACATAGCCTTGGCTTCACTCCCCAACATTGGTTGCAAACCCCATTGTACTAGCAATCTCAAGTTTTGTGGCCCGTGCCACTGTGCCGATGACTAGCACTCATCACCATCTAGCCATTCCTCTGTGTGCAAGAAAGAGAGAAGGTAGTGTGTTTGGGGGGGGGGGGTCCATTTTGTTTTACTTAATCCTTAATTTTATATGCTTTTGCACTTGTCTATTTTGCTTATAAGTTAATCTAAGCAGATCTTGTTTTATTGATATATTATTGATATTGCTTTGTGAAGAGGATAAAATATAAGCCTGACGGGCCTATGGTAATGGGCCTGACGGATAGGAACTGTTGGGCTAGTGTAATGATGATCCAACGCTCTTTGAAGGCCCATCGCCGAAAGGCACAGTAAGGGCCCATGATCTAAGATCTCTATTGCTCATTGCCTAGAAACGCCCTAGAATTCCAATATGGAAATCCGAGCACAAGGGTGATTCTAGAAGACACGCACACTGAAAATAGATCTCCTCTATAAGGAAAACCTTGCTCACCATGAAAGACTGGAAGCAGAGTCCCATATGGAAAATACTTGGATACTAAGAAGGAAAAGCCGACTCTCTACTACTATAAAAGCCCTAATACCCTCGCAAATCAAGATATGCATAATTTACCCTCTCTAGCACTCTAGAGTTGTGAGAATAGTTCTAACTTAACCTTCGGAGAGTGTTTGGCCGGCACCACACCGGTGCTCTCTAAGGCTTTCTTTCGATTGTTTTTGTTGTGCAGGTTCGCTTTGAGTCGCGAGTGCTGTGTGACCTATTAGTGATATTTTCGACATCATCAGTTGGCGCCGTCTGTGGGAAACGTAGCACATTATCGCTTCCTAGACAAAAAAGTTACATGGTACTCACTCGCTCAATGGCGACCACTAACGATGTTCAAGAAGAAGAAGCCCCTACGACTGCTCTTGAGAGACAGGTCAGGACGCTCGCCACAGCCGTGGAGCGCCTCACCAAACAAAATCACGACTTAGAAGAGCAGCTGAACCAGAAAAATGCGGCGACCAATAACCAAGGAGCGGATCAAGAAGGGACCAGCGCTGAAAGGAGGAATCACGAAGGACCACAGGAGAGCAACGCCCCGAGCAGACCAGTGAGACGGGACACTAGCATTCCTTCTCTGGCAGATACGACTCCACCACCCATCATCGCGGAGATGCAGGCGATGAAGGAACAGATGGAAGTGATGATGAACGCTCTCAAGGGACGAGTGTCCAGTGATCTTGACGACCTTGTCAACCGGATTGACTCGCCCTTTACGACAACCGTCAACTCCTTCCCCCTGCTAAGCAAGTTCCGCATGCCAAATATGGATAGTTATGACGGGGTCAAAGACCCTCTAGATCACCTAGAGACCTTCAAGACCCTGATGCACCTTCAGGGAGTGGCAGACGCGATTATGTGCAGGGCCTTTCCTACAACCCTAAAGGGCGCAGCGAGGATTTGGTTCAGCCGGCTAGCACCCAACTCCATCAGCACCTTCAAGGAGCTAAGCGCTCAATTTACTACGCACTTCATTGGAGGACATCGGTATAAGAAGTCCACAGCTTGCCTAATGAATATCAAGCAGCGAGAGGAGGAGACATTAAGGGCCTACATATCACGCTTCAATAAAGAGGCGCTCTCGATCGATGAAGTCGACGACAAGATACTGGTAGCAGCATTCACGAATGGGCTGAAGGGGGGTAAGTTTTTGTTCTCCCTATACAAAAACGACCCAAAGACCATGTCAGAGGTGCTTTACAGGGCCACCAAATATATGAACGCTGAAGACGCGCTATTAGCCCGAGAAGATAGGCCCAAGAAAAGAGACCGACAAGAAGACCCCCGACAGGACTAGGGGCGGAAGAAAGGCAGGATAGGAGACCGAAGGGAGGAGAGACGCCCTAAACCCATGGGCGGAAGGTTCACAAGTTTCACCCCGTTAACCACCCCAATAGACCAAGTCCTAATGCAGATTAAGGACGAGGGGGCCCTGACGTTTCCGAGAAAGTTGAAGAGTGATCCCAACAAACGATCCAGGGATAAATATTGCCGCTTCCACCGTGACCATGGTCACGACACAGTCGATTGCTACGACTTGAAGCAGCAAATTGAAGCCCTTATCCGACAAGGAAAGCTGCAAAAGTTCGTCAGCAAGGAGAGAACGGATCCACTCCCGCAAGAACAACACCCTCGGCGAGAGAACGAGCGACCAAGACCTCCCATAGGGGACATAAGGATGATAGTTGGAGGAACAGTTGCAGCCGGGTCTTCAAAAAAGGCCCGCAAAACATACCTCCGGATGGTGCAGAGCGTCCAGCTGACGGGCACCGTGTCGAAGATAGCAAGGAGAGAAGGCCCCATTATCGGGTTCTCAGAGGAAGATGCACAACGCCTACACCACCCACACGATGATGCCCTTGTCGTCAGCATGCGGGTAGGAGACTACAACATGCACCGGGTGTTGATCGACAACGGCAGCTCAGCCAATATCTTGTATTATCCGGCGTTCCAGCAAATGAGGATTGACAAGGAGCGATTGATACCGACGAACGCCCCGCTCGTTGGTTTTGGAGGGAGCCGGGTATTCCCTTTGGGCGCGGTCACGTTATCAGTAACGGTAGGCGATTACCCCCAGCAAATCACCAGGGACGTAACCTTCCTGGTGGTCGACTGCTCATCTGCTTACAACGCTATCCTCGGACGACCCACGCTCAACTCATGGAAGGCGGTGACATCGACTTACCACCTGATGATCAAGTTTCCTATGGATTATGGGGCAGGAGAGCTCCGCGGAAGCCAAATGGCCGCACGGGAATGCTACGTGGCTATGATGGAGATGGAAGACCAAATCCAGGCCTTGAACATAGAAGAGCACCGAACGGTGGCAGAACCAACAGAGAAGCTAGAAGAGATAACTCTCGACAGCTCCAATCCGGACCGAACAACCAAAATCGGAACGCTCGCCAAACCCTTCAATTCGTCAAGAGCTCATAACTTTCTTGAGGAGCAATCAAGATGTGTTTGCTTGGAGTTATGATGACATGCCAGGAATCGATCCCTCGGTCATGGTACATAAATTGAATGTACTGCCCTCCTTTCCACCCATCCGACAGAAGAAGAGAGTGTTCGCCCCGGAACGAGACCAAGCAATAGCGGAAGAAGTCCGCAAACTACAAGAGGCAAGCTTCATTAGGGAAGTCTACTATCCCGATTGGCTGGCGAATGTAGTAATGGTGAAAAAAGCGAATGGCAAGTGGCGGATGTACGTGGACTTCACCGATCTTAACAAAGCGTGTCCCAAAGATAGCTATCCCCTACCAAGGGTCGACGTCCTAGTAGACTCAACGGCTCAACACCAGTTACTAAGCTTCATGGACGCTTTCTAGGTTATAACCAGATCCGCATGCACGAGGCTGATCAGGAGAAAACTTCGTTCGTGACTAGTCAAGGACTCTTCTGCTACAAAGTAATGCCATTAGACCTAAAAAATGCGGGGGCAACATACCAAAGACTGATGAACAAGATGTTCGCGCAGCAAATCGGGAGGAATGTCCAGGTCTACGTTGATGACATGTTAGTGAAGAGCCAGAAGGAGGAAGACCACCTGGAAGATCTTAGGGAAACATTCGGTACGCTTCGATCCTATAACATGAAGCTCAATCCAGGAAAGTGCGCATTCGGCGTAACAGCAGGAAAATTCCTAGGATTCATGGTATCTCAAAGAGGGATTGAGGCTAACCCGGACAAGATCCGAGCCATAATAGAGATGGCCCCCCCGCGAAATGTGAAGGAAGTACAAAGCCTTAACGACAAGATAGCGGCATTAAATAGATTTGTGTTGAGAGCCACGGACAAATGTTTGCCCTTCTTTCGTACGTTAAAGAAGTCTTTTGAGTGGACGGATGAGTGTCAGTGAGCATTCGAAGAGTTGAAAGCATATCTATCTTCACCACCCCTACTGAGTCCCTTGCAACTAGGTGAAGAACTCTTCCTCTACTTGGCTGTCTCCCCTGTCGCAATCAGCGCAGCCTTAATTAGAGAAGAGGATAGGGTACAGAAGCCCGTATACTACGCCAGTCGGGCGCTCTGCGGTGCCGAAGAAAGATACCCACCTATGGAGAAACTCGCTTTTGCATTAGTCATGGTGGCTCGCAAGCTCAAGCCCTACTTTCAAGCCCATACCATGAACGTAATGACCGACAAGCCCTTGCGAAGGGCATTGAGTAATCCTGAAGCTGCAAGTCGACTGACGCTGTGGGCGATAGAATTGAGCGAGTTTGATATCAAGTACCATCCACGTGCAGCCATTAAAGGACAGGTCGTAGCCGACTTCATAGCAGAATTTACTCGTGACGAAGACAAGGGGGCAGAAGAGTCCCCCCAGTGGAGCATATATACCGACGGATCATCCAATCGGCGAGCCGAGGGAGCCGGCATCGTATTGCTGTCACCTAAAGGAGACAAGATTGAATGTATGGTCCGTCTCGACTTCCCCACTACCAACAATGAAGCGGAATACGAAGCAGTGGCGGCAGGACTCGACCTAGCCAAAGCCGCTGGAGTCGAGAGCGTAGTCGTTTACTGCGACTCTCAAGTCGTGACCAATCAAGTAAACGGAGATTATGAATGCAAGGGGGAAAGGATGAAGAGATATCTTGATCAAGTAAGGGCGAGAGTCGACGAGCTAGAAGCCAAGGTCATCCAAATCCCCAGGGGAGAAAATGAGCTCGCCGATCGGCTAGCCAAAACCGCTTCAGCAGAACATATGATAACACCGGGTAATGTACTTTCTTTTGTTCAACTTTCTCCACTAATAGACCCCGGCAACATGCAGGAGATACGCTCCAAAAGTAACTGGACTACACAGATAATTTCATACTTAAAGGACGGGTTACTGCCAGATGAGAAGGAGGCAGCAAGAAAGCTAAAGGTCCAAGCGGCAAGGTTCGTCTTGATAAAAGACATTCTGTACAAGAGAGGTTTCTCCCGTCCATATCTAAGATGCTTGGGGGCCGAAGAGGCAGACTACGTAATGAGGGAAGTACACGAAGGGATATGCGGGAACCATTCTGGATCAAGGTCATTGGTGCACAAACTGGTGCGAGCTGGGTATTACTGGCCAACCATGCAGAAGGATGCCGAGTCTTACGTCAAAAGCTGCGACAAATGCCAGAGATTCAGCAATGTTATTGGACAGCCAGCCGAGGAGCTAACACCTATGACGGCTCCATGGCCGTTCGCTTAGTGGGGACTAGATATCATGGGACCTTTCCCAACGGCGGTAAGGCAGCTGAAGTTCTTGGTAGTAGGTATTGACTACTTCACGAAATGGGTAGAAGCGGAAGCCTTGGCCACCATTACAGAGAAGAACATTAGAAGTTTTGTCTGGAGGTGCATCGTATGCAGGTTTGGTATCCCTAGAGTCCTTGTCTCAGATAACGGGAGGCAGTTCGACAACGGCTACTTCCGGGATTTCTGCTCACAGCTAGGAATAAGAAACCACTACTCATCACCCGCCCATCCTCAGGCTAATGGCCAGGTTGAAGTCACGAACCGATCCCTGCTTAAGATTATCAAGACTCGGCTCGAGGGGGCAAAGAGCATATGGCCCGAAGAATTGCCAAGCATACTATGGGCATACAGGACAACGACAAGGACCCCAACAGGAGAGACGCCATTCCGACTAACGTACGGGAGCGAGGCAGTCATCCTGGCCGAAGTTGGGCTCACAAGTTACAGGGTTCACAACCATGACAAGAGCAGGAATGACGAAACAATGAGGCTACAGCTGGACCTGATAGACGAGGTTAGGTCGGCGGCGGAGCAAAGGATTGCTAGATACCAGGATCGCATGGCCAGACAGTACAACTCTCGGGTCTGACACAGGGACTTCCAAGTAGGAGACCTCGTACTCAGGAAGGTCATGGGTGCAACTAGAGACCCTACACAGGGAAAGCTCGGCCCCAATTGGGAAGGACCTTATCGAGTTACGTCATGGAAAAGGAAAGGAACCTACCACCTGGAGACGACAGACGGAAAGAAGCTGCCTCATCCATGGAACGCCGAGCACTTGAGAAAGTACTACCAGTAATAGTAACACGGCGAACGACGACCAGTTTTTTTCTTAAGTTTTTTAATTATTAGTTTTTCTTCAGCTATTTTTCGCTACAATCTAGTCGTGCCTTTTTAAGCCCAAGAGGGCAGGCACTTTTCCTTTACGCATTTCTATTAAGAATAATAATCAGATACGATTTTGATTTTCTACATGGATGTGTTATTATAATTGCCCACAAGATGGGCAGATACAAAATAAAGTCCACGAGATGGACGGATCATCCCAGGAGGATGACCACTTAAAGCCCACAAGATGGACGGATCATCCTACATGGATGACAACTTGAAGTCCAAAAATGGACGGATCATCCTAAAAGGATGGCCACTTGAAGTCCACAAGATGGACGGATACAAAATGAAGTCCACAAGGTGGACGGATCATCCCAGAAGGATGACCATTTGAAGTCCAAAATGGACGAATATAAAATAAAATCCACAAGGTGGACGGATCATCCCAGAAGGGTGACCGCTTGAAGTCCAAAATGGACGGATATAAAATAAAGTCCACAAGGTGGACAGATCATCCCAGAAGGGTGACCACTTGAAGTCCAAAATGGACAGATATAAAATAAAGTCCACAAGATGGACGGATCATCCTACATAGATAATAAAATAAAGTCCACAAGGTGGACGGATCATCAACTTGAAGTCCAAAATGGACGGATATAATATAAAGTCCACAAGGTGGACAGAACATCCTAGAAGAATGACCACTTAAAGTCCTAAATAGACGGACATAAAACATGTCCACAAAATGGACGAACCATACCACAAGGATGACGATTGGAAGTCCAAAATGGACGAATCCAAAATGAGTCCACAAAGTGGACGGAACATTCTACAAAGGTGACGAGCCCAAACCAAAGTGGACGGATAGACAGGTTTCCAAAGAATAAATTCTTAGGATCAAAAATATACCTATACATGCCGGATCCAATAAGTAATTAATAGCTGGACGGATGTAAATAGGTCAAACAATGACAGAATTCAAGAGCAAAATTAGAAAATTCAAAAAATTAAAACATTTAACATATAAAATGAAGTGAACGGATGCATTTAACAAAAAATAGGCCATTAAAAGGCAATGTTTACATATCATCAACAACGGATGAGAATTGTTCCCAAAGTACATGAAAAAGAAAAAATCCAGCTATTGAGCTTTGTCCGCATTGACGACGGACTGAGGAACCGTTTCCGTGTCAGGCTTAGCTTGTTCAACTTTTGCTGGTGCTGACTCCTCGTCACTAAGGGCATCGTCATTAGCAAAGAGGTCATCTGTATCCTCTGAAGCAACAGGCACGACGGATGTCTAAGCTGGGTCTTCAACTTTGAACTTCGAAATGTCCAAGTCTGGATAAGCTTGCTTGACCTGACGGAGGGCATCCATGAAGCCTTGATGGAGAGAATCACCTAGCTCAGTAATTAGGGCGTCGGAGTCACGGTATTCACGAACTGCAACATCCTTAGCCTGACGGACTTCATTTTTCAGATCTACTATCTCCTTGTCCTTGCTCTCTAGAGCCTTCTTCGCCTCTTCCGTCACCTGTTCAAGGCTTTTCCTTGCCTTCTCTGAAAGTTCAAGCTTCTTCTCCATCTTGGGTTTCCAGTTTCGCAACTGAAGAAGTTCTTCCTCCGTCTGCTCCGCTTTCGCCCGTACACGATCCAAGGCCGTCTCATGGCTGAGGCACCATCCCATCAACCCCTTCATCATGACCATTGCCTAAAAAATAATAACAACGATAGTTATGAAACGAACAATGGGCAAAGAGGATGTAATTTGCATTTGAATAGTAGACGGGCTGTCTTACCTGTGTAATTGCAAAAAGGCCCGTCTCACCCATGGCCTCCGTCGAGTGATTGCCTAGGTCTTCATAATCCTTCGCCGATATGATGGAGGAAATCTGTTCTAAGGCGTGCTTAGAATCCTCTCGAAGAAGGACGGGCGGCTTCTCTTGATCCTTTGATGGGCCCTTCATTAGGCCCTTCCCAACCCCGTGCTTGATTGGAGTTGCGGTCTTCGGAGGCTCCGCCATAAGTCCCACGATGGGTTCTAAAGACACTTTGGCCTTCTTGGCCTGACAATCCACTTTGGGCTGAGTTTTCCTCTTGGCAGACGGATTGCTTGGGCCCGTCACAGGGGGAGCATCATCGCCGGTCTTCTTTGCGGCTTTGGCTCTGATCAAAGCTCTTCTCTTGGCGTCATCCATCTCTGAAACACGGACGGGGGTATTAATTATCAAAATAAGTTACGTAGCTTACCAAGAATAGGGTGACGAACTTACGCCTCCTGATCTGTGCTTCGTATTTGACGGCTGCAGCTGTTGGTTCTGGTCCGTTGCAATACCAATGAATGGTCTTAAGTGTCACAAGCTTCGCCCAAGTCCTTTCCTCCGGCTGGGTCTTTGAGAAGATTTTCTCAAGAAAGGTGAACTCCTTAAAATCGACTTGGGGGCGTCGTCTAACTGCAAAGAAGAGAGGACGGTTAGATTGTTTCAAACATACATAATGAAAATAAGTAAAAATTTTGAGGACGGTCCATGCTAGACGGGTGTAATATGCCCCAAGTAGTGTTGACGGGCATGAAATCCGTGTCCCCTGGACGACACATCCAATCGTCACCCTCTAGGAAGAAGTAACGGCTCTTCCAATCCCTATTTGAGTCTGGCGTATCATAGATGACTTTCAATAGCGGACTCCTGCGGACGAAGCTATATATTCCCCTAGACCTATCTATTTTGTCCGGACGGTAGCAATGAAGGAACTCTCTAACCGTCAGCCTCTTGGCTCCGTCGGACATTACGTCGTACAAGATCTCCATCGCTATGAAGACCCTCCAAGCATTAGGGGAAATTTGGTTCACGGATAATCCCAGATGACGGAGGAGCTCACGGTGAAGCGAACTCAAGGGGAACCTGAGTCCGGCCTTCAACATTTGCTCATAAACCCCGACATCATCTACCCCTTCATAATAACATTTCTCTGATTTATAGGGTAGACGGATGAAAATATTTTCTGGAATTTGATAGTTATCCCTAAACGTCTTAAAGTGCTTCTCTTTGATGACAGACGAGAAGTAATTCACCGTCCATTCTGGTAGCATGACGAACTCCCTGAGCCCATCAGCACCAACGACGGATCTAACAATCTATTCCTCACCGCCATCAGATCCTTCGTCTTGTTCAACCACCTCCATATCCTCATATGTTGAGGACGAGGAGGAGGTGGACGGACTCCTATCGTCACCAGGACTATCTTGTTCTCTATGACCGGACGGATATACTTCCTCGTAATCCAGCTCGTCACGAACAACCGACTGGTTACTGGATGCACTAGACTTTTCCTACATAAAACGACAAGAGCCTAAGACTCTGACGGGGTCTATGTGTCCATAACGGGTGTGGATGGTAAGGAAAATGAAAACAAGATTGACTTTGAAAAGAGCACTTACCAATTTTATAAACGAAATGAGTAAGTATAGGACTGACGGTTGAAGCAACTGGACGGTTCAGCCTCTGACAAAACGTGATGGGTATGCTCTGATAGGTGTGACGGGTGAGCTCTGACAGGTTAATTTTTGCTGAAACTGAAGAAATGTGAGGGATAACTCCCCTTATTTATAAGGGAAATGCACGGAAGTCGAAGCGTCGCTTCGATTCGAGATAAAACCCAATCAAATTATGACACGTGTCACCATCATTAATGACTTTCGTACAGCCTGTCTGTAGTTGGTATGGTCGACGGACTCCTTGTTTGGATCGTCATCCTAGCTTGCGCGAATCCGTCAACCCATTGTCACCATAACCTTTAAACCTCCTTTTTGTTTTATTGGCCTCATTCCGTCATAGAAAATATCCGTCACACCCTTTACCTTAGGTTCGTCACCCCATGGTTCCTTTGTCCTAAGAGATGACGGACCCTTGGGGTGAAAGGGGCAACTGAAGAGGATAAAATATAAGCCTGACGGGCCTATGGTAATGGGCCTTACGGATAGGAACTGTTGGGCCAGTGTAATGATGATCCAACGCTCTTCGAAGGCCCATCGCCGAAGGGCACAGTAAGGGCCCATGATCTAAGATCTCTATCGCTCATTGCCTAGAAATGCCCTAGAATTCCAATATGGAAATCCGAGCACAAGGGTGATTCTAGAAGACACGCACACTGAAAATAGATCTCCTCTATAAGGAAAACCTTGCTCACCACGAAAGACTGGAAGCAGAGTCCCATATGGAAAAGACTTGGATACCAAGAAGGAAAAGCCGACTCTCTACTACTATAAAAGCCCTAATACCCTCGCAAATCAAGGTACGCATAATTTACCCTCTCTAGCACTCTAGAGTTGTGAGAATAGTTCTAACTTGACCTTCGGAGAGTGTTTGGCCAGCACCACACCGGTGCTCTCTAAGGCTTTCTTTCGATTGTTTTTGTTGTGCAGGTTCGCTTTGAGTCGCGAGTGCTGTGTGACCTATTGGTGATATTTTCGGCATCATCACTTTGTAACTTTGTTAATCAAATTGGACAATTTTCCAAACTATACTTCCAACAATCTTAAGAAGCGATTTCTGTTTGTATTGATTAACAAAATGTATGATGTTCCTAATATTATCTTAGAATCTGAGGCAGCACTTGTTTCGGAAATGAAGTTAGTCAATAACATAACTGATTGGGTAGTGGACACTAGGGCAACTAGACACATTTGCTTCAGCAAGCAGTTATTTCTTAATTATGAGGAAGTAATAGATGAAGAGAATGTTTATTTGGGAGACTCTGGTACTGTAAGAGTTGTTGGAAAGGGAAAGGTAGTTCTGAAATTTACTTCTGGTAAGTCTTTAGCCTTGCACTTCGTTCTTCATGTTCCTAACATATGTAGAAAATTAGTGTCTCGGTTCTTGCCCAATAAGGTGGGCCTGAAACTTGTTTTTGAATCTAATAAGATCGTTCTTTGTCAAAATGGTGATTTTGTGGGCAAGGGATTTTGTCATGAAGGCTTATTTGTGCTTGAAACTGATTGTGAGAACTTGAATATATCTAGTAACTCTTCTGCTTATATTGTTGAGTCTTTGGATCTTTGGCATGGTAGGCTAGGGCATGTGAATGTTGCAGCCGTCAAAAGAATGAAACAAATGAGCCTAATTCCAAACTTAACTAATTCAGAGCATTCAAAGTGTGAAATATGTTTAGAAGCAAAACATTTCAAAAAACCTTTCAAAACAATATGACATTTATAGATGACTACTCTAGATATACAAGAGTATACCTTTTAAGTAGTAAAGATGAAGTTGAAAACATGTTAATAAAATTTAAGACAGAAGTTGAAAATCAAAAAAATAAGAAAATTAAAAGGCTTAGGTCTGATAGAGGAGGAGAATATGGTTCAGCTTTGTTTAAAAAATTTTGTGAAGAAAATGGTATTATTCATGAAGTCACTGCACCCTGTACACCTGAACGAAATGGAATAGCTAAGAGAAAAAATAGAATTCTAAAGGATATGATGAATGCCATGCTCATTAGCTCTGGTCTTCCTTCCAACATGTGGGGGGAGGCTATCCTTTCTGCATGTCATGTATTAAACAGGGTCCCACATAAAAAGATTAGAAAAACTCCATATGAACTATAGGAAGGACGTGCACCAAACTTAGGGTACTTTAAGGTGTGGGGTTGTTTGGCAAAGGTTGGAATTCCTGAACCACATAAAGAAAATATAGGTCCTAAAACCAAGGATAGTGTCTTCATAGGATATGCACAAAATAGTCCTGCATATAGGTGCTTAGTTTTGGAGACTAACACCATAGTGGACTAGGGATGCTGATTTCTTTGAGCATATTTTTCCTATGAAGAGAACGAGACTCACTAATGAGTCCTCATCAATCATACCTCAAGTGAGATCAAGTTCAAACTTAGATGAAAGCCACTCAACACAAGAGTTAAGACGTAGTAAAAGACCTAAAAAGGGAACCAATTTTGGGCCTAACTTTATCACTACTTTTCTCATTGAAGATGACCCAAAAACTTATCAAGAGGCCATGAAATCAGTAGATGCAACCTTTTGGAAGGATGCAATCCATAGTGAGTTAGAATCAATTATGGCTAACCATACATGGGAATTAGTTGAACTCCCTAGAGGATGCAAGACCATTGGTTGCATGTTAGGACATATGTGATTCACTTGTTAGGAACATATGTCACTATTTTATGTAATTGGATAATCCTTTGACAAAACGCATTTTACTTGTAATTGGGTAGATCTAGGATGTGTTTAATACTTCAAGAAACTATGTTTCAAGATCAAGTGTTAAAGCAATGCAAGTTTGTCCAAGAAACAAGTTGAAGAAGTGATGTTCATTAAAGCTCGATAGCTAGCTATCTATTGAGACCCGTGGCTTGACAGCAGCTCGATAGATAGGGTATCTGTCGAGGTTTATGAAAAACAGAATTCTAGTTCTGTTTTGACACTAATCTGTGATTATGTGTTTGTGTTTTCTTTTCTCACAACTCTAGACATATAAAAGGTTTGTTTTAAGGGCCGTCAAAGAGTTCACAAGTTGCACAAGTGTTGAGCAAAATTTGTTCAAGCAAATTGTGATTGGAGATAGAATTTGCCCTAGTTCATCATTCTTGTGAAGAAATTGCTATATTTGTGCATCGTAGGGTTTTGTGACCAAGCATCTTCTTGATCTTCATTGTTGGGATGAACTAAAGAACTTTGCAACCAACAACCTTCTCTAGTTGGTGATTAAAGTCGCGTATTGGGATCCGTGCAATTGGTTAGTCACGTATTAGGAGCCGTGCATCAAAAGGAGAAATTGTCACTACAGAACAAGTCCAATTGAGTATTGGGGTAAGGGTTCAACTTTAGGTTGGTATAAGGTACTGGGATTCTTTTACTTGTAACCGCTTGTTGTGATAATAGTGGAATTTCGAGAATGGTGACCTTAAAATCACCCGGTAGGGTTTTTGTCGTGTTGGTTTTCCCCATTCATAAACAAATCACCATATCAAATTTATTTTCCGCTGCATACTTAATTTATTGGTGATTTGTTTGTGCTACCACGTGTTTGCATGTTAATTAACTTAATTAATTCACTTGGCTAAATTAATTGGTTAATTTATCACAAGGGGTCAATTCATTTTCAGGCTATCAAGTGGTATTAGAGTAGGCACACTCTGATTAGGGTTAATCTTTAATGTGTTGATCTATTGACCCCTGTTTGTCATGGATAGATGACAGTCATTAATTATACCTCTTTTATTTGATGGCACTAACTATGCATACTGGAAAGTACGCATGAGAGCTTTCTTGCAGTCTTTAGATGAAGAGGTGTGGCAAGCTGTAGAGATTGGCTGGACCAAGCCAAAGGAAGCGCCGGCTGATTGGGATGATGCCAAGATCAAGGCGGCAAACTTCAACAGCAAGGCATTGAATGCTTTATTCAATGCAGTTACTAATGAAGAGTTCAATAAGATATCCTCTACTGAAATTGCTAAGGAGGCATGGACCATTCTCCAGACAACCTATGAAGGAACTAAGGCTGTCAAAGATTCAAAGCTTTAGAGGCTCATTACAAGCTTTGAAGAAATCAAGATGGAGGAGGATGAGTCGTTCAATGAGTTCTATGCCAAGCTCAAGGACATAGTGAACTTAGCCTTTAATCTTGGGGAAACCAATCCTGAACCCAAGATCGTGAGGAAAGTGCTCAAATCTCTACTCGAGAGATTCCATGCAAAGATCACGACGATCTAGGAATCAAAAAATATTGACAAGATTCCTTTAACAGATCTGGTTGACAATCTACAGACCTATGAGCTAGGGTTAACTAGAATTGGCAAATCGGGTAAAGGCAAGCATGGCACTAAAAGCCAAGAGCAGTGACACAGATGAGTCTTCAGTCGATGAAGATTCTAAGATGAAGTCCTACATCACCAGGCAATTCAAGAAGTTCATGAAGAATGCCAATGGGAAGGGCTTCGAGAAGGACCGTAGGCAATCCAGTTCTTCTCAGTTCAAGAGCCAAGACAAAGGGAAGAAGGATGCTAGGGATGGCTGTTAGTATATTTTTCCCGCAAGACCTAAGTGCTTTGGGTGTCAAAGCTTTGGTCACATAAAACAGGAGTGTCCTACATATCTTAAGAGCATTGGGAAGAGCAACGCACTTGCTGCTACTTTGAGCTTGAGGATGATTCCGACAATGAGGATGACGGAATCCTGAATGCCTTCACTGCCACTGTCAATGCTACTGAAGGGATTGTTGAAGATGTGGATGAAGAAGAAGAATTGGTGGAGTCCAAGTTTGAGAAGATGGATGATCAAGATGATATCCATACAGCCTATGAGAAATTATACAAGCTTTTTGAGAAACATGAGAAACTTTATAGGCTGACCACCAAGAAGCTCAGTGATGTGGAACTTGATCGTGAAGAGCTTTTCACAAAGTTTGATGAAACTAATCAGACTATTGGAGCACTGAGGTTCAAGAACAATTTCTTGGCTGAGAAGACCAAGAAGCTTGAAGCGGAGCTGTTTCAAGTCAAAGCTCAATTGGGAAGGACTTCAAGTGCAAAGGTTGATGAGATGCTCAATCTTCAGAAATTTGCTTTTGATTGAACAGGTTTAGGGTATGGTCTCTCTTCTTCTAATATTGCTTCTACTAGTACTACTGTTTTTGTTCCTCCTAGTAATAATGTTATTGAGAACAATGATGTTAAAACTGATATAGCTAGTGAGAACATAGACAAAGGTAAATCTATCTTAGGAGCACCCCCTAAGCAAGATAAGAAAGAAGCTAAAAACCCTAGGGCTAAGAAGGCTAACTCTCAAAAGCCTAAACAGAAGAAGTAGCATCTCTGTCATCATTGTGGAGTTGCCGGTCATACAAGACCAAATTGCTATAAGTGGTTAGTCACTCAGCAGAGCAACGGCATGATAGCATCTGGAAACTAGAATCAACTTCAATCATCTCTTGCTCCTCTTGGAAATCTTTTCAAAGCCCTCATATTCCTTTCGAACTTGAACAATTTCAATTCTTCCCCCTCACCGCCAGTTCAAGGGTTCACTTAAAGGAAAGGTTCTTCCAAGGTGTGGAAGGAAAAGGCCTCTAAGTGATTCTATCACTTTTCTCTTTCTCTCTTCTTGTTTTTGTGTTTGCATTACTTGTGTGTTTTGCTTTCAAGATTTGAGTCAGTCTAGTTTTATGTTTTGCTTTGTTTAACATGTTTTTGTTTGTTTTCAGTTTTGTTTATTTTGTTTTTCATATAAATTTTTTTTTGAAAAATCAGAAAAATACAAAAATAGTGTGTGTTTTGTGTACATTGGTACTTGTGTACCTTGGAAGGTCATTGAAACAAAGTTTTCTAAATTTTTTATTTCTTGTAGCTTAGATGAGCATCTCTATGCACAACTAAGCAAGTGAGCTTTGTGACTCGTGTTTGTGATGAGTAAGGCTAAGTGATCTCTTGTACTTAACATTCGTATCACTCTTTTTGACCGGAAGGACTAGAAAATCCTAAGAGAAAGGCATAAATAACCATCTCACCACTGTTGCCCGCCAATCATGAAATGACATTTGTGTGCTTTGGCATAGCAAAATTGGAATGTCAAAAGCTTAACATAATTGGGTAATTCTTTTCTATCTCTTATATGCCCATGCATGATTTGCTTAAAAAGAAAAATATGCAAAGAAAAATAAAAAGCAAAAAGATCAAAATGCTTTAAATATGATTGCAAGCATGTATTCTAGGTGATGTGAGAGTTATAGGATGTACCTCGAAGGTGATAGTCCCCATCAAACAGTTATGATTGTATGTGAGTTAAAGTGACTTTCTCATATCTCAAATCGTCATAACATGTATACACTTATGCAATCTTGCAATGTTTTTCACACACAACACGTAATATTCTTTGCTACTCCTGATACATGTGTAGGTATAATGTGATTTGGCCATCACAAGGTTTATATGTGTTAATGTATGCTTACTAAACTGTTTTAACTTGTTTTTGAAATATAAAATTGGTTAGACTTGTTTAGTATGTGTGTGTGTGTGTGTGTGTGTGTGTGTGTGTGTGTGTGTTTTTTTGGGATTTATGTGCTTAAAATTGTTGTTGAGAGATGATTTTGAGAGCTTAAAATGTTGTTTGGATCCTTGGTTAAGTTGCATACTTGATTGCATTCATATCTGTGTTTTTTCCCTTCTTGAAAATTTGTTTTTAAGCAATCTCGACACCTCCTCGACACCTGGCTATCTGTTGAGCTCTTAAGCTGTTTCATATTGCAATCTTGACACTTCCTCAACAGCTAGGTGGATCGATAGAGAAAGTTCCTAGATCCTCGATAGCCTCTCGACAGTTGGTGGATTGATCGAGCTTCTTTTCTTGTGTCTTTGCCTTGTACTTCGACACCTTCTCAATAGCTGCATCTGTTGACGTTGTTTTTCTCGACACCTTCCTCAACAGATGGCTCAACACCTCTATTTGTCGAGATTTACTGACCTTCTATATAAAGGTCTAGCACGATCCGGTTCTCGTTTCTCTTGATCTCTCTCTCGATAGCTTCGTGTTCTTTCCTCCCAAACCTCTCTCATTCACTCCAAACTACTTCCTCAAGGTTTTTTCAAGCTTTTACAAGTTTTTCTTCACTTGGTAAGCGTCAAATCTCTCATTTACATGCATTTTCATGTTTTGAAACCTAGGTTTTGGGGTTTTTGAAAATTTTTTGGGTTTTTCAAAATTGATGAGTTATTGTTGAACTTTTGGGATGGGTTTTTGCTTAAATGATCTTAAAACTTCATGCATTGCATCTCATGTGTATTATAACAATATTATCATGCATTTAGATATGTGCAAATTGATTGTGTGCTGGTAGGATTTGATTGGGCTGAGCCTATGATGCAATTTCTTTTGCATGTCACATGTTCATGCATTCCCCATGCATACGTACTCCTTTTTCAATATACTTGCTATATTTGAAATGTGTTGGGACTTTTCTGATTGTCTCTTTCTCTCCCTCTTTCTTCTATTTATGTTAGTCGTGTCTATGGCACCTAAGCATAAGTCAGCTTTGTCCCAGAACCCTCTTCATTCCGAGGCATTGTCTTCGTCTTATGATTTTATTCCTTCTTCTATTCTGTTTCGTGATGAGGATGCCCGAAAGGACTTCTTGGAGAACTTTTCTCAACGAGGTGTTCATTCGAAATGCTGAGTCATTTTGGCGGACTTCGCCAACACTGACCTACCCGATGTCATTCACAGTCGGGGTTAGGAGTCATTGTGTGACATCCCAGTCACATGTCCATCCATGTTGATTCAAGAGTTTTACTCCAACATGCATGGATTTGATTATTCAGTACCTCCCTTTTTTACTCGCGTTCGAGGTACGCGTATTGTTGTCACACCGCAGTTTGTTGCGGATGTGCTTCGTATTCCGAGGGTAGAGCATCCTGACTACCCCGGAAGTGAGCATCTGAGGACAGTGTCCAAAGACGAGATGATTTTTACTTTCTGCAAGCGCCCTTCTGATTGGGGTGATCGTCAGTTTACACCATGTAAAGCCTTTGCTAAAAGTCCTAGATTCATGAACATGGTGATGACTTTTGTTTTGCACCCACTCTCTCACTACAACTCTATCATAGAGCCTCATGCTCAATTTTTGTTATCTCTTCTTGAGCATGTTACTATTGATTTTCCTTCATATTTTATTCTTTCTCTTATAGATGTGTATAGGGATACGGCTACTCGTGATAAGCTCATTTTCCCTTCGGCTATCACGCGGATTTCATGCTATTTTTCTGTTCATTTTACCTCTTCCGACCATTTTTCTGTCATGTGTGCCATAGACGCCGCTACCATTAAACGTAGCGAGGCGTAGTTTAGGCCACGGCAGTCGGATTCAGCAACTCTTCCCTCCCGTTCAACTCCATCTCGTTCTGCTCCATCCACATCCGCTCCCTCCTCTTCTACAAGCGATGTGTCACTCGAAGACATCATGGCGCAACTGTAGCACATGGATGCTCGCCTTGATATACTTTCTATAGAGTTGTATCAGGTGAATGTTTGTGTCGGTTGTATTGCACGGCGGCAGGCAATCATGGGTGGCTTTACTCCTAAGGCTTCTCCTTCACCTCCTCCAGTGGCTTCTGATTCTGAGGATGATGATGATAGTGATAACGATGATGCTTTTGATGATGATGATGATGATGGAGATGCTAGCTCTACCGATGAGATGTCTACTTGACACTATTACCCTTTGTCACTCGTGACAAAAAGAGGAAGTAGTTTTGGATATGAAAGTAGTCATTCTTAGGGGGAGAGTTAGTGTAGGACATTTTTGTTAGGGGAAGTGTTAATATTTTTGAGGGATGTAGTGAGGATTACATGTATCTTTTTCTTTTCTCTATTTTAGATACATTTATTCTTGTACATAGGTCTTGTGACCATTATTGACATACATTGTACTTATCTTCTTTATATATGTTGATGTATATTTCTTTCACCTACCCTTGCATGTTTTGTTTCTTTTCTTTCTTTATACACATGGTTCTTATTACTTGTATGCAATCGATTATTTCTGTTTCACACAAAGTTGCCTTGATAAGTTTTGTTTAAAGTGTTTTAGAAATACAGGTTGTCAAAGTCTACTTATCATAAACCCTCTTCTTGCAGAGTTTTTCAAGAGTTTGTGTTAGAATAGATTTTATTGTAATCAACAAGTGAATATGAGTTGAGTGATTTATGACTTCTTTTATATGTTCATTTGTTTGTTGTGGTTTTGTCACGGATTGCCAAAGGGGGAGATTGTTAGGACATATGTGATTTACTTTTTAGGAACATATGTCACTATTTTATGTAGTTGTCCAATCCTTTGACAAAACACACTTTACTTGTAATTGGATAGATCTAGGATGCGTTTAATACTTCAAAAAACTGTGTTTCAAGATCAAGTGTTAAAGCCATGCAAGTCTGTCCAAGAAACAAGCTGAAGAAGTGTTGTTCATTAAAGCTCGACAGCTAGCTATCTATCGAGACTTGTAGAGCTGTTGAAGCCCGTGGCTCGACAGCAGCTCGATAGATAAGGTATCTGTCGAGGTTTATGAAAAACAAAATTCTAGTTTTGTTTTGACTCTAATCCGTGATTATGTGTTTGAGTTTTCTTTTCTCGCAACCCTAGACATATAAAAGAATTGTTTAAAGGGTCGTCAAAGAGTTCACAAGTTGCACAAGTATTGAGCAAAGTTTATTCAAGCAAATTGTGACTGGAGACAAAATTTGCCTTAGTTCATCGTTCTTGTGAAGAAGTTGCTGTGTTTGTGTACCGTAGGGTTTTGTGACCAAGCATCTTCTTGATCTTCATCGTTGGGATGAACTGAAAAGCTTTGCAGCCAACAACCTTCTCTAGTTGGTGATTGAAGTCGTGTACTGGGATCCGCGCAATTGGTTAGTTACTAACTGGGAGTCGTGCATCAAAAGGAGAAATTGTCACTACAGAACAAGTCCAATTGGGTATTGGGGTAAGGGTTCAACTGTAGATTGGTATAAAGTACTGGGATTCCTTTACTTGTAATCGCTTATTGTGATAATAGTGGAATTTTAGGAATGGTGACCTTAAAATCACTTGGTGAGATTTTTGCCATGTTGGTTTTCCCTATTCGTAAACAAATCACCGTGTCAAATTTATTTTCCGCTGCATACTTAGTTTATTGGTGATTTGTTTGTGCTATCACGCGTTTGCATGTTAATTAACTTAATTAATTAACTTGGCTAAATTAATCGGTTAATTTATCACAAGGGGTCAATTCGTTTTTAGCCTATCATTATAGATGAGTGTTTAAAAAGAAATTAAAAGCAGATGGGTCCGTAAACAAATTCAAAGCTAGACTAGTGGCAAAAGGGTATACTAAAAAAGAAGGGATAGATTACTTTGACACTTATTCACCTATGACAAGATTAACTACAATTAGGATCTTGATTGCTATGGCCTCAATACATAAATTGATTGTTCACCAAATGGATGTCAAAACAACATTTTTAAATGGTGATTTAGATGAAGAAATTTACATGGACCAACCAGAGGGTTTTGTGGTTCAAGGACAAGAAAGTAAAGTGTGTAAACTTAGAAAATCATTACATGGTTTGAAACAAGCTCCTAAACAATGGCATGAAAAATTTGTTTACACTTTAATTTCTAATGGATTTGTTGTGAACAAATCCAATAGTAGTGTGTATAATAAATTCTCTAGTGATAGTGGTGTTATCATATGCCTATATGTGGATGACACGTTAATTTTAGGAACTGACATGGATGTTGTAAAAAGTACTAAAGATCTCTTTTCTTCAAACTTTTATATGAAAGACCTTGGAGAGGCTGATGTAATTTTAGGAATAAAAATCGTAAAGAATAGTGAAGGGATTATACTTTGCCAAGCACACTATGTTGAGAAAGTACTTAAAAAATTCAATCATTTTGATTGTGACCCTATGAGGACTCCATATGACCTAAGCATACATTTAAATAAAAATAGAGGGTCTCCTGTTGCACAATTTGAGTATGCTAAAATTATTGGCAGTGTGATGTTATGAATTGTACACACCCTGATATTGCATAAGCTGTTAGTTGACTTAGTAAATATACACATAATCCTGCCTATGAACATTGGAATGCACTAACTCATCTCTTGATATATTTGAAAGGCACCATGAATTTGGGCCTTACATATACAGGTCATCCAACAGTATTAGAAGGCTATTGTGATGCAAATTGGATGTCAAATAATGATGAGACCAACTCCACTAGTGGTTATGTTTTCACCCTAGGTGGAGGAGCTATATCTTGGAAGTCTTCTAAACAAACCTGTAATGCTAGATCAATTATGGAGTCTGAGTTTGTTGCTTTAGAAAAGGCAGGTATTGAAGTTGAGTGGCTTAGAAATTTACTTGTTAATATACCAAAATAGGATAAGCCATTACCATCAATATCATTGCATTGTGATTCCCAAGCTGCAATTGCGTGTGCAAGAAATAAAATTTATAATGGGAAGATAAGGTATATACGCCTAAGACATAATATAGTGCGGCAACTCATAAGCAATGGTGTAATTTCCATGGAGTTTGTATTGTCAGAAAAGAATCTTGCAGATCCTTTGACCAAAGGGCTAACTAGACAATTGGTCTATGATACATCGAGGGGGATGAGACTTAAGCCCATTAAGTGAATCACCCATGATGACAACCCAACCTATGTCAACAAAATGTTCAATGGGCATCATGGAGAGATTTAAGATAGCACTATTAGTGAGAATGAGATCTCACTGTCCCTCCCTATGGTGTAGATAGTGCTTACTACCAAACTAGTGAGGTTGAGTTTAAGACTCTTAATGAATTCATAGCCTTTATTGGTGGTGTGTGGTAGTACACACTTGATGAATTCAACTATGTAAGTGTAGAGGTGGGTCCGCCTCCTATGAGAGTGAGGACAAACTCTTTAGAGCACTTATGAAAATCCAAGTGGGGCGCATGGCCAAAATGTGCCAAATCGAGAACTCGTCCAAGAATTCACAAGTAAAGGTGTTCGTATTCTTGTGGTTCATGAAATTGGTTCAAGATCTTGTATCACCAAGATTTTGTGAATTCTAGAATACAAATACCAAGTGTTGATTCAAGTCCACGAGACATCAATACTAATTTCATCTTGTGATTGCCCAATTTGTGAAAAATAAAAAATTTAAAACATGTGGGGGATTGTTGGGTATGTTTTAAAATTGATTGGGTATGTTCAAAACCCAAGCCCATGCTCTAGAATTTTACTTGGATAGCGTGGGAATTTTTGACAGAAAACAAAACCCTCAATCATCTCATATTTCCTTAGAAAACTAGTTGGCTGCACCTTCCCCTTTTTTGCAAAAAATACACAGCAGCTTGCTGCATCAATGGGACAGAAAAATTCCTTTATTTTTGCCTTTCCCTTTTCACTCTAATCATCTTTAGCTACTTCCTTTTTAAGAGCTCTAAGAGTATCAAATCATGCATATATGAGATTAGTTGAAAACAATAAAAACACATATTACTTTGATACTTTTGCTCCTCTGTTTTTACTGAAAATTTTCTCTTGGCCATTTGTGACGAGTTCAAAACTCTGTTTGTGAGTGCATATTAACAGAGTTGCCATTGTATCCTAGAGAGTGACTACCTGAACCATTTGCACTGACGGATTCATTCCAGTGGGGGCGAAATCGCTTCTTCAGGACAGCGGATTTAGTTTCGTGCCTCGGCGATAAGTTTTACTTAATCCTTAATTTTATATGATTTTGCACTTGTCTATTTTGCTTATAAGTTAAGCTGAGCATATCTTATTTTATTGATATATTATTGATATTGTTTTGTAACTTTGTTTAATCAATTTGGACAATTTTCCAAACTATACTTCCAACACATTTAGTTTTAGAAAATATTTTAAATCTTTTTTTTCCTTTAAATGTTTTATAGACTTTTACGCTATGTTTGGATTGTGGGGAATGTGAGAGAAAGGAAAAGAAAATGAAAGAAGAGAAGACATTTCCCTTATTTTGGTTTCAATGAAGGAAAAGAAATATTGGGGAATCATAGAGAAAATATTTTTGCTTGGGCCCACCAAATCTTGTCTGCCCAAATTGAGCAAAAGTGGAAGGATAGCAGAAAAAGAAAAAAATAGTGACTAACCAATTACAAAATTGTGTGGGGTAAATTTCCAAATATGCCATTAAGTGGCTTTCCTTTCCTTCCAATATCCAAACACAATTATACTTTGATTGGTTACAAAGGATGGAAGAGAAGAGAAAAGAAATGAATAATAGAAAGGAAATAAGAAAGAAAAGAAAACAAATTAGATCTCTTGTCTATGTTTGGAAATAATGAGAGAAGGGGAAAAGAAAAAGAATTCCTTTGTTTGGTTTGCAATAAGAAAGGAAATGAAAAAAAAATATATATATATATATATGTTTTTTTACTTTTATGCCCATATAAATGTGAAAGATGCATAAAAATTATGAATAAATATGTAATTTCATATCATATTATATTATTAATGTGGGCCCCAGTTTTTAAAAACCATTGTCTCCCTTCAAATTCACCCAAATTGGGCAGATTGCAAATATGTGGGCCTATGGAATGGGTTTCTACCTTATTGTTATCTGCCATGCTAACCAAATGGAGGAAAGGACAACATTCCCTATCATTTCTCTTCTCTTCCTCTCTCTTCCAATGTTTCCAAACACACTATTAAGGAAAATCATTTTCTTTTCCCTTTCCTTTCACTTGTCTTCTCTTTCCCTTTTCCTTTCTCTTCCCTCCCCCTAACTACAACCAAACAAAGGGCCCTAACTACAACCAAACAAAGTGTTATACTGTATTTTTTATGGTCAACTCAAAATATTTATTGGTTTGGCCAAGATTTTTCAATGAAAAAAACACCCCTAAATTTTTTTCCCCCCAATTACCACCAATTATCTTATTTAAAATTGCTGATTTGGTAAGTGGATGGCCCAGATGAGAATCAGTAAAAATTTGTTATCTCAACCGTTTATAAAAATGTTGTAAAAAAGTTTGTGACTATAATATTACTCTTAAAATAATCAATGATATTGTTAGAAGGGGCAAAGTTTAATTTCATTAAATGAAATTGTTAAAAATAGTACCTATATATATATATATATATATACTAGTATTTTTTATTAAAAAAAATTGGGAGGCAATCCAAGAATACCTCCGTTTCTAAGAGAAACAACAAAATTCGCAGCTATTTGAAGTGAAAAGTTGTTAATGACAACTGATATAAGAATTAGTAATAACCTGCCAAATTATTTGGCTTGAGTATTTGTTATGACAAATCTTTAGCATTGCCTAAAAAAAATAATAATAAAAAAAATAAAATAACCAACCAACCAACAATAAGGCAGTGGATATTTGATGAAATCTCACTTTGCCCACAGATTTCCCACCTCAAATTTTTGTGGGTAAATTACTTAGAAAAAGAAAAACGAAAAACTGAATTCCTTGTAGGGTGGGTATTTGACGTAGAATACAGGTTGTGAGAGATAGGACTTAATAAGATATTATGGATAAAAATTGTACAATAAAAGTTGGAAAATCTCTATCTATCACTTATTAATCAGTTAAATGTCATACATCAAACTGACCAAAAATTGAGCGAAGTCACAGAGTTTAAACCCACGCAGTCATGCCATTTGCCAAATATCAACAGCGGGGTAGTTACTAGCTGAATTTCAAAGGCTGTGGATAAGACCCTATATAAAAAGATCAAAGAGTTTGGGTTGTCTTCTCTCTATTATTGGTTTTTTTTTTCTTCCTTCCTTTAATAGTTTTATTATTTTCAAGTCCAAAAATAACCAATGAGGAACTAATTTTCTTTTTCATCTAGATGTTATCATAGCTTTCATCTCAATATATTCAACGATTAAATGCCATGTGTGCCATTGAATATTGATGTTTTACATTGGTCCTATTTAAGAGAAATGGTCATGGTTTTCTTGTACAGCCCTTCTTTCCTCGTTTTTGTTTTTTTTTTTTACATTATATTGCACCAACCGCTAACAACTTCTTTCTCCAACTTGGCCTAGAATGTTTTCTTTAGACCCTTTATTTCTTTTGTCTATTTCTGTGTTCTTGTCCATGGATGATCCAAATGGTCATCATATTTGATCCAAAATAAAGTTTGATATTTTGAGAGACAAACACAGAGAGGGAGAGAGAAATGTCGAATTCTATGGGAGTTGGATTCATGGCAGTCTTTGCGGTCTCAGGAAGTGTAGTTCTTCTTGTTCATCAACTCCATAAGCGCCTGCTTTCGGATTTCATGAAAAAGGTTGAATCTGAATATGGTACCATCTTGTACTCCCATGGTAAAAACAAGATAAAGGGTATGTTTTTCTTTCACTTTTACCACTTCTTTTTAATGCTAATTATGTAATTTAATTTGTAGTTTTGTTAATCCAAAAATAAAATAAAATTTCCATTCTGTAAAACAAAATAACTATATAGAATTTGATTTACTTATAAGTTTGGATTTGTTCTTCTCAAAAAAAAAAAAAAAAAAAAGATTTGATTTGATTTTTGGGTAGGATCTGAGAAATGTCAATCAAAGAAGAAGGTCCGATTTGCAGATGATGTTGAAGAACCATCATCGAATAATGAGGAATATCGCAAAAGGAAGTTGCTAAAGTATAAGCAGGTTTTGGCAATGAAGTATGTACAAGGCTCTGGCAATGGCAAATAAATAAATAAAAGGCTCTAGTAGTGGTGACAACTTAGAGCATACCATTCCAGCCAACAGGAAAGCTCTATGAAAAGGGATAGTTGAAAATAAAAAGACCCCCTATTTGTAAAATACTAAAATGTAGTTTTTTTTGTTTTTGTTTTTGTTTTTGTAGGGGTAGAGTTTATATTTTATCTAGTGGTTTTTAATCTTCTTTATATGATAGATAGGTGTACAGAGGTGTTGTAAGTATCAGAAATTCCAATAAAGGGCTCTATTATCATCTTCTTCTTCTTCTTCTTCTTCTTCTATATATCTTCTTCTTTTTCTATATCTTCTATATATTAAGAGGATTCAGAAAGTTAGTTATTTGATGACTAAATTCTCTAAATAACCCCTAATCTTTACAAAACATTACTTTAGTGAGATAAATAACTTAAGATATATAAGTAATTTAAATTTAATAATTTAATGAATAAAAAAATAAAAAACTGCTTAAATTTTTCCTACCCACGTTCTCCTATTGCCCTTAAGAATAGGCCACACAAATCACAACTATCTCTAATGCGGGAAAAATCCAAATTTTATACCCACTTAAAATTCAAAACACTCTATTATCTTTATTGGTGAAAAATGAAACGCCCAATATGTCCCAATTTATCTGCCGACCCACGTTCCATGAGTTCATTAAAAAAAAAAAAAAAAACTCACTTAAAATTGAAAACACATATTTATCCATATTGCCAAAAAAATAAAACAATCAATCTGCCAACAGCCAACCAACCCACGTGCAAAACAAAATCTTCCCATTAACATAGCCAAATACATTTGGATGATCTCTTACTTTATCTCTATATATTTTTAGTCTCTACTAGCACATGCTTAGAGACTTTTCTATTTTTTTTTTAAGGTTAATAATTTGCATTCATCATAATTCGGGATTACTGAATTATTTAATCACAAAATATTTAGGAATGTGATGAGATATATGCGTTTATGAGTGAAATAAATTTTTTGTATATAAATCTCATCACGCCCTTAGGTATTTTATGATTAAAGAATGCAGCAACTTCGAATTATGATAAATGTAAATTATTAACCTTTAAAAAAAAAAAAAAAAAGTCTCTAGGCACATGCATGAGTGCGTGCTTAGAGGCTAGTTATTATTATTATTATTATTTGTGGGAATGTAAACATGGGGTGACTTGTAGGCGATTGAAAATTTGTAGGAATTGGTGGGTTCTAGTTAGTTCAATTGGTAAAGTCTCTGATGGTTATATAAGAGATTTAGGATTTAATCCCTACCTACACCAAAAACTGATTGGTGTCTTGGTCTGATGATAAAGAGCTATTATCAGGAGCGGACGCTAAAGGTTGAAACTCTCTCAAAAAAAAAAAAATTGTAGGAATTGGTAGATCATATGTTACTTCAGTTGACCAAACTTTGAGAATGATATATGATCCCAGAAAAATGAATTGGCATACTGCGGAATAACTTGTTCTCCAAGTAATAGTCCTCTGTTTTGGGAGACTAAGTACCAAAAGGGTTTTTATTTATTTATTTAATCTTAATGAACCTTTATATGTAACATATGGTTCATTCAATAAGCTTCTCCATATATATTCACTCGTCTTGAAAAGTCTATCTTCATTTTTAGACCTTAGTTATATGGAAAATGTTTAGCTCTAAACATGTTTGGAGTCTAAGCTCCAACCACCAATTGAAAAATGATATGTGTCTCGTCATGTGCAATACACATGATTCATTGGGTTGATTGAATTAAATGAGTCATATACATTACACATAACAACCACTAATATTATCTTCCTATTGGTGGTTGAAGCCAAACTTTATTCTTTTATATTTCTCTTTCTTATTTCCATCCAAAAAATTCTTCAAAAGTTTCCATTCAAGCAAATTGGAGCTTTTATTTTTCGAAGATTTAATCATTTTAAATTTGACAAAGTTAAGCTCTAAACATGTTTGGAGCCTAGGCTCCAACCACCAATCGGAAAATGATATGTTTCTCGTCATGTGCAATACACACGACTCATTGGGTTGATTAGATTAAATGAGTCATATGCATTGCATATAACAACCGCTAATGTTATCTTCCTATTGGTGGTTGGAGCCAAACTTTATTCTTTTATATTTCTCTTTCTTATTTCCACCCAAAAAATTCTTCAAAAGTTTCCATTCAAGTATTGGAGCTTTTATTTTTTGGAGATTTAATCATTTTAAATTGGACAAAGTCTAGCTACAAAATTAGTTGTAGTCTAAGACTATATAACCTTACTCAATATCTTTTTATTATAGGTGAATTTTGACAAATCCACCATTGGATTACATTTTCTTCCTATATCCTTTATGCTTGCAAAATTTCTAAAAAATTAAAAATTAATAGCTATGTCATCAATAAATTATTTAAATTGCAAGTTTTTGTAGTTTAAAATTATGCATAAAATATAAGCTTATAGATCATATAGAAAATAATATCCGATTGACACAAAATTTGACATATGTATTAAGAGCATAAAGAACTTGCAATTCAACTGTTAGATTTTCAAAATATATAGTAATGTTTATCTATTCAGTAAGGTTATAAGCTTAGACTACAACTAATTTTGTAGTTAAATTTTGTCCTTTTAAATTTCGTAAGTCATGGATAGGACTTGAGATTGTTGGAAGCAGAAACACCAACAAGTATAGTAGATAACTACAACGGCGTATTGCATGCTAATCCCCAACTTCAAAGGAAATCCATAGCATTGTTTTCTGGCTAAAGTTTGTGACCTGGATTGTAGTTGTCATTGCACATTTTTTGCAGATCATGTAAACTTGGCATTATACTTTTTTTTTTTTTTTTTTTGAGAAACCAACTTGGCATTATACTTGGATGGGAGTAATATATTAAATGCCATTCAAGTTTCATCAGTATTGTAAAACTGATTACCCCTTTTTAGTGTTTCGGATGGATAATATATATTTTATTTTATTTTTTCAATCTCATTTTTGGTAAAATTGTTGGTGTTTATTAAGATTTTTTTTGTAAAAGTGTAATTTAAATTATGTGTAAATAGCATTTCTCTTATTAAAAATAGGAGGGATACTAGGAATACTAAAATTTTACTTTAATATAAACCTTACAAATTGATTTTCCCCCAATCATAAAAAAAGAAATAAAAATATTTTTTTATTTTTGTTTAAGTGGCACCAATTATATTTTTACTATCAGTTTGTATGCTCCATTAAAATTTGTAATAATTTTAGCATTTCCCACTAAAAAAAAAAAAAAAAGTCACCATGAGTAGATCTGTATGGGTGACATATGACTTTATGATATAGGTGTTTTTCCATTTTAAAAAAGAAGAAGATGGAAAATACTAAATTCCCTCTTTAATATCTAGCCACTGTAGCAACATAAGAATCAAACTTGCATCATAGTTTAGCTTCGGTTGGTTTTTGTATAGGCTTCTTCCATTGTTCCCATCTTCTAGAGTGAGTGTTGGCTAGGGTTGATCTCCTTGACATTTTGTGCTCCAGAAAGATCTTGTATAAACTCTTAACCACCTCTTCATAGGAAAGTAGTTCACTCTCATGAAGGCCTAAGTTTATGGCCTTCGATACAACATCTAATAGACTAATACCAAAACTCTAAACAACAAGAGTTTAGGGGCTATTTGGATTTTCAGTTTCCATCACCCATAACTCTGTTTTCCATCACTCATCACTCAAAAATGGTGGGGCCCACAGAGAGAAAGCTTGTTTGGATTTGTTTTCAAGTTTTGTTTCCATCACTCAATTCTCTGATTTTTGAGTGATGAGTTATGAAAACAGAGTTATGATGGCATTTTGGTAAATACACATACATCTGAGGGATCCACGGTTAGAGACAAGTCACATCTAGCGCTACTTTTGACAAATCCACCAACGGCTCCTTCTTAGTCTTCACACCAAAAATCAACCCACACAAAAATATCCCACATCCAACCTCAGAGCTCCTCACCCACACCTTTAGCCCAACCACGCCTACCGAGCAACCCCACCTCAGTCAACCCGCGCTGGCCCGAGTTTAAACCAGCGAACATGATGCCCAGAAAACCTAGATTTTTTATGATCTTTCAAGTCCTAGAAAACCTAGATTTAGCACCAAATAGAAACAAACAAAACCCACTAAAATTAAACTTAGAAATCTAAACATATGAAGTTCAAGATCAACTCAAAATTTAACATCAAAATCCATAATCAATATTAAAACATGATTTTCACTGGGTTTAGGGATACATATTTGGAAAAAAAAAAATTTCAAGTGCTGAAAAAACAAAAAGGGGAAATTAGAAACATTTATGGGATAATGATAATTAAAAAAAATAAAAAATCTTTCACGGCTATTGAAATTCATCTTCTCATACTACCGAATAGAGAGAAGAGATAGTGAGAACTACATCTCATCTTTTCCCCACCGTGCCAGCGGCTTCAAGCTCACCATTGGAGCAAATGGAGACCAAGCTGAAGAAGAAGAAGTCGTAGAAGATGAAGAAGAAGAAGAAGAAGAAGCAGCAGCTGAGCTAGATGATGATGATTGTGGCTTCAAAAGAGGCCAAAGGTAAAGCGAGTGAAGCCCACGAAAGCCAAGGGCTTTCAGGAGGAGATCCTTCATTGGGTTTGTTGAAAGTTTTGGGAGAATATGTGGGCTAAAGGGGAAAAATAAAGTGAAATGGCTGCTTAAGTCTTAATATGTTACACAGGTAGGCTAACTGTGGGCCTGACATTGTGCTCAGGTATGGGTCCCACAAAAAGTAGAAAAAATTGAGTGATGAGAAGCTGAAAATATGTGCCAAACGGATGGGGTTTAGGAAATTGGGGTATTTTAAGTGATGAGTGACGAAAATTGAATGAGGAGTGATGAGTGATGAAATTTTAAAAACTAAACAGCCCCTTAGCTTTTTGGTCTTCTTCCAACAGCGAAAAATTAGGAGGGTCTGAAAGAATTTTAACCAATTTTCTTCTAAATTAATTTGTATCCCATCTAATTTAATGTTTATTGACTTCCATACCATAGAGCTAAGTCATAATGTAGTAGCAGGTAAAGAGTTGATTCTTGAGCATCATTGCAAAGTCTAGGTCCCTTCCTTGTGCTGTCCGTGGATTTGGTCTAAGGTTGATTAGATTTGAGGGAGTTGGGCCTAGTTCTCTCTACAAAATGGGCTTTGTGAACTGGTCTGTGCATAAAACAACATACTCCAAAATACTAAAGAATAATATATAAAGGACAAAACTTATATACAATACCTTAGGTGTTGTTCCTTAGGTTCCCTTTTTAAGATTCTGCCATATGGCTGCTTAATTAAAAAATACACTTCCATTCCATAAGAAAAAAGTCACATGGCAGAATCTTAAGAGAGGAACCTAAAGAATAGCACCTAAGTACTGTACCTAAGTCTTGCTCATATATAAATAGCCCAATAATTGTTAGCTTAAATACTGTTAGCCCACATATTCAAAACAAACAAAATACTTGTAGGTATATGGTTATGTATAATATATGTATAAGTACTTATGATATGCACTATGTAGAAAACGGGCTGAGAAGATCTCAACCCTAGCCCACATAATTTTAGGGTCCTTTTGGTTGGAGGAGTGAAAAAGTGGAAAGATAGAAAATTAGTGGAATGATAGAAAATATTTGGTTTTCTCTCATGTGTGTTTGGTTGGAGGGGTGGAAAAGTGGGAGGGTGGAAAACACTTTTGTTTGGTTGAGGAGAAAAGTGGGAGGATAAAAAATGTAGTTTATATAAATTGACTATTATATCCTTGTTACATAATATATAAGAAATAGATTTATTTAAACTCATTAAATTTATATAAAAAATGAACACAAATACATATAAATTTATATTATTTTATTATTATTATATATAATATAAAATTTATGGGCAACAAAAATTGAATTATGCGTTAACTTTGCTGGGAAGGCATTCTTAAAAAAAAAAAACTTTGCTGAGAAGAAAAACTTGATCAAAACTGGGCAACAAAAATAACAAGGCAGCAAAAATAAGACAGGAAATATAAATTCAACAAAAGAAGACAACAAAAATAACTGGGCAGCAAAATGTGGAATAGGATGAGGACAAGGCAAAAAAGTAAAGGGTATTTTTATCACACAGCAGGCCTTAGCATTTTCTCCCTTCTTTTATCTCCATTTTGGAGAGAAAAGTTTTGTGTGGACCCGGGTGAAAATTGATTGGGCCCCACATAAAAGGTTTTTGTCCTCCCTTCCAACTAAACAACACACAAACCCATTTTCTCTCCTATTTTCTCTCCAAAAGTTTCCATCCATCCTATTTCACCTTGAAACAAATAGACCCTTCATGCCTATGGTGGGCACAAAATTGTGAGTTTTGGGATTGAATCAAAATAGCCATTTTAAGAAGTCCACAAAAGGTATGGCTCTTTGAGGAAAGGGAAAGATACCGTAGTAGTACACACTAGCTACTTACTATTTTCTGCTGTGGATACTCTTAGATTTTGTTTGATTTGAGTAATTATAGAGAGGATGGAAAATAAAGGAAAGAAAAGTAGGGAGAAAATGGTGTTTTTGGTTGTTTGGTTTCAAGGGGAAAAGGGGAGAGATTTTGGGGGACTCATAAGTTTCCTTTCCTACCTACTAAAATATAATATCTTCAAATTTGGGAGAAAATGGGAGAGAAAAGCGGGCAAAAATATTTGGACAAAATTGCCCACATCCTCTTTTCATTATTCGTTTTTTATTTCTTTTTACTAGGCATGAATTTTCCTTTTTAATAAACTTAGGTGATTGCTTTTTTTTGGGGGGAGAGGGGGGAGGGGGGGGGGGGTTGGTTGTTTGCCTTTTTTTTTATTGAGCATCATTTTTAACAAAGATATATGAGTAAATTTATACAAACTTTATTTTCTGTCCTCTCATTTCTTTTTTCAACCAAATAAAAAAGTTTTTTATCCCTCCACTTTTTCACAATTTCAACCAAATACAAACAAGGGAAACTAAAATCTCTTTTATCATCCTACTTTTCCATCATTTCCTCATTTTATAATCTTTCATTTTTCCATCCTCCCAGCCAAATGAATCATTAGTTTTCTTAGATGTCACTCTCTACTTTCTTTCTTTTTCTCTACTCTTACGGTCTTACCTAAAGGGATTGCCTCAATTTTTGTGCTGCCTATTCATGGGTGTTGTCCTTCTCTTTATAGCCAAACTTAGGTGAGTGTTTTCCCATTTTTACCCCTCTTCTCACCAACCCTTTGATTTTCTATGGACCCTTAGCTCCTCATCTTATTCTTTCTCTATTGGCTACTGCCCTCTTTGGATCACCCAACTAAAGGAGTCTTAGTTTTTTTTCATCACAACAGAGATTTCCCCTATTTTTGGGTAGGTGTCATTTTGCAATAAAGCCATCTGACTCATTCCTCCTAAAATGGAAAGCGACTCATAAAAACTCTATAGCAATACTCTTAAGCATGCACCACTTGGTTTCCACCAACTCCTCCCATTTATGGTATTGATGTTTTCCTGGAAAACCATCTAAAAATAAAAGGGTCTTGCAGAATACCAAACAGAGGCCTTCCCCCCTCCACTAAACCACAATTATTCTTGAGCTTCAACATCCACGGGTCCTACTCCCCTTGCATGGCTGGGATGTAGAATGGCAAAGCCCAGACTTTTCCTTACTTGCATGCCTTAGATTTTTGGTCCTATTTTGCTTCATGCATTTTTCATTCTTCATACACTCCTTTGTTTCTCTTTCTTCATCCTTTTCGTTTAATTTGTTGTATCTCTTTGAAGGAAATAGGTTGATCTTATCCTTTTATAAAAAATGATTTGTGCCTTTATGGGCCAAATATTCATAACTTGACCAATAGGGTCTTGGGCCTAATTTATTTCATCTTGCCCAGGTCATTCTATAGCAAACTTGTTTTGACCTTTTTATTCTTTTCTCATGGTATTTGAGCTATGCTAGGCCTAGATTTATTATTCTTGAAAGATGCCTCTCATAGAGGTCATCTCTTGACTTCATTCCCCATTTAAGGGATGGTGGACCATCCTCGAGTTTCGCTAATTATCCCATTTTAATTTTTAAGGTATTCTACCATAGGCGACTTTCTCTTATATTTCTCTTTTAGCCTAAGGCTGCATTTGAATCGACTTCAAAGTGATTCCGGAAATGATTTTCCGGAAAATAAGTGTGTTTGGTTGGTCCGGAAAATTCTATTTTCCGGAAATTGAAATCCGTTGACTGAAAAAAAAAGGCTTTGACCACGGAAATGAATTTCAGTTCCTATATTCACTTCAAATGAATTCCGAAAAAAGGGAGAGAGCGAGCGCGCGTGAGGAAGGCGAGCTCCAGTCCAGTCTGATGATTGCCGGCGAACCCAGTCGAGCTCTAGTCCGCGCCGCCGATTGCTAAGCGTCGATCGCGATCTCGCCGCGTCGATCGCGATCTCGATGCGTCGATCGCAATCTTGGATTGCGATCGCGGAGATCGCGATCGACGCAACAAGATCACGATCTCGAATCACGATCGCGCCGTGGATCGCGATCGCGCTGTGGATCGCGATCTCGCGAAGAAGGCGAGATTGCGATCGACGACGCGATCGACGGCGCGGTCGTCGGACTGAATTTGTCGTCGTGGATGATTTTTTCCTGGGTTGTGGCTTGTGTTTTTCTGAATTTGTGTTTTCCTTCTTCTTTTCCAAACACCAGAAAATATTTTCCGGAAAATTTTTTGAAGTGCAACCAAACACCATGGAAACATTTTCCTTTTCCGGAAATTAGCATTTCCGGAAAATATGTATTTTCCGGAAAACGTTTTACTGCAACCAAACACAGCCTAAGTGTAAATTTAGGCTTTTATTTCCTCTTGTTTTAGGCTTTTAGGCTTGGCCTATTGATCTTTTATACTTTTAGCTCTCTTGTTGGGCCTTTAGGACTTGTTTTGCTTGGATTTTGGGCAGGGGCGATTACAAATACAAGTTAGGGTGGTCCTATATAGGACCACCCTAACTTGCCATAAAAAAAAAAAAATTATACTTAAAAAAAAAAAAAAGTATAACATAATTATATTTAAAATAGCATGTTTTGTTTACCCTAAAAAAAATTGACCACCTTGAGTTGATAATCTCAAGAATTTGGATTCAATAAAAATAAGAGTAATGTTAGGGACATAATAAAATGTCACAACAATTTCACAACATTTCAAAATTAGCATGCCAATTCACACATTGGCTTTTTTTAATCTCTAATTTAAAATTTTTTGTATGCTAATGTAGGAATTCTTGGACATTTTGTTTTGTCTCTAGCATTATTCACAAAATTAATCTTGGTCCCCCAAACATAATCCTTAACCACTTAAACAAAAATATAAATAAAAGTTCAAATAACAATAAAAATGAGTCCAAATAACATAAAAAAAAAAATAGCCCAAAAAACAACAAAAAATTGAGAAAATATTCAACAAGTGCTCCTTCAAAAAAAAAAAAAAATTAACAAAAAAAAACTCTAATCATTCATATTTGTAACTCTTTCAACATTTCATAAAAATAATTAAATAATCACTAATTTCATTTTACTAAAAAAAGCTATCAGCAGAGAGATTGTGGCTATGAATTCTCGTCAGTGACGTTGGGAGCTCTTCTCCTTAGTGGCTTGGCTTACAATCACAACATGTATCATTCGTTACTCTCTCTCACTTTTTCCATTTTTCTTCTCTATCAGCATTTTGGTCTCCTCCTCATTTTATTACTTTCTTCTCAACATTCTCAGTTCTCGCTTAATTTCTCATCAATCCATGTTTGCTTTTTAATTTTTTTTGTAAAAGTAAATTATAAAGTTTTATGTATTTGCATTTTTTTGTGATGTCGAAATATTAGAATTTCCTTTTTTATTGGATTTTGTATAATTTAAATTTCTTAATGACTACTCTAGAAAAATTCCTAGAACTGCCACTACTTTTGGGCTTCTCTTGTTGGACCATAGATATGTGAAAAAAGGGGTATCAACATAGAGTAAACACCTTGCCTTCTCAGTAGCCAAAAACTTGAACAAGTTATCCTTTGTTGTGACGATATTTGCTACAGTGCACCAAAAAAGCATCTTGATTCTTGAGTCTGTTGAGTAACACTGTCTTCTATATATTGCCTCCTTAAATCACAATTTGTGTTGTTAGACTTAGCATTTGCTGCCACCCTATACTCTCTCAATTTCTTTTCCAAGTTGTTTTCAAAAAGATTTTTCCAAATTGTTTCTAATGAGTAATTAAAAGGTGTTCATCGTCCATATGAGTCGTCCACAAGAACAAGGTTCGTCCAAGACGATCTTCAAAAAGGAGAAAAGAGAAAGACACACCACAAGCATGAAAGGAGATCGTCAAGAGAGATTACTAATCGTCCAAAGAAATGTTAGTCATCTACACCACAAGAAGGCGTAGACAAGCAACAAACACTAAGTCAAATTTTAAGTGTTTTTCATTGACCACAAATGGTTAGACCATGATCCTTTATCTCGGAATATGGGGTGAATTCCCTGAAATTTGCTCCATTTTCCCCATTAAGCCCACACATCTCCCACAATGTTAGTGGCATCTAACAAGTAGACCCACTCTAAACTCTCTATAAAATGGACCAAGTCTCACCAAACTAAGGTATGTTCTACTATTCATCCACTCACTATACTTGAATTCTAGAGAGAAATCTGACTTAACTGTCGGAGGGTCTTTGGCCGGTTCACCCTGGTCACCTTCGATAGTCTCTTTCTTTCCTTTCAGGTCATCCAATCACCATTGAAGCTCGGAGTATTCAACTTACTGATTTTCAAGCATCATCAGTTTCCAAGCAATATTTTTTAAAACTGTTTTCAAAAATGGGTTTCAAAATTGTTTCAAGATGAATTTTACAAGTTGTTCAAAAAATACTCTAAGTTTTTTTCAAATAATTCATGTGTTTTCTAAAAATATTTTCCTAGAGTAGTTTCCAAGAATCATAAGATTTTGTATTTCTTGAAAATGTTTTATATAAATTATGGGTCTTTTCGTCATTTTAAAAATACTTTATCCTAAAAACTCATGAAATAGTGTTTGGGAAAATATTTTTTCAGAGGGAGACCCATGCAAAAATGTTTTCCAAAAACCTATGGATTTTTTCTTTTGAAAAAATGTATTAAGATCAAACTTACCTGCTGTACTATCAAGTTGAACAGTCAATCCTTAGTATTGTTGAGCATCAACCCATTCCGTTGTTGTGAATGGGGGTGGGGGGTAGTCCTTCGGGACTGCCATGGAATATTTGTTGCAACTGGAAGCATGAAAGTTATGGAGACCCACACAAAGGAGGAGGCTCAAGTTGTTGCATTATTTCTCAGCTTAAAATGGGGGATTTTTTTTTTTTTCCAAAATAACACCCATTTTCAAACAATTTCATTAATTAGCGTTGTTTCCAAGCTATTTAGGAAACTAACATCTCGAGTGTCTGAGACTCGAGTTCACTGTAGCAACTCGAGTCTGAGAGACTCAATTTCAATGACGTGGCGTGGAACTCGAGTATTAAAGACTCGAGTTCCTAATCTGCAAAAAAAAAAAAAAAAAAAGCGAGAGAGAAACAGAGTAAATGAAACTCAGAAATCACGAAAAAAGAAGAAACAAAGACAGAAACCCAAAAACCTAGAAATCATGAAGACAACCCAGAAATCACGAAGACAGAAACCCAAACATAAACCTAGAAACAAAACAACAAAGAATAAACCTAAACCATGAAGAACAAACCTAAACCACAGAGACAAAAACAACAAACCAGAGAGATCAAACCCAGGCAACGACGATAAAGGCTCCAAGAGGTGGTGGCGATTGAACTCAGGTGAAGAAGGCTCCAGGTGGCAGTGGCGAAGGTTCCAGGCAAAGGTTTTCATCTAATTCCTTCATTTTCTTCTCTGGGTCTTTTGGGTTTGTTGATGTTTTGTTGGGGTTTGTTGATTTCTCTTTGGGTCTTTGGGTGAATTTCTTGATTCTTGTTGTTGATGTTTCTCTCTGAGCCTTTAGGTTTCTTGATTCTTGATGTTTGTTTGCGTTTGTATTTTTTTCGTTTCTTTGGTTGTTTGTAGAAAGTAGAAACTCGTGGATTTTTTTTTTTTTTCTAAAGGGAGAAGAGGAAGAGATTAGAAGAAGAAGAGACTCACTCCTTGTTTTCTTTTCTGGAACTCGAGTCTTAAAGACTCATGTTCCACGTGAATTTTCATAGAAATAGAGTCTTTGATACTCGATTTGCTACAGTGATCTCGAGCCTCTATTACTTGAGATGTTGGTTTTCTAACTAATTTGGAAACGATGCTAACTAATGAAATTGTTTGAAAATATGTGTTATTTTGAAGAAAAAAAAAATCCTAAAATGGGCGATTGGTTTCAATGTCTACTAGTTAGTAATTGAGTGCTAAAACCCAATACAGGTTAGAGCTGTTACGTGTACAGTTTCATGCCTAATGTCAACAGGACACATCCTGGAAGACGCACGAAGTTTTGCAATGTAACTGAGCTTAATAAGAGAAATTATTTACTCATCTTCGGAGGAGTCCTTCCTTCTCTCACAACAAGTATGGACCTTAGTATGGGATCCATGATGGTAAGACAATTCATGGTGAGACAAAAGAAAATTTTGGTAAATTTGCAAGGTTAGCGTGATTCTAGTAAGCATTCACATCAATATGTGTATAATAGAAAAATATGTAAAATTTACATAGTTTTGTCTAAAAACAACTCACATCAGTTTGTGTATAATTGTGTAAATTTACAAGTTTGTTATAATAACTGTGTAATTTTTTTATATATATAGTGATATTATTCATTTTGTATTTAGTTGTTTATTATTTTTTTTTTTTTACATATCGAAGATGAAGAAAGAGAGTGAATGGTAGTTGTTGTGTGTGAAGAAGGAGAAATAATTAAGAAAATTAATATTTTAATGAAATATAGTGTAAAATAGATAATTTGATATGAGGTGTTTTGAAAAGTGAGTTTTAATGAAATGCAGTGTAAAATAGATAATCTGATATGAGGTGTTTTGAAAAGTGAGTATATAAAATAGAAAAAATAGATTTTTATGCTAAAATAGACATAACTTTTTGCACGAATGCTCAATAGGTGTTGCATTTGATTGGCTATTATTGTATTTGGTCCACATTTGTAATGTACAATTTATATAAATTTGTATAATATTTACCATAAAATTTCTATATTTATTTTTTTTTAAAAATCAAATAACTGTTTACAATCATTACAGTATTAATAGATTGGATCTTTATTTTATTAATAAATCAATTAAATATAAATATATATAATTAATTTTTAATATAAGCTTTATAAGAAATATTAGATCTCCTAACGTCAAATAGCATACTTTCATTCTCAAAAAAAAAAAAAAACTATAATATTTCCATTGCAATCAATACGATGACAAATTTAACTAGTTTGGAGACTTGGAGGGGGTGCCCGTCATAGTCATCGATGTTGAGGTGACAACCCATCACGGGTCATTCCAATATAATATCACAATTTGAAAAGTATTATGAGTCACTACTCACTATTTTTATTCATATAAATATATATATATATATATATATTTTTTTTTTTTTGGTTTAATACTTTTATTCATATTTCTTTGTTACATTAGATATTTCTCGAATTGTCTTCCAACCTTTTGCTAAGTCGTAGAATTTTTTTTTTTTTTTTTTCCTCGACGAGTTATAGGCTCCAAATTATGAGAGTACTAGTCAGCACTCGCAGGGACAGAGCTAGGAATCTTTTTTGGGGCCGGCTTCTAAAACTAAAAGAAAAGTGTATGAAAACCAAATTATATTTTGTGAGGGATTACTAAACTAAAATTATAGGAATATTTTTAATTCAATTTCTTTTTAAGATCTTTTAATATAATGAGTTTTTTGTATTGATAATATCTTTCATATAAAATTGAATAAATTATATTATTGGGCAACACCACCCTTAATGCAATGCATGTAATAGTGCAACATTTAAAATGAGGGTCACCAATCATCAAAAAAAAAAAAGTCAAAACATTAATTTATTGAATTATTAAATTTCATCGATCATATTCATTTACACATCAATTTATAAATATTTTTAGAATAAAATTTATAATAATTTTAACATCTTCCTAAAAACATAAGGCAATATAAACAACACTACTACTATTATGTATTATATTGCATTCCCATGAAATTTTGACCACGGTGCGAATAAAAATAATAGGGATTTAATAAAAAAGAAAAAAAAATTCTTGGAAACTACATAAAATGAGCTCCTCACCATTTGTTTCTAGTCTAAACATTCTCCTCCTTCTCCCTTCTCTGATGAAGCCTGCCAATCAGACCTCAGATCATCTTAAGTCTCAACAGTTGTAAACCACATCAGGTCCTCATCCAAGAAGGTTCTAGGCTT
Organism: Quercus robur; assembly: GCF_932294415.1. NCBI lineage: Eukaryota > Viridiplantae > Streptophyta > Magnoliopsida > Fagales > Fagaceae > Quercus > Quercus robur. The sequence continues at coordinate 22,222,937 of NC_065540.1, read as the reverse complement.
TAAGCTAGCTCTGTTTTTTTTTTTTTTTTTTTTTTTTAATTATTTAAAGTTTTTCCTAAACTTGCGGAAAGGCCAAAGCCTTCTTTTGTAATTAAATTGCAGAAAAGCCTCTGAAAATTTTCTAATCTAAGTTCTCAAATCTTAAAAGTGAATCCTCAAAAAAAAAAAATCCTAAAATTGAGGAGGAGCCAATGAGTAATATTTTGATATAATTCTACTAGAAAATTTCAAAACCTAAGGGGACCATGGCCTCCATGGGCCCTCCCCTAACTCTGTCGCTGAGTATTCGTATAATAAACAAAAAAGTTTAACAAAATATAATTTTTTTTCTTATATTTTCTTTTTGACATTTATAATTATGATAATTATTAATAGACAGTTATTTTGATTATAATCAATTGTAATCTTGTAACTCTTTAGACAGTTTTATTTTCAAAGCTTGTATTAAAAACAGAAGTTTATTTTCAAGTATTACCAAAGACAGAAATTTTTATTTAAGTAAGATTTTTCTTGTTTCAGTTTTCATATTCCATATTTCGTTTTAACTTATTTTGAATATATCTATTTTGCTATTTTCTTCTTTATCATCTATTTTATCATTGTTTATACTTCCATATTACTGATGTGCTCTCTCTTGGGTAGTCATTTGGTATTAGAGCCATGGATGGTAGATGTATGAGTTTTATTTCTTTGCAACTAAGAAGTACTAGGAATTTTATTACTGCATAGCCACTACTTGCTCCTTGTTAGCGTTGGTTAGCCTCAAGACTCGTTGGCAAACCGTAGTTTCGCATTGGTCAGCTCGTTTTTGTTAGTCGACCGACAGGTGTGTGTTTGGGTGGTCCCGCAATGGAGTTTCCCAAGGAGGTGGTCCCGATAGCAAGGATACCAGTGTTTAGTAATAGTTCCACCAGTAATTATTAATTGCTTGGAAATAGAATAAATACATTTATGAGTTCATCATCTATTTGCTTGTCCACACTTAGGTTAGGCACACACTAATTTGAAACATGGACTATGATGATATAGATTATGATGAAGGTTATAGCATGAGAGATATAGACAATAGTTGGTTAAATGATAATATGGATTATGAAACAGATTCTGACAGTGATACTGATGATTATAATTATAACTATAATTATACAAATAATTGGAGTACATACACAGGGGATAAAATCAACAAACAAACTGATAGACACAATAATAGTTTCTTAGACAGGATTAATAAGAAATTGGAATCTTTAGAAGCTATTGAAAGATCTACCATTGTAGAAAGAAAAAATGATAGAAAAGATAATTGGCATGATAGAAAAAATAATAGCTTAGTAAGCACCGACAGATTCATAAATAGTAGTAGAAAAGATGATAGAGGACTAAAAGTAACTGAAAGACCTATAGTTATAACATATAAAGACAACAGGAAAAACTTTGATGAAAGAAAAGACTATAGTCAAGAAGTGCAAAAGATGATAGACGTAGTGAAAGTAAGAAGTTCAATAAAAAGACAAGAAAATAATAATAGGAAAGATGACATAATAGAAACAATACATAAGAATCTTAGTGCTATAATACAAAAGAAGATAGATATAATTGATGAAGACAAAGAAAGAAGGATAGAAAGACAAAAAGTTAATAGTATTCTTACCAACTCATCCATAACTCTATGTAAAGAGTTAGATATAGCAAAAGACATAGTAAAAGAAAGAAACATGATAAAGAAAGAGAGAGAGATATAATAATGATAGTCTAGAAAAGGTAGTCAACAAATAAGAGAAAGATAATAATTCCAAAAAGAGTAATAGTTTTAAAGAAGAAATCAATGAAAGACTAAAATCAATTGAAAGAACTATGGATTATACCCGAAAAAATAGTTTAGAAGAATTGGCTAAAAAGATGGAAACTTTAAATTCACCGATAGAGATAAAAGAAATGAAAAAGGACATAACAGTTTTAGAGATTACTGAGTTATCAGATAATGAGAAACCTGACAGACATATTAGAAATATTATTTGTCATAAGTGTAAAGAATATGGGCATACTAAAAAACAATGTGACAGACATAATAAAAATGTAAAACGAATAAGTAAATTAGAATTTGAGAAGGACATAATAAATGAATTAATGGAAATATTTGATGTTAAGCAAAAAGAAATAGACCAAATAAAGAAAAAGGAAGAAATAAAATCAACCAACCCACTTAAAATTAATAAAAGAAAAAGGAAACAAAAAGACATAATAATGAAATTGATAGATAATCTACCCAATCATCTAAAAGACAAAAAAGACTATTTGCTAAAATTGAAAGATTCTATAGAAATACTTGTTGCTTGTATTAAGTGTAGACAATATGGACATCATGTTACAGAATGTGAAAAAGCTAAGAAAGGAAAAGATAAGAAAGAAAAGAAAAAAAAAAGAAACAAGATAGCATAGATATAAAACTAGTAACTCTACAAGACTTAATGACAGAAGCAAAAATAGTAAAACAAGAAATTAAAGAAGATAATTCCACAGAAATAGATGAAACAAAATATTGCAGAAATAATAAATTTAAAAGAATTTTCTAAACCCATGATAGACCCACCTTTAATAGAAAAAGATGATAGCAATAGACAGAATTTCTTGAGTCTAATTGATAGAGTAATTTTCCAAAAATGGCATACATAAATTACTTTAGTAATTAATAAATAATTCTATTTGACAAAAATTTCTTTAATAGATTCAGGTGCTAATATGAATTGTATACAAGAAGGACTAATACCCTTAAAATATTATGAAAAATCATCTGAAAGATTAACCCAGGCTAATGGAGAAAATCTAATAATTAATTACAAAATACCTAATGTTCATATATGTAATGATGGAGTATGTTTTGAAACTATTTTCGTTTCAATTAAAGACCTTCCTCCTAAAATTATTTTAGGAACTCCTTTTATGGCTTTGCTTTACCCCTTTTTAGTGGCAAATGAAGGAATTAAAACTAATGTGTTGGGAAAGGATATATTCTTTAGATTCATTTTACCACTTGTCCTAAAAGAAAATCATTCTTCCAAAAAGGTCACTATTTTAAAAGTTATCAATGAAAGAGGAATCTATAGAACTGAAAGAAGTTTGTCATCTTTAAAGACAGAAATATCACTAGATGACCAATTGATAGAAAATGACAAAAAGAAATCTAAACAAGATAAAGAGATAGAGATTTGTTCCCCATTTCTTTTTTGCAAAAGCACCGACATATAGTCCAAACAACTTGTGAAAAAGAATTTAGGGGAAAAACAAAGACAAAAAAGATGGAACTATGCTTATAAGTTCTTCTAGTCAATATGCATGGACTGACAATATGATAGAAGTACCAAACAAAATGATAATAAATGACATATTTACACCCTTTATAGTATCCTTAAATACTCATATAATAGATGTTTTAATAACTAAAGTCTTGATAGATTCTCCTTTACTAATTATTAAAGAAAACATTAATTGTGGTAATCTCTTGAACAAAGACGGATTTAATTTCTTCACAAGAAAATTCAATCATAAATTTTTGATAGATTCTTCCCAGACTATTATAGTAGTTGATAAAAGACTTTATGGAGAAGCTTTATTCTCACAGGATGAGATATATAGTAATACATACATGCATAGAATAAAACTAGATTTTAAAAATCTTTTGAATTCCACTTACTTTGACAAACTTCACCATGACTACTCTAAGACCACTACTACCCAGCAAGAGCACAAAGGTGTACAAAGAAAAGTTTGTTCTATTATATATACTATAAATTTTAAAAATGATTTTCTTATAAAACATTTTAAAAAGACTTTACAAAAGGACATTGATAGAAAATTTTTTAAAATAAATTTTACAGAAGCTTTGCAAGAAAATATTTATTTTCAAGATCATATTTCAAGACATAATCTTTTTCCCAAAACCCATTTGTAGACTACTATGAGTAAAAGAACCTCCCAGACAGACATGAAAGGAAAGGGCAAGGCACCAGCGGTGCAACCCAAACAATTCTGAAAGCCTTCAGTAAGGATTTCAGATGAGCGTGAAGGGGTCTCAATAGAGACAATATCCCTTCAGGATACATTGCTAGCAGAGGTAATGTATTCATGTGGTGAAAAAAGTGAAATTTTGCAAGAAGTGCTCCGCACTGACCTCAATTTTTGAGATGGAGAATTTACAAACCTTTCTCTTCGTATTAAACTACTACTTGATAATTTACAAGTAGCCTTCACCCTTAGACAGAAACCTTTATTCCAAAAGACCCTTAAGGCTTTGGAATTACATCTTATTAACACTAGTGCATTCATTGAAGCATTTGGTTGTCAACTCCTTGGCAAGGAGGATGGAGATTCAAGCTCCACAAAGACAAAATCATAGTCTCCAAAAAGCTATCTTATGGGTATAAGCTTTTCAAAGCTCCACCCTAAGATTCAGCAAAAAACGAGACTTGACATTAGAACCTTACCCCCTGAAATCCAACATAATATACTAACTCATAGAGCCATAACAAGTTCTTATGACAGATGGATGCATTTTTTCAAAATATTAGTCTCTACAGCATTTATCAGAATAGAAGACATGACAGACGACATATGGCTATCTCATAAAGCTACATGGTATGAAAGTTTTGGAGAAGCAGATAGAGTTTATAAAGGAACAAGAGACAGATACAATCCTTATTTGGGATTACTTATCAATACGGAGATAGAAGATCCAGTAATTCATTATCCTTTATGGTTATCTGAAATGCTAGAAGTATGGTTTATCAGCAAATTAATCATAACTTCTGGAATTCAGATTAGTTTATTTCTTAAAGTCATCCAAGAAGTGGCTGCATAGATTAGAGGACTTAATTATATGAAGATTACTATCTGGAGCACTCTTCCAGCTTGGGACGATAGCTATTATATGGAAGTTTAGCCAGCACATATTATGGTCCTTATTCATGATTGGGGTTGTATCCCTAAATACAACTGGTATACAGGAGATACTCATTTATCACTTGATGATCCGAATGCTCTGGCTCAAGAATGGTCTAATTTCATGAGTAACAAGATTTATGAAATACAGAAAGAATTAGATAGAGGCTTCCACTTATATAACTACACTAACAGAATAGCCATATATGGTCCAAGACCTTCAGCAAGGAGGCTTTTTGGAAAAAGAAAGATTGTTAAGGATCCTAGATTAATGACAACAAAGGATCGTGTCCCTATTTATCTTCCTATTTCATACTGTGTTCTATGTAGTAATTATGGAGTAGTCCATGAGCATGAGCAGTATGAGGATAACTTTGATCCTCTAGATTATGATAACTACGCGGATACAGATTGATAGACAGACAGATATGCCAAGCAAGACAGAATACTCTTTTGGACAGACAACGGTGATAGATTACTATTCACATTCAAACAGATTATTATTCATCAGCATGACGGATCACTATTCAGCAATACAGATCACTATTCACCAACATGTGTGAATAGCTTCCAGACAAATCCAAGACAGTCCAAGCAGATACAGACAAATGAGTCACTACTGTTCACTAACATGCGTGACAAGAGACTGATAGATTCCCAAACAGACTACTGCTCATCAATAGTCACAATATTCCTTCCACTGATAGTCTAACTTGAGTTAACTTTACCTACTCGGGTTAATTTACCATGATTCACTACATCTATAAAAGAGACAAACTATGAAGACAGAAGACAAGCCTTGAAAGCCTTAAAAGTTTGAAGTTAAGCTTCTAAAGTTCCAAGTTTTTAGAAGTCTGGGTAAAAAAATATAAAATAGGTTTTGATGGTGCAAAATACATTTATTTTTGTATAAGCCAATGAGAATGCTCTTAGAAATATGTAATCTCTTATGTATAAGAGGTGTCCAAAAAATAAGACATCAAATAAAATGTCAAATAGATGATTGAAAACCAAATTAGTAAGTAAAAGTGTACAACTCTCCCTTAACCATACACATTTGATCACCTTGTCTCTGTAATCAAACAATCTCATTCTCCCATAGATCTAGTCGTCTTCACCAGCCACACCTTCACCAGAATTCAACGCTGGTAGTCATGATCTCCACCACTATACTTGCAGTCATTTGCAAGACCAGTAAGTATGTGCTTAATAAAACTAAAGGAAATCCTTTAAAAATAACCAATAAAAAAAAACCTTGGAAAATAATCAAACTCTCGTACAATCAAAAGAAGAAAAACCCTTCAAATTAAGATGGAAATTTTACTAGGTTTACTTGACTTTGTGGTGTAATACTAATGACATTTACGTTTTTATCCTTAAAATGGTCATATGATCTGAAGAGTATGGAGGGTTATTTGGTCTTTTTACAGTTATAAACAAGGTGGAATGTGATTGGTTGGTTTGTGTTTTCAAACAACAATTTTCAATTTTTAAACAATATTATACGTATTTTCATATACTTTTTCATTTACATATATTTCCACAAATGTTTTCAAATAATAATTTTCAATTTTTAAACAACATTATACGTATTTTCATACATTTTTCACTTGTTGAACACATTTATCAAACGGGCCCTAAGTGTGAGTTGTAAATTTGTAATTAATGAATTGATTTTTAATTGGTAGATTCTCAAAAAAAAATTTTTTTTTTTTTAAAAACACAATTTTAATTGGTGTGTCCTTTTATTGGTTCTCTTTCTATACATTGTAGAGATAATATATTCCACAATGGTGTGTTATTTTTATTGGGCCGCGTTTAATTATTATACATTGTGGGGGATATAATCTTCGAGATAATGGTTCTCAATGGTGGAAATTTTGTCAACATTTTAAATCTAATAATAGCGTGACGCAATGGTTTCACGCACAATGGGTAAACGAAAATATATATGCAGTGTATGTTCCACGTGTCACATAGCCCTTGGAGAAATAAGCCCATGATTAATTAATTAGATAAATGTGCATCGAAGAGGATTTTCAGTTAAGGACTTCTGTCCTTCTCCAAATGGAGACGTGCCAGATATGAACTAATTTTAAATAAAGCAATGCGAGCTAGAATCTACTTTTCAAGTTTCAACTACTTTGCCGGCAGATTGAAGAGAGAGAGAGAAATCAAAAATGAAAACATAATAAATATGCTTGCGTGGAAGGGTGAGAGAGACTTCTTTATAAAATAGTTGAAAAGTTAAAAAAAAAAAAAAAAAAAAAAAAATCAAACACACGGAAAATTGTGATTTATAAAACACAAAAAAATAGTACAGAAAATTTGTTTGAGAGAGAGACAGTAGTCTGAGTGATTAAAAAGGAATGTAAAATTTTTAGAAGAGCTATAGTTTTTGCAAAAACAAATAAACATCAAACCAAAAAAAAAAAAAAAAAAAAAAAAAAAAAAAAAAAAAAAAAAAAAAAACAGTGATGTATGATTAGGTGTAAAAGGTGTTTTTTGTGTAAATGGATGACTATGACTCTTTATTTTAGAGTTTTGAGTGTCTTTACATTATCGGATGGGAATGCTTTTATACTTTAGAACCGTAACACCTTATATTAAGAATATTTTTTTAAAGTTACTGGAAAAAAAATGAACTTATAAAATTTTGTTAGTTCATTTTCAAATAAGTATATTAAAATTTGTCATGCCAGTGCCATCAACAATTTTAACAATTATTAAAATGTTAACAATTAACTTTTTTATTATTATAAATTTAATAGTTATAATAGGAAGGTAGATTTGAACCCAATTCGTTATCTTGTTCTTATCATCCAATTGAATTTTTATGTTGTTGCACTAACACACACACACAAATATATATAGACGCAGGGCTCTCATGTGAACCATGAAAAACAAAACTTTTTTTTTTCACTTTTTATTTTACTCTTTCCTACAATTTTTCGGTAAAAAATTAAAAAGTAAAAATAAAATTAACAAAAGAGAGAAAGAAGCATTTGCTACCTTGCTTACTATACCAAACCCTAAGTCACATTATACAAATCTAACCTTCAATTCTTCATGTTCAATCATCAATTAATGTGGGTTCCAGTTAGCTTAATTGGTAAAGTCTCTGATAGTTGTATAAGAGATCTGGGGTTCAATCCCCGCCTACACCAAAAATTGATTGGTGTCTTGGTTTGATGATAAAGAGCTATCATCAGGAGCGGATGCCATAGGTTGAAACTCTCTCTCAAAAAAAAAAAAAAAAAAAAAATCATCAATCAACACTTACCTTACACCATCGATGAGCAAACATAAATCAAACTAGGGTCTCATTAACGAACCAAATGTAACCCAAAAAATAGAGATAAAGAAAAAGAAATTAAAACATATCAATCAAAAACAACTTAAGGAACCCTAAAATCAAAACAATCATCGGAGAAACAGTGGTGGGGTTATATATATATATATATATATATATATATATATTTTTTTTTCAAGTGGGGAGAGGGCAAGTCAAATATATTAATAGTTTTTAAATCCACAAAATAACACACACAATGACAATATAACACGATGACATATTACTCATGATCCGTATTTTAGTACATAAGAAATGCTTGAATACTAGTATACTTTTTTATTCCATTTATGTAGAAAAATAGTACAACTCTATTGACAAATACAGTTTAAAAAATTTAAAAAGTTCTTTCCCCACGACAAAATCTCACAAGCCACAACAATTTCACCCAAAAAAAAAAAAAAAAAACATTAAGGTTTAAAGTAGTCATAAGTAAAAATGAAAATGTAATAAAATTTAAAAAAAAAATACAAAAATTTATTACACCTCAAAACAAAGATATTGTTTTGAAAGACTATACAATTTTAACTTATAATGTCTGCTACATGTTGATTGTTTTTTATCATCATGTTAAGACATCAATCAGTTTTTTTTGCTTAACATAAGTTTGAACTCCAATTCTTTTATTTAATGACATAAAATTTACCAATTAAAATAATTGGAATCCAAAATTTGAGGTAATAACTAATAGGAAAATACTAAAGACAAACTATTTTATAGACCGCTGATATGATTAGTGCCGGTTCTACGCTATAAGCAATTGATGCGGTTGCCTAAGGCCCCAAGTAGAAAATAGACGCCAAATTTTAATTTAATTAAACTCAAATATTAGTCAATAAATAAAATAATATTTTGTAAAAAGAGAGAGAGAGAAATGCTAAGTTCACAACATTTTTCATAACACTTTTACAATAAATCCTAAGTAGCAGGTTGTTACAGATTGTTATAGCTGAAAAAAATAATTTCAATGGTGTGCTCAAATTAAATCTAGTAACAACTTAAGATTTGTTGTGAAAAATATTGTGAATGTAGGATTTCTAAAAAAAAAAAAAATACAAAAAGAAATTTATAACATTTTTCACAATAGTTGAGTTCGCAAACTTTTACTAGTCCTCTCATTTTGGTCCGCCACTAACATAACTCTTTTACTTACTACTATCAATCTATTACATCAACATGTATGAAAAGTTTTGTCAAATTTTTTTTTTTATAAACTTTCTAAAAAAGTAAAAATCCTACGTTATTCATGTTAATTAGTGATAATTTTACATCTAAAATAATATTATAGAGTTTAAGTCATATTTACAATTTTTTTAAGTTATATAATATATATATATATATATATATATAGAGAGAGAGAGAGAGAGAGAGAGAGAGAGATGGGTTGAAGTTACAACTAGTGTAACTTTACAAAAATTACACATTTTTTACACCATAGATTTTTAAAAGATCTACCAGTTGAAAAAAAAAATCATTAAATACTATTCCTTTTCTCCTCATTACCTAATTAATACTAAAAATTCTTTTTCTCTTTCTCCTTATTAAATTCTTTCCATACCTTTTTTTCTTTCCTTTTTCTTTCTATCCATAGAGCATAATATCATTTTTTTTTTCTTTCTTTCCAACCGTTAAAGAGCACCATATAATTTTGGTGTGGGCAGAAACTTCAGTACAAATCTATTTACAATAAATTCAAATGGTAATAGATAAGTTAAGAGACATAATAAGTACAAATCTATTTGCAAGAAATTCAAATGATCTAATCATGGCTATCCCTGAACTTGATTTTTTTTTTTTTTTTTTTTGAAAAATTGTTAGGAATTCAGATACTGAATAGTACTTGCTCCTTTAAAATTTTAGTTTGTTCTTTTCATTAATTTGCTTTATCCAAACGAACATGCTCTCAGTTAACAACTAACCAAAATGCTAAACAATAATTTTCAAGAACTCATAATAGCCACACCACTGTAAACAAGTAAATCCGTAACAACGAAACCACTTCTAAGTTCTCACGTTAACTTGTAGGAGAAAATAATAAAAAATGGACACCAACTTGTTGGAGAAAAAAAAAAAAAAAAGGACACCTACTTAAAACTAACTTCTCCATAGCACTTTCTCACCCAAAAAAAAAAAAAAAAAAAAACCTTCTCAATAGCATCAGGTAGCCGCACTGATTTTCAAATTGAGTAGAAATGTATGAGGAATTGTAAAGAAAAATTTCTCAAAAAAAAAAAAAAAGAATTTCAAAGAAAAAGGAAAGAATGAATTAATAAAGAGAAAAAAGAGACATGAGAAATATTTAATGAGGAGAGGGATAATGTTGAAACTATTAATTAGGTAAGTATTTATTGATATAATAGATAAATATGTCTTCTTTTTTAACCATTTGATCTTTGGGAAATCTATGGCTTAAAAAATGTATAATTCTTTTGGAGTTACACCAAGTGTAACTTGAACCCCTCTCATATATATATATGGATTAGGTTTAAGTTACACCTGGTGTAACTCTAAGCAGTGTTACACCACCCAATAATTTGTTATTGAATTCATATTTTAGAAATTTTACCGTTGGATTACATGTTCTATGTGTTTTTAACATGCATGCCAATTTTTATACTAATCGGATGTTATTTACCATTTCATCCATAAACACAATTTTTATGTATTATTTTAAACTACAAATACTTGAATTTAAACAATTGATTGATGATATGACTATTGATATTCAATTACCTTGAAATATTGCAAGCATGGAGAATATATGAAAATAATGTAATCCAACAGTGGATTTGTCAAAATTGGCATCCTATTAAAAAATAATGAGTGGTGTAACATTATTTAGAATTACATCAAGTGTAACTTGAACCCAATCTCATATATATATAGGATTAAGTTTAGCTACAAAATTTGTTGTAGCCTAAGGCTACAACCTTACTCAATAAAATAAATATTACTACATATTTTGCATGTTCTTTACGCTCTTAATTTACATATCAAATTTTGTGTCAATCAGGTATTATTTGTTATATGATTTATAAACTTATATTTTATGCATAATTTTAAACTATAAAAGCTTGCAATTTATTGATGACATAGATATAAATTTTTAATTTTTTAGAAATTTTGTAAGCATAGAGGATATAAGAAGAATATGTAATCCAATGGTGGATTTGTCAAAATTTATCCCAATAAAAAGATATTAAGTAATATTGTAATCTTAAGCTACAATCAATTTTGTAACTAAATTTTGTCTATATATATATATATATATATACACACACACACACTAGCCTCATCACACACGCTTTGCGTGTGCAATGAGGTTTTTTTTTTTTAGTGGTCCTATTTTGTCGTTAAAAAAAAAAAGTGTTTCTATTTTATATATATAATTTTTATTTTGAGAATTTAATTTATAAGTGGATAAAGAAATTTGAAAATTTACAGGAGAGTGTCTCTATTTTTTAAGCAATGTTTTAGAGGAAGTTAGAGTTATATTTTTTTCGGATTGTCCTTTATTTTGATATTTACTTAAACATAGGGATGTAGAAGCATTTTTTAACTAAAAAAAAAAATGAGAATCCCAAACAGGAGAAGCCCTTAAATAGTAGTACTAGCCTCATCATATATGCTTTGTGTGTGCGATGAGGCTTTTTTTTTTTTAGTGTTATAAATTTTCATTCATTTCAATTTGAGATTTACACATTTTCTCATCTATACTACTATTTAAGGGGTTTCACCTGTTTGGGATCCTTATTTTTTTTGGTTCAAAAATGCCCCTACACCTCTATGTTTAAGTAGAGACAAAATTAAAAGAATATCCGGTAAAATACAACTCTAACTTCCACTAAAACATTGATTAAAAAATAGGGTTATTCTCTTGTTGATTTTCAAATTGCTTTATTCCACTTATGAATTAAATAAATTAGATTCTCAAAATAAAAATTATATAAATATATATAAATAAAAGCATAGTTTTTTTTTTTCTACAAAATAGGACCACTAAAAAATAAAAAATAAAAGCCTCATCGCACGCGTGAAGCGTGTGAAGAGGCTATTTAATATTACACATTTAAAACTACTAATACAACCAGAAGTGTCATGAGTCTTAGTGGTCCTATTTTGTAGCAAAAAAATAAAACATGTTTTTTTATTTTATATATATCTATACTACTATTTAAGGGTTTCTCCTGTTTGGGATCCTCATTTTTTTTGTCTATATTTATACTACTATTTAAGAGGCTTTTTCTATTTGGATTCCTCATTTTTTTAGTTCAAAAATGCCCAAACACCCCTATATTTAAGTAGAGACAAAACTAGAGGATAATCCGGCAAAAATGCGACTTTAACTCCCATTAAAACATTACCTAAAAAATAGGACCACTCTCCTGTTAATTTTCAAATTGATTTATCCACTTATAAATAGGACCACTCTCCTGTCATGAGTCTTTGTGGTCCTATTTTGTAGTTAAAAAAAAAAAAAAAACATGTGTTTTTATTTTATATATATCTATATTACTATTTAAGGGGCTTCCTCAGTTTGGGATCCTCATTTTTTATTTATATCTATACTACTATTTAAGAGATTTCTCCTATTTGGATTCTCCTCATTTTTTAGTTCAAAAATGCCCATACATTCTTATGTTTAAGTAGAGACAAACTAATGGACAATTCGGTAAAAATGCGACTTTAACTCCCATTAAAATATTGCCTAAAAAATAGAACCACTTTCTTGTTAATTTCAAATTGATTTATCCATTTATAAATTAGATTCTCAAAATAAAAATTATATATATAAAATAAAAACATAGAGTTTTATTTTTTCCTTAAAAAAAAAAAAGCCTCATCGCATGCGTGAAGCGCATGTGATGAGGCTAGTTTAAATAACTCATTAGGTAATATTAACTAAGTCATATTACTATTAAATATATAATATTAGACTCATCACACGCGCTTTGCACGTGCAATAATTTTTTTTTTTTTTTTGGTTTAGTGTTATGATATTTAAAAGTAATATATAAATAACCGTGTGTATTTTGTTTTTTAAAGAAAGAGATAATATAATGTGAAATAATGTTTAAAAATGAGCTAGAGATAGTTTCCTAAGTTTTAGGCTAAATGGATAAGATAAAAAAAAAATAAAAAAAAATAAAAAATAAAAACCTAAAACTTAGGAAAACTAAAATACTCTTTTAACCAGTTTGTGTTTTTTAATTTAAAATTATTTAACTAAATGATAGAGGTATTTTAGAGAGTTTAAGAATTTGTGTGAAGGTATTTTTGTACGCAAAAAGTTGAAAACCAAACTAGGAATCCAAATAGTATAGAATAGATATAGATAGATAGATAGATAGATAGATGACTTAAAAATAAATGTGGATACTCATTACATAGTGAGTTAGAATAATTTTCATCTAAACTAATTTAGAGGAAAATTATATCCAAATAAAAATGATTCATATTCTCTACAGAAATATGTGATACCATGTGCTATATGAATTAAGATACTGTTAATATATAATTTTCGAGTTTAACTCTGCCCACGATAAAAATGATTAGGATATCTTACAAACAAAGATATATTTTAGTAAGAAATCAAACTTTAAAACAAGATTGATGGTTTATTTTATGGGAAGATAGATAGATATAATAATATCACATATGTATTAAAGTCCTATTGAATTCTTAATTTCTTTATTTTAAATTGCACCTAATCAAAATAATTTAGATATTATATTGCTTGACATATTTTGAAGAAGCGATCACCATGGTTGACTCTTTACGGCAACTTCATCACTGAAACTCAGATACTGGCGAAATTTTTCTGGACTCATTTATTCTTTCATGTAAAATACTTTTAATTTTTAGCATTTGCCTTTTGTCTTAATTTGTTTATAACAAAACTAGCTTTTAAAAAAAATATTAACGTTTAGGTTTTTTGTCACATATTTAGTATAAAAATTACTAAAAATATATATTTTTTATTATATTTAGTAAATAAACTACCGAAATTACGGAATGCCAAATAGATGCTTATCACATTCATTAGCTAGGAAAGAAATTATACGGTCCTTATAGTGGACTACGTCATTTATCTACCATTTTACTAAAAGACTATCATCTGTTTACAAAAATTAAAATTGCTAAGTTAGCAGTTAGTTTGTGTGTGTGTGTGTGTGTGTGTGTTTTTTTTTTTTTTTTTTTTTTTTTTTTGCAATTTTAAATAGATGGAAGTCTTTTAGTAAAATGATAGATAAGTCACATAACCGACCACGAGGATTTTATAATTTTCCTTTGTACTTGATTGATTTGAATTAATAAAATCAGTTTCTCAAAAAAAAAAATAATAATAAAATCACCTTACTCTCTTAAAAAAAAAAAAAAAAAAAAAAAAAAAAAAAAAAACAGATTTGACATTTTTTGTACCCATACAAAGATGTACAAATGTACAATTGGTAATGTACAGTATTTATGTCTAAGTTCCATTAACAATCTCCACCAATTTAATGACCGATTGATTTTTTTTTTTTTTTTTCCTTTTCTAAAAAGAGTGTACTACACTTCAAAAAAAAAAAACTTTCAAATACTGTTCTTTAAAAAAAAATTGTACCGTATCTTTTTATCATAATTATTTAAATGACCAATTGTGGTTAATTATTTATTATTTATACATGAATTTACCATTTTTTCTTCATTATTTGCAATTAGTCACATAAAAAACATCATGGAAAAGAATGCGTAAAAGAGTATGTCTTACAATTATTGTTTGATCTCCATAGAAATGTTACATTTACAACATTTTCATAATAAATCTTTAGTGATAAGTTGTTACAGTACAGGCAGTGAGAAAAAAAAAAAAAAAAAAACTTAAGTTGTAGATTAAAATTAGAATCAATAATAACTTATGAGCTTTATTATAAAAATATTATGAAAAATATTGTGTACGTATTACTAGTTACTATTTAAAGGGCTTCCCCCTATTTGGGATCCTCATTTTTTTGGGTTCAAAAATGCCCCTATACCTTTATGTTTAAGTTGAGACAAAATCAAAGAACAATTTAGTAAACACACAATTCTAACTTTCACTAAAATATTGCTCAAAAAATAAGGTAACTCTCTTATTGATTTTTTTTTTTGATAGGAAATATTGGATTTTTATTAACAAACAGAATGTTCGAATACAAGTCTGTCCTGAGCACACGCGTGCTTTAAGATGCTAGGACATTCCTCCAACCAGGCTACATAGTCCTCAACATCCTTAGCGTGTTGGGCCAACACATGAGCAGAGACATTTCCCTGCCTTTTGGTATGAGAAAACTTCCACTGTCTAAAAGATGAGGCTTGGTTCATGAGTCCAGCTAACACGTTCGCCACTGAAGACAACGGGGAGGCTTGCCCTTGTACTGCGTTATAGATCTCTAGCAAATTAGTCTCTAACTCAACGTCTTTAACCCCCACGTCCCTAGCAAAATTAACACCGGCTTCCAAGGCTTTTGCTTCGACTTTAACAGCACCCAAGGGACATTTCCACTTCTTACTCAGTGCTGCAACCACTTCCCCAGAATCATCCCTGATAATTACATCGGCACTTGCTCGTTTTCTGTTTGAGAAGACGACACCATTAGTGTTTACTTTGTAGTGACCACAACTTGGTGGCTTCCACACCACCATGGGAGAAGCTTCAACCCGATTTCCAGATTTTAATTCATTTGCTGCAAGAAAATCATCAACCAAGTGCATGGCACCCCTCAAGAGGGTGCAACCTGCCTATCCTTTACCACCTAAACGGAGCACGTTCCTATTCTTCCAAATACCCCAACAGACCATAATGACCTTCTCCATCAAACTAGGATTGGTATCTTCCCATCTCAGTAGGTTCTCCACCACATCCAAGAAACTCCATCTCAAAGGGATCTCAAATGGAAGAACCAATTTACTTGTTGTCCAAACCCCTTTAGCGTGATCACAGAACCAAAAAAAAATGGCAAATAGTCTTCTCCTCCTTTCCGTACAACTCACAAGTTCCACTCGGTGCGATTTTCCGTTTTTCTAGGTTCATTTTTGTAGCGAGAATGTCACGACCTGCCCTCTATGCGAAGTATTTAATTTTCTGTGGAACATTTAGGTGCCATATAGCCTTCCATATCTTTCTGCGGACCTAACCGTTTGAGCAATCCCCTAAGGCTGAGCGTTGCTGCTCCTTCAAAGCCAACGCATATGCACTTTTTACATTGAATTTGCCGCTTCTATTTTCTGCCCATACTAATCTATCATTGGTGTCATTTGTGCTCAGAGGTATGCTCAAAATTAATTCCCTATCCTCGGGTTGAAACCAGCTATTGAGCTTGTCCACGTTCCATTCGCTAAATGCTCTGTTTATAAGTTCACAAACCAGAGCATTTTCCACATTTGGCCTCATCGGCGTTAACAACTTATACATACTTGGCCTAGGAATCCACTTATCATGCCACACACTAATTCTAGTACCATTCCCCACTTGCCACCTCATGCCTCTTCGGAAAACCCCCTGAGCTGCCACTAGGCTTCGCTAAGCATACGAAGGCCTCAGACCTAAAACAACCTCGACAAAACTGCACCGTGGGAAATATTTAGCTTTGTATACTCGGCTAAACAACGAAGTGGAGTTGGTTTGCAGTCGCCACCCCTGCTTAGCCAAAAGAGCCAAGTTGAAGCTTTTTAAGTCGCAGAAACCCAGCCCTCCTTTTTCCTTCGACAAGCACATCTTGTCCCTACTCAGCCAAGCCAGTTTTTTCTCATTTTTCATCTGCTCCCACCAGAACTGTCTGATCATTTTGGTCAGCTCCTCACATAATTTATTGGGAAGCAAAAAACAACTCATCGAGTATGCAGGCATGGCTTGGGCCACTGATTTAATCAGAATCTCCTTTCCAGCATGTGTAAGTAATTTTTCCTTCCAAACTGAGACCTTGTTTGCCACCTTCTGCTTGAGTTGAGCGAAAGTATTATTCTTAGACCTCCCTACTAGTGACGGCAGACCGAGATAGTATTCATGAGGCTTGATTACCTAGGCACCAAACATGGATTTCACTCTCTCCTTTGTTCCTTCATCAGTGTTTGGGCTGAAGTACAGGGAAGTTTTAGTGCAATTTAATTGTTGACCCAAGGAAAGTTCATAGACTTTGAGAATCCTTTGGATTTCCGTAGCTTCACTCACAATTGCTCTTCCAAACACCAAGCTATCGTCGACAAAAAATAGGTGAGATATCCTAGGCCCTCTAGCTAAAGTAGCCACACCTTTAATAGCTTTTCTTTGGGCAGCACGGTGGAGAAGGGCAGACAAACCCTCAACACAAATGATGAAGAGGTAAGGCGATAATGGGCCACCTTGTCTGAGCCCTTGGGTTGGCCGGATTTGGCCGCAAGGTTGTCCATTGATCCGTATAGCATACTTCACCGAAGACACACATCGCATCACAATGCTAATCCATTTCTCATGAAAGCCTGACTTCCTCATGATCTGTTGCAAACATTCCCATTTGATACAATCGTATGCCTTTCTCATGTCCAACTTTACTGCCATTTCACCACATTTGCCCTTCTTTTTCTTATCGATATGGTCCATCAACTCATGAGCCACCAAAACATTGTCTATGATGAGACGTTCTGCCACAAAAGCACTTTGATTCTCACTGATAATATCCTGCAACACCACTTTCATCCTATTTGCTACCGCTTTAGACGCAATTTTATAAGCCACATTACATAAAGAAATTGGTCTAAAGTCAATAACTTTTTCCGGATTCTTTATTTTAGGAATAAGTACAATGTGAGAGTCATGGAATTTTGGGGGAGCTCTACCATGATTTAGAAAAGTAAGTGTTGTGTGAATGACAATGGATTTAACAATAGGCCAGAAATGGTGATAAAATAAAGGGGGCATACTATCTGGGCCAGGGGCCGTTAAAGGATGCATTTGCTTTAGAGCCTTTTCCACCTCCATAGCCTGAAAATCTTAGGTAAGTGTAGAATTCATTCGATCAGTGACTTTTGAATGCACTGCGTCAATCAGCTCTGACTCCACCCTTGGCCGTGAGGAAAAGAAAAGTTGCTCAAAATAATCTACAAACGTTTGACCGATCTAATCCACATCCTCTTGCCAAACATTATTAGAATCAAGGACCTTACTGATAGTGTTCCGCTAAAACCGATTCGAAGCTTTTTTGTGTGGAAGAAAGTAGTGTTCTTGTCTCCTGCCTTTAACCAGCTATTTCGGCTTCTCTGATGCCACATTTCCTCTTTGATGCCAAGCCACCTATTCAACTCCATTTTCATTGCATGGATTGATTCTAAGTCCATAGCAATGCCATTCATGGATTCAAGAGCCTGGATTTTATTTTGAAGGACCGCTATTTGCTTTCCCACATGGCCGAAGGAGTGCTTATTCCATGATTCTAATGACCTTTGGCACTCCTCCAAACATGCCTCTAAAGGCCAACCCGAGACCCTGTTTTGCCCTCTTTCCCATGCTTCACCACATTTTTACACCGCCCATCCTTGAGTCACATGGACTCAAAGCGAAATAGTTTTGATCGTTGACGCTGTCGTTGGGGAGACCTAGCATCCTTGAGCACTAAAATGCTATGATCCGAGGTCGAGTTAGACACATGAAAAAGCTTCACCGATGGGAACACCATTGCCCAATCTGTGGACACCAAAGCTCTGTCCAATCTTTCACGAATCCAGTCACGTCTTCCTAATCTTCTGCTCCAAGTATAATCCAAGCCCACATAACCTATGTCCCTCAAATGGCACCTATTAATTGTCTCACAGAAGCCCCTCATCTGACCTTCAGGTCTCACTCCACCCCCATCTTTCTCTCTAGCATACATTATCTCATTGAAGTCCTCCATGCAAACCCACGATAGATTGCTTTTGTGACTTAAACACTCCAAAAGTTTCCATGAATCCTCTCTTTTTCCAGTCTCCGGATACCCATAGAATCCGATAAAACGCCATTTCTTCATCCCCTGTTTTTCAGTAACGATTGCGTTGATATACCTAGGAGAGTACGTCAATACATCCACCTTCATTGAGTTTTTCCACAAAAGGGCCAAGCCACCCCCATGTTGAACACTGGGGACCACTAGACATTGCTACCTTTCTATTTCCTTTTTATTCCATCCATCTCAAAGACATCAAGCTTAGTTTCCATTAAGAAAACTAAGGTGAGATCTTTCTCCAAAACCACTTTTTGGAGGGCCTTAACTGTTAGGGGGTTCCCAAGCCCCCTATAGTTCCAACTAATGGCACTCATTGTGCCCGGCGAGGCTGTTTAACAGCCTCCGCCAATCCCAAGTGGTGTGCTAAGAGCTTTCCAAACTCCTTGACCTCTCCCTCCATTCTTACCTTCTTCCCATTATCAATACAGTTTCCTAACTCATGCAAAGGTGACCGGAGTCTCCTTTTTATTCCCACCTCAACCTTATCAACTTCCATCAACATCTCAACCCCTTTGCTCTTTCCCTGAAGTTGCATGCATTCCTTACCCGAGTCCGTGTTCTTCCTAATGTAACCTTTGTTTTCTTTATTTTTCTTTTGGCCACCTCTAGTGGTCTTCTTCGTTTTGTGGGGCTTTGGCTGTTTTGGAGAGATATGCCCCATTTTAAAATTAATTCCAGGTTGAGACAAGCCCAAAACGTCACATGGTTGATGTTCCATCTTCATAATTGGACCCTGAGGTCCAAGAGCTAAAGTTTGGGATTAGGCTTCTGTGACAAGCCCATTTGCATGGGACCCTTCTTTTGTTTCCAACTTCTCAACAGTTCGATTCAACGAGATTTCCTCATTCTACAAGTTTCCTTCCTTACTTGGTTCGGTGTTTACGTCAGGATCTTCTCCCGAGATTGCAGCATCGATATCACGCAGCTATTGTTTGAAATTTGAAATCAGCGGGATTTTCGAGATTTTGACTTGGATGTGACTTGACGGGATATTAGCGTTTCCCACGTCAGCCCTAGCCCCTACCCTCCACTCCATTTTACATGGGTGGTCAATTCTAGGAATATCGAAAACCAACGTGCTTTTCGCGATACCAACCAATCTATGCTCCTCTGACTTAGTTTCAGCTTCCCTAATCCTAGTGACTTCATTTCTCGCTGCTATAACTATCAAAGGTTTTTGGAGTTTATCCTGTATCGCATGAAGCCATGGGTCGAACTGCTTCTCCTCTGGCCTTAGTGTTTCCTTGCTTTGAAGTCCTTGCAGACAATCTCGTTCATCGTGATCAACCCTCCCACACAAATAGCTAAAAATCGGAAGCCTCTCATATTTGAAATCCACCCATTTCAGGCCATGCTTGCCTAACCGAACCTTTCGACCTTGGCACAACGGCATGGAGATGTCCCTGAGTACCCTTATTTGTATAAATTCCCAAGGCAGAACCCTTTCTCATTTGCATCCACTCTCTCCACCTCGCCTAATGTTGCTTCGATACTCAAACCCACCGTCTTCGTTTGACACATAGTAAGCAGTCCATGAATTTGGACCCAAAACAGGGATTTGTCAAACTTGATATCTTTCACCGCCTCACCCCTCTCTAGTTTATGAAGGATCAGTAAGTATTTATCAAAAGATCATGGATAGAGGAAGAGCACTCTGTCCATGTCGTCCTTTGTTTGAAAAAGGAACATGACTTTGTTCTCACCCAGATCACTAACTTCAAAAGTTTTCTCCATTTTTCATACCATTTTCAGCACTCTGGTCACAGACTCTAGGTTGACTCTTCTCTTTGTAAAAAACTTCCCAATGAGGACGAGGCCATCCTCTGGCATTGGTTCATGAATTGTTACTTCCACATCTTCTCTCAACGACAGCTTTATGCTAGCGCATCTCTTTGTTATCTCCTCCATGATTCCCCTATGAAACTAACCTGTTCTACCGCTTGCACGGAGAGAAGTCTACCTTACGGCAACCCTTATGCTAAAGATGGCTACTTTTTTCACCTCCAGTGTTTCCATAGAAACTAGAGAGAAAACCTCCTCTTATTGATTTTTAAATTGCTTTAATAAGAGTTAGAATCATATTTTTATCAAATTATTTTTTAATTTTATCTCTACTTAAACATATAAATCTTGAGAGATGAAGCTTAATTTCGCCTAAACCCCGTATGCATGAAGAGGGGCTGTATCTAACTAATAAACTTGCAAATGCACAATTGACAACACATCCCAGGAGGTGGGCCTTTGATATTAAACTCATCACAGAGCCAAAGTCAGACGATCAGGGGTTGAAGTTAGTTTGGGACCCACAAAAAAATACTTTGAACCCAAAAACATTCACATGTGGGACTCGGGTAGTGTTCCCACCATGTTCAGTATCCCCGTAAACTTCCAGTTTGTTTCCAGTCGAAGCCGTAAAAACAATCAAATAGCATTTATAGTACGCATACACACACGTGGTGCAGCAGTTAAAAGAGGACGCTGATACTGTCACTCGCTCACATCTCAGGGTCTCAGC
Source organism: Quercus robur (assembly GCF_932294415.1). Lineage (NCBI taxonomy): Eukaryota > Viridiplantae > Streptophyta > Magnoliopsida > Fagales > Fagaceae > Quercus > Quercus robur. Next base: position 22,201,159 of record NC_065540.1, on the reverse strand, counting down.
TCTCGTAAGTACGACAGCTAATTGTTTTTTCTTTTCTTTTTTTTACTCGCTATGTCGGCGCGTGAATTGCGTCCTATCTCAAAGTGTCAAAATTTACACGTCAGCTATGGCCCAACTTGTGCCTATCCAAAATAATAGAATTTTAAAAAACAAAAAAAGAATAATAGAATTTTTCCCTTTCATTTTCTCGTACACCTAACGCGCGTCAAGTACGCGTTTAGATTTTTTTATAAACGAAAATTTTTGTAGTAAACTGTAAAATAAATGAGGGCATGACTAGTCTCACACTACACTACTATTACTAATAGTGTGGTCAAAGTCATGTTCTACATTAGGCCAAGAACACATTAAAGAAGGGTGCAAACCATGCAAGGACCATTTTTGTACCGATGTGGATGAATCACTAGGGTTTTCCATGAAAGCTAAGACTAACAGTATGTTTTCTTAAGAGAATTTTTTCTTTTTATCGAAAACTTTCATATTAAGTGACATTAATATATATATATATATATATATATATGGGATAGTTGTTTGTCCGTTTTCATACAAGTTTTGAAGATTTTCGTTATATTTAAATTGAGAGAAAGCACGGGAAAGGAAAAGAAAATGAGAAAAGGGAAAGCATAGTTTGATTTAGAGTGATTAAATTTTGGTGAGATTTACCATTTTGCTATCATCCCAAACGGGGTGAAAAGAGAGGGAAAGGAGGATAAATTTTGGGATTAATTTATTTTATATTTATTATAATTTACCAATATATCCTTCTATTGGGAAAGGAGATTTGAATCCAGACACAGGGCATGGTTAGGAATGGGAGAGTCATAATCTCTCCTAAGTATTTTTGTTATTCCTTTTTGGTTAAGATAAAGATAGAAAACATTTATTGATATATATGGGATGTAAATGACCAAAATGATTATCTACAAAAATTTTGAAATATTATTTTGACAATTCTTTTTTGTTTTTGTTTTGTTTGTTTTTTTTTTTTTTTTTTTTTTTGTGTTTTGAGTCTTTTGAGGGAAGTTCCCAGGTTTACCAACAAGTCAGAAACTTTCTAATACAAAAAACTTGACAACATTTTTCACATTTGTTGAGTTAGCAAGTTTTTACTCGATTTCATTTAAATCTACGATTAATTTTATTTATAAAAAAATCTAATACTAATATTTTGCCACATTAATAGGTGTCAAAATTTTTATTTCTCTAAACTTTTTCATACAAATTGGATTGAGGTATTAGGTATTGCACTCTTTCTAAAAAAAAAAAAAGAAGGCTATTGCACTTGATGCAATTGCTTTTAATAGCTAAAATTTAGAGTTAAAAAAAAACTTTTAATTTCAACCATTAAATTAAAATAATTAAAATGTAAGAGTTGTAAAAAATAACTAAAATTAAATGCGTATTGCACGTGATCCTAATTAATCCATACAACTTAACAATAAGACAAATCTTTAGGGCAGGTTTGGTATATTGTAACGGTAATTACATAGGAATTAAAATAGGCATTACAAGAAGTAAAAGATATTGTAATGTAATACTTATTACTATTTATTTGTTTGGTGAAAATATAATAATAGAACCCTAAAGACAATAGAATGAAAACATTTTTTTTCAAAATTAAGATATATTTTAGGAAATGTTTTACTGATATAATTATATTTTCTATAAAATAATATTTTTTAAATTTGAAAGAGAGATTAGTTATTTTTTTATGATTTTTTTATTTTCATAATTATTATGTACATATAGAAAGTTTGTTTATTTGGAAATGTATTAATTTTAGAAATTAATACACTTACCAAAGAATAACAATTACAACCCTTATAGAGATGAATAAATATACCTCATTTTAAAGAATAAAAACATAACTAAACTATTAAATAACTAAACCATTAAAATAATTATTATATTACAATCACTAATCGCAGGGCATATTTAACATGCAAAAAGTGTAATTAGCGAGTAATAATGAATTTAAGAAAAATATTTGGTACGATTAGATGTTTATACCAGTACTCGTTTGTACATATTAGTCGCCGAAGCGCGCACTTGATAGCATTATTTATTTGCTCCTCCCGAATATCCCCCTTTTTGTTTTTTGTTTTTTTTTTTTTTTTCTGCTCAGGTTTGATTGTCATTTGACTCTCTTTATCTCTTCAGTAGCTACCCACACGTATGCTTGTCTTTAAGCGTTTCACAATTCACAAAATACACATCATATTCACATTTCTCTCTCTCTCTCTCTCTCTTCCAGTTTTTTATGGTTCCCAAATAAAGCAAGAATCCGTCAAAACCTCTCTTAACAAACCCAAAGAGCTAAAATAGCCAACAAGATAATATCCATTCCTCACCAGCGAGACCCTCAGTTTTCCAGTCTTCTCTAAGCCCCGACCCTCTCTCGCTTTCTTGGTTTATCACCTCAAGGTTCTCAACGGTGGCCGGTTTTCCGTGTCACTCCAGCACGACCTTCTAACCATTTTCAACCGCCACCACCACCACCACCTCCTCCTTTTTCTTCTATGCTCTGACATTTGATCATTGGGGGTGGGATCCTTGGACAATTAAAATTTTCTTTCTTTTTTTTTTTGTCCAGGATTCGGATTCTCTGTTTCACAAAGTGTCAATCTTCATTTCTGAGAGAGATTCTGATCCTCTGTTATGAAAAAGAAACTGGGATTTTCATGAATTTTGTAGGGATCTTATATATCAAAGCCTTAAAACTTTTCTTGTTCAAATGCCAATAAAAGAATCAGAGCCATAGCACAGCAGAATTATGAGATCCCAGCAAAGATTCAAACTCATTTCCCTTCTTTAGAAATCTCAACCCCCCCCCCCCCCCCCTCCCCTCCCTACATGAAATCACGTTCTTGAACCCAAATTTTTTTTTTCTTTTTTAATATAATTTTTTTAACAGATATATATAGGATTCAATATTGATATATATCATGACATCGAGCCAAATCAACTCACGCAACCACCGCCAACAAGTGCTGCTAACACCTCAACCCTCGACCTCCTCCATCTCATCATCATCAACGTCAACGTTAACGTCATCATCCTCATCGAGGAGCTCCCGACTGGCTGAGGTGGTAGGCAGTACCGCCGCAGAATGTGCCGCTATATGCTGCTGCTGCCCTTGCAGCGTTGTCAATTTAGTTTACATGGCCGTCTACAAGGTCCCATCTGGGTTGTGCCGTCGTGTGATGAGGAAAAAGAAGCGCCAGCAGTTGATCAAAAAAGGGCTTCTGCCACCGCAGCGCCGCCAGTGCACGTGCGGGTGCGACGAGACCGAGATACAGATCCATCCGGCGGCGATGAACGGGTTGAATTATATGGACAAGAAGGAAGAGGAAGAGGAGGATGAGTCAAAGAGCGAGGTGATGAAGCTGGAGAAAGAGATGTGGGAGAGGTTTTGCAGTACTGGGTTTTGGAGAAGCCCTTCCCATATGGAGTCCATCCAACGGTAAAATAATAATAATAATAATAATAATAATAATAATAATAATAATAAATATATAAGAAAAAATAGTCCCCATGAGTTAATTGGTAAATCGGTTGGCTCGTCCCTGTTGCTGCCTGCACCAGGAAAGCTTCAGCATTTGATTTCTTTTCTATTTTGTTGCTTTCTTTTTTTGTATTTTATATTTCCCATCTCTTCCTCAAGTTTCCTTTTTCATTTTTTTTTTTCATTAGTGAGGTTTGTATGTATGTACTATGTACATGAGAGATCAATTGTGTAGGTGTTTTCTTGAATGGGTCAAGTGGGTGTGTAATTCTTAGCAAAAAAGAAAAATGGTTATGGAATTTTGTACATGGTTGTATTGGATGTATGTCTTTCTGTTTGACTTGGGACTGCTTTGTATATTGAAAAAGATTATGGTACCAAATTTCAAAGATTATGGGCGTTTAGGTTATTTAATGCAGATGAACTTTAAATGGACCTCAAGCGTTTGTTGCCATACACGAGTGATCTTTTATGGACTTTTTTGAGTTTGTTTTCTGGCTACTTGGTAACATTGAAGGGACTCTCAAGGGCTTGAAAATGGCAGGTTATATTTATGAGATTTATTAGTATCATATATTAGATTCTAGACATAAATTTATAGAAAATTATAAAATATGGTGTACATCTTATGGAATTTCTTGTCAAAAATACTTGAAATTTAGTGCTTGGAAGTCTAAGAGAGAAATGATTCGAATTACAAAATTAGCAGTATGTTGTAATTATTTCTCAAAAAAAAAAAAAAAAAAAAAAAAGTTTAGTTTTAAAGGTGACCCCCTTGTCATCACCATTATTTTGGTCATATTGACAAAAATTAGTTTAAAAAGATAAACCAAAAAAGTGATCTTGGGCTTTTTTTTCTTTTTTTATTTTTATTTTTTAAATTGAAAAGAAATTGAAAGAAGAAACCCTATTTTAACATGACCGATTGACCACAATAATCATCAACCACCAATCAACAAATGATTGAGAGGCCTAAACAGTAAAAGTGCAGGCACTCTCTTGGGTGAGTTTAGGTTTAATAATAACCTATCCTCAGCTAAAGCTAAAAAGTTCTTCAAAAAAGAAAAAACCTTCCAAGAAAGTTCTAGCCATTTGGAATCTAAAAGGTTATATATGAAAAAAAAAATGTAAATTCAAAGACAATCAAATAATTCTCACTTGCAAACGTTTTTTATTTTTTTGGTTGAAAAAGCAATAAAGATGATGCTTTTTCAAATGGTGCTTTTTGATTAAATAAATTGCAAAACTGCTTTTCAATAATTTACACCAAACAAATCCTAATAAAGAAATTAGTGGTTAAAAAATTATAGGTCAACTTGATTTCTTGTCTATATTGTTTGTTTTTATTTTCGAGAGGCCATTAAAGTGTGTAAGCTACAACTGTGTGATTAGATTCTTTGTAGTTGAAAACGAAAATCTCTCTTCTAGTACAGGTGTCTGTTGGGTAAGGCGCTTTTTCCGTGACAGATAACTTGTATAAAACAAGCAAATTAAAATTTTAAAACTGAGCAATCGGCCACTTAAGCTCACTCAAAATTTCAAAAAATCCCTCACCGTTATTAATTTCTATTGAGCTAAAGATATCTAATGTCATGGGGATTTCCAATTTTAAGTGTTTAGGGGGTTGATTAGAGATGGCAATGGGGCGAGGCGGGGCCGAAGGATGGGGTTTTCGTCCCCGCCCCACATGGTTTTGTCTTACCCCATCCCCGCTTTGCATGATTTTGTCTTGCCTCATCCCCGCCCCGTCCCGTCCCGCATGACGGAGGAAACTTTCTTACCCCATCCCTACCCTTTGGGGATTCGCGAAGCCCCGCCTCATCCCGTAAAACTCTACTTTTTGTTAATTTGCCCTACAACTAGTACAAATTTTTTAATGAAACCTATTTCATTAATAAAAATATACTTGAAATTACAACTAAATATATCCCATCAAACCAAATCAATTTTTAGAAAAATTTCAATAATATATCCAAGTGTTTAACAAGACAATCATAAATTTTTTTTAAAAAAAAATCTCATAATATAACACATAACAAAATAAAGGCAGGGAACCACATTGAATAAAATAAAATAAGTCAATGTTGATATGTTTGTTTAAATAGTAAGGTTTTAGGGTATGAAAAAATTACAATTATAATCCTTAGCAACGCGAGGCGAGGAAAGGGAGGGGCGAGGCTAAAAAGTCTAAACCCATCTCCGCCCCGCCCTGTGGTGCAGGGTTAAAATTGTACCCCATCCCCACCCCACTACCTTTGCGGAGTGGGGAAAACCCACGCGGGGCGAAGCGGGGAGGGGCGGGTTAAGCAAGATGGGGAAAAATTGTCATCCCTAAGGTTGAAGCGAATTGAGATTCTCAAAGCAGTAGTATCTATACTATATATAAGAGGATTCCCATTTTCCAACTGAATTTTCATGTGGTTCAAAAATACCCTCATTAATAAATTGTAACTTCATTTATAAATATGGTTATAAATGTCAAATAACAAATTTCATTTTGAATTCAAAATGAGAATTCCTAAAATTTAGGATTTTTTTTTCTCTTCACATTCAAAAAAGAAATTAATTACAATTATTGCTTATCTTTAAAGTTTTTTTTTTGTTTGTTTGATTTTTTTTTTAATTACAATAGATACAAATTGTTAACCTTTATCCAAAAAAATAGAAGAGCCTTTGAGCACGAGCACGAGCACACGCGTGCTCAGAGGCTAATATATATATACTAGCTGAGCAAGACTTATGTACAATACTTAGATGTTGTTCTTTAAGTTTCCTTTTTAAAATTCTGCCATGTGGATTTTTTCTCATGGGATGGAAATGTGTTTTTTAGTAAAGTAGTCATATAGCCGAATCTTAAGAGAGGAACCTAAAGAACAGCGTCTAAGGTATTGTACCTAAATTTTGTCCTATACTAGCCTCTCTCTCCTCCTCCTCCTTCTTCTTCTTCTTCTTTTTTTTTATTTATTTATAAAAGTTAATTTGCATCTAGTATAATTTGGAAATATATATATATATATATATATATATATATATTGATAAACTTTAAAAATAAGCAGAAGATGAAAGTGAGGGGAAAGAAGACTAAATTTTAGGAGTTTTCTTAGTTTTTTTATTTTTTAAATTGGGGGTGTTTTATTTTTATTCAGATGAAAAAATGAATAAAAAGTGCTAAATTTTAGAGAATAAAAAGATGAACGTGAAGGAAAAAAAATCCTATATTTTAGGAGTTCTCTTTTGAATTCAAAATAAAATTTATTATTTGAGATTTATAACCCAAATTCTAAGAGAAGTTACCTTCATTAATAAGGGTATTTTTGAATTACATAAAAATCCAGTTCATAGAGGGGAATCCTCTTATATAATATATATATATATATATATATGTGTGTGTGTGTGTGTGTGTGTGTGTGTGTGTGTGTGTGGAGTATGGACAAAGTTTTGCTACAGCTAAAACCTTACATGATATAATAAAAATTACTACATATTTTGAAAATCTAACCGTTGAATTATATGTTCTTTAGACTCTTAATACACATGTCAAATTTCATGTCAATCGGATATGATCTATAAGCTTATATTTTATGCATAATTTTTAAACTACAAAAACTAGCAATTTAAACAATTTATTGATGACATAACTATTAATCTTTAATTTTCTAGAATTTTCACAAGCACGAAGGATATAAAAAGAAGATGTAATCTAATGGTGGAATTCTCAAAATTCACTTCTAATAAAAAAATATTAAGTAATGTTGTAGCCTTAGGCTAAGGCTACAACAAATTTTGTATTTAAATTTTGACAAATCCACCATTAGATTATATTATCTTTGTATATTCTTCATATTTGCAAAATTTCAAGATGATCAAAGATTAAGTTACATCTGGTGTAACTCTTAGAGTAGTAGTATCTATACTATATATAAAAGGATTCCCATTTTTCAACTAGATTTTCATGTGGTTCAAAAATTCCCTCATTAATAAATGGTAACTTCATTTAGAAATAGAGTCATAAATGTCAAATAACAAATTTCATTTTGAATTCAAAAGGAGAACTCCTAAAATTTAGGAATTTTTTTTCCTTCACATTCAAAAATGAAATTACAATTATTGTCTATCTCTAAAGTTTATTATTTTTGTTTGTTTTTTTAAAAAAAATTAATTATAATAAATGCAAATTATAAACCTTTATCCAAAAAAATAGACGAGCTAAGGTTGAGATCAATATCTTGGGTGCAAAAAGCGTTCGTCCATGCAACATGTTTAGTAAATAAAAGAAAAAAAATGAAAGGAATAAACATTCATTCATCAGTTAAAGAAGAGGGTGGATGACCTATGTCCAAAAACCCTTATATAAAGATTAACAAAGTAATTGTTTGAAAGCTCGTCCTAAAACTGTGGACGAGATAAATGTACTTAAGTTACATTGAATGGTCCAAAACAACGGACCAAATAAAAAAGATAAGACAGAAAAAAAATACAAGGAGAAATGAAAATATAAAAGCTTCATCTTCACTGGGGGGCATCAGCATTAAGGTCGTCCTGGTTTGGTTGGGTGGTGGCATCGTCTTCAACGTTGACATCTTCTGAGCTCGTCTAGACGAGGGAGCTTGTAGCAGCACCACCAAGGTTGAGTTTGATGAAGCTAAAGTCAACTTCAGGGAAGTTTTCCATAGTGTCCATCCTGAAGTCTTCAAACCCGATTGCATAGTTGGTGTCCATCAAGTCAGTAAATTGCTTGGACGCCTTGAACTCTACAACCGCATCTCCCTTTGCTTTTTCAAGAAGGGTACTCAACTCGCCATTCCTCTTTTGGAGGTGATCAAGATGAGTATCCTTCTCTATAATATCAGTCTTCAGTTCCTTAACATGGTTTTATAGCTCCTTAGCTTCATCCTTGGCCTTACCCGCCACCTCAGCCCACCTCTTGCACTCGTCCTTCACCTCTTGAATCCTGGTCTCCAACAAGATCCTCGTCTTGTCCAATTTTGTGGCCTGCCTAAATGTTGCAATGAATTTTGACATTGCCTATAAAAAGGTAGATGACAAAAATGATGGTTAGACAAGATCTTCTCATGAGCGTAATAAATGCACAACATCTTCTCTTGGTTAATGACGATCTCCGATTGATGACAATCATAAATTTCTGACTCATTAGTTGCCCCCTTGATTGAATTTTCATCAGTTAGACGAGATGAAAACATAACCATCTGACACTTTGTATTCCGTGTATGGCGCATTTATGATGAGTTGATGTTTGATCTGCTGAGTGCCACGTGTACGGTCAAGGTGCGTCTGACGCGTAGACTTTCCTCGGTTTTTGCGCACACGTTTTTGGCCATTTATCTTGCATTTTTCCCTCCTTTTTCCATTTCTTCATTTTCTTTCCTTGTTCAGTTGGCGTTCTAGGGTTTTTCTCTTCTTCAAGCTTTCTTTTTCAGTTCTGTGTTCCTTGGTAAGTTCTTTGTGCTCCTCTTTCTTTTCCTACTCTTCCATGGTAGATTACTCTTTTGTTAGGGTCAATTGTCCCTTAATATCTTTTCTTTTTGCTCTCTTAGGTCGTTTGCTTGAAATTATGGAGGGAGAGTGTCTCAAAGGGATTAGTCTTTTTGTGGGGGAGGACTATCCACACAGGTTTGTCCTTTCCTCTTTATTTCCTTTGGTTTCTTATTCTGCTAGAGTGGCTAGGTCTTTGAAAATGTCTGGGGAGGTTAAGTCTAGTGAGTTGGAAATGGGGTTATCTTCGTCTGATAATTGCGAGATTCTCGAGGTTTCTTCCCCTTCTACTCCCTATAAAGCTTGGAACATCCAATGTGCCCTCTTAGAGAAGGATGAGAAGCAAATCAAGGATAGTTTTCAATTTCTTGATTCGGTTAGGATTAGGATTCCAAGTGACGAGGATAGGGCTTGTCACTCATATGCCGATGAAGTTTGTTTCTACGAAGCATATTTCGCTAGTGGTTTTCGTCTTCCCGTTCATCACTTTTTGCATATTTGCACCTTGCCCCAGCACAATTAGTGCCTAATTCTTGGCAGATCGTCATTTGTTGTATGGTGGTGTGGATGTCTGCCAATGACGGGGATGTCATCAAGAATAACGTATTTCTCCATTTTTATCGTTTGAGAAAGTCGAAAGACCCTGGCTACTGGGAATTTAAGCCATGGGATAGGGCTTCTTGGTTAATACTTTACTCTCCATCGTCTCTCCGCAATTCGAAACCAAACTTCTTCTTTATTTTGGGCAGTGGTTGGGAGTTCGTCCCTGGTAAGGGCCTGGACGAAGCCTCCAAGTTTTTTTGTAGTTGGGGAACTTCTGTGTCTGATGCGTCCTTCTTGTCTGTTCTTTCTCTATTCTTTGTGAGTGACGACGATATATGATATACTTGATTTTTGCAGTTCTTTAATGCCCTCGTCTAAAGAAGAGATATCACAATCGTGTTAGGAATGTTAGAGAATATCTCGGGACTGTTAGAGATTTTGACAACCTTATCTCTCCTCAATTGTTGTTCCTCCATTTTTTGGGCCCAAAGCCCTCAAGCAAGGTTCAGAAGAATTTAAAGGTTCTGAAGAAATGTAACTGTGTTCTTCGTCTCTTCGTTTTCTATTTATATTTATATTTTTATTTTATTTATTTATTTATCTATATCTCTCCTTCTCTTCTCCGAGAATGACAACTAGTTTTAGTAGACGAAAACTGGTTGAGGCCTAAGAGAAGAAGGCCAGGAGTGGCATTGTTGGTGGCCTTCTATTTAGGAAGTGTCAAAAAGTGAGTGACACTCCTTTCGGAGTGCCTGTGGTGACTCCTCCCTCTACTCACTCTCCTTCCAAGCGTCCTCCCTCTCCCACATCGTCTCTGGAGGTGATGGTCTCTTTAGAGAGGGGGGTGCCAGAGGAAAATCCGTTAGCAAGCCTTTTCCCCCAACTTTTTGGGACGACGCTAATGCCGCCGTGTTAAAGGTGCATGAGGCGCTTTTAGTGGATGACTTGAATCCTCTAATGTCGAAGTTGTCTAATGATGTGATGTCGTCTCACATTCAGAAGTTGGTGCAGGTGTGTTATGACGACGTAGGTTGCTTTTTCTTTTCTTTTTTGTTTTGTTTTTGCTAAGAGAGATTTTTTTTTTAATATATATATATATGTAGGCTTTGGGGGAGTCCTTGTTCGTCTCTGGGAAGCTTCTGGATTTGGAGAAGAAGGAAGAAGGTGGCCACAGCTGAGCCTATGATCAAATCCCTCTCTGTTGAGAATGAGACGCTCAAGAACAAGGTTGTGATCCTTATTGTTGAAGCTGAGAATGACAAAGAACGTGTGGCAGCTTTGGAGAAGAGTCTTTAAGTGGAGAAGGATTTTTCTAAGTTGAAGGACAAGCAGATAGGCAGTCTTCAGTTTAAACTGAAAAAAGTTGGTCTTGATGCTGTACAGGAGTTCAAAGAATCTGACTTGTACTCAGACAACCTGTGTGAGTACTATGTGGAGGGCTTTGAACTCTTCAGAAGATGGATGGCTAAGCACCACCCAAAACTGGATCTCTCTGGCCTGGTAATGGGTGAAGTGGAGAAGGAGTTTGTAGCAGATCGTCCTTCCGAGGTCACAGAGGAGAATGTAGTAGAAGAACTTACGACCGTCGCTCCTACAGATCCGTCCCCCTTTGATCCAACTAGACAATAATTTTCTTTATTTTCTTTCATTTTCTCTCTTTTTTGTAAGACAAAAACAATGTCTTTATGGGGCTCGTTGTTTTAAGCATATATTTATTGAACAATTTACTTGGGCCCATGTGTTTTGGGCAAGCAAATTCTCTTCTGACAACTGATTGGCTAATGAAGTGTGTTTGTAACCTTTTATTTCTTTAGGTTTTTATCATGTTGAGCAGATCTCTTTAAGTTATGACGGTGATGGGAGTTGTGCTTGAACAACTTCTTGTGTGGTTGTATTTGAACAACTTTTACTAAGTCATGTTTAGAAGTTATGCTTAAATAGCTTTCTCATTTAGTTGCATTTGAACAACTTTCATTAAGTCATGTTTAAATGACGATGATAGAAGTTGTGTTTGAACAACTTTCATTAAGTCATGTTTGAATGACAATGATAGAAGTTGTGTTTGAACAACTTTCATTAAGTCATAGAAGTTGTGTTTGAACAACTTTCATTAAGCCATGCTTGAATGCCGATGATAGAAGTTTGTGTTTGAACAACTTCCTCCTTTTTTTTTATGCCATGACGTTATTAGTAATGACAATGTTGTGTTGTACGCATGACTTGGAGTCACGCTATTGGAGCATCTTTAGGTTAACCATTTTTTTTTTTTTTGGTCATGTCTGAATGACGATGACAATAGTTGTGTTTGAACAACTCTTGATTTAGTTAACTTTGGTGGTTATGTATTAACAACCTTGATGGTTATGACGATGTCGGCTGTGTATGAACAGCCTTTGATTAGAAATTTTAATGATGGAGATTCTTAGGACGTCTCCCAAGAATAAATCCTGAGTGTTGCACATGTTTTTGTTGATAAATAACTCATGGATAATTATTGATAAATATGCATGGATAATGCTCTCGTGTATAATTGATCTATGAATGACGAAAGTAATAACTAACGTACATACTGAGATGAAGATTGGGCAACTTGAAATGTAAAAGATTCCTTACTGGTAGTACTTCTTCAAATGTTCTATGTTCCATGGTTGAGGCAATTCTTGGCCGTCTAAAGACTTTAGGTAGTAGGAGTCTTCTCTGGAGTGACGGATTACTTCGTAGGGGCCTTCCCAAGTTGGTCCCAGCTTTTCTTAGGATGGGTCCTTCGTTGCCTGTGATATCTTCCTAAGGATGAGGTCTCCTGTGTTGAACCTTCTTACCTTGACTTTTCTGTTGTAGTATCTAGTCATTGCTTCCTTGTGTTTGGCCATTCGCTTCACGGCTTCCTCTCTAACTTCATCAATTAGATCTAAGTTGCTGTTAAGCCCTTGCTGGTTCTTCTGACCTTCATAAGTTTTGACTCGGAGGTTCGTCAGTCCCACTTCCACTAGTATGACGACTTCAGTGCCAAATGTCAGTCTAAATGGCATTTCTCCTGTTGGAACTCTTGTGGTCATCCTATATGCCCAAAGGACATTTGGTAGTTCTTCAGACCATGCCCCCTTTGCCCCCTCAAGCCGAGTTTTGATAATTTTGAGCAGGCTTCTGTTCATCACTTCTGTCTGACCATTAGCTTGAGGGTGTCTTAGAGAATAGTAGTGGTTCTTGATTCCTAAATGCAAAATTTTACGAAACTTGGGATTGCTGAATTGCTTTCCATTGTCCGATATTATGATGCGTGGGACTCCAAACCTGCAGATGATGTTCTTTCACAGAAAGCTAGTGATTTTAGCCTCTGTTATCGTTGCTACTGGTTCTGCTTCTACCAATTTTGTGAAGTAATCAATTGCGACAATCAGAAATCTGAGTTGCTTCTTCCCTAAAGAGAATGGACCCATGATGTCAATCCCCCATTGGGCAAAGGGCCATGGTAAGAATATGGGTGTCATCGCCTTTCCTAGTCTCGTCTGGACATTTGCAAAGTTTTGACACTTATCGCATGCTCTGACGAGGTCATGTGCATCCTTCTGTAAAGTCGGCCAGTAGTATCCTACTCTGAGTGCCTTTCCTGCTAAAGACCTTGCTCTAGCATGATTTGCACAAATTCCTTCGTGTATCTCGCGGAGCACATAATCCGCTTCTTCTGAGTTAGCACATCTTAAGTACAGGAATGAATAATCTCGTCTGTACAGTACATCGTCAATAATTACGAAGTGGGCTACTTTGATCTGTATCTTCCTTGCTTCCATTTTATCCTCAGGCTGCTTTAAGGAGTTCTTTTTCCTTGTAGGGGTAGGTGAATTTTGCGATGAAGTCTACTAGTACTTGGGCTTTGATTGCTACTTGAGGCCGATATTCGATGTTGAATTGACCCAGTTCAATTGCCCATTGGATGAGTCGTCCTACTACTTCTATGTTGTTCATTGTCTTTTTATTGATTGGTTTGTCATAACGACGATGAAGTATGCATGGAAGTAATGACGAAGTTTCCTATAAGCGACCACGAATGGAAAAGCTATCTCTTTTCCATCCTTGGGTAATTTGCCTCCGCTCCTTGGAATGCCTAGCTGGTATAATAGACTGGCTTCTGGACATTTTCTTCTTCTCTGATCAATGTCAAACTTACTGCGATGTTAGGCACTGCTAAATAGAGGTACAGCTTTTCTCCCATCACTAAGGGACTTAGCAATGGTGGCTTCATCGAGTACTCTTTTAATTTTGCAAGGGCTTCTATCACATTCGTCAGTCCACTGAAAGACCTTTTTCAAGACCTTGAAGAATGGCATGCACTTGTCTGTTGCCCTAGAGACAAATCTGTTTAGAGCTACGACCTTTCCCGACAAGCTCTGAACCTCCTTCATTATTTTTAGTGATTTGACCTCAATGATTGTGTTTACTTGTTTGGATTTGCTTCTATGCCTTGTTGGGACACCAAGAATCCCAAAAATTTCCCTGAAGCAACAACAAAAACACACTTTACAGGGTTTAATTTCATATTGTACTTACGTACTGTGCTGAAGGTTTCTTTCAAATCGTCCAAGTGGTTGGCTTCGTCCTTGCTTTTCACCGGCATATCATCTATGTATACTTCCACATTCCTTCCAATTTGGTGAGAGAACATGTGGTTCACCAATCTTTGGTATGTGACTTTTCGTTCTTTAACCCAAAGGGCATAACTTTGTAGTAGTACAACCCTTGGCTGGTGATGAACAAGGTCTTCTCTTGATCTTCTTCGCCCATGAGGATCTAATTGTATCCAGAAAATGCTTCCATGAAACTTAGGAGCTTGTGTCCGGCAGTTGAGTCTACTAGTTAATCAATCCTTGGCAAGTGGTAGCTATCCTTTGGGCAGGCTTTGTTCAAATCTGTGAAATCAACGCACATCCTCCATTTTTCATTGCTCTTTTTTACCATTACCACATTTGCTAACCAATCTGGGTAGAAAACTTCCCTGATGAAACCAGCTTCTAGTAACTTCTCTACTTCTATAGTTACTGCTTTGTTATGTTCTGGTGCAAATATTATTTTCGCTTCTGCTGTACAGGTTTGTATTCTGGGTTGACATTGAGACGATGCTGTACGATCTTCCTATCAATTCCAGGCATATCCTCGTGTTTCCAAGTGAAAACATCTTGGTTTGCTCTTAAGAGAGAAATCATCTTCTCTTTCTCCAGAGTTGGGAGTGTTGATCCTATCTTCAATACCTTTGATGAATCTCCTGGGTCGACCTCAACTTTTTGTGGTGTCTCTGACAGTTCGGGGATGGGCTATGGTTCATTGATCACCAATGCTAAGGTAGCTTGGAAGCACTCTCTTGCAGAACTTGATCTCCTCCGATTTCTCCTACACCATGGGCCATTGGAAATTTCACCTTTAAGTAATATGATGACGTCGCTGCTCTTAGCCTGTTATCAATTTCCTTGGTATTATGTGCTGGGTAAGTGCCTGCAATCATAGTTAGAGTGACGATGCCCCTAGGGACAATTCTATCCCCACTGAAGCTCACTAGAGGAGAGGTGAAAGGCCTAATTCTTCTTTTGTCCAGTTTCATCTGTTGAAACGCAAGTAAGTAGATGATATCTACTGAGCTTCCGTTGTCAATAAGTACCCGGTGGATGTTGAATTCTTCTATTTTGAGCATGATCACCAATGGATCGTCATGGGGTTGTCTAATGCCGCGACCGTCTCTCTTTGAGAATACGATATCAGGTTCGTCATTCCTTGGCATCTTTATTGGAGGGAGCCGTGAATGGACACTATTTATGTGTCTCTCATAGGCTTTTTCAAGGACTTCAACGTTCCGCATGCCTGCTCTCAATCTCTGTCTTTATCATCCTTCCGTTGGTATCTGTAGGCTATGTTTTCCTGACAGACTTTTGTAACTTCCTTTGCTGAATTAAAGTCTCCACCTGGTCTTTCAAATGTCTACACTCGTCAATGCGAAGTCCGTGGTCCTACTGGAATCTATAGTACTTGTTCTTGTGTCTTATTTCTGTTAGGTCAAGTAGGTTGACAAAATTATCAACTTAAACTTGACCTATTTGAGACTCAAAATAAAGTTTCAATGCAACCCAACTTATTAACCCATAAAAACCAATCCAACGTGTTGATGGGATGACACACACCCCTATTTTATTATTGATAAAGTTGTACTCATGGTGACTTCGTCAAATTGGTAGTAGTTACAAGACTCTTAAAAATATAAGTTACAAGACTCTTAACAAAGTCTATTCTAATATAAAACTATTAAGAGCAACTATACATTTGTACTATATATAACAAGACTATTCTAACAAAGAGTTTTCTTTTAATTCTTTTTTTTTTGTTTTTAAGATGGATTTTGTTAAGATTCAAACAAAAACACGTTCTTTGAATTTTAGAGAACTGGTTAGAAAACAAATTTATTTGGACTCGGAGGGAGAACTGTACTAGGGTACCAATGTATACGCCGCACTAGAATTTACATAGAATATCCATCTCTCTCTCTCTCTCTTTTATAATTTAAAATGTCAACTATGAATTTCATTGGATCATGTCCCTTTGTGCAGTATATTTTTACTTCAAAATGATTATAAATCAAATAATTTTCACTTTCAATTGAAGGAAGATATATTTTTAGTTTATTAAGAGGTAATGATTTAGTGTGTATGTTTGTGTAATGTGTGTGTATATATATATATATACATACATACATACATACATATATATATATATATATATATATATATATATATATATAAGAAAGTAGTTATTAGCGAAATGCATTATAGCCATCGTTTGGTTAGAAGAATGCCCCTTCTTTTTATTCCCCATTGTACAACGTTATTTTTCATAAATAAAATCTACTATCGTTTCTGCTTTAAAAAATAAAAAACACCACTTAGCATTTCTCACAAAAACAATCAGGGTTCAAATTCTCCCACCATCATTGTTGTAACTATTAGATTATAAAAAAATAAAAATAAAAAACATTAAACAATGTTAATAGTTGTGAAAAATACTATGGTCCTAAAATTATTTTGCAAACAAACTAATAACTAGATTATTTGTTTCACTCAAAGAAGCTGAAGTTAAATAATACATATGTAGAAATAATATTAATAAACAATAAAAAATAACTTTCATTATTATTATAATTAAATGAATGAATTTAAAAAAAAGAAAAAGAAAAAGAGGAGAGATGTCCATTAGACAACAGTTTACTTCATTTTTGATAATTTGTCATTCAAACAACATTTTAGACCAATATCAATCGAACATTCAAATTATTGAGAACACTTATAAAATAAAAGTGGTAGCAACTGCTTCAATTTTTCTCAAACCATTTTCAATTAACGATTAATGGGACAACAAATTTTAGAATTAACAAATATATCTTATATAGGAGTGTGCATCAAACCGATCTACTACTCAACCCAACCTGACGTCTTAGATTGCTTTTGACCCAAGAACCACCACATTTACAATTCATTTTATTTTTTTAGTTTGATTTATTTTGATATTTTCAAAATAATTTTTATATATTATGTAAATTGTAATAAAAATTAATTAAATAACTGATGAAAGTTCAGGGTTGAGTCCTACACATGTGATGGGGTTGGGAATTTTTCAACCCCACAAGCTCAGATTGGGTTGAAAAAACTCTCCAATCTGCTGACTCATTCACGCCCTAATCTTAAAGACTTTTCCAGCCAAGTAGATTATGATAATTACCCCATATAGCATGGCTAAAGCTTTGGGACCCCTGGTTTGGCATCTATATGCTTTATTTTAGAATATTGTTGGGTCATGCATGTGGCTTTGTTTGCTCCCCCAGGTATATGAGTGTGGGGGGGTAGCAACATCTGCACCCATTGATCTATCGGTTTCGATGTGATTGATGTAAAATTGAGAGACCACCCTGTGTTTGTTGATGTTTGGATGGCATGGTGATGGAGGAATTGAAAGAACATGTTCTAGTGTTTTGGAGTCTACTATTTGGGTCTGCTCTGGAACAAAACTTCTCTTATCTAGGGAACACATCCCATGTCATTTTTCATGGTACCTTTTTAGTCTGTTTGCTATTGTTTAATTAAACTTGTGCCGTAAACATAATTAAGCTTTACCCTTTATATTGCCTGTTGCATTAGTATCATAATTTAGCTTTGCCTTTGGTATTGTTACATTATGTCTTATGTGGAAGACAATCACTTTAGAGTAAGAAGTAATTTGTGACTTGTGAATTAACAGTCTCACTCCACCGTCTTAGCTGAAGTGAAATCATATCTTTCCAAAACAAAACAAAACAAAAAAACTACCTTTCATGTGGTTTTTAATTTAGTTTCTGGGTTATTTGTAATTATGCACCATATTTTATGGGGTAATTGAGATGTATATTCTAAATTATAAAACCGTAATTTGTATCAACACTTTAATTCAAAATTAATTTGCAATTTATACTCAATTATTTAAATTACCCTTTAGAGGAACAAATTTAATAATCATTTACATGCCACATGACTATAGCTTGCGCCGAAATAATGCATTTACCCTCATGAGTAAAGTGTATTGCTTTTGTGTATTGGACCTGTCACAATGGTGACACGTGTTAACTTTTAGTCACTTATCATCATCTTGACGGGTCCAATTTACTAGAGAACTGGAAAAAAGCCAAGTTCTACCTCATAATTTTCACTGCCATGTTAGTCTGGCGACAAAGCTTTGAATTTACTAGACTTCAAGAATCCTTAATAAAATTATGAAGTCTTTAAGAGAATATATATGCCTCCCGGCATTTCACCAAGCAAACATTACATACATTGTGTCCACACTCTTTTAACAAACAACCCACTCAACTTGTTTCCTTCCATCCATTACAATCGCATCAACTTGCATGGCAAAGAATGAGGTGACCACTTAATTACAAAATCTCAATCTCTCTACAATTTTTCACACTCCCCTTCTTAAAAGTAATATTTATATTTTGTATTTTATATTTTACATTTTACTTATATTTTATTGTGCAATAAGATTCACGAATATAACAAATAACAGTAAAAGCAAATAAAGAACAGAAAGCACATATAATAGAGGTAAATTTTACATTTGGCAAAGAATTGCCTAACTTCATGAAGAACCCTTTGTCCAAGAGTCCTCTACTCCCCTCCTGCCCCTATTATGGGATAACCCTTAGGCCACCACTACCAAACCATACAACTTATATATAAAATTTTAAATCTTATTCATTATTGGAAAAAAAATTACCCGCTACTTCTTTAGCAAAGAATACCATTTTTTTTTCAAGGACTATCATTTCATACAAAAAGAAAACTCACATAAGTAACGAAGTCCAAATAAAAACTTGAAACAATTTCCAAAAAATCTCCACCTTAACTTAATTTTCATCAAGCAAACTTCTTTCTTTGTTACGACAACTTTTATCTTAATGAAAGTAAGCTTTACTCGAACAAGTTGATTATCATTTGCACCACCAAAGCCAAATACTACATTGGGATAAAATATGAGCTCTGATACTTTATTATTATTATTATTATTATTTTAAGTAATATTATACGTTTGCAACATTTTCACAATTAATCATAAGTGGCAAATTATCATTGATTCTAATCTAGGTTCATCATAGAAATTACTTTTTTGCACATCAATAACAACCAATAACAACTTGTCACATATTATTTGTCATGAAATTTTTGTAAAAATATTATAAATATAGAATTTCTCTTTTCTTCTATTCAAGCAACTAATTATAAAAGCAAATTATTAATAATAAAAGATGCATGCGCAATACTGATAAGAATTACATTATTGAGAATGGTGTCATATGTCATCTAAGTTGACATCAAATGGGCAAATTAAAAAAGGAAAATGCTAGTAGGTACTCCAAGTTTTATTAAAAAAAGCTGACAAAATGATGTGACAATAAATATGATTGGTGGGTTTCAACAACTTTATAACTGAATATTTAAATTGTCTATTTATGATTGTGACACATCAATTTATAAGCTTAATGTAGTAAAATTTGTAACACTTACAAGAATCAAAGTCTTACCAATAATGTGCCCAAATGCTGACATGCAAGGCTGCTCTGCAGTGAGGAGTTTAAAGATAACCTCTGAATCGCCTTCGAAAACCACATCCTGAAGCCCAAGTTCAATTGCAAATACGATGGATCTCCTGCAAGCCAACGCTTCCAAAGCTGCCACAGTTGGAGGTAAATGGATTCGTTCCGATAGCGCTGCAATGACCAAGCCCTCTGAATCACGTACAACCACACCCAGACCTGCTGCGGCGATGTTCGGAAAAGTAGCGCCATCAAAATTAACCTTGTAAACTGAGGGCAATGGTGGCAACCAGTGAGTTGGATGGTGCACCGTTAGTTGGGTTCTCGGTTCTTCTAGCATCAACATTCAGGTCGGCTACTTTCACTCACACCAAGCGCCAAGGTAACAACGTTGCAGACAAACTCGCTAAGCTAGCGAAGAATTTGTATGAACCACAAGTATGGTTAGAGGACATTCATCGTAATGTAACAGAGCTTGTAACTGCTGACAGAATTTTTCTGCATGTTTAATGACAAGTTCTTTCCGGTTTCTCAAAAAAAAAAAAAAAAAAAAGTCTTACCAAGCACTATAAGCCTAGTAAGTAGTAACCTTGAACGTCCTAAGGCAGATGACGTTAAGGCCTTTAGAGCATTAGCATTGGAGAATGCTAATGCCATATCTAAGGGAAATTTAGAATTTTAAGCCCCAAAACCATCTGCATTGGAGAATGCTAAACAACAGTATTGCAAATTTTTTTGCAATACTGCTACAGTGCAATTCTAAACATAGAATTGCACTGTAGCAAGTATTGTAAAAAAATAATAATATTTTATCTGACTCTCTCTCCTCTATCTCTCATCTCTCGTCTCTGTCTCTCCATCGCCAAACCCAGCACCATATCACGCCATCCACAATAGCCACCCGCAACCCAGCACCACAAAGCACAGCCACTCCATCGCCGAACCCAGAACCCGTAACCCAGCACCACAGAGCACAACCACTCCATTGCCGAACCCAGCACCCGCAACCCAACACCATATCACGCCATCCGCAACAGCCACCTGCAACCCAGCACCACAGAGCACAGCCACTCCATCGCCGAACCCAGAACCCACAACCCAGCACCACAGAGCACAGCCACTCCATCGCCGGACCCAGCACCCGCAACCCAGCACCATATCACGCCATCCGCACGGCGAAACCAACACGGCGATCCACGACCCACGATCCACGACCCACGAATTCGCGATCCAGGACCCACGATCCACAACTAGAGCAATGCGAGTACGAGCTCGTCATGGAGCGAATGAAGTTATGGGTTTTATTGAAGCCGAGTTGTGAAATTTAGGATCGTTTGTTTGTGGGTTTTGTTGATTGATGCGTTTTTGGTTGATCTATGAAGTTTTGGGTGTTTGAGTTGATGGTTATTGTTGGACTATTTCACCACCTCACCGGAAATGAAGGCTTCGGCGGAAGTTACAAAGGGAAAAGAGCTGAAAATGAGAGAGAGGAGAGAGATGGGAGAGAAAAGATATAATTTTGATATATATTATTTTATTTTGTAAATATATTATTTTAATGAGTAAAAGAGGAAAATAGAAGTTTGGGATGTGGAGGTATTGTAAAGTAAAATGGTATAATGATAAAGTGAGTTTTTAGAATGGTAAAATAGAGTAGCATTAGCATTTTCCAATGCTAATGCTAGTTGGGAAATGCAAAAACGCATATTTTAGGGACACCTTAAACTTCAGAGGCATGCACAAAAAGAGCATTTTGAGAAAATAAAATAAAATAAAATTGATGAATCAAAATGAAAAAAATCAAACTTAAGGGACCAAAAAAAAAAAAAAAAAATCAAACCTCAATGATCAGAAGTTTAATTTAGTCCAGATGGTATGGGATGCTTCCTTCTACACATTTAAAATAAAGGCAAAATACAATGTTGATCCCTAAACTTTAGTATATAAGCTATTTTAACTTGATCCCTAAACTTTAGTATATAAGCTATTTTAATCACTAAAATTTAGAGTTATCAGTTTAGTCTCTTAGTTGGTATGGTCAAACTGAACAATTGATATCTTTTCACTCTATTAGATGTGAATTGGACAAAAAAACAATCATTTTAAGTATTTAGAGCCTAAAAGCAATCAAAGTTTGTTCAGAACTAGGAAAGCGTGCACTTTAATAATATTAGGGATTAAAAGCAATCGCTTTAAATTTCAAAAACTAATATTACTTAAAGATTAAAAGTTTAGGGATCAGTAATATATTCTAGCCTTTAAAATAATACTTAAAACTATACACTTTTACTAGGATACTTAACAAATTTTTTCAGAGATAGGATATTAACAATTGTGCCCTGCCGTCTATGCTGTGTGATCTGCAGGAAATGGTATGAATTTTGTTTTTTAGTTGGATAAGGAGAAACCAAAATGTTGCTGGTGATGCTCTTCCTAAATCTGCTTTAAATGTAATTTTAGTTGGTTCCTATAGCGAAGTTACTTCACTAAAGAAGTCAACGATGCTTCCCTCATAGAATCGTAGCTTGTATATAATCACACTTTCATTTTCTTCTGCAGAAAAAAGAAGAAAAAGAAATGGCTCTGTGGAAGACATTCACTTAATGATCACTATGCCACCTTTATTGAAGTGGAATCAGATCTCTCCCTAGATATATCTACCTTTTACTGTCACCTTCAATTTAATTTTTCCTTTGCTTTTCTGTTTTTAACAGAACTATATGTTATTTTGTACTTCTCTAAGCTCTAGACTTTATTCAAGGGCTAGTCCTTCATCACTTTTATTAATGGGTCACTATCCAATGTTGATGACATTTGGGCCAGGGTGATTAGAAAAACTGAACTACAATCAGTGTTTCGGGCTGAGCAAATATGTAAACTATCACTTACTGTTGCCCCTGTGAGGTTGGGACCCCTAACATGTCCATGGAGAAGGGTACCATTTGGCCTTCTATCCCTTTTTTTTTTTTCACCTGAAGATTCAATGTGAGGGACTCATTACTCACTAGTCCCTACTCCCCAGGTCACTACTTACCGGTCACACTAGTCCGATTGCTTCTATTTTGCGGTGTCTTTTGGACCACATTGCTAAGTTACAAAAAATAGTTTCAGAGAAAGGGCAAGGGCAAAAGCAATGACTGAATGGTGGATGTAATAGAAGTACCGAAAATTGGAGCTAGTAGAAGCCAACTTTAGTAGACATAGGGCTCCTCATCCCAGCTAAAGCATGTCCCTCAAAATTACGAAGAAAACGACAGTCTCCTCATTAAGACGTGTATAACTGTGACAAATAAGTTTATCTAACTTTCTTAAAAGAGTATTCTATTTAAAAAAATAAAATACTCCTATGCAAACCGTGGAGGTTTGTACAAGTGAGTAAAAATCTTTATATATATATATATATATATATATATATATATATCTATATTCTATTAGAGATTACAGCATGAGAAGGCGTAGACTTATTTATTACATTTATAGAAACCTCAATTGGGGTGTCATTTATTCAAAAATTTGAGGGATTTTTTTTTTTTTTTTTTCCTTTGAGGACAAAGGAATGTTATTTTGATAAACTTCAAAGGAAGTTAGGGTGTGGGTTTTAGTTAGTTTAACAGGTAAAACTTTTTATTATCAAATAAGAGATTTAAGGTTCAAATCTCGTCTACACTAAAAATCAATTAGTGTTTTAACTTAATGATAAAGAGCAATCGTCATGAAGCGAACACCATAAGTTGAAATTATATCATATTTATTAGAGGAAGTTAGGGTAATTAATCCATTCGTAATTTTTTTTTTTTTTTAAATCATGATGTTCCTTGCATTTCTAAGTTTCTAACTCCAATCTAGCCAGAGTTTCCATTATAACTCATTCCATATGTTAGTGCAATGCTCTTGTTAGGGTGTGAGTTTCAGTTAGTTTAATTGGTAAAGTTTCTTGTTATCAAATAAGAGATATGAGGTTCAACTTCACCTATACTAAAAACTAATTGGTGTCTTAGCCTAATAATAAAAATCAATCATCATGAAGTGAATAACACAAGTTGAAATTCTATCATATCTATTCGAGGAAGTTAGGGTAATTAATCCTTTTTTTTTTTTAAATCATGGTCTTTCATGCATTTCGAACTCCTAATCGTTTTATTATTCTCTTTTTTTATGGTTTGGAGATAGAGAATTTTGTAATTGTTCAATTAAGATGATTTTGAAAAAAAAAAAAAACCGAGAAAGGAGAAAAAAAGAAATTCGAATGTAAATAAAGAGCACATCTGTATATCTAAAATATCATATCTTATAGACTTATATTATAAAATAAAAATGGTACCTCTTTAAGGACATGGTTTGATGATGCAATAATTGCAAATAAATAATGATACTTCTCTTAAAATTTTGATGATAAAAATTCAATCGGTGTAATATTTTTAAAATTCTTAATTAAAAATTTGACACTAGACTTTTACCTAGAGCAAAAAAAAGATATATATATATATATATATATATATATTACACCTATTGAATTTTTATCATCCAAAGTCTTCCAAAATTTTTAAAGAAGTTTCATTATTTATTTTCAATTATTGTATCATCAACCATATTTTTTTTGTTTTAATAATACAAATCAGTCTTAGATGCCATGCTTGTAATATATGGTTTGGCATAATATGTCATACATGCTTTCACCATGTAGCATAATATAAGGGTATTAATATTATTAACGTAGTTTACACTGAATGAAACTCTATTATTGAAGTGTAGAGAAACTTAAAATATTACTCTAATGTAAAGTCAAGTACTAAAAGTTTTTCTTAAAAGCTTCATTAGTTATCTTAAATTATTCTAATAATATATTCTAATTTTTTTTTTTTATAACAAAAACTCAATCTTACACAAAATTTAAAGTAGTATTTATTTTTACTATCTTTTTTTTTTTCAATTTCAATTATATTTATATAAAAAAAAAAATTTCTTTAGTTTACACATTATTTTTTTAATATATACATCGTACAATATTAGTAATACAATAAAATGGTAAAAAAATTACACCAATTTCCTCTCACGTTTATCAAAATAGGATTCTCCCCAAATGTTTGTATAAATGACAATCCCCTCTTAAGGTTTTTACAAATGTGGCAAATAAGTCCATGCCTGATTTTCGTAACAAAATATTCTATTTTAATAGAAAAATCATACACAAATTATGGATAAAATGACAATACAAGAGTCATGGATTTATTTGTTGCATTTATAGAACCTTAAGGTGGCAAATGTCATTTATGCAAACATTTGAATGGAGTATCGTTTGGAAAAAGTTCAAAAGAGGTTAGTGTATTTTTCCTATAGTAAAACAGAAAAATTTTCTTAATATTATGATATTATCTCATAGGCTTGTGAGTAGTTTCTTTCAATTATCATTGATGTTTTGTCTTTCATTCCTTGCATTTCGGAATGGGCTTGGTGAAATTAGACAAAAAGAGTATTAACTCTTTTTTTTTTTTTTTTTGACATTAAAAGAGTATTAACTCTTAGTAAATAGATGTGATCATGTGACTCTTGATTAAGAGTTGTAACATTTGGCAAAGGTAAAAGTTGGAACTGTTAGAAGAAATACAACTTTTTGTAACATCGTGAGTCACTAGAAAATGTTCCAGCTCGATTAGAATTGACACATAGAGGCAATAAAAACCCTAAATAAAGTTTCCAGAGATAAATCAGAACTTATAAAAAGTTTGTTTGAGGTGATGTGACAATATAAAAAATAAAAATAAAAATAAATAAATAAGTGAGCACATCTAAAGATATTATTATGGTGCATAGAATTAGAATACGTATTCAATATGGTGCAAAGAAATATGCATCAATATATCATAATGCAAACATTCACATGGAGCCTTCAACCTATTCAGAGATTTAATAACTTGAGTCTTCAACCTACAAGAGAACAACAATCAGTTGTTTCTTTCCTGCAAAACTTAAAAAGACCTTCTAACGCTTTGTGTTTGGATGAATAGCCAACTGAAGATTCTTACTTCATCAATAACATGCATTTCGTTAAGGATCTTTCCAAATAAGACTTGAATTTGAAATGTGAATCAAAGCATTTTTGGTAGAATCTCCTGATTAGTATTCACATTCGTTGATTGACCTTCACATGCTTGATTGGTGCTCACATGATTGTTGGACCATAATGTATGAAAAATTTACTTGACGCACTTTCTTTATTTGGCTTATATACTTTACTGCTTTATTTTATGGTTTCCTTTCATAGTTAGTAGCTTAGGGTTAGAGTACTTGTAAATGTGAGATAAATAGAGGCCTGCATGGTAACGTCTATTTAAGTATAATCCAGTAATGAAAGTGAAGGTTACCTTCTGAAAAATGTACCCTAACTCTAAACTCTGTTTGGGCCCATTAGACCTTCACACATGAAGTTTAAAGTGGTTCTTGAACCTACAAACAGGTCATGACTCTCTCCTCTCTCCTCTCTCCTCTCTCCTCTCTCCTCTCGAGTTAGTGGCATACTTTCAGCCCTATGTCTAGGATGGGCCCCACATTAGCCTACCTTACCATAATTCACAGTGATAGATTATAACATGAAGATCCCTATTGGAATTGGCATGGGGTCCATGCTGTGATGCTCACAACATATTTATGTTTTTAAAATTAAGTGTCGTAAATTCATTAAAGATTGGCAAATAATTAAATGCAACTTGATACTTTTATAGTTTGATGCTAGCTGTAAATTTTTTAAAATATTTTGGAATATAAGTTAAACATCATATGTTGTAAATTGTAATATTTGCATTAATTTTAATTATTAATAAAACAATCAATAGTTTTTCTTTTAATTGATTTTTATCTAATAAATGGACTGATTTAGTAAATCTTAAGAATTAAGAGCTCTAATGTATATACATAGAGAATTATGTATATACAAAATTAGATCTTAATTTTTTTTTTAATTTTTTATTGTACCAAATTTATCCATAAGATTGGTGTTAACGGTAGCACCAAAAATGGTTGCAACATTTGTAGTTATCACAATAGTATTTTTCACCCATTTTCTTTTATTCACCGACAAAATATAAAGTACACCTACATACAAGAAAGAATACTTGAACTCTGTAGGGATGAAAGGCCTGGATAAGGGTATTGGGCCGTGGGCTGCACCCTAAGACGTCAAAGAGCCCGAGGACAGACAAGTAGATTGTTGGGCTGAGGAAGAGGTCTGGTCATAATAAACAGGTGACATTGTCCGAGGAGCCACCCTTTCTCGGCCAACAGAGTGGAAGCCTAAAGCCTAACCACGCATCAAGTATTGGGCAGTGGGCAACCGTGCTTGGAAGGATAAGCTTTAGAGAGAGGTGAGTCAACAGAGAATTGACAAATATTTGGGAAGAAAGCTGCTACCATTAGATTGAATGCTCTACACCTAACCAATTGGCCGCATTAATATAGAAGTGATACCTAAACAGTGACTTCTAGCCTTACAGTTACCCACAAAGACTTTAGGAAGATGCTGATAGGACAAATATCAAGGAGATTAACAATCTGATCAACGTGGAATGCTAAGATGAAAAAAGGGAAGGGAGTATAAAAAGGGTAGGATTCCATTACAGAAAGGATCATGAGAAACAAGAAAGAAAACTATTCTGTAACCAAGAACTTGAATATTTGTATAAATCTAATAGAAATATATATAAGAACATATCATCCTCGGACTTGATCGAGGAGTGTTTTTGTTTTCAGCTTGTTTGCTTTAGTCATTCCAACACCAACTAGCCTATTGTGATCTGCATCTTAACTCATTGAACGTTCAATAACAAATCCACTCTCTAACAAATCTACTGTTTTGGGTTTATTGGGCCATTGTCCAAATCTTTTGGGTTGTGGATCAAATCGGGTCCTTACAAACTCAATTAAGAATTAATTACATTATATATAATAGTCATTATATATTTTTAGATATAATATAATGAAAAATACATATTAAGCATAATAAGAAACCCCATAACACTTAACTACATATACACCCATTGATATTTCATTGGCATAAATAAAGTATGAATTTTAAAACACTAACGTCATAATTCATAACCTTGCTTCTTTGAAATTTTTTACTTACATGTTCAAATAAAAAAATATATGTATACTTTTATGATCTTTTTTTTTTTTTTTTTTTACTTTTTCTTTTCCTCTTCTTAGAATTTTTATTTACATGTTATATCAAGAAATATTTTGTAGCTCAATTTTTGTACATGACTATTAAAATCTTGATATTTTCTCTTGTATGTAAATCACACAGTAGTCAGTACTAAAAGCATACGCACATGTTATCAACATAAAAATTAAAAAAAAAATGCTAAATAAAGTTTATGTTTAGCAATATGGTTATGTTTAGGAAAATGTTTGTCTAAGGCAAGTAACACTAAGGGAAAAATTGATCATTGGTCTTTGAATTTGTGATTGATTAAAAAAATAAAAATTAATAAATTATGAAGGACGAAAACTTAGTAAATTTGTCTATACCAATAGTACTTAGTACCACCATCGGGGCAAGGATGAGTGACAAATATGGGAGAAAAGGCACTCTTCTCTTTTATGATGTTCTTTTGTTACTAGGATGTGCTTTGATGTTACTGCATCCTGATTCATTTTTAGCTCATACTTACAATGGGGTAGCCAAGTGGCAACCCTCACATATCCTATATATGTTGCTGAGAAATCGCAAACTCAAGAACAACGCACCTTAATTAACAAGATTGATGAACATTTGGGTGGCTATGATACATGTGATCTCTTAGGGAAACTTTAATGTTTGCTCTTTGATTTTGTGCTTGATATATATATAAAATAAAATAAAATAAAACTTTAATAAATTTGTTTTTTTTTATAATTTTTTTTGTAGGATTGTTTTACTATGAAAAGAATGAAAACTTTGTAAATCTTTCTATACCAACAGTACTTAGTGCCACCATAGGCACAAAATTAGAAAAAAATTTAAGAAAGGAGGTGTAGATACTCTATTTTGCACCCATAATTTAACCTTGGAAGATGATCAAAATAATCATTATAAGTACCCAAAAATGCATTTCATACATTAAATCATTCATCAAATATCATAAAAATGATATTGAGATTCTAACGATTACGACGATATGCTTGGTCTTCATATCGAACTGTTGGATTGAAAGATGTCACAAAGTCAAATTTTCACAATCTGCATGCATTTATTTGGGTGGAACTGAGCACACATGTCAAAAGCACCCAAGCAGGACTAAAATTGAGTGTGGCTATCAACACTTCAAAAGTGCCGATCAGTATTTTAATAGTGCAGATTGCAGCATTTTTATAGTTTCCAAGCATTAGCAGTTTTCGGTCTCTCACAAGAGGTTAGCATTTTGCTTTTAGGAAGCTATGTTTATTATTTGAAAATCTCTTTAATTTTTTGCTTTTTAATCCAATTTTAGCTCACAGTTTGTCACCTCAAATTTGAGGTGTGCCTCAGCAAGATTGGTGAACATTTGGATGGCTATGGTGCTTTTGTAACTTTTTTCATCAATACCAAATCATAGGTAACTGCGCTTTACTACTTTTTTTTAATAA
Organism: Quercus robur; assembly: GCF_932294415.1. Lineage (NCBI taxonomy): Eukaryota > Viridiplantae > Streptophyta > Magnoliopsida > Fagales > Fagaceae > Quercus > Quercus robur. The sequence goes on along the minus strand of NC_065540.1, from coordinate 22,171,919 downwards.
ACCATATGTATATATATATTATACATATTGGCATGATAATGATAATTTTGTAACCTTTGACTACTGCAATGAAAGCCAACCCGATGCCAGTATTGTCACTTGTAACTCAACAAGAATAGGCTTTTTCTATCGTTCAAAGTTTTAAACATATTCAGAGTCAATGTGAAGTTCAACTATTTCAATAATTTGAACTACATACGTGGTAATATCAAAACGAGTGATAGTACAAAAAATATATATACACATAGAATGAACGTAAAAATCATATGTTAAATTATTAAAATAAAAGTTGTGTTAGGCAACATGTTATGTTTAGGTTTAAGAAAATGTTTGTCTAGGGCAAGTCTCACTAAAGGTACACTCAGTTATGGCTCTTCCCTTACCACAAACAGCATAGGGGCTATGATATAAGATTTTCTTTTATAAAATACAAAATAAAAAGGGATCATATTCATAGTAACTAACTTAAAGAGTTTGAGATCTAAATCTTGCTCCACTTGGTTTCACATGTCTGATATGGCAAACTTGAAATCAAATTTGTGTTAATTTATTGGTGCTTCAGATTGATTCACTAAAAAGTGGGAATTTTGGGGATTTAGATCAGTACCACCAAATCCCAAAGCAATGATTGAGCAAGTGTTATTATTATCGTCTCCTTGGCTTATGCACTTCACAAGAAAATTATAAATATATATATATATATATATAATTGGACACATGACGTAAAATTAGACTCCAATTAAAAACTAACGTGGATTGAATTGGATTAGACCAGCTTCACAAAATTTTTGTAGATCCAACCTATTATGTTAATTTGTCAATTTATGATTGGGTTGGGGATAAGAACAACTTCCCTGACCTCTCTAATATATCTCATGGAGATCTCCCCTCCCCAAATTAGGGGGTTGCTAAATAGTTTCAAGATTTCTCCACTTTCGATTTTGAAGGATGAAATTTTTTAAAGAATGGACGAAGTGGTATCCTATAACTAGAACTCTAGTGACAAACATTCGCGTGCCTTTTGTTACTTTACAGTTTTATTATCATTTCTCTCTCTTAATGCACTATAATGTATTAGAACCCCTTACTAAAGCTGTCCATTTAATTAAAAAAATTAAAAGTAAAATCATTGAATATTCCTTTTAGAAATTAATACAAATAATTCAAAAAATGATGTTCAACTTAATCCCATTTACTTTGTGTAAATAGTAGGCTTTGATCAGGACTTAATTTGGCCAGAAAAACATATAGGGACTTGAGAGAGATAGAGATTTCCTACTTTCTATCACCTCATGTCCCAATCAATTTAACAAACTCTAGAACCAACAGAATGCCTAAGAGTTTTGTGCTATGAGGACTTCCTAACATGGTATTATTAGTAATACTCCCAATATCTTAAATTGAACAATGTCTGCTAGCCCAACCTTCTTTGTATATACCTATTCAATCCCTTTTATAATAGTTGAGCCCGTTTTCAAGCAATCCCACTCGTATTTTGTGACTTTTCCCCCTACTATTCCTTCCAAGAAACCAGGGAGGCCAAGTTTCAATTATTCCTTACTGTGATGAGGGAAAACCATGGCCTTTCATCATTCCTTGTTAGAAGTTAGAACTCTTCCAACTTTCCCAAGTTCATTTGTTAAGCATAAAACATCTTGTAAAGGATAATGAAGACGGCCCTAACGAGGAAAACTACCCAGCATCACGAACTTAATCTTGTTGAAGAGCCATAATGGTAAGGAAAAAAAAAAAATATATATATATATATATATATATTCAGTTCCATTGTGATTTTCAATTCCATTGTGAGTTCAGCTTCCTTTTTAGACCAAAAGGGACTCAAAATGGATGTGATTAAGACTATAAAATTAGGGCAAATACAAGAAGCCCATCCATTATACAATCACTTATATTACATGCCTAGCATTGTTCACTAATTTTCGTTTTACAGCTACCAACACACACCACTCACTAAATGACATTACTGAAATTATCTCCAAAAATCACAAGGATGCCACTAAACACCATAAAGGTTTTTCTTCAAATTAGTTCGAAAAAAAAAAATCATTCAAATTCCTTCTATATCTTTTTATTAAATGTGAAATTCGATAATTTAATCATTGGATAGCATGTTCTTATTATATCCTCCATGCTTGCAAAATTTCAAAAATACCAAAAATCAATATCTACATCATTAATCAAATATTAAAATTTCAAGTTTTTGTGGTATAAAAATATGCATAAAAAATAAGTCTATTAATTGAATAATAAATAACATCCGATTCGAACTAAATTTGATATGCATGTTAAGAACATAGAGAACATGAAATCCAACGATTAAATTTTCAAAATTCACATCAAATAAAAAGATATAAGATGAGTTTGAGAATTTTTCTTAAAACTAGTTTGGAGAGAAATCTTGTTCTAGGTGGTCGAAGTTGTTGTCAACATACATTGCTGCCTGCTCAACTGGCTTTCCCATGATCATTCCTATAGGTCCAACAGGATGCGATGGTGAGACAGTGTAATATGGAATGAATAGTAGCCTTGGTGATCCCAAGTCCCTCCTCTTTTTTAATTCATCCCTTGGATGTAAATTACCTAGTATATTTCACCTCTTGTAATTATCTTCTAATCAAAATGCTAAAAGAAACTACATAAGGAAAGCTCAAAATACAAGTTATCCAGAACTAATTAGTTATAATCATACAATTGATTTCTATTAGATGAGAAAATTAAACTACATGGACATATATAAATGACAACTCTGCCTTAATGAGAAAATTTGAATCCTCAGTTCACAATTTATCATTAAAATTTCTCAAGAATGGAGTGACAAACCGTGGGTGAAAATTTAATCATATGGTACCATCTCATGACCAACATTTTAGATTTTTATGTTTTTTTTTTTTAATTCAAATTCCAGCTTCCTTCTTCCTTTGTGAAAAAATTATGATTACAAATGTGATAAGATTATTCTAAATCACTGCTTAGCTTTACCTTGCTCTTACAAGCAAGGCTGACTCAACAATTTTGGGAGCCTTAGGAGAAAATTTTAAGTGGGCTCTTTTTATATTTTAATATTAATTAAATAATATTTATTGAATTTTTTATTTAAAATTTATTTTTCTTACATTTAGAGATGCAAAATTACTAATTAAGTTTTTGTATAGATAAATAAAACACAATTTATTATTAAAAATGATACTTTAACTAAAAAAAAAATTTAAGTATAAAATAATAGAACTTAGTTATTGCAATTTTTCTAAAGCCATGACCACTTTAAAGTCTAAACCTGCCCAAATAAAAATTAATTTATTACATAGTGCAATAAATTAGTACCACTATAATACAAATGAGTTGATATGATATACGTCAAATTATTAATTGGTTAGTCATGTACAAATGAGTAAGGTTTTCAGACCCGAACCTTTCATTGAACCGTAAAAGGAAGAGGTTCAAGGTTTTTAAGGTCGAACCGAGGTTGAACCATGATGACGTCATAATTAATTTAATAATTATTTAAATATAAATAAATATATTAAATTAGTATAAATAGAAAAATTGACTATAATAGTTCAAAAAAATATATATAGAGATTTATCTTTCAAATATTTATATATATATATATATATATATCATAACTTTCATAAATAAAATAAGAAATATTAAATTCTAAGCAAATATAAATAATTTTTGTTAAGGTTTAATATTATAATCTTTTTATAGGAGCTTGTTTAAATTATCTTAAATCATTACCAAGCCCATTTGACAACCCAATAATTTGTCATGCCCAAGCCCATTTGACGAGGATCATTTATGAAAACTTTTAAAATAACCAAAAAAAAAAAAAAGCCAAAAACAAAAACAAAAGCTAGAAGAGTAGCCGGCCAAACCATTAAAATATTTGACTAAACAAAGAACAAAACCCAATAACATTTTCAAAAAGAGAGTGGTTGACAACTTGACACCAATAATTTAGTGGGTGACAGTAAAGCATGTCCATCACGCAAAGAAGAGTCAGTAGACTAGAAGCCTCTAGAGAGCAAAGGCAAAAGCAAAATGCAGAGAGAGAGAGAGAGAGAGAAAAATGCAGAAAGAGCCGAAAAAAGTGCAAAGAGAAAAATGCTGAAGCAACAGTCGGCGAAAACCATGATAGAGAGATCGAGCTAGTGAGAGTGAGAAGAAGAATAAAAAGAAATGTTGGTGTGATCTGAGGTTGCAGAATGAAGATTCAACAATGGCTAAGCCTGTAAGTACCCAAAAAAGAAGAAAAAAAAAGCTCTGAACTGATCCCGCGAGAACCGTTAAAGGAGAGAGGGAGACGGACAGAGAAGAAGAAGCAGCTGCTTCATGGTGCCACCCTGCTTCGTCGTCGTCTTTTTCCTTTTCTCCTTTTCTTTTTTTTTTTTTCTTTTTTTGTTCAGATTCAATGGAAAGTAGGGAACCGTGTGAAGCGGTCTGATCACGGTTCTCAAAACCGTGAGGTCCGACCGCAGTTCGCACAGGACCCTACTTTTTTTCCATAGAACAGTTCTTGAGGCTAAAAGAACTGCAAAAATGAATGGTTGAAGGTTTTTCCGGTCGGACCGTACGGTCCGGTCCGGGTTTCAAACTTGCAAATGAGTTGATATGATATACGTCAAATTATTAATTGGTTGTGTAATTGGCTAATCTTTTGACAAAACGCACTTTACTTGTAATTGGGTAGATCTAATGTGTTTAATACTTCAAGAAACATGTTGTTCAAGTCTAGTATTGAAGCCATGAAGATTGGACCAAGAAACAAGTGAAAAAAAGCTGTTCATTAAAGCTGGACAGATAGCTCGACACCTGTGGACAGATAACTCAACAGCTGCTCGACACCTCTCAATAACTGGTGGATTAATCGAGAAAGTTTCTGTCTCCTCGACAGCTCCTCGATAGCTTCTCGATAGCTATATCTGTTGAGGTTTAAATCTTGACACCTCCTCGACACCTCCCAATCGATCAAGGTTACGGGAATTCAGATTTCCAAATTTAATTTTCGGCCCAAGCTTATGTATTTGTGTATGGTTTCTTTTCTCACAACCCTAAACCTATATAAGGCTTATTTTAGAGGCCTTCACATAAGAGAATACAAGGAGAACATATACAAAAGGTGACCGATGCCTTATTCTCTCTGAAAGAAGCTACTACATCTTTGCGCCTTAGGGTTTTGTAACCAAGTGCTTCTTGATCTTCATTGTTGATGAAGTAAAGAACTTTGCAGCCAACAATCTTCTTCAAGTTGGTGAGTTAGTCACATACTGGGATCCGTGCAACAAAAAGGGTGGCGTTCATATATTGAAGAGTTCAGAGGTTCTGAAGCGGTAGAAGGTTTCTGCTGTAAGTTCATCTACGGAGATTGAAGAGTCTAGGGACAAAGGTTTTGTACTAGATCTAAAACTTCTCTTTACTATAGTGGATTGCTTTTCGGGAAGGTTTCCCCCCAGGTTTTTTACTGTGAAACTAGTTTGTTTCATTAGTTTTCCTGGGTCATCATATCTTGTCTTATTTATTTTTTCGTTGCATGATTTTAACATGATATTGATGTTTGTTTGTTTTAACAAGTTTTATTCATAATAAATCTAATTAATAACTTGGGTTTAAAACTTGTTAATTCTATCAACCGGGGTCTAAATTTCGCAACATGTGGTATCAGAGTGGGTTCACTTTGATTGGATTAATTTCCTAAGTGTGATCCTTGATCCCTATTTTCATGGATCGTGGACAATCTCTTTTAATTCCTCCTTTATTTGATGGAACTAATTATGTGTACTGGAAAGTTCATATGAAAGCTTTTTTGCAGGCTCTAGGTGAATAGTTATGGCAAGCTATTGAAGTTGGCTGGATTAAGCCAAAGGATGCGTCGGTGGATTGGGATGATGCAACAATCATAGCGGAAAATTTCAACAGTAGGGCCTTGAATGCTTTGTTTTGTGGGGTGATCAATGAGGAATTCAAGAAAATATCATCCACGGAAGTTGCCAAGGAAGCATGGACAATTCTTGAGATCACCTATGAAGGTACCAAGGCAGTAAAGACTGTGAAGTTTTAAAGACTCACTAGTAGTTTTGAAGAAATAAGGATGGAGGAGGATGAGACCTTTGATGAGTTCTATGCTAAACTCATGGATATTGTGAATTCTGCTTTCAATCTTGGAGAATGTATTGCAGAATCCAAAATTGCTAGAAAAATCCTTAGGTCCTTACCTGAAAGATTCCATGCCAAGATCACTGCCATTGAAGAAGTAAAGGATATTGATCAAATTCCTTTGACTGAGCTTGTAGGGAACCTTCAAACCTATGAGATGGGATTAGGCTCAATGGGAAAAGGTGGAAAGAGTACAAACTTGGCTCTTAAGGGTATAGAGGAAGAGATTGAGGACTCTGAAAGTGAAGATGAAGATGATGATGAGGATGAGGATCTAGCCTTCATAACTGATGAGATTATCAAGCTTCTTCAATTCAGGAAAAAGGATAAGGGCAAACCTCCTAGGAAATCTAAATCCTCTAGGAAGAGCAAGAATGAGAAACCCCTCATCCAATGCCATGAGTGCAAAGGTTTTGGTCATATGAGGATAGAGTGTCCAAACTACCTCATGAAGGAAAAGACCAAAGAGTCAAAAGATAAAGGGTTGGTTGCTACCTGGAGTGACACTGAGAATGACACTGAGAATGACTCTTCTGATGAGTATGTGGATGAATGTCGTCACGTTATGGCCTTTGCTGCCTCAATCGATAAGGTGATTGTGGAGAGTGCTAGTGACAGTGAGGATTCTTCTGATGAAGTACCCAAGAAGATGGCCCTTCAAGAAGCCTATGATAAGCTATGCACTGAATTCATAAAATCTAAAAAGATTTCTCATCTGTGTAGAAAAGAGCTTAATGAGGTAAAAACTGAAAAGGCTGATTCGTTAGTCAAACTAGATGAGACTACAAGGTTAGTTGAGACTCTTGTTGTGAAGAACACCTTATTAGAAGAGAAGGTCAAAAATCTTGATGAGGTATTGAGTGCTCAAAAGCCTAGTTCTGACAAGACTAGCTTAGGATATGTTGTTTCCTCTAGCCCCTCCTCTTCCACGGCTTCTAGATCAAGGACTATCTTTGTGCCCCAATATGAGAAAGGTGATAAAGGTATGAAATCTAAAACTGATTTGACTAATTCTAAATCCTTTGTTAGACCTTATGTTTGTCACCACTGTGGTGTTTCTGGACACATTCGTCCTAATTGCTTTAAGTTGTATCCTCATAAGTAATTGTCCAAGCGGTCACAAGTTTCCTCTCAAGGACCTACACCTTTGTTTGGAGAGTTATTAAAAACTTTGGACTTTTTAACTTAATTTCAGGAGAATTCTAATTCGTCTATGTCTTTTAGTAAACATACTAGGACACGTGCCTTTTCATCTTCACAGCCAAAGTCTCATGCTGTGTGGGTGAGAAAGGAGCCTAAGACTTAATTGTCTTTTCTTTTTGTCCTCTGCTTTAATTCTTTCTATCTAAAGTAGGATTCTCTTTGCTTGATTTCTTATCTGCTTTGAAATCATGCTTTCATGCATCTGCACCTTTCTATCATGCCTTCGTGCATATGCATCTTCTTTCATGTTTTCATATTGTTTGTCTGTTTTTGTTTAGTTTTTATTTTTTTTTTTTCAAAATAAAAATAAAAAGGAAAAATCAGAAAAATACAAAAACAGTGTGTGTTTTGTATACATTGGTACTTGTGTCCTTGGATGGCTATTGAAACAAAGTTTTCTAAACTTTGTATCTTTTGTAACTTAAATGAGCATCTCTTTGCACAACTAAGCAAATGAGCTTTGTGACTCTTGTTAGTAATGAGTAAGATTAAGTTATCTCTTTTACTTAACACTCGTATCACTCTTTTTGACGAGAAGAACTAAAAAATCTTAAGAGAAAGGCATTAATAACCATCTCACCACTGTTGCTCGCCAATCATAATATTACACTTGTATGGTTCGGCATAGCAAAAGTGCAGTGTCAATGACATTTGTGTGCTTAGGCATAGCAAAATTGAAATGTCAAATATCATTGGGTATTTCTTTTCTCTCTAATATGCCCATGCATGATATGCTTAAAAGAAAAATATGCAAAAGAAAAATTAAAAGCAAAAAGATCAAAAATGTTTTAAAAATGATTGCAAGCGTGTATTCTAGGAGATGTGGGAGTTATAGGATGTACCTCGAAGGTGATAATCCCCATCAAGCAGTTATGATTGTGTGTGAGTTAAAGTGATTTTCTCATATCTCAAATCGTCATAACATGTATACACTTATGCAATCTTGCGATGTTCTTCACACACAACACGCAATATTCTTTGCTATTCTTGATACATGTGCAGGTACAATGTGATTTGGTCATAACAAGGTTTTACATGTGTTAATGTATGCTTACTAAACTGTCTTGATTTGTTTTGAAATATAAAATTAGTTAGACTTGTTGTGTGTGTGTGTGTGTGTTTTGCATCTTTCTATTATCTTGTCATCCATAGCATCTTATTTCATTACATTCATGCATTTATATGGACCTCTTGTGCCCCCTTGATCATCTTTATGTCTCTCGGGTAAAGCTTTCTAGCTTTCTTGTACCCTTTGTCAATCATGACAAAAAGGGGGGAGAAATTGTGGAGATATGTGGTTTCTTTTAAGATTCTACATGTTAGGGGGAGAAATACATGCCTCTGTAAGGGGGAGATGTGGTGTTTCATCTTGTTAAGGGGAGTGCTTACCTCCTTCTTCTTGTACCTTGGGTCTTGTGACTATGTTTACATACATTGTGCATATCTTTGATATATATATGATGATGTATGTTTCTTTCACCTTCCCTTACATGTGTTATTTCTTTTCTCTCTTTATACACATGTTTCTTATTACTTGTATGCAATCTATTATTTTTGTTTCACACAAAGATGCATTGATGAGTTTTGGTTAAAGTGTTTCAGAAATACATGTTGTCAAAGTCAACTTGCCATAAACTCTCTTCTTGCAAAGTTTTTCAAGAGTTTGTGTAGGGATAAATTTTATTGTATTCAACAAGTGAATATGAGTTGAGTGATTTATAACTTCTCTCATATGCTCATTTGTTTGTTGTGGTTTTGTCACGGATTGCCAAAGAGGGAGATTGTTAGGACATACGTGTTTAACTTGTTAGAAACATATGTCACTACTTTGTGTAATTGGCTAATTCTTTGACAAAACGCACTTTACTTGTAATTGGGTAGATCTAGGATGTGTTTAATACTTCAAGAAACATGTTGTTCAAGTCTAATATTAAAGCCATGAAAATTGGACCAAGAAACAAGTGAAGAAAAGCTGTTCATTAAAGCTGGACAGATAGCTCGACACCTGCGGACAGATAACTCAACAGCTGCTCGACACCTCTCGACACCTACGAACAGATAGCTCGACACCTCTCGATAGCTGGTGGATCGATCGAGAAAGTTTCTGTCTCCTCAACAGCTCCTCGATAGCTTCTCGATAGCTGTATCTGTCGAGGTTTAAATCTCAACACCTCCTCAACACCTCTCGATCGATCGAGGTTACAGGAATTCAGATTTCCAGATCTGATTTTCGACCTAAGCTTATGTATTTGTGTAGGGTTTCTTTTCTCACAATCCTAGACCTATATAAGGCTTATTTTAGAGGCCTTCACATAAGAGAATACAAGGAGAACATATGCAAAAGGTGACCGATGCCTTATTCTCTCTGAAAGAAGCTACTGCGTCTTTACGCCTTAGGGTTTTGTAATCAAGTGTTTCTTGATCTTCATTGTTGATGAAGTGAAGAACTTTGCAGCCAATAGTCTTCTTCAAGTTGGTGAGTTAGTCAGGTACTGGGATCCGTGCAACAAAAAGGGTGGCGTTCATATATTGAAGAGTTCAGAGATTCTAAAGTGGTAGAAAATTTCTGTTGTAAGTTCATCTACGGAGATTGTAGAGTCTAGGAACAAAGATTTTGTACTAGATCTAAAACTTCTTTTTACTATAGTGGATTGCTTTTCGAGAAGGTTTCCTCCCAGGTTTTTTACTGTGAAACTAGTTTGTTTTATTGGTTTTTTTAGGTCATCATATCTTGTCATATTTATTTTTCCGCTGCATGATTTTGACATGATATTGATGTTTGTTTGCTTTAACAAGTTTTATTCATAATAAATCTAATTAATAACTTAGGTTTAAAACTTGTTAATTCTATCAACCGGGGTCTAAATTTCCCAACAAAACCTAATGTGCTTGATACATGTAAAACAAATGCTAGGAAAATAATGGATGGTTTATGATGAGGAGAAAAATTACCCTTGTCTTAAAAAAGAAAAGCTAGCTTCGTCCATCAAGCTGGCCTCGTCCATTAAGCCAACTTTGTCATTCGAACGAATGACGACGGCACGCACTAAATGAATCCTCCATTAATGACAAGCGTGGCGTTTAATACACCAGACAAGCAAAAGTGTAACCAAAGGACCAATAGGCAAAAGACCATTAATTATGATAAACGCATTTGCATTCAATGCTATTAAGACCATCATTGATCAAGGAAGACGTTACGCATTTATTATACTCATTAATGATAAAAAGTAACAGACGAAGCAATGGTAACAAATGAGCTGTACACACCAAACATGAATTTCGTAACGTATTAGCCGTTAAGCATAAATGTAGGAATTCACTACCCATTAACATAGCAAACAACTATTAAAGGAGAAAGCATCAGAAATCCAAGGTACACCCAATTACACATAAATACTCTATGAAATCACTCTCCAATCTGTTTCTCCCTAAAATCTTTCTCCCTTACTAACTTAAGCATCAAAGGCGGTTTGGCTAACGCCACACCGGCGTGTTACTCTTCCACCCAGTTCATTTTGCAGGTTTTCCTCCAACAAAGATGACCCCAATCACAACTTCATCCATCTGCTACGACGAGGAGCTCAATTGCTGATTTTTTGCATCATCAGTTTGGTGCCATCTGTGGGGATGCTAATCATTCAAGGCATCTTTCTCAATGACAAAAGAGTTCCTCAAAGTAAGAGATGGAATCAATAATCACACAACAGCAAGAAGCTATACAACAACAACAACAACAAATTCAGGCCCTCCTGGCTAATGTGGAAGAGCTAACTCACTAGAATGAAGAGCTGTGAAAGACAATGGAATCCCAAAACGTAGAACGTCGGTGAACAGGTGAAAACCAAAATGAAGAAGAATCAAATTCTCAAGCCAACAGTAGAGACAGGGCCTCAGGAGACAATTCCACCATGATGGAGAATGAGCTTCGCAACATAAGGAAGGAGATCGAAGAACTAAAAAGTGCTATGAAGGACAAAGGCGGAAAGAATATGAATGGGATGATTTGAAGGACATACTCACCATTCACTACTGAAGTACTAAACTGACCCCTCCCATCAAAATTCTGTCTCCCTCAATTGGAGTTGTATGACGGTTCCAAGGATCCCTCGAATCACATTGAATTATTCAAGACATTGTTGCTGTTGCAAATGACCCTAGACGAGGTGATGTGCAGGGTATTCCCAACGACACTGAAAGAAGCAGCTAGAGCATGGTTCAGCAAGCTACCCCCAAGAACTATTGCAAATTTTGAACAACTCAGTAAGGGTTTTGTTTGTCATTTCATTGAGAGGCAAAGACACAAGAAGCCCACCAGTCATCTTCTCAAAATTCAGCAGGCAGAAAGAGAATCACTAAGACAATACGTGAACTGATTCAATAAGGAGCTACTGCACTTAGACAAAGCTGAAAATCAAGTCATCCTAACAACTTTCCAAGCAAGATAGTTACTCGGAGATTTCTTCTTCTCAATCACCAAGAGTCCACCGAAAACAGTCGCGGAACTACTCCAAAAAGCTCAAAAGTATATGAATGCAGAAGGTGCAATAGTCGCAAAGGAAGAGAGACGAAAGGAACTTATGAAGTTGCACTCACCCATGAGGTATGGAGTATAAAAAGGACTTTTCCTTTGAAATCCCATTTTTAGCACTAAGCATGTTTGCATTTCTGTACTCTTACTAGAATTTATATCATTCACAAATAAGGCAAGAAAATAAGTTTACTCAAAAAAATATATATACATATGTCTTTCATGATGTATTTCCTTCTTCATTTCCTCCCTTCACTATGATCCACGAATGAAGGAGGAAAACCTAAAGATGCACAAGCGTGGGAATAACTCACGCAGCGTAACATCGTCATGCCTAATAATGTCGTGATGAAAACCTAAGGTCAAGTTTTACTAACTTTACTCTACTAATCATGTCTATTAAACAAGTGTTAATGCAGATAAAAGATGAACCATCTTCACAATGGCCTCAACCCATGTTGGTTCTAGTAGAAGGCCTAGATATAAGCAGGTACGAAGTAATCTGTCACTCCTAAGAAGGCTCCTACTACCTAAAGTCTTTAGATAGCCAAGAGTTACCTCGACCATGGAACATAGAACACTTGAAGAAATACTACCAGTAAGGAATACTTTACATTTCAAGTTGCCCAGTCTTCATATCAGTATGTACGACAGTTATTACTTTCATCATTCATAGATCAATAATACATGAAAGCATTATCCATGCATATTTATCAATGATTATCCATGAATTATTTGTCAATAAAAATATGTGCAACACTTAGGAGTTATCCTTGGGAGACATCCCAAGGATCTCAATTGTAAGAATTCCAAACCAAAAGCTGTTCACACATAGCCAACAGCGTCATAGCCATTGAAGTTGTTAATACACAACTACTAAAGTAGACTAAATCAAAGTTGTTTAAACACAACTAATATGACCATCATTCAAGCATGAACAAACAAACAAACAAACAAAAAAAACGGTTAACCTAAAGATGCTCCAATACCACGACTTTAAGTCACGAGTACAGCGCAACATCGTCATTCAAACATGACCCAATAAAAAGTTGTTCAAACACAACTAAAATCGTTATTCAAACATAACTCAATAAAAAGCTGTTCAAACACAGCTAAAAATAATAAGTTGTTTAAACACAATTAAAATCATCATTTAAACATGACTCAATAAAAAGTTGTTCAAACACAACTAAAAATAATAAGTTGTTTAAACACAACTAAAATCATCATACAAACATGACTCAATAAAAAATAAATAAAAAAGTTGCAGGAGTTTGTACGAAAGACGAATTCACACACACGATACCAAGACTCCCACAGGTGAAGTAAGAATTTCTACCATTCACAAATAAGGTGAGAAAAGAAGTTTACTCAAAGCAAAAAAATATATATCTCTTTCGTGTTAAGTGTATTTCTTAGTCTACATCATCTCAACGATGAAGATTCTACTAATGAGCATAAGCTCTAGTAGTCAATCTATATCATCTCAACGATAAAGATTTTACTGACAAGCGTAAGCTCAGGTAGTCAATCTACATCATCTCAATGATATAAATTCTACTAATGAGCATAAGCTCAGGTAATCAATCTACATCATCTCAATGATACAGACTCTACTAACAAGCATAAGCTCAGGTAATCAATCTACAATCATTTCAATGTTACAGATTCTACTGACAAGCATAAGCTCAAATAGTCAATCTACGCATCATTCCACAATAAACGTGAGCACGTGAAAAACGAGGAAGACAAAGTTTCAAAATAATTCCCGCCTTGTCACATAGACAAAGACAGGAATGAGGGGGCAACTAATAAGGAGAAAAATTACCCTTGTCTTAAAAAAGAAAAGCTAGCTTCGTCCATCAAGCTGGCCTCGTCCATCAAACCAACATCATCCTTCAAGCCAACTTGGTCATTCAGACGAATGACAACGGCACGCACTAAATGAATCCTCCATTAAGGACAATCGTGATGTTTTATACATCAGACAGGCAAAAGCATAACCGAAGGACCAACAGGCAGAAGACCATTGATTATGATAAACGTCTCTGCATTCAATGCTATTAAGATCGTCATTGATCAAGGAAGATGTTAAACATTTATTACGCTCATTAATGATAAAGAGTAACGGACGAAGCAACAATAACAAATGAGCTGTGCATACCAGACATGAATTTCGTAATGTATTAGCCGTTGAGCATAAATGCAGGAATTCATTGCCCATTAACGCAACAAACAACTATAAAAGAAGAAAGCACCAGAAACCCAAGGTACACCCAATTACACACAAGTACTCTACGAAATCACTCTCCAGTCTGTTTCTCCCTAAAATCTTTCTCCCTTACTGACTTAAGTATTGGAGGCAGTTTGGCTAACACCACACCGATATGTTACTCTTCCACCCAGTTCATTTTGCAAGTTTTCCTCCAACAGAGACAACCCCAATCACAGCTTCGTCCATCTGCTACCATGAGGAGCTCAACTATTGACTTTTTGCATCATTAGTTTATACGTTTCAACCTACTGCACTCTTAATTTATATGTATATATTTAATTAGACATGTAAAGCAACGTTTATTTTTTAAATAAATTAAATTTTTATATGTTCAAAATTTTTAAAACCAATAGTACAATTTGATTAATGGTGTAATTTCTTCTAAAAATAATAATTAATTGTTTAATTTCTAATTTATTAAAAATATGATAAAGTATTTGAAGAATATTAATTGTAATCAATATGATTTAAAGATAATTTACTAATTATTGATGAAAAAAACTATTTTCAGGGTTGGTTTAAAAAGGCCAATTAATGTAAACAAAAACAGAACAATTCCTCATAAAAATTATAAACCACAGAATATTCCCCAATTATAGCACAGACTAGAAGAAGAAAAAAATTAAAAATTTTAAAAAAAATTTAAAAAAAAAAACCTAACCAATGGCTAAAATTTAATTATATAAAAAAAATAAAAAAAAATAAAAAAGTTAATTCTTCACCAAATTCCAAGGACTCTCTCTCTCTCATAAACATAAGTGAGTAACGGAATGGACCTTTGGTCCTCCAACTTCTTGTCTTTCCCTTTTTTACCTTCCCTATATTTCTTTTTCTTCATCACCCAAAGCACAAAGGAGATAACTTGAAATTTCAAAATTTTATACGTTTTTGTTACTGTTGGCATATTATATCCAAACACTACTCATGAAACTACTGAATCTACTAGTTCGATTGTAGTCAACTGCTTGAGCTTTACTTGAGCACAACTGCAATCTTAATACCACTTAACCAATTGAGACAATGGATTTAGAATTATAGGACCCAGCATGACTAAAGGCCTTGAGATTCATGCCATACTTGTTCAAAACATACATAAGGCATATTTAGGTCATCATAAACATAAGAGAAATGAGAGATTACTGCACGAATGTGTGTGTAAGGTTTTGTACCAAGCTAGGTTTTTGTCACCAACAATTAAAGACTGAATTGGCAATTTTGTGAAAGCTACTGCAAACCATCAACAATTAAGATGTTGTTGTGGTGTAAACCTTTAAGTTGGTACATGAAGTCGCAAGCAGGGAATTCATGTTCAAAAGATATATTGTGAGAGAGTTCAATAAGTTTTTTTTTTTTTTTTTTTAAGGAGTTCAACAAGGTTAAAGCTTCATGACGACACTAAGGTTTTTCGTCATAATCATATTGCTATGTATTTTATATTTCTGCAATATTTACTTTGCAATAATGTTATATGCTATTCATTATCAAATTTCCATCCAAAGCATAAATGATTAAAATAAATTCGAATTAATTTGATTAAAAGCTAATAAGAGGGATATAAATCTTAACACTATATATGAGATAATTATTGATTTTTTAGCAACATAAAATTTTGCTAGAATGAATGGTATAAGAAGAAATATAATTCATTTGTGGACTTATCAAAATACACCTTTAATATAAAATTATTAAATAATGTAATATTGTCAAAAGTTATACCAGTATAATTTGAAATGTGTGTGTAAATTTTTTTATTGTTGCTACTTGCTAATAGTAATCCAAGGCATTCCCAATAAGGAAACTGTGATTCGATCAAAAGTCCCCTGTGCTTAGTCTTGTGTCTTGACTCTTGAGCCATGTTCGGGGAGTTTGGTAAGTATATATGTTTGGGTTGTGAGAGACTTCAATTTACAAAACCCACCATTTAATGACAAGTAGAGCAACCCAAGTAGAAGGCCCATTTTGGTTAGATATTAAAATAGGCCTAGATGGTTGGGCTTATTTCAAGTGCAATCATTAAAGACAACTTCGTAATGTGCGATCCTAAATCCAAATCTGACATTAACATTGTGTTTGCCCACCCGAATGTAAATAGAAATTAAAAGAGACGAAAAGAATGGAAGAAGTGGAATGGAAGAGAAAGGGAAAGCACTCTACTTATTTTACCCTTCGTTTGACAAACAAAGGGGAAGAAAGGAAAGGAAAATGAGAGAGAGGGGAAGGAGAGAGAATAGAAGAGAAGAGACAATTCCATCCCTCGTGTTGTTTGGTTTGTAGAAAAAAGTAGAAGGAAATAATTTATACTATGGATCCAATTAATAATTATAAAAATAAAAATTTAAACCATCTCATTCTCTCTCCCTTTCCTTCTAAGTTGGAAGGAAAGAGAACATTAGATTTGAAAGTGTGCGTGCCCGTTTCTCGGATAATGGGCCAACCGTATGATTGGGCTCACAATTAATTTATTGACGTGGGTTTCCGGGTATCCTACAATGGGAAGTTCCTCTAGACAAAGGTTTAGGCCCGAAAGGATTATTAATCAAGTTGACCGAACACCTCTACTCCTGGATTTCTCTCTCTTTCTTTCTCTATTCTCTAGCTTTCTTCTTTCAAGTGTCTAACCCCTTTTTCTTCTGCTTGCTCTCTATTTATAGTCTTTTGTTGGTGGATTAGCAATGATTGCTTTTAACATTCTTCGTGTGAGTGGGGCCCATTAGGTTTATTCCTGACGAGAAGGGGCCCCACTTTGGAAATAGGAACTCAATCCTTGGGACTCACAATAGATGATGGGTGCTTCTTTACAGCGATATTCCCTAAGGCATTACCAATGTATACTGGAATGGATCCAAACATGGCTAGTCCCTAAAGACAACACAAACTTCGGCGCGAGCTATCGAACAACAGAGGTTGGGCCTATTATGAAGCCATCACCCAATCACCCCATGTTTGGGGTTGTGTATTGGGCCGATGACCATATAGGAAGAAAGTAGATCCTTCTATTTCCTTTTCCTATCTCCATCCTTTACTTTCACCCAACCAAACAAGAGAAACATCCATTCTTTCCAAAAAAAATTATTTTTTTGAAGTGGTTCCATAGGCATAAAGTCACTCTTTCATGATATGTGGGGCCCATACTTTTTTTTTTAATACAAAATATAAATTCCACTTTAACCTAATTTAAGTATATATGTGTGTGAAACTCCCTTCTAAAAATTTGAATCTCGACCTTTACCCCTCACACCCCACAAGCACTTGTACTTGTGGAATGACCACGCACCAAAGGTGTGCAATGGTGGGTCCACACATTTTGTGAGATGATAGTTTTATGAAATTGTTCCATGAAATAACTCCTTCATGCTCCCTCCCTTTTCTATTGCTCCTTTATTCTCTAAAACCAAACATTGTGTGAATTTCACATTGTCTATTACATCTACATTGGATTGGCAAGTATTATGATTGTGAAGTTCCCAACTCCTTACTTCCAATTTAATGCAATGAAGTTTCCCCTTTTAATAATGATAATACTTGTAAAAAATAAAATAGAGTACTCACCTCTAACGTTTTGTTTTCACTTTTTCAATGTTGTAAACCATGCTTCCATATCTCAAACTATTTTTGCTTATGGTGTGGCTTTCTACTAGAGTAAGTCACACAATATTCACGGCCTAAGAGTCATAAGAGAGAACCTAAAAGTTTGAGAGAATGATGGATGGCAAAGATGTTCTATTTTCCATAAGTTATTTCAAATGAGGGAAGTTACATACTTTTGTAACCCACATCCTATAATGTTACATGGGAGTTTTTTTTTTTTTTGGTGAGAATCACGTTATATAATCATATTAAAACTTAAAAGGGACCAACCAAAGGGTCATGCCCACTAATACTTGACCAATTTTGTCATGCCCAAATCCTAACAATAATAAAACCTTTAAATTACATTGACCAAATTTTTGGAGGTCTAGTTTGCCAAAACTCTTGGTTGTTGATTTTTATTACAGGGAAAGGATAGTTTAATTGAGAAATTCGATTTAATTGGAGTGTAAAATAATTAGCCAACGAAAATATTAGTTTCAAATTTCCAAATTGGCTAAATTTAACCAAGAAGCTCAACGATTACAGAAAATCATGCATGCAAATTTATTAGTCACCATGAATCAAATACCAAAGTACAACAATTCCAGTCTGCTTTTGCCTTTTAATAGCATCAACCGGTTTAGGCTGAAAAGAATGAATGTGCTAGGTAAACAATTTTGAAAATTCATTTTGGGTTACTATGCTTGAACAGATCCAAATTCTAGCAAATCCCAAGTGACATTGAAAGAGTTGAATCCAAATTTCTGAGAGTCATGTGATTTTACAAGCTATATGGTCTATAATATTGTATAGTCAGTAGTCAACAGTCTTCCCTAGAATTGACTTGTCAAATTTTGTGTGCATTAATTTCTGTCCCCTTAGAGGGCCATATAGAAGATAGGTTATCTACTTATCTGCAAGGCTGGATGGAACAAATTATAATCACAATTACTGAGAGAGTTCTGGTAGAGATTTGGTTTCCTTGACAACAAGCTTTGGGTACTATATATACATAGAATATAATTATATGTAGTTGTAGTAGTGGACAAAGCACAAATTAACTCAATGATGATGTCAATAAAATAATGTAATTGGTATCTATAGACTGTCTAGAATATTCTCTCCCTCATTTTACAAGTATATTTGGTTACCTCTTGTGGTCCAATTGAAATGACATTAAATTCAATCTAAGGCGACTAGTTTGTGTCGATGACTTGTCTTCTTGTTTGAATTAAAGATGCCCATATAATAGAGAAAGCTACCCATAAGGGGCCAGTCTTTGTTGACCAACTTATGCAGTTCTTTTCTCTATATAGCATTTTTTTTAACCTTTATATAGCATTAAATAAATGATAGAATTACAACCATAAGCAACCAAATAATTCCCTACACTTTTATCAAAAAAAAAAAATCCCTACACTCTAACTATTAAATGTATTTTTATTATAAACTAGAGTAGCTTTCGATGAGACCGGACGGCTTTAATTTTAATGCTCCGACTAAAATTATTTACTATTATTGAAAAATAAACTTTCCTTTAAAAAAGAAAAGAAAAATAAAAAAATAACCTTTAAAAAATTATGATGTAACCAAATAATGTTGCCAAATTTTCTAATTTCATAATAGGATAAAATATATTAGGACCCCCAAAACTTTTATATTGTTACAATAAGATCCTATTAACTTTTTTTTTTTATACAAGATAAAATTTTTACTCTAACCTAATTTAAGTGTATATGTGTGTGAAGCTCTCTTCTGGAGATTTGAACTCCGGCTCTTGCCTCCCACCCCCCACAAGCATTTATACTTGTGGAGTGACCACCACACCAAGCGTGCGCGGTGGTAAACCAAACCAATTTTACAAGCTCATGTTACTAAACTCAGCATTTAATACATAAACTTTGATATTGTAAAAATAGACTTTTAATGCCCATTCTCCGCATAGTTATTAGTTATTAACTTATTACAATAAGATCCCCTTAACATTTTTATTTTTTGCCAACTTAATACATAAACTTTCATACTATAGAAATTGACTCCTTTTGTCCATTTTTTTTGTCTATTTTAACAATTTCTTTTTGCACCAAATCGTTAAAATAAAAAAGGCAAAAACCCCATAAGCTTTTATGTTGTTGCAGTAAAAGCTCCTCCTTTTCGTTTTTCTTTAATGATTTTGTGAAAATAAAATTGTTAAAATTGACGAAGAATATACTGAAGGGGTCTATTAGTACCAAATTTTATGTACTAAATTGACCCCAAAAAAGCAGGTTAAGGACACTTGCTACAATAGCATAAAAGTTCAAGGGGGTCTTAGTACATTTCACCTTTCATAATATCATAGGAGTTTTAAAATTCAATGTTTTATTTTGGGACAAAACTTATATACAATACTTTAGGTATTGTTCTTTAGGTTCCCGTCTTAAAATTTTGTCATGTGGCTAAACTAAAAAATATACTTTCATCCCATGAGAAGTCACATGGCAAAATCTTAAGAGGGAAACTTAAAAAACAGCACTTAAGTACTGTACTTAAGTCTTGTCCTTTATTTTGATAGATTTGATAGGATTTAAATCTATGGTGTTCACTTCATAATAATTGTTAATACAATTAGGTCAAGACGCTAATTAATTTTTTATATAAGTGAAATTCGAACTTAGATCTCTTGTTTGAAAAAAAAATTATTATGATTCAAACTAACTAAAACCCATAAACTCGATAGATAGCGAATTATTAATTATTATTTTTTGAGTATGGAGACTTATTAAATATTAGTTGGTAACCTGTTCAATACACAAGAAAATTTAACTTAAATATGATTTTTTTTCTTTTTTTGTTTAAATATGAAATTTAGTAATTATGAAAACTACTAATAGACGTTTATTATGATTTTGTTTGTTTATGAAATTATACACTATAGTATTACGTATTTATCATAATTTTATTTTAGAATAGGCATTTGTTATGATTATGTTTATATATAGAATTATAAATTTTACTATTTAAAGAAATATAATTAAATAAGATTCTAATGGGGAGTTTAAATATATAATAAAATTTTATTTAAACTACCTTTCAAAAAAATTTAATTCAACTAATATATATATATATGAGGCTTAAAAAGCTTATGCGGCATAATAGTCTTCAATTTTTTTAATGGTGAAGCTAGAAAAATTCTATGGGGGGCCAAGATATATATATATATATATATATATATATATATATAACATATGTTATTTTTTTTACATTTAATGAAGTATTTACATCTTTTTTTTAGATGTAAATACGACTGATGTTGACGGTCCAGTCATCGAAGACACCGTTCCAACTACCAGCATCAAAGGTTCGATAATCAAAGTCGTCGTTTTGATGGCCAAAGACACCGTTCCGACCACCAATGCTGGTGGTTTGATCATCAAAGACGTCACTCTAGTGGCGCTCAGAATCGATTTGCAAACGCATTGGCTACTTTGATTTCCATGGTTGAGAAACCCGAGGGAGTATGGACACGTCCTTTGGAAATTGAACAAAAGTATCAAGAAAACAAAAACTAAGACACGAAGAAAATAGGTTAGACATGGCTTTGCATGGAATGCAATTTCTAATAATTAGGTTTATCATCATTCTAGCAGGAACAGAAGCATCACGTTTGAGCTACATGAACCACTGTAAAGCCCTACAAATTCCTTAACGGTTAGGAACAAGCGATGGTTGTTCCTTGATGAGTCGTTTCTCCTTGTATGCGATTACACATTTGGGAGAATTTTATCTAGGTCACAATGCATTTCTGAGCATATGCTTTGACAAAGAAATATCAGAGACAACGCCTATTGCAACACTTGTTACAACCAATATGGCGTTAGGGAGACACATACCATATCAGATGATATTGTTTCCTCTCTTCTTTAAAAAGAACAAGTTTATAGCCGTAAGTTGTGATACCATTGGGTTTTTAATGGTTTAGTCTTCTCATTGGAAAAGACACATGTATCAAGATGCATATCAACCTGCGTAAGCCTTGAAAATATTGATTTGATTCTTCTTAACTCTATAACCACTCCAATGTTCTTCAGTTCAACCCTTGTGACGCTGCCGTTGTAATAGAAGAAAAATCATTCAATTTTTTAACATTATATCTTCGAAGTTTGCGTAATTTTGAGACTATTCTAACAATATATAAATTCAAAGAATAACGTGTGTGTATGCACATAAATTATGTTTGTAACATGATTTAACATATGTTATTTTCTTAAATTTAATAAAGTATTTACATCAAGTGTATAAAACATTAATAAAACTTAAAGGATTCTTAACTGCTAACCATGAAATCCACATTTATGGCTTCTTTTAAAAAGAAAAAAAATTTGTCTGTATCTCTAATTTTCTAAAAACATTAAAAAAATGAATAAAGAAGGTTTTTACTAAAAATATTTATAAACTTTTCTATTATATATATATATAGATATTTATAGACATTTATATTGGTGATATAACATTTCCATAAACTCTTTGATAAAAATAAATAAATAAATAAACATTTGCATAAACATAATTGTTGTGCAATAAAATTGATTCATGATTCAATTAATATTTGACAATTATTATAACTAGGTTTACAGGTCTTTAATTACTGATTTTGGACTTAGCTCTATCCAATCAACCAAAATTCATTTGGTTGACTCAATCTTAGATACTTTTAAGTAAAATGTCATTTTGAGTCATTTGTTATGAGATAGGGCTATTTTACGAAAATCTAGGACAGATAATGTTCGTTGTAGTTAGGATTCAAAATTTGTAAAAGAATTTAAAAAGATAAATACTTAGGCTAAGTTGAGAAATTGTGCACAAATGACATAAGTGAAGTGAATTATTTGATGCGAACCTTAATCAACACGCTTTGAGACCCAACAAAAATATTGAAATACTTGCCCAAGAAAGCTAAAATTCAGATTTTTTATAGAAACCATGACCCAACGTTTATAATCGAAATGTGAACCAAAGGTATAAGTATAACACCTTGACCCAATGATTATAATTGAATCACGAACCAAAGGTATAAAGTTTGAACACCACAAGGAAGAATATTTGATAAATTCACAGTTTTTGAAAAACCAAAAGAAGAGCAAAGCCTCACCTTGTCTGATTTTTATTCAATAATTCCTCTCTATTACAATGAGTGCATGCTATTTATATGTCATGACTGAAAATATTAAAAATTAAAAAAAAAGTACTAAATAATAAAATCCTAAATAAAAGTTGATTTGGTCTGAAATTAGCAGATCCAAAATAGGAAAATAGCTAAAAAACGTTCTAAATAATAAAAGCCTAAAATTAAGGTAGATTTGGTCTGAAATTAGAAGCTCTAGAATAGGAAAAATGTCTATTAATTGATATGGAGGCTGAAAGTCAATCAGCCATTAATCCATGCCATAAATCACACCCGATCAAGCTAGATAAGCCTTCAATAGCTTGGATTAAATTTATTACTCCTTCATCTTCCTTTGGGCCAAGCTTGGAATGTCTTGTGTTAGAATTAGCCCAAATCTCTTGAATCAGCCCATTAAGTGCTTCTTTGATCTTCTTAGATCTTGCTCTAGTAATAGGCCCAACTGGAACATGCAATGGATCTTTGAATGCTTGTTGATTCTCATCATTATTTCTGCAAATATTTCAGTGGTTGGATACAATAATCCAAAACAAATATTTTATTTAAAACTTTTCCACGTTATGCATGGAAGAAACTTAAATTTTGCCATGCAATCTCTTTTTGATTTCTGCAAAGGGAGACAATTGTGAGAAATGCATAAACATATGCATAAAAATATTTAATATATGTTTATATTGGTGATATAACATTTTCATAAACATAATATGTAATGTATTTTATATTAACCATCAATTAAAAAATAAACATATCATAACACTAGCTTATAATCATGTGTATATGCATGGTACAATTAAGAACAACCATAATTACTAGTAAGTAATGGACTGTACACATTCATAGCTATTCCTCACTTTAAAGAATAGTTATTCATATAGAATGACTATTTCCTATATTACAAACTTAACCAAACTTTAGCTAAACCATATGAATAGCTAGGGGTGGCAAAATTCAACATGACTCGCAAACATGTCACAGCATGACATGAAGTTAGTAGGTTATGGATGAGACTTAAGGGGTCATATCATATTTAGGTTGACATGACTAACTAGTTTAATAAACGTGTTGGGTTCGTGTTTAACTCATAAAACTTATATAGCCCGTTTAACTAAATGTCATTTTACCAATATACCTTTCAAAACCCTAGGTATATAAACTTATTTTCTTTCCTAGTTGCATTCTCCCAAGCCTCATGACTGCCTCTCACTCTCATACATCAATCTCGCCTTATTTTCTTTGCCTTTCTATCAACATGGTGCCAAGTTGCCATCGTCTTCGTCCTTCACTTCTCCTTATCATTCAAAATCCTAGTCCTCGTCATTATTGACTTTTACCTTTACCTTTATCTATTTTCCTTAAATTGATTGTTGGGATCTAACATTAACTGTTGTGGTTTATTCTATTTGACATATTGTGATTGATTATTTATGATATTGAGATATACTTTAATTTTGAATGATTATTTTTTATGCAATTGCTTTGTTAGTTTTGGATTTTATATTAAAAAAATCTATTTGTTTAGTTTTTCCTAATTCAGATCAATTGAATTAATACTTAAATTAGTTTTTTTTTTTTTTTTTTTTTTTGATAAACGGGTCAACACTAC
Organism: Quercus robur; assembly: GCF_932294415.1. Lineage (NCBI taxonomy): Eukaryota > Viridiplantae > Streptophyta > Magnoliopsida > Fagales > Fagaceae > Quercus > Quercus robur. Next base: position 22,147,399 of record NC_065540.1, on the reverse strand, counting down.
TAACTTATTTAATAAATGTGTCATACTCGAGTTAAGGAATCCTAACCTGTTTGATAAACATGTTAGCCTATATAGTCAAATACTCATGAGTTGACACAATACGAAGTTAACACTTGAACACGAATTGTCACCCTTAGAATAGCTATTACATTACAGTGACTAATACAGTCTACTAAACACGCCCTTATATTTGAGTTGTTCGTAAGATTCACGAACCAAAGTGTGGGAACTCCAAAAATTTTGAGGAATTTTTTTTTTTTAATATAAATTCATGTATCTATAAATATGCAAGAATGGAATGACACTTGGTATCAAAATTAGAGTCCATTCAAAATTTAAAGACGCTTTGGCATCAAATGATAGGACAGGACAATTAGAACGATACTAAAATTGAAGTGCAATTAGAAACTAATTTAAATTTTTAATTGAACTTTATCTCAAATTCAACTTCAATATAATTTATACTATAAATGTTTTTTTTATATTAAAAGTAAGAAGAATTATTCATTTATTTTTTAAGTTAGATTAGAGATCCTAATACCTAAACGGGCTAAACCTCACCCCAAAAACTCATTCCCCATGACTCCAACCAGCGAGCCCATAGAAAAACCCCAAGCTCCTCATGGCAAGGGAAGCTACCACCTTGCCCAAAATGGGTGGTGGTAGAATTATTCATTATTGAGCATTAACCAAAAAAGTCTAAAAGAAAATATATAAAACTGTATAATTGGAATCCGGAATGCCTCATATAAAAGTGGGCAATAAGGTGTATCTTTAGTATATCACACGAATATTCTGACATATTTGTTGATTTTGATGATCATATATTATTATTTATCCTGAAACTAGGAAAAGAAGAAATATCTACATTCTTATTTTTGGACACTAATGTAAAATTATGTTGCTTATGATAACCAATCAATAATACTCACAAAAAATAAGTATAAAAAAAACCATAAGAAAGAAACTAGAGAAATAAATGAATACAGTAGAAATACATGCTGTGGGTCTGAAAATGAGAATATACTTTATCACATCACATGAGATAAGATCCCAATAATTAAAAACGAAAGATGAGACTTTATTGAGATAGAGGCCCCTCTGGCTCTGGAGAGTCTCAGATGCTGTTGGGTGAGAGGATGGTGGGTTTGTTTTCCAACACATAAACAAAAACCAAAGAGCAACAAACAAACCCATAATTAAAGGTAAAGGTAAGAAACTAGAGACAATACTCACAAAAAGTCTTATTCTTTCTTTTCCATTATCATTCTCTCTCTCACTCTCTCCCCCTCTTCTTCTATCATAATCATCACTGAATTCTTGGATTTTTATTTCTTTGTATGGATCTCTAGCATTGCTTCTGGATTGGGTTGGTGATTTCACAGCTTGATCCTTGTTTTATGGGCGTTCCTATAAATACTTGACCCTTTTTTTTTCTGGACCTTTTCCAATTCCTTGATGGAGGTAAACCCTTTTTCTTGTCTTTTTAAAACTCAAATTCAATAAAAATTCTGTCTTTTTGTTAAAAAATCTCATATTGGTTTCATGGAACTGTATCTCTTATGTTGATGATCCATTTCCCATCTGGGTTTTCATTATAGATATCTCTTTGTTCCTCTATGTATGTATGTCTTAAGCCAAATTTGTTCCTTCGTAAAATTTGTAAAATATGTAATAGAGGGTATTGATATAACTCTTTTTCCTTTGTGAAAATAGTGATGATCCTCAGGTTTTTAATTTTTAATTTTTTTTTGTATGAAACCCAATTAGCTGCCAATGAGCTGTGGCTCAAATTGTACTTCCAGGTATAGTTGTAGGTTCAAAACCCGTTGGGTGTGTAACTTATCAATCAAAAATGAACCCAAAATAGCTATAAGCTGTTTTCTAGCCCTTTTTTGTGTGTGTGCTAATAAGAAGTTGGGAAGGGGGATTCAAACCCAAGTTCTCCCACATGAGGAGAACTGGGCGGTGCCGCTAAGGCATAAGGCTGTTGGCAGCTGTTTTCTGCTGGTTGGCACAAAGAATAATGCAACTAAAATTTTCATGTAGTTTTATCAAATTTATAAAGGAAAATTTATAGTCTTTGATGTGATGATGTGTAATACTTAAATTTATATTGAACAACAAATGTTGAAGACCACTAGAGTTAGGTTGGATAAGGAAAGCAGAACACACACACACACACACACACACACACACACAAAAAAAAAAAAAAATCGGTTTTAGTATTAGAATTATTTAGTGGGAAAAATTGATCAGCTGGCAGAGCTGAAAGAAGTATGTAATGTTCTCTTCTCTCTTGGAATTACATGACATATGTAGAAGTCTTTAATAAGATTCCTTACTTCCATCAAGTTGAAATTCTTGGGAAAAGATTCATGTTGGGAATGCTAGTTACTTTTCCGGCAAAAAATTAACTAGTTTTTTAGCTTTGTTGATTTGTTAGAAATTTTTGTCTGTAATGGGGTTCTAGTTTTCATTTTCAAGAACTGATATGGTAACATTCCCTAATGTAGATTGCTTTTTCTTCTAGAGTTTTAATACGATGCATATCTTGAATGAGATGCACAGAAATATTATTGTATGACTTAGGATTTGTTCTAAAGTATGGGGGTTTTATGTTTAAAAGGTTCCGGAGATGGAGGAGCCAAAGCCTGAAAGTCATTTGACATCAGCTGCAGCCTTTGTGGAAGGGGGAATACAACCAGCCTGTGACGATGCTTGCAGCATATGCCTCGAGGATTTTTCTGAAAGTGATCCATCAACGGTAATAAGTTTAATAATATATCTACAAAAATAAAAATAAAAAGTGTATCAATTATGAAACATTTAATAATATATCACTTATAGCACTCCCCGCCCCCTCTCCTCCTCCTCCCTTTTTCCTCTTGCAAAAAGTTTTTCATCATTTTCATTTTTTTATGTTGCAGCAATGTCCTTTAATTTTATCCTCTCTTGCCTTGCAGGTGACTACTTGCAAGCATGAATTTCACCTCCAGTGCATCCTTGAATGGTATAAATTATAATTCATTTCATTTTGCAAATTTTGAAGTGTTGTATGAGCTCTCTTTTTGACATTAATCATTCTCTCCTTCCTTTATTTGATAAGTACAAATCCTTTATTTTTTAATTCATGTATATACGTTGTTGAATACTTATATTGTTGAAAAAATCAATGGAATAGCATTTGCTTGAGATCTCTCTCTCAGAGACACACATGTTTTACTCATTGCTTCAATCTTTTGAAATCATTTACTTGGTGTTGATGCATCATGAACTCATGGTGATTAACTGTTTTTGGTAAATGGGGAAATGTGGAAATGGTTTGGTTGATTCCTAGCTTAGGTGGTTAGCTTGGTTTGTTCATGCATTTTTGTTATGCATCAAATCAAATTGGGCTTTTAGAAGGATTCTAAGTTTGGGCCAATTGTTTTTGGTATGGACCAATTGATGCATCCCAAATCCGATAACTCGACCAGGTCCAACCACCCACCCATGGGTGACCCACGAACTGTTTTGTCCAGCCCGTTGGTGACATTGGTTTAGCTTTTTTTTCACCCAACAAGGTTGGTTCAGGTGGTGGGTATTATCAAATCCACTCAAATGGATATGCCAATGAGCAATAACTTAAATGTCATCTTCTCTCCTAGAAAGAACAAGGTGGAGGGTGAGTTCATGAGTTCAAGATCCATTGGTATGTAATGATCAATTTTTTTTTTTTTTTTTAAAAGTCTCTAATGCAATCAAACTTATTGGTTCAAGGATTTAGACTTATTTTGTTTTTGGGAAAAAGTGGTACTTGAAACACCTAGGATGGACAGATTTTTTTTCTTTATTTACCATTTTCGCTTTCTGAATTATGACAATATGGCTGGGGATCACACTTCTTCTTTCTATTTTTTTGGCAGGTTGGTTGCTTAGATTGATTGGTTGTAATGCTACACAAATCATAAAAACTCAACTCAGCCTTAATTCCAAATAAATCATATCATACTGTTTATTATAATAGGATGTATGTGTATGAAACATTTTATTTTATTATGGCATATGATGAATTATATCTATTTGCAATTAAGATATAATTTGTTGAGGAAGAATAGAATTGGGATCTAATTCACCAGGTTTTAATTTTAGGTGCCAGAGAAGCTCCCAGTGTCCCATGTGTTGGCAACCTATTAGCCTAAAGGATTCTACCAGGTGTGTTTGGTTTTTTTAGTTTTGGGCATTACTCATAACAATTTCTTGTAATTATTTTCATAGGGTTGTCTTATCTGTATATTGTGGCAGTCAAGAATTGCTTGAGGCAGTGGAACGAGAGAGGAGCTTTAGGGTTACTCCGCCAAGAAATGCCACTATATTTCATCATCCCACCCTTGGTGCTTTTGAATTGCAGCATGTCTGTTTTCTTTCATTACTTGGAAATTTGTTTTACTTCATTTGTTATTAACATGTTCAATATTTGTGCATCAGGTTATTCTTATGTTACTTCTTGATTTGTAATGCAGTTACCGGTAGGTGCTAATGATGCTGACCTTGAAGAGCGTATAATCCAGCACTTGGCAGCTGCTGCTGCAATGGGAAGGGCCCACCACATTGGTAGGAGGGATGGTCACAGAGGTCGATCATCTGCCCATGGTCGACCACACTTTTTGGTATTCTCCACTCATCCTGGTGGACCTCCCGGTCCCGTTTCTGCCTCTGGAGGGGACAATGAGCCAGTTGCAATTAGTGTAGCTAGTCCATCAACCCCGCTTGCATCTGGTGGGGATGAACCATCACAGCAGGTCCCACATTTTCCTTCAGTTCATACTGATCATGTTTCTTCACCAGCATCTGGACCTACTTTCCTGCCTACAAATCGTCAAGGAATTTCCTTTAGTAATCGGTAGTCTATTATTCTATATCCTTAAATAATTGTCACAACTCTCCTCCCCCCCAATGTGGGAATGAATTTCCTATATGCAGTCATATGCAGTGTATCTATATGTTTAGAAGTTTTTATCTGTTTGTAGGAGCCCTGCTCTACATTCCTCACCACCAAATCAAGATGGAGCAGGACCGTCAGATCTTCAGTCATTTTCAGAGTCTCTGAAATCTAGATTTAATGCCATGTCAATGAGGTATAATTTCAAAAATGAAGACTCTTCTTTTGGATTGACAATTTTAGTATGCTTTTTCCTCTGCTTATTTATCAATAATGCTTGTTGTACTGGTATCTTAGATACAAAGAGTCAATTTCAAAGAGTACCAGAGGGTGGAAGGAGAGGCTTTTCTCTCGTAACACTTCCATGACGGATATTGGCCCTGATGTTCCGAGAGAAGTGAATGCAGGAATTGCTGGTGTATCTCATATGATGGAACGCCTTGAGACCAGAGAAAATAGTAGTGCCAACCCAGCCTCTGTAGCAAATCACGTAGGCGATTTTTCTGTTACGGAGCAGAACAACCAGAACATTGCAGAGACTCATGGAGAAAGCCCTTTGAATGACAGCAATCAACCTGCTTCTTGCGCTGCAAGTTCAGCTTCAGGTTAAGTTGATGAAAATTGTTTCAGCAGGTGCATCTATCCTCAGCATTTCATATTTGAAGGTGAGTCCTAATGCTGGTGATTATCTTTTTCAGTTTTTAATTTATAAATCCAGTTATGGGAGACCTCTGATTAAGCCACCCTGCTTCATTACCAATGGCAGCATATTACACATGTTTCTGACACTATTATTTCTCATTAGAGGGCATCTGTTGTTCAGAATGAAGTTCTTTGAATTGAGGGTCTGCCGGCATGCCTCCATGTGTTGTGTGAATCTGTTTGCCTATGCCCCCTCCCAGAAAAAAAATAAAATAAAATAAAAAAATAAAGAAAGAAAAAGAAAAAGAAGGCAAGAGAAAGAATGTGCAAGAACATAGCTACTCTTTTTTATAATTCTTTTGGACCCCTTTCAAGTATTAGTAATACACACATTCTTTGTCAATTTCATCAGTTGTTCTTAAGATGTCATGACAGTGAACTGGCAATAGGTGTCATTGACACAGTTATTATAGAACTTTGTCTGGTGCCTATTGCCAACAAACTGTTTTGGAGTTTGAAAGTTTTGGAATATTTTCAGTGTACTTTATCCTAATCTTTACTCCTTATTTAAACTTTAATCTAAGTTTAGCTTGGATTTCAGGTTAACCTCTTTCTCCAAACATGACATGCTGGGGACAAGATGCTTTGCAATATAGGCCATAGGGTGAGTCATGGTGATTATGGTATGAACCCAAATAAGGGAGATGAAGTCTGAGAAAGAACTTCCATCTAGAAAGAGACTTATAAAATGGGTATTTTTATGTAAATCTGTTTATAAATATGATGACATTATGACCCAGATTTGGTGCGGGATATATATTTAACTGTGACCGGATGGTTAGGTGGATTTTGGCACTAATATTTATATTTAATATTAATATTTCATGCGGGAAACTTGTGTCAAAACTTAATGAACTTGAATTGTGTATTCTCTAATCTGTATTAGATTTTTTTTGGAGTCATTACACAATGGCTCTGTCTTACAAAGTACAGTTTCTCTTAAGCATCTGATTATGCATGGTTTTTGAAAATTCTAAATTTGCTTATATAATAAGGGTCTATTTGGGATTCACTTATTTTGTTGAAACTGAAAACTTTTTGCTGAAAGTACTGTAGATAAAAGTAAAAGTTAGCTGAAATAGTACAATAAGACTTATGAATAGTATCAAAAAGTGCAGTGAGGTCATGAATAGTAATAAAAATAAGCTAAATAGTAAAATAGGCTAATTTTTTAAGCTGGAGCCAAACTAAGTGTGCATTTGGAATGCACGAAAAAAAAACAGTGGGTTTTGTGTACTACTCACGAGACCCGCATATATTTTTTTCAGCCAAAAAAAAAAAAAACTTTAAAATTGGGTCCACAGTACTATTTACACATTTAAAAATTATTTTGTTACAGTGTTTTCAGTTTTCAGCAATAAGCGGTATTCAAACAGATCTAAGGAACCTATAATTATAGGCAAGAATTAGGCTATTTAATTTGCATATATGATATAACAATGCTACACTCAAAAAATAAAAATAAAAATAAAAATAAAATAGATAAATAACGAAATCCAGATTAGTACTTTCTGTGAAGTCTAGATCCAAATCTCTTCTTTTCCATTGTAATTAATTATTGAATTATTAAAAAAAAATATATCACAATTAAAAAATTAAAAAAAGAGGATATTACTCATTCTTTCCTATTCTTATCCTTTTCTTCCTTCCTGTTCATGGGGTACACAGTGGGGGTAACCCATCCCCTTCTTAAATTCCTCGACAGCCATTATTGTCTGAACTCATATCAAAGAGCTACTGATCATTGATTAAATTACAGGAGAAGGTGAAGGATCAAATGCATCGGAACATAATGTTCTTGCAGGAAACCCAGGAACCTTTTATGCCATAAGGTTTTAGAAAAGTAGGCATGAGGGCAAAAAATAGCCTGAATGGTTTTACTACATGCATGCGAATACAAATCCTTTGTATGCAGGTGTGGCTGTGTCCAATTCAATTTGCAAATAATGCGAGGAACATATATGATTCTTTTCTTTTAAATCCTCTTACCATATAACATTTTTTTTTTTTGAGAAACAAACACACACATAGGGGAAAAGGAAAGGGGTTCAATACAAAAGCACACCACAACTCTACTCAAAAGCCATGGTAACTTTTAAGGAAGGGTAAAACAAGTTATATTACACACAACACACTCTTAAATAACATTAAGAACATGGACATGAGGCAAAAAATGATTGAATGTTATTAGTTATTAGGTGAGAGGTTGTTGCTAATTTTTGTTTGAACCTATCATTTAATTTACTTGCTTACCCACAAATAATAATTTGCCACATAAATTTATTGTGAAAGTATCATAAAAATATTATGGACATAATATTTCTTAAAAACATGCAAGCATGGCCATAGGTGCAAGGAGGGCCATGGGCCAAGGAGACCATGACCCTCCTAACTTTTGAAACTTTCCATTATTGGCCCATGGCCCTCCTAACTTTTGAAACTTTCCATTATTCTTCTTTTATATTTGATAATAAATATAAAAATTACACAAAAATATATTGACCAGCCTTCCGAGAAAATTTTCTGGCTCCGCAACATGGTGTGGCTGTCTCCAACCATAGAATCCAAGGATTTTTTTGTCCCCCATTGTCGTGTCTAACAGTATGATAGGGGAGACATCGGACACTATCTTGGTGGCGTTTATGGTTGTAGCTTGTGATTTCTGAAGCAACGAGCCCATAATCCTTATTTTGTGAATTCGAGATACTATGCTCAGGTTGGAATAAGATGCACGTGTTTCGTACGACCCATTTTTTGTGCTCATATGGTAAAATTTTATTTTCGTTAAAAGTACTCTGTACTCTCAAGTCTCAAGTCTCAAAAAAAAAAAAAAAAAAAAAAAAGGTTAAAGATCCCAGCTTCTCTAGTCACACATAGGACAAGACTTAAAAAGCATCCTAAGCTGTGTGTGCAACGGATTTGGATCGTGCAATACCCCCAAATTCACTCACAAAAAGTTTCTACCTTTTACCTTTTTTTAATTTTAACTTTAAATATATATATATATATATATATATTTAACAATTTTTGATTCAATGGTTGCTTGCCCCTACTCTCTAAAGCTTGCCACCCCTATTTATTAGATAAGTTAAAATTTTGGTTTCAAATTAAAGCGAATTTCTAACTAAAAATTGGTGAGTAATTCAATATTAGAACAAGGATTCAAGATTGAAGAGGAAAAATTATGCATGACGCAACTATCTGGACGAAGGTGGCATGGACAGACGTGACATGTATAGACCGAACGGCCACGTGGCATCCAGCCCATTATTATGTGGTCTCCAAGAAACCTTAAATGGAAAATACTTGCGGCACACGAGTAGGCCTGATTTGTAGAGTACCAACATGGGTAGAATTCTAGAATATACACGCATTAATGAGTATCTTCCCCATAAGGAAAAGACTTGTTCCGCAAGTAAAGGAGTCTAGCCCTACGCGACTATAAAAACCAAAAGACCCTCAAGAAAAAGGTACGCACAATTTCTCTAAAGCTTATACTCTCTAACATTGTTGGAGCTCTCTTCTGACTTAACCTTTGGAGGGTCTTTAGCCGGTACCACACCGGTACTCTCTATAAGATTTTTTTCTGTGTTGGGCAAGTCTGGTATTGAGCATGTTGGAACCGTGTGGCTCACTGGTGATTTTTTCGGCATCATCAAAGATGTTTCTAGAATTATTAGCAATGACGGAGTAGGGGGGAGGGGATAATTGCCTCCTAACCCATCAAAACAAAATCCATATGTATATGGTGATAGAGGAATTAGGTTTAAGTGTGTAAGCTCAAGAGGCTCAAAGATATTATAAGTCTGTGTATGCTTAACTCTAGCTCTCTTTCCCTATATAAACCCTACTAAGGTTTCATTGTAATCGAGTGAATTGAGATTATAGTAAAGATATAGCAATCAAGACTTTCTCTACGTAAACGTAGGTTGTTAAGCTGCACCACGTAAACCTTGTGTTCTCTCTTTTTATCTCCATACTTTTTTTCTCCACTCTCTCACATATGCTATGAGAATGATTGAATTTCTTTTTAGCTCTTTACACAAAGCTACAATATTATCACTTGAAATTTTCAAAAAAATTACAAGTGTCTGGTTGATTATTTCAATCCATTATTATTATTAATGTTTTTTTCAAAGCAAGTCATTTACTTGCTTCGAAGAAAACATTATAGATAATAAGAATGGATTGAAATAATCATCACCAGACATTTGTAATAGATAGCAGTTAAAGAGATATGCTCTATTTCTAAGTGGATTCTAATTTATTACAACAATAAGAGCAGTCTAATGGTAATGATTCCAAATGAAAATTCATGAAATTAAAAATTTCTTGAGATAACCCAAAGTGTTCTTTTTTTCTTTTCTTTTTTTTTTTTTTTTTTTTTTTTTTTTTTTTTACTTTTAAGAAGATAACCCAAAGATTTGATACAATATCAATTGTACCATTTCCATTTGCAATGGGACTTGGAGGGGAGGGAATGACAGAGGTGATCCGCCTCAACGCAGAGGGATTGGATGTGTGCAATTTTTATATATGGATTGCTTAAATTTGTGGTGTATTTGGCTTAGTTTTAGAGTAATGTTTTAATGTGTTTTATCTAAAAATAAGTGAGGTTTTAAAAATTACTTTAAACAAATAGACAATATATTTATTTTAATGATATGAAATACATTCTTGGATGTCTATGCTTGAAAATTTTTTTTGTCATTTATATTATATTTTGTATGTCCATTACATTTTTATTAGTTGTTTATTTATTTTGTTGTTATATTCATTAGTATTTTTAGAATTAAATTTGCTCATAATCGTGTCTTTTAACCTTGCCCCCTCGATTAATATCCTAGGTCTGCCACTAATTATTAGGGAACTCTTTTCCACATAAAATTTTATTAATCTTAACATTTCAATTTTATAATAAATGATTCAAATTAAACCACATCATTATTCCACTAATAAAAACCTGATAATAGTCATGCCACATCAACTATTAGAAAAAGCAAATTGATATGTCAAATTTTGGGTTTTTTTTCTTTTCTTTTTTTTTTGCTAAAAAGCCCTTTACCAAGCCTAGTGTGAATGTTCTTTGATAGTTAGACTTCACATTCTACATTCCAATTTCATCATTTTGTTAGAGCAATGCTAGGAACATATAACATATTCTAAATATGTTTACAATTTGATAAGGTGGTAGGTTATGATTGGTGAGAATGTAGGTCGACTACTATCATCAGCTTTCATTAACCAATCACAACTTTGATAGGAACAAAACCTATTTTGAGAAATGAGAGAGGAACTTGGAAGAATTGAGTTATGGACCAAAGTTCTCAACAACACTTTAGGTTAGAACTTAGAATTTTGAACGTCAATCAAAGCATGTAATTTAGCACTTGTTTTCTTCATCAAGTACAAATCAACACTCTCTTATTGGATTTGGGTGAAATTTACATGGTAGCTGCCTCTTACTCCCATGCACATGAAGATCAAAGGCCCAGTTGAATGTGAATTCAAGATTTGTATATAATTAGGATTGTTACTTACAAATTAGTTGTTAGAAGATAAGATAGAGTTGGTTAGTTTAGTTAGTTAGTTAGACCCTAGCAAGTTAATCACATCTTGAATTCCTATAATTAGAGAACCAACCCTATGGAGTCATGTGAGGCAATGAGATGAAGGTCATGGTTATATAAATAGTTGATTGTGATCACATTCCCATTACTGAATATGATTGCGCATTTTGTGTGCTTAGACTTTGTTAGAGATATATTAGCCCATTAGTATAGGTCTAAGCCTAATTCTACTTTGTGTGCAAGCTAAGTCTTCTACTTATACTAGAAGTTTATTAGTTTAGGGTTTAGTTTACTATATATAATCATGTTATGGTTCATTATAACACAAGTTTTGTACTGCACTTTTATATAATAAAAATGTAGACCTTAAAGGTTTCTTCCATGAACGTAGGCCATAAGGCTGAATCATGTAACCTTGGTGTTCTTGTGTTCCTATTTTATGTTTCCCTCTTCCACATCTATTCAAGCAACCTCTATTATGGTCAAGCCACTGTTAGAGGTCATATCAACACTGCAAAACCATTGCCTTCCTCAAACCACTATCATAGAGCCAAACTTCATTTAAGGGATCTTCTCAACCTTATTAAATCTCAATGTTTCATCAAGCTTCCATCTTGAGTTTGATAGAGGGTGTTAGAAATATATTAGCCCATTAATATAGGCCCAAGCTTAATTCTGCTTTGTGTGCAGGCCAAATCTTCTACTTTTATTAGAAGTCTATTAGTTTAGGGTTTAGTCTACTGTATATAACCATGTTATGGTTTATTATAACACAGGTTTTATACTACACTCTTATATAATAAAGATGTCATTTTTAAGGGTTTCCTCCATGAACATAGGCCGTAAGGCTGAACCACGTAACCTTGGTGTTCTTGTGTTCCTATTTTATACTTCTCTTTTCTGCATCTATTTAAGCATATTCAACATAGAATATATCATAGCTAATATCTGATAGACTTTAATAGTCTTGTTCTTGGAGGAAGAGACTCCCTTGAAAAAGTATCAATTGGAGAAGACTCTCTTGAATAAGTCGCATACACTTTCATTTCCTTCATCTAATCACATCCAAGGTTCCATTCATAATCCATTATCAACCATCCTTACCTCACAATCCCAAAACTCTAGTTGCATCTCTAGACATCCTAAGCCAATTTCCTTTCAAGAAACCATCTCAAACCCTCCATATCCTTGCTGCCCTAGCATCACCTAACTTTGCCATGTCCTAGATCCCCTTATCCTAATCCTCACATAAAAAAGAATTTGATTTCTCTCTCACACATTTTTACACTAAACCCTAATCCTTTATAAGGTCTTAGTTTTCTCTTCTTTTCTATTCAAGATGAGACTCTATCCCTTATGAACACCTGAAGTATTATTGTGTTCTTAACAAACTTGCTAGCTCACTAAATTATGATATAAATATATGAAATATGTCATTCTCACATTTAATTCTTGGCAAGCATAATTAGACTTATGAGATACTTAGGTCACTCAAAGTGTTCAATTTTGTATGAGAAACTTGGACAAATTTCATCATGCTTAGTTTGTTTCAACATAAATCATTTTTGGGAAAATTGATTTGTTTTCCTAACTACTTTTAAAAAAAAGTTTTTTTTTTTTTGGTTATTTGGCTCACATCAAAAAGTGGAAAATGTCTTTTGTTCTATTGATCACAAAAAGTGTTTTCCTCCACACCAAACAATCGAAAATTTGTCATGTTCTTCTACATGTCCTACCAACAAAGTAATTTATTCAATTTTTAAACACTGAAAAAGGATTTCTTATTAAATCTTCTAATTTCCTCCAAATTTTAGCAAGTTTGTTCTAGTTGGTACTAAAGGTTTCTTGGCAGCACCATTTCTTTACTCATTAGTATCCCCCCCCCCCCCCCCCCCAACATTGAGGGACTCGCCCTCTTCTCTTCTAGCTAATGGTATAGAAAATTACGCTATGTTTGGCAAAAATGAGGGGGAGTAAAGAGAAAAAAGAAAGGGAAAAAAATTAGAGAAGAAAATAAATGAAAAGAGGAATTTTTTTTTTCTTTTATAGCCATTGATTTGTAAGAACATTCACTTCCCGAAAAAAGAAGAAAAAAAAAGAAAAAAAAAAAAAAGCAATTTGCGTCACCAAAAATTACTTTATGTATTTTATGTAACATTTATAATATGCCCTATATATCATTATTTATTTTATATTACATGTTGGGAAATTTAGACCCCAATTGATAGAATTAACAAGTTTTAAACCCAAGTTGTTAATTAGATTTATTATAAATAAAACTTGTTAAAACAAACAAACATCAATATCGTGTCAAAATCACGCAGCGGAAAAATAAATAAGACAAGATATGATGACCCAAGAAAACCAATGAAACAAACTAGTTTCACAATAAAAAACCTGGGGGGAAATCTTCCTGAAAAGCAATCCATTATAGTAAAGAGAAGTTTCAGATCTAATACAAAACCTTTATTCCTAGACTCTACATTCCCCGTAAATGAACTCACAGCAGAAACCTTCTATCACTTCAGAACCTCTGAACTCTTCAATATATGAACGCCACCCTTTTTGTTGCATGGATCCCAGTACGTGACTAACCAATGATGCACGAATCCCAGTACGTGACTCACTCATCAATTTGAGAAAGAAGAATGTTGGCTGCAAAGTTCTTCACTTCATCAACAATGAAGATCAAAAAGCACATGGTTACAAAACCCTAAGGTGCAAAGACGCAGCTTTTAGAGAGAATAAGGCATCAGTCACCTTTTGCATATGTTCTCCTTGTATTCTCATATGTGATGGCCTCTAAAATAAGTCTTATATAGCTAGGGTTGTGAGAAAAGAAACCCTACACATACATGTCAGCATGGGCTGAAAATCAGATCTAAAAATTTGAAATTTGTAAAGCTCAACAGATAAGGTGTCGAGCAGGTGTCGAGCCAAGTGTCGAGGATTAAAACATCAGACACAAGAGATAAGGCTCGATCGATGTTGAGAAGCTATCGAGAAGGTGTCGAGATTACGATAAGAAACACCTTAAGAGACTCGATAGATAGCCTAGCTGTCGAGAGGTGTTGAGCAGGTATCGAGCTTTAAAAACTCAGCACTTCCTCACTTGTTTCTTGGACAGACTTGATGACTTCAACACTTGATCTTGAAACCTTGTTTCTTGAAGTATTTGAACACATCCTAGATCTACCCAATTACAAGTAAAGTGCGTTTTGTCAAAGGATTAGCCAATTACATAAAATCATGACATATGTTATTAACATGTGAAACACATATGTCCTAACAATCTCCTCCTTTGGCAATCCGTGACAAAACCACAACAAACAAATGAACATATGAGAGAAGTCATAAATCACTCAACTCATATTTACTTGTTGAATACAATAAAATCTATCCTAATACAAACTCTTGAAAAACTTTGCAAGAAGAGAGTTTATGGCAAGTAGACTTTGACAACCTGTATTTCTGAAACATTTTAAACAAAACTCATCAAGGCATCTTAGTGTAAAACAGAAATAATAGATTGCATACAAGTATAAGAAACATATGTATAAAGATAAAAAAGAAACAACACATGTAGAGATAGGTGAAAAAGAATATACATCATCATATATATATATATCAAAGATATGCACAATGTATATAAACATGGTCACAAGACCGGTGTACAAGAAGAAGGAGGTAAGCACTCCCCTTAACAAGATGAAACACATCTCCCCCTTACAGAGGAATGTATTTTCCCCCCTAACATGTAGAATCTAAAAAAGAAACCACATAGTCTCCACAAATTCTCCCCCTTTTTGTCATGATTGACAAAGGGTACAAGAAGCTAGAAAGCTTCACCCGAGAAACATAAAGATGATCAAAGATGATCAAGGGGGTACAAGAAATCCATATAAATGCATGAATGTAATGAAACAAGATACTATGGATGACAAGATAATAGAAAGATGCAAAATATGTGAAAAACAAATCTCTCAATAAGAAAAATGTGCACATAGATCCCAAAACACACACACACACACACACTAAACAAGTCTAACCAATTTTATATTCCAAAAACAAGTCAAGACAGTTTAGTGAGCATACATTAACACATGTAAAACCTTGTAATAACCAAATCACATTGTACCTGCACATGTATCAAGAGTAGCAAAGAATATTGCGTGTTGTATGTGAAAAACATCGCAAGATCGCATAAGTATATACATGTTATGACGATTTGAGATATGAGAAAATTTTTAACTCACACATAATCATAACTGCTTGATGGGGACTATCACCTTCGAGGTACATCCTATAACTCCCACATCTCCTAAAATACACGCTTGCAATCATTTTAAAAGCATTTTTGATCTTTTTGCTTTTGATTTTTCTTTGCATATTTTTCTTTTAAGCATATCATGCATGAGCATATAAGAGAGAGATAAGAAATACCCAATGATATTTGACATTCCAATTTTGCTATGCCTAAGCACACAAATGTCATTGACACTGCACTTTTGCTATGCCGAAGCATATAGGTGTCATATTATGATTGGCGGGCAACAGAGGTGAGATGGTTATTTATGTCTTTCTCTTAAAATTTTATAGTCATTCCCATCAAAAAGAGTGATATGAGTATTAAGTACATAACTTAATCTTATTCATCACAAACAAGAGCCACAAAGCTCACTTGCTTAGTTGTGCATAGAGATGCTCATCTAAGCTACAAGAGATACAAAATTTAAAAAACTTTGTTTCAATGGCCATCCAAGGTACACAAGTACCAATGTACACAAACACACACTGTTTTTGTATTTTTCTGATTTTTCTCTTTTTATTTTGAAAACAAACAAAATAAAGACTAAACAACCAGACAAAAACAGACAAACAACATAAAAGCATGAATGAAAGATGCATATGCATAAATGAAAGATGCATATGCATGAAGGCATAATAGAAAGGTGCAGATGCATGAAAACATGATTCCAATGATATTTGACATTCCAATTTTGCTATGCCTAAGCACACAAATGTCATTGACACTGCACTTTTGCTATGCCGAAGCATACAGGTGTCATATTATGATTGGCGGGCAACAGTGGTGAGATGGTCATTTATGTCTTTCTCTTAAGATTTTCTAGTCCTTCCTGTCAAAAAGAGTGATATGAGTGTTAAGTACAAGAGATAACTTAATCTTATTCATCACAAACAAGAGTCACAAAACTCACTTGCTTAGTTGTACATAGAGATGCTCATCTAAGTTACAAGAGATACAAAATTTAGAAAACTTTGTTTCAATGGCCATCCAAGGTACACAAGTACCAATGTACACAAACACACACTGTTTTTGTATTTTTCTAATTTTTCTCTTTTTATTTTGAAAAACAAACAAAATAAAGACTAAACCACCAGACAAAAACAGACAAACAACATGAAAGCATGAATGAAAGATACATATGCATGAAGGCATAATAGAAATGTGCAGATGCATGAAAATATGATTCCAAAAGCGGATAAGAAATCAAGCAAAGAGAGTCCTACTTTAGATAGAAAGAATTAAAGCAGAGGACAAACAGAAAAGACAATTAAGTCTTAGGCTCCCAGTATGCCTACTAAAGGACATAGAAGAATTAAGATTCTCCTGAAATT
This sequence comes from Quercus robur, assembly GCF_932294415.1. Taxonomy (NCBI): domain Eukaryota; kingdom Viridiplantae; phylum Streptophyta; class Magnoliopsida; order Fagales; family Fagaceae; genus Quercus; species Quercus robur. The sequence continues at coordinate 22,130,563 of NC_065540.1, read as the reverse complement.
GAGTTAAAAAGCTCAAAGTTTTTAATAACTCTCCAAACAAAGGTGTAGGTCTTTGAGAGGAAACCTGTGACTATTTGGATAATTGCTTATGAGGATACAACTTAAAGCAATTAGGACGAATGTGTCCAAAAATACCACAATGGTGACAAACATGAGGTCTAACAAAGAATTTAGAATTAGCTAGATCAGTTTTGGATTTCATACCTTTATCACCTTTCTCAGATTTGGGCACAAAGACAATCCTTGATCCAGAAGCCGTGGAAGAGGAGGGCCGGAGGAAACAGCATATCCTAAGCCAGTCTTGTTAGAATTAGGCTTTTGAGCACTCAATACCTCATCAAGCTTTGCACTAGACATCCTCTCTATTTGAGTTCTAGCTTGACTAAGCTTAATTTCAAGATTCTTGACCTTCTCTTCTAATGAGGTGTTCTCCACAACAGGAGTCTCAACTAACCTTGTAATCTCATCTAGTTTGACTAACAAATCAGCTTTTTCAGTCTTTACCTCATTAAGCTCTTTTCTACAAAGATGAGAAGTTTTTTCAGATTTTATGAATTCAGTGCATAGCTTATCATAGGCTTCCTGAAGGGTCATCTTCTTGGATACTTCATTATCAGAAGAATACTCACTGTCACTAGCACTTTCCACAATCACCTTATCAGTTGAGGCAGCAAAGGCCATAACGTGACGACATTCATCCACATACTCATCAAAAGAGTCATTCTTAGTGTCACTCCAGGTAGCAACCAACCCTTTATCTTCTGACTTCTTGGCCTTTTCCTTCATAAGGTAGTTTAGGCACTCTATCCTCATATAACCAAAACCTTTGCACTCGTGGCATTGGATGAGGGGATTCTCATTCTTGCTCTTCCTTGATGATTTAGATTTCCTAGGAGGTTTGCATTTATCCTTTTTCCTAAACGGAAGAAGCTTGAGAATCTCATCAGTTATGAAGGTTAGATCCTCATCCTCATCTTCATCTTCATCTTCAGAGTCCTCAATTTCTTCCTCTATACCCTTAAGAGCCAAGTTTTTACTTTTTCCACCTTTTCCCATTGAGCCTAATCCCATCTCATAGGTTTGAAGGTTCCCTACAAGCTCAGTCAAAGGAATTTGATCAATATCCTTTACTTCTTCAATGGCAATGATCTTGGCATGGAATCTTTCAGGTAAGGACCTAAGGATTTTCCTAACAATTTTGGATTATGTAATACATTCTCCAAGATTGAAAGTACAATTCACAATATCTTTGAGTTTAGCATAAAACTCATCAAAAGTCTCATCCTCTTCCATCCTTATTTCTTCAAAACTACTAGTGAGTCTTTAAAGCTTCACAGTCTTTACTACCTGGGTACCTTCATAGGTGGTCTCAAGAATGGTCCATGCTTTCTTAGCAACTTCCGTGGATGATATTTTCTTGAATTCCTCATTGGTCACCCCACAAAACAAAGCATTCAAGGCCCTACTATTGAAATTTGCCGCTATGATTGTTGCATCATCTCAATCCACCAGCGCTTCCTTTAACTTAATCCAGCCAACTTCAACAGCTTGCCATACCTGTTCACCTAGAGTTTACAAAAAAACTTTCATACGAACTTTCCAGTACGCATAATTAGTTCCATCAAATAAAGGAGGAATCAAAAGAGATTGTCCACGATCCATGACAACGAGGGTCAAGGATTACACTCAGGAAATTAATCTAATCAGAGTGTACCCACTCTGATACCACTTGTTGGGAAATTTAGACCCCAGTTAATAGAATTAACAAATTTTAAACTCAAGTTGTTAATTAGATTTATTATGAATAAAACTTGTTAAAACAAACAAACATCAATATTATGTCAAAATCATGCAGCGGAAAATAAATAAGACAAGATATGATGACCCAGGAAAACCAAAGAAACAAACTAGTTTCATAGTAAAAAACCTAGGGGAAACCTCCCGAAAAGCAATCCACTATAGTAAAGAGAAGTTTCAGATCTAGTACAAAACTTTTGTTCCTAGACTCTACAATCCCCATAGATGAATTCACAGCAGAAACCTTCTACCGCTTCAAAACCTCTGAACTCTTCAATATATGAACGTCACTCTTTTTGTTGCACAGATCCCAGTATGTGACTAACCAATGATGCACGAATCCCAGTACATAACCCATTCACCAACTTGAGAAAGAAGAATGTTAGCTGCAAAGTTCTTCACTTCATTAACAATGAAGATCAAGAAGCACTTGGTTACAAAACCCTAAGGCGCAAAGACGTAGTAGCTTCTTTTAGAGAGAATAAGGCATCGGTCACCTTTTGCACATGTTCTCATTGTATTCTCATATGTGACGACCTCTAAAATAAGCCTTATATATGTCTAGGATTGTGAGAAAAGAAACCCTACACATACATGTTAGCATAGGCTGAAAATTAGATCTGAAAATCTGAAATTCGTAAAGCTCGATAGATAAGGTGTCGAGCCAGGTTTCGAGGATTAAAACATCAGACACAAGAGATGAGGCTCGATCGATCCACCAGGTATAGAGAAGCTATCGAGGGGACATAAACTTTCTCGATCGATTGACCAACTATCGAGAAGGTGTCGAGATTGTAATAAGAAACACCTTAAGAGGCTCGATAGATAGTCTAGCTATCGAGAGGTGTCAAGCAGCTAACGAACTTTAAAAACTCAGTACTTCTTCACTTGTTTCTTGAACTCACTTGATGACTTCAACACTTGATCTTGAAACTTTGTTTCTTGAAGTATTTGAACACATCTTAGATCTACCAAATTAAAAGTAAAGTGCGTTTTGTCAAAATATTAGCCAATTACATAAAATCATGATATATATTCTTAATATGTGAAACACATATGTCCTAATATTACATTATAATAAAATAACGTTACTTTATCAATGAGAAAGAGAAAGAGAGAGTTGGAGGAAGAAGAGAGGAAAAGTATGAGAGAAGAATAAAAAAATAATAATAATAATATGCATAATCCGATGTAGGTGTGTTTATCGTGATTTTTTGCTATATTATCATCATGCATGATCGGATTTTTTGCTATATACATCTTGCATAACCCAATGAGAATATTCTAGAGAAGAAAAGAAAGGATATAGGTAGGCCACATTAAAAAAAAAACAAAAACAAAAACAAAAAACTCTACTTTCTAATTTTCTCCAATTTGAAAAAAAAAATGATGGTCCCATTAAAATTCATTCCCTCCATCTTTCTCTCCTTCCCTCCATTTATTTCCAACCAAACAAATAATTCTTTTTCTCTTCCCTTCCTTTTTGTTTTCCTTTCCTTGCATTTTTCCCTCAAACCAAACATAATATGTTAAAAAATTGTATATTTTAATTGGCAGGCAGTGAAGAGAGTCACGTTTGTGGTTGGCAGCACCGACGTAAGTTCTACTCTCATAAATGGCCAGCTGAGGGCGACAAAAGATCTACTGGCGGGCAATACGTCGCCGTTTGTGATTTTTAGTTTTTACTGCCCTTTTAAGTTGTAAAGGCCACTAAATTCACGCATCCCACGCGCGCTTTAAAGCGACGTTTGGATTTTCGTAACTTAGCGTAGAATTCAGGGCATTTTTTTAATTTTCCACAACACCGACAGCTTGCCATTTGCTTTTAGCCTCGTGAGCTGTGAGATCACACATAACTCTCTCGGCTCATGTTTTTTGAGTTTCAGCTTTGTAGTTTGTAGCCCACCGAATAATGCATTTTGATAGTTTTGTTCCAACTTTTTTTGTTTTTTTGTTAATCTCTTTTTGTTTAGAAATTAAGTAAAGCCATGCATGATGAGACACAGAGTGATGCATCATCTTCCTTGGAAAGTTTAAAATAATCTTAGAATTAGATATATCATTCTTGTTTGTTTATTTGTTTTTTTTTAATTTAAAAAAAAAGAGCTTTTACTTATAACATTCGTTCTTAATAATAACTCTTTATCCTCAGATTAAGACACCAATCTATTTTTTATGTAAGTGGATATTGAACTTCAGATCTCCATTAGAGACTTTACTAGTTAAATAGTCTTTTCCTTTGCAACATTTTTACATAAGTTTTAAATATTATAGACGTAACACTTTTCTAAGTTTTAGGAGTGATATGTTAACTGAATGCGATCATAGTTTTTTCCCCCAATTAGATGTCAATTATTAATGAGCAAATTAGACAATATTTAATTCAACTAGTTTTGATGTTATTGAAATTAATTACTATCTTTAAAGTGGCATTCATTATTGAAAACATATAAATTTGAGACCTCTACATGTTTAGGGATTGTTTGGTACATCATTTTAAATACATGTTTTCAATTTTTAAATAATACCACATGCGTTTCCATTTCCACACACTTTTTCACCCACGCATATTTCCAAAAAAACTAAAAATTGTTATTTAAACACACGTACCAAATGGGCCCTTTACATTTAAAGAAATAATAAAATTAAAGACTAAACACACTAATTGAAAATTAACCAGCAAATAGAAATAATGTATTACATATGTGCAATAAACCAAATTAACAAAGCAATAATAAATATCCATAGCGATTTAGTTGTAAAAGTGGAAATTAAAGGAGAATTTCTCTAATAGAAAACCCTCCTCTACATGAATACAAACAGTCCCATAAAAATTCTACTAAATAGGAAACAATCTATATATATTAATGGGTAAAGTTAAGAGAAAGTTCAATTAGAACTTGAAATTACAATTCAATTTTATGTCATGTGTCTAAATTTATATGGGAACCACACCATAATTATCCACTTAAGTTTGTGTCATGTATTCACTCAAGTTTTTCAATTTTTAAGTCAAATGAATTAATGAGTGCAAAATACTAAGAATCTAATATTAATGAACTATAAAATTTATAATTAAAAAAAATTTAAAAAAAAAACCAATCACATATACTCAATAAAAATCATCACACAACAAAGATCACCACACATGAGAATTAATATGTAACTATTAAATTTTAGATAAGAATTTTAATATGTGACTAATGATATTTACTTTTTCAAAAAAATAATTTGACTAATTATTTATTTTTTATGATAAAAATTGTGTTTAATTTTAAATATATCTATACGTATGCATGTGTTACATACTTTTTTAAAAAAAATAATTTGATTAATTATTTATATATTTATTATAAAAATTGTGTTTAATTTTAAATGTATCCATACGTTTGTGTGGGTTACATACTAGTTATAATTAGTTATTGACACACAAAACCTTTGTATAGTATAGATTCTATGCAAAATAAACAAAAGCTTTGCTTGGCTTCCTACTACAATAGTCCTAGACCTTCTATAATCCTTATGTAGTGATTTCCATAAACCCCTTGCTCATAAAAGGTAAGATCTCTTGCACTCCAAGGAACCTCCTTAACCTCCCTTAAGGTTTGGTTACAGTAAACCTAACTAAATATCTATGTGGTTTCAAGCTCTAAAACAGTCACTTTGGAAGTGAAAAGTGAGTAAGTTAATGCAATGGGATATTTATATAAAACTGTAAGCATATGTTCTAAATGGTCTTGAATAACACATGGGGTAGTAAAAGCAATGCAAGATCAAGAACCTAAAATAAAAATCAAGAGAGGAGGATTTGGAAGCTTAAGGCAAAGCTCTCTCTCTCTCTCATATGGGTTGAGCATAGAAAGGAGAGGCTAAATGCTAAACAAACCAACAGCTCTTCATGTGCGTTATATTAAGGTTGGAAGTATGGGAGTTCAAACCTTTCTTTGTTCTTCAATGAAAATGGTTATCCCAACTTAAACCTAATCCCTTGCATTGATTCGTAAATGGTAGCCTCAACTTGAAGTGTTGAGCAAATCGTGCCTTAAGAACTGTGCATACCTTGCTGCCCTTTTTAAAAATGAAATTTGATGAGCTTAGCTTAAATTGGGTTAATGACTTGTTCAAGTGGGCTTTATCTTTTCACATAAGCGATGTAAGAATGAGATCTCTAGTTGATTAACTTAGGGCCCATTTGGATTGAGAGGGGAATGAAGGGGAGTGGAGGAGGACAAAGTAGAGTTGGTTAAAAATAGACTAATTTTAGGCTAAATTTATTCTATTCTACTCTCCCTCCCTCCCTCTTCATCCAAATGGACTATTAATGTCTCATTTGAGAGGCTTCTCTCTGTCAAGTGAGCTTGCTTGAGTGGACTATAAACGAAATCTTGAGTGGGCTTAGTATTGCTTGAGCGAAATTCTTCATATGTTAATTTTATGAGTTTTTTGCTTCACAAATTGATCAAGAAATACAACCCATTTTCAGTTTCACTGTCATGAACATTTGCCAATACAATTCCTAAATTGCTATAATAACAAACATAATTCCTATTTATAACTTCAAGTCTGTATAATGATTATATAAATCTTTATTTGTTGGGCTATATTTCAATAAACATCAAATATAAATTCTTTTAATTACAATGTGTATGTATTATATACTGTATACAAATTAGCGATATGTATGAAATGCAAGAACATGACCCGAACGGAAAATAAAATATCTTTTAAGCATGTCTATCTTTAATGACATTAAAGTATAAAACTATATAATCTATAGTTTGAAGTACTATTCGATAAATGATTATACATTTGTCAATAAGGCTAGCTCCCACCTCTAAATCTTTCAAATGATATATAAAACGAGCTATGGTGTCAAAATTATGTTGGCTATCTTTCAAAAAAAAAAAAAAAATTATGTTGGCTACCGAATAGAATAGGGCAAAATAATAAGGCAACTCTTTATGTCCAAACAGCCCCTAAGCATTTAAAAAAGAATTTCATGTTTGAAGGCAACTCTTCAAGACCCGATCAATGTTTCATTAAATTTTACTTTAGTTCATTTTTAAACCCCTAATAAAGTTTCTAACTTTTCAGTCCAAAAAAAAAACCCTAATAAAGTGACATATTAACTACACTAAAAAATAAATAAAATAAAGATTCATGCACCTTTCTCATATGTTCCCGACCTTAATATATTATATTATCACCTTTTCTTTTAAGACAAAGTTAAAGCTAAACATCAACAACCCCTTGTTTACCCAAAAAAAAAATCAACAACCCCTTGGAATAAAAAACATGTTCAACATCAACAACCATTAAATACATACAAAAAACCAAATTAAGAAATATAATAAATAATGAAATTAGTTCTTTATTATTCCATCCATTCATAAATATACAACTTGTCCAATGGCCTTACTTACCTTCTCATTCATACTTGCAAAAAAGTTGTGGTAAGTAGTACTTACCAGTTACTTGCTTATTAGATTTGTTTGGCAAAAAGGTGAAGGGTCAAAACTCAAAAGTCAAAACTGATCAGTACACAAATTTTGGCTTGGCTTGGCTTAGGAGAGAGAGAGAGAGTAGAATTTGAAGCCGCGCAGACTCATCAGCTGGTGATACCAAGTTTGCCGTGTGGTCCCTACATCCCAGGCTGTCTGAACTCATTCACAGCCAAACAAGTCTTCTCTTACTTTTTAAGTCTTAACTCTACTTTACCTCCCAAACTCTTCTTCTTTCTCTCTTCACTTCTCTTTCTCACTCCTCACTCCTATTCTCCGTGTGCTGTCCTGTCCCTCTCTATCTCTCTGTCTCTCTCCTCTTTTCTCTTCTTCCAAGCAAAACCCTCTCTATCTCAATCTCTTCTAATTCTCTGCCACCAAATCCCCATTTCACCGCACAACCAAAAAATTTCACTCACACCTTCTTCTTCTCTAATGAGCGCCATGGATTCTCATGTCTATGGTGTCTCTTCTAAACTCTTCTTGACACTTCTCTTTCTTTCACTTTCCATTTCCTATGCCGCATTGCCTCAAAACCCAGTTTCTAAATCTTCTTCTACTACCCAAATAAACTCAAACTCTGTCCTTGTAGCTCTCTTGGATTCCCATTACACTGAGCTCGCTGAACTCGTTGAAAAAGCCCTTTTACTACAGACTCTTGAGGAAGCTGTTGGGAAACACAACATCACCATCTTCGCTCCCAGAAATGAAGCTCTGGAACGAGAACTCGACCCAGAATTCAAACGCTTTTTACTCGAGCCAGGCAACCTCAAGTCCCTCCAAACTCTTCTCATGTTCCACATTGTCCCAAAACGAATCGTCTCCAAAGACTGGCCCGCCGAGTCCTCACCCTCGTTTCGCCACCCAACTCTCTCGAACCACCACGTGCATTTGAAGACTCACGGGAACCGACTCATAGACTCGGCCGAGATAGTTCGGCCCGACGACGTGGTTCGACCCGACGGCCTAATCCACGGGATCGAGCGCCTCTTGATTCCTCGATCCGTGCAAGAAGACTTCAACCGGAGAAGAAACCTACGGTCCATCTCCGCTGTATTGCCGGAAGGCGCACCGGAGGTGGACCCCAGAACTCACCGGTTGAAGAAACCGGCAGCACCGGTTCCGGCTGGTGCCCCACCGGTGCTGCCAATTTACGACGCGCTGGCCCCGGGGCCTTCTCTAGCTCCGGCCCCGGCACCAGGCCCTGGTGGACCCCATGGCCACTTCAATGGTATGAAGCAAGTCAAGGACTTTATCCACACACTCTTACATTACGGTGGCTACAATGAAATGGCAGATATTCTAGTCAATTTAACCTCTTTAGCAACCGAGATGGGTCGATTGGTTTCAGAGGGGTATGTATTGACGGTTTTGGCACCCAATGACGAAGCCATGGCTAAGCTAACCACGGACCAGTTGAGTGAGCCTGGTGCACCGGAGCAGATTATATATTACCATATCATACCGGAGTATCAAACTGAGGAGAGTATGTACAATGCAGTGAGGAGGTTCGGGAAGGTCCGGTATGATACTCTGCGGTTACCACATAAGGTTGTGGCTCAAGAGGCTGATGGGTCTGTGAAATTTGGGCAAGGAGATGGGTCGGCTTACTTGTTTGACCCGGATATTTACACCGATGGTCGAATTTCGGTGCAAGGGATTGATGGGGTTTTGTTCCCACCGGAGGAGGAGACCATGATTGAGAAGAAAACAGGTCCACTTGTTAAGGTTGTCTCCAAGCCCAGGAGAGGTAATGTTATTCTCATTGCTATTGTTATGTGCTTTCACTTTTTTATTAGATTTTTGCATTTCTGTTATTATCATTATTGTCAATTGCTTCATGTAGTTTGTTATGTTCATTCTAATGGAATGCTAGGTGAAAGTAAAATCTCAAATTTGGTTCATGCTTGGTGGTGGAAAATTTGACTGAAATTTTGGGTGAATGGGTGTAAGAATTTGTGAGAGATAGGTTATTTCTATGCTTGGTGTTCTGTCCAATTTTGGAGTTTTGGGTTAGGGGTGAGAATGTTGAAGGTGTTCCGATATCCAGATGAGCTGTATTGATAATTTTTTCAATAGATACAGTTGCTATGACGTCCATTTCATGATGTTTACACTTTCACCATTAGGGTTATACACCAATTGGTTTTTACCATACATGGAATCCAAAGTTTCGAACCCGATTTCTTATTTGGAAAGGACAGACTTTACTGGAGTTAATGGAACCCACGGATTGTTTTTGGTAATTGACGATGGTTGTGGTGGTGGGTAGATAGAATTATAAATACGGGTTAATTATTGTGGACTTGTAAATTAGCGTGTGAAAGGGGATGAGCCACTTTTTATCACACCATTTAATAAAGGCCACTTTATTTAGTGCCATAATGGAGAAATTATTACATGATGTGATTACTGATTATTGACTAGTGCTTTTAATTTTTGTTATAATATTGTTGATTTAGTGCTTTTAATTTTGGCCACTGTTTTATTAGTGGGGGAACCTTTCTGCTGTAGAAGCACACGGGGAGGAATAGATAGGAAAGAGAGATTATAAATGGACGTATATTAGTGGAGTATTGCTAGAAGTGATTGAAATGTGGGTTCTTTTTTAGAAAGGAGATAGTGAAAGTGGTGGCTTTTAGCTTGGAAGTAGAGCTTTGGAGATGGGGTGGAATTAATAATTTTATTACCACACACTTTTACGTGCTTGAAATTGACTGTTTGTCATATATACCCACAATTTTTTCTCCATTACTTGCTATCTGTCATGTAAAATAGTTTTAGGTCTTGTGGCAAATTGTGTGGTATTAGAATTATTTGGGAGGAATTTGTCGGTGTGAAGTAATGATGAGTATGATCTCACAACTTAGACTTAGATTATACTTACTGTAGTTGTCTCTACTTTTGTTTTTAAATAAATAATTAATCATTGAAAAAAAAAGGTGTGGTGGGCCTAAGGAAGGTTCTTCAGCTAAGGAATCCATGTGTATAAAAACAAAGCATTAAAATAGCGGAAAATCCAGGGTGGACAAGCTGTGAACCACATTCCATTTCACATCTTCAATGCCAACAATAGCCTGTCTATGATTAATTTCCACAACTCTATTATTTCTTAATTGTTTTTTACACTTTCGCTTTCCTACTCGGCTGGCATGATTTGTTGTCTTTGTTCATTTATGTTTTATAGCTGACCTTAAGTTTTTATATTTGGATATGTAGCTATGGCAACATTTAAAATTGAGTAATTCAACTAATACCTGTTAATTTTCACTTCTCAAATTTAATATATGCATGTGAGATGGCTTTATATTGAGTTGACTTAACATTTTATTTTTACCCAATTTCATATGACAGGGAAGTTGCTAGAAGTAGCGTGTAGAATGCTTGGAGCTGTTGGACAGGAATCTCATTTCTCTACTTGTCAATGAAAAATACATTCTCTCAATAAAACTAAGAAAAAAAGAACTGTAAACAATTGATAAATGGTAAACACATTTCTTCTTTCAATCTCTCTTTTTCCTGATTCAAATGGGTCGCTTTGGCTAAACAATTTTTGTTTATATTGCAGTTGTAGGAAAAGTTTCTGGCCAAAACCATGGATGAATAGACAAGTGGAGAGAGTGCTTTTACATTGCAGGATTTCCTTTGGAATCCACAAAAGAGAAAGTTCAATGTTTTTTTTTTCTTTTGTTATAAATACTGTAATTACATATCATTTTTTAATTATTTTCTCTTTGAATTACGGTCACTTTATGCAATTTACCACCCCCCAAAAAAAAAAAAAAACAAAAAAAAAACAAAACTGTATGCATAAAAAACCTTGGATGATTTACTCTTTCATCACTGGTTGTGTATTTTTGCCCGTTTGTGCAGCCATTGGTTTGTGAATTATAGTTAAAATATATTTCATTTTCACATTAATATTATAATTTCGTTTTCATATATGATCGGTGTGTAATAAGAGTGGGAAGGTGGAATTTCGTTTTGGTTTGGAGTCATATTCTGTGTGGAAATTAAAATTGTGGTGAAAGTGATGGTGGTAGTTGTATGATGTATTATTTTGCTGATTAAAACAACCCAAGTGGCTGGTCATTCACGGATGGTTCTCTTTATCTTGTGTATAATAAAATGATAAGACAGATTCTGATCAATTATTGATTAATGCATAAAGAAAACCCGGTCAGCTTGTTTTATAAATGTGTAGGCCTAACAAACAGGTTAAAAAAAAAAAAATGGAACAAACAGGTTTGGTCAGTCAGGTTCGATTATTTATATGATCCAATCGAGTATGAATTAGTACGTGTATGGGTTGAATTAAAATGGGTTTTTATTATTCAGCAAAAAAATAAATAAAATGGGTTTTTATTCTTATTATTCCTACTTGCCCAAAACTTGCCCCAATCTTCTATATGTCTATGTCATTCCCCTTTGCTCGTCTCTATGATGGAGTAGCCAGTTGTCACGCAATTGGAAGAAACAGAGGGAGAGAAGACTTAGCGAACCAAGTCCAGAGACACTCTTCTGCACACCTTTTCATAATTAGTACGCATGTCAAATGGTGGTTACATTATTTTTTACAAGTATTAGTGGTAGCCCCAATGCATAAATGATGTAATCTAATCACAGATTGATATATGCTCAAGTTATGTCTTAAGTGTGTGGCAAAACGTGTATAGAAAAACTTTGCCTAGTAAACGCATCCTTGTTTGAATGATTGTCGGTTTGCAAGTAAAGGATATTGCTCAAAGAGTAATATTATATGTTATCAAATTTCCTTCAGTGATTATGATAATCTTATATGATTAAATTTCAGTTGCTTCTCCCCTTTGAAGCGGAAACAATTCTTAACATTCCCCTAAGCTATGACCTACCAGAAGAAAAACTTATTTGGGTAGGTAACATAAAAGGAGAATTCATTGTCAAAAGTGCTTACTATTTAGTGTGGTGGAATCACATAGTGAGGGAGAAAGCTCATCTGGGGACCCTAGATCACCACCATGGAGGGAAATGTGGGCACCTAAAAATTTCCCCAAAATCCATGTATTTGCTTGGAGAACCGGCAATAATGCTTTTCCAATAATGGTAAATTTGAGCAAAATAGATATAATTAGTCCACAATATTTTCACAATAAATCACATATAATTTGTTATTATTAGTTAAAAAAATTTGTGACAACTAATTGTGGCAATGGCATTGCCGAAATAGGAAAAAAATATTTGTGGCAATGCCATTGCCGAAATAGGGAGAAAAATAAAAGTGACAAACTACTTGAGGCAATTGCATTGCCGAAATAGGGAGAAAAAAAATTGGAAATACCATTGCCGAAATAGGGGAATAAAATTTTTTTTAGCAATTGTGACAATGGGATTGCCGAAAATGTGAGAAAAAAGAGAGAGAAGGATTATGGCAATGGGATTTCCGAAATAGGAAAACAAATTTCGGCAATTCCATTGACAAAAATGTGGAAAAAAAAAAAAAAAAAGAAAGAATTGTGGGAATCAAAATTTTTCCCCTATTTCGGCAATAGCATTGCCGAAAATGTGAAAAAAAGAGAGGAGAAAAGGATTACAGCAATAGCATTGCCGAAAATGTAAAAAAAAAAAAAAAAAAAAAAAAAAAAAAAAAAGGATTACGGCAACGGGATTGCCGAAATAGGGGGGAAAACAACTTTCCCCTATTTCGGCAATACCATTGCCGTAAATGTGAAAAAAAAGGAAAAAAAAAAAAAAGAAAGAAAAAAGGACAGAAGGATTATGGCAATAGCATTGCCGTAAAAAAAAAAAAAAAAAAAAAAAAACCGGCAATGGGATTGTCGAAATAGGGGAAATTTTTTTTCCCTATTTCGGCAATCCCATTGCCCTTTTTTATTTTATTTTACGGCAATCACATTGCCGTTTTCTTTCCTTTTTTTTTTTTCACATTTACGGCAATGCTATTGCCGAAATAGGGGAAAGTTGTTTCCCCCCCTATTTAGGCAATCCCGTTGCCATAATCCTTTTCTTCTCTTTTTTTTTTTTTTTTTTTTTTTTTTTTTTTTTTGTTTTCACATTTTCGGCAATGCTATTGCTGTAATCCTTTTCTACTTTTTTTTTGTTATTTTTTTTTATTTTTTATTTTTTTTACATTTTCGGCAATGCTATTACCGAAATAGGGGAAAAATTTTGATTCCCACAATTCTTTCTTCTTCTTTTTTTCCACATTTTCGTCAATGGAATTGCCGAAATTTGTTTTCCTATTTCGGAAATCCCATTGCCATAATCCTTCTCTCTCTTTTTTTCTCACATTTTCGGCAATCCCATTGTCACAATTGCTAAAAAAAATTTTATTCCCCTATTTTGACAATGGTATTTCCAATTTTTTTCTCTCCCTATTTCAGCAATGCAATTGCCTCAAGTAGTTTGTCACTTTTATTTTTCTCCCTATTTCGGCAATGGTATTGCCACGAATTTTTTTTTCCTATTTCGGCAATACCATTGTCACAATTAGTTGTCACAAATTTTTTTAACTAATAATAACTAATTATATGTGATTTATTGTGAAAATATTGTGGACTAATTATATGTGATTTATTGTGAAAATATTGTGGACATGAAACCTTTTTTTTACTCTTCTAGAGGTTTCAAAACCACTTTGTTTTTCCCATTTTCGGCAATGCCATTATCACAATTGCTAAAAAAAAAAAAAAAAAAAAAAAAAAAAAAAAAAAAATTTATTCCCCTATTTCGGCAATGACATTGCTGCCATTGCCTTTTTTTTTTTTTTTTTTTTTTTTTTTTTTTTTTAAGAGCACTCCACACTCAGACACACAGCGTTCGGGCAGCAAAACTGGGCAGTGGAATTTCGGCAATCCCATTGCCAAAATTCAACATTTTCTCTCTCCCCCTTTTCTTATTCTCTCTCCTGCTTTTTGGCTGAATTTCGGCAATCCCATTGCCGAAATTCAGTCTCTCTCCTCAATTCCCCAATTAACTTCCAACAGTTCCTATAACGCAAATTAACTTTAAATTTTGCAATATTAACCCAAAAGACTCTTTAAGCTGGTGTCTATCACCTGCATAGTACAAGAAATGCATGACCAAACTATCAATTTGTTTATACAAATAAGCAGTACAAGATTACAAGCCTGGACAACTTTCCTAGAGAAAGATGATGGTCTGTTTTGGCAAAATTTTTTGCCTTTTCTCTCAATTTAAGAAAAATAAATTTGATATATATATTGTGGGGCCCAATAATTTATGGGCCCGGCCCGCTTGCTCATGAGGAGTCCACAGGCCCAAGCCGAAGAAGGCCATGACCCAAGCTCAAAATAAGAAGCACAAAATGGCCCGGAGATACAGCCGAGGACAGCTTAGTCCTCGGCAGACCCAAAGTCTCATTGATGAAAGTGGTACACGAGCAAACTTTAAAGATCAGAAAATATCTCAGGGAAGTTGTCCTTAATACCCTTCACTGATAAGACTCTACACCTAACAGAACCTGATTCTTAGGCTTTATTAACCATCCCCAACAATTTCGGGATTAGACTGACGGGACAAATAGCAGTCCTAAAAAAGTTGACCCTACACGTGGACGAGGGACAGCGAACGTAGGCTAGTATAAAAGAGAAGATAAACTAATCAAAAGGGGGATCCCATCTCACTTCCTGGGAAAAACTTCAGGGATGAGAATGCCCGGACAATATATGTACACTACCACGAAAAACCCCCCGCCGGGTAACCGGAGAAAGACATTAGTGCTCCTCGGACATGATCCGAGGAGTCCAATCCCTCAAGTTACAAAGCTGTAGGACTCGGATATCCAGGCTGAAGCCTTTTCTTATCTGAGTTTCCCTAAAGTCCGGTTTGGACCAACGCCCCGTGACCAAACGCTAGCCTTTCAAGCCCACTCTCTACAAATCTTATTGTGAGGGATCCTTCACGTGCGAGTCCAACGTCATTGTTGGGCCGTTTGAGAATCGTGTCCCTACAATTGGCACCGTCTGTGGGAAGGCTTGCGCGTTGGCACAGGTGGCGTTTGAGTCAACTCTCTAGCAAGCAGAGATTCGTGGGTTTTCCCCCATCTCCGGTGATATGCAGTTGCTGCTCCGACATGAACTTATGCCAGGGCTTACGTCCTGTAGCGCCAACAGCACGGGCAGCTCTAGGGGCTTCCGACCTCAAGTCAGCTCTCCCCGCCATGGTCAAGGGGCTGACCTGCGAAAAAAGAAAATGAGTACAAAAAAGTACTCAAAAAAGTTTTGGACAGAACCAAGGCCTTGCATGGTCCTCGGACTCAAGCCTATAGGGAAACCAAGTACACAAAAAAAAGTTTTGGACAGAACCAAGGCCTTGCATGGTCCTCGGACTCAAGCCTATGGGGAAACCAAGTACACAAAAAAGTTTTGGACAGAACCAAGGCCTTGCATGGTCCTCGGACTCAAGCCTATGGGGAAACCAAGTACACAAAAAAGTTTTGGACAGAACCAAGGCCTTGCATGGTCCTCGGACTCAAGCCTATGGGGAAACCAAGTACTCCAAAAAGTTTTGGACAGAACCAAGGCCTTGCATGGTCCTCGGACTCAAGCCTATGGGGAAACCAAGTACTCCAAAAAGTTTTGGACAGAACCAAGGCCTTGCATGGTCCTCGGACTCAAGCCTATGGGGAAACCAAGTACACAAAAAAGTTTTGGACAGAACCAAGGCCTTGCATGGTCCTCGGACTCAAGCCTATGGGGAAACCAAGTACACAAAAAAGTTTTGGACAGAACCAAGGCCTTGCATGGTCCTCGGACTCAAGCCTATGGGGAAACCAAGTACTCCAAAAAGTTTTGGACAGAACCAAGGCCTTGCATGGTCCTCGGACTCAAGCCTATGGGGAAACCAAGTACTCCAAAAAGTTTTGGACAGAACCAAGGCCTTGCATGGTCCTCGGACTCAAGCCTATGGGGAAACCAAGTACACAAAAAAAGTTTTGGACAGAACCAAGGCCTTGCATGGTCCTCGGACTCAAGCCTATGGGGAAACCAAGTACACAAAAAAGTTTTTGACAGAACCAAGGCCTTGCATGGTCCTCGGACTCAAGCCTATGGGGAAACCAAGTACTCCAAAAAGTTTTGGACAGAACCAAGGCCTTGCATGGTCCTCGGACTCAAGCCTATGGGGAAACCAAGTACTCCAAAAAGTTTTGGACAGAACCAAGGTCTTGCATGGTCCTCGGACTCAAGCCTATGGGGAAACCAAGTACACAAAAAAAGTTTTGGACAGAACCAAGGCCTTGCATGGTCCTCGGACTCAAGCCTATGGGGAAACCAAGTACACACGAAAATGTAAGTCGCTAGAAGCACAATCAGAGTTCCCTACTTCTCAGTCAGCTGCTCGGATGGATTATTTAGAGATTATCAGTCTTGGACGGTATTCGCGCGCTTATCACAGAATATTCAACTGTTACCCCGGTTAGTTTCCTAAGTTTGATTTACTATGAATTATCGATATAATGCCTGGTAGTATTGGTAAATTAGAATTAGTTAGATTATGTTTCAAGGTATCTTGCTCCAAATATTCTTGAAGAAACACACACATGGAGCACACCCATTCACAAAGTGGTGTTGCCAAAAGATCAGTACTCAAAACATGTAAATAAATTTCTATTTTTACTAAAACAAAGAAATAGTACAGCGTACAATGAAAAGCTGGAATCAGCTTATGTCAGAGCTCACTATATAATTGAGTAGGAAGATACAAGAAAAAATATATAAAATAAAGCCGAGGAGCGGTACAGACGAGAGGTTGGCTACTAAAGCTAACTACATAATCAAAAGGAAAGATACAAGAAAATAAAACAAAGCCGAGGAGGTGGCACAGAAGAGAGGTTGGCTACTGCTTCAAGACCTCGTTCTTCCTCAGTGCTTTTACATGCCCATAACTCAGGCAGCAAAAGAACCCAGCCTGGGGCCCGCAACCTCGAAGAAAAAGTGCAGAGAGAACCCAACTTGAGCCTGACACCGCTGAAGGAAAGGTGCAGGGAGCTGGAAGTTGAGGGGCTTTCTCTAAATATTTGCCTGCCACAAGGCAGAGGCGCTGATGGCGGAGAATCTTTCTTCTGACACACCAAAATTCTGGCATGAACAGAACCTGCTTCGGATTTTGACTAAAAGAAGGAGAGACACCCTTTCCCCTCGACCGAAATGGAGTATTCCCTTGAACTTATGCTTCCTGTGCCCATACCTCACTATTTTGAGTCTCAGGAGGGCACGGCGCTTCCGTGGCGGAGAGAGTTCCTTCTTCCCAACCCTCACCTCAAACATGTTATGCTAAGGGAGGACAGCACTGAGTATAGGAGCTGTGATTTGGGAGGAAGTTGAAGGAGTTGTGTGTAGGGAAAGCAACTATCTCTCCCATTTATTTAAGGGAATAAGGTGGTGGCAGTTAATTCACGCAGCATCCCAAGGGACGCTACAGACAAAATGGTTTTGGCTCAACTTCCAACGTCAACTGCAACCACAAGATTAAAGAAGCCTCGTAAAAGCACACCTCGAACATTGGGACATCAGAGAGTACCGCGTGGCCAAAGGCCGTAGAGATACCTCTTAATTCGTGGGCTTAGTGACTTCACGGCCCAGGCCCGCTCTGCATGAGGGCCCAAGGACCGTGGCCCACGCCGAGAAATAGCCGTTGCCGAGGACAACCCCTGCTCGGTGCCTCGTGAGATACCTGAAGAAAGGGAGAATCTGAACTCAAAAAGTTTTGGACAGAACCTAGGACTTGCATGGTCCTCGGACTCAAGCCTATGGGGAAACCAAGTACACAAAAGAAAAAACATAAGTTTTGGACAGAACCTAGGACTTGCATGGTCCTCGGACTCAAGCCTATGGGGAAACCAAGTACACAAAAGAAAAAACATAAGTTTTGGACAGAACCTAGGACTTGCATGGTCCTCGGACTCAAGCCTATGAGGAAACCAAGTACACAAAAGAAAAAACATAAGTTTTGGACAGAACCTAGGACTTGCATGGTCCTCGGACTCAAGCCTATGGGGAAACCAAGTACTGAGAAAAATATAAGTTTTGGACAGAACCTAGGACTTGCATTGTCCTCGGACTCAAGCCTATGGGGAAACCAAGTACTCGGATGGAGAAGGTTCTCGGCTCAAATACTGTAAAAGGTTAAGGCCAGTGTGTTAAGAAGATGGCGAAATGACCCAATGTTCATTAACTTAAGGAAACTGTTCATTTGGCGGGTGACATGTCCTCGGATAGTTACTTCCTATACCGTATCGAGCACTTAGTTCTCATCTCGGCTAATTTTAAGGTGAGTTTCATCCCTCACTGGTCGACATTGCTATGTTGAATAATTTTATTAAAGTTATGATGACATCTTTTCATTAGCAAATATTTTAGCCTTAGTTGTCATTGATTCAAATGCTATATTATTGTGCCGAGCAGCGCTTGTAAACTTGTAAAAACATAAAAACAGAACATGCGAAGTAAAGTAACAGCAACTTTTATTAATATGAAAAATTATTACAACGTACAAAAAGGGGCTTAAACAAGCCTATACAAAAGATGAACTGCCGAAGTAACTATAACATCCGCAATATAGATAAGTAAACAGTCAGGTGTCTTTTAAACTCGTCTTCAAAGTCTCTCCAATCTCTGGCTCAGTACTGCTCATATCGGGAGAAGGGCCTTCTTTGGGAAAAGATGAAGGAGAAGGAAGAAGAATTTGAAGGACAAGGAAGAAGAATTTGAAGGAAAAGGAAGAAGAGGATGGAGGAGATGAATGAGGAAGATGGAGGAGATGAATGAAGAAGATGGAGGACATGAGTAAGAAGGAGGAGAAGAAGAGGGAAAAGGTGAGAAGGAAGAAAGAGAGGCAAAGGGCGGCGCCAGTGAACGAAGAGAGGAAGAAGCAGGGGTATTTAGTCCCTGCCCCAGTCCTGACTCCTAACCCACTGGGGCCATGTTAGATATGCTCATGAAAGAGCGGATGGTGGTGATACTGGATGTTTTTGACTCAGTCACACCGAAAGTGAGATGTGACAAGTCCCTGCTTCGGATTTTGGCTAAAAGGAAGGGGAGACAAATCTTGAGTCTCCGCCATCCTTGCCCTGACCGAGCCATCTCGAGCTTTATTAAGACATGGTGTTTTTGGGAATGGAATGGTTTATTCATGGCTGACAACTGTGCTGAACGTAATATCGGATAAGGTATAACTAGAGGGAAGAAGTGAACTCTGGAAGGAATATGAGGGATTCAAGTATGATAAAATCAGCTTTTGTTTTCTCTCTTTATATAGGGGACGAGGAAAAGGGGTCATAATACATTCAGATTCCCAGGGAAATCTGCAAATAAATATACATCCATTTCGTTTCCCCACGCTATCAATAACCGTTAGATCTGGGAGGTCTCGTAAAGGGAAGATATTAAAGACGCGCTTCGGATAACCAAACGGCACAAGGGCATCGTGCGCAAATTAAGGGGAACATCTCGTAGACCGGTACATTCCCTGAGTAGGTGAAGAGTCGCCCGTGTCAGTCAAGGGCTGAAATAAATGAGCCATAATAAAGGTTCGGTATTACCAAAACCCACCTTTCCAACCAAGATGTTGGACAGCAGGGTTTTGAGGGGCTATTGTGGGGCCCAATAATTTATGGGCTCGGCCCGCTTGCTCATGAGGAGTCCACAGGCCCAAGCCGAAGAAGGCCATGGCCCAAGCTCAAAATAAGAAGCACAAAATGGCCCGGAGATACATCCGAGGACAGCTTAGTCCTCGGCAGACCCAAAGTCTCATTGATGAAAGTGGTACACGAGCAAACTTTAAAGATCAGAAAATATCTCAGGGAAGTTGTCCTTAATACCCTTCACTGATAAGACTCTACACCTAACAGAACCTGATTCTTAGGCTTTATTAACCATCCCCAACAATTCCAGGATTAGACTGACGGGACAAATAGCAGTCCTAAAAAAGTTGACCCTACACGTGGACGAGGGACAACGAACGTAGGCTAGTATAAAAGAGAAAATAAACTAATCAAAAGGGGGATCCCATCTCACTTCCTGGGAAAAACTTCAGGGATGAGAATGCCCGGACAATATATGTACACCACCACGAAAAACCCCCCGCCGGGTAACCGGAGAAAGACATTGGTGCTCCTCGGACATGATCCGAGGAGTCCAATCCCTCAAGTTACAAAGCTGTAGGACTCGGATATCCAGGCTGAAGCCTTTTCTTATTTGAGTTTCCCTAAAGTCCGGTTTGGACCAACGCCTCGTGACCAAACGCTAGCCTTTCAAGCCCACTCTCTACAAATCTTATTGTGAGGGATCTTTCACGTGCGAGCCCAACGTCATTGTTGGGCCGTTTGAGAATCGTGCCCCTACATATATATATATATATATATATATATATATTTTTTTTTTGAAAATAAGCTAACATTTATCTTTTTGTTATATATTTAGCATAAAAGCTACAAAAAACTCTATCTCTTTAAAAAATACCATGCAAATAAGCTACCAAAAACTACAGTATGCAAATAAGCTACCAAAAACTAACACATACCCAAACGCACACAAGATCAAATTAGTTTAAAATGCCATTTATATTAAAAAGAAAAAAAAAGGTTGACTCATAGTTGTAGTTCCACAATTTCTTTAATAGGTATTATATTCATTGAAATTAGCTTATCAACTGATTAGATTAAAATGCCATTTATATTAGAACCTTTGCAGAATAAGATATTTTTAGAGCTTATGCCTAACTGTTCTAGTCATCCTATTCATTTAGACCATGCAATATCATCCTCATCTCATTACTTTGTTGTTAACATGTAAATGACAATTCTTTATCACCTATCCTACTTCAGAAAATAAAAACCATTTTCACTGAATATACAGCACTGATGCTTGGGTACAAACAGATATACCTTCAAACATGTTTGAATATTTACTGTTTCATAGCATTGTTGAAAACTTTAAGAAAAGCTTTCCTGAATCCACAAAACCATCAACCTTTTCCCCTATAACTCATTAAAGGATGTTGCAGAAAGCTAGAGAGTAAAACTTGTAAGCACGTTTCAGTCCACAAGTGAAAAGATCAACTGGTTAAAGAATCTACGAAATCCATGACAGAACAGGAAGAAATCCAATTAAACAAATTTTTACAGAAAGAAGATAAGAACCCACACATGAGATTGGTCAAGAATTTCATCTTTGATAAAATGTAAAAAGAGTGGTAGCAGAATATATATAAATTAAAAGAATAAAGAAACAGTGAGTGAGAGAATTTACAAGATGCTATTATGTACGTATTGAGAAAATATATAGACTGTTATTTACAAAGTTGAGTAGATGAAATCCCAAATACATAGCATCCATAGCTCTGCATCACTATTCTCTAAATTTCCACCCATCATATACACTGTTAAGAGAAAAGGGACAAAGTGTAACTCAAAACTACCAACAAGAAATAGGGAAATTAATTAAAATGTGACTAAAAAGAAATCCAAACAAGGTAGAATGAATTTCAATATATATATATATATATATATATATATACAGCCTTCATTCAGTATAACATCTTTACCAAATTGAAAGCCGATCAATATTCCATACTAGTAAGCTCAATAACTTCATTTCTCATGTCCAACCAACCATTTAAACCAGACAAGGGACATACCTCTAATCAAACTCATCACCTTCATCTTTAAAATGATTCTCTATTTTCATGCCTTCTTTGTTACTATTTACAAACTTGAGTTGAGCCTCCATTCTTAAGCACTTTCTATTAATTACAATCTCACACGAGTCTTTGTCTTTGGGCTGTCACATTTACAAAGCCCTTGGTTCCTACTGGCATCCAAGGCCATTACATTCAGTTTCTTTGCTAGCCTTGTGAAATTTTGCCACTACAGCAACATTGTCAGTCATAGTCAAGCAAGCCAGAGCTTCCCCTACATGAAAGCTTGTCGTTTCTCATCTTCTGGGCCAACTATAATGGTTGTCTAACTCATTAGAGCCTAGTTTTTTAACCCATTCTCTACAAATTCATTGTATTAAGCTCTTTGGGCCTAAATCCTTTAACCCTTTGGGCTTAGGAACCAAATTGTGACCTTAAAATAATCATCTGAATATTTCCAATGTTTTATATGCTAATAAAGAGACAATATTTTATGGGAAAAATTGTGAAATCATGAAATTGTGTTTTTAAAGGAAATGTGTATAGAATATACAATAGACAATGTGATAATCATTATACTTGTATTTTATGAAAAATGGTTGGTCCTTAGTGTTTAGAAAGAATAAAAATTTGATTCTCAACCAAAAAAAGAATAAAAGTTCTTTTATACTTTCTCTTACATTAATTTTATTACTAACATCAAATACGTACAAATAAAAGAAAAAAAAAATATAAAAACACTATATGCTAGGAGAGATAAAAA
This sequence comes from Quercus robur, assembly GCF_932294415.1. Lineage (NCBI taxonomy): Eukaryota > Viridiplantae > Streptophyta > Magnoliopsida > Fagales > Fagaceae > Quercus > Quercus robur. The sequence goes on along the minus strand of NC_065540.1, from coordinate 22,107,850 downwards.
AAAAAATCTCATGAAAAATCTATCCAAAAAAGAAAAGAAAAGAGAGCATCAATTCAAGGAATCCGCCTCAAACTAAGGAGGAGCATCAATACAAATTGAGAAACCAAAAATTCAAAGCTCTACAATAATCCATCTCAAAGTCAAATAAAGCCGTTTAGGAGAAAACCAAATCTAGAAGAGAGAGCCCACCTTAAATGCTCGATAGCAATGAGGAGGAACTCATTCAGTTCTAGAACTCTAGCCTTGAGATCTCAAACATGTTAGCGCAAAGGAGCTTCGATTTGATGGAAAAATTTGAAGGTGAAAATGAGAAGGGAAACTTTTTATTTTTATTTTTATATAAGATAGAAAATTGAGTGAAGATGAATTTTTTCTTGATCGACAAAAATGTCCATATGTTACTGTGGGGCTGGAGAATTTGTGGTCCTGGCTCACTTCACATTAGGGCCCAAGACCCAAGACCCAAGCCGAGGAGAATAATTTTCGAGGACGCACAGTGAAAGTCCAAAAAAGGCCTAAGAATATGGCCGAGGACGATCTTATGCTCGGCACCTCACAGAACGCCTAAAAAGAAGGACGAACTCAGTGCAGGGGGCAGGACAAGGGAGAAAGCTGCCAATACTGTAGTACAGAACCCTGCATCTGACAGGTCCATACTCCTCACCATGCTATTTAGCTTTTACAACCACCCCCAACCACTCTAGATATGTACTGATAGGACAGGTCTACACCCCAGAAAGTAGAACTTACACGTGGACACTGAAGGGAAAGTAAATACTAATATAAAAGGAAAGAAGAATCAAAGGGGGGAGCCCGGAAGGGGGAAGTCTTACAAAAGGTAGAATGAGAAGAGTACTACGCTCCTCGGACGAGATCTGAGAACTTAAACCCTACAAGCCGCACCGACGGAAGGTTTAACTAGTCACGCCAGGTCCCCCTCATATAAACCTCCATAAAAGCCACGATTAAACCGCTGTCCGGTGATCAAGACCTAGTCTTTCAACCCCACACTCTACAAATGGTATTGTTTGGGCCCCTTACGTATGAGCTCACTATCATGGGTGGGTCGTTACAAATTGTGTCCTTACAGTTACCTTTTGTTTATTTTTATTTTTATTTTTTTGTTTTGGGCAACGTTGTCTTTTTTTTTTTTTCTTTTTTGATTTTCTAAGCCTAGGCATGCCCCTTTTTTTTGTCTTGATTTACGTTGCCTCTCTTACATTTTTTTTTTTAATAAAAAACTAGTCATGATTTTTCTTTTGGACATGATTTTTATTTTTTAATAAATTTTAGTGATTGCTCTTTTTTTATTATTATTTTTTTATGGTTATTTGTCACTTTTTGTTTTAATTGAGCATCATTCTTTAAAAAGGATATATGAGTAAATTTATTCAAACTAATTTTTTCCATCCTTCCACTTTTTCACTCTCAACCAAACAAAACGGAGAGAAAATAAAATATCTTCCATCCTCCTACTATTTTCTATTCTTTTTTTTTTTTTTTTTTTTTAAGAATTTGGGCATGATACTTTTTTTTTTTTATAAACTGGACATGATTTTTTTTGGACATGATTTTTATTTTTTAATAAATTTCAATGATTGATATTTTTTTATTATTTGTTTATGGTTATTTGTCACTTTTTTGTTTTAATTGGGTATTATTCTTTAATAAGAATATATGAGTAAATTTATTCAAATTAATTTTTTCTATCCCTTCACTTTTTCACTCTTAACTAAAAGGAGAGAAAATAAAATTTCTTCCATCCTCTTACAATTTTTTATTCTTTCACTTTTTCACCCATTCAACCAAACAATCCTTAAGACATATCTATACCCAAACCATATATATATCTTTTTTGTTTTGTTTGTTTGTTTGTTTGTTTGTTTTTTTTTTTTTTTTGGTGAAAAATTTCGATAGAAATGTAGAATAGTTGAGTACTTTCAAAATAAGCATTACATATTAATTATTGGTATTAAAAAAAAAAAAAAGAAGAGAAACCTTTGAATTTTTTATTTTATTTTCTTGTAGTTCCAGACTCAAAAAGCCGAAACTACGTACAGCTTCAAAGTCACATTTCCCTTTACCTTTCCCTCCCCATTTCTTTTTTCTCTTGCGACAATTCTCAGACTAAGAAACGAAGCCATGTCTTCCACTCGTAGTGGTCGTCATCGTCGTCCTTCTTCATCTTCTTCTGTACCATCAAATTCATTGTTGAAGTCTATAAAGGAACCCCCACACAACATTTTTCCCTCTAAGGACGAGTTCCTGAGACTCGTGGCGGTGCTCGCCATCGCTTCCTCTGTCGCCGTTTGTTGCAACATCTTCTTCACTCTCATCAACCGCCAACCAAAGCCCTTCTGCGATTCCCACAACTCTCACTCTCCAGATTCTATCTCCGGTACTTACTTCATGATAAATTGTTACTTGGGTTTCTGTTTATATACTTATATTGGATGTAATGTTTAATCTTTGTGGGTATTTCTCAATTCAATTGGTTACACAATGTGATTGATTTCCTATATGAATTTTTTTGAAAATATATTTATTTGTTTATTCAATTAGTGGGTTATCACTCAAAAATTCATTTCTATGGAACAAAGTGAGAGAATTTTTGTTTAGTAGCATAATTATCGAGGCAAGCCGAGTTGCGTGGTGGGCTGTTTGAGGAGCTGGACTTAGTTATCTTACTTACTAGTAACCGGGCAATGAATAATGAATAACAAGCCTCTTATAGAGTACTAATAATTTCATGAATGTTGCTCCAAACCCAAGCAAATCTATATTGGCACTTTTTGCAGTTTCATTAACTGGCGCATATATACATATGTAACAACAACAAAAACTAAGCCTTTGTCCCAAAACTTTGGTGTACAAGTTTGCAAAGTAGACTTTCAATGGGACAGATGCGTGTTGCAACTTTCTTGAAATGTACTCATCTAGTGTTATAAAAATAGGGTAAAAGTTAGGTACAATATGTTAGGTTCTCCAATTAAATTCAAACTCATAACTGCATCCATTTTAATTGTTATTGAAAAAAATATAACATTGTTTGTGCTATATTGGTCAATACAACTATATGTTTGAATTTAATTGGGGAATCTAATGTACTATATGTAAAGAATTGTACTTAAGTTTTGCTCATAAAAATAATATCTGGGTGTTCCACCACCTATCATATGCTTCAAAATAGTGGGATGAAGATCATGTCTTGAAGTTCCATCTACCATATAGGCCCTTGTTCCTTTAGGGCTGTATTACATTTGTATTCCTGCTTCATTTAATTGGTAGGACTCTTGTGCCTTTTCTATATAAACTCACGCTTGCACGCTTGTTTAGCCTGACCTCTAAACATGATCTTGTTTAATATTTCCCGTTGTATAGTACCACTATCAATATTAAATACACTGGTCCTGAGAAATGGGTTCTAGTTTGATCTTTACTACTATTAATGCTACATTTGAATCAATTTGGATAATTTACAGATTTCTGTGAGCCTTGTCCAAGTAATGGAGAATGTAACCAAGGCAAGTTGGAATGTGTTCGTGGTTATAGAAAGCATGGGAAGTTGTGTGTAGAAGATGGAGATATTAATGAAACAGCTAAGAAAATTGTGTGTCCTAAGAAACTTATTCATTCTGGTACACTTATGTGCTTGGGATGGAAAAATGCTTAATTTAACTTTGAATATCAAGTATGTCTTTCTGATTTGTAATTTATATATAATGAAATCGCAGTTGAAGTGGATAGAGATTCATCTTTGTGAAGCACAAGCTCAATTTTTATGCGATGGACTTGGGGCAGTTTGGGTCTGTCACCTTTGCGGCCCTCTTAACTTCATTGCAATCGGTTCTATACTATTGTTACATGTGTATGTCAGTGAATGCAACATTCTTGAGTTTTGTTGCCCACATTTGTAGTTCTAACTTTATACCCATTTTCAGGTCAGAGAGGATGATATATGGAAGGAGTTAGATGGACATGATTTGGTGAAAAATGTTGGCTTGGACGATGGCACCTTTTTGTATTCAAAACAAAGGGTAATGGATGCTGTTAGTAGATTATTGGAGACAAGGACAGATCCTCATGGATATACCATTCTATTTTCAATCTAGAAATCTTAAGATTTAATAAATGCTGCAGGACCTCAGGCTGGATGTTCCATCATTTTATTCTACGTTTCTTTTCTTTTTATTGTAGGATCAAAGAGTTGAAGTGCCCTGACTTGTTAGCAGAGCATTACAAGCTAGTTGCCTGTCGTATCCATCAGTGGTTCTCTGAGCATGCTCTTATAGTTTTCCCAGTTTCCACACTGGTATTCCATTTCTAAAAGACCACCTTTCAATTTACATGTTCTAGTATGATTATGTTGAAGCTTGTTGACAATATCAAACTTTTACAGCTTATTGGATGCACAGTGTTATTCTGGAAAGTTCATCAGAGACAATATATATCAAGCAGAGTCGAAGAACTTTATCACCAGGTATATGAGGCCCTGTGTTATTTTCTGGTACAGCCAACTGAATATTAGTTTCTTGTTTCATTTCATTGCCACCTCCTTCTCATCCTGAAATGAGTTGATCTTGCTGTCTTAGAAATTTCAACGGTTTATTGTTGGAAATCTATAGCAGAGAGATCGTTTATAGGTTGTAAGTTAGTCATGAAACCCTATGTCTGTCATAAGAGATGGGAACAAGACAGCTTCCAATACATGTATATGGTTGTGAATGAAAAATATTTTGTTGAGTTCGTTTGAGCTGACCTGGAAATTGAATAATAGTGAGCTCACAGCAGCAAAGAAATGGAGATAAAGATGCACCATATATCACGAAGAAAGTAGCCTGTTTAATTTTTGAACTACATGGTGCAATGGTAAAGACTAGGGCTGTCAAGTGCAAGTGTGTGAGTTTGAGTCTTGACAATGGCCACTTCATGTGTTGAAGGATAGGAATGTATTCAAACTACCCTTCCCAGGATGCTACTTAAGTTGGACCATTAGTGATGAACCTTTTACGATATTACTCATGACGTACTATAACTCTTAAGAATTAAACAACCCAGGTAACAAGAAATTACTTCTACACCTACCACTAGACAAATCATTGTAAGTGCACCATAATCTGAGAAAAATTTAATAAACAAAATCAGTAAGCAGACCTTGTTTGACTCTATCCAACTACTCTTGGATGATGACACTGTTTCCACGAGAAGATAGCAGATCTTTTGCTTCAATGTGAGGAGCAACTTATACTGGATATAAATTTGATGGCCCTCAGTGCACATCATTTGGTGCAAATGGCATTTCTGTAGTTTTACACAAGCATTCTGGCATCTTTATTTTGTATAAAAGTGTGGCAATAGAGATAGCTGTCCCTGAATACTTGATTCTGGTGCCTGAACTTAACAGTTGAGCAGGACATTGTAGCGAGATTCAAAGAAGACTCATATATGTGAAGGCAGAATCTTTTTTTTTTAACATCCATTCCCTCATCAATTTCTTGCTTTATTATTATTGCCATAGGTGAATTGTGTACTTGTGTGGCACCGAGTTTGGGTGTCTCCCTGTTTAAATTCGCTATCTCCCTGTTTCACTTTCACAAAAAAAGCCCTTTATCTTTCTTGGGAGTTAGGAGTTCCAGGACTGCTGGAATCTGTTTCTCTTCTTTCATGTACATGTTTTTTCATGGATTGTTTTTAGTAGAGCTTAGTAATGCATGGCTAGGTGTGCATACTTCTCTTTTTACTTGATGTTGATTTCCCTTTATATTCCTGATCCGTGCACATTTTAGGAGAGAAAAAATTATCCCTGATTTTATCCCTTTATTGATTCCATCTTCTGAATCTTTTTATTTAAACATAACATTCTTTGTGTCCAATGTGATAGGTTTGTGAAATACTCGAAGATAATGCGTTGTTGTCAAAGAGAGAAAATGGGGAATGTGAACCTTGGGTTGTTGCTTCTAGGTTAAGAGATCATCTTCTTTTGCCAAGAGAGAGGAAAAACCGTGTGTTATGGAAAAAGGTATTTTTTTGTCCTTGGATATTATTTCACCTAAATAACTTCTTTCCACTAAGGATTAGTATAGATACAATTCCAAAGGAGTAACTTTTTGGGGGAAGTTACAATTTACCCCATGTGGTTTGATCCTATCACAATTTAGTCTACAAGCTTTCAGTTGCTACATTTGAGTTCCAAAGATTTGGACTAAATGAAATCCCCTGATGTTGTATTCTACTGGAGTTTAAAATTGCATGTGTTGGTATGTGTTGATAAAATGACATGCTTTTGTGAGATAACAAAGTTGCCTTTGTTCATCTATGATCTCATTGCAATGACCTTTTTCGGAGGAACTGGAGAACTGGCGCAGGAGTTAGCCAACCAGTTTCAAATGTTTGAATTCATACCTCTTTGTTTTAGTTAATATTAGTTAATATGTAAGTGTACATAGGGTTGCATCCCTTTTTGTTCCTTTTAGTACATTATCTATGTGTATAAAAAGGTGATTATTTTGTATCAATCTGGGCACGTTTTGACTTAATAAAATTCTCAAAATGCCTTACACCCTATGAAGCACGGGTGCGTTTCGAGACTCGGGTGCGGGTGCGGGTGCGGGTGCGAGACTCGGCAATTTTTGAAAAAATAGGGTGCGGGTGCGGCGGGACTCGGCGAATAAAAAATTATTAAAAATATTTTTATTTATATTTTTTATATATTTTTACTATTAAAATATTCTTAAAAAACACATTAATATACTTGATTCACAAAACAAAGAAAGAATAAGGCAAGAAACGCACCTGAGGTCTGAAATTCGGCCTCTCCGGCGAGTTTCAAGGCCGATTTCGGCCTGTTTCGGCCGTATCGGTCGCCGGCCGATATGGCCGAAACAGGCCGAAATCGGCAGAAACAGGCCGGTTCGGCGCGAATCGAAGCCGATTCGGCCTGAATCGAGCCACATCGGCGCGAATCGAGCCGAGTCGGCGCGAATCTGAGAAAAAAAAAAAAAAAAAAAAAAAGCAGACGCGGCACCTACACGCGGTCTACCGCGTCGGACGCCGCGTCCCGCGTTGCGCCGCGTCGGACTCTGGTGCGGCGCCCTCCCAGCCGCGTCCGTGCATTCTAGCTTACACCTTTGAGTACAACCAAAGTTAGCTTATTTTGCTCCATTGCACTGATGTCATGAATCTCCTTTAGCCGTCTATCTTTTTGCCACAGTCTCATTTTGGCTTACAAGCCTTACTACTTGGAGTTGCTACAATGAATCATGCCAAAGAGCATTAGCTCAAATGACACCTCCTTCCCTAATAAAGAGCAAGGTGGAGGGAGAGATTATGAATTCAAAACCCATCAGGTGCTTGTGTAAGTTACCAATAATAATAATAATTAAAAGATAAATAAATAAATTTGAGCCATTCATCTTTAGGAAGCCGTAGCATCTGTTCAATATTTGGGAATCGTGTATTTTCTCACAACCTTGGTCTTCATTCGTTTGGCCTTAAATCTTTTTGGGCCTTTAACTTGAATTGAATGACTCCTACTAGTGCATCTTTTTCTCATAACTCCTGTAGTTGATAAAGATTTATCTACTTTGTTTTCTTCCTAAATTCTATGTTTGTAAAAAATCTTCACCAATAAAAAAAAAAGAGTTTATCCAAAATCCTGAAGAGTAATTTTATGATATTATGAACTAATGCAAGTCAGATGCACTTGTTGAGGACCATTGGTTTGTTTTTATTTATAAATGCTTATATGTTTTCCCTTATACTAAGTCTATATCATTGATGATTTTTACTTATATTGAGTTTATGATTATTATGTTGTTATTAGTTTTATTAATAGTTTCCCCTATACGTTGCAGGTAGAAGAACTGGTTCAAGAAGATTCCCAAGTAGATCGTTATCCAAAGCTGGTGAAGGGCGAGTCAAAAGTAGTATGGGAATGGCAAGGTAAAAAGGTTTACCCAAATGCTTTTTGATAATAATAAACAGGGTGTAGGTTTACCAAATGCTTGTTGTTAATAATAAACATGGTGCTCCTACTTGGTCAAGTCTCTTACCTGGCTATACTTCGTGTTACAACTTAATAATCACAATATCAAGAATTTACTTTTGACAAACTAGGGGCTTTTTAGGAAACAAAAGGTTGAATAAGATAATTTCCAAATAGTGTTTTATTTTATTTTAATTTTTGGTGTGTGTGTGGGGGTGAGGTGGTTTTTTTTTTTTGGGGGGGTGGGGGGTGGGGGGGGGGGGACAGCCAGATAGGGAAATGCATTAGTTAAAGAATAATTTAAATCAAGTTGAAGGAGTGAAAATAAGTTGAGGGAGGCCTAAAACAATATGGATAGACATAAAGTGGAGGAGGATATGTTTAATAAGGAGGTGATAAAGTAAATGATTTTAGATAGAATACAATGGTGGAAAAGGATAAAAGTGGCCAACCTTGATTATTTGAAAAAGAATCTATATATCTGACCCAATTTAACATCTTAGTTGAGTTAAGTTTGTCTATCGGGAACCAACCAGATCTGCCATCCTGAAATTTGAGTTGCCTGCATCATGTTGTCTGTGTAAGCTAAATCAAAGACAAGTTATTTTTCATCTCTTTTAAATCTTGTTGAATGGATTAGCTGATTGTTAAACCTTTCTAGCTTTTGTGGTGCAGACACATGCTGATTTGATTCCATTGGTCTAGATTTGGGATTTGAATTTTATTTTATTTTGAGGGTTTTAATGAATTTGATTGCAATCTTAATTATGATTGGTTTCCATTCATTATTATATATAATCTGGGGCCCTATTTATAGGCCCTAGACGAAGCATTACTGTCATTTTGAATTTAGTGACTAATCTGGAGTTGAGAAATATTCTCTCTAGCTTGGTGATGATTCTGTGCAGGCAGCTCTAGGTGATGAAGCCTAGGTGTTCCCTCTCCCCACCCCTTTCCTCCCTTTTGCAACACTGTCCTGCATTATTTTGTTAACATCTTACAATGTCCAATATTCTGATGTCCTGAGTCCTTTTTGGCTATCAATTCCATGCTGACATGAGCCAATGTTATTTGCAAATTTCATTTCAAACCTTTAGATTGTAAATAAAAAGTGTAATTGTTATTTGTGATTTATATTTATCTTTATCTTATGGAGTTCAATAGGCATTTATCATATTGCTTTTTTCATCTTCAAATTTGACGTGTACTCATTTTTTATAGTTGAAGGCTCTTTGAGCTCCTCAAAGGTGAGAAAAAAAGTAGAGGCAAACAAATTGAAGTCCACTGAAGGCATCGCCATAAATTCTGATCAATTACACTGCACATTGAAGGCTGGTGTGTTGCTAAACCTTTGATTGTTCTACATAATGCTTTTCTGTTGCATATCAATTGCTATCTTCACGATTTTTGTTTTGCTCAAAATTCTTTCTCTGCCATGATATAGCTGAACTTATATATATCAAACCACCAATCTTGTGCAGAGCCCAAGGCATCGATTTTTTGACATGGGGCATTCTTCAAAAAGTTGGGGTCATCTCTCAATCCCTTGTGCTGAAACAACTTAGAGCCTAGCCTGTCTTTTTAAATGTTAAGTCTGGCTCATTGTTTTATACTGGTAAGGGGTTGAACATGATGCCTGATCAATGGAAAGTTTGTAGAAGGGTTCAATTGTGATATTATCAATTGAAAGTTCATAACCTTCTGATTTAAGAGTGTTGAGGTTCTATCAAGTTTAGAGATGAATTCAGAAGGTCTGGTTATCTCCTGTACATCTGTGCTCTTTTTGGGTCCTGTGAATAGTTGAATAAATACAAGGTTTCAGATTATCTTTTCAACTGTTCACTGCACCAAAGGTAAAAGTAAATGGAGCATTGATCTTCATATTCAAAAATGTCTGCTTTATGTACGTTCTTTTTTTTTTTTTTTTTGTTGGATGTAATCTCAATAGAGCTGGTGGTGCTTAGCAACAAGCATGTTACTACAGAATGGATTAGTATTTGACTGATTGTCTTGCTATTGATGGAATCATAGACGTAATGCCATTTTTCTTGCTTAGCAATAGCAAGTGAAACCATGTATGCACTTTCTTTATGTGCATTTTCCTCCTGAATTTTACTACGTCAGAATTCGGTGCTTTTGTGCTTGTGTTGATCTCATGGTCTCGCTATTGAAAACAGATGTTGCAAAACATGACATAATGCTATTTTTTCTTGCTTTACGATATATCTCAACGTATTTAAGCTCGTGATAGCTCATTAGGCAGCAGCCATGTGAAAGTGAAGCATGAGTGCTAGTTTCTAGTTAGTTGCATGCCATTGTTTCAATTTATAAGATTGATGAATCATATTGGAACATGTACATTGTACTCATGGGGCAGCCAGCGCTTGGAAAGTTGGGGGAAGTACTGCCCATTAACAAGAAAAAGAACAGATTACCACCTAAAGGGCTATGAATTGCAGAATGCCCTATGTAGGGTGGTTCTTATCTTCTAGATAGTCATTCAGGATGCTTGCCTTTTATTTATTTATTTATTTTTTTTAGCTAAAATATTATTTTAGTCTCTAAACTTTATCAAAAGTTTGTATTTTTCATCTCTAAAGTTTATAAAGAGTTCCTTTCAATAGTTTAGAGACAAAAATAATGATGAAAAAAGAAATTTTTTTAATTGTTTAGGGATGAAGAAAGATAATTTTTAAAGTTTAAGACATTAAGGACAGGAAGTGAAACATTTTATATAGTTTAAGGATGAAAAAGAATTTTTTATAGTTTAAGGACGACAAACAAACTTTTGATAAAGTTTAAGGACCAAAATAGTTTTCTACCCTTATTATTATTATTGATGATGATAAATTTGTTAGTTACAAAGGGGGAGGGGAGATTTGAATCTTGAACATTTTTGTTGGTAACATTAGAAGGTGTTAGTTGAGTTACAAGGCTCTTGGTACCTTTTAGTTGAACAAAACAAATAAATGCAGAGGTTGTGCTGACAAATTGTGGAAGTTATTTTTGTTGTATGGTACTAGCATTTTTTGCTAAACAGCAAATGGCATTAATGGATATAATGGCCCATACCTGGAAATTTAGATAGGTCTCTCATAGATGGGCATAATGGAGATTCCACAATGCCCATTTCAGAAAGCTACATTGTCTGCATAAAACAATAACATGGCTGTTTCAGCCAAAGATAAATAAACGAAAATTTCAAAATAAATAGAGACTTACAGTGGTCATGGCATTAAAATCTAGATCAGAGAAAACATGAAACCATAGGGTTAGGGTAGGGCTTACCCAATCTCTTGCCGTCAATTTTTGTGACTTGGAAAGATAAAATTTCTGTATGGACTTCCTTGTCATGGAATGTCAAACTGTCAAACACTTCATTAATGTTTCATTTTTTTCCCCTATTTTTTTACCCATTTTGGACCATTCAATAACGTTGCGAATGTAGAGAACGAGATCTTGACAACTGTTTGCAAGGTGCGTTTTTGGATGGTATGAACAATGCTATAAAGTATAGACATAATTTTCATAATAGTTTTTTTTTTTTTTTTTTTTTTTTGTTTTTTGTTTTTGATACAATAATTTTCATAATAGCTAGGTGCTCCTAAATAGTATTGTGGCGCTTTTTTAGTTGTTATTTTTTATTTATTATATATAACTTTTATATTATATACAATAATTTGAAATAGTTATTCTAAATAACAACACAACTATATTGAATCATAGCATTCTAGTCTAAGACGATGTTAAAGATTACTGATGATATGCAATTGGCCTTATCTGCACAAGTCACCAGCGTGAGCCCTTTTCATTGTGAGATTATGGTATCTAATATTTCTTAGCTTTGATGTGCTTTTAATGCAATTATTATAGGTGTAAAGGTAAGTAACTTTGATGTGATTTCCATGCAATTTCATCTTTTTATATATATATATATACACGATAAAAACGTAATTTACTGAAAAGAAAGGAAAAAAGAAAAAAAAGAGACAATGTATACGTATACTAGAGACCATCATAATCATGGTGCAGAGTACAATGATCAATGAAATTTAAAATAGAATAAAAAGAAAAAGAACCTAATGAAGGCAGCCAAGCAAATGGAGAAGTAAGAAAAAACCTCTTCAGTTCTGGAATATTTCTTTCTTAATCCTCAACTTCTGGCATATCGTTCACACCATAGGATATATATATATATATATATGTGTGTGTGTGTGTGTTGGGAGGGGAAAAGTAAAAAAATAACTGATTTTTTTACTGCTATTTATATTTTTTATAAAAGAGATATCAAAACTTTTCTAAGATGGTCTATTAATAAATGCCTTAAGGACACACATTAACCGAACCCACATATTTGTTTGGGTAACATGAAATCTCACCAAGGAAGGACCTTTTAGACCCACTCCAAGGGATTAAAGTCATTAAACCATATATAGATACACAAATTCACCTCCTAAAATCATGTATTCAAATGTTTAATGAGATTGAGCCAGTTGATGGATCCTATATACATGACAATTCAAATGTTCATTCACATGTCTTTTAATTATAATTATATGATATGTTAAATCATTTAAATGAGTCTAGTGACTACCAAATATATGTTTTGTCTTTTATAATTGTGACAATAAATAGGGAATAAGATTTGAACTTTGATTCTCTCTTAAAAGAGACCACATAATGCTATTGAATTATTAATTTCTTGGCAATATGTCATATAATTAAAATACATTCAGATCACTATTAGTTGAATCATATGTTATAACAACTTTTCTCTAAATTCAGTTTGGAGAGAAATCCTATCTTAAATTAGTTGGTCAAAAGTTAGGTATAATTTTTAAGATTTAGTCACTGGTGATGCCACATTCAACCCATGGGGTTCAAGCCTAGAAAAAAAATTAAAATTTATATATAATATATTTTTATATTTTTTGTTTTGATCATCCTAAAATAAAAGAGACATATGAATTAAGAGCTAAGGCAAAAGCATAAATGTGTTAAGTCCTGATGACGTCGATTACCGTCACCAATGGGTCACACCGTACTCGCGACTCGAATTGAACCTGCACGACGAAACAAACTAAAGAATCCTTCAGAGAGCACCGGTGTGGTGCCGGCCAAAGACTCTCCGACGGTCAAGTTAGACTTCCTCTGTTTTACTTAGTGCGTTAGAGAGGGTTCATAAAAGCATACCTCGATTTCTGTGGGTATTACGCCTTTTATAGTGATAAGGGGTTGACTTTCCCTTTTTGGTTCCCACATCTTTTCAATGTGGGACTCTATTCCCAATTCTTCCAAACGTGGTGAGCAAGGATTCTCATTACCGGATCATGGGCCCTTGCTGTGTCAGTAGTGATGGGCCTTCGAAGCTGGGACCATACCTACGCAGGCCCAAGAGACCCAATCCGTCAGGCCCATTAAGGTAAGCCCATCATGCCCAATATTTTATCATCTTCAGTTGCCCCCTTCACCCCGATGATCCGTCACCTTTAAGGTCAAAGGATCAGTGGGGTGACGGTCCTTACATATGGATATGACGGATTCATGCAGATAGAACGACGGTCCTAGCTGGATCAACCCGTCAAAGGGAGAATCATCCAGTTGACGGATACATGGCAGGTACAAATCTGTTGGTACGTACTGACAGGTTGTCAGCATTTATTAAGCATGCCACGTGTCACTCTCTGAATGGTCGTTGTATAGGATCGAAGCGTCGCTTCGTCTTCCGTGCACTTCCTATATATATAAGGCGCCTCACTCTTTCATTTTTCAATTTTCACTCAGAAAACACTTGTCAGAGCGAAGCCGTCAACCCTGTCAGAGCAAAGCCGTCAACCTTATCTGTGCAATCCGTCGAGGACGAATACTCGCTGATTACACCAACCGTCACCTGTCCTCTGCTAAGTTCGGTAAGTGCTTCTAATTTACTATAGTCAAGTTACATTCTCTTCCATGCATTGTTGTTAGGCTTTCCATACCCGTCAACACTTTCAAACCCGTCGGTCTTAGGTTTTATTGTCAATTGTAGGAAATGTCTAGTGCGTCAAGTAACCAGTCGGTGGTTCGTGATGGGACGGAATACGAGGATGTATACCCGTCCGGTCATAAAGACCAAGAGAGCCCCGGCGAAAGTAGGAGTCCGTCTGCCTCCTCTTCATCCTCAACAAATGAGGATGTGGAGATAGTCGAAGTAGAGGGTTCCGATGATGACGGGGATCAACAACTGGAGTCCGTTGTAGGCGCTGATGGACTAAGGCAGTTCATCATGTTGCCAGAGTGGACTGTTCATAGGTTTACATCCGTCATCAGGGAGAGACATTTCAGCACCTTCAGGACCAACTTCCAAATCCCAGACTATGTCTCCATCCGTCTACCATATGTGTCGGAGAAGTGTTATTACGAAGGGGTAGACGGTGTAGGAGTGTACGAACAGGCATTGAAGGCTGGACTTCGATTCCCGCTTTCTACCCTTCATAGGGAACTCTTGCAGTATCTGGGGTTGTCCGTCACCCAGATATCCCCTAACGCCTGGAGGGTCTTCATAGCCATGGAGATTCTCTACGGTGCAATGTCAAACGGGGAAAGGAAATTGACGGTCCGTGAATTTCTTCACTGTTACCGTCCAGACGAGATTTCTGGATCAAGGGGGATGTACAGTTTTGCCAGTCGGAGCCCCTTGTTGAAGGTGATCTTTGAGACCCCAGACTCAAATAGAGACTGGAAGAGTCGGTACTTCTTCCTGGAGGGTGATAGATGGATGAACCATCCAGGGGAGACGGAGTTCATGCCCGTCGACACAACTTGGGCAGTTATAAATCAGACACGTATGCATCCGTCTAAATTTTGTGTTGCTTTTCATATCCGTCCAGTTATATGTGTATATCTTGATCATCTTTCTTTGCAGGTAGACGGCGCCCACAAGTCAGCCTCGAGGAGTTTAGCTTCCTTGAAAAGGTTTGCAAGAAGACTACGCCGGAGGAAAGGACTTGGGCGAAGTTGGTGAACCCGAGGACCATACATTGGTACTGCGACGGTCCTGAGCCCACCCAAGAAGCGATAAGATACGACGAGCGAGTTCACAAACGTAAGCCCGTCAACTTTACTTGTCATTTACTTTGCTTTATTTTGTTTTAATTTCATCCGTCATTATTTGCAGAGATGGATGACGCAAAGAGGAGAGCTTTGATCAAGTCCCAAGCCGTCAAGAAGAGGGAATCCGGCGAGGAGGTTCCTAAGGCATCAGCTTCAGTCCCTAAAAGGAAACTGACGACAAAATCCGACCGTCCCTTTAAGCAACCAAAGGTCTCTCTTGAACCTGTGGTTGGCTTAATGGCTGAGGGTAACAAGGCCGTCACCCCAGCGAAGCAGGGGAAGGGCAAAGGATTGATGGCGGTCCCAGACGGTAAGCAAGAGAGACCTCCTTCCCTTCTTCGTGATGACTCCAAGTACGCATTGGAGAAACTGTCGTCCATCATCACGGCAGAAGACTACGAAGACCTGGGGAACCATTCGACGGAGGCCATGGGGGAGACGGGCCTCTTCGCCGTCGCTCAGGTTGGTTATGTTTGTCAAATAAGTTTTTGTTTTTCATTCTTCCTGTTACTTACATTATGTGACGGTCTCTTTTCTACTTGCAGTCCTTGGTCATGATGAAGGGACTACTTGACCGGTGTCTCAACCGTGAGAGTAGCTTGGACCGGGTGCGCGCGAAGGCGCAGCAGACGGAGGAAGAGCTCGGACAACTTCAGAGATGGAGGTCCAAGATGGAGAAGAAGCTGGAGCTTTCTGAGCAGGCGAGGAAGGAGCTTGAGGAGAAGACGGCCACTTCGCTGACGGTCATAGAGAACAAAGAAGCTGAGATAAAACAACTCAAAGAAGAGATCCGTCAGGCTAGAGTGGCAGCCGTCGAGGAGTACCGATGCTCGGAGTCCTGTTTGGGCGAGCTGTCGGACTCCTTCCTCCAAGGATTCGATGATTCCCTCCGTCAAGTCAAGAAGGCTTATCCAGAGCTGGACTTGACAATGGTCAAACTTGAGGACCAAGCCCAGACTTCTGCCCTCCCCGTCGCCTCCGAAAATACGGAGGACCTTTTTGGAGACGGTGCTGCTCAGGGAGACGGAGAGTCCGCCCCGTCGAAGGATGTCCCAGATGCTGAAGAAAAGAAAGATTGATGCATATGTACTTTATTTTGTGAACAATCCGTCTATCTTTTTTATTCATTTTTTAAGACAATCCGTCCCTTTTTGTATTGAACATTTGCCTTTGGGGCTTTTGGCTTAAAAGTTCACATGCTTTTTATAATTGTTTGGTGCTCTGTTTAAAACTCCGTCTACCTTCTTGAGGGATTATTTTTGTGAGGATATTTGTTAATCTGTGATTATCCGTCCACATTGCAGACTTGTTATCTTGTGTTGATTGAGCATTTACATCGGTGAGGATTTTCCTTCTCCGTCTGTTTTGAGGGGTTTATTATGCGGACCGTCCACTTAGTGGCGTTGTTCATCACTTTTAAATATATCGCGTATTTAATGGACTTGTAGAAAATTTTAACGTAGCCAGTATACGTCCACTTTGCGAAAACGTCCATCTATTGTATCCGTCCACCTTGGGACTTTATTTCATGTAGGACAGTCCGTCCATCTCAAGGACTTTATTTTCATGTATTTCAATATCTTAGTGATCCGTCCACTTTGTGGACTAATTGCATCACCTTTGTGATCCGTCCACTTTGTGGACCTATGTCACATCACCTAAGTAGTCCGTCCACTTGGTGGACTTATGTTTCATCACCTTAGTGATCCGTCCACTTTGTGGACTCATATTTCATCACCTTAGTGATCCGTCCACTTTGTGGACTCATATTTCATCACCTTAGTGATCCGTCCACTTTGTGGACTTTTGTTTCATCACCTTAGTGATCTGTCCACTTTGTGGACTTATATTTCATCACCTTAGTGATCCGTCCACTTTGTGGACTTTTGATTCATCACCTTAGTGATCTGTCCACTTTGTGGACTTATATTTCATCACCTTAGTGATCCGTCCACTTTGTGGACTTTTGTTTCATCACCTTAGTGATCCGTCCACTTTGTGGACTTATGTTTCACTACCTTAGTGATCCGTCCACTTTGTGGACTCATATTTCGTCACCTTAGTGATCCGTCCACTTTGTGGACTTTTGTTTCATCACCTTAGTGATCTGTCCACTTTGTGGACTTATATTTCATCACCTTAGTGATCCGTCCACTTTGTGGACTTTTGTTTCATCACCTTAGTGATCCGTCCACTTTGTGGACTTATATTTCATCACCTTAGTGATCCGTCCACTTTGTGGACTTTTGTTTCATCACCTTAGTGATCTGTCCACTTTGTGGACTTATATTTCATCACCTTAGTGATCCGTCCACTTTGTGGACTATTTCATCACCTTAGTGATCCGTCCACTTTGTGGACTTTTGTTTCATCACCTTAGTGATCTGTCCACTTTGTGGACTTATATTTCATCACCTTAGTGATCCGTCCACTTTGTGGACTTTTGTTTCATCACCTTAGTGATCCGTCCACTTTGTGGACTCAGTGTGATCGTCCCTGTAGGACGATCCGTCAACCTTGTGGACGTAGTGGGATCGTCCCTGTAGGATAATCCGTCCATCTTGCGGACGTAGTGGGATCGTCCCTGTAGGATAATCCGTCCATCTTGCGGACGTAGTGGGATCGTCCCTGTAGGATAATCCGTCCATCTTGCGGACTTCTATCGTTTCCGTTAACTTTTGTGGGCAATTGCAATGACATACATTCAAGTAGAAGATCAAAAATTGCATCTGATTGTAGAATGCGTAAAGGAAAAGTGCCTGCCCCCTTGGGCTTAAAAAAGGCACGACAATATTGTAGCAAAAATAGTTAAACAGTGCCAATAAAAGTTAATAATTCCCAAAAAGTCTTAAAAGAGAAACTGGTTGTCGTGTCGCTATCACTGGTAGTATTTCCTCAAGTGCTCGGCATTCCACGGGTGTGGTAGCTTTTCTCCGTCTATTGTCTCCAGGTGGTATGTCCCTTTCCTTTTCCACGACGTAACTCTGTAGGGTCCTTCCCAGTTGGGGCCGAGTTTTCCTTGTGTAGGGTCTCTAGTTGTACCCATGACCCTCCTGAGTACGAGGTCTCCAACTTGGAAGCTTCTTTGTCGGACCCGGGAGTTGAAATGTTTGGACATGCGATCCTGGTATCTAGCGGTCCTCTGTTCTGCTTCCGACCTGACCTCGTCTATAAGGTCCAGCTGTAGCCTCATGGATTCGTCATTCCTTCCCTCGTCGTGGTTGTGAACCCTGTAGCTCGTGAGCCCAACTTCCGCTGGGATGACTGCCTCGCTCCCGTAGGTCAGTCGAAACGGTGTCTCTCCTGTCGGGGTCCTCGCCGTTGTCCTATATGCCCACAGTATGCTTGGCAGTTCTTCTGGCCATATGCCCTTTGCCCCCTCGAGCCGAGTTTTGATAATCTTTAGCAAGGATCGGTTTGTGACCTCAACCTGACCGTTAGCCTGAGGATGGGCGGGGGATGAGTAGTGGTTTTTTATTCCTAGTTGTGAGCAGAAATCACGGAAGGGGCCGTTATCGAACTGCCTCCCGTTATCTGAGACAAGGACTCTAGGAATACCAAATCTACATACTATGTTCCGCCAGACAAAACTTCTAATGTTCTTTTCTGTAATGGTGGCCAAGGCTTCCGCTTCTACCCATTTCGTGAAGTAGTCAATGCCCACTACCAAGAACTTTAGCTGCCTTATCGCCGTTGGGAAAGGTCCCATGATGTCCAGTCCCCACTGAGCGAACGGCCATGGAGCCGTTATGGGGGTCAGCTCTTCAGCTGGCTGTCCGATAAAATTGCTGAACCTCTGGCATTTGTCGCATCTTTTAACATAGGACTCAGCATCCTTTTGCATGGTCGGCCAGTAATAACCAGCTCGTAACAGTTTGTGCACCAACGACCGCGATCCAGAATGGTTCCCGCATATTCCTTCGTGTACTTCCCTCATCACGTAGTCTGCCTCTTCAACCCCGAGACATCTTTGGTAAGGACGGGAGAAACCTCTCTTGTAAAGAATGTCTTTTATCAAGACGAACCTTGCCGCTCGGACTTTTAGCTTTCTCGCTGCCTCCTTCTCCTCAGGCAATATCCCGTCCTTTAAGTATGAAGCTATCGGCGTAGTCCAGTTTCTTTCGGAGCGTATCTCCTGCATGTTGTCGGGGTCTATTAGCGGAAAGATTTGAACAAAGGGAAGTACATTACCCAGTGTTATCATGTGTTCTGCTGAAGCGGCTTTGGCTAGCCGATCAGCGAGCTCGTTGTCTCCCCTGGGGATCTGGACGAACGTTGCTTTTAGCCCGTCGACTCTAGCCCTCACTTGATCGAGATATCTCTTCAACCTTTCCCCTTTGCATTCATAATCTCCGTTTACTTGATTGGTCACGACTTGAGAGTCGCAATGCACGACCACACTTTCAGCTCCGGCGGCTTTGGCTAGGTCGAGTCCTGCTGCTACCGCTTCGTATTCTGCTTCATTGTTGGTAATGGGGAAGTCGAGACGGACCATACATTCAATCTTGTCTCCTTCAGGTGACAGCAATACTATGCCGGCTCCTCCAACTCGCTTATTGGATGATCCGTCGGTGTAGATGTTCCACTGGGGGGGTTCTTCTGCCCCCTTGTCCGCGTCATGCGTAAACTCAGCTATGAAGTCGGCTACAGCTTGTCCTTTGATGGCCACACGTGGACGATACTTGATGTCAAACTCACTCAATTCTATTGCCCACAGCGTCAGTCGACCTGCGGCCTCAGGATTACTTAGTGCCCTTCGCAAGGGCTTGTCGGTCACTACGTTCACGGTGTGGGCTTGAAAGTAGGGCTTGAGCTTGCGAGCCGCCGTGACCAACGCAAAAGCGAGTTTCTCCATAGGTTGGTATCTTTCCTCGGCACCGCGGAGCGCCCGGCTGGCGTAGTACACGGGCTTCTGTGCTCTGTCCTCCTCTCTGATTAAGGCCGCGCTGACGGCCACAGTGGAGACGGCCAAATAGAGGAAAAGCTCTTCACCTGGTTGCGAGGGGCTCAGTAGAGGTGGTGAAGATAGATAGGTTTTTAACTCCTCGAATGCTCGTTGACACTCGTCCGTCCACTCGAATGACTTTTTCAATGTTCGGAAGAAAGGTAAGCATTTGTCCGTCGCTCTCGACACGAATCTATTCAATGCCGCTACCTTGCCGTTAAGGCTCTGTACTTCCTTCACGTTTCTCGGGGGGGCCATCTCCATTATGGCTCGGATTTTGTCCGGGTTAGCTTCAATCCCCCTTTGAGATACCATGAATCCTAGGAATTTTCCTGCCGTTACACCAAACGCGCACTTTCCTGGATTGAGCTTCATGTTGTAGGATCGGAGTGTGCCGAATGTTTCCTTGAGATCTTCCAAATGGTCTTCCTCCTTCCGGCTCTTCACCAGCATGTCGTCGACATAAACTTGGACGTTCCTCCCGATTTGCTGTGCGAACATCTTGTTCATTAGTCTCTGGTATGTTGCCCCTGCATTCTTCAGACCGAATGGCATTACTTTGTAACAGAAGAGACCTTGACTGGTTACAAACGAAGTCTTCTCCTGGTCGTCCTCGTGCATGCGGATCTGGTTATAACCCGAGAAAGCATCCATGAAGCTTAGCAATTGGTGTTGAGCCGTCGAGTCCACTAGGATGTCGACCCTTGGGAGGGGATAGCTATCTTTGGGGCATGCTTTGTTAAGATCGGTGAAGTCCACGCACATCCGCCATTTGCCACTCGTTTTCTTCACCATTACCACATTCGCCAGCCAATCGGGGTAGTAGACTTCCCTGATAAAGCTTGCATCTTGGAGTTTGCGGACCTCTTCCGCTATTGCTTGGTCTCGCTCCGGGGCGAATACTCTCTTCTTTTGTCGGACGGGTGGGAACGAGGGCAACACATTCAACTTATGTACCATGACCGAGGGATCGATTCCTGGCATATCGTCATGGCTCCAAGCGAACACATCCTTATTGCTCCTCAAGAAAGCTACGAGCTCTTGACGGATTGCGGGTTTGACAAGCGTTCCGATCCTGGTAGTTCGATCTGAATTGGAACTGTCGAGAACTATCTCCTCTAGCTTCTCAGTAGGTTCTGCCGTCGTTCGGTGTTCTTCTATGTTCAAGGCCTGGATCTGGTCTTCCACCTCCATCATAGCTACGTAGCATTCTCGTGCGGCAATTTGGCTTCCGCGTAGCTCTCCTACCCCATACTCCGTTGGGAACTTGATCATCAGGTGGTATGTTGATGTTGCCGCCTTCCACGAGTTGAGAGTGGGCCGTCCAATAATAGCATTGTAGGCTGACGAGCAATCGACCACCAGGAATGTTACGTCCTTAGTGATTTGTTGGGGGTAGTCTCCTACCGTCACCGGTAACGTGACGGCGCCCAAAGGGAATATCCTACTCCCCCCGAAGCCAACGAGCGGGGCGTTTGTCGGTATTAGCAGTTCTCTATCAATCCTCATTTGTTGGAATGCCGGATAATACATGATGTCGGCCGAACTACCGTTGTCGACCAACACCCGGTGGATGTTGTAGTCGCCTGCCCGCAAGGTGACGACGAGTGCATCGTCGTGTGGATGGTGTAGGCGTCTTGCATCCTCCTCCGAGAACCCGATGATGGGGCCTTCCCTTCTAGCCATCTTTGGTACCGTGCCTGCCAGCTGGACATTCTGTACCATCCGCAGGTACGTTTTGCGAGCCTTTTTGGACGATCCGGCCGAAGCTGTTCCTCCAATTATCATCCTTATGTCCCCTATTGGGGGCCTTGGCCGCTCGTTTTCTCGACGGGGGTGTTGTTCTTGTTGGGGTTGATCCATTCTTTCCTTGCTGACGAACTTCTTCAGCTTTCCTTGTCGGATAAGGTTTTCGATTTGTTGCTTCAAGTCGTAACAATCGGCAGTGTCGTGACCATGGTCACGGTGGAAGCGGCAATATTTGTCTCTTGACCTTTTGTTGGGATCACTCTTCAGCTTTCCCGGAAACGTCAGGGATCCTTCGTCCTTAATCTGCATTAGGACTTGGTCTATCGGAGCGGTCAACGGGGTGAAACTTGTGAACCTTCCACCCATGGGTTTTGGACGTCTCTCGTCCCTTCGATCTCCCATCCGTCCTTTTTTTCGCCCCTGGTCCTGTCGGGGATCCTCTTGTCTGTCTCTTTTCTTCGGTCTGTCTTCTCTTGCTAGTAGAGCGTCTTCAGCGTTCATATACTTGGTGGCCCTGTAAAGCACCTCCGACATTGTCTTTGGGTCGTTTTTGTATAGGGAGAACAAAAACTTACCCCCCTTCAGCCCGTTTGTGAACGCGGCCACCAATATTTTGTCGTCGGCTTCGTCGATCGTGAGCGCTTCTTTATTGAAGCGTGATATGTAGGCCCGTAACGTCTCCTCCTCTCTCTGCTTGATGTTCATCAGACAAGCCGTGGATTTCTTGTACCGATGTCCTCCAATGAAGTGTGTAGTGAACTGAGCGCTCAGCTCTCTGAAGGTGCCGATGGAGTTTGGTGTCAGGCGGCTGAACCAAATCCTTGCCGCGCCCTTCAGGGTTGTAGGGAATGCCCTACACATAATTGCGTCCGCCACTCCCTGGAGGTGCATCAGGGTCTTGAAGGTCTCTAGGTGATCGAGGGGGTCCTTGACTCCGTCATAACTGTCCATGCTTGGCATGCGGAACTTACTCGGCAGGGGGAAGGAGTTGACGGACGCCGTAAATGGCGAGTCAGTCCGGTTGACAAGGTCGTCAAGATCGCTGGACACTCGCCCCTTGAGAGCGTTCATCAGGACTTCCATCTGTTCCTTCATCGCCTGCATCTCTGCGATGATGGGTTGTGGAGCTGTGTCCGTCACTGAGGGGATGCTAGCGTCCCGTCGCACTTGTTTGCTCGGTGCGTTGCTCTCCTGCGGTCCGTCATTATTTCTCCTCTCCGCACTGTTCCCTTCTTGATCTCCCTGGCTATTCACGGCTGCACTCTTTTGATTCAGCTGTTCCGTCAGGTCGTGGTTTTGTTTGGTGAGGCGCTCCACAGCTGCGGCGAGCGTCTTGACCTGTCTCTCAAGGGCAGTCGTAGGAGCTTCTTCTTGGACGTCATTTGTGGTTGCCATCGAGCGCGTGAGTACCATGTAACTCCTTTATCTAGGAAATGTTACCGTACCCGGTCGTCGATTCCCCACAGACGGCGCCAACTGATGACGTCGATTACCGTCACCAATGGGTCACACCGTACTCGCGACTCGAATTGAACCTGCACGACGAAACAAACTAAAGAATCCTTCAGAGAGCACCGGTGTGGTGCCGGCCAAAGACTCTCCGACGGTCAAGTTAGACTTCCTCTGTTTTACTTAGTGCGTTAGAGAGGGTTCATAAAAGCATACCTCGATTTCTGTGGGTATTACGCCTTTTATAGTGATAAGGGGTTGACTTTCCCTTTTTGGTTCCCACATCTTTTCAATGTGGGACTCTATTCCCAATTCTTCCAAACGTGGTGAGCAAGGATTCTCATTACCGGATCATGGGCCCTTGCTGTGTCAGTAGTGATGGGCCTTCGAAGCTGGGACCATACCTACGCAGGCCCAAGAGACCCAATCCGTCAGGCCCATTAAGGTAAGCCCATCATGCCCAATATTTTATCATCTTCAAGTCCCATTTCAGTTATATGAGAAATATGTTAATTATGTTAAAAGACTTTTTCTTGGGGGGCAAACAAAGAAAACCACATGCTTCTAATCTGTTAGTTGTAACTTCCCCAAGAGAGCCCAAAGAGGTAGGAAACAATGCCGATGCGAAGGAGAAGGAATGTTTACGAAAGCAGTACAAAGTACAAACTGTTTCTCAAGGACAACATTTGTGGAAGTATCATATTGCTTACAGAATTCAGAGGCACTCCTATTTCAACCTCAATAATTTTATAGTAAGTATACTATAAAAGACACATATTTGATGCATATGACAACTGTTTATGTGTAGGAAAGTCTCATTCAAGTGATTTCCTACTGCCATATGTGGCTGAAACTCCAGGCAACTGACTAGGTCATGACAGGAAACAAAACTAAAGAATTTACAAGGTCTAGCCAAGCAAATGTCGTTGGAGCAATTACTAAAAATTAAAAGCAGAGCCACTAGTAACAATGCAATTATAAAAACATATAGCAACCTAGCTATCAGCTGAAAAGAAAAGAAATATATAGAAAAAGGAGGAAGAACAAAAGAATGAGAAGATTTAAAGTGAACAATTATATAGTCAACCAAAATCAGTATGTAAATACAAATAGCCTACATAATATTTTTCCAAGTAATATTTATTTTTCTTGCATCTCTACTTTAGGATGATAAACTTTTGTATTCTTTAAAATTCTCCTTTGGATTGATACGATTTTGTTTTTTTGTTTTATGTTGTTATCTTTTTAATTCTCATTGATTGTTAAATGTTATATTATTGCATTATAAAGATAGCATATAGAAATATAATGTTATTTTATTGCATAGCATAACTAAAATAATTTGGTGTTTATTGCTATACATTTCATTTTTACTATTTTTCTTCTCATCTTATTTTATTCAACATTTAAATTTAGCAACATCCACCATATTATTAAATTATTTATATTTTGTCCCATTTTTTTAAAATTAAACATATAATATTTTATTTAAATTCAATAAATAAAAATTGCTCTTATAGAGTATTCCCATGAAATGTTACAATGCATCAATGGAAAAATGAAATACAAAACAAATACCAATTTAGAAACACTAAATTTATATATATATATATATATATATATATATATATGAAACCAAACATAATATAAAAAAAACTAATAGTTATGGATATACTAACTTAGTGGAAGCAAAACGGAGTGAAAAAAAATAAAAATAAATAAATGTTATAGTACATATTTAGTATATTAGAATTATCTTCAAAATTTGGAAAAACAATAAGATGTCAACGGAGAGAGAGAGAGAGAGAGAGAGAGAGAGAGAGAGAGAGAGAGAGAGAGAGAGAGAGAGAGAGAGAGAGAGAGAGAGAGAGAGAGATTTATGGGTAATAAAGTGTAGATGGAGAAAGGGAAAAAAAAAAATCAAACGTCAATTTGTAACTGTTAATTAGAAAACAAAGAGCCTGATGGGAGGAGTAAATAATAAAATAGAGAAAACCTTACAAAGGACATCAAAAACTTTACTTCTACTTTTATTTTGGTTATTTTTTTTCTTGCATCTCTACTTTAGGTTGATGAATTTTTGTATTCTTCAGAATTCTACTTTGGGTTGATACAATTTTTTTTTCAAAGCCTATTTTTGTGTTTTAAGTTGTTATCTTAGATTGTTAAATGTTATTCTATTACATTATAAATATAGTTTATAATAATATAATGTTATTCTATTACATAGCATAGCTAAAATAATTTAGTGTTTATTGCTATATGTGGGGGGTAAAAGACCAGTAGGCCCATGTCGATGTCTACATTGGGCCAAGGGCCCAGCCCAAGGAAAAACCTCTCCTCAGTCATGAGGAGGAAAAGCCCCTCCTCGGCCATGAGGAGAATCATCCTCAGCATGGATGTAGTCGAGGATAAAGGAGGCAACCTGCCATTGGCAGTGATACTCCATATCGTCCCACGGAGCAGGAAAAGTACTAAAGCAGAAAAGGACAATGGAGAAAACAGAAGTGTCTAAGGGAAAGGCTGCCATTATTGCATTCAATGCCTTGTGCTTGACATGACCATACTTCTCTGTCCTTACAACCACTCCCAACAACTGGAGGGAAGGGCTGATGGGACAAGTACCTACTCTAGGGACCCCATTCAGGAGGAAGAAAACTACTATAAAAAGAGAGTAAAGAGAGACAGAAAGGGTGGGGCGTAGACCCCCCAACACATCAGAGGCATTAAAAAAGGCTCCCCAGACCGTGCCGAGGACCAATCCTCTCTGATGAATCTAGTTCGTCTCAACCTAATCATAAAGAACACCATGATGACTGTTGTTCATACGCTAAAGCCTAGCTCTTTGGCCCATTCTCTACAAATTCATTATACCGGGCTCGCTGGTCCAAGGTCCCACGCATTTTGGGTTTGGCCAGAAAAACGTGTCCCTACAATTGGCGCCGTCTGTGGGAAGAGCTTGTGCATTGGTGAATGCGACGGTTAATCACGGTCGATCTCCTATCAGCAAGAGTTCCTCGAGAGGACCACTTAGGCGGTGGTGCAAGCTACGCGAAAGCCCCCATCATTTCCAAGAACACACCATCATTATCATAACTCAGCCTCTGCTTAGGTCCACGCTTCGAAGTGTTCATTACGCGGGAAGGATTGCTAAACGAAGCGCAATTTAAGGGGCTTCTAACGTCAGATATGTGCCCCCATGCACTTGTCAAGGGGCTCACTTTCGCGGGCCTAGTAGTCCGGTTCGCTGAATTCCCTTCGGAGAAGAAAGCCGAGGGCTAAACCGGAATCTTTTGAAGCGATTAAACAGAATCTTAGCTACGCCGGGTCCCCGGACCTTCGAATTTGAGGAAGTTAACACGCACTGACAACTTTCCAAAAGCCTAAGTGCTAGATAGAACCAAGGTCTTGCATGGTCCTCAGACTCAAACCTATGGGAAAACTAGCCACTCTAAAAACCTAAGTGCTAGACAGAACCAAGGTCTTGCATGGTTCTCAGACTCAAACCTATGGGGAAACTAGTCATTCCAAGAATCTAAGTGCTAGACAGAACCAAGGTCTTGCATGGTCCTCAGACTCAAACCTATGGGGAAACTAGTCACTCCAAGAATCTAAGTGCTAGACAGAACTAAGGTCTTGCATGGTCCTCGAACTCAAACCTATAGGGAAACTAGTCACTCCAACAGTCTAAGTGCTAGACAGAACTAAGGTCTTGCATGGTCCTCGAACTCAAACCTATGGGGAAACTAGTCACTCCAAAAGCCTAAGTGCTAGACAGAACCAAAGTCTTGCATGGTCCTCGGACTTAAACCTATAGGGAAACTAGTCACTCCAAAAGCCTAAGTGCTAGACAGAACCAAGGTCTTGCATGGTCCTCGGACTCAAACCTATGGGGAAACTAGTCACTCCAAAAGCCTAAATGCTAGACAGAACCAAGGTCTTACATGGTTCTCAGACTCAAACCTACGGGAAACTAGCTACTTCAAGAAAGGCCTAAGTCCTAGACGGAATGGAGGTCCTGCGTGGTCTTCGGATCTCCAGCTTCATGGAAACTAACATATAATGGTACCTTCCTAAGTGCTTAGACTAGGCACAGTCATGCCTCGGTCCTCGGACCAAACGCCTAAAGCAAGTTAAAGCTATGAATATCATCGGATACGTGGAAAAGAACCCTAGTACCCGGCGACCCCTCGGACAATTTATTTTAGGTTACACGTCCTCAGGCGGTCACCCCGTTCAAAGTATAGAACATGCGGTTGTTATCCTGGCTAGTCTTATATAGTTAATCTACTTAAAGTCGACGTTATTGTGCCCGTCAGTTGTGATAAGTTCAAAGTGGTAACTCTTTATTGTCATTGGCATCGGTTCTAAGTACTATTTGAAAGAAAAGATACCAGCACATCCATTCACAAAATAATTATTGCAGAAAGGAAAGGATACGCAAAATGAGATAAAATCATCTTTTATTAGATAAGGAAGTAGTACAATGTACATAAAAGGGGTTAGACAAGCCTATATCAGAAGCTAACTAAAAAAAAAAAGTGGTACACGGGAACGATAAATCCTCAATCTTGCTCCAGCAGCAATCGAACGAGTATGGATGGCACCGGCAGTGGAAGAGAAGAAGAAGCAGGGACGCCACATCCCCATACTTGCTCTAGTAGCAATCAAACAAGTACTGCCCTAGCAGCAATCGAGCAAGTATGGATGGTACCGGCGATGGGAAGTCTGAACCCTCACATGCGTGACACACGGCACCGGATGAAAGTCCCAGTGCTGTCGCACCAAAAATCTGATGCGACCTCCACCTGCTTCAGATTTTGGCTGAAGGAAGACGAGACTCCTTTCTTGTCCTATCGAGGGGAAGAAATATCTTTGGCCTTTGTCTCCCTTGCCCTGATTGGGCCATTTTGAATCTCGGAGACACCCAAGGCCTTTGAAGAGGGTTTGGTTCCTTCACCCTTACCCTAACCATGACCTTTTCACTCCCTAAGTCTCAGTCACTCTTATAGTGGGGACTTTGGGAACATTTGGAGAAGTTAGAAACTTGAAAAACTCAAGGGTCTGCGAATAAAGGGGAATTATCTCCCACCATACGTCTTATATAGGGGGCAAACCTGGTGGCAATCAATTCACCCAAATCTCCAAGAAGGAATTACAAGCGAGATAAATCTTGCTCAATTTACAAAGTAGTCTTCAACCGTTGGATTTATGCGGCTTGGATAGACTAGAAGAATGTCTCACAGCCGGGAACGCGCCTCAGGCAAACGAAGAGGCTCTGGCATTAATGGAGGGCAAGACTTGGTGAAGCCGTGACAGAGGCTCGATGTCACCAAAACCCTCATCTCTGGCCGAGGAGCCGGACAACAGGATTTTTGAGGGGCTATTGTGAGGGGTAAAAGACTAGTAGGCCCATGTCGATGTCTACATTGGGCCAAGGGCCCAGCCCAAGGAAAAACCCCTCCTTGGTCATAGGGAGGAAAAGCCCCTCCTTGACCATGGGGAGAATCCTCCTCGGCATGGATGTAGTCGAGGATAAAGGAGGCAACCTGCCATTGGCAGTGACACTCCATATCGTCCCACGGAGTAAGAAAAGTACTAAAGTAGAAAATGACAACGGAGAAAACGGAAGTGTTTAAGGAAAAGACTGTCATTATTGCATTCAGTGCCTTGTGCCTGACATGGCCATACTTCTCTGTCCTTACAACCACTCCCAACAACTAGAGGGAATGGCTGATGAGACAAGTACCTACCCTAGGGACCCCATTCAAGAGGAAGAAAACTACTATAAAAAGGGAGTAAAGAGAGACAAAAAGGGTGGGGCGGAGACCCCCCAACACACCAGAGGCATAAAAAAATGCTCCCTAGACCGTGTAGAGGACCAATCCTCTCTGATGAATCTAATCCGTCTCAACCTGATCATAAACAACACCATGATGACCATTGTTCATACGCTAAAACCTAGCTCTTTGGCCCATTCTCTACTAATTCATTGTACCGGACTTGCTGGTCCAAGGTCCCACGCATTTTGGGCTTGGCCAGAAAAACGTGTCCCTACACTATACATTTCATTTTTACTATTTTTCTTTTCATCTTATTTTATTCAAAATTTAAATTCAGCCATATCCTCCATATTATTAAATTATTTATATTTTATATCATTTTTTATTTAAAAAATTAAAAATATAATATTTTACTTAAATTCAAATAAATAAAAGAATTTCTTATAAATTCTTCCCATAAAACGTTACAATGCATGAATAGAAAGATAGAATACAAAACACATGCTATTTTAGAAACACTAAATTTATAATAATAATAATAATAATAATAATAATATCAAACCATACATATCATAAAACAGACTAATAGTTATGGATATACTAACTTCATGCCAGCAAAATGGAATAAAATAAAAAATAAAAAATAACCGTTACAATGCATATTTAGTACATTAGAATTATCATCAAATTTGAGAAAACAATAGGATGTTAACGGAAAGGGAAAGAAAGAGATTAGTAAAAGAAATCAAATGTCAATTAAATAAATTAATTAGTAACCATTAATTGGAAACCAAAGAGGCTGACAGGAATAAAAAATTAGTTAAAGATGACCGTATCAATGTCATCAAAAGCTTTACAGTGCAATTAAATAAATTGTTAAATTCACTTAATTAAATCATATAATCAACAATTAAATACAATCATACAAAATTTAAACTTAAAACTAATCAAACTCTAATATAGAAAACCATATTTAGTATCAAAACTAAAAGGAAGATGTTCTTCAGTAATAATAGAAATATATAAGAAATAAATATGGAAAAGTTCAAAATCCCATTTTTGACATTTCATTTAACATTATTTATAAATAATAATAATAAAAAAATAAAATCCTTAAATGCTTATATTCTTCACACATCATGACTTTTAAAAATCTAATGAAAGGTTCTAAGATTTTATCTCTTATGTAATGCCCCTATTATGAAAATCATCAGCTAGTAAAATATGATAATAGTAAAAAAAGTCACAAATGAGATCATGAAAAAACTAATTAGCCACTATTATTATGGAATAAATTTTTTTTTTTAATGTATCTAAGGAAATGAAATGTATAGAGTTTACTTATTAAGGTATATTTAAAGATTCACATTAAAAAAATATGCAAAGGTTTTTTTGAAAAATAAAGTATATTTAAGGTTTTTATTAACTTAAAAGATAATGAAAAACCAATTGTTATTAACTACAATCGTCACTACTCTATAAATCTCACACAACACTATATTTAATATCCTAAACAACTTATAAATTACAACCCAAATCAATCATACAATTACACAATCAAAGCATGAACATGTAACATGAATTACCTTCTGAATTATTGCTTAAAGTTTTCACAATTATTGAAAGAGAATCACTAAATTTAATTTTTAGGAAACATCAAGACAAGGTGTCTCGCCCCAAATCTGATACTCGGATTTGTGACCATGACCAGCATGCTAATATCAAGCCTAAACCGGATATTAATAAGAAACAATTTACTTTTACAAAAATTTTACCAAAAGCTTCCCTCTTACTTTTCATCCTTGTTTCCTTACTTAAATGATATAACTTTTCACTTGATATTCAGAGCATCTACATTGTACTCAAAGATTGACATAATCCACCAATTATTCAAATTTGGAATTTCACATAATACATCTCTTAATACTTTAAGGTATACACTTTCATTAGATCCTAAAATACACAATGCTACAAATCTAAACATCATATTGCTAATTTAGGATCTATACATATAAAACTAAAACCAGCTCATTCCAAAACTCGACTAAGGCTCCCTCTGCTCCAAAATAAAACCTGCTAACTGAAAGAGTGGAAGGGATGAGCTATACAGCTCAGTAAAGGTAAGATATATGAGAATTTAATAAAGATGCAAGTAAATCAGATCATTTCATTCTATGAATATTCGAATAGGAGAACATATTTTCATGCATAGTATTTTATACTATTCATATTAATAACTTATACGCTCTTCATAGAAAATAATTGTTCTCCTTTTTCTTATCAGGTTAATATTACCAAAACCTTTCGGGTTAAACTTCTTTCATTTCCTACAAAGTCACCATATGTATATTCTCATTCCAAAATAATCAATTTAACTTAAATCAGATAATCGACAACTTTGTATTAAACTAGAAACATCTTGACCCAATAAGAAAACCTATCTTTATAAACCTTTTCCCGAAAAAATATTATAACTTTCATAGTTATAAAACTTACCATTTCATAAAGAACAAGTATCTAATAACTTTTAAACATAACTTGTACTTTCATCGGAAGCTTTATCTTTATAGCACAATAGAACTTTAGAAAATTTTATCTTTAATGAACAGCTTTTATTTTCATCAGAAACTTCTTCTTGCCATGAGAGCTTTTACTTTTCACAATGCATTTAAACAAAATAATTCTCTCATGATTAATAATATAACATAGTTATTCATAAATAACTTATTGATTAGTTCATATTTGAGAAGTCTGTACTTATTTGGGAGGTTTCTAGCACCACGGTGCTAGGCATCCAGCATTCCCCACAATGTCAAGTATTCCTAAGATCACATCATAATACATATCTTTCAACCATAGGGGTAGGTTGACTTCCTCCACAAGTTGACCGTAACCAACAAGGGCAGATACAGCAGAGTCAGTCCCACTTAATGACCAATCATATAACATTTTCCATGGAAAGCCAATAATTAACCCCTACTGACAGAGTTCAGATCACCAGAGGACATAACTTGAAAACCTTTCATACTTATACATCATCCTGAAATTTCTTATTTTGCATAACATTTCATAATAATAGCATTTCCATTCTTTTCTTTAAACATCATGTTCGTGGAAATTAGTAATGACATCAATATGCTTAAATCATATACATAAGGTTTTGAAAGTTCACGAACATATCTTTGTTAGAATAATGATTATATGCCATATCTCTAACCAAAAACCTTTTAATGCATAATATACTTTAAAATAACCTCATGACTTACCAAATACCCATATGACTTATCCCTTACCTGAAAGCAGGAACCAATAGCCTAAAGTCGAAAGAGTTTAGACTTGGATACTGGTAACACCTAAACCAAATATCAAAACTTATTACTATCTATAATTCCTTATCATAAATTTACACATTCATCTCAAAACCTATCTCTTAGAATCAAGGAAATCCTAATCCCACCTCAACGAGGGTCCCACAAACACAAAATACATTCATCATACAACATGTTGAACAAAACAGTTTCATAAATACAACCGTTGCATGATTTAGAACCCCTCATTTGAGTACTAAATCTCAAACCAAGTTACACAAAATTAATCTATAATCTAAACATACCAAAAGATAAACATATTAAATTATAGCTCAAAACATTCACCCTAACTTTAAAATTAAATCCTCAAAGTCAGAGTTATCATTTATCGTTGATTATTCATTTCAGCAGCATATGCCTCATTTGTAAAATACAAATGGGCTGTCCATACACATCAAAATGTCATGAAATTTTACAAAACCACTCCCCTGTATGTTCAGTATATACCATAAAATTTTTTGGAGTCAAAACATAAAACCATGATTTATTAAAAATCATACAAGACAACGTGCTCAAATCTGTCCTGACAGAGTTTCAGGCAATTTAGAAATTAAATCATTATTTTTATATTGATTCAAATGCTGTGAGACCACTTCCATAACAACCACATGTGTCTTATATTCCATAGGAAATATCCCTAGCATCCAAATTCAATGTATACAATTTAATACATAATTTACCATGCATGAACACAGAATCTGTCACAATGACAGCTTTGCAACGTTTTATTGTAAATTTACAAACAATTATCAAACGATGGTATTTTCATATGGGAGTTTTTATACTCTCATTAGACATGTCATAAAACACTTACATACAGTCATTTAACCATTTAGAGCAAAAATACACAACAAAAATCCCAGCAGCAGCATAAAAAATACTCATCCTAACTTTTTCTTACTTCCTTAATCATATGAAATCATTAATTAGTAAAAACCCTAATCTACCTTCAACAAATCACCAACACAATTTCAAATCTTCTTAAAACACTATATATATAGATTTACAAGTTCATGATTTCCTAATTTCACAAACCACAAAAACCATTACTAAAAATTCCTTGAAGAAATCATGGATTCTAAGGTGAGAGTAGCTAGAATCCTTACCAAATTTATGGTGCTTTAGAGGAAATAGAAATAAATCACTCTTGCATGAAAGGATGTCCCTTTCCTAGTGGCTGGACCAGTGGTGGCTCTAGGATTATTTTTTAGGGGGTCAATAAGAAACATAAATTATGCAAAATTTAAAACAAAATAAAACTTGAATGTATCGACATCACAAAAAACAAAACCAAAAAAAAAAAAAAAAAACTGAAATACATAAAGTTTTACAATTGCTTTCGATGATGTTTCATATATTGAAATTTTTAAATGATTTATTCATTATAAATCTTACGAGCTACATTTTTTTCAGTATATACAACTAAACAATCATTCATCCATTGATCTCTCATTGATCCATTGGACTTATTAATTTTTTTCCCCATATTTTAATTCAAATTGGTTTGTTATTGAGTTTTTTTTTTTTTTTTATTTGGTTTAAAAATGCTAAGATATTGTTAAGAGGATCATATTCAAACTTATTTTAGCTGGGTTTAAAAAAAAAAAAAACCCATCAAGGTTTTCAAAATTTTATTTTAGGGAGGTCAAATTTTTTTTTTTTTTTTTTTGGTGT
This sequence comes from Quercus robur, assembly GCF_932294415.1. Taxonomy (NCBI): domain Eukaryota; kingdom Viridiplantae; phylum Streptophyta; class Magnoliopsida; order Fagales; family Fagaceae; genus Quercus; species Quercus robur. The sequence goes on along the minus strand of NC_065540.1, from coordinate 22,073,806 downwards.
GCAGGGCCATCAGGGGGTTCATTTGAACCCCCTGGGCTCCAAGTGGAGCCGCCTATGGGCTGGACCCAAAAGTATGAGAGGAAGAGAGCTTGAGAGAGTTTTCTTTCTTTTTGGTGTTGGACCCGTAGGAATGCAAGGGAGAGTGTTCTTGATTGTTGTAGTTGTTTTGAAAGAGTCAAAGAAGAGATAAGATGGACTTATCTTTCTTTTGGTGTGTGAACCCGTGGACTTGAGAGAAAGACTCAAGGGAGCTTCCTAGCTCTTTCCTTAAGGGAAAAAGAGAGCAAAGTGAGGTAAGAAATTCAGATTTGTTGTTTACTCGTGGAAACTAGAGAGGGAGATGGCTTCTTGGATGTTCTATTTGTTTGAGAAAGTCAAGGAAGAGGCGAGGTGGAGCTTGGTGATTGCATGTCCAAGTCTTGGTCTTTGGGTTTGTTCACATGCATGAAACTTTGGCTTTACATGTGTTGAATTTCAATTGATTGCATGTGGGTGGAATTTCCACTATAACATCTCATGCATCATATGCCTAATTAAAACACCAACTATATATCTAATAACTTAAACCACTTAATATAGTTTTGTACATACTTAGTGTGTGTCTATATATATATATATATATATATATATATATATATAATACAAAAGGCCATTCAATTATTTATAATCTTTACTATTCTTATTCAAAGGTATTATAAAATAATATGCTTATTAAATACTCTTCTATTAATTATAAAAAAAGAAGCTTGCATCAAATAATAATTAACCATTAAAACACACAGTTTAATTATAAAGTTGGGTCGGGGTGTTACACAAGGTATAAGAATTTTAAATTTTAACTTCCATAAAAAAATACTACCCACAATATTTCAACCCTTATGGAAAAGAAGGTTTACATGTAGCATACAAAACGTGTTTAATTGACTTCAAGATGTAAAAATTAGTCAACCGACTATGGTAGAATTAAGGTTTCAAAATTTAAATAAAAAAAATTCTACAATAATAAAAAATTATTTTGTGATAAATATGATTATGAAATGTATTACTTTTCATTAAAATAGTTCAAATTACAAAATAATAATAATAATAATAAGACCACCCATAAAAAATAATCAAGCGCAACGCGCAGGTACGCGACTAGTGATTTATAATAAATGAGTTTATATATGAAATTTCTACTCTACCATTTTATAGAAAGAAAAATTATATTTTTATTTATTTGGTACATTAGGCAGAAAACTGAAAAACATAATATGCATTGTCAAATTATAAATAGAAATAGATGGTAAAGTAAATATGAAAAAGATATAAAAAATAATGTGTCAAAATAAAAATTTTAAAACGTAAATGCCCTAACAGGACCAAAAGTACACTTTAGTAAAAAAAGAAAAAAGAAAAAAAGAAAAAAAGAGAGTTATTTGCATAAATATAGTAAAAACAAATTAAAGTTTAGGGGGCATTAGCATTATTTTAAAATTTGCACTTAAATTCTTTTTTTTTTTTGAAAGCCACTTAACTTCTTATTTTAAAAGTCGAAGCTGGATGACTTTTTTTTAAAAGCCAGGGGACCATGGCCCTCCAAACATTTTCCAACCCCAAAACACGGCCAAAATGGCCAAAGGGCCATAAAATTGTAAGTATATAGTTAGTAGACCCAGTTTGTAAATATTATAATTTACTAGCATCTCGAGTTTTAAAAACTCGATTTTGGCCTATAAATCGAGCATCATAGACTCGATTTCCATGCCCTAATTACATCCTAGGTGGCATATTTTTCCACGTGGACCACATAGAAATCGAGTCTCTAAGACTCGATTTCTAACCCCTATAAATAGGACCAACTCAGACCAAACACCAGAGCATCAGAGGAAAAACCCAGAGAAAAAAAAAAAAAAAAAAAAGAAAACCAGAAACAGAAAGAGAGAGAAGATCGAGATCGGAGATCTAGGTGCACGCGGCATGACTAGAAACTGACCAGCGACCCAGGCTGCGCGCGACCCAGGCCCGCGCGGCCAGGGGCTCGCGCCGGCCTGGGGCTCGTGTGAGCCTGGGTCGCGCGAGGCCTGAGGCTCGCGTGAGCCCGAGACCGCGCTGGTGAGGTTTAGCGGTGAGATGCTAGTAAGTTATAATGTTTGTAAACTGGATCTACTAACTATATACTTACGATTTAATGGCCATTTGACCATTTTGGCCCCAAAACACGCGTGAAACCCAACGAGTCATTATGTAACCCAATAACTCATTGACAAAAATTGAGGTCATGGGACCCAAATTTGGACCCATGCTCGTAATGGTGTAGATCTTTATCAGCGACCCACTAACGAACACTTTCATTCATCTTCCCCCACAACCCACTCCTATATCAACTGCTGCTTACACTTTTTCATTTCAATGACTTTACTCACCCACCTGCCCTGAATCTGACTCGCTCGCTCTCATCAATTGGTCAACAATTGTCATACTCCGAGTTCATTCGCAAAACCCAAACTATGTCCTCTTATCTTCAGTCCGTGACCGGACTCTCAGGTCTTGGGACCTAAATTTGGACCCATGCTCGATAATTTATGTGAGAGAAGGTAATCCTCTCAACAACGAGTGATTGTGTCTTTTGATTCTGTTTCTTTACATCATTCTGTTTCTTCTGTGGTTCTTTCATTCTTTGGCTGTCAATTATTTTAAGCTTCCGGCATCTCCCATAGCAAAATTTTCGGCATGGAAGTGGTGGGTGCAGCTGTCGGTGCACTAGTGGAACTAGCGATCTTCTCTGTAGTTGTGTCAGTTCTAAGACCAACACCACTTTCAATTTGCATTCAAATCTTGCTGCTGTTGAGCAGGAGATGAAAAGCCTTACGGATCGTATAAAAGAAGTCAAAGGTGAAACGGAGGCAGCGGAGAAAGAAGGAAACAAAATCAGATCTGAAGTCGTAACTTGGCTTCAGGACGTGGAAACGCTTCAGCCTGGAGTCGATGCAATTCAAGGACAAATGGTCAACAACGAAAAGCCTTCTCGATGTTTCTTAAATTGCAGAAAACGGTATAGAGCGAGCAGGGAAGTGGAAAAAACTCTGGAAGAGATCAAAAGGCTTCTTCTTGTAGCTGAAAAATTCAACTATGATGTGGTTTGTCCTACTAGAGTTCCCAGAGCAGTGGAGCATATTCCTGGACCTTCAATTCAAGGTCAAACAACTGCATCAAAAAAATTAGACGAGATTAGGAAGGCATTGGATGATGGATTCAAAAGGATTGGTATTTGGGGACTAGGAGGAATTGGCAAGACTACTCTGGTGAAGAACTTGAATAATGAGCTCAAAACGGCTTCTACACAGCCTTTTGGCATTGTCATTTGGGCCACCGTTTCCAAGAATGTGGTCATTAAAAATGTCCAGACACGAATAGCTGAAAGATTAAAATTGCAGGTGGAAAAGGAAGAAAGCGAGCTAGGAATGGCCAATCGGCTTTATGAAAGGCTTCAGAAAGAAGAAAAATTTCTACTCATTCTAGATGATGTTTGGGCGAAAATTGATTTAGACACTTTGGGTGTCCCAGGGCCGGATGTTCATAAAGGCTGTAAGATCATATTGACTTCTCGACTTAAGGAAGTCTGTAGGGCTATGACAACCGATCTCGAAATCAAAATAGAAGTTTTAAATGATGTTGAAGCTTGGCAATTGTTTTGTCAAAAAGCAGGGGATGTGGATCATCTAGAAGAAATTAAACCATTAGCAGAAGCAATTGTAAAAGAATGTTGCAGATTACCACTAGCCATCATCGTCGTGGGAGCTGCCATGAGAAAAAAGACAAAGGTCGAGTTGTGGAAGCATGCATTAAATCAGTTGCAAAGATCAGTGCCTTCTATAGAAGGAATTGAGGCTGAGGTCTATAAGCCGTTGAGGTTGAGTTACGAATCATTACAAGGTAACAACAACATAAAATCTTGTTTCTTATATTGCTGTCTATTTCCCGAGGACTATACAATTTTTATAAGGGATTTAGTACGCTACTGGCGGGCAGAAGGTTTGATAGGTGAAGGACAGAATTGGGAGGATATGGACGAAGGCATTTCTTTGATTGAAAATCTGAAGGACTCTTGTTTGTTGGAAGATGGTCCCTGGACTTCCTCTGTGAAGATGCATGACGTTGTTCGGGACGTTGCTATATGGATTTCATCAACGTCTGAGGATGGGTGTAAATCCCTTGTTCGTTCGGGGATTGGGTTGAGTGAGATTTCTGTTGGAGAGTTTTCAAATTCAAATTCAAATTCTCTCGATAGAGTTTCTTTCATGGGTAACAACATAACAAGGCTACCTGATTGCATGATACAATGTTCAAAGGCCTCGGTTCTGCTACTCGGAGACAATCATGCCCTTGACACGGTTCCTGAGAAATTCCTGCAAGGGTTTGTAGCACTAAAGGTATTGGATCTCGGTGATACCAGCATCCGGTCATTGCCTCATTCTCTACTTCAACTTAGAGATCTCCGTGTTCTTCGTCTTTGGAATTGCCGTAATCTTGAAGAACTACCCTCACTGGGAACACTTACTAAACTTCGAGATCTTGATCTTCGTGGCACGTGTATCGCAAATTTCCCAAGAGGGATTGAAAACCTGAGTGAGCTTAGGGATTTAAACTTAGACGAGACTAGTGAACTGAAAAGCATTCAACCTGGAATTATATCCCAGTTGTCTTGTTTAGAAAGTCTATCTATGTGGGCTAGTGGCTTTCATTTCCGTTTGAAGGGAGAGGAAGATGGACAGGCAACTTTTGAAGAGCTCAAATCATCCTTTAATCGATTACATTACTTAAACATCTCATTCAAAGGGATCCCATGGGAAAAATCCGAAGATCTTTCCTGGATAAATAGAATGAGTCATCTTCGACTTTGTTTTTATGATGCACAAGGAAGGAGCGTCCTAATTACATTCGATGAAAAAAGGTGTTCTATCCGGAATCTTAATCTTTCTCTCTCGCAAGAATGGATTGGGTGGTTCTGGGATAATTCAAGTTCTCTGCAATTAGAACAATGTACAGGACTGGTTGAAATGCTTGAAGACTTCATTGAAAGTGATGCCAGCTTTGCTGGTTTAAAGTCACTTTCTATTACAAAATGTCCAACCAGTTTAGGGTGGGGAGGAGGATGTGCTGCCCGCTGTGACCTACTACCAAACCTGGAGGAACTTCATCTCGAAAGTATGGAAAACCTAAATAGCATTTCAGAGCTAGCTGGTCATCTTGGGCAGAGATTTCATAGCCTAAGATCAATAAAAGTGGAATTCTGTCATCAGATGAAATATCTTCTCTCCTGTGGTGACTTCATTCAGACTCTGCCAAACCTAGAAGTAATCAATGTAAGCAATTGTGAGAACTTAGAAAAGCTCTTTAATAATGAATCAGGGCAGAACATATCTCCAGAACCTATGGTTCCAAAACTAAGGATATTGCAATTGTGGAACCTTCCCGCATTCAAAACTCTTTGCAGACACAAGGAGACATGGCCATGTCTGGAGCAGGTTAGAGTGCGCGGGTGCAAAGGTCTCAGAAGGCTGCCTCTTACTAACCAAAATGTAGGTACCATAAAAGAAATAAAAGTAGAATCAGAATGGTGGGATGCTTTGGAGTGGGATGATGACCAAACCAAAACAAGTTTGCTGCCTTTTTTCCATCCTTTGTAGTTGGGTGGCTTCGGTCAAATGAGGGCTTCGGCCCAAAGTGGCCCTTTTGATTGTGTTTGAAAATTGAGTGAGTTAAGAGTTCGTTTTCGTAGTGTGAAAGCACCGATCCGTTTTTTTTTTTTTTTTTTTTTTTTTTTTTTTTTTTTTTTTTTTTTAAATTCAAGTTTGAGAGTATGTTCAATATTAGAGTGTGAGTACACCATTGCGTGTATTGGAAATTTGTAATAATTGAGTGTCATGTTTGTGAGTTAAGATTGAAAGAGTTTTGAGTTACCCATATTGGGTTTGAAATTGTGAGAGGTTTATAGAGTTTGAAGTTTGTATCTATATCTTTCATAAATGGATTTTTTTTCCTGGTGTACCCATAGATGTCATGTGAAGTTGAAGAAATGATACTGAAATTATGTTAGTATATTTTAATTTCTTGTTTAAATGGATATATTTATACTTACTAAAAATTAAAATGTTGGTAGATATTCAGAATTATGGTAAGTAATAAAATAATTTCAAGTATCCTTCTAGGCAGCCCTACTCCAACAAAATCTTGAGCACCTCTCTTTTTACTTTTTCCTTTTCATGATTTCTTCTTCTTTTTTAAAGATCCATTAGGAAAAGAAAAACATTTATCTTCTTCTGCAAGCTATATATCAGCTCATCTGTTTGATTTCAAGCTTAAAATGATTCGAATAGGCAATTTATTAATACTCTTCCCAAAAAATCTCTATCTTTTCTGGTATTTATGTTATGCTTTTGGAGCAATATAACTTTCCTGTACATGCAACTGTGTAGTCTGTGCTTTCTAGCTCTTTGCTGTCTGAACATAAATTCCAACTTGAATCTAAATAGAAGAGCTCCTAATTTCCTGGAATTTGGTGATCTTCAGCAAATACTGAACACTGCTACATAATGCATAGCACCCAAAAAAAAAAAAAAGAGAGAGCTTTTAAGCTGGTGTCTTTCACCTGCATAGTACAAGAAATGCATGACCAAAACTATCAATTTGTTTATACAAATAAGCAATACAAGATTACAGGCCTGGACAACTTTCCTAGAGAAAGATGATGGTCTGTTTTGGCAAAATTTTTTTGCCTTTTCTCTCAATTTAAGAAAAAAAATTCCAAGAATACCAATATCAATATTAAATACACTGATCCTGAGAAATAGGTTCTAGTTTGAGCTTTACTACTTCTATTAATGCTACATTTGAATCAATTTGGATAATTTACAGATTTCTGTGAGCCTTGTCCGAGTAATGGAGAATGTAACCAAGGCAACTTGGAATGTGTTCGTGGTTATAGAAAGCATGGGTAGTTGTGTGTAGAAGATGGAGATATTAATGAAACAGCTAAGAAACTTGTGTGTCCTAAGAAACTTATTCATTCTGGTACACTTATGTGCTTGGGATAGGAAAAGGCTTAATTTAACTTTGAATATCACGTATGTCTTTCTGATTTGTAATTTATATATAATGAAATTACAGTTGAAGTGGATAGAGATTCATCTTTGTGAAGCACAAGCTCAATTTTTATGCGATGGACTTGGGGCAGTTTGGGTCTGTCACCTTTGCGACCCTCTTAACTTCATTGCAATGATTCTATACTATTGTTACATGTGTATGTCAGTGAATGCAACATTCTTGAGTTTTGTTGCCCACATTTGTAGTTCTAACTTTATACCCATTGTCAGGTCAGAGAGGATGATATATGGAAGGAGTTAGATGGACATTATTTGGTGAAAAATGTTGGCTTGGACGATGGCACCTTTTTGTATACAAAACAAAGGGTAATGGATGCTGTTAGTAGATTATTGGAGACAAGGACAGATCCTCATGGGTATACCATTCTATTTTCAATCTAGAAATCTTAAGATTTAATGAATGCTGCAGGACCTCAGGTTGGATGTTCCATCATTTTATTCTACGTTTCTTTTCTTTTTATTGTAGGATCAAAGAGTTGAAGTGCCTTGACTTGTTAGCAGAGCATTACAAGCTAGTTGCCTGTCGTATCCGTCGATGGCTCTCTGAGCATGCTCTTATAGTTTTCCGAGTTTCCACACTGGTATTCCATTTCTAAAAGACCACCTTTCAATTTACATGTTCTAGTATGATTATGTTGAAGCTTGTTGACAATGTCAAAATTTTACAGCTTATTGGATGCACAGTGTTATTCTGGAAAGTTCGTCAGAGACAATATATATCAAGCAGAGTTGAAGAACTTTGTCACCAGGTATACGAGGCCCTGTGTTATTTTCTGGTACAGCTAACTGAATATTAGTTTCTTGTTCCATTTCATTGCCACCTCCTTCTCATCCTGAAATGTGTTGATCTTGCTGTCTTAGAAATTTCAATGGTTTATTGTTAGAAATATATAGCAGATAGATTGTTTATATGTTGTAAGTTAGTCATGCAACCCTATGTCTGTCATATTGAAGAGATGGGAACAAGACAACTTCCAATACATGTATATGGTTGTGAATGAAAAATATTTTGTTGAGTTCGTTTGAGCTGACCGGGAAATTGAATAATAGTGAGCTCTTAGTAGCAAAGAAATGGAGATAAAGTTGCACCATTTATCAGGAAGAAAGTAGCCTTTTTAATTTTTGAACTACGTGGTGCGATGGTAAAGACTTGGGCTGTCAAGTGCAAGTGTGTGAGTTTGAGTCTTGACAATGGCCACTTCATGTGTTGAAGGACAGGAATGTATTCAAACTACCCTTCCCAGGATGCTACTTAAGTTGGACCATCAGTGATGAACCTTTTACGATATTACTCATGATGTACTATAACTTTAAGAATTAAACTACCCAGGTAAGAAGACATTACTTTTACACCTACCACTGGACAAATCATTTTAAGTGCACCATAATCTGAGAAAAAATCTAATAAACAAAATCAGCAAGCAGACCTTGTTTGAAACTATCCAACTACTCTTGGATGATGACACTGTTTCCATGAGAAGATAGCAGATCTTTTGCTTCAATGTGAGGAGCAACTTATGCTGGATATAAATTTGCTGGCCCTCAGTGCACATCATTTGGTGCAACTGGCATTTCTGTAGTTTTACATAAGCATACTGGCATCTGTATTTTGTATAAAAGTTTGGCAATAGAGGTAGCTGTCCCTGAATACTTGATTTTGATGCCTGAACTTAACAGTTGAACAGGATATTGTAGCGAGATTCAAAGAAAACTCATAGATGTGAAGGCAGAATCTTTTTTTTTTATAACATCCATTCCCTCATCAATTTCTTGCTTTATTATTATTGCCATAGGTGAATTGTGTACTTGTGTGGCACCGAGTTTTGGTGTCACCCTGTTTAAATTCGCTATCTCCCTGTTTCACTTTCACAAAAAAAGCCCTTTATCTTTCTTGGGAGTTAGGAGTTCCAGGACTGCTGGAATTTATTTCTCTTCTTTCATGTACATGTTTTTTCATGGATTGTTTTTAGTAGAGCTTAGTAATGCATGGCTAGGTGTGCATACTTCTATTTTAACTTGATGTTGATTTCCCTTTATATTCCTGATTCGTGCACACCTTAGGAGAGAAAAAATTATCCCTGATTTTATCCCTTTATTGATTCCATTTTCTGAATCTTTTTATTTAAACATAACATTCTGTGTCCAATGTGATAGGTTTGTGAAATACTTGAAGATAATGCATTGTTGTCAAAGTGAGAAAATGGGGAATGTGAACCTTGGGTTGTTGCTTCTAGGTTAAGAGATTATCTTCTTCTGCCAAGAGAGAGGAAAAACCATGTGTTATGGAAAAAGGTATTTTTTTGGTCCTTGGATATTGTTTCACCTAAATAACTTCTTTCCACAATGGATTAATATAGATACAATTCCAAAGCAGTAACTTTTTGGGGGAAGTTACAATTTACCCCATGTGGTTTGATCATATCACAATTTAGTCTACAAGCTTTCAGTTGCTACATTTGAGTTCCAAAGATTTGAACAAAATGAAATCCCCTGATGTTGTATTCTACCGGAGTTTAAAATTGCATGTGTTGGTATGTGTTGATAAAATGACATGCTTTTGTGAGATAACAAAGTTGCCTTTGTTCATCTATGATCTCATTGCAATGACCTTTTTGGAGGAACTGGAGTACTGGCGCAGGAGTTAGCCAACCAGTTTCAAATGTTTGAATTCATACCTCTCTGTTTTAGTTAATATGTAAGTGTACATAGGGTTGCATCGCTTTTTGTTCCCTTTAATAAGTTATCTACGTGTATAAAAAAGTGATTATTTTGTATCAATCTGGGCACATTTTGACTTAGTAAAATTCTCAAAATGCCTTACACCTTTGAGTACAACCAAAGTTAGCTTATTTTGTTCCATTGCACTGATGACATGAATCTCCTTTAGCCATCTAACTTTTTTGCCATAGTCTCATTTTGGCTTACAGGCCTTACTACTTGGAGTCGCTACAATAAATCATTCCAAAGAGCGCTAGCTCAAATGGCACCTCCTTCCCTTATAAAGAGCAAGGTGGAGGGAGAGATTGTGAATTCCAAACCCATCAGGTGCTTGTGTGTGTAAGTTACCAATAATAATAATTAAAAAAAAAAAAAAATTGGGCATTCATCTTTAGGAAGCCATATCATCTGTTCAATATTTGGGAATCATGTATTTTCTCACAACCTTGGCCTTCATTCGTTTGGCCTTAAATCTTTTTGGGCCTTTAACTTGAATTGAACGACTCCTACTAGTGCATCTTTTTTTCATAACTCCTGTAGCTGATAAAGATTTATCTACTTTGTTGTCTTCCTAAATTCTAATGTTTGTAAAAAATCTTCACCAATAAAAAAAAGAGTTTATCCAAAATCTTCAGGAATAATTTTATGATATTATGAACTAATGCAAGTTAGGTGCGCTTGTTGAGACCATTGGTTTGATTTTATTTATAAATGCTTATTTGTTTTCCCTTATACTAAACCTATATCATTGATGATTTTTACTTATGTTGAGTTTATAATTATTATGTTGTTATTAGTTTTGTTAATAATTTCCCCGATACTTGCAGGTGGAAGAACTGGTTCAAGAAGATTCCCGAGTAGATCAGTATCCAAACCTGGTGAAGGGCGAATCAAAAGTAGTATGGGAATGGCAAGGTAAAAAGGCTTACCCAAATGCTTTTTGATAATAGGTGTAGGTTTACCTCCTACTTGGTCAAGTCTCTTACCTGGCTATACTTACATGTTACAACTTAATAGTCACAATATCAAAAGAATTTACTTTTGACAAACTAGGGGCTTTTTAGGAAACAAAAGATTGAATAAGATAATTTCCAAATAGTTCTTTTTTTTTGGGTGTGTGTGTTTGGGGGGGGGGGTGGGGGAGAATGGGGAAATGCATTAATGAAAGAACAATTTAAATCAAGTTGGAGTGAAAATAAGTTGAGGGAGGCCTAAAACAATATGGATAGACATAGAGTGGAGGAGGACATGTTTAATAAGGAGGTGATAAAGTAAATGATTTTAGGTAGAACACAATGGTGGAAAAGGCTAAAAGTGGCCAACCTTGATTATTTGAAAAAGAATCTATATATCTGACCCAATTTAACATCAATTGAGTCTTAATTGAGTTGAGTTTGTCTATTGGGAACCAACCAGATCTGCCATCCTGAAATTTGAATTTCCTGTGTTGTTTTGTCTGTGTTAGCAAAATCAAGGACAAGTTATTTTTCCTCTCTTTTAAATCTTGTTGGTTGGATTAGCTGATTGTTACTTTCTAGGTTTTGTGGTGCAGACACTAGCTTAATGCTGATTTGATTCCATTGCTCTAGATTTGGGATTTGAATTGGTTTGAATTTTCCCTTTTTTTAGGGTTTTAAGGAATTTGGTTGCAATCTTAATTATGATTTCCATTCATTATTTTATGTAATCTGGGGCCCTATTTATAGGCCCTAGAGGAAACATTATTGTCATTTTGAATTTAGTGACTAGTATGGAATTGAGAAATTCTCTCTAGCTTAGTGATGATTCTGTGCAGGCAGCTCTGGGTGATGAAGCCCAGGTGTTCACTCCCCCACACCCACCAACCCCCCCCCAAAAAAAAAAAAAATTTCCTCCCTTTTGCAACAGTCTTGCATCATTTTGTTAACATCTTCCAATGTCCATTCTGATGTCCTGAATCCTTTTTGGCTGTCAATTCCATGCTGACATGAGCCAATGATATTTGCAAGTTTCATTTTGGACCTTTAGATTGTAAATAAAAAGCGTAATTGTTATTTGTGATTTATATTTATCTTTATCTTATGGAGTTCAATAGGCATTTCTCATATTTCTTTTTCATCTTCAACTTTGACATGTGTGCTCATTTTTTATAGTTGAAGGTTCTTTGAGCTCTTCAAAGGTTAGAAAAAAAGTAGAGGCAAACAAATTGAAGTCCACTGAAGGCATCGGCATAAATTCTGATAAATTACACCGCACATTGAAGGCTGGTGTGTTGGTAAACCTTTGATTTTTTTTTACATATATAATGCCTTTCTGTTGTATATCAATTAATATCTTCTTGATTTTTTTTTTTTTTGCTCAAAATTCTTTATCTCTGCCATGATATTGCTGAACTTATATATCAAACCACCAATCTTGTGCAGAGCCCAAGGCATTGATTTTTGACGTGGGGCATTTCTCAAAAAAGTTGTCCTTTGTGTGGGCAAGAGGCTAAACCGCTGAACCAATCACACACTCACTCCTTAGATGTATAATAGCTAGAGAGGCTAGGTGTGGAAACAATGGAAGGAATGCCCAGTTGCAGTCACTGCTGAAAACTGCGACTTAACACAGCTATGAGCTTCCTATCAGATGGAACTTCCAGAGACTTGGAAATCTTCTTCATGACAGCTTGGTCTATCTGGTTCAATCGTAACCAAATGGTGCATGATTCTATCAACTAGTCTCCAAACCAGATATGGTGTTTTGCCTCTAGAATTATCCATTACTGCAAAGAAGCCTCTGTTTACTTTCAGCTAGGATCGGATGCTTGTGAGCTAAGTTGGAAAAAACCTCCAGCTGGTGTTTATAAAATAAACATGGATGGTGCAACATCGGATGATGAAAGGAACTCTAGTGTTGGGGTGGTGATTAAAGATTCTAACGAATCATTCACAGCTAGCTTGAGCAAGACCCTTCCGAGTCACTACTTGGTTCCGGAGACAGAAATTATTGCTTTGGATGCTGGCATTTTACTAGCTTTAGAAATGGAGCTTAGACAAAGCATCCTTGAATCTGACTCTCTTACAGTAGACCAAGGTGTTCTATCAAATGAAACAAGCGAGGAAGCTGGGCATCTAATCCAAGGGATCATCAGCCTACGTGGTTATTTTGGCAGCTGCCAGATTAGGCATCTGAAAAGGGACTACAATAGGGTTGCACATGAGTTTACTTGATATGCTAGATATACAGAGATAAATCAGGTGTGGAAAGGAGTTTCTCCTCCTATATTGCGACACCTGGCCTCCTCCACCTAGATTGTCTCTAATTCTGTATTTGTTTTTATGTTTCTTTCCTTGTACTCCAATTTTAGTTTTATAATATCAGTTATCCATAAAAAAAAAAAAAAATAATAATAATAAAAAAAAAAAAAAAAAAAAGAATCAAAGTCGGTTTGCAAGTAAAGGACATTGCTCAAAGAGTAATGTTATATGTTATCAATTTCCTTCATTGATTTAGATTATGATAATCCTATATGATTAACTTTGAGTTGTTCTTAAGATTATCATATAGGATTATAACCGAATGGGATCATAGAAAAGTATTAGGCATGCTCGGTAACTTAAGGCTATAAGCAAAATATCTTGTTGATTATTTGATACTTATTTTTCGTTTATTAGAATTGCATCTATAAGAATGTTGTTTGTCATTATATCTATTTACATACCTATTATACATCATATGGATGTTAAAACTGTTTTTCTAATAGGTGAATTAGAAAAAATTATATGGAGCAACCCAAGAGTTGTGTTGTCCTTGGACAATAACATAAAGTTTGTAAATTGGTTAAATTTTTGTATGAATTAAAACAAACACCTATACAATGACATGAAAATTTTGATATATGATACTTACACATGGATTTGAGATTTATGGTCATGAGGATAAATGCATATATAGTAAGTTAAATAATAATGAAGGTGTCATTATTTGTTTATATGTTGATGACTTACTTATATTTGGAACTAGCCATAATTTTGTGCGTGATACTAAATGTTTTCTTGCCTCTAAATTTGATATGAAAATTTTGGTTAAGGCAAATGTTATTTTAGGCATCAAGATCCTTAGGGATAATGATTGCAGTGTACTATCACAATCTCATTATGTGGAAAAAAAAATTAAACACTTTGATATGTGACTTATGTCTATTATGTATGACTTAAAGGTGTACTTGGTCAAAAATGTGGTGATAATGTTTCACAAGATAAGTAAGCACAAATTATTGGTTGTTTAATATTTTTGACAAATTGTAGCCCTGATATTGCATATGATGTTGGTAGATTGAGTAGATACACTCATAGTCCTAGTGTTGAGCATTGGGATACAATATCTATATTATTGATATATTCAAATGGTACTTTTTATTTTTGTTTGTTATATTATGGTTATCTTGTTGTTTTAGAAGAATATTGTGATGCTAACTGGATTTCTGATACAGATTATGTGAAGCCCACTAGTGAATATATGTTCACACTAGTTGGAAGGGCTGTCTCTTGGAAGTCATCCAAGAAGACTTGCATAGTGAGATCTAATATGGAAACAAAGTTAATGGCTTTAGAGAAGGCTGGATTCATAGCTATATGGCTTAGGAGTTTATTAATTGATATGCCTCCATTTACTAACTCTGTTGTCTCTGTTTGATTTCCTTGTAATTGCCAGGCTGCCATAACACATGTTAAGAGCAAAGTTTATAATGGGAAAAGTCAACATATCCAATTGAGACTAAGGTAGTTTATTGATAATGATGTTATGTCATTGAACTTTGTGAGGTCTGAAAGGAACTTGGCCGATCCTTTAACCAAACCACTAGCAAGAAGGCTGGTGAGTGAGACATTTAGGGCATGTTTGGTAGACTGTAATAGGCGCTGTAATGTAATAGTTATTCCTATGGTTTAGTTATTATTTAGTTTGATTATATTTTTATTACAAAGAATAATCATTCCTTATAAATAGCTATTCTTCAAAGTGAGGAATAACTATTCTTCTTTAAAAAGTTGTATTAGCTATTCCTTAGTAAGTGCAATAATTTCAAAACTTAATATATTTCCAAGTAAACAAACTTTCCATATACATCTAACAATTATAAAAATAAAAAATCATAAAAAATAACACATATCTCTCTTAAATTTAAAAATAACAATTTTTAAGGAAATATAATTGTATGAGTAAGAAATTTCCAAAAATAAATGTTAAGTTTCATTTTAATGTTATAACTCACAACCAAACTAATGAATAGGTTTAGTTATTACATTACAACACATTTTATTCCTAGTAATAAAGATTACAATTCTTGTCGTAATTCTCATTCAGTATACCAAACGTACTCTTAGAGGGATTAGACTGATACCCAAGTTGCGACACTGTGGCTAATGCCCAACCTCTATGATGGGTGATTCCACGCAAGAGGTTAAATGGGTAGAGGTCATTAGTGGTCCATGGGCACTATCATTTGTTTTGTGTTTTTCGCTATCTTGGTAAGAAGATTAGTGATGAGTCCATCTCTATAGTGTGAGACAGTGCTAAGTTGCATAATTTGGTGAGAATGAGCTTTAGGCTCTTAATGGATCCATATTCCTATCTATTAGGATGGGGTGTATCTGCATGCACTCCTGATGGATGCCATCGACTAAGTTGCAGATTATAGAAGGTTGAGTTTTAGGCTCTTAATAGATCCATATCCCTACTTGTTGGGATGGGGTGTATATGTACGCACTCCTGATGGATGCCACCGACTAAGTTGCAAATTATTGGAGGTTGAGCTTTAGGCTCTTAATGGATTCATACTCCTTACCTATTGGGATAGGGTGTTCTACATGCACTCCAATCCACCTATGTGTGAGTAGAAGTTGTGTCACTTCCTATGAGACTTTTTGGGTAGGTCTTTAGAGCTCTCATGAAACCCAGTGGCCCATGACCTGGATAAGGCGCCAACCCGCTCAAGAACAACCTTGATAAAGAAAGTTATGTGGGTGGTAGGTTCGGTTTACTAATAGCTTGGTTAAAAGAGTTTTAACTCCACCAATGTCTTTTAATTCCTAGTTATTTATCCTATGTATGGTTAAACCTTTTGGTACCATATTGATGCATGCTTTCTTTAGTTTCTTGCCTTTCATATTTTGTGTTTGTAACATGTGGGGGATTGTTGGTGTGGGTGTGTGTTCCCAACACTTTTATTCTTATTTATTTTCTAGCCATTGGAAATTTATGAATAAAATAGTCGTTGGGCAATTATGAGAAAAATAGCCGTTGGGCAATTATGAGAAAAATAGCCATTAGACAATTATTGATAATATAGTTGTTGGGCTTTTAAGGGTTATTAGTAACCAATAACTATAAACTATTATCTTTATAAGTAGCCTATATAATACTCATCATAACACCTTTTCTAGGGAGTTGTTTGGCCAAGAGAACCAATTGCACCGAGTTTTACTCCGGGTGGCACAAATCAACCTTTAAGGACAATGCAGCGTGATTCTATAGCATTGTGAGATTGTTCTAAACTCTTTATTTTATTTTATTTTATGTTCTTGCTAATTATTTGAGATATTATTTATGTATCAAAACTTGTTTATTCACTAAAATATTTCCAACAAAATTTTGGTCAAACTACATGCGGGTAAGTTGTAATTTGCCCCATGAAATATTAACTATATTATTGGCATGTTAGTGACATTTCATGCGAATTTGGTCACATTGCTATGAAGATTTTTTTTTTTTTTTTTTTTAATATGCATAGAGTATTAAATATAAAATAAAATTTTTAGAAACTTGTAAATTTTAAATAGTGTCATTTCTATTGAATACCTAAATTCAATCTCAAACAAATTCTTTTCAAACCTCACTCAAATAATCAAATTCATGGTCGGCAAAAATAGGGCCTAGTCTAGGACCGACTCAACACATTTTGGGGCTAGACGCCAATGTAAAATGTATTATTAGTTAATATTTTATAATCGATATATGAATTAGAGAAAAGAATCAAATTTTTTTTTTATATAATTTAATAAATTAATTGAACTATTTTCATATGATTTATAAAACATATTAAAAAACTTTTAATTCTAAAAGTATCGAAACGATCAATATTAGAATAAATACCATATTTTAGATGGTCACTGTCTCTTTTGGCAATATTGGACTTTAGTTATT
This sequence comes from Quercus robur, assembly GCF_932294415.1. Classification (NCBI taxonomy): domain Eukaryota; kingdom Viridiplantae; phylum Streptophyta; class Magnoliopsida; order Fagales; family Fagaceae; genus Quercus; species Quercus robur. The sequence goes on along the minus strand of NC_065540.1, from coordinate 22,056,776 downwards.
GAATAGTGGATTTCAGTAATAAATTTGTCTCAAAAACTATTAATTTTGATTGAAAGAGAAAGGAAAAGTAATTTTTTTTTTTTAAGATTGAAATTATTTACACTCTTAAACTACCACAAATATAGTAAAACCTACTAATAAAATTTCAAATATTTGAAAAGAAAACTAACTTTTATTTATTAAAACTTTTGGCCTTAATTCAGATTTTTACAATTTGAACCAATGCCAACTTTTATTTATTAATTTTTTTTAAGAGAAGAACCAATGACAACTTAATACATGTCTACTAGCTGAATTTCATATTAAGAAATCATATTTTGTATTGTTAAGAATATAAAGTGTGAGAAAGACTGAATAGTCTGTATATTGATGTATATGAAACAATGTACAATAGAGAGCCTTATATAGGCTAGATATGTGTGCAGCACAAGTAAAAGGAGTAAACTACAAGTACAGTATATTGGGCTAAGCCCAATGGGCTAAACTAGTCTAAGCTATACACTAACATCCCCCCTCAAACTCGAGGTGGCAAGGAGGAAGCCAACTGGAGTTTGGATATAAGATCTCGAAGACGACCAGGCGGGTGAGTCTTGGTAAAGATATCAGCAGGCTGGTCAGCAGAGGAGATGGAGAATAACTGGAGATTTCCTTTCTTAAGATGCTGGCGAGTGATGTGGCAGTCGATCTCAATATGCTTAGTGCGTTCATGGAAGACATCATTATGAGCAATGTAGATAGCACTACGATTGTCACAATAAAGAGGAGTGGCAGTGGGCTGTGGAGCATCCATGTCAGCCAAGAGCCAACGAAGCCAAACAAGCTCACAAGTGGTGTCGGCAAGGGCACGATACTCAGCCTCAGTACTAGAACGGGAAACCACATCCTGCTTCTTGCTGCGCCACGAGACCAGAGAAGTACCTAACAGGAAACAGAAACCTGTGATAGAGCATCGATCAGTCGGATCACCTGCCCAGTCAGCATCTGAATAAGCATGAAGCTCGAGAGAAGATTGAGAGGAGTAATGCAGACCATGATAAAGTGTGCCTTTGACATATCGGAGAATCCGAAGAACAGCAGCATAGTGGACAGAACGAGGTGCATCCATGAACTTACTAACCATACCCACAGCATGTGAAATATCTGGACGAGTAACAGTGAGATAGATCAAACTGCCAACCAACTGACGATAGCGAGTAGCATCGGATATAGGTTCACCGTCCAAGGGTGTGAGCTTTGCATTATATTCCAAAGGAGTGGAAACAGTCTTGTTATCAGTGACACCGGCTTTAGAGAGAAGATCAGAAGCATATTTAGCCTGGGAAAGATAATATCCATCAGAGGATGAGGTAAACTCAAGCCCAAGAAAATAGCTGAGAGTGCCCAAATCTTTCATCTCAAAATGCTGACTAAGGAAGTTCTGAAGAGAGCGGATACCTGCAGAATCATCTCCAGTAATAATCATATCATCAACATAAAGAAGAATAAGAGTGATACCAGCAGAGGATCTTCGAACAAAGAGAGCAGTGTCATGAGGACTCGAAGTGAAACCCTGCTGAGCAACAACTGAGCTAAATTTTTCAAACCAAGCTCGAGGAGCCTGCTTGAGGCCATAAAGAGCACGGCGAAGGCGGCAAACTTGATTGCTTGAGTGTGGATAGCCAGGGGGTGGTTGCATGTACACTTCTTCATGGAGGTCTCCATTGAGGAAAGCATTCTTCACATCCATTTGATAAAGAGGCCAATGACGAACAGCAGCCACAGCAATGAGACATCTAACAGATGCAAGACGAGCAACAGGAGCAAATGTTTCCTCATAGTCAATACCATACTCCTGAGTAAAGCCCTTGGCAACTAAGCGAGCCTTGTATCGTTCAACAGATCCATCAGCCTTGGTCTTGATCTTGTAAACCCACCTACAACCTACTACAGACTGACCAGGAGGCAAATCAACCATATCCCACGTGTGATTCTTATGAAGGGCATCTAGTTCTTCATTCATAGCTTGCTGCCAAAGAGGGTCAGTATGAGCCTCACGATAGGTGTGAGGTTCATAGAGAGTGGCAAGAGCAAAAGAGCAATGATAATCAGTGAGATAAGGGGGAGGAATGCTTACCCGAGTGGAACGACGAAGTTCAGGACCAATAGGAGACTCAGGAGAGGGTGGTGCCACAGGATCCAAGACAGGCGGGTCATATGCCGGAGACAGAACCGGAGATGAGTCGTCTGGAGAGGCAGTCGATGCTGAAGAATCCTCCACAAGTTCAGGATAGAGAGGGAGGAAAAGATCAGTAAAAATGGGAGACTCTGAGGAAGAAGATGTAGGAAACTGCTGAAGACTCGTGAAAGGACGATGTTCCCAAAACTCAACATGACGGGAGACACGAAGGCGATGAGAAATGGGATCATAGCAGCGAAACCCTTTTTGAGACACACCATAACCAAGGAAACAACAGAGACGAGTACGAGGTTGGAGCTTTGTTCGTTCATGAGGAGGAAGAGAGACAAAGCAAGCACAACCAAAAACCCGAAGAGAGGAGTAGTCAGGAGTTTGACCATAGAGAAGCTCAAATGGTGATTTGTTGTGTGTAGTTGGTGAAGGAATACGATTAATAGTGTGCACAGCAGTGAGTGCGGCCTCACCCCAAAATCGCTCAGGAAGAGAGGCAGAAATGAGAAGGGTGCGGACAACATCAAGAATGTGACGATGTTTTCGTTCTGCACGACCATTTTGTTGAGAGGTGTAAGGACAAGACCGCTGAGGAAGAGTACCATGTCTGTCTAAAAAGGATAGGAAAGATTTATCATTATATTCTTGAGCATTATCTGATCGAAAGACTTTAACGGTGCGATTGAACTGTGTTTCAATCATTTTATGAAATGTTTGGTAAATAGACACAAGTTCAGACCTATGGTGAAGCAGATAAATCCAAGTATACCGAGAAAAATCATCCACAAATATGACAAAATATTTAGATCCCCCCTCAGTGGGAACAGGTGCAGGACCCCAAATATCAGAATGTATAAGATCAAAAGGAGCAGAAGAAAAGGAGTCACTTTTATTAAATGGCAATTTTGTTTGTTTACCAAAATGACAGGAAGTACAATCAAATTTTGAAAACTGAACTGAACCTAAATGACCTTGAGAAGCTAACAATTGAAGACGAGATAAGGATGGATGACCAAGACGAGCATGCCATAGATCAGGTGAGGAGGTGGCAGTGGTAGCAGCTGCAGAAATAACTTGTGAAGGAATCTTCAAGTCATGAACCTCAAACATGCGACCAACCTTACGGCCTGTCCCAAGCACTTGACCCGTCCGGGGATCCTGCACATCCACACCATGATTAGTAAATAGAAGATCTACGCCTAATTCGCAAAGTTGACCAACAGAAAGCAAATTGAGGGATAACTTTGGAATATGAAAAGTGTCACTAAGGGATAAACAAGGAGAAGAGATTGTTCCTTTATGACTAACAGGCATAGGAGTTCCATCAGCAGTGTAAATGGTGATTGGATGTTCTAAGGGTGCCTTATCAGAAAATTGGGATTCATCAGGAGTCATATGGTTACAACATGCAGTATCAAAAAACCAAGGTTGTTTACCTGAGGTGACAGAAAGGGCAGTGGAAGTGCGGGATAAAACCTGTTGAACAACTGCCTCAATATCAGCCGTAGTAAGTAAGGAAGCCAAAGATGGACCTGTAGGAACCGATGGATCTGAAGGACATACAGCAGCTGCCTGAGGAAGAGAAGCTTTATTCTGCTCTTGCACAAATTTCTGTAGCTTACGACAAACAGAGATGTCATGGCCTTTGGCACGGCAAAACTTGCAGTGAGCACCTTTGGAAGACTGAGAGGTGGGACGCCCGGAGTTTACTCGCGGAGGAGCAGTGAATGCAACAATGGGAGGCTGTGGTGAGGGTGTAGCCAAGACATGATCAGATGATGTCATGTGATAAGTGGGCCGACGATTCTCCTCAGAAATGAGCTCCTTTACTGCAGCATCAAGAGAAGGAGTAGGAGACCGGCTAAGTAGAGAAGCCCTAGTAGGCTCAAAATCCTCACGTAAACCCATCATGAAGTGCATAAATCTACGGCGATCCCGATATTTGATAAAGAGCTCAATGTCCTTAGAACACACCAGTGGAGGATCTGCAGCAGAGAGTTGTTCCCACATAGTAGAAGTCTGAGAATAAAAATCAGAAATAGACTGACCTGTCTCTTGGCGCATTTGATAAAGTTTTGATTCAATGTGAAACTCCAAACTTGAATCATTAGTGCAGTTATAACGATCGGCCAAAAATTTCCAAGCAGCCTCAGCAGTTTCAAGACGAGGAAGAAGATTATGAATGGAGGGAATAGAGGTATTGATAAACCAAGATAAAATCTTACTCTGAATACTCTCCCATTCTTCTAGACGTTCTTCATAATCATCTGTTGTAACAGCAGTCTTGGAAGACTCTTCAGCAGCTGTGGCTTTGGACTTAGGGTTTGGTACTGGCTTAGGAATTGAACCAGTCACATATCTCCACAGTTTACGACCCTTGAGAAAGATGGTCATATTCTGAGACCATGCATGATAGCTAGTAGGACCATCCAACATAATGGTGATAGGACGTATGATATCTCGTTCACTTTGTTGAGCCATAATGAAGAAAATGATCAAAAAGTGATATTTAGATACCTCAAATGCAGAAACGGAGTCCAAAATCAGAATCTACGCGAAAAACTGAGCAAGACAGGTCCTGTTGAAAAATTTTGACTAGGTCAACGGTCAACGGTCAAAGTCAACGGTCAAAGTCAAAGTCAACGGTCAAGTCTGGTCCAGTCAACGGCTGACGTGGCAGGGTGACGTCACACTAGGGCTGACGTGGCAGTTCGCGAAACGGATCTGGCGCGTGGGGCGCGTGTAGGCGCGTGGGGCGCGTGGATGAAGTCTGATCTGGCGCATGGGGGCGCGTGAGAGAGAGGGACGGCGCGTGGCGGCGCGTGGCGGCGCGTGCTCGTGAGGCAGAAACTTCAGGCGGCGCGTGGGGGCGCGTGTGAAGTGTTTTCTGGCCGTTCTTGGTTGGGTTTTGCTCGGGATTGTCTGTTCTGTCACTCAATGCCTTTGCTTTGACAGTTGGATGAGCAGAACAATGAGATCCGAGATTTGCTGGGACTGTGGGCGTGACGGCGGTGACTCGCTTCTGACAGTGGCTACTGGATGAAGGCGAGGGCAGCGGAAGAACGCCGGAGATGTCCACAGGAACCAGGAAGTCAGAGGATTGGCTCTGATACCATGTTAAGAATATAAAGTGTGAGAAAGACTGAATAGTCTGTATATTGATGTATATGAAACAATGTACAATAGAGAGCCTTATATAGGCTAGATATGTGTGCAGCACAAGTAAAAGGAGTAAACTACAAGTACAGTATATTGGGCTAAGCCCAATGGGCTAAACTAGTCTAAGCTATACACTAACATGTATAATAACAATTGTGCTATATACAACTTTTATGGTATTGAATATTGAGCTATTAAGAATAAAATTATTCATACAATGAATGTAACTAAAATGAGAATATTCAAATGATAAGTGAAACTACAAGAAAGGATACAATTTGAGATTAGAAAAATTGTTGGAACATAATGGCAGCTCCTATTGATGAAAAAGTTAAGAGAGACTTACTTGAGATAGTTTGATCATGTGCAAAGCGACAGAGCTACTAAGGGATAGGGATCATGGCTCCCTCAAAGCCCATATATATACATATATAGAGGCTCCTTCAATTGTATGTGCGTAGGTGTAATAAAATAAGATTAAAACAATCTATTTCTCTAATGACTTAACTAACCAATTGAATATATACACTTGTTTTTTAGGTTATGTTTAAGAGATTTAGCAAAATAGATCTTCTTTTATCATAAATTTGCTTTTGATTAAAAGATAGATAAAAATTGTAATATTTTTCTTAATCTAAGGATGTATTTATTAAGTTTGATTGACACTTTTTTTTTAATTTTTTTTTTTACATTTATTAGTTTATAAAATACTTAATTTGCATGTTGAAAAATCCGAAGCTATTCAAGAGCCCAATTATTCCTTTAAATATGTGTAGTTACTCTATCTCACACATATTAGGTAATTACAATGAGGAATCACCTTTTGACTAATCCCAAGATAGTAGTTAGTAATCTTGAATTCAAGACCTCATTGATCTTATGAGTTATGAGGCCCTAAAAACCATTATGCTAAAATCTTGTGATTTTTTGACATTACCACATAAAACATAATATTAGTATATAAATAATTTAATTGATCATTACATTTTAATCCCCCTCTCCAATAAAAGATATATTCTTAGCTATGCGTTATTGTGCAAAGAAGAGCGATTAAAATACCAATTAGAAAAAATGAATCTATTTAAGTTGAGGAAATAAAAAAAGAGATAGATGAATACCTAAAATGTTAAATAATACAAACAGAATTTGTTAAGAAAATAAACTTCAATTAAGGGTATGATTTTTAAACATGATAAAATGTAAAAAAAAAAAAAATGTCAAAATGTGTGTGTGTGTGGAGAAAGTGACATATTACTAGTTCATCTCATCACGATCTTTAACATACCTTGAAGTGAGCTCCCTTGAGGTTTACAAAATGCAAAATAAAAATTCTCAATTCTATGGTATAGATAGTATGGTATCGTCTCTTAAAAAAAATGGTATAATATAATATGATCAATATTGCTATAAAAATCTCATTAAAAAAAAAAAAAATTATAACAAAGAAAGTTTGAGTTTTAATTATGTAATTGGACATATAAAAAAAAAAAAAAGTGTAAAAAAAGTACGTAAAATAAAAAGTGGACTTATCCGAAGAGAGCGATGCATAGATGGAGATGAATTGGGCTGTGGGTATGAGTAGAAACCCTAATCTATAAAGCTCCAATAATACCTTTGCGAAATCGAATGCTCTTTCTAATCTGACTTACCTCTTCTCTTTCTCTCTCTATCTCTAGCCCACCGTGCCCTCCGTCGCAAACTCGAAGTCCAACCCCACTGTTAAGTCTCTGCTCTCGTAAGTGCTCTCTCTTTGCATAATATTTCTAGATATGTATATATGAGCTTTGTTCTGAAATTTATGTTCTTTTGATCATTGGAACACAACTCTTGAGTAAAAATAGTGAATTTCAGTTCAATTAGACTGTGAAAAATGCTTTCTTTCTATCTATGTGGGCATATTTATGATGAATCTGCAAGAATACTGATTCATTGTAGTGTAGTGGGAGTTTGAATTTTAATATTTGGAAATTATTTATTATCATGGGCATGTAAATACTTTGAGTTTGAGGTTTCTTTGCTACAATAAGATGATTTTTTGTGTAAGAATGTTACTGTGGCGACCCCAATAGTCTTTTTTTGCTCAATTGACAACTTCTAGTGTTTACAACGGGGGATGTAATGTTGCCGAGGCAACAGCATTTTGCTAGGTCCTATCACTCCTTATTCCGATTTCGATAGAGAGATTGGGCAATTGGGCATTTCCCCATTCAGGGGCAGTCCTAGACATTTTGGGGCCTAAGGCGAGAACTAAAAATGTATGTATATGTGTGTTTATGTATGTGTGTGTATGAGTGTGTATGTGTATGTGTATGTGTATGTTTATGTGTATGTATGTGTATGTTTATGTTTATGTGTATGTGCATGTGCATGTGTGTTTATGTTTATGTTCATTATGTTTATGTATGTGTTTATGTATGTGTATGTGTATGAGTGTGTATGTGTATGTTTATATTTATGTGTATGTGCATGTATGTTTATGTTCATTTATGTTTATGCATGTTTAATGTATATGTGTATGTTTATATTTATAAACATAAACACACATACACATAAACATACATAAACATACACAAAAACAAACAAACATAAACACACATACACATAAACATGCATAAACAAAAATAAATAAAAACAAACAAACATAAACATATAAACATAAACATAAACATAAACATAAACATACATAGACATAAACATAGATACAGACTGAGAAAAATTAAACCCTCATATAGACTGTAAAAAATTGCAAACTAACCCCAATCTTTAAACAATTTCATTAGTTATTTTGGTGTGCTAAATCGAGCCTTTATGTGTGTTTATGTTTATATTTAAGCTTATGTGTGTGTATATTTACGTTTATGTGAGTTTATACGTGTTTATGTGTATGTGTGTTTATATTTATGTGTATGTATGTTTATGTGTATTTATATATGTATGTGCATATGTGTTTATGTTTATGTTTATGTATGTTTATGTATGTGTGTATGTTTATGTATGTTTATATTTATAAACATAAATATAAACATAAATATAAATGCACATACACATAAACATACATGAATATAAATACAAACAAACATACACAAAAACAAACAAACACAAACAAACATACACATAAACACACATAAACAAATATAAACAAAAACAAACAAACATAAACACGCATACACATAAACACACATACATAAACATAAATATACATAAACATAAACACACATACAGACTGAGAAAAATTAAACCCTCATATAAACTGGAAAAAATTGCAAACTAACACCAATTCTCAAATAATTTCGTTAGTTACTTTGGTGTGCTAAACCGAGCCTTTATGTGTATTTATGTTTATATTTAAGTTTATATGTGTGTATGTTTACGTTTATGTGAGTTTATACGTGTTTATGTGTATGTGTGTTTATGTTTATGTATATGTATATTTATGTGTATGTGTATGTATGTTTATAAGTATTTGTATGTGTATGTTTATGTATGTATGTGTATGTATTTATGCGTGCTTATGTATGTGTATGTGTATGTGTAGGTTTCTTTGTCTTTTTCTAGGTTGCACCGACATGCCTTTTTTGGCGTCATGTCGGTGTCCGACATCGGAATGGGGATGACGCACCAGATTCTGGTGTCCAGTGGTGTCTTTTTTTTTTTTTTTTTTTTGTTTCTCTGACACGGCGCCGAGCGTGTTCTGACGCGACCAACACACCAGCAGTAAAAAAAAAAAAATAATAAATAAATAAATAAAAAAAAAATAAAAAAATCACAGATTTTGACAGGTGGACTTACCAATACCGTTGATTCTGTGATAACTCTAAAACAATAAAACATGTTTAGAGTCTAAAAATTGAAAGTTGAAATCACACATCTCAACTCTCAAGTTCTTCTCAACAGTCAACCCACCCTTCCTCTGTCATTGCCATTGCCTTCTATCCCTCGCCGGAATTAGATCGGGCTGATCGGCGAGCTCCGACGTCGACGCCGTGCCCTCTGTCCCTTCCGATCTCTATCTCTCTCGGCACGGACAACAGGTCCGATTCTCTTCTTTGTTCTCTCTCTGTTTTTTTTTTCTTTTTGTTTCTTTCTTTCAGATGTTAATTTTGGTGCATGGGTGGGTGTACTGTTACTTACTTATTTATAACGCATTTTGTTTGTTTGTTTGTTTTTTTTTTTTTAACTGCTATTGTGGCCTGTGGGTGCCCTCTGTCCTTTTTTTTTTTTTTTTTTTTTTAAATTAGTTATAACTTATAATTTATAAATTTGTTTTTGTGTGTCCTGCTATAGTTTTATTTATTTATTGAAGTTAAATATTGTAGTTGATTTTACTAAAATGAAGACTGAAAATGAAAGTGAGAAATCATCAGCTGAGATAGTTCTTGCTCCTCTATGGAAATATGTTATTAGGTTAGAAAAAGCAAGTGTTGGTGGTGGGAATGTTTCTTTCAAATGTAATTATTGTGAAAAAACTTTCAAGGGGTCTTATTCAAGGGTGAAGGCACACTTGTTAAAACTGCCAAAGTTTGGAATACAAGCATGTGCCAAGGTTGGAGATGAGTATCATGATGAAATGCAGAAATTAGAAGATGCGTTTGAGGAATCTTCGCATAGATTGAAGAAGCCTAAGCTAGTGTCTTTACCAACTGATTCTCCTACTAGTCTTAATTTGGGCAGTAGGGAGAGTAGTACAGCTACAAGTCATCCCATTTTTCAAAAAAAAAAAAAGGGTTGTGAATTCTCCTTTGAAGAGGGTTTTTAACAATCAATGTCAAGAGCAATTAGATTCTTTTATTACTACGACATTTTATTCTGCTGGTTTACCCTTTCACTTTGCTAAGAACCCGTATTGGATTGAGATGATCAAGTTTGCAGCTAATAATAATTTAGTGAGCTATATTCCTCCGGGTTACAATAAATTAAGAACAATTTTGTTGCAAAAAGAGAGGGCACATATTGAGAAGTTGTTGAGGTCAATTAAGGACACTTGGAAAGAAAAGGGTTTAAGCATTGTAAGTGATAGGTGGACAGATGTACAAAAAAGGCCACTTATCAATTTTATGGCTCCATCACAGAAAGGGTCACTTTTTATCAAATCCATTGATGGTACCAAAGAGTACAATGACAAGCACTTCATTGCTGACTTGCTTCTAAAGGTCATTGGTGAGGTTGGGCATCAACATGTTGTCCAAATTATTACTGATAATGCGTCTGTTATGAAGGCTGCAGGATCTATTGTTGAAACTGAATATCCTCATATATTTTGGTCACCTTATGTTGTGCATACCTTCAATTTGGCTTTGAAGAATATATGTGCACCTAAGTACTCTTTGCAGAATGAGGTTGCATATAATGAATGTAACTGGATTGCACAAGTTTCAGATGAGGCAACTTTCATTCGTATTTTCATCACAAATCATTCTATGAGATTAGCAATTTTTAATTCATATTCCCCTTTGAAGTTACTTGCTGTTGCTGAAACACGATTTGCTTCAATAATCATTATGCTTAAAAGATTGTTTCAAGTAAAACAAAATCTTTGAAATATGGTCGTTAGTGAGGAATGGATGTCATATAGAGAAGATGATGTAGGAAAAGCTCAAACTGTGAGGGATTATGTTTTGAATGATTTGTGGTGGGACAAGGTTGCATATATTCTGAGATTCACAGAACCTATTTATGAGATGCTTCGAGTGGCTGACACGGATGCACCTATTCTTTATAAGGTGTATGAAATGTGGGATTCCATGATAGAAAATGTGAAGAAAGAAATATACCGACATGAAGGCAAGGAAGACTATGAGGAGTCTCCATTCTATGATGTGGTACACAATATACTCATTGAACGGTGGACTAAAAATTGCACACCACTTCATTGCCTAGCCTACTCCTTGAAAACGAAGTAATTTTTCTATCTCTTTAATCTTTTCGTTTATATTCTTTAGGCATTTCCAAATAAATAAACTAAACTCATTAGTGTACTTATTTATTTGCTTTTAATTAGGTATTATACTAGTCAATGGATTGAGGAAGTCAGAGGTCGTGTTGCGCCATATAAGGATGCTGAAATTTCAATGGAGAGAAACAAGTGCCTTAAAAGGATCTTTCTTGATCCTGATGATTGGCAGAATGCTATTATGGAGTTTGGTTTGTTTTCAGCATTTAAGACTTATGATGAGGATAACATGGAGGATAGGTGGAAATTCGATCCAATGCTTTGGTGGTCAACTTATGGGTCTAGTTTACCACTGCTTCAAACTTTAGCTCTAAAGCTTCTTGAACAGCCTTGCTCATCATCATGTGCTGAGAGGAATTGGAGTACATATGGCTTCATCCATTGTATGAGAAGGAATAGAATTACTCCTAAACGTGCTGAAGATTTAGTGTTTGTTCATTCTAATCTTCGACTTCTTTCAAGGAGGAGGCCCGAGTACACTATAGGAGAATCTAAGAAGTGGGACATTGGTGGAGATAATTGGAATGAACCATTTGGAGGACCTGGGTTGTTTGAGATTGCTTATCTCACACTAGATGAGCCAGAGATGAAGACAAGTATTGTTAAGAATAATGACTATGTTGATGACGATGATGTTGTTGTTCTGTGATAATCTTGAAAGTTTAAAACTTGTTATCCTTTTATGTTTTTAGTTTGATGTTGAACTTGTTATCCTTTTATGGTTTGTACTCTAAACATTTTATGTGTATTATTGTACTACTTTGGGTGTTAGTTTACTTATTTGTAGTTCTTACATAATTTGAATTCTAGACATAAATGTATTTTATGTCTAAAAATATTAAAAAATGTGCCTAAATATAAAATTTAATTAATTATTTAACCGTCGTGTCGCCGCTGTGTCGTGTCTTTATTTTTCAAAAATTTCCGTATTCCCGTGTCCGTGTCCGTGTAACATAAGTCCTTTTCAAATTCAGGTGCAATACCCTGATGCAATTGTAATTAATGGCTGAGATTAAAAGTTGAAAAAACAACTTTCAATCTCAACTATTAAATAAAATATATTAAAGGAGAGTTAAAAAGTTAAAAAAAAAGAGAGTAAGAAATGTAAAAAAATACCTACGACAGTGCACTTGATCTCAGTCCGTGTTTCTTTTCTCACCATTTTTCTTTTCTTCTTTTTTACGCGGTGCTTTGTTCTTCTTCCTTTTATTTCTCTTTACACGTCACCTAGGCTAACAGGAGAGGAGCGAGCGAAAACCATGTTAAGAAAGGAAATCGAAGATTGTGCTGCCGAGCCAAAGACTATGAAAATCTCTTCCTCTCAACTCAGACGATCCTCTTAGGTGAAATTGTTGCTCACGAGGCTTCACCGGATTATGGTGTGTGATTTTTGGTTATTTATTTATTTATTTGAGATTATGAAGCAAATAGTTTTTATATTTTGCTTATCCTTTCTATTTTTTGAAAACACTTTTCTGGGAAATACCATTTTTTTTTGCTTTGCTTTTAGTCTATCATTCTTGCTTGTGGTATGTGTTTGATTAATTTGGATATAAAATTAGTTTAACAAGATGATTCTTCTTCTAAAATATAATAACAAAACCAATATATGTTTTTTTAACGGTGGGTTCACTTTCAGTGTTTTCATTTTGTGATTTTGGTTGTTTTGTGCTTTGATTTCGGTGGGTGTGATTTGATTTGTGATTTGGTGGGCTTCTGGGTTTTTGTTGCGATTTGATTTTGGCTGGGTTTTGGCCATGGTGATGGTCGTGATTTGATTTTGGCTGGGTTTCGGCAATGGTGTGTGGCTGGAGGTGATGAGCTTGAAAGGCTCTGGCCATGGAGGTTTAGAAGGAGAGCTTGGTGGTCAGCCATGGAGCACGGTGTGACGTGGGTTGAGGCAGAGAGAGGATGAGAGGGAAACAAGGGCGGCCCTAGACATTTTGGGGCCTAAGGCGAGAACTAAAAATGTGGCATTTTTTATACTTATATATTAATTAAATTAATGTTTATTTAATATTTTTATATTATATTTTTCATCATTATTTTCATTTTCTTCTAAATTATTTTGAAGTTCATCATCAAGATTTGTTGTATTGCAAAATTGAACATCATTTTCTTCTAAATTATTTTGGTGAATTTCTTGCTCATTTGTGATATTTTCATCTAAATTTTGTGTTATATTTTTTTTATTACTAATAACAAATTTATCCATTGATCCTTTTTGAAACTCAATTAATTAATTTTTTTTTTTTAAGATTTTCATATCCAGATGCATATTTTCTAGTATACATTTCTAATCAAACAATATATTTATAAAGACTAAAATAAAAAATAACTTTCAAGTGTAGAGCAAATGAGAAATAGAACCTGATTTATATAAAAAGTATTGTTGTAGTTTTACTAAATAATAATAAGTTTTTAGCAATCTCAACCTGCATAAATTAAAAAAAAATTAAGCACATGCATAACAAAAATTTAAGCACAGCCATAACACTGACACAAGATTTATTAATACCCACCCACCAAAAAAAAAAAAAAATCACAAAACAAATCCTATCTATAACTAAAAAAAAAAAAAAAATGCATGCTGTTAAAAACAAAAGAAAAAACTTGAAGGCCCAAACTGAACGCCCAGTCCAGGGAGGGTCCAGGCAGCCATAATGATAAACTGATAAGTGATAAACAAAGTTACAAAACCATCCAGGGAGGGCCCAAATAAACAAAGTTATCTTAAGTTCTTAACAAAAAAAATGGCCCAAATATTTATAATTTTTATACCTGATTCCTGAACCTCAGAACCTGATACGGTGAGACTTGAGAGAGAGGCGGAGAGCAGAGAATCAGAGAGAGGCTGAGGACAGACTGAACAGTGGAGACTGGAGACTAGAGAGAAAGGTAAAATTTTTAGGGTTTTGATTTGTGGTTAATCTCTTAGACCGGATTTGTAGTTTATCTGGTTGATTTTTGGTCAATGATTTTGTTTAGAATCGGATTTACCAAAATTTTTGTTTTTTTGGTTAAAAGGATGTGCCAGATTATTTTTGTAATTCATTTGAAACTAAATTTTCCTCTACTACCCGGTTGGTTCTTTTCTAAAATTTTGGGACTTGTTGGCCTTAGGCAGTTGCCTAACTCGCCTAAAGGAAGGGCCGGCCCTGTCCCCATTGGTTCCAAATCTCCACTGGTTTTGCTTGTTAAACCTCCCAAAGTAGCTTGCTTTGATTCTAACAGCAATAGAGACGATGACCCATGGGCGTCGGCCACGTTTGGTTTTGAAGCATTTTTGTTAGTTGGGTATGCAAAATTTTATGGTGTCTTATGTAAATATTGTGTTGAGTTTGTATCTTTTGAATTGTTATAGATGGGTCAATATGCTTTATGTTGAGCTATCTATATGATGAATGAGACAAAGGTAATGGTATTGATAATACTAAGGTTGGTTCTATGGGGATTTGCTGTTGGCTTTTTGTAATGTTTTTATTTTTATTTTTATAAGTGATAAGGATTTATTGATAACAAAAAGAGAGAGACACCCAAGTACACAGGAAGTATATAGGGGTGTACATATCAAATACAGAAATTACATAAATCAAGAAAATCCCAAAAAGAAGAAAAATGATGGTTTCTCCATACTGAGAACCAGTCTAGTAAGGGACTGAAAAAAAGAAGCTTGACATCAGGCATAGAACGCTCATTGTCTTCAAAACACCTACTATTTCATTCCTTCCAAATACACCACATCAAACGATGAGGGACAACCATCCATATGTCTCCATTGCGATGGCGACCAAATCGACCTTGCCAGCAAGCAAAAAGCTCAACAACAGGCATTGGCATAACCCAACAAACTCCAAATAAACCAAAAACCATATCCCACAACTCCAGAGCAACCGGACAATGAAGGAATAGATGGTCAATGGTTTCATTGTTACACTTGCACGTATAACACCAATCCAAAATGCAAACCTTTCTTTTCCTTAAATTGTCAATTGTTAGACATTTCCCCAAGGCCGCGGTCCAAACAAAGAAAGCCACTCTAGAGGGAATCTTTTGCTTCCAAATGCTTTTCCAATGGAAAAACTGATCACTGTGGCCAACTAGAAGATGGTAGTACACACTAACCGTAAACCCCTTACTCTTACAAGGAGGCCAACATCCCTTGTCCTCCCCAGTCCCCCTTACAGGAGTGCTATAAATGGTAATAATGAAGCTCCAGAAGGCTTCCAATTCCCGATTATGAACATCCCTACAAAAATGTATCTCCCAATGAAGGACTCAATTGGAGTACTTCATTAGATCAGCCACACTCGATTCTTTGTTTCGACAAATCCTATATAAATCAGGATAGCAGTCAGCAAGAGGAGATGATCCACACCATCTATCTAGCCAAAACCGCCCTTTTGATCCATCTCCAATTTCATACAGAAAAAACCGAGATAAAGAGGGCCACCCTCTTCTAATATTTTTCCACAAACTAACTCCATGAGGACCGGAGAAAGGGCTAGAACACCAACCACCCCAATCACAACCATACTTCGCCTCTATCACTTGACGCCATAGAGCATCGCTTTCTTGCCCAATTCTCCATAACCACTTCCCTAATAAAGCTACATTGAAGGTTCTCAGGTTCCTAATCCCCAAACCACCTGAGGAGAGAGGAGTACAAACTGTAGACCAATTAACAAGATGAAATTTGGGCTCATCTCCTAGGCCTCCCCATAGAAAGTCCCTATGAAGTCCTGCAATTCGATTGGCCACTAAAGCAGGAATATGGAATAAAGAAAGAAAATAAGTAGGAAGGTTAGAGAGAGTGCTTTTAATTAAAGTAACTCTACCTCCCTTGGATAAATATAACTCTACCTCCCTTTAATTAGATAGAGTGCTTTTGTAATGTTATTATGTTGAAACCTTGTTTTCTATTTTAACTAGAGATTGGTTTGGTTCTATGGGGTTGTCCAATTAGTTTATATGTCTACATAAGCTATGGTTATGGACGAGATATATCAGTTTAGTTATTTCTGAATTGTTTAATAAAACTCTCCACTTGCATAGTCAAGTTAATATTTCCAGTTATTAATTTGTCCCATTTATGTTGATAGTATGTCATAGAGGATGGCATATCGTTTTTTCATGGTTCCATGTCTGAATACTTTGTTGAGCTAATAATTAGATCTAAGTTGTAGCCCCTTTGCATATACATCCATTCCTTTTCTCTCCTACACTTTTTTTTTTCTTCTTCTTCTTTCCCTCCTCTTGGGGTTTCAAATCTTTATCCTGGCCCTCTATAAACTGGCAAGACCAATGACTGTAGACCACGTATTGAGCTACAATTGTTATGAAACAGAAAGTGTTGTTAGAAATTGTTACCTTCACGTGTATGGCTGATGAGGAAACACTGCAGCAGTAAAATTGCTTGAAATTGTTGTTATTACTATTATTATCTCTAAAATTGCAGTGAGCCTGAGTTCTGTAGTTGTAGTTATCTATCTAGGAGTCCTATTTTTTTTCCCTAACTATATTTTCTTTTGTTCTTTTCTTCCTGTAAAACTATATCAGCTGAAGTACCATTTTGTGTAGTTTGGGGATTTCAATCTGTTTTGAAAGGTTTGAACTTTGAAATTTCTCTAACTAGATCATTACTTCAGGTGGTCATTTTCCAATGGCAAAGGATCAATCAATCTCTCTGAAAGATGGTGTCTACAAATTGCAACTTTCCCTCCTTGAAGGCATTAGTGATGAAAGCCACCTTTTTGCTGCTGGATCTCTGATGACACGCAGTGACTATGAAGATGTTGTGACTGAGCGTTCAATTACAAACCTCTGTGGTTACCCTTTGTGCTGCAATTCTCTGCCCTCTGATCGCCCTAGGAAGGGCCGGTTTCGCATTTCCTTGAAGGAACACAAGGTTTATGATCTGCAGGAGACATACATGTATTGCTCTTCAAGTTGTGCTGTTAACAGCCAAGCTTTTGCTAAGAGCTTGCAAGATGAGAGATGCTCAGTTGTAAATTCAGAAAAACTTAATGAGGTTCTGAGATTGTTTGGGAATACGCGTTTGGATTCTGAGGGGAATTTAGGAAAGAATGGAGATTTAGGATTGTCTGGCTTGAAGATTCAGGAAAAAAAAGAAATCAAGGCAGGGGAAGTGTCTCTGGAGCAGTGGATTGGTCCATCAAATGCAATTGAAGGTTATGTTCCACAGAGAGACCATAGTTCCAAGCCTTCACCTTCCAAAAATCACAAAGAAGGTATGAACTTTAAATTTTTAGCTTGGAGTGTGGATAGTGTCTCTCTTTGATTTGTTATATCAGATCCATTGCAGATATGCAACCATTAAGTTGTATCTTTTGAGACTTATGCTTAGGTTCCTGAGAAAAGTGGAGGATATAATTTTTGGCATCAAATAAACTTGGATTGTATGTTGCAGGGTCCAAAGTTAACAATACCATGTCGAGTGGTAAAAAAGACTTCCATATTAGTGAGATGGACTTCATGAGTACTATAATCACTGAAGATGAATATAGTGTCTCAAAAATGCCATCAGGTTCAACAGAGACTGCTTCCAACACTAAATTTAAAGAACCAAAAGAAAAAATGAGTTACATGGATTTAGATGGTCAACTCTCCACATTGGAAAACCCACCTGCTCTCGCAAAGAATGGTTCTGAATGGAAATCAAGTGGATCAATTGGGGAAAAGAGTAAAATAATAAAAAAGGATGATCCTGGTATACAAGAGGTGCCTTCAGCATCAAATCCCTGCCAAACTAGTTTCAATTCAAGTACTGCAGAAGCAGAAGAGGAAATCCAAGCTGAGAAAGTGGCCAAATCAAGTAAAATAATGATCAAATCCTCTCTTAAACCTTCAGGTACTAAGAAGCTTAGTCGCTCTGTTACCTGGGCTGATGAGAAAGTTGATGGCACTGGGAGTGGAAATCTTTGTGAGTTTAGTGATGGGGAAAATAAAGAAAGTCATGAGATGTTTGGCAGTACAGATGTGGGAGATAATGATGATATGCTACGCTTTGCATCGGCTGAAGCTGTGGCAATGGCATTGAGCGAGGCAGCAGAAGCTGTTGCTTCTGGTGAATTTGATGTCACTGATGCTGGTATATAACTGTATACTTTTTAATTTGTGTACCAAGTTAGTTTTCGTTCTAGACAGCTTAATTCAACCCCTAACTTCTTTTTTTCTTCTTGTCTCACATTTATTATCCAGTGTCTGAAGCTGGAATTATTATATTGCCACATTCCCATGATGCTGATGAAGGGGAGTTGATGGAAGACGGTGATCTGCTTGAACCAGAACCCGCTCCTTTGAAGTGGCCAACAAAGCCTGGAATTCCACAATCCGATTTTTTCGACCTTGAAGACTCGTTGTATGACCCTCCGCCAGAGGGTTTTGGTTTAAGTGTAAGTTTTATTCTGTTCAGACCAAGGACATACCAGTTTTTATTTCACTATTTTTGATTTATATTTGACTGTATACAACCTTTAATGTCATTTAGTTGTCTCCTTTTGCGACAATGTGGATGGCTCTCTTTGCGTGGATAACATCGTCTTCTTTGGCTTATATATATGGGAGGGACGAAAGTCTTCATGAAGAATATCTATCAGTAAATGGGAGGGAGTACCCCTGTAAGATTACCTTGGCAGATGGTCGTTCAACTGAAATCAAGCAAACGCTTGCTGGTTGTCTTGCTCGGTCTTTGCCTGGACTAAGTGCTGATCTAAGACTGCCAACACCAATTTCTACTTTGGAGCAAGGAATGGTATTGATCTTGAACCTGTCTGTTTTTTTTCAGTATTGATGGATAATGAAATGAAGAGAGCTGCACTAGTTTTTCCCTTAAGATTAAGGTAAGAAACTGTCATCTACAGAAATTAAGTTAAGAAACTACTTATAAAAAAAAACAAGTTAAGGAACTAAATGCTGATTCGGTCCATTCAAGGGAGAAAAGAAGAAAACCCCTGGAAATATTTTCCTTTTATTAAGTGAGCTATAAGTTACACATTATGTTTTAGTTTTCTAAAATCCAGTCATTTTGGGTTTTGTTTACCCGTACTCATAGTGGTTTCTTGTCTCTAAAATTACTTCCACGTCCATGAAGTATGTACTATAAACTCCTTATTATAGCATAAAGAGAAGTAGCAAGTCAGGTGTATGAAGTCTCTTTAATTCTTTGTGAACTGTCTATGACTAGGCTTACTTTTTTTATTATTCTTATCTATGACTAGGCTTACTAGATGCTTGTTGTTGGACTTTTGTGCCTAGTTTGTTGACTTATTTTTTGCATAGTTCTAAAACTGGAACCATCATTTTATGTTTTGGAGAATTACAAGTCTCATGCCATCTAATTTCCAGGTGAACCAATTACATTTTTATTTCAATGTTTTTTTTGCATGTGTAGGACTAAGTTTTATTCTGCATAGCACGGTGATAACATCAGTTGGTAGATTTGCCACTGGAATCCTGTCTCCTATTGCTGTCAATTGAGTATACAACATGTTCATATTACAAGAGGCATACAAGTTTAAAAGCCAGTGAAGAACTTATGACATGAAATCAATTATGGATGAAAATGTTTTCAGCTTTCCATTCTCTTGTTACCACCTTCCATGAGCTAATTGTATCTGCATTTTTTTTTTTTTTTGAAAAAGATTTGGTTCCAAACATGTTTGGAGCCTTGGGTTCCAACCACCAATAGGAAGATGACATGTGTCCCATCATGTGCAATATATGACTGACTTGGTTGAATGTCATCTTCCTATTTTGGTGGTTGGAGCCCAAGGTGCCAATCATGTTTGCAGCCAAACTTTGTCCCTTTGTATTTTACTCTTAAAGTCCGTTTTGATTGAGGGGGAGGGATGCGGAGTAGAGTAGAGTGCAATTGGCCCAAAATTTGCCTATTTTTAGCCAACTCTACTCTATTCCCCTCTACTCTCCCTCCCTCCCCTCTCAATCCAAACGGGCCATTAGGTATATCGAGAGCCAATAATTCCCTGACTACCAATTTGTATGTTAGGCTTCTTTTCATTTTCATAATCTTCTTGGTGATACTTGTGTCTCTCTTTTCCTTTTATTCTAAGAAATTCAATACTTGTGTCATTATCCCAACAATCCCTACTTTGCAGTTGAATATCCTTTTAAAATCACATGAAAATAATATGTTAGAAAATATATGTTTGTTCCATTTTGGTCATTTTCACACCATGAGATGGTAAGGCGCGACGGTTATGAGGGAATGATATCACATAATTTTAATATATAATTTTCATTTTCAATTCTTTGGCAAAATATCCTCTATAAAGTTAATGTAATCATCCAAAATATCAAATCAATTGTTTTTGATTGGGAGCAATTGCTAAGAATTTTTGATACGAGGGCTGAAGGAATGATGTCATATAATTTTAACATACAATTTTACGCTTCTTTTCTTGGCAAAAAATTATTTCAAGTTAGTGTAATCATCCAAATATCAATGACTTGTTTTTATTTGGTGAGCAAACACTAAGAAGTTTGGATACAGGGGCGCTTGTTGGATACAATGACTTTTGTTGATGCACTTCCAGCTTTCAGAATGAAACAATGGCAAGTGATTGTTCTTCTGTTCATTGAAGCTCTCTCTGTCTGTAGGATCCCTGCACTTACCCCACACATGACTAATAGGAGGATGTTGATGCAGAAGGTACCCTTTATTATATTCTGTCTTATCATCTTATATATTTAACAAGTCATGTGAAATTTTAGGTAGCACCATGCCATGCTTGGCTCATGTCTTTGATTCGCAGTTAGGTATTATAGGAAGTTAAATTATTATATTGCAGTTAGGGGCTTATAGAGTCTTTTTATTTATATTTTTAATATATATATATATATATATATAGTGTTAAAAAGAAGAATAATTTCTTATCAGCCATTTCCGATGAGATTAAATCAGCTTATGAGTCTAGAAATTAGTTTTTTTGGAAAATTAAAGAATATCTGATGTTGAAAGTAAAAAATTTGAGTTCTTGGGTTTTTGGCTGCATTATACTGCTAATAGATGGCTCTCAATGCCAAGATTCATACCTTTGTACTTTAACTTTGTAATGTGGAATCAAGACTACAATTTCTGATCTTTTCCATGTCTTTTGAATAAGGAAAGTTTTAACTGAACTTGCTGGTTATGTTGTTGGCAATATAGGTGTTGGATGGCGCCCAGATAGCTTTGGACGAATACGAGGTTATGAAGGATCTCGTGATTCCACTTGGCAGAGCACCTCATTTCTCATCTCAAAGTGGAGCTTGATTGAAAAAAAGAAAAAAAGCCACTCTAATTGCCCATTTCATCTTGTGGTTTTCATCAGTCATGGTGACTAATAATTATTGTGCTTTTTGTCATACTCTTCTCTGAAATTATGGGTTTATGGGCCAACATAAAGTTCCCTTTGAAAGTTATGTGGACGGTTTGATTTTGGCCATGAAATCTAGTATGACAATTTGACAACCTGGTTTCAAGAATGAGAGGGAAGAAATTGTTGCTATCTTGTGTAATATGCATCGTGAAAGAGTTAAATTTTTGAGCTTTATTGTACATACTGAATATAGGGAAGGAAATTCTACATTAACTATTTGTTTTTGCAGAATGTTTGTAACTGGTAATATCAGAAACACTAGGGATGACCTCATGTTCTCTTGTTAATGAAAGAAAAAGTTTATACATGCCAAAAGGCCCAAAAGTTTATAGATTGGATTTGATCTCTACTTATGCATCTTCATAGTGAAGGAACTGGTTTAATGAGATAATTGTGAACTGTTTTTTTTCTTCTTAACTATTATGATAATATGTAATTGAATGATTGCTTCCAATAATAACTATTTATAAAAATTCAATTAGTGTTTTAGCCAGTTTATATAGAACAATCATTATAGATTGAGCTTCATGAGTGTAATTTCTATCAAAACTATTTATTTGAAAAAATTACTAAACAACTGTTAGATAAAAGCCAAGAAAATAACAAAATTTGGCTACAAACCAACAATAAGAATATATGTGCTCATCGAAGGGTGCTCTTGAGCTCTTGGGCACGTGGAAGCAGTGAGGTTCTTGCTTTTTGCAAGAAGTGGAGTGCCCTCTGTTAAGTGAGGGCATCAGTGGGTTTTTTTTTTCCCTGGGTCCCTTTACTAGCAGAGTAGACGTAGAGGGGTAGTTTTATTCATTTGCAACGTGGGGTGCTTAAGGCAAAGGAGGCAGAAGTGAAGGGTTATGGTAGAAGAGTTAGAAGAGCTATGGAGAAAGTTGTCCTTCACAGAGGAAGAAGACGAGGGCATCATGTTAGGAAATAATAGCACCAAAGTGGCCAAGGCAAGGGGCAGATTGTGCGGAGTGTTAAAAATCCTTACCCACAAGAGTGTTCATGTGGAAGCTCTAAGGAAAAACCTGAGAATGCTCTGGAAACCGAGCAAAGGGGTCAACATAAGCGAGTTGGACGATGACTTGTTTCTTGCAGAGTTTGGGGACGAAAGGGACAAGAAGAGGATAATGAACATGTCACCATGGAGCTATGAGAAACAGCTGGTGATCATCCAGGAGTTTGAAGGGGAATTAACGCCGAGAGAGATGGAGTTGAAATGGTGTCCTTTTTGGGTCCAAATCCTTAACTTACCTTTTAAGTGTAGAACCAAAGAAACGGCACGGGCAATTAGGTCGAAACTCAAGTTTGTTATGGAAGTGGATGTCGCTGACTCAGGAGTGCAATGGGGCAAGTATCTTCGAGTAAGGATCAAGGTAGACATTACAAAAAAGCTTGTGAGGGGAAAGAAGGTTACCATTGAAGGGGGAGAGAGCCGGTGGATACAGTTAAGATATGAATGACTCCCCAACTTTTGCTATAGGTGTGGAATCCTCAGTCATGCGTTAAGAGAATGCCTGGAAACGACGGATACCAACGGTCAAAATGAGGAAGAACATATGCAATATGGGGCATGGTGGAGGGGTGAGCCGGGTAGGAGAGGTGTGGTAGAGTTGGAGAAATAGAGTAATAGGCCGAATAGAGGGAAGGTGGTAATTGGGGGGGGGGGGGGGGGGGCATCAAAGAAGGTGGTGGAGATGGCGGAGCAGGCTAAAGCGCCTGAAAAGCCATGCGAAGGGAGTAGGGCATACGTGGCGATGAGGACAGATCAGAGAGAAGAAACAAAAATTCTGGAGAAGCTAACCCACGAGCTTTCCTATCAAACTGCGCAAGACTTGCATGAAAAAGGAAAGATTAGTGAAGGGGAGGGAAAGCTAGTTGAGCTGAATGCCCAAACTAGTGTAAGCACCTCGAACTTACCCACTGACACAGGGGAGTAGCTGCCATGCATGTTATGGGAGCAAACACCCATCCTAGGTAATATGCCTGAATTCAAGTACGTGGTGGTGCCAAATAAAGATCAAGAAAATACTGTGGAAAGCCTAACACCCTGGGTTTCAGATATGGGCCCGATGGCCATGTGTTACGATCCAAATGAGCGGTGGGTTACATCCAAGCTCAGCCCAACGAGTGGGCATTGGAAAAGGTTGGCCAGGGAAGCAAAACAAAGTAAGCCTAAAGGGGGAAAAAGCCTAAAAAAAAAAAAACGGAGTGGTCTGACTCCTTTACAAGAGTTAGACCCCAACGCAATTGAATTGAAAAGGAGAAAGAATCAGAAATAGAGTGAGGCGTTAAGGTGGGAAGAACAACAAAGAAAGGAAGAACACAAGGATGGCGGAGAGGCGATGGCTGCGGCGTAGGACTGCCGAGCCTTATGAGTATCTTCGCTTGGAATTACTGGGGTCTCAGGTCTTCTCTGGCAATTCGAAATCTCACTGATGTGGTGAAAGAGAAGGACCCATTGTTTGTGTTTTTGTTTGAGACGAAGGTCGGTGTAGGTAGAATAAAAGAAATCCAAAACAAGCTCAACTTCACATAAGGTATTGTGGTCCCAAGTGATGGCAGAAGTGGGGGTCTAGCTTTAATTTGGAGGGAAGGTACAGAGGTTTACTTTAAGAGTTGTTCGCACTTTCACATTGACGTGGTGGTCCAAGATGGGTCAACGCAAAATCTATGGAGGGCAACCAGTTTCTATGGCCATCTCGATGCGAGTAAGCGGCAATCTTCATGGTAGCTCTTTAAAGCTCTGAAGAATCAGTGTACGATGCTGTGGGTTGTGTTTGGTGACTTCAACGAAATTACACATCAAAATGAAAGCTTGGATGGAAGGAGAGGGAGCTGAAATAGATGGAGGGATTTTAGGAAAGCTTGAGTAAATATGGTCTATTTGATTTGGGTTTTGTTGGACAATGCTTTATGTGGTGCAATGGGCGTTTTGGGGAACAAAGGATGCTGCTCAGACTTGACCGAATGGTGGCAAATTCAAGTTGGTCGGAGCTCTACCCGGAAGCCAGAGTATACCACAAGTCCATGTCTAGCTCTGATCACTGCTTACTTACTTTAACTTTGAAAAATGTACATCCTAGGAAATCGGTAAAGAAACGTTTTCAATTTGAGGCCATGTGGGTGAGGGAGGAAGGATGTAAGAATGTGGTGGAAGGGGCTTAGGACCCAGATCGTGGGGATTTGGGGTATAGCATCATGGATAGATTGAAGAGATGTAAAGTGAGCCTCCAAGGTTGGAATTGGAGAGTATTCGGGAACGTGAATAGAGTGTTGAAGCAAAAACAGGAGAGATTACAACAATTGGAGGGTCTTAATTGTTTGCACGAGAAGGCGGCAAAGATTCAAGGGCTAAGAAAGAAGATTAATGAGATGTTAACCAGAGAGGAGATTATGTGGAATCAAAGTTCCAGAGGCTCTTGGATTAAGTGGGGGGATCGCAATACAAAGTTTTTCCACGACACGGTAAGTCAAAGACTAAGGCGAAACAAAATAATAGGTATACAGGGGGCCGATGGAGCTTGGCAGGAGAATCAGGAAGATATTGAAAGCACCATTCTTGGGTACTTTGAGACGATCTTCGAGATAGATCATCCATCTCAGTTCGACGCAAGTCTGGGTGCTATCGACCAAAGGGTTACCCAGGATATGAACGAAAATCTTGTGGCAGATTTCAAGGCAGAGGAGATTAGGCGAGCTTTCAACCAGATGCAGTCCATAAAGGCACCCGGGCCAAACAGTATGTCCCCTATTTTCTACCAACAATATTGGGAAATTGTAGGCCCTGAAGTGATAAAATGTGTTTTAGATACACTCAACTCTAGTGTGTTGCCCTATGGTATAAATGAAACATATATTTGCCTCATCCCTAAGGTGAAATCCCCCCAAAAAATCATGGAGTATTGTCCCATCAGCCTGTGTAACGTTATTTATAAGCATTTCCAAAGTGCTTGCAAATAGGCTTAAAAATATCCTGGTTGAGATTACCGATGAGTCCCAAAGTGCCTTTGTACCGGGTAGGCTTATTTTGGATAATGTCTTGGTGGCATTTGAAACGATGCACAGTATAGATCAGAAGAGAAAAGGGAAGGAAGCGTTCATGGCGGTTAAGCTCAACATGAGCAAAACCTATGATAGGGTTGAATGGGCGTACTTGAAGGCCATGATGAGGAGGATGGGCTTTAATGAAAGGTGGATTTCTCTCATATTGATGTGTGTGAGTACGGTGGAGTATTCGGTGTTAATTAATGGGGAAGAAAAAGGTAAAATCATCTTGACTAGAGGGTTGAGGTAGGGGGGATCCTATTTCCCCTTATCTCTTCTTGTTATGTGCCAAGGGCTTATCTGCTATGATTAAGAAGGAAGAAAGGGAAGGTCTCTTAAAGGGGGTGGCTGTAAATAGAGAAGCCCCGCAAATTTCCCACCTATTGTTTGCGAATGATACTATTGTGTTTTGTAGAGCATTTGTAGAGGAGTGTGATAGATTAATAAAAGTGTTGGAGGACTATGAGGGGGAATCAGGGTAGAAGCTAAACAAAGAAAAAACTTCCCTTTTCTTTAGCAAAAACACACAAAAGGAACCAAAAGAATATGTGTAGCAAAAATTTGGGGTCCAAATCATCCAACATCATGAGAAGTATCTAGGATTACCTCCGTTAATTAGGAAGGGGAAGAGAAAAGCTTTCAATCGAATAAAAGACCAAGTTGGAAGGCATATAGCTAGATGGAAAGGTAGATTGTTGTCTAATGCTGGTCGGGAGGTGCTCATTAAGGCCGTGGCCCAAGCCACACCCACGTATACAATAAGTTGTTTCAAGCTCCCAGACTCACTTTGTAATGAGCTAAACTCTATGATGAGCAACTTTTGGTGGGGACAAAAATATAAGGAGAGGAAAATGGTGTGGATGTCATGGAAGAAGATGTGCACAACGAAGGAAAAAGGCGGAATGGGCTTTAGGGACTTGAAAGCTTTTAATTTAGCACTCCTCGCTAAGCAAGGATGGAGGATCTTGACAAATCAGAACTCTTTGGTTCATAGAATCTTTAAGGCAAAATATTTTGCGAAGAATACCTTCTTGGAAGCCGAGTTGGGTAGAAGGCCTTCCTATGCTTGGAGGAGCATCATGGCAGCAAGGAAAATAGTTGGAAAGGGAGTGAGGTGGGCTATTGGCAATGGGGTGAAGGTGAGCATTTGGGATGACCAGTGGCTTCCAACCCCGGAAGCTTTTAAAGTAGTAAGTCCGAAACCCCCTCAGCCCAAGGCTGAAGTAGTGGCAGAGCTTATAAACATTGATAGGCGAAGCTGGGATGTTGCAAAAATTAGGAGAATGTTCCTTCCCCATGAAGCCAATGTTATCCTTGGCATTCTTTTAAGCCCTTGGTTGCCTAGGGACTCCCTAATCAGGGGCGGAGGGAGGGGGGGGCGAGGGGGGGCAGGTGCCCCCCCTGAACTTCCAAATTTTTTACTAATAATGGCAGTATATTGCATTAAAATGTATTATTTGCCCCTCTACACAAAAGCCAAAAAACTTTTCCTTAACTAGAACTCTTGAGACTACCATAACTCTAATATAGAACTATGCGTCCCACCTAGTAACCATTAAAAAAAAAAAACCTATGCTACTGATATATGCCTATACGGAATAGGAATCACAGCATCCTAATACTAATAGAACTCTAAAAAAAAAAGTGTATATATGATACAGTGTAAAGCATGCCTCCCATATTTAAAAAAAAAAAAAAAAGTTTTTGAATGTTTTTAAAATTAAGTAAAGGGAGGAAAATAATTTGCTTTTAAGAAAAAGAAATTTTAAATTTGGTAATTCATTTGGTCAAATATTTCTATGCTCTACTCTTTCTCCATATCTCTCTAATTTAGAGAAATTAAAAATGAGAAGTTAGAAGTAATTAGAACCCCTCCAAATCTCTCCATTTCCTTTCTTAAAAAAAAATCCAAATAAGGTAATTTATCTTACTTTCCCTCGCTTTACTTTACTCCCATCTATTCAAACAAGCTATTAGAGTTTCTGTTGAGTTTTTAAAAGCATTCAAGTTGAGTTTTTTAAAGAATTCAAGTCATTGAGTCACGTTTATATAGTCACAGGTATATTGCATACTCTTAATATTCACGTTTAAATTTTTTTAGATTAGTTTTTAACTTTCAATTTTGTCTTTTAATCTTGCCCCCCTTGACCTAAATTCCTGGCTCCGCCACTGTCCCTAATATGGGCATGGACACCAAAGGGTATGTTTACGGTCAATAGTGCATATAAGGTGGCCCAAACTCTTTTGCGAGAAGCGCATCCCAAGTTAGAAGGAGGGGAATGTTTAGATACAGCTGGTATGAAAAGCTAATGGAAACAAATTTGGAGTTTGAATTGTCCAAATAAGGTTAGAATGTTTATGTGGAGAGCATACTCAAATATACTTCCAACCAAGTATCAGTTACAAGCTAGGGGTATTGGGAGGGTTGACGTTTGTGACTTATGTGGGGGCTGTGAAACATCTGGGCATATTCTGTGGGGGTGCAAAGTGGCAGGGGAGGTGTGGAGTAACACAAGATTGAAGCTGCCTCTGTTGGAGGTCATACCAAGGGACTTTGTTGATATAGTATGAGACTTTTTAGAGAGGTGGCCTGAGATTGATTGGGAGTTGTTTGCAGCCACAACTTGGGGTCTGTGGAACAACAGAAACACGGTACGCCATGGGGGTAAGTGTAAAAGCCCAGAGCTGATAGCCCGTGAGGTGGCTGCTTATACGAGGGAAGTCAGATAGCTTAAAAATGTAAAGAACAGACTTGCACTTTCACACGGACAATCATGGACCCCTCCAAACAAAGGATTCTACAAGATAAATGTCGATGGAGTGGTGTTTAAGGAATTGGGATGTTGTGGAGTGGGAGTGGTCATAAGAAATGAATACGGATAGCTAATGGGAGCAATGAGCAAAAAGTGGGATTTTCCCCTGAAAGCATTGGGAGTGGAGGCCAAAGCAATTGAGGAAAGTATTATTTTTGCAAGGGAACTAAGCCTAAAGAAGGTAATTTTGGAAAGTGATGCCCAGGTTGTTGTTAAATCCCTGATAGAGAAAAGCATGGCGCCAAGCTCTATTATTATGGTGATTGAAGGAGCAAAGTTGAGCCTACGTGGTTTTGACTCATGGGTAGTCAACCACATTTGCAGAAATTAGAATTCTGTAGCACACATTATGGCACAAAATGCCAGGTTTGTATCTGATGTTAATGTTTGGGTGGAAGACACCCCACCTGTTATTGAGCAACAGATTTTGTATGATGTATCCCTATTGAATGATTTTATAGTTTAATGAATGGGAAATTTATTTGGTTATCAAAAAAAAAAAAAAAAAAAGGAATATATGTGCTCATTTATTAAACCACACATAAGTGATTATATACGATCATTTTAAGCGAGTCATGTGCAATATAAGGACACATGCCATCTATTATTATTGCTTGTTTTGGGTTTGGTGCATTTCATTATGTAATAGGGTTGTATGGTCTTTTGGACTACAATTAAGTTTGTAGCCAAAATTTGTCTAAAAAGAAAAATGGTAAAATGAGAAGTTGCTACCTTTCTAGGGTAATCTTGGGTTTCAAAAATTTAATTCCTCTTTTAACTTTTAACTGAAAAAATTCAAGCCCTTGACCGGTGCTTTTAATTTAGGAGAGAACTAAAAGGCTTATTCCTCACTTATAGGTATGTACAAGTCGAGCTTACCTAAACAAAACAAGAAAAATGAGAAGGAGCATAGCTAGGCTAGCATGCAATCAATATAGAATTACCTAAACGCTACCTTTTCAATTAATAAGGTTGAGACTGTCACAAGAAGCCTATATACCTTCTCATCAAATGCGTAAACACAATAGTCATTTGAATTTAGTAAAAACCCAATAACAGGCTTAAGTATGTGTTGCACTAGTGCAAGAAACTTCCGAGGTTTCATTTACATTCAGCCACCAAGAAGCCATGATTTTTCTTTTTCTCCTTCCTAATCACCTCACCCCTTTCCTTGAGAATTTAAGTCCAGAATGACTAAAATATGTTTTAGACTTTTAGTCATGTAACTAGCAAACTAGGTTGAAAAATATTGATTATATGTTGTTTTTAAAAGGTTGAAAAGGTATGCATTGTATTCATCAAAAGAAGAAAAGATGTGACAAATACAAATTAAATTTGCAAGCATTTTGCCTTGTACCATAGGAATAAACTCAAAAAGCAAACACTTGATTTAATCAGAGAAATTCCCCACATGCAAACACCATCACATGGTCTAAACCTGTACAGTCAATTCCTGCGAGTATAGCTCCAATAGCAGATATTGGCTCCGTAAATTCAATTAAGGCAGCAGCAGCAAGTGACCCATGGCAGCTGCCAGTAGCCCCAAATATGCAGCTAGCCACAGCTGCACCCCAACTCCGAGGGGACCCATGTAGAGAGATACAGGATGATAGAATGCCTATAAAAATTTTAATTAAGCCCAAATATTTAATTAATAAAAAATATTTTAAAAATATTATACTCTTTTCAAATGTTGGAACATTTTATTTATAGGTTTTACCATATTTGCGTTAGTTTAAGAGTGTAAAAATTTTCAAACTCCCAAATTTTACTTTTCCTTTCTCTCTCTATCAAACTAAAATTAGAATTAATATTTTTTTAGGCAAATTTATTACTAAAATCTATTTTTCAATAACTAAAGTTCAACATTTCTAGGAGAGACAATGACCATTTAAAATATGATATTTACTCTGATACTAATTGTTTTCAATATATTTAGAATTAAAAGTTTTTTAATACATTTTATAAATATATGGAAATAGTCCAATTAATTTATTAAATTATAGTGTAAAATGTTGGACTGTTTTTTCTAATTCAAGTATCGCTAATAAAATATTAAGTAATAATACATTTAATATTTGCATTTTGTCCCAAAATGTGTTGAGTTAGCCCTAGACTAGCCCTATTTTTGCCGGTGATGAATATGAGCGAGGTTTGAAAAGAATATGTTTGAAACTGAATTGAGATATTCAATAGAAATGATACCGTTTAAAATTTACAAGTTTTTTGAGTATTTTATTTTATTTGTAATACTCTATGCATATAAAAAAAAACCGTCATAGCAATGTGACCATATTTGCATAAAATGCATTTAACATGGTTAATTTTCATGATTTTGGCATCATCATAATAGTATTAGTGCATAAGAAAAAAAAAATAGAACCCAATTCAATCAAGGCTAAAGTTGTTAAAAAAAAAAAAATTTACATTGATGGCTTTTCAAAAAAGTGTTCAACGAGTACCATCATTGGGATATTGGAAGAAACCAACAAAGACCTCACTTTAAGTTGTCCTTAAATAGTATTCAACCTATTCAATATAAGCACGACCACATTGAATGAAACAGGTAGCTAGATTGAGATCTTTCTTACTTGCTAGTAAATCAAGTGCGCTTGCACCTTGTAGGGGGCAGATTTTTCGTCGCCAATATGATATTTGAGAAGGCAAGACTGAGACTCGACTTTGAGCTTAGACTATGGCCCAAAGGCTTTCGGTGAAGTGTGAAAGGCTCATTTTTGCTCAAGGTCCAGATTGCATCCAACAAATATTATAATAACAAAAATACCCCCTGCAAAGATAAGTTACGACAAAGGTTGGCCCACCACATTCAGTGCTTAAATAATAGTCCAACAGTAAAAAGAGAAACGTCCAATAGTAGATGCTTGACAAATTAATTAAGGTATTCGCATAATAAAAATTATGCATGTGCTTTGTAGTCGGTAAATATAAAAGTGGATCCATTATAACAAATACACAAGAGGAAAATGGTCTAGCAATGAATATGACAGACCTCTAGTGGTAACGTCTGATAAGTTAATAAATGTATTTACATGATAAAAATTATATATTTTTCTCATTATTATTAAGCCAACATGAGGGAAAACTTCCATAGTATCTAAGACATTATGGCCTTCATTATACTAGCAATAAATAAGGATTAAAGGCTTCATAATTACAAGTAAAAGAGGAAAATTTAGGATGGAATGAAGGGAGAGAAAACCCCCCAGCTTAGTGCAGCAAATATTTAACTAAGGTTCTTATGCCCATGATGGAATATGTGGAAGGATGTATGGTAAATGATGGAAACTACTTTTATGCGAGTAGGTGAGCAAATATATGGTGATGTGGGAATAAAATGGTAGAGGAACTTGGCTATTTTTGGCCATGGTGGAGAGAGACTGATTATAGCTAATCATGAGACCTTTATGGTGCTGGGTTTTGTTAGAAAATGGAAGGAATATTTGTGAGTTGATGGGTATGAGCATTTATGAACTAAAAAGGAACTTATTTATGAAATAAGTGTTGAAAATAGCAAGATTGATGAAGACTTTGAGAGGATTTCGTCCCCCTAATGAGTAGATGGTTCTTTCCTTTTATAGTGAAGCTTAGGGAGCAATTAGCAAAAGCCTAAAACGTTGGGTCCAATTAGCAAGAGAATTTTCATAATATCTATCATGAGATTTAGCCAAAAATGGTGTGAGCTCATTTTTGAATGTTTGTCTCTTTTGGGCTGTTGGAAAATCTAGTTTTGCATCTCATGCAAAACACACAGTGGAAGCAACAATCACAGATCTACTTCATTCATGAGAGATAATATTTAACCTTGAATTCTAGAATAAAGAATAAAAAACGTACTTTGATGCTGTGAAATTCAAAACCAAGACTTGAGAATACCTCTAATCTTCATCTCAATTCCACATAGTGCCCAAGAAGAGTGGTCTCTCAATCAATCTTTATGTACGTTGATTATCAAAGAAAGTCCTTCTTCTTCTCCTTGTAGAGAAAAACTGTTTTCTTTTCTTTTCATCATATGTACATTTTAACTACCTTAGTAGTTTCTTTATTTAATAAATCTTATTAAATAAAAACTGATTATCTAATTGGGTTGGCCTTTTGGGCTTGCCCGATTAGGCTTTAGTTTGTGGCTTGAGATGGGACCAAAGGGAACAAATAAGACTTTAGCTCTAATGGGCCTTGGGCTTATCTGTCAACTCTTAACAAGTCCAAAGTTATCATTAATTATATTTAATACCACTATATAAATATAATTGCACTCTAGTTCTTATTAATAAATTATATCCCAAGACTTTAATGATATCATTTGACCCCTCTATGAAATATTCATAGTGAATAAAGTCATAAAGAACTGTCACTTTGTAAACAACTATTTTATTTTTGAGTAACTGGTTTAATCTTTTAGTTATTCACATTTATTAAAATCCGATTTCAATAAATATAAGCTTTAGTAACTCCTTACTAAAGTGGGTGCCCTGAATAATCAGTTCCCATTAAACTTATCTCAAGGAGAAATTTCGTGTCTCTATAAAAAGAGATTATGGATTCCATCTTGAGAATATGTGTTCCCTCAACGCTATGTGTGGTTACCTAATATACTGAGGTTTCGACCGTGAATATTAGATCTCACTCCTGATATATCAAAGTAACATATATTTCATGATCAAGTTCATTATCTTCTCATGATTGAAAGTCTATGAAATTAGAAGTCGTGAGATTAATTATTCAGGTGACAGTTGTTGATTAAATAATTAATCTCACAACGGTCTAGTTTAATATGTCTTAACACTTAAGACACATCAACACATTAACTAGAAGTCTCTATTTCCATGATCAAGACAAACCATCTTAGTTGATGTGTTATAATCATCGCAGATGAAACGTCTAATTTCATCACCTACTATGAACTATATTTTGAGTTTATAAGAAACTTGTGATTTATATTTTCTGTGACCAAATCACATACAATGCATCTCAAGGACTATGATAATGTCCCATTAGTTCATTTATAAATAGTCTCATATAATTAAACAATTTAATTATTTATGACATGCTAATAAATTGGATTTTAGGGAATAAACCCCAACATGGGCAATGTCAGATGGAGTTGAAATTCAAAGCATCTAACCTAGGATTTGGCCAAAAATGGTGTGATTTGCTTTTGGGTATTTTATCTTCTTTGGATAATGTCATTAAGTGTTGAGATTTGGAGATTGATCTCAGCCAATAAGATCAAGACATACATGGGGCTAGAACTTGGTTGCTGCAACTAAGTTTTGAGCTTTAAAAAGTAAGAGCTATCACCCCAAGCCAGGTGTCAAGCTTTTAGTCTACTTCAGGGAGCTTTGCTGGAGATCTTTTTATGTCCTCCAAACCACATTTCCCTAAATTTCCCCTTTAGGAATTCATGGGCTTGGTTCATGAATTAGTTTTTAGATATTTTTAGTACTTCAAAAGCTAGGTTGCTGAAATTTAGATGATTTGGTCATGGCTTCCTCCAGCAGTAATTGAAACTTAGGGATGAAGAATGACATTTATTGCATTTTAGCTTTTTGGTGTTAGCCCAGCCCTTTAGTACTGTTCACGTCAGAAATGGCAGTGGCAAAGAGGCTGATGGGATAGGTGGCCAACTCTTAATTTGGTTTGGGAGATTAGTTGCTTCTTGAGATGCTCTCTAGCAAAAGGTAGAACTGAAGGGAGTTCTCCTGTTAGGTCAGTTTGCACACGAGTTTTTTTGACTAAATTTCATGTTGAACTTGGCCATGAGGGCTGAGTATTTCGATGGGCCTCTGACTTGGCGGTTCTCTCCACTTGAGCCTATCCTTTTGCCTTCTCATTATGAGCCCTACAAATTTTAGCTTTTTGGTGTCAGCCCAGCCTTTTAGTACTGTTCACGTCAGAAATGGCAGTGGCAAAGAGGCTGATGGGATAGGTGGCCAGCTCTTAATTTGGTTTGGGAGCTTAGTTGTTTCTTGAGATACTCTCCAGCAAAAGGTAGAACTGAAGGGAGTTCTCCTGCTGGGTCAGTTTGCACACGAGCTGTTTTGAATAAATTTCATGTTGAACTTGGCCATGAGGGCTGAGTATTTCGATGGGACTCTGACTTGGCGGTTCTCTTCACTTGAGCCTATCCTTTTGCCTTCTCATTATGAGCCCTACAAAATGGACAAAGTTTTTATATATTGCCATGGATTTTTATTCCACATGGGTTTTAGTTGTTGGCAAAAATGAAATATATTCATGAGCTTTAATAAATATTTATGATAGATTTTGGGTATTAATTTCCATGGGTTTAAAATAACAATATGTATAGCTTCTCATAATTTTTGCCATTGATTATTTGTAAATGAAATTTTCTTTGGACCTTTTAAATAGTAAACCTCCAATGTTTCTTGTGAATAATCTTTTCCATGGGTTTTAATAGAGGCAATATCTATGGGTTTCAAATAAAATATGGTAACAACCACTATAATGGAATAATGTGATTTTCTCATGGGTCTTTCTATAGATAATCATAGTAGGCTTGTAAAGTGAATACTTACCATGAGTTTTGGAAATAAATATTTTGAATATTGTGATATAAATAGTGACCATGGGTTCTTATTATGTAAATTCCATGGGTTTATAATATAGTATGAAATAAATACATGTCATAGGTCTAAAATAAATAATCATAACTTTTTCATGGGCTTTTATACTAGTAACAAAAATTCATAATTCTCCATGGGCTTGATATATGTTTGTCATGGGTTTTGGAAAAATGAATAATGTTACCTAACATAAATAGTTACCATGGGTTTATAATAAATAAATGTCATGAGTTTAAAATAAATAATCAGAACTTTCCATGAGCTTTTATATTAGTAACAAAAATTCATAATTCTCCATGGGCTTGATATATATGTTTGCCATGGATTTTGGAAAAATGAATAATGTTTCCTAACATAAATAGTTACCATGGGTTCATAATAAATAAATGTCATGGGTTTAAGATAAATAATCATAACTTTCTATGGGTTTTTATATTGTAACATAAATTCATAATTCTCCATGGGCTTGATATATGTTTGTCATGAGTTTGGAAAAGTGAATAGTGTTACGTAACATAAATAGTCACCATGGGTTTATTAATAAATAGATGTCATGAGTTTAAGATAAATGATCATAACTTTCCATGGGCTTTTATATTAGTAGCACAAATTCATAATTCTCCATGGGTTTGATATATGTTTGTCATGGGTTTTGGAAAAATAAATAGTGCTACGTAACATAAATAGTCACCATGGATTTTATAAGATAGATTTCATGAGCTTGTAATATTATAATAATGGGTTTAAGAACTTAAAGCATTGTTCATCGTTGGACTTTAAGTGAAATGCTTGTGATATAGTATTTTGTCAAATATTGATAACTTTGGGCTTTTTACTAAATAGTGCCAAGTAGTTAACTTGAGTTTTTAATAGTGCCAACGTAAATTGGGCTTAGTTAAATAATGATAATAAAATTGAATAAGATATGAGTTTTTGGATTTTTGTGATGGTTTATATTGTGGCCCAATTTAGATAATGAGATAGAAAATATTTGTGGGCCAATGAGATAAGAAATATTCATGGAGGCCCAAAATAATTTATGGATGATATTTTGGTATTTTTTGGTGAATAAATAAATATGATTAAATAGGATTAGAGCATATAGCATGAGTGAAAAAAATGCACCTTAACACACCTCTCAGAAGTTTCCTGAATCCTTCGTCGCTCCAATTCTTACCCCCAAGAATTTTGAAACTCTCAATACTTGATCAATTCGGTTCCCTCCGTCTTTTCTCCATATCCTCTCAACACTACTACATGGACAGTTTACACTAAATTCCCCCTTATTTAATTTGGATTGTTGTATATGGATCAATTTTAAAATTATAGATATCAACGTACACCTAAATCCCTTTTTGTGATATATTGTAATTAAAATTGTCTCGTTGCTTGTATTTTGGAGGAGCTATACGCCATATTCTATTTTCCTTTTTGGGTTCTTTATTTTGGGTATGTAAATAAATTATGCTTAATTTTTTAGATTATTTCTTTTTTTATAACTATTGTTGGGGATTTTTTTGAGAAAGCCATGGCCCTTAGCTTCGCCACTCATTGCCCTCTATAATATATGTATCCAATATATTATTATTATTATTTCTTTTCTTCTTATATTATTCTTGGCAACCAGACTGGCCAAACTTCAATTTAAGTGAATGGAACCCTAGAAAATACACAAAATCCTAATAATTAGAACACATAGAATATAGCCTTTTTATATATAGAAAAACCTTTCTGGATTTTCCAAAAACACTATACCCTTTGTTTGGTCATTATGAAAATGGTATTTAAAGACTCAAGTTCCTGAACCCAAAATAAAGAAACCCTAAAATTAAATATCTAATTTGTTCAACTTTCTTAGATTTTCTAAGCAACTAAACATGATAATCATTGAAAAGGTTATAAATAAACACTTATAACTACTATTATCCTTTGTTTTTATTGGCTTGATTCTGATTCAAATTTAGTGTCCGCTTGGGATCTGCTTATTTTGCTGAAACTAAAAATTTTTTGTTGAAAGTACTGTAAATAAAGATAAAAATTAGTTGAAGTAGTACAGTAAGACTCATAAATAGTACCAAAAAGTGCAGTGGGACCCATGAATAGTAGTAAAAATAAGCTGAATAGTAAAATAAGTTGGCAAAAATAATCTTTGTCAAACTGACACTTAGTGTGCGTTTGGGTTAGGATTAAAAATTAAAATTATTTCACTATTCAGCTTATTTTTGCTACTATTCATGGGTCCCACTATATTTTTTGGCACTATTTATGAGTCCGTACTATTTCAACTAACTTTTACCTTTATACTTTCAGTAATAATTTTTTAGTTTCAGCAAAATAAGTTGTATCCAAATCCAAAAACACCCTTAGTGTGCGTTTGGATTTGGATGAAAATTATAAATTATTTTACTATTAAGCTTATTTTTGCTACTATTCATAGGTCTCATTGCACTTTTTGATACTATTCATAAGTCCCACTATATTATTTCCACTAATTTTTACCTTTATCTATAGTATTTTCAGTAATAAATTTTCAATTTCAACAAAATAATTGGTATCTAAACAAACCCTTGTGTCACAAAATGAACACGTGGCAGCTAAAGGTGAAACCTTTATCAAGTGCAAGTTGCAACGAACTCGCGACCTAGCTAGGTCGCAATTAGGCCGCGACTGGGAACAGACATTCTGCATTGTCTTTGTTTTCTGCCAGCTTTATCAATAAATCAAGACTATTTTGCATTAAGGACGTGTGAAAAGAGTGTGAGCAAGACTAACTAGATATACCACATACATTATTTTTTTTCTTTTTTTGGGATTAATAAAAGTTTATATATATATATATATATATATATATATATATTTATATAGAAAAGCATACCAAGATCATGTAACAAACTACGAGGGGCATTGCAAAAGTCACAGTATAAAGGCTAGAATGGCAGAAAAGTTTTACGAACTGGGATAATGTTGATCTTCCAGAAACTTCCATTTATCTCTTATATATTTTCTTTATGTGGAGAGAAGCATATGACCAAGTTGATCTTAGAATGCCTTTTACCTTTACAATGTAAGAGACAAGTATACTCAAAAGTCCAAAGTACAATGGATTACAAAGCATAACATATTATCTGAGGTAATGAGGTAATTACACTCCATAACATGGCATTATGGGAAGAAACACCCTTGATGCAAGCACCATACTCATAGCTAATCCCTCGGGATGTTGTGCACACCCCATTGAGCCAGCAAATGAAACACCGACACCAGAGCCCTCCCGAATGAATGAAGTGTCATTAACAAGAATAACTATAGCTTCATCTGCACCTTTTATGTCCAACGTACTTCACCATATTGTTCAAGAAACTAAAACCCAAATGGTGAGTAAGACATTGTGAGATTTTATACACCTTACCTTATGTAATATGTATCAAGGAATAAATCACTATTTACATACATGATTAGCATGGGCATATGTATATTTAAAAAAGCATTGGTTTGTTTTAATTGCTTAAAGAATTACTCAAAGAAATTAGGAATTTTTTTTTTTATAGGTAAGCTACATATGCACCCAATTGGTTTTGAATCTATAACTTCACCCGCCATCCTCACTTGTGAGAGAAGGAAGTTCAATTTGAGCTAGGACTCATTGGCATTAGGAAATAGGAAATTGAAAACCCAATTCATTACTTTTAGATTGTGTTTGTTTCGGGTGAAAAATCCTTACGGAAAATATTTTACACCCGACAAAGTGTTTGGGTGAATCAGAAAATATGGTCAAACTGAAATCAATTTCAGTTTGACCGTAAAATTTTGACCCATTCAATGTAAAATCATTTACACTTCTATTTTACCTTCAACCGAATTAAACTCTTATTTTCCGGGCTCTACCCAAACCAAGAGAGAGAGAGAGAGAGAGAAAGAGAGAGATCACCTAGCATATTTTTCGGCGTATATACATATTTTTTTACGTGCAACCCAAACACTGGAAACCATTTTTTGACATATTTTCCATAACGTAACCAAACAACTAAAAATATTTTCATCTAAAAATATTTTGCACTCGGAAAACATTTTACATTGAGCCAAACACAGTCATAAAAGAACCTACAAATACATGTTTACCTGTAAACAAATATATTACCAGAATAAATAGAAATAAGAAAAGGGCATCATTGTTAGGCATATATTGGCAAGACTTAGGCATATCTCAGTTCAAGTTTGTTCACATGCCATATTTGACATCAACCGATCGAGCTGATATTGTAGTTACTCAAATTGACTTATCCATGGATCTTGAATCCAAAACCTTACCCTTCAATCTTTAAGGGGTAAAAAAAGTGTCATTTGAGCTAGAGTCCATTAACTACCTTACCAATATTTAAAAAATGCAATCAAACATGTTTACAAATATTCATAATAAGAATGATGAAGCCAAGAGCCTTGTAAATCAATTGACACTTCTTGGTGTTGGAGTTTCCAACGGGTAAGTATCAATTGTCACTTCTTATATGTTTAGTAGTCATGTGAAATTCTCGTTAGCATTATGTCAAGCTTGGTACATGCATCTTAGATTCATAGTCAGGTATTGTAGGAAGTTAAACTATAGTATTGTAGTTAGGAAATTA
Organism: Quercus robur; assembly: GCF_932294415.1. Classification (NCBI taxonomy): domain Eukaryota; kingdom Viridiplantae; phylum Streptophyta; class Magnoliopsida; order Fagales; family Fagaceae; genus Quercus; species Quercus robur. The sequence goes on along the minus strand of NC_065540.1, from coordinate 22,017,016 downwards.
TAGAGTCTGCTTATTTATATGTTAGAATTTTAATATATTTAGGGTCTGTTTGGGATCTGCTTATTTTACAGAAATCGAAAACTTTTTGCTGAAAGTAGATGTAAAGGTAAAAGTTAGCTAAAATAGTACAGTGAAACACATGAATAATACCAAAAAGTGCAGTGAGACCCATGAATAGTAACAAAAATAAGCTGAATAGTAAAATAAGTTGATAAAAATAATCTTTGCCAGACAGACACTCAGTGTTAAAAAGAAAGAATAATTTCTCATCAACCATTTCCAAAAAGATCAAATCAACTTATGAGTCTAGTGTTGTATATATCGGTATATACAAGGATAGGTTATAATAATGATATAAGGTTGGAGAGTATTCATTTGTAAAATAAATAAAATTGAATTTCGAGATCTAGAATTTTCTTTGTGAAAATTCAAGTTTCAGGATGTTCGATCAAAGCAATGAGAAAGGCTTCTCGATCAGTCGAAGCTTTTGCTCGATTGATCGAATTGATCTAAAGCTTCTGTTTGACTCGATTGATGCTCGATTCTTGTTCGATCAATCAAAAAGAGCCTTCGATTGATGCTTGATTCCTCTCGATCAATTGAGACTCGTGAAAATTTGAATTTTTGCAGAATTTTCTAATAACTATTCTGAACGTTTGAAAAAGTTTCAAGCCTTGTGAACGGTTTTATGAGACATTGTAACTCTCTATACGTACCTTTTGAAGGGTTATAACTCTATGAGTATAAATAGAGGTTAATGTTCACTTGAAAATGGTGACTATTTCCCCAAAATACTAAAAATAGTAAGTTATAAAGAAACACAAGAAATCATATGGGTATTCTCAAAAATTGCTATTTGTAGAAACCCTTTAGTAACTTGCCTATGGGGAAAAATATTGTCTAAGGATAATATTCAATTGTGTCTCCAAGTCAATCACTAATTTCTATTTACTTAATGTGTTCATTTTGTTCTCTCATTGTTACTTCTTAATTTGGTAAAATCCTCAACATCTAGAAATTAGTTTTTTGGAAAATTAAGGAGTATCTGATGTTGAAAGTAAAAAATTTAAGTTCCTGGAGTTTTGGCCGCATTATACTACTCTAAAGAGATGGCTCCCAAATGCCAATATTCATACCTTCGTACTTTAATTTTGTTAATGTGGAATCAATACTACAATTTTGGGTGTTCTCCATGTCTTTTGAATTAGGAAAGTTTTAACTGGACTTACTGGTCTAATTGTTGGCTAAATAGGTGTTGGATGGTGCCCAAATAGGTTTGGACGACTACGAGGTTATGAAGGATCTCCTCATTTCTCATCTCTAAGTGAAGGTTATAGCCCATTTCATCTGGTACTTTTTCATCAGTCGTGGTGACTAATAATTGTTGTGCTTTTTGTCATGCTCCTTTTGGAAATTATTGGTTTATGGGCCAACATAAAGTTCTAATCTTAAGTACTGTGGAAAGTTTGATGTTGGCAATGAAATCGACTCTGACACCCTGGTGGCAAGAATGAAAGGATAGAAGTCGTTGCTTCCGATAATAACTATTTACCAAAAATCAATTGATGTCTAAGTGTGGTGATATAAAACAATCATCACGAAGTAGTTAAATTCTATCATATCTATCAAAATTATTTATTGAAACAGTTCCTAAACAACTTTTAGATAAGAACTCTAAAAGTAAAAAGTAAAATGGGAAGATGCTACCATGTCTCCCTCTCCCTCGTGATAGGAGATATAGGGTAATCATGAGTTTCAGAAAATTAATTCATCCTCAACTTTTAAGTCCAAAAAAAAAAAGAAAAAATACAAGCCCTTGACTAGTGCTTTAATTCATGAGAGACAACTAAAGAGGCTTATTCCTCACTGGAATACATATAGGTATGTAGAAGAAGAGCTTACACAGACAAAACAAGAAAAAAGAGAAGGCTAATTATCAATTTCCCACACAAATTTATTAATTCTTGCAAGACGCGGGACATCCATTAACTCTGCATGAAGGTCACATAGGATCACAGAAGCAAAAACTTCCATATAATAAAAAATAAAAAAATAGAAAGGCATAACTACATTAAGCTGTAGAGAACAATATTTAACATACATGATTTAATCACAACACACATCTTTTTTCTTTTTAATTCACAAGTCCAATTAAACTTAAAAATTGTATACCTATAATTTATAAACACAAGGTCCAAGTATTGCATCCTTAACCTCCAACAGAAACTTCATGAGGCATAATCTCAGGGGCAGGTGAATTCAAAACCAGTGCATTGTTCTGAGAGGTATCCACTGCAGACTCCAAGTCCATCTTATCTTTGCATTCTGAAACATGCAGAGCCTGGTTTTTGGTGTCTTCTCCTGGGGCCTCAGGTTTAGAGTTGGCAGGCTTTCCTTCAGTTTTAGTGACTACAAGTTCCTGAGGTTGAAGCCTGGATTGGGACTTTCTAATTGGTTTCTTTGAAGCAGCATCTTTATCAGATTTTGCCTGAAATCCCTTAGTTGAATTGTTCTGTCCTCTGTTAAGACGTGGGCTAAGACAAGAGCCACCACCTTCTGAAGAGTTGTTTGCAGCAATGGAATTCTTGTTCTTCCCAAGCTTCGGAGATAGGCTGAGACTTGGGCCGAGACAAGGTCCATCACCTTCTAAGGAATTGTTTCTTGCATTCAAAGTGCTCTTCTGCCTTCCAAGCTTTGGAGATTTTGCACGTGTAGTTGGTATCTAGATGAATGAGTAGACACAATGCTGAGAAACAAAAAGCAAGGTGCATGAAGCAGAGGGGGGAAGCAGAAAGAGTAGGCCTCTCTAGCTCATTTTGAACACTAACTCTATTAGATTATAGGAGTTCACACATATTTATTAGAGGTGTATAAGTTTACAAATACAGCAGGTATGTTTTGTGTTAAAAGAGTTGGATGTCTTTTATGGTTCGTTTGGATTGAGGGGAAGGGGGGGAGAGTGGAAGGGAATAGAGTAGAGTTGGCTAGAAATTAGCCTATTTCCAGCCAACTCTACTCTACTCCCCTCCACTCCCCCTCCCTCCCCCCTCAATCCAAACAAGCCCTTAAGTTCTAGCCCCAACCTGCTTGAAGTTTAACTATTTCTAGGATAAAAAAAAATTTAAGTTCAAGCTTGTAACATTGCACCAGATCTGATGTTGGCCATAAGAATAAACTTACTATTTTAAGTGGGGTTCTCCTCAATATTAGAGTGAAAAGACTGCTTGAGTTTAAAGAGTGTCTTGGAACCCTATAGCATGCAAGTTAAATTAACCCACTTTGTTTTGCATAGAATGCCAACTCAATTGGGAAGGTTTTAATTGCAAGGTCATTGGTGTTAAAGAATTTAAAAAAAAAAAAAAAAAAAAAAAAAAAAACCCTGAAAGCATCAAACAAATAGATGAGTTACCTTCTTTATTTCAATTTTTGGAGGTGGCTCTTTATAGAAACTTGGCATGGGTGTAGCTTTAAATGTCAGGCTTTTTCTCAGTTGCTTGATCTCCGCCTCCTGGTTTTCCTGCAAGATACCCAGAATGAGCACGGATTAAATAACTGAAATGGAATAGATATCAAGCAGAAAAGTTAAAGAAAGAATGATTAATGCAAAGCATCTTCCAGGTGCAAAGAATGTTGTCCCCAACACCTTTGATTTTTCTTGCAAGCTATTTCTTTCTACTTCTCTTGCCTGAATCTTCTCTTCTAGCTTTGAAAAGAACTGGCCAATAAAAAAAAGTGATCAGTTTTTGCATTTAAAAGAAAACTTTTAACAGGGTTTTAAAAGAGCATCAGCAACCTCCTTTCGTTTCTCAGCTCGTTCATTCAACCTGAAGGAAAATCCTGAACCACTGCTCCTCCGCTCACTAGGAGTCCCACGAGGAGTAGCACTTCTGATAAAAATAAAGAAGATAATGAGAATATTATAAGAAAGAGATGAGAAAAAATGAATGATTATTCTTGTAGCAAATGTAAAAAAAACATGCTGATCAAGGATCATACGAAGTAGTGGAATTAACATCATCATCCTCTTTCACTGGTAGTGCTGCTTTCACAGGAGTTGGATTTTGATCAACTGATCTGCAATTACATGAAATCATAGCCTGAGAATTTATTCAGCCGAGATATATAGATGCTCTCCCAAAATCTATAACAAAAAACTATATTGAAGAAGTTGTGACTCACAGGGGTGCCTCAGTTGGAGGACAGGTAGCAGTTGCACTCACAGTACGAGACTTCCCAGGCTGATACAACAAAGAACACACTTTAGCATGAGGTAGAGTAATAAAGGGAGCATAAAAGGAACATATGGCCAAAAAAACGATACCACAGAGCATCTAATGCTAGGCATGGATGCTAAAGAAGTCTGCCGACCAGAAGTTCCACCAATTGTATTAGCTTCCTTTGAGTGGAGTCCAATGGATGCAGGCCTGTTTGGATGAGTCAGACGTGAAGTTGAAGTGGCTGGTCCACCGGAGGCCTGGGATCTAGTCCCATTTCTTTGAGCATGTTTCACTTCTTTTTTCACTGGGTAGACCTCAATGCTCTTGTTTAGAACATCAGAGCATACTCCTCTTGAGGGGAAGGAGAGACTCTGAGTAAGCAACCTCTGGTTACGAGAAAAAGGACTTGTGGCTTTCAAACTAGCTTTATGATCCTTGGCTAGTTTATTGTTCTTTGGTGAACCACTATTCAGAGTTCTCGTTTCCTGATCACAAAAGACAGATAAACCAAAAAATAATAATAAGAAGGTCCCCTACATATGTGCTACGATAATCATAAGAGAATCAGTTCAAGTTGGAAAATTCTTTGTGTTGTACCTTTATGGATTTTAAGTTTTTACTTGTAGATACAGCTGCAGAGGCTTTAACTACCACTCCAGAAGAATTTAAGCCTTCAGCTTTCTTTATTGGTTCAGATATTCCATTAATAGTGGGAACTGCACAGTCACTAACATTCTCACCCTCTTTGTTCAAATGCTCAACTGATTCTTCCACATGTTTTTTCTCAATAACACAACTCTCATCCTCCAAAGAAACCCCCTTTTCAGCCTCCATTGCGTAACAGATGCTTACAGAAAGGATAGAAAAGATTTCTGGAGAAACAATAAAAAATGTTAATACCCCACTTAGGCAAAAAAAAAAAAAAAAAAAAAGCACTGCTCGATCCCCTAACTCCCATGAACTAGTATTGGAAATAACATCACACAGATTACACTATTTCTCCTATATTTTCTTCTGTGATATGCTCCTTTCCTTATCTGTGATCAAATTTTTATTATTTCTTATTCAAATGCAAAAGGAGTTGCATTAAATGAGTAAAGATCCATTTCGTTGCAGAGAAAGCAATTCAGTTAGGACAATTAGGCCAAAATTTCATTTAGCAGCAGAGAAATGCAAAAGAAAGGATCCAGATCCAGATACACACCAAGTAGACATACACATTAAAGATAAGGGTGGAAAAAATTAAACAAAAGAGAAAGCGATCGACATAAGGAAAATTGGCATAAGTGCAATCATTAGTAGTATAATCAAAGAATTTTTTCAAAAGAACTGGAATTCTAAGTGCAGTATTTTTCAACTAAAGTATGGCAAAGCCCGAAATCTCGAGAAAAAATCTGTTGTATTATGCTTTTCCCATATTCACTAAACAATCAATGAGGAGCTACCCATGTTTCTTTATTTGCCAACACTAACCCTCCATCATGATAGGCAGGGTCAAATATGGATTTTGGCATCACCTAGCTTGTGACAACAAAAAAATAACACAAACACAGAAACACCCAAAGCTCCCAAACTTCTAAGAAATGACTAAACAAACCATCAACAGAAGTGACATCACTCTTATGCCTGCTGCTCCTATGAAGGATCTTGTATTCCTGCTTCTCACTGAAAGATTGCCCAAAGGACTAGCACACCTTAGCTAGAAGAGCAAGATCACCATGACCTCACTATAAAGATTAAACTGAAAAACATTTCACAAGGCTTCCTCCACACTAACACATCCTTCCTACATATCACCATCATAAAAATGCATCACAAACTCTAGATCATAAAGCCTTTTTTTTATCCTCAACCTATTATTCATAATTCTCAAGCCTTTTTCTAGTAGTTCTTACCCTCCTTTCTCACTATGTTTCAAAAATATACCTGATGTGCAAGGCTACCATTTATGTGGGATTGAATGAGATGGTTGGTAGGCAGTCTTTTCTTCAATTTCTACATAGGCTGATTCCTGGACTCAAACTTGCAGCACATCGCTTGGGCAGAGAACACTTTCCATCTCACCAAGGTCTAACCTCTCACTATGTTCACAAACCATTATGAAAATTACCTAAAAGCCTAATACACAAGGGAAAATGCCACTCAATGAGTAGGAGGGTCTAACATGTGGAAGTTTTAACTCTAAATGGAGATACGATGGAGACAAGGTTTGAATTCAAGATCACTTGCTACGATAGCATATAGAAAAATGAATATAATTCAAAATATTTACTTGATTACAATCAACTTGTTAAAGGATTTATACAATAAAATAATTAAAAAAATCATAATATTATTGTATCCAATTCCATAATTCATTATATGCTCAACTCTTCCTTACTTGATGGGTGATTCTTTCCATGATATATATTTCCTCACACTACCCCCTCAAACTTACGATAATTTTGACCCCCAAAAAAAAAAAAAAAAACACTTTGCATAAACCAAATTTGGATTTTGCCATCACAAATCAAAGTTCCATATCATCCACTGGACCACCACCAGAAAAGAAAAAAAGCGTCACTTGGGCAATCATGAACAAGACCTTATATGGACAAAATAAGCACTTCATGGACCAATATTTTGGTTTCCATGAGACACAGTTTAGAACCTTCACACCAAGTTGCCTTTAAACTTGAAACCTTAAACCTTAACAATGTGGAAAAGAAAGCTTCATGGGTTGAATTTTGAATCACTGTGTGCAAAGGTCCAAGCCAAATGCTTCTTCAGTTTGTGATCTTGGATTATAAACTCATATAGATTAGTGTTAGTGATGGTATGAACACAGTGATCTTGGTGGTGACCATCATGAATGACTTTGACATGAATACAAGAGGGGAAAAACATAAACCCATGGGTGCTTGTACCAAATTATTGAATATTTTATTTTTTAAAATTAGATATAATTAAATGGTGGTAGGAGTCTAAGGGTCGGTTTGGAATTTGGATACCGCTTATTGCTAAAAACACTGTAGCAAAATAATTTTTAAATGTGTGAATAGTGCCGTGGGACCCAGTTATAACTTTACATTTGCGTTTTTCCATACTTGTGGGTCCCATGAATAGTGCATGGGACCCACAGAAAAAATGCCAAACGCTCCAACTTTCATTTTGCAGTGCAATCCAAACTTGACCTAAATAGCATACAAGAGTGAAAGAACTTAAGTGAGAGAGAAATCTAAAAGAATGTGAGAAAGGCTAATGACAAAGAACAGGCCTGCCGGCTTGTGAAGTCTAAAAGAATGTGAAAAAGGCTAATGACAAAGAAAAGGCCTGCCGGCTGGAGAAATGACAAAGAAAAGGCCTGCTGGCTGGAAGTAGAAGTTGGAGAGAGGCTCAATACAGCAGATCCGTGGCTCTGATAGCATGTAGAAAATTTCACCACTTGATAAGTATTCTAAGAAAAGGAACATCTAACTGCACCTTTCATAGCCCTTTTTCTAGCTCCCTCATAACCCCCACCTTTCAAATCCTCTAGGTCTTTCATAACACTTTTGCAGATGATGATCTATCATAAAACGAAGAAAAAAAAAAAAAAAAACAGAACAAAGTTTCTCTCCAAATTCCCTTCATAGCTTTTTGTTGGATATGAATACAAATCCACCATTAGATTGCATTTTCTTATTATAACCTCCATGCTTGCAAAATTTCACCGATCAATAGTTATGTCATCAATCAAACATTAAAATTTCAAGTTTTTGTTGTCTTAAATTATGCATAATTTTTTTTTTTTTTTTTTTATGGATCAATTAGTAATTAAAATCTGATTTCAACGAAATTTGACATAAATGTTAAGAACATAAATAACATGAATTCACCGGTTGGATTTTCAAAAAATATAATCATTTAGGTGCTAGTTTGGAGAGAAACTTTGTCCAAGAAAAAAAAAAAAAGTACTACACAAACTAAATTAGTATAGATCAGTCTGACATGAGTTTAAAAGTAATGGTTTTTCACTTTTCCTCAAGCTATAAAGATTCTAAATCTTGATTTCTGTACTTCATTTAAATACTCAGCAACCAAGCAGAGGATTAACATAACTCAGTATAGACAGCCAAGGTTTTCCAAACAAAAGCACACCCAGAAGAGAAGAAGATACATAAAATCAAATGACAGAAAAAACACAAACACCATATATTATAACCCGAGCACTAAATCACCCATTTCACGCATCAAAACATAGGAAATCAAGCACAAAGCAACCGAATTTTCAAGAATTCAAAAAAGTCAAAGCAATGCAATACTTACAAAGTGCTAGCATGTACCTTGGAAACTTGGGTGATGAGTATTGTATTGGGTTTGAATTGAATTATTAATAGGAACCCACCCCGTAGGCAATGAAAGCAACCTGAAGAGAGATAAAGATGAAGACTTATTCCAAAACAGAATTATGGGATGGATTGAATGGAGATTGATGGTTTGGTTTAGAAGAATGAAACAGAGTGGAGTTTGAGGAAAGATTGATAGTGGTTTGGATTAGAAGCACTAGTGAAGGGTGAAGTGGGTTGTGATAGCTGAGCTTGAAAGCTACACACACAGACAGAGTTGGTGACACACACTCCTCTCCACTCCTCTGGTTTGTTCTAGAAATAAGAGAGCAATGAAGTATGATGAGTTTTTCAATGCAATGGATTAGATTGATAGAAGTTTCTAAAATGACTTAACTGCCATTGGCTCTAATTGTAACTGTAACTACCAAAAAGGTCTAGCAGTTTGAAATCTGAACGTTAAAGGGAGGGACCGGAATGTACTGATGGAACAGAAAGTAAAAGGAATTAAACTTTTTTTTTTCTTGCTTGGAAATGTAGAAAATTAGCTAGGAATAATTAAAATTTTTTTTCCACTTATGATTTTATGAATCAGATCTAACTTAACAGTGATAATTTTTTAGAAATTTTAAAGACTGTTACTTTTTTAATCTTTGGTTTATCCATTTATGGTTTGCATCGAATTTAATTTGTTGTATACTTGTCATTTTAAAAGTTAAACTATATTATATCTACTTTTTTTTCCTCTAAATATATATTTTTTTGTTTATAAATTTCCTATATTCACATCCTAATATGGATGTAATTTTCTATTTTTGTGTTTATTTTTCAAAGAAAGTGAATCAAATAAAAAATATTTAAATCTTCTTCTTCTTCTAACAATTTTGACTTTTGAGTTAACTTATATTAGGAAGTTTCCCTTTTTTTTAATAGAAAATTAATATGCTATCTATAAAAGAAAAAGTAAAAGTAAAAGGAATTGGGCTTTTTATTTCTTAATAAGAAAAATGAAAATCATTTTTTTAAAATTTTTTTCTTTTCCTCTTATGATTTTATGAATCATATCTAACTTAACAATGCAAAGTTTTAAGAGGAATATATAATTATAAGAAATTCTTTAAAATTATTACTTTTTTAATATTTGGTTAATCATATTTTATCCAGCTATGATTTGGGTTGAATTTAATTTGTCAACTGTCATTCTAAAAATTGCAATTTATCAACCTAAAGTGTAATGGTACTTTTTTTTTTTTTTTAAGAGAGTTATGGCGTCCACTCCTGATGATGCTCTTTATCATCAGACCAGACCAAGACACCAATCAGTTTTTGGTGTAGACGGAAATTGAGCCCCAGATCTCTTATACAACCATTAGAGACTTTACCAGTTAAGCTAACTGAAACCCACTAATGGTACTTCGTTTTAGTTATATATTTAATATATTCTATCATAATAAGGTGTTTTTTTTTGGGTGTGATTATCATTATGTTTCAAAGAATGTTAATTAAATATGTGACTTTTTATAAGTATTTTTTTAGCTAACTATTTATTAAGGAAAAAAAAAATCATGTTTCAAATCCTATCCTATATATATATATAGTAAAATGAATTGGAATTATTATTTTTCTTGCTTGTAAATGTAGAATTTTTTTAGGAAAAATGGGGAAAAAATCTCTTATGATATTGTGAAATAGATCTGACTTAAAAATGTAAAGATTTTAGAGGAAAACATAGTTATAGAGAATTTTTAAAGATAACTATTGAAAAAAAAAAACAAAATATTTGGTTAATAATATTTTACCCATATATGGTTGAATTCAATTTTCCAATTTGTCATTTTAAAATTTATGCTTATCCAACTAAACTAAAGTATGATGATATTTGTTTTTAGTGTATAAATTTAATATATATACTAGCCTCATCACACGTGTTTTGCATGCAATGTGGCTTTTTTTTGGTTTAGAGTCATAATTTTCCTTTTTTATTTTTTAAATTTTGGATAAGTTTGTTTTGAAGATATGAATTAGTAGGAGAGTGTCCTATTTTGTAGGCATTTTAAGTGGAGTTGGAGATATATTTTTACCGGGTTGTCCTCAAGTTTTTTCCCTGTTAAACGTAAGATTTATGGATATTTTTGAACCACATAAAAGTCTAATCCAAAAAGGGGAATCTTCTTATAAATAGTATAGATTAACCTCATCACACATGATTTGTACATGCGATGAGACCTTTTTTTTTCGGTTTAGTGAAATAATGTTTAAATTAAAGTGAGATAAAGATAGTGTCATAGTTTTTAGGATTTTTCCCTACGTGTGAGTTAATAAAAGTTTGAAAGTCTAAAACTTAAGAACTTTTTTTAAAATAGTAAATTACTCTTTTAACTAGTTTGTGTTTTTAAATTTAAAATTATCTAACTAAAAGATAGTGATGATTTAGAGAGTTTAAGAATTTGTGTGGGGATATTTTATTACACAAAATGATGAAACTCAAACTGAAAATCATTTTATTAATAATAATAATAATAATAATAATAATAATAATAATAATAATAATAATAAGATTATATACTTTGTGTGTGTTTAATTTTTAAAAAATGTGATTTAAATATTTGATTAAAAAAATTATTTTGAGCTAACTTTTTAAAGAAATTAAAACCCCTTGGATAAAGTGCAACTTTTGAAATCACTGGTTGACAAATCAAATATTAAATTACAGTTTTTGTTCTTAAAACTTTTATCTACAATTTTAATCCTTCAAATTTAAAAGTTCGAATTTGGTACTTAGAATTTAAAATATAAAACAACTTGGTCTCTCCGTGTAATTTTCATGTAATTTTCTGTTTACATGACTAACCACTTAAGTCACTCAATTTTTTAGGGACCATATCAAACCAATTATATATTTAAGGGACCAAAATCAAGCCAATTCCATCTTTTAAGACACTAAAGTCAAACTAACTTCATCGACGGAGGGACAAAATTGTTAATTTTTTTACAAACTTATATAATTCAATCTTAATCTACAAAATTATAATTTTATATATGTATACAAATAAACATATACTAATACTATATATACTTAAATTGATTCTCATATTTAAATTGAATCTAGTACTCAAGAGTTCATTCATGAATATAATATAATGTTTGAGCTCGATTTTTTTGATAGTTGAGTTTAATTTTAGACTTAAACTGGACTCATTTACTTAATAAATGTACGTAAAAGAACTAATCCTTGAATTGAGTCCAAACTATTTATAAACAAACTAGTTTATTTATAGTATCACTGTTCAGTCTGTTCATAATTTTTTGTTGTTATCATTGCTTCATCGTTTTATATATATATATATATATATATATATATATATATATATATATATTTATATATATTTGCTGAATAAAAAAAAAATGGAGTCTCCGGTGTGGGCTTCTTCATTATATATGATTTATGTTTTTGGGGTATGAGATTGTAGGCAGGATATTCCGTCCAAAGCTCTGTTAAAGTCATTTAACATTTTAACCTTACCTTTATTTTGATTAGGACTGTCATATTTGTCAAGGACGAAAAGATAAAGACATGGGTTTTCTATGAACTGTGTACATTTGGAGAAGATTCCAAATGGAAAAGGTTTAATCATGTTGCAAAATAATGAAGAAAACAACAACTTTTAATTATAATTTAGGCAAAAATACCATTTTGGTCCCTACCTTTTGAAGTTACGGTCAATTTGGTCCCTACATTTTAGTAGCAATCAATTTTGTCCATGTTATTTTGAACTTGCAGTCAATTTAGTCCCCACCGTTAACTCATTAACGGAAAATGCTTATGTGGCACACGACATGCACAGTTAGCACACTTAACGCTTACGTGACTACTAAAATAATAATAAAAAAATTATTTATCATTTAAAAATGTAATGTCTACATTAAAAAAAAAAAAAATTAAAAACAAAAAAAAAATCCACATTAGGCCAAAAAGAAAAAGAAAAATGAGTCCTTGTTTGTTCTTGCTCTTTCTTGGCAGTCAAACACAACAATCTAGAAAGACAAAAATCAACCCAGAAAATTCATAATAACCAAATCCACGTCAACGAAGGCATTAGCGGAAGTAATCTTTTTCCTCTTGAGAAACTTCTCTTGAGAGAATGGTGGTAGTGCTTGCTATTTGCTGGGGTTGAATCCAATGGCTCAAAAACTCTACAGTTTTATTGGGCCACGTTGTGTACCTGTTTGGGTTGAAGCCAAGAAAGCCAAGGAGCATAAAGCCATCAAGCCTTATGCTTTTAGAAGACCACCTTCTCACCCTCCTTACAATTAGGCATTGTTGTATACTATTGTGTAAATATTTATTTGAATCCAAGTTTTATCAAATTTTGAGACAGATCTGTGTCTGTTGTATTGTGTTAATATTGCAAATGGTTAAGGAGGAGAAGATAAGTTCGAGTTAGTACGCGAATGCCAAGTTCATTTTGTTGAAACAAAATTTGGTTATTGTGAATTTTTTGGATTGTGTTCGATTTTTGTGTTTTTGGCACTACAAAAAAAAGGGTTTATAGCCGCGTTTCAAAAGCCCATGGGTTTCTGTGTTTGGCTGCCAAGAAAAACTAAGGAATTTTATAAAATAATCCATTCAAAAAAAAAAAAATTTTTTTGCTTTGGATTTTTGTTTAACGCTAACATGGAATTTTTTAAATGATGAATAATTTTATTACAATTATTTTCAGTGGCCACTTAGGCATTAAGTGTGCCTACTGTGCATGATGTGTGCTATGTAAGTATTTTCCGTTAATGAGTTAATGGTAGGGACCAAATTTATTACAACTTCAAAATAATAGGGACAAAATTGGCTGCTACTAAAATGTAGAAACCAAATTGACTATAACTCCAAAATATAGGGACCAAAATAGTATTTTCGCCTATAATTTATAAGCCAAAAAAGGGTAAGAAAGAGAATCTCTTTTTTGAGGAGAGGTAAGAAAGAGAATCTCTTATGGTGTATGGACCATACAATGTATGAATTAAAAAAAAAAAACCAAGCCACACTACTCACCTTTTCTCTCTCTCTCTCTTCTTTTTTTTTTTTTTTTTTTTTTGCTAATAGCCACACTACTCACTTAACTAGGAGATTAATTATAATTTTCAATTAAAACAGATATTCATTTCAATTCATGACTCCATTTTTTTTTTTTTTTATGCCAAGATAACTGATTATTCCACCATGCGCTTCTTCTAACCAGACCCAACTAGCTAAAACATGGGCTACATTGTTGCTTTTCCTACACGCATGACTAAAAGAAATACTACAAAATAACTCCATTTAGATTAGCAAGCTCAGTAAAATGGGCCAATCTTAGAGGGAATGAAAATAGCCAAATTGAGTGCACTAATTTCAGTCAAAGAGCATCATTCAACAATCACAATCACATATTCACATGACTCTATTTTTTAGCACCATAACAATTGTGGATGTATCAAAAAAGAGTGTGCTTTGGAGATTTTCACTAACCTTAATTGCATTACTATTGTTAGAGTATATGTTAAATAATTTAAATTAATCATTTCTTAATAACTTAATTTTTTGCCATGGAATGGTAATTTATCATAATATAAAAATAATTGGTCATGAACTTGAAAAGTGATAGAAGTGTTAGAATTTTGGTCAAATATCATCATTTTGTAAATAGCTTAAATTTTTTGGGTCAATTTATAATTTAAAAAAAAGAAGATCAAATAGTTATTTATTATGCTTACTTTATTTTATTTATTTAATTTTGAAATAGAATTGCTTGATTCACTAATCAAATCATAACCTTATAGACCCTCAAAAAAAAAAAAAAAAAAAAAAAAAACCTTATATTTTCTAATTAGTTTAACTGGTGAAATATTTCGTCAATAAATAAGAAATTTGAGATTTGATCTCGCTCACACCAAAAAACCAACTAGTGTTTTAATTTGATAATAAAAAACAATATTCAAGAATGGATGCTATAAGATAAAACTTTACCGTATCTATAAATTTTTTTTTAAATCATTAACCCATAGTGTTTTGGGTTTTCAAGACGCACTTTTAAGCTTCCAAATCCCCTAATGCAATATATTTAATCCCAATAGAGACAACGAGGATATATATGACATCACAATTTAGTAATTTTGTGTTCATCAACATATTCCGGGAATTAGATAACATTTTAACATGTTAGGTAGAGCAAAGTTTTCACTTTTCATCATGATCGGTAAAAAAATTAAGGTGAGTAGGTTAAGAAAATGAAGTGATTAGCATTATAAGCAAGGGCATGAGAGTCAATTAAGGAATGAGTCAATGATTGAAATACAACAGAAGGAACTGTTCGAGAACGTGGGGAACGTAGAGGTCGCAGGTCGGTGAGCCCACTTGCCCTGTCGTTTCATGACGTGGAACGACCGAGCAACATGATTGGTCTCCACGTAGCAGGTTAGGACAACCTTGACGACATGTGTCCCACCATCTACTATTGCGTGAGCTGTCACAACGTGCGGAGTTGATCATAAAACTGGATAGATAATAAGACAGCCTCAAACCTACGACTGTTTTTCGTTTGGACCATTCAATCTCGACCGTCCGTTACTTTTTTGGTGGGGTCCTGATCATGATCCACGTTTTTTAGTGACACAGAAAATTTTTGTATTTTTCTTATTGCTCGGGATTTTGTGGGTGATACATTGCATTCAAAGCATCAAGGGCCAGGTTGGCATCTAAGTTCTAATACTTCCGTATTCCAAAAAATAATTTGCGGGGCCAGCTCGTGTATGACACACCCCAAACCAATACGAACACAATTTGAGTTTACGTTACATTTTACATTAATGAGTTTACAACTCAAGTATTAATGGGAGATATTCTCTAACATTATTTCTCTGTGTACTTTACATATGTAGCAGTTACATATTCTTCTTTTTAAGTGTATTTATGCATTTCTTTTTTTTCTTTTCCTTTTTTAGAAACCAGCCGAAAAATATTTATGTATTTGTGGGGAGTAGGATAAGTACAAGAGGCTCATGGGTCCAAAAGCCACAAGATTAAGAAAAGAAGAAGGGGAAGCTGCAGATCCAGCCTAAGGAAGTTATAGAAGGAACTAGCCAAACATCGAGGAAGAAGAAGGCGAAGGGATCTTTCTGTGCAAGATGGCCTAGACAACAAAAAAGTCTCGTTCCTTCTTTAGGTACATGGTCGAGGAGATCCTTATCCTCGACCCACTGCCAAGGATATGATCTGATCAAGGAAAGACTAACAATTACTAGAGAACCAATAGAGAAGTATAGTTGACAAACTAGGGGTGGTAGTGCCTAAATCCAACAACTTTCACCTCCGCATTGAATGACTATATCACATTTATTACCGAATGTCCTGTCAAAAGAGAGTTTTTCTTCCATACATGATACACGCACTTACTCCTTCAAAAGAAATGAGACATCTAATGGGACAAATATCATTCTCCATACCCTTCCACCACACAAATGACGAGAGAGAGAGAGAGAGAAGTGTAAAATTGTAAATCCTAACTTGTAAGAATCTTCATCGGCCTAACCAAAGAGAATACAAGAAACTTTGTTGTTCATTCCAAAATTACTAGTTTATGATTTGATCTCTTGCTTAGTTCTTCATTTGTGAATTTAGTTCCCATTACTTATAAATTACATAACTTATAAATTAATAGTAATGTTCATTTTTACTTTTCTTTAGTATTTACTATTTTTATTCACACATAATTTATTCGTGATACATGTGATAATATACGCACCATTATGTTCTAAATGCATCTTGTTAGTATGTTATAAACTTTAAAATGGTTAGATCAAATGAGAAATGTGGTTTGTTAAATTACTAATTGTTTTAAAAGTTTCAGCTATTGAGATATGATAAATTTAATCATTTAACCTACCTAACATAACCACATACCGAAACTACCATTTCAATAGATGAGATCCAATACGTGGGATTTTAAATGAGAGGTAAAGTGGAAGAGACAATGATTGAACTTATGACCTCTTACTTTGATACTATATTAAATTACCAATTGTCTCAAAAGTTTAATCGTTTAACCACATAAATAATTTAGTTGTATTTTTATAAAAAAAAATTATATACCACTACAACTTTCTTTTTTCTTTTTATTTTATTTTTTTATTATAGTGCATCTATGCTTCATGGTATGGAAGAGTATACGAGAGAATGTGTGCACATAAATGGTGTAAATGCATCTTTCTTTCTTTTTTTGAGCTCTTGGTGTAAATGCATCTTGCTGTTCACATTAAAAACTTCAAGCATTTATTCTGTAGATGGGATGAGAAATGTGGTCACACAAAAGTGATATGTGTGGCCCATGGCGTTATAGACAGTACTTTGGGATCACCTCCAAGGGATTCCTCTCTTGTAACTATGCATTTTTATGTTAAATGCATGAAATCCTTTTGTATTTAACATTTTCTTTTCTATTAAAATTTCACAAGAACATAAGTTAGATTTTTTTTTTTTTTTTTCAGTTAACAAATGAGAGAGAGAGAGAGATTTATTTGGTAGTGTGAATGTGTGATACGCTATACATATTTAAAAAGTCAAAATAATAGTATTGAAGACTCGGAATTGTTTTTTTTTTGTTTTTGTTTTTTTTTATTGTTAACAATATACATTAGTTGTAAAATGTACTTCTTCTTTTTTTGGTTAAATTGTAAAATGTACTTCACTAAGTCATTTGAGTGTTTACCCATTAAATTCATCAATATTCAATACTTCTTAAAATTTGATACTATTTTCACCAAATTCTTTCATAATTCATATACAATGTCCAGTTGTTTCTTTGCATTTATGTGGGTGGATTGCATGATTACCCCTTGAAGTTTAAGGTCCAGTTGCGCATCTAATCAACATCATGCGTCCCTCTCAACGTTTGAGTATTCATGTTTGAAATAAAAGGATAACATTAATTAATTAATATTATTGAATTTTTAGTTAATATGTCAAGCCAGTTATGAAAAATGAAGATTTCATTTTCTAGTTGTTTCCTTTCCATTCCATCTTTCCAATCACCAAATGGGGGCATCACTGTGATGGCTTTCGTTGTTGCTAGCCAGCTTTGATTTGGAATAATGATGATTATTATAATTTTTAGTCCATAATCCATATAATACTCAACAACCATAATCTTTTCCAGTGTTTATTAGTATATTTGATCATGAAGTTGGGTTGGGCCAACTAGTGGTTGATAAATGACAGGAATTGAAATCTTGCTAAATCTTTGGGATAAACACAAACCGGGCCTAGCATGTATACGTCAACGGATTAATTAAGGTGTTTTTATGAATAATTTGAACGCCCCACGTGGGTAGTTTTTTTAATTTTTCTTATTCCATCACTTATTAAGATACCTAAACCCCACTTAGTTATTCATTGAAATTTCATTCTCTTACTATAACGTAAATCATGCTTAACTTCTTGTAACTTCGTATTAACAACCAGTTGGTCTGTCTTGATCTTATAATAATGAGTTATTATCAGGAGCAGACACTATAGGTTAAAATACTCTCAAAAAAAAAAAAAAAAAAACAGTTGGTCCAATTCACAAACTACTACCTCCTTCTCTCACGAATTTTAAGCAACCCATTATGTTTTCATGTTTCTGATGGTTAAATAAGAAATCTGGGGTTCAATCATCGCGTACACCAAAAATTGATTGGTGTCTTCTGATAATAAAGAGCTATTATCGAAAGTGGATGCCACAGGTTAAAACTCTCTCCAAAAAAAAAAAAATATATATATATATATATATATATATGTTTTCATGTTTGAAATTCTCATCCACTTCAAACTGCCAGCAAAGTAGTTGAAACTTGAAACTTGAAAGTAGATCGCATCAACACCTTATACCTTGCTTTATTTAGACCTAACCCATCTCCATATGAATAAGGTCTAAAGCAAGGGTGACTATTCATGTTCATGTGTTGGATTCATGTTGTGTCGCACTACAACAAAACGTATTTTTAGCGACGAAAATTTTTGTCACTAAATATCTAATTTTTTGTCACCTAGGACTTTTAGTGACAAAATCTAATTTTCAGTGATGAAATTCATTTTGTCGCTAATACCCCGTCGCTAAAGGTATTAGTGATGAAAAATTTCTTCACTAAATGTCTGATTATTTAAAAAAAAAAAAAAACTTTTAGTGACAAAAACATTTCATCGAAATGTTTTCCTCGCTAAAAACACTATTCAGTGACGAAAATATTTCGTTGCCAAAAACAATTTATTTTATTAAATCATTTTTAGTGATAAAAAATTTTGTCACTAAAACTATTTTTAAGAAAATTCGGGTACATATAGTGACAACAAATTTTGTCACTAAAACTATTTTTTAAGAAAATTTAGGCACATATAGCGATGAAAATTTTTGTCACTAAAACTATTTCTTAAAAAATTCTACTACATTTAGTGACGAAATATTTCGTCACCAAAATTTTTATTTTATTTTTTGCTATATTTGGTGATGGAAAAATTCGTCGCTAAAACTAATTTTTTGTTTCATTATTATTATTATTATTTTTTTTTGTCTTTGATATTAACTTGTAACCTGTCATTATATTATTAAAACTTCACATTTGAATAACACATTTATAAGAAAACAATCCATACATTCCACAAGTAAAAATAAAACAAGTATCCAATTCAATCCATCCATACAAATTGTTTGCAACACATATAATAACACAAGATGTTTTATAACAATAAAAAAAGTTTAGCATAATATAATTAGGGCCAAAAGAAGATGTCCTCAAGTGTCTTCAAGTAGTGCCAAAAGAAAATGCCCTAAAAGCCACCAATAAGAAATCTGCACAAATATAAACAATACTACATTAAAATCATAAAGTAAAAACATTAACCATGTTATAAGAAACATTTCTAACAATGCATCAAGAGTAGCCACACCAATGAATTAAAATCACAACTCCTAATATATAAGTTGTAGAAAGCAAATATACATTTTCAAGTGTAATGTAATACAATTATTTTCAAATAATGCATTAAAAGTAGTCACACCATGTAATGTTGCTCGATTGCTAAAATAAAATACTAACCAATAAGTCTTATAGCTTGAAGACGAACCACCCCCATAGGTAATAGTGTCATCATAACCCTTGCTCCTCAAAAAGTTAAGGATATTCTTTTGCACCTCTTCTTGCTTAGCTTGCGCCTCTTGGACCCTAACTCTTGCCTCTTTCTGCTCAATTATCTCACTTTCTAGACGATGGATATATTCTACCGAGGAACTAGATGAGGCATTGGTTATAAGAAAAGATAAAGGTCTCATGCCAAGTTCTTTTACAATGCTGGATTTCCAAAGCTTCTGAATATGGTTTATCGTTGCAAGTGTAACAAGAATGATAACCCTTTGTCTTCCACCTAGACACATTACCAAATCCAAGATAGTCATGTATTGTCCTCCACCCAAACTCATAAGTATTCAAAATTTCAAATATATAGATCAACATGAACATAAAACGTTTATTAATTGTATCAATATTCATTGACCCTAACATGAACAGTTTACTAAACAAGTAAAACGTCATGTTACATCTCACATAACATGTTTAATAAATAAGTCATGTTAAGGTCATGGCCTGACATTAAAGAAGAGAAAAGTTTATATAGCGAGGGTTTTGAAGGCTAAATTAGTAAAATAAGCATCAGTAAAATCAGTCAAAATGGATTTTGTGTGTCTAAGCTTAAAAAGTTTCTTACCCCCCGCTACTTGACAAATTGGGTTCATTCAATTTTGGAAAAAAAAAAGTTTATTTATTTTGAAACCTTTACATATGATTATGAATGAACTGTGAAGTGAATTAGGATTTCCAAGAGTTACTTTTTGGATTAGTATTTCATTTTGGTCCTTACTTTTTGAGTACTTTCAATTTCAACCTTGAGTATTTAACAAATTTTCATTTTTTGTTCCTACAACATCTCAATGAAGGAAACTGCTTATATGGCTGACTGAATTCTCAACTGACACGTGATTAATAAAATTTTAAAAAAATAATCAATATTAAAAAAAGCCAAGCCAAAATTTTAATAAATTCAAAAAACCCATGACAAAAAAGTCTAAAATAATGAATTAAAGAAATAAAATGAAGTTAAAAAAAAAAAATCAACATCCCCTTTTTTTATTTCACTTTCATGAAATCTAAACACAACAATAAACACACAAAAAATATATAACTATGATACATGAACACAAACAATTTTGGGGTATATTTGTTGATGGAACTAGAGTTGGCCTTGCTCATAGATAGGAGTGTCAAATGGGTGGGTTTAGTGTGGGTATAATTGGGTTGGATACATAAAACCT
The DNA here is from genome assembly GCF_932294415.1 of Quercus robur. Classification (NCBI taxonomy): domain Eukaryota; kingdom Viridiplantae; phylum Streptophyta; class Magnoliopsida; order Fagales; family Fagaceae; genus Quercus; species Quercus robur. Next base: position 21,996,121 of record NC_065540.1, on the reverse strand, counting down.
ATTTACCCATTTATTGGCCATTTAACCAATTACTTCTAACCCAAACCCAACCCAATTATTATGGGTAAATCCCAACTCACCCAATTACCCAATAGGTTTTGTGTCAAGACCCAAACCTATACTTCAGAATTTAGAGCATGACTAACATGTTAGTATCAAGTTTACCTCAATACTAACATGAACCAACTAAAGCTAAAAGTGCTTACCAAAAATCGTTTCTCATATTCCTTTTTTTATTTCCTTGCATGAAAGACATAATATACAAAATTCGTAAAACTTTGAAACTTCATTTCATTTCGAACTTTGCAAAATTACAGCTTGGCTGAAACTTAAGGTATTCGTGTAAATATTATATAGCTAAATGTTTAGCAAAATTTCTATTTACAAATCTAACCCCAAGACATACAACTGGGGTTCAAAACAAACTAAGGTTCCGAAATACATCTGTGCTTAAAAGGATCAAGTACATCTTGATTCCTCCTCTATAACAAAAGAGCTAAACTACTATACAACAAAAACTATACATACTAACAAACAAGAACCATAGATTCCTTGCCACCTCTAATACTCCTGTTACTTCTAAGAAAAAACCTGTGCACTGAAATATAATAGGATGAGCTGCAAAACCCAGTAAGGTTTTAAGCTCTATGAGCATTTAATAATAATGCATGTAAAAAAATATTTTATGGATACACCAGCTTGGATAAATAGTCTTCATATTATTCTTAAAATAACTTATGAACTTTCAGACGAAAATACATCATTTTCCTTTCATATAAAAATAAAAAGACATAATAAGGAACTTAAAATAATTCAGTAACCTTATCTTTAAATAGACTCATAAACTTTCCATCATACTTATAACACATTCCACTTACTTTTCTTATCATCATACTTTTCTTATAATTTCCAAATAGCTTAATAGCTTATTTATAATACATATTAGTCAGTCCAATTGTAAGTCTGTTATAACTTTGGGAGGCTTCTAGTACATAGTGCTAGGCATCCAGCATTCCTCACAATGCTAGGAAATCCCAGGAATCATATCAAAAGGTATCACCCCTTTCGATGTGATCATACCATCAACTATGGGGGTCGGTTGGCATCCTCTATAAGTTGGTCGTTCCCAACAAGGGTGGGTACAGTAGAGTCCTCACCACTTATAATGGCCAATAAAAATCTTCATGGAAATACTATTACTATAACCACTACTGGTTGAATTCAAATCATAACAATGGAATAACTGAAAACTAAATTTTTCTGATAATTATGCTTTTACATAAATATTTTATAACAGTTTTATATCCACTTCAATTTTAAATATTATGTTCGTGATATAAGTAATAACATCAATATGCTAAAATTATTATATATATAAGACTGAACAACTCACGAACATATATCTTTACTTAAATCATACTTATATCTAATATCTCTAATTAAAAGGTTTTGATGCATAATAATTTTCTAAACAATCCTTATACTTATCAAACGCACATGTCACACATCCCTTGCCTGAAAACAGAAGACATAATAGATTGTATAAGAGGAGCTCAAGTGTCCACGTTCTTGTTCTCATCACTTAAATGAAAAACCAAAATTTATTATTGACAAATTCTTCCTAAGTATTTAAACTTATACCTGAATCATAACCTAACCTCAAATTCAAGAAAAATCTTAATTCCCATATCAGAAGGTTCCCACAACACAAGGTACATTCATCAAACACATTATATACCAAACCATAGAGAAACCAAGGCATACAAAATTTTTCAATGATCCAAACATACCAAAAGATGAGCATACTAATTTATAGCTCAAAACATTCACCCTAACTTTAGAATTAAATCCTCAAAGTCAGGTATATCATATACTGTTCACTGCTTATTTCAGTAGCTTATGCCTCATTTACAAAATACAAATGGGTTATCTAATCACATTAATGTTCATGCAATTTTACAGAACCACTCCCATGAATGTCTAGTAGATACCATATCAATTTCAGAGTCAAAGCATTAAACCATGATTTATTAACAATCATACAAGACAATATGCTCAAATTTGTCCTGACAGAATTTCATGCAACTTAGATATTAAACCATTACTTTTATATTGATCCAATTGCTATGAGGCCACTTCCATTACAACCATGTGTGTCTTAGAATTCATAAGAACTACTCCTAGCATCCTAATTCATAGAATATGATTTAATCTAGATTTTTCATGTTGTAAACACTGAATCTGTCACAGTGATAACCTTAATATATTTTCTCACAAAATCATCAACTAATTGCAATTGGCCTTCATTTCATGTGGGTGTTTTTATACCTATACTATACATGTTAGAATACATTAATAGGCATCCAATTGACCATAATATCTTCAATCTTTCGAATTGCTAACACAAAACCACAAATTTCAGCTTCTAACAATCAGATTAGAGAACATCGAAGAGAAACTATAGAAAACAATTACACCATCAAAATACCCAAAATAAGATAAGGTTTTATTTACTTACAAGCTAAAACTTTAGTGTTAAGCTCTTAATTTCTTCTTAGAGAGAGATATATGGTTTCGGTGAGAGAGGGAGGGTTGTTGGTGTGAAGGAAGGTGCTGCCGTGTAAGAACAAAGAAAGAAGAAAAGAAAGGAGCAAAGAAAGATGAACCAAGAAAGTGTTCCGGTGCAGCAAAGAAGACAGGGGAAAATAACTTAAGTGGGGCACTTGTTTGCTAAGGGGAAAAAGGGTTGATGACTCACCCTTTTAACTTTTAATATTTATACTTATCACCCTCCCATAGTTCTATATTCTAGAAAAGCCCAAAGAGTAATATAACTTTGCATATAAACCCTTACCTTTATAAACTTCTTTCCATAACATAAAAATAAGCCTATATCTTTTATAAGATCAACATATCAAAGCTTTATGCACTTAAATTAATTAAGATAATAGTAAGTATACAAATCCATAAATTAATTATGCAAATAAGTTGAGATGTTACATTTTAGGGGGGTATTCGGTCATTTTTTGGGTTTAGGAGGTATTTTGGTAATTTTTAGGTTTAGGGGTATTTTGGTCTTTTTCTAGGTTTTAGGGGTATTTTGGTCATTTTAAGATTTAGGGGGTATTTTGGTCAATTTTTTGGTTTTGGGGGTATTTCGGTCATTTTTTAATTTTTGGGGGTATTTTGGTAATTTTTAGGTTTATGGGGGTATTCGGTTATTTTTTAGGTTTTGGGGGTATTTTGATAATTTTTAGGTTTGGGGGGGTATTTTGGTCATTTTTAGTTTTAGGGGTATTTTGGTCAATTTTTAGGTTTCGGAAGTATTTTGGTCAATTTTTAGGATTAGGGGTATTTTGGTCTTTTTCTTTTCTATTTTAGGGGTATTTTGGTCTTTTTTAGGTTTCGGGGCTATTTTGTTCATTTTTAGGTTTAGGGGTATTTTGGTCAATTTTTATGGTTTTTGGAGTATTTCAGTCATTTTTTAGGTTTTGGGGGGCTATTTTGGTAATTTTTAGGTTTAAGGGGGGGTAGTTGGTCAATTTTTAGGTTTCAGTAGTATTTTGGTTAATTTTTAGGTTTAGGGGTATTTTGGTTAATTTTTAGGTTTTGGGGGTATTTTAGTCATTTTCTAGGTTTATGGGTATTTTGGTCAATTTTTTTTTTTTTTTTTTGGTTTTTGGGGTTATTTCAGTCATTTTTTAGGTTTGTTTATTTTTAGGTTTAGAGGATATTTTGGTAATTTTTAGTGGTTTTAGGGTATTTTAGAATTGGGTGATTTGTAGAAATAATACTTGGATCATAATTGGGTCTAATTTGGTACCCAGTTAAAACCCAATAAACATTAATGTTAATTGGGTTTAATTAAATTAATACTCATTTAACCCAATTAAGAATTGGGTGGGTTTGGGTGGGCAAATAGATTTGGGTTGATTTTGCCACCCCTACTCATAAATGACATTTAGAACTCTGCAAGGTAGTAAGTCTATCATTGAAGAATGGAGCTCAACGAGTTTAATGCAACTTTTAGAGTCCCGTAAATTTGTCGACATTATACTATAGGGAGGTTTGTGCGTAGTTCTTTTTTGTGGGTTTTACCATGTAAGTGAGGAGTACTATGTTATTGTACTTCAAAAATATCTAATAAATTTTCGTAGAGCATATAAAATTGTATTAAAAAATTATGTATTACTTTTAAATATAAAACGAAATTAATGATTTTAAAAATAATTTTGTGGGGTTTAAAAACACAAAAACAAAAGAGTTGTTTGAATGTTCTTGATCTACACAACTAATTTATGAAATATGGGAGGCGGAAATCCACAATGGGAGAACTAAATACGTAATCAAAGATAGAAATGACTGAATCACAACTTTATACATATAGAAAGGGTTTTCACGAGGTCGGTACAAGGATTTAGAGGGACAAACACTTATGAAAACTCTTCTCACTTTTTCTCTCAATTTTTCTAAACCCCCCTTCCTTGTTGCTCTTCTCCTCCTTTTATAGCCCACCTCCTCCTCTAGCAGTCCTGCCATTTAGCTAGATTTTAGGGAGATATTTGTCCCATCAGCACATTCCCCTGCCATTTTTTATCATAAGAGTAGACTTTGGGGGTGTCCTCACTATTTAGACCAGTCAATCATCATTTAATGCAACTGACATTAAGTAAGAGAAGTCTTAAATGCGGAGGTAACTGTTACATTGGACTTTGTGTTTTCCTTGACGTGCTTCTCGGGAAAGCGGATAATAAGGGATTTCTCAACTAAACGAGTGGCGGATCCTTGACTTAAGCCCCGTGCTTCTCGGAAAGAGGACTCCATGGATTACCTTGGTAATGAGCCCAAAATGATCCCCTCTCTCATAGGGGATCCATCCACCCCTCCTCAACTCCTAATTGAGCCCACCTTATGGATGGAATTTTTGTTCCTCGAGGTCCCCTTTTCCTCAGTTAGAGTTTCAGAGGAAGACTTGGGTCCATTCCCCCATAAATTTATTACATTAATGTTTTTTAGATGCAGTTTATTATTAATGTGACATCAATTTTATATTCATATATTAAGTGCTCATTTAGTCATTTAAAATTTTATTGATTTAATGAATTTAAAATTTTTGATATTTTTAAAATTTTCTTTAATTAAAAAATTCATAAAATTTTTAAAAGTATTTGTTGAAAAAAAATTAAGCTTATTGAAATTAAAGCATTCGCATCAGCTTGTGCAAAAAATTTTATATATTTTAACATAAGAACCTACTTTTTTCTATTTTATCTACAACTTTTAAAACATCATCATCAAACTATCTATTTTTTACACTACATTTCATTATCTATGAGTAAAATATATATTGAAAAGTAGATTTACATGTGAACAACTACTGCAATAATGTAAATTTATACAATTTTAGTTTTTTTTTTTTTTTTTTTTTTTTTTGGGAAAAAGTATACAATTTTAGTTAAGATCATGTTAATGGGTACCCATTAGGGCAATGATTAATAAACCATATTAGAAACTTTTTAACACTACCTTCGTGAGAAATATAAAAAGCTGTCAGAAAATTAATTGCTTTTCATTTTTCCATAAAATTTTTCTAAAAATAGTCTATAAACCAATGCCCTTAGAACATTCATTAACATTTCCCTTTTAGTTAATGTGTGTGTTTTCTGGAGTTCAATATACCAAATTTACCCTTTTTTCTTATCATGTGTGACTAGTGCTCTCACATTGCGTTAATAGAACTCGGTTTTTTTTAAGGGGTTCAACTTCTATCCAATGGCCAGTGGCCACTAGACCCGTCAGGATACGAACACGTGTCCAGTCTTAGACACATGTTCGCAATCCAACGTGTCCAGTGGCACTAGCCACTGGATAGAAGCCGTATCCTTTTTTAAGCTTGTTTACAATGCTAACTTTGGCGAGTGGACATATAAATTGGAGAAACCCAACGGTCAATTTCAAATTCATACACTCAGACTCACTCACTTTTATTCTCTAATCTCTACTTTGCGTGCAAACCAATCATCAACCATCTTATTGAAAATTCATTCTCTCTCTCTCTCTCCCCCCTAATTTGCCAATTTTTTTTTCTTCTCAAATTTCTCCATGGCCTTCTCTCAAGAAATCTTTGATATAAGAAATAATGTAAGTTCCTCTTAGGTTTTTGGGTTTAAATTTATTCTTTTAAAAATTAGGGTTTTATTATTTTGGTTTTATTGTTTTGTTTGGCTGTTGAGAAAGAAAGAAAGAAAAGAATATAGAGTTTGAACAATGCTTAATTAACTTTTTGTATTCAGGCATTTGAAGCGAGTCTTTTTACTCCTGTTAATGCTCGATTGAGTAAGCACGATATCTCTATGATCACTCTGATTTCGGCAGCTATTCGTGTCAAGCCTCCACTGCTGCATTGCGCAACTAATGTTGGTGATGTGTTGCACTTGATCATTGAGTACATAATCAACAATGCTGGAGAATCAAAGTTTCTCACACCACCACAGAAACTTTTGAAGTCAATTGGTACTGTCGAGAAAGCCCTGATGGAGCAGTTGTAGATAATTAAGGAAACCCCGAGTGCTATGAAGGAGAAGAGAGAGAAAAATTTGGCATTTGATGTCGATGAGATGATTGCCACAGCAACCAAAATTGAGAGAACTGGGTCACGACAATTTTGAGAACCGTCATCATCTATGACATTAGGTTTCTGACACTTTATTTGGGGTGACGTATCACTATGTGATGTTATAATCTTTAAAAAAATTACTTGTGTCATAGTTTCATATCTTTACCCAAACTAATGTTTGTGTCTGTCCTTCCTAGATAGAATTCTTTAATTAAATTTCGTATATGAGAAATGATATGTCCACAATATTTTCACAACATTTTTACAATAAATTCTAAGTAAGAATTGTTACTGGTTGTTATTGTTGGGGTAAAAAAGTAATCTTAGTATTAGGTTTAAATTTCAGCCAATAACAACTAACCACCTATAATTTGTTGTGAAAATATTATAAAAATGTTGTGGAGGTATCACCTCTCTTCATAGATATATCCTCATCTTTTCTTTTCTTTTTTTTCTTTTTTTTTTTGACATTTAACATCTAGTAGATGGTCTTTATTATATTAAAAAAAAAAAAATTATGAGGATATATCTACTAAGGCTGCGTTTGTTTCGGCTGAAAATGGATTCGGGAAAACAATTTACACCCTATTGTGTGTGTGGTTACGCATGGAAAATTTGATTAAACGGAAAATCATTTCCGTTGACTGTAAAATGAACCCCTCAAACCTAGAAAACAATTGCAGGAGTTAAGCATTTTCAGAATTCTTCACTCCACACAGTTCGACTCGCCAAGCTCTTCAGCTCCACCCCATGCACCAACGAGAGGGAGACAGAGCTCCACCCCGCACGCCGACACCAATCCGAGGTCCACCCACACTCCGACAAGTAGCGCCGCCGTTTTCCCCTCCGCACAGGTGGGTTTTCTCCCTTTTCTTCTCTTCTTTCACTCAACCTCACCTCTACCCACTTCAAGCTCTACATGTACCCGATCCACCAAGGCAAAACCCACCCTTATGCTGGCGAAGCCCATCTCATCTCCAACATCTCCAATCTATCAATCCTACGCCGCTGATGAAACACTTCTCTCAAACCCACCCTCTACAATACCCGATCCATATCCCTTCAAACCAATCTCCCTTTTCTTCTCTTCTCTCACTCAACCTCACTTTTGAGATCACGCCGTCAAGATCACACCCCAACACCGCCGAGATCGTGCCGCCAAGATCGTCGCCCATGACCGATCTCTCTCTTTCTCGACCTACCTGTCCCTTTCCCTCAATTTTTGATCACTCTCTATTCCTCCCTCTCTCAGTTTGACTGAATTGTTTGAGTTTAACGAATGGTGTTATTTTGATTTTTGTTTTTTTAAGTTTATATATTGAAATTTAATTTCTATTATAAAAATTTGTTTGGAAGCTGAGAAAATGGTTGAGAAGAAGTGAGAAATTAGTAGAAAAATAGCATTTTTAGAATGCAACCAAACACATGAAAACATTTTGTAGAATAATTTTCATAATGTAGCCAAATACTTGAAAATATTTTACATTCAACCAAACGCAGCCTAAATGTTTGTTTGGTTAACCATTTGAAAACTTGTGTTTGAAAATGTAACAATTTGGAAAAAAAGAAAAAAAGAAAAAAAAGAAGCATTTCAAAAACATATATTTTTATATAAAAGAAATGCAATTAACATTCAAAAAAATCATTGAAAAATGTTGTTTTTTTGAAAAATTGAACGGATGCAAGTTACTTAACAAATTTTTTAAAGGGTAGCATTATTTTGGTTCATAAACTTTACTTAAAATTCTTTTTCATCTTTAAACTTTAAAAAGTTTGTTTTTGGCTCCTAAACTATTGAAAAGTTGATTTTTAGTCCCTAAATTATTGAAAAATGTTTTATGTTTTGTCCTTAAATATTATCAAAAGTTTGTTTTTAATCCCTAAACTATTAAAAAAAATTATTTTTCATTCTTATTTTTTTCTCTAAACTATTAAAAAAATTATTTACTAAGTTTAAGGATGAAAAAAGTAATAATGCTTAAGAATGAAAAATAAATTTTTGCTAAAATTTAGAGATCAAAATAGTTTTTTTATGAGCACTCCATGAATTGCAATTTAATAACATGCCTCCCCCTCCCAATTTAAAAATGAAAAGCTAAGTGACAATTTGTTTTTGAGTTTTCATTTAAAATCGCTCTTTTTGCTCCACAGAATTGCAAAACCAAACGGACCCCTAAATCTACTTCAGGAATCAGGAGTCCTATGATCAATTGGTAGGTTCTTTTGCTTCTTCATTTCTTTGCCAAAAGTCTTGGTGTAGGACTAAGTTACCCTGTCGGCAGAGAAGTAAAGCAAAAATGCTTACTGTTGGACTAGTAGGCATGTTAGTTTATTGTTACCATCATTCTCTGATGGTGTGTGTAGGACTAGCTATTATTCTGTGCTGATGTATATATCTTATGGTCTGCTTTGATGTAGCATTACTTTTTGACTATGATAAGAAGCTTTGGGTTTCAAATTGGATTTTGATTTATAACCAAATCTAGGATTTTTTTTTTTTTTTTTCACCTAATGTTGGTACTTGGTACCATTAGAATAAAGATTTTTTTGTGAAGAACTCGAGAGAAAAGAAAGCTGCATCTTGTAAAGTGGAGAACAGCCGCTCTTCCAAAACACCTTGGAGGTCTTGGTATTATGGTTATGGAAAATGAAGTCTAGAAATGAGGCTTTCTTGGCCAGGTTGAGTTGGAGATTGGCGAACAAGAAGCTTCATGGGCAAAAATGTTGACATGTAAATAATACTTAACTAATGTTAGAATGACTAATGTTAAAATGTTAATAATTAACTACAATTTATTTTAAGGTATTTAATAAAATATATATCAAGAGTCTTATAGTTCGACTAACACTTCGTTCAAAGACCAATCTCTCCACTCCTCCACTATTTTTAAAAACATTTAGAATTTTCAAATATTTCTTTGTTTTCTTCATGAAGCGTAATTTAAATATTTGGGCTTGTTGGTGGGGTTAGGAGTCGGTATAATTGGACTTGAACTTGTTAGCCCATCCAAATGCAAAGGAGAAAAAGGAGGATATGGATAGAGGGGAATTTTTGACCTGGAGAAAACTAGATTAATCTGAAACAAACTGATACGGGTTTGACCCTTGACGTGTCGATTTGATTATTATAGCACAATTTTGTTGCAAATTAAACAAAAATTCGTTTGCAAAAGTGTTCTGTTACATATATATTTGGTGAATATTTAGTACCATCTATGCGTTTTTGTTGTAAAAGATGTTACCATTTGACTAGAGTGGAAGTGAGTTATAAATATTGTGTAGAATACTATAATTGTTCGCAATGAACGATATGTGAAACATAATAACTATACAACCAAAACATAGCTTTTTAGCGTTACAAATTTAATTGTAAATATTTGTGGGAGTCACGATCTGATAGGACCAAAATTCTTAGGGACTTCCTTAATTATGAGTCTCAAAATGAGGTTCTAGCTCTACTAACAATGTTTTTCCTACTAGATCGAGAAATTTACAATAAAATCACCATTTGATTATTATGGGACATAAATCAAGAAACCTCAAAAAATACATTTTTATAAGAATAAAACTTATGATTACATTTTCTCAATAATAAAGAAAATAGCAAATTATATTGCTCGTTTCTCTATTTCAAATTGAAGATAGAAAATTACAATACTTTAATTCCTATTTGCATACTAAAAAAAGGGGGAAAAATTGAATAAGTTATAACCTAAATCCTTTAATCTAAAGTCAAAGGTAAGTGATGAGATGTGTTAGGCATCTGAAAGCTCAACATCAATCTCTTATCTCGTTCAATTCAAGTATCGGTTTCCTTAGAATTAATGGTCAATTATAGTATTTTTTTTTCATCCCTACAAGCAAGCAATTATATCTATAAACATTACGACCATGCATAAAATATTTTTAGAAAAATAATCTAAAAGATTACACACACAAAAAAAAAAAAAAAAAAAAAAAGATCATCTAAAATGCAAAAAAGAAATTAGAAAATGCAATCCTAGACTATAATGGTATGTTGTTGCTCCTAATCCGTGTATGTTATCATGTCCATCATGTGAATGGTTTTCTTGGAAGTTACCCGGTATTGGTCCATCCTAAATATGGATCCGAGAGCACCAATAACTAGGGCCAACTCAATACATTTTGAGATGAAGTGAGTTGGAGATAATCTTAGTAAAAACTACAAATCAATGTAAAGATTTCATTGATTTACTAGGGGCGGAAAAGAAGGATTTTTTTTCTTTTCTCTATATATATAGTTTTAAAATAGATTTTGAAACTTCAATAATAGTCAAGGTCCCCAGTCTTACTTTAAAGACAACTCATTCCCGTTACTTATAATAGTTGAAAGCTTTGCTCGGCCTCTCATTCAAAGAAAAAATCTATAAATATGTGTTAATTAACAAACTGAAATTCAAATTCAGGACATATAACAATAGGGTTTTACCAAGGTTTGGGTAATCTTATCCAGAGCATAGCTTATATATTTACGAACAGTTGTCATTTGCAATGTTAGTTGAAATTATTGTGATGTAAAGTGTACTCTTAAATTATGGAACAAAATATATAAATTCAGAATTTGACTTTATGAAGAAGGTAAGTGAGTTAACACTTGCATGTTGTGCGAGAGAGAGAGAGAGGAAACGACAAATTTTTACTTCTATAGTTTCTTTTCCTTCACATAATACATAGGAAAGTTCAGCCTTTTCTGTGATCAGTTAGTCACAATCATACAACTGCAACTATTAAGTATAATTCAACATTTGAACGCTAAAGGAATAAGGCATCTACTATACATACCAGCACCTGATGATCCTTACACCTTGCAAGTCGTATACATCCACAAGACCGTGGGGAAGAAAGAGTTTCCAAGTATTCGGGAAAAAAGAAAAAGAAAGAGGCCTCACTATGTTAGCAAACTGAAAGTGCCTCCCTAAATCCAATGTTAAAACTACCCTGTTGACCCTTCTTACCCAAACTAGCATTGCCTTTCTGCATCATGGCCACAAACTCATTGTAATCTATCCGTCCATCCTGAAAGACAAGTACAAGGCAAATCTTAAATCAAAAGAAGATAGAATTGAATTACAGTATTAAAGATGCATTGACAAAAAAGATTGTATAAATTAGAACTCAGTGAAATCTATTTGGCCAACTTGTCTATGTCATTCTCAATCGGTAGTAAAAGTTCAGAATTAAGAGGATACCCGACTGAAGCAATAACTCTCCAGCCAGTATTGTAATAATTTCCATTCTCATCACCAAAAGGTTGTGCTTCAACATAACAAAAGTATAGCTTAACCATTGAGTTTTGTAGCCAAGGGTCTCTCTCTCTCCCTTAATTATTTAACTCGAAAGTTTGAGTTCAGTCCATGACAGAAAGATGCTTGTAGAGTTAATAAATTCTTATATCAATAATAAAAATTCCCATCAATTTATTTATAAAATATCTATTTTTTCGGGGCTAAATTGTTCGAAAAGGATCTTGAGACCAATAATTGTTTTTTAAGTGAAAGATCAACTAAACAAAATATAAAGCAATTTAGCACTAAACCTTTTTTCCACTGTCATATTCTCAAGCTCTCCCTCTTCTTCCCTTATTTTTAATTATTTTTTACTTTTTCTTTCTTTCTTTCTTTCTTTCTTTTTACAGGCATCATTTTTGCACTTTGTATAGTGTGTCTGTGTGTGTTTGCATGCAGCTGTCCATTTTTTGTCAACATGGCTTCTGAAGGAATTAGAAGGTTGTTGATAACTAGACATATTTTTTTTACTTTTCTATTAGTTCCCATGTCAGAGATTCCCATCGTAGAATTGTCAAAGTATTAAGTTTCACTATGCGCCACATGTGGTATTGATGTAAGGATGGCTTATTCAATTCTAAGTAAAAATAAGATTATGTGATCGTAAGGAATATACTTACATTATCCTGATCTACTTCTTGGATAATTTCTTCCAAGTGGGCATCCTCAATGCCAAACTCCTCACAAGCCTGTTGGAGCTCATCTTGCGTGATATAGCCACTTCCGTCTTTGTCAAAATATGAAAAAGCTGCAAATAGATGATCTTCCCTCTCGACTTTGTTTAGATGCAATGTTGCAGCAATGAACTCCCCATAATCAATTGTGCCACTATTATCAACATCTGCCTGTAATTTTAAAACAAGCATTAGGCCATTGTCTAAAATACGTATGATGAATATTGTGCACACTGTAGGATTTAAACAAAGTTCAAGATATATATCAATTTGAATACAGAAGCAAACACGACCACACTCAGTAAAATGTATACTTAAGGAATAGCCATCCTTGAATGTAGGAAAAGAATACAATGGAGAGGTTTTGCATGCATGATGCTGTGCAAGCAGTGACAGAACAGGAGAACATGGAGCAATGCATCAACTTCAGGAGAAATGGTGTTACAACGGCAGAATTTTTTCTTTTGAGACATGGGTCAACCCTGGTAACAAAGAAGGATTCGAGAAAAACTTGCAATCCAACACAATGATAAAATACTACCCCCATGATTAGACAGACTATGTCCACAGGAATTTATTTTTAAAAAGCTCCATTAGCAGACATTATGCTGTAATTGGATAAGTTACTAGGAAAAGATGGAACAAAAAACCTAAAAAAGAAAGAATAATGCATCAAAATGCAGGTAATGCAAACTTGAAGGAGAAAGACAGAAAGTAGATAACCAAATGAGAGAGTTCTCTTTGTGTTATGAATAGAAGGCACCATGATAGACTTTTTGTGCAAGGAAATCTGAACCATTAGCCTTTTCCCTAAACCACTTGAATGGGATTATATATCTGTTCTGAACTTGGGCTAGTAAGTTAAATCCTTGAATCTCAATCATAAAAATAACAACACTAGAAAGTAACAAAACAAAAGAATTAGAATGCCAATAGTGACATCATTAGATTACAAAGAGATTCATTATTGAGCCTGAGTGGTCATGTTGGCTGATGGGGATACAGGAATTTTAAGTCTTTTTGGTACATGAAGACCTACATTTTGGAGCCTCCAATAAAACTCATTAGATAGGATGGCTGTACATTAGAACCATATATCCTAAAGGGAAAGTCCCATGGTCAAAATCCAGCTCAGTGATTCAAATATCTGAATTTCTGTGTCTCCTTGGCAGGTGAAGAGGAAGAAATACTTCCTTGGGTCTGCCGGAAAATTCACCGAGCAAAAACTTGTCAATTTGAACCTTATAACCCTTTGATATCTCTCACCCTCTATTTTCATTCAAGTAGAAAGAAATTTTACAATTTGAGGAAAGAAATGATGCATTACTCATTTAATTTAAAATGCTAGTCAAGAGTTCATGGGTTTCAAGTGTAGCATATGAGTAAAAAACATTTCTGTTACAATACTTACAGCCTGCATAAGATCATGTATTTCAGACTCGTTTAGATTGGCACCAAATCTTTTTAGTCCATCTTTGAGCTCTTCAAAAGTAATTTGACCACTATTGTCAGCGTCTATCACATTGAACATTTCTTTTAACCCTGCAATTTCTTCTTCAGAGAGGTGCTCTGCAATAACCTACAGATAATAAATGTAAAAATTAAGAAAGCAATTTCTTAACATAATTAAATCTATAACGAATTAGTCACAAATACTTGTGGGATTGACTTATGTAAAAATAAAATAACAACTTACTCTAAGAGCCATTTTCTTAAGCCTGTCCATTGCAGAAAACTGTTTTAAGCGACTCAATACTGCAGAATCAAGAGCCTTGTCTGGAGCCACTCCATCAACCTGAATCCAAGGATGGCCTGCAACAAATCACAAAAAAATTATCAATGGAAAAGAATTACTTCCTTATATTGAAATAAACATGAGTTCCATGTCCATCAAATAAACAAATAGCTCACATATATAGCATAACAATGCAAAGTCATCTTCCTTATCCAAATGCTTTAATTTTGAAATTCTGCTTTCCTTATGCTATATTTTCTTTTTCTGTTTGATAAATCATTTTTCTTATTTTCGCTTCAAGCAGCAATGACGGTGATGACGCATGTCATTCTACATTCCTTCGAAATAAGAAAAAAAAATCTTCTGACTCTGAAATAAACTTTCTAAAAAAGGTTTTTCTTCAAACAGCCAACTAGCAGAAAACAGGCACGAAAATTTTTAAAAGCCATATTATCAGTATTACTACAGAAAGCTACTTACTAAATTTGCTCCGACAAACAAGGTATGTAACAGACCGGGTGAGTTTAAGTGGTCTCAGCCAGGTTATTCACATCTGGCTATCTATCAACAACTATATAATACAACAAACGAGGCTTAGACCTAAACTTTTGGGGTTGGCTATCAACAATTATATAATAAAAGCCCAAAAGCTACAATTTGAGTGGCCAATATAGGAAATTGTCAATGAAATTACATGTATGTCATGCCATCTGTTGAGAGGGGGCTTGCCATACTATCACTATCATGATTATTCTCAGATATATCCGTAGGGGAGGAAACAGAAAAAAAAAAAAGAAACAACTTACACAATACTTCATGTGCAGTTATCCGCTTTCTTGGGTTTCTGACAAGCATTTTCCTAACTAAATCTTTTGCACTATCGGAGATATTAGGCCAGGGATCTGATGAGAAGTCCAGGTCACCATACAAAACCTCTTCAAATATCTCATGCTCCGTTTCTATTTCAAAACGTAAAAGGAAAAGAAGAGAAGAAAAAAGTAAATTTAAGTTACTAGAACTATAGTAAAACAGTCTATGAAAGCACCAATAAGAAGAAAAAAAATCCATATTCTAAAGCATTTTAGGATTCTTACCAGCCCAAAAAGGAGGCACCCCACTTAAAAGAATGTAAAGAATCACACCAGCACTCCAAACATCTGATTCTGGACCATAAATCTTACGCAAAACTTCAGGGGCAACATAATATGGGCTTCCAACCACATCACTGAAAACTTCCCCTGTAATCTAGGACTATCAGTAATAAAATACACATAGCATAATTGTATTTAGATAACTGCAAAACTTTAAAAAAAAATATTCATATCAAGAGTTCATACTCTACTAAATAATCGAGCATCATCTCGTGAACATCACAGTATAATCAAAAGCAACATAATTTGCATTATGGTTGTCTAATATAATTCTTCTACTTATTTGACAGGTATAGGCTGATCTCAAAACTCCCAAATGATTCCTCTCCCCTGCAACAATGTTCTAGAGACTCTACATTAATATATATAGGAAGCCTAAAGCTTTAAAATTACCAATCCAAACATATTATTCCTATAAATAAAAAGCAAGAAAGACTACCCCAGAACTTGAGGCAACAATAAATGTATCATAAGCAGAAAATCTAATAGCCACATTTACCATAACCAAGTGCATTATTTGAACTGTATTGTATCTACATTACCACCTCTACCAAATTAGTTACAAATTTTTTATATAAGTAAAAAAAGGTTTTGCTTGTAAGCTTGTTCTAGCAAAGTAGTTACAATAGGACAGGGTGAGGCTGAATATGTCCATAAGAGAGTCCCCAATTCAATATGTAAGAAGTTTATGTAATTTCAAAATATCAAGTACGGTTATAGATGATAGAACAAGACAAATTGAGGTGAAGCCAAAGAAATACAAGTCAAAGGGAAGGAGACTTCTCGAACAAACCTGGCTTATAGAATACTGATAATCCGAAATCTATTGCCATGAGAGGTGAATCCTCCTGGTCATTGACAAAAAGAAAATTCTCTGGCTTAAGATCACGATGCATGACCCCTAAAGAGTGGCAGGCTTCTATAACACCAACTACTGTCCTAGTTAGCTGAGCTGCCTTCCTTTCTGAAAAATGCCCCTGCTGAATGATCCTATCGAAGAGTTCACCCCCTGAACACAACTCCATCACAACATGAACAGCAACAGCATCCTCATAAGCCCCTTTGATTGAGATTACATTAGGCTGCCCTGCTAAGTGATGCATTATCTGAATTTCCCTCCTCACATCATCCACATCATCATTCGTCAACAACTTCCTCTTCGCAATAGATTTGCACGCGTACTGTCTCCCAGTCCCCTTCTCCACGCAAAGAAATGTTGTCCCAAATTGCCCGTGCCCAAGCTTCGGCCCCAAGTTATAGTACTCCTTCAAATGACCAGTCTTGGTTTGCAAAACAGAATCAGCCCGAAGCCCCGCACTCGCTGATCTATTCACATTATAAGGAAGCTTCCTCGGTTTTAATAGCTCTATTGGCTTAGTAACCTCCTCTTGCTCCTTTGGAATTGGAGTTGGAATTGGCAGCTGTACCGGTTTAATAGTAATAGTAATCTCTTCCTTGTGCGTCAATGGTTGTTCTGCAGGTTTTTTAGTCTCTTCCTCTTTGTCCGGCTTCTGGGGTTGTGCTAATTTATCATCCTCTACATTTCTAATGGGCTGCACCTGCACTGGCTTAATATCTTCAAAGAAAATCTTAACCATTTCCGGAGGCTTGTTTTGTACAGGTAAAGGAAAATCTACTTCTTTTTTCACAGAAGTTGATGATTCATTGGCAATTCCTCTCTGAGAAACGATGCAGTCCTGGGATCTAGTCCACCAAACCGATTTCGAAATCGATTCCATAAGTCCATACTTGGAAGGAGCTCTGTTTCCCACGCAGTTATTTCCCATCGAATTCTACTATTACTATTTTTGCCCCTGTATTATTCTTCTTGTTGTACGAACCATATATGTGAGATATGAGAGAAACGCTACAACCCCATTTCGTTTTTCGCAAATGGGTATAGGAATGTGAAGCGAAGGGCATTAGCCATCGGTGTACGAAACAAACCCATTCAACAGAGTCGCTGAGAAACCTGAATAAAACCTCTCCTTTTTTTAAAGAAGACTTGTAAAACGAAACAAGATTATCGTAATGATAATATAAAGTTCGAGGAAACCAATGGCAAATTACGTGGGATTGACGCAATCAACGCCGACGAATTACAAAAAAGGAAAGATTCAGAGAATGGAATGAATAAAAAATGGGCGCCATGGAAAGACAGAGACAGAGAGGGGTATAACAAAATATTTGAGTAGTTGAGAAATTTGTGACAAAAGGTTATTGAACTTTTTTAATTTTGTTTCGCGGATTATTAATGTAGGACACGAAAGGAGAAGAGAAACAAGGAAAAGAGGACACAGAGAGAGAATGAGAGAGAGTCGCAGGTTTTTGTGTTTGGAATGTTTCAAATTTGTAGGGTCGTAGTCGGACGCGTTAAAGTCTTAATAGTAATTTAATTTTGTGGGTTTTTCTTTCTTCGATATTATAAAATAATAAATAATCTTTTTGTAGTCTCTTCTTTGTTTAGCTCCCTGTTAATGGTGCCAATTGGACTGTGATTTGGACCCGGAACCTTTTTTTTTTTTTTTTAAAGAAAAATCTTAATAGTAAAATAAAATTTAAAAAAAAAAAAAAGTCTTAGCATTAAAAGCATGGCATAGTCAGCAGGTCGAAGTTGGATTAAGGTGGTGGCTTGGTGGGCCAGACTCTCCACTGCCCGCGACCGGCCGATGCCGGTGTATTCTTTATTTTTGTTTTGTTTTTAAGGGGTCCTAAGGTGAGGGTATTTTGGTCTTTTTATTTTGCTTTATTTTTTATTTTTGGATAAACAGATTAGAAGTTTCATTTGCTTTAATTGGATAATAAAGAGAATGAATGAATAAGATAACATTAATCCTAAATTCAACAACATTGATTGATTGTTTTGGCAGGACTTTATTTAACATTAATCCTAAATTCAACAACATTGATTGATTGTTTTGGCAGGACTTTCTCCTAAATATGCTTAATTTTTACTTCTTCCTTTTTCTTTTTCTTTTTTTATGAAGAAAAATAATCTCTTTAAAATTGTACCTAGTCCCTACCCAATTCCGATACCGGTGTATTCTTTATTTTTGTTTTGTTTTTAAGGGGTCATAAGGTGAGGGTATTTTGGTCTTTTTATTTTGCTTTATTTTTAATTTTTGGATAAAAAGATTAGAAGTTTCGTTTGCTTTAATTGGATAATAAAGAGAATGAATGAATAAGATAACATTAATCCTAAATTCAACAACATTGATTGATTGTTTTGGCAGGACTTTCTCCTAAATATGCTTAATTTTTACTTCTTCCTTTTTCTTTTTCTTTTTTTATGAAGACAAATAATCTCTTTAAAATTGTACCTAGTCCCTACCCAATTTAAGGTATCCTCAATATAGTTGATCCTCATGTTCTTCAAATTTCATTGTATATAATATAAACCATGATGACATGAAGTGAGGGTCTCAACTCTCAAGTGAACCCACCTTTAAGCTTCACTTTTATAATAATTTGAAACAATTTTTCTCCTAAGGTCCAATGTCCAGTTTAGGATGATCAAACCATATGAAACTTTACAAAAATTCAAGTAGAATTTGACAATGAGAAATTGGAGATTAGAAGTATTTTATTTATATTTATCTATTATTATGATTAGGCAATTGAAAGTTATGAAAATTGTGCATTACACTACCGTCCAATTTTATAATGAGAAATTGGAGATTGGTTACTTATATTTATCTATTACTATGACTAGGCAATTGGAAGTTATGAAAAGCGTGCATCATATTATAGTCTAATGTCCAGTTTAGGATGATTAAACTATATGAAACTTTATAAAAATTCAAATGGAATTTGACAATAAGAAATTGGAAATTAGAAGCCTTTTTACTTATATTTATCTACTACTATGAGTAGGTAATTGGAAACCATGAGAAACGTGCATCAGGGGAATTAAAACTGGTCTTCTAAGTTAGGCTGTACCTATCAAAGTGGAATGGATTTTTATTACTTGTTTGAATGCTTCGAATAGATCCTCCACCAGAGCAAAGAGTATTACCGAGTCCAGAGGCAATTTGGTGCCTCCACGGGATTGGCTTTTGACATCCTTTGGTTTGGTCAACATTGGATAAGTCATAAGTGGTGTAGCTGTATGTGAATTCGTTGAAAATTCAATTTCCAAACGTGCATTAATGGCACATTAATAATATTTATCAAGACTTTAAGGCATGCCACTAAGTACTTCAAGGGTGCCACGCACCAGGTATCAATTTTCTTTTTAACCTTTTGTTGGGACGAGGTTTCTCTGTAATTCATTTTAGCATCAAAGGATGAAATCCCTTTCAAACGATAAGGTAATTGGTATCATAGTAATATATCAAATTTCTCTTATAAGATTGTGAAATTTACACTATTATAAAAGAAATTTACTAAAAGTCTCGCCTTTGTGAAAGATGAAATCCCTTTCCAATGATAAGGTAACTGGTATCACGGCAATATATCAAATTTCTCTTACAAGATTATGAAATTTACACTATTGTAAAAGAAATTTACTAAAAATCTTGCCTTTGTAAAATTTGTACTATTGTAAGAGCATTCTTATCAAGAATGCTAAATATTTTAGTATTTACTATTTCAAAATCCTACTTTATCAGTTTTAACATACTACTTTACAATCCACCAAATACAAAACTTCTATTAGTTTACCACTTCATTTAAATATTCTTTTTTTATTCTTTCTTTATGTTTTATTTATTCTTTCTTTTTATGTTTTCAAATAACTACCATTAAACAATTTTTTTTTTTTTTTTTTATTTTATAATCTTGCTACACTAGGCTACTAAATAGCAGCCCACTATAGCTAAATTGCAAAATAAATAAGATTTGAGAGTATTGATGGAGTATGCATTTTAGTATTTATAGCATTTTTTTATGTTAAATTTTAGCATTTATAGTATTTGCCATTCTTGATAAGAATGCTATGAGAGAAATTTAATTTCTCTAAAAGTCTTGCCTTTGTAAGAGAGATATGATATATCACCGTAATATAAAATAAAATAAAAAACAGTTTTTTTAAGCGCAGTGGGCCATATGTCTAAGTAAAATTCCGGTCCAACATCAAGTGTTATCTTCTATTTAGCAGGATTATTATTGACAGAAACTGGCCCGCCTTGGGGCCTAAAATCCAATCAGAACTCAGCCCAACTAATTATAGTCAAATTTATAATCCATACAAGTTTAGACCCCCCCCCTTTTCTATTCTTCATTTGTAGCCGTACCTCTGCAATCGCAAGATAACTCAGCAAAAGTATTGATGCATGCTTGACCTTTCAAATTAGTGAATCCTAGCAGCCCTGTGCATGTATAGTAAAAAGTTGTTACAGCCCTATGTACCTTCCATAATCCAGCACAATGTTAATAGCCAATTTCAAATAAAGGCAATAACATGATGTCAAATTAGAACTAAGACACCATGAAGCAAATGGTATCGAATCATTTGATGCACACATAACTAAAAGTGTAAATATGTAGCCATACATACACGACTACATCATAGCGGGCAAAAGGTTAGATCTTCACCATTCAAATTGATTCGTGCACACACAGTGAAAGGTTGGATGCTATCCACTCATAGTTCAAAACCCAAGAATCCAGCAAAAAGACCATACCCATATTCACAACTTTAGCACGAAAAGAAGATGTCAAACTATAACTAACAGCATGCCAGGACCATAATCACTTCAAAACAGGCTTAAAAAACAACCACTGCTCTGCAATAGTAAAATGAGTTTATGTACTCTATGAGTCTATTTGGATACTGCTTATTTTGCTGAAAATACCGTGCCGTGGGTCTGCGTTTGATTAACTTCTTTAAAATGCAGTGCCTAATGCTGTGCTGTGGGTCTGCGTTTGAAAACTTAAAACGCATGAACAATGCCTAATGCTGCAAAACACGTTAGGCAAACACACGCTATATGCTAAGAAAAGAAAAAAAAAAAGGACGTAAAAAGCTAAGTTATTATGGTTATTTTCTTTAACAAACCATCAACCAGCAACTTGATGATCCACAGTTAGTGTACTTCAAACATCTTTTGCCAATCCTGCAATATCAACATTTCCTGACTCGGCCTCAGTTGGAAAGGCTTTATCCTCAATAGGTATCCCTCGTCTCATAGACGGTGAAGATGAAGGATTCCCTCGCCTCGTAGGCGGTGAAGATGAAGGCTCCCCATCAAACAGACTTGGACCCCCAAACGCACCAAAGAAACCTTTCTTCATCTCTTCAGCTGCTTCAAAGAAACTGTTGAGCCCACCAAGGAAGCTACGTTCTATGGCTTCAATATCACTCCGTAACCCAGGGAAATCCAATGCCCCATGCTCTGATGACCCAAAAGAGAGAGACCCTTTAAGCACCTCATCTGTGACATCATCTTCAGTGTATTCTTTGTTGGACTGCATCACTTCAACAGGCCTGATAAAAATATTAAGGCAAGTGTGAGACTAACCTCCCAGTCAGAATATATTCTCTTATGACCACTGCTTGAATTGTAACAGCTGCATTGGTATCCCACCACATTAATTGGAATTCCAATATTCTTATGGAGCTATATTAAGTTTACAAACCTTAAAGAATAGAACCAACCCAAAGAGTGAACAAAACCAACCTGAAGTTGGACAGAATCACATCTGCCATGATATATCATATGAAAACCACATTTTTTTTAAACCAAAACAAAAACAGAACATGCCCAAAATCCCATACCAATGCCAAACTAGTGTAAGACCCCAATGCAACCAAAACCAATGAGTATATACATCCGCTATCAGATGATATACCTGATTACTACTTCTACCTAAAAACTATGCCCAAATGAGTGACAAATCTCAACAGCACAGAAAACAACAATTTATAAAAAGCAGACTGTTCACTTGGAAACAAATATGAACCAATAACATATAAAAAGTACCATAGCTTCAAGTCTGTTAACTCTAATCATAACTATAATTTTTTTTTTAGGAAGAAGAATAAAGCAATGTACTTTACCAAATATTTTTTTTGATAACTGAAACAAACAAACAATAGTTAAAACTTTGGGGGAAAACATACACACAAAATTATAGAAGGGTAAAACAAAGTAATTGATCAAACTCTCATGCATCTATCAGGTAGAAGATAAACAGACAAACCTCATAAAAAATTAAATAAAATGTACCCATACAAAACAAACATATAATCATATTAGAGAAAAAGCTGAGCTCGAAGGAAAGTTGAACTTAGTGGAATCTATCTAACAGGCCTCAATTTAATTATATGCCTTTCCACAGGACCAGGAGATTGGATCAAGCCATAAGAAGAATGCTTGGCTGATTAATAACTCATAAGAATAGAGACAAGAGCTCAAGCATAACCTTCTAGATTACAAGATGTAGAAAACCTCAATTTAAGATGGAACATTAGGTTCTTTTACTTAAATACAGAATTCCTAAATCAATAACTGTTTTCAAATTGAGTTATGAGCTTTAAAAGAAAACAATAGTGTCTGCCAAAATTTCCACCAACACTAATGGTTTAAATTACAAGCTAACTTTCACAAACAGAAATTTTCCAAAATGAGAACTCTGAATATACCTGGAAATTAAAAAATTAAGCTTTTTAATATTACAAGTTACCCCTTTGCAAATCGAAATTTTCCAAAATAGGAAAATAACTAGATTTTTTTTCAGAGTAAAAAATTTTTTAAAATGACTAGACTTCAAAAATAAAACTGTTACTATACTTGAGATTAAATGTACAAGCATGACAAATGAATATCATTGGAAAAACATTAATGTAATTTGTTTTTCTTTTGGTAGCTATTATGGGCTATAATTCTATAATCTAAGCATTTGGCTTCCACTAATTTAAAAGTGCTGTTTGAGAATCAAAACGAGAAAGGACAAATTATTATGTAAAGGTTTCTGGCTTTGCATTCATTTTGATGCACTTTATAATAATGATAATGATAATAATAATAATCATGATGATGATGATGAAGAATAAAACATCATCGTCATCATT
Source organism: Quercus robur (assembly GCF_932294415.1). NCBI lineage: Eukaryota > Viridiplantae > Streptophyta > Magnoliopsida > Fagales > Fagaceae > Quercus > Quercus robur. The sequence continues at coordinate 21,972,625 of NC_065540.1, read as the reverse complement.
ATCAATTAGCCTCATTATATGCGCCAACACACGTGCTTAGAGGATTTTTTTTCTAGAAATATTACAATGGTACATGTTTATTTCTTTTATTTTCTGATCATATTTAAGAAACAGTATAAGTTTGAAACAGAACAACAAAATATTAGCATAAGCAATCTATCCTATTAGATGAAAGGGAAGCATGATTAAACAGTATAAGTTATACCATGATTTTTTTTTTTTTTTTTTTTTTTTGGGGGGGGGTGGGGCATATACCGTGAAAATAGGTTGAAAGAGTGACATATTCTTGCAAAAAGATTTCAAGTAACTTTAGGAAGAAAGAGAAGTAACATTCAACAATATTTGGAGCAACCATGGCAGAGTACATATACGGGATTAATAATGGTTCTAGAAATAAGATAATGGCAGATTGACAGTAAATTAAAGACACAGGTTTAATGCTAAAGTAGTTCAATATAAGACTGTTCAGTTTTGAAGCAAAATAAAGGAATAGAGCTGAGCACTTTGTAATATAAAACTTGTATGATGGATAACAAATCAGGAAGTTTATGATTAATCTATAGTTCAACCAGAAGCCTCACCAATGGTAAATATCAAGAAAACTACTTAAAACATAATTTATGATTAATTTGTTTTTCTTTCAGCATTTTAACTTATTTACTTATATACAACCTTTTAAAGCCTCACATTATTTTTTGGATACAAGTATACAACTATACTTCAACCAACTTTCAGCAAATAGCAATCAACAAAAAGCTGTTACATCCAAAAGCACACCAAGCATAAGGAATGGTGATTTCCTGCCAATGAGCCTTAGCTCAACTGACGCGACCTAGGTGAAGGGTGAGGTCTTGGGTCCAATGTGTACAAATTAATAAACATATAAATAAATAAATATGGAACGGTGGCTTCCTACCAAAAAAACAATCTCCATTTCTCTTTTCCACAAATTACATAATTTTCAGATTCCCTCATAATTCCCATTTTGAAAAATACTCTCTTAGATTTCTTTTGGCAGTCCAACTATCTAAAATCTGCCATTTCCAATCGAATGGAAATGAACTATAGCTCAGTTAGCACTTCCTTCTTCCATAATAAAAGATTAGAGGATGAAGTTGTGGGTTCAAAACCTATAAGATGCATGTGCAGTATACCAAAAAAATAAAAATAAAAATCTACATTTCCAACTACTTATCCCCAAGAAAAATTACATTTTATGGGTGATCAAGGTATGATTTGTTTGGGTTTTATTTACACTTTTTCCCCCTATTAGATCAAACATTATTTTCCCAAATTCTTTTTCGGGTGGTCTTAACTTTTAATGTTTGTTTCATACAATGTCTATTTCTTTTTCTAGCTAACTTATCATTGATAGAGCTTTAATTTATTGTTATATTTTTTTCAAATAAAAATTATTATTATTTTTTATCTAAAAGAAATTTTAATAGCTTCTTTGTACTTATAGAACTTTTTTTTTTCTTGATTAACAAATTTGGAATCAAATGTGAACTTTTAGCCTTTAGGGATGAAAATAACAAAAGTAAAACTTTAGGAACAAAAATGGCAATTAACCTAATATCTAACAGAAAATAATGTTTAAATAGAAATTAACTGTTCAAAAGTATTCAGTCAAATGAAGAAATTGAGAAAGAAACAACAAAACAAGCACTCAATCAAACACCTCACATACCAAAACTTATCACTAAAATCACATAATTAAAAAAAAAAAAATATATATATATATATATATATAAAATAAATATAAACCATAGCCAAATGCACTAGTATTGGTTCACCACAAGCCCAAACAATAAAAAATCTAAACAAAGCCCTTACAAGTCACTAAAATTTTCTTAGAAACCAAACAAAGCCCAAATACACATACATTCATATACACATATATAAAGATAGAAACGTACTTGCCAACGCATTCCCTGAGAAGCTCCTCAGTTTTCTCGCACTTTCTGATGAACTTTCCGGGCTCCACCTCCTCCGTTCTGCACTGCGACTTCACCACCTTCCTGGTGGAGCACCGGTCGCTGGACCTAGGGTTCCGGCTATCACTGACGTCTCCGGCGGATGAATTGCTCTCGTCTGGTTCGTCGTCCTTCCACACCCACCCCATTCTTCCAATTCTTCGATCAACTTCGCTTCGCTTCTCTTCTCTTCCACGTAAAATCTTCCACACAATTCTAGTTGGTTTTTGTTTCCATATATATAGAGACAGCCATAGGTGGGAAAATTTTCTTTGGGCCCAAGTTCAAGGCCCATAAGAGAAACATGGCCCAATTTTAAGACCCATGAAAACTAAACAATCTTTTAGCGTAAGCTTCAGCTTGAACAAGAAGAAGTTTTTGACTTTTTTCTACAAAGCGCGCCATGAGTATGAGGAATTTGATGAAGCTCCACTCCTTGTGTTTAAGATCAAGCAACAAGCTTTCTCATTCTCAGCTTTCAGAATTTCAGTTTTGTTCTTATTCAAGCTTTTCCAGGTCTTCTAAACGGTTGAAGAAAACCCAAGACACCCATTTGAAGAATCAAGCAGAAACTAGTACTAGTAGTACATTTGGCTTACTTTTCAATGAGATTACTGAGATTTTAGGTGGTGATAATTTCACCACTGGGAAAACCCAATCTGGGAACTTGATATCTGGAGAAGTTAAAGAGGTAAAGGAAGAATTCCCAGATTGCACACAAGGTGTTTGTAGAAATGCCGAGGAGAGTGTATTGCAAGAGAAGGACAATGTATTGAGTTTGGAGGATACCCAGATGGGAATTTTGGGTGGTAATGATGTTAGCATCGACGTTCATAAGATTACCGAGATTGTTCGGGCAGAAAATGGTGTGGTTTCGATGGAGGAGCGGTTAGAAAATCTGGGTGTTGGGTTTGATTCAGAGGTTGTTGAGAAAGTGTTGAAAAGGTGCTTTAAAGTGCCAGGTTTGGCATTAAGGTTCTTCAATTGGGTGAAGCTCAGAGATGGATTTCGTCATACAACTAGGATTTACAATACCATGTTGTTCATAGCTGGGGAAGCTGGAGAATTACAGTTGGTGGAGAAGTTAGTGGAGGAAATGGAGAAGAACTTTTGTGAGAAGGATATTAAGACTTGGACCATTCTTATCTCCCTATATGGGAATGCAAAGTTAATTAGCAAAGCCTTGCTGGTCTTTAATAATATGAAGAAGTGTGGTTGTGAACCAGATGTGCAGGTTTACAAAAAGATGATGCGTGCTCTTTGTGCAGCTGGAAAAGATGACATTGTGATAGAATTCTACAAGGAGATGGTAAAGAAGGAGATGATGATTGATATGAATTTGTATAAGATGATAATGAATTGCTTAGCAAGATTAGGAGATATGGGTGCTATTCACTCAGTTGCAGAAGACATGATGAGAGTTTGTCAGACTCCAGAACACATTGTTTATGGATATGTGCTGAAAAGTTTGTGCATTTCTGGGAGAATAAGAGAAGCTTTAGAATGGATTCGTGACCTCAAAAATAAAGATGTAACACTTGATGCTGAATACTTTGAGACCTTGGTGAAAGGACTGTGTAGGGCTGATAGGATTGCGGATGCTTTGGAAATTATTGATATTATGAAGAAAAAACATCTTATTGATGGGAAGGTTTATGGGATTATCATCAGTGGGTATTTAAGGAGAAATGATGTTTCTAAGGCACTTGAGATGTTTCAAAGCATGAAAGAGTCCGAGCATTTGCCTATGACCTCTACTTATACAGAGCTGACGCAGCGTCTCTTCAGGTTGGGTGAGTATGAAAAAGGCTGCATGCTATATGATGAGATGCTGGAAAAAGGAGTGGAGCCAGATACTGTGGCAATCACAGCCATGGTTGCTGGTCACATCAGCCAAAACCATATATCTGAAGCATGGAAAGTTTTTAAGAGTATGGAAGACATGGGCATCAGGCCCACTTGGAAATCTTATTCAGTATTCATTAAGGAGCTCTGTAAGATTTCTAAGACAGATGAGATTTTCAATGTTTTGAATGAAATGCGGGCATCCAAGATACATGTTCAAGATGAAATATTTGATTGGGTTATATCTTACATGGAGAAAAAGGGAGATGTCGGTAGTATTGAAAAAATAAAGCAAATGCAGAGAATCTATGAGCTTTACCCTCAAGAAGGTGAGTCACCTCGTACTGATGAATCCAAAGAGCAAGAGCACAATATGGAGTTAAACTCTAACCAATCAGAGGCAGTAAGAATGGACTGTCACTTGGTAGAACCACTTTCAAGGAATTATGATGAGCAGGATTTGCAAGAAATTTGTAGGATTTTGTCATCCTCGACAGATTGGTGCTTAATTCAAGAAGCTTTGGAGAAATGCAATATTCAGTTCACACCAGATCTTGTTGTGGAGATTTTGCATAACTGCAATTCGCATGGTTATGCAGCATTACACTTTTTCTCATGGGTAGGAAAACAAGCTGGTTTTAGCCACACTACAGAGACCTACAACATGGCCATTAAAATTGCTGGACGTGGAAAAGATTTCAAGCACATGAGAAACCTCTTCTATGAAATGCGAAGAAGAGACTACTCAATAACATCAGATACATGGACAATCATGATTATGCAATATGGTCGTACTGGTCTGACTGAGATTGCTTTGAATATATTTGGGGAGATGAAAGCTAATGGTTGTAAACCAACTGGCAGTACATACAAGTATTTGATTATAAATCTTTGTAGGAGGAAAGGTAGGAAGGTGGATGAAGCCGTTAAAATATTTGATGAGATGATTCGTGCGGGACATATCCCTGACAAAGAACTGGTTGAAGCTTATGTTGGTTGCTTATGTAAAGTGGGTAGGCTGTCGGATGCTAAAAAATGCACAGATTCTCTCCATAGGGTTGGTTTTACAATTCCACTTAGTCATTCCATGTACATTAGGGCTCTTTGTCGAGCTGGGAAGCTGGAAGAAGCTCAAGCATTGGTGGATGAGGTTGGGGCAGAAGGATCTACATTGGATCAGTACACTTATGGAAGTCTTGTTCATGTACTACTACAAAAGGGACGCATGGAAGAGGCAATGACTAAGGTGGATTCTATGAGGAAGGCAGGGATTAATCCGACTGTCCACATTTATACATCTTTAATGGCTCATTACCTGAAGGAGAAGCAGATAGAAAGAGCTCTGGAAGTTTTTCAGAAAATGCAACAAGAAGGTTGCCAACCAACTATTGTTACTTATTCAGAATTGATACGTGGTTACATGAACATGGGGAAGGTTTCTGATGCTTGGAATATCTTCCATCGTATGAAATTAAAAGGGCCTTTGCCTGATTTTAAAACTTATTCAATGTTTATTACCTCTCTCTGTAAGGCAAATAGTTCTGAAGAGGCCTTGCAGCTTATATCTGAAATGGCAAGTAATGGGATCACTCCTAGTACTGTTAATTTTCGAGAAGTTTTCTACGGGCTAAACAGAGAAGGGAAGCAAGATTTAGCTCGTTCAGTGTTACAACAAAAATTAGCTTTAAGATCAAAACGCAAGTTCTTAACATAGTCTATTTTAAGTATTTTTTTGTAAGTATTTTTTTTTAAATTTTGTTTTAACAACTATTCTTTTCTTTTCTTTTTTTGGGCTTTAATTTAATTCAACTTGTTCGGGTCCTTCAGGATACAACTCTAAATTTACTAAACCTTTGTGTACTAGTTAAGATTGTCTGTAAGGTCACAGGCTCACAGCATGTGACACAGTTATTATGAAACACCTTCCTCATAAACCTGATTTGATGTTGGGTGTTGGGCTGGCGTGTATGATTTTACCCAAAAAATTACAAAAATACAGCTGAGGTGACTTAAAGAAGTTAACATGGGTGGAATATTTCAATGGATAAATAGGGCTACTTTCACTTGAAAGTATATCATGTTTTTGCTACATACAATATCACATTCACAGTATGTGAGCGTAAAAGTATATTATGTTTTTGATACATATAGCATCACATTCACAGTGTGATGCTATATGAAGTGAAAACACTATATTCCTTCTCTTCAACCATGAGAAGGTTTTACACTTTTATAGAATGCCTCTCTCACGTTTGATAAGCTCCATACTCTTGCGGTTAGGGATGGCCAAATCCATTGGGTAATAGATTCCCGATCAAAAAGTTTAGGGTAATACCCGGTTTATAAATGGCCAAATCCATTGGGTAATAGATTCCCGATCAAAAAGTTTAGGGTAATACCCGGTTTATAAATGATAATCGAGTTGGGTTTGGATATTACCCGAAATTTTCAAGTTGGGTTTGGATATTACCCGAAATTTTCAAGTTAGGTTTGGATATTACCCAAACCTAACCCATAAACTTTCAGCCCCTTCAGCAACTTCACGGCTAGTGAGTCGGTTTCTCCATGGCTTTGATTATTTTGGCATTTTGCTTGGTGGGTTCAATTGTCATTTTATGCATAATTACATACCCTTTTGAAATTCGGGTCATTTGGTATAAGAGTTTAAATACATGTTTTCAATTTTTAAACTATATTATACGTATTTCTACACACTTTTTCACCTACACGTATTTCCAAAAAATACAAACAAAGTTACTAGAATAATGCTACCAAACGGCCCTTGTCTAGAACAACTAGCTAGTGAGTTGGTTTCTCCAAAGCCTTGATTTTGCATACCCGCTTGTCTAATTGATTGTTGTGGGATTGTTGCTTTCGTTTTGTTTTTTCTATGCATACCTTTTGGAATTGATTGTGTGAAAGAACTGTCTGGTGCTTTAGTTTAATCCAAACATTAGAGCTTTCGCAAACCCACCTGTGCATTTGATTGCTTTGAAATTGTTGCTGGATGGGTTCAATTTTTTATACTGCACATTCACTTTAGGATTTGGTTTCTCTGCAATAACTGTCTTTGAGTTTATATCTTTCCTTCTAAATTTTCTTTGTAAATGTGTAAATCCTTACATAACCTCTTTTTGTACTTAAATGTAGAATAGATTACAACTATTTCTTGAACTAGGTTTGCCTCAAAATAGAGTTTTAATATACTTATGCTGCTATCTATCCATTGTACACATAACATGAGCATGCCCTGTGGAACTAGTTGAACCATCTGTGGCGTTTAATTTATATGATGCTAATCATCCTATTAGCACCACCTATGTTTTAGACTTAGTCCTGTATAAATTAAGGGTGAAAGTGAAACCATAAAAGGGGGAAAAAACATTATGTGAGAAATTGAATTTTGAGGGATTGAATTCAATTATGCTTTGTGTTTATTGTTTTTTGGGTAATATAAATGTAACAATTATATGTACTTAGCCTTTTCAATGTATTTATTTGTGCTTTTGATTTCTAACAATTATGTAAACTGAAAAGCTGAGTTATGGAAAACAAAGACGAAGGTGTAGTTTAATGGAGGCCAGACTAGTTTTTTAAGAGTTCTCAAGTTTTCACTTTTCATGCTAACTTTACCTATTTAGATGATTTGCTTAAATTAAAAATAAAATAAAATAACCCAAATATCAGGCTTGGGTCGGGTTTGGATATCCATTGGTAAAAATTTAGGTAACAATTATGTATAGATGCTAACCTATGGTACCTATATGTTGTGAGAGTGACTCTTCATGAGACGACCTTATTAGGTAATTTTTCTTTCACAACAAGCGCAAAATAAAACTCAAAGTCAGATGGCTCCCTACCCTTGTCCCTATCAATCCTAGACCATGGAATCAATCTGGATCATACAAAGAACAATTGTAAAGCAGAATCAGAGTGGGATCAAATAGAATCGTGATTCTCCGACGATTGTAACCGATTCTACCAACTCTTACACTTGGCTATTTCTTGTTATTGCCCCTTTTAATGGAGAGCCCAAAATGAAACAAAATTACATCTGACCTCATTACAAATTATAGGTATAAAAACCTTTTAAAAAAAATGCATTCAAAGTTAGCTACTGCCACTTCGCATTAACCAAGATAATAGACAAATTTTCATCATTTCTGATTTTATTGAAAGATGACAGGTAAAGGATGAAGCTGTTATTCAAGTACTAATGGACTATCTCTAGCTCTTCCAAGTGCAAGCAGTTTCGATGCAAGATGTCATCTGTTATTCTAACATCAAACATTTTTTTACTTTTTTTTTTTCTCCTTTTTTTTTTGACAAAAACATCAAACATTCTTTAGTAAGAATAGAAATACATGCATACTGCCGTATGCCTGTCCAAATCATAAAAAAAACCAACTGGCAACACTGGAAAGAAAACAGTGTCAATTTAAGCAAAAAACAGATGAATAATTGAAAACCACGGATTACAATAAGAACAAATATATAGTCTCATGACATGGCAAACATCTATGGCTTTGTCCATAAATCCTCAACCACGACCTTTGTATTTTTGAGGTTCTATTCATGTTTGTCTTACGTGATAGTATGCAGTCTTGACCAGGCATTTGAATTTTGAATAGATCCTACCATAAAAAGGAACAAGCAAACAAGGATCAAGAATTCAAGATACAGATTTGCTTCTATGAAGCTAACAAGATAAAAGGGAAAAATAATACAGATTTATTTTTATTGATAAGTTACACAAGCACCCTGTGTATCTTGAACACACACAGTCTCGCCCACCACCCTGCCCTACATGGGAGAGCAGACAAATGGCTACAACTGTATTCATAGTATTGAATTTCTCAACCTTAAAGTGAATGCTTACACAGCCATATCATTCAATACTCACAATTATCCAGAAGACATTGGCTTGTGAATTTTGGCATTAAATTGTTGACTCTACAACCGCAAAAGTGGGCGCTAGACCACCAAGATCCTGACAATGGGTGGGCAATGGCTCAGAAACTTATTTATAATTACGAACATGTAGAACTTAGTCTAAAACAATTTACAAACAAAGAGGTAATGGATCCCAACTTGAAATTCATATTAAAGAATTTGCAGACATACAAATCATCTTAAATTATATTTGATTTTTTCCAAATTATTCCTAAAATACAAAAAATATTGGAACTGACTTACAATGAGAACATGTTTTGTCATTAACAGATCATTAGGCTATAAGCAAGAAAGCTAATTAATTCACCATCCAAAATCATTAAACAAGTCAGAGTTTGTGACCTTGAGGTGGAGAAATCACTCCTAAAAAGAAATCTTTTCCCCAAAAGATGATTCTGAAACTCACATTTCCAATAGAAAAGAGCGGGAAAAAAAAAAAAAAAAACTTGCATTGCATACCTATATTAAAGCTTCTTCACAATTTCTTCATTTACACGCTGGTAGTAAGTCATTCGTCGGATAGAATTTAGAGCTTCTTCAAACTTCCGGCATTGAAATGCATTTGCAAAAGAGTTTGACCAATGATCCAGCTTCTCTTGCATCTGGACAAACAAATATGCATATTTCTGATTAAATCTTGAACGAGGACAGCAATCATGAAAATTTCCTACTAGAAAATAGAGTAAACGCAGCTGAGTTGTGAAGGGGTTCACTCCCACCAATCTCGACATTTGTGTAAGAGACCTACATAGCCCTATAATCATGTAGCTAGATGACTTAAATTATCCATTCAGGTCCCTGAATCAGCCATCATTTTTCAAATCTTCTTGCAAACTGAAAACATATGATGGTTTTAAAAGATTCAAACTAGGGTACAGGCAACCCTGGCAGTCTGACAAAATATGTCCAGTGATGGAGTGCTCCGTCATACCTGAGACTGAATTTGATTTAACTCCTGAGAGTCAGCTGCCTCTTCAACAGCTTCCCTGATTTCCAAAATCTGCAATTTAGATCTAAATTCTTACTCTTTGATTTAAGAACTGAAATATTATAATTAAAAAACATAAAGGTTCACAGAGTCAAAAAGCTTTACTATCAGCAATTAGACAAAAATAAACGAAAACTCACTCAAAACCAAATTTTGGAGGTGAATTCTGTTTTTGATTATGGAAAAACAGTCACTTCTTGAAATACAAAAAGAAGCTTTTTTTTCTACAAAATTATCCGCGTCCACTAACGAACCACTGCTTCTGACACTACTGTGAACAGCTTCATGAAATATATTTTGGCTATTTAAAATCCATAAAATTATCTCCAACTGTCATAGCAGGCCTTAACCATCCGCTACAGTAGTGCCAATAATTTCATGAAACAAACTTTGCCTAGTTAAATTTGACTATATATATTATTTACAAGTGGGTTTGGCCCCAAGGGGAGGGAGAAGAGAAGATTCAAACTAGTGACCTCTACTTCACAAGGCATGGTCCTCAACCAATTGTGCTACCCCTTGGAGTGAACCGTATCACGAACATTTACCAAGTCAGTTGCTCATTCCCATATATAATTAAGGAGGAACTAAAAAACAAAATACAAATGCAATTGTACTTGTAGTACTTCAAAGGTTGTAATTTAAGATTGCAGTAAGTTCTTTATATTTGTTAAATAAATTAATGAGACTACTATAAAAAGTTAACTATCATTGGAAATATATACACACACACACACAACAATACAAGTCAAAAAGGCCTATAATAATGATAAACCATAATTTGTACTCAAAGGTTTCACATCTAGAAATACAGAGGATTACCAAAAAGCACACGACCTCCCTAGAATCTAGATAATAATTACATGCAATGTTTTTTATGAAGGGTGAAGGGGAAGGAAATCAAATTAGACTTCAAAATGCTGGACAGCTAAGATTTTGAAGAATTAGGGTTAGGGTTTGGCAGGAAAAAAAGGCTGAAAATAGTGAGGAACATGGTGTTTCTAATGGTGTAAAGGAATAGTAGGATTTAGGGATGAAACATAGGGGAAAATCTAAGGTTTGGGTTACTGTTCCAGGGCTGTGAACAGCAGTAACTAGTAACCCAAATACGGTAGTTTGGCTGTTTGTGGGTTATTTGCGGCTATTTGATGGGTGGGTAGTTTAGGGTTGAACTTTCGTATTTTATGGTTTTAAATATGACAAATCAATGTGTGGTTGTTTGGTTTCAAATTTCTGGAAATTCAAGGACGAAGGAGAACAAAAGATGGGCTTCTAGGCATCACACCCAAAATTTCCTCAGCGTCACACCTCGGAGAATGTTGTATCACAAAAAGCTTCATAGCATCTGAAAATTTACAAAACATCTTCCCTTCGAAGAGAAAGCATTGCATCCATATAACTAGATGACTAATACCCTAACCCTAATAGGATTTGGAATACTTGGGCTTTGATAACTAAGAACAAATTAAGCAACTAAACTAGCAAATAAAACCAATCAAAAAATCAAACCCCAAAATAAGACCCAATAGAATAATATTACCCATGTTTAGAAACCAGAACTACAGAATTGCCCCTGACACTAAACTAAACTAAAATGCAATTGGCATCTCATTGCCTGTGTTAGTTTTCATCCCTCAATCAAACATGTTTTACATGGATCCTTGCAAATATTATGTTACTTCTGGCTCAGGAACTTCAAAATTGTTCATAATTTTTGTAACAAAAGCAATGAGCAGGATACTCAGACCATCTTCCATTCTGTTTATCACTCTTTTGATAGGCCTTCTAATTATGTAAGGCAAAGTATACGTTGAAAAGGGAGAAATGACATTAAAATGCAGATAGAACTGTCACGTATAAACAAACTATAAATGATCAAATATCTTGAAGTAGACCAACTAGACAAAAATTACCTCAGATAGCAACTCTGGATCTGCAAGTGTTTCTTCTTCATCAACATCTACACCTTCAAGCCTCATCTGTAAAAGAACCGACAAATCTTAATTTCACAAACTTTTTCTTGGATAATTCTTAATTTCACAAACTTCAAGAAATAGAAAATAAATACAAGGATATTTATAATGAAATCACCGTAGACAGACATCATAATCTACAAATCTCATCAAGATAGGATCCTTTTCTCAGTGGTATCGTATTTATCTTCTGAGATGCAGTCCCGCATACCAAATGCATTTATACATAACCACCAACAGAATGTTGCAAATAAATAAATTTAATAGAGAGTCTAGTGAATAAATGAGCAGGTTCATCACATGCCTCTATTGCAACTATTCCCGCCAGCCTTTTAGGTCATACTATTTACATCCATATCAATCTATTATAACAAAATAAGTATGCCATAGGATCAATATCTTCAACTAAGATGATCCAGATTTACTGGTACAATACTCTTTTTTTTTTCTTTTTTATTATTACATTGGGGGAGAAGGGATTTGAACCCTGGATGTCTCAATTAGAGACACCAGGTGGTGCCGGTTGAGCTACAAGGCTCTTGACTTTACTACTACCATATTTTTAAAAATCACGTTGATTTTGTCTAGAATTTTCACCCATCCCAGGAAACAATTGTACTGTAACTTATATATATATATATATATATATATATATATTAAGGGCACTGAAAAAGAAATCAAGATGTTTAGATTTATTAAGTTTAAAATGCCCCATGTTCTCAATAAATTGCAGAAGCAGGCCTAAACTAATTATTCTAGCAACTGAAATTTAAAACAATGGGTAGCCACATGAGTCATTCCTGGCCTTTCAACCCAACTTGAGTAAGAATAAATATTTCTATACAAAATATAACCATGATTAAAACCTGACAATAAAAAAATAATCATGATTAAAGAAAATGTTATCAAGGAGTAAAGTTTGGAAAAATGAAGGCTTGTAAAATCTGATAACCCAGTCCAGGATACATTTCTGAAATAATAACTCTATAAACATAAAGTGCATCTATTCAAAGAAAACTTACAATGTATATTGCCCTCAACAATGGCTTGCTAAGTGTGCGGTACGCATCAATTACCCGAGCAGACTGTTCAGCAGCAAACCCTCTTTCTTTCTACAAAAAGACCCCAAAAAAACTTAACACAAGACAAGATTTTCCAACCAAAAATAAAAAGGGAATCAAAATTTTGTATTTCCAATTCCAAAAATGAAGAACTTGGTAGACCGACCTTAGATTTAGAGTGAACTAGATCAGGGTGCAATTTTTTTTGCCAGTCTTTGTACTTTCCCTCCAAATTCTCAACCCCAATATCATACTTCCTCTCCCTGCCAAAGTTAAAACCATATAATATAATACACAAACAAATAAATCTTGGCCTATAATACTAGAACTTGGAAGAAAAAAAAAACATTATTTTCCTCATTTATCTATTCTAGAAGCTCCAATCAGCTTTTAAACTTGAAATTTTGAATTGGGTATTATAATTTATGTAGCAAAAAGTAAATTTTGAATTCTAAACAAATAAATAAGTCATCCCAGAAAACACAAAATCTATTATAATATGAAACAAATGAACCACAAATACAGAAGTACTAGAAAGTAAACTATGAATTCTAAAAATCCAAAAATTTTGGTGGGCAAATTTTCTCGACAAAGAAACAGAGTAAAATGGGATTTTTTTTTTTTTTTTTCAAGATGAAAAGGCAAAAACAAATTACTTACAAGCCGAATATTTGGAAGTAGTCCACGGATTGATCAAGGGGCTGAACGCTCCGACACGAGTCACAGAAGAGAAACAGCGACCCATTGGCCACGTTACCACAACTCCAGCATCTGATATGGACATGGGATTTCTCTGCCGATTCCGAGCAGAAGGTTTTTCCGGGAAAGTTGGGATTCCCGAGAAAATCAAAATTAGAAGTTCTGGAAATTGCAGGCGGAAAGTGTGAAGTGGAATTGCTTTGGAAATGAGAGATGGAAAGGAGGGTTGTTCTTCGTCTGAGAATGGTGGAGAGAAGTGTCAAATTCCAAACCTTACTTTTCCACATTTTTCTGTACTTTCCTATGAAAACACTTCGACCTTGGCCTTTTGGAGGTTTTAGTATTACTGTTTTGTTTTTGTATAGCGGTTGTTTCTGGTTAGGGAGGGCAAAATTTGGTAAATTGCATTTTTTTTTTGGAAAAAATTCGGTTAATAGCATGCGGCGATTTTTTATTTTTTATTTTTAAAGTGGAACTCGAGTTTAGTAAACTCAAGTTTAAAATTTGAGTTCCGTTATTTTTTTTTAAATAGAGAGTTCCACTTTTTTAAAAAAGTATTAAATAGAGAGTTTGAGAAATTTGATTTTGAATTAAAACTCGAGTTTCAAAAAATAGTTCAACTTACTAAATATTTTCAGCCGCATACTATTTATCTACTATTTTTCTGAAAAAATTTTGTTGAGCAAATTTTGCCGATTAGGGAGGGTTTAAGTGTTTTTTTAATACTTTGACTTCTACGGTTTTGATAATTATTTTCTCAAAATCATATCATATCATATCATATATATATATATATATATATATATATATATAATAAAAGTTGGGCTTGAACGTCGTAGTTGCGCCACGTGCCTTTCCCAATTTGCAGAAATTTTATTAAATTTTTAGATTTTAAAAGAACTTAAAAAGAATAGTATATATCTCCATTAATTTGATAATTTCTACGTTGATGACATTTATATATATATATATATATATCAAAATTCTTTATAGCTATGAACCCACATTCTCTTTCTCTCTCTTTTTAAATTTTTTTTTTTAATTTTAAATTTTTTATATGTTATGTTAGGTTGAATCAACTCCTTTTTTTTTTCTTTTTTTCTTTTTTTTCTTTTTTCATTCTATTCATATGACCTTTTTTTAATTCCAATTTTTATGTGATAAAAACAAATACATTGATTAGATATCTTTAATTTCAATAAGATTTAAACAAATTATATTTCAAATGAAATATATAACCTTATATATCATTTTTGGAGTGAAGTTTATTTCAATATGTAAATGCTTAAATCCCATGACAATGCAGGTATACATTCTTTCTTTTTTATTATTATTATTATTATTATTATTATTATTATTATTATTATTATTATTATTATGTTGTTGTTGTTGTTGTTGTTGTTGTTGTTTCTTTTCTTTAGTTTTATTATTGGTTTTTTGTCTTCATGTGATTTTAATTAATGAATTCAAAACATTTGAAAACATTGTCAAGTTTCTAAAGGCTCCTTTTTTGTTTTTGTATTTTGTTTTTATTAAATTGATTAGGTTTTGTGTATTGATTGCCTTTTGTTTAAACTAAATTTCTTAGCTTTGATCTAATTTATATGCTTAGGGTTAGGGTCTTAGAATTAATGATTAATTATGGTTAGAATTAATAGATTAATTTTAACAATTTTCTTATATGATTTTTATGTTACATCAAATTATCAAGATGCTCTATACGTGTATTCTTGAATTATCAACTTTAATTTTAATTTATAATATTATCAAGATTATATTAATTTTAGATTTATCAATTGTTTAGTACTTTTTTTTAAAATAATTAGCAATTTAAAATTCAATTTGGAATTATCAAATTAATTTAGTTTTAGGAAGAAATCTTACCTCTTATTTTAGTGAGATAATTATTTACACTTGATAATTTTTTCTTTTATCTTTATTAAATCTATTAAAATATATAATTATTTATACATTTATTTTATAAGTTTTTTCATAAAACCATGTAACGCACGAGCTTATAACTAGTCATTAATTGAATTTTTGGTATAGGTAAAAATCAAACCTAATGTCTTTTATTCAACTACATAAGACTTTACTATTTGAGTTTGAGGGTTTAAATTTAACAACAGCAAAAAAGTTGTCAAATTTCAATTTTAGTTAATTTTAATGTTTGATTTTTCGTTTTACCTAAAAAAAATTTTAAAAAAAATAGTTTGATTTTTGCTAATTTTATCCACACTATATCATGATGAATCAATTTGATCTTTCTCTTCAAATCTGTTGACAAATGAAGCCGTTGAACTTTTTTTTAAAACAGAAAAAAAAAATATATATATATATATATATCATGAATGGTTTGCTATCAAATTTGGATAAAATGACCAAATTGGCTATTGTTAGGGATGGACTAAATTGACAAAAATTAAACTATAGAAACTAATTTGACAACTAAAGTAAAAAATCAAGGGACTTAATTGAATTTTAACTATTTTTTTCTCTCTCTAAAAAAAACTCTTTATCTTAAATTTTTTTTTTCAATAATTCAATATTTACAATGGGAGATGTGGGGGTAACAGACCGGGGAACCCCTACAATATATACGTTGGGCCAAGGGCCCAGTCCAAGGAAGAATCTCTCCTCGGCCATGGGAAGAACCCCTCCTCGGTCATGGGAAAAACCCCTCCTCAGTCAGGGGTGGCCGAGGACAAAAGGAACGGCCTACTACTGAGAGTGACACTCCGAGTCATTCTATGGAACAGGATAAGTACTAAGATAGAAAAGGACAACGGGAGGAATGGAAATATTTAAGGGAAAACTACCATTGTTGCATTAAGTGCTCTGTACCTAGTAGAGTCATGCTTTTCAGCCTTTACAACCACACTCCCAACAACTTTGGAGAGAGGCTGATGGGATAAGGATCAACACTATGAATCTGAATCTCCACGTGAACGTTGAGGGAAGGAGGGAAGCTAGTATAAAATGGAGGGCAGGAGGCAATCTAAAGGGAGAAAAAATGGCGACCTCCCAAGAGGTACTAAAAAAGAGCTCCTTGGATTGTGCCGAGGACCAACCTTCTTTGATAAACTCAGTTCATCTTTGCTTGACGGTCATGAACACTATATTAACTGTTATCCATGCACTAGACCTAACTCTTCAACCCACTCTCTACAAATTTATTGTACAGGGCTCATAGGTCCAAGATCCCATACATCTTGGGCTTGGGTTGCAAAACGTAACCCTACAATTGGCGCCGTTTGTGGGGAGAGTTTGTGCGTTGGTGTATGCAACGGTTAATCATGGTGAGATCAAGCTCCTATTAGCAAGAGTCCCTCGAGAAGACCATTTTGGCGATGGTGCATGCTACACGAAAGCTTCCCCGTAATTTCCAAGAACACACAGTTGTTGTCATAACTTAGCTTCCGCTCAGGTCTACACTTCGAAGTACTAATTACGCGGGGAGGATTGCTAAATGGGGCACAGTTCTAGGGGCTTTCGATGTCAAGAATATGCCCCGTACACTTGTCAAGGGGCTGGCTCTCGCGGGTCTAGTAGCCCGGTTCGCTGAATCCCCCTTTGGAGAAAGAAGCCGAGAGTCAAAGCATGGATGCTGAAGCAGTTAAACAGAACCTTAGCTATGTCGGGTCCTCGAATCTCCTGCTTTGGGGAAATTAACATGCACCAGAATCTTTTGAAGTGGTTAAACAGAACCTTTTGAAGTGGTTAAACAGAACCTTAACTATGTCGGGTCCTCGAACCTCCTGTTTTGGGGAAATTAACACGCACCAGAATCTTTTAAAGCGGTTAAACGGAACCTTAGTTATGTCGGGTTCTTGGACCTCCTGCTTTAGGGAAATTAACACGCACCAGAATCTTTTGAAGCGGTTAAATAGAACCTTAGCTATGTTGGGTCCTCAGACCTCCTACTTTGGGGAAATTAACACGCACTAGAATCTTATGAAGCAGTTAAACAGAACCTTAACTATGACAGGTCCTCGGACCTCCTGCTTTGGAGAAATTAACACACACCAGAATCTTTTGAAGCGGTTAAACGGAACCTTAGCTATGTTTGGTCCTCGGACCTCCTGCTTTGGGGAAATTAACACGCACCAGAATCCTTTGAAGCGGCTAAACTGAACCTTAGCTATGCCGGGTCCTCGAACCTCCTGTTTTGGGGAAATTAACACGCACTAGAATCTTTTGAAGTGGTTAAACGAAACCTTAGCTATGTCGGGTCCTCGGACCTCCTGCTTTGGGGAAATTAACACGCACCAGAATCTTTTGAAGCAGTTAAACAGAACCTTAGCTATGTCGGGTCCTTGGACCTCTTGCTTTGGGGAAATTAACATGCACCAGAATCTTTTGAAGCGGCTAAACAGAACCTTAGCTATGTCAGGTCCTCAGACCTCCTGCTTTGGGGAAATTAACACGTACCAGAATCTTTTGAAGTGGTTAAACAGAACCTTAACTATGTCGGGTCCTCGAACCTCCTGTTTTGGGGAAATTAACACGCACCAGAATCTTTTAAAGCGGTTAAACGGAACCTTAGTTATGTCGGGTTCTTGGACCTCCTGCTTTAGGGAAATTAACACGCACCAGAATCTTTTGAAGCGGTTAAACAGAACCTTAACTATGTTGGGTCCTCAGACCTCCTACTTTGGGGAAATTAACACGCACTAGAATCTTATGAAGCAGTTAAACAGAACCTTAACTATGACAGGTCCTCGGACCTCCTGCTTTGGGGAAATTAACACACACCAGAATCTTTTGAAGCGGTTAAACGGAACCTTAGCTATGTTGGGTCCTCGGACCTCCTGCTTTGGGGAAATTAACACGCACCAGAATCCTTTGAAGCGGCTAAACTGAACCTTAGCTATGCCGGGTCCTCGAACCTCCTGTTTTGGGGAAATTAACACGCACTAGAATCTTTTGAAGTGGTTAAACGAAACCTTAGCTATGTCGGGTCCTTGGACCTCCTGCTTTGGGGAAATTAACACGCACCAGAATCTTTTGAAGCAGTTAAACAGAACCTTAGCTATGTCGGGTCCTTGGACCTCTTGCTTTGGGGAAATTAACATGCACCAGAATCTTTTGAAGCGGCTAAACAGAACCTTAGCTATGTCAGGTCCTCAGACCTCCTGCTTTGGGGAAATTAACACGTACCAGAATCTTTTGAAGCGGTAAACGGAACCTTAGCTATGTCAGGTCCTCAGACCTCCTGCTTTGGGGAGTAACACTCACCAGAATCTTTTGAAGCAATTAAACAGAATCTTAGCTATGTCGGGCTCTCGGACCTCTTGCTTTGGGGAAACTAACACGCACCAAAATCTTTTGAAGCGGTTAAACGGAACCTTAGCTATGTTAGGTCCTCGGACCTCCTGATTTGGGGAAATTAACACGCACCAAAATCTGTTGAAGCAGTTAAATAGAACCTTAGCTATGTCGGGTCCTCGGATCTTCTGCTTTGGGGAAATTAACACGCACCAAAATCTTTTGAAGCGGTTAAACGGAACCTTAGCTATGTCGGGTTCTCGGACCTCTTACTTTGGGGAAATTAACACGCACCAGGATCTTTTGAAGCGGCTAAACAGAACCTTAGTTATGTCGGGTCCTCAGACCTCCTGCTTTGTGGAAATTAACACGCACTGGCAACTTTCTAAGTGTTTAAGCTAAATTCAATCATGCCTCGGTCCTTGATAATGCCTTAAAATGTATACTTGTTATATATTTATATGGGCGTTATCTCCTTATTATTATGCTTAATTTGTACAATTAAGTCATGATTTGCATTAGTCCCTATTATTTATCTTTACATAATTTCTTGAATAAGATGCTATTCATTGTGTGTAATTTTTTACTTTCAGGAAATCATGTAAGAAAGATGAGTTTACAAGAATTTGTGAGAGAATCGAGGCCAAACTAGAATTAAAGTGGAGCTAAAGGACCATGCTTAAATGTCTAAGGAGGTGCAGCTGGAGTGCTTGGATCATCTACCATGATTGGAAGTTTCAAATAAGGAAAGAAATCAAAGAAGCAGAATTTAAAAAGGAAAAATCTGATTTGAGCACTGATTAGTATTTTGGGCGTATCTATCTCCTCAAAAATCTAATTGACACAAGGTCAGATGTGTTGGAACCGTGACTTAAATATCTACAACTTTCCAGTTTTGAGTTTTTCGAAATTCTCAATTTTTGAGGACCGAAATTAACTCACAAGTTACCGATGTAAACCTGGACGGAAATTAAAACAGTAAATGTTTTATTTTCTTTGGACACTTAGACATTAGGGTTTTGAAGGGAGGCTGGTAGAACGAATTTTGGCAGAGAAAACCTTGTATTTTTCTTTCTCTAATGGCAGCCTAAACTCTTTGCTAAGGCTAGGGGTTATGTTTCTTCTATACGGTATGAATATTTAATGTGATTCTTTCTAGGATTTTATCAACAACATATTTGATTGTTCAATTAGATTTCTTTTGATGTATTAGTTCTTCCATGCTTTCAATAAGTTCAATCATGTTTTTCTTATTGTTTAGATGAATTTCTAATAGTTTCAAATAGAAATCAGGATTTAAAGTGAATTGGTTTTTCTGAAAACTTTTCTAACCGCATTATCAATCGAGGTTATCATGCGTTCTTGAATTGTCTCAGTTCAACTGAATCATAAGTTTTTAATTGTATAAGAACAATCAATTATGAAATAGATATTTTCTTAGATCACAAAGAATTTCATATCGATATAGGGAAACACCCTGATGCCCTAGTATTTACATTATTGATTAAAATCATTTTTTATTATTATTCTTGTTAACAATCACCAAGCAAAAGTATTTTTCTTCTTCACTCAAATTGTTATTTAATTATATTGTCTTTGAATTTACCCTGCTCCTTGTGGTTCGACCTCGGTACTCCAAGAAATATATTGCTACAATCTCCTGCACTTGGGAGTGAGCAAGCAGTCCTTGAACCAGATGCTTAAGGGAAGTTAACGCTATAACATCATTGTAAATGTTGAAGAGAACCTTAGTACCCGGTGATCCCCTTAGACCGCTTACTTTAAATTACACGTCCTTTGGTGGTTGCGCTATTCGCAATGTAGAGCACACGGTTATTTTCCTGATTAGTCCTATATAGTTAACTTATTTAAAGTTAGCGGTTGGGTGCCCATCAGTTTTGATAAATTTAGGGTGACAACTTTTTACCATCAACAGCATCAATTCTAAATACTATTCGAAAGAAAAAATACCAACACACTCATTCATAAAACAATTATTGTAGAAAATGAAAGGTTCGCAAAGTAAAATAAAGTCATCTTTTTATTAGAAAAAGAAGAAGTACATTGTGCATAAAAGGGCTTAGGCAAGCCTGTTTTAAAAGCTAACTATAAAAAGCAGTCCATGGGAATGATAAATCCACAATCTTGTTCTAGCAGCAATTAAGCAAGTATGGACGGTACCGACGATGAGAAAGAAGAAGAAGCGGAGACGCCAGATCCACAATCTTGCTCTAGCAGCAATCGAGCAAGTATTGCTCTGGTAGCAATCGAGCAAGTATGGATGGTACCGGCGATGAGAAAGAAGAAGAAGCGAAGACGCCAGATCCACAATCTTGCTCTAGCAGCAATCGAGCAAGTCTTGCTCTAACTCTAGCAGCAATCGAGCAAATATGGATGATACCGATGATGAGAAATCCAAATCCGCACACACGTGACACATGGCACCGGGTGAAATACAAATTCTATCGTACCAAAAATCTGATGCAATCTACACCTGCTTCGAATTTTGGCTGAAGGAAGAGAGACTTCTTTCTTGCCCGGTTAAGAGGAAGAAATGTCTTTGGCCTTTGCTTCCCTTGCCTTAACTGTGTCATCCTGAATCTTAGCAGTGCCCTTGGCTTCTGAAGAGGGTTTGGTTCCCTCACCCTCACCTTTATTCTTGGCCATTTCATTCCCTAAACCTCAAATCACCACCTTGATGGGGCCCTTGGGAACGTCTGAAGAGTTAAGAGCTTGAAACTCCCGCAGAACTCAAGGATCTGTAAATAAGGAAGAACGACCCCCCCTCCCATGTGTCTTATATAGGAGGCATACCCGGCGGCAATTAATTCGCCCGAATCTCAAGGAAAGAATTACAAGCGAAATAAATCTCGCTCAATCTCCAAAGCAGTCTTCAACCGTGGGATTTGCATCACTTCATAAAAGACCTTAATGAAAGCGCGCCTCGTGTACCAAAACGGTAAGAACACGACTTGGATAAACTAAAAGAATATCTTACAATCGGACATAGTGTAAAATGGGCGCGAAAGAACTATCATCACATCAAGATCCTCCTTTCCTCCCATGGGGAAGAAAAGAAGAATCTCGAGGGGCTATTGTGGGGGTAACAAACCGAGGAACCCCTACAATATATACGTTGGGCCAAGGGCCCAGTCCAAGGAAGAATCCCTCCTCGGCCATGGGAAGAACCCCTCCTCGGTCAGGGATGGCTGAGGACAAAAGGAACGGCCTACTACTGAGAGTGACATTCCGGGTCATTCCATGGAACAAGATAAGTACTAAGACAGAAAAGGATAACGGGAGGAATGAAAATATCTAAGGAAAAGCTGTCATTGTTGCATTAAGTGCTCTGTACCTAGTAGAGCCATGCTTTCAGCCTTTATAACCACTCCCAACAACTTTGGAGAGGGGTTGATGGGACAAGGATCAACACTATGAATCTGAATCTACACGTGGACGTTGAGGGAAGGAGGGAAGCTAGTATAAAATGGAGGGCAGGAGGCAATCTAAAGGGAGAAAAAACGGCGACCTCCCAAAAGGTACTAAAAAAGAGCTCCTCGGATTATGCCGAGGACCAACCTTGTTTAATAAACTCAGTTCATCTTTGCTTGACGGTCATGAACACCATATTAACTATTATCCATGCACTGAGGCCTGGCTCTTCGACCCACTCTCTACAAATTTATTGTACAGGGCTCACAGGTCCAAGATCTCATACATCTTGGACTTGGGCTGCAAAATGTGACCCTACAGGAAACTAGATTTAAATCGTAGATGTCATGAACATACAAAAGATGTTAACCAATTGAGCGAGTTATAGGGCTCTTAGCTTGTAGGCGTAGCTCAATGAAGTTTTACGCTTAATTTCATGTTGATCATAAAAAAATAAAAATAATAAAAAAATGTCAATTTAATCCCACTTGTTTTTAAAAAAATTTCAATGTTTCCATTTTCTCCCTCTTGATTAACTTAACTTATTCATGAGCTATTCAATTAACTTATTCTTTTCCTATATATAGTAAAGTCATGACAAACTTTTTATCCTTCACAATAATTACAAAGTGATGAATTATACAACGAATAACCTATTTATATTATCAATAAGATACAAATACAAATTTGATATTAAATGAACCAACTAACAAACGTGCACAATCCATTTTCAAATCTATATAAATATATTTTTGAATAAATATACATATAAAAATATAACATTATATATGGTTAAACCGAACCCGCATATTCACAAGTTTGTTCATAAACACATTATTATGTTTGAACTTGACTTGTTTAATGGTTGAGCCCAAACTTGTGCTTGAACTTAGTTTATTTGCTAAACAAAACAACATGAACAAATTTTTTCCCGAGCCGAACTTGAACTATTTATAAATAGTGTAGTTCATTTATAAACATACACAACTTTCACAAATTGGTAAATCAAATTCAAGGTAACATTTAAAGACAGGTTGATTATCCAAGAATATCATGTAAGAAACTATTGCACCAAGTAACAATAACAAAGTTTATTTTGCATTGACCGAATATTTTTCCATTATCATTGCATTGGCATTGGCATCCAAACAGCTCAATTTTTTCATCTGTTGGTACTTGGTACATTTTTAACCGAAAAGGACAAAAAGGAAATGGTAAAAACAAAAATTATTGAAAACATATATGCCCAAAGTGAAAGATCTAAAATAAAACTTGTAATAGATATCATCATGATACAAGTTTTCGAACAAGATGTTAAAAAATCACTTAGTTGATCTGTTAAGGATTGAATTGTAGGTGTGACTGTATCAAACCTGTGTTTCTTGAATTTGCCTCTGTGGCCATTTCAACTAATTCAACGTCTTAGTGATGTGCCGATGCTGAAACAACACATCCTATGCCTTTTCTCTTTGCTTGACTTGTCTCCATCTAGACTACTTTCATGGATGCCATTTGCATTGGTGCTAATTTGATTAATGTCATTCGCACTTTGGTCCAAATTCAGTACTTCAGTTGTCCCATTCCCAGTGGAACACAAAGCAACCTGGTTAGCCTCACTAGGAGCTGAAACATACTGCTCTGGTGATGCTGGTGCTATTTTGTTATGGTTTACTTCCCTTGAGTGAGAATTTGATCCAGCATGCCTGCAAAACATGATCAGGACGGTACCATTTACTTCTTGTATTTACAAGTGAGACAAATTCTGCTTAGGTGAGTAGTAAGTTATTCAAGAAGGAAAAAAAAAGAGTGCCAGGATAGCCATAAATGTGGACTCTGGTTTGTCATCCAAACTATTATAAAAAGAATAGGATTTTGTAGCTTAGGGACATTGCCCGATTCTCCCATAGAAATGAACTTAAGTTCAAATCCCCCCTCCACCACTTATTGTAACAAAATAAAATGTTTGATTCATCAAAAAGGTCATTATATAGTTAAAAACAAAATGACAGAATTTATTATACAGAATACGATGATGATAAAATTGTTAAAACAAAAAGATTTAAGAAAAACTAGGCAATCTAATTCTTGTCCTCCATTTAAGGGTTATAATAACTAGGCAAAATAAACATTTTTAAGAAATAAAAGAAGTAAGAGCCTTTGAACTCACTTGAGAGCACATGTGGAGAGGCTTATATTGTATCAAAAAAGAAGTAACGGAAAGTAACAATAAAGCAAAAATTAAGAGAAGAAATACTTTTCCTCTTTCAATTTAAGTTGGGTGAAATGACATTTTTTAAGTTAAAAAAGAAAATCACATTTTCACCGCCCAAAAAAAAAACCAAATTGAATGAAAGATTCAGAATACATGAGCAAAAATGGAGGATACAAATTCAAAACTAGACTCCAATTGCCTAAGGACATGCAGAGGTATATTGTGAAAAAATCATTATTATGACTTGGTTTATTAACATAATTACCTGAAGCTGTGATTGCTAGAGCTATTCCTAGGTTGTTCTTGTGATGTCCTCTCTATGGTTTCCTTTTTGGATACTTCAAGACTAACCTCACCATTTGAAGATACTCTGTCATCTTCCGAAGAACTTGCGTCCTTTAGCACACTCTTGTCCATAATTGGAGGTTCTTCACTGATGACCCCAGAAGAGAACCTAGGTTGGGCATTAAAACCATAAACCCGGACCATTGAGATGACCTTCTCTAATGTTCCCAGAGCTTGTTCCACCTCAGGCCTGATTAAAATATTTCTATTGTCATTTACATTACTACAACTTTCTATGAATTCCTTGGTTAAAACTTTTTCCATGTCCTCATTACAACTTTCTATGAATTCCTTGGTTGAAACTTTTTCTATGTCCTTGCCATCCTCCTCAAAATGTTCGCTTTCTTCACTCTCTTCCTCTTCAATCTCCCCAAAGGCTTTCCTATCTGTAACTCTCGCATTCTTTGGCTCAGATTCATCTACATGGTAAGTGCCATTAACCTCCAGAATCGTATCACTCATATCATCCCTACTACTTCCAATAAGATGTTCTTCAGGAAGAATGCATGCGTCAGTCTTTTGCTCTTTCCCTTCCACAGCCCTATTTGATACATAAGTCGAACAAAGAGCTTCACGCATTTTAGCATACAGTGGGTCCCCCAACGCCTTGCTAAAATCTTCATCACCCTTAAACATAGATGACACTGCCTGTGATGTTGAGGATTGAAAAATATGAGAAAATGATAGAACAGGATTGATGTAGATGAAGATGAGAGAACTAAAACATATATGATGTTAACTAATGCCATCCATTTATGTGTCCAACCAAGTACATTATGAGGTCCCCCCCAATTCAGACACATACCTCATGGGTGCTGAACCCACAACTTAACCTTTATCCCATTATTAAAGGAGGAGGAAGTGTCATTTGAGCTAGAGCTCATTGGCAAATACATTTTGAGTTTATATGTCATGCTAAGTGTCTCTGTTTATCAATTACCCAAAAAAATGTCTGTCCATTAAAACCTGAAATCCAATGAATAAGTAGGCTATATCCAGTTCTCTGAGAAAAAAAAAAATCCAAAAACGAAAGTCTTCTATATCCAGTTCATTCTAGAATGAGTCGGATGATTTGGTTAGACTCAATTTCATTCACAACTAACTATAATAGTAATATTCCTCAATGAATTGGCATTATTGCTGACATAGTGGACAATAAAAGTGATATATTGAACCAGATGTGTAAGGCAAAACAAAAGTCTTTAAGAGAATAAAATGTATAACCTTTTGATACAGTCTGAAACCATTGCCAATGAGCTGCCTTGAGATAAAGTTTATTAGGGATGGAGGGACAAAATCCAGCTTGATATCCATATTTGCTATTGTCCTACAAAAATTAAGAGTTCGTAAATTTTTAAAATTGATGGAGCACTAAACAAGGCAATCAATCATGTTCCATTACTTAAAATAGTTAGGTAACATTGGGCAGAAAGGCAATCACTTTAAGACTTTTTTTTTTTTTAGTGACTTAATGCATATATTATTTCCAATGGTAATGTCAGGAATTTTTTTTTTTTAATAAGTTGGTACTGTAAGCTATTCTATCAACGGGAAAGCCATTAGACCCATTTAAAATTATGTGAACAAAATGAATACATACAGAAAAGCCTAAATCGTCAAGGCTCTCGTCATTTTTAAACCAAAATATAATGGGTTGTTTACAGATTTAAATGTCCATAAGCCTAGTCGAGTATAATCTGCATCCCAAATAAATTGGATTTAGTTACAGGACTGCTTATATATACATTAGCCAATCAACACTCACCGAAAGTAACTTCTATCTGGGGTCACCTTTTGCAAAGCATAGCCTCCTACCACATCAATCCTAATAACATCATCTGCTTCAGGGATTACCTCACTGGTAAAACCATGAGTGGCCATGTCAATGTCTTCTGAATCAGAGATCTGGAAGCAAAATTGTAACAATATACTTTTACTTCAGATCTGAATCTAGAAATAGCTTGAATTTCAGGCATATGCACAAAAAACACATTGCATCTGAGTCAAAAATCAAATCCCTGAAAGATTGCGAGTGCTACCGTGTTTAGAAGAACAACAATGAGATCATCTTGAAAGTACTCAAACAAAAAATAGTGCACAACAGCCTCTCTTGTTGACAGTGGCCAAGAAAGCTTCATCCTTTCTTCCAAGAATTTAAAGAAAAATCAGATTTTCAAACTGCAATATATTTGAGGAAGTAAAAGTAAAAAAAAAAAAAAATTCTAAGAAATGCATTGGTTTATGCTAGACAAACCTCACTAAAGATATCTGTTCACCAATCCGGACCCTTTGTAAACATTTGCAAGTGATAATTTTGAAAGTTGGAATAGTGAATTGAGGCCACCTGACAAAATATAAAATATATAAAGAGAGAACAGAATTATTGTCAAAATTACAGTATCACTAAAGTCTAGATTGAAAGATGGGTTGCCAAATGTCATAAACTCATATTGCATTCTCTCTCTATCTCTCTCTCAACCAACACCTTTTGTGTGCTTTTTACCACCCCAAGGCAAGCATAAGCACAACATGTGCAAACATACACACACTTAAACTGGGAGGGTTGCCTACGCACATTGTTAATTTCTCAATCTCAACACTTCCTGTTGATGCACTCAGTGGTAACTATTGCACAAGCCCTCACCAATCCCCTTCAGCCAACTTTTTTTTTTTTCAGATAATAGACAAGAGTAAATGTTAATAAGAAATAAATTGCAGGATAGACAGGACAAATATCTCAACTAATATTCTCTCATCTTATCCTCATTAACAATAGGTGCTACATCAGACATCTCAGGAATCCATCCTTTTTTTCCTTTTTTTCAATGTGAATGTACCATGCTGTCAGTAGGGTAGGAACATAGGAAGGGATGTAAAAGAGACAAAAAAAATCCTAAATTTTTTTTTTTTGAAGGATAAAATCGTAAAATTTTGACAGTTGCACAAACTCAAATTTTAATAATCAGTACCATGAACATAGGAAGGGATGTAAAAGAGAAAAAAAAAATCCGAAAATTTTGACAGTTGCACATCCTCAAATTTAAAGAACATTTAAACCAATACATGAACTTATAGCGCCTCATATAATGCCAACAAATCGACAACCAAAAGAAATAGTGTCAACTGATAAAAGTTATATTACTGTAGCAGCTACTTAATGCTGGAAATTTATGCTTTCTGCATTTCTAAAATAATCCCCCCTCCCCCCTCCCCCCTCCCCCGCCCCCCAAAAAAAAAAAATAAACGAAAAGAAAACGCATATCTTAGACAAGGTGATTTATGTTTCTACTATATTATTCATATTCAGTAGAATCGTGAAGCATACATCAGGCCATAAAATGTAGAAAACAAGCACGTAGAATGAAGGAAAAATTCTCACCATTTCTTGTAGAGGGATGACTCCCATGAGATGCATAAACCTGCAATGAAGGAAGAAATTTATCTTAAAGTTTTCATTTTGATATTCAATGATAACCAACAGCCTAAATAATTAGAATGCTTTATTTTTCATCATTATAGGATGAGGCTAAAGATGTCAGGATATTCTGCTATAACTTACAAACATCAACAGGCCCATCTACATAGCCTTCAACCAGTAATGAATGAAAGGGAGTGCCTTGGGGTCCTTCGCGATACATTACACGGTACTCTTCATTATCCTGTTTTAACTGTCAAAAGTAGCAGATTGTCAATAAAGTATCCTAACACCTGTAATGAAATGTAATCTGCAGGCCCATCCAAATATAAACATCATAAGCAGCTGGACAAGCTTCTTTTCTTTTTTTTTTTTTTTTTGAAGCCACATTAGCTTTTGTTAAATTCTCTACTAATCAGCAGATGAAGTCACTCATCAGACTTAATTCCTTCAATTTTCCATAGAAAGGAAGTGTCTTGATAGAAGAAACAATAAAGGTTCCAGGGTGGAGAGAGTGTGGAAACGAAGAAGATAATTCAAATTACAAGAGGGTTAACTACGGAAAAAAGGAAAGGGGAAGGGATTAAGTAAATTATATGCTCTACCTTCCATTCAGCATGTGATTTCTCACTGGCTTTCAGTCCCTCATTATCATTTACAGAAGCACTCCTCAACATGTCAAGAAAATTTGACACTTCTGCAGTCCTTTTTTCAATGACTTTCTCATTTAATCCTGCAAAACCAAAAATCTAATTTAAAAAGTGTTTTACAACCTTATGAAATTTTCATGTTAGTAATTCATATTAAGATAAGGTAACATACAACATAGCTTTTTTAAGGAAGTCAAAAGGAAAAGTCTAGGGAATATATAACCTTTGGTTTCATCTTTCGTAGAATGTAGGAGTTGATCCTTGACTAGAGTTTTAAGTCTCTCCCCATTTTTCAGATCAGGAGACGCAAGTGTCTTGTCCAGCCTCTCCCTGTATTGAATAATCTTCCTTTTTTCCTCCATCTTTGCATCTCCAAGCAAATCATAAAACTCTCTCTCTCAAACAGTCAAGTGAAGAATCTATGCCACGTACTATTAATGGATTTCAGCACCATCTGATGAATTTAAGATTATACTAGGAAGTGTTAAATGTTGTTTTATGAATAAGAATAAGAGGGGATAATAATTAACAGGACCTCAAAAAACTGATACCATCCTTGCAACATGTGTACACAGCTGAAATTTACATCTCAATAAGCACGATTAACCAAAATTACTTATATTAAATGCGTGTAATGAAAGAAAAGCATCTATGCATTAACATAAGAGCCTTGAATGGTGACTGCAAAAGTTCTTTACTAATATTTTCATCTTATAAAGCACACGAAAGTAGAAAATCCTTAAGTTTCATTAAAAATCCATTAGAAAACAACTATGTAGAGCTCTCAAAGACTAGACTTTTACCTTTCTTAGCATACCATACCAATAAAATTCCCAAATTAATCCATTTTCACCTCAGACCAAATGAATGCAAAACCAAAACATACAAAGCCCATTTGAATTCATCAAAAACAAAACCAGAACATGAAAAAAAAATGAATGCACCCAGATGAAAATTCTTGTGGAAATTGAACTCACATAGGAACACCCAGGTGGGCTTTATGAGCTAAAAACTGAAATCCTGAACACCCAAATGGAGATCCCAAACTTTGATTTCAGTGAGAAAGAAAGGAGACAGCTTCACCTGATGTTCGACCACCTAGACGGACATACAACATGGGCTATTCCAAAAATCCTAATTCCTATGCAACTTATTCCCTCTTGGGTATCAACGAATTCCAGACACAACGCAGAATCACTTTTCTCTTTTTTTTCCCAAAAACTTTTTAGTATTAAAAAATAGTATTAATATAAAAAAGGAAAGTACAGATTTGTGAGGAACATTGGTATTGGGATTCTACTGGGGTTTGGGATAGTGTGTATGGTGGGGACCACCTGGTAAAAGCCCACGAAGTTTCTTTCCATAAGACGTGTGCAGTGTGCTTGTTATGGTCGTTTGTCAAGGGAGGTCGTCGGTGACGCAGCTTTGTCACTGTAGCAATATAATCCCAGCCACTAGATTTTAGGGAACGCGCTTCATATAAAAAAAAAAAACTCTCTCTCTCTCTCTCATCGTTTTTTTCTATATATATTATGTGTTAATAACAAATCATTTTAAAAAAAATTTATCAAAAATTAATAAAGCTGTAAAAAAGTTTGACAGTTTTATCGATTTTTAATAAAATTTTTTCTAAAATAATTTATTAACCTGTGTCTTAATATAATATATATATATATATATATATATATATAAATAAAAGCTTCTGGATTTTCCTTAAAATAAAAGGTTCTAGTTTTTCTTTAATTAAAATTAAAAATATTTCCTTTGTTACCAAAAATAAAATGTGAAGGATTTGGCTCGGGCTTATCTTTTATGCTATGATTATGAAGAGCATGATTTGAGTAATTTTTGCTAAATAATTGAAAAAAGAAAAAGGAAAATGAGTGATGAAAGAGATAAGCGATGAGATTTCTGTAAATGATTAACAAAAAATTTGAAGGGGACACTTTCTTCTTTTTTTTTTTTTTTTTTTTTTTAAGATACATTAGCAGGGAAGAGGGGAGAAAGAGGTGGCATTCATTCCATGTATAAAGAAGCAATTTTTTTTTTTTTGAGAAGAAAAAATATGTATAAAGAAGCAAGTTTTTTTTTTTAGAAGAAAAAATATATATACATGTAAGCAAGTTAATTAGTAAAAACCAATATACTTATATCTTTAAAAAAAAGAAAGAAAGAAAAAAGTAAGTGTGCATGTTTAGGGACTAGTAAACTTTTAGAGAGGTTTTAATGGTAATCTATTTTAAGAAATTTTTTTATAGAAAATTAAAAAAAAATGCCAAAATTTTTAACAATTTTTTCAATTTTCAATAAAAATTTTCCTAAATTAGATAATTAATATATGCCCTAAAAACATAAGTTAACTAAACCCAACTTTTCATCATATATCCTTTTTAATGAGTTATGAAATTGTTTAAATAATACACATTGATGGATAGTCTTATAAATTACCAAGTGATAAATTGGAAGAGATTCATTTAGATTGGTTTGAAGGATAAAAATTTCTAAGGTAATTCTCTCCGTATGTGTTGATATTCATCTTTAATTACATTTATCCTACGTACCTTTTACTAGCACAAGCTTAAGAATACACATGAAATTTAATATTCAAAACTCAAAAGTAATTCACATAAATCAATATATGTAGGTTCTAATTAACTTAATTGGTAAATAGTCCAATTGTTGAATAAGAAATTTGATGTTCAAACCCCTTTACACCATTAATCAATTGGTATTTTGTTCTAATAATAAGGAGCAATCATTATAAATTGATCACCATAACTAAAATTCTATCTTATTTATCAAAGTACAAAAACAACATACAAGAGGTCACTCTAGTTGCTTGGATAAATAATCTCATAGTGTTCTGCTTCTAGTTCTTTTTAATATATATATATATATATATATATATATATATATATATATATCCTCAGGATTCCTCACTGCAATGGCAAGAATGGCTAAAGCCTAAAGAGGTGTCCCGTTAAAAATTCTAGGAATATATGCTCTTATTTATTTATTTAAAAAAAATATTAAGTATTTTTTAACATACACAAATAAAGAGATAAAGTATTTTAAAGAATATATGCTCTTATTATTATTTTTTTTTTTTGACACTAACGGCTAAAAGGGTGTTCAATTGAATATTATAAGAATATATACTCTTTTCTAAAATTAAAAATATATATAAATAAATATTTTATTCAGGGTAGGTCGTCGGTGACGCAGCTTTGTCACTGTAGCAATGATCCCAGCCACTAGATTTTAGGGAACGCGCCTCATAAACTCTCTCTCTCTCTCTCTCTCTCTCTCTCTCTCTCATCGTTTTTTTCTATATATTATGTGTTAATAACAAATCATTTAAAAAAAAAAAATTATCGAAAATTGATAAAGCTGTAAAAAAGTTTAACGGTTTTATCAATTTTTAATAAAATTTTTCCTAAAATAATTGATTAACCTGTGTCTTAATATATAGTGTGTGTATATATATATAAATAAAAGCTTCTGGATTTTCCTTAAAATAAAAGGTTCTAGTTTTTCTTTAAATAAAATTAAAAATATTTCCTTTGTTACCAAAAATAAAATGTGAAGGATTTGGCACAGGCTTATCTTTTATGCTATGACTATGAAGAGCACGATTTGAGTAATTTTTGCTAAATAATTGGAAAAAGAAAAAAGAAAATGAGTGATGAAAGAGATAAGCGATGAGATCTCTGTAAATGATTAACAAAAAATTTGAAGGGGACACGGTTTTTTTTTTTTTTTTTTGAGAAGAAAAAATATATATACACAGAAGCAAGTTAATTAGTAATAACCAATATACTTATATCTTAAAAAAAAAAAAAAAAAAGTAAGCGTGCGTGGTTAGGGACCAGTAAACTTTTAGAGAGGTTTTAATAATAATCTATTTTAGGAAATTTTTTATAAAAACTTGAAAAAAAATGTCAGTTTTTTAAAAGTTTTTTCAATTTTCAATAAAAAATTTCCTAAACTAGATAAGTAATGTATGCCTTAAAAGCATACGTTAACTAAACCCAACTTTTCTTCATATATCATTTTTAATGAGTTATGAAATTGTTTAAATAATACATATGGATGGATAGTCTTATAAATTACAAAGTAATAAATTGGAAGAGATTCATTTAGATTGGTTTGAAGAATAAAAATTTCTAAGGTAATTCTCTCTGTATGTGTTGATATTCATCTTTAATTACATTTATCCTATGAACCTTTTACTAGCACAAGCTTAAGAATACACGTGAAATTTAATGGTCAAAACTCAAAAGTAATTCACATAAACCTATATATGTAGATTCTAATTAACTCAGTTGGTAAATGTTCCAATTGTTGAATAAGAATTTGATGTTCAAACTCCTTTACATCATTAATTAATTGGTGTCTTATTCTAATAATAAGGAACAATCATTAGAAATTGATCACCATAATTAAAATTCTATCTTATTTATCAAAGTACAAAAACAACGCCAAAGGTCTCGTAACTGAATTGACACCTCTTCATGCACAAAGTGCTTGGGGGTCTAAAGGGGAAAGACTGCGGGGTTAGCAGTATGTTGTAACTATCTCTCAAAAAAAAAAAAAAAAAAAAAAAGGTACAAAAACAGCATACAAGAGGTCTCTCTCGTTGCTTGGATATATAATCTCTCAGTGCTCTGCTTCTAGTTCTTTTTAATATATATATATATCCTCAGGATTCCTCACTGCAATGGCAAGAATGGCTAAAGTCTAAAGAGGTGTACCATTAAAAATTCTAAGAATATATGCTCTTATTAATTGCACTAACAGCTAAAAGGGTGTTCAATTGAATATTATAAGAATATATACTCTTTTCTAAAATTAAAAAAAATATATATAAATAAATAAATAAAAGGAAGAAGAAGAATATATACTCATTGCCATTGAATTTTTTTTTTTTTTTTTTTGAAAGGACCTGTTTAATTAAAATAAATTAAAAAAAAAATGTGGCCGATGATCCACATATCATATATTAAACGGATAGGAACATATACTACGCCTGATCTTAGCCAAAAGGCCTTTAACCAATGGGTTCTTGGGCAACATAAATAGAACGATACTATTTTTACAGGAAAAAAGATTTATATATATTCATATTATTTGATCTTTATCCTACTTGTCACAGCACAACTGTAAAATCTATATTTATTTTTTAAAAATAAATTAAGAGTAATGCTACAATCACAAACTATTTACAACATTTTATAACTTTTTTTTTTTTTTTCTTTTGATTTAGTTAATTTCTTATTAGTTTTCATCAAGACCACCATTAACATCATATTTTTATTTATCAATAACAACTCATCACATCAATAATTTGTAAAAAAATTTGTATCTTTAACATTACTCATAAATTAGATAGTGGAGTGAATACGCTATATTATAAAAGATATTATTAAATCATGAGAGTATTAATTATATAATAAATATTTTTTTGAGAATCTTATTTGTAAGGACTCAATTTGGGACGAACCATAACAGTGTTGGGTTCGCACGTAAAAAGACCCAAACAATATCATTTATAGAGCGTGGGTTTGAAAGGCTAGGCCTTAGTCACTAGACGGCGGGTTTTTCGTGGTATTCATACATGGTTTAAATCGTGTTCGCCTTGGGAGTCTTTCTCTTGGAGGCGGGCTGGGAGGCTCTGGTCTTTGGCCATTTTTCTCAGCCCCTTTTCTTGGCGCACTAACCTTTACATTATATAGTCCTTCTTGGTTGATCTTAACCCTCCACTTGTTGGTCAGGCAGGTGCTTACTTCTGTACCCATCCCATCAGCTGTCCCCTCTTACTTTCTGTTAGTTGCGATGATCGAAGTTACACCGCCCAAGCGTCTTTTCTCATTAACATGATCAGGGCGCTAGCGGGTGCATTTAATGCGGAGGGGACGTACTTTCTTTGAACCAATTTTGCACCGTACCTCCACGTGGGCCCCATTCCATTCACATCCCCTTCAGGGGGCTATTTGGGAATAACCTTCATCGAGACGTTGCTCTCCCCATTGAAGTCCTGGAGTGCCGAGGATAGGGTAGTCCTCAGCTGTTCCCCTTGACACCTCGGCCTTCGATCATTCGTCCTCGGCACACGACCTCCTCGACACGGGCCCTAAGCCCGGATAGAGCGTGGGTCGGATCGTAAGCTCCCCGGCCCCACATTATTAATATAATTATTATGAATAAAATGAGGCTATAAACTTGATTGTAGCCAATGGTTACAACTCCACTTGTTATCAATTTCTCAAAAAAAAAAAAAAAAAAAAAAAAAAAACTCAATTTCTTTTGGACAAAATTTAACTACAAAATTAGTGGTAGTCTAAGGCTACAAATTCCTTAAAAAAAATTAACACTGTTACATATTTTGAAAATCAACCGGTTGAATTGTAGTTCTTTATGTTCTTAATACACATGTCAAATTCTGTTCCAATCGAATATTATTTACTATATAATCTATAAGTTTATATTTTATACATAATTTTAAACTACAATAACTTGCAATTTAAACAATTTATTGATGACATAGCTATTAATCTTTAATTTGTTAGAAATTTTGCAAGCATGGATGATATAAGAAGAAAATATAATCCAATGGTGAATTTGTCAAAATCCATCTCCAATAAAAAGACATTGAGTAAGGTTGTAATTTTAGGCTAGCTACAACTAATTTTGTAGCAAAATTTTGTTAATATATTTTTATTGGATATGAATTTTGACAAATCCATCATTGGATTATATTTTTTGGTTGTATCTCCCATACTTGCAAAATTTTTAGAAGATCATAAATCAATAGCTATAATCAATCAAATTTTTAAATTTTCCTATAAAAAATGTATAAATTCTAAGTATTTTTAGCCTAAAATTATGCATAAAAATAAATTTATTGATTGAATATTAAATAAAATCCGATTAGCACGAAATTTGACATGTATTTTGAGAATGTAAAAAATATACAATTTAACGATTAGATTTTCAAAACATGTAGCAATATATATATATATATATATATATATGGATTAGAAGTCGTGGTTGCACAAGGTGACTTTACTAAATTGCAGCAATTTTTTCTAAATTGTGGTTGTGCCAAATGATTTCATCAAATTAGAGTTATCTTTTAGATAAAAACATGCAACATACATCTATATTTCAGTTGATAGAAACAACAACTCATTTGTTCTTATTAATTTCTTTAAATAAAGTAATAATAATAATTTTAACAAAACATGCAACATGCATTTAAGTTTTAGTTAATAGAGATAACAACTTATTTATTCTTATCAATTTTTTTAGATAAAGTAACAATAAATATTTTAACAAAACATGCAATATAGATCTAAGTTTTAAAAATTTAAATCCTACTTCAACTAAAAATTTATTATCAAATTTTCAACAAGATATTATCTATATATATATATATATGTATATATTCACCTTGAATTTCCAAACTCCCAACCAGATATTAGGGGTTAACAGTCCAGTTCTCTTTCTTCTTTTTTGTTTTTTCGGATCTCTCAATTCTTAACAGCTGACAAATGAGCAGTCCCTTTTGCGCTAGGGACATTTATTACATGTCATCGACCTTTTCGGTCCCATGAATACGATGGTCGGTGTGTGGAGTATGAGTCATCTACGATATTAAATAACGCAACCGACGTCCAATACGGCAATACCAATAGAAGGGGAATTGGACCACATAGCACCAGTCAATGTTGAATTTACTTCGGTACTGGTTTCATCGAAAAGCAATGAAACAGATTTAAGGTCCTTTGCCAACAAATCAAAAAGATTTTTGCTTTTTACTGAATATATAAGACAAAACATAGAGTTTTTGAGTTAGAACTTTATTCTCTCTTTTGTACTTCTAAAAAAAAGAAAGATATAAGTTTTTTTTTTGGCCAACGGAGGCTTAGCCAATTTATTAACCATTTCTTTTGAATATGATGGATTTGAGATAATAATAATAATAACAACAATAAGGGCTAAATTTTAGAATCCAATAGGATTTGAGATTGGATTAAAATTTAGGCTTTAACTAATAATCTAAAATTGAATTAATTGCATTTGTTAATTTTTTTTTTTTTTTGAAAATCATTTGTTAATTTTTAAAATAACTACTATTGTACTCATTCAATTCATTGCTTAATTATATATATATATATATATATATATATATAGGGTTTAAGTTACACCTGATGTAACTCTTTAGAGTTAAATTTTTTTTAGACTGTTGGATTTAAGTAAATCTAACAGTTAAAAAAAACCCTCATTATTACAAATATTCTTATTAGGATATCATTAATTACCCTTATTTATTACCTTCTAAACCTATCTCTAAACCCAAAAATGTTTGATGTCTGACTCTCTCTCTCTCTACATTTCTCTGTCTCTATCTCCTACACCATTGCTCCTCCACTGTTGTTCCACCTCTATAGGTTGCCAGCAAAAAAGGAAAAAAAGCCTAACACTAACAATAGAGATTTGTGAGTGCTGAGTTTTTACTTGAATCGCCTAGCTAGGGTGGAAATATACATAGAGATTGGCCGGCTAAGAAACTCGTTGAACAATAGATGAGATGATTTTGTAAGCCACCTCTTATTTTGACCAAGAAAATTCAACATACAAGAGATAGAAACGTGAGATTTAGACATTGAGATTTGAGAATTCAAATCATTGAATACAAAATCATCATATGATAAACATTTTATTATTGATCAGAGCCCTATATTAAAAAAAATGTTTGTCATATATAGCAACATCAAGCACCTTCATTTATAGAATTCTTATATGCATCATAAATTTCTATATCCCATATACAAATCTGCAATGTCATGCACATGCCTCTTTGCGCCCGCTGCTCTTGACCTAAATTCAATTAAGGAGGACTATAACAGATTATTTTTGCTTCTACTGGCAACCTATGATCATTAGTGTTCGGCTTGGTTTTTTTTTTTTTTTTTGTTGGAGGTGGAACAATGGTGGAGGAGCAATGGTGGAGGAGAGAGAGAGAGTTAGAGTTTGGGTTTAGAGATAGGTTTAGAATGTAATAAATGAGGGTAATTAATGAGATCCTAATAAGAGTATTTGTAATAATGAGGGTCTTTTTTTAACCGTTGGATCTACTTAAATCTAACGGTTTAAAAAATGAGTAACTTTAAAGAGTTACACCAGATGTAACTTGAACTCATCTCATATATATATATATATATATATATAATATCTTTATTAATCAACAAAGAAGAGCAACATCTTTCTTCAATTGCTCAACAATGACAACACGAAGAGAGTGCTTGCTACAATATTAAAAAAAAAAAAAAAAAAAAAAAAAAACCTATGAACAATAGCAAATTTAGCAAGGATGTATGCAAAACAATTACCATTTCTCCTAATCCAACTAAAAATGCACTAGACAGAACCTTTGCTAAGCTCAAACAAATATACAAATATACAAAAATATGGAAATATACCACTCAACAGAAGTTAAACCTAAATTTAAAGTATCAACACATAGTTTAGAGTCTCACTCCACAATAATCTTTTAAAGTTCTTCAGATTGTGCAATCTATAAGGTACAAAGGAAGGTTGTAGCTTTGGCCTATAGAGCATCACATAAGGCTTTCTGTTTTGTCCAAATCATAATTACCTTAATCAAAAATTATACATAAGTAAATATATTTATATATATATATATAATCAAAATTACTTAAGTTTGGTAAAATAAATACAGTGTTAAAATCCCACATATATGTAGTGATAGAGAAGAATAAAAAATTATGCCACTCAAATGCAAAGTCTTGGCTTAAGGCATCTTTGAAATTAAGCTTTCTTGTAACTTAGAGCCACCAACATTTTTCATGGGGTTTGGCTTACTTCTTATACTTTTTAAAAAGAAATTTTCTTTTGTTTTAAAGAGAGACTGCTACATCACCCACTAATTAAATAAAAGGTAGGGATTAAGATTTACTACCACTTGTCATTGTATATTTAAAATAAAAGGACATGTCCGGTTAAAAAAGTACTAGAGATAAGCCACACCCATTTTCATGCGACAAATAATCTCATTAAGCATTAAAACACAAACATTAATTTAAGAAATAAAATTTCAAAAGATAGATTTAATTTTTTTCTATATATATATATATATATAGAGAGAGAGAGAGAGAGAGAGAGAGAGAGAGAGATTCACATCCCTTGCTAAATTATGCAAATGTGACAAACATCTTGTTAGGTTACATATTTTTACACTTATTTTATTTAAATACCACCTATCTATGCTTAAACATCACCAATAAACTATTTGGCCTCTCTAAATATTTTTTATCCTATTATCATGCTAAGCCATAGCTATTCTCCATACCACCACAAAATTGGCCACAAATATAAATATTATAAAACCCAATAATTTGCTAGGCCTATAGTTTAGACACATGCCCAAATTATTTTATTGAAGGGGTTCAAATCCCATGGATAAATACCACTGTTAGTTTCTTTAAGACATTCTCCCTTCTTCCCGAGTGTGCGTGTGTGTTAAAATATTTAGTATTCTCAAAAAAAAAAAAAAAAACCATGATTCAAGTCCATGGCAAATTATCTATCAAAAAATCCAATTCTCATTAGCAATATTAAAAACTCAGTTCTCACTGGCAATATCAAAAAACCTAATTCTTATTGGCAACATTAAAAACCCAGTTCTCATTATCAATATTAAAAAACTCAATTCTCATTGGCAACATTAAAAGCCCAATTCTCACTAGCAATATCAAAAAACCCAGTTCTCATTGGCAATATTTAAAAGCCCAATTCATATTGGCAGTATTTAGTAAAAAAAACCCAAGATTGTTGATACCTGGAAAATATCATATGTTAATGATAAAATTGCCTAAACCCTAATCACAATCATTTTAAAGGTTGTTACATACTCATGAGAACCCATGGGTACTTATCTATTTCCAAAACTTGTGGGAAATTATGATAATTCCCCCTAAACACATAAAATACTATTCATTTCATTTTCATAATGCTATGATAGTCATTCATCCTACAAGCTCATCATTAAAATCATGACATGATCATTGGGTCTTGTTTAGAACCGTAAACATTACCTATGCTATTCTAAAAAAACCATGCAATTCATCATTTTAAAATAGTAAATATTATTTACAAGGCATTTTGAAATAATTAAGGTTATGCTATTATTTTAAAGTCTTGCAAATCATTATCCAAGGACCCATTACAAACATCTATCAAAGCCCAAAGCATATTGAATATCTACTATCCCATGGCAATATGTATCATTGTTGTCCATTTTGTAGGACCCAAGATGTGATAAAAGAAGAAAAATCCCAAGTGAAGAGGGGCATAAAGACAGCTCAGTTGAAAAGTCTAGCCCATGTAGACAAGTCCAATTTGAAGTTTCAGCCAAGGCAGTCCAAGGCAAAGGACTGAACCAGTTGGACAGCTTCCCTCTTTGTCCATCCCTGACCAAGGATCAGCTAGGGAATTCCTCAAGAAGCAACTGGATCTCTAAGACTAAACTAAGGGCTGTCCTATCAAATTTCTACCACTACCTCCCCTGATGTGGACAGTGCTCAGAGGTTGTACTATCAACTAAAGTCTAATTGGTAATAGAACTTCATCATCTTCCTCAAAGATCTAGTTCCAGCAGAAGGAAGTGATAATCAAGTTACTTAAATCTCAACAAGTCAACTCTATAGATACCAAAAATGTTCAAGAATTAGTTCATGCACCAAGCCCATAAATCCTAAAGGAGAAAATTTGAAAAAATGTAGTTTGGAAGGCATAAAGGGATCTCCAATGAAACCCTCTGAAGTAAGCTTAAAATTTGACACTTGGCTTGGGGTGCTGAATCCTACTCTCTGGGGTCCAAATCTCAGTTGCAGTACCAAGATTCTACTCTAATACCTGCCTTAATCCCATTGGCTAAAGCTAATCCCAAAAATCTCAGCATTTAGGGTTCATTATGGTCCATTTTGGATCCGCTTATTTTGCTGAAACTAAAAACTCTTTGTCAAAAGTATTGTAAATAAAGGTAAAATTTAGTTGAAATAGTACAGTTTGACCCATGAATAGTACCAAAAAGTACAGTGGGACCCATGAATAGTAGCAAAAATAAGCTGAATAGTAAAATAAATTGGCAAAAATAATTTTTGCCAAACGGACACTTAATGCAAGATTACCTAGATATTCACCTATATTTGATATTGCCCAAAGAAGCAAGACAGCCCAAAAGAAAATCCCCCATTTATAGTCAAATCCTAGGATGAGGAGTCTAAAACTCTTCTTGCTGATCAGCCCTACATTTTTGGATTCTTGCTAATCACCCCCTTAAGCTCCACTATAAGAGGGAAATCCCATCAGCTCCACCAACACATACCAACCTCCCTGAAATTTTTGTTATTCTTGTTACTCTGACCCATAATTCATAAAGAGAAGCCATCTTTCAACTTGTAGGTTAGTTTTTACAGCTCATAAATGACCCCTCTTAGTCCATAAAAAACCTACACTCACCTAGCCTCAAATATTCATTTTCCCTTTCTAGCAAATCCTAGCTCATAAATATTTCCTAATCAGTTATAAGCGACCTTCTTCCCCACTAAAGACTTAATACAACTGAGCCTTATCATTATTTCCCTCCATTTCACTACAAACTTACCCATTCACCTAAAAATAGCCTTTACTACCCCCACATATATCTTCCATAAGAATCTTGATTCAACATCTGATGCACTGAGCTGGAATCTCTCCCCCCCTTCATTTCATGCCAAATAACCCCTTTCTTCTCACTATGGAACTTTTGGTCTTTACTTTTTGTTTTTCCATTGAGGTTTTTGTTTTTTTTTCTCATATTGACGTAGTAGTAGCAGGAAGTACCCTGGACCATTTTGACCATGACACACAAGGACTTTTTGAAGTGAACACTTACTTAAACTTGTTCAATAATTGACTACTGGATCATCAGTTTAATTTGACTTTATTGTTGGAGAATTTTATTTTCTTGCATTTTTGTAATAGAGCTACTTATCTATTAATTAACCATCATGAAGTGTTTTATTAGGCCTTAATGTTGTTCTTGCTAAGGTGCAGCCTTTATTTCTTACTTGGATAGGCTTATCACTATACTGAAAGCCTTTAGGCATCATCTCGAAGCCCAATGTTGAGTTTCGGCTTGGCCTCCCCATATTTTATTCAATGATTCAACATTTTGGTGACTCCACTAGGGAGGCCAACCATATGTGAAAGTCTATCATGCCTCTAAGGTTGTGTAACAACCAACAAGAAGCAAGTCAAGATAATATTCACCCAGTGGCATAAAGCCGCCACGGTCCAGTTGCACAAGATAATCAATTTGAACAATCTGGAGTCAACTAGGAGAACTCTGATCAACGATACTCTTTTCTCATTGAAATACTGTCAGGAATGCAACAAGCTCAGTTTGAACTAGTCAAACCTATCAGAATTCTAAGGGAAACTCAAGGTCAAGGTGTCCAACCACCACCCAGAGTACCAAATCCCCGTACACAGCAACAAAAAGGGTCAGCGATTGGAAATCCTCAATTTGGTGAGCAAAATACTCCTGCCCAACAGTTTTTTATTTTATTTGATCTCACTTTTTTGCTGGAAAGGGAAAGAGGTAGGCAGCCAAGATAACCTAGGCATGTTCGTAAACCCCTATATCCAGTGAAGCTACTTAGTAGACTGTACCCGGAGAAGTATCAGACACCTACTTTTGCTCTCTATGATGAGAGAAGGGGGAACACAATAGAGCATGTTAGCAAGTTTTTGGATTCTATGGATCCAATTTCAAGAAATGAGGAGCTTTGTCTAAGGGAATTCTCAAAATCCCTTACTAATCGTGCTCTACTCTTCAACCTAACTCCATTACCACATAGGAAGATATGGTGGAAAGTTTTTGTACAAAATATTTACATGGAGAGGAGAAGGTTACCATCATCACCCTCCATAATACAAAACAAAAGCCTTCCGAAAGATTACTTTATTTTATCCAATGATTCCAAAATACTACCCTTGATTGTTATGGACAATACAAAGAACAGGAGCTTGTAGAGATTTTCATTGATAACATGTTTCATGAATATTGAGCACACTTGGAGAATCTTGATATTTGTCAATTTGCTCAATTACTCCAAAAGGCTTGCAAAATAGCCATATTAGTCAAGCAATTTGTCCCTCATAAACCTAGAGCAGTAAAAAGGAACTCTCCTTAAGCTTTTGCAATCTCCAGCGGTGAATTAGCAGTAGGGGTGAAGTGTAAAAGATAGGATGCACAAAACAATAGGAGCTACCCCCTATTCCATGTACTGACGAAGAAATCAAGGTGATAGTTGAGAAGTGGATAGCTGACAGAGTCCTCAGAGTCATCAAGACCAACCGATAGCTTACCAAGGAAGATATGCAAAGTCCCCTATATTGTCATTATCACCAATACGTGCATCATAAATCCAAAGATTGCAGGGTTCTCTGTAGGATGTTTCATAAAAAAATTGCATATGGGACCCTTGACTTAACCCAAGAACAGGAAGGCCAACGGAACCCACTGCCACAGCACAATAGAGCGAAGGCTATCACAATGGCTCTTGCAATTGTCTGAATTTGAGATTATCCTAATTGCTCCTATAGCTGTAAAAGGGCATGCTATAGATGGCTTACTAGTGTGGTTTCCAAGAGAACAGAGTTGGAATATTACTAATGATGTTCCTGGTGATTTGTCGGAAGTTTCAATGGTTGAGGAGATTGGAGGTAGATGGGTTCTAAGATTTGATGGGTCCTCAATCGCTACTGAAGGAGGAG
Source organism: Quercus robur (assembly GCF_932294415.1). Lineage (NCBI taxonomy): Eukaryota > Viridiplantae > Streptophyta > Magnoliopsida > Fagales > Fagaceae > Quercus > Quercus robur. The sequence continues at coordinate 21,928,961 of NC_065540.1, read as the reverse complement.
CTGGAATTGTTCTAGCTAAAAAAACAAGGGAAACAGTAGCTATGTCTTTCAAACTTGATTTTCCTTGCATAAAAAACACAATTGAGTACGTAGCATACCTTAGAGGTCAGGCTGTAGCACTTGAGATGAGAATCAAACACCTTTGAGTGATTGGAGATTCAAATCTAGTTGTTTATCAAGTAAGGGAGATTTTGTGCTCAAAAAACCGTTGGCACCATATAGAATGATGGCTCGAATTTTGGAAGATTCATTTGAAGACTTTGACATTCAACACTCTCTGAGGGCCAACAACCATTTTGCTGATGCTTTAGCTACTTTGGGATCTAGGATCAGTTTTGAAAGCATAGCTACCAATGTCACAGTTATAAAGAAACTTGTTCCAATTATACAAGTATTAAAGGAAAATTTTATTTATCAACCACTAACCTAGGCAGATTGGCGGTCACCCATCAAAGGAACATTATTGTTTCCATCTAGCAAAGGGCAATTGAAATTCTTCAAAGATTATGCCTTGATAGCAGGGGAGTTATAAAAAAAATTCTTGGGAGGAGTCTTGGCAAGATGCTTAGGCTTGAATAAGTCTTGCAAGCAATTGAGAGAAGTCCATGAAAAATCCTACAACTCTAGCAGCACAGTAAGCTTCTATAGACACCTCTAATAGTCAGGATATTATTAGCCAGATATGGACAAGCAAGCTGCTAATGTTTGAAGTCAGTGTGAAGGCTGCCAACACATCCCCAACCATTTGCTACATTCACCTTTAGCGACTGACAAATCCCATTTCTCGAATATCTTATAGAAGGCATTTTGCTTGACAACTGGGATGAGGCATACTGGTTGAAAAGGATGGGAACTCACTACTTTGTGGAGGGAGGCATTCTTTTTTGAAAAGGGTTCAACGGGGAGCCTTTAAGGTATTTAGGGAACCCCAAAGCACAATCTGTTATTCAAGAAGTTCATATGGGTGAATGTGGTGATCACTAAGGCAAGACGTGCCTTCTCTAGCAGCTGCTCAATCTTGGGTAGTTTTGGCCCACCATTAAGCAAGACACAACCAAACATGTGAAGACTTGTCACATTTGCCAAGTCCATGGGAACCTAATCCATACTCATCCCACTAGTCTCCAAAACATGACAACCCCTTAGCCATTCCACACTTAGGGGCTAGACTTGATACGGCCAATTGATATATCATCCAATGGTTATATTTGGATATTAGTAGCTATGGAATACTTCACAAAATGGGTCGAGACAATCCCATTGAAGAAAGCTATTGGGCTAGCAATTACAAATTTCATCCGTGAGCATATAATTTGTAGATTTGGTATTCCTCATAAGATCATTAGTGACAATGACATTCCTTTTGTCAACAACGAGTCCGCAAACTACTTGACCATCGCCACATCAAGCATAGAAAGTTGACTCCTTATTATCCCTAAGGCAATGGTCAAGCGGTGTTAGGGACAAAATTTTCACACTATATGGCTTTATTTCATTGGCAACCCGCACCACATCAATATTATCATTGATTTCGAAAAAATCTCTTTTAAAGCCCAAAAGAGCCTATATTTACACAAAACAATGCCAAAGCCCATGGTCCAAAACTCATGGCGATATTATCTCATCAAAGCCTGTGGTTCAAGCTCATGGCAGATCATCTCATTTTTAGCTCATGATCTAAGCTCATGAGTCTTATAAGGGGAACTTTAAGAGTCGTGGTTTGGGGGGCCAAGAAGTACATTCAGTAAAGTTTTAGCAGTTCAAAGTGATATTCTAAGGTATGATTGGTCACCTGTTTCTAGTTGATTTTATTATCGATCCTAGGTTAAGAAAAAGGGTATTTGTCCTAATCTAATGTGGATGACAAAAAATATTGATTCTTAGGTCCGGAAGTTTGGTTATGTGTGGGGAAGGTGTTAGGCACCCCACAACACTTGTCCAAGGACAGTCCTTTGTTTCGATAAAACCTTAATTTTCATAAATTGGCAGTAAAAACATGATTTTGGCATTGGCTATCAGGCCTTTGCATGCATGGGAGCTTTAAGGTTTGGCTTTTAAACGGGTGTGGTCTCAATCTATGCTTTCCTAAGGCGTTCGAGCAAAGTGCCAGATTTCTACAACTAAAAACTAGCAACAAGTCACCTTACTTTCATGGCAGAAATTAGGCATTGCTTGAAAACATATTGCTTGGCATGTTTTCCTCAATTTCTTGAACTCTGACGAGTTAGTGTGCAATAGGTAACATCTGGTAAGCCTCTTATATCACATAACACTTAAAAATGATAAAACTCACCATGACTCTTTACCTAAAACTTAATATTCATCATATAATCTAATTATATTATTTCATATAAATTATATTATTATTTTCATCTAAATCTAGCCCAAGCACATGGCTAAATCTATATAATATCTCATCTAACATTAAATGTCCTTCTTGCTCTCTAAGATTTGGTCATAATATAAAGAGACCATAAACTAAAACTCCAAAGCTTCATCAAATATCAACCAATGAGTTTATTACTTACCAAAATTATATTGCAATAAAACAATGGGCAAAATATATAATTTTCAAAAGTGGAAACTTAGCCAAAAAGTACTAGCAACAACTCTAGCAGAAGCTGCAATAGCTCTAGCAGAAGTTACAGGAGCTCCAGCAGCTCCAACAGAAGCTCCATTAAATTACACGTGTCCAAAATGACGTCTCTAGCCCATTAATGGTCAATCCTAGCAGCTACTTGCTATACCAAAAAAAGTAAGAATCCCATAAAGAAATCCTACCATTTTCTCCACTAGAATACATCACCTAGCTAACATCATCCAACTGTGTCAGGATGGCTACTGCTATACAGCTATCAGTTGCAGCAGCTATTGTTGTGTCAGCTACTATACAGATGTAGTAGCAGACTTAAATCTCAAAATTTCCTGTTTAAGCTAAAACCCAAGAACCAACTAAGGAAATCACTTACTTTGCCAAATATCTTTCCTTATTTGCTGATTATTCATTCAACCAAATCCTATTTAGTTACATACTTGGCCCTATATAAAGAGGACCAAACCAAACACACTACCACACCATTACAACAAACACCACTACCAATCTCTCTCGCACTCTATTATTATGAAATTTCATCATGTTGCTGCCATATACACATTTCCATACTTCTCCATCTCTCTTATAAAATTTCTCTTCTTAAATAACAACACCATTAGAACACACCATTACCCCACCACTATCCATCACTCTCTCAATCTCTTATTTTGAAACTTCATCATTTTGCTACTCATAAACATATCTCTATATCTTTCTCCATTTCTCTCACAAAATATCTCTTCTTAGAAAGTAACATAACTCATGATATAACATGAAAAACCACTCCAGTAGCAACTATAAGCTCAAGTATATACTATATTTAACCTCCATATCTCTCATACTTCCATATATTTTACAAATACAATCCTCACAAACTATCCATACATATTTCCCACATATATTTCTAATATATATTACAAACATCATAACTCACAAAACATATATATTTTTACCATCTCCATACATCTTAAAACATATCAAACACTCTTCCAAGGATATTTTATCAAAAGCCCTTCTCATGGAAGGCAATATATTATAATGCTGAAAATCCTTCTTATGAAATGTACAGATTTATAATACTAAAAGCCCTTCTCATGGAATGCAATATCACTCATATTTGACTAAAAACTAAAAGATCATTGCATGGGAAAAATAATTTAAGTGCATGATAAAATGGATAAACTTAGCCAACCTATGTACATGGCTGGACATAGTCTCTCTCCCTCCAGTTGCACCCATTTTTCCCCTTTAATTATGAAGTCACCATGAAAGGACTCATGGTATCATACTATACCGTTGGAATCATTTTATTATGCTACTGAAATGTTATGTCCACTGATGTTATACGACTGGAGTCACAAACCACAAACTATAAAGATAAGTCATTATATTTTTTTCTCCAAAATTATACTTATTGAGTATATTTTAATTCATTATCATTGTATCGCTGGACTCATGTTATTATGCCATTGGAATGTTATCAGACCATTGATGCTATACAATTGGAGCCAAAAGCCACATAAAGTGATGATATAGTTGGAACCACAAACCATATCAAGATAAATTATTATGTCTCAATCTATAAACTTACATTACTAATTACATATTGTTTTGTTATCACTATACCGCAAAATGCAAATTACTCCATTAATATCTTACTATTTAATAAACATGGATTCACTAATATTTCACTAATGAACATATATAATAATAAATCGAATCCATCTCACCGCCGTTGGACATATATTATCTGGACATGAACCACCGCTGGACATAAACCACCGCTGGACATGGATATTATTTGGACATAAACCACCACTGTCCATATTATTTAGACATGAACCACTGTTGGACATATTATTTGGACATGAACCACGCTAGACATATATTACATGAACTATAACACAACAGGATATGGACTATTTTGGATTCATCCATGACACTTAATTAATTACACTCTAATATTGGACATCACTTGACACACATAATAATAATTTTCAACTTGTCATTTAATCAAAGCTATTATGCTAAACATATTATTTATTTTAACCATTATCATGATTCTTAGACTTTGGGCTTTATCTATTTTATAGGCTTAAAAATACACCGGAAGCCACTGGTTTATGCAGCCTAATGTCGAGTTCCAGATTAAACACCCCAAAACAAATTCGAGTCTAGCAAAGTTACCTCTCCAGCAGAAGACACGTGACTACGTGCATATACGGCCCCCTTCAAGCAGAAGCAACTAATCAAGTGTAATTGAGAATTCTTAGCAAGATGGTACATGAATATGAGGGTGGATGGAGTGAACATCTTTTGGAAACCTTGTTGACCTACCGAAGTTTGGCTAAAACCACTATCGGCTTTTCACCATTCTCTCTTATGTATGGTACTGAGGTTATATCATCAGTTGAGCTATTAGTTCCTAATATTAAGGTGATTCATGGCCAAGAAATCAAAATGGTTGCAGCCACTTGTGCAGAAGTTAAGTTTTCTGATCTTGAAACTTTAGAGGAAGCAAGAAATCTAGCCCTTAACCGTATCTAGCGGAATCAGCAGCAAATTTCCAATGCCTATAACAAAGTCATGAGGGCTAGAACTTTTGTCAATGGACAAATAGTTCTGAAAGCTGCAGACCATGTGAGAAGGATTCTCTCTGCCCCTTTCAAATTTGCCTCAAGTTGGGAAGGGTCATATCTTATAAGGGAAGCCAACGACAATGGTTACTATCATCTAGCTACAGTGGATGATGAAATCCTCGTGGAGTCTATTAACGACAAGTAGCTTAAGTTGTATCATGCTTAGTCTACTATGCTTGTACTATGTTGTCTTTTGCCACCTTTTGTAAGATCACAACCTACTACTAAATAAATAAGTAAGCATTGCCTTTGCCTCAATTATTTATGCCTTCAATAGTATTAAATTTTTCTTTTTAAGCCATAGCCATTTTTTTTAATGAACAAGGAAGGAAGAAATAAACACTCTTCCTTTTTTCTTTTAAAACCACAAAACATTTTTTTTAGCCAAAAACGTCGCTTTAAAAAAAAAAAAAAAAAAGAAGAAGAAGAAAGGAATGTAGCATTTATAGCTGGAGGTTTCCTCTGTCATGAAAAGTAAAAATAAAAAATAATAATAGCCATTCCTTTTTTATACAAAATTTTTTTTAGTCTAAACTAAAAATTTTTAATAACAACATCTATAGCTAAATAATTTTTTTTTTTTTTTTTTTTTTTTTTAAACAAGAGGTTTCATTTGTCATGAACAATAAAAAATAAAAAATAATAATAAGTGATGTGCACAAAATATATACAATAAAGTACTTGCATATCTACATATTTAGCCTTACTTTTATGTTATTTTGTGACTGATTATATAATATCTTTATGTTGTAGGTAACAAGGGCTTTACATGCAAAGTGGGGCTAGGCCAATTGAATCAAGCCAACTTACATCCAGCCAGGCAGGAATTCAAGAAAAGACCAACTCAATTAAATCTAAGTTCAATTGGAGTAAGGAATCAAAGGAAATTTGCACCAAATCCAAGTCCAATTCGGATTAGGATTCCAGACTGCATATCAGTTAGTATTTTTGACATAACTTTCGGCTCAGATGTCCAATTGAGATGATTCAAGTTGGGCTGGAACGTTAACTTAAAGGGCTACAACTTTTTAGTTTAGCAAAAGTCCGAATTCTGAAGTTAAGTGGGCCAAAATAGTCGGTTAAATGAAGCCTAAAAATCTGGGATTTTCTCCAAACGGGAATTCAACTTGTAATAGGATTCCTTGACCTATTTAAAGGCTCTTTAGGGCAAAATTCAGAGGGGGCTGAGGCTAGTGCTAGGGCTGAGGGCTGAATTTATAGAGAGCTGTGACTACCTCTTCCATGACACTTAGTTCTATTTTATTTGTCTAGTTTAATGTTTAGTATTTTATTTTTGTGTTTTCTTTCAATTACTATGAGTAGCTAAATTTATAATTAGGGTTGAGGATGAAACCTTGTTAAGGATTATTAGTAATATTTATGTGATTGTTCTTTAATGATTTAAATTGTTCTTGCTTCATATCAATTGACTAAGATGAGATTCTAGATATGAGTTCAATAATGTTTTTCTCACGATTTAGGATTTATCTTAATTAATTGAATGCTTGGTTTATTAATTCTTGATCATAAAATTGGATATCGCTTGTGATTTGTCTGTCAATGGATACAATTTATGATTTGATTTTTAGAATTAGATATATCTTGTGATTTGTTTGGCTACAGATACAATTGATGATTTGGTTTTATACTTAAGAAGCGAAGAAGAACATGCTTTTGATTTTTAAAATAAGGATTTTAATGATGATATTTTCCATGATAATAAGATTGATTTCTAGATTATCATGTAGTGGTTGGAAAAAATTAATGATCATAAATATATGCTGATATAATTTACAAGGCGGATTCCAAAACTTAATTCCTTTCTCTTGATTGTTTACATCTTTTTATTGCTTTATATCTTTTGCTTAGTTTAACTATTTGCTTAGTTTTATTATTTGTTTAGTATATTTAATTGCAAACAACCAATTTTTATTAAACTAGATTAGGATTAAATTGGTTAAGGTTTAATTAATTTTCCTACGTTCATACAAGTCCTTGTGGGTTCGACCTCGTTCTTGTCCAACTATACTTCGGTACGGTTCGTACACTTGCGAGTACTTTAAAATTTCACAACAATAAGCATTCTTTTTTTATACAGAATTTCTTTTTTTTTTTTAGTCTAAACAAAAAAATTTTAATAACATCTATAGCTGAATAATTTATTTTTTTTACACATGTAGTAGCGGCACCTACAGCGGAACAAGTTTTTACATAAGAAATGACAGCACTTGTAGCTGAATAAGTTTTCTTATATAAACAATGACAGCAGTACACATTACATTACAAAACATGTAATAACACATTAAGTACACATTACATTCTAAAAAAGTTGCTTACAAAATACTAGCAAGATAGACTAAGACATAAGTAGCTTAATCCAACAAGCCTTCGCCAAAGGTTTCCGCTAAGGAAGAGCCATTGCTGGTGGATAAAGACCGCATGATGGAGTACTTCTGACTTGTCAAAGAAGAGATTTCAGCAGACTTTGCTGCTATTTCTTTCTCTAAGTCTGCAATTTTCACCGCAAGCTCGGCCAACTTTATCTCACCATCATGAGTAATGCATGATTTAGCAATAGCTCAAAGCCAGTCAAGAATAAACTTGACATTAAACTTCATGGACTACAATTCATTAAGTACATTCTTCCACTCAAGTAATTTGTGCAAGTTGAAACTCTTAAAGGGCGTACGCTTCATGTCTAGCAATACTGCAACCAAAGATTGGAACATCACCTTCTTCACGACATTACCATATGTGCATCTAGACATAAAATCTGGATGCTTTAACAATATCTTCTCCAGCAGAGGCAGACCTTCCATAGAAACATCGAACCTCTGGAATTTCATTGTGGCCCTAGAGAGGATATAGAAGTCCTTAGCAGATTTGTCATTCTCCCCCTCTTGATTGAACATCTCTATGAAATCTTGAACACTAGCCCTATGAAGAGCAACACTTGATGGGTTGGATTGGTCAGGGGAGCTATAATTGGTTGGGATGTGTAAATGGCTTGGATTTCTGGGTCTGAATCATATTCACTGTTTGGATCTGAGTCTTCTTCCGAGGTAGAATAAGCCATGACGGCCAAAGCTTGAGGGGAGTAATCATCATCCAGGGAAAAGAGTGACTCCACATCCGAGAAAGGAATATCATCTGCATGGATCTGGGCTTGTTCAAGAAGCTTTGCTGCTTTTTCCTTTTTCGGGCAATTTTTCGCAAAATGACCTGGTCTTTTGCATACAAAGCAGACTTTCGAAAATTTTCCTTTAAACTGCTTCTTTCTAAGAAACTTCCACTTTTTCTTCCTGAAAGTTTTTTTCTTTTTTCCTGCATAATGTCTCTTCTTTCCAAAATATTTTTTGAAATGATCTCTTTTTTTTTGTGGACAGGCACAATTTTTCTCATAGCACTTTATCTGCAAGTCTTTTCTCCTACAATTGTCTTTAAGTCTGCTTTGGACCTTGTCAATTTCGGAAAGAAACTTCCTCTGATTACAGAGCTTTTCTAAAGCAATGAGCACATGCTGGTAAATTTCTCCCAAGGAAGCTTGTTGCAGAGTTATTTTTGGGAGATTCATCATTCGGAGAGTTTCATCTTCTAATGGTTCAGGAGGGGAGTTGAGAAAAGTATGCTTGGCGTTAACATCATCCATACCATTAAAAGAGGAGTATCTCCTTGACATTCTGTCAAAATGTTTCTCCAAATCTTTTCTTTCAAATGAACAACATTTCATCAAGAGGAATTCTTCCCGGGCTACTTCTGTGTAATGAGTCACTGAGCCAAGAAATTCATTATGGACAATTGTGAAAAAATCTTCCAACGTGTTGCATTAGGCTGCCTGTCTTTGTCTGTATTCTCCTAGATTGATCCACCATTCTCTTAGTCTTCCTGTAATCCTTGCCACAAATTTAGCAATAATCTGGGCAACAGTGGCATTCGAGGCTTAAAGTTCAGCAATACACCAAGAATACATGCTAAAGATCTCATCATGCTATCTGGAAGGAGGAGCATTATCTAGGGTGAACAAATGTTTTGAATTTGTAGTTGACGAGTAAGCCAACCTTGTTTGGTACTCTGGGATAAAAGGTGGTGGAGGAAAAATTGGTGGAAGGGATGGCGGCTTTTTAGGACGAAGAACATCATCTTCTTCTACTTTTGGTTCATCATTCGCCATAAGCACCTCTTCCAGGCCAAGGTTAGATAAATCTAGGTCAGTATCCTCAATTATTGGAAGCACTAAAGGTTCTCTTGAGTCATTAAGAGTGAGGGCTCTTAGGAATGATGGAATTGGATTTGGGGGGTCAGGGTCCACAGCCAACATGTTCATATCTAGGGGTCTTGAAGAAGCACCAACAGTTGGATCTGGGGATTGGTATACTTGTTCTTTATCTTTTTTCATGGGAAAATTGTCATTTTGAGGGCTAGCTTATGGTTCTGGTTGGGGTGGAACTGGATTTGTAATACTGGAGAAAATTCCACTTGGTCTAAAAGGATTATGATTAGGATGTGTCATGACTAATGGTTGTAGGTTTTGAAAGGGAGAAGCTGGTAAGAATGGTGAGGTCAGAGGCATGGCTAGGTCTTTGTATAATAATTGCCGAGGTTGGTAGGGCGTATGAACATGCATTGGGAGAATCTGAGTAGCTTCTTTTTGTGAACCTTCCATACATTGAAGTTGTAGCATCAACTGCTTTTTCTCTTTTTCTTTTTGTCCAATAAGGGGAAAGGAGACAGACAAGTCCTTGACTGTAGAAGCAATGATCGCCAATTCCTGTTCAATTGCCTTAATTTTCTTCTTCAAATCTTCAATAAGAGAATTGAAGGATGAAAAGGTATGAGTAACTGCTTCAGCCATCCTTTGCTGGTTATCCAAGATTTTTGAAAGGGCTTTGTTTTGTGCTACAACATTTTCCGCTTGCCAGTTTAAAGCTGCTTCTGCCGAAGAGACTTGTTTCTTGGTTCCATCTGAATTAGTTCCAACAGGATTTTTTATTTTCCAGACATGTTTGGTATTGGTTTGGGGGTGGTCAAAGCTTTCTAATGGAGGAAAGTTCTGAGAATAGGATGGCGAGGCTTGGTCAAACATGTAACAAAGGGAAGGTTCTTGGTTTTGAGTTTGTCCAGTAGGAAGGGGTTGGTATTTTGAGTTTTGGGGAAGAACTTTCTAGTAGTATGGGATTAACGGAGATTTCTGGTTTTGGTCATGATTTTCTTTACATGAAAGGGGAGAGGGAGAGGTTTGCTTTTTGGTTATGGGATAAAGAACATAATAATCAAACTTTCCAGAGGGTTCTCCCAAAAGGTCAACTTCTAGATCTCTTGCTTCATATCTTTCTTTGAGCTTTTGTTGGGAAGATCTTTTATTTCTCCTGGAATAATCCTCTTCAAAAACTTCTTCCTCTTGGCAGTCAACACAATCAGAAAGGTCCCACCATATATGACCAGAGGGTGATTTCCCTTCATAACAAGGCTTTCCGTCTTCTTGGAATGCTTTGATTTGAAGACCATTTTCTCCAACATAGGATATTGGTTGAAGCATAGCAATTTGAGTTGGAAAGACTGTTACATCCTTCTTCTCTGGTGGTTATGTCAAGAATTTTGTCTCTACTTCACCATTTGCTTTTCTGATAAAGAGAGGATCTTTTGACTAAATTGGTTTGGTTGCTTGATGAAGCATCTCATATTTCGTAATCCATGATTCTGGAAAAAGAGAAGTCATATGATCTTTGCTGAGTTGTCTTGGGACAAAAGTACACATGGGTGTCATTCCCGGATCAACTTGAATCAGCAAGGCATCATTGGATTGGGCTATGTCTAGAACCGCCATGTCAAAAGCATGATTCTGAAGTTTATAAGCCAGCTGGTAGTGAAGTTTGGCAGCAAATGTATCCTGCACTTGAGAAGCTCCTGTAATTTGGACTTGTACTTTAAGAGCATCATAAAGATGAGGGTCCTTAAGGGACATATTGAAGTTAGGAAAAAGGTTAACAAAAATTGTTCCCGCATTTAAAGTGGTCTGGATCGTTCCTATGACAGCATTTTGATATTCCAAAAATCTGGAATCAAGAAGTGAAATTCTAGAGACTACAGGGAGTCCCTTTCTTCCATGGAATGTTAGCGCCAACCTTACTGCTCCAAAGTGAAGGTGTGTGTATCCCTGTTTCTGCCATGGGATTACAAATTCTCTAGGAAGGGCAAGGGTAATGAAATTTTCTGTTTCACTTGCTGGAATATTATACTGGTCAAACTTAGAGGCTTGGACATACTCCTTTATAGTAGAAGACTGAGAGGGACCTAACAATTTTTTTATGGATATTTTGAAAGAAACTTGAGGTTTATCAAACACAATATAAGGAACCTTCTCAAATACTGACACCCCCCTAAAAAAAAAAAAAAAAAAAAAGAGAGAGAGAGAGAGAAGTAGCAAAGGAAGAGCAAAGAACTTTCCAATCTTCTCACAGCGGCCAAAGGTGTAGAATGAAAACAAAAGAAAAAAACTCCTTCTTTCTCCTTCTCTGTTGTCGAAAATAAGAAGAGAAAAAGAAAAGTGGTGAGTTTATCTTTCTCTATCTCTGTGTTGCTGAGAACAAGAAGGAAGGAGGAAGGAGGTGAGTTTCTCTCTCTTTTTCTTTCTTTCTCTCTCTCTCTTTTTGGCCTTCACAATAAACAATGAGGAAAGAGCAAGATTATTATGGGGTACATAAAATAACCACCCTAGTGTTTGATATGAAGTTTTACAAGGGTTCACGCATAGTAGAACAAATTGCCACAATATTTCCAAAAAAAAAAAAAACTCGCATGTGTTATCCAAATTTCAAAAAAAAAAAAAAAAAAAAAATTGATCACATGTGACTTGGGGGTTGAATGTTAGGGTACATGCTTTTACACCTATTTTATTTAAATACCACCTATCTATGCTTAAACATCACCAATAAATTATTGGGCCACTCTAAATATATTTTACCCTATTATCATGCTAACCCATAGTTATTCTGCGTGCCACCACAAAATTGGGCCACAAATATAAATTATTATAAAATCCAATATTTTGTGAGGCTTATAGTTCAAACTTATGCCCAAATTATTTTATTGAAGGGGTTCAAATCCCATGACAAATTATCTATCAAAAAGCTTAATTCTCATTAGCAATATTAAAAACCCAGTTCTCACTATCAATATCAAAAAGCTCAATTCTCATTAGCAACATTAAAAACCCAGTTCTCGATGGCAATATCAAAAAACCCAATTCTCGTTAGCAACATTAAAAGCCCAGTTCTCGATGGCAATATCAAAAAACTCAATTCTCATTGACAATATTAAAAGCTCAATTTTCATTGGCAACATTAAAAATCCAATTCTTATTGACAATATCAAAAAGCCCAGTTTTAAAAATGCGACGTCAGCAATTTAATTTTTTTTTAAATCTTTTCTTTTTTAATTAAATTACTGATGTGGCATTTGTTAAAATGCCAAATAAAATTTTTGAAATATTATTTTAATGGCTACGTTAGCATATATTGTGCCAACATTGCACTCCGTTTGCCAAGTAGACAATTTCCATTAATGAGATGATGATAGAGACTAAAATGAGATTGCTTTTTGACTTTAAGGGCTAAATGCGGTAAAATTAAAAAGTAGGGACCAAATTAGAAATAAGGCCAAAATGTAGGGACCAAAAATATATTTCTGCCATTAATAAAAGAAAAAGAAACAAGTAATTCCTATTCTGGAATCCATTTCACTATAATGATTCTAAAAAAAATCATTTATGTATCTTACCCATGATTTTTGATGGGATAGCAAAAATTGTTCATCTCTGGTTCGTCCATAAGGGTTGTCCGTGAGCCAAAGGCCAAACATTCAGGAAGGTTGTCTATGGACGAAGGAGTCGTCCAGAGGCAAAGTGCATGGATGACCACATGACACTTGGGAAATTCTCACAGAATTCTGGAGTGGGAACCAAACCCGTATTCATCGCCACAAATTCCTCACAAATGCTTAACTTCCCTCAGCAGTTGTAACTTCTATAGCCGTTGAGGAAGTTCTGTCAGAATTCAATGATTTCCACAAATCCTGGGGAAGTTACTAAATCAATAATCGCTCCAAGGTTCTCAATATAAAGACCAGCCGATATCAAATCAAGGCAAGTTTTTCTAACATTACTCCCCAAAAGTTGAAACTTGGTTTTTAAGAGAGAAATTGACTTATTCATCGGAGAGGATTTGGCCGGTTCACCCTGGTCACCTTTTTGATAAGTGTGTTCATCCTTGCAGGCCTTCGCTACAACCATAAGCCCATTGAAGTCGAAGCATTCAACCTACTGATCCTGTGCAACATCAGTTGGCGCCGTCTGTGGGAAGCAGTTCGATTGCTTTGCAATTTGTCTTTCTATGACAAAAGGTTGAATGGTTCGAACTAGATCGAGAGCTACCAGCCCGGGCCATCAGGAGAGTAGGGATGCTTTAAGCAATCCCCATCACGATCGTCAATCAGCCCCAGTGATGCCACAATCCTTTGTTCAACACATGCAATCTATGGCAGTCGCTATGGCGGAGTTAACCCGTCAGAATCAAGAATTGACCAGGGAGATTAATTTGAAGAAGCAACGCTATGAGGGGTACACTGAAGGTCAAGCCCAAAATCAGGAAGATAGGGAAAATGCTGAACCTGAAAGTCAATCAAGGGGTATCATGTCTAGAAGGGTGCCACAATTGGAGAAGGAAATGGACCAAATGAGGAAGGTTATGGCGGAGATGAGGAAGAACATGAGAAGGGCAAATCTAGTGGAGGATCTAGTCCATCGAACAGATTCACCTTTCATGGCTTCCATCAACGGTCACCCCTTGCCTTCGAAGTTCAAGATGCCTTCATTGGATTCGTACGATGGAGCACATGACCCATTTGATCATATAGCCACTTTCAAGACTACCATGCACCTTCAAGGAGTTCCGGATGAGATTATGTGTAAAGCCTTCCCTACCACTCTCAAAGGACTAGTGCGAGTGTGGTTCAGCAAAATACCCTCGAATACAGTGAGTTCTTTTGAAGAATTGAGTAAGTTATTTGTCAATAATTTCATTAGAGGGTAAAGGCACAAATGTTTTTCGTCCAGTCTGTTAACCATAGAACAAGGAGAGAATGAAAGCTTGTGCTCTTTCATCACTCGTTTTAACAAGGAAGCCCTAACCGTGGACGAGGTGGATGACAAGCTACTCTTAGCGGCCTTCCATAATGGGGTTAATTCTGATTTATTCATCCACAAGCTATATGAGAAGGAGCCTCAATTCATGGTTGAACTTGTTCATTTGGCCCAAAACTTTATGAATGCAGAGGACGCAATCATAACCAAGAAGAGGAAGAGAGCTAAAAGAATGGAAGCACACCCCACACGCCACTCGGAGTAAGGTCCTCGTCCAAAGAAAGGACGAACGGAAGATAAGAAGGACTGAGATAATAGGAAGACGAGCTTGTCCTCAGGAAGAAGTCAAAACTACATGCCCTTAAATGCTCCGCTTGATCAGGTGCTCATGCAAATCAAAGATGACCATTCCTTAAAGTGGCCAGAGAAGATGAAGGGAGACCCTAACAAGCGAAATAAGAACAAATATTGCCGCTTCCATAGAGATCATGGACATGACACGGATGAGTTTTATGACTTGAAGCAACAGATAGAGAATCTTATTAGACAAGGAAAGTTAAGGCATTTCATAAGAAGGGATCATAAAAATGAGAAATTGAAGGGAAAGGTGGAGGAATCATCACGGTCCCCATTAGGAGAGATAAGGGTTATCATTGGAGGAACTTCAGCAGGACAGTCTTCTAAGTCAAAGAAGAAGTATCTCAAAGTGGTTTAGAACGTCCAACTCTCTGGACAATCACCAAGGACGAGGGGTATAGACGAGCCAGCTATTTCTTTCACGGATGAGGAAGCCAAAAGAATCCATCACCCACATGACGATGCAATTGTCCTTACTTTACTTATCACAGATTACACAACTAGAAGAGTGTTGGTGGATAATGGAAGTTCAGCATATATATTGTATTACCCCGCCTTTCAGCAGATGAGGCTGGGACGAGATCAATTTCGTCCAATGTGTTCACCATTGATAGGATTTGGGGGAATGAAGGCGCAGCCTATAGGCACCATTACATTACCTATAGTGGTGGGATCATACCCGCAGCAGATAACCAATGAAGTGAATTTCCTTGTGGTGGATTATTCGTCCTCATATGATGCCATCATTGGAAGGCTAACCCTAAACAGTTGGAAAGCAGTAACATCTACCTACCATCTTTCAGTCAAATTCCCTACGGAGTACGGGATAGGACAAGCGCAAGGAGATCAGTTGGCAGTTAGGGAATGTTACTTGGCCATGTTGGCTTTAGATGAGCACTTGCAGACAATGAATATTGAAGAAAGAAGAGTTGTTGCTGAGCCCCCGAAAGTACTAGAAGATGTTCTTTTACAACAAGATGATCCTGAAAAATTTACCAGAATTAGAACAAGCATGAAGGAGAAAACGAAGGAAGACCTCGTCCAGTTTTTGAGGAAGAATATCAATGTTTTTGCATAAAGTCATGAAGACATGCTAGGAATTGACCCAAGTTTAATTATTCATCGACTGAATGTATACCCTTTTTCCAAACCTGTTCGTCAGAAGAAGAGGGTGTTTGCTCTAGAGCGTGATAATGCTATCAAGAAAGAAGTTCAGAAGTTGACCACAGCACAATTCATTCGGGAAGTCTATTACCCGGAGTGGTTAGCCAATGTGGTGATGGTTAAGAAGGCCAATGGCAAGTGGAGGATGTGTGTAGACTTCACTGACTTAAACAAAGCTTGCCCTAAGGATAGTTATCCTTTGCCATGCATTGACCAGTTGGTAGATTCCACAGCCGGTCATCAGATGCTAAGTTTCATGGACGCCTTTTTAGGATATAACCAGATAAAGATGGATGAGATAGACCAAAAAAAGACATCCTTCGTTACCAGTCAGGGTTTATTTTACTATAAGGTGATGCCCTTTGGTCTGAAGAACGCAGGGGCAACTTATCAAAGATTGGTTAATCATATGTTTCGCCCATAGATAGGGCGGAATGTGGAGGTGTATGTGGATGATATGCTTGTAAAGAGCTTGGATGAAGAAAGGCACCTGGAAGATCTCCAACAGACCTTTGAGACGCTCAGACGATACAAAATGAAACTGAATCCAAGTAAATGTGCGTTCAGGGTGTTGTCGGGAAAGTTTCTAGGATTCATGGTTTTACAAAGGGGGATTGAAGTGAACCTGGATAAGATCCAAGACATATTGAACATGGAACCACCGAAGAACATCAAAGAAGTTCAGTCCCTCACTGGAAGAGTTGCAACTCTAAACAGGTTTGTCTCAAAAGCCACAAATAAGTGTTTACCCTTCTTCAAAATTCTCAAGAAGGCGTTCGAATGGACGAACGAGTGTCGGAAGGCCTTCTAGGATCTTAAAGACTATCTTACCACGGCTTCATTGCTAAGCCCTTCCGTGCAATGAGAGGAATTGTATTTTTACTTGGCAGTATCCCCTTACATTGTGAGTTCAGCATTGATCAGGGAAGAAGGAAAGGTGCAGAAGCCTGTGTATTATACAAGTCGAGCACTTAGGGGAGCAGAAGGACAATATCCGTTGATGGAGAAGTTGGCCTTTGCGCTAATAATAGCTTCTAGAAAGTTGAGGCATAACTTCCAAGCCCATGTCATCAATGTCATGACGGATCACCCACTGAAGAAGGCAATGAACAAGTTGGAAGCCGCGGGACGATTGACTTAATGGGCCATCAAGCTTAGTGAATTTGACGTCAGGTACCAACCAAGGAATGCGATAAAGGCTTAAGCTCTAGCAGATTTCATTGCAAAATTTACCCCAAGTTATTATAGCTCAGACAAGGTGCGCAGTAAAAAATGGGTTGTCCATGTTGATGGGTCGTTTACACAATAGGCAAGAGGAATAGGAGTTGTTTTACAATCCCTAGAAGGAGATAAATTGAAGCATAAAGTTCGTTTACAATATCAAACAACCAATAACGAAGTTGAGTATGAAGCCCTTCTTAAAGGGCTGGAGTTGGTTAAGTCAGTGGGGGTAGAGTCAATACTCGTTTTGGGAGACTCTTAGTTGATCATAGGCCAAGTAAATGGAACATGTAAAGCCAAGGAAGAACGAATGAATAAATACCTAAATAAGGTGCTACGCCTTGTGAAGAAGTTTGAGGAAGCCAATTTTGTTCAAATCCCAAGGGAAGAGAACATGGAAGCAGATACCTTGGCAAAGGAAGCCTCAGCGAATGAAGCAACAGACAAGCCTTATGAAATTCAGTATATGCCCAGCATTGATCTTCCAGAAGTAATACAAGTGGAAAGTGAAGAAAAATGGATGACTCTAATAATATCATACCTGAAGCATGGAAGGCTTTTAGAAGGGACAGACGAGGCCACGAAACTTAAAGTCAGATCAGCTAGATACGTCCTCATGGACGAAGTACTATACAAAAGAGGTTTTTCTTAGCCTTATCTAAGATGTTTAGCTCTGGATGAAACGCATTATGTATTAAGGGAAGTTCATGAAGGAGCATGTGGCAACCACTCAGGAGCCAGATCACTCGTCCACAAGATTGTCCGTGCAAGATATTACTGGCCAACTATCCAAGCTGATGCCAAAGCATATGTTAAGGTCTACAGTCAGTGTCAACGATTCAGTAATGTCCCTAGGCAGCCGTCAGAGTATTTTACCCCAATGATGGCCCCATGGCCTTTTGCACAATGGGGATTGGATATTTTAGGCCCCTTTCCAACTGGAACCAGACAAATGAAGTTTATGGTGGTAGGAATAGATTATTTCACTAAATGGGTGGAAGCTGAACCCTTGGTAAAAATTACACAACAAAATGTCAAAAACTTTGTTTGGAAAAGCATAGTATACAGGTTTGGGGTACCTCGGGTGCTAATATCTGACAATAGACGATAATTCGACAACACATCTTTCAAGGACTTTTATGAGCAACTAGGAATCAAAAATCATTACTCCTCACCCTCCCATCCATAGGCCAACGGCCAAGCAGAAGTAACAAACCAATCCCTGTTGAAGATCATCAAGACTCGGCTTGAAGGGGCAAAGGGAGTATGGCCGGATGAGTTACCAGGTGTTTTGTGGGCTTACAGAAAGACAGTGAGAACCCCCATGGGGGAAACTCCTTTTAAACTAGTCTATGGAAGTGAGGCAGTCATATCGGCAGAAGTGCACATGGCTAGCCACAAGGTGAAGAAGTATCAAGCTAAAGAAAACGAAGAACAGCTCCGTCTTAGCCTCGACCTTATAGACGAGGTGAGGATGGACGTGGAACAGAGAACAGCAAGGTACAAAAATCTTATGACAAGGCAGTATGATGCCATGGTGAAACCCAGGCACTTCAACATTGGGGATCTCATCCTAAAGAGGGTTACCTTGGCAACAAGAAACCCGACCTATGGGAAATTGGGGCCAAATTGGGAAGGACCTTATAGGGTTATCAATTGCAAGAGGCAAGGATCTTACTATTTGGAAGCTTTGGATGGACGGAGGCTAGAACACCCTTGGAATGTTGAGCACCTAAGGAATTACTATTAATAAATGCTGACCCTGGACGAAAGTGGCCACAGACAAGATTCATGGACGAGTGGAGTAATGTATTGTTTTCTCGTGTTTGTTTGTTTGTTTACTACTACTGTGTGTTTTAAGTATTTTAATAATCCCCTAAAAAGTACATTAGTGTTTGACTTTTGTGCTATTCATGGACGAGTTTGTGTGTAAGTATTTTTAATTTCCTAAGGCGCTAGCTTTTAAGCATGTGCCAAGCCTATGGACGAATGTTTATGTAGTTTGGATTTCCATATATATATATAACAATGTGTTTTCAAATGCATGTGATGATATGAGAATCCCACATTTTTTGTGATTTCACTCAAGATAATCCACTAGAAGGCAAAAAGTTAAAGACGAATAAAATCCCTAGATGCAGGGATGTATCATCTATAAGCTTTCCTTAAGAAAAGGATAAAGCAAGGAAAAATGAACCTAAGGTATGTTCGTCTAAGCTCAAGACGAGATAAACCTAAAGTACATTTGTCCAATCAATGGACGAGGAAAAAAGTGCATGCGAAAATATCTCAAACCCATGGGTGAATCTAGCCAGCCAAACAATCCCAAACTTGGACGAGAAATTGCTGGAGTATCCATTGCTAAGGATGAGAAAGACCGTTCATGGACGAATCATACATGTGAATGGCAAAAGGCTAAAACATAAAAGGGCTTATTCTATGAAGTAAAGATTCGTCCACATGCTCAAGACAAGGTGAAATGCCTTAGTGGACGAATCCCACAAACCACAGAAATAGTGTGGACGATATAAGATAAAATTCATTAAAGCTTAACATGTTCAAACACAATGAAGGATGAAAATGAAAAACATTCATTCATTCAAATTAAAGAAGGGTAGACGACCACTGTCCAAAAACCCTTAGAAGTAATCTAAAGCCAATAAGTGATTGTGAATAAAACTCATCCATAAACTTGGACGAGAGAATTGTACTTAGATAAATTTAAAAAAAAAAAGAAAAAGAAAAAGTAAAGCCCAAAACAACGGGCATTTCCAACAAAGCTAAATGATAAAAAGAGTAAAAATCACTTGGCTGAATCAGTGGGAGTGCCTCAAGACTTTGGATTGTCCTTGGGAACTTCATTGCTGGCGTCGTCCACTACGTTGACATCCTTAGAACTCATCTGTAGCAAGGAGCTTTCTGTAGCGAGAGGAAGCTTGAAAGAGTCAAAGTTCAGGTCAGGAAATGCTTCCTTAGCATCAGCACGGAAGTCCTCATAGCCAGCAGCATAGTGACTGTCTAGATGATTCTTGTACTCTTCAAACTTCTTGAAGGCTGATATGGCTTCCACACATGCTTTCTCCAAAGACGAGGCAAACCCTGAAACTTGTCCCTCCAAGTAAGTAATGCGAGTTTCTTTCTCGATGGCATCTGTTTTGAGCTCCTCCACCTCGTTCTTCAACTTCGTCTCACTTCCTTGCAGATGATTGAAATCATCAGTCAACCTAATCACCTCCCCCTTTTTAAATAAAATTTCATTATTCAGCTCTTTAGCCTTCTCCTTATCCTTCTTGGCCTCCGCATAAAGTTCCTTGGCCTAGCACGTCGCTATATAAAACTTTGACATAGCCTATATATGGACGAAGGAAAGTTAGACATTTTATCTTGAAAACTTACTAAAAACACACGAGGACGAGTGAAACTCTACTTTAAAGAGGTCATGGATACCAGAGCGTTCAAACTCTTTCACTGACATATTGTAGCATTCATTGACTTCATTATCAGTGATTATTCCTTTGAACGTCCTCCATGCGTAGCTCTCATCCAGCACTAGGTTAGAAGGACTCTTAGATGGCTCTGACGGATGAGGCTTGCGAGGAGTCTTGCTTGGGGGGGGGGGGGGGAGTAGGATCATTTTGGATGGGATGAATTGTTTGGACAAGCTCCACATCAACTGGAGGGTCGTCCAGGTTTACCGTCGGGGGTGTAAACTTGGGAAACTTGGGAAAAGAAGCCTTGCCAGGTTTTTGTTTCTTAGGACCTCGACGACTTGGAAGGTCGTCCAGATCCACAGCACTGGATATATACTTAGATTTTCTCTTCCCTATCTGGACAGAAGTTGTCTAAACGACTGGTGGTGCGGTGGCATCCTCGTCCCCACTGGTTATGGTTTTTTCCTTGTTTTCCCTCATTGTAGTTATTCTTACGATGAGGAAAATCAAATTTAAAAAGAAAAAAAGAAAAAAAAAAGAAAAAGAAGAGAAGTAAGAAAAGTAGAATGTATGATACTTACTTCGACGAGTGGTTTCCTTGTGATCGAGATTCTTAACAGTAGGTACTGGGCCAAGCCCCAAAGTAGCTAGACGACTGAGAGTCACTAGATCGTGAAAAGTTCTCCCAGGGAAGGCACGAACTTCGTCAATTCGATCCAAGTAAAGTTTGTCCAAGCGTGGATGAACAACAATTGCATCACCAAAGAAAAAAGGGTTAGACGATTGAAAGTTAAGAAATATATACAAAAAAAGGAAATAAAATGGAAAGAAGACATACCCTCAGGATGAAAGCGACCTAGAGGGCTGGTAAAAGGTGGGAAGGGGGCATTACCCACGTCAACTGGGTCACCAGCCCAATTTCTGGAAATAATAAAAAATTCTCTTTTCCAGAGCTTGTTAGACGAACTACGACCCTTTATCAAACTATAGTGAGGGCCTCTGGACGAGAACTGGTAAAAACCAGCAGACTTCTTTATCTCTGAAGGCTTATAACAGTAGAGGAATTTGTCCACTGTAATAGGACGGTCCCCCTCCAATGCCTCACGCCATAGTACTTGCATGGCAACTATCGTCCTCCATCCATTGGGGTTGAGCTAGTTAGGTCCAATACCCAACCTATGGAGAAGAACTCTACAAAAAGAATTTTGGGGAAATCTAAGGCCAGCTAAAAGGTAAGACGTATATACTCCCAAACCAGAAGAAGGAGAACAACACCATTCTCCTTCCATGGGTAGACAAGGGTTGAACTCCCTAGGGATTTGGTATCTATTTACAAAGGTTTTCAATTTGAGGGCGTCTAAGGTGAACGCTACCTTAGGGACACAGCTATAGATCACATCTTCTCCCTCCTCGTCTTGAGGGCTAGGTGGTCCTCTGGACAAGCTAGTCCCAGCTCCAGAGGCCATCCTGCGTTGCATTTTCTGGAATTCCTCTAAAGGAATACCACCCCCCAGATGAATAGTCCTCGTCTGAGGAACTACTACCGTAGCTCGTGCTACCCTCACCACTCTCATAACTCCTAGAAGAAACGTCCTGGTACTCTCTATCTCTCTCTTTAAACTACTACTAGACGAAGACATGACTAAAATAAAGAAAGATTAAGACGAAAACCTAAAGAGGAAGAGGAAATACCTGACAGAACTAAGACGAGAGCTAGACGAGGCCCTTGGACAAGATGGTAGAGCGGAGATTATGAGAAAGGTGAAGGGCAAGAAAGAGAATGTACATATTTATAGGACCCAGAAGCGGGGTCAGCGAAGCGACGCCAACCATTAAGAAGGCGACAAATGGTAGTCCCTTTGAAAAACACAAACGACACAACAGGTCAACCAAGAAAATCATGACACGTGGCCTTAAAAAAAAAAAAAAAGAGTTAGGTCAGGACCATAAATGTGTGCATTAAATCCCAAACAAAATCCTTGAATGACCCCTGGACAAGGGGGCAACCGATGGGATAGCAAAAATTGTTCATCTCTGGTTCGTCCATAAGGGTTTTCCGTGAGCCAAAGGCCAAACATTCAGGAAGGTTGTCTATGGATGAAGGAGTCGTTAGAAGGCAAAGCGCATGGACGACCACATGACACTTGGGAAATTCTCATGGAATTCTGGAGTGGGAACCAAACCCGTATTCATCGCCACAAATTCCTCACAAATGCTTAACTTCCCTTAGTAGTTGTAACTTCTATAGCTGTTGAGGAAGTTATGTCAGAATTCATTGATTTCCATAAATCCTGGGGAAGTTACTAAATCAATAACCGCTCCAAGGTTCTCTATATAAAGACTAGTCGGTATCAAATCAAGGCAAGTTTTTCTAACATTACTCCCCAAAAGTTGGAACTTGGTTTTTGAGAGAGAAACTGACTTATTCATCAGAGAGGATTTGGTCGGTTCACACCGGTTGCCTTTTTGATAAGTGCGTTCATCCTTGCAGGCCTTCGCTACAACCATAAGTCCATTGAAGTCGAAGCATTCAACCTACTGATCCTGTGCAACATTAATTTTTAATTAATTGTATCAATAAGTAGACAAAGTTTACTTCTAAACATGTTTTGAACTATTTTTTCCAACTCATTATGTGACAATTTATAATATCATTCATATGTATGGTTTAAACTAGCTATATAACTTATTAAAAAAGTCATGTGATTAAAATTAAACATGAATAGTCTTCTCAATCGTCACATTATAGATTTGAGCAAGAGAGTTTCAAACATATTTGGAGTAAAAAAAATTTCTTAATAATTTTATAAAAGAAATAAAATAAGGACAAAACATGGCTTCAACTACTAAGATATTTGTCATTGTTATATAAAATTTACATGACTCACTTAAACCCAACCCAACCAATCAAACGACTCAAACATTTCATGGGGACACATGTAATTTTCCTATCTGAACCCAAATTTGGAACCAAACCTTTTCCATACATTAAGGCTATGTTTGTTTTGGCTTCAAATCACTTCCGGAAATGCTTTTCTGTAAATGCGGGTGTTTGGTTGTGCATGGAAAATAAATTTTCTGGAAAATATTTTCAGTTGACCGTAAAATTAAGGCCTTTGACCCGGAAAATGAATGCAGGTTCTATTTTACCTTCAAATCATTTTCGGGCTCACAGACACGCAGAGAGAGAGAGAGAGAGAGAGAGAGAGAGAGAGAGAAAGAAGAGCCTTGGACTTTGCCGGTGAACCCAGAGCCCAGATCGCGCCCCACCCCAGACGCGCCGGTGAGATCGTGTCGTCGAGTTCATGCCACTGAGATCGTCCCATCGAGATCATCGACGTCGTCGTTCTCGTTCTCATTCTCGTTCTCGACCCAAAGCTCATCGGTGCCGTTGTTACCGATCTCATTCTCGTTGCTCATTGGCACTGTCGTTATCGATCTCGCTCTCGTTGCTCATTGGCGCCTTTGTTACCGATCTCGTTCTCGTTCTCGACCCAAAGCTCATCGGCGCCGCCGATCTCGTCGTCTCGATCTCATCGCATCAATGATCTTGTCGTCTCGATCTCGTCTCGATCTCATCGCACCAATGATCTCGTCGTCTCGATCTCCTCGTCGTCTCTCTTTCCCTGAAGTTTTCGATCACTCTCTCTTTCTCCCTCTCTCAGTTTGACAAAATTTGTATGAAGTTCAATGAATTGTTTTGAGCATATTTTTGTTTCTTTAAAGTGTATATATTGAAATTTTTGTAATAAAATTTGTTTGTGATTTTGATTTTTTACTTTCTCTCTTTGATCTCTGATTTTTTTGTTGTTGTTGTGGTGGTGTGGGTGGTGGTGTTTTGGTGGTTTTCCTGTTGTGTGGTGGTGGGTTTTGTGTGGGTGGTGGTGGAGGAAAATAGCATTTTCAGAATGTTATCAAACACATGAAAATATTTTTTAGAAAAAATTTTATAATACAATCAAACACTTGAAAATATTTTCATTTCCTGAAAATAAAATTTCGAAAAAATATTTATTTTCCAAAAAATATTTTACATAAATCAAACTAGGCCTCGTCAATGGGCCGGGCCGGGCCGACCCATTTTTACTTGGCCCATGGGTCTAATGGGTTGGGCTTAATGAGCTGTTGACTAGTCAATGGGCTGGGTCGGGCCGGGCTGGATGGAAAAACCCTAGCCCATGGCCCTACCCATGGGCAATGCCCATTTGGGCTTTAGTGGGCTGGGCTAGTGAGGTGGGTTTAATGGGCTACCCATGGGCATTTTTAACAAGTCTTCAATGGGGTTATAAAAATTTAACCAAAAAAATTATAATTATATATTATTACAAACTATCAAATTGAACAATTAAATCTACTAAAAAGATTCTATAAAAAAAAAAAAAAAAAAAAAAAAAAAAAAAAAAAAAAAACTAAGACATACCTCTTAAAAAGGTACTAAAATAAGATTAATTAACTTTTATTGATAAGAATAAATAAATACATTGAATTAAATATAAACTCTTAAAGGAAATATATGAAGAATCAAATATCAACTCATTAAGGAAAGAATTTCTTTCAACCAACGGTAAGCTTTTTTTTTTTTTTTTTTTTTTTTTTTTTTTTTAAGGAATTTCTTTTATAATTGTAACTTGTAAGGAAAGAATTGGAATTTATCAAAGGAAAGAATGACTTTCTTTCCAGAGGCACAAAGGTAGGGTAACAGTCATCTTAGTAACTTTGTTTTAAAAATCAAAGCTACTAGACTAATACCAAAATATATATTTATTATGCATATTGTATCACAATCATTCCAAGTATTTAGTGGTTAGGTGTGTGGTCTTAAAGTTTTTGTAATGTCTAAAGTTCAATCCCTCACCCACCCAACCCCCAAATTATTTTGTTATAAATTTTGGGCAATGAGTCAGGCTAAGGGGTTGGGCTACTGGGCTAGGCTAACGGGCCGGCCCACTGGGTGTCCATGGGTAAAGAAACCAACCCATAGCCTGTCCCATTGGGTTACTGGGCTGCCCACGAGTTTCAATATTACCGGGCTGGGCTGCCCATTAACCTGGTGGGCTAGCGGGCTACTGGGCCAGCCCATGGGTCATGGGCTATTTGATGACCCTTAAATCAAACACAGCCTAAATTTCAACTCATGGTAATATTAAACGACAAGCAACCAAAAAAACCAAGGATCCCATTCGTTACATCCATCATCCATGACTCCATGTCATGTCATTTGTACCAGAAAAAGGCAAAAGTTACCCGATGGCGATGAGTCACGACTCACGAGTGTACTGTATCGTAGGGATTTATTAGGTAGTAGGTAAACCAATCTCAACCAAACAACCAAACAATACCAAACTCTTTTCCTATTCTGGGATAATCCTATTCCTTATCTTTTTGCCACCCACAAGCTTTTACCTTTACCGGTCCTCCTTCTTCCTCTGTGCCAAAGAATTTGAGGTACTTCTTCTTCTTTCTTTAAATTTTTAACTGCTTTTCTCTTTTCTATTCATTTGCTTTATCTGTTTTTTGATTGCTTGTAAATTCCAACACTTTTTTTGGCATCCAAACACGAGCATTGCTGTTTAATCATACTCTCAGTTTTGTAAACTAATAAGAAATTCCTATATTGTTGACATGATTGGCTGGACTTGTGAAACTGTTTATTAATTTCTTAATTTATATTTGCCTTGTGTGTCCTGTTTGGCTGCTGAGAAATTGAGGGAAATATTAAAGAAAGTGTAGAATGACAAAAGTTTCTCCCTTTTTTTTTCTCAGAAACCGAACAGATAGTTTTCACCCACTAAATGGTGTGGTTAGTGTTTGGTAATTTTGTCTGTTTGGAGGGTTCGTGCAAAAGGGGTCACTTTTATTCAATGAGAATTAAATTGAATTGAACATAGGGGCTAAATGTTTGGTTTCTCATTCTGGGCAATTATTCATTCATGTTAATATAATTTTGGGGGAAAAAAATCGAAATTGTTTTAAAGCCAAGCTCAGAGTCTTGAGTTAGAGCTTAAAATTGTATAATAGTTGGATATTAATTAAGTTAGACTAAACAACGTATAAATTCAGATAAGTTTTGGGTTTACTCTGCTCCCTTCATTTCTTGAAAATGCAAGATCAAAATGCCCTTGTGTGGTTTAGTTAGCAAATTTGCAAGTCCGAGTTTGAAATCCTCAATGTTGGTAGAAATTTGAAAAGTTGAATGATTTAGCTGAGAGGCTGTCTGGCCAAGAAATTTTTATATATTTTTTAAATTCTATAGTTCTCATTATTCCAACTGTGTGATTTGCTCTCTAGTCAATGGTTATACGATTTGACACAATTGTGTGCTACCAGGAATAAACAAAATTGCAATAGCTTAAAAGGATTTTCTGAAAAATGTGCCTCCTAATGTTACCAATCACATAGAAATATTTACATTAACAGAAACTCAATTCCAAACATCGAAACATTATCCAGTCTTTTCCCAAGAAGTTTCTTGGACAATGAGTGAATGTGATGTTTTTGCACCATGCAAGTGGGTACCATAAATAACTTGTTTTAGGGAAAGTGGTACTAATTTATATATCGATAGGTGAGTAGCAAAAGTTTCTGAGAAAAATATAAAAGATTTTACATTATTACACAAGAGATGTAGTGTATACTTTGGGATGTGTTTTGTATGGCTAATCAGAAAAAAAAGAAAAGAAAAAGCATTTTGTATGCAGTAGCATCAGGACATAGAAGAGTGATGAAAAAAAAAATTCCTGTAAATTTGATTATGTAGGAATATAGGATAAAGTCTGTCCCCTATTTCAGATTATGTTGTCCTATTAGGTTATCCAGTATCTACATTTGTTTTACTTGATATCTACATTTCTACATTTGACAGAAATTGATGTCATCATCTACATATTAATGCTTGAATGTATATCCCATGTTTCTATTAGATACATAGTTACACACACCATTTATATCTTTGATGGGTTGATATCAAATATACATTAATTAGTAAAGTTATGTCAAGTTCCCAAAAAGCCTTTTATAGTTCCCCTGTATTGGGTTCCTTTTCAAAAGAATCTCATATTGATCCAAGAATATATGAAGTATGCCTTTGTTTTTTGTTTTTGACCAAGTCTCTACTTATTAAACTTATCTCATGCAGTTACCACCTTTTGGGTTGGTGCATGTTACTATTTTTATCCATGGTCTCTCACTTTCTCGCTTACTGAGTGGAATAATCAATAAGTGATCATAAAAGTGAGATGAGATGCACTAGTAGGTTTGGTGCCAGTTGGGGAACTACCTTTTGTGATATCTGGAACTATAGTCTATTAAATAACATGTTGACCATCATAATATGATTCTGGAGTACTTTCAACAAGAAAAAAAATTGCAAGAATGGGAGAAACTTGCTTTTTCTGCCTTTTTTTTTTTTTTTTTAAATAGTAGAAGCAAGAGGAATAAGCATGACTTAAAAATATTTATTGTTTCACGTGGACCAGGGAATAATAATATTGAATTGCTAATTAGACAATGAATCAGGTGCTGAATTTGTATTACAATTACAGTGTTGTTCATATGGCCTGTATGACTATCATGACTCTAATATATCTCTAAGCATATTGTATTTTGGAAGCATGTGCTTAATTTGCAGATCTCCTTGAATTGCAGGTGAGGAAATGGATGATGATTCCTTTATAATCAATGATAGTTTGAGGGCTAATTGGACTCCATCCCAAGACCAATATTTTATTGACCAAATGCTAGACCAAGTACGCAGAGGGAATAAAACTGGACATGTATTTAGCAAACAAGCATGGGCTGAGATGATTTCACAGTTTAATACAAAGTTTGGATTTAAGTATGATACAGATGTTCTGAAAAACAGATACAAACGATTTAGGAAGCAATACAATGAGATAAAGATGCTTGTTGATCAAAGTGGGTTCAAGTGGGATGAAACACTGCATATGGTAATAGCTGATGATAATGTATGGGCTGAGTTCATCAAGGTACACAATTCTTCCTAAACCATTCATAACTACGTATTTGAAATTTCAAAATGCAATTAGCTTGCACATGCTACATGCAGGCCCACCCGGATATGGTAACATACAAAACTAGAGTTCTGCCACACTATAATGAGTTGTGCATAATATGTGGGCATGCAGTTGCTGATGGAAGATACAGTCTTTCATGTTTTGACGTAGACTTTGAAAAAAACGATGAAGGTATTGAATACAGATTATTCATCAATTTCAAGTTTTGCGATATTTAATAGTACTTGTTTCCTACCTACTTAATTTATGTCTGCAAACAGCCTGCAAATTTATTTGTTGTTACATGTTCTCAAAATTTGCAGCAAAACCAACAGATGTTAAAACTCCTAAAACTCCCAAAACCTCCTCTAGTGATGATCATTCAAAAATCGACTGGTCACAGACCATGGACCAATTTTTTGTAGAACTAATGTTGGACCAGGTGCATAAAGGGAACAAAATTGGCCGTATGTTTAAGAAGAAAGCGTGGGCACACATGATTATTTCATTTAATACTAAATTTGGCTTCCAGTATGGTAAGGTGGTCTTGAAAAATCGTTATAATATCTTGAGGAGGCATTACAGTAGCATAAAGATGCTACTTACTCAAAAGGGATTCAGTTGGGATGAAACACAACAAAAAGTGGTAGGTGATGATCGGGTCTGGAACAAGTATCTCAAGGTACAAAGGTTTTGTCATTATCTAATTTGTTATTTCAACAAATTCTGCATCAAGTAGCTTACATTTTGTAAATGCAGGCACATCACAACTTTCGGATGTTCAGAAATAAAGTAATGCCATACTATTCTGAGATGTCCATTATATGTGGTAATGAAGCTACGACTACGAAAAACAATACACCATCTTGCAAGTCACATCTTGTGGAGGAAGCCCCAGGGAAGAAGAATATCAACGGAAAAGCTGTGCTTATTGATAACAAAGATGTCACAGACAATGCTCATAAAGAGGCATTGCATTCAAGTGGTGATAAGAAGCACCATCCATCCAGAAAAGACGAGGAAGCATTAGAAGCAGGCGTTAATAAGAAGCATCATCATTCAATTAGAAAAGTTGAGGAAGCATTAGATTCTGGTGTTGGTAAGAAGAAGCATCATTCATCCAGAAAAAACGAAGCAGCATTACATTCAGGAGGTGATAGGAATGTTAGTGAACAACAGAAGAGGCTTCAGCCTGACATGCCTCAAACTTTTCCACTGTCTAAAAAGGCAAGAAGAATTCAAGATGGTATGGCTGATGTTCTAAGGGAAATGGCAGTTGCAGTTACGTCATTAACAAAGAAACAAAAGCAAGAGAACTCTATATCGACAGAGGACGTGATTGATGTTCTCCAGGCTATACCAGACATGGATGATGATCTGTTACTGGATGCCTGTGACTTCTTGGAGGATGAGAAAAGAGCCAGGATGTTTTTAGCATTGGATGCCCCTCTGCGAAAGAAGTGGTTAATGAGGAAGCTCCGTCCTTAGTGGCCGATTTTTTCTTTGATTCTTTCCCCCTTCCCCATGTAGGGGTGGAAAGTATGTATTACAAACTCATGGTCAGATTTTCTGGGTCATGCTAATTTTGGGCACCAAGCATCCCCAATCTCTCTTTTCTGGCACAGAGACAGAGGTACAGATTTTCGCATGAGTATGCGCACACAAAGGCTTTTTGGAGTCTTGGTGCAAAGCACAAGCGATTTAGACTGAAGCAAATGACATTTTTTTTTTCCTTTTCTTTTTGTAACATTTAATGTAGTAAATTTGATAGCAATTATTAATAGATAATATTAATGGATAATATGACAATCTAGTGATCAACTAATCATATGAAATAGCATTTTATATAAATTTTTTGTGCTTTATAAATGTACACAATTGTACTATTTTTAACCATTATATAATACATACTACTAATATTATATTTTTCATAAGTGAACTTTTTTGTATTTTCTTAAAGAAAGTGAGCTAAATAAAGAAAAGAAAAGAAGTTATGAATTTCGGGAGAAATTACAAAGATCAAGATAAAGAAAGAAAGAAAGAAAGAAAGAAAGAAAGAGGCTATGGGTTTTAGGACAAACTACAAAGAAAAGGGGGTTGTGGGGAAATGGAAGAAAAAGAAGGTTATATCAGGTATATATGGGTTCGGGACAAACTCTAGAGTATGAATAAACAAAATTTTTTTTTTTAATCTTAAAAAGGGGATATACCAAGAGGAAAAAAAAAAAAAAAACCATTCATTGGGTAGGACGGGGAAGTAAAAGGATACATTAGAAAATAGAGATTAAAATCAATAAAAACGTGGTATGGTTGTAAGAATGTGATTGACTATTCCTAATAGACATTTATTTTTTGGGTCTTCCAAATTTTATATTTACCACTTGTTAACCCGTGCCATGCATGAGAAAGTTTTATATTCAAATTTTCAAAATTACATGTTAAAAATTTGAGTTGCATCTTTCTCGAAAGAAATTTCTTTTTTTTGAATTGCATGAAACATATTTGTTGTTTCCTACAAAGTAGAGCCCGTAAATGGTTTGGATTTGGTCCCAAAATTTTTAAAAGGGAAACAATTTTATCCTTGGGGTCATTTCAATTTTGGACCCTTAAATGTAGGATTGGTTTTGATTTTATCTTTTAAATTTATGATTCGATTTTGGTCTCTTAAATATGTAGTTGGTTCAATTTGGTCCTTCAAAATAAAATGTGTCCAATAAATATATATATATACATATATATATATATATATATCTATCTATCTTATTCCAAGTTCCCAACTAATAATTTTGTTCCACATGTTTTATTCCAAGCTACGATTGTCTATAGTTTTGTCATGTGGCGCATTCTTAAAAAGAAAATAAAAACATTTCTCATTTAGCTTTTCACCTCAGCAAAACTTTTAATTATTTGTTTAGTTATTTTTATTGTTTTTTTTTTCTATTTAAGAAAAAGTATAGTGTTTTTTAATGACAAAATATGAATTTATTGTCATGAGTTTAATGAGGTACATCTATTCATTTCTAAGTTTCAATTTTATATAGGTTTATTAATATCTTTTGTTGAATATGTGAGGCACTAATTATTAATAAAAAGAGAATTTATATGGATCCTTTTTTTTCCTGCTCACAATCAGTTGGGAAGGAGGATTTAAATCTAATTTCTTCCGAGTAATGCCATTAAAACACAAGGGACTTGGTAATTTATAGTTAGTTTCTTTAGGAAAGGTTGAAACAAAAACAAAAAAACACAAAAGTAAGTTTAATGATACACACAATTAAAAAAAATATATATTCGTGAGCATATTCAAACAATCTATATATTCGTATACAGAATTATCAAACATAAATTTTCACATTTCCCCCTTTTTTTTATGGCATGTAATATAACTAATTCTTAAATATAATGAGTATTATACATGAATTATAAAAATAATTCTTTAACATATTTTAATATAAATTTATAATGGACTCGCGAACCATGTTTGAAGCCAAAGCTTTTATTTTTATTTATTTATTTGATAATTTAATAGTTTCGAGTGGGAAATTTGAATTTTGAATGTTTCTATTAAAAAAACCAAAAAATATGAATTGAGTTACAACTATACTCTAGGCATTTGAAGCCAATGTTGAAATAACTAGGATATATTTGGTGAGTAATAAGAACTTTTATTTATTTTTTATTTTTTATTTTTATTTTATGGGAGTTATAAGAACTATTTGGCTTCCCCTTATTAAGGAAATAAATCAAAATAATTGAAGAAAAAGGATGTAAAAAAGTTAAGGATTGAAAATCCTTACGGTCCATGGTTATAAGAATGGTTCATATTTTTCCTTGTTATCAATTTTGAAACCAACATTATTGTCTAGCACTATTGAGGACGTAGCAAAATTTGAACCATTTATTAAACAAAGGATAGTTAAGATTTTAAGGACCATAAGCGAAGTTCCTGTAGGAACTATAGAAATCCTAAACCATATAGTTGGCATACTTTTTAGAAATTCGATCAATGCAAATATTGATTTTTTTTTTGGTAGAATCAATGCAAATTGAAATAGAAAAAATGCATTGAATTAAAAAATTTTGAAATTGAAATCATTTAAAATTTTAAAGCATTTGTAATTTGTACGACTTTGCTGTATAATAAATAATTTTATAGAATTCAAGAGTTGCAATTATAGTAAAAGTCACAAATGAATTACGGAAAATGTTGTATTTCTGGAGTTCGTGCTCTTCCCTGGCTGTAGCATTTTTCCATTGTCCAAAGATGAAACACCAAACTAATTGAAGAAAAAAGATGTAAAAAATTATATAAATATGTAAGTAAGCTTAATAAGCAACCAAACTTTAGCATATTGAGATAGTAAGTATCTATATATGTTTGGCAATTGAAACTTGAATAATATTAGTTGAATACATAACTCAGTTATACATATATATATATATATATATATATATATATATATCTATATATATGTTGACTTATAGTTTTACTAAGTAAGATTAATAAGGAACCAAACCTTAGCATATTGAGATGGTAAGCATTTATGTTTGGCAATTCAAACTTGAATAATATCAGTTGAATATGTAGCTTAGATTTTAATTTAAGTATCCGTTTGGATATTGGAGTTTCACGTCTGCATCCAGCGTTTCATATATATATATATATATATATATATATATATATATATTTTTTTTTTTTTTTTGAGAAGAGCGTTAATTGAGTTCTAGTGGGCCCTGTGCACTGTTCACGAGACCTACAAACCTCTTTTTTCAACAAAACTTTCATTAAAAATGGGTCCCACGGTACTATTCACACATTTAAGAATTATTTTGCTACAGTGTTTTTAGTTTTTAGCAAAATAAGCGGTATCCAAACGGACTCTAAGTGAACTTTTTTCAAAAATAAATAAATAAAAGTTGACTTGCTTACATACCAAATAGAATTGAGAATATTAAGTATAAAAGTTGACTTTTTTTTATTATTGATTATGGTTAAACTTTGCTAAAGAGAATCTTTTTAAAATTTGAAATATTCTATTACTAATATTGATGAACGGGGGAAGGAGAGATGTGGTTTTCTTCAAATCTCAACTCTCAAGGTAGAGAAGTATTTTTTCCCTTTAGGTTTGGGGTGGGTTGTTACTCTCCTAAATTTTAAGGGAGAAGAGTGTAATTACCTTCCTTTTATTTTATTTTATTTTTATATTTATAGATACAATTGAATATTAACCCGTGGTGTCCGCTTCATAATGATTTTTCATTATTATCATGCTAAGACATCAATTGGTTTTTGGGGTAGGCATGTTCAAAACTCCTAATCTTCTATTTTGATGACAAAATATTTTACCAATTAAACTAATTGTAACCCACATTAAATATTTAATTTGAATAGGCAACAAAGAAGCCACTTGGTCCAATTAGATTACTTTGATCGGCTAGGTCATTTTGAGTAGTGGTGGATCCGGATGTGACCTTATTTTATTTTATTTTGACATATGATAAGTTGTTAGCTCACTTTATTATGAAAAAGTTGTAAAATTTTTTTGTGGCCATAGAAAATCTTTGTAGAGAAAAGAAATGCTAATTAATTAGTGCCCAAATTTGCAAAGATTATGGGAGATGTCCATCATAATGGACATCCCTTTTAAAGTGAGATGCACCATATCCATCAATCTAAATCTATGTAGATTCTTGCATTTAATTTTGTAAATTTCATTACTCAATTTCCATTTGTAACGTTTATTCATGTAAAAACTTATCAGAAATCTATATTAAGTCCTTGCTGGATGAAGGAGGCACTCACACTCTTGACTCTACTTTAGTATCAACGTTTGTCATTCTCACAAGTGAAAGAAAGATGGAGAAAAGAGTTGGGTCACTTGTGATGCTTTGTTTGCTCTTGGGGATGCTTGTAGGGCAATCCACTGCTTCTTTCCAGGATTGCTATACAGGTTGCTTTATTCTTTGTTTCATCCAAACAAGAAATATCCTCCTATGTGGTTTTAAATGCACTAAAGATTGCATAACACCTCCCTCCACTGGCATAAACTCCCAATACTTTTGTGAGCTTGGTTGTGCAACCTATTCATGCACTAATATTAGCACCATAGGAAACCCTGGTAAACACTATTAACTTCTCTTTAATTTTTTTCATCTTGTGTGTGATAGAACTTATTATACGTTTCTCTATGAGCTAAGCTGTTAATGAAGTCTACAAAAACTAATTTTTTTTATCTTTTTTTTTGGGGGGGGACAGATGGAAAGAAAGTAGCTGATTGTGTTGATGGATGCTCAAAGCCATGCGCCAAGAATTAATCACCAAGAAAATAGAGTGCATGAATTTTTATCCCATTCGAAATAAGAATTACAATTTATAAATCTTTTCATATTCATGTACTTGCAATGTTGCATACAAATATAAATGCTTTAGAACTAAGACATGTTTGATTTATGATACAAATATTTTTATAAATTAATAAGTCTAATATATCGTGGACTCAATGTCCTAACGTGGAATTGTTGTTCAAGCTAAGGAGTACAACTCAATCTAGTGGGTTGAAGATGGAGAGGTTGAGAGTCTCTAACTGGTTTAGGTCCAAGTTTCAACTTGATTCCCTATGCAGAGGTTTAATTTACACACCAGATGTTGAGTTTAGAGTTGGAATACTATTAATTCTAATTTTAATTTTGATAAAGAAAAAGGAGAGGTAAAATTTTTGGAAGATTGAAAAAATTTTACACTTTTAAACTATGCATACATATAGTAAAACATATATATATATATATATATATATATATATATTGATCCATATAGTAAAACATATTAATAGAATGCACACCATTCAAAAAGAGCATAATATATTTTTAAAATAATTTTTATTCATTAAATTTTTGGGCCTTAATAACAAAACAATCTATTAACCAATAGATCGAAGAGGTATATCGCTAGGTTAGAGGCCTTTTTCATTTTTATTATTATTCTTTGCAATACTTTTTTTTCTTTGAAACATTTTTTGCAATACTAGACAAAGAAATATAAGATATTCTATTTCTGGGCCATTGCCTAAAAATTAAAGAAAACAAAGAGTATTAAAGAAAAATTATCCGTCAACCCTGCTAAGCATTGCATCACTAATTCAAGAAAAATTATAAGTCATTAAACCAAATCAAAGAATATTAAAGAACACCAAGAAAAAAAAAAAAAAAAAAAAATCTCAAACCCTACTAAGCATTGTATCACTAATCCGAGAGAAAAAAGAAAAAAAAAAGGGAAAATTATGCAAAACCCTACTTCTATATATACTTCACCCACGAAAGAAAGCCAAAATAGGAGCTACTTAAGAACCACATATTATTTAAGCAGCTACTGCTGTCTATGCTTGTTTAGCATCCATGAAAAATGATAGTTCAAAAATTAAAACAAAGAATGTTAAAGAAAACTCAAACCCAACTGCATTATTGCCTCACCAATTCGAGAGGACAAAGAAAAAGAAAGAAAGAAAAGAACAAAGAAAATTAAGGAAACCCCTCCTTCTATCTTCACCCATGAAAGAAAGCCAAAAGCAGGAGCAGCAAATCAAAGTGGAACCAAAACTCCAAGTTTTATCATCTTTCATAATCGTTATTAACATCAGGCTTCTCGATCGGACGCAAAGGGAAAAACTCTCTAGTAACCATTGTCCGGATATCGGTCTCGTCAACCTGCTCCATGTATGCCTCTTTCTTGAACTCTAACATGGCCGCCATGTAACCCTCAAGCTCCTCCAACTCCATGTTGTCTATGGACTTTTCCCACTCAGACTGAAGAATCTGATCACAAGCTGATGATGATGATCCCTCTAGGTTGTTGTTGTTGCGTTGGCTTAAGAAGCGGTCGATAACAGAGTCAGCAGTTGGGTGAGTGAAGGTGTAGAGTCTGTCTTTCGGAGAGAGAACGAAGACAGCGACATGGGCACCGCACATGGCGGAAAGCTCGGCGGCTTTCTTGAAAAGACCCTTGCGCCGCTTCGAGAACGTCACTATTCGCCTCGAATGCTTCTCTATTCTCTTCAGCTCGATCTTCTTCCGCCCAGATGGCCGCTTACTTTCATTGTTTTCAGCCATACTTTTTCGAGAGAGAAACAGAGAAACCCCACGTACAAGGAAACCTAAAGAAAAAAGGAATGCCCTTTGTGATATTGTAAGAGAGGAAACTAAGTAGGTTTTACCGACTTTTATATATTGGTAAAGGACTTATTATATTTCACCTTAGGCTTCAGTTTCCAGTTTCTTCAATTGTTTGCAGCGTGTACACGGCGTGCCTTGCAAGTTAAAGATTTTATTTTAAAATAATTTTTTTTACGAGTACTATAAATCACTCAAACCAATGGGCGTATAATAGAATAAATTATTTATCTATTTTAGTATAAAAATAACCCACGTTAGTGAGTGTTTAATTATTTAAATTTACAAATTTGCTACACATTAGACCACTAACATTAATGAGTATATAATAGGAAAAAAGTGTACAATTTACCCATTTTTTCCTAAAAAACTACCTAGATTAGCTCTTTCCACTATTTTTTTAACTAGTGTGAAAACTACAGAATTTTTCAAGACACATATCAATACTTGACTTAAATACTTGACTTAAAAACTCAAGGTTCTTAATGAATATTCATTTTATAAAATTTACCTAAAAAAGAGTTTAATAACGAGCAACAAGTGTGCATGTGCTAAAGCAGAAAATAAAGTACATATATATATATATATATATATATATGACTTTTATACAATTGACAATTTGACATCACAATTTGCATTTATCTCAAAATAGTCATGCACTAAGTTATGCTATACATACTTTCAAGTTTCTCCACAATATTAAGAATGTTCTAAGTGAAGAGAGAGATATTAAAATTCATGTAATACACCTTAAGAAAAAATAAAACAAGACAAAATAAAATATTTTTGTCCTTTTGCAAATTTTCAATGTTTTTGAATTTTTTTGAATAATCAAAACAAACTAAAATAGAAAGAAAAAAAGTCCTTAAATAATTTAAAGAATTAAATTAGGAACAGTTCAAAAAACACTAACTTCAGAAAATCTTTTATCACCCACACAGCAAAAGTCTTTAGCTTTGTAGGTGAAAACATGAAAAACAGAGTGTTTTTTTGGGGAAAATAAAATCCTTTTCAATGGGAGACCATTTTTTGAATTTTCTATCACATGTCAATTAACAAGCTTAAATTTTTCAAAAGCAGACCAAGCAATTTTGCAAGACTTGTGGAAGGGAGTACAAATATAAACTTTGCCATATTTAGACTTTAGGGGTTTGAAAACTGACTTAGTCACAACAAAAGGTTTGGTACTAGACAATTTTTCTAGTTTAGCTTTAGACTAATCTAATTTTTGTTCCAAACTTTTGTTCTTTTCAACTTCACAGGCATAATTTTTTTTTTTTTTTTAATCACATTCAATTAATTTGATTTATTCAAACATACACTCAATGCCTCTTTTTCAAGTTTAACCATGTTTTACTCTTCTTGGAATTTCTTAGCAATTTTCAAAGAATTAGATAATTTCCCACAAAGAGTTTTACAGACATCAATTAAATCAACAGACTTAACCCTAAAGGAAACATATCCATTAAATAGAATCGAAGTTTATGCAATAGACTTAATCCTAAATCTATTGCTACTCTCATGTAGTACTTACTAGCATGATCACACATCTCTGAATCCATGAACTCTTCTACTTTGGATTGTTGTCTGTTTGTCACTTTGAGATTTCCACTTAAAGGTTTTAGATCATCAATTGTGGTTAACTAATTTCACACAAACTTCTCTATTTGTGACTCTAGGAAATCCACTTAAAGGATTTGACAAGCAATTGCTATAGACTGGATTGATCTATGGCTTCATACAGATCTATAGTATGGCAGCAACAACACGGTGTTGATCTTTCTCTATGTGCTCTTGAACTCTCACGGGTTGAATAGATGGAGTCTCAGATATACTTTGAAAGTTTCTAGTATAGTGAGATTGAGAGAAACTTGGTTATACAAACCCTAGCTGCACAAACAATGATTTCTCTCTCTAAAAAACCTCTTTAGGTATAGCTTATGATATCCTTTAAATAGCACAAAAAAAGGATCACGAATTGGGAAACGAGCAAGTTATAGGCTTTTTCACGTTTCAAATTTTTGCTGATATTGCAATCTCGATCAATCAAACTAAGTGTTGATGTTGCAATAATAAATCTTGATCGGTCAAGCAAAGTGTCGAGCCAATGATCGAAGTGACAGAAACTTTGTTTTCTTGCTCTAAACTTGATTCTTTCTTGATCGGAACTTGGGTCTTTGTTTTGGATTATAAAATACACCTTTAACGTACTCAAGACTCATCAAAAACACTATAAATGGATTATATTTAATCACAGTTTGTCAACTTAAAAATATGGACTATACACACATAATATTAGTAACCTCATAGTTGTATCACACAAAGGGTAATATAGAACATACATGGAGTCACAACACAAACAGACAAACATGCCATGATTGTTTCTGGTTTAATCTCAAGAAGCTGGGGAAAAAAAAAAGACAATGAAGAAAAACCCATTACAGAAAACTCAATAATTCGTACTCTAAAACTAATAATGCCACTCAAATCTGAAAAAATAAAGCTTGACAAAGAAAGAAAGAGAATATAAACCAGGCATATAATAGAACCGCGTCAATTATAGATGAATAGAAACCCACATCATGTATTACAAAAATAAACCAGGCATATAATAGAAGCCCACATCATGTATTACAAAAGTACCTGAACAGGCCTAAGGCTATCTATCATTCTAATAAAGTTCAATTTAATGGGTTTTTAAACAGGCCTATGAGTGGGGGTTAAACAGGTCTATAGTGCAATTGTATGCTTTAGTTCTCGGGTCCACTAGATTTCTAATTGGCAGACAATAATATTTATTCAAACTTTTTATTGCGGAGTTTTAATGAAGCACTTCCAATAATATTCAGCAAACTATTCTTGGTAAAGTTTTAATGAAGCTCTTCCAAAACCAATGCTTGCACAATCAGGGTGTATAATATTCAAGTGAATCTGTACACAATAATATCAAGTACGCGTGGCTGACAGCTTAGTGTGTATGGCCAATTGCCAAATAAGGTTTGATCAATATTTTTGAGAAAATTTCCTAACCCCCATATATAGAATGAAAATTTTTTTGCATGTTAAAGAGGCCTAATAATTCTTCCAAATTGTAATTTTTTTTTAATGTTATTATTAGAATAAATTATACTTTACATGCCTACAAATTTTTTATGCTTGATTTTAGTACTGCAAATTTTTTAAGTTCAACTTTAGTCTTTAAAATTTCAAAATAGAAAGTTTGGTCCCTTAATCAATTATTCAATTTACATTACCCGCAATATGTTAAGATGCACCTTGATTTTTAGGAACCAAATTGAACTAACCACTTAATTAATAAACAAAGTTGAATGAAACCCCATTTATGGAGGGAAGAAATTGATCTTTTTTTGAAATTTCAGAGACCAAGTTCAACCTTTTTTAGATTTGAAGGACCAAAATCAACTTACAAAATTTTATGGATCAAGTATATAATTTACCCTTAATATTGCTTTAAAACCAACTTACAAATTTGAATTTCTTAAAAAAATATGCCAAGAAGGTTGATTTAGGGGAGATGAACTTGAGAAGATTTTTGATAGAGTGGAGGTAAAATCAAGATAGGATGTTTTTGATAGATTGAGAAGCATACAGTTTAGAGAGAGACGAGCTCACGATTGCCATAATCAAGTTGTTCAAGCTTGGTTTCAATTGTTGATTTTTCCCCACCATGATTGCTCGAATCAAGTTGTAGATGAGCTCATGAGAGAAGATGAAGACGAAGACAACGGCAATAATAGTTTTTTCTTTGTTGAGATGACAAAGGTGAAGGCATAAATTTCAACCCAAGGTTGAGACCTTCGTTTTTGCTGTGAGGTTTCAATATTTTTGTGTGATCACCTTCACTTTCTTTTTATTCATCTATTTATTTGAAGTAACCTTCCCCATTATCTTAAACCTCTTACTTTGTTCTACTTCTGTTAAGATTTTGAGCTTGATACTCACCTCTTTGTTAGTGAGACTTACT
This sequence comes from Quercus robur, assembly GCF_932294415.1. Lineage (NCBI taxonomy): Eukaryota > Viridiplantae > Streptophyta > Magnoliopsida > Fagales > Fagaceae > Quercus > Quercus robur. Next base: position 21,888,260 of record NC_065540.1, on the reverse strand, counting down.
AAAATGATAGCCAAATACTCCAACATTCTATTAAGGGTAGGAAAAGGGAATAGTAGGGATGGGAGAGCGGAATTGAGGCTTTAATGGTTTGGAAATTAAGGTACAAGAGGAGGAAGTGATTAAGGGATTTATAATTTATTACATATTTGTTGGTTTAAAGCATTCACACAATTTTAACTCTCCACTTTTGATATATTAACAAATAAACACCTAAATTAGCTTTAATATTTACCTCTACTAAATTCTAATAATAAAATTTCTCTCTCTTTTCTCTACTTCATTTCTCTACTGATTTTAGCCGAAAAGACAAACATCGTCATCACACAAACCACCCAAACTACCATTCGTACTGTCACTTGAAACCACCAAACGATTCTTAAAAATAGAGTCGTTGGCCAAAAAGACAACACCATTGCCATTTGCAATTACCAAACCCATAAACAAACAAATAACATAGATCAAACTCATAAATTATATTTGGCCACGAAGGTCTGATCAAGGAAGTTAATAAAAGTACTGAAATCATCAAATACAATTAATAATTATCCTACCAATCAATCCACTAATACAAAAACACATTCAAATAGTACCATTCTATATATCAGACTTACTGATGAAAATAGGTCATTCTAGCTAATAGATCAGTACCGAACCGATATCTCATCTATGTTTATCTGTCTTCTTTTTATTAAGTTATTTATTTATTTATTATTATTATAAAACTTTTATTGTTTTTTCCACTTGATGTGAATGCTATCAAGTAAATGAGAAGGAAATTAAATGTTGAATTCAACTTTTCAAGCTTTTGTTGTTTAGTGTGAATGATGTAAATAAATTAAAAGAAATTGATTTAACTTTTCAAATTTTGTCATTTAGTGTGAGTATCTCCACCTAACATCACATTGATATATCAAATCAAGTTGCCTTATTGATATATCAGGTCATGTGATCAATTGTCTTATTAATATATCAAGTCAGGTGGTCACATAGCCTTCTTATTATTATTGGTTAGGTTTGATGTCATTTTAAAAACTCTTAAATTTTAACAAATTAATGAAACTTTGACTATAAGCTTATGATTTCATACATTTACCTAAAATTGTGTTTGGATATTTGTAAGACCTCTGTTGAGGTAAAATTGGAATTTTATTATCCCTTGAATATGGGGCTCAAGTTAGTCACCCTATGCCTCTTAGAGAGTCCAAATAGGAGTGAGTGGAGGACTGTAGTGGGTCTTTTTGGTTATATCGGGCTAGGCTGTCTCCTGCGGTACTGGACCCAAATATTCTGAGTAAGGGAGTTGAGACCGGTCCAACTGCAACTCAGTTTGGTCCAGCTTGTACACAAACTATGCCTCGTTCACCAAGAGTGCGCCTACGGCGGGCAGAGCTATTTTAGATGAGTTGTGGCAGGCAGATATGATAATAATAAGACAAAAGAAAGTTCTTTGACTTCTTAATTAAAGTGAATAGATAATCTCTAATCAAGAAAAGATAATCACAGTTTAACAACAATTACTTTTATAAAGAAAGTAAGGGGAATAAGTGGGTAGTATATGATTAATTAAAAGAAGGAAGAAATCAGATTAAATCTGATCCGCAAGACCAAAACCAGAGAGGGAAGAATGCCTCTTCTCAAAGTGAATAATCTCCCAAGGAAATCCTATCATGGAAATTAATCACTTTGAGAGAAACGGACCTGAATGTTTGGTGCACAAGAGAACTCTTTGTTTCTGGCAGAAAGTAGGACATTGAGAGAGAGAGAAGGAATCAACCTATTAGTGCATGCCTGCCGCTTTAACTCTCTATCTTTTTCTTTCCTTCTCTTCTAATATTCCTCTTTCTTATCTTTTTTTTCTTTCTTCCTCTTTTTCTTAATACTTGTTTTCTATTTCCTAGTTTTCAAATTCCTACACCGTGGTGCTTGTTTCGTCCCCTATACACGGCAATGGCCTCTTTTTATAGTGCTTACCGTGACCGGGTTTTACTATTTTAGCCCTTAACCACCTTTGTCTGGTCTGGGTGTACTTGCCGACCACCACTGGTCCGTCTGTGTGCCACTCCCCATCACCAGACAAAAGAAAACTATTTTGTTTGTTTGTCTGTCATGGCACCCTTACCTGCTATGGTGTGGGTGCCTTTTCTCTCCCTATCCTTCACGGCATGCACCTAGTGGTTCCAACTCAACTTTGCTTCTTTTGGATGGTATGTCATCCCAGCAGGACACTTCTCCCAAAAGAGTCCGAGTAGGAACCTCAAAATAGGTTTTCCCCTCTCCCTACGGCTAAACCATGCCCTCTTACCTCTGACCCATAACCTCACCGTGTCCTGTATTGGTTGGGTACAGGCTGGTGACGTCTGGGCCTTGCACGTGCCTTTCTTCCATGTATGTCCAAGATCTGCCTGCTGCTCATGTGTTTGCTGTGGTTGGCCTGCACAGTCTGCTGTCCGTTTTTAAATATTTTCTGATTTCCCTTTCTTTTATGGCTTGCCTCACTTAAGGGCTGGGCCTTACTTGATGATGGGCTTTACCTTTTTTCGACTCACCCTTTTTCCTGCTACCATCTCCTGCCATACCACTCTATTATTCCTGCTGCGAAATTGTTGCCTCAATCCTACTGGGCCTTTTTGGGCCTGACGTTTATTCTTCTCCCAATGGCCCAGTACGGCCATTGGTTCTTTTATTACATCACTGGCGGGCTCCTGTGTCCCATTTGTTTTCTCTTGGGTGTCCTTGGCCCATTTGCTTTCCTTGGGCTTTTTTGGCTCTTTTCTTAACTTTGCATTCTCATGGGTTTTTACTGAGTTCTTTGGGCTTCCCTGCCCCAATTACATTATCCCTCATCCTTGGGGCTCATGGGCTTGCCATCAACCCCTTACTTTCTTTGCTTTCATTACTTTGGGCTTACTATGGCCCATTCTCACTTTTTCACATCATATATTGCCCATGGTTTGCTTATTTCTCTCTTTTCGGGCTCCTTTAAGCCCATTTACCCCCTCAAGGCCTATTTGTTTATCTCATGGGCCTGTGATCCATTATTCTTGCCGCTTGGGCTTAATGGATTTTCTATCCATTTACCAATTTTTTTCTGTCCACGTTGTTGGGCTTCTTCTTTCCACTTGGACTTCCAAAATTAGGGCTCTAGATTGTTAAGTCCCACAATATTCAAATCTAAAGAAAATAAGACAATTTGGATTTGAATATCTGGATACTTGGTCTAGCCTCCAAGCTGTAAGTAGCTTTCTTGATCAATCTCCACTTTTAGTTCTTCTAAAAAAAAAAAAAAATTACTTTGAGTACTAGTATTTTTTTTTTTGGGGGATAGAAAGTGCTAGTTTTTTTTTTTTAGTACTATTTAATATATAAATAGACAAACACTTTCATGATTTCATCACATATTTCAAGTAGGACAAAATTTAACTATAAAATTAGTTGTAGCCTAATTGCCTAAGGTTACAATTTTACTCAATAAAATAAACATTACTATATTTTTTTGGAAATCTAACTGTTGAATTTCATGTTCTTCACCCTCTTAATACACATTTCAAATTTTGTATTAATTGGATATTATTTATTATATAATCTATAAGCTCATATTTTATGCATAATTTTAAATTACAAAAACTTGCAATTTAAACAATTTATTGATGACATAGCTATTAATTTTTAATTTTCTAAAAATTTTGCAAGAATGGAGAATATATGAAGAATATGTGATCCAATTGTAGATTTGTCAAAATTCACCTTCAATAAAAAAAAATATTGAATAAAGTCTTAGATTTAGTTTACAATCAATTTTGTAACTAAACTTTATCATTTTAAGTATTATTGTTTAATATAAATTCACAAGCAGCAAATCATTGTAAATGCTTTATATTTTATTTTATTTATGGTCACATTTTTGTTAGATTATTCACTGTTCTAAACTATGGCACACGTGACATGGCACCTATATCACTCACTCCATGAACCTAAATGAGAAAAAAGCAAAAATGTAGGGCAAAATCGAGAAAAAGGTTAAGAAACAAGGGGTAAAGCTGGCCCATCACATTTAAAATTGAAAATGTAACGGTAACTTTCCAAAACTTCCTTTTGTTCTTTCTTCCCCACGTTTGCTTTAAACACAAGTCCCCAAACGGGCCAAATCCCACCAAGGAAACTGAAAGCAAAAAAAAAAAAAAAAAAAGGCAAAAAAGATCACAACAGTTTATGTAGTATCTTATATAGAAGATTCAGAAGAAGATCTCTCTTAGTTATGGCTATGTCCAAAGTAGAAGAAGAAGAGACAGAGAGGCTTGTTATGGGCACTACAAAAGTGGTGTACTACTTAGAACCATTGATGTCAAAAGAGCTTCCCTGCAAATCCCCTGACAAGTCATCGGCTTTTGGCTTTGACTACACGCAGAGCTCAATATGGTCCCCTTTGGTCCCTCGGGCTTGCAGTGCCATGGACTTGGATTCTGATTTTGAAGATTTGGATTTCATGACACCCACAAATAGAAAGATCTCATTTGGTGGTGGTGCTATGGTGTTGAGCAATAAAACCAAGTTGAAGAAAGTCACTCACAACATCAAGAAGAAGCTCAACATCAATCTTAATCTTAATGTTTTGAAGATGAAGCACATGCACAAGAACAAAACCAAGGCATCTGAGTTCTCCCCAACTCCTCTAAAGCCCACTTTTACTTGTTTCCGACACACCACAAAGGTATTTCTATTCCTATTTCTTTCTAGAGAATTTCTATTATTTTATTTTCTTTATTTCTATATTTTTTTAATCTGAAATTTTGAGATAATTAACCGGAAATACATAAGTCCTTTTGAGAGAAAAAAATTGTAGGAAAACTTCGTCTCTATTGAGTGCAATTTACTTTTGGTTCATCATTTGATTAAAAACAAAATACAAAAAAGCATTTTTCTTATCATATTTTACACTGTTCATTACAGGCTTGGACTAAGGCGTTGAAAGCTGCCTCTAAACATTTCAAGAAAAAGAAGAAGAAAGATCCCACGGCCCATGTGAAGCTCCCCAACAATTTGAGAGATGGGAATATTTCAAGATGATAATTCAATTGGAAATTTCTCTCTGTTTTTCTTTTTGGTCAATTCATTCAAATCTGTATTGCCCTTACAGCAAGCAGGTACACCGTACAATACTATCATGTTATTCAAAAAGTGTAAAACTTTTATTAATTCTTGTAATGCATAATATTTCAAGGCCTTTTCATTCCTATTATGAAATCAATTGCTCAATTTAATCTTTTCATGGTGGAGGATAGGGTGGCAGTTTTGCATTAATATACGTGACAATGTCATAGGTGCCTTTCGCCGTGTAAATTATTGAAGGAGTTTAATTTTACTAGAGCTTTTCTGGGTATAGAAGAAATCCTTTTCTATGCTTGAATGAAATTAAATTCAGTTCTTGTAGTTGGAGAGGAGAATAAAAACTAAATAAAGAGATTTAAATAGTAACGGCTAGTTGGGGTTGCTTGGGATGAAAGTATTCCTCTGAGTCGGTGATCACAAAACAGAGAGTGCGAGTCTCTCCGTCTCCGTATGGGAGTCGGAGAGTGATGTATATATATATCCCACTTAGGCAAGAAAAAACTAAACGCAGAAATACTTTCTCTTCAAGATTTCAGTACGCAAAAATACTCTCTCTTGAAGATTTCAGTAGTCATGGCCATGGCTATGCTTTTGGGTTTAGATGCAAGAACTCGTGTGGCTATGGGGTTAGATGCTAACCCTCGAATGGGTTTGAAGAGGACTCTCTCTTCTGCTTCTTCTTCTGGGTTTCCTTCAAAGCAGCAAGATGATGGCGACAAGAAGGAAGCGATCTCAACGTTGTCTTCTGCTGCCAGTAATAGTGCCGAGAATGGTGAAAAGAAAGAGAGGATTGTGGTCAAGATTAATTTGGCTGCATGGCGGAAAAGGAAAGCGCAAAAGGAGGAAGAGGAGAAGAGGAAGTCATTGGAGTTGAAACTTGAAGCATCAAAAAGAAAGCTACAACTTGGATACCAACAAGTTCAAAAGGCCAAAAGAAAGATTCAACTGGTGGATTTGAGAGACATCCCTAAGCCTGAGCCAGAGATTAATCTTTCCAAGAAATCCAAGTTCCATCACCGTCATTGATGATGATGATCTACATGTTGATGATGATTCTTTTTGTATATGATTTTTGAATTCTTTGTACTTAGTTCATGAAGTAATGAAAGATGATAATTTTACAATTTTAATTTGTTACGATTGAATGTATATCATTTGTTAGTATTGAATGCAAGTCTTTTCCTTTTTATTTGAATCTATTTATTTGTCATAGGTGAGAACCTTTTTTTTTTTAATTTTTTATGAGAGAGGTGGTTTCTTGTTGTAAAGGAGAATGGAAAGCAATTCAAGAAAAGTCTTTCTCTAAGTCTGAGAATGAAGGTCTTATAATTCAAAAAACCCAATCCCTGAAATCGGTATTTCGAACCACAACATTTTTTTTTACTTTCTCCCCATTTTACCCTCACTTTTACATTTATTACTCATACGTGCCACTTTTTTTTTAATACAAATATTTATTTTATTTATTTTTACTTCAATTACAATACACCAGAGAAGAGAGAGAGAGTGCTGCGAAAACAGAATGTAGGGTTGGTGTTGGCGGGAATGGGGGGTGATGGGTTTCAAAATTATTGTTTGGTGGTCATAGTGAAGTATGCCAATTTGGTAATAGCAGCGGGCAATGGTGGTTTCAGATGCCAATTTGGTACTGTATGTGGAGGAGCAATTCAATCCAAGTCCAAGGTTCCCCAATATTTGATTTTTTTTTTTTTTTTTTTTTAAGATATAATATTATTGATTGTGTTTTCTGTTGTGATGGAGCATTTTTAGCTCTTCATGTTAAGTTTAGATACTTGGTTTTTTCTTTGGCTTTGTGGGATTGTTTATTGAAGTTTATTTGCCATGTATTTATTTAAAAGAGCCCACTTGAGCCAAAAATGATATGTCCTCTCTCTTTTGATTTATTTTGTTCAGGATCTTTTCCCTTGCTTTTGCCATCCCCATGTTGTAATCAAGATCATCAAGAATCCGTGCCTTGTCCTTCATAGAAAAATATATTTTATTTGCCCAATCATCTTTTGATTCGAAAAGAGTGTTTGAAAGATTGAAACCACAGAGCTAGCTTTCCAGTGAAGTTCACTGTTCCAAACTTAGAGGGAGGTACCTTGGAGTGCTAGAGGTTTTGATTTACGAGAAACTTGACCTTTTTCGACAAACAAACACTAATGTGACACTATTACTAGATTTATTGAGTACCTTTGAAATAAGCTAAATAATTGCTGGAAATAGGGCCCGTGGGTTTACGCTCTAAAATTTATAAAGATTTTTCAAATTCATCCATTCAAACTGATTCGAAGAGCCTAACTCATTGGAAACAAAAGCCCTCTCTGAATTTACGCTCTTCCTCTCTGTTCAAAGTTCTACAGTCTTAGAGTATTTAGGCTCTTATTTTCTTTGATTTCTTTTTCATTCGATTGCTCTCTCTGTCATTTTCTCTGCAAAAATTTTGGTTTGCAGGAATCTCTGATCGGAGTAAGGAATATTCCGGCGAGCTAGGTCAGCAGCACCAACGAAGATCTGCTTCCACACGCATCTTTGCCAATCTCAATCAAGTTCTGTAACTTTCGATGCACTAATTTTTCATTTTCTAATCTCTGATTGAATATTGTGCATTGCTTTTATTGCTGTATTTGGTTTTATTGATTGAATGTGGCAATTAGGGTTCAGTTTTGGTGTGTGATTTAGGGTTCAATTTTGGTGAATATGGGCTTTTGGTGTGTGATTTAATTTGCTCCTTCAAGTTTTGTTTAAATACTCATCTGATTTTTGGGAGATTTTGCTGTGTTTGTTTATATGATTTGATTTTGCTGTGTTTATACTAGTATTTTTTTTTTCTTTAATGATGCTAACATTAAGAATGAATGGCATTATTCCTTATTAAGAATTTATATTTTGAAATATTTGGGAGGAGACCTCTAGAGGACATAGTTCTCCCATGGACTATTGATATAGGGGTGTTGGGGAAGTGTGCTGAGGTGCTTTGAAACGTATGAATGGGTAAATATGCTAGGTCTAGATAGTTTTATTGTGGATTTTTGTCCCACCTTGGTCTTGTTGGAGTATGATGGGGGTGATAGTATGCAGGTTTCTATGGTATTTATGGGAATGGAACTCTATAAGCATCTAAATGTATCTTTTACTGCATTTAAAAAAAAAAGTGTATAACAGTGTGTATAAGAAGGTATGTGTAACACATTTCTATAGCTATAGCGAGCAACAGTCCTACTTCTTTCATAGCTTCTTATTAAAAACCCAACTGAGCCCGAACCATGTCTCTTGCTTGTCATCAACTAGTAACACATTTCTTTCTATTTATATTTTCTCAAGCTATTCTATTTCTAAGAAGGCCCAAAGTCTTCAGGTAAGGTAAGTTTGATTAGTTACTTCCATGTATGCACCTTTCTTTCTTTCTTTTGATAGATGATAGAACCAATCCTCAAGGACTAGGATGCTTCTTCATCTTTAACCAACTTTCTCTCGTTCTTTTTGGGTTAAACACTGACATTTCTAGCGCACCCTCCCACATGTTCGTCATAATGTCTATGTGATTTTGCTTTTCAATTTTTATGTTTCTCTGTTCCTGATATTTTAATAAGTAACATAATATCCAATCTTTTCATGAAGTATATATATGAAACCTTGGTTATTGTATTTCCACTTTTTTATTATCATTTTCTGTAGTATAATCTTTGATTTAGAACATAAGGGCTTTGAAATTGAATGGGTATTAGAAATTTTTATAATTTGAACTCTCTCTCCTACATGTTTATATATAGCATTTTAATTTGAGGTTGAAACCTTGAGTGCAAAAGCTTAGTTGCCCATGAAAATTTAATTGCCCCCATTTGGAATATAGAAACATTTTATGCCCAGATGCAATGTATTGGAGAAGGGGACTCTTATGGCTAATGATTTTTTTTTGGATAGTATGTAGTTTGCAATCAGTGGCTCTAGAGGTATGCAGGAATTTGGAAGATATGCTGGTGTGAATGTGATTGTTATGAAAGAGCACAAAGCTGTAGGCCAGTACTTCACTGTTTGTGTTGACTGGGGTATTTGGAGTATTTGCTTCCCTTTGAAGAGTAGCTGTCAAACAATTAAGTACCATCTAACGTAGCTTTTTTTGCCTTATCAGAAACTATAGGACAGATCCTAAGACTGTAGATTCTATAGTTGCCATTACTCACTGTTTTCCCCCACCACCGCAACACCCGATAGCCAACCTCTTCTTAGTCTATGTCAATCATCTTACTAAGCACCTCCATTACAAGAATAAACAAAATTAGAGATAACGTTAAAGAACCCAACAGGGCTTCCATTGGTAAGAGCAGAAAGTATGACTGAGGATATACATGAGCCTGTCCATTTTTCCCCAAAGCCATATCTCTAGCGGATAGAGGAGGGTCTCCCAGTTAACATGATCAAATCTCCTTTCAATCTCTAATTTGCAAATAACTCCAGGACTCTTGCTACACATTTTCACTGTATTTAACACAAATCACATATTATATTCTAGTAATTTTCTCTGATTTATGTCTTGCTTTGATCTTCTTCTTCTTCTTTTTAAATTATCTTAAATCATGCCTTCACCACCAGTTTAAGTAATGAAAAAGAATCCACATTCCATTTATAACTATTTTTTCTTCATCCTTTCCAACAGAATTGTGCAGTTAATCACTAGACACTATCCATTAGCAGATACACCTATTTATTCAATATTCAAGTAATGACTTGGGTGTCATTACTTGCACTCTTACTTAATGCCATCTTGCCTTTTGGATCAACTGTGGTTATAATGCATATTTTGGAGTTGTCTTATGCAGCTATACAAAGCTCAAAGGAATATCATTTTGTGTGCGGCAACAATTCTTCTATATTGGTAATTGTCAACCAATGATATCCTTGTCATCAGATCCTTTATTAGGAGTCTGCAATTCCTTGTCATCTGTGGTTCTTATGTCTTTGAATGTGGGTGCAGGTCTGTGTACCGCATCTGTAAGTTTTACAAGGAGATTCAGAGCTTAGAGGCAGCACAGAAGAGGTATAAGGAGCAGTAACTTTCTTATCCGTGCTTTTATATGAAATTAGTTGTGCATAAGTACTTGTTACTAAATCTTGCTTTTCAGAATGTGAATCTGTTGTAAATCTATTTGAATTATTTTCTGTGACAGAGACTCCAAAACCTGTGGTGAAGAAAGATTCAAATGGTAAATCAGAATCTGATTTGAATAGGTAAGCAATGGCTCATCCTTATAAACATGTAAATCAGAATCTGGAAAGCATTTTAAAATCCTTTGCTACTCTTCAGTTTCTTTGCATTTTCCAACTTACATTGTTACAACAATTACAAGTAACAATTTTTTCATAGCCGTAGTAGTAGTAGTAGAATTTGGCAATTTTCTGAGAAAGACACAGGTCAATTATAGTGCGTATAATTGTATATATCATATGCAATTTTCTCTGTTGTTGACATGCTAAACTATCAGATTTGGTCGCCAAATACAGCAGCTCTAAATTTAATTCTTGTGTATATGTATAGCAAGAGTGTGGATCCCATTTAGGTTAGGGATGGGTAGTTTTGGGTGTGTGTATATACAAGGTCATATTAATGGATTCTAACCATAACAAATATCTTTAATATATACACAAACACACACACACACACTAGTAGTGTTGATCGAACCACTTGGAAGACTGGACCAAACCAAAAATTTCTATCTATTATGACTGACTAGTCCAATTTTTTGATTTTCCCAAAGCTTCCCCAACTCATATGGACAGTATGTAGACTAAATTTTCAAATTGAAGTCCAACGTCTAGCACAATATATGTTGAATTCTGGGGCATTGTGGCATATCTTTATCTTCTTGCTATATATGTAGGTAAACCATTAACTTAAAATTATGAACACTTTCCTAGATAACATGACTAAGAGTAAGAGATTGAACAATTTCTGCTATAACTATGTGGTAAAATTTTCTTTCTTAAGAAAGAAATTATGTTTGCCCAATATTTAAGGTTAAAGTTAAACTACCTTTTGAAGTCGAAGATGAACAGATTTTCAATCATAAAGTTGCATGCATAAAGAAAATTTTCACTTAGCCAAGATAAGTCAAGTCAATGCTATATCTCTTGGGAAATTTATTATAAAGTATATACGAATGTTCAACATAGTGAAAGGCAACTATATATGTTAGTAGCTATTACGTACATTCCTCTTGTTGGCCTAGTCAACATACTTTTGATAAAATAAAAAAATTAACTATTCATTTTTAGGGTTTGGTATAACAAGCCAGACTAAAGGAATAAGCATATTTTGTTGTTTAGGAAGTTCTTGATTTTAATGAAATGCAAACATGAACCAAAAAGAATACAATGCTGCATTTCAGTCCCATTTGGAAGAAGCAACTGTAGTAATGTCAGGGGGTTAAGAGGAGAGCTGAGGCCAGATAACCATTGGTTGTCATCAGAGACTCACCACTTGGATTATATTTCAAAAGTGGGAAAACCTAAGCTCTTTCTTATTTCTATTTCATTGCCTTGCCAAACCTCCTTTCACTCTTTGTCTATTCTTTGTTGGTTGTTAAGAAGACTTTAATTAGTAAAGAAAAAAAAAATACAATCTAAGGTCAACATATTCAACCTATAATTTTGTTTATTTAAGCTAGTTTACTGTACCAGCACGTGCACCCTTAATTTATTTTTATTTTTTTTGTTTACTTGAAACTTTATTATTATAATGATTTTTGAGGATCTACCCCTGCCCAAAAGAATTTAAAGAAATGAAGGTAAGGACAGTCACACCATAAAATAATTTTCCTAAGTATCATATTAATTTCTATATCAAGAATTTGTCCTGTTTTTTTGTTGTATGAACTCACAAAGAGTTCGTGCTTTTCATTTATGAACTCAATTGAGTTCTTGTTTGATTTTTCAAGATTTTGTATTGCAATATTTATCATTAGAGACTACTTGTTTAACTTTATCAGGTCTTTATCATTAGATACTTTGTTTTGTCTTTAGGGGTTTTTGTGTACCATGATGAGGATAAGAAATGCTAGGTAGCTGGCTTTCTTGGTTGCTTGTTCGTCATCTATGTTGATTACCCTCGCTTGAACAGCACTGCCAAGTCATTGGTTTCATTGATGAATGATGAGTTACTATCTTTTCTTTTCTTTTTTTTTGTTAAATATTTTTGTTGATGCATAACCATTGCCAATTCTAACCATGCACGAAGGAGAATGATTCATGAATCATTAAATACATTGGTTGGCAATGAAGGAAAAAACAGAAAAAGAAACATGCAGGTTATTCATAATGCCATGCCAAATAGAGTTTTTCTCTCCTACTATCTCGTACATGCCATTTATCAAGGGCAGATCTACCTTAACCTTGCGTGCCTGTACTCTCAATTGCATTATGTGGTTAACTATTTCTTCTGGATGAAGAGCAATAAGATTGACTTGTTGGACTAGGTATATACTGTTGCGAAGTACCTGTCATAACAGAACAGGGCTCTGCTAATGTATTAAGTGCAATTTTTTTGTCTAAAACTCTGAGGACTAGGTATATAATTTTTTTGAAAAAAATATTCTGGTGTGTCAGCAGTAAATTCACGAGCATGCTTGCATACATGCATTCACAGCTGTATTTTTTTTTTTATTTGCTCTGTCTTGCACAAGTATTTCAGTTTTAAATTTTTTTGGGTTTAAATAATAAAACATTTGTAATTAAAATTTAGTAAAAATTACTTTTAAAACTCTTTATTTAAGTTAAAGGTTTCATAGTGGATAAACTTCATGCATTGATTCTGATCATAGTCTTCTGCATTTCCCAGAGAATCAAATTCTAATCAAACTTGTTTTAATGGAATTTTTATGGTACTAGGATGTGTGTGTGATTTGTGTAAAGTTGCATGTGAGGAATTTGACTTTGTCACTGTTTTTAGGTGTTTAAAGTAATGTAATTTCCTGTAGGTTTTGCTTTAGTTATGACGAAAGATGCTGGGGATGCAATTACTATTGCTGCAATCCCTTGCTGGCTCTACATTTTAAAGCAGTCAGCTTCTTTGTATGGGTTTTGGGTGTAACTGATGCTAGATTGCTATAACTGAGAAAAAAAGCACAAATCCAAGGTGCTGTCCCTCTATTCTTCAAACTATGAAAGATTTGTAGCTTATTCTAGTTCTAAGCACTGTTGAATCTTTTTTGCTTTTTTTTTTTTTTTTTTAAATTATCTTTTGTTAGCACATCAATATATGAGTAAATTTTAGTTTAACATATATGTGTGTGTGTGGTACACAACTCACACATCTGTGTGACATGCATCTGATCCAAGGCCATTGAAAACATTTATAATATGTATCACATAAATATAAAATAAAAAATATTTTTTTTCTTAGATGGTTCAATTATGTGATCCTAGCTCCCAGTGACATTGCAACAATTGTGCTCATAAAAGCATGCTCATGGGGTTAATGTCCTGTCTAGGTTTGCTGATTTGATTAGAAGTAAGAGGAAACCTAAAAGAATAACCTTTAAAGGCTGATACAGAGTTGAAAGAAGAAGTAAAACACCTCAAAAGCATGCTCAAACAACAAGCTATTCAAATGGCAGAACAAAGAAGACATTTCGAGGAACAACAAGCTAGTCAAATGGCAGAACAAACACATTATGACAATATGATGATGCAAATGTTGAGTTATATCATCTCACAATCAGCTCAATCTAGTAGTTATCACTAAGATATGAAGATCAACTCAAGCTAGTCACTTGTGGGGTGTGTTTGAATTGGATTAATCTGTGAATGTTTGTGTGTTTTTGATGTTTTGTTAGTCCCTTAGGTGTAATCTATCAAGCATGAGCAATGAACCTGATTGGGTTATGTAGACTCGGAAATTATTCTTTGGGTGAAAGTTCTACTAATTTTAGTTACTCAAAACATGGCTGTATGTGATGAGAGATTCTATGTGACATAAACACCTCAGACATTTCAGATTACTGCATGCTGTCTCTTGTTCTTTGTCTAATATGTCTTTCTACTTAATCCTTGGCTGAACAATTCTGCATTCCAAATACACTACAAGCATATTACTGTGGAATTGTAGTGTATTTAACAAAAGAATAGGTGCAGGTTAGCTTATAACTATTAAACATAAATTCTAGGCCTGGGTACTCTGTCCTTTCAACACTGAGAATTCACAGCTAGTTGAGATTCAGAAAGCAACATTAAAGCACATTCCAATTACGATGTTCATTCTTATCTTGCTATTTTCTGAGGAGCAGTTCTGTTTAGTTCATATGATGAATTGGAGTTTGTCTGTGGCTTAATCAATTCTTTCATGCCTTAGTGTACATGAACCAAAACAATTAGAAAAAGACAACGAATTCCAGAGACACAAGGATGCATCATATCTGATATTTGGGATGACTAGATGGACACTTTTTAATAAAATTTACTTAGTAGCTGTGGTTTTAACTGACAACGCTCTTGACTACTCAATTCTCTAATTAGTGCCCTTACATGTCAGTGTATTGTAAATATGATATTCTACATGGAGCAAGTACATTGCATTATAATCATTGCAGTTTTCAATGTTATTTTCCATCACTTGCTTTCGAATTGTTTTTAGTTTATGTTAATGTTATGGTTTCATATTTGTTAATGAGGATAATTTCCTTTGAAAGATCACTGTATCCAGCAAGATTCTAGTGCAGAAATTTTACGCTCTGTTTGTTTCAGCATTAACGTTTTATAGAAAATTACTCATTTTCCAAAGAGCATTTTCTAGAAAACTGTCTCATTTTCCAGTGTTTGGTAACAACCTTGAAAATGAGCTTGAGAATGTTTTTTAGTGTTTGGTATGCAATTTTTCAAAAATTATTTCTTTTATAATTTAAAACATGTATATTATGTAAACTAACTAATGTAATCATCATAAATAAAAAACTAAGAATGAATTTAGTTTTCATATTAAAATTTTGACAATAGATACAATAAAAATTAATTAATTGTCAAATTTTCATGATTTCTACCACTCATCTTGCTCATATATATAGACAGTAACGTACGTACACACACACACACACACACACACATATATCAACCATTTGTCTATATATATATATATATAAATTTGACAGGGGAATACATTTTCAATAAGTATAAATAACAATAACTTTTAATTGTCTACTCTTTTTGTTGGTATACTAATTGTCTACTATGGTCAACCACAAGTCTCCAATATTATTATAAATTATGTATTTACATAATGTATTGTATAATATATCATCACTGCATAATATCTGCCAACAAAAAAAGTATTTGCCAACAAATACAATTCTCCTAAACAATTATCATTTATTATATAACAATATTATTAGTCTACAGTAAAGATTGTCCCATGTAAAAGCAATTTATAGCAATATAGGTACTATGTTTAAAATTTTCATCTTTTACTTCATTCTTTCTTTCTTTCTTCTTCTTCTTTTTATTTTATTTTTTTTTTATTTTTTTGCACTTTATGTACGAAAAAGAATTAACTTTTTCCTGGAATCCATCAAACCGAAAATTTCTTAGAGAAAAAAGAAAATCGAGCTTGAAATTCAAAGCAAAGAATTGGGATTTTGGTAGAGAGGAATGAAATAATTACCACTGCAAATTTGTTCTCCTTTGCAAGTTGGAGCTATTGACCGATCAGTGAAGGAAAAAAAAATCTAATCAGAGAATTGCGTTATAGAGGGGAAGAGAAACATGGAGAAAAGAGAGAAGAGAGACAAAGAGAGAGATCTATGGGAAGATGAGAGACCAGAGTTAGTGACTGTGAGGGTGTGAAGAGAGAAAAAGCAAAGGGAAGAGAGAAAAAGTGAGAAAACTTACCATGAGAGAGAGAAGGCGCCAAAAAATTATGTTTCCCACAGCTATAGACGAAGATAATATTTATAGGAGATGCAATGCGTGAGAGAGAGATTGTTTTCCAAAAATTTTTTTTGGAAAACAACCTATAGAAAATAAGCCTTATTTTTATTAGAGTTTTCTGTTGACCAAAGATAGTTTTCCATTGACCAGGTTTTTTGTGTGCTACCAAATACTGGAAAATGTGGAAAACTATCTTTATAAAAGGTTTTCTAGCGAAACAAACAGAGTGTATTAAAGATCATTTATAAAAAGTTCAAAAGTAATTATGCCAATGACCTTTGGGTAAAATGGCACTTCGAATCTGCATAAGAATGGTTATTGGTGAGGTCACAGATTTAAGTCATCAGTACTAATGATTTAAGGTGTCAATTTTTTTTTTTTTTTTAAATTTCGTTAGCCATTCATATATTCTTGTTTTGCACGCTTTTTCTTTCCTTTGTCTCACAGTCTTACTACTGATTTAGTTGAGTTAAAGAGAATTTGAAGGGTTGGTTTTTTGTGTAGCTAGTTATTTGTATATACTTGTTGTGCCCACTTTTCCTATCCTTTGTTTTTAGTTGTGTCAAGAGTATGCCTCATGTTTTGGCTGTTAATGCATATGCTATAGATCTTCACTCAATTGGTGGTTTGGTTCCTCTCCTTGGTTACTTTAAAAACTCTCACTCAAATATTCGTGCAAAGGCAGTAGAAGTTGTAACAATTATTGTCCAGAATAATCCCTATAGTCAACAACTAGTCATGGAAGCAAATGGTTTAGAACCTCTCCTTTCTAATTTTACTTTAGACCCTGATGTGACCGTTCGAACCAAAGCACTTTGGGCAATATCTTGTGTTTATAATAAGGATGGTGAATTGTGGCTTAAAAAACTGTTAATTCAGTTCTTCAGCTAAATGGATTTATCTTCTATATTTGTATTTGGTTATAGTACATTGGACTTTTAATGTATTTGGTTTTATACATTGGACTTTTGATGTATTTAGTTGTTTTATGTGGTTTTTGTGCATAATTGTGGTTTTTTTTTTAAATTATTTTTTTTAATAAAGAAAATCTTATTTTGAGGGTCAAGAGACCCTTAAATAACCTTATTTATCAAGGGTTGTACTTGTAAATCTTTTAACCCTTGGTAAATAAGATTATTTAAGGGCCTCTTGACGCTCAAAAGAAGGTAGAGCACTTATTTTGAGGGCCACAAAGGCCTTCAAAATTTCCTTTTCGATAGTATAAGTTTTGAAGGTTATTAAGTGTCGATTAGACTCTTAAAATAATTTTTCTCAAGGTTTTTTACTACATTTTTCAAGGATTTTGACCCTTGAAAAAAGTCAGCTTTGTTGTAGTGAGGATGCTTGATCTAGCCTCCAAGCTGTAAATAGCTTTGTTTTCAACAACTTATGATGATGTGCCCTTGAAAAATTGGAGAAGCCCACACTAAATAAATTTGTAAGTACACCAAAATGAGAAAAAAAACAAAAGTCTTACTTTTTTTACCACCATTATGTTATGTGCTAATTATGCATTATCCCCAATCAAACCCAAGGCAACAATAAGGTTTGGTCAATATTTTTGAGAAAATTTCCTAATCCCCATAGAATGAAAAAAACTTGCATGTCAAAGAAGCCTAATAATTCTTTCAAAAATTCAAAATTTTTTTTATGTTATTATTAGGATAAATTATACTTTACATGCCTAACATTTTTTTATGTTTGATTTTAGTCCCACAAATTTTTTTAATTTCAACTTTAGTGTTTAAAATTTCAAAAGGAAAAGTTTGGTCCCTTAATCAATTATTCAGTTTACATTATCTGCATTATGTTAAGGCTCACCTCATTTTTTAGGAACCAAATTGAACTAACCACTTATTTAATGAACAAAGTTGAATGAACCCCATTTATGGAGGGGTGAAATTAATCTCTTTTTGAAAATTCAGAGACCAAATCCAACCTTTTTTAGATTTAAAGGACCAAAATCAACTTAAAAATTTTATGGATCAAGTATATAATTTACCCTTAATATTGCTTTAAAACCAACTCACAAATTTGAATTTCTTAAAAAAATATGCATCAAGAAGGTTGATTTAGGGGAGATGAACTAGAGAAGGTTTTTGATAGAGTGGAGGTAAAATCAAGATAGGATGTTTTTGATAGATTGAGATGCATAAGGTTTAGGGGGAGACGAGCTCATGATTGCCATAATCAAGTCGTTCAAGCTTGTTTTTGCTGTGAGGTTTCAATATTTTTGTGTGATCACCTTTACTTTCTTTTTATTCATCTATTTATTTGAAGCAACCATCCCCATTATCTTAAACCTCTAACTTTATTCTACTTCTAATAAGATTTTGAGCTTGATACTCACCTCTTTGTTAGTGAGACTTACTAAAATGATAGCCAAATACTCCAACATTACATTAAGGGTAGGAAAAGGGAATAGTAGGGATGGGAGAGAGGAATTGAGGCTTTAATGGTTTGGAAATTAAGGTACAAGAGGAGGAAGGTGATTAAGGGATTTATTACATATTTGTTGGTTTAAAGCATTCACACAATTTTAACTAAATTAACATAGAAAACTCCACTTTTTTTATATTAACAAATAAACACCTAAATTAGCTTTAATCTTTATCTCTACTAAATTCTAATAATAATTTCTCTCTCTTTTCTCTACTCCTTTCTCTACCCATTTTAGCCAAAAAGACACAGACACCGTCGTCACACAAACCACCCAAACTACCATTCGTACTGTCGCTTGAAACCACCAGATGATTCTTAAAAATAGAGTCGTTGGCCAAAAAGACAAAGCCACTGCCATTTGCAATTACCAAACTCATAAACAAACAAATATCATAGATCAAACCCATAAATTATATTCGGCCATGAAGGTCTGATCAAGGAAGTTAATAAAAGTACTGAATCATCCAATACAATTAGTAATTATCCTACTAGTCAGTCCACCAATACAAAAACACATTCAAATAGTACCATTCTATATATCATACTTACTAGTGAAATAAGGCCATTCTAGTTGGTAGATTAGTACCGAACCGATATCTCATCTATGTTTCTCTGTCTTCTTTTTATTAAGTTTTTTTTTTTTTTTTTAATAAAACTTTTGTTGTTTTGTCCGTTCAGTGTGAATGCTATTAAATAAATGAGATTGAAACTAAATGTTGAATTTAATTTTTCAAACTTTTGTTGTTTGGGTCCAGTTAATGAGTGCCCTTAGGGGACACATTAACCATCCATTTTGGAAAAGTTTTTATGGGGAATTGAAAAAACTGTCAAAATAATTAATTACTTTTTTGCTTTTCCATAAAAAAGTTTCCTAAAATGGTTTACTAATATATGTCCTAAGGGCACATGTTAGTAAATCCCTTGTTTGTATGTTTGTTTGTTTGTTTTTTTTTTTTTTCTAGAAACTATGGGACTGGGACTTTTATTAAACCGAATGAAAAACAAAGGAACTAGTGAACATCAAACAATACAAGGGGAATAATGTCCCCAGGAACGTCATCTATCAAAATCTTAAAATCTAACCCATCTCGAGCTTTCTTGGTGAAAGCATCCACAACCTTATTACAGCTTCTTGACACCTGACAGAACTTGTGAGACTGCAGCTCCGATGTTAAGTGAAGGATGTCGTCCACAATGTGACCATAAGGTGCTGAACTTGACAGACCGTTGTTGATGGCCTGATTGATAATTGCCGAGTCACCTTCAAATATAACCTCATGGAGACCAAGGTCGACAGCAAAAGATACGTCATGATGACAAGCAAGGGCCTCCACCTCTGGTACAGAATGAGGAAGCGAGATATGAACAGCCATTGCTCCCAAGATATCACCTCGACTATCTCTGATAACCACTCCTAGACCAGCAGTGTTGCTTGACTTGAAAACGGCACCGTCGTAATTGGCTTTGTAGTACTGTTGATCAGGTAGACACCAGCAATTTGTGGAGGTTGTCACTATAGGTCTTGGGACCAGTTCTTGCGCATTGATGAAGTCCTGAAGCATGCCACCAGCCAAGGAGGTAGCATTTGCAGCGGGTGAACTGGTTTGCTCAGGTGCAGCAAGTTGCGTCTGTTCCACTGTAGCCATGCTATAAGAGCGAAAATTTCAGCTTTGTAATCATCGTGTACCTGCAAAAACTTAGAGATAAGGTCAGTAAAATCCGGGGAAGGGGAGGAGTTTGTGAGATTGGCCCAGCTAAGGGAATGACACGCTTCCTTCACTCCTTCCCAGCCCCAAATTGCATGTGTGGTGTCTTCAACATGGGTTCTGCAAATATTGCAAGTGGCAGAGAGAACTACCTTACGGCGAAGGAGGTTATCCATGGTTGGGAGAGCATTGTTACTTACTCTCCATACAAAGTGCTTCACTTTACTAGGGACACATAGCTTCCATATGCCTCTCCAAAAGCTTTTTGGGGGGTTAGGATCTAAGCTACTTGCATTGCTGGCTGAAGCAGTAAAGACCAGCAACTTATATGCGCTGTGAGTGCTGAAACGACCCAAAGAAAAGGGGGACCAGATTAGGCGGTCTTATGGGAGTCTGATGCTTAAAGGAATGCGTAGGATCAATTCGGCTTCATGGGGCAAGAAACTTTGGTTGATTAGATTTGTGTTCCATGTTCCTGTGTTGGCATCGATAAGGCTGCTCACTTTGGCATCAGGGGGTATGGAAGGAATTGGCGAGCTAACCTTTTTGTAGACCTCATCTGGAAGCCACTTATCCTCTCTAATGCGGATTGATTGACCATCACCAATGCGCCATACTGCCCCTTTTTTGATTAAATCTCTCGCACTTAAAATGCTTTTCCACGCATATGACCCAAGGCTAGACTCCTTAGCATCGAAGATGGAGCCATTGGGGAAGAATCTGGCTTTAAAGACCCTATAACATAGAGAGTCATGTTGTTCATCATATGCCAGACCTGCTTGGCCAATAGAGCATCATTAAACTTCTCTATTTCCTTAAAACCCATACCTCCAACCTCCTTGGCTTCACAAAGACGCTCCCACCTAACCCAATGGATTTTCCTATTATCCCTACTATAGCCCCACCAAAACTTACGAATCAAGGTCTCAATTTCTTGGATCAACCCTCTTGGAAGCTTAAAGCAACTCATGGAGTAGGTGGGAATGGCTTGGATCACGGATTTGTTGAGCACTTCTCTACCAGCCTGTGATAGGAGCTTTTTCTTCCAACCTTGAAGCTTCTTCCAAATTCTCTCCTTAATATAAATGAAACTCTGTTTTTTTGCTCTGCCAACAAGGGCAGGAAGACCCAAGTATTTCTCATAATTCCTGATGGAGGGGACACCCAAGATCTGTTGTATACGGATTTGGAGGCTAGGATCAGTATTTGAGTTGAAAAACAAATTGGTTTTATCTTTATTTATCTTCTGACCAGAGCCCTTTTCATAAGTGGCCAAAATATCAAAGATAACCTAGCATTCAGATTCTTTAGCATGACAGAAAAGAACACTATCATCAGCAAAAAATAGGTGTGAAACCCGAGGTCCATTACGACATATAGAAACACCTCGAATGCGACCTTCAGCTTCAGCTGTGTGAAGTAGGCCCTGTAACCCAATAGCACAAAGCAAGAACAAATATAGGGACAAAGGATCACCTTGGCAGAGGCCTCTAGAGGATTTAATATTGCCAATGGGTGCCCCATTGAGAAGCACTAAATAAGAAACAGACCTGATACATGACATGATGGTTGTTACCATTTTGCCTCCAAACCCCAAATGCCACATGACTTTCTCAAGAAAAATCCATCCCACCTTGTTATAAGCCTTGCTCATATCAAGCTTAAGAGCCATGAAACCCAATTTTCCTTGTCTTTTTCGCTTAAGATAGTGGAGAGTCTCAAAAGCCACTAAAACATTATCAGTGATAAGGCGCCCCGAAAGGAAAGCACTTTGAGAATCAGAGACTACATAAGGCAAAACCAATTTCAAGCGGTTAACCAAAACTTTTGATATAAGTTTATAAAACATGTTGCACAGGCTAATAGGCCTAAAATCTGAAACTTTATTAGGGTTTTGAATTTTTGGGATAAGGGATATGAAAGTGGTGTTAATAGAGTTAGGAATAATACCCAAATTCAAGGCTGCCAAAACAGCATTTGTGATATCATCACCCACAATATGCCGAAATGATTTGTAAAAAATAGGGGACATATCGTCAGGGCCAGGTGCAGTGAGTGGTGCCATTTGGTGGAGAGCTTGAATAACCTCAGCTGCAGTATATTCACAGTTAAGGCTAGTGTTCATGTCTTCCGTGATAGTTGGAGAAATACCCTCTAAAAGGTTGGAGAAGTATTCCTTAACAAGCTCACCCATTCGGCCTTCATCCTCAATCCACACCCCATTGTCATCTTTAAAACCCAAGATAAAATTGCGCTTATTTCTCTGATTAGCCTTGCAATGGAAGTACCTACTGTTCTGATCTCCCCCTTTCAGCCAATTTGTGTGGGACCATTGCTGCCACATGGCTTCTTCTTTGTTTTTCAGCATTTGTATTTCATCTCGAAGTTGATAAATATGGGCTGGATTGGACCTGTACAAATTTGCTTCCTCTGCCTTGGTTAACTCCTTGAGTTTCTTT
The DNA here is from genome assembly GCF_932294415.1 of Quercus robur. Lineage (NCBI taxonomy): Eukaryota > Viridiplantae > Streptophyta > Magnoliopsida > Fagales > Fagaceae > Quercus > Quercus robur. The sequence continues at coordinate 21,865,630 of NC_065540.1, read as the reverse complement.
TTGCCAAAGTGAGTCTAAAATGGCCAAAAACCTCACGGTTCCACCTTTGCAAATTGTCCTGGCAAGTGGTTAGTTTTATAGGTACCATTCTCAATGGAGACAACCCCGGATAGCCACTCCATGACTCCTTAATCACCCCTTCACAAGTTTTGTCCTTCAACCACATGGCTTCGAAGCGAAAGGGTCGTCCCTTCCGGTAAAACCTTTGTGCTTCAGAATCCAAAATCAAAAGAATGGGCTTGTGATTCGAGTGGAAGGCATCCAAGTGGTGAATTCTAGAGGTAGGGAACCTTAGAATCCAATCAATGGTGGCTACTCCTCTGTCAAGCCGAATCCAAGTATTTTGAGTGCCCGGTCTTCGATTGCACCAAGTGAAAGGGAAGCCATTGAAACCTAAATATTTAAGACCACACACATCCAATGCATCCCTAAACCCCTGCATTTGTCTTTCCGGTCTGTCCAGCCAGCCTTGCTTCTCTTCCACCCTTAGAATTTCATTGAAATCACCCAAAACAACCCATGGAAATGTTAATCGTCGACTCAAAGTTTTTAGTAATGACCAGGAATCTTCCCGGTTGGAAGTATCAGGATTTCCATAGAAACCTGTGAACCCCCAAGCGTCATCCATCCCTTGGTCAATTACTACATCAATATGGCGCTCAGATGAAGAGAGCACATCAACTGTAATCGTATTTGTCCATAGGAAAGCCAAACCCCCCTCCCCTATTTTGGTGTGGCACAACATGGCAATCTGCAAACTGAATCTTCCTCCTAATCTTTTCAATAACATCACTGTCAACTTTGGTTTCCATTAAGAAAACCATTTTGGGATATTTGTTACCAATTAAGGCAACAAGTTCATCTTTTGTCTGTGGGTTCCCAAGCCCACGACAGTTCCAGCTTAAACAACTCATTGATACCGGTGGTACTGGTACTCAACAACTACCAGTTCATTTTCTTTGTCCTCTTCACACTTTTTTCCCACACATTTTCTTTTTGACTGTTTCATATCTACTGCATCCAAACTTGGTCGACGGTCTTCTACTTCAATCATGTCAACACCCTCACTGTCACTGTTCCCACTCCTCTCTATCTTTTTCCACTTCCTTGCAAAAACCGTGGCATAGTCTGTACTCAACTTGTTTGAAATATCACATAATTGACCCTTGGTAGCATTAAATGCAAAGACATCGTTCATGCTAGAGTTAGGGCTGTTATGATTAGGAATAGCAGTAGCATTTTGTTCTCTTAACTCAGGAAAAACTTGCGTACCATTTCTAAGACAATCCAAAGAGCTATGAACCATGTCAATATTCAAACACAAGTTGGTATTAGAGGCAGGAACATTACCGAGCAATGGAGAGAATCCCACAACCTTATTACCGTGATCCATACTCTCAACATCCACCATGACTTGCTCTGATATAGGAACTGAAAGTGAACATTGGCTAGCATCCTTGTGGACCACTGTTGTAGATTGGGAACAAGGTTTCTTGGGCATTGCAGGACCTTTTTTCCATGGTGTTTTCCCTTTAGCACAGCCAGCCATAGCCACTACTAATTTTCAGAGAGATCTCACTGTATCGGCACGAAGCCAGTCACCGTACTGTTGATCTTCTTTCTTCAAATTTCCTTTACCCCGAAGCCAAAGCTCACATTCCCTCTCATTATGAATAACTCTACCACACTAGTAGCAGAAATTCGGTAAATGCTCAAATTTTAGAAGCACCCAGCCAATATGTTCACCTTCAGACCGTAGTTTGCAGCACCGTGGGAGAGGTTTAGAGATATCAAGAGCCACTCGCACCCGAAGAAACTCACTACCTAATCCATCGTCCTCAGGGTCAACCACTTGGTTTGTGGTACCTAGCATGTTACCCACTACCTCTGCTGTTTCTTGAGTTAAACATCGTTCAGGGATATTATGGAGTTGCACCCAAAACACCATTTTGGTGAAAGGTAAGGAAGGTGCTGATTTCACATCCACTGCCCGTTCAAAAGCCACCAAATGTTTATCGTAAGACCAAGTTCGAACTCTAAAACCCTTTCTAAGTCCAGCACATCCTCAAATTCAAAGAGTAAGATATTCCCTCGCATATCCCTGATTTTGAAATTACATGCCACTGCCTCTGCATTCACAACCCGTTTAGTGAAATATTTTCCTGCGAGACGATGAATGACATTGCTGCCCTGTCTTGGTACATCAGCGCCCAACTCCTCTTCTTCGGTCAAGGAGAAACGGGACCACATATCATCTAGCCCTGCCATTGCGAACCAACAAGAAAACAAAGCCCAACGTCTAGAAGAAAAAAGGATTGCAAAGAATCCACACCACCGTCCTATCAGCGTTAGGAAAACTGAAGGGAACTGAGACCTAAACAATGTTAGGGACAGAAATTCTACACGGCACAAGGGAACCCTAGCAAGAGAAAAACCCTAGCAGGAAAACCCTAGCAGTGAGAGAAACTTGTTTTCAACAATTTTTTTTTGGAAACTTGTTGTTTAGTGTGAATGATGTAAATAAATTAGAAGAAATCGATTTAACTTTTCAAATTTTGTCATTTAGTGAGTATCTCCACCTAACATCACATTGATATATCAAATCAAGTTGCCTTATTGATATATCAGGTCATGTGATCAATGGTTTTATTAATATATCAAGTCACATGGTCGCATGGCCTTCTTACTATAAGCATATGATTTCATATATTTACCTAAAATTTTGTTTGGATATTTGTAAGACCTCTGTTGAGGTAAAATTGGAATTTTACTATCCTTGAATATAGGGCTTAAGTTAGTCACCCTCTGCCTTTTAAAGAGTCCAAATAGGAGTGAGTGAAGGACAGTATCCTCTATCGGTCTTTCTGCATTATGGGTTAGAGAACTAAGCACATGTAAGATTGATGGTGAATGAAATAATAAATACAAAAATGCGATGACTACAACCATACGATAAAAGAGGCTTACTTAGTCAACCTCCGTGGCTAGGGGTGGTCATTGAGGCACGATCTTCTTGGTAGTAGGTCTACTATGTTCGAAGCCATTAAGCTTGGACTCACCATTCATCCAAATTCCAAATTAGGGCTCTAGATTTTTAAGTCCTACAATATTCAAATCTAAAGAAAATAAGACAATTTGGATCTGAATATCAGGATGCTTGATTTAGCCTCCAAGTTGTAAGTAGCTTTCTTGATCAATCTCCACTTTTAGTTCTTATAAAAAACGATTTTTACTTTGAGCACTAGTGTGTATATATATATATATATATATATATATATATATATATATATTTTTTTTTTTTTATCGAAAGTGCTATTTTTTTTTTTTTTTTTGAGTAGTAGTTAATATATAGAGAGACAAACACTTTCATGATTTCATCACATATTTCAAGTATTACATATAGAATATATAATCCAACGGTTGGTTTTTTAAAATATGAATTCAATAATAAGTCAATGGATGGTGTAACATTGCTTAGAGTTACACCAGGTGTAACTTAAACCCAATCCATATATATATATATATATATATATATGTGGGGCCCAACGATTTATGGGCCGAGCCCATTTATTCATGGGGAGCCCTAAGGCCCAAGCCGAAGAGGGTTACAATCCAAACTCAATAACGTGAAGCACAAATTGGCCCGGAGAAGCAGCCGAGGACAGTACAGTCCTCGGCTGACACAAAGCTCCACCAAGAAGAAGGGCAAAAACGGTATAGGGACAAACTTGAAAGAAAATCTCAAAATATCTAGGAAAGGCTGCCCTTACTACCTTCCCCATACCTAGCTCTGCACCTAGCAGAGCCGTATGCTTTAGCTTTATCAACCACTCCCTACGACTTTTTTCTTGGACTGACGGGACAAGTATCAGTGTTGGAAAGTTTGACCCTACACGTGGACGAAGGAAAGTGAATGCAGGCTAGTATAAAAGAAAAAATAAGTAATCTAGAAAGGGGGCTGGGAAGACTGGTCAAGAAGGAAGGGCTTCCCAGTCCACCTCCAGGAGAAAGACTCCAAGGGTGAAGACACCTCAATCACACGTGAGCACCACAGAAACCCACCGCTGGGTAGCTGAAGCCTAGCCTTTCGAATCTACTCTCTACAAATGATATTGTTTGGGCCCATTCACGTGCGAACCCAACACTACTGCGGTTCGTCGCGGAACGTGACCCTACAATTGGCGCCTTCTGTGGGAAAGGCTTGCGCCTTAGCTCGAGCGGCGGTGGAGTTGAGTTTCTGTCGAACAAGGGTCTACGACGATGCCTTTACGACCGGCGACACATTGTTGTTATTCTGACACAATTTCCTACTAGGGGCTACGCCTCGTAATGCCAGTGGTATGGCAAGTCTAGGGGCTTTAAACATCAAGCTAGTTTCCCCCACCTTATTCGAGGAGCTAACCTTCAGGAAGTAGATAAATTAAGAAACAGAATACAAGTTTTGGACAGAACCAAGGCCTTGTATGGTCCTTCGACCCAAGCCTCTGGGGAAACCAACTACTTACAAAGAGAATACAAGTTTTGGACAGAACCAAGGCCTTGTATGGTCCTCGGACCCAAGCCTCTGGGGAAACCAACTACTTACAAAGAGGATACAAGTTTTGGACAGAACCAAGGCCTTGTATGGTCCTCGAACCCAAGCCTCTGGGGAAACCAACTACTTACAAAGAGAATACAAGTTTTGGACAAAACCAAGGCCTTGTATGGTCCTCGGACCCAAGCCTCTGGGGAAACCAACTACTTGTAAAGACAACACGAGTTTTGGACAGAACCAAGGTCTTGTATGGTCTTCGGACCCAAGCCTCTAGGGAGACCAACTACTTACAAAGAGAATACAAGTTTTGGACAGAACCAAGGCCTTGAATGGTCCTCGGACCCAAGCCTCTGGGGAAACCAACTACTTACAAAGAGAATACAAGTTTTGGACAGAACCAAGGCCTTGTATGGTCCTTCGACCCAAGCCTCTGGGGAAACCAACTACTTAAAAAGAGAATACAAGTTTTGGACAGAACCAAAGCCTTGTATGGTCCTCGGACCCAAGCCTCTGAGGAAACCAACTACTTACAAAAAGAATACAAGTTTTGGACAGAACCAAGGCCTTGTATGGTCCTCGGACCCAAGCCTTTGGGGAAACCAACTACTTGCAAAGACAACATGAGTTTTGGACAGAACCAAGGCCTTGTATGGTCCTCGGACCCAAGCCTCTGGGGAAACCAACTACTTCCAAAGAGAATACAAGTTTTGGACAGAACCAAGGCCTTGTATGGTCCTCGGACCCAAGCCTCTGGGGAAACCAACTACTTACAAAGAGAATACAAGTTTTGGACAGAACCAAGACCTTGTATGATCCTCGGACCCAAGCCTCTGGGGAAACCAACTACTTACAAAGACAACACGAGTTTTGGACAGAACCAAGGCCTTGTATGGTCCTCGGACCCAAGCCTCTGGGGAAACCAACTACTTAAAAGGAAAAACTACGTTACGTGGACCTTAGAATCTCCCCGAGGAAAACTCTCCATTAACAGTTGGGTTAATTCCTGAACTACATGGATTCTCTAGTTTGCCCTCGGATCCTCAACACCAAAGGGACCAGTACGGAATGGAGCAACATGTTTCCAAAAGCATAATCGAAGTCATCCAATGCTCGGTCATCCCCTCGGATGAATTATTTAGAATTTGTCGTTCTCAGACAGTATTCTCGCACTTATTACATAACGTTCAACCGTTATCTTGGTTAGTTTCCTAAGTTCAACTTACTATGAATTGTTATTATTATACCTGGTAGTGTCGGTAAATAAGAATTAGTTGGATTGTGTTTCAAGGGTTCTTGCTCTAAATATCACTGAGGAGAAACACACACCTGGGGCACACCCATTTACAAAGTGGTGTTGCCAAAAGAACAGTATTCAAAACAAGTAAATAAATTTCCATTTTTACTAAAACAAAGAAATAGTACAGCGTACAATGAAAAGCTGGAATCAGCTTATGTTAAAGCTCACTGTATAATTGAAAAGGAAGATACAAGAGAATAAGATAAAGCCGAGGAAGTGGATCAGAGGAGAGGTTGGCTACTGCTCCAAGACCTTGTTCTTCCTCAATGCTTTTACATGCCCATAACTCAGGCAGCAAAAGAAACCCAACTTGAGCCTCACACCGCTGAAGGAAAGGTGCAGGGAGCCGGAAGTTGAGAAGCCTTCACCAAAAATTTGCCTGCGACAGGGCAGAGACGATGATGGCGGAGAATCTTTCTTCTGACACACCAAAATTCTGGCATGAACAGAACCTGCTTCGGATTTTGACTAGAAGAGGGAGAAACACCCTTTCCCCTCTGTCGAAGCGGAGTATTCTCTTGAATTTATGCTTCCTTTGCCCGTACCTCACTATTCTGAGTCTCAGGAGGACACGGCGCCTCTGTGGCGGAGAGAGTTTCTTCTCCCCAACCCTCGCCTCAAACATGTTATGCTAAGGGGGGATAGCACTGGATATGGGAGTTGTGATTTGAGAGGAAACTGAAGAATTGGTGCGTAGGTGAAGCAACTTTCTCTCCTATTTATTTAAAGAGATAAGGTGGTGGCATTTAATTCACGCAGCGTCCCAAGGAACGCTACAGACAAGATGGCTCTGGCTCAATCTCTAACGCCACCTGCAACCATGGGATTATAGGAGTCTCGGGAAGGTGCACCTCGAACACTGGGACGCCAAAAAGTACCGCATGACCAAAGACTACAGAAATACCCTTTAAATTGTGGGCCTAGTGAATTCGCAGCCCAGGCCCGTTCTGCATGGGGGCCCAGGGACAATGGCCCACGCCGAGGAATAGCCGTTGCCGAGGACAACCTCCTGCTCGGCACCTCGCGAAATACCTGAGGAAAAGGAGAAACTGAACTACAGTCTTCGGACTCAAGCCTATGGGGAAACCAACTACCTAGATGATAAAACTAGGATTTGGATAGAACCAAGGCGTTGCAAAGTCCTCGGACTCAAACCTATTGGGACGCCCACTACTCGGACGGGGAAAGCCCTCGGCTCAAATATTGTAAAATGTTAAGGCCGATAAAAGTGTTAGGATGATGGCGAGACGCCCCACTATTTGGTAGCCTATGGGGGCTGTTCATTCTTGCGAGGGATATGTCTTCGGATGATTATCTCCTACACCGCATAAAGCATCCAATTCTAATCTCGGCATTGTTTTGGGTAAGTATCGTTATTCACAGATAGGCATTGCTGTGTCAAATAATTCTATTAAAGTTATGGTGACATCTTTTTATTAGCAAGTATTTTGGCCTTAGTTGTCATTGGTTCAAATGCTATATTATTGTACCGAGCAGCGCTTGTAAACTTGCAAAAACATAGAAACAGAACATGCGGAGTAAAATAACAACAATTTTTATTAATATGAAAAATTATTACAACGTACAAAGAGGGGCTTAAACAAGTCTATACAAAAGGTAAACTGCCGAAGCAACAATAATATTCGTAATACAGATAAGTAAACAGTCAGGTGTCTTTTAAACTCGTCTTCAAAGTCTCTCCAATCTCTGCCTCAGTATTGCTCATATTGAGAGAAGAACTTTCTTTAGAAAAGTTGAAGGAGAAGGAAGAAGAAAATGAAGGACAAGGAAGAAGAGGATGGAGGAGATGAATGAGGAAGATGGAGGAGATGAATGAGGAAGATGGAGGAGATGAATGAAGAAGATGGAGGACATGAGTAAAAGAAGGAGGAGAAGAAGAGGGAAAAGATGAGAAGGAAGAAAGAGAGGCGGAAGGAGGCGCCAGTGAACGAAGAGAGGAAGAAGCAGGGGCACTTAGTCCCTGCCCCAGTCCTGACTCCTAACACACTGGTGCCATATTAGATATGCTCATGAGAGAGTGGGTAGTACTGATGATGTGTGTCCTCAGCTCAGTCACGCCAAAAATGTGACGTGACGAGTCCCTGCTTCGGATTTTGGCTGAAAGAAAGGCGAGACAAATCTTGAGTCTCCGCCATCCTTGCCCTGACCGAGCCATTTCGAGCTTCGTTAGAACGTGATGTTTCTGGGAGGGGAATAGTTTTTTCATTGCTTATTACTATGGTGAGTACATTTCAGGTTAGGGAATAACCAGAGAGTAAAAATAAACTCCGGAAGGAATCTGAGGGTTTCAAATTTTGGTGGGATTAAAGGAATTCATCTGTGGGAGAAACAATTCTTGTTTCTTCTCTTTATATAGGGGACGAAGAAAAGAGTACTTAATGAGTTCAGATCTCCAAGGAAATCTGCAAACATGAATACGCCCGTTTCATTCCCCCACGCCATCAAAAACCGCTAAACCTGGGAGGTTTCGTAAAGGGAAGATATTAAAGACGCGCTTCAGATAACCAAACGGCATAAACGCATCGTGCGCAAATCAAGGGGAATATCTTGTAAACCGGTACATTCCCTGGGCAGGTGAAGAGTCGCCAGCGTCAGTCAAGGGCTGAATTAAATGAGCTATAATAAAGGCTCGGTATTATCAAAACCCCCATCTCCAACCAGGAAGTCGGACAGCAGGGTTTTGAGAGGCTATTGTGGGGCCCAACGATTTATGGGCCGAGCCCATTTATTCATGGGGAGCCCTAAGGCCCAAGCCGAAGAGGGTTACAATCCAAACTCAATAACGTGAAGCACAAATTGGCCCGGAGAAGCAGCCGAGGACAGTACAGTCCTCGGCTGACACAAAGCTCCACCAAGAAGAAGGGCAAAAACGGTATAGGGACAAACTTGAAAGAAAATCTAAAATATCTAGGAAAGGCTGCCCTTACTACCTTCCCCATACCTAGCTCTGCACCTAGCAGAGCCGTATGCTTTAGCTTTATCAACCACTCCCTACGACTTTTTTCTTGGACTGACGGGACAAGTATCAGTGTTGGAAAGTTTGACCCTACACGTGGACGAAGGAAAGTGAATGCAGGCTAGTATAAAAGAAAAAATAAGTAATCTAGAAAGGGGGCTGGGAAGACTGGCCAAGAAGGAAGGGCCTCCCAGTCCACCTCCAGGAGAAAGACTCCAAGGGTGAAGACACCTTAATCACACGTGAGCACCACAGAAACCCATCGCTGGGTAGCTGAAGCCTAGCCTTTCGAATCCACTCTCTACAAATGATATTGTTTGGGCCCATTCACGTGCGAACCCAACACTACTGCGGTTCGTCGCGGAACGTGACCCTACAATATATATATATATATATATATATATATATATAAATAGCTAAATTTCAGAGAAAATCCAATTAAATTATAAATTAGACCCTAATTTTGAGCCATGTGGCCAATTTAACTTTCTTAATTTTGGTGCACCTAGCTTCAATCTCAACACAACACTTATTGGATTTTTTTTTTCAAAATAAAACTAGTTTTCAAACAATTTCATTAGTTAGCATGTTTTCAAAATTATTTAGAAAACTAACATCTCGAGTGCAATAGACTCGATTTTGGTGTGCTAAATCGAGTATAATGAAGACGATTTCAACATGAAACTCGAGTGTAATGGACTCTAGTTCTGTCATATAAAACTCGAGTCCATAGGACTTGATTTCTTTTAAATTAGCCTTACAGGTCCTCATCTTCTCCAAACCACTTCTCCTCTCTGTGGGTCTGGAGTTCCTTCAATGCCTAAATGTACACATAAATAATTGTTCAATCAAACAAGGAACAAACCTAGATTGAATCAGGAACAAGGAAAAATAAGAGGAAAAAAAAAAAAAAAAACGTTAGCCCAACTTGAATAAGGAACAAGGGGAAAAAAGAAAAGAAAAAAAAAGGGTAGTGAAAGGACCTACAAAATTAGTGCCATTGTGGTTAGTGGAGATACTTCCTCTCCTCCGCCAAATTACCAAGATTGATTCAGGTATTTGTTTTGTGTTTGGTTTTGTTCTTGGGTTTTTGGGGCTAGAAGTGGGTGTTTAGTTTTGTTCTTGGGTATTTGGAGCTGGAAGTGGGAGAGAATGACATCCGATCCACTCTCTGTTCTCCTTTCTCGTTGTCGCCGCCGATTGCTTTGAAAGTGATTGCCTTAGAGAAGATGAGAGCTTGGGATTGGGATTAGGACTGGGGTTTGGTTCTTGTTTTGTTGTTGTTTTCTGAGTTTGTTGTTGAGAGAAGATAAGAGTTGGGAGGGTTTGTTTTCTAGGCTATTGTTAAACAAAATCGAGTTCTACAGACTTGAGTTTTATATAATAGAACTCAAGTCTAACGGTCTCGAGTTTCATTGGATGTTGAAATCGTGCGCATTATACTCGATTTAGCACACTAAAATCAAGTCTATTGCACTCGAGATGTTAGTTTCGTAAATAATTTTGAAAACGTGCTAACTAATGAAATTGTTTGAAAATAGGTGTTATTTTGAAAAAAAATCATGAGAACCCTACAAAAGTGTCCCATTACATTGATCTGAAATGGAATTTAAACCAACAATTTGAAACCACAAATACTTATCTGAAGTGGAATTTAAGCCAACATTCTGAAACCACAAATTTTACTAGAGTTTAATTTTACTAGAATTTAAACCAACAATTTGAAACCACAAATACTTATCTGAAGTGGAATTTAAGCCAACATTCTGAAACCACAAATTTTACTAGAGTTTTACCGGGTATAGAAGAAATTCTTTTCTATGCTTGAATGAAATTAAATTCAGTTCTTGTAGTTGGAGAGTTGGAGAGGAGAATGGAAACTAAATAAAGAGATTGAAATAGTAACGGCTAGTTGGGGTTGCGTGGGATGAAATTATTCCTCTGAGTCGGTGATCACAAAACAGAGAGTGCGAGTCTTTCCGTCTCCGTATGGGAGTCGGAGAGTGATGTATATATATATCCCACTTAGGCAAGAAAAAACTAAACGCAAAAATACTTTCTCTTCAAGATTTCAGTACGCAAAAATACTCTCTCTTGAAGATTTCAGTAGTCATGGCCATGGCTATGCTTTTGGGTTTAGATGCAAGAACTCGTGTGGCTATGGGTTTAGATGCTAACCCTCGTATGGGTTTGAAGAGGACTCTCTCTTCTGTTTCTGCTTCTGGGTTTCCTTCAAAGCAGCAAGATGATGGCAACAAGAAGGAAGCAATCTCAACGTTGTCTTCTGCTGCTAGTAATAGTGCCGAGAATGGTGAAAAGAAAGAGAGGATTGTGGTCAAGATTAATTTGGCTGCATGGCGGAAAAGGAAAGCGCAAAAGGAGGAAGAGGAGAAGAGGAAGTCATTGGAGTTGAAACTTGAAGCATCAAAAAGAAAGCTACAACTTGGATACCAACAAGTTCAAAAGGCCAAAAGAAAGATTCAATTGGTGGATTTGAGAGACATCCCTAAGCCTGAGCCAGAGATTAATCTTTCCAAGAAATCCAAGTGCTATCACCGTCATTGATGATCTACATGTTGATGATGATTCTTTTTGTATATGATTTTTGAATTCTTTGTACTTAGTTCATGAAGTAATGAAGATGATAATTTTACAATTTTAATTTGTTACGTTTGAATGTATATCATTTGTTAGTATTGAATGCAAGTCTATCCGACTCTGAGTCGGAGTGAACAAAACAGAGGGATTTTTATTTATCATTCACATAGACAATCCTTTTCCTTTTTATTTGAACCTATTTATTTCTCATTGGTGAGAATCCTTTTTTATTCTTATTTTTATCTTTTATGAGAGAGGTGGTTTCTTGTTGTAAAGGAGAATGGAAAGCAATTCAAGAAAAGTCTTTCTCTAAGTCTGAGAATGAAGGTTTTATAATTCAAAAAACCCCCAATCCCTAAAATCGGTATTTCGAACCACAACATTTTTTTTTCTTACTCCCCATTTTACCCTCACTATTACATTTATTACTCATACGTGCCACTTTTTTCTTAATACAAATATTTATTTTATTTATTTTTACTTCAATTACACTACATCAGAGAAGAGAGAGAGAGCGAGAGAGCTGCGAAAACAGAATATAGGGTTGGTGTTGGCGGGAATGGGTTTCAAAATTATTGATATGAATATCAGGATGCTTGATTTAGTCTCCAAACTGTAAGTAGCTTTCTTGATCAATCTCCACTTTTAGTTCTTCTAAAATAAGATTTTTACTTTGAGCACTAGTTGTTGTTGTTGCTGCTGTTGTTGTTGTTGTTTTTGTTGTTGTTGTTGTTGTTTTTTTTTTTTTTTTTTTTTTTTTTTTTTTTTTTTAATTTATTTATTTTTATGGAAAGTGCTAGTTTTTATTTTTATTTATTATTTTTTTGAGTACTAGTTAATATATAGAGGAACGAACACTTTCATGATTTCATCACATATTTCAATTATTATTATTATCTATATATATATATATATATATATATAAAACCGAAGTTTTTGAATCTCCCACAATTTTCCATGTCAGCACAATATTTAAATTAAATTTAAATTAAATTAAATTTTCCACCTCATCACTGTTTTCTTTTTCCAATGCAAATTAGACTTCTAGCCAAATAAGGACACTCTCCCACCGCCTCTACTCTCTCCTATTTAAGAATTGCTTGTGTAGAAAACCTAAGCCCCAAAAACTATTCGCGGAGAAGATGATGTTTGAGAACCCTCACCACAAAGTGAATATTGAAACTGACATTTTTTTATAAAGGTTGGTCAATATCTTATATTTATATGTATGGTCGTTGGTCACCACTATTTTTTTATTATTTTTATTTTAAATTCTTTTTATTTTAGATTTTATGATTAGATCTGCTATTATCTTCTTTTGCCGCAACACAATTTTATCCTTAAAACTTATTTTCCTTCAAGATTTTTTTTGAGGGCGGCTCATGCTTCACAATTCACATATTCCACTTATGTATTGAACTCCTCTCCTTCTTCGGTCAATGCATCAAGGTTAGGGTTATTTGATTTGTTCAATAAAAATTATAGATTTGTTTCTTTTTCTTATAAGTTTGTCAATTGTTGTTTTTTTTTTTTATTTAATTGCTGGCCTGAATCTTTTAATTAAATCTTCAAATTTTTTTAACCTTTTATAAATTTTAATATTTTGAATTTTAACATTTAAAAGGTAACTCATATTTCTCTAATATTTTTATGTTGTGTAGACATATTTTTTTTGTTTATTATATTTCTCCATTGTGTAGTCACATAAAAATTATTGAAACTGACAGGGTGCGCTGGTCTCCTCCGCCAGAGGACTGCTTCAAACTTTGAAGCTGCGTTCTGTGAGGATTCAGGATTGGCTGGTATCGGGGTGGTTTGCCGGGATAATTCTGGTTATTATTATTATTGTTATAAGGTTGAGTTCAAGTTACACCTGGTATAACTCTAAGTAATATTGCACCATCCAATAAGTTATTATTGAATTCATATTTCAAAATGATCAGAGGTCAATAGCCATGTTATCAATCAATTATTTAAACTCAAGTTTTTGTAGTTTAAAATTATGTATAAAAGAGGAGTTTACGGATCGAATGGTAAATTATATTCGTTTGGCATGAAAATTGGCATGCATGTTGAAAACATATAAAATATGTAATCCAATAGTTGGTTTTTTAAAATATGAATTCAATAATAAGTTATTAGGTGATATAACATTGCTTAAAATTACATTAGGTGTGACTTGAACCCAATTCATGTATATGGGTATATATATATTAATAGGTAAAGTTCAAAGAAAATCCAATTAAATTATAAATTAAAGTCTAATTTTGCGTCATGTGGCTAATTTAACTTTCTTAATTTTGGTGCACCAAGCTTCAATCTCAACACAACACTTACTGGATTTTTTTTCAAAATAAAACTAGTTTTCAAACAATTTCGTTAAGTAGCACGTTTTCAAAACTATTTAAAAAACTAACATCTCGAGTGCAATAGACCTGATTTTTGTGTGCTAAATCGAGTATAATGAAGACGATTTCAACATGAAATTTGAGTGTAATGTACTCGAGTTCTGTCATATAAAACTCAAGTCCATAGGACTCGATTCTTTTAAATTAGCCTTGCAGGCCTTCATCTTCTCTGAACCACTTCTCCTCTTCTTCTTCCTCTCCTCTCTATGGGTCTTGAGTTCCTTCAATGCCCAAATGCACACGCAAATAATTTTTCAATCAAACAAGGAACAAACCCAGATTAAACTAGGAACAAGGAAATATAAGAGGCAAAAAAAAAATGTTAGCCTAGATTGAACAAGGAAGAAGGAAAAGTAAGGGGGAAAAAAAACTAGTGAGAAGACCTACAAAATCAATGCTGCTATGGTTAGTGGAGATACTTCCTCTCCTCCGCCAAATTACCAAGATTGATACAGGTATTTGTTTTGGGTTTTGTGTTTGGTTTTGTTCTTGGGTTTTTGGGGCTGGAAGTGGGTGTTTAGTTTTATTCTTGGGTATTTGGAGCTGGAAGTGGGAGAGAATGACATCCGATCCACTCTCCGTTTTCCCTTCTCGTTGTCGCTGTCGACGCCGCCGCCGCCGCCGCTGATTGCTTTGAAAGTGATTGCTTGAGAGAAGATGAGAGTGTGGAATTGGGATTAGGATTGGGGTTTGGTTCTTGTTTTGTTGTAGTTTTTTGATTTTGTTGTTGAGACAAGATAAGAGCTGAGTGGGTTTGTTTTTTGGGTTATCGTTAAACAAAATCGAGTCCTACAGACTCGAGTTTTATATAATAGAACTCGAGTCTAACGGTCTCGAGTTTCATTGGATGTTGAAATTGTGTGCATTATTCTTGATTTAACACACTAAAATCAAGTCTGTTGCACTAGATATGTTAGTTTCATAAATAGTTTTGAAAACGTGCTAACTAACAAAATTGTTTGAAAATAGGTGTTATTTTGAAAAAAAATCCTGAGAACCCTACAAAAGTGTGTCCCATTACATTGATCTGAAATGGAATTTAAACCAACATTTTGAAACCACAAATACTTATCTGAAGTGGAATTTAAGCCAACATTTGAAACCACAAATACTTATCCCTGCCCAACCCATTTCCATTTGCTCACGCCATTTGGTTTTGTTCCCTATATAATGTACACTGCTAGGTTTTCCTAATATCTTGGGTAGTTACGATATCTCCTCTTTCTGAACTTCACTCTCTTTTTCCTTGCCTATTGTACAAGCGGAACATGATGAAGACTTGCATGGTTCTCTACCAAAAGTTTTATTGTTGGGTTCTCTGGAAGAAGCATTACTAAATCAAATTAAAAGGTTAGGTTAGCATTTTTGTTTTTTTTTTGTCGATCTAATTTTTAAATCAAATATCTTCTTCATTCTGAAACCACATTTTTTTTTTCTAATTTTTAAATTGAATATCTTTTAAATTAAGGATTTTAAATGTTGTATGCATAGCATTACTCTATTAAAACATTTTTTTAGAATTTTAATTTTTATTGTGTCCATAGCATTACATTATTAACAATTCTAAATTTCACAAAAATTAATTTCAGTCCTTTAACTTTGGTTTTAGTCGACTCAGTCCTCTAATAAAATAAAAAAATAAAAAAAAAGTTCAACTCAAGCCTTCCCCTAACTCCCATAAATTAAAAATAAATAAATAAATAAAGAAGCCTTCCACTAGCTTCTTCTGTTAATTCTCTACTGTTGAGTGCATTTTTTTTCTTCAACTTTTTATATTAAAAAAAAGGCAGAAAATTAATTTAAATTAAAAAAAAAAAATTAAGAAATCCCAGAACACACAACGAACCCAGCACACAAACAACAAAAAAATTTCTTTACGTTCATCACAACCAAAAATGGCATCCAAACGGTCCCAAAATTTTAATACACAAATTCAGATCAAAGCACAGCAAACTTGAACAATAGGATCTAACGTCAACCATCAGTATCACATACAATTTACGAAATTGCTACCCACAACAATGATTATTTATTCAACAATGAAACAATGTTTTTGGGTTTTTTTTTTTTTTTGTGATTTATTTGGTTTTTACAAACAAAATCAGAAATAAGAAAAGATTTGACTAAAAATTGAACTTGAAAACCAAAATCAGATCAAACAGAGAAAGAATCCGAGGAGACCCATATTAGATTAGAGAGAAATAATCCAACAACCCAGACCAGATCAGAGAGAGAGCTTAACCAGGTTGTTCACCAAATCCAAAAAACTTTGAAACCAACCAAAACACAGCAGCCCAGCCATGGGTTAGAACTCCAATGAAGGTTTGAAGTCGAATAGAGTTAAGAGAAAGACAACCACCGCCAAGGAACCGGACAGTGACCGGTGAGGAGCGGAGAGCGGCTGACCTTGGTGGTTGGCCATGAATGAAGCTTGAAAAGGAGCTCCTTGGGTCTGGCCTAGTGAGAGAGAGAGAGGAGAAGAAGAGAACTGAGTTGATAGGATTTCTTATGGATTTTTTTAACGGAGAAGCTAACGGAACAGCTAACGGAAGGACTTGATTGAACATTTTTAAACTTATAGAACTGAATTTACTGAATGCCAAGTTAAATTTTGGTAAAATTTATAAAATTTAGAGGCACATCACATTTAAAATTGAAAATGTAACGGTAACTTTCCAAAACATCCTTTTGTTCTTTCTTCCCCCACGTTTGCTTTAAACACAAGTCCCAAACGGTCCAAATAAGGAAACAGAAAGCAAAAAAGATCACAACAGTTTATGTAGAGAGTATCTTATATAGAAGATTCAGAACAAGATCTCTCTTAGATATGGCTATGTCCAAAGTAGAAAAAGAAGAAGAAGAGACAGAGAGGCTTGTTATGGGCACTACAAAAGTGGTGTACTACTTAGAACCATTGATGTCAAAAGAGCTTCTCTGCAAATTCCCTGACAAGTCATTGGCTTTCGACTTTGACTACACGCAGAGCTCAATATGGTCCCCTTTGGTCCCTCGGGCTTACAGTGCCATGGACTTGGATTCTGATTTTGAAGATTTGGATTTCATGACACCCACAAATAGAAAGATCTCATTTGGTGGTGGTGGTGGTGCTATGGTGTTGAGCAACAAAACCAATTTGAAGAAAGTCACTTACAACATCAAGAAGAAGCTCAACATCAATCTTAATCTCAATGTTTTGAAGATGAAGCACATGCACAAGAACAAAACCAAGGCATCTGAGTTCTCCCCAACTCCTCTAAAGCCCACTTTTACTTGTTTCCCACACACCACAAGGGTATTTCTATTCCTATTTCTTTCTAGAGAATTTCTATTATTTTATTTTCTTTATTTCTATATTTTTTTAATCTGAAAATTTGAGATAAATCAACCTGAAATTAATAAGCCCTTTTGAGAGAAAAAAAAAATTGTAGGAAAACTTTGTCTCTATTGAGTGCAATTTACTTTTGGTTCATCATCTGATTAAAAACAAAAAAAAAAAAAAAACAAAAAAGCATTTTTCTTATTATATTTTACACTGTTTCATTACAGGCTTGGACTAAGGCGTTGAAAGCTGCCTCTAAACATTTCAAGAAAAAGAAGAAGACAGATCCCACGGCCCATTTCAACAATTTGAGAGATGGGAATATTTCAAGATGATTATTCAATTGGAAATTTCTCTCTGTTTTTCTTTTTGGTCAATTCATTCAAATCTGTGTTGCCCTTGCAGCAAGCAGGTACACCGTACAATACTATCATGTTATTCAAAAAGTGTAAAACTTTTATTAATTCTTGTAATGCATGATATTTCAAGGCCTTTTCATTCCTATTATGAAATCAATTGCTCAAGTTAATCTTTTTATGGTGGAGGATAGGGTGGCAGTTTGGCATTAATATACGTGACAATGTCACAGATGCCTTTGGCCGTGTAAATTATTGAAGGAGTTTAATTTTACTGGGTATAGAAGAAATCCTTTTCTATGCTTGAATGAAATTAAATTCAGTTCTTGTAGTTGGAGAGTTGGAGAGGAGAATAAAAACTAAATAAAGAGATTGAATTAATAACGGCTAGTTGGGGTTGCGTGGGATGAAAGTATTCCTATGAGTCGGTGATCACAAAACAGAGAGTGAGAGTCTCTCCGTCTCCGTGTGTGAGTCGGAGAGTGATGTGTATATATATATATCCCACTTAGGCAAGAAAAAACTAAAAAATACTTTCTCTTCAAGATTTCAGTACGCAAAAATACTCTCTTGAAGATTTCAGTAGTCATGGCCATGGCTATGCTTTTGGGTTTAGATGCAAGAACTCGTGTGGCTATGGGTTTAGATGCTAACCCTCGTATGGGTTTGAAGAGGACTCTCTCTTCTGCTTCTGCTTCTGGGTTTCCTTCAAAGCAGCAAGATGATGGCGACAAGAAGGAAGCAATCTCAACGTTGTCTTCTGCTGCCAGTAATAGTGCCGGCAACGAGAAGGAAGCGATCTCAACGTTGTCTTCTGCTGCTAGTAATATTGCCGAGAATGGTGAAAAGAAAGAGAGGATTGTGGTCAAGATTAATTTGGCTGCATGGCGGAAAAGGAAAGCGCAAAAGGAGGAAGAGGAGAAGAGGAAGTCATTGGAGTTGAAACTTGAAGCGTCAAAAAGAAAGATACAACTTGGATACCAACAAGTTCAAAAGGCCAAAAGAAAGATTCAATTGGTGGATTTGAGAGACATCCCTAAGCCTGAGCCAGAGATTAATCTTTCCAAGAAATCCAAGTTCCATCACCGTCATTGATGATCTACATGTTTGATGATGATTCTTTTTGTATATGATTTTTGAATTCTTTGTACTTAGTTCATGAAGTAATGAAAGATGATAATTTTACAATTTTAATTTGTTACGTTTGAATGTATATCATTTATTAGTATTGAATGCAAGTCTATCCGACTCTGAGTCGGAGTGAACAAAACAGAGCGATTTTTATTTATCATTCACATAGACAACCCTTTTCCTTTTTATTTGAACCTATTTATTTCTCATAGGTGAGAAATTATTATTTTTTCATCTTTTATGAGAGAGGTGGTTTCTCTAAGTCTGAGAATGGAAAGCAATTCAAGAAAAGTCTTTCTCTAAGTCTGAGAATGAAGGTTTTATAATTCAAAAAACCCAATCCCTGAAATCGGTATTTCGAACCACAACATTTTTTTATTCTTATTCCCCATTTTACCCTCACTTTTACATTTATTACTCATACGTGCCACTTTTTTTTCTTTTTTTCTTTTTTTAAATACAAATATTTATTTGATTTATTTTTACTTCAATTACAATACACCAGAGCGAGATAGAGAGAGAGAGAGTTGCGAAAACAGAATATAGGGTTGGTGTTGGCGGGAATGGGGGATGATGGGTTTCAAAATTATTGTTAGGTGGTGATAGTGGAGTGTGCAAATTTGGTAATAGCAACGGGCAATGGTGGTTTCAGATGCCAATTTGGTACTGTATGTGGAGGAGCAATTCAATCCAAGTCCAAGGTTCCCAAATATTTGATTTTTATTTTTAAATATGTAATATTATTTGATTTTTTATTTTTAAATATGTAATATTAAATCAGTTTGTTTGGCTTGTTTACAGATGTCAAAATTATGTCCTAATGGGGGTTTATGTGGGTTCTGTTTGGAGAGATTAATATCCTTTTTTGTCAAGGTGTGGAATTTGGAACTCAGCTTTTTCTCCTTTGGTTTTCTACTTCGTTATTCTTTAGTGCTTTAACTGATTTGGTTTATCATAACTGTGGTAGAATATAATGTGTGGGTTGGTTTAACCGATGTGTTTGTCCTTTATATCTGATAATTCTGCAGTGTTAATCACGTAGGGGTCTAAATTTAATTTTTCAAGTGGATACTGTTATATTGTAATTCTGAATTAACTTAATCAAATGGTATAACTTTCTCCAATTATAAGGCATTCATAGTATTAAACAAACATATTCTTCCATGCTTCCCTTCTTCAAACTCTTAATATTTTATCAATTTTTTTGTTCAATAGGCACTTAGAATCTATAATGAATACATGAATTAATCACATTTTACATTTTTAAGTTTATCATATAGCTCTGAAATGTGAAAGAAGAATGGACTGAAAAAAATTTGCAGGACTCTGTTCTTTGTGAGTTGCAAAATAAAATTGGGGATATTTTATTTTTCAGGGATCATAAACTTCAAGCCAAACAATTTTTATTAACTGATATTCCAATCAGTTTGATCATATATCGATGTTCATTGATATGAACAGCTGTTGAAAGATCATTAGTCTGTCAATCCTGATCTCTTAGGTAGGGTTTTGTCATCTCCAATAAAATCTTCATTTTGTAATCTATTTTGTTCCCCTTTAAAGGAGGAGGAGGAGGAGGGATGTATTTGACAAATCTTCATTACTACCAGATTTGTCTATTTCAATGTGGAAATAGTGTCTTGCATATGCTGGCTTGGAAGGTCGTAGGGCATGGAATGATGAATCTATCTTTTGCTAGTGCGTGGTTTGGGAGCAAGTTTCATTGGATAAATGTTATTATAGTATGGTTATAGTTGTTAAGATTTTGATTATGATTTTGTGTCTTGGATTTTTCTGTTGGCAAAAAGAATGATTTAAATCAAAGGATTATAATGCTGCTCCCTTCAAAATTTTGAGTCTACTAGTACACTAAAATTGTGTCGTTTAATATGAACATGTCCTGAAGGGTTATTTTATTCCAACTTCTACTAGATTTATTGAAAATACATGTGTCCTTCATCTAGAACAAGTTGTCATGTTTTTGGCCCCAATTCTTTATGGTATTGCACACCATTCAATACCTCTATAACAGACACAGGTTCCTACATTTTATATAATACATTGAGGAGCCATAGCTGACCCCAAAATTTTGGGACTAAGCTTTGTTGTTGTTTTTGTTGCTGTAGTTGTTGTGACATATTGATTGGTGGTTGGTACAGGATTTACCAGTTATGGATTTAGGTCCTGTAGATTGCAGTGTGTTAACTAGACAGAATACAGATCTCTCCACAGATATGTGGAGGGTCAAATTGTGATTTTGCTTTCCAATAGCAATTAATAATCGAGGATAATTATTCTCATAAAAGAGGATGATGTTGATAAAAATAATAATAACAAATTTATTGGTAAATTGCCATGACAAGTGCTTGGCGTCAGTTGTCAATATTATTTAATGCATTTTCATTTTAGGTACTGTTTTGTTTATGTGATTTTTTATAATGATAAAAATAAAAAAATAAAAAAGTTAAAAGGGTTGTGACATATTGATTAAGTGGGTGGTGCAGGATTTATCAGCTATGGATCCAAGACCTACGGATTGTAGTGTGTTAACTAGATAGGATACACATCACTCCACAGGTTTAGAGAGGCAACATATGATTTTACTTTCTAGTAGCAATAATAATCAAGGATAATAATTCTCGTACCAAAAATTCCAATATACTAGTAATTTGAACAATAATAGTGCAGTAATAAATAGTACTTGATACACAGACCCCAGATCAGGTTAATATACTAGTGTATCATATAGCAGTTTTGTTCTGAAATTGTGATATTAATATGTCGTTCCATGTATACATAGGTGGTCTGGCAGTGGCAGCCATATTCAGAAAATGTCATTGCAGGGCTGCCTAAGTATTGTTTAGCTGGGCAAGACATGGTGTCTCCTTTGATATGCTTTCACATGGTGGAGCTCCATCAACTGGATCTGGTATTATGCCAGTTTGATCTTCAGCAGGGTATACCTGTTGCTTGTGACACTCGTGTTGACTTGCATGAGATTGATTTGGAACGTATATGTCACTTGTCTGATCAGAAAGAGATACAGGAAATAGCCTGTGATGCACTCCAAGCATTGTGTGACCATCATGAATTCTTGAAACCAAGAGTAGAACCTGGTCCAGAGGCAGTAGAGTTAGTCAATGCCATCCATGTCTACATCGGCAATACCATTCGAACATGGGTCACAGTAACCTGAGTAAATGTTTGTTATAATTGTTTGTCTTAGAGTAAATGGAGTAAGCTATGCTCCATACAAAGAGTCTTATAAGTTATAACCAGTTCTGGGTCTTTACTCTTTATCTCAGATTAGTGTAGCTTTGGATTTAGTGGCCAAACTCATGTGAGCTTAAAGGTTAAAGCTTTTATTTCTTGAGGCTGATATGCTTGTTTTCTGGTTCCTTTTTTGTGTTACACCATCTTGTTACAATGTCCTAAAGTAAAACTTGCTTTGAAATTGCTTCAACAAATCTGTACTGTGCTACTTGACAAAGCTCCAGGTTTTAATGGAGTATGGTAGAAGTAGACAGGTGCAATACTTGTTATCAATTTGTTATTTCATTTCTCTATTGACAATTTTTCATTTTAGTGCCAATCATTTGCAGATACTTGGTTTCTTCTTTGGCTTTGTGGGATTGTTTATACCCAATCAGTTTGTTTTGCTTGTTTACAGATCTTACAGATGTCAAAATTCTATCCCAATAGGGGTTTAAGTGGGTTCTGTTTGGACTTTGGAGAGACAAATGTTCCTTTTTGTCTAAATTTCAAGTCTACTGTGTTTGTATGCATGGAACTTTTCAGCTTCCTGTTTACTTTTTATGGAAACTTAATCAATTCATTTATTTTCTTTTCCTTTGACATTGAGAATCAAATTCCCATCATAGATGACTTAATTGAGTTTAAAATAATATCATATAGATATATTTTTAGAAGTTTATTTAGTAATTAATTGTTTTAGATTAACCCTTGACTTAGCTTTGTTGTAATGCATTTCAAATAGGGGCTGCCTACAAAAATTACCCCTATTATATTTATTCTTAGATATGGTTATGGTGAGATTCTCCTTCTGATGGATAGAGCTTTTTGTGACCATCTGCAATACGAAAAAATTACCCGTATTTTTTTCAAGCCAAACAACTTTTATTAACTGATATTCCAATCAGTTTGATCATATGTCGAAGTCCATTGATATGGACAACTGTTGGACAATAATTAGTCTGTCAATCCTGATTTCTTAGGTAGGGCTTTGTCATCTCCAATAAAATCTTCATTTTATACCCCTTTAAAGGAGGAGGGGGGGGGGGGGGGGGGATGTATTTCTTTATGATTGATATTGTCCATATGAATCTTATTTCTGTTTGTTAATGATTTTATTTGTAATGATCAGCAAGATATCTAAAATGATTTTACTTTATTATAATCTACAATGGTAGCTATTTTTGTGCTTATTATTGTGTTGAAAATCTAATAATTCTGTGAATTTACTCTTAAGTTTTTTAACTTAGCCAGTCAATATTGTGAGGATATTAGAATGTATTAATATAAAATACAAGACCATTAGCTCGTACATGTGCATGCATACTTCCTATGACAAAGCTGTGTTACTTGACAAAGCTTCAGGTTTTAATTGAATGTGGTAGAAGTAGACAGGAGTGCAGTTCTTATCAGCTTGTTATATCATTTCTATATTGACAATTTTTAGTGCCAATCATTTGCAGATACTTGGATTCTTCTTTGGGGGGATTGTACTCAATCAGTTTAGAGATCTCGCAGATGTCAAAATTCTGTCTGAATGGAGATTCTATTTTTGTGGTAAGCTTAATTACTTGTTTGCTTTAGGTGCCACTTTTGTTGCTCTTATATTGTTGGAACCAATTGTTGTCATCACTACAAAATTTGAATTTCAATTCTGTTGCTGTTCATGATCATCATCATCATCATCGCATGCATGTGTGTGGACAGACTCAAACACACCCGTTTTCTGATAGTAAGAAATGAACCTAAGACCTACCATAACCACAACTAACTCTTTTCCATCTCAGCCATCCTTGTCATTAAAATCTGCGTTTTTGTTCTTTCTCAAGCAATAGTGAACCATACTTTTGAGGGTTAGCCCTGCTCCAATCCCTAAAACCTCCCTTCCACTGGTTCACCTGAGACCTCCCTCTTTTAAATAGAAGTATCAATTTTCTATAGCAAATTTTTATTACTAAAGTTTCACAAATTTATTGGTTTTTTTTATGAGAAGTATCGCTTGGCTATAGCCACTGCCGCACTTGCAGCTGGAGCCACAACTAAAGTTTCCTCCATAGGAAGACATTTTCTTCAGAATACAGTAAAGGATTGGGAACCATTTTACTGAGTGGAATTCACATACAGAATCTGCAGTTATTAATAATATGGATGAACAGAACAAATTTCTGTATTAATACAAAAACAATTTCTAAGTAAATTTGTATTGCTAAAGCTTTCACAAATTTCTCTAAGCAATATGACATAATTTCGCCGAGGGTGATAAACAGCCATGACTTTCATTGAAGATTTGAAGGTAATAAAAAGCAAAAATGTTAGACAACAAAGAGAACTTTTTTAGAGCATGACTTACATTGAAGGTAAAAACAAGCAAAAATATTAGACAACCAATAGAACTTTTTAGAGTTTCTTGTATGCAATAGGAACGGAGTCACAATTTGATATGAAAAAAAAAACTATTATATTGTTCTTTTCCGATAAGTCACACCAATTGTAATGCCCCATATTACATGGATTAGATTTGGATTGTATGAATATCTATTGTGTGAGTATGTATATATTATTGAATACCATGTTGAGACATACTAGGTCTATTTGGACTCTAAATAATTTTGAGATTGAGAAGTCTTTGTAATTTGATTGATGAATTTGGGAATAACTATAAGTGATTATGAAATACCTTAAATAATCGTGACACATTTTAAGGAGGTATAAATATGGCCTATCGTAGCAACTAAAACTACAAGCCTTGGTCACTTTTAGTAAACAACCTATAGTACTGTTCTATGTTATATGTTATCTAATTGGAAATTTGGAATCACAATTAGGATGGAGAAAAGGCAATATGATTGGCCCCTAAACCTTTTTTTTTTTTTTTTTTTTTAAGTTCAATTGTGAGAACAAATGGGAAATGGGAGATTCAACGTATCAAAATAAAGTTTCCTTAATCCGGCTACTTATTTATAATTTTTTTAATCCTTTTTTTTTTTTTTTTGGTAGGTAATATCGAAAAAGGAAGGTTTATGCTCTTTCCGATTGCATGTTCAATTGGTCATGCATTATGAGCTGAGAAAAATAAAATTGTAATGGCCAAGTGCCAAGTGTCAATTTTCTTTTAATCAAGGAAAAAAAAGGCAAGGAAACTGAGATTTCAGTCTTTATTTGGAAACAAAAAAGCGAGGCACATAACTTTGCTCGGTAGGTGGGACAAGGATTATAAATTGAATTGAAATCAAATCTCGTTACCCTAATTCGTAATGTAAATTTGGCATGTTAAACATTTATTCTCTATCCAAGGCCGGAAAATTTGCCATACTGAATGTATTTTTTTGGAATAAAATTAATTTGTCAGGATAATGGTGATCGGTGAAGTGAATATGATATCTGCCAACACAAATTGAAGTGTTACCTTTCTTAAATTGGTTAAATAGCAAATGCCAATTCACTATTGTACATTATTATACACTAGTCGTTAACTCGTGCAATGCACATGCTAGTTGTGAAAATATATATAGAGAAATGCTATGTCTATAATATTTTTACAACAAATCACAGGTGGTTAGTTGTTATTGGTTCAAATTTCAAACTAACGCTAAAATTACTTTTTTGCCTCAACAATAACAACTAATAACAACTTGCCACTTAAGATTTGTTGTAAAAATGTTGTAAACATCATTTCTCATATATATTTATAGACAATTGATGGTTAAAAAGTATGTTAAAATAAAAAAAATGAAATTGGACTATTTGCAAAAAAAATAGCTTACCTAATTTAGTTAGAATTTATTTATAGAAACTCAATCCTAATTTGTTCAGTGTTGGATCACTTTATTTTGAATTCTAAATAGTTCTAATTAGCATAGTTGAAGACCATGTGTTTGTTTGAATATCGTTTATTTTGTTGAAAATTGAAAACACTGTAGCAAAATAATTTTTAAATGTGTGAATGGTATCGTGAGACCCATTTTTAATGAAAATTTTGTTAAAAAAGAGGTTTGTGAGTCCCGTGAACCTTGCACGAGACCCACTAAACAATACATAATCACGTGAAAACTGACTTCTCAAAAAAAAAAAAAAAAAAAAAAAGCCAAAACGCCAAATGCTGGGACATGGACATGTATCCATACGAATACTATATGCAACTTTTCTTTTCTTTTTTGATACCATAAAAAACAGTTACAAGACAAAAGTTATATTACATTTGATTTGGAGAGATCCAACATTAATGGGTCGAATAATGAACAGCTAGAGAAGCTATTTCTAACACATTACATGTGATAGTTTTTGGTACAAAAATGGTGCGAAAAGTTAAACCTTGTTAAGTTAGAAAATGCAAGTCTATCATCATAGGTTGTTCCTGCAATCTTGGTTAACTTCTTCCATTGCAAACCTGTTCAATCCTTTTGCACTCATTGACAAACGAAATTTGTCTAAATCTAAGGTCTCTAGCTTTTATTGCAACCTCCACGATTGCATCCTGAAATGTTGCTGGGTAAGATGTTGACACACTGCTAGGCTCCCCCACTAATATTAGATCTCCCTTCAAGTCCTTTGCTTCATATGCATAGCCACTTTGTTTGAAATTTCTTTTCCTGCAACAAACTACTTTGATAATGAGTTGCCAATCCCTATTGGAGACATGTTTATGAGTTGGTATGCTGTGATCTAGAGATTAGGATTGTCCATTTCTAAAGGCCTCCTGGTACCTGCATACAAGAGATTTGGCAGTGAGCGAGAACAACATTTATTGGATTTGGGGTCTCCCCATCATGAAGCACTTGATTTCATTGGTTCCATAAGGACCATAGAATGGTAAAAAGAGATTGAAGATATAGGTCCTTTTCCTAATTGACTATATGTAACTTTAAAAAGTAAAATTTTAAAATATAGATTAGAATGACAATGTAGAAAAATAGCTTTTCAAATGGTTATTTGTAGGAAATCCTAAGGGATACAAATTAAATCACAATCAGCAACTTGCCCTATCATCACTAAGGGATGCAAATCCTGAGAAGATTGTTGTTTGTTAAAGATTTGAAAACAACTTACATTGAAAATATGAGGTAGAAATAGTTCAATAACTTACAACAGAACATTAATTATTCAATAACTGAAAATATACTTGCATTTGTTTATAGTAAAATAATAATAATAATAAAAAGAAGGAAAAGAAGAACAATTATGAAAATTTTCAATTCACAATTAACAATAATACTTTAGAAAGGAACTCATTATCTCAAGTCTCAACCAAAGAAAAAAAAATGAAACTTAGAAACTCATATGGTCTATATAGATTCAATACTTTAGATCAACACATAACATATGCAACAATGATAATTGACAATTATCAGTGGTATACTTAGGCTTCCCAAGCATTAGTGGTATACTTTTTCCTTATTCTCATATCTACATCAAATTGGTTGAAATCACAAACATGAATTCTATTTTTTTACGAGTACTATAAAGCACTCAAATCAATGAGTGTATAATAAAAAATGTGTAAATTATTTATCTATTTTTGCCTAAAAATAACTCACATTAGTGAGTGTTTAATTATTTAAATTTACAAGTTTGCTACACATTAGAGCACTAACATTAACGAGTATATAATAGAAAAAAGTGTACAATTTACTAATTTTTTCCTAAAAAACTACATAGCTTAGCCCTTTCCACTATTTTTTTAACTAGTGTGAAAATTACAGAATTTTTCAAGACACATATCAATACTTGACTTAAAAACTCAAGGTTCTCCATGAATATTTATTTCATAAAATTTACCTGAAAGAGAGTTTAATAACGAGTGACAAGTGTGCATATGCTAAAGCAGAAAATAAAGTGCATATATGACTTTTATACAATTGACAATTTGACACCACAATTTTTCATGACACATATCAATACTTGACTTAAAAACTCAAGGTTCTCAATGAATATTCATTTCATAAAATTTACCTAAAAGAGAGTTTAATAACGAGCGACAAGTGTGCATGTGCTAAAGCAGAAAATAAAGTGCATATATGACTGTAAGGACATAATTAGTAGCGACCCCAAAATGATATTGGGTTCGTACGTTTAAGGGCCCAGACAATATAATTTGTAGAGTGTGGGCTTGAAAGGCTAGGCCTGGATCACCGAACAGCGGTTAGTCGTGGTTTCTATGGAAATTTACATGAAGATGAACCTGACATGTCTAACAAGACCTTCTTGATGTGTCTAACAAGACCTTCTTCTGATGCGACATGAGTGGTTCCGGTCTTTAGACCCCGTCCGAGGAGCTTAGTGCTCTTATTATTCTCCTTCTTAAAGACTTCATGGTCTGGGAGACGACCCCTTTTCCATTGGTTCTTTTTCCCTTTTATACTAACATTTACCCTCCCTCTAGTGTCCACGTGTAAGCTCCACTTTCTGGGATTGAGACTTGTCCTATCAGTCCGTACTTAGAGTGGTTAGGGGTGGTTGTAAAAGTTGAATAGTATGGTGAAGAGCATGGACCTGTCAGATGCAGAGTTCTTTATTGCAGTATTGGTAGCTTTTTCACTTGGCATGTTCCTGCACTGGGCTCGTCCTTTCCTTTAGGGGTTTTATGGGATGTCAAGCATAAGATCGTCCTCGGCCATATCCTTAGCCCTTTTTCGGACTTTCATTATGCGTCCTCAGCAATAGTTCTCCTCGGCTCAGGCTTTGGGCACTAATGTAAAGTGGGCCGGGGCCACAAATTCTCTGGCCCCACAATGACTTTTATACAATTGACAATTTGACACCACAATTTGCATTTATCTCAAAATAGTCATGCATTAAGTTATGCTACACATACTTTCAAGTTTCTCCACAATATTAAGCATGTTTTAAGTGAAGAGAGAGATATTAAAATTCATGTAATACACCTTAAGAAAAAATAAAACAAGAAAAAATAAAATATTTTTGTCTTTTTGCAAATTTTCAATGTTTTTGGATTTTTTTTGAATAATCAAAACAAACTAAAAATAGAAAAAAAAAGTGTCCTTAAATAATTGAAAGAATTAAATTAGGGACAGTTCAAAAAACACTCACTTCAGAAAATCTTTTATCACCCACACTACAAAAAGTCTTTAGCTTTGTAGGTGAAAAACATGAAAAATAGAGTGTTTTTTGGGGGGAAATAAAATCCTTTTCAATGGGAGATCATTTTTTGAATTTTCTATCACATGTCAATTAACAAGCTTAAATTTTTCAAAATCAGACCAAGCAATTTTTCAAGACTTGTGGAAGGGAGTACAAATATAAACTTTGTCATATTTAGACTTTAGGGGTTTGAAAACTAACTCAGTCACAACAACAAGTTTGGCACTAGACAATTTTTCTAGTTTAGCTTTAGACTAATCTAATTCTTGTTCCAAGCTTTTGTTCTTTTCAACTTCAAAGGCATAATGTGCGTGTGTGTGTGTGTGTGTTTGTGTGTGTGTGTGTGTGTTTTTTTTTTTTTTTTTTTTTTTTTTTTTTTTTATCACATTCAATTAATTTGATTTATTCAAACATAAACTCAATGCCTCTTTTTCAAGTTTAACCATGTTTTGCTTTTCTTGGAATTTCTTAACAATTTTCAAAGAATTAGATAATTCCCCACAGAGAGTTTCACAGACATCAATTAAATCAACAGACTTAGCCCTAAAGGAAACATATCCATTAAATAGAATTGAAGTTTATGCAATAGACTTAACCCTGAATCTACTGCTACTCTCATGTAGTACTTACTAGCATGATGACACATAACTCCGAATCCACGAACTCTTCTACCTTGGATTGTTGCCTATTTGTGACTTTGAGATTTCCACTCAAAGGTTTTTAGATCAGCAATTGTGGTTAACTAATTTCACACAAACTTCTCTATTTGTGACTCTAGGAAATACACTTAAAGGTTTTGACTAGCAACTGCTATAGACTGGATTGATCTATGGCTTCATACAGATCTATAGTATGGCAGCAACAACACGGTGTTGATCTTTCTATATGTGCTATTGAACTCTCACGGGTTGAATAGATGGAGTCTCAAATATACTTTGAAAGTTTCTATTATAGTGAGATTGAGAGAAACTTGGTTATACAAACCCTAGCTACACAAACAATGATTTCTCTCTCTGAAAAACCTCTTTAGTAGCTTATGATATCCTTTAAATACCACAAAAAAAGGACCATGAATTGGGAAACGAGCAAGTTATGGGCTTTTTCGTGTTTCAGATTTTTGCTGATATTGCAATCTTGATCAATCGAACTAAGTGTTGATATTGCAATAAAAAAATCTTGATCGGTCAAGCCAAGTGTTGAGCCAACAATCGAAGTGACAAAAACTTTGTTTTCTTGCTCTGAACTTGATTCTTTCTTGATCGGAACTTGAGTCTTTGTTTTGGACTATAAAATACACCTTTAACATACTCAAGACTCACCAAAAACACTATAAATGGATTATATTTAATCGCAGTTTGTCAACCTAAAAATATGGACTCTACACACATAATATCAGTAACCTCACGGTTGTATCACACAAAGGGTAATATAGAACGTACATGAAGTCACAACACAAACAAACAAACATGCCATGATTGTTTCTGGTTTAATCTCAAGAAGCTGGGGGAAAAAAAAAAGACAATGAAGAAAAACCCATTACAGAAAACTCAATAATTCCTATTCTAAAACTAATAATGCCACTCAAATCTGAAATAAAAGATAAAGCTCAACAAAGAAAGAAAGAGAATATAAACTAGGCATATAGTAGAACCACGTCAATTATAGATGAATAGAAACCCACATTATGTATTACAAAAATAAACCAGGCATATAATAGAAGCCCACATTATGTATTACAAGAGTACCTGAACAGGCCTAAGGCTATCTATTATTCTAATAAAGTTCAATTTAATGGGTTTTTAAACAGGCCTATGAGTGGGGGTTAAACAGGCCTATGAGTGAAATTGTATGCTTTAGTTCTCGGGTCCACTAGATTTCTAATTGGTAGACTAATATTTATTCAAACTTTTTATTGCGGAGTTTTAATGAAGCTCTTCCAATAATATTCAGCAAACTATTCTTGGTAAAGTTTTAATGAAGCTCTTCCAAAACCAATGCTTGCACAATCAGGATGTATAATATTCAAGTGAATCTGTACATAATAATATCAAGTACGTGTGGCTGACAGCCTAGTGTGTGTGGCCAATTGCCAAATAAGGTTTGATCAATATTTTTGAGAAAATTTCCTAACCCCCATATATAGAATGAAAAAAAATTTGCATGTTAAAGAGGCCTAATAATTCTTTCACATTCTAATTTTTTATATGTTATTATTAGAATAAATTATACTTTACATGCCTAAAATATTTTTATGCTTGATTTTAGTACCACAAATTTTTTAAGTTCAACTTTAGTCCTTAAAATTTCAAAAGGGAAAGTTTGGTCCCTCAATCAATTATTCAGTTTACATTACCCGCAAATATGTTAAGGTGCACCTCGTTTTTTAGGAACCAAATTGAACCAACCACTTAATTAATAAACAAAGTTGAATGAAACCCCATTTATGGAGGGAAGAAATTGATCTCTTTTTGAAATTTTAGAGACCAAATCCAACCTTTTTTAGATTTAAATGACCAAAATCAACTTACAAAATTTTATGGATCAAGTATATAATTTACCCTTAATATTGCTTTAAAACCAACTTACAAATTTGAATTTCTTAAAAACATATGCCAAGAAGGTTGATTTAGGGGAGATGAACTTGAGAAGGTTTTTGATAGAGTGGAGGTAAAATCAAGATAGGATGTTTTTGATAGATTGAGAAGCATACGGTTTAGGGGGAGACAAGCTCACAATTGCCATAATCAAGTCGTTCAAGCTTGGTTTCAATAGTTGATTTTTCCCCACCATGATTGCTCGAATCAAGTTGTAGATGAGCTCATGATAGAAGATGAAGACGAAGATAATGGCAATGATAGTTGTTTCTTTGTTGAGATGACAAAGGTGAAGGCATAAATTTCCACCCAATGTTGAGACCTTCATTTTTGCTGTGAGGTTTCAATATTTTTGTGTGATCACCTTTACTTTCTTTTTATTCATCTATTTATTTGAAGTAAACTTCCCCATTATCTTAAACGTCTTACTTTGTTCTAATTCTAATAAGATTTTGAGCTTGATACTCACCTCTTTGTTAGTGAGACTTACTAAAATGATAGCCAAATACTCCAACATTCTATTAAGGGTAGGAAAAGGGAATAGTAGGGATGAGAGAGAGGAATTGAGGCTTTAATGGTTTGGAAATTAAGGTACAAGAGGAGGAAGTGATTCAGGGATTTATAATTTATTACATATTTGTTGGTTTAAAGCATTCACACAATTTTAACTAAATTAACATAGAAAACTCCACTTTTGATGTATTAACAAATAAACACCTGTTCGGGGGCCTTTTTCGGTTGCTTGGCCACGAGTTATCCACTGGATTAGTGACTTTGCTAGGCCCGGGTTGTGTTTGGAGAGTTGTGTCCAGAACTTAACATTGGGCCACGTGGTCCAATGGCTACCGGCGTATTTTTAAGCCTACAAAACCATTAAAGCCAAAGTCTAAGAATCATGATAATGGTTGAACAAACATGTTATATGTGTTTGATATAATGGCTTTGATTAATAGTTGTAATAGTAGTTGAAATAAAGTAATATGTATTTAAAGGTGAAGTAATCGTATATTCAATGATGTAAATTTAAAGATATGGAAGAAAAGTCACTTATCTCTGATGGTTTGTAGCCCCAGCGGTGTAGCATCAGTGAGTAGACAGCATCCCAACAGAATGACTCCAGTGGTAGAGGGACAGTTTGCCATGATAACTTCAAGATTGAAGGGGGAAAATGGGTGCAACTGGTGGAAAAGAGAGTATGTCTAGCTATGTGTAGGGGCTGGTTAAGCTTGCCCCTCTTATCATGCATTTGAATGAGTTTCCTCCTTGACAATGCTCTTTTGGTTGTTGTAAATTTATGAATAGTGTTTCCTTCCATGAGAAGAACTTTTATATGAAGTATTTGTGCCTTCTAAGAGAAGGGCTTTATGTAAGATAGATTTGTGCCTTCCATGAGAAGGGCTTTGATATGAGATCTTGATGTCTTCTAGGAGAAGGGCTTTAATATTAGAAGTTCGTGCCTTCCATGAGAAGGGCTTTCATAAGATAGGTGGAGAAAAGTATTGAGATGTGTTTATGGGCAGCAAAATAGTAGAATTTCAGAGTGAGAGAGTATGAGAGTGGAGTTTAGAAGGGTTGTGGTGTGTTATATGTAATGGTGTAGTAAGTGTGTATGAGATTGCGTAAGAAAAGTGAAGAAAGAGATGTTTAGAGATATGGGCAGCAAGATATATGTATTTTCAGAATATGGAGAGTGAGATAATGAGTATAAGAGAGTAATAGTATTGTAGTGTATTTAGCAAAACTGCTGGGATTTTTTGCTGGAGGATGTATAAGGGCTTATAAAGGGCATTTATGGGTTAAGGGCTAGAGAGTTTAGTTTCTAATTTGGGAACTAAAAACCCAGAAGCTCAGTACTTCATTAAGAGCTTAAGAAGATAATTAGAGGGAGAGAGAAGTTTATGAGAGAGATCTTCTCTATTGGTGTCCCCCCCCCCCCCCCCCCCCTTTTAAGGTGTTGATGGGGTGTTCTTTATATAGCTAAGCTTAATGGGATATTTTTAGCAAAGAATATCAACCACAATCTGTCTCAACTAGCAATGAATCTTCAGAAAATCTATCCTAAGATTTGGCCAAAAATGGTACGTTTTGGTTTAAGGTGTTCTTGCTGTTTTGGGTAAGAGCTGCTGGGGAAAGAGCAGTAGAAAATGAAGGTATTTTGGCAAGAAAAAGATAGTTACTTTAGTTGGTTTTGGTTTTAGTCAAATGTGGAAAATTAATAATGCTAAGGCTGTTGGGTCAGCTATTACATCTGTTCTGAAAAAACTGTCCCTACTGTCAGGAAAAGCTGTGACAGCTATCATGAGACAGCTATCATAAGATAGCTGTTACTTTGGGTAGAAGTAGATGAGGTTAGCTGGGTGATTTCAAACTGTTGGAGAGGACATGCAGTATTTATTTCATGGATTTGGCTAAAAATGGTAAGATCTCTTTCAAGGGTATCTTGCTATTTTGGGTATAGTAGCTAGTTGCTGGGATTTCAGCATTAAATGACTGATGATATCACTTCCAGCCAGGTGTCAAGTCCTGAATACATTGCTGGGGTTCTGCTGGAAATGTTTCCTTTTTGGGTGTTTGTGTTTTTGGTCCAAGGTTCCATTACAACACGTTTTTAGTAAGTAATAGAATGGTTGGTTGATAGTTAATGAAGCTTTAGAGATCTAGTTAAGGTCTCATTGTGTTGTAACTTGATCTTGGTGAACAAGAAGAGCATTTAATGCTCTGCTCTGGTAGCTGGCAGCTGGCAGAGAAATATATGGTCTAATTGTGGCAGGCAACAGCTGGGTATTAGAGATATCATGAATATTTTATATATTTGGAGATAACCAATCAAATTAGGCCATGTGTTTGAGTTGGATTTTAGCTGAAAGTAGTAATGTAGTTTATGTAGAATAGTATAATGAAGTTTCTAAATTTGTATAGCAACAGTTGAGGATTGAATGAACAATTATTTTCTTAGCATTTAGATGGCTGAAGATATTGAGTATTTGTCATGTGATGAATGTTAAGTTTTAGGGAAAAAAAAAAGCAATGGGGAGCATGGTTTTGAAACCCAGACCGTTCATTGAACCGTAAAAGAGAGAGGTTCAAGATTTTTGAGGTCAAACCAGGGTCGAATCATGATGACGTCATAATTAATTTAATAATTATTTTAAATATACTAAATTAATATAAATACAAAATTTGACTAAAATAATCCCTAAATAATTATAAAAATCTATATTTCAAATGTATTTTTTATATCATAACTTTCATAAGATAAATAAAAAAATTAAATTCAAAGCAAACATAATAAACAAACAAATATATAATTAAATGCATAACAATGTCAAGGTTGATTTGCCGATTATAAAAAACATAGTTGATATATTTAAATCACTAACCAAACCAAATAGTAAACCATTGCTATCAATTTTAAATCTAATATAAAATATTATTAAAATATTAAAGAGGACAGTTGATGAAGCTTAAGTTACTGTGGTAGTAGTGCTACAGTGGTAATAGGTAATAGTGCTATATCAATCTCATCAAAAAGAAATGGATAAATAAATATATCAATACTTATGTGATCTGACGTTTGTGGTACACGATGGGCGAGAAAGTGAAGGCGTGTTTTACTAATTATAAGTGATTAATTGATATTGGTTCAAATTTGAACTTAACATCAAGATTATTTTTTTGCTTTAATAATAACAATCAGTAACAATTTACCACTTAAAATTTGTTATAATAAGTTATGAAAATACTGTGGATATCTCATTTCTCTTTTAAATTTCTTATACTTTTCAAAGAGAAATGATATGCCCACAACATTTTTACAACAAATTCTAAGTGGTAGGTTATTACTGGTTGTTATTGTTGGGTTAAAAAAGTAATCTCAGTGCTAAAATTAAATTTAAACCAATAACAACTAACCACTTGTAATTTGTTATGAAAATATTGTAAAAATATTGTGGATGTAGCACTTTTAAATTGCCTAAGTACATTCCGTTTTTCCTTTTTTTGTTTCTTTTATTTTTTTCTTCATTTTTTCTCCACTGTTTAATTGATTGATTTATCTCCACCACCATTTATAATTCTACATCTTTATCACTTTTTTTTTTTTTTTACTAGTATCTTAAATTTTTCTCATCCACCCATTTAAAAATTTTACCTTCCCAATGCCTCTTTTACTTTCCCAATGCCTAGTTGCCTACACGTTTCTTCAGGGAACTCTTTCTCTTTTTTGATGAACACTCTTCTCTCTTTCTTCTTCACAAATCTCCTCAGTCCTCTCAAAACTCTTTCTTTGCTCCTTCTCAGTCTCACTCACGGAAACAATCATGGGTTTTGATTTTTTGGTCAAAAACTCTTGCAGAGCATTGTGTTGTCACCGTGCAGTGGCTGCTCCTTTCTTCTTCTTTTCTTTCTTTTTTTTTTTTTTTTGTCAAAAAAAATTTCACAGAAGCACTCATTGCCAAAAAGAAATTTTCGCCTGAAACTATCCAGAACATTGATGCGAGTTCAACATTTGACAGAATGTTATGGTTGAAGCTTCAACAATGGTGATTTGGTGCTGTGAGTCTGTAATATTTTTATTTTTTAAATAAAAATAGCTCTGACTTGAACCGTGAAAACCGCTCACGGTTCTCAAACCTGAACGGTTCAATCGCGATTTGAATGGTTCTCTACTTTTCTTACTTAGAACGGTTTACAGGGATAAAAGAATCGTAATAGTGAGAGGTTCGAGGTTTTTCCGGTCGGACCGTACGGTCCAGTCCGGATTTCAAAACCTTGATGGGGAGTATTATTATTTTAAATGCTATGTGATAAGAGATGCTTACCAAATTTTACCCGCTACACACGAACTCGTCAGAGTTCAGGGTGTTGAAGAAGACACGCCAGGCAATATGTTTCTTTTATCAACTTTGAACCACTAGAACTTTACTAAACATATCTCTTGGCCCTCCAAACCACAACTTCCAAAGTTTCCCCGAAGAGCCTCATCATAAGCCAAAGCTAAGATGACGTACCTTGGGTTTTGTTATTGTTTTGTGTGAATATGGGCTTTTGTTGAAAAAGCTGCTTTCCATGAATATGAGAAGGGTAATATGGGTCATGAGCTTTGAATCATTGTGTGAGCTCAATCCATATGTTGATGTTGATGATATCATAGGTTATGATCCCAATTGATGAAAAGAAAATATCGACCATGAATCCGCCTCTTGAAGTAAGGATCTCACGGGCCATGTGAGCCCAATCCATGCAGTTGAATGAAATATGAGCTTATTTTGGGCTTTAAATAGATTTATCCAAAAAATCAATAATTTGTTGATGTGGCATTGGTTGCCAATGAAGTAGTGCCACGTGGGGCGAAAAAAGAGTCCTCAACAACACCTAAATTAGCTTTAATCTTTATCTCTACTAAATTCTAATAATAATTTTTCTCTCTCTTTTCTCTACTTCATTTCTCTACTCATTTCAACCAAAAAGACAGACACCGTTGTCACACAAACCACCCAAACTACCATTCATACTGTCACTTGAAACCACCAAATGATTCTTAAAAATAGAGTTGTTGGCCAAAAAGACAACACCATTGCCATTTGCAATTACCAAACCCATAAACAAACAAATAATATAGATCAAACTCATAAATTATATTCGGCCACGAAGGTCTAATCAAGGAAGTTAATAAAAGTACTGAAATCATCCAATACAATTAGTAATCATCCTACTAGTCATTCCACCAATACAAAAACACATTCAAATAGTACCATTCTATATATCAAACTTACTGGTGAAAATAGGCCATTTTAGCTGGTAGATCAGTATCGAACTGATATCTCATCTATGTTTCTCTGTCTTCTTTTTATTAAGTTTTTATTTTTTTTTTAATTTTTTTTATTATTATTATAAAACTTTTATTGTTTTTTCCACTTGATGTGAATGCAACTTTTCAAACTTTTGTTGTTTAGTGTGAATGATGTAAATAAATTAAAAGAAATTGATTTAACTTTTCAAATTTTGTCATTTAGTGTGAGTATCTCCACCCAACATCACATTGATATATCAAATCAAGTCGCCTTATTGATATATCAGGTCATGTGATCAATGGTCTTATTAATATATCAAGTAATGTGGTCACATGGTCTTCTTATTTTTATTGGTTTAGGCCTGATGTCATTTTAAAAACTCTTAAATTTTAACAAATTATTGAAACTTTGACTATAAGCTTATGATTTCATATACTTACCTAAAATTGTGTTTGGATATTTGTAAGACCTCTGTTGAGGTAAAATTGGAATTTTACTATCCCTTGAATATGGGGCTCAAGTTAGTCACCCTATGCCTCGTAGAGAGTCCAAATAGGAGTGAGTGGAGGACAACATCCTCTACCGGCCTTTCTGTATTGTGGGTTGGAGAACTAATCATATATCAAGTAGCATTGAATAAGATTGATGGTGAATGAAATAATAAATACAAAATGCGATTACTACAACCATACGATAAAAGAGGCTTACTTAGTCGACCTCCATGGCTAGGGGTGGTCATTGAGGTACAATCTTCTTGGTAGTAGGTCTACTATGTTCTAAGCCATTAAGCATGGACTCACTATTCATCCAAATTCCAAATTAGGGCTCTAGATTGTTAAGTCCCACAATATTCAAATCTAAAGAAAATAAGACAATTTGGATCTGAATATCTGGATACTTGATCTAGCCTCCAAGCTGTAAGTAGCTTTCTTGATCAATCTCCACTTTTAGTTCTAAAAAAAAAAAGATCTTTACTTTGAGTACTAGTATTTTTTATTTATTTTTGGGATAGAAAGTGCTAGTTTTTTTATTTATTTATTTTAATTTCGAGTACTATTTTATATATAAAGAGACAAACACTTTCATGATTTCATCACATATTTTAAGTAGGACAAAATTTAACTACAAAATTAGTTGTTGCCTAACTGCCTAAGGCTACAACCTTACTCAATAAAATAAACATTATTACATATCTTGAAAATCTAACCATTGAATTGTATGTTCTTTACGCTCTTAATACATATGTCAAATTTTGTATCACTTGGATATAATTTATTATATAATCTATAATCTCATATTTTATGCATAATTTTAAATTATATAAACTTGCAATTTAAACAATTTATTGATGACATAGCTATTAACTTTTAATTTTCTAGAAATTTGCAAGAATGGAGAATATATGAAAAATATGTAATTCAATTGTGGATTTGTCAAAATTCACTTTCAATAAAAAAAAAATATTGAATAAAATTTTAATTTTAAACTGCAATCAATTTTATAACTAAAACTTATTCTTTCAAGGGTTATTATTTGATATAGATTCACAAGCAGCAAATCATTGTAAATGCTTTATTTTTTATTTTATTTATAGTCACTTTTTGTTAGATTATTCATTGTTCTAAACTGTGATGGGCATGGCGACATGACACCTATATCACTCACTCCATGGACCAAAATGAGAAAAAAGCAAAAATGTAGGGCAAAATCGAGAATAAGGTTAAGAAACAAGGGACAAAGCAGGCACATCACATTTAAAATTGAAAATGTAAGGGTAACTTTCCAAAACTTCCTTTGTTCTTTCTTCCCCACGTTTGCTTTAAACACAAGTCCCAAACGGTCCAAATTCCACCAAGGAAACTGA
Source organism: Quercus robur (assembly GCF_932294415.1). Classification (NCBI taxonomy): domain Eukaryota; kingdom Viridiplantae; phylum Streptophyta; class Magnoliopsida; order Fagales; family Fagaceae; genus Quercus; species Quercus robur. Next base: position 21,826,410 of record NC_065540.1, on the reverse strand, counting down.
AAGCTAAAAAAAAAAAAAAAAGGCAAAAAAGATCACAACAGTTTATGTAGTATCTTATATTGAAGATTCAGAAGAAGATCTCTCTTAGTTATGGCTATGTCCAAAGTAGAAGAAGAAGAGACAGAGAGGCTTGTTATGGGCACTACAAAAGTGGTGTACTACTTAGAACCATTGATGTCAAAAGAGCTTCTCTGCAAATCCCCTGACAAGTCATCGGCTTCCGACTTCGACTACGCGCAGAGCTCAATATGGTCCCCTTTGGTCCCTCGGGCTTACAGTACCATGGACTTGGATTCTGATTTTGAAGATTTGGATTTCATGACACCCACAAATAGAAAGATCTCATCTGGTGGTGGTGCTATGGTGTTGAGCAACGAAACCAAGTTGAGGAAAGTCACTTACAACATCAAGAAGAAGCTCAACATCAATCTTAATCTTAATGTTTTGAAGATGAAGCACATGCACAAGAACAAAACCAAGGCATCTGAGTTCTCCCCAACTCCTCTAAAGCCCACTTTTACCTGTTTCCCACACACCACAAAGGTATTTCTATTCCTATTTCTTTCTAGAGAATTTCTATTATTCTATTTTCTTTATTTCTATATTTTTTTAATCTGAAATTTTGAGATAATTAACCTGAAATTAATAAGCCCTTTTTAGAGAAAAAAATTGTTGGAAAACTTTGTCTCTATTGAGTGCAATTTACTTTTTGGTTCATCATCTGATTAAAAACAAAATACAAAAAAGCATTTTTCTTATCATATTTTACACTGTTCATTACAGGCTTGGACTAAGGCGTTGAAAGCTGCCTCTAAACATTTCAAGAAAAAGAAGAAGAAAGATCCCACGGCCCATGTGAAGCTCTCCAACAATTTGAGAGATGCGAATATTTCAAGATGATTATTCAAATGGAAATTTCTCTCTGTTTTTCTTTTTGGTCAATTCATTCAAATCTGTATTGCCCTTACAGCAAGCAGGTACACCGTACAATACTATCATGTTATTCAAAAAGTGTTAAACTTTTATTAATTCTTGTAATGCATAATATTTCAAGGCCTTTCATTCCTATTATGAAGAGGAGAATGGAAACTAAATAAAAAGATTGAAATAGTAACGGCTAGTTGGGGTTGCGTGGGATGAAAGTATTCCTATGAGTCGGTGATAACAAAACAGAGAGTGAGAGTCTCTCCGTCTCCGTATGGGAGTCGGAGAGTGATGTACTGATGTATATATATATCCCACTTAGGCAAGAAAAAACTAAACGCAAAAATACTTTCCCTTGAATATTTCAGTACGCAATAATACTCTCTCTTGAAGATTTCAGTAGTCATGGCTATGGCTATGCTTTTGGGTTTAGATGCAAGAACTCGTGTGGCTATGGGGTTAGATGCTAACCCTCGAATGGGTTTGAAGAGGACTCTCTCTTCTGCTTCTTCTTCTGGGTTTCCTTCAAAGCAGCAAGATGATGGCGACAAGAAGGAAGCGATCTCAACGTTGTCTTCTGCTGCCAGTAATATTGCCGAGAATGGTGAAAAGAAAGAGAGGATTGTGGTCAAGATTAATTTGGCTGCATGGCGGAAAAGGAAAGCGCAAAAGGAGGAAGAGGAGAAGAGGAAGTCATTGGAGTTGAAACTTGAAGCATCAAAAAGAAAGCTACAACTTGGATACCAACAAGTTCAAAAGGCCAAAAGAAAGATTCAGTTGGTGGATTTGAGAGACATCCCTAAGCCTGAGCCAGAGGTTAATCTTTCCAAGAAATCCAAGTTCCATCACCGACATTGATGATCTACATGTTTGATGATGATTCTTTTTGTATATGATTTTTGAATTCTTTGTACTTAGTTCATGAAGTAATGAAAGATGATAGTTTTACAATTTTAATTTGTTACGGTTTGAACGTATATCATTTGTTAGTATTGAATGCAAGTCTATCCGACTCTGACTCGGAGTGAACAATACGGAGGGATTTTTATTTATCATTTACATATGTGAGAACCTTTTCCTTTTTATTTTTTTTTGAAAGCCTTTTCCTTTTTATTTGAACCTATTTATTTGAGAACCCTTTTTTATTTTTTATGAGAGAGGTGGTTTCTTGTTCTAAAGGAGAATGGAAAGCAATTCAAGAAAAGTCTGAGAATGAAGGTTTTATAATTCAAAAAACCCCCAATCCCTGAAATCGGTATTTCGAATCACAACATTTTTTTTTCTTTCTCCCCATTTTACCCTCACTTTTACATTTATTACTCATACGTGTCACTTATTTTTTTAATACAAATATTTATTTTATTTATTTTTACTTCAATTTCAATACACCAGAGAAGAGAGCGAGAGAGAGAGAGAGAGCTGCGAAAACAGAATATAGGGTTGGTGTAGGCAGGAATGGGGGATGATGGGTTTCAAAATTATTGTTTGGTGGTGATAGTGGACTATGCCAATTTGGTAAAAGCAACGGGCAATGGTGGTTCAGATGCCAATTTGGTGCTGAATGTGTTTTCTATTGTGATGGAGCATTTTTAGCTCTTCATGTTAAGTTTAGATACTTGGTTTCTTCTTTGTCTTTGTGGGATTGTTTATACCCAATCCCCAATATTTGATTTAAGATCTTAGATTATTTTTTGTTATAATTCTAATTAGGATGCTATTAACTCCTTTTGTTTTTTCAGTTTTAACTTTTAAGTTGCAAGAATTTTTCGAAACTCTATCTGTGGAGATCTTTTCCCTCAATAATGGAATGAACAGTAAGATTGGGTTCAAGACCCATGGAGTGTGGGTGTACCTTATCAATTAAAATAAATAAATAAAACTACAATGTGTTTTTATTTTTATTTTTATAGATGCAATAGAAAAATGATGAAATTCTTCTATTTTGAACTAGGAAGCATGGACGCTAATATAGGTATAGGTACGACATGGTGACATAAGTAATTTTTGAAAAATTACACGGCAATGCACCCCAATGAAGTGTTCGTGCTTCCTAGTAGTTTTGAACTTGGTGTAAAACCACATATCATATGTAAGTCATTACTACCAGATTTGTCCATTTCCAAGTGGAAATAGTGTCTTGCATATGCTGGCTTGGTAGTTCGTAGGGCATGGAATGATGAATCTATCTTTTGCTAGTGCGTGGTTTGGGAGCAAGTTTCATTGGATAAATATTATTATAGTATGGTTATAGTTGTTAAGATTTTGATAATGATTTTGTGTCTTGGATTTCTCTGTTAGCGAAAAGAATGATTTAAATCAAAGGATTATAATGCTGCTCCCTTCAAAATTTTGAGCCTACTAGTACACAAAAATTGTGTAGTTTAATATGAACATGTCCCGAAGGGTTATTTTATTCCAACTTCTACTAGATTTATTGAAAATACATGTGTCCTTCATCTAGAACAAGTTGTCATGTTGTTGGCCCCAATTCTTTATGGTATTGCACACCATTCAATACCTCTAAAACAAACAAAGGTTCCTACATTTTATATAATACATTGAGGAGCCATAGCTGACCCCAAAATTTTGGGACTAAGCTTTGTTGTTGATTTTGTTGCTGTAGTTGTGACATATTGATTGGTGGTTGGTACAGGATTTACCCGTTATGGATTTAGGTCCTGTAGATTGCAGTGTGTTAACTAGACAGAATACATATCTCTTCACAGATATGTGGAGGGTCAAATTGTGATTTTGCTTTCCAATAGCAATTAATAATCGAGGATAATTATTCTCATAAAAGAGGATGATGCTGATAAAAATAATAATAACAAATTTATTGGTAAATTGTCATGACAAGTGCTTGGAGTCAGTCGTCAATATTATTTAATGCATTTTCATTTTAGGTACTGTTTTGTTTATGTGATTTTTTATAATGATAAAGATTATATAAAAAAAAAAAAAAAGTTAAAAGGGTTGTGACATATTGATTAAGTGGGTGGTGCAAGATTTATCAGCTATGGATCCAGGACCTACAGATTGTAGTGTGTTAACTAGACAGGATACACATCACTCCACAGGTTTAGAGAGGCAACATATGATTTTACTTTCTAGTAGTAATAATAATCAAGGATAATAATTCTCGTACCAAAAATTCCAATATACTAGTAATTTGAACAATAATAGTGCAGTAATAAATAGTACTTGATACACAGACCCCAGATCAGGTTAATATACTTGTGTATCATATAATTATAGCAGTTTTGTTCTGAAATTATGATATTGATATGGTGTTCCATGTTTACATAGGTGGTCTGGCAGTGGCAGCCATATTCAGAAAATGTCATTGCAGGGCTGCCTAAGTATTGTTTAGCTGGGCAAGACATGGTGTCTCCTTTGATATGCTTTCACATGGTGGAGCTCCATCAACCGGATCTAGTATTGTGCCAGTTTGATCTTCAGCAGGGTATACCTGTTGCTTGTGACACTCGTGTTGACTTGCATGAGATTGATTTGGAACGTATATGTCACTTGTCTGATCAGAAAGCGATACAGGAAATAGCCTGTGATGCACTCCAAGCATTGTGTGACCATCATGAATTCTTGAAACCAAGAGTAGAACCTGGTCCAGACAGGGGCGGCTCAACAAATTTGGAGGCCTAAGGCGATATATTTAAATGGGGTCTTTTTGTTATCACTTAAATAATATTTAACTAGTATTTAATATCATAATTTTTTATAACAAAAATCTATCCTTTTATTTTGTAATATGCTTTTTTTTTTTTTGGAAAAATGCTAAAGATATAACAAATTTTATTAAAAAAAGCTTTCAAACGATGTAGAAATGAATGCGATTAGTGATATTTCAAGAAGATAATAAACAAGTATTTAAATGAATGATGTTAGGGATATTATAAATTTTACAACATGAGGCTTGCAAAGATGTATCATTAATCACAAAAAATAATTCAAAGATGCATTTAATAGGTTATTGTCGCCCACATATCATTTTAATTGTCACATCAATTTATAAAATTTTCAAGTAAAATTAATAATATTTCTAGCATTTTTCTATCTGAATTATTTCTTGCGATTAGTGACACATATATTTGTAAGGGAAAATGATAGAGATACAAATTCTTTTACAAAAACTTTTACAAATTAATGATGTGAAGAATGATTATAGATAAATAAAAAAAAAATGATTTTATTGGTGGGCCCAGATGAGAACCAGTAAAAAGTTGGTTATAACAACCGTTTGTAAAAATATTGTAAAATAGTTTGTAAAACTATAGCATTACTCTATTTGTAAGACCCATATATTTAAAGTTGAATTGTCTCTAACATTCCTCAATATTTTGAGAGTTCTTCAAAGTAGAGAAAAATGATCAAACTAATTTTTTTTCCCTATATCTCCATTTTTTTAAAATATATAAAAATTTGCCCCAAAATTTGGGGCATAGGGGCCCTAGGCGGTTGCCTAAGTGGCCTAGGGCCGGCCCTGGGTCCAGAGGCAGTAGAGTTAGTCAATGCCATCCATGTCTACATCGGCAATGCCATTTGAACATGGGTCACAGTAACCTGAGTAAATGTTTGTAATAATTGTTTGTCTTAGAGTAAATGGAGTAAGCTATGCTCCATACAAAGAGTCTTGTAAGTTATAACCAGTTCTAGGTCTTTACTCTTTATCTCAGAAGTAGTATAGCTTTGGATTTAGTGGCCAAACTCATGTGAGCTTAAAGCTTAAAGCTTTTATTTCTTGAGGTTGATATGCTTGTTTTCTGGCTCCTTTTTTGTGTTACACCATCTTGTTACAATGTCCTGAAGTAAAACTTGCTTTGAAATTGCTTCAACAAAGCTGTACTGTGCTACTTGACAAAGCTTCAGGTTTTTAAAGGAGTATGGTAGAGGTAGACAGGTGCAATACTTGTTATCAATTTGTTATTTCATTTCTCTATTGAATTTTGTACTTCAATTGGGGGCTGTAATGTAATTCAATTGCTGAATTTTTAGACCACAGTAGTGAATATTTGAAATTCTTTAAAGGCCATTTGATTGGGATGATTTTAGGAGAGATGGAGAAGGGGAGAGAAAAGTGGAAAGAAAGCAATATTTTGATGTGTTTAATTAGAGAAGAAAATGGAAAGGAAAGCTAGTGGGGTTTCAGTGTTTTATTTTCTCCCCGGCACACCAAAATGCTACCCCCCAATTTAAGGAGAAAACTCAAGAAAATGGGAACAAACCGGTCTTGCCTTAAAAAGACCAAAATAACCATTTGTTGTCGTTTTTGTTTTTACCACATGTTTCTTCTTTCCATTTTTTTTTTTTTTTTTGTTACCTTTCATTTGTTTGTCTTTTTTATTTCATCCATTTTTTCCTCTTTTGTTTTGGATTTTTGTGTGTATATATATATATATATATATATAATTTTTTTTTCACCCGTTTTTCTTTCCTCATTTGTTTTGTTTTGTTGTTTTTTATTCTTTAATCTGCTTTTTCCCTCTTTTTTATTTTTATTTTTTATTTTTGCATTTTTATACTTTTTTTTTTTTTAATGAAGTGCACATCTATACACAATTTTTTAATAAATTTATAATTTATTACTTTTTTTAATTTAGTAAGTGCATGAAAGTAAATTTATACAAACTACATTTTTCATTCTCTTAATTTTCTTCTCAACTAAACAAAAGAGTTTTTATCCTTCCATTTTTCCATCCTCCAACCAAATACCACGAGAGAAAACTAAAATTTCTTCTATTCTCCTAATTTTCCATCCCCTCAACATTTTTTTATCTTTTTATTTTTCCACTCACGCAACCAAATGAACCCTAAGGATGCTTGCATTTGAGCAATCCTTCCTTCGGATAAATATTCATTTTACTTTTAAAAAATATATAATGAAAGCATTCCATTCTGTGTATAACGGTTAATTTTCAATTCATGACAAGTGGACATTCTCACTAGAATCACTTTTCAAAATACAATGGTAGCTAAACCTACTCACTGCTCCTCTCATTACAATCTTGTTTTCTTTTTTCTTTTTCTTTTTTTGGCTACTTTAGGAGCAGGACTATACATGTGGATCGAGCCTGGACTCTCCCAGTTGGGAGAGCCAGACATGTCCACTAAGCTAGAGGCTCAAAAACCTCTCATTATAATCATAGTACACAGTATCTGGCTAATCACATACTCATCACAACTGAGTATATTATAAAGCCTCTACTTTGCAGATATCCAAGAATCACATACCATAACATCATGAAAGTGTCTCTTCAATGTTCATAGTTTTAATGGATAAAGGGGCTCCAAACCTCTTCCCGTGCCTAAGTGATGGCGTTACAAGGACATGGGGAGAGCCGGAGAGGGATGGCTCTCCTTGATGCTAGTAATCACGTTGACCATTTTCTGTGCTTCTTTCAATGACCGAAAGAGAACAGTTTTCTTTTTCTCTAATCTTGGACTTGCCTCTAGGTGGAGGGCAGATGAATAAAATCTCTCTCTATCCGGGACCTAGGCTTAGGTGCCATCAAATAACTTGTTAGTCAGTAAAGCCTACGGCAGGTGTTGCTGTTGGTACAAAAAGTAACACATTTTCAATGATAATCATGATTTGCATAATCCAACAAACACACAAGTTATTAAACATTATCAAACATTGTCATAATTTGTTATAGTCTTTACATAGCATTGTCATTACATTTACTCATTTTCTGCCCATAATAATTTTACAACCATTAACTATTAACAGAGGCAAGGAAAACATTCCCTAACTGCAGATCCTAAAAAGTCCTAAGTTAGATACATAAGTCCTTTTCCCTTACTGCATGCCCGGGTCTACAGGAGCAGGGGATCTGGATGAACTATAGCTGTGCACCCAGCCCCCTCGAGGACACTAGTAAGCATGAGCCTGGGATTCAAACTTGGGACCTCCACCTCCCAAACCCATAGGAGTGAGCCTATGACCACTAGACCAACCAACCCCCGGTGGTGCTACATAAAGAACCATAAGTCATAACCACCGTCAACTAAATATTAAAACCTGGAAATTCACATTACAAATATAGTCACTTTCACTTAAGATGTGAGGTAGTTCACATTTGTTTTTTTGTTTTTTTTTTTTTCCTTAGAGGCCTTACCTTAAAGGAGGCATATAGAAATGCTTATAAAGTGGCTACATACACACAAAAATCTTGAAGCCTTTAAAAAAAAAAAAAAATTAGTGCTTAAACCAATAATTTGCGCATCCAAAAAACTGCCATGAAGAATTATCATTATTCCATGAAATTACTTGCACAGCTCTTCTCCCACAGTAGTAAAGTCTTCTTTGTTCAAGAAGTTACTGTTGACAAAGAGAGCTGATCTCATAGACGCACTTGTCAAGGAGAACATTTTTTTTTGATAATCACTTGTCAAGGAGAACATAATCAGCTGGAATTTGGGTTTTAGCTATTCATTGAAGTTCTCTCTCTCTCTCTCTCACTGCCCGATGGAATTTATGGATTTTAGGCCAGCCTCTACCCCTTTTCACTCAATATGGGGAGGAAGGTAATTGTCACATGTATCAGTGTATGCATGTGACAATTATTCAGTGACATAGCATGTCCTCTGCCAAGTCACCAGCCTTAATTTATCAGTATCACAACTGAGCAATATAACAGGTCATGTCAGCAAATATGATCAAGTTTAGATTCAAATAGAATACAATTCCCAGCCAAACACAAAATAAAATTCACCAGTCAAAGCGCTGCAAAACACAAAACCCATAGACCCACCACATCATTCCACCTCCACCATGTTCCCATCACTAGAATCGGCATCGTAAGGCAACCCAAAATGGTGATCTAAGAACAAATCAACCCATGAAGCAAAACAAACAAACCCATTTGCCACAAATCGACCAAAACAAACAAAGAAATTTAATCGGAAAAACAAAACAAAGCAAAACAAAACCATGCTCAATTTGTAAATTTGTGAGCTGAATAGTGATAGAGATAAACCACAAGAGGTAATAATTACCCTAAAATAAAACATGTACCAAAAACTAAAAAGTTTCAGTGTAAACAACTTCATAGTGGAGAAAATTTAGAAATTGCTTATTGAGAATAGCAAAGAGAGCAAGTGCAAGCTGACCTTTTGGTTTGCATGCTCTTTCATCCACCAAAACTGATAGGCAAAATTAGACCTTCATTCCTGCTTTAAAAATGGCCTTAAAAATAAAGATCTTTCACATTATCCAAACATGGAGAGAAAAAAATCACAACAAAAGAAAAAGAAAACTGAAGTGCAATATTGATTACTCAAAGGAAAGGAGAGACTAGTGATGGAAAGAGAAGCTCAGACCAGAGGCAACACCATGTAATGTCCAAAGATTAAGTAGAAGAAGAAGGAAAAAAAAAAAAAAAAAAAAAAAAAAAAAAAAAAAAAGCACCAAAACAATCTTGTGGAAAGGGTTAGGAGGTCATTACCTTCGCTAAATTTTGATTTTTCTAGCATATTTCCACCAAATATGCAGCTGGTTAAGCTAGGGGATGATGCTGTGCTAGGCAAGGGTGCCCAAATGCCTTTCTTAGTCTGAAATGAACGGATCATTAGATTGACAAGAAGGTGTTTTGAATTTACATTTTTCCCTTCGTTTATTTATAAGTTTTCCATTAATGAGGTGGTGTATCTCTGTGATTTTGAGAATAAATTCCAAAAACAATCTGAAAACACCATTATGGGGGTTCTGAAAACTTTTTTTCCACAGTTCTTTCTGAGGTAAGTCTTCCAAAAACAGTTTTTGTTAAAACCCCTTGGCAAACACTTTTTTTTTTTTTGGGTAATGGTTTAACTTTTTTTAAAGTGGAAAACAGTTATTTGAGAACTATCCCAATCAGGCCCATAACTACGCAGACAGAATTTGATGAGAGAAGTCGTTACAAAATATCATGCTCAATATTGTGTGCCCACCTCCAATCTTCTTCAGGTTTCACAATCACTGGTACCAGAATTGAATCAGGTCCAGTGCAAATAAAGTAGTCCTTCCAATCTTTCTCTGACATGGAGGTTGTGCAAATAAAGTATATAAATGTCTTCAAAACCCATCCATATAACCCTGAAGAAGAGTTCACTTCCCTAAATGTGCAACAATCAATTAGAAAAAAAATAAAATATGAGTATACAGTATTCATCTCTACTGAAAAAAAAACACGGAGTTTCATTTCATCTACTTTTAGCTCATAAAAGTTTAATAGCTGACGGAAAATGTAGTTGAACATAAGCCTGTAGATGAAAGCTAGATATGTGGCATAAATTTATCAGTCCAGTTCTTTTCTTTCCCAGTGTTTTCTGTTCCAAGGCAGTTGAATTAGACATCTGTACTTATAATTCCTCAAACACGACAACTTCCACAGCACCCCAAGTTTTTAATCAATGCCGGTATTTTGATTGTTCAAGGTATTTGATAATTTTTAAAATCTTATTTGTCACAATGAAACACTTAAAAGAAAGACAGACAGCCCAAAGAAGGCTGACTGCAGTGGACAAAAGAAACTTAGCATCAAACAGGCAAGGAACAAATGGTGTCTAGATGAAAAATTATGGAAGTATTGATGTACAAAGTAGCAATAGTAAAAGAGGTTGAGGTTGGAGTCATACCAAAATCTTCAGGTAAAGGAAACCTAAGTAGAGGGCACAAATCCTACAATGACAATAGATGCATTTTGTAGGCTCCAATGAAGCTCCTCTTCCCTTGATATACTTTCTCATGTCACACTTACCAGTAATCTCTACATGAACAAGTACCACCTTCAAAATGATGAAAACGATATGCATCCCTTACTACAATAGCTCGATTTGAAATCTTTGACACGTACTTAATCCAATTATGGCAATCATTACAGATACGAAGATTCTTAATCACACGTATGGGAATTGAATTAGACAAACTAAGGAGTCCAAAAGTAATTGCTAACTTCTCACTATGAATATATACTGTTGGATCCTTATGGCCTTGCTCTACATCATTCAAAAGGGCATACCGGTCCTGCACATAACCAATATTAGCTGCTTGTTTATTCAAATCTCCTAAGTATTCATATATCTTATCTGCTAGTGGGTGGAGACGGTCACCAACAAAAAAGGCATGAACTGAGTTCTTAATTTCAATCCAGCTACGGCCAGGCTCTTTCTTCACGCCCATATTTTTCATCCTTTGCCTTGTCCTATCCCTAGAGTCCCATTTTCCAGTCACTGCATATATATTTGATAAGAGAACATAAGTGGCTGAGTCTTGAGGTTCTAATTCTAGTAGATGACAGGCAGCAAACTCTCCAATTTCCATGTTTTTATGAACGACACAAGCACTTAAGAGGGTCCTCCAAACCAGAGCATCAGGTTTAATTGGCATATCCTCTATAAATTTCCTTGCATGAATCAAAAAACCAGCCCGACCAAGAAGATCCACAACACATACATAATGCTCAGGTTTAGGCACTAAGCCATGCTCTTTTCTCATTGAGTCAAAGTAGCCAAGCCCCTCATTCACCATACCTGCATGGCTACAGGCTGACAAAACTCCCACAAAGGTAACATGGTTTGGCATCACCCCAAGCTTTTTCATCTCCTGGAAAAAATAGAGTGCTTCAATACCAAATCCATGTTGAGAATATCCTGTAATCATGGCATTCCAAGAAACCTCATTTTTTTCAGCCATTGCATGAAACTCTCTTTTGGCATCATCTATGATACCACACTTGGCATACAACGTGACTAAAACATTAGAAACCTCAATTTCTGAATCATAACCAGTTTTGATAATCATAGCATGGATCTGCTTCCCTTGTTTAGTATTTGCTATATTGGCAGCTGCACTAACTGCAGAGATAAATGTGAATAAATCAAATTCTACTGTAGCTTTTTTCATTTGAGTAAACACCTGCAGTGCTTCCTCACAGTACCCACTCTGTGCAAACCCTGATATCAATGCATTCCATGATATATTATCTTTATCATCAATTTTCTTGAATGCTAAGTATGCTTCTTCTATTCTACCACATCTAGCATAAAGACTAGCAAGTGCATTACCAATTGAAAGATCATCTGAGTAACCACAGACGCAAGATTGAGCATGAATCTGTCGTCCTTGATTGAGTGCTTGAATACCGGCACTTGCACTGATTGCACTTGAAAATCCAATATTATCAGATTGGATCCCTCGATTTTGCATTTCTTCAAAAAGTTTAAGAGCTTCGGCAAACATATCATGTTGCACATAGCCTGCAATCATAGCTGTCCAAGAGACAACATCTTCCTCAGTGAGTTTTCTGAGGATTCCCAGGGCAGTATCAAGTTTTCCATGCTTAGCATACATATCAATAAGCACACTGCAGACATACACATTGAGCTGAAAGCCAGTCTTTATAACTTGACTATGAATCTGCTTTCCTAGATCAAGAGCTCCCAAAGCAGTACAAGTCCTCAGTATACTAGGATAAGTGAATTGATTGGGTATCATGCCTTCAATCTGCATCTGTCCAAATATCTCAAATGAATCACTCAAATTATTTAACTGCCCATAAGCGACTAGCATCACATTCCATAGGACCACATTTTCAGTCTCTGTTGTAAGGAAAAATTCACTGGCAGTATCTATATCTGAGCATTTCACATAAAGATCCAGTAGAGAACGTTCAAGAATAATATCTGAAGACATTCCACCTTTAATTGCATACGAGTGGAGCTGTCTTCCCATATAAAGAGATCCAACAGATGCACATGCACTCAACAAACTTGCAACCGTCACACAATCTGGTTTCAAGCAATCAAGCTGCATTTTCTTAAACAATTCCAGAGATCTATCACTAGACCCACGCTGAGCAAGCCCTGAGATGAGTGAATTATATGAAACCTCATCCCTGTTTTGCATTGTGCTGAAAATCTGTTCCGCAGATATAAAGTTTCCTGAGCGTGAATACAATGTTACAAGAGCGTTGCACACATATGTTTCTGATGAAAATCCCACCTTAAAAACAAGGCCATGAAGCTGCTTGCCCACCTCAAATAACTCTATCTTGGTGCAGGCACTTAGAACACTTGAAAAGATATAAGGAGTAGGGGCAGTTCCTGTTGTCTGTATCTGGCAGAATAGGAAAATACATTCTATCTCATGTCCATTCTGTGATAAGCCTGACATTATTGCCACCCAAGAAACACTATCCTTCAAACATAATCTATCAAAGATCTTTTTAGCAGAATCTATAAACCCATTTTTTGAATACAAATCAATCAATGGATTACATACACGCGTACTAGCACCAAAACCATGATAAGTAATCCTAGCATGAATCTGATGCACATACTGGAAAACAACATTCCCGCCACCACATGCCCTTAAAACTCCAGCAAATGTCATTTCATCCGGAATCACATTCTCGGCTGTCATTCGCTGAAAGAGACCCAATACCCGACCGCTCAACTTGTTCACGACAAACCCATTAATAATTTTATTCCATGAAGACACACTTCTGTCACACATTTCATCAAAAACCTTAACTGCACCATCTAAATCACCGCACCCCATGTAAATATCAATAATTCGGTCACACAAAACGTTTTCCGAATCAAAACCCGACTTCAAAATCTTTCCATGAAGCTTCTGAGCACTTAATAAAGACCCAGAATTGTAACAGCCATCTAAAAGCCATAGATAGGTCTGAACATTGGCACGAATTCCACGCATTTCCATGATATGAAGAAGATCAATTCCCTCCGAGCTCCCATAAGTTTGTTGTTGTGGGAATTCGTCGAACGCATGAGATACGGCAGTGCTGCTAAAACTAGCTAAATTGTTTTTACTGACATTCCCACGAACATACTGCAACAATTTGTATATATATAAAAAAGAAAAAGCAAAACCAGGAATGAGAGATATAAAATAGATTAGAAGCAATATATATATATATATATATATATATGTGGGGTGAAGTCAAGGTGTTACCTTATTGAACTTTGAAGAAGTGCGTTTGAGATTGAGATTGAGAGTGGTTGGGTATTTGAATGCACGCGGGAAGTGATGGAATAAGGAATACGAGAAGGAAAGTGGTGTGAGAAGAAACATGAACATGGAGGATTTCTTGGATTAGAATCACTCACCCACTGCACTGCAGCGTCTATCTAACTTAACTCTCTCTTAGCATTCATGGCCACAACAACCAGTTCAACTGTACAAGAAGAACACGCAAAATCTACGTTTAACTTAAACTGTTGGGGTGGCCGCGGGTACTTAGTTTAGTACAAAGGAAAATAAATAAGTAATAACCATTAAAAAAAAAAAATTTCTTCTTTTACTAAAAGAGTAAGTATTAGTGGATTCAGTTAGCTTAACTAGTAAAGTTCTTTGCTTGTACCAAAAATTAATTAATGTTTTAATCTGATGATAAAAAGTAAGTGGTGAAAAAAAAAAAAAAAAAGAGGCAGTGGAATTTTGGATTGGAAGTTGAAATTAACATATTTTTTTAAAGAAAAAAAACATATTTTTTGACAATTCATGAAGAATAATACAAAGGTATTTCTATTCCTATTTCTTTATAGAGAATTTCTATTATTTTCTTTTCTTTATTTCTATATTTTTTTAATCTGAAATTTTGAGATAATTAACCTGAAATTAATAAGCCCTTTTGAGAGAAAAAATTGTAGGAAAACCTCGTCTCTATTGAGTGCAATTTACTTTTGGTTCATCATCTGATTAAAAACAAAATACAAAAAAGCATTTTTCTTATCATATTTTACACTGTTCATTACAGGCTTGGACTAAGGCGTTGAAAGCTGCCTCTAAACATTTCAAGAAAAAGAAGAAGAAAGATCCCACGGCCCATGTGAAGCTCTCCAACAATTTGAGAGATGGGAATATTTCAAGATGATTATTCAATTGGAAATTTCTCTCTGTTTTTCTTTTTGGTGAATTCATTCAAATCTGCATTGCCCTTGCAGCAAGCAGGTACACCGTACAATACTATCATGTTATTCAAAAAGTGTAGAACTTTTATTAATTCTTGTAATGCGTAATATTTCCAGGCCTTTTCATTCCTATTATGAAATCAATTGCTCAATTTAATCTTTTTCTGGTGGAGGATATGGTGGCAGTTTGGCATTAATATACGTGACAATATCATAGTCATAGATGCCTTAGGCCGCGTAAATTATTGAAGGAGTTTAATTTTACTAGAGTTTTACTGGGTATAGAAGAAATCCTTTTCTATGCTTGAATGAAATTAAATTCAGTTCTTTTAGTATCCTTTTCTATGTAGTTGGAGAATAAAAACTAAATAAAGAGATTGAAATAATAACAGCTAGTTGGGGTTGCGTGGGATGAAAGTATTCCTATGAGTCGGTGATCACAAAACAGAGAGTGAGAGTCTCTCCGTCTCCGTGTGTGAGTCGGAGAGTGATGTGTATATATATCCCACTTAGGCAAGAAAAAACTAAACGCAAAAATACTTTCTCTTCAAGATTTCAGTACGCAAAAATACTCTCTCTTGAAGATTTCAGTAATCATGGCCATGGCTATGCTTTTGGGTTTAGATGCAAGAACTCGTGTGGCTATGGGTTTAGATGCTAACCCTCGTATGGGTTTGAAGAGGACTCTCTCTTCTGTTTCTGCTTCTGGGTTTCCTTCAAAGCAGCAAGATGATGGCGACAAGAAGGAAGCAATCTCAACGTTGTCTTCTGCTGCCAGTAATAGTGCCGGCAACGAGAAGGAAGCGATCTCAACGTTATCTTCTGCTGCTAGTAATAGTGCCGAGAATGGTGAAAAGAAAGAGAGGATTGTGGTCAAGATTAATTTGGCTGCATGGCGGAAAAGGAAAGCGCAAAAGGAGGAAGAGGAGAAGAGGAAGTCATTGGAGTTGAAACTTGAAGCATCAAAAAGAAAGCTACAACTTGGATACCAACAAGTTCAAAAGGCCAAAAGAAAGATTCAACTGGTGGATTTGAGAGACATCCCTAAGCCTGAGCCAGAGATTAATCTTTCCAAGAAATCCAAGTTCCATCACCGTCATTGATGATCTACATGTTGATGATGATTCTTTTTGTATATGTTTTTTGAATTCTTTGTAATTAGTTCATGAAGTAATGAAAGATGATAATTTTACAATTTTAATTTGTTACGTTTGAATGTATCTCATTTGTTAATATTGAATGCAAGTCTATCTTACTCTGAGTCGGAGTGAACAAAACAGAGGGATTTTTATTTATCATTCACAACCCATAAACAGAGAGATTTTTAAGTCAGTTTATATTTATTTCTCATACGTGAGAACCTTTTTATTCTTTTATCTTTTACGAGAGAGGGTTTTTCTTGTTGTAAAGGTGAATGGAAAGTAATTCAAGAAATTGTAATGGCAAGTGTTTCTCTAAGTCTGAGAATGAAGGTTTTATAATTCAAAAAACCCAATCCCTGAAATCGGCATTTCGAACCACAACATTTTTTTTTCTTATTCCCCATTTTACCCTCACTTTAACATTTATTACTCATACGTGCCACTTTTTTTTTTTTTTTTTTAATACAAATATTTATTTTTACTTCAATTAAAATACACCAGAGAAGAGAGCGAGAGAGAGAGAGAGAGTTGCGAAAACAGAATGTAGGGTTGGTGTTGGCGGGAATGGGTTTCAAAATTATTGTTTGGTGGTTATAGTGGAGTATGCCAATTTGGTAATAGCAACGGGCAATGGTGGTTTCAGATGCCAATTTGATACTGTATTTGGAGAAGCAATTCAATCCAAGTCCAAGGTCCCCCAATATTTGATTTTTTTTTTTTAATATATAATATTATTGATTGTGTTTTCTGTTATGATGGAGCATTTTTAACTCTTCATATTAAGTTTAGATACTTGGTTTCTTCTTTGGCTTTGTGGGATTGTTTATGTTAAATAAAATTATTAATATTAGCAACGTGATGTGTTATATACCATGTTGTATATGCTAGAGTGGATGCGGAAGAAGATGCATAGAATAGGAACATTGAGAACACGAGGGTTACGTAGTTCAGCCTTGTCGGCCTACATCTACGGAAGAATCCCTTAAGGGTTACATCTTTATTTTGTAAGAGTGTAGTACAATAACCTGTGTTACAATGAACTCTAACATGAGTATATATAGGCGATTAAACCCTAGACTACTAGTACAAGTATGACTGAGTTTGGGCCTATTACATTGGGCTAATATGTCTAATATATATCTCTAACACCTTCCCTCAAACTCAAGGTGGAAGCTCAATTAAGGTTTGAGGTTGGATAAGCATGAGAAAATCACTTGGAGATGCCATGAATAATGCCTTTTGAAGAAACCACAATGAAGAATATGCCAATTGACCAATTTTGGAGCTTCAAATGAAGAAATGGAGTCCAAAATTGGAATCTACGTGAAAAACTGAGCAAGATAGGCCCTTTCGGAAATTTTAACTTTTGGTCAAAGGTTAACGCAAAAGTCAAAGTCAACGGATCCTAGTCAAGTCAACAATCAGTGCTCACAAGTTAGATTTGGGTGGTCCGGGTTGGGTCGGCCGGGTCAATGGTCAGCTAGGTGACGTGGTGCTGACGTGGCTAGATGACGTGTCTGATGACGTGTATAAGGCTGCGTGGCTTTTTGATGACGTCATCAAATGACGTCATGGATGACATCGTATTAAGCTGACGTAGTTCTTCCACACGTGGATGGCGTGTGCAGGTAGTCCACCGGCGCGTGCAGGAGATGCCAGAAATCCTAGAGGCGTGTGGGGGTGCGTGGAAGGGCTTCAAGTGACCGGATTTCTGGGTTTTGGTCACGAGAGGTCGTGGAGCACGTTTGTGGTTTTGGTTTCGTCAGGTGAAGCTTGGATTTGCGTAGATCTGATAAGTTAAGTCACGGCTTGCTTGGTTTGTTGGATTTTGACACAGCACAGAGCCATCGTGGCTGTGAGATGCTGTGGAGTCTAGATCTAGCATAAAAACCTATGTGACTTCAGATGGTGGGTTGCACGTGAGAATCTTCTTTGTTGTGTAGAGATGTTTGTTTGATGCCAAGAATGAAGTTTGGCTTTGATACCATGTTAAATAAAATTATTAATATTAGCAACGTGATGTGTTATACCATGTTATATATGCTAGAGTGGATGCGGAAGAAGAAGCATAGAATAGGAATACAAATAACACGAGGGTTACGTGGTTCAGGCTTGTTGGCCTACATCCATGGAGGAATCCCTTAAGCGTTACATTTTTATTGTGTAAGAGTGTAGTACAATAACCTGTGTTACAATGAACCCTAACATGAGTATATATAGGCGACTAAACCCTAAACCACTAGTACAAGTAGGACTGGGCTTGGGCCTATTACATTGGGCTAATATGTCTAATATATATCTCTAACAGTTTATACCCAAACCTAATCAATTTGTTTGGCTTGTTTACAGATGTCAAAATTATGTCCTAATGGGGGTTTATGTGGGTTCTGTTTGGAGAGATTAATATTCCTTTTTTGTCAACGTGTGGAATTTGGAATTCAGCTTTTTCTCATTTGGTTTTCTACTTCGTTATTCTTTAGTGCTTTAACTGATTTGGTTTATCATAAATGTGGGAGAATATAATGTGTGGGTTGGTTTAACCAATGTGTTTTTCCTTTATATCTGATAATTCTGCAGTGTTAATCACGTAGGGGTCTAAATTTAGTTTTTCAAGTGGAGACTGTTATATTGTAATTCTGAATTAACTTAATCAAATGGTATAACTTTCTCTAATTATAAGGCATTCATAGTATTAAATAAAAATATTCTTCCATGCTTCCCTTCTTCAAACTCTTAATATTTTATCAATTTTTTTTGTTCAATAGGCATTTTGAATATATAATGAATACATGAATTAATCACATTTTACATTTTTACAAGTTTATCATATAGCTCTGAAATGTGAAAGAAGAATGGAGTGAGAAAAAAATTTGCAAGAATTTGTTCTTTGTGAGTTGTAAAATAAAATTGGGGATATTTAATTTTTCAGGGATCATAAACTTCAAGCCAAACAATTTTTATTACCTAATATTGCAGTCAGTTTGATCATATATTGATGTTCATTGATACAAATAGTTGTTGAAAGATCATTAGTCTGTCAATCCTCATCTCTTAGGTAGGGTTTTGTCATCTCCAATAAAATCTTCATTTTGTACTCTACTTTGTTCCCCTTTAAAGGAGGAGGAGGAGGGATGTATTTGTCAATCCACCTCATATCTCTAAACTTGAATCTACAGATTTTCACAAAATCTTGCTAACAGTTTATTTTTACTACTATTCATGAGTCCCACTACACTTTTTGGTACTATTCATGGGTCCCACTCTACAATTTCAGCTAACTTTTACATTTATCTACAATACTTTTAGCAAAAAGTTTTCAGTTTTAGGGTCTATTTGGGATCCGCTTATTTTGCTGAAACTGAAAACTTGTTATTGAAAGTATTGTAGATAAAATGTAGAAGTTAGCTGAAATAGTACAGTAGAACTCATGAATAGTACTAAAAAGTGCAATGAAGCCCATGAATAGTAGTAAAAATAAGCTGAATAGTAAAATAAACTGGCTTTTTAATTTTTGCCAAACACACACTTAGCAAAATAAGCGGATCCCAAATAGACCCTGCATCTTTTGTGAAATTATTCTAGTTGGATGTTGTAAGGACTCGATTTGTAACGACCCGTGACAGTGTTGGATTCGCATGTAAAAAGGCCCAAACAATATCATTTGTAGAGCGTGGGTTTGAAAGGCTAGGCCTCAGTCATAGGACGGTGGTTTTCCGTGGTGGTCATACATAATTAAATCGTGTTCGCCCTAGGAGTCTTTCTCCCGGAGGCGGGTTAGGAGGCTCTGGTTTTTGGCCATTTTTCCCAGCCTCCTTCTGGATTGCCCACTTTTCCTTTTATACTAGCATGTGTTCCTTATCCTTCGTCCACATGTAGGATCGACTTTTCCAAGACTGATACTTGTCCCATCAGCCCATATCCAGAGTGGTTGGGGGTGGTTGTAAAAGCTGGAGAGTATGGCTCTGCCAAGTGCAAAATATTGAATGGCAGTAAGGGCAGCTTTCCCTGGTCGTTACACTTTCCAGCGTATCCTTCTCTATTGACCTAGATATTTTTAGATTTTTTTTCCAAGCTGCTCCTATACCGTTTTTGCCTTTCCTTTCAGTGAGACCTCGGACATGCCGAGGACTAAATCGTCCTCGGCTGTGTCCCAAGACTATTTTGTACTCGTATTACCGAGCCTGGGCTATAACCTTCCTCGGCTCGGGCCTTGGGCCCCAGTGAATAAATGGGCCAGGGCCTCAAATTATTAGGCCCCACAATAGCCCCTCAAAATCCTGCTGTCCGACCTCTTGGTTGGAGAGGAGGGTTTTGGTAAGGCTAAGCTTTTATCACGGCTCGTTTAACTCTGTCCTTCATTATTGTTGGTGTCTCTTCATCTACCCAGGAAACATTCTGGGCTACGAGACATTCCTCTGAATTCATTCATAATGTGTTCCTGCTGTTTGACTATCCAAAACGCGCCTTTAATGATTTTCCTTTACGAGACCATTTAAATTCGACGGTTATTGACGGTATGGGGAAGTGGAACGGGTATTTTATCGTTTACAGATTTTCTTGGAAATCTAGACAGATTAAATACTTTCCGTTTTGCCCTTCATATAAGAAGAAAAGCAAGAGGTTATTTCTCTTGTACAGAGACCCTTTTAATCCTTCTGAAATCTGAAACCCTTAGCCTCCTTCAGAGTTTACTTTATCCGCTAGTTACATCTTAACTTGTGATACATTCGAGATAGGAGTAAGTAATGAAGGAACCATACCCTTCCCAGAAATACCATGTTCTTATGAAGCTCAAAATGGCTCGGTCAGGGCAGGGATGGCAGAGACTCAAGATCCTTCTTACCCTCCTTTCAGCCAAAATCCGAAGCACGGGCTCATCGCGTCAAACTTTTGGCGCGACTGAGCTGGGGTCGCCCATTATCAGTACCAGCCACTCTCTTACGAGCATAGCTAACATGGCATCAGCGTGTTAGGAGTCAGGACTGACGTAGGGACAAAGTATCCCTGCTTCTTCCTCTCTTCCTTCACTGGTGCCTCCTTTTACCTCTCTTTCTTCTTCTTTCCACCACCAGATCCATCCTGGTGCTTTTCCTTCTTCCTCTTCTTCTCCTCTCCCGCCAAGGAAAGTCCTCCTCTCAATATGGGTGCCACTGGGCAGAGTTTGGAAAGACTTGGGAGCAGAGCTTAACAAGATATATATATATATATATATATATATATTTTTTTTTAATTGTTTTTGTAACTCATTTTCTATATAGGCTTTGTTTAAGCCCTTCATTGTACGCTGTAACACCTCTTTACATTAATAAAGGTCGTCATTTCTTGATTTCGTACATTCTATCTCTTCTTTCGAAATAGTTATGCCGTGAAGAGACGTACTATCCTGTAAAATTTTTATTTTTATTTTTATACTATGAATGATGCTTGGGGACGAAATCCCAGTTAATGAAAAGATCTCGCTCTGTGCTTATTGGAACTATCTGGTGTAATAATGCCGACTTGAATAAATGGCACTTAGGGCAAAAACCTCTGCTAAAGAAAACATATTATTATGAACTTAACAGAGTTGCTTGGCACAATAATGCCAACCTGAACAAACGACACTTAGGGTCAAAACCCTTGCTAAAGAAAACATATTATTATGAACTTAACAGAGTTGCTTGGCACAATAATGCCAACCTGAACAAACGACACTTAGGGTCGAAACCCTTGCTAAAGAAAACATATTATTATGAACTTAACAGAGTTGCTTGGCACAATAATGCCGACCTGAGAAAACAATACTTACCCCAAAAATAGCCGAGATGACAGTTGAATGCTCAATGCGGTATAGGAGGTAATCATCCAAGGATATATAACCCAAAAATGAACAGCCCCTACAGGTTGCCGGGTAATAAGGCGTTTCACCATCTTCCTAATAACTTTCATAGCTTTAACCTCTTCTGGTACTTGATCCGAGGATTGAGCAACTTAGAATTCTTATTAAGTAGCTGACCTTTCCACAGGTTTGAGTCCGAGGACCATACAATACCTTGGTTCTGTCCAAAACTCAGTTTTTCTTCCAAGTAGTTGGTTTCCCCATAGGTTTGAGTCTGAGGACCATGCAATACCTTGGTTCTGTCCAAAACTTAGTTTTTCTTCCAAGTAGTTGGTTTCCCCATACGTTTGAGTCCGAGGACCATGCAATACCTTGGTTCTGTCCAAAACTCAGTTTTTCTTCCAAGTAGTTGGTTTCCCCATAGGTTTGAGTCCGAGGACCATGCAATACCTTGGTTCTGTCCAAAACTCAGTTTTTCTTCCAAGTAGTTGGTTTCCCCCATAGGTTTGAGTCCGAGGACCATGCAATACCTTGGTTCTGTCCAAAACTTGATTTTTAAGTAGTTGGGGAGTTTCCCCATAGGTTTGAGTCCGAGGGCCATGCAATACCTTGATTCTGTTCAAAACTTGATTTTTAAGTAGTTGGTTTCCCCATAGGTTTGAGTCCGAGGACCATGCAATACCTTGGTTCTGTCCAAAACTTGATTTTTAAGTAGTTGGTTTCCCCATAGATTTGATTCCGAGGACCATGCAATACCTTGGTTCTGTCCAAAACTTGATTTTTAAGTAGTTGGTTTCCCCATAAGTTTGAGTTCGAGGACCATGCAATACCTTGGTTCTGTCCAAAACTTGATAGATATTGATAAGTAGTTGGTTTCCCCATAGGTTTGAGTCCGAGGACCATGCAATACCTTGGTTCTATCCAAAACTTGATAGATATTAATAAGTAGTTGGTTTCCCTATAGGTTTGAGTCCGAGGACCATGCAATACCTTGATTCTGTCCAAAACTTGATTTTTGTAAGACTTTTGAGTAGTTGGTTTCCCCATAGGTTTGAGTCCGAGGACCATGCAATACCTTGGTTCTGTCCAAAACTCAGTTTTTGATAAGTAGTTGGGGGAATTAACCCCCCAACTATGGCATGAGACCTTGGTTTTAGGGGAGTTAGATCCTCGGCCAAGCCCCTAGAATCATCCGTGCGACTGACGCTATGAAGCCTAGCCCCTAGTAAAGAAACATAGCCCCTAGTGGAACTTTACGCTAGAACACTACAACCGGCTGTTAGAAATGACAAGGGAACTGTCTCGACCTACCGCCTATGCCAACACACAAGCCTTCCCCACAGATGGCGCCAATTGTAAGGACTCGATTTGTAACGACCCGTAACAGTGTTGGGTTCGCACGTAAAAAGGCCCAAACAATATCATTTGTAGAGCATGGGTTTGAAAGGCTAGGCCTCAGTCATAGGACGGTGGTTTTCCATGGTGGTCATACATAATTAAATCGTGTTCGCCCTAGGAGTCTTTCTCCCGAAGGCGGGTTGGGAGGCTCTGGTTTTTGGCCATTTTTCCCAGCCTCCTTTTGGATTGCCCACTTTTCCTTTTATACTAACATGTGTTCCTTATCCTTCGTCCACGTGTAGGATTGACTTTTCCAAGACTGATACTTGTCCCATCAGCCCATATCCAGAGTGGTTGGGGGTGGTTGTAAAAGCTGGAGAGTATGGCTCTGCCAGGTGCAGAGTATTGAATGGCAGTAAGGGCAGCTTTCCCTAGTCATTACACTTTCCAGCGTATCCTTCTCTATTGACCTAGATATTTTTAGATTTTTTTTCCAAGCTGCTCCTATCGTCCTCGGCTGTGTCCCAAGACTATTTTGCACTCGTATTACCGAGCTTGGGCTATAACCTTCCTCGGCTCGGGCCTTGGGCCCCAGTGAATAAATGGGCCAGGGCCTCAAATTATTGGGCCCCATAGATGTTATTATAGTGATTTTTGTGCAAATTAATTAAGTTGGATATTAGTCAAAATCTAGTTCCAATCATCATCCTCGTCAAATTAGGTAGCGCCTTCATCATATAATTATGTATCTTTCTTGCTAGATTAATTAGCTGGTATTCTAATGAGTTCTTTATCTTTTCTCTCTCTTCCTCTTTTTTTGTTTTTGTTTTTGTTTGTGTTTAAGAAAAATATGTACTAAAAGATTTGGTGCTTGATTGGATTAATAAGGGTTGGATTTGAAGATTATGTTGAGGGTAGGTATATACTCTTCAACCATAAAATACGTTTTGTGACATGATAATTTCAGCTTTCAAGTAATTTTGGTGGTTTCAAGTGAACCATTCACTGTGCCCTTCATACATGTTATGGGGGAGATTCTAGCCTTTTGCCCCTATTGAGCAAAATATTTGGCAATATGCCCCTATTTCCAAACTATATAGGTTCGTGCTCCTATTTTGAAACTTGATTTTAATACAATCGAGTTTCAATCAAAAACTCAATTGGTTTAAAATCAAGTTATGCCAAATGAAACTTAAAAATAAAAAAAAATAAAAAATAAAAAATTGCATGGAACTCGAGTTCATAGAGCTCGAGTTCCATACCTATAGTGGCGTTTTATTAGTGCTATAGTGGCATTTTAAATGGAACTCGAGCTCCATGAACTCGAGTTCCATGCAATTTTTTTTTTTTTTGATTGCCCCATACCTATAGCTACATTCAGGCATACCCTATAGCGACATTTTAAATGGAACTTGAGTTCCATGCAATTTTGTTTTTGATCACCCCATATCTATAGCTATGTTCAGGCATACCCTATAGCGGCGTTTTAAATGGAACTCAAGCTCCATGAACTCAAGTTCCAAGCATTTTTTTTTCTTTAATTTGATCGCCCCATACCTATAGCTACGTTCAGACATAACCTATAGTGGCGTTTTAAATGGAACTAGAGCCCCATGAACTCGAGTTCCATGCATGTTGTTTTTTTTTTTTTTTTTTTAAGTTTCATTTGGCATAACTCGAGTTTCATGCAATTGAGTTTTTCATTGAAACTCAATTTTAATAGAATCGAGTTTCAAAACAGGGGCATGAACCTATCTAGTTTGGAAACAAGGGCATATTGCCAAATATTTTGCTCAATAGGGGCAAAAGGCCAGAATCTTCATGTTATGGGTAGCTTTTGTTTAATTAAATGTAATTTTCATAATTTAAATTAATTGTGTTTTTTTTCCACCATAATATTATGAATATGACAATATGTTGATGGTGTATTTTTATTTTTGACGGTTTCTATAGTTTTTTTTTTTCTTCTTTTCTTCCTCCTTTTTTAACCCATTTATTCCCCTTTTTTCATTGCTTGTGATGGGAAAAAAAAATCTAATTGGATATATATTCTTTTAATTGGCTTTTATCAATATAGTTGACTATTGTAAATTGTAATTTTCTCTCTAGTTCATTTTGTTTGTTGTTTCCTTTTTCTTAATCAGCACCCAATGTGAATGATAAATATGAATATAAAAAAAATTAAAAAATTAAAAAAAAAAATTCTCATGGAAGAAATAATTTTGAATTTGGTCTTTTGTTGATGTTTTAGTATTACTATTTCAAAGATACTTGACATTCTCTTGTATTTTGACTTTAAGTATGGTTTTAAAAACGGGACCGGGGGCAAAACCGTTTTTGCCTTCGGTTTTCGATTCAACCTGATTTTTGACAGGTTTTGGGATTTTTTAAAACTGAACTTGTGGCTAGTTCTTGGTCGGACCAATCCGTCCGGTCCGGTTTTTAAAACCATAATTTTAATTGTCCAAAAAAAAAAAAACTATGAATGGAGAAAAAAAAATTAAGATTTATCTTAGGAAGATTCATATAAGCTTTTCTGTAAATAATGTCTTTTGTGTAGCCTTGCTCTTTAGGAAATCATGTACACTTCATTTAAGGTGCCGTACTTATATTGTATCTGCCATGTCATATTATAATTTTTTTAAAATTGCTCGTGATGCACTATTCCACCTTTGCAAACTATCAACAATTAAAGATGCTTTATTTGTACTTGAGAGTTGGGAGATGCTCCAGTTATATTGGCATCTCATTAGTCATCTTATATCATATTTATAAAAAAAAAAAAAAAAAAAAAAAAAGAGTTTGCTGGAATTTTGTTTGACAAAATGACCTCACTAGGCATGAGACGACATAAGCACAGAGTAGTGGGCCGGTTTGTTTGAAGCATCAAACAACATGAGTGTAAAGGGCTGATTTGTTTGGTCACTTTAAGAGTTGAAATTACTTTGTTACTCCTAAATGCATGTACCTCTTACCGTCCAATCATCTCAGCATTTAAGCACAATCATCAAAGCGTGTGAGTACATGAACGTCCAACTGCATGCATGATCACTTAAGCATCTAAACATATGGACATATCATCAAGTGTGTGCACATGTGGATATAAACAAAGGGTTGATAATTAATGAGAATTAATGATTAAGTCTTCTAAAGGAGTGACACTTAATTAAAGTGGAGTCTTCATTAAGTTTTGAATGTCTTTCTTTAGCCAAAATGGGCATTTGCCCTTAATTTACAAACTATGTCGTAAAATGCCATTGTTTTGAAACTATTTAGCAAAATGTCTCTGTTTTTTAAACTTGATTTTAACAAAATCGAGTTAAAGGTGGAACTCAACATTAGCAATGTTGAGTTCTATGTATATTTTGCCACTTAAATGTTTTTGAAAATTTAAGTGAAACTCGGCATTGCTAATGTCGAGTTCCACTTAAAAATATACATAGAATTTGATTTTGAGGATATTGAGTTTTACACAAAACTCGATTTTGTTACTTAAATGTTTTTGAAAATTTAAGTGAAACTCAACATTGCTAATGTCGAGTTCCACTTAAAAATATACATACAATTCAATTTTGAGGATATCTAGTTTTACACAAAACTCAATTTTGTTAAAATTGAGTTTCAAAAACTGTGGCGTTTTGCTAAATAGTTTCAAAATAAGGGCATTTTGCTGCATAGTTTGTAAATTAGGGGCAACTATTTCATTTTTCCAATCTTTCCTTTATTAAACCCTACGTAAAATACTAAACATGCTCTTGATATTTAAATGTGTTCTTGCTTTTTAAAGTGTTCTTCAATCAATTTACCTTTACTACCTTAAATATCAAATTATTTGAATTCGAATATCCAAGTGTTTTAGGAAATATCATTAAATTAAATACGTATTAAATGCTTTGCCCTTTCCTAATAAACTCTTAAATTCAAATTCAAATTCAAATATCTTCAATTAATTTAGCAATATAATCTTTTGATTGTCTACTATTTCGGAATTAAAACCCTTAAGCCTTTTAGAAAAGATTTGTAACTAATACCTCATTAATTACTTGTTTTTTTTCTTAATTGACTTTTAGGTTTAAATTCCAATATCTTCTGACATTAAAGCTTGATTACCTTAACTTGGAAAGATTTTATTCTTGAATTAGACTATTGAGACTTTCCTTGTAAAAGAGAATTAGATTTAAATATAAACATTTAAATTTAATTGACTATCATCTTTTATAGGAAATCTTTAAGTCTTCCATGTATTTAAGACCATTATCTTTTAGGAAATATATCACTATTAATGCTTCATTACCTTCCATGATTATCTTTTAGATTTTATGACCCTTAACAAACCCTAAACATTAAAGAGTAATTTTATTAAGAAAGGAAAGCATATTAACTACACAATTTTAAATGTTTTTGGTATTTTAGATATATTAAAGAAGACAAAAAAAAAAAAAAAATGCATACAAACAACAAATAAACTACATGTAAAATGAATAAAAATTGAACAACATTATTAATGTAAAACAAAAATGAAATGAAGAACGAAAATTGGATTTTTCCCTAGAAGTGCGTATGCAGCATAATGGATGCGTACGCACCTAGGGTTTCAACCCGATTTCCAGATTCATGTTATGCATAGAATATGACAATGAAGCACATGTAAATAGCATATTATCACATAATCATCAAATACATCATGCATCATATTGATAAGAACAATAAAATAAAATAAAATATATAAAATAACAATAAAACAAATAAAGGGAAAAAGAATGGAGATTGACCGGTCCCTCAATTGACCAGACCCATATCTCACCCTTCCCCTTACATAGATGTAGATTGACCGATCCCTTGGTTGAAATCAGCTACCTCAGTTTTGTGTGTGTCAAAAACTTGGATAAAGATTGATTTTGGATATATGATTAAGAAACCTAAGACTGATGGAAAGATGGCTATGGGATCACAAAAAGGTTAGTGTGATTAATAAATCATGAGAAAAAGATTAGTTTTCTAATAACCCAAAATATTAGTTTTTTAATAATCAAAGTGTTAGAAAAATCAATTAATTGTTGTACAATACACCAGCCAAGGCATGTGAGAGTGCTGACATGGCTGGATCGGAACCTTACACGTGGAACGATTGTGAGCTAAGGAGAGGAAATGTTGGCTGAAGTAAATCGGAACCCTACACGTGGAACGATTGTGAGCTAAGGAGAGGAAATGTTGGCTGAAGTAAAGGATTTTTGGTCCGTGCCAACAGCGTGACAATCATGGGGAAGAGTGAGATTTGCTCCTAACATGGACACCCAACACTTATAAAAGGGAGATAGTGACCCCATATGGTCAGAGGCTATGAAATACCCCTTTATAGGCTGGGCTTGTGCTAGACCACTGTCGAGGACACGTGCATCACTCTTAGTGCCCCTGGTGTCCCTTTCCTTGTCCAAGGATTGCTCCCCACATAATGGCAGGGTAACCCTTTGTGCCAGTACCCTGACTTTGGCGTGCTTACTCTCTCTCCTCCAGACTTTGCATAGTACAACAACTGTATTAGGATTCAAATGGAGGAATCGTGGTTTGACACCTGTCCTTTGTACCTGGCAACATTCCTTGGACTATAAAAGGAACATGTTGCTGGACCATTAGGACAAGAACCAAGAGAGAACATTAGAGAAAAGAGTAGAAAGTTTGTAAGGAAGTGAGATAGAGAAAATACCTCTCTTTTAGGAAGAACACCATCATTGTACAAGGAAAACTTTCATTTTTCACATAATAGAGAGCTTGAAAGAGTAGGGACATTCCCCCCTGCTCACTTGTGGTTTTTCATCCCTTCCTAAGGGTTTTCCACGTACATTATTTGTTTTCTTTATTTTCTTTGCAATGCTTTCTTTTTCTCTCGACTTTATGATGTTAAAGCTTTTATTTTTATCACTTTCGAGATTTTTCATTAAAATGTACTGTTAGATAGCTCGTCCACTTTTCATATAAGTTCACAAATCTAACTTGCATGCACAATTGCATATAAAAACTTTCCTTGCACTCTTAGAAACTCACTAAGTATTTTTTAGTGATTTTGACAAAGTTTTAGATATTGTGAAAAGTTGGGATCTTTCTGGTGGTGGGGGTATTTATTGGCTCAGTGGAGGCTATGGTTTATTTATTTATTTATTATTATGATGGAATGTTTTAATCAATCAATGAGCCAGATTGATTCACCAAAAATCCCACCAAAAAGGAGGAAAAAATCAATTTTAGGCTTCTGACCAAAAGAGTGAGTATGCATAAAATTAAGTGCGTACACGTCCGTACAAACTTTTTGTAAGCCTTTTGAAAATTTGGCTTGAAAACAGATTTTGGGCTTGGAAATGGATTTTTAAGCTTAGACTTGGTTTCTTGGGTCACATTTTGGGCTCTATTAAGTTATTAGGCTCCACACCGTACACACTCTATTAAGTTATAGGTCAGAACAAAATGAGGTGTCTACGCACATATTATTTTTGAATCTTAAGAACCTAAGCTAGGGTTAAGGGTGAATCTTTAACATTAGAAGCTGTCCTATTATCAATTAAAGCATGTTTTTTAAACATTTTGATTATTGAAAACAATTGTTCTCTTTTCATAATTGTTTTGTTGGATTGATGTTTAATTTCTAGTTCTTTTATAAGTCTATTTTTTAATCTTCTTCTTATTAGAATAAGGTTTTATAGTCTCTCTAGCAAAACAAGTTAATTTTGTTAAATATTACTTTTGTCATTGTATTGCCTCTAGAGTATGCGATGTTCTTGGGTTTTTTGAACAAAGTTATTATTTTCTAAACTAAATTGTTGGAACAATTGATTGATAGAGTATCAACCAAAGATATTTTTACTAATTAAGCTTGGTTCTAAATCTTCTAACCGGGTAGTTTATGTGTTTACTTAGCCCATTGTGTACTAAAATTTGATTGGTAGTGGATGCTTAATGCAATTGGTGGACAAATCATAGCCCCATAGTGATTTTATTATGTTGAATTTTATAAAACTTTCTCTATTCTAGTTTCAATTAAATTTTTCCATAAATTATTGGTGCTTTTGACATGTTTTTGTTTTCATTTTTCCAGTGGAATGACAACCTTAGCTACACTATAATATTTGTTACAAAATTGGACAACATCACTATGAAACGCAAAAAATAAGTATGCTCATTTGGTAAATTTTACATAAGATAACAAAATATTATTATAAGTCTCCAATGAAAAGATACTTTAATAGAAATATATATTTTTTATCCAAAGTTTTTTTTTTCCATAATTTATTTACCTTTATTACTTTCTGATAGTATAAAGGTTCATATCCTTTTCATATAACATGGTTTATTTTGGTTGTGGGTTGCAAAGATGATTAGGATTTCCACATTTTCACTTATGGTTAATTTTTTCTTATTGATCATGTAGAGCATTAACTCATGCAGAGATTGGAGAATGATGTATGGGATCAGGCCCTGTTGGTGACTCCCCATTGATTTTTACTCGATGATTCTGTAGATGATCGATCAATGTAGAGTTTAGGTGGTGATGTATAGGATCGGGTCATCCTGGTGACTCCCTGTTTATTCTTGCTTGATGATTCTGTAGAGGATTGGTCAATGTAAAGATTGGATGATGATGTATAGGACCAGGTCCTCCTGGTAACTCCTTGTTAATTCTTGATCGATGATTCTATAGGGGATCGATCAATGTAGAGATTGGATGATGATGTATAGGATCGGGTCCTCCTGGTGACTCCCTATTAATTCTTGCTCGATGATTTTGTAAAGTATTGGTCAATGTAGAGATCTGATGATGATGTATAGGATTGGGTCCTCTTGGTGACTCCCTGTCAATTCTTGCTCTATGATTCTATAGGGGATCGATCAATGTAGAGATTGGATGATGATGTATAGGATTGGGTCCTCCTGGTGACTCCTTGTTAATTCTTGCTCGATGATTCTGTAGAGCATCGATCAATGTAGAGATTTGATGAAGATGTATAGGATCGGGTCCTCTTGGTGACCACCTGTTAATTCTTGCTCGATGATTCTGTAGAGGATCAGTCAATGTAGAGATTGGATGATGATGTATAGGATCAGGTCCTCCTGGTGACTCCCTGTTAATTCTTGCTCGATGATTCTGTAGAGGATCGGTCAATGTAGAGAATGGATATTGATGTATAGGATCGGGTCGTCCTGGTGACTCCCTGTTAATTCTTGCTCGATGATTCTGTAGAGGATCGATCAATGTAGAGATTGTATGATGATGTATAGGATCGGGTCCTCCTGGTGACTCCCTGTTAATTCTTGGTCAATGATTCTGTAGAGGATTGGTCAATGTAAAGATTGGATGATGATGTATAGGATCAGGTCCTCCTAGTGACTCCCTGTTAATCCTTGATTGATGATTATGTAGAGGATTCAATCCGCCTAGTTCATGGATGTTGTGCAAAGGATCTAATCCCTATTGGGTTATTCTAGCATTTGAGCTCACAAAAAAAAGCGAGAAGACTACAAATAACATGACAATGAAAATCTTTCTAATTATCGAGTCAATCATTTTGTCAAATCTAAATTAACGAAGGGTTTATTGGATTGAAGTTAACACTCTTGTCAACAAAACTTATTTATAAGCCCTAGATTTAGACATTAAAGGTAATTGTATATATTACAGTATCCAAACAAATTTATAGTCGTAACAACTAAGGTAATCTCAATCACAAATTTCTTCCTTTCTAATTATGTGTTTTTGGTTACTTGGTTGTTGAGGTTTATATAAATCTGGGTAAGTGGTTGCTCAAAATTTTAATACAATTTAAATACAAGAAAATAAAATTATTGATTATTGATTATAAACAAATAATAAATAATTCATTAAAACTTTTGTAAAGGTGGAATCTTAAATGAATAATTTGTTAAAACCTTTGCTAAGGTGGAAGATTCAATTAATAGTACATATTTTATTTTCAAGGAAGAGTGAGATATAACAAAGGGGTTGTTGGATTGAAATAAAAATATGAGATGGAAGGCAAAATAAAAGAATTCACATAGAATGCACCATATAGTAGAATCTTATGTTGTCACACATAATATTCTTGCTTATATAGTACTTAAACAAGGATGAACTTAGGATTTTAAGCTAGTGAGGGCTAGAGTATAAAGAAAAAAAACTTGAAGCAGGCATTCATATAGTATTAAAAATTATAAATACAAAAAATCATTGTTTCTAAATACATTAAGATGAAATCATTTACCAACAAAGATAAAAAAAAAAAAAAAAAAAAAAAAAAAAAAACAAAACAAAAAACAAAAACAAAAAACAAAATAATGTTTTTTTTTTTTTAATACTAGGCTAGCTAGGATTTTTTGTTGTTGTTGAAGTATCCACAATGGTGGTGCAAAAAATTTTAGCTTTTAGCACCTCAAAAAGCTACTTTATCTATTTTACCACCTCACTTTATAATATAATCAATATCAAATGTTCTATTTTTTTTTTATCACTTCATTTAAAATAATATAAACAACTCATTAAAATAATAAAGGAAGAAAGGGAATTTGAGTTTTTTAATTGAAGGAAGAAATATAATCTTAATAAAATATTGTATTTTATTTTTAACAGCTAAAAATTAGGTTTAACTTCTCCAATAACACATGATTTTTTAATTCTTTGGTGGTAAAATAGTTTTTTTTTTTTGCTAAAATACAACCACCATTGTAAATGTTTTTTATTATTTTTGTTAAGTTTTTTGGTTGGATAGTTGCTATTTGGATGAGGCTAGTTAGGTTTATTGAGGAGAAGGGGGGCCTATGGTTTTGGAAGGGGGGTCCAATTACAAAAATGAAATATATAACAGTTAAAAAAAAAAAAATTGGACCCAGGAGGGCCCGAGTCCCCCTAGGTCCCCATCTGGGTTTGTCCCTGGTTAAACATATTTATGGTTATAACAACTAAGGTAATCTCTAGGGCTGTCTAGACCCGACCGGAGCCCGACAACCCAGCCAAACCGCTCGACGTTGACCCGATTCCGGCCCGAACCGAAGGTCCAGTCGGTCGGCGACGAGTGCCCATTCTCAAGAACCGACACTGGTGGGTTGAGTGGCGGGTTTGCTTCTCCAAAACCCGAGCAACCCGAACCCGACTGGAGTTGTATAAAAAATCCGGCCAAATCCTTCAAAATCAAGCTAGATTCGACGAGATCTCAACCAAATCTGGCAAGATCTCGACCAGATCCGACTAGATCTAGTGGGATTTAGCCAGATTCAGCCAATTCCAGCAATTTTTAGTGAAAAATTTCATATTCCAGCGAGAAAAAGTGAAGATACCGAAGATATTTTCCAGATCCTGGCATGATTTTCCAGATCTTGACAAGATTTTCCAGATTCTGGCGATATTTTTTAGATTCCGGCGACCTTTTTTTTTTTTTTTTTTTTCAGATTTCGATGATTTTTTTTACTCCGACAACCGACCGAACCGATCGACGCTCACCCTCACCCGAAACCGACTTAACCGATTTTTCCGACAGTCGGTTTCGGGTTCCTCTGCCCCTCCACCCGACGCCGGCGGGTCGAGTTCGGGTTGGGCCCAAAACCGACCCGGCCCGACCCGTGGACAGCCCTAGTAATCTCAATCACAAATTGTTGTCCTTTCTAATGACATCTTTTTGGTAACTTTGCTATTTAGATTTATATAAATCTTGCAAAGTGATTACTCAAAATTTTATTACAATTTAAATACAAGAAAAAAATTATTTACTATTAATTATATATCAATAATAAAAAATAAATAGTTCATTAAGACTCTTGCAAATGTGGAATGTGAAATGAATCAATTCATTAAAACCTTTGCTAAGGTGAAAGGTTCAATGAATAGTACCTATTTCATTTTCAAAGAAGAGTGACACATGACACAAATAAAAAATGAGGAAGAAAGCTAAATGAAAGAATTCACATAGAATGGAACATATGACAGAATCTCATATTGTCCAACATAATATTCGTGCTTACATAGGGATCAAACATATTTATGGTTATAACATCTAAGGTAATCTCAATCACAAATTGTTGTCATTTCTAATGACTCCTTTTTGGTAACATTGTTGTTGAGGTTATATAAATCCTGGTAAGTGGTTGCTCAAAATTTTAATATAATATAATACAATGTGTTTGAGCTTTCACAATGAAAAAAAATTACTTACTATTGATTATATAACAATAGTAAAAAATAGACTAAAATACAAAACTCACCTTCTGTGTTTCATCAAAATTCATTTCAATCTTCTAATTTGGTTTTCATTCCTTTCAGTTCTCTAAGTTTCAAGTTTATTCAATTAAGGTTTTTTCATCAAATTTTGTTATATGTCGTGGTTAATTGTCCAATTTAATTCAAATTTTTTTAATTGATAAAATCCAATTAATGATTGAAAAATATTTTTCTAAAATTTCTTTCACAAAAAAAAAAAAAAAAAAAAAAAAAAAAACAGAATTTGACAAAGAGGCTTTAATTAAATAAACTTGAAATTTAGAAGACTAAAATGAATGAAAGCAAAGTTAGAGGACCGAAATGAATTATGGAGAAATTTAGAGGGTCTGTTTTGTATTTTAGCTTAAAAAAATAAATAATTCATTCAAGCTCTTGCAAAGGTGGAATTTTAAATGAATCAATTCGTTAAAACCTTTGTTAAGGTGGAAGGTTCAATGAATAGTACTTATTTCCTTTTCAAAGAAGAGTAACACATGACATTGATAAAAATATGAGTTGGAAAAGGGTATTTGGCTAGAAGAAAAAAGTGGTGTTATCAGTATTAGTTTTCAATTTTTTGTGGGACCCACCATAAAAAATTGCTTTGGTTTCCAAATTTGTACTCAGTTTTCATTTTCAATATCCAAAAAAATAGCCGTTTTCATTTTCATCAAAAACTAATACAATGGCATTTTTGTAATAAACCAAAAATTTGTGGCCCAACACTTAGTTGAACACCTCTCTCTCTCTCTCTCTCTCTCAAAGCTCCACGCTCTCTTCACTCTCCCGAGACCTCCTCTTTGATCCCAAAACTAGTGTCTAGCTTGTAACTCTTTAATTTTAAGGTTTAATATTGATATTTTCGATAGAGTTTCAGCAAGTAGAAAAATTTGGACCCTTTTGATGGTAAAAGTAGGGGTTTATATAGACAAAATGGAGGTCTCAGGTTAGGTTAGACGTTTAGGCAGTCAGTTTATTAGCCTGGTTGCCCAAGAATTTCACCAAAATAGAAATGGAATGATTTGAGGCTTCTATCCAGAAGGTAAGTACACCATAAATTGGGTATGTATGCATCATATACCCAGTGTACACACATTTTGTAAGTCTCTGCCAAATTAAGTTAGAAATGGGCTTTTAGGCTTGGTTCTTGGCTCATAGTTGGGCTTGGGCTTGAATTGTTTCAGCCCACTTCTGGGTTCATTTGCTTATTGAGCTCCACACAAGATGCTGATCATTTTGATAGCGGATGGTTTTATTGTCATTGGGATCAAGGGGTTTGGGTATAGGTCGGAACGAAATGGGGTGTCTATACCTTCATAAGGTCATTTTTTGGTTTCTGTACTTATAACTAAGTGGCAACTCCTCCATCTCTTTCTTAGGGACATTTGCAAACTCCCAAACTCACATTGGCTCAAGTGCAAAACACTTTAGAGAGATTGAAAACTGTGTATACCGCATTTGCAAGAAGAAACCAACATGGCGACATGTCGAAAAAGGAAGTATGGCCCACAATAGTCATACAAGGAGTCGAGGTGCTATCATTAAAAAAGACAAAGGAGATTTGAAATAAAAATTGTGGAATAAGACTTGAGTATTTATAATAATCAAATCTTGAGCCATTAACCTAGGTGTCAAGCCTGGGTTTGAGAAGTCAGAGAATGGGTCAAAAAGGCTTCAATCCATCGAAGTAGGTATTAAGCATGCTATTAAGGGGCTTGATCCATTGACACAGGTGTCGATAGAATTATTGGGCAAACAGAGAGCAACCTAGTTAGGCCTTAATCAATTGCCAAGTGTCAAGAGAAGTGTTGAGACATTGCAGAAAAGAGTGAAAATTGTAGAAAACTACAAAAAAGACTCGAGAAAGAGAATAGAGACTCAACACACAAGACATGAACCTCAAAATCTGTACAAAAATATGCAAAACACGTATGAATGATGCGCAATACAAAATTGAGGTCCTTAAGTAGAAAATACTCTCAAAATACACTCCCACTCATTTTTCTCTCTAAAAGAATTTAGCAAATTGATCAACCAAATTTTAAGGCAAAATAGTTTAATATAGCAAGCTAGTACAAGTACCACTTTAGTTGGCAAAACACCTAATTACAAGACATGTAGCAAGTGTAGCTAGGATTATGCGTGACGAGTATGAAAATATTTGCATATGAACATATTTGATACAAGATGTAAAGCGAACCATTGAAAGAGTCATAAACGCTTGCATCTACTCATAATAGTTTCATGGGGACTATCACCTTCAAGGTACATCCTATAACACCTACATCTCCTAAATTGTTTGTAATATTTGACTAGTGCATGCATAGTATTTGACACCATTTAGTTTAGAGCACAACCATTCATTTTTTGTTACATGGACATAAGTAGAAAAAAAAAAGAAAGAAAACAGCTCGTTATTGATTTTTACACATCACACTTTTTTTTTCTTGTTATGCAAGTGCTACACCTTTTACATAACACAATTTTTATCATTTTGCACACACGTCTTTATTTAGATTGACATATTTTTAGTGAAGATGGTTATTTATGTATTTCTCTTAAGATTTTTTTAATCATTTCTTCCAAAACAAGTGACATAGATGCATGATAGTCTCCTAGTCTACAGTCACTTAAATAAGCAAAATATGGCTCGGACTTTAGCCCACACATTATTTCAAAGGAAGGCTTCCAAGGATCTTGATGTTGAGATTGTTGTCACTGAGGAGGCTTTGGTTCGTGCTCATAAGGTACTGTAAGACTTGAAGATCAAGAGGCA
Organism: Quercus robur; assembly: GCF_932294415.1. NCBI lineage: Eukaryota > Viridiplantae > Streptophyta > Magnoliopsida > Fagales > Fagaceae > Quercus > Quercus robur. The sequence continues at coordinate 21,789,247 of NC_065540.1, read as the reverse complement.
GCTGGTCCTTTTTTCCCTAACTACTTCTGAAGTTCCCCTAGAAGGCTCTTTGTTGGCTAGCCTTATACCTTAGCCTCTTTATGTTCTTTCCTTTTTCTTTTTCTTTTTTTTTTCCAAACAATTCAGGATGTATGAGTTTTTTCTCTTTTTTTTTTCTAAGTACTCTTGACTGCCTCCCTTTTTGTGATATATGGATCTTGGTAATTTGATGTGTTTATTTTTTTTCTTCTTATGTTGTACTTTTCTTTTGTCTCTTTCCCTTTTTTTTGGTACTAAGTCTTGGACCATGGCTCCTACGAGTTTTTTTTTGGTAGGTCCTGGACTAGGTACTTTAGTGATTGTGTTCCTACACAGGTATTGAGCTAAGTACATTGGATACTTTTTCTCATCCAAGTCGTAGGTCTTGAACCAGGCAGACCTATTTTGTGGTAAGTACTGGGCTGGGTACTTCAGGATACTTACCTCCACCCCAAGTCCTAGACCATGTTCTTGGACTGATCCTGGTGTGAGTCTTGGGCCATGTGCTAAAAAATTTATTTTTCATCATTTTCTCCTCTTCTTTTTAAGCACTGGCCCAGGTACCTAGCCCAGATTTGGCCAAACTTGGGCTGTGTCATACAATGCTATCTAAATACAATTGTACAGCTTACTCAAGACTTCCCCTTTTTGAAAGAAGATTCCATTGAGATTCATCATAACAACTAGGAGAAAAGACATAGGACGATGACAAAAGACAAAAATGGTCTCAAAATAAAGTGGCCTTCTACCGTAGGTTCTTAAAAGAAATTACTAAATAAATTTCTTGGCATAATAAAAACACATGGCAAAAGACAAGGCCTCTAAAGAAAACATAAAGAGTGATAGGACACTTAGCAAAAGGAAGAGTGATAAAAGGGGATCCCTGGTGTACTAAAACCTTTTCCTTTTTGCGCATAGTACTGCTTTAGCCATTTTGTGTTTATGGGGTCTGTTAAGGAAGTCCCGTCTTCCTTTACGAGGTAATAGTAATCACTGTCGTAGGCCTCCATGATGATGTAGGGTGCCTCCCACTTCGGAGCAAACTTGTAAGGTCCTGGGATATTCTTCCTTACATGTTCCGCCGCTCTTAATACCAACTGCCCTTCTGCAAAGATTCTTGGGTGTACTGTCTGCCCATATGCCTTAGCCATTCTTTGCTGGTACCTTTGGCTCCTCCTTCTTGACACTTCTCACTTCTCGCTTCTCTTCTAGCCCCTCTAGATCTGCCAATCTTCCCTTGTCATGTGTGCTATCTGTATCTTCTTGAATTTCTTCAAATACTACTCTTGGCGTGGGGATGATTAGCTCTACTGGATTGATGGCTTTAGTCCCAAAAACAAGGGGAAATGGTGAAAATTCTATAGCTGTCTTTAAGAAGTTCCTGCATGCCCAGAGTACATCTGTCAGGTGGGCACTTCACTTCCCTCCATACTCATGTTTTATCTTCTTGAGGATCTTTAGTATCACTTTATTAGTAGCCTCGGCTTGACCATTTCCCTATGGGTAGTATGGTGTGGACCTCCTATGTTTTATGTGATATGCCTTCGTCAGGTTCTTCATGTCCTTTTTTACAAACAGGGTACCGTTGTTGTTGTTCAGCTTGTTAGGGATCCCAAATCATGTGATAATGTGCTCCCAAATGAAGTTTGAAACAGTCGCTCCGATGGCCTTCTTCAAAGGGATGGCTTCTACCCATTTTGTAAAATGCTCGGTGGCTGCCAGGATCCATATATGGCCGTTGGAAGGTGGGTTTATGGGTCCTATAAGATCAAGCCCCCAAGTGTAAAAAGGCCATGGTGTGGTCATATCTTGCAACACATTTGGTTGAGTATGAATTGCATCTCCTAGTACTTGGCATGCATAACACACCTTAACGAGCTCCTCAGAATATTTTTTCATTGTGGGCCAATAATATCCCAACTGCAATAGTTTCTGGTTTCCTCCTCTTTCCCGAGTGACTTCCACATTCACTGGAGTGAACTTTTCTTGTTGCTTCCCTGGCTTCCCTAAGCCCCAAGCATCTTAAGGGATCCCCCATTATACCCCTTTTTGAACAGGATCCCATTTTGCAGAAAGTATCGGATAATGAGTTTCCTGAGCTGATAAGCTAGCTTCTTGTCAACTGGCAGGATTCCTTGAGTCAAGTATCCCATAAATGGGGTTCTCTAATCTTCTACTACGAACACAGCTTTCTTCTTTGTCCACCGAGAGCCAACAATTTTGACATTTTTCTGCACATTTGCAGCTTTTTTGCTCATGTTTGGCCAGCAGTACCCCATGCGCTGCATCCTTTTGTATAGACTGATTTTTTCTACAACCCCACAGACTTAGCTGTGTAATTCTTCTAACTTCAATTTCCCTTCCTTTTCATTAATACTTCCAGACAGGATCCCTCCGGGCAGCCTCCTGTATAGTTCTCCCTTTATCAAGGTGTAATCTTCTGGGAACATCCTTTTGAGGGTCCCTATGATGGAGTTTTGCTGCTTGCTTATCTTTATCATAGTGCTCTCTCCCTTAAAGGGTATCCGGGATCCTAAAGTAACTAGTGCGTCAGCAAATCGGTTTTCGTTTTTTTGGGCGTACTCCACACTAAAGGTCTAGAATTTCTATTCCATCTTCTGTGCCCAAGTTCAATAGGCTGCCAAGCTCTACCCTCTTAATGTGAAATTTCCCTTGACTTAGAAAACCACAAGGTTGGAGTCCCCCAAGACCCTCATATGCTTGACTCCCATGCTGAGTGCTATGGCCAGACCAGTTAGGTACGCCTCATACTCAACAGCGTTATTTAAGCATAGGAACTCGAGCTAAAATGGTACGGTGTCCCTGTCTTCGCAGCTTAACAAAACTCCTAGGCCATTTGAAGTTGTCGTTGCTGATCCATCAAACCTCATGGTCCACTTTTTTCCTAGGAATTTTGCTACTGCCACTTCTCCTGGGATCTCCTCACTTAGCGAGCACTCCTCTTCTCCGAGGACCTAGGCTAGTAGATCTGCTATGGCTTGGCTCTTGATAGCCTTGGGGGTCCTCAAACCAATGTCATATTAAGAGAACAAAACCAGCCGATGTGCTATTCTTCCAATCAGCAGAGGCTGATGAAGGAGTGCTTTTATGGGGTGAGACTTGGTCACTAGGAGGATCTGATGGGCTAAGAAGTACCGTTTCAGTCTTTGGGATGTGTAGATAACCACCAAACACGTTCTTTCTATCTTGGGGTACCTGGTCTCTATATCGTTCAAGGCTCTGCTTACATAATAAATAGGTTGCTCATTTCCTTCATCATCTTCCTGTACTAGTAAGGCCCCAATAGCTCGAGAATTTGATTCTAAGTATAGCAACAAAGGTCGTCCATGTACTGGTACCTGTAGGGTAGGTAGATGATTCATGTTCTACTGGATCTTTTGAAAGGCTTCCAACTGTTCAGCCCCCCAAGTGAACTCAGCTCCCTTTTTCAACAGTTTGGATAGCTCACTTGTGACCAAAACTAGTCCTGGCACAAACCTCCTGATGTAGGAGACCCTTCCTAAGAAACTTTTGAGCTCTGTGACTGTCGTAGGCCTTTTCAAGGTTGCGATGGTCGTGGTCTTGGCTAGATCCACACTTATGCCTTTGTGATGTACCAGGAACCCAAGGAACTTACCAGCAGATACCCCAAAGGCGCACTTCATGGGGTTCATGCGCAGCTTATACATTCTGCACCTCTTAAAGACTCATTCAAGCATTTGGAAGTGTCTTGCCCTGGTCCTTGACTTTACCACGATGTTGTCTACATAATCTTCAATTTCCCTATGCATCATATCATGGAAGATGGCTATCATGGTACACTGGTACATGGCTCCTGCGTTTTTAAGGCCAAAAGGCATCACGGTGTAATAAAAGTTTCCAATTGGGGTCCTGAATGCTATCTTTTCTGCATCCTTGGCGGCCATCCGGATTTAGTTATATCCACTATACCCATCCATAAATGAGAACATGGAGTTTCCCGCAGCTAAATCTACAAGGAGATCAATGTTGGGTAGGGGAAACTCATCCTTTGGGCATACCTTGTTTAAGTTGCGAAAATCCACACAACATCGGATTTAGCCATTCTTTTTCTTCATGGGTACTATATTGGAGGGCCATCTAGGATGCTGGATTGGCTTAATGAATCCCGCTGTCAGCAATTTCTTGACTTCCTGAGTTATTTAAGCCTCTACCTCAGTGTGAAAGACCTTGGCTGGTTAAACTACCGGCTTGACTCCTGGGTCTACATTAAGAGAATGGACTACCAACTTGAGATCCAGGCCAAGCATCTCATCATACGTCCATGCGAACACATCCACATATCTCTTGAGTAATCCTACTAGCTGCACTTTTCCTGTGCTGTTAATTGGCTGCTGATAAAAACAAGCTTTGGGGACCAAGTTAGCCCCCAATTTTACTTCTTCCAGTTCCTCTTGGGGCTGGATCTATGCTTCTCTGTTTGGATCCTCCGAGATCTCTCCTTGAGCCATCATACAATCTGGTGGTCCGGGACCTTCCTGCATAATGCATTTAGGTCCCACGCACCTTCATAAGCAGTATATTAACCTTCCCCCGGGTTCCCGAACTACTACGCATTTCCGGGATCCTAAGGAGTTGGCTTCCTTCTGTCTTTTTCTATCTATTAGGTTCCTTAGATTATAGGTACCCCCTCATTCTTCTTCTTCTAAGACAGATGCGCCCGAGGTCCTTGGTGTGGGACTCTCATCATCTGCCACAAACTCTTCATAAAACACTATCTCTACGAAGTTTACTTCTCCTTGGCTGAATGGGTTTGGGTTGGCAGGGATCCTTATGAGCCTCCCATTCAGTCTCCCTTTGACACACTGATAGTATGTGAAAGGAATGAGGCGGTGCTTATGAAGCTAGGGGCATCCCAACAAAATATGGAAAAAAACATTTGAGTTGATCATATGGAACCTAGTCAGGGCTACTATTGGGCCTACCCTTAAGGCTAACTGCACATATCCTTCAGTTGACTTTGCCGCTCCTCCAAACCCTGTTATCTCTACAAGAGCCCCTAAGATCCTTTTGCTAGACATGCCCACAGCCTCCAGGGTACTTAGGGCAATGAGGTTAAGTGAAGCCCTCATGTCTATTAGAGCTCTCCTGATTCGAACACCATTTATGGTAGCCATTAAGTAAAGGGGTCTACAATGATCTAGGTACTCAACCTCCATATCTTCATTTGTGAAAGTAATTGCATTAGTTGTTTCCAAGTAAACTCGGCTGGCATGGGATTCTACCGTGAAACACTCCACCTCTGAATCTACTGCTATACTCATAAGGGATTCTGTGGCAATCCTCCTTGCTTCTTGCCATAATCCCAGTTGGTTAAATAGTGGTCTGGACTTGGGGTTCTTCTGAAGGGTCTTGACTGTGCTTGGATGGAAGGATCCTTCTGACTCTTTTTCCTCTGCCTCAGCCAGGTTCCCATGGATCACCACAGCCACCACCCCTTTTCCCTTGTGGTTGGGTAAAGGGTTCCTCCGCACCTCAGGTTCCTATTGGGTGAGCTCCAGGGTCCCCTTCCTGAGTTCTTGTGAAAAAACCTTTGGAGGGTCCAACAATCCTTAGTAGAGTGCTTGACATAATTATGGATTCTACAAAATAAGGAATTCTTTCTCTCTTCCTTGGTGGGTGGCCTAGATACAGTGAATGGCCTAACAATTCCGTCTCTAATCCATTTGTCCAAGACATGATTGACCCTCTGCAGTACATGGGATCATAGGTGGTTCATCGACCACTTTTTCCTCAAGCCTCTTTCTCTTTTCTCCCAATGAAGCTATCATAGCCTAGGATACTGGTACCCTTTTTGTTTTTATGGTTAACACTGTCATCCTGGTTCTTTGTAGTAAATTAGCAAACTGAGTAATGTATAAATTTTCAAGATTAAGCCAGTAATTAAAGAGCATGTTGGATATGCAAGTCTCCATAAGCTGCTTTTCCTCATGAATTCCATAACAGTCCAAGGAAACGTCTTCAAACCTTTTGATGAACTAGACAAGGTCTTTGCTAGGCTTTTACTTTACCATTTGAAGGCTCTGGAAAGTGACTTTATCTTCACCTAGGTAATACTTTGCATAAAATCTCTCCATCATCTCATCCCAGGTCTTGATAGACCCGAGCCTTAGGGTAATGTACCACGTGTATGCTCTATCCACTATGGACTTAGCGAATTCTCTTAGGCATAACTCCTTGTCTCCTACGTAAGGGCCCATGGTATGAATAAATCTGCTCACATGTTCCACAACACTCCCATTCCTCCCATCAAAAGGGTGGAACTTTGGGGGTTCATATCCTTTGGGGTAAGGCTTGACAAAGAGTTCTGGCAGAAATGAGGGATCCCAAGAGAATTGCTTGGGGACCCCCGAAAGCTTTTCCCTTTCTTGTTCAAGAAGGGAATTGACATCTACCAAGGTGAGATACTGGGGGTTGGCTCCCCCTCCTACTTCTGACCCTCCCTCCAGCTGGGCCTTTTCTTGGTTGACCAGGGATGGAGCGTTATCTCCAATCTCTTGGGTTCTTCCTTCTTTGAGGAGGCAGATTTCCTGCTGAAGGTCCTTCATCATCTTTGCCATTCGGACCATAAGGTCTGGCTCTTGCACCTCACGCCTTTGTCCCGAGACAACCTCGTGCTCTACTAGAGGTACTTCATTCCTCTACCTGTAAGCTACTTCATTCTCTCCCACGAGCTCAAATGCTACGGGTGGCACGTTGGTACCTTTACTATTCATTGGTCTTGGAGCCATGCTTTGTGAAGGGACTTCTTCTTTCCTCTCCTTTACCCAGTCCCCAATGGAGTCGCCTTAAAATACGAGTTCTTTTTTTGACAGCACACAGGCCCAAGTAGAAACAAGGATCCTAGACCTTGTGCTTAAGTTTGATGGTCTGGGCTTGGTTCACCACAGCTAAGTTGGGCATATTACGAACCAAGTTATGCACAAAACATGGATCCTACAATACATACACACTAACACATAGAAAATATATACATATTGCATAGTAAGGAACAGTAAAGAATGATATAAGTAAGGGGAAAGTGAATATAAAAAAAGTTTAGGATCCTCAGGATAATAGAAAATGATTCATTATTTTCTTAAGTTTTCAATACATTATGCTCTTATTGCACTAGGATATATTACAAGGTCCAAATAAGTTCAAAAATCACAAACTTAGATAGCTATTTAGGCTTCTAAGACTTATGAGGTTTGAATCCAAGTGTATTCTCTAGTGTCTAACTCAGGATTCCGGACGGTGTTTTCCCTCTCTTCTCCTTTTTTTGAATTATAAAGGAGTTTTCTAAAGGATCTTTTCTCTTTGATTCATTATCACTGAATGCCCTTCACTGTTGGCTCCCCCTTCTTTTATAGTGCCCTTTTAGGGTTTTTGGTGTACCACTGATTCCCTCCATTTGTTGCCCTGGGTACCAAAACCAATGTTGTGTTAGCAACATTGGTGGCTGGTCCCTTCCTTATTTTCTCACTATTTTTCCCTTTTGAGGTTTCCTCTCCAAAATTCCCTAGCTGACCTTCCTTTTCTAGGAGGTCCCAAGGGCTGGCTTCTAATTTTTCTTTTCCCAAAGCTTCTAGACACTACTTTTCAGGCCTACTTTTTGGCTGCTTTACCTTTTGTCATTTTCTCTAAATGGGCAGATTCCTTTCTACCAGGTTGAAAGATCTCAAACCACATTCCTTCATGGTCCATCTCCCTGGGTTCCCCGAGGTACCAAACCCTTTTTCATGAAATGTTGGTTCCCAATTTCTCTGCCTTTTTCTGCATCATTGGGTGGCTGATGGGACATATCTACTCTCGTTCTCTATGTTCATTGGCATGCTCCCTTAAGCTGTCTCAATCCTAACTTGGCCTCTTGCTGCATATCCGAGGATCCTAAGATTCTAGGAATCCCCAAGTATCTGATTCAACTTTCTCTCTAAGTTCTCCAGCGATTCTCTCTCGGGCTGGGCTGAGTTTCTCTTTTTCTTTACTTCTTAAGGCCCAAAGCTTACCTATTCATGGGTTTGGGCCCCTTCTTACTTATTTTTAGTGAGTTTGGGCCTTACCCTTTCCTTGAAAGCCCAAATGGTCCTTAGATTTCAATTTTTGTATTGTTTTGGGTTTTGATACAATATTGTGATATTTTGGACCTTAACACCCCATCCCCAATCCATTTGTCTAGGACATGGTTTAGCTCCTCCACAGTACATGGGATCATAGGTGGTTCCTTGGTCACTTTCCCTTTAGGCCTCTTCCTTTTTTTCTCCCACTGAAGCTGTCATGGCCAGGGAAACTAGTACCCTTTTTGTTTTTATGGTTAACTTTGTCCTTCTGGTTCTTTGCAACAAGTCAGTGAACTAAGTTATGCATAAGTTCTCCAGATTAAGTTTGTAATCAAAGAGCATGTTGGATATATAAGTCTCCACGAGCTCCTTTTCTTCATGGTCTCCATAACAGTCTAAAGAGACATCTTCGAATCTTTTGATAAACAGGACGGGATTCTCCCCAGCCCTTGCTTCACCATTTGAAGGCTCTAGAAGGTGACCTTATCTTCACCTAGGTAGTACTTTGCACAGAATCTCTCCATCATCTCATCCCAAGTCTTGATGGACCCGGGCCTCAAGGTGGTGTACCAAGTATATGCTTTATCCACTAGGGACTTAGCAAATTCCCTTAAACATAGTTCCTTGTCCCTTGCATAGGGACTGATGGTGTGAATAAATCTGTCCACTAGGGACTTAGCGAATTCCCTTAAACATAGTTCCTTATCACCTGCATAGGGACTGATGTTGTGAATAAGTAATAACCATTAAAAAAAAAAGGGGGAAATTCTTCTTTTACTAAGAGAGTAAGTACTAGTGGATTCCAGTTAGCTCAACTGGTAAAGTTTCTGATATTTGTATAAGTGATCTAGGGTTCAATCTCTGCTTGTAAGAAAAATTAATTAGTGTTTTAGTCTGATGATAAAAAGTAAGAGGTGAAAAAAAAAAAAAAAAAAAAAAAAAAAAAAGGCATTAGAATTTTGGATTGAAAGTTGAAATTAACATATTTTTTTAAAGAAAAAAAACATATTTTTTGACAATTCATAAAGAATAATACTTTTTGTCCTTAAAATTTGGGATTGTTTTCATCATGGTTTTTTAATTTTCAAAATTTTCATTTTAACCCTTTATGTTTGATTCCGTTTTCATGTTAGTTATGTCATCTAATTTCATTGTTTGTATTATATTTTTCCAACTACAACAATGAAATTATTATATTCCACAACTAGGAATGTCCACAAGTGGGCCAATTAATTTGTTTTACATTTATAATTCCATTCGTGTGGGATACTTGGATATTGAATTTCAATTATAGTGGTTTATATTTTGGATATTTTAGTGGTGGCTAGGTTCGGTAATCAGTTTTACTAAGCATTGATGAAATTTATATTGTAGACTAAACAATACTGTAGACTGATCAGTGAATATAAATCAATAATTGTCCAAACGGTAAATAGCAATAAATGGAAATCACCATCATCCATTTTTCTGATTGGTTCACGCACAACTCTAAATTGAGAATATTCTTAATTAATTGATGATATGAAAGCCTTGATATAGAATGCGGCCAGATCAGAATTTAGATTTCTATGATGAATAGGCAGGGGAATGTGGCTGCTCACACGCTTGCTAAGTGGGGTAAATTCTCACTTTTTTTTTTTTTTTTTTTTTTTTTTTGTGTAAATGCACTTTTAATTCCTACATTTTGATTTTTTTTTTTTCATTTTGGTCCCTATATTTTCATCTAAGGACTAAAAGTAATAAAATAAAAATGTAGGGACTAAAATGAAAAAAAAAAAACCAAAATGTAGGAACTAAAAGTGCATTTACGCTTTTTATTTTATTTTATTTTTTATTTTTAAATTTGTCTATGGAATCGTCCTCATTGTGTTTCTAGCTTAGTGCGCTCAAAAAGGCCTTAAGTAATTTTGTTTGTTTTTATGTCTATTGTTTTTGCCTTTTCAATTTTACGATTCAGCCAAAAAAAGAATAAAAAACAAAGATTGGTTCACGCATGCCCATCTACAAAAACAATGAGAAACAACAAGATGGTTCTCAAACACATGCAACACCGGTCAATCATGATGCTTCAGTTCATCTTATTTCTGACCCAAAAAATTTATTTATATATTCTTATTTAATAGAAGGCTCCAACCACCGACTTTTTAGATTTAAAAATTACAGGAAACTGGTCAAAGTTTACATTATAATTAGACTTGTGGTCGTCAAAATTAATTTTGTTTTTTTAGAGAGAGTTTCAACCTATGGCGTCCGCTCCTGATGATAGCTCTTTATCATCAGACCAAAACACCAATTAGTTTTTGGTATAGGCGAAGATTGAACCCCAGATCTCTTATACAACCATCAGAGACTTTACCAAAATTAATTAATGTCATCCACCAGATAAATATTTTAAATAATCACACAATACAACAACACAGTCACACTTTTAATATCAACCGTCGTGGACATGTTGACGTAGGGACGGACCTACCGAAAGGTGATTTTGTTATTTAAGCTTATGGAAACGGTACCGTTTTTGACCCACCAAAATTGAATAAGCCAAAACACTATAGATTGAGCATTCGCTCTTTTTATATAGTTAGAAGATATATATATTTTGAAAATTGATTTTTATTATTATTATATAGAAAAGTTTATTTTTTATTTTTTACTTTGTGTTGGTCTCTTTAATTCCTAACTGAATTTGATTATAAAGATTATTTTTATTTATTATTTTTTAAAATATAAGTTATAAACATCATAATGTATCTTGCGTGTCCATTTGGTATTATTAATTTTACCAACTTATTTTAATATTTAGCTTATTTTTGCTACTGTTCATGAGTCCCACTGCACTTTTTGGTACTATTCATGGGTCCCACTTTACAATTTCAGCTAACTTTTACATTTATCTACAATACTTTCAGCAAAAAAAATTTAGTTTTAGGGTCTATTTGGGATCTGCTTATTTTGCTGAAACTGAAAACTTTTTACTGAAAGTATTGTAGATAAAATGTAGAAGTTAACTGAAATAGTACAGTAAGACTCATGAATAGTACTAAAAAGTGCAATGGGGCCATGAATAGTAGCAAAAATAAGCTAGATAGTAAAATAAGCTGGTTTTTTAATTTTTGCCAAACACACACTTAGCAAAATAAGCAAATCTCAAACAGACCCTGCATCTTTTGTGAAATTATTCTAGTTGGATGTTATTATAGTGATTTGTGTGCAAATTAATTAAGTTGGATATTAGTCAAAATCTAGTTCCAATCATCATCCTCGTCAAATTAGGTAGCATCTTCATCATATAATTCAGCATCTTTCTTGCTAGATTAATTAGCTGGTATTCTAATGAGTTCTTTATCTTTTCTCTCTCTCTTCCTCTTTTTTTGTTTTTGTTTTTGTTTGTGTTTAAGAAAAATATGTACTAAAAGATTTGGTGCTAGATTGGATTAATAAGGGTTGGATTTGAAGATTATGTTGAGGGCAGGTATATACTCTTCAACCATAAAATACATTTTGTGACATGATAGTTTCAACTTTCAAGTAATTTTGGTGGTTTCAAGTGAACCATTCACTGTGCCCTTCATACATGTTATGGGGGAGATTCTGCCCTTTTACCCCTATTGAGCAAAATATTTGGCAATATGCCCCTATTTCCAAACTATATAGGTTTGTGCCCCTGTTTTGAAACTCGATTTTAATACAATTGAGTTTCAATCAAAAACTCAATTGGTTTAAAACCGAGTTATGCCAAATGAAACTTAAAAAAATAAAAATAAATAAATAAATAAATAAATTGTATGGAGCTCGAGTTCATAGAGCTCAAGTTTCATACCTATAGTGGCATTTTATTAGTGCTATAGTGGCGTTTTAAATGGAACTCGAGCTCCATGAACTCGAGTTCCATGCATTTTTTTTTTTTTTTGATCGCCCCATATCTATATCTACGTTCAGGCATACCCTATAGCGGCGTTTTAAATGGAACTCGAGCTCCATGAACTCGAGTTCCATGCAATTTTTTTTTTTTTTTTTTTTTTTAAAGTTTGATTGCCCCATACCTATAGCTACGTTCAGGCATACCCTATAGCGGCGTTTCAAATGGAACTTGAGCTCCATGAACTCGAGTTCCACGCAATTTTTTTTTTTTTTTTTTTTAAGTTTGATCGCCCCATACCTATAGCTACGTTTAGACATAACCTATAGCGGCATTTTAAATGGAACTTAAGCTCCATGAACTTGGGTTCCATGCAAGTTTTTTTTTTTTTTTTTTTTTTTTTTTTTAAGTTTCATTTGGCATAACTCAAGTTTCATGCAATCGAGTTTTTCATTGAAAATCGATTTTAATAAAATCGAGCTTCAAAACAGGGGCACGAACCTATATAGTTTGGAAACATGGGCATATTGCCAAATATTTTGCTCAATAGGGGCAAAAGGCTAGAATCTTCATGTTATGGGTAGCTTTTGTTTAATTAAATGTAATTTTCATGATTTAAATTAATTGTATTTTTTTTCCTCCATAATATTATGAATATGACAATATGTTGATGGTGTATTTTTATTTTTGACGGTTTCTATAGTTTTTCTTTTCTTTTCTTTTCTTCCTCCTTTTTTAACCCATTTATTCCCTTTTTTTCATTGCTTGTTATGGAACAAAGAAAAAAAAAAATCTAATTGGATATATATTCTTTTAATTGGCTTTTATCAATATAGTTGACTATTGTAAATTGTAATTTTCTCTCTAGTTCATTTTGTTTGTTGTTTCCTTTTTCTTAATCAGCACCCAATGTGAATGATAAATATGAATATAAAAAAAAAAAAAAAAAAAAAAAAAAAAAAAAAAAAATCTCATGGAAGAAATAGTTTTGAATTTGGTCTTTTGTTGATGTTTTGGTATTACTATTTCAAAGATACTTGACATTCTCTTGTATTTTGACTTTTAAGTATGGTTTTAAAAACCAGACCGGGGGCAAAATCATTTTTGCCTCTGGTTTTCAGTTCAACCTGATTTTTGACCGATTTTGTGTTTTTTTAAAACCGAACTTGTGGCTAGTTCTTGATCGAACCAGTCAGTCCGGTCCCGTTTTTAAAACCATGCTTTTAATTGACCCAAAAAAAAAAAAAAAACTATGAATGGAGAAAAAAAAATATTAAGATTTATCTTAGGAAGATTCATATAAGCTTTTTGGTAAATAATGTTTTTTGTGTAGCCTTGCTCTTTAGGAAATCATGTACACTTCATTTAAGGTGTTGTACTTATATTGTATCTGCCATGTCATATTATAATTTTTTAAAAATTGCTCGTGATGCTCTATTCCACCTTTGCAAACTATCAACATTTAAAGATGCTTTATTTGTACTTGAGAGTTGGGAGATGCTCTAGTTATATTGGCATCTCATTAGTCATCTTATACCATATTTATAAAAAAAATGAGAGTTTGCTTGAATTGTTTTTGACAAAATGACCTCATTAGGCATGAGAAGACATAAGCGCAGAGTAGTGGGCCAGTTTGTTTGAAGCATCAAACAACATGAGTGTAAAGGGCTGATTTGTTTGGTCATAGTAAGAGTTGAAATTACTTTGTTACTCCTAAATGCACGTACCTCTTACCGTCCAATCACCTCAGCATTTAAGCACAATCATCAAAGCATGTGAGTACATGAACGTCCAACTGCATGCATGATCACTTAAGCATCTAAACATATAGACATATCATCAAGTGTGTGCACATGTGGATATAAACAAAGGGTTGATAATTAATGAGAATTAATGATTAAGTCTTCTGAAAGAGTGACACTTAATTAAAGTGGAGTCTTCATTAAGCTTTGAATGGCTTTCCTTAGCCAAAATGGGTATTTGCCCTTAATTTACAAACTATGTCGTAAAATGATATTGTTTTGAAACTATTTAGCAAAATGCCCCTATTTTTTTAAAATTTTAACAAAATTGAGTTACAGGTGGAACTCGACATTAGCAATGTTGAGTTCTATGTATATTTTCCCACTTAAATGTTTTTGAAAATTTAAGTGAAACTCGGCATTGCTAATGTTGAGTTCCACTTAAAAATATACATAGAATTCAATTTTGAGGATATCAAATTTTACACAAAACTCGATTCTGTTACTTAAATGTTTTTGAAAATTTAAGTCAAACTCGACACTGCTAATGTCGAGTTCCACTTAAAAATATACATAGAATTCAATTTTGAGGATATCTAGTTTTACACAAAACTCGATTTTGTTAAAATTGAGTTTCAAAAACTATGACATTTTGCTAAATAGTTTCAAAATAAGGGCATTTTGCTGCATAGTTTGTAAATTGGGGGCAACTATTTCATTTTTCCCGTCTTTCCTTTATTAAACCCAACGTAAAATACTAAACATGCTCTTGATATTTAAATGTGTTCTTGCCTTTTAAAGTGTTCTTCAATCAATTGACCTTTACTGCCTTAAATATCAAATTATTTGAATTTGAATATCCAAGTGCTTTAGGAAATTTCATTGAATTAAATACGTATTAAATGCTTTGCCCTTTCCTAATTAACTCTTAAATTCAAATTCAAATTCAAATATCTTCAATTAATTTAGCAATATAATCTTTTGATTGTCTACTATTTCGGAATTAAAACCCTTAAGCCTTATAGAAAAGATTTGTAACTAATACCTCATTAATTACTTTTTTTTTCTTAATTGACTTTTAGGTTTAAATTCAAATATCTTCTGACATTAAAGCTTGATTACCTTAACTTGGAAAGATTTTATTCTTGAATTAGACTATTGAGACTTTCCATGTAAAAGAGAATTAGATTTAAGTATAAACATTTAAATTTAATTGACTATCATCTTTTATAGGAAATCTTTTAGGCTTCCATGTATTTAAGACCATTATCTTTTAGGAAATATATCACAATTAATGCTTCATTACCTTCCATGATTATCTTTTAGATTTTATGACCCTTAACTAACCCTAAACATTAAAGAGTAATTTTATTAAGAAAGGAAAGCATATTAACTACACAATTTTAAATGTTTTTGGTATTTTAGATATATTAAAGAAGGCAAAAAAAAAAAAAATGCATACAAACAACAGATAAACTACATGTAAAATGAATAAAAATTGAACAACATTATTCAAATAAAACAAAAAAGAAATGAAGAACGAAAATTGGATTCTGCCCTAGAAGTGCGTATGCAGCATAATGGATGCGTACGCACCTAGGGTTTCAACCCAATTTCCAGATTTATGTTATGCATAGAATATGATAATGAAGCACATGTAAATAGCTTATTATCACATAATCATCAAATACATCATGCATCATATTGATAAGAACAATAAAATAAGAAAACAATATAAAATAACAGAAAAAAAAAATAAAGAGAAAAAGAAAGGAGATTGACCGGTCCCTCGGTTGACCGGACCCATATCTCACCCTTTAGCCCCTTACATAGATGTAGATTGACTGATCCCTTGGTTGAAATCAGCTACCTCAGTTTTGTGTGTGTGTCAAAAACTTGGATAAAGATTGATTCTGGATATATGATTAAGAAACCTAAGACCGATGGAAAGATGGCTATGGGATCACAAAAAGGTTAGTGTGATTAATAAATTATGAGAAAAAGATTAGTTTTCTAATAACCAAAAATATTAGTTTTTTAATAACCAAAGTGTTAGAAAAATCAATTAATTGTTGTACAATACACCAGCCAAGGCATGTGAGAGTGCTGACATGGCTGGATCGGAACCCTACACGTGGAACGATTGTGAGCTAAGGAGAGGAAATGTTGGCTGAAGTAAGGATTTTTGGTCCGTGCCAACGGCATGACCATCATGGGGAAGAGTGAGATTTGCTCCTGACATGGACACCTAGCACTCATAACAGGGAGATAGTGACCCCCTATGGTCAGAGGTTATGAAATACCCTTTTATAGGCTAAGCTTGTGCTGGACCACTATTGAGGACACGTGCATCACTCTTAGTGCCCCTGGTGTTCTTTTCCTTGTCCAAGGATTGCTCCCCACATAGTGGTAGGGTAACCCTTTGTGCCACTACCCTGACTTTGGTGTGCTCACTCTCTCTCCTCCAGCCATTACATAGTACAACAACTGTATTAGGATTCAAATGGAGGAATTGTGGTTTGACACCTGTCTTTTGTACCCGGCAACATTCCTCGAACTATAAAAGGAACATGTTGTTGGACCATTAGGACAAGAACCAAGAGAGAACATTAGAGAAAAGAGTAGAAAGTTTGTAAGGAAGTGAGATAGAGAAAATGCCTCTCTTTTAGGAAGAACATCATCATTGTACAAGGAAAACTTCCATTTTTCACATAATAGAGAGCTTGAAAGAGTAGGGACATTCCCCCTTGCTCACTTGTGGTTTGTCATCCCTTCCTAAGGGTTTTCCATGTACATTATTTGTTTTCTTTATTTTCCTTGCAATGCTTTCTTTTTCTCTCGACTTTATGATGTTAAAGCTTTTATTTTTATCACTTTCAAGATTTTTCATTAAAATGTACTGTTAGATAGCTCATCCACTTTTCATATAAGTTCACAAATCTAACTTGCATGCACAATTGCTTATAAAAACTTTCCTCACACTCTTAGAAACTCACTAAGTATTTTTTAGTGATTTTGACAAAGTTTAAGATATTGTGAAAAGTTGGGATCTTTTTGGTGGGGGGGGGGGGGGTATTTATAGGCTTAGTGGAGGCTATGGTGTTTTTTTCTTTTTTTCTTTTTTTTAATGATGGAATGTTTTAATCACTCAACGAGCCAAATTGATTCACTAAAAATCCCACCAAAAAGGAAGGAAAAATCAATTTTAGGCTTTTGACTAAAAGAGTGAGTACACATTAAATTAAGTGCGTACACGTCCGTACAAACTTTTTGTAAGCCTTTTGAAAATTTGGCTTGAAAAAAGATTTTGGGCTTGGAAATGGATTTTTAAGCTTAGACTTGGTTTCTTGGGTCACATTTTGGGCTCTATTAAGTTATTAGGCTCCACACCATACAAACTCTATAAAGTTATAGGTCAGAAAAAAATGAGGTGTCTACACACATATTATTTTTGAATCTTAAGAACCTAAGTAAGGGTTAAGGGTGAATCTTTAACATTAGAAGCTGTCCTATTATCAATTAAAGCATGTTTTTTTAACATTTTGATTATTGAAATCAATTGTTCTCTTTTCATAATTGTTTTGTTGGATTGATGTTTAATTTCTAGTTCTTTTATAAGTCCATTTTTTAATCTTCTTCTTATTAGAATAAGGTTTTATAGTCTATCTAGCAAAACAAGTTAATTTTGTTAGATATTACTTCTACCGTTGTATTGCCTCTAGAGTATGCAATGTTCTTGGGTTTTTTGAACAAAGTTATTATTTTCTAAACTAAATTGTTGGAACAATTGATTGATAGAGTATCAACCAAAGATATTTTTACTAATTAAGCTTGGTTCTAAATCTTCTAATCAGGTAGTTTATGTGTTTACTTAGCCCATTGTGTACTAAAATTTGATTGGTAGTGGATGCTTAATGCAATTGGTGGACAAATCATAGCCCCATAGTGATTTTATTATGTTGAATTTTATAAAACTTTCTCTATTCTAGTTTCAATTAAATTTTTCCATAAATTATTGGTGCTTTTGACATGTTTTTGTTTTCATTTTTCCAGTGGAAAGACAACCTTAGCTACCCTATAATTTTTGTTACAAAATTGGACAACATCACTATGAAATGCAGAAAATAAGTATGCTCATATGGTAAATTTTACATAAGATAACAAAATATTATTATAAGTCTCCATGAAAAGATACTTTAATAGAAATATATTTTTTTATCCAAAGTTTTTTTTTTTTTCATAAAACATAATTTATTTACCTTTATTACTTTCTAATAGTATAAAGGTTCATATCCTATTCATATTACATGGTTTATTTTGGTTCTGGGTTGCAAAGATGATTAGGATTTCTGCGTTTTCACTTATGGTTAATTTTTTCTTATTGATCACGTAGAGCATTAACTCATGCAGAGATTGGAGAATGATGTATGGGATCAGGCCCTGCTGGTGACTCCCTATTAACTTTTATTCAATGATTCTGTAGATGATCGGTCAATGTAGAGTCTGGGTGGTGATGTATAGGATCAGGTCCTCCTGGTGACTCCCTGTTTATTCTTGCTCGATGATTCTGTAGAGGATCGGTCAATGTAAAGATTGGATGATGATGTATAGGATCAGGTCCTCCTGGTAACTCCCTGTTAATTATTGCTCGATGATTCTGTAGAGGATCAGTCAATGTAGAGATTGGATGATGATGTATAGGATCGGGTCCTCCTGGTGACTCCCTATTAATTCTTACTCGATGATTCTGTAGAGTATCGGTTAATGTAGAGATTTGATGATGATGTATAGGATCAGGTCCTCCTGGTGACTCCCTGTCAATTCTTGCTCGATGATTATGTAGGGGATCGGTCAATGTAGAGATTGGATGATGATGTATAGGATCAGGTCCTCCTGGTGACTCCCTGTTAATTCTTGCTCGATGATTCTGTAGAGTATCGGTCAATGTAGAGATTTGATGATGATGTATAGGATCAGGTCCTCCTGGTGACTCCCTGTCAATTCTTGCTCGATGATTCTGTAGGGGATCGGTCAATGTAGAGATTGGATGATGATGTATAAAATCGGGTCCCCCTGGTGACTCCCTGTTAATTCTAGCTTGATGATTCTGTAGAGGATCGGTCAATGTAGAGATTGGATGATGATGTATAGGATCGGGTCCTCCTGGTGACTCCCTGTTAATTCTTGCTCAATGATTCTGTAGAGTATCGATCAATGTAGAGATTTGATGATAATGTATAGGATCGGGTCCTCCTGGTGACTTCCTGTCAATTCTTGCTCGATGATTCTGTAGGGGATCGGTCAATGTAGAGATTGGATGATGATGTATAGGATCAGGTCCTCCTGGTGACTCCCTGTTAATTCTTGCTCGATGATTCTGTAGAGTATCGGTCAATGTAGAGATTTGATGATGATGTATAGGATTAGGTCCTCCTGGTGACTCCCTGTCAATTCTTGCTCTATGATTCTGTAGGGGATCGGTCAATGTAGAGATTGGATGATGATGTATAGGATCGGGTCCTCCTGGTGACTCCCTGTTAATTCTTGCTCGATGATTATGTAGGGGATCGGTCAATGTAGAGATTGGATGATGATGTATAGGATCAGGTCCTCCTGGTGATTCCCTGTCAATTCTTGCTCGATGATTATGTAAGGGATCGGTCAATGTAGAGATTGGATGATGATGTATAGGATCAGGTCCTCCTGGTGACTCCCTGTTAATTCTTGCTCGATGATTCTGTAGAGTATCGGTCAATGTAGAGATTTGATGATGATGTATAGGATCAGGTCCTCCTGGTGACTCCCTGTCAATTCTTGCTCGATGATTCTGTAGGGGATCGGTCAATGTAGAGATTGGATGATGATGTATAGGATCGAGTCCTCCTGGTGACTCCCTGTTAATTCTTGCTTGATGATTCTGTAGAGGATCGGTCAATGTAGAGATTGGATGATGATGTATAGGATCGGGTCCTCCTGGTGACTCCCTGTTAATTTTTGCTCGATGATTCTGTAGAGTATCGATCAATGTAGAGATTTGATGATGATGTATAGGATCGGGTCCTCCTGGTGACTCCCTGTCAATTCTTGCTCGATGATTCTGTAGGGGATCGGTCAATGTAGAGATTTGATGATGATGTATAGGATCGGGTCCTCCTGGTGACTCCCTGTTAATTCTTGCTCGATGATTCTGTAGAGGATCGGTCAATGTAGAGATTGGATGATGATGTATAGGATCGGGTCCTCCTGGTGACTCCTTGTTAATTCTTGCTCGATGATTCTGTAGAGGATCAGTCAATGTAGAGATTGGATGATGATGTATAGGATCGGGTCCTCCTGGTGACTCCCTGTTAATTCTTGATCGATGATTATGTAGTGGATTCAATCCGCCCAGTTCATGAATGTTGTGCGATGGATCTAATCCCCATTGAGTTATTCTAGCATTTGAGCTCACAAAAAAAAGCAAGAAGACTACAAATAACATGACAATGAAAATCTTTCTAATTATCGAGTCAATCATTTTGTCAAATCTAAATTAACAAAGGGGTTGTTGGATTGAAGTTAACACTCTTGTCAACAAAACTTATTTATAAGCCCTAGATTTAGACATTAAAGGTAACTGTATATATTACAATATCCAAACAAATTTATAGTCGTAACAACTAAGGTAATCTCAATCACAAATTTCTTCCTTTCTAATTATGTGTTTTTGGTTACTTGGCTGTTGACGTTTATATAAATCTGGATAAGTGGTTGCTCAAAATTTTAATACAATTTAAGTACAAAAAAATAAAATTATTGATTATTGATTATAAACAAATTATAAATAATTCATTAAAACTTTCGTAAAGGTGGAATGTTAAATGAATAATTTGTTAAAACCTTTGCTAAGGTGGAAGATTCAATTAATAGTACATATTTTATTTTCAAGGAAGAGTGAGATATGACAAAGGGGTTGTTGGATTGAAATAAAAATATGAGATGGAAGGCAAAATAAAAGAATTCACATAGAATGCACCATATAGTAGAATCTTATGTTGTCACACATAATATTCTTGCTTATATAGTAGTTAAACAGGGATGAACTTAGGATTTTTAGCTAGTAAGGGCCAGAGTATAAAGAAAAAAAATCATATAGTATTAAAAATTATAAATACACAAAATCATTGTTTCTAAATACATTAAGATGCAATCATTTACCAACAAAGACAAAAACAAAAACAAAATAATGTTTTTTTTAATACTAGGTTGGCTAGGATGCTTTTGTTGTTGTTGTTGTTGTTGAAGTATCCACAGTGGTGGTGCTAAAAAATTTTAGCTTTTAGCACCTCAAAAAGCTATTTTATCTATTTTACCACCTCACTTTATAATATAACCAATATCAAATGTTCTATTTTTTTTTTTATCACTTCATTTAAAATAATATGAACAACTCATTAAAATAATAAAGGAAGAAAGGGAATTTAAGTTTTTTAATTGAAGGAAGAAATATAATCTTAATAAAATATTGTATTTTATTTTTAACAACTTGCTACAATTAACTGGTATTTATACCAGTTTATTATAGTTGCAAAAGATTTAGGTTTAACTTCTCCAATAACACATGATTTTTTAATTCTTTGGTGGTAAAATATATATATATATATATATATATATATTTTTTTTTTTTTGCTAAAATACAATCACCATTGTAATTTTTTTTTTTTTTTTTTTTTGTTAAGTTTTTTGGTTAGATAGTTGCTATTTGGGTGAGGCTAATTAGGTTTATTGAGGAGAAGGAGGGCCTACAGTTTTCGAAGGGGGGTCCAATTACAAAAATGAAATATATAATAGTTAAAAAAAATAAAAATAAAAATTGGACCCAGGAGGGCCTGAGTCCCCTTGGGTCCCCATCTGGGTTCATCCCTAGTTAAACATATTTATGATTATAACAACTAAGGTAATCTCAATCACAAATTGTCATCCTTTCTAATGACATCTTTTTGGTAACTTTGTTGTTTAGATTTATATAAATCTTGCAAAGTGATTACTCAAAATTTTATTACAATTTAAATACATGAAAAAAAATTATTTACTATTAATTATATATCAATAGTAAAAAATAAATAATTCATTAAGACTCTTGCAAATGTGGAATGTGAAATGAATCGATTCATTAAAACCTTTGCTAAGGTGGAAGGTTCAATGAATAGTACCTATTTCATTTTCAAAGAAGAGTGATACATGACACATGACACAAATAAAAAAATGAGGAAGAAAGCTAAATGAAAGAATTCACATAGAATGTAACATATGACATAATCTCATATTTATGGTCATAACATCTAAGGTAATCTCAATCACAAATTATTGTCATTTCTAATGACTCCTTTTTGGTACCTTTGTTGTTGAGGTTATATAAATCCTGGTAATTAGTTGCTCAAAAATTTAATATAATATAATACAATGTGTTTGAGCTTTCACAATGAAATAAAATTACTTACTATTGATTATATAACAATAGTAAAAAATAGACTAAAATACAAAACTCACCCTCTATGTTTCATCAAAATTCATTTCAGTCTTCTAATTTGGTTTTCGTTCCTTTCAGTTCTCTATGTTTCAAGTTTATTCAATTAAGGTTTTTTCATCAAATTTTGTTATATGTCATGGTTAATTTTCCAATTTATTTCAAATTGTTTTAATTGATAAAATCCAATTAATGATTGAAAAATATTTTTCTAAATTTTCTTTTACAAAAAAAAATTAACAAAATTTGACAAAGAGGCTTTAATTAAATAAACTTGAAATTTAGAAGACTGATGAATGAAAGCAAAGTTAGAAGACCGAAATGAATTATGGAGAAATTTAGAGGGTCTTTTTTGTATTTTAGCCTAAAAAAATAAATAATTCATTCAAGCTCTTGCAAAGGTGGAATTCTAAATGAATCAATTTGTTAAAACCTTTGTTAAGGTGGAAAGCTCAATGAATAGTACTTATTTCCTTTTCAAAGAAGAGTAACACATGACATTGATAAAAATATGAGTTGGAAAAGGGTATTTGGCTTGAAGAAAAAAGTGGTGTTATCATTATTAATTTTCAATTTTTTGTGGGACCCACCATAAAAAATTGGTTTGGTTTCCAAATTTGTACTCAATTTTCATTTTCAATATCCAAAAAAATGGTTGTTTTCATTTTCATCAAAAACTAATACAATGGCATTTTTGTAATAAACCAAAAATTTGTGGCCCAACACTTAGTTGAACGCCTCTCTCTCTCTCACTCTCTCAAGACCTCCTCTTTGATCCCAAAACTAGTGTCTAGCTTGTAACTCTTCAATTTTAAGGTTTAATATTGATATTTTCGATAGAGTTTCAGCAAGTATAAAAATTTGGACCCTTTTGATGGTAAAATTGGGGGTTTATACAGACCAAATGGAGGTCTCGGGTTAGGTTAGACGTTTAGGCAGTCAGTTTATTAGCCTGGTTGCCCTAGAATTTCACTAAAATGGAAATGGAGTGATTTTAGGCTTCTATCTAGAAGGTAAGTACACCACAAATTGGGTACTTATGCATCATATACCCAGTGTACACACATTTTGTAAGTCTCTGCCAAATTAAGTCAGAAATGGGCTTTTAGGCTTGGTTCTTGGGTCATAGTTGTGCTTAGGCTTGAATTGTTTTAGCCCACTTTTGGGTTCATTTGCTTATTGAGCTCCACACAAGATGTTGATCATTTCGATAGCAAATGATTTTATCGTCATTGGATCAAGGGGTATGGGTATAGGTTGGAACGAAATGGGGTGTCTATACCTTCATGAGGTCATTTTTTGGTTTCTGTACCTATAACTAAGTGGCAACTCCTCCATCTCTTTCTTAGGGACATTTGCAAACTCCCAAACTCACATTGGCTCAAGTGCAAAACACTTTAGAGAGATTGAAAACTGCGTATATTGCATTTGCAAGAAGAAACCAACATGATGACATGTCGAAAAAGGATGTATGGCCCACAATAGTCACACAAGGAGTCGAGGTGCTATCATTGAAAAAGACAAAGGAGATTTGAAATAAAATTTGTGGAATAAGACTTGAGTATTTATAATAATCAAATCTTGATCCATTAACCTAGGTGTCAAGCCTGGGTTTGAGAGGTCAAAGAATGGGTCAAAAAGGCCTCAATCCATCGAAGCAGGTATTGAGCATGCTATTAAGGGGCTTGATCCATTGACACAAGTGTCGATAGAATTATTGGGCAAACAGAGAGCAACCTAGTTAGGCCTTAATCAATTGCCAAGTGTCAAGAGAAGTGTTGAGACAGTGCAGAAAAGAGTGAAAATTGTAGAAAACTACAAAAAAGACTCGAGAAAGAGAATAGAGACTCAACACACAAGAAATGAACCTCAAAAGCTATACAAAAATATGCAAAACATGTATGAATGATGCACAATACAAAATTGAGGTCCTTAAGTAGAAAATACTCTCAAAATACACTCCCACTCATTTTTCTCCCTAAAAGAATTTACCAAATTGATCAACCAAATTTTAAGGCAAAATAGTTTAATATGAGCAAGCTAGTACAAGTACCACTTTAGTTGGCCAAACACCTAATTACAAGACATGTAGCAAGTGTAGCTAGGATTATGCATGAAGTGTATGAAAATATTTGCATATGAACATATTTGATACAAGATGTAAAGTGAACCATTGAAAGAGTCATAAACGCTTGCATCTACTCATAATAGTTTAATGGGGACTATCACCTTCGAGGTACATCCTATAACACCCACATCTCCTAAATTGTTTGTAATATTTTACTAGTGCATGCATAGTATTTGACACCATTTAGTTTAGAGCACAACCATTCATTTTTTGTTACATGGACATAAGTACAAAGAAAGAAAGAAAGCAGCCTGTTATTGATTTTTACACATCACACTTTTTTTTTTCTTGTTATGCAAGTGCTACACCTTTTACATAACACAATTTTTATCATTTTGAACACATGTCTTTATTTAGATTGACATATTTTTAGTGAAGATGGTTATTTATGTCTTTCTCTTAAGATTTTTTAATCATTTCTACCAAAACGAGTGACATAGATGCATGATAGTCTCCTAGTCTACAATCACTTAAATAAGCAAAATATGGCTCGATCCTTAGCCCACACATTATTTCAGAGGAAGGCTTCCAAGGATCTTGATGCTGAGATTGTTGCTGCTGAGGAGGCTTTGGCTTGTGCTCACAAGGTACTACAAGACTTGAAGATCAAGAGGCAGGTGGTCCCTTTTTCCTCGACTACTTTTGTAGTTCCCCCAGAAGGCTCTTTGTTGGCTGGCCCTAGACCTTAGATTTTTTTTTTTTCCAGACAATTCAGGATGTATAAGTTTATTTCTCTTTTTTTTTTTTTCTAAGCACTCTTGACTGCCTCTCTTTTTAATCATTTCTGCCAAAACGAGTGACATAGATGCATGATAGTCTCCTAATCTACAATCACTTAAATAAGCAAAATATGGCTCAGTCTTTAGCCCACACATTATTTCAGAGGAAGGCTTCCAAGGATCTTGATGCTGAGATTGTTGCTGCTGAGGAGGCTTTGTCTCATGCTCACAAGGTACTGCAAGACTTGAACATCAAGAGGCAGGTGGTCCTTTTTTTCCCGACTACTTCTGTAGTTCCCCCAGAAGGCTCTTTGTTGGCTGGCCTTATACCTTAGCCTTTTTTTCTTTTTCTTTTTTTCTAAGTACTCTTGACTACCTCTATTTTTGTGATATATGGATCTTGGTAATTTGATGTGTTTATTTTTTTTCTTCTTATGTTGTCCTTTTCTTTTGTCTTTTTCCTTTTTCTTTTTTTTTGAACTAAGTCTTGAACCATGGCTCCTACGAGTTTTTTGTGGTAGGTCTTGGACCAGGTACTTTAGTGATTGTGTTCCTACACAGGTGCTGAGCTAAGTACATTGGATACTTTTTCTCATCCAAGTCATAGGTCATGAACTAGGCGGACCTATTTTGTGGCAAGTATTAGGCTGGGTACTTCGGGATACTTACCTCCACCCCAAGTCCTAGACCATGTTCTTGGACTATTCCTGGTCTGAGTCCTGGGCCATGTGCTAAAAAATTTATTTTTCATCATTTTCTCCTCTTTTTTTCAAGCTCTGGCCTAGGTACCTGACCCAAATTTGGCCAAACTTAGGCTGTGTCTTACAATGCTATCTAAATACAATTGTATAGCTTACTCAAGACTTTCCCTTTTTGAAAGAAGATTCCATTGAGATTCATCATAACAACTAGGAGAAAAGACATAGGATGATGACAAAAGATAGGATTGGTCTCAAAATAAAGTGGCCTTCTACCATAGGTTCTTAAAAGAAATTACTAAATAAAGTTCTTGGCATAATAAAAACACATGGCAAAAGATAAGGCCTCTAAAGAAAACATAAAGAGTGACAAGACACTTAGCATAATGAAAAGTGATAAAAGGGGATCCCTGGTGTACTAGAACTTTTTCCTTTTCACGCATAGTACTGCTTTAGCCATTTTGCGTTTATGGAGTCTGTTAAGGAAGTCCCATCTTCCTTTACAAGGTAATAAGAACTGCTGTCGTGGGCCTTCCTGATGATGTAGGGTCCCTCCCACTTCAGAGCAAACTTGGAGAATCTTGGGATATTCTTCCTTACATGTTCTGCCGCTCTTAATGCCAACTGCCCTTCTATAAAGATTCTTGGGTGTACTGTCTGCCCATATGTCTTAGTCATTCTTTGCTGGTACCTTTGGCTCCTCCGTCTTGACACTTCTCGCTTCTCTTCTAGCCCCTTCAAATCTGCCAATCTTCCCTTGTCATGTGTGCTATCTGTATCTTCTTGAATTTCTTCAAATACTACTCTTGGTGTGGGGATGATTAGCTCTACTGGATTGATGGCCTCAATCCCATAAACAAGGGAAAATGGTGAAAATCCTATTGCTGTCCTTAAGAAGCTCTTGCATGCCCAAAGTATATCAGTCAGGTGGGCACTCCACTTCCCTCCATACTCATGCTTCATCTTCTTAAGGATTTTTAGTATCACTCTATTAGTAGCCTCGACTTGACCATTTCCCTATGGGTAGTATGGTGTGGACCTCTTGTGTTTTATGTGATATGCCTCCGTCAGGTTCTTCATGTCCTTATTTACAAACAGGGTACCGTTGTCGCTGATCAACCTGCTGGGGATCCCAAATCATGTGATAATGTGCTCCTAAATGAAGTTTGAAACAGTCGCTCCGGTGGCCTTCTTCAAGGGGATGGCTTCTACCCCATTTTGTAAAATGCTCGATGGCTGCCAGGATCCATATATGGCCATTGGAAGGTGGGTTTATGGGTCATATAAGATCAAGCCCCAAAGTGTAGAAAGTTCATGGTATGGTCATATCTTGCAGCACATTTGGTTGAGTATGAATTGCATCTCCTAGTACTTGGCATGCATGACACGCCTTAATGAGCTCCTCAGAATCTTTTTTCTTTGTGGGCCAATAATATCCTAACTGCAATAGTTGCTGGTAGAGCCTCCTCTTTCTCGGGTGACTTCCATATTCACCGGAGTGAACTCTTGCTACTTCCCTGGCTTCCCTAGGCCCTAGGCATCTTAAGGGATCCCTGTTATACCCTTTTTTGAACAGGATCCCATTTTGCAGAAAATTCCAGACAACGAGCTTCCTGAGCTGATGAGGCAGCTTCCTGTTAGCTGGCAAGATCCCTTGAGTCAAGTATCCCACAAATGGGATTCTTCAATCTTCTACTACGAACACAACTTTCTTCTTTGTCCACCAAGAACCGACAATTTTGACATTTTTCTACACAGTTGCAACTTCTTTGCTCATGTCTGGCCAGTAGTACCCCATGCACTGCATCCTTCTGTATAGACTAATTTTTTCTATAACCCCACAGACTTGGTTGTGTAATTCTTCTAACTTCAATTTCCCTTCCTTTTCATTAATACATCCAGACAGGATCCCTTCGGGCAGCCTCCTATATAGTTCTCCCTCTATCAAGGTGTAATCTTTCAATTCTTTAATACTTCCACCATGCTCCAACTTTCCTATTTCTCTTTTTATCTCATCTCTCCAATCTTCCTACTCTGACTCTTACGGGAACATCCTTTTGAGGGTCCCTATAATGGAGTTTTGCTGCTTCCTTATCTTTATCAAAGTGCTCTCTCCCTTAAAGGGTATCCGGGATCCCAAAGTAACCAGTGCGTCAACGAACCAGTTTTCGCTTCTTTAGACGTACTCCACACTAAAGGTCTAAAATTTCTGTTTCATCTTCTGTGCCTAGGTTCGATGGGCTGCCAAGCTCTGCTCTCTTAATGTGAAATCTCCCCTGACTTAGAAAACCACAAGGTTGGAGTCCCCCAAGACCCTCATATGCTTGACTCCCATGCTGAGTGCTATGGCCAGCCCAATCAGGTACGCCTCATACTCAGTAGCGTTATTTTAGCATGGGAACTCGAGCTTAAAGGATAATGGTACGGTGTCCCTGTCTTCGCAGCTTAACGGAACTCCCAAGCCATTTGAAGTTGTCATTGCTAATCCATCAAACCTCATGGTCCACTTTTTTCCTAGGAGTTCTACTACTGCCACTTCTTTTGGGATCTCCTCACTTAGCGAGCACTCCTCTTCTCCGAGGAACTGGGCTTGCAGATTTACTATGGCCTGGCTCTTGACAGCCTTGGGGGTCCTCAAACCGATGTCATATTAAGAAAGCAAAACCAACCAATGTGCTATTCTTCCAATCAGCAGAGGCTGATGGAGGAGTGCTTTTATGGGGTGAGACTTGGTCACTAGAAGGATCTGATGGGCTGAGAAGTATTGTTTCAATCTTTGGGATGTGTAGATAACCACCAAACACATTCTTTCTATCTTGGGGTACCTGGTCTCTGTATCTTTCAAGGCTCTGCTTACATAATAAATGGGTTGCTCATTTCCTTCATCAACTTCCTGTACTAGTAGGGCCCCAATAGCTTGAGAATTTGATGCTAAGTATAGCAACAGAGGTTGTCCACGTACTGGCACCTATAGGGTAGGTAGATGATTCATGTTTTGCTGGATCTTTTGAAAGGCTTTCAACTATTCAGCCCCCAGGTGAACCCAGCTCCCTTTTTCAACAGTTTGGATAGCTCACTTGTGACCGAAGCTAATCCTGGCACAAACCTCCTGATTTAGGAGACCCTTCCTAAGAAACTTTTGAGCTTTTTAACTGTCGTAGGCCTTTTCATGGTTGCGATGGCCGTGGCCTTGGCTGGATCCACACTTATGCCTCTATGATACACCAGGAACCCAAGAAACTTACCAGCAAATACCCCAAAGGCACACTTCATGGGGTTCATGCGCAGCTTATACATTCTACACCTCTCAAAGACTCGTTCAAGCACTTGGAAGTGTCCTGCCCTGGTCCTTGACTTTACCACAATGTCATCTACGTAATCTTCAATTTCCCTGTACATCATATCATGGAAGATGTCTATCATGGTACGTTGGTACGTCGCTTCTGTGTTTTTAAGGCCAAAAGGCATCACAGTGTAATAAAAGTTTCCAATTGGGATCCTGAATGCTATCTTTTCTGCATCCTTGGCGGCCATCCGGATTTGGTTATATCCACTATACCCATCCATAAATGAGAACATGAAGTTTCTTGTAGCTAAATCTACAAGGAGATCAATGTTGGGTAGGGGATACTCATCCTTTGGGCATACCTTGTTTAAGTTGTGAAAATCCACACAACATCGGATTTGGCCATTCTTTTTCTTCTTGGGTACTATATTGGAGGGCCATCTAGGATGCTAGATTGGATTAATGAATCCCGCTGTTAGCAATTTCTTGACTTCCTGAGTTATTTGAGCCTCTACCTCAATGTGAAAGACCCTGGCTGGTAACTACCAGCTTGACTCCCGGGTCTACATTAAGAGAATGGACTATCAGCTCAGGATCCAAGCCAAGCATCTCATCATACGTCCATGCGAACACATCCACATATCTCTTGAGTAATCCTACTAGCTACACTTTTTCCTATGCTGTTAACTGGCCGCTGATAAAAACAAGCTTTGGGGACCCCAGGTTAGCCCCCAATTTTACTTCTTTCTATTCCTCTTTGGGCTGGATCTGTGCTTCTCTGTCTGGATCCTCCGAGATCTCTTCTTGAGCCATCATACAATCTGGTGGTCCGGGACCTTCCTGCATAGTGCATTTGAGTCCCGCGCACCTTCATAAGCGGTATATTAACCTTCCCCCGGGTTCCCGAACGACTACGCATTCCCGAGATCCTGAGGAGCTGGCTTCCTTCTGTCTTTTTCTGTCTAGAAGGTTCCTTAGATTATAGGTACCCCCTCATTCTTCTTCTTCTAAGACAGGTTAGCCCAAGGTCCTTGGTGTGGGACTCTCGTTATCTAGCATTAACTCGTCATAAAACACTTTCTCTATGAAGTTTCTCTATGAAGTTTACTTCTCCTTCGCTAAATGAGTTTGGATTAGCAAGGATCCTTATGGGCCTCCCATTCAGTCTCCCTTTGACACACTAATGGTATATGGAGGGAATGAGACTGTGCTTATGAAGCCAGGGGCATCCCAACAGAATATGGTAAGAAACATCTGAGTTGATCACATGGAATCTAGTCAGGGCTACTATTGGGCCTACCCTTAAGGCTAACTACACATATCCTTCAATTGACTCTACCGCTCCTCCAAACCCTGTTATCTCTACAAGAGCTCCTAGGATCCTCTTGCCAGCCATGCCCACAGCCTCCAAGGTACTTAGGGCACTGAGGTTAAGTGAAGCCCTCATGTCTATTAGTGCTTTCTTGATTTGAACACCATTTATGGTAGCCATTAAGTAAAGGGGTCTACAATAATCCGAGTACTCAACCTCCATATCTTTGTTTGTAAAAGTTATTGCATTAGTTGTTTCCAAGTAAGCTCGGCTGGTGTGGGATTCTGCAGTGGAACACTCCACCTTTGAATCTGCTGCTATATTCATAAGGGATTCTGTGGCAATCCTACTTGCTTCTGGCCCAAATCCTAGTTGGTTAAATAATGGTCTGAACTTGGAGTTCTTCTTAAGGGTTCTGACTGTGCTTAGATGGAAGGATCCTTTCGACTCTTATGCCTCTGCCTCAGCCAGGTTCCCATGGATCACCACAGCCACCACCGCTTTTCCCATGTGGTTAGGTAAAAGGTTCCTCTGCACCTCAGGTTCCTGTTAGGTGAGCTCTAGGGTCCCCTCCTTAAGCTTCTTATGAAAAAGCCTTTGGAGGGTCCAACAATCCTTAGTAAAGTGTTTGACATAATTATGGATTCTACAAAATAAGGGATTCTTTCTCTCTTCCTCGGTGGGTGGCCTGGATACAGTGAATGGCCCAACAACTTCGTCTCTAATCCATTTGTCCAAGACATGATTCAATTCCTCTGCAGTACATGGGATTACAGGTGGTTCCTCGACCACTTTTCCCTCAAGCCTCTTTCTCTTTTTTCCCAATGAAGCTGTCATGGCCTAGGATACTGGTACCCTTTTTTGTTTTTATGGTTAACACTATCATCCTGGTTCTTTGCAGTAAGTCAACAAACTGAGTTATGCATAAATTTTCAAGATTAAGCCAGTAATCAAAGAGCATGTTCAATATACAAGTCTCCACAAGCTCCTTTTCCTCATGAATTCCATAACAGTCCAGGAAAACATCCTCAAACCTTTTGATGAACTAGACAGGATCTTTGCCAGGCCTTTGCTTTACCACTTGAATGCTCTGGAAAGTGACTTTATCTTCACCTGGGTAATACTTTGCACAAAATCTCTCCATCATCTCATCCCAGGTCCTGATAGACCCGAGCCTCAAGGTAATGTACCACGTGTATGCTCTGACCACTACGGACTTAGCGAATTCTCTTAGGCATAACTCCTTGTCTCCTGCGTAAGGGCCCATGGTGTGAATAAATCTGCTCACATGTTCCACAACACTCCCATTCCTCCCATCAAAAGGGTGGAACTTTGGGGGTTCATATCCTTTGGGGTAAGGCTTGCCGAGGAGTTCTGGCAGGAATAGGGGAT
This sequence comes from Quercus robur, assembly GCF_932294415.1. Taxonomy (NCBI): domain Eukaryota; kingdom Viridiplantae; phylum Streptophyta; class Magnoliopsida; order Fagales; family Fagaceae; genus Quercus; species Quercus robur. Next base: position 21,757,509 of record NC_065540.1, on the reverse strand, counting down.
CCCAAAAGAATTGCTTGGGGACCCCCGAGAGCTTTTCCCTTTCCTGTTGAAGAAGGGAATTGACATCTGCCAACATGAGATACTAGGAGTTAGCTCCCCCTCCTACTTCTGACCCTCCCTCCAGTTGGGCCCTTTCTTGGTTGACCAAGGGAGGAGCATTATCTCCAATCTCTTAGGTTCTTCCTTCTTTGAGGAGGCAAATTTCTTGCTGAAGGTCTTTCATCATCTTTTCCATTCTAGCTTTTGCACCTCACGCCTTTGTCCTAAGACGACCTCGTGCTCTACTAGAGGTACTTCATTCCTCTACCTGAAAGCTACTTCATTCTCTCCCATAGGCTCAAATGCCACGGGTGGCATGTTGGTACCTTTACTGTTCATTGGTCTTGGAGCCATGCTTTGTGAAGGGACTGCTTCTTCCCTCTCCTTTACCCAGTCCCTAATGGAGTCGCCTTAAAATGTGAGTTCTTTTTTTGACAGCACACAGGCCCAAGTAGAAACAAGGATCCTGGACCTTATGCTTAAGTTTAATGGACTGGGCTTGGTTCACCGCAGCTAAGTTTGGCTAATTACGAACCAAGTTATGCATAAAACATGGTTCCTACAATACATACACACTAACACATAGAAAATATATACGTATTGCACAATAAGGAATAGTAAATAATGATATAAGTAAGGGGTAAGTGAATATAAAAAAAAGTTTAGGATCCTTAGGATAATAGAAAATGCTTCATTATTTTCTTAAGTTTCCTATACATTATGCTCTTATTGCACTATGATATATTACAAGGTCCAAATAAGTTCAAAAATCACAAACTTAGATAGCTCTTTAGGCTTCCAAAACTTGTGAGGTTTGAATCTGAGTGTATTCTCTAGTGTCTAACTCAGGATCTCGGACGGTGTTTTCCCTCTCTTCTCCTTTTTTTGAATTCTGAAGGAGTTTTCTAAAGGATCTTTTCTCTTTGATTCAATATTGCTGAATGCCCTTCACTGTTGGCTCCCCCTCCTTTTATAGTGCCCTTTTAGGGTTTTTGGTGTACCACTGATTCCCTCCATTTGTTGCCCTGGGTACCAAAACCAATGTTGTGTTAGCAACATTGGTGGTTGGTTCCTTCCTTATTTTCTCACTATTTTTCCCTTTTGAGGTTTCCTCTCCAAAATTCCCTAGCTGACCTTCCTTTTCTAGGAGGTCCTAAGGGTTGACTTCTAATTTTTCTTTTCCCAAAGCTTCTAGACACTACTTTTCAGGCCTACTTTTTGGCTGCTTTACCTTTTGTCATTTTCTCTAAATGGGCAGATTCCTTTCTACGTGTTGGTTCCCAATTTCTCTGCCTTTTTATGCATCATTGGGTGGCTGATGGGACATATCACATATCTACTCTCGTTCTCTATGTTCATTGGCATGCTCCCTTAAGCTGTCTCAATCCCAACTTGGCCTCTTGCTACATATCCGAGGATCCTAAGATTCTAGGAATCCCCAGGTATCCTGATTCAGCTTTCTCTCTGAGTTCTCTAGCGATTTTCTCTCTTAAGGGTTGGGCTGAGTTTCTCTTTTTTCTTTACTTCTTAAGGCCCAAAGCTTACCTATTCATGGGTTTGGGCCCTTCCTACTTATTTTTAGTGAGTTTGGGCCTTACCCTTTCCTTGAAAGCCCAAATGGTCCTTAGATTTCAATTTTTGTATTGTTTTGGGCTTTGATACAATATTGTGATATTTTGGACCTCAACACCCCATCCCCAATACATTTGTCTAGGACATGGTTTAGCTCCTCCATAGTACATGGGATCACAGGTGGTTCCTTGGTCACTTTCCCTTCAGGCCTCTTCCTTTTTTTCTCCCACTGAAGCTATCATGGCTTGGGAAACTGGTACCCGTTTTGTTTTTATGGTTAACGTTGTCCTTCTGGTTCTTTGCAACAGGTCGGTGAACTGAGTTATGCATAAGTTCTCTAGATTAAGTCTGTAATCAAAGAGCATGTTGGATATACAAGTCTCCATGAGCTCCTTTTCTTCATGGTCTCCATAACAGTCTAAAGAGACATCTTCGAATCTTTTGATAAACTGGACAGGATCCTCCCCAGGCCTTGCTTCACCATTTGAAGGCTTTGGAAGGTGACCTTATCTTCGCCTAGATAGTACTTTGCACAGAATCTCTCCATCATCTCATCTCAGGTCTTGATGGACCCGGGCCTCAAGGTGGTGTACCAAGTATATGCTCTGTCTACTAGGAACTTAGCGAATTCCCTTAAACATAGTTCCTTGTCCCCTACATAGGGACTGATGGTGTGAATAAATTTGCTCACGTGCTCTATAGCACTTCCATTCCTCCCATCAAACGGGTATAATTTTAGAGGTTCATATCCTTTAGGGTAAGGCTTGCCGAGGAGCTCTGCTAGGAATAGGGGATCCCGAGAGAATTTCTTGGAGACCCCCGAGAGCTTCTCCCTTTCTTGTTCAAGAAGGGCATTCACATCTGCTAAAATGAGATATTAGGGATTAGCTCCCCATCCGACTACTGACCCTCCTTTGGCTAGACCCTTTCCTGGTTGACCAGGGGAGGGGCATTGTCTCGAATCTCCTGGGTTCTTCCTTCTTTGAAGAGACGGACCTCCTACTGGAGGTCCTTCACCATCTCTGTCATTTGGACCATGGGATCTAGCTTTCACATCTCTCACCTCTACCCTAAGACAACTTCATGTTCTACCAGGGGTACCTCATTCCTTTGCTTGGAAGCCATTTCATTTTCTCCCATGGGTTCTGATGCCGATGGTGGCACATTCCTACCCTTGCTAGTCCTTGGTCTTGGAGTCATGCTTTGCGAAAGGACTACTTCTTCCCTCTTCTTTACCCACTCCCCAGTGGAGTCACCTTAAAATGTGGGTTCTTATTTTGGACAGTACCCAAGCCCAAGTGGAATCAAGGAACCTGGGCCCTCAAAGAGTTTTGTACTTATGATTTAGTGGACTGGGCTTGGTTCACCGCAGTTGTGTTGGGTTGATTACGAACCAAGTTGTGCACAAAAAAGGCAATTAAGGACGTCAGGGATCCTCTGAATGACAAATAATATATTTCATTATTTTTGAGTTTTTGGTACATTGGGTCCTTTCTCCACTGGGATATGTCACAAGGTTCAAATAAGTTCAAAAGTCACAAACTTAGATAGCTCTTTATAGGCTTCTAAGACTTGTGATGTTTGAATCCAAGTGTATCCTCTAGTGCCTATCTTGGGATCCCTCACGGTGTTTTCCCTTTTTTCTCCTTTTTTGAAATTCAAAGAAGTTTTTCAGATGATCTTTTTGCTCTCATTCCTTATCGTTGAATGGTTTTTGCTGATGGCTTCCCCCATTTTATAGTACTTTCTTAGGGTTTTTGGTGTACCACTGATTCCCTCCATTTGCTGCCCTGGGTACCAGAACCAATATTGTGTCAGCAACATTGGTGGCTGGTCCCTATCTTATTTTCTCACTATTTTCCCCTTTTGAGGTTTCCCCCAAAAAAGTCCTCAACTGACCTTCCCCTTTTGGGAGGTCCTAAGAGCTGACTTTCATTCTTCTCTTCCCAAAGCTTCTAGATGCTCATTTTCAGACCCACCTTTTTGGCTGCTTCACTTTTTGTCATTTTCTCTAAATGATCAGATTCTTTCCTATCAGACTGAAAGATCCCTAGCCACCTTCCTTTATGGTCCACCTTCCTGCATTCCTCGAGGTACCAAGCTCCTTTTCATGAAGTGCTGATTCCTAAGTCATCAGCCTTTTTCTAAACCATGGGTGGCTGATGGGACATGCCTATCTTCGTTCCTTGTGTCCATAAGCATGCTCCCTTAAGCTGTCCCAATCCTAGCTGATCCCTTTTTGCATTTCCCGAGGATCCCAGGTTTTTGGGAGTCCCAAGGTATCCTGGTCCAGTCCCTTTTTGGACTCCCCAAGAAATTTTTCTCACAAAGGTTGGGCTGAGAGTCCCTTTTCTTTTTCCTTTCTTTTCTAAGGCCCAAGGCTTGCCTATTCATGGGTTTGGGCCTTCTCTTGCTCATTTTAAGTAGGCCTTGGTTGGCAGATTGGGCCTTGCCCTTCTTTGGGGGCCCCTTTGAATTTTAGATTTCAATATTTATGATGTTGTTGGGCCTCAACAGAATGCTTGTGATATTTTGAACCTCAACAACCTATTCATAAGTTTGGTTGTAAGTTGTAACATTAAAATAAAATTTAAGATTTATTTTAAGAAATATCTTACTTATACAATTATATTTTCTTAAAAATAATATTTCTCAAATTTGAGAGAGAGATGAGTTATTTTTTATGATTTTTTATTTTTATAATTGTTACATATATATGGAAAATTTGTTTATTTGGAAATACTTTAATTTTAGAAATTATTGCACCTACTAAGTAATAGCTATTACAACTTATTAGAGAAGGATAATTATTCCTCATTTTGAAGAATAACTATTCATAAGGAATGACTATTCCTTGTAATAAAAATATTACCAAACTAAAGAATTACTAAATCATAAGAATAACTATTACATTACAATACTTATTACAATCTACCAAACATGCCCTAAGTTGTAATATTAGAATAAAATTAAAGATTACTTTCGGAAATATTTTACTCATACAATTATATTTCCTTACAAATAATTTTTAAATGGCAAAACTATAATTTCAGTCCCTAAAGTTTACTTACTGAATACTATTAGTCCTTAAAATTTAAAATTAGAGCTACTGCTCCCTAATGTTTTAGAAAGAAGCATTATTTGTCCATCTATTAACTTCCATTAGTTTGTTAACTGTGTATCTAATGAAATAATGATGTGGCATTTTTTCAAATGACATAACATTTTATTTTAGATTTATAAATTACACATCATTAAACTTTGACTTGAATCCGTTTAAAGTGTTTTGTCCATCCAATTCAACCAAATTAACCTTTCACACCCAAATCCAAATACAACCAAAAAAAAAAAAAAAAAACAACAACAACAACAACAGCAAACAAGAGATCAAAGAGAAAAAAAAAAAAAAAAAAAAAAAAAAAAAAAAAAAAAAAAAAAAAAAACAACAACAACAACATGATCTAAGAATCTCTAGCTTCACCTTCCTCCACCGATTTAATAGAGATTTGCCCACCCATTCTTTTGATGAAATCTCTAGTGGCAACTCTTTTAACAAATACATCTACAAAACCATTCATCAATCATTCAATTGTGGAATAAAGTATTTGATGTCAAATAAATCCATGGAGAAGTTAGTATTGTCAACAGGGTTCCTTTGTTGCTGCTGTGGCCCAGCCCTCGCTCCATTAGCACCTTCTGCTTGGTTAGGTTGGTGCGGCGTGGCTGGCCTTGATTCTGTCTGCGATGGCATGACACTCATATTCCGCGTCGTCTTTAATCTCGGGGGCATAACTTATGAGGGATCTATTTGCTTTTCTTGTCTTTTTCCCAACTCCCCAGTGAAGTCGTCAATTTATATGTGGTGAGCCTTTTGTGTTATTGGGCTTGGGTCTCTCCTATTGCACTGTGGTCCGTAGATCTGAGGTAAGAAAGTTGGGGCTGGCCTAAATGAAACTCACTTTAGGCCAGTTTGTGCACAAGTTATGTCCTCCCAATATGCACGCGTCCTAGCAGACGTATTGAGTGTATGACGTGCCCATAACAAAAATAGCAGTTACAAATGTTACAGCAAGAATATAATATAGCAGAGTAACTAAAATACTAAACAAATAACGTTAACACTTAAATAAGAAAAGAAAGCTTGGTAAAGTCAAGGCGGGATAATACAACAGTAAAATAATGTTACATCAGACAATTTAATAACTATAAACCATTTACCCAGCAAGCATGAAAGAAAAGTTTGTCTACCATAGGAAGTAAACTTAACTTCTTAGCAGATAGAAATCCAAGGGAACCAATCCCCAACGTAAGTAACCTCAGAGATGGCTTCTGCCATAGAAGTTGTGCACTTTGGAAAAATGATCTAAATGGTTTAAGTTTCAATCCTTAATCTCCTACATAGTGGGTCTGTCAAGAGGGAGAGAAATGGGTAGCCTATTGATGCATGCTTCTATTCCTATCACTCATGCTTCACTCTGGTGTTTTTTTTTTTTTTTTTTCTTTTCTTTTCTCTCTTTCTCTTCTTTGTTCTACCTCTTCTTCTTTTGTTCTCTTCCTGCCCTTTTTCCGTGTTCCTCCTACTGTTCACAACTACCACCCTTTATACTGTCTGACGTGATGAGATTTGCCATTTTTATCCCTCGATTGCTTTTATCTCCTTATAGGTGTCCTTCCAAGACTGCCCACTGGACTGCGAACTGCCCAGCCACTACCATTGCACAGAATGTGTTGGTTGCACCACTCCTCACTCCCAGACAAAAATGGCTTGTCTTGTTTCTTACCTCTCTCTGTTTTCACTACTCCTATCTGGATAAGGATTAAGCCTCTCCCTCACCTACCTCCATGGCATGCATCAAGTGGTCCTAGCTCTTACTTCTTTTGGGTGAGATACCATCCCAATAGGACATTTCTCCCCAAAGAAATTTAAGTGGGAACCCCAAAATAGACCCCCTCCCCTCTTTCTCCCCACCGCTAGAGCACATCCTGATACCCTTGACCCATGGCCTACCTTCCATGTATTGGCTAGGTACAAGTAGGTGGTGGCTTGGCCCTTTGTGTATGCTCCACTACCGTCTGAATCTGTTTCTTTCTAGCCCCCACACCATTTCTACTGCCTCTATATTTGTTTTATTCTGCTGTACGTTCTAGTTGGTGTTTTTCTCTTGTGGCGTGAAGGATGTGTGGGCTTTTAGGCTTATGTTCCCTACCTTTCATCTCTTCCTCGGACTAGGAATTGCTTGGGCAAAGGCCTTCACCTTCCTGCTGAGCCCATGTTCCTTTCTTTCCTGTGTCTGTGGGCCTCTTGGCTTTGGATCCTACCATACCACTTCATTGTGCCTGCTATAGCATTACCTTTCCTTTTTATTTCTTGTTACCCATGAGCTTACGGGCTGATGCTCCTGCCATGCCAGCTCACTTCTTTATCAATATTTTGCTTAAGGCTTCCTTGGCCCATTTTCCACATCTTTACCTCTTTTGGGCTTTATTGGCCAACATTCCTACTGTGCCAACCCATTTCATTCCTCGAGCTTACTTGGCTCATTTACTTCTTCTTTACCTCTTTTACTCCCATGGGCTTTTTGCTAGATCCTTTGAGCTTCCTCGACCCAATTACCACGTCCTTATCTCTTATTTATTTTTCAGGCTTACTGGCCTTTAAGCCATCCCAATGAATTTGCTAATTCATTTCTTGGGCTTCTCTGGCCCATTTACTTCCTCTTTACCTCTTATTGTTCCCGTGTGCTTACTACTTCATTCCTTAGGCTTCCTCGGCCCATTTACTCCTTCTTTACCTCTTTTGATTCTTGTGGGCCTGCTAACCATTAATGCTACCATTTCAACTTGCTAGGCTTGCTTTCTTATTTCCTTACTATTTTCCCTTTCCCACTTTTTCTACATTGTTGGGGCTTCTTTTGCTATTGGGTCTTTTGTTAAAAGTGGGCATCAACAATTTGCAAAACCACTGACGTGAAACCAAATGATTGTGAAAATTGAAAGGATGCTATTTAGTACAAAGAAAATTTTTAAAAGATTAAAAAAAAAAATTAAATGAAGAAGAAGCGGAGGACAAAGAACAATATTGTTACTACTTTTGTAATCTTTTAGCCATTGACACTTTGAAATATGATATCATACAAATAGAAGCATTTTATATTATTAAATCGTAGAACATTGAAGTCTCATTCTATTTGGTTTATCTATTTTAAACTTATATATTGTTATTGATTGTTAATACTATCATTGATTTGAGAATGATTGGAGATTTCAAGGTTGCAATCAATTGAAACTAGTGCAGGATTTCAAAAAGGGTAGGGTGGACAGAGCTCTGAAGGATCAGAGGATCAGCGGAGTGAGGGAAAGATCGAGATTCTCAAATCGTGTTTTCTCGCTCTCTCAAATCTTCTATGGTTTATTATGTTTGGATTTGGGTGTTGTGGGTAATTTTGTTTGAATTGGATCGGATCAAAGTGTAATGATGTGCAATTTTTAAATATAAAACAAGATGCCACATCATTTAAAAAATGACGTTTCGTTAACAAAAGTAATAGAAGGACCAATACTGCTCATTTATGAAATTTAAGGGACCATTTGTGCTCATTTCAAACTTCAAGGACTAATACTATTTTACCATGTGCTGGGCCGAAATGTAAGCCTGAGGAAATGGGTGTTTCAAATGACATGTCTCTTGATAAGAAACAAAAGCTAGCTGAAGAAGAAAGTGCAATGGCACGGACTATAACAGACAATATGGGATTAGCGGTGGCTGCTTGGCAGCACCGCCGAGTCCAATAAGTGTCCTAAGCTAGAACTGTCGGGGGCTTGGGAACCCTCAAACAATTAATGCTCTTAAGAGAGAAAGGAAAAGGAAGCTCCCATCTACGTCTTCTTAATGGAGATAAAACTCTCTACGAATCAGTTAAACGCCAAAAAACAACACTGGGACTATAATCAAGGATTGGTGATCTCCAGTGATGGCCAAAGTGGTGGCTTAGCTCTTCTGTGGAAACCAGGAACTCAGGTACAAATAAAAAACTTCTCTGGTTGGTTTATTGATGCTCATGTGCTGTGTACCACAAGATTTTGTTGGAGATTTACAAGTTTTTATGGACACCCCGATACCAATAAACGTGATGAGACTTGGGCACTTCTACAGTCCCTTGGTCGGTCTAATCATCTACCATGGCTTTGTGTTGGAGACTTTAACGAGATCACAAGCCAATCTGAGAAAGCAAGAGGGTGTTTAAGACCAACTCGGCAGATGGTCGTTTTCAAAACACTATCCATGTGTGTAACTTCATTGACCTGGGATACTTCGACTCACCTTTCACGTGGTTTTGCAACCACCCTACTGAAGGTAGAATACATATCCACCTTGATAGGGCTCTTACAAACAATGCATGGAAATTTGCTTTTCCCAGGGTCCACGGTTCACCACATTCCCATGTCTTCCTCAGACCACTCACTGCTCTCCATCCGCATGCAACAGCCCCATCCTCCTCGAAGGTCTAGCTCTCAACCTTTATTTTCCTTTGAAGCCATGTGGCTCTAGGACCCACGGTGCCCTGAAGTAGTCCAAGAGGCCTAGTGTGAAGGAATTTTTAAAATTAAGAGAGTCTCTATCATCAACTACCATGCAAGTTGCCGTGACCGCCTATCAACATGGAATAAAAATGAGTATGGCCATGTCGGGAAACAAATTGAGTGACTTGAACGTAAACTTTAAATCCTAGAACACTATCCCATTCAAAATAGTGCTAAGATCCATGAGGTACGGGCTACCCTAAATCGATGGTTTGACGCTGAAAATACAATATGGCACCAGCGTTCGAGAAATTTGTGGATTACAGATGGCAACCGAAACACTACTTTCTTCCATCAAAAAGCTTCAAACCGCAAAGACAGAAACTCCATTCAAGGTATTTGTGACTCGACGGGATAATGGCAGGAAGATGACCACACTACTGAGACCATCATATTGGAGTACTTTGAAAATATCTTCTACTCCAATGGACATGCTGATACTTCAATACTCATTGATGCGGTCAAACCAGTAGTCACAAAAGAAATGAACATCTTCTTGACTCGAACTTTTACTGCAGATGAAGTCCACAGCCCTTAAGTAGATGCATCCCAAAAAATCCCCTGGCCCCGATGGTATGCCTCCTCTCTTTTATCAGCATTTTTGGTCTCTTACAAGCGAGTGTGTCACCTAAACTGTTCTTGATTTTTTGAACCACAGTATTATACCTCCAAAATTCAATGAAACACACATTGTCCTTATCCCAAAGGTTAGAAATCCCACAAAAATAACCCAATATAGGCCCATAAGTCTATGTAATGTGCTTTCTAGGCTCACATCCAAAGTCATTGCCAATAGACTAAAAACATTTCTACCATGTATTATTAGTGAAAACCAGAGTACCTTTATGTCTAACCGCCTCATACCTGATAATGTTATAGTTGCTTTTGAAACTATGCACTACCTCAACCAAAAAACTAGTGATAAATTGGAGAGATAGCCTTGAAACTAGATATGAGTAAAGCTTTTGATCGTGTTGAATGGAAATGCCTAGAAAAAATTATGGAAAAAATGGGCTTTAATAAAAAAATGGGTAAATCTTATGATGCAATGTATTACCATTATTACCTACTCTGTTAGAATTAATGGAAAACCCCAAGGTCACATAACCCCTTCTAGGAGCTTAAGACAAGGGGATCCCATCTCCCCATTCTTGTTTCTTTTCTGCAGAGGGTCTATTAGCACTTCTAAACCAGGCCATGTCAATTGGACTTCTTAGGACTGCATCAGCTTGTCCCTATGGCCCACAGATCTCCCATTTATTCTTTGCAAATGACAGTATCATTTTTTGCCAAGCCACTCCAGAACAATCTAGCCATCTTGAGCATCTCTTGGCAATCTATGAACGTGCTTCAGGCCAACTACTAAATAAAGAAAAGACTGCTTTCTTCTTTAGTAGGAACACCCCACACGGCACACATGAAGAAATCAAAAACTGTTTTAGAGCTGAGGTTATTCGCCAACATGAGACTCATTTGGGACTACCTTCGCTAGTGGGTAGATCATAGCAAAACACATTCAAAGCTTTGAAGGAGAAGCTTGATAACAAATTATCTGGGTGGAAGGAAAAATCGCTATCTCAAGCAATCAAAGAAATACTTATCAAAGCAGTTGCTCAAGTCATACCAACAAACACTATGAGTGTCTTTAAACTTCCTAACTCTCTTTGTGACGACTTGGCTAGGATGATACGCAGATTTTGGTGGGGCCAAAAAGATGGTAAAAATAAAATAGCATGGCTTAGCCGGGAAAAAATGTGTGCCCCTAAGGAGAAGGGTGGGCTCAGCTTCCATGATTTAAGAGCTTTCAACTTAGCTCTCCTAACTAAGCAAGGATGGCGCTTACAAATCAATTCCCACTCTTTGGTTCACAGGGTTGTAAAAGCTCGGTACTTTCCTAATACGAATTTTCTGCATGCTGAGTTGGGCACAAAGCCGTCATACGCATGGAGGAGTATCTTCTTGGCTCAGCCAGTCCTGAAGGCGGATTACCGTTGGCAGGAGGGAGATGGTAACGACATAGGCATTTGGACAGAACGTTGGCTGCCGCGACCTTCAACTTTTAGGGTGCTGTCACCGCCAGCTATCCTTCCAGCGGACACCAAGGTGAGCAGTCTAATTGACTCAGACAGTGGTGAGTGGAACGTGAATCTTATCAACCAAATTTTTTCTTCGGACGATGTCACATCCATTCTTGGCATTCCACTGAGCCACCACAAGCCGAGAGACCAATTAATATGGGCATATACTCCAAAGGGTAAGTGAACAGTGAACAGTCCATACAAAGTGGCAATGTCCATGACCTAAGGAAACTCGACTGCGGAAGCCTCTCACGGCATAACTCAGATCAGTTTCCGGAGACAAGTTTGGAATCTCCACATCCAAACAAAATAAATCTTTTCACTTGGCGAGCGTGCAAAAATATCCTCCCTACAAAAGCGAACCTCTTTCACCGACATGTCTTGGATATCTCCCCGTGTGAAGCATGCAACCTCGCTCCGGAGACTACTGGGCACCTGTTCTGGGACTGCTACCTTGCTAAAGAAGTTTGGACCCTCGCTGATATGCCGTTTAATAAAACCGAGGTCAATTACAGGGATTTCATGGACTTTCTGTGGCACCTGCTCTTCACCCAGCACGTCGACACCGAGATTATCAAGCTTGCCATCACGACGGCATGGTGCATCTGGTTTGGTCAAAACAAAACTCGACTTGGAGCTTCAGCCCACCAAGTTTAAAGAAGCCACCGACAATCGTTGGATTCCACCGGCTTTCCCATGGCATAAGATAAACATGGATGCCGCTGTCTTTCCCTGTCAAAATTGTGATTCAGATCAGAAAGCAAGAAAAGGAACGAAGCAAAAGAAGAAAGAAGTGCAGGGATGAAAATCTGATATAAACAACAGCTTAGCATTGTAGTTTAGCTGTACAGTGTAGCTTAATGAAATGCTGTAGTTTAGTGACTTGTAGTTTAGTGATGTATTTAAGTGAGAATTGTTCACACGTGACTCAATTGACAAGCACAAGTGTTGTAACTGTTTCCGTATAGTTAGGGATATTTTACTTGCTCTGTTTTTCTGTATTTAGTCACAGATTCTTGTACATATTCATTCAGTTGAGTAATATACAAAAGTTTTTCTTCATTCCAGAATTCTCTCTAGCTTTGGCTTCCTTTCTTCTTTCAATACTTGCTCTCTGTACTTTCTTATATGGTATCAGAGCTTGACCCTTCGTTAATGGCGTCAAATACTACTTCCTCTTCTCCTACACGAGAGCTCTCTCCATTGGAAGATCCTGGAAGTCCATTTTTCTTGCACCATGGTGAATCTCCTGGTGCGATCCTGGTTGTTCAACCTCTTACTGAGGATAATTACCCTAATTGGGCCAGAGCAATGAGGATGGTTCTAGATGCTAAGAGTAAGCTCAGATTTGTAGATGGATCCATCACTGCATCAATGGCAATTACACCACTTGAGAAAAAGGCATGGTCCAAATGCAATTCAATGATCTCATCGTGGATTTTGAATTCAGTTTCACCTCATATTACTGCTAGTGTCATTTACAGAAACACAGCCTTTGAGGTTTGGAATGCTCTCAAGAATCGGTTTCTACAAGCAAATGGACCAAGGATTTCTCAACTTCAGAAGCAAATTTCCACTGTGATGCAAGGAGATTCTACAGTGACAAGCTTCTTCACTGATCTTCAAGTTTCTTGGGATCAATTGTTAAATCTGAGGCCTTTGCCATCGTGTTCATGTGGAAAATGTACTTGTGGTGTGAATGAGAAGATAGGGCATCATCACCATCAAGATTCAATCATGCAATTTCTTAATGGATTGAATGATTGTTACTCACAGGTCAAGACTCAAATTCTCATGATGGAACCTGTTCCATCTGTGGATAAGACTTTTTCGTTGGTAATCCAGGAGGAAAGGCAACGATCTTCCAGTAGTCATGCCACTCCTTCAGTGGAATCCACTGCTCTGGCTATCCAGAATCAACTTTTCAATCAAGGATCTTTTCCTGGCAAGAATTTCAAAGGGAATGTTGGAAAGGGAAGGCCTATGTGTAGCTATTGTGGAAAGGTTGGGCATGTTAAGGAGAAATGCTATAAGCTTGTTGGATTTCCACCAGGCTACAAGCAAAAGGGAAAGCAGCTTCCTATGGCTAATCAGGTCATAATGGATTGTGATCAAGCTCAGAATGAGAATGTGCATCAGAACAACAATTTCTCTTTCACTCCGGAACAGTATCAGCAATTGATTTCCTTGTTGAATTCTCATGCATCCAGTTCTAGTAATTCTAATGAAGCAGTTCACACAGCCAATTCTGCCCTCTCAGGTATTTCTGATGATCTCTTGCAAAACTCAATATGTTTGAGCATGCAACACTCTATTTTTGCTATCAATCCTTCAAACAAAACTGCACATAGTCAAGACACTTGGGTTCTTGATACGGGTGCCACAGATCACATAGTTCATTCAGTTGATTTGTTCACTAAAATTACTAGCTCTATAACCTCTTTTGTTCAATTTCCTAATGGTGAAAGAGTTGTTGTCACACACATAGGAACCGTTCAAGTAACTTCTAGTTTAATTCTTGAAAATGTACTATGTGTTCCTTCTTTCACTTTCAACTTGATATCCATTAGTCAATTAACCAAAAGTCTATCCTGATGCTTCATTTTCCTGTCAAATATGTGTTTTATACAAGACCTTTCTTGTTGGAAAACGATTGGAATGGGTAAGCTGCATCATAATCTCTATCTGCTACAATCTTCAGAATCTTGCAAATCTGTTTCAAATGTATCTTCTATCTTAGGATCTATTTTCAATTCTTTTGAAAATAATGTTGTGGATGTTCCTGTTACCACAAAATCCTATCTTTGGCATCTTAGATTAGGTCATGTATCAGATGCTAAACTTCAGGTCCTGTGTGATCTTCTCCCTGATGTAAGCACTATACATAGTAATAAAGATTGTGCCCTTTGTCCCATTGCAAAACAAAAAAGACTTCCTTTTCCTTCTTTCAATCATTTGTCTGTTAATGCTTTTGATCTCATTCACTGTGATGTTTGGGGTCCTTTTGCAAAACCTACTCATAATGGTTTTAGGTATTTCCTTACCATTGTTGATGATGCAACTAGATCAACATGGGTCTATCTTATGCAATCAAAATCAGAAACTAGACCCTTATTGATTTCTTTTTACAAAATGATCTCCACACAATTTCACACCAATATTAAAGCAATTAGAACTGATAATGCTCATGAATTTTTCCTAAAAGACTTCTTTGCTAATCATGGGATTATACATCAACATTCCTGTGTTGCCACTCCACAACAAAATTCAGTTGTGGAAAGGAAACATCAACACATTTTAAGCATTGCTAGAGCTTTAAAATTTCAGTCTAATGTGCATATTTCCTATTGGGGTGAATGTGTTTTGACTGCTGTATACATCATCAATAGACTGCCCTCTTTCATTTTAGAAAATAAGACCCCTTTTGAGAAACTTTACAATACACCACCTTCTTTTGTTCACTTAAAGGTGTTTGGTTGCCTTTGTTTTGCCTCCACCTTATCTCATAACAAATCTAAGTTTGACCCTAGATCTGTTCCCTGTGTTTTTTTGGGATTCCCTTTTGGTGTCAAAGGGTACAAGTTACTCAATCTGGTCACCAAGAAAATCTTTGTCTCTAGAGATGTCACCTTTCATGAGACTGTGTCTCCTTTCATTTCATCCACTTATTCTTCCTCACCTCACTCAAATATCACTTTTCCTCACCTTTTTCCTCCTCTAGATACTTCTAATGCCTCACAATCTGCCTTATTTGATTCTACATCTGCATCATATTTTGATTCTGTCATCTCTCAGCCCATTCCTGATCCTGCCTTTCCTACTTCAACTTCTAATCCTTTACTCAATTCTTCTTCACCTGCTACATCTGCTTCTCCATCTGCTTCTAATACTGATAGTTCTAGTCCTCCCATCATTGAACCTACTGTTATTCCTTCACCTCCATCTTTGAGAAAATCCACTAGAGTGTCTAAGCCTCCTTCCTATTTGCAAGACTATAAATGCAGCAATATTATTACTGATCAGTTTAATCATTCCAATCATGCCATCAAGTTTGGTTTAGCCTCACAAACCTCAGGTACAAAATACCCCTTATCTCATTTTCTTGGTTCTTCTACTTTATCTCCATCCTATGCCCATTTTTGCTCTCTTATCACTACTGTTTCTGAACCCAAATCCTATCATGAGGCTGTCCAAGATCCCAAATGGCAGAATGCAATGGCTGCTGAGATTGCAACATTAGAATCTAACCAGACTTGGTCTCTTACTCCCTTACCATTCCATAAAAGGGCTATTGGGTGCAAATGGGTCTATAGAGTGAAGTATTAAGGTGATGGCACAGTGGAAAGGTATAAGGCACGTCTTGTGGCTAAGGGGTTTACACAGCAGGAGGGTTTGGATTTCACTGAAACCTTTTCCCCTGTTGCTAAAATGACCACTGTTAAAACTTTGCTTGCCATATCTACTGTGAGGGGTGGCATCTAACTCAGCTGGATGTAAACAATGCTTTCCTTCATGGAGAGCTTCATGAGGAAGTTTACATGCAGTTGCCTCAAGGATTCCACAGCAAGGGGGAGAATATAGTGTGCAAGCTTAACAAATCCTTGTATGGCCTTAGACAGGCATCAAGGCAGTGGTACTCAAAATTTTCATCCACTATTCTCAAATGTGGATTCAAACAGTCAAGGTCTGATTACTCCCTTTTTACCAAGAAGTTCAATCAATCATTCATAGCACTTTTAGTCTATGTGGATGATATTCTTATAGCCACCAATGATATTCAAGCTGTTGAAGAGCTTAAAGTGTTCTTGGATCAAGAATTTAAGCTAAAGGATCTTGGAAACTTGAAATTCTTCCTTGGCCTTGAAATAGCTAGATCAGATAAAGGCATTTCCTTATGTCAAAGGAAATATGCTTTGGAAGTGCTCAAAGATGCAAGCATGACAGGATGCAAGCCTAGCAAAGTTCCTATGGAGAAAAACTTAAAGTTGAGCAAATACCATGGGGAGCTATTACCTGATCCTGGCATTTATAGAAAGCTGGTTGGCAGGTTGATATACTTAACTATTACCAGACCAGATATCACATACTCAGTGAACAAGCTGAGTCAATTTATGTCAAAACCAAGAAAACCTCACTTGGATGCAGCTTATAAGGTGTTACAGTACATAAAGGGAAGTCCTGGACAAGGTATTTTGTTATCATCCAATTCAGATTTGCACTTAAAGGCATTCACAGATGCAGATTGGGCATCTTGTGTTGACACTAGAAGATCAACCACTGGTTATTGTGTCTTTTTGGGTAATTCTCTGGTTTCATGGAAGTCTAAAAAGCAATCCATAGTCTCTAGATCATCTGCAGAAGCAGAATATCGAGCCATGGCAGTGACTATGTGTGAGATGACTTGGATATTAGCCTTGTTGAAAGATTTAGAAGTTTATCATCCAAAGCCTGCAATGCTGTTTTGTGATAACCAAGCTGCTATATATATTGGTGAAAACCCTGTGTTTCATGAGAGGACCAAACATATAGAAATAGATTGCCACTTGGTCAGAGATAAGGTTGAGGATAAAGTCATCAGATTGTTTTTCACTCCTACTCACTCACAGCTAGCTGATCTTCTTACAAAGGCACTTAGTGGTCAACAATTGAAGTCTTTACTTGCCAAGATGAACATTGTAAATATTCACAATCCTGATTGTCATCTTGAGGGGGAGTGTCAAAATTGTGATTCAGATCAGAAAGCAAGAAAAGGAACGAAGCAAAAGAAGAAAGAAGTGCAAGGATGAAAATCTGATATAAACGACAGCTTAGCATTGTAGTTTAGCTGTACAGTGTAGCTTAATGAAATGCTGTAGTTTAGTGACTTGTAGTTTAGTGATGTATTTAAGTGAGAATTGTTCACACGTGACTCAATTGACAAGCACAAGTGTTGTAACTGTTTCCGTATAGTTAGGGATATTTTACTTGCTCTGTTTTTCTGTATTTAGTCACAGATTCTTGTACAGATTCATTCAGTTGAGTAATATACAAAAGTTTTTCTTCATTCCAGAATTCTCTCTAGCTTTGGCTTCCTTTCTTCTTTCAATACTTGCTCTCTGTACTTTCTTATATTCCCCAACTCGGCATGATTGGTGTTGGAGTTATCATTAGTGATCATGAAGGCTCCGTGGTTGCTGCCATGAGTAATCGCATTCAGCTCCCTTTAGGTCCTTTGGAAACCAAAGCTAAGGCTATGGATGAAGCTACTGTGTTTGCTAGAGACGTTGGAGTACGTGACGTCATTTTTGAATCAGATTCAAGTACTATATGCCACACACTTGAGGACCACTACTACCCCAATATCCATCTCTACTATATTGTCAGGGACACATTATAGGTTGCATGAGTTTAGAGCCTTTGAATCCTCGCATGTGAGGAGACAAGCTAATAAGTCTGCACATGCCCTTGCGGCATATGCAAAAGACATTGATTTTCTTGTAACTTGGATGGAAGATTGTCCACCGTTCATTGAATCGATGATGATTCAAGATGCTATGTTGTTTTCAGATATATAATAAAGTACACATATTTCTCATCAAAAAAATTTAAAATAAAAAATAAAAAATAAAAAGGATGTTCAGATCTCTTTAAGTATTTGATTATTCACTTGGGCGTATGTAGTCCTTTCGTTCCCAAGTTATTACTAGAAAGAATCTTATAGGAGCGACCCCATAATATTTGCGAGAGATTTCGAATCTAGAATCTACATTCTAATTGTTTGTTTGTATGTTTAGGTTCATAGTCTTAGAAATTAGAATAGAGTATGCCCATTTGGTAATTTTAGAAAGAGCACCATTATGTCTGTGTGTGACTGTGAGGCTCCTAAGTTCCAACATTTCTTTTTTGGTTTTTTTATTTAATAATAATATTACTAGTTGTGTTTTGTGTTTTGATGGAGGATTTTCAGCTCTTCAAGTTATGAATTCAAGTGGCTCTGAATTCATATTTGGGATATTTCATGTTTAATTTTTTTGGGATTTTTATTTTTATTTTTATCTTTTTTGGTGTTGAATCTAGGTTTTTTCGAAGCTTAAATATTAGAGCATTAGCATTAGTGGTGCCAAAAATTGAGCAATTTGGCACCACAAAAAACTACTTTATCTATTTTTTCACATCACTTTACAAAACATCCAACATTAGTAGTTTTATTTTAGTATTCAATACAATAAAATAATATAAACAACATAATAAAATAATATATCTACTACAATAAACAACAACCACCACCACCAACATAATAAAATAATATATCTTTTTATAATTAAAAAAAAAAAAATTCACCATCTTAGTTACAGTGCACATCCATCTTTGGTTGCGCATTGTAGCTCAATAGCCAAAAAATATGGCTTTTGCTCCACTGATGCATTAGCCTTTTGTTCCACTTTTTTTATATTTAGTTGCTAAATTTAGCATTTTATCTATTTGCCTCCACCAATACTAATGCTCTAAGCCTTTATTCTTGAGGTTGACATGCTAATTTTCTAGCTCTATTTTGTGTTACAAAATTTTTTATTTTAGAGCCAACTACCAATCATTTTCAAGTACTTGCTTTCTTCTTTGGCTTTGCGGGATTGTTTATACCCAATCGATTTGTTTGGCTTGTTTATAGATCTCACATGTGGGTTCTATTTGGAGAGACAACAATTCCTTTTGTTCAAGGTTTGGAACTTGGAACTTAGCTTTTTATAGCTTGGAAATTACTTGCTTTAAGAATTAGCTTATAGTGGGTTTTTTATTTTTATCAATAAGCTTTAACTTTAAGTCTTTAATGACACCTCTTCCCCTTATAAGAGCAAGGTGGAGGCTAAGGACATGTGTTCAAGACCCATCGGGTGGGGCTTAACTTATTAGTAAAAACAAAATAATCACTGTGGTTTGCCATGTCCAAACCTAAAATGCCCAAAATCAACACCAACATAGGATATTAACAATTCTGGTTGGCTGCTTAGGACCAACCACTGCAAGAATTAAGTATAAAATTTGTTTGCAAGAATTGAGTTTTGACAAATACCAAATAAATATATATTTTAGAAGTTTATTTAGTAATTAATGCATTCCAAATAGGGGCATGTTTTGCTTGCATTTGCTTCTCATGGTGGTTTCTGAAGTTGTGGGAAGACAAGACTAACAAATAAATGCTGGGTTGATGACCTTATCTTGTTTCACCATTCTATATTGCATTCATATAGCATTTGAACTTCCACCCAAAGGGGCTATTGGATTAAAAAAAAATTGGAATTTCTTTTCACTCAAGGCCTGATTTGGTGAGAACTCTTTTTTCTAGACATTTTTCATTACTTTTCAAGTAATGTATTTGCTATTCATTGAATTTCTAATATAGCTATTTGCAGACAAAGGTGAGCTCCCAGCAAAATTTGGCTCAGCAACTCTGGGGATACTCCTCCTGTTACAGGTTCCATATGAGACTCATGCATGTATCTCTTTTGTTGTTAATTCAAAATATAAATACTTGTGCTACAATATTTTCTGGTCCAATTAAAGTTAATTCTATACAACAGTTTTCGCATTATTTTAAACACCACTACCAAACTGGCCCCAGTATAAAGGCAGTTTATACAGACTCAAAGCACACTGCTGTGTGCTTACTAGTTATAAGCATATTTATCACTCATAAGTCTACTAGAGTGAACTTTAAGTGCACTGCTTTGCACCTTAGAACCACTCAGCTGGCCGGGGCCTTGCAATATTCTTGGCTGCAGCTGCTCCCCTTATCAGCCAAAATAACTGATGTATGCATATGGCATATATCCAATCAGAGTTTGCAGAGAGACAATACATTAGCTGTCGATTCCAGAGTCCTCTGAATCATCTGATGTTGCATCTCTTTGCCTTGCAATTCTCTCGGCTGCAGCTTTGCCCACAGGGAATATCCAATTAGCGTTTGCAGAGACAACAATTTTGATATCTGGAGCTTTTATTTACATCTATCTGATACGAGTTACATGGGAAAAGGGCTCAGGATTTGCTTTTGGAGCAGGTCTTGCCACTTGCGGGGCCCCAAAGACATTCCAAAATTTAAGTGTTTCATCTGCTGCTGCCGTTGCCACTGTGCAACCATCTGGGCTCTGCAAAAGGTTTATATTAAGGTGAAAACATTGTCAATCCATGAAGAAAGATAAAAATTTTCATGTTGAGTTCATATAATACCTGAGCCATGAAAAGAACTCTTGAAGTATGACCAGTGAAGAAAGATAAAAATTTTCATGTTGAGTTCATATAATACCTGAGCCATGAAAAGAACTCTTGAAGTATGACCAGTGAGCTCTGCCATCTTCACCATGGATGGGTATTTCCAAAGAGTGAGCTGGTTCTGAGAAAACCCGTGAGAGCTAAGCAGCTCTCTCTCATTCTTGTTCCACAATAAAGCACACACCTGAGAGCCAGTGTCCACAGAATTCAAGCATGCACCAGTATGAGTATTCCAAAACTTTATGCTCCTATCATCTCCACCTCCACCAGAGGCTAGCAAATTGCTCTGGAAAGGACACCAAGCAAGAGCTTTCACTGCAGATGTGTGCTCTTCAAGTCTGTGAAGCCACTGCGTCGCTGCATTTGAAGATGCCATTGATCTGTCCCATATGAATAGGCGATTATCATTGCCTCCACTTGCCAATTGCCGGCCTGAGGGTGACCATTTAAGCCCGCAAACCTCTTGCTCGTGACCTCTATAGGTTTCGACAATATGTGATCTAACTCTTATATCATTGTTAATGATCAGACCATCCATTCCTCCGGTGGTAAGGATGTGATTGTTCCATGCCAGTGATCCAACTCTCAATCTGTGGCCACCTCTCAAAGTTCTTAGCTGCAGAAAGAACATTTACAGTAGCTAAAAGCATTAGCAAAAATTTATGAAATAGAATAAAAAAAAATAAGGAGGATAAATGAAGAATCAAGGAACCTGTCGATTAGCTGTTGAATCCCACAACTGTACTTCAGAATTGTTCAAGCCAATGGCAATGTGCTGGCCATCAGGAGCCCAGTTAACACTTGTGACAGGGCCATCTTCATCATCAATAGTGACAAGTTCTGAAGTAGAGCCATTTGAACCATCCCAGAGATAAACTGTATTTCCAAGAGCAATTGCAAGAACATTGCTGCTCCCCCAATCCAGTAAATTGAGATAGTAATCATCCACTATGTCAGGGGCATCTAATGTTCTCTCAGAAGTCTGCATAATCAAACAAAAGGAAACCAAACAAATTAGAATACAACATAGTTATCTATACTCTCATAAGGCAAATATTTGAGAATAAAATTATAAACGGAACCGCCTTTCTTCAAATTCTTTATGTTCACTCACATCACAGAATTGATATGGCAACATAATGAACCCAAAAAAATGAACTCATTTGTCTATGTTGCTACCATACATCTCAGAATATGAATATTCATATTAAATGAGAAAACAAGAGATTTTTTGGATGTTCATGTTATCATGTAAATGTCTCAATCCCGTCCTCTAAATATAACCAGTCCAGAAAATTTTTGTACCACAAAAGAATTAAATGCAAGACTAGAATCATAGACCCCAACTATAAACTATTTAAGCATACAAAAGGTGTGTGATGAGATAGCCTTTTGTATGTTCATTTATCATGTAAAATTATTAAATTAAATTAAGATGACTTATATCCTAACATTTTCCAATCAAGAAGATGTCTCATCCTCTAAATATAAAAGAGTCCATAAGCTTTTATACCACAAAAGAATCAATGCAAGACTAGAATCAAAGCCTTTTGGATGTTCATTTATCATGTAAAATTGTTAAATTAAATGACTTATATCCTGACATTTTCCAACCAAGAAGATGTCATCATCCTCTAAATATAACCAAGTCCATAAACTTTTATGCCACAAAAGAATCAATACAAGACTAGAATAATCATAGACCCCCACCTGAGGAATGTGTCGCCGGGGCTTGGCAGACTTATCCTGGGGTGCGGAAGAGAAGAAATGGGGCGGGAACAACTCGACTGAAGCGGGGGGTTTGTCCTTGAAAGCAAGAATTCTAGTCCTGTTCATGTTGAAGGTCTCTGCCAAATGCTTCCTGTAGGCCTCTCTGGAGGGCGAGCTTGCAGGTGGAATCTCTTTGCCTTTCCTCCCTTCTGTCAGCATATAGTGGGCGTAATCAAAATCCATTGCTGATCGGTTTGGAATAAACCTATCCAACTGCTTGTGAGGAACAAAGATTACATCAGAATACCTAGTAGAAGACATTCCACGTTTCAAAAGATCTATGTAGAAGAACTGAATCGGTTTAAGATTTCAAACACCCCCCAAAAAAGGGTTTTTATAAGCCAATCAATCAGAGATTCCTCATTTGAAAAATTAAGAAAGAAAGAAAAGAACAGTTTGAAATTGAATGCCTGCTTTTTGTAAAAAAATAAAAATAAAAAATAAAAATAAAAAAATAAACCCAATAAGGAATTTCATTAAAAATTGAAACTTGGGGCAAAAATCGGAATTCTCTTCGAAGAAACCTTATTTCAAAGATCAAATTGTAGAAAACCCATGTGAAGAAATGAAATTTAAAGCAAGAAGACACCAAAAAAAGGGCAATGGAAACAAATGGGTAAAACAGTAAAGCAGTAACAGAGATGTAAACAAAACTAAAAGAAAAAATATATGAAATTACGTTTTCTCTGGGCTTCTTCCTCTGAAGAAATTGTTCCTGAAGAGGGAACCGAGACTGCGACTTCAAGTATCTACTTGTAGAAGAAGAAGAAGAAGGAGAAGAATTCACAGACCCTGCATCCATAACTCTAACACAACCAACAACAAAAAATATATAGAGAGAGAGAGAAATAGACAATAAAGAAACAGTGAGAGAGAAAGTACAACACCCTACAAAAAAAATTGTTGAAACTAAAACAAAGAATCAAAGCCTGCAAGACAAAGAGTTAGACTAAAGAAACAAAATATGAAGAAAGAGTTGAGGAAGAAGAGCCTGTTGTTGTGAATATTTGAGCGCTTATGAACTGTACGTAAGTCCCTGCGAGAGAGAGAGAGAGAGTTTTGATTGAGGATTATGAGATGATGATGATTGAGGTTTGTTCTTCGCGATGCTCTTTTGCCTGATTCAGGTGATTTATCTTTTTTTGCAAGTTGCAACGACTATATTCCTGAGATAGCCGTTGTAATTCCGTGTTGACGAAAATATCCCTTTTCTCCATAAATAATTCCCCATATGCCCAACATAAATCACCCCAGACGACGAAGATATTGGAATTTTGATTTTTTTTTGAGAATCAAGAGATTGGAATATTGGTTTATGAATTATTTTAAGAAACACTTTATGGGAAAATGATAAAATAATTAATTTTATTGAAAATTTTTTATATTTTTTATGAAAATGATGTCAAAATTTTCCTATTATAATTTATTAACAATTGTTCTAAAAACACCATTAACACGACACTTCATTCTCAAAAAATAAATAATAAAAAAACATAACACTCTATAAAATGAGTCATGTTAATGGGTGTTGTGGGGCCCAACAGTCTATGGGCCCGGCGCGCTCGCTTATAGGGAGTCCACAGGTCACCAAACTAAAGGAGGCCAGGGCCCAAGCCCAAAAATAGTGAGCCCGGTGTGGTTCAAAGGTACGTCCGAGGACCGCTTAGTCCTCGGAAAGCCCAGAACCCCATTGACAAGAATGGGATACAGGCAGACTTGAAAGATCAGAAAATATCTCACGGAAATAGTCTTTAAATATCCTTCATTGACATGACATCGCCCCAGACAGAGCCGGATTTTTAGGCTTTATGGACCATCTCCCATAATTCAGGGATTAGACTGATGGGACAGATATCTGCCCTGGAAAGATCGACCCTACACGTGGACGAAGGACGACGAACGTAGGCTAGTATAAAAGAAAATGTTATGTGACCAAGAAAGGGGACTCTCCCAGGGAGCTCCTGAAAAAGAACTCGATGAAAGAGAATGTCTGAAGAATATACGCCGGACATCACCTAAAAAACCCGCCGACGGGCAATCGGGGACAACACCACCGCTCCTTGGACACTATCCGAGGAGCCAGATCCTCCTCAATACCAGATCGAAGGGCCTGAACATCCAGCCCAAAGCATCATCTCATGTTGGTTCGCCTAAAGTCCGGCCCGAAATGTCCCCCTGTGATCCAACGCTGGCCTTTCAAGCCCACTCTCTACAAATATTATTGTGAGGGACTTATCGCGTGCGAGCCCAACGTCGCTGTCGGGCCGTTAAAGATTTTGTGTCCCTACAATTGGCGCCGTCTGTGGGGAAGGCTTGTGCGTTGGCACGGGTGGTGCATGAGTCAGCTCTCCAATAACCGGAGATTCACGAGTTTTTCCCATCTCCGGCGACGTACAGTTACTGCTCCGCCATAAGCCTCTGCTGGGGGCTACGCCTTACACTGCCAACGGAGCGGACAGCTCTAGGGGCTTGCGGCCTCGAACCTGCTCCTCCCTCCCTGGCCTAGGGGCTGACCTTCGAAAGATAAATCAATATAGAGAAAAGACGCCAAAGAAGACATCTTAAAAGTAATGGACAGAACCAAGGCCTTGCATGGTCCTCGGACCCAAGCCTATGGGGAAACCAAGTACAAAGAAGACATCTTAAAAGTAATGGACAGAACCAAGGCCTTGCATGGTCCTCGGACCCAAGCCTATGGGGAAACCAAGTACAAAGAAGACATCTTGAAAGTAATGGACAGAACCAAGGCCTTGCATGGTCCTCGGACCCAAGCCTATGGGGAAACCAAGTACAATGAAGACATCTTAAAAGTAATGGACAGAACCAAGGCCTTGCATGGTCCTCGGACCCAAGCCTATGGGGAAACCAAGTACAATGAAGACATCACTGGAACCCCTTATATCCCAGTCGATTGCTCAGATGGATTGCTTAGAAATCATCAGCCTTGGACGATATTCACGCGCTTATCACAGAATATCCAACTGATATCTCGGTTAGTTTTCTTAAGTTTCATTTATTATGAATTATCGATGTAATGCCTGGTATTGTCGATAAATTGGAGTTAGTTGAATTATGCTTCAAGCCATTCGGCTCTAAATACTCTTGAAGAAACGCACACATAGGGCACACCCATTCAAGAAACAGTGTTGTCAAAGAAACAGTGCTCAAAACAAGTAAAGGAATTTCCATTTTTATTACGATGAAGAAATAGTACAGTGTACAAACGAAAAGCTGGAGTCGGCCTACGTCAGAGCTTACTACACAAAAAAAAAAAAAAAAAAAAAAAAAAAAAAAAAATACAAGAAAGCTGGAGAAAGCCGAAGAGGTATGTCGGAGGAAAGGTTGGCTACAGCTCCGAGACCTTATTCTTCCCCCGCACCCTTACATGCCCATAACTC
The DNA here is from genome assembly GCF_932294415.1 of Quercus robur. NCBI lineage: Eukaryota > Viridiplantae > Streptophyta > Magnoliopsida > Fagales > Fagaceae > Quercus > Quercus robur. The sequence goes on along the minus strand of NC_065540.1, from coordinate 21,731,822 downwards.
AGGTAGCCAAAAAGACCCAACTTGAACCTGACACCGTTGAAGAAAAGGTGCAGGGAGTTGGAGGTGATGGGGCTTTCTCTAAACATACACCTGCCGCAAAGCAGAGGCGCTGATGGAGGAAAACCCTTCTTCTGCCATACCAAAGTGCTGGCATGAACATAGCCTGCTTCGGATTTTGGCTAAAAGAGGGAGAGACGCCGTTCTCCCTCGGTGGAGATGGAATACTCTCCTGAACTTGTGCTTCCTGCGCCCATACCTTACTGTTATAAGCTTCATGAAGGCACGGCGCTTTTGCGGCGAAGACACTTCCTTCTTCCCAACCCTCACTTTCAACATGTTATGCAAAAAAGGGAGAACTCCGGATATGGAAGCGTGATGTGGGAGAAAACTAAAAGACTGGGCGTATATATAAAGCAACCCTTTCTCCCTCCTATTTATTTGAAAAGACAAGATAGTGGCAGTCAAATCACGCGGCGTCCCAAGGAGCGCTACAGACAAAGTGGTCTTGGCTCAACTTCCAACGTCAACTGCAGCCAAAAGACTGAGGGAGCCTCGTAAAGGCGCGCCTCGATCTTTGGGGCGTCAGAAAAGTACTGCATGGCCAGAGGTTGCAGAAATATCTCTTAATACGCGGGCTCATTGGATTCGCGACCCAGGCCCGCTTTGCGTGAAGGCCCACGGACACCCTGTTTGGCACCTCGGGAAATACTCAATGAAAGGGAAAATCCGAACTCGAAGTCTTGGACAGAACTTAAGGCTTGCATGGTCCTCGGACTCAAGCTAAAAGGGGAAACCAAGTACTAATGCAGACATTGGTCTTGGACAGAACCTAAGGCTTGCATGGTCCTCGGACTCAAGCTAAAAGGGGAAACCAAGTACTAATGCAGACATTGGTCTTGGACAGAACCTAAGGCTTGCATGGTCCTCGGACTTAAGCTAAAAGGGGAAACCAAGTACTAAGGCAGACATTGGTCTCGGACAGAACCTAAGGCTTGCATGGTCCTCGGACTCAAGCTAAAAGGGGAAACCAAGTACTAATGCAGACATTGGTCTTGGACAGAACCTAAGGCTTGCATGGTCCTCGGACTCAAGCTAAAAGGGAAAACCAAGTACTAATGCAGACATCGGTCTCGGACAGAACCTAAGGCTTGCATGGTCCTCGGACTCAAGCTAAAAAGAGAAAACCTAGTACCGATAAAGACCCAAGTCTCGGACTCAAGCCTAAAGGGAAAAAGTCAAGTACATAGCATGAAACGCATAAGTCTAGAACAAAACCCAGGTTTTACAAAGTCCTCGGACTCAGGCTCATTGGGAGATCAACTGCCCGAATGAAGAAATTTCTCGGCTTCAATACTGGAAAGGGTTAAGTCTCGCGTATCATGAAAACAGCAGAACAACCTAATGATCGTCAACCAAAAGAGGCCATTCATCCGGTGGGTAACACGTCCTTGGACAGCTACTTCTTACATCTTATCGAAGCATTTAACACACATCACGGCCAATTTTAAGATAAGTCTCATTCCTTACTGGTCGGATTGCCATGTTGAATAATATTTTTGTTAAAGTCATCGTGGCATCTTTTTATCAACGATTACTTTGGCCTTATTTATTATCAATTGAAGTGCTATACTATTATGCCGAGCAGCGCTTTCACATTTGTTAAAATATATAAACAAGACATACGAAATAGAGTAACAGTAACTTTTATTAATATGAAAAATTGTTACAACGTACAAGGAAGGGCTAAAACAAGCCTATACAAAAAATGAACTGTTAAAACAGTAACAACATCCGTAACACAAGTAAGCAAACCATCAGGTGTCTTCTAAATTCGCCTTCAAAGTCTTTCTGAACTCTATGCCTCAGTACTGCTCGTATCAGGAGAAGATCCTTATACAAAAATAATGAAGGAGAAGAAAGAAGAATTGGAAGACATGGAAGCACTTCAGCAAGCTCTTGTCACTGAAGAATGCAAGGGAAAAAGAAGATGGAGGACATGAGCGGGAAGGAGGAGAAGAAGAGAGAAGCAATGAAAAGAAAGTAAAAGGAGCAAAAGAGGGAGAAGGGGAGCCTTATTAGGTATGCTCATGAGAGAGCAGATGGAGATGACAAGGGATGTTTTCGACTCAGTCACACCAAGAATGGGGTGTGACGAGTCCCTGCTTCGGATTTTGGCTAGAAGAATGGGGAGGCAAATCTTAAGCCTCCGCCACCCTTGCCCCGACCGAGCCATCTCGAGTTTTGTTGGGACATGGCGTTTCTGGGAAAAGAAGGGTTTGTTCATGGTGGATTATTATGAGATAAGTATTATTGAATAGGGAGTAACCGGATGGAGGAAGTGGATTCTGGGAAGAACGTGAGGGATTCGGATATGAAAGGGTCACCCTCTGTCTTCTCTCTTTATATAGGGGACGAAGAAGAGGGTATGAGACACATTCAAATCCTCAAGGAAATCCAGAGTATGACGCGCCGTTTCGTTCTCCCACACCATCAGTAACCGTTGCATCTGGAAGGTCTCGTAAATGGTAAGAGATTAAAGGCACGTTGCAGATAACCACGCGGCATAACGGCCACGTACATAAATCCAGGAAAAACGGCTCGTAGACCGGCGCATCCCTCGTGGAGGTGAAGAGTCATCAACGTTGATCAAGGGCCAAATTAAATGAGCCGCAGTCAAGGCTCGGTATTACCAAAACCCACCTTTCCAACCAAGACGTTGGACAGCAGGGTTTTGAGGGGCTATTGTGGGGCCCAACAGTCTATGGGCCCGGCGCGCTCGCTTATGGGGAGTCCACAGGTCACCAAACTAAAGGAGGCCAGGGCCCAAGCCCAAAAATAGTGAGCCCGGTGTGGTTCAAAGGTACGTCCGAGGACCGCTTAGTCCTCGGAAAGCCCAGAACCCCATTGACAAGAATGGGATACAGGCAGACTTGAAAGATCAGAAAATATCTCACGGAAATAGTCTTTAAATATCCTTCATTGACATGACATCGCCCCAGACAGAGCCGGATTTTTAGGCTTTATGGACCATCTCCCATAATTCAGGGATTAGACTGATGGGACAGATATCTGCCCTGGAAAGATCGACCCTACACGTGGACGAAGGACGACGAACGTAGGCTAGTATAAAAGAAAATGTTATGTGACCAAGAAAGGGGACTCTCCCAGGGAGCTCCTGAAAAAGAACTCGATGAAAGAGAATGTCTGAAGAATATACACCAGACATCACCTAAAAAACCCGCCGACGGGCAATCGGGGACAACACCACCGCTCCTTGGACACTATCCGAGGAGCCAGATCCTCCTCAATACCAGATCGAAGGGCCTGAACATCCAGCCCAAAGCATCATCTCATGTTGGTTCGCCTAAAGTCCGGCCCGAAATGTCCCCCTGTGATCCAACGCTGGCCTTTCAAGCCCACTCTCTACAAATATTATTGTGAGGGACTTATCGCGTGCGAGCCCAACGTCACTGTCGGGCCGTTAAAGATTTTGTGTCCCTACAGGTGTCTTTAGGGCAATTGTTAATAAACCATATCAGAAAAGTTTTTAACACTATTTTCATGGTAAATATAAAAAGCTATCAGAAAAATTAATTATTTTATCATTTTCTCATAAAATTTTTCTAAAAATAGTTCATAAACCATGCCCTTAGGCATTCATTAACATTTCATTTATAAAATTTATTTTTTATCAAATAGTCATTTACTAATATTTATACCTGTTAGTCTATTACCTTCTTATTAAAGTCAAAATTTGTCTTTTGAAAGTTTCTCCCTTTAGTTGCTCAATTCAAAATGAGCATTAAGATGCTCAGACGGTTTGTATCTAAATGGCTATTCAAACCATCAGTAATAGCCATTATTTAATAATGGGTTATTATCATTATTGTCCAATGTTTTTAATACCAAAAAAAAAGTCAGAAGCTTAATTTTTTTTTTTTAAGCAATTTGTTTTAAACATGGGATTAAATGACAAGGCACCTTAGATGTTTATAAACATGAGGTGTAAGCTTTTGAAAGAGGACAATCCTTTGATTAATAGATTTTACACTCCAACACAATATTACTCCCTCCTCAAACATATGTTGTTAAAATATATTTAAATATATCATTATACTATATTTTGGGTTTGGAAAGTACTATATTAAGAGTTTCATATTCTACGAGCAATGTAGGCCTGTAAGGATAATCGGTAAGATGACTGAACTGTTGTATCCTGGAAATAACGTGCAGAAATTATTTATCTACTAAATCGGATAAATTTGTAGACGGAGTATATTGTCTCAAAGTAATGACTTGATCCATGCCTTAATTCCGCCAACTAAAAATATTCATGAATTGATGGTAATCTTTTTATCATGTTATAGGTTGTACTTTAATTTAAGCACCAATGAAATTATAATATCTCCTAATTTTATTTTTGGTTTATGATGAAATCTAATTTTAATGAGATGTTATTATTTAAATGATAATTTTGAAAATTATAAAATTTAATTTATTTATCAATTATTATTCTCACAAAAAAACCCCTCAAACCACACCCACATAACAAAAAAACCTTAAACATCACAACAACAACAAAAAAAACAAGCACACATGACTACTCAAAAAGGTACGCCCACAAAAAGAGACCTTTCAAAGTAAAATAGAAAGAGAAATAAAGGGGAAAACATAAAAGGAGTGGTTGGTTCACCAGAGGTTATGTTGGGCAAGGGGTACTTGGTGTGAATGGATGCTTCAGGTGTATTATTCCAATTAGTGTTACCAACCCCAACCCCTCTTTGCATGGGCACATCAGAATTTAACCTTTTCTTCTGCCTTTCACAAGCTTTGCGGTTCTGAAACCAGTAAAAGACATTCTTGCCTTCAATCTTACCTTTCACGAGCTTAATTTGTATATCTAAATTTTATCCATAATTTATACGCATAAGCAGTGGCAACTCCAGAAATTTCTTTCAGGGTGTTCCTTAAGAATGATAATTTACACAATCTAATAAAAAAAATTCATATATTGACGCCAACAACAACCAAAAAACACGCAAATTCATATCTGGACAAAGATTTTCTAAGTTAAATTTAACACAAATCCGCTTAGAAGATGAAGATGAATCTTAACCAAAAAATTAATCTTAGGTATGTGATTTCTTTATCAAATATTTGTCAATAATAACTAGCAAAAGAATAAACAATAAATTATAAGTTCATTTGAAATATTAATAAAATTATTAATTATTTTTGTTTAATTGTTTCATTATTTTTCTTTACTAACTACTAGTAATCTAACACACTTGAGGTGTTTAGTTGGCTTTGCACAATGTAAAGAATACAAATACACTACATCATCCACCTAACTCAACCCACTGCCTAACATAGTCTATTTTTTTTTTTTTTTTTTTTTAATAATGTGTTGTTCTAGGTGTTGCTTTTAAGTGGACTAGGACCACTACCTCAATCCAATGCCACGGCCCCACCCCCATCCCCCACCCCCCACTCAAGAGACAATAGCCGACAGTCAACACAAATACACAATTACATATTTACATATATATACACTTAAACAAAAAGCCAATTTAGCCAAAAGAGAACTAGAGGAAAGCCTAAGTCTAAGGCAAAGCAAAGAAAAAGAGAGATTTCAAAAGACAAAAAAATAGTCAGTAAGTCTAAGTCTAAGTCAATACACTGCATTATCAAAAAAATAGTCACAAGCACAAGCACACCTCATGCCTAATGCCCCCTGCCAATCAGAAAATTTCACAATCACACATTACACTAAAAGACAATTAATATCCCACCAACACCAACACCAACACCAACGAATAAGATAAACTGATAAAGCCAAATTCAAAAAGTCAAAAACAAAAAAAAATATATTATTAAAGCTAAAGTTCGGCCAATCACAGACTCACAATTCAAAAATCAAAAGAGAGAGAGAGTTAGTCTTATTAAAGAATAAAAAGAGAGAGACTTTCATTCATTTCATAATTTTCATTTCAGTTCAGATAGAGAGAGAGAGAGGGAGAGAGAGAGTCAGAGAGAAAAAGAGAAAGAAGTTAGCTTAGTAAAATGAAATACCTTGAAGGAGGGACCACCGAAGCAGCCGAGCAAGGAGGCCTGAAGGCTGAGGCAGTGACGAGGCGACGAGCAATCTGCCGATCTCCGTCCTCCGATGAGGGTTAGCGTCGCTGAGGCGTTGCTCTGAGAGTGAGGGACTAGGCCGATCTCTGATGACTAAGGTGCTGCTTTGAGAGTGAGGGACTAAGGCGTGGCTTGAGGCTTAAGCGACGTTGCTCTGAGAGTGGGGACTGAGGCGTTTCTGTCTTTAGGTTTGCTTTAGGCCCTTTAGTGATTTTTTTTTTTTTTTTTTTTTTTGATAAAGCCTTTAGTAATTTCTGATTTAGGGACTGAGGCGTTGCTCTATTTTTTTTCTTTTTCTTTTTCTTTTCTTTTTTGAGAATCCGTGGGTTTGCTATCTTTGTAATCTGTTGGGCTTGTCGTGGGCTTGGATCTATTACAAATTTTTTTTGGGCTTTTTTTTTTTTTTTTGCTTGAAAATAGAACAAATATTTTTTTAAAAAAAAATTTGAGGGTGTTCCTAATACAGAGCAAATATTAAAAAAAAATATTTAAAAATTCAGGTTTTTTTTTTAGGTCAGGGTGTTCCCAGTTCCTAATACAGAGCAAATATAAAAAAATTTTAAAAAAAATTGAGGTTTTTTTTTTCAGGTCAGGGTGTTCCTAGGAACACCCTGAGTTGTACGTGGTGTCGCCACTGCACATAAGATTACATTATGTTGGTTAGTGGCTGTATGAGGTAAAGTGAGTCATTACTGAATGTAGTTGTTGTGTGTGTGGTTATTATTATTATGGACAAACAAAGTATATGTTGTGAACCTTCAGATAAAAAGCTAACCAATGACTTCATGATTTCTTGTTACATTCATTTGTGTGGTGCATGTATTCATCCTTTAAACAAAGAGTCAATCAAACTAATAGTTTGTTTGGATTGAGGGAGAGGGAGGAGGAGTAGAGTAGATTTAGCACAAAATTAACTTATTTTTAGTCAACTCTACTATACTCCCCTCCACTCCCCCTCCTTCCCTCCTCCATTCAAACAGCCCATAATTAAGTGAACTGTCTAGAATATGTACTTTGTATATAGCCTATAGGCAGTAAGAAGATGCTGGTGGTCAGATTAATATTCTAGTCGGCAAAAAAAGAGTACTAATTGGTGTACTTTGTTGAAAGAACAAATAGGTTAGGAAATTTGGGACTCTCAAGCCCATTTGGTTCACGTGGAATGAATGCAAGAGTGAAATCCTTTTCCACTCTTGCAAAAGTTGGTGAATGAATCCTTTTTCAGAAGTTGGTAGTGTCAGTTGACCTCAAGATGAGGGCTGGAAATATTGAATAATACTCGAAAAGAGTCAATATTATTCTCATTTTTTTCCCTTAAGGAATTTCATTATATCTTAGAAGATGAAGAGGGGTTCATTTTGTGATTCTATAGATAGAAGTGAATAATTAGGCTAGTTCCCAAAATATTTGGTGAAGAATAGATATATCTAAAAACTATATAGTTTTTAGAGGAGATTATAAACGGTCGGTGGCATGGTGTATTTCACTATTTCCAAGGTTTTATTTAAGTCTTCACATTAGTAAGTGGTCCAATACACTTACTCTTGACTAGTATAAAATCATACACTTAGTGTGCGTTTGCATGCTGCGGTTTCAACGTTTGTGTTTACGTTTGGCTGGTTCCATGGTACTGTTCGTGGACCAGTCAAGTTGCACAAAACATGTGAATAGTGTTTTGGTTGTTTAAAAAATATTTTACTACAATGTTTTCAATAATAAGTTTCAGTTTTTAACAAACAAGCGATATCCAAACAGACCTTTATAATAATGAGTTGGATATATTCTTAATAGGGTAAATGATGTTGCATATAAGTTAATTCACACAATTTTGTACACACGTCTCAAAATAGGAAAATTGTGTGAATAAGAGTGTGTAATAACCACGATTTTTTTTCTTTTTAATATCATGATGAGTTATATATATACACTTCAAAACAGTACATCAATACTAAAAATTATTTTGTACCAAATTAAACTAATGAGTATGTATGATATTTAAACTTTGAAATGGTAGTGGTACTAGTGAGATAAGTCAAGGATTGTGCCAATGTGCAACTTGGCTTGGGCACTATAAAACCCACATTTCATTTGATAGTTTTGAGAGGAAAACAAATAACATTGCTGTTTCAACGAAATGGGTTCAAACTTCAAAATATATACCACTTCCTGTGCCTTATAACTGCAGACGCATATGTGCTTTCACATTCTCGCATTTTCATCATACTTCCTCTAACAGTCCCTTTCCATTCTCATAATAGAGTATTTCTTTATACTATTGGATTGGATATCATTGCCAATTCTTTTCACTGTGTACACAGCACCATATGATACCCAGAAAACCTATGCAGTGTTAGATTAGGCGCACCAGCACTAGCCACACCTAAAATCTCTGTCGAGAATTCACCTTTCCACGCAATGTGCATGCGCGTGAAAGCTACTGAAGCATTAATCAATTCAGTGAAGGTGACAGAAAGCCATTTTTTCAAGTTTTAACCTCCACAAATCTTGCACTATCTGATAATGTGCAAGCTAAAACTTAACAAAAGACGTGGTCTTCTAGCAGCTCACAATATGTATAAACAACAAAGTAGGTCTTAATAAATATCCTAATCATTACTATGATTGTGTGTCCTTAATCCATTCATTATAGCAAATTATCATCGAATATTCTTTCAAAAGAGACAAAGGAAAAGCTAAATTAATCGCCCATTAAGTTCTTTGCATTACACGTCAACTTCATAACTAGTACTTTGAACTAATTATAAAATGAGTGTCAAACTAGGCCCAGTTGGCAAACTACCCTTAATTAGCAATTTAGCATAGACATTGGCAAAGCCAAGTACGTACATAGTAGCAAATAAAGAAAACAAACAGTAATAACTATGGTGGGTCTAATCTAATGGTAGGGTGAAGATCTGTGAGAGTAGGAGTTGAGGCTAAGCTCGAGGGAAGTACGAGACCCATTGATTCCATCATCTGCAGAGCGATAACAGGTGGTGTAGTTGTACCCATTATTGGTGGTGTAAGGGTTCATGTTGCAGAAGCCATTGATGTCTTCAGCATGCATGGGGAACAGTGGGAGAGTTTCTTTCTCACCTTCTTCTTCTTCTTCTTCTTCTTCTTCATCATCATCATCTTCTTGTACTCCTAAGTTTTCTTCCATTAATCTTCTCTTATCAAAGAGGGTACTGTAGGATGAAGAATAGGGATCAACCCCTACACATCCAAAGTTTTGCCCAATAGATCCACCAACACCACCATTGTTACCTCCATTTGATATTGAGCAGTCCTGTTTGAGACAAATAAGCATTAAAGAGAAGAGTCTTAAAAAGGCTAGCAAGAGATATATATATATAAAAGATTATAAAAGGACTCTAATAAATAGAAAAGTTGCTACTTTTTTTCACAATATATTACCATTTTAACTATAGTCTTAGTGCACTGCATTGTTTTTTCCTCTAATTAGTTTAGCCCAAAATGAAATTGATTTCTCTTCTTGAAAGCTTTAATTTTTTACCGTTTTATAAGAAGGAAACTGAATAGATATTCTTCTTTTTATAGATATTTTAAGGGTCTGAAGAAGGATTGTCTAGCTTGTCTCTCCCTTTTATTGAAACCAGATACCAAAAGATGCTGTCTTATATAGTACTTGGGTAGATCAAACTTGCACTATATATATATGATCACATGGTCTCAAGTTTTAACTATGTCAGTTTCTTGCCATTTCTATATGTTGCAACTTGCAAAAGAGATGATTTAAACTACAAGAACTTGTATAACTCTGAAAAAAAAAAAAAAAAAAAACCCTTAATAACTCAGTTAACCAATTTCATCATAAGGGACAAAGTGCCAAACCAATAGATACTTACCCTAAAGCTTTTCTCCATAATCACCGATCCATATCCATAATTCCCCATATGCCCAACAGAAATCACCCCAGATGATGAAGATGAAGCAGAGACCCCTGCAAACCACACCCACATCACAGAAAATCAACCACAAATAAATAGTAAAAAAGTTCACCCACAAAAAGAGACCTTTCAAACTAAAATAGGATAAGAAAAAAAAATTATATATATATGGAGAATAATATATAAAGGAGTGGTTGGTTCACCAGAGGTTATGTTGGGCAAGGGATACTTGGCGTGAATGGATTCTTCAGGTGTACTATTCCAATTAGTGTTACCAACCCCAACTCCAACCCCTCTTTGCATGGGCACATCAGAATTTAACCTTTTCTTCTGCCTTTCACGAGCTTTGTGGTTCTGAAACCAATAAAAGACATTCTTGCCTTCAATCTTTCCGTACTGTCTGAGTCTAGCTGAGATCCTCTGAATCTGCTCAGCACTTGGGGACCTAACTCCATTGTTGTAGTAAAGGTCTTTGAGAATTCTTATCTGGTCAGTTGTGGGAGTCCAGCGTGTACTGCTTGTCCTGCATAGATATCCCCCTTTTCCACTGCTACCATCCTCGTTTAGTGCTTGTTGTTGTTGCTGTTGATTTTGAGGTTCCATTAGATTTCAAACAAAGAACAAAACAAAGAGAAGCAAACAAAAGAAAGAGTAGAGAGAGAGAGAGAGAGAGAGAGAGAGAGAGAGAGAGAAAAGTAGGTGAGAGTGAGAGTGAGAGTATAAGTAAGAGTGCATGAAATGGTGAGATGGGGTGATGGGGTTTTAATAGTGAAGAAAGCAAAGGTGGGCACATGGAGAGGAAATCAGAATAATATCTGGGAGAGAAGGACTGAAGTTGACAGACAAGGGTTCATAAAAAGGGTAGGGACAAAAGATGGCTTAGAAAGGGAGGGTATCAGTGGAATTACTTGAATGAAAAGGCATGTCCAGGTATGAAACTTAATTATGATGCACTTTAATGTTGATGTGTGCGTATGAGAGAGATAGATAGAGAGCAGTGAAATGTAAGAATATAAGGAATGAAATGATATATTGGATGGAAAGAAAGAAAGAAGATAGACTTTTGAATGAATGAATGAATGGGCAATGTATGTGATTTTCTTCTTTTAAGTTGGAGATATTCTAGTGTTTTTTACCAGGCCCAAAAGCCAGATATTCTTGTACTTACGTTCTCTCTCTCTTCTTTTTTTTTTTTTTTTTTTTTTTTTTTTTTTTTTTTTTGTGCTGAGTTATTCTTGTACTTACTTATGAGTGACATAGAACTGTAAGTGACTCCCTTTACATTACATTACATGGTCCCAAACTATGCATGAGGCTTTTCTATTAGGGTTTCTGTTTTTTTGTTCTGTTACCCTATCTTAAGCTCGTATCCTCTCTAGGAATTTCAGGAATTCAAGCTTTTTCCTGGTTTTACTATTGAGGCAATTGGGGGATTACCTAGCGGTAGCTGCAGTGGAAGGCTATCTGTATGGAAAGTACAGCCTTGAAATTAAATAATTGTATAGTGCCCCCAAAATAAAGGGTATAGTGAGCTTTCATTTGCCGAAAAATGAAGTAACTTTCACTATCCCTAGGGCCATTTTTTTCCTGAAAAAGCAGTTCTGGAATACTATGCTCAATGTCTATAAAAAAAAATAAGGCAAAAATGTAAAACTGATCCTCTAACTTTCATAGTTTTTCATTTCAATCCTCTAACTTTCAGTTTTGTCAATTCAGTCATCTAACTTTCAATTTTTTGTCAATTCAAGGCTCCGTTACTGCTCAGTTACTGCTGCCATCAGAACCACTAAAACGACGCCCTTTTGCTTGTGGTTTTTTTTTTTTTTTAATTCAGAATTGAAATAAGAAAAATCAGGAAAAAAAAAAAAAAAAAAAAAATTAAGGGGAACGACAGAAAGAAATCACTAAGAATTAAAAATCATCGTTCTACACAAAATGAACAAGAGGTCGAATCATCATCATCTGAAAAAGAATAACCACCATACTCAAAATCAGCCTTAGTCCAAGAAGAACTAGGAACAGCGGGTAGCTCAAGTTCATCCACACCGGCGAGAAAGGGATGATCCAAAAGCATCTCAGCCGTGAACCTGAACATGGGTTTCTTCACAAGACAAGCCTTCAAGAAATTCCTTGCCTCCTTCGAAATCCCACTTGGAATTTTGGGCAATACGCGCTCATCGCCTATAACCCCCAAAAGCTCCTCTGTATCCAACTCTTCCTCTCTATCCCAAGGAGATTTCCCAGTAAGCATTTCACACACCACACACCCAAAAGCCCAAATATCAGATTTTAGGTCTTGCACACTCTCAATCACAGTTTTGAGTCTTGTAGTATCGATTTCGCGTAGCGCTTAACATCGGACTCAGGCAATCCAAACCCACCAGATTTCGGAGTATAGGGATTCTCAGTCTCAATCTCTGCAAATCGGTCTTCATCAGAACTCAATATCTCGGTCTCAATCTCATACTCGGTCTCTCTCTCTCAGTCCGACTCAATTTCTTTCTCAAACGGACTCAGTCCCTTAATGTTTTTTTTTTTTAATTTAAAAAATAAAAAAATAATAAATAATAAAAAACCACAAGCAAAATGGCGTCATTTTGGTGGTTCTGACGGCAACAGTAACGGAGCCTTGAATTGACAAAAAATTGAAAGTTAGAAGACTGAAATGAAAAACTATGAAATTTAGAGGGTCAGTTTTACATTTTTGCCAAAAAAATAACTTGAATTCTATCAATTAACAAATCTAAATTTGGATTACCAAAAAAAAAAAAAAAAATCTAAATTTGAAAGAAAAGTCAAGTTCAAGTCCATGAGGACCATGACATGCATGTTATATCCACCTGGTCAAATTCAATATGTGTCCACTAATTGTAGCTAAATTACAAGTATTCAATGGAATTTAATTTAGGACAAAATTTAACTACAAAATTGATTGTAGCCTAAGACTACAATCTTACTCAATACATTTTTATTGGAGGTAAATTTTGATAAATCCATCATTAGGTTATATCTTCCTCTTATATCCTCTATGCTTGCAAAACTTTTAGAAAAATTAAAGATCAATAGTTATGTCATCAATAAATTGTTTAAATTGCAAGTTTTTGTAATTTAAAATTATATATAAAATATAAACTTATAAATTATATAGTAAATAATATTCGATTGACGAAAAAATTGACATGTGTGTTATGGCCATAAAGAACAAACAATTTAACGATTAAATTTTCAAAATATGTAGTAATATTTATTTTATTAATTAGTAAAATTGTAGTTTTAGGTTATAACCAATTTTGTAACTAAATTTTATCCATGACAATATGCTCTAAAGTAAGCAGATTTTCTTTTGAGATCTAACTAGTTCTCAAGGTGCCAAAATTAGAGCACTCAAAAAAAAAAAAAAAAAAAAAGTTGCCACGGCGAGCGTGGAGTTACTGGAGTATGCCAGTTTGGGTTATTACTTATTAATGATGCATATATGGCATTCTTTTTCAACATGTTAACATGACAGCCAATTATTGGATAGTTTTATTGGTTTTTAGTAGGAAAATGATACTGTAATACTTAATCATAGAATTTTAGGGATAAATGATAAACTTTTTTTCTCCTCATTGGAAGTTCATTGGGGTTATAGGTTATGGCAAAGATTTTTTGGGAAATCAAAGTCACGGTTTCAGTTGCTTTTTCGTGTGTGTAAGGGTATGTACATTAATGTATGTGTAATACACACATGTTATACTTTAGGTTTGTTCTATAATGTTTATTTGTTTTTTGTTTTTTAATCTTAAGTCAACGTTGTAATAGACAAGACTCCTTATTTAAGGATAAAAACCATTACTAGTTAAATTAATTGAAATTCATTTACCATTTTCCATGGTATAAAATTGTAAAATCCAAATCTATTATGATGCAATAAAGATTTTATTAATCAAATTATCTGATATTCACGAATAATTACCAAGTTTCACTAGTAATTTCTTTTTTTTTTCAATAGTAGCTTACACATGAACATCATCACATTATATTTTTGAAATTTTGGATGTTTGGATGGATCAAACATCCATGATAAATATTGACTGAACATCCATAGACGTAGACTTAGAATTGACTGAACCATGATAAATATTGTTATCCTATGCTGTGTAGTTGTTTTATTTAATTGTTCATCAAAATTAAGTTTCGCTAATACCAAATTACATTTAACTAGTATAAGAATTCAAGATTGATCTTAGTAAGAAGGTGACGTTTGTTACATACATGCAATTGATTCGAGACCAAATTTTACTTTAGTCATGAAACAACAATTGTCTTCTTGAAAGAAAGCTTGTTTGGATTAGTTCTAACTTCTAATTTAGTAAAATGACAATCAAACTTGGATCATGAGCTAACATTAAGACTAGGAACTCTACTTTGATTCTCATCTCAGATTTCATTCCTAATTATGAATTATCACCTTTAATCTTTCTCCTCCGGTTTTCATGATTCATGATCTCATGGGGAGTTTCCATTAGTATAATAAAGAATTTCCTCAAAGTATAGGAAGTGTAACAGAAATCCACCAATAATTGAGGACAAAGGTGCAATAAGAAAAAAATCAGAGTCATGATTGCCTCTAGTCCTTTATGCTAAGAGCACGCGTCCCAAAAATAAATGCGAAAGCCTTTAATAGGGGGGTTGTCACGGTTTCTGGAGGTTCTACTTCTATCTAGGTTTGAGATCAATCATCAAAAGCTTCATCATTCTTTGCCCTTTCCCACTGCCGCTTTGTATTGTACCCTTTCCAATTCCCAAACAAACACAGCTAGCCCCAATGACCCATAATTCCTTCTCTTCTCTCTTTATTTTTCCTTTTCCCCTCTATAATTCAGTGAGACAACAAATCAGCAGCTTTGAAATCAAATGAAAGATTGGACACCAATTTAATCAAATGAAAGATTTATAGCAGTTATCCTATCCCTAGTTACTAGTGCTATACTACAAGATAATGAGCCTAGGTACTAGAGATAAATTTTAAAGCTGTTGATCAAAAACTTTTTTTTAAATAAAAGATAGAGTAATGGCAGAAATGTTTTCAATTTAAAATAAAATAATTTGTACAAGAATTTTATAGATTAATTCACACCTCTTTATGCACAATGTGTTTGGAGTATAAGAGAGGAAATGTTTTAGTTGCGAGGTTAACAGCATATTGTTACTATCTTTTTAAAAAAAAATTGAGATGAAGTGAGTTGAACGTTAATTTTATAAGTGTTTAAAAGACTGTTTGGATTTGTTGTTTCCATAACTCATAACTCTGTTTCCATAACACATAACTTAAAAATTGTGTGATTCATGTCTAAGAAGTCCGTTTGGATTTTGTTTCCAGTTTTTGTTTCCATCACTCAAGTCTTTGATTTTTGAGTGATGAGTTATGGTTTTAGGTGTTTTCAGTTTCCAAAACTCAATTTTCAATGGCATTTTCATAATTAAACTCACATACATGGGACCCTCTGTAAGTGCAAAGTCACATCAGGCGCACCTTTTTCTTCTTCTTTCTTTTTCTTTCTTTCTTTCTTCTTCATAGACTCACTCCAACAGCCCTTTTTTTCTTCTTCTTCATTCTTTTTCTTTCTTTTCTTCTTCACAGAAACACCAAATATACTTTATAAAAAAAACACATGGGTAACGATTTCTCAAACCTAGAAAATCAAACCCATAAACACTTGAGTTAGATCATACACACTAACACAGAAACACAAACCCACAAACATGTTCACCATGGGCCTGACTCCATAGCTGCCGCTGCTTCACAATTTCACAAACCCACAAACATTCTTCGTGGTTGCCACCCTCTCCCTCACCGCCGCTGCTTCATGATTTCACGAGCTCGACCTCCCTCGCCGCAACTGTTCTAGAGAAAGACGAAGGAAAAAAAAAAAAAAAAAAAAAGGAGAACAATCACTTCGATTTCACGAGCTCGACCTCCCTCGCCACAGCTGTTCCAAAGAAAGGCGAAGGGGGGGAAAAAAAAAAGGAGAGGCAAGTTGATTTCACAAGCTCAACCTCCCGATCCCACAACTGTTCCAGAGAAAGACGAAGAGAAAAAAAGGGAGAGAAAAGTCTTCTTTGGGTCAGTGTGTGGGGCCCACAAACAGTTGAAAAATATTGAGTGATGATAAGTCAGTAATGGTGCCGAACAAACTTCGTGTAAGGAGTTAGGATATTTTAAGTGATGAGTGATGAGTGACAAAAATTGAGTGAGGAGTGATGAAAAAAAAAATCCAAACAGGGCCTAAGTCATCTTAAGAGTTACTTCAATGATTTGTAACTTAATTGGAATTTCCATACACAGTGTCTGCGAATTTAAGGAGAAAAGAGTTCAAGTTATGAGATTAGTAGTATATTATAAGTTTATAACTATCTCAAAAAATAAATGGTTGGCTTAAGGTATAAAGAAGAAGATTTTATTATAGACAAACTCTTTTAAAAACATATTGACATGCCATTTAATTTAAAAATTTTGTGTTTCAACTTCAACATTAAAGATAAGAATAATTTAAATATCCTAATTCATTATGAAACCACACTTCCCTTATTAGAGTATAAGAGCATTCACATTAGAAGTGTTAAAATAGATAAAATGTTGTTTTAGCACCTCAAACACCAAAATATGTACAACATTAAGGGTGTTAAAGCTAGAAAAATTTAGCAACTAGCTATAATAATCAGTTGCTACTATTTTCTCTCTCTCTCTCTCTCTCTCTCTCTCTCTCTCTCTCTCTCTCTCTCTCTCTCTCTCTCTCTCTCTCTCTCTCTCTCTCTCTCTCTCTCTCTCTCTCTCTCTCTCTCTCTCAGGGGCAGAGCTATGTACATGGGTGTGCCTCCTAAAATTTTGAAATATATATACATAAAATTATTTTAATGTTTTCAAAATTTATCCTACAAAAAAAGAGCCTCCCCCCCCCCCAATTATTTGAATTAGTCCAATAATTCTCTTAAAAAATAATTGGTTTAATAGTCATAGAGACATAACTTTATTTTCGCAATTTTATTTTTTATTGTAAAATGTACTCTTATATATGTTAAATATTTGATAAAATTTGACACCAAACATGTTTGATCTATCTTTTTTAACCCATTATGTGGCAATTAACAAGTCATTGACTCATTAAAAAATCTTGCCACTAAAACTACATATGTAATGTCTCTTTAATTGCCACATAATGGGTTAGAGCAAGATAGTTTCAAATATGTTTAGAACCTAACTTATTCCTCCAAGTTTTGGGTCATTCATATTTTTTAAAATTTCATTATTTCAATTGAAAGATTTTTTTTTTTTACTTACTTTAGTATTAAATTTGATAATTTGTATCAAAAATGAAACTTTTTAAAATCTTCACTATGAAAATGGTAAATATGAATTTTATTTTATGAAAAATCACCATCAAATATAATTTTGATTGAAAATACTAAGCTTTTTTTTTTCTTGGGTGTGTGTATATATATATAACTTATCAAATAAAAAAGTGTGTGTGTATATAATAAAAAAGTGTGTATGTGCATGCGTGCATGTGTGTATATATGTGTGTGGGAGTTGTCTTAGTAAATATATTAGTGCCGCAACTTGGCTCCCAAACAAAAATTCCTAGGGGTGTGTTTGTGTCTTTGTGTTAGTTTGTATGTGTGGGTGTGTTTGTGTAACAAAGGAAAAGGAGAGGAGAAGTCTGAGCGTTTTGCAAATAGAGAAAAGAGAGAAAAAAAGAAGTGAAATTGTAAAATTAATAAAATAATAGAATACACCACTATAGTAACTATGTATATTTACACAGTTAATATAACAAATATGTAAATATCATAGTTTTAAAAACTAAAAACAAAGAACCGAAAAGGAAACTGCTTATCAATTCTCTGGTCTGACCAGGGTCAGACCAATGGTTGAACTGATAATGTCATAATTAGTATAATTTAAACTAATTAAATAATTTTATATGAATTTTAAAATTTCATAAATTATACTAAGAAAAAAAAATAGAAAGATTTTTTTTTGGCATAATGCTTCTTTTTTTAATTAGTAATTACTGACAAAGTATAGTTTGCAATACAGGTTTTATATTTTTGTTTTTATAAATAATAGTTCAATCGTTTAACTTTAAACTTTTAACTATTTATTCAAAAAAAAAAAAAAAACTAAACTAAAAGTAAAAACAAAACCAAAATAAATAGATGGGAATGGTCTAATAGTCATTGATCAACTTTTAGACTTTAAATTTGTAGTCTCTCTCTCTCTCTCTTATCCAAAATCCTGAGATGCTTACCTCATAAGGGGATTGCAAAGCCGCAGTGGTACACTCCCAATTCTCACGGGTAATCATCCTCATTGCCCTTATTTTCTTCCCCCAAATCTCTTTAAACACATCACAGTATCATTTCCATATCTCTCTTTCTCTTTCTCTGTCTACACTAGACTGCTAGTTGTCTCTCTCTCTCTCTCTCTTATTTTCCTTTTGCTTGCTGTCTTTACCAAGTCTAAGACTAAGATAATGACCGTATAGAGCAAACCCTAGCCACAAGTTTTGCTTTCTTTGTTTTCTTCTTTTCACCCCCCACCCTTTAATTTTATTTATTTATATTTTATATGCGGTTTTGAGGATTGAGATCAATAGTTTTATATCAGCCATGGATTAAATCTAATGCTCAGGATATTGGCACGTGTCATATGTCCACGCTGGCGATTTGCATGCTTCCAATTTCTGCCATTTCTCTTCTTCAGCTTCCCAGAAAAACTCTCTCTGCATGGCCCAATATCCATGGCTTCAACTAGTCCCACACCACCACCGCCACCACTGGAGCTCTCTCTCTTCTCATTGCTCCCACACCACTGCCCACTGGTGGCAACTGGGTCTCCCCTCTCTCTCTTTCTCAAATATCTCTCTCTTTATTTTTCTTTTTGTTTCAGTTTTACTAATTATTTTGATGACTAGAGCTGTATGATTTTGCTTGCTTGGGTTTGAAAAAAGGGTACGGCAATGTGCTGTGATTGAAGTTCTGTTTGAAGGTGATCAGAGCTTGTGTGTAAATATTTGTTGTTGTAGTGTTCTAGCTTTTGTTTGGGAATGGAGTTTACAGACTTGGTTGATGTCAAAATGCTTTTGATAATGAGTATGTGTTTAATGTGTTATTGAGTGTGAGTGAAATTTGTATTCTCGAGTGTGATTAAATTAGTCTAAACGCAAAGAGTAGTTGGGAACATTATACAATCCTCTGGTGGACGACTCTCACTTATTTAAAATTGTTGAGGCAGTAATTAGTTTCTAGTTTAAAAAATTTCTAACTCAATAATTTTAAACAAATGAAAGCCTTTTAGTAGAATGACGGAACATGTCACTTGTTCACCATAAGGACTTTATAATTTCTAGAGTAGTTGAGAGTGCAAATTTGGGTAAGTTTTGTGTATTAATCTGGGTAAGTGTGCTTAAATTATTATAAACAAATCCATTAATATTTTTATATATTTGTTAGTGCATGCCCTTGGGTAAGTTGTAATAAAATATACAACGGGTAAAAATTCACTTAAATTAGATGGTGCTAGCACTTTAATCAATTGTGTTCTCATATTTAATTTGTTTTTGGCAACTACACTTTAGTAAACCAAAAGAAAAATTAATACTTAACGAATGAAGAGAATGGTCAAATTTTAAAGTCATTCCTACCATCCCATGGGTCAAAAGAAAACAAAAACAAAATTATATTGAATTGCACATGTTGCTCAGCCATAATAACAATAATTTTATTGAAATAAACACTTTAATTACAAGGTCATAATAATATTATAATTGACAATAAATAACTTTTTCAACCCTCACAATACATATTTTCATTAGAAAAGAGGGAAAAAAAAGTCTTTGTGTGCTTAAAGATCAACTTGTTGAAAACTTCGACTTCATAGCAATGGTACATTCTAAAACTTGCCTGTGTAGAACTTGTCCATCTGTCAAGGACAGGAGAAGAAGGGACACAAGTTAAAAGCTTCATAGTCATGAAAATCTACCAATTATGTATTTATGTTGATAATTTTTTTTTTTTAAAAGAGTTTCAACCTTTGGCGTCCGCTCCTTATAATAGTTCTTTATTATCAGACCAAAACACCAATCAGTTTTTGGTGTAAGCTGAGATTGAACCCTAAATCTTTTATACAACCATCAGAGATTTTACCAATTGAGCTAACTAGAACCCATTATGTTGATAACTTGGTAACTAATAAGAGTGAAGTCATTAAAGTATAATAAGGATTAACACCAAATTTCATAAAAGTACTAACCATCATGGGCATAAGAAAATTAGTTTCAAAGCAAAGTAATGAGCTATGGAGGTTGTCAGTCCAGTTGTGGAAGTACTACAAGTTAAAAAGAAAAATCATGTAACCAAAGTTACTAAAAATTAAATCCATAAGGACTAAGATTCAAAAACAAATTTCATTATAGACATTACAAATAACAAACTTCATGGCCAATAATCTACATATGTAGCTGGGGATGCCACGGGAAGTGAAAATCTGAAAAAAGTCAATTTTGATTTGTATAATTTTGAATTTGAAAATCTGTACAACCCAAGTGACACTCAATATGGATCATTCAAGACAACAAAAGCATGTATTTTTTAACGGGTTTGGTTTACCTCCAATACTTTTTTAACTGGACATGTCCTTTTATTTTAAATATACAATTGCAAGTAATAATGAGTTTTAATCTCCACATTTTATTTAGTTAGTATGTGATATGACAGTCTCTCATTAAAATAAAAGGAGATTCCAGTTAAAAAAGTACTGAAGGTAAGCCAAACCTTTTTTTAACAACCCGTCTACAAGAAGTCTTTAAAGTCAAATTTGCATAATTACCCCCCAATGCAAGTTAAAAACTCTATTTAGTTTCTTCTTTTAAGTATCATGTCTACAAGAAGTTAGATGTTAGATGCAACTACTAACTATTGAAAGCATGTTTTTTTAACTTGTGATGAAATATATGTTGTCAATTTTAATTTGTATAATTTTGAATTTGAAAATCTATACAACCCAAGTGACACTCAATATGGATCATTGAAGACAACAAAAGCATGTATTTTTTAACAACCCGTCTACAAGAAGTCTTTAAAGTCAAATTTGCATAATTACCCCCCAACGCAAGTTAAAAACTCTATTTAGTTTCTTCTTTAAGTATCATGTCTACAAGAAGTTGGATGTTAGATGCAGCTGCTAACTATTGAAAGTATGCTTTTTTTAACAACTTTTGATGAAATATATGTTGTCAAAATTTTTTCCACAAAAGTCTTTCTCAATGTGTTGCACATTCATTTTTTGGTCAAACGCTTAAACAGCTCCACAAGATTCGAACTTTCATCATTAAGAACCTAATAATAATCCATTGAATGCAAATTTACAAAGATTTAAGCATTTTTATACAATAGACAAAAAATGCAGGCAATATAAGAACTTAATTTAATTAAAACTCATAAAATTCCAAACTTAGAACTCATAATAAGCATAATTTTGTAATCATTACATTTCCCATTACCCAAAAACACACTAACAAAACCGTATTATTAGATCCTTCGCATAAGCATTATTCAACCATATTATAGATTTTGATCTGGTCTTCTATAGGGTAAATTTGAAAGTATGTGTTTGATGATTGAATCAAATTTCTTGATATAAATATGTAGTTTATAAATTTTATTTATATAAGTTAGATTATATATCTTTCTACTGTCTTATGCTTCTTTCTTTAAAAAAAAAAAAAAAAAAAAACAGTTGTGTGTAGCTCTGTGGATTTCAAAGCAAAAAGTTTCTATGTACTTTGATTAGTTGAACTTGGACATTGAAGCTCAAGATATGTATATGTATGAATACCTCCATCTTTGAGACTTTATTAATTTTTCATGTCTCTCCTCTTTCGGATAATGATTTAAAGGAACATAGAGGATCTACATTTTTTCACGTCATTATATATAAATATTCTAGAGTTATTCTAATTTATTTATTTATTTTTCAATGGTTAGATTTACAGTAACAACCATGTTATATATATTTATATGAAGTTAATCCATGCATTGTACGGATTACATTTTAGTGATAATATTAAATAATACTAATAAAATTGATATCAATAATGGTTTATGATAGCTCAATTGATTAAGTCTCAACTTGGTTGAGAATGATTATTTTACACAACTACTCTCGAGAGGCAAACCAAATAGCTCATTGCACAAAGGAAGCAAAGAATGTGGTTGATTTTTCAGTTGGTTATAGGAAGCACCATGCTATCTTAATAGTTAGCTTAAGATGTAGCAATCATAGCTCACAAATTAAAAATAAAATAAAAATAGCTCAGTTGGTCTCTTTTCATTGAATAAAAGACATTAATTATAATCTCACTTACACTAAAATGAAATCAATTAATGTCTTGGTATGATGGTAAAGAAAAATTATCATGAAATAACTACCACAAGTTTAAATCCAATTATATCTCTATATAAATAAAATGGTATCAATAATTAATGAAAATATACAAGAAAATCATTTAGTCTTAATACTAAATTGAGAAAATGAAAATTGAGATAGAAGACTCAAGAATTTATTTTTACTTTTTTAGTACTTTTCCAAATACCAATTGTTTAAGAGAAGTGTTACGTCCACAACATTTTCAAAACAAATTATAGGTGGGTAAGTTGTTATTGGTTCTAATTTGAACCAACCACTGAAATTATTATTTTTATCCACTGATAACAACCATAATAACTTGTCACTTATAATTTATTATGAAAATATTATGAATTTTTTAAAGACAAATAAAAAAAATACTATTAAATTTGACAAGATAAAGATTTAAAATTTTGGGCTAAATTTACAATTACTAGTCCTCTCCAATATCTGTTGTGTTGGGTTTCATTATTATATGGCCGACCCGTCAATATGCCCATTTTTGGGTTGGGTTTCCGGGTCGGTTCAAATGCACCCACTCTGCCTAGGACCTTAGGCTTAGGCAGTTTTTCATTCTTTGCGAAAGCTCAAAAGGCCTGTTCAGAGTTCACTACTGTTCATTCAGGTAAATCTCACGTGCTCACTCTCTGTTTGGTTCTCGGGAAACCCCAGGAAAATAAGGAAAAGAAAATTACTGGGTAAATATCACTTTCTTATATGGTACTGACTTTGAGTGAGTTTGAGCTGATTACTCATTCCTTTTCCAGGTTTAGATTTAGGAAAGAGTTTAATTGCTTTTGGCTTTTGATTGTTCCGAGAAGTTGTTGGTAGTACTTTTAAATTTTTGAGAAGCTTGAAATCTGAGTGAGAAAGTGCATATTTTTGTGAATGTAAGAACAAACTCAGTTTATAAAACCCTTGTGGGTTTAAGGGTTAGGAGGGTTTATGTTCAGAAATGCACAACTTTTGTTTTGTACTGTTTTTTTAATGTAAAATATGTTTCTCCAAATGGGTTGGTCCTAAAATGAACTATTTGATTTGAACTGAAATGTAGTCTATTATGGACCAACATTTCAATTGGGTTATTGAAAATTTGGATATTTTATGTAAAAAATTGAATGACTAGTGTTTTGTGCATTGTTGTGCTCAGGGGCAGCCCTAGACATTTTGGGGCCTAAGGCGAGAACTAAAAATGTATGTGTATGTGTATGTGTGTTTATGTATGTGTGTGTATGTATGTGTGTGTATGAGTGTGTATGTGTATGTGTGTGTATGTGTATGTTTATGTTTATGTGTATGTGCATGTGCATGTGCATGTGCATGTGTGTTTATGTTTATATTCATTATGTTTATGTATATGTATGTTTATGTATGTGTATGTGTATGAGTGTGTATGTGTATGTGTATGTTTATGTGTGTGTAGGTGTATGTTTATGTTTATGTGTGTGTAGGTGTATGTTTATGTTTATGTGTATGTGAATGTGTGTTTATGTTTATGTTCATTTATGTTTATGCATGTTTTATGTATGTGTGTATGTTTATATTTATAAACATAAATATAAATATAAACACACATACACATAAACATACATAAACATACACAAAAACAAACAAACATAAACACACATACACATAAACATGCATAAACAAAAATAAATAAAAACAAACAAACATAAACACACACACATAAACATAAACATACATAAACATAAACACAGATACAGACTGAGAAAAATTAAACCCTCATATAGACTGGAAAAAATTGTAAACTAACACCAATCTTTAAACAATTTCGTTAGTTATTTTGGTGTGCTAAATTGAGCATTTATGTGTGTTTATGTTTATATTTAAGTTTATGTGTGTGTATGTTTACGTTTATATGAGTTTATACGTGTTTATGTGTATGTGTGTTTATGTTTATGTGTATGTATGTTTATGTGTATTTATATGTGTATGTGCATATGTGTTTATCTTTATATTCATTTATGTTTATGCATGTTTATGTATGTGTGTATATTTATGTATGTTTATATTTATGTTTATAAATATAAATATAAACATAAACATAAACGCACATACACATAAACATACATGAACACAAATACAAACAAACATACACAAAAACAAACAAACACAAACAAACACACACATAAACAAATATAAACAAAAGCAAACAAACATAAACACACATACACATAAACACACATACATAAACATAAATATACATAGACATAGACATAAACACACATACAAACTGAGAAAAATTAAACCCTCATATAAACTGGAAAAAATTGCAAACTAACACCAATTCTCAAATAATTTCGTTAGTTACTTTGGTGTGCTAAACCGAGCCTTTATGTGTGTTTATGTTTATATTTAAGTTTATGTGTGTGTATATTTACGTTTATGTGAGTTTATACGTGTTTATGTGTATGTGTGTTTATGTTTATGTATATGTATATTTATGTGTATGTGTATGTATGTTTATATGTATTTGTATGTGTATGTTTATGTATATATGTGTATGTATTTATGCGTGCTTATGTATGTGTATGTGTATGTGTAGGTCTCTTTGTCTTTTTCTAGGTTGCACTGACATGCCATTTTTGGCGTCATGTCGGTGTCCGACACGTGTCCGACACCGGAACTGGATGACGCGCCAAATTCTGGTGTCCGACGGTGTCCCTTTTTTTTTTTTTTTTTTTTTTTTTTTTTTTTTTTTTTTTTTTTTTTTCTTCGTTTCTCTGACACAGCGCCGAGCGTGTTCTAACGCGACCAACACACCAGCAATAAAAATAAAAATAAAAAATAAAAAATAAAAAAAAATCACAGATTTTGACAGGTAGACTTACCAATACCGTTGATTCTGTGATAACCCTAAAACAATAAAGCATGTTTAGTGTCTAAAAATTGAAAGTTGAAACCACACATCTCAACTCTCAAGTTCTTTTCAACAGTCAACCCACCCTCCCTCTGTCGCTGCCGTTGCCTTCTATCACTCGCCGGAGTTAGATTGGGCCGATCGGCGAGCTCCGACGTCGACGCCGTGCCCTCTGTCCCTTCCGATCTCTATCTCTCTCGGTGCAGACAACAGGTCCGATTCTCTTCTTTGTTCTCTCTCTGTTTTTTTTTTTTTCTTTTTCTTTCTTTCTTTCGGATGTTAATTTTGGTGAATGGGTGGGTGTACTGTTACTTACTTATTTATAACGCATTTTGTTTGTTTGTTTGTTTTTTTTTTTTTTAACTGCTATTGTGGCCTGTGGGTGCCCTCTGTCCTTTTTTTTTTTTAATTAGTTATAACTTATAATTTATAAATTTGTTTTTGTGTCTCCTGTTATAGTTTTATTTATTTATTGAAGTTAAATATTGTAGGTGATTTTACTAAAATGAATACTGAAAATGAAAGTGAGAAATCATCAGCTGAGATAGCTGCTGCTCCTTTATGGAAATATGTTACTAGGTTAGAAAAAGCAAGTGTTGGTGGTGGGAATGTTTCTTTCAAATGTAATTATTGTGAAAAAACTTTCAAGGGGTCTTATTCAAGGGTGAAGGCACACTTGTTAAAACTGCCTAAGTTTGGAATACAAGCATGTGCCAAGGTTGGAGATGAGTATCATGATGAAATGCAGAAATTAGAAGATGCGTTTGAGGAATCTTCGCGTAGATTGAAGAAGCCTAAGCTAGTGTCTTTACCAACTGATTCTCCTACTAGTCTTAATTTGGGCAGTAGGGAGAGTAGTACAGCTACAAGTCATCCCATTTTTCCAAAAAAAAAAAAAGGTTGTGAATTCTCCTTTGGAGAGGGCTTTTAACAATCAATGTCAAGAGCAATTAGATTCTCTTATTGCTAGGACATTTTATTCTGCTGGTTTACCCTTTCACTTTGCTAAGAACCCGTATTGGATTGAGATGATCAAGTTTGCAGCTAATAATAATTTAGTGGGCTATATTCCTCCGGGTTACAATAAATTAAGAACAACTTTGTTGTAAAAAGAGAGGGCACATATTGAGAAGTTGTTGAGGTCAATTAAAGACACTTGGAAAGAAAAGGGTTTAAGCATTGTAAGTGATGGGTGGACAGATGTACAAAAAAGGCCACTTATCAATTTTATGGCTACATTACAAAAAGGGCCACTTTTTATCAAATCCATTGATGGTACCAAAGAGTACAAAGACAAGCACTTCATTGCTGACTTGCTTCTAAAGGTCATTGGTGAGGTTGGGCATCAACATGTTGTCCAAATTATTACTGATAATGCGTCTGTTATGAAGGCTGCAGGATCTATTGTTGAAGCTGAATATCCACATATATTTTGGTCACCTTGTGTTGTGCATACCCTCAATTTGGCTTTGAAGAATATATGTGCACCTAAGTACTCTTTGCAGAATGAGGTTGCATATAATGAATGTAACTGGATTGCACAAGTTTCAGATGAGGCAACTTTCATTCGTATTTTCATCACAAATCATTCTATGAGATTAGCAATTTTTAATTCATATTCCCCTTTGAAGTTACTTGCTGTTGCTGAAATACGATTTACTTCAATAATCATCATGCTTAAAAGATTGTTTCAAGTAAAACAAAATCTTTGAAATATGGTCGTTAGTGAGGAATGGATGTCATATAGAGAATATGATGTAGGAAAAGCTCAAACTGTGAGGGATTATGTTTTGAATGATTTGTGGTGGGACAAGGTTGCATATATTCTGAGATTCACAGAACCTATTTATGAGATGTTTCGAGTGGCTGACACGGATGCACCTATTCTCCATAAGATGTATGAAATGTGGGATTCCATGATAGAAAATGTGAAGAAAGAAATATACCGGCATGAAGGCAAGGAAGACTATGAGGAGTCTCCATTCTATGATGTGGTACACAATATACTCATTGAACGATGGACTAAAAATTGCACACCACTTCATTGCCTAGCCCACTCCTTGAATCCGAAGTAATTTTTCTATCTCTTTAATCTTTTCGTTTATATTCTTTAGGCATTTCCAAATAAATAAACTAAACTCATTAGTTGTACTTATTTATTTGCTTTTAACTATGTATTATACTAGTCAATGGATTGAGGAAGTCAGAGGTCGTGTTGCGCCATATAAGGATGCTAAAATTTCAATGGAGAGAAACAAGTGCCTTAAAAGGATCTTTCCTGATCCTGATGATTGGCAAAATGCTATTATGGAGTTTGGTTTGTTTTCAACATTTAAGACTTATGATGAGGATAACATGGAGGATAGGTGGAAATTCGATCCAATGCTTTGGTGGTCAACTTATGGGTCTAGTTTACCACTGCTTCAAACTTTAGCTCTAAAGCTTCTTGAACAGTCTTGCTCATCATCATGTGCTGAGAGGAACTGGAGCACATATAGCTTCATCCATTGTATGAGGAGGAATAGAATTACTCCTAAACGTACTGAAGATTTAGTGTTTGTTCATTCTAATCTTCGACTTCTTTCAAGGAGGAGGCCCGAGTACACTATAGGAGAATCTAAGAAGTAGGACATTGGTGGAGATAGTTGGGATGAACCATTTGGAGGACCTGGGTTGTTTGAAATTGCTTATCTCACACTAGATGAGCCAGAGATGAAGACAAGTATTGTTGAGAATAATGACTATGTTGATGATGATGATGTTGTTGTTCTGTGATAATCTTGAAAGTTTAAAACTTGTTATCCTTTTATGTTTTTAGTTTGATGTTGAACTTGTTATCCTTTTATGGTTTGTACTCTAAACATTTTATGTGTATTATTGTACTACTTTGGGTGTTAGTTTACTTATTTGTAGTTCTTACATAATTTGAATTCTAGACATAAATGTATTTTATGTCTAAAAATATTAAAAAATGTGACTAAATGTAAAATTTAATTAATTATTTAACCGTCGTGTCGCCACTGTGTCGTGTCCTTATTTTTCAAAAATTTCCGTATTCCCGTGTCTGTGTCCGTGTAACATAAGTCCTTTTCAAATTCAGGTGCAATACCCTGATGCAATTGTAATTAATGGCTGAGATTAAAAGTTGAAAAAACAACTTTCAATCTCAACCATTAAATAAAATATATTAAAGGAGAGTTAAAAAGTTAAAAAAAAAAAAAAAAAGTAAGAAATGTAAAAAAAATACCTACAATAGTGCACTTGATCTCAGTCCATCTTTCTTCTCTTGCCATTTTTCTTTTCTTCTTTTTTACGCGGTGCTTTGTTCTTCTTCCTTTTATTTCTCTTTATACATCACCTAGGCTAACAGGAGAGGAGCGAGCGAAAACCACGTCAAGAAAGGAAATCGAAAATTGTGCTATCGAGCCAAAGACTATGAAAATCTCTTCCTCTCAACTCAGACGATCCTCTTAGGTGAAATTGTTGCTCACGAGGCTTCACCGGATTATGGTGTGTGATTTTTGGTTATTTATTTATTTATTTGAGATTATGAAGCAAATAGTTTTTATATTTTGCTTACCCTTTCTATTTTTTGAAAACACTTTTCTGATAAATACCATTTTTTTTTTTTTGCTTTGCTTTCAATCTATCATTTTTGCTTGTGGTATGTGTTTGATTAATTTGGATATAAAATTAGTTTAACAAAATGATTCTTCTTCTAAAATATAATAACAAAACCAATATATGTTTTTTTAACGGTGGGTTCACTTTCAGTGTTTTCATTTTGTGATTTTGGTTGTTTTGTGGGTTTTGTGCTTTGATTTCGGTGGGTGTGATTTGATTTGTGATTTGGTGGGCTTTTGGGTTTTTGTTGCGATTTGATTTTGGCTGGGTTTTGGCCGTGGTGGTGGTCATGATTTGATTTTGGCTGGGTTTCGGCAGTGGTGTGTGGTTGGAGGTGATGAGCTTGAAAAGCTCTGGCTATGGAGGTTTAGAAGGAGAGCTTGGTGGTCAGTCATGGAGCACGGTGTGACGTAGGTTGAGACAGAGAGAGGATGAGAGGGAAACAGGGGCGGCCCTAGACATTTTGGGGCCTAAGGCGAGAACTAAAAATGGG
Organism: Quercus robur; assembly: GCF_932294415.1. NCBI lineage: Eukaryota > Viridiplantae > Streptophyta > Magnoliopsida > Fagales > Fagaceae > Quercus > Quercus robur. The sequence continues at coordinate 21,702,330 of NC_065540.1, read as the reverse complement.
GCATTTTTTATACTTATATATTAATTAAATTAATGTTTATTTAATATTTTTATATTATATTTTTCATCATTATTTTCAGTTTCTTCTAAATTATTTTGAAGTTCATTATCAAGATTTGTTGTATTGCAAAATTGAACATCATTTTCTTCTAAATTATTTTGGTGAATTTCTTGCTCATTTGTGATATTTTCATCTAAATTTTGTGTTATATTTTGTTTATTACTAATAACAAATTTATCCATTGATCATTTTTGAAACTCAATTAATTAATTTTTTTTTTTTTTAATTTTTCATATCCAGATGCATATTTTCTAGTATACATTTCTAATCAAACAATATATTTATAAAGACTAAAATAAAAAATAACTTTCAAGTGTAGAGCAAATGAGAAATAGAACCTGATTTATATAAAAAGTATTGTTGTAGTTTTACTAAATAATAACAAGTTTTTAGCAATCTCAACCTGCATAAATTAAAAAAAAAATTAAGCACAAGTATAACAAAAATTTAAGCACAGCCATAACACTAACACAAGATTTATTAATAAGACCCACCCAAAAAAAAAAAAAAAAAAAAACACAAAACAAATCCTATCTATAACCAAAAAAAAAAAAAAAAATGGAAAAAACTTGAAGGCCCAAACTTAACGCCCAGTCCAGGGAGGGTCCAGGCAGCCATAATGATAAACTGATAAGTGATAAACAAAGTTACAAAACCATCCCAAATAAACAAAGTTATCTTAAGTTCTTAACAAAAAATATTTATAATTTTTATACCTGATTCCTGAACCTCAGAACCTGATACGGTGAGGTGAGCAGTTGAGACTTGAGAGAGAGGCGGAGAGCAGAGAATCAGAGAGAGGCTGAGGACAGACTGAACAGTGGAGACTGGAGACTAGAGAGAAAGGTAAAATTTTTAGGGTTTTGATTTGTGATTGTTTTGTGGTTAATCTCTTAGACCGGATTTGTAGTTTATCTGGTTGATTTTTGGTCAATGATTTTGTTTAGAACCAATGTTTAATAGGATTTACCAAAATTTTTGTTTTTTTGGTTAAAAGGATGTGTCACAGATTATTTTTGTAATTCATTTGAAACTAAATTTTCCTCTACTACCCGGTTGGTTCTTTTCTAAAATTTTGGGACTTGGGGGCCTTAGGCAGTTGCCTAACTCGCCTAAAGGAAGGGCCGGCCCTGGTTGTGCTCTTGATTTTGACTGTCTAATTGTGCTACTTTTTCCTTGTAGATAATTTGATATTCTTCTAGCAGAAGATTTTGTTAGTTGAATTAGCTTTTGTGGTCATGGTGGGCTGGCAGAGACACATACACTTTGTACTTAGTCGTGTTGGGAAAAGAGTGGAACATAGTTACAATTTATCTGCCAACTTTTCTTCTTCTCGCTTGGAATCTTCTTTTTCACCAGGTTAGTCTCAGATTTTCCTGTGTGGAAATTTTTTTTTGTCATATATGAAGTTTAAATTGAAATTTAAACCTTTAGTAACAAAAAATGTCAAGTAGAATTTTTCTTTTTTCAATGTTGCAACTGCCATTTACAACCAAGTTGTGTGCTTGAAATCTCTTTTCCTGTTGTTGTTGTCTTCGGAATCATATTTATTTCAATGGCTATCAGTGTTTTTTGGCATATTTCAACTCAAATTTGAGGACTGAATAGCACAGGCAGCTTTTGCAGGTGAATTAACTTATCTTCAGAGACTATGGAGACCCCCTTCTGCAAACATCTCAAGGCCCTTTTATCAGTATTTTCAACAATTGGTATTGCTAACTTATCCTTGCCTTATTGTTTCCCCCTGAATCTTGAACATTTTCCTTTTTGAGTTCCTCACTTGTCCTCTAGTTTAGTAAAGTTCTTGTTTTTATCGTATGTAGCATGAATATTTTATAAGAGAAGCTGTGTACCATGGCACACCTCCAACACACCTGGGCATATATTGTAAACCATTTGCGTTGTCTAGAATTCTAAAGTAAATTTTGTCACAATGTGTGTGTACCTGAGGCACTTCCTACTTGATGGGACCAATCTTGAACAATACCTCTGAATTTGTTGTTCAGTGTATTGGCAATTCTTTTTATCAGTGGAAATTATTAGACTCAAGAACAGTTGATGCCAAACATTCTCCTTCAACTTAATTGATTGTATGTTTGTGTTTGTATATATACTTTTTACTATCATTATTAATTTAAATCTCTTACTGATCCAGGGAATTTCCAGTTCAAGGAAGTTACTAGCAGAATCATCTGAGGAAAAAGCCATTCCATCTCCATTGACTCCTGTATTGGCAATAAATAGTGGAAAAAGCGAAGACCAGAACCAGAAAGTTGTCTCTAAGCCTTCAAAAGTTCAAGCTGTATTGAAGGGCATTAAACAGGTATGAGATACCACATTTTTTTTGCATCGGTCAGTCTCTTCTGGGAATATTTATGGGACAATTGAATATCTAATTCATTTTGGTTTCAGTCTTATGTGATTATTAGAGCCATTAAAATTATTATATTGCTTTTGATTCAGTCTTTCCGATAAGTACTTATCAGGATAGAAACAAATGACTATGTTTGTACTTTATAATTGGTGAATAAAGTAATCTAAATGTAACACTAAGGCTTTGAGTGTTCAAATGCTGCACAATTTTATGATTCAGTTACCATGAATGCCTAAACATCTCCCATTGTAATGAGAGAGGGGGTTTAGAACAACTTACTAAGATTTACTTGTCAAAAAACAACTTACTAAGATTTCATCGTAAGATCTGGTCCAATTACACTCCGCATTGATGTCATCAAGCCAAAGCCCTGGGACACTTTGCAAGATATGTTATTCCCATAGTGAGATATGGTAGCATTTATTTGTTGTTTTGGTCAATACTAAAGCCCCGGTTTAGCATATGAAGTAACAGACCTATGACTATGAACATTCTTATACATAACATCTTTCTTGCTTCTTCTTTTTTAACTGATACTACTGTAAGAATTCAGAGAACAAAAGGGAGATGCATTTAAATAAGGGGAACAAAAAGTCAGAAATAATTGGGTTAAAACCTATGATAATGTAAGTAATCCCTATTACTGCACCGTAGTCAGCTGTTAATTATCCTAGCAGTTGAAATTTTATTATTTCATTTTTAACCAAACTTTAGTTGCTTGAAAAGGATGATATAAAAGCTTATGTGTGTGTTGAATCAGATTTTTGTTAGTGCAGTTTAGACATTAAACATAAAGGATTTCTTGGAATGGACATTGAATATGTGTTTACTCTGTTGCACCTGAATGGCATCTGTTTAAGTTTGATATGCCCCTTAACTTAATGCGTTTTCAGAGTCCAAAAAAGGTCAATTTGGTTGCTGCATTAGTTCGTGGGATGCGAGTTGAGGATGCACTGTTGCAGTTGCAAGTAACAGTAAAGCGAGCAGCAAAAACTGTGTATCAGGTTATACAAGCACTCTACACTGTCAACATTACCAATTGGAAAGGGTTATAGTATCTTCATTCATAAATCTCTCTCTCTCTCTTTCTGTTTTTTATTTTTTATTGTGCATTTTCTGGTACCAGGATCTGGACTTAGTTTTCCTTGTAATTCTTTCTTAAAGATGTCATGCAAATTGTTGTTTATCATCATATAAATGATTTAGCACATGCCAATGAGCTCTACCCTAACTGTCACCTCCTAACCTACTAAGTGCTACTTGGAGAGTGAGGTTGTGAGTTTAAGATCAATCAAATGCATGTGTAACTCACTAATTAAAAAAAAAGATTTAGTACTTGGGTTTTTTTGCTTGTTTTAGTGCTGGGGTTTTGAAATGACATAAATCTATTTGATTTATGTCATAATGCTTATGACTTTCACAAGATAATATCCTGAAACTTGGTACCTGAGTCTTGAAGGTGTGTTAGAGGTACCATAGAAGGAAGAACCTTTTTTTTTTCTTTAAATGAATTGCCAATTTACATTATGTGATAAGAATTTGTTATCTGCAGGTTATCCACTCAGCCCGAGCAAATGCAACTCATAACCATGGATTGGATCTAGACCGTCTCCTTGTTGGTAAATGATGCAAGTGAAATTTCTCTCTTTATTTTATTTTAGCTTGCTTATTTTGCACTCTCTTTCATACAGCTGAGGCATTTGTTGGGAAGGGGTTCTATAGAAAAAGAGTTTCCTATCATGCTAAAGGAAAATGTGGAGTCAAAGAGAGACCCGAGTGCCGACTAACAGTGGTAGTGAGGGAGATGACTGCTGAAGAGGAGGCCGAGATAGCTAGACTTAGAGTCCACAACTTCCGCAAGCTTACTAAGCGAGAAAGGCGGCTTGTACCTCATAAGCTTATTGAGACGACTTCTATCTGGAATCGCAAAGGCAAAGGCAAAGCCAACAGTCATGAACCAAGTGGTATGGCTACATGAACCAGCTTTACTAACATGTGCCACAATCTAAAAGAAAGTTCTGTAGAAGTGTTGAGAGAAGAGTCTTCCTATGTCTGCACTTCAGTGGAAATTGTCTTGTAGAAGTGTTGAAGCAAACTTTTTGCAGTCAGATAATATTTACATTGAAACATTTTTATTTTAATTGTGTCCTATTTCAAGAATGAAAGTTTAAATCCACCAAGCCCTTTGATACTACTTCTGAGTTTTTATCTCTCATTTTCTGTTGCTTAGGCTAATACAGTTCATGGTCGAGTAAACCAATAATTGGATACCAGTTGACAGGGTCCATCAAGCTTGGCTGAAATTGCAATTGGGTATCACATGAAAGCTGTGATAACTCTTAAGGGAATTGTATGAAACACGATTGTGGTCCTTAAACTATAAATAATAGAAGACTTCAATTTAATTCTTTGTTCCAGTTTAGTGCTTGGAAGTTTAAAAATGCTTCGACATGACTCTTATTATATCTTATATGGCTATTATTCGAATTATAATTGTTAATGCAGTAGACTATTTTTTGTATAGATCTTTTTTCACACGACTTTATAATGTTAACACATGTATACAATTAATATATATATATATATATATATATATATATATATATATCATATTAGCAATTACACATTCTTTAGAGCATTCTCATCAAGCTTCCTAAATGCTATAAATCCTATTTTTAAGCAGCTAAACCCAAAAAACACTCTCCATCAAAACTGGTAAATGCTATAAAATTTACAATCCTGCTACAGTGCGTTCTCAAAAAATTGTAGCTGTATTGTAAAATAAAAAATGGTTTTTTATTCACCAACGGCTTTTTCTCATTTCTCACTCTTTCCTCTCTCACTTCTTTCATCTATGTTCTCTCTTCTCTCTCCGTGGTTCATGATCCATTGTGCTCGTCGCCGATCTCTCTGCTCTCAGTCACTCGATCTCTCTCCTCTTTGTCCGCAACGTCGCTAGGTCGCTGATGGTGGCTAAGATTTGGTCCGATTTTGGGTTTTGTGGTGTTGTCTTCGAATCTTTGGTGGTGGATGTTGTTGTTTTTCTGGGTTTTGTGGTGAAACTGTGGTCTTCGTCGGTCACCGATTTTGGGTTTTGTGGATGCTATTGTTTTCTAGGTTTTGTGGTGAATCTCTGTGGGTCTCCGTTGGTTTTTCTGCATCTGCTAGTGTTTTTTTTTTTTTTTTTTTTTTTTTTTTTTTTTTTTTTTTTTTTTCAGTGGTGGTGGTTGGGATGGATATGGGTTTGCTAGGTTGAGATGGAAGAGTATGAGTTTGTTGGATAGATAGGTGGGTATGGGAGGTTAGTGTTTTTTTCCGGTGGTGGTTGATGGGGTGGGTATGGGTTTGCTACGTTGAGATGGTCAAGTTTGCTGGGTTGAGAGTGACAGAGAGGAAGAGAGAGAAAGAAATATAATTGAAGAATAAAGAAATAATAAAAAAAGAATATTTAAATGAAATGGTAAAAAATATAAAATGTTTGATGTTGGGAGTATTGTAAAATGAGTTATTAAAAGCTAAAATTTTGGGTTTTGAGGTTGTATATGCTAAAAATTTTACTCACCTTGATGGGAATGCTCTAAGCCAAGTTGTGCTAAACTGAAAAGCTATCAATATTGGGGCTCATCCTCTGAAGCTTCCTAGAACAGCCCGGCCAAACATCGTGAGCCCAAGGTGTAGAACAGACCGCCATGACTTTCTTAGACTCTCATATGCGCTTGAAATCTACGTACAAGGTAAAAAAGCACTAATAGAAATCATGGGTCTTGGAGTTGGAATTGCATGACATTTGGCAGGCTAAAGCAAAACGGCTTTCTGAGCAATAATCGTGGCTTTGCCACGAGGTACCCCTTGAAAATGACAAATTTCTTCGCTTAGGCTCCAAAAATTGTGATTTTGGCGTTTATAGTAATATTTGTTTCCTTAATAATTTTTTGCTCAAAAGTCAGAATAAAGTTCCACTTGTTTTTTGACGACCCTTAAGGTCAGTAGTTTATAATTCTGCATTTAACTCCATTTTGCCATTTTTGGTAAATTTCAGTATTTTGTCACCTAATCACATAATTAATGCAAATTAGGGTTCCGTGATATCACATAATTTCAGTATTTTTGCTTTCTTCAGACTTCCGTGATATCAAATAAAGGCAAAAATGGAGGCAAATCATACTTTTTTATTTTTGAGCTAATATAGGTGTTCAAAGCTTTTTGAACACTTGATTGTTGGATGTTTTTGTGTTTTTGTTTTTATTTTCTCTCGTATGATTCACTAGTGAAAAGGCTCTTGAAGACTAATGGTTGATGCTATTTGCTTCACTTTCAATTGTTTTCTTGACTAACTGGCCGTGTATTTGAGGGAAGAATTGACTACATCAGGGAAAAGGACTGTTCTAGCCGTGTTTTTGGGTGAAAGAGACTTGGTCATGCATTAGAGAGAAGGACTACTTGGTTGTGACCAACTTCTCCTGCATTAGGGGAAAGCATCATTTCACAAATATGAATGAAAGACTGACATGGACTGAGATAGTAACTCATGAGATAGTGTCATGAGAATCCTTTCACAACACACATCTATTCATTTGGCAACTTTCCAACTTGTTGTGCATTAGCAATGATGACTAAATTGAAGATGATGACACTGTTGCAGAATTTCATTTTCATCTTTGAAAAGGTCAGAACTAAGAAATCTTTTTTCCTATGGTTGAGGACATCAATGTTTGAGACTAATACCAAAATTACAAAAATGGTGTGGAATGTCTCTCCCCTAATTTCTTTAGAAATTTATTATTGAATGTGATAAGCCAGATTTATGAATTAAGCCCAATGAAAAAAGCTATAGGCCTCAATGATGTGCGCTGCCTCTACATTTGCTCAATGCTCATCAATGGAAACATCAATCTCTGAAAGTCTCAAGTTTAGTTTTTTAATTTAATTTCCGTTTTCAGAATTAAGACCACCCTTTCAAATTTTTTATTAAGTTCCTCCATCAATGTGCTTGGATCCACAAAATGAATTTGATTAATTTTAATTTTAATTTACCCCTTCAAAATTAGTTCTCCATGCTTGCAAATTTTCATGGTGATCAAAGATTAATAGCTATGGAGATTTCCAAAGGAAAAGAAAAAGGCATGGTGCTCATATTTGGCTGCTAAGTACCTCTCTCATGGCAAAAATAAATTGACCAACCCACGTCTAAAATAACTTGCATCTAGAAAGGTATTATTTGGTATAGAGAGACTTTCAGGCAATACTTGGGTTAGACTTTGGTCATGTAATGGTAAGTGGATTCACTTATTGGATGCTATTTCTATGATTTTTTTTTTCTCTAAACTAATGAGTATATTTTTTAAACTGTTTTTATTCAAATATTTTGTAGGCAAAAATCTTGAATGTAACAAACTATAATTGAGCTTAACAATTTCATGCACCTATCCCCAAGAGGAGATACTATTGGATCAATTTATTCTTTTATTTTGTGTTGCATTTAATAGAATTTCATGCACAGTTATTGTGAATTGATATTGTATATGTAGTACCTAATTGCGATTTTTAATATTATATATTTAATAACACTATAATGAGAAATTTGGCATAGCCAATATCATGCAAATTGCAAGGAAAAACCATTTTAGTACCTTTAAATGTCCTGGTCGAATTAATGTCCTATATATTTAATAACTTAAGTTAACATTAACAGCACTACTATAATTTATCATTCTTGTGCATTAGTATGGCTTACATACTAGTCTATATATATAATAATAGGTAAAACTGAAAGAAAATCCAATTAGATTTCAAATTGGAATTAAATTATAATCTAATTTTACGCCATGTGTCCCATCTAATATAAGTTTTTAAATTTTTGTTTCATGTGAGTTAATTTAATGTAAAAATTGGATTTTAATTAGAGTATTAATTTTGTGCCATGTGTCCCATCTAATCTAATTTTTTTAATTTTTGTGTTAAATGAGTTAATTTAGTGTAAAAAACGAGGAATCCAATATAAGTAATCCATAAAAAAAAATATAATTTTTGAATGATTTTATATTTATGAGTCTTTTATTTGTATAACTAAAAACGATTCAAGTTTATAAGTTATATATATATATATATATATATATATATATATATATATATATATTAATAACCAAAGCTAAGAGAAAATCCAATTAAATTCTAAACTGAAGTCTAATTTTGCACCATGTGTCTCATCTGATTTTTAAATTTGTGTGCCAAGTGAATTATTAAATGCAAAAATTAAAGAGTCTAAATTTAATTAGATTCTAAATTGAATTTTAATTGGAGTTCAATTTTGTTCATGTGTTCCATCTAATTTTTAAAATTTTTGTGGCAAGTAAATTATTGAATGCAAAAACAGAAGAGTCTAGATCTAATTAGATTCTAAATTATATATATGTAATTGTGATTGTTTTTAAATATATTTGTACATATGCATGGGGTTACATAGGCAAAGTTAAGAGAAAATCTAATTAGATTTCAAATTGGAATTCAAATTAGAGTCTAATTTTGTGTCACGTGTCCCATCTAATCTAAGTTTTTAATTTTTTGTGCCAAGTGAGTTAATTCTGTGTAAAAATTATATTTCAATTAAAGTTTAATTTTGCGCCATGTATCCTATCTAATCTAAGTTTTTTAATTTGCCAAATGAGTTAATTTAATGTAAAAAACAAAGAGTCCGCTATAATTAAAAAATAAAAAACCTAATTATATATCAAAATCTATATATAAACATATAATTTAAAATCTACATATTTTATAAGCCTAGGTACAATTATTGAATTAATTCCTGCAAGCTTAGTTTTACGTAAATGCGTATCCAGTGCACTTGCATCTATGGACATAGCAATATCACCACTAAGCCCTACAACCGTGTGATTGAAAACGTTTATAAGTGGAGGGGTTGCTGAGTTGCTCACCGTAAACTTTGAAGTCATTAGGCTTTTTAGTTTTTACTCATATGAATTACACCTTCAAAAAGTTTCATAAGCAAGTTTAGCTCTTGCATCAACTTTGAGATTCTTTTTAGTGTTTATTGAAAATGAAACCACAAAAAACAAAAATATGAAACCACAACTTTGAGATAAATTTTATTTTCTCAAGCATGATTGGCTAGAGTAGACTCCCTACTTGTCATTTGTCATTTGTCATTTGTCATTTGTCAATAATAGGTTATTTTATGATGTTTGGTGTCCTCTCAATTGTTTTCTTGACAAATTGGCCTTTAGGGGCATATGACTAATTGGCCGTGTATTTTGGGGGAGGACTTTCTTGGTCCTGTAATGTATATTAGTTGAGAACAGGAAAGGACTAACTGACCGTGCATTTGGGGGTGAAGGAGACCTGACTTCCAGTGCATTAATAGAGGCATAATTTCACGTATAAAAAATAAAGCACCGACTTGGGTCTTGCATTAGGGGATACACTAATTGCGCAATGACAGGCTTGTTGTAGTGCATTAGGAGGTCAAATTTTGTGTATGTAACATAAGAAGTTAAAAGTAAATATTGTACTTGCAATTGGTTTATATGCAGCGCATTAGGCGGTAGAATTTGTTGACTTCAATTTGCCCAACAAAACCATTTCCTGTAGAGCTATAAATATTTTCCTATAACAAAATACAATCTTATAATAAATGTTCAACAAGATTGCTGAGCTCAATTAATCCTCGTCCCCGTACCTGGTGCCTATTTGCAATGGTGAATTCTTGGAGTATTTTCTTTGACATTCTGAAATCCCAATGTCAGATCCTTACTTGGTTTCTTTTACTAGTTTTTCCTTTTTGGGGGGCAAATTACCATGGCAGACGTCTCTTATGCCTTGTTTTTGTATTCTTATCTCTCTAGTGGTTAATAAATAAATTTATAATATTAATCGTATCTGTAAAGTTGTGATTTACAACTATTTTGTTTTGCCTTTAATTTCGTGCCAAATTTGATTGTAATTTTATTCAATCTTATGTACCCTGTATTTTATGTGAGATTTATTTGTAAGGGTTGTGTGTGTGAGAGAGAGTGTAAAGCCTCAAGACAAAGTGAAGAGCAAGAAGCTTTCGTGGGTAGCTTGCGAGAAGCTTTCCCGCGAAGTGAAGCATGTGCCAAACACATGACTGAAATGTGAAGAGTCAGGACAGGATGGTGACAGTTGGTTTTCACGAGTGTCTCGCGGGTAAGGCCTTCCCGCGAGATACCTGCGAAACATTCTGTTTTGCCAATTTGTCATGTCTAATACACACTATCTCTACCCACACTATATATACCTCCATTACCCACATATGTTGAGGAGTGCTTCTCTGAGAGAAAACCCTAACCACAACCCTTGAGAGTTAGAGATTGTTATACCCACGTTTCTCTACACATCCATTGTGGTTTTCCTCAACTCCTACCTCTCCATTTCCAAATCCTTGAGAGGTTGATAACCCAAACATTTACCACACCTGTTCAGAGTGTTAAGTGAGGTTTTGGTGTTGCTGGGAAGCATTGAAAGAAGCCAAGCTTTGTTAGATGCAATTGGGCATATTACGGGATCTAGAACGCTAGACAAGACACAGTTCCTAGAAGCTTTGTTGGAGTAGGAGCTTGGAGGGCTTAGGTGCATTGGGTAGATTAGGCTTGGAGGGTCTCTTGCTATTCATGTATCCCAACTGACTTTCTAGTGGATCAATTTATCGCTTGGAGGGCCGCGGAGAAGTTTTTTGCCAAGTTCTTCAATTTCCTCTTCGATGACACATCAGCGTGTTATCTTGTATTTGCATTCTTCTTCCCTACTCTTTTAACTTTCATTTTACTGCTGTGTATTAATGAATATGGGTTAAAGTAGTTTAATTGTTTATCTGCTCGTATTTACTCTATTCTGCACTTAATTTAAGTTAGAGTAAAATCAACCGAGCCATAACTTTAATTTAGGGGTCTAAACAGCTCTTGTGTTTTCACACAATTTTGAGCTTTCAATATCATCAAATTAAATTAAATAAAATGATTTATTTACCCAATTTAGCACATGCCCAAATCACACAATTGCCATTGTTTCCTCGAGAAAACACGGTGGACAAGTTGGTAGAAATTATCAAGGTTTGTTGGATCGATCATCAATGCTTTGATGCAAGCAATTCTAGTCATCATGTGCAAACTTATACTAATTTTAGATAATTGTAGATTTCAGTTAGCTCAACTGCTAAAGTCTTTAATGCTTAAATATAAGATTTGGGGGTTCAATCACTAGCTACACCAAAAACTGATTGGTGTCTTGGTCTAATAATAAAATAGCACAATCATAAAAAATGAACGTCATAGGTTAAAACTCTAAAAATAAAAAAAAATATTAGAATAATTATTTAGGACACGTTTGGTACACTGTAATGATTATTACATGGGAATAAGAATAAGTATTACAAGGAAGAGTAATGCCACAGGCACAAACTATTTTATAACATTTTTACAAAATATTGACATGGTTAACTTTTTATTAGTTTTTATCTAGGCCCACCATTAATATTACTTTTTCATTTACCAATAATCACTCACTACATCAGCAATTTGTAAAATTTTTTGTAAAATATTTTGTATCTTTAGCATTATTCTTACAAGGAATACATTAAGTTGGAATGTAATAAGTATTACTATTCGTTAGTTTGGTGACTATTTAGGAATAGAATTCTGAATATACATTTACAATTTAGTAGAGTATAAAAAGAAGGTGTAATTAAATCATTTTTAAATCAAATTTCTTAAAATACTCTTATTTTAGGGTGTTAAAAATAGAGCTAATAATTAATAAGAAGGAAAATTTATTTTCTTTCCTTTTGAAAATGTGGCAACTAATGACTTTTTAGGAAATTTTAAAAAAAAAATTATTACATAAGGTGAATGAATAGATATTCAATACTTTTGATAATGAATAGTTATTCCTCATTTTGAAGAATAACTATTCATAAGGAATAACTATTCATTGTAATAAAAACATAACGAAACAACCGAATAGTTATGCCATAGGAATATCTATTACATTACAGTGTTTATTACAGTCTACCAAATGTGCCCTTAGTGTTCTAGGAGGACAATAAATGTATGCTACTCCCTCTCACAAGATAGTTGGTCTCACTAATTAAATTCATGGTAAGCACCATTAATCATGTGAGAGAGTAGAGCACACATTTTTTGTGCTCTAGGACCACTAAATAATTATACATGATATTATTATTTTACAAGTTTGTGGAACATCAAATTGTGAAGAAAATCATTGAATGAATCATGTTAAAGATACTTTGATATCAAATAAATTGGAGGAAATAATATACACACAATAAGTTAATAACACATAATAGTGTAGGAAAAAGGTGTTCTCGGTAGGGTAGGGTAGGGTCGCTCTCTATCTTGCGTTACTGTAGTATCTCGTTACCCTCACTCCGAGGATGATTTGTTCCCTCTAGTGGCTGCAATACTAGTAGGGCTTGGTTCTTTTCCTGTTTTTGTCTCGTTCTTGTGTGCAGGGATGGAGGATCTTACTCGCAGTTGGCAAAAACTATCTCTATCAAGTAAGGAGGGAGAAAATTTGGACTTATCCAAGACTAGGAAAATACAGGGGTTTGCTCTTGCGGCAAAATTCTTCACACGTAGGTCGTTGAATGTGGAAGCGGTGGTTCGGACTTTCCGACCACTGTGGCGAACGTGTGGAGATTTTCAGGCCAGTGATGCTAAGCACAATCATATGGTATTTACCTTTGAGGTGGAGGAGGATGTTGAGAAAGTTCTTATGGGCGAACCATGGTCGTTTGATAGGCATATAGTGGCTTTTACTCGGTATGATGGTTCAGTATCAGTCCAAGACTTGCTCTTTGACAAGGTCTCATTTTGGGTTCAGATCCACCGTTTACCGTTCTCTCATCTTACTGAGGAGACTGCTCTCAATTTGGGTGAGACGATAGGGCTGGTTGTTAAAACTAGAGATGCTTCGGAGTTGAGGGGTGGAATGTTCATGCGTGTTAGAGTATCAGTGAATATTCTGGAACCGATCTGCTGTGGAAGAAGAGTTACTTTTGGACAGAATTCGGAAGGTTGGATTTCCTTTCATTATGAACGTCTCCCAAATCTGTGCTACTGGTGCGGATAGTTCACCTATGATGATAAGGAATGCCCGACATGGTTACAGAGTAAGGGGTCGCTTACACTGGAGGAACAACAGTTTGGGGCGTGGTTGCGAGCGCCACAGTTTAATCCTTCTCATCAGTCTTACGTGGAAGTTAAGGGGTTTGATGTGTTGAATCATCCTCAGCGTGTTAGGGTGGTGGAGAAGGGACCGGACGAAGAAGGGAGGCGTTCTTTGACTCCGCCAGTGGGAACACCCGATGCAACGGGGATTAATCCGGATGTTATGGAGGATACGGGGTTTGATCCCCGCAATCAAGGGTAAGCGGATTTATCGGGATTAATTATGGGCATTAAGGCCATGGATCAGGACAATTTGAATTCAAATACTAAATACCCAACTGGCAGCTTGGCGGTAGTTAATAAGGAGGTTTTTTCGACGGAAACCACGGGGTATTCAATTGTTGATCTGGAGAAAAGCAGTGAGGAGAATCTGGAGCCTAAGGATGTGGAGTTACTATCAACGGATTCTCAACAGATTAGCTTTGATATGGGCTGGGTTGAGAAGAGCCCAATGAGGGTAGGTGGGCCAACTAAAAGTAGGGGTAAGGGGAAAGGAAAGCTTATTGGGCAGAGCAATATTTCAGCCCAACCGTTGATGGATCATGATCAACTTCTGAGTCAAGGGCCTAAGAGGAAGGGTGATGTTGTGTTTGAGGCTTCTACGGAGGTGAGGGAAAAGGAAAAACGTTTGAAGAGAAGTGAGGATATCGGAGCAGGTTTAATCTCTCTAGGATCGGCGGAGGCTGCGGAGTAGCCCCGCTGGGTCCAATGAGTCTTATCAGTTGGAACTGCCGAGGGCTTAGGAACCCTCGGACAATTAAGGCCTTGCAAAAGGTGGTCAATCAAGAAGAGCCCATTTTAGTCTTCCTTATAGAGACTAAACTAAATAAAGAGAAAGCTGAGAAAATTAGTGATCAGTGCAACTTTAAATCCAGTTGGGTTGTACCTAGTGAGGGTAGGAGTGGAGGTCTTGCTCTTTTTTGGAAGGATGGTATTGAGGTTGAAGTACTTGAAGCGGATCAATCATACATAGATACATTGGTGAAGGGTGGATTTTCTACGGACTGGTGGCACTTGACTGGTTTTTACGGGGCTCCGGAAACTTCAAGAAGAGAGGAGTCGTGGGCTTTATTGAAGTTGATTCGAGACAAATCGTCGTTACCGTGGCTAGTCATTGGAGACTTTAATGAGATAGTTTGTGTCTCTGAGAAAGAGGAAGGGAGTTCACGACAACGACGGCAGATGAAGAATTTCACGGAAACGCTGAACTGGTGTGGCCTGCGCGATATAGGCTTTGTGGGAGCACGTTTCACATGGCTTTACCAAACGGTGGACGGGGGTCAAATCAGAGAACGGCTGGACAGAGCCGTGGCGTCGTTGGCCTGGGCGGAACGGTTTAAGGAAGCCCGAGTTTACCACCTTTCGAACTCGGCGTCGGATCACTCTATTCTTGCGCTGCATTTTTTCTTGAAACAGAGGAAACGGATTAAGCGAAAGATCTTCCGTTTCGAATCTATGTGGTTGTCGGACCCGAGGTGTGAAGACATAGTTAAAAACGCTTGGGAGGAAGGAAGTTTGGTTGCTGGAAATTTTCTGATATCGAGGTGTATGGAGTTATGTCAGAATCGATTGGAGTTGTGGAATAAGGGTGAGTTTGGGCACGTGGGTTTGAAGATTACCGAGCTTCAAACGAGACTAGAATGGTTAGAGCTTCAAGCGGCTTCTCCAGCAAACATCAGTGCAATGAGGGAGACACGTGTTGAGCTGAATTGTTGGTTGGACAGAGAATTGGCCATGTGGTTCCAAAGGTCTCGAGTGAATTGGTTTCAGGCAGGTGATCAAAATACTCGATATTTCCATGCACGTGCCTCATCACGCTACAAGAAGAATTCTATTATAGGTTTGTTGGATTCATATGGCATTTGGCAAGAGGATGAACACAAAATAGAAGATATTGTGACCAACCACTACAGAGCACTTTTTTCATCTGCTGGGCCTACGGATTTTAATGAATTACTGGCTGCCATTCACCCACGTGTATCCACATCAATGAACCAAATGCTCAACAGGACTTTTCAAGGCAATGAAGTGTACTCGGCCCTCAAACAAACGTATCCTCTTAAGTCGCCAGGCCCGGATGGCATGCCTCCTCTTTTTTTCCAACATTTTGGCCTTCCATTGGACAATTGGTGACTAAGACGGTACTTGATTTCTTAAACTTTGGCTATGCTCCTCCCTTGTTTAATGATACTCATGTTGTTTTAATTCCAAAAAATAAAGATCCAAAAAACATTTATGATTATCGCCCGATTAGTTTATGTAATGTGATCTTTAAACTTGCCTCTAAAGTGATTGGAAACAGGCTCAAAAAAGTTCTCCCCTCTATCATCAGTGATACCCAGAGCGCCTTTGTGCAGGGTAGGTTGATTACGGATAATAATCTTGTGGCTTTTGAGGCTATGCACCATATAAGCCAAAAAAAGGCAGGGAGGAAGGGTGAGATGGCTTTGAAGCTGGATATGAGTAAGGCATACGACCGTGTTTAGTGGGTATGCCTTGAGAAGATTATGGAAAAATTAGGGTTTGATTCGAGGTGGAAGGGCTTGATTATGAGATGTGTGACAACTGTATCATATTCTTTCAGAATAAATGGGAAGATTAGCAATCCTATTCAGCCTTCGAGGGGACTTTGCCAAGGTGATCATTTATCACCTTATCTTTTTCTCATTGTGGCTGAAGGTTTGTCTGCTTTGATTAAGAAGGTAGTAGAGGAAGGGGTTCTAGAGGGTATTTTTGTCTGCAGGAGGGGTCCTAAACTTTCACACTTGTTCTTTGCGGATGATAGCCTCATCTTTTACAGGGCTACCTTATCCGATTGTGATTCCCTACAACGGATCTTCCAAGTGTATGAGAAGGCTTCAGGTCAACAACTTAATCGCGCTAAAACATCTCTTTTCTTTAGCACCAACACAACAAGTGAGACCCAGGAGACAATCAAGGTCCGGTTTGGTGCACAGGTTATCAAACAACATGAAAAATACTTGGGATTGCCATCCCTTCTGGGGAGGAACAAACGAGCCTGTTTTAATGACATTAAAGATAAGCTTTCTAAGAAATTGGCCGGTTGGAAAGGCAAATTGCTTTCAAAGGCAGGAAAGGAGGTTTTGATCAAAGCAGTGGCCCAAGCCATCCCCACTTATACTATGAGTTGTTTCAAGATCCCGAATTCTCTGTGTGATGAGCTTACTAGTATGATACGACAATTTTGGTGGGGGCAAAAAGGTGAGGAGAAGAAAATGGCATGGTTGAGTTGGGAGAAGCTGTGTGAACCGAAGGAGTGTGGTGGGATGGGCTTCAAAGAGCTAAAATCCTTTAACTTGGCCTTGCTAGCTAAACAAGGTTGGCGCCTTCAACTTGGTCACAGTTCACTACTATACCGGGTCCTCAAGGCCAAGTATTTCCCCAATGGGGATTTTCTGAATGCAACTCTTGGTAGTAATCCCTCTTTTACTTGGCGTAGTATTTTGTCAGCTCAATCTATTGTAAGGCAGGGTGTTCGTTGGAGGGTAGGTAATGGCAAGAATATTCGTATTTGGGGGGAGAAATGGCTGCCTAGAATGTCAAGCTTTGAAGTTATTTCGCCCAGAATTTTTTTACATCAGGACACTAGAGTGAGTGAGCTTATCAACACGAAAAGGAAAAGCTGGAATGAAGTAGTCGTTCGCCAGCTCTTCTTACCTGCTGATGCCGATACTATTTTGGGCATCCCATTGAGTAATCGACTGCCTGAGGATCGTCTAATTTGGGCGGAATCTAATAATGGCTGCTTTACTGTCCGTAGTGCTTACAGGGTGGCTATGACACTTCATCGTACTGCCCAGAATGCTTCAACATCTTCGGATAGCTCGCAACAGAGTTTTTGGAGGAAAGTTTGGCGCTTTCCTATCCCTCACAAAGTACGTCACTTTGCTTGGAGGGCCTGTCGCAACATTCTCCCTACTATAGAGACTTTGTTCCATCGAAAAGTGATCAGGGATTCCCTTTGATGAAGACAAGGTAGCGTTGGTGGTTACGATAGCCTGGGCAATGTGGACAAACCGTAACTTGGTACGACATGGGAGCAATAGGAAAACACCGAAAGCTCTTGTTCAATGGGCTTCTCATTACTTGATTGATTATGCAACAGCGACGGAGTCTCACGAAGTTCGTCCGGAGTTGATTCAGGCCTTTTGGACTCCACCACCCCATTCTGTGCTTAAGATAAATGTGGACGGTGCCTTTTTTAAGCATAGTCGCTCAGCGAGAATAGGTGTTGTGATTTGGGATGATGCAGGGAGCCTTGTGGCAACATTGAGCAAGCATTTTCATGTTCCGTTGAGCCCACTAGAAGCAGAGGCAAAAGCTTTTGAAGCTGGCCTTCAACTAGCGTGGGACTTGGGTTTTCAAAACATTGTATTAGAAGGTGATTCACTGGTGATGGTGCGTGCTCTCTGTGGTCAGTCCATTCCTCCCTCATCTGTTGGCACTTTGTGTCTTGGCATGTAGCAAATCAGTATGGAGTTTCACTCGGTTAATTTTTCTCATGTTCGGAGGCAGGGGAATAGACCTGCCCATATTCTAGCTAAATTTGCACTTAGTTTGGGTGATTCTTGTGTTTGGATAGGGGAGTACCCTCCTTGTATTGTACAAGCACTCATCCAGGATAATGTTTTTGATTCTTTTGTTTGAATAAAAGTGCAACGTTCTTATCAAATAAAAAATAAAAAATAAAGGCGAAAGAAAACGTTAAAATTGCTACTTTATTTTCAACCTTGCTAAAGAGAAAAAAGAAGCTGAGAAAATAAGCTCTGATATATTTGTTTAAATAGTAGGGTTTTAAAGTATGAAAAAATTATAATTTAACCCTTATCAACGCAGGGCAGGACATAGTGGATTTAAAAAGGCTAAACCCATTTCTGGCCCGTTCCGTAGTGTGGGGCTAAAATTTCCTAATTCCCGTTTTATCACTCTTGCAAGGTGGGAAAAATCCGTACGGGATGAAACAGGAAGTGACAAGGCAAAATTGTCATTCATACTAATGGGCTAAACGGGGAATCAGTAAAGGAGAATCCACAATTTTGTGTCCTGTTCAGTTTACTAAGACGCCTCTGTCTCTCGTGCTCATAATTGTGAGTTGTGAGCTCGGATTAGATCCAGAGCTCTCTGTTCTCCTCCACTGTGTCAATGATATAGGATTCCAGCTGAAAAATCAAAACCCATCTTCATATACCATCCCATTCCAATTCCATTTTTATTTCCAAGTTGCATTTACTCCCACTTTATCATCTGAAACTGTGTGCCCTTCTAATGTGACCAATTGTTGTCTTAAGGTTCCTAACTTCCTAGAACCCCAACTTCCTTAGAAAAAAAAAAAAAAAAAAAAAATCATTCCTAGAACCCCAATCTAACTTCCTAGAACCCCATTACAAATTCAGATCTCCTGCGCCAGCCTTTTATTAAACACAATCCTTATTACAATTAGTGCTATCCAATACACATGCTTTACCATTCTTGCACTTCCCTCATAGTAAAAATGACTAAATTCTAAACTCACCTACCCTTTCAAAAATCTTAATGCCCATTTCATTCACATGCCTTAAGATTCTCTTCCCAAACATGGCCACACTTCTTAGATTGTTCTTTGCTCTTATCGTCCTTTCAATCCCTGTTTCATCCCAGCTTAACCAATTTTTCTTTACTGGATTCAAAGATGTGGGCACCAACATAACCTTAAACGGAATCGCAGAGATCCAAAAAACTGGCATTCTTAAATTAACCAACGAGACCAGTCGGTTAATGGGCCATGCTTTCTATACCTCTCCATTTCAGTTCAAGAACTCCACCAATGGTAAAGCTTTCTCTTTTTCCACATCTTTTGCTTTTACCATAGTCCCCGAGTATCCAAAGCTCGGAGGCCACGGCCTTGCTTTCACAATCGCAACCACTAAGGATCTACAAGCTCATCCAAGCCAGTACCTTGGCCTTTTCAATCCTAGCGATGTGGGAAATTCGTCAGATCATCTCTTCGCAGTTGAGTTCGACACTGTCCAAGACTTCGAGTTCGGAGACATCAACGACAACCATGTTGGAATCGACATCAATAGCTTAACCTCCAATGCCTCAGCCACCGCAGCATACTTCACCGACAGTTCAACAAAACAAGACCTTAACCTCAAGAGTGGGAAAGCTATTCAAGCTTGGATCGACTACGATTCAGTTCAAAATGTTTTCAACGTTACCATTTCTCCATTTTCTTCTAAACCCAGTAAGCCAATCTTATCTTTTCCTTTAGATCTCTCACCAATCCTTCAAGAATACGTGTACGTTGGCTTCTCTGCTTCAACGGGTTTGCTTGCGAGCTCACACTATGTTTTGGGCTGGAGCTTCAAGATTAATGGGCAAGCTCCAGCTCTTGATCTCTCTTCTCTGCCTTCACTACCTGGACTCAAGAAGCAACAATACACAGCTCTAAAAGTAGGTATTTCTGTTTCAGCTACTGTTCTTGCACTATCTGCAATTTTCGTTGCTATATACTTGTTCAGGAAGATTAAGAACGCCGACATAGTCGAAGATTGGGAGCTTGAACTAGGTCCACATCGTTATTCTTACCAAGAACTGAAGAAAGCAACCAATGGTTTCGGAGAAAAAGGGCTACTTGGTAGTGGTGGTTTTGGTCTAGTATACAAAGGTACGCTTCCGAATTCAAAAACCCAAGTTGCTGTTAAGAGAATCTCCCATAAATCCCAACAGGGTTTGCGTGAATTTGTATCGGAAATCGCTAGCATTGGTCGACTTCGCCACCGGAATTTGGTTCAATTATTGGGTTGGTGTCGTAAACGAGGCGATCTTCTTCTTGTGTATGATTTTATGGCTAATGGGAGCCTAGATAATTCCTTGTTTGATGAACCAAAAACAGTTCTTTCTTGGGAGCAAAGGTTCACCATCATAAAGGGTGTTGCTTCTGGACTTTTGTATCTACACGAAGGCTATGAACAAGTTGTGATTCACAGAGATGTTAAGGCTAGCAACGTGTTACTAGACAGTGAACTCAATGGAAGACTAGGCGATTTTGGACTAGCAAGACTATGTGAACACGGGTCGAACCCGGGTACAACTCGGGTCGTTGGCACTTTAGGCTATCTTGCACCAGAGTTGCCTAGAACAGGAAAGGCCACAACATGTTCAGATGTGTTTGCATTTGGTGCACTTTTGCTCGAGGTTGCTTGTGGGCGTAGGCCCATTGAGCCCAAGGCAATGCCGGAAGAGTTGGTCTTGGTCGATTGGGTTTGGGACAGGTTCATTGAAGGAAAGCTACTTGATGTGGTGGACCCAAGGTTGAATGGTGATTTTGATGAGAGTGAGATGGTGATGGTGTTAAAGTTGGGGCTAATGTGTTCAAATAATGCACCAATGGCACGGCCTAGTATGAGACAAGTGGTGAGGTACTTGGAAGGAGAGGCTAACATCTCGGATGATTTGAGAGCCCCAAGTGAGTTCAATGGAGGAAAGGGTCATGTGGAAGGGTTTGATGATTTTGTGCACGCGTTTGCATCTTCCTCGTTTGGAAAGATGGACTCGTTCTCATCCACAATGAATAGAAATAGAAGTGTCAGTCTTGCTTCTCTTTCTACTTCACCTCTCTCCCTTCTCCAAGGCAGAGGGGAAACTAGGTAGTTACAAGTGACCAGTGACAAAAAATTTTAGCAGAAAAATCTTGCTTCTTCTTTTCTTTTCTTTTTTTCCTTTAAAAAAAAAAAAATACCTTGTGAGATTCCATTTGATTTTTTAGAAAACCTTCCAAGGAAGTTTTTGACTTGAAGGAAAAAAAAAAAAAAAAAATCCAAGAAATTCATATGCAAATGGTTGATTTTGTGTGCTAAACTACTAATATAGCATGTTTCACAATGAGTGAACCTTAATACCTCTGAAGAATGAGCTAACATCTCCTGTTGTAATACCATTTCTCTTTCACAAAATCTGTAAAAGTGAAGGTTTTGTGGGTAATTACTCTCAAAATCATTTTCTTGTACACAATATTGCATTTTGTATGACTACAACAAATTTCTCCCCCTCGAATATGGCCATTGTGGTTTTTGTTATCTTTTGCATGAGAAAAATGTCTAAGAGATTAATTTGCAGTTTTAGCTTGCTAATGCTTTCTAAAGAAGCGAGCTTAATGGTATTTATTTTAAAGCACTTATAGCTATTTCAAAATGTAATTTGCAAACAAGTTTTCTCAAAAACAAATTCCAGTTGTTCAATTTATTTTTCTAGTGATGAACGTTAGGAATGATTCAAAATAAGGTAAAAAGATGAGTATTGCAGGTACCTAACACATTTTCCATGCGTTATTGAACTTTTAAGTCCATATTTTTTTATTCGAGACATGTTTTTCTTTCCTAATTGAGCTTTAAGTGCCCTTAGGATCTCCCTTAGCTTATTAAGAAATAAAATATAGTATTAGACAACTAATCATACTTAGAAATTTCATAGTAGGTGACAACTCCTAAAATCATATACACATATTGCCTTACACTTCAAAATTCAAAAACGCCACCAAGTCACCAAGATTCTAAAATGGTGGGGTCAACCCTGAAACCCGTGGTCGACAATACCACTGGACCGAGTTTTGATCTACTCACTTCCACGTATTAGTAAATGGTATTCATTCCTATATAAAAAATTTACACATTGTAGCATTACAAACCAGTCCTACACTCCCATCAAAAAAAAAAAAAAAACTAGTCCTAAACTAGTCCTAGTATGATAAGGATTGATGGCCTTATAACGTGTCTGTGCCCAATGGGCTGTAATATATCTAACAAAACAGAAGAATATATATATATATATATATATATATATTTTTTTTTTTTTTTTTTTTTTTTTAACTTGAAAGGAAAACAGGAGAATTATTAGAGCTATTGAAACATCTCTTGACATCTTCAAGAATCAATGGGCTTCAATATATCTACCGAAACAAAGGAATTATTTAAACTATTGAAACGTCTCTTGACATCTCCGAGAGTAGTATTTGAACATCATGTCACGCAGTGCACATTAAAGTGCAACAAAACATGATCTTTGTTCCCAGTTTTATGTTTTCAAAACAGAAATATAATCATTACGTTAGTTATCAATAGGAATTTATTATTATTATTATATATAACTAATGAAGTTTATATATATAAGATGATTTATGCAATATTTATAGAATTTAAAATGTGGGCTTTCAAAAGGTTATGTGTCAATATTAAAGAAAGTTTTTATTTTAAATCATACCAGTCACAACTCACTGCAATGCAACAAGAAGATTTGTACATTAAATTAATTTCAAAAATTTTTGGTCAGCATGTTATAATTCCAAATAAAGAAAAAAGAGCATTTGAGTTTAACTATAACATTCTGTCTCTTAAAATCAATATCAAAAGCAAAAAGGGTCGGCTCTATAGTATAGGCAAATGAGGCTATCACCCAAAGCCCCCAGCCCCAAGTAGAAAAAGACCCCTAAATTTTAATCAATAAGGTTATTTCTTTCATTGTAATAGTATTAATTAAGCTCAAATATTAACCAATAAATAAAATAATTTTTTTTATCAAATGAAAAATAATAAGAAAAAAAATGATACTTTCACATCACTTTCACAACAGATCCTAAGTGGTAGGTTGTTACTGGTTGTTATTGGTGAACAAAAAAGTAATTTTAGTGGTGGGTTCAAATTAAAACTAGTAACAACTTAACACCCATAATTTGTTATGAAAATATTATAAATGTAGTACTTAAAAAAAAAAAAAAAAAGAACAATACAAAAAAGAAAAAAAAAATTTACAACAATTGAGCTAGCAAATTTTTACTAGTTCTTATCTAGGTCTACTACTGACATCACTTTTTACTTACCACTATCAATCTACCACATCAATAGATGTGAAAATTTTTGTCTTATTTTTTGTGTCTATAGATTTTCCTCAAAATATAATTATTTGTAGTTCATGTTAATTAGTAATTTTGCATCTAAAATAAGATAATATAGTTTAATTAATATATTTTTTTTAAAGTCATATATATATATATATATATATATATATTGTAAGGACCAGAGTTGAACTCCTAGCCCACTACGTGGATGGACGTAGGCCCAAAAAGTCCAAAACAATAAATTTGTAGAGAATGGGTTTGGATATTGGGCTTTAGTTGATCAAACAAACACGAAAATGGATTCAAATCATAGGAGAATGAAAAGAAAAAAGGCTCGTATTGAAGAAAAATCATCCTCAGAAAGATCCGAGGAGGTCTGATCTTATGTATTGATCTCAAATTTAGTTCTTAGATGCTACAATATTTTTTCTTGTGAATTCTCTCTCCACTTTTCTTGTTTCCCCCTTTTCTTTATATACTCTCCTTCCTTCTCTTCTCCCTCTTCCGCACGTATCCTAGCCAGTCGGTGTTGATACTTGTCGCATCTATACCTTTCTTAAGTCTTTATGTAATAGCTGTAAGGCTGAAATATACTGTTCAGGTATCACTTCCACATTAATGTGGCTAGGGTGTTAGCTGCAGTGCATTTAATGTGGTGGTAGTTGCTTTTTCTTTAGATATTTAGGGCCTCCTTCTGATAACCACTCTAACAATGCTTATCACTACCGACAAGACTTCTTGGAATATTGCTCCTGAGTGACAGACAACATTTTTTGAACCTCAACCCTAGTTAGCTGAGGATGAATTTATCCTCGGCCCATCCCTTGAGCCATAATGGTCAAAGTTGACCTTTATTCACTAATACAACCTTGCTTAAAAAAGATTTCTCGTCCTCGGACAAACCCTTGTCTTTGGATTGGGCCGTAAATCCATAACACAAACAAATGACAAACTCCCAGGCCCAATATCCCTACAATAGCCCCTCGAGATTCTCCTTTTTGGCTTCCCGAGAAAAAATAAGGATTTCGATGTGATGCAAATCACGTTATGAAGAAACAAATAGTTTTTATTGTTTTCCTTTTCCTATTTGAATTAGGATTTATTTACTCTAGTACTTTGAATTAAAATCATTTTCCTAGTTGAATTGGGATTTTAATTGTTTTTCTTTTCCTAGTTAAATTGTTTTTCCTTTCTCAAGTGGAAGTAGGTTTATTATTTTTTTTCTTAAAAGGAGTAAGAGAAATTATATTCCTATAAATACTCTTTATAGAGAGATTATTTATGTTATGTGTGTTTTGAATAAAAGTTTGCTAGAGAGGTTTTCTCTATTACTGTGCCTATTAGCCTAGTGTTCTTGTAGAACTTAGGTTTAGTGGAAGAGTTGTAGTATTTGTGTGTTTTAGATTCTGCTTCTACACGCCTACACTGCATCAGTTGGTATCAGAGCCCAGGTTAGGTTCCTACCATGGCACGAGGATCATGTGGGGGAAGGCACGCTGCTGTAGATGGTGAGTATGAACGCGATGAGATTGCACGCAATACACAACTAGAGGCACACTGTCAGTGGATGGAAGAGCAGTTTGAAGCGCTAACAAAGCAGCTTGCTACCTTAGCCGTTGTTAACCAGCCTCGAAACCGTAGTCCAACTCTACGTTTTGTGGAGGAAGATGAGGTAGACTATAATGTTGAGGATGAGATGGAAAATCCGTTTGCTGGACATAGAAGGAGGAGGGAGAAACCCTTGGTTTCATACAATTCAAACAGATGGGAATCTGGGTTCAAATTAGATATTCCAGAGTTCAAAGGTTGTTTACAACCTAAAGAATTCCTAGATTGGGTAGCTGCGGTTGAAGAAATTTTGGAGTTTAAGGAGGTGCCGCAAGACAAAAGAGTTTCTTTGGTGGCGACCAAATTCAGAGGACGTGCTGCTGCATGGTGGCAACAATTAAAGCAAAGTCGTATTCGCCAAGGTAAATCTAAAATCAATACTTGGGAAAAAATTTTGAAACATATGCGTGCTGCATTCTTACCCCATAATTATATGTGTACATTATATCAACAACTACACAATCTTAAGCAAGGTACACAATCTATAGATGAGTATACTCAAGAGTTTTATCAACTTGTAGCTAGAGTTGACCTTGCAGATTCGGAAGATCAATTAGTTTCACGTTATATTGGAGGCATGAGGCAACAATTTCAAGATACTTTGAATTTATTTGACCTAATTTCTGTATCTGAAGCCCATCAGAGAGCTTTGCATTTAGAGAAGACGATGAATAGGAGGACTAACATGGTTTCAAATAGTAGTGGCAACCGACTACCACCAGTAGCTCCTCCTTATGGTGCAATTACACAATCTACACAAGGAAAAGGCCAAGTTAATCAAGCTAATCCACAACCTAACCGCACTGCAGCTAGTAGTTCTGGCTCTCGATGTTTCAAGGGTGGTGAGGCAGGGCATAGAATGGTTGATTGCAAGAAGGGTTTATTTATTGAGAGTGAAGAATGTACTGATGATCATTTAAATACCTTTGAGCAAGAAGCTGTTTATGATGCTGAAGAGGAAGAGGAGTATGTGCAGGGGGATGATGGCCCTTTGTTAGTTACAAGAAGGGCGTGTTTCACACCTCGCAAATCTGAAGGCGAGGATTGGCTCCGAAACAATATCTTTCAAACTACATGTACTATGGGGGGCAAGGTATGTAGACTTGTTATTGATTCTGGAAGCTGTGAGAATGTGGTATCAGAAGAGGCTGTTCAAAAATTGGGATTAGCAACAGAGAAGCACCCTAACCCTTACAAACTATCTTGGCTCAAAAGGGGCAATGAGGTAACTGTATCTAAACGTTGTTTGGTTTCTTTTTCTATTGGGTTGAAATATAAGGATAATGCATGGTGTGATGTGGTAGTTATGGATGCATGTCATCTTCTCCTTGGTAGACCATGACAATATGATAGAGAGGTTCAACATGATGGTAAGAAGAATACATACAGTTTCATGTTTGGTAGCACAAAAATTGTGTTGTTGCCCTGTAAGGAGATTGAACCTAAGCCAACTTCAAGAGGGGGTAAGAATCTCTTAGCTAAAAGGGCATTTGTTGAAGAGATGTTTGATTCAGGGTTGGTGTTTGTATTATTGGGAAAGGAGAGCTCAAAGGGTAGTGTAGTACCAAAGGCTGTGCAATCTTTATTAGATGAATTTGCAAACGTATTTCCTAGTGATCTACCTGAGGGGTTACCGCCACTCCGAGATATACAACACCAAATTGATCTTGTACCAGGTTCGAATCTACCTAATCGCCCACACTACCGTATGAGCCCAAAAGAGCATGAAGAACTTAGAAGACAAGTAGAGGGTTTGTTGTTAAAAGGGCACATTAGAGAGAGTCTTAGTCCCTGTGCCGTGCCAGCCTTACTGACACCCAAAAAGGATGGATCATGGCGAATGTGCATCGACAGTCGTGCCATCAACAAAATTACAGTCCGGTATAGATTCCCTATTCCTCGATTGGATGATTTGCTTGATCAGTTGAGTGGTGCTACAGTGTTTTCTAAGTTGGATCTAAAAAGTGGGTACCATCAAATTCGAGTACGTCCTGGTGATGAATGGAAGACAGCATTCAAGACACGTGAGGGGTTGTATGAGTGGCTAGTAATGCCATTCGGACTTTCTAATGCTCCTAGCACCTTCATGCGTGTTCTGAACCAAATTTTTCGCCCCTTCATCGGCAAGTTTGTTGTAGTTTATTTTGATGATATCCTGATATATAGTGCCAATATTGATTTACACCTCCAACATCTTCGTGAGGTACTCATAGTTCTAAGTAGGGAGAAATTTTATGCTGCCATAACCAAATGTTCTTTTATGACAAATAGTGTTTTATTTCTTGGTTATGTGGTGTCCAAGGATGGACTATCAGTTGATGAATCAAAGGTTACTGCTGTTAAACAATGGCCAATACCAACCACAGTCCACGAGGTCCGCAGTTTCCATGGGTTGGTGTCATTCTACCGGCGGTTTATCCCTGACTTTAGCACCATCATGGCACCAATTACAGATTGCATGAAGGCTAGTAAGTTTTTGTGGACAACTGAAGCCGCTAAGGCATTTCATCAGATCAAGGAAAAGCTTACTACAACACCTATTCTAGCTCTTCCTGATTTCTCTCAACCATTCGAGTTACATTGTGATGCATCCAAGATTGGTCCTTTGGAGATTCTTGAGAAAATTAATCCTAATGCCTATCAATTGAAACTTCCAAGTCATATGCGTACATCTGACGTCTTCAATGTTAAGCATCTTGTTCCATATCGAGGAGACAACTCCAATCCAAACTCCAAACTCGAGGACGAGTTTCTTCCAACCCAGGGAGAATGATGCAAATCACGTTATGAAGAAACAAATAGTTTTTATTGTTTTCCTTTTCCTATTTGAATTAGGATTTATTTACTCTAGTACTTTGAATTAAAATCCTTTTCCTAGTTGAATTGGGATTTTAATTGTTTTTCTTTTCCTAGTTAAATTGTTTTTCCTTTCTCAAGTAGAAGTAGGTTTATTATTTCTTTTCTTAAAAAGAGTAGGAGAAATTCTATTCCTATAAATACTCTTTATAGAGAGATTATTTATGTTATGTGTGTTTTGAATAAAAGTTTGCTAGAGAGGTTTTCTCTATTACTGTGCCTATTAGCCTAGTGTTCTTGTAGAACTTAGGTTTAGTAGAAGAGTTGTAGTATTTGTGTGTTTTAGATTTCTATGGCACAATTAAGTCTAGACAGTTAAA
Source organism: Quercus robur (assembly GCF_932294415.1). Taxonomy (NCBI): domain Eukaryota; kingdom Viridiplantae; phylum Streptophyta; class Magnoliopsida; order Fagales; family Fagaceae; genus Quercus; species Quercus robur. Next base: position 21,674,001 of record NC_065540.1, on the reverse strand, counting down.
ATATTTCGGCAATCATTTTTTTTACCCCATTGAGGAAGGAGATTTGGACTTGATTCTCTCCTTGAAGAAGACTAAATGATGTCATTGAGCTACAAGGTTTTTTTTTTGTTTACCATATTTTGGCAATCTTAATTGAGCATCTTTTCCATGTTTTTTTAATTTTTATTACTGGATATGTGTCTTTTCTATGCTGTATGCAAATGATAATGAGTTATAATTAACTGCATACCAATACAATACCAACTTTCATTCATGTAAAGCGCAATCCCGTTAAAATCTAGATACATTTCCCAATCCCACGTACGTATGATCTCTTATAGAAAACTGATCCAAATGTTGGTGCCAGGAACTGCGAGACAAGGGACTAGATAAATTCCAAGGTGGAGGCCAAGTAAACAAAGAATGAAAGAAAATACATAAAATTTAGGTAGGCACTAAGAAAGAACTGCAACCTCATAAATCAATTGCTAGCACCAATTCAAACTCAGGCAAGAAATTTTAAGCAACACATGCAACATCCCCCTCTATTTTTTTCAGGTCTCAAAAAGGGAGTGGGGGACAAAGGGAAACTGTGTATAAATAATGAGTTCAGTTTGATGCATCTACACTTCTGTATCTAAGAATCTCAACACCCGAGTAGTCAACAGAACCAGGAACAGCAACATGAGGCTTTCCAACTTTCACACGAATAGCAGAGATCTGGGGGTGCTTCGTAAAAGTGGCAGACGCAATGCGTTGAGCCACTGACTCTAGAAGATTCTGAGCAGGTCCTTCCACAATTTCTTCAACTATTCTGCATTTCACCAATTCAAACTATCAAATGTGATCTCGTATCAAACAGAGCATGCATAATGTCACGCCCCAAACCAATTAAAGGTTTAGTGCATAGAAAACTACAACCCCAAAGCACCTGTAAATTAACATTCCAATACATTTGAGGGTTTTTGCTTTGATGAAAAAAAAAAATTCCCTACAGTTTCTCTTGGTGGTTCGTTTTCTCATATTTTGGACCCTTTTGGGTTTGAGGTGTGACACATTACATACACAGATAGCTCATAGAATGAAAATATTCATCATAAGCTACAATTACTATTATCTATTAAACCACCTATATTATGCAAGTTAGTTTTGTTAGATATTCGCTAATCATATACGATCTCAGCCTTATTATTGCAGTTGCCATAAAAATTTACAAATTACGAAATTACAAAGTTGGTTTCATTAAATTAGAAAGTTGGTTTCTTTAAATTACGAAAATTAAGATGAAATTCTTCCAATCAAAGCAAATTAAAAAAGAAAAAGAAAAAGAAAAATGAGAGAGTATGACAAGTCACGGTTCAAGGTATTATAAATGAAGGTGTACAATTATGGCTTACCGGTAAATATCAGTATAACTAATAGTATCTGACAAGCAATCAGATTTACCAGCCTGCCGAAGGTCCAACCAGGCATCAACATCCACCAAGAACTTCTGACCCAGCGTCCTTTCCTCTGGCTTCACCCCATGATACCCATGCAACTTCAACCCCCTCAATATGAGTTTGTCTCCCTTTGCTATTGCAACAACATCCATCCTTGCTCCTATCAGAGTCATTATTCATTAGGCATACACTTGAAAGGGTGGAATGGAATGATGACTTGAAGCACCAAACTAAACATGTATAATTCAGTGGAACTACATAGATGCTTAAAAAAAATGTGATTTCCTATAACAACACTGATTTCTTATGATCAAACATTATAACATCAGTAAAAAAAGCATTCAATTACACATTCTTTTGATGCAATTCGACATCTATAGTCTTAACATCACAGTTCATATGTATTGGTTTCATCAATCTGTTCACGTGTATAATAGAAGAGGTAAAATTCAACCTATAATTGTATATAACTATGACCAAAATCGACAGCACCACAACATCAATATCTAAAAGAAGTTAATCCTGCATCATGGTATAGCTCACATAGAACGTTCCAAATTTCCAAAATAAAAATCTATGAAATATATTTTATCAAGGGAACTTGATTCACAGGGAGAATAAAAGACCCTACAGTGTTAGAAAAAACGAAATTATGAATTTAAAAAAAAAAATCACAAAAAAAATTTTCATTTTGCCAAATGGAAGCACATCAAACTAAACATGAACTATGAACTTCAACATCGAAACACCTCTGAGACAGCTCTTTGCATGAAAGAACCGAACTTCCAATTATCAAACCAAACTTTTCTGACACCCATATAAAGTTAAGAATTCTAAACACTCTTTTCTTTAAATTCTTTCTCTTTTTTTGTCCCCTAATGACACACTGAAGCTAAATGTTCCCAAAGCAATAAATATTTTCCGAATAAAATAAAAAAATAAAAAAAAAACCATCAAGAATTCACAAGACTACACTCACTAACAACTAGAACAAGCAAAAAATCACAACTTTGTAACTGAGATTCGCATCAAATGTGAAGGAAGCAATTCAATAAAATTAAAAATTAAAAAAAAAAAAAATCCAAGAAACTATGAAAGAAATTTTACCGCTACTGGGTTTTTGCATGACTAAAATTCTCGCGATAACTACTAAGCAGGCGCTGGAAAATTTTGCAGTACTGAGAAAGTGAGAGAAACAGTTATAGACCAATCTATGTTATAAAAAAGGTAACTAGAGGATTACATTTGTACCAAATATGTACAATTGATATTAAACACATTCATGAATTCTTAAAACTGGTGGATACACAAAATGTTGACTTTGATTAATGCATAATGACACATATCATATTCTGTAACTTCTTTCATCTCTTTTTTTATAACAATAACTTCTTTCATCTATATGGTATAATATTCATTTATTTGCTATGATATTGTTGCCTGTCAAAAAAAAATTCTCTGTGTCAACAATAAATAACCATTCATTTTTTTTAGAAGAAAATAATCATTCATTTATGAGTGAAGTATTCAAAAGTAATTCATTTAAGAGTGACTTAATATATTATTTAATGTTAATAACCATTTTTGTCATGTTTACTATCAAAACATTAAATATATTTTATTATAAACATTTTTTCATAATTATTTTTCCTAATTACAATAAAATTTTAGCAATACATTAATTTCCTAATTATTATAAACATTTTTGTCATAATTATGATTAAATTTTAGCAATACATTAATTTCTTTCCATTTAAACCAAACAATTTCTTCTAATTTCCTATTTTTGATCACGCACATTTTGTATAGTTTTGAAGTAGGGATGGTAATGGGGCAGGGTAAGGCCGAAGGATGGGGTCTTCATCCCCGCCTTGCATGGTTTTGTCTTGGCCCATCCCCGCCCTGCCCCACATGACGAGAAAAAATTTCTCACCCCATCCCTGCACCTTGGGGCCCCACGAAACCCCGCCACATCCCGTAAAACTCTACTTTTTGCTAATTTGCCCCACAACTAATACAATTTTTTTTAGTGAAACATATTTCATTAATAAAAATATACTTAAAATTACAACTAAATTTATCCCATTAAAGCAAATCAATTTTTAGAAAAATTTGAGTAATATATCCAAGTATTTAACAAGACAATTACAAAAAAAATCTCATAGTATAATACATAATAAAATAAAAGTAGACAACCCACATTGGATACAATAAAATAAGCTAATATTGATATGTTTGTTTAAATAGTAGGATTTTAGAGTATGAAAATTTTATAATTATAACCCTTAACAAGGCGGGGCGGGGTGGGGCGGGGACAGGGAGGGGCAGGCCGAGATGGGTCTAAAAATTTTAAACCCATCTCCACCCCGTCCCATGGTGCAAGGCTAAAATCTTGCCCCATCTCTGCCCCACTACCTTTGCAAGGCAGAGAAAACCCAAGCGGAGAGGAGCGGATTAAGTGGGGCGAGGCAAAATTGTCATCCCTATTTTGAAGTATGCATAATTAGACCACCACACACCCTTAGCGTGATAATCACTCCACAAGTATAAGTGTTAAGTTTTAAGTCTTCAAGAGTGAGCTTCACACACAAATACACTTACGTTAAAGTATGCAATTAGATACATTTTATAATTCTTACATAAGCTAAATATGGTCACTATTATATTTTATTAACTTTTAAAAAATTCTTTCGTAGAAAATGCAAATTTTTCATGTTTATGCATTTTATTCTAGGAAAAAAGTATTATTTTACTTCTAGACTTAATTTTTGTGATTGTGATGCAATAAATTACAAATTAAGTTTGTTAATTATAGTTTTTGAAATATTTTATTCTTGAATTATCTTACTCATTCAAAATAGTACTTCATCTTTTAAATGATAAGGTTCTTTAAAAGAAAAAGGGAAAAAAATAATAAATAAATAAATAAATTTAAACTAAAAATTCAATATGCTATAGAATTCTTATATTTAAAAAAGATATAATTCTTTTTTTTAATGGAAAAAGAAATTTTTTTTTATTGGAAGTGGTATCACATTTAATTCTTTAGATACATTTTATAATTCTTACAAAAGCTAAATATGGTTATTATTATATTTTGTTAACTTGTGGGGACCGGCCCAAAATAATAGGCTGGCTGGGCCCTAGGCCCATCCGAGAACGAAGCCCGTCCGAGGAGACATCGTGGCCCAAGCAATCATTATTTAGGTCCACTGGGGCACAGAGAACATGTCCGAGGAGTAATTTCTCCTCGGACACTGCAAAATTCGGATCAAAGGCGCGTCCAAGCCACTACAGTCCATCTTCCAAATACGTAAAAAGGAAGGAAACCTGAGATATCTCAGCAAACACTGCCACCACCACATTAAATGCATTACAACTACTCTCCTGGCCGCATTAATGAAGAGAAGACCCCTGAACAGTACTACCTTGACTACCGCAACTTACAAAGAATTGATAGGGGTGTCTAATGGGACAGGTGCTCAAGTAGGGGTATGGATGATCAACAAGTGTAAAGCCCAGATGATATGAAAGGGCCTATATAATATGTAAGAAGTCCCCCAAGAGAGGGGACGGAGAAAAAGGAGGAGAGAACACTGTAGAGAAATCTTACTGCATTAATCTGTGTCCATTAATCAAGTTTTAGGCCTGATCATTTGTGAGGGATCTCTCTTTACGGTGGCATTTTTCGTTCTTATTTCTGTATTCCTTTAACCCATGCAACAAACCGTTTAAGCTAACTGAAAATAAGTTCTTTAGCCCATACTCTACAAAAAATTCATTGTGTGGGACTTCTTGGGCCAAGACTTGACCGACAAGGATTGGGTCACTAAAATTGTGTCCCTACATAACTTTTAAAAAATTCTTTATTAGAAAATGCAAAGTTCTCATGTTTATGTATTTTATTCTAGGAAAAAAGTATTATTTTACTTCTAGACTTAATCTTAATTTTTGTTGTTGTGATGCAATAAATTACAAATTAAGTTTGTTAATTATAGTTTTTGAAATATTTTATTCTTAAATTATCTTACTCATTCAAAATATATAGTACTCCATCTTTTAAATGATAAGGTTCTTTAGAAGAAAAAGGAAAAAAGAAAAAAAGGAAAAAAAGAAAAGAAAAAGAAAAAAAAAAAGAGAGAGAGAAATGTCTAGTTGTCTTAAAATAAATAAAAAATTTAAAACTAAAAATTCAATATGATATAGAATTCAAATATTTAAAAAAGAAATAATTATTTTTTTATGGAAAAAGAAATAATTCTTATTGAAAATGGTATCACATTTAATATAAAAACTAACAAAACCCTCATTGTTGCCATGAGTAATAAATACTTGCATCAAAATTAAGAAATTGATTTAACACATGACACAAATTTACCTTATTAAAACTCAAAAGTAGAAAAAGTTTTGTATATACCTTATTCTTATTATATGGAAATTATGTTTGAAAATTCTTCAAAATTAGTGAAATTAAACTAAAATGTACTTATTACTTAGCAGACTTTGTTTGTCATTGGGGACTTGGAAGGTGGTCAAGTGGTTGATGCAAATGATTTATTGGGTCAGTGCTACCATTCAACACTTAAGCTCAACTTTCGATTTAGTTGGGAAGTATACCACTTCCTTAAACGTATAATAGTCATTGATGTTTATATAGATCACTATACATTTGCATGAGCATGGTTGGAAATGATTTATATTCGTTGAAGAGAGTCCATTTGTGTCTTCTTGCTTCGTGAGCAACTGAGCCATGCATGCATGCATGCACACCTGTCAGTAGTCTCCATGAGAATTTGATCTTAAAGCCACCTCTTGCTGGCTACATGGTCTACTAGTTCTCTTCAAAGTGCCAGAGCCCATTGTTTGTTTCACGTGGACTTGGATACAGAATTATGAGTAAGAGAAGTCAATTCATTCAGGCTTAGGTCTGGAGGATTAATATTCATATTTTAATATTGACCAAGGCCTTTGCTCCCAGGCGCTACAAATATCAGCTTCATGCTTAAAGACAAACATAAATGTGGTCTTATCTACTACTACTATATTAACTTCTACTTCATTTATTAGGTTCCAAGCTTTAGTAAGAATGTCTTTGACAAGCCAGCAAGAAAAGTTTTTAGATGACAAAATCTTACCTACTAACGTTAATTTGGAGCTTTTTGAAGAGCATGAGGCCCACATCGACAGTGATTCTAACCTTATTTCAATCTGGTCTCTCCTAGAAGTCCAAAACAATGATGGTTTTATATATGACAAAATCTTACCTACTAACGTTAATTTGGAGCTTTTTGAAGAGCATGAGGCCCACATCGACAGTGATTCTAACCTTATTTCAATCTGGTCTCTCCTAGAAGTCCAAAACAATGATGGTTTTATATATATATATATATAGAGAGAGAGAGAGAGAGGGATTGTAAGGACTGGATTTGGATGGCCCAAGTCCACTAAAAACAGTGAAAGTCAGCCTAATAAAGCCCAAAACAATATTATTGTAAAAGAGTGGATTTTATAAGCAAACTACAAAATTATGTAAGTTCAAGTTGATAGAAGTAGATGCACAATTTCAATAAAACGTCTTCCTCAAGTCAATCCGAGTACAATGTGTTCTTATATTAATCAAGTTGTTTCCGTTTACAAAGTGTTTTTCTCTCTCTTTTCTTTTTTCTCAATCTTGCATACCCGTTTTTCATGAAGGCAACTTCCTTATATAGTTCCCTCCAATACATCCTAGCCTTCCACCTGTTCAACTTCTAGGAACTCCTTTGGATACTTGTCCCATCAAGGCCTCTTTGCAGATAATAGGAAGGGCTGTAAGTTGGAAAAACATTATTCAGGTGTCATTTTTCCATAAATGCAGTCAGTTCAATTGGCATAGTGCATTTAATGTGGTGGTGACAGTCACCTTCACAAATATTTCTTCCTTCTGTTACTGATACGGTTCTGCTACTTTCCTTGAAGCTCATCCTTCTAAAGTGGTTGACTTCCTAAAGTGCTCCTGAGGTGCCTTTGTTCCTCAGGAATCTCGGTTACCACATTGAACTCCTCTTTCCTCTTCTGCCTTTCGAACCGTGTACGTATGTATCTTTTAGCCATTCTCGAGTATTTGATCATCCTCAAATAGGGGCCGCAGCCCCAAAAAAATGTGCTCGGATCACCTACCCCCCTCCACACACACACACACACACATATATATATATATATATATATATTAGGAGAGAAGATGATAATGATTTTATTAATTTTGTATATCTAACTTTATGATTTTACACTTTTGGGAAGCTCTATTACAACAAGACTTGTTGATACCGTTTAACGAGGGGCATCAGAATTCAACATCATAAACATTAAATAAGACACCGCATGCATATTCTTCTCTAACCTGCTGCAAACCATGTTTGTGATCAAACTGGAGAGCTCTAATCAATACACTAAAGCCATGACTTGAAGAAGAGAATCTCCATACGGAGCATTCATTCGCCTTCTGAGAAACCACCCGCACCTCCAACTCTCCATCAAGATTAAGCTTGAATAGGAGGTTGCCCCTTCGCACAAACTAGACCCCTTCTTGTCAATTTTGTTGCTTGTGATTTGATAAAATTAGTTGCACATCTTGCTGCTCGACTAGATTTTTCAAGTTCCATTCCTATGAAACTAGAGCATAGTTAATTATGTTAATATTAATCAAATTCAACTGGATGCTTTTTAGAGGAGGAATTAAATGAACTTGTGAAGGGGTTTAGAAACCTCAATGTTTTTATAATTCCTCCAATTTGGCAAATTTGGAATGGAAGAGATTCAAGTATAATGAATTTTTAGAAAAAATTCAATTTACATCCCTTTAAGGCTGTGCTTGTTTTGGCGTAACACAGTGTTAAGGTAGGTTGACAAGCTACAATATTACAGAATCAATCCCTTTCCCAATCTAAAAGCCCATCTCTAAAATCAATTCTATACATTTTCTGGTCAGCCTTTCCCATCAATAATGCCGAAAGGTGTTTGTTTATATACAGTCTTATCAGCCTTCCCCTCTAGTAAACAAACAATGAACATTCATTTGAGTCTGCAGGAGACTTCCTTGGAAAGTTACCCCATCAAGTCATCACATAGCTTGCATTGTTGCACTTATTCCCGGCACATGTATTTGGTTCACCATAGCAAGGTTAGTGAAATGTAGCTTCGAAGTAGAAAGCCCCTAACAGCTTCATAAGGATGGTTTGTTGTAACTTCCATAACTTGATGTACAGTGCCAAGACTTCAATTGTCAACTCATGATACTAAATATTTTTTAACTATTATAATTTAAACAAATGCAGGAAACAAAATATGTACCCAATAAATTTTATTAAGTGATATACTTATGGGGAAGCTCTTCCATCTTAAAATTGATGGGTCTATCAAGAATTCCCTCTGTATGAACTATGAAGCATATGTACATTTAACGACAAAGCAGTTGAAATATTCTACCCTAGTCCAATGGCGCCCATTTGAAGCTGTACGGTAAAATCCTTTGTCCTTTGTTCATTTTCTCTATGTGTATCCTCTCCAATTCCAAGCTGTAAGCAAAATGAGGATGCTCCCAAAAATAACTACAAAATGGTTTGGGAGAAAAAGAAGGTAATGCTTGCCCGATCCTGTTTTGCAAATTGTTGCAACTGTACAACTATGTTGGATTATACATCTGGGACTCTCCTGTAGAAAAGAACATAAGCAGCAGAGGTCTTTATCCTGTCTTCACTGACGGGATCAACCTTGTCATCATCAAACTCATACCACATTCGATATCCAAGCTGCATAGGAACAAAGAGAATTAGAGCACCTATAGTATATAGAAACCATGAGTATAATAGAAAAGATATAAAGATGTTCCTGCAAGCAATGTAAAATCTAAGTGCTTTACAGAATTGTTGAGTTAAAAATCCCCAGATTCTCACTAATATTTAGCTTGTATCTTTATTTTATGACATTTAAGCCACTCCCATATCAAGTAAGTTCACAAAAATCAACAAAGTCAAAATTGTAATGGGATATACATGTGATGGAAGGAGTACAAGATGGGTTACCATTCCTACAAAAATGAAACATTAAAGAAAAGACTACACACACACACATATATATATAACTTTCATTCAGATACCAACAAATAAATTCAGCAATTATGTAGGAAGATTAACCACAACACTACCAGGAAACCATACGTTTAGCACACTAATTATACATCATATGATATGTTATCAATGCATTTTCAATTTAATTATAGGCTAAAATGCAAAACTTACCCTCTTAAGTTTCTTCAGAATTCATTTCAATCATCTAACTTTGCTTTCATTCATTTCAGTCCTCTAAGTTTTAGATTTATTCAATTAAGGACTTTTGTAAACTTTGGTTAAAAATTTTTGAAAAAAAAAAAATCTAGAAAATATTCTTCAATCATTAATTGATTTTTTTTTAATTTAAAAAACTATAAGAAAAATTTTTAAAATTGGAAAATTAACCACAACATATAATAAAAGTTGATGAAAAAGTCTTAATTGAATAAATTTGAAAGTTAAAGAACTAAAATGAACGAAAGCAAAGTTAAAGGACTGAAATAAATTTTGGTAAAACATAAAGGGTGAGTTTTGCATTTTAGCCTTAATTATATAACAGAACTAACTTTTTGGTGTAACCACTTACCCTCTATGACAACCCCCCATAGCACAAATTTTCATCACAAAATTATAGTTGATAATCTTGAAACCAAGCTAAAAAAGGATCTGTGACTCTCCATTAAACCAGTACTCCCTGAACTTACAATGTTGCCGACTCCACCTTAACACTGGAACTTGCAACTTATTTCAAGTAATGGCATAGATAGCATGTCAAAAATAGTTTTCATTTCAGGATAACAGATTGGACGGGGGACTGTCCTCCACTATGATGAATACCACATCAAATTGAATTTACTTAAGTCAAGTAACTCTGGACTAGCACCCAAATTTTCTCCAATAATCCCATATTTAGAACATTACACTGATTCCAAACAACATATTCCTAAATAAAAGGTACGTATCAGCAGGCAATCAAGTAAAAATTCCTACACTAAAAGAAACACCACTTACATTAATAGATGCTGTATAGTGACCGCCACCCAGACCTCCATAGTGATTACTAATTGCATACAGTATGTAATGATTAGAAAACTGGCTATTCTTGTGGGCAATGTAGGTTGAGAAATCCAGATAATCAACTGGGAAGTCAACAAATGTTTCTAGCTTGTTCTTAAAATATCGGTTGTATGAGAACCTCTTCAAATGAATAACAAGAATCTCAGGCAATCTCCAAAGATCTAGCTTTTTTATTGCTTGTCGAGGCTCCTTGCAGCTAGGGCAGTACCTACAAATATACACAGTCGCAAAGTAATTAGCAAGATGAAAGTGACAACTTGATTTTTATATGAAAAACATTAGTCAAAGAACTATAGTGATGGCATAAGGACCAAAACCACTTCAAGCATCTTAAAGCTCTAAAAACCACTTTCTTTCCCACTCATCAAATTAAGTCAAGAATGACCGGCAACAAGCAAAAAAAATTTAGAGACGAAAAATGAGAATAAGCACCAACCACATATCTTCTGGTCCTAAAGGTTCTTCCTTCAAGAAGGCTTCAAGGCATTTGTACAGAGAAACAGACTCTTGAGGCCTCTTCATGAACGTCTGAGGCTTAAAGACCTCTGGAAATGAGCTAAGAATGCACGTATCGTACTTATCAATCATCTTATCTGACCATACAACATGCACCTCCAACTCCTTTGCCAAACCTGAAACTTGTAATGGCTCATCCATCTTTATCTCAGTAAAGAATCGTCCTATCTGGAATTGGAAGTCAGTACCCAAATGTGTCTCATCCAATGTTTCACTGTCTGAGCCGGCATCTGTATCCAAAACCGTAGGGCTAGTGGCATCCAACATATCAGAATCTTCATTGCCAGAACTTCCTTCCTCATCATCACAGTCATTTAATACATCTTCAATGGGCATTAAAAATGGATTGAGTAATTGCAAAAACTTTTTGCGAATATCAGATCCACAAGAAAGATCAGGCAACCTTGCCACCAGTGGAATACCAAACATCTTCCATTTTAGTGGAAAGTTATAAGGCCAACTGCAAACAGACCATATGGATAATTTCATGTATCATAATGTTTTCTTTCATAAGTAATTTCATTTATCATTATATACAACCCACAAATTTACATAGCAGCAACCTTACATATTGTCTTACAAATATAACATGTTGAACCTAAACATTTATATGCATATGGCAAGACATTGATGACCATGATTGTGATACATGTCTCATGGAACAGTTAGTTAAAAGCCTCCAAATATTTCAGCAATTACCCAAAAAATCTATTGTGTAGCTCATTGATTAACAACACTTGCAAATGAAAAACTACTATATTTGTTAAAAAGAATAATTATTATAGAAAGCTGCCAAGATGACAGTGCACAGATATTGAGCAGTAAGATACAAGAACAACGGATGTATCATAACATCTAATTTGAAATATAGAATGTTTAGAGAAAATATTTCTTAGAGAGAGAGAGAGAGAGAGAGAGTAAAGATGTATCATTTGTTTGCCATATCCTTATATACTTACAACCTATAAGGGCGCACCCTTTTTCTTTAAACTATGAAAGCATTTACAGTATACAACATAAATTACAAAAATTCTACAATCAACATCCTAATTTATCAACTAATTTGATAATTTTTGGACAAAATAATGAATAGTGGACATTGTAAATGAACTCAAATATGGATAGTAGATAGTCTGGAAATGCACTTGAGAGACTTATCATAATGAAATCTATCTAATGCATTCCAGATGTTTCAGTTGTCACACACATTATCTGATGTCACTCATTGAGTTATAACACTTGCCACAATTTCTTAAACATGAAAGGAAAGGGAGAAAAGAAGGCACAGAATATAGAATATTGCAGAAAAATCAAATTGAAGTCATAATTTGTTATACAAATGCAACCATAAAAAGCCTCAACAACCATAATAAGAATTTAACTTAACTTACTGCTCAATTTTTTTATGCTTGAAGACAACCAAGGGGGATTTCTCACAATCTTTTGGTAACCGATAAGCAACAAGTTTGTCATCATCTCTGATCAAGGCTATCAAACCAGATGGCTCCAGCCAACTCAACATACGATTCATGTATACCTACAATTCACTCCACAAGGTCAGAGTTCAAAGAAATTTCCACCAACACAACACAACACAAAGGTCATATGAGGTCAGGCACTGTGATAGGTCCCCGTATCATCTCAGTTTGCAATGTTACTTTGAAAAACTTAAGTTACACTACAAAAGCCAGTAGGAATTTCACTCAAGTCATCTAAATAATTGGTGGCAGATCCCACACCAATACTGAGTGCACAGGATAGATATAAGGGTGACTATTTTTTTGTTGCTAACTCACACACTAATACTCAAAAACATATATGCAGTAACCAACCTCAGCCACTAACAGGGTTTCATCATCTCTTAAAGAACATGCAGCACTTAAGGCCAAGATAAGATCCGTGAGCTTCCCACAATCTGGTACAGTTATGGTATAAGTAGATGGTAGTGTAATCCCATCAGCGCTCATGACTGTCAATGTCATAGTCCGCATAACTGTTGAAGGTAATGGCAGCGATAGGTACATAAATGGATCAAATGTGACAGAAACCTTCTTGCAAAGAGGGCAAATCAGCGTTGACCGAAACTGACCCTATAATGTAAGAAAAACAAAGCCAATTATTTTAAAATAAGCGTTGTTTATCCTATAAGCTTTCTTGTTACTTAAAAAAAATCAACAACAAATAATTAAATACAGATGCAACTCTATCTCATCCTACAAAATAATCAAAAGCTCTAACCACTTTCCACATTTAGCCATAAGAGGGCATTAATCATATTAGCATCAAAGACTTCCAAGTAAGAAGAATGCCATACTATTAAGTACTACCTCTGTTCCATATTGTTGTTCATGTTTAGAAGATCCAACTTTTAAAAGGAGCATCAATTAATGCTTTTTCTTTTAGTTTAAAAAGTACATATTTCCAAAACTACCCTCATCGATTTAAACTCTAGTGAAAGAATAGTTGACTTTTAAATAAGTACAAGGTAAATTTGCAAAATTTATTTCGTGCAATTTCTATTTGATTTGTTTGTATTTGTTTCAAGTACAGCCTGTTCATCATCATGAACAAGATGTACTTTTTTTTTTTGATAAGCCAAGATGTACTTGTTTTTAATGAAAATATCTATTACCTATCACAAAAAAACAAAATTTCGAAGCAGCCTACATTTTGGGACAACCCAAAATGAGAGGACCAACAATTTGGAACAGAGTGAGTACTGTCACATGTAAAAATGAAAAACTATACATAACTAGAAATCAGAATTTTCCAATCCAAGCAAAATGGCAACCTCCTATAACAACTCACTTGGCAAGAATCAACAATGATGGAGTCATTACGAGCAAGGTGATTCTTCCAATATTCCTCTGCTGCTTCTTCATCTGGACGGTCCTCTAAGCCCTTAGCTTCGATATACGGCTTGCATTTAACACGATTTAAATCTTCATGGAGTCCATCCAACAAAAAAGCAAGAAATTCCTAGATCATAGACATTTTCTAATATTATGGAAATATTCCTTACACAACACAATAATAAAAATAATTTAAAGAAAAATAATTACACTAACTTGGGAATCATGCTGATTATAGCCACTGAATTGAGGAGCAAAATTAGCAAGTTTTGACTTGAACATCCTTGGAGTCACAGGCCTAGCTCCCGGAGCCCATAGCTTCCTTAATAAATCTCCAAATGCTAAAGCAAGCTCCCCCTGAACAAGATGAACATATTTAACAAGAGACAAGAGGTACAGAAAAAAGCAAAGATGCTAATTTAAGACAACGCAACTAAATAAAAAGACTGCATATAACATAAATATAAATGTGCGTACTTTCATTCCCAATGGATTATCGTAATTTATCTCTTTTGGGTAGTCTCCAAGGAAATAATCAACAAGCTCTGGGGTATGCACCAAGCACTGGATGGCACTGTTCATGAAACAAGTATTCCCAAGATTTTGTAATCCTGTCAAGCCCAAGGAAGCAGCTCCCCTATAGCTACCACCACTTTGTGAAGAGCTAGTTAAAGTTAATAAAGAGCCTACTTTGTCAGTGCTCCCATTCATCTTAAGAGACCCACTGCAAAAGGGAACTTCCATTTTGGACTGTACTAGAGCCATCTCATTATTCCTCTCATCTATACCCCTTAGAGTATCTGAAAACCCATAGACTTGCAATTCAAGAAGAATCTGCATGGCCAACATGCAAAAAATGAGCAAATATATTGACTAAACAATTGGATTTTCATGAAGAACTTAAATAAATTTAAAACATGGAGTTAAAACTCATATTTACAGATTATTTTTACTGCAACAGTTACATAAGAGAATTGTTAAGTATAGACCAAGCTCTAAGGCAATCAATCTAACACCCTTTTCAAGCCCATGTTTTAAACTGGTAAATAACAAGCAACTATGAAATTAATGAGGCAAACTGCCAGTAAGATTACTAATTTAGAATGTAATTTGTAAATAATCAAACATTATCAACTTATTTCAACTGCATTTAAACAGCCTCTATGTTTTATTAACAAAATAGGTATATTAACTCTTTGGTCATGTAATTTTTTATAATCTGTAAGACCTATTAATACAAAGTCAAAATGACTGATGGAGGGCACTTTATCGCATTTAAACTAACTGTTGATGCACGCATGGAACACTGAACCTTGGGCCCATACTATTTGAGATTATAACAAAATTACCAACAGTTCCATTCAAAAAATTCAAACATGATCACCCATAATGGAATAAAAACCTCAAAAGACAAGATAAGTAGATCATTTTTTTTCTTTTTATTAGTTGAGCAAGATTAGAATGTTCTCCCCCATATGATTGTAAAATATAAGCAGTTGTGATGAGAAAGCATCTCCCAGAAAATACAAATGCGTCTAGATCCTTTCCTCACAAGATACTCATCCATAACCATTATGACATCAAGGAGCAAACAAAGTGCAACTAAACAAGTCCATAAGCTATTAAGTGTTGTATTCACATATATCTTTGTTGATATTTTTTATGCAGAAACAAGCAAAAGATGCTAAATGATAATTACACAAAATGACTCTTAAAGAAGGATCTCCTCCTGATTCCTGAGGAGGCCAGCAACTAAAACTAAAGAATCAAGAAGGTCCACATCATGTCCAGACCATTTGAAAGCCTCTTTAAGATCAGATATTCATCTTCTAAAGGATTGGTCTATAGTAACATTCTTGCCCTGATATCAGTATTCCACACATTAATAAACACAAAGCAAGTAGAATTTCTCCACAAAAACCACACACACACACACACACACACATATATATATATATATATTTGAAATAAAACCTAAAGATCCTGATTCAGAAATTAGTAGTCTTATTTTTCCCCAAATACATATTTGGGAAGGAAAACAAGCAAAGCCGGATGCTTAATGGAGATGTAAAATCCAAAACCCCCTAAGGCACATTAAAATCCAAATTGGAAGGAAACCACCCCCTCCCAAAAACAAAACGTCCAAGACTCAATTCAACATTACATCAATTCTTGAAACTCTGGAACACAATATGGTAGGCACACACGCGCATACTAATTTTTAATCGAAAATATTATTTACAAATAGTAAAAGGCATAAACAGGTACAAATAATAGAACTAATTTTAAACCTCTATATAACAAAAGAACACAATTATCCATGTTTGACATTTATAGAGACTAGTACTATGCCCGTGAAAGTGACATGTTAGCAAAAGATCATATGTAAACTAAAAAAAAAAAAATTAAGTTACCTGGTGTAATAGCATCATGTAAAACCAGGTGTTTATCAAAATTAAAAAAAATTTAAGACATGATTAAAACTATTTAAAATAATGAGTGAAACTTATTTTGAATTTCTTCTTTTGACAGGCAATATACTATTTTTGCTTACAATAAGTGGGGGTGGGGGATTTGAACCCAGGTTCTCTCAATAGAGAGAATGCAAACAGGCTACAAGGCTCTTGGCTTGAAACTTTAGTAAGAGTTTCACAGATACTAAATTATCTTTACTGATTTTAGCGTATTAATAGTGAGCCACATGGCAAAAGCATATCATACAACATGTGATGCTTACATTGAATCACATAACTTAAGCACAAATGCCTAACACAGCCCCTAGCAGTATTCAGGGGTTATATATAAAAACTCTTACTTGTCCTAGTATTAGAATTCCTAGTAACTTGGAACCAAAGAAAATAAACCTAAGATACTTAGGATCTCCTAGAATATTATGGACTCAATTAAATTACCAAATGCCCAGAAAGTATAAATTTGCCACTGAATATAATATTGACTATAACTAATAACATTGAAGCCCAAATAAAAAAGACTGTTTTAACCCTAAAAGACTCATACCTAGACCTTTAAAACCACCCAACTATCACTTCAATTGGACTTCACATGGGACCCCATACAATAATTCTTGAATAGGTGAATTTGCCAAGTAATAGCAAGTTAATCTTCCACGGCTGCACCAGAACATGAAATTTTAACAAGATGGCAGTATTCAAATAATTTAACCTTACCTCTCTCTCTGCTTGTCCAGAAGATTCGTTAAGCAAATTTATTTTGTTTTCCAAGAAAAATTGTGTTGTCTGCCCTGAGAAGTCCCAAATATTTAACTGTGCAATCAAATGACACAGCCAGTAAATATCATTAAGCTAAATCACCATCATGCCCCCCCCCCCCCCCCAACACCAACACATTCACAAAATAAAAAGAGAGAGAACTCACAGGAGCAGACTTGGAACTGAAAATTTTGCAAGCTCTCTTGTAAAATTCAAGTACATTGTCCTGAAAAATGCAGTCTAATGTCAAAAACAAGAGGAACTTTATTTATAATACTCCGGTGGTATTAAAAAGTTAAGACATACAATGAAAGGTAAATCAATGAATTATTGGGTAAAGTTACACCTGCAATTAGGCAAAAAATCAATGTATACTTCCGGTGCAACTAAAATCTATGCACTAGATCAGAAATTGCAAGGTTTAGTGACTTAACAGAGATGAATATAAAATATAAAAATAAATATAAAAAACAAAGTGCTCACAAAATAAATAATTAAAGTGTCGAATTTTTTTAATTGATAAAGGATTATTTTTATGGAAAAAAAGAGAGGATTTTTTTATTGATAAAGAATATTAAGGGTGAGTTTGGATACCACTTATTTTGCTGAAAACTGAAAAAAAAAAAATAATAAAAATTTTACTGTTCACCAAAGGGTTACTGTAGATATGCCTATTTGCACTGTTCATAGGAGGCGCTAGTTAAAAAAAAAAAAAAAGGCCTGAAACGCGTTTTGCATCCAAACGTGGACGCAATAATCGGTACCTAAAAGAGGAAAAGAGGCCAACGCAAACCTATACAGGGGAATGGATTATTAAATAAAATTTGAAAATTTTCAAGCAAGAAGTTCAACCTTCTGAATCACCCATAACAATTATATTAACAAACATGCATCAAACCACATCATTCCCATTGTTTTACTGTTAATCCAAATTTTTTTTTTTTTTTTTTTTGGATAGGTAATCAAAGATTTATTTCATAAAAAGGACATCATGTTCACAATGGTGAACACTCTGAACTTAAAAAGAATACAAGTACCACAGGAAGAGATACAATAGAAAGAAGAAATTCAGAAATGGAGATACATTGTGTAAAACCCCAAATTTTACCCCACTTAAATAGGGTCCTAACTAGTATAGGCTTCAAAAGATCTATTGATCTCACAATATCTTCAAAAGTACGATTATTACGCTCCCGCCAAATTAACCACATCAAACAAGCTGGAACCAAATTAATCCAAATATGTGTGTGTGTGTGTGTATATATTGCAAAGTTGCAATTATTAATATGTTAACTGGCCATCCACACAAATTTGACTAACTTTCACCTAATTACCTCCAATCAAGAGCTTTGAAATAAGCTACTACTAATCCAGCCAGGATATATGTTGTATTGTATAGACTAATTCATCCTCGCTTGATTGACCCTTGCATTCAATCTTTGTAGATTGATGATGAGGCCCAAAATTATAGGAACAATTTTTAATGAATAAGAATTCATTAGAAGCAGGAGCACAACCCATGAACATGAAAAATATTTTTCATTAATAAGTTACACATGACCTAGTGGGTGTTAAAGAGAGAGATTCTACTTGAACTAGGGCTAACCAACCTGTATGTAAATACTAAAGAAAGAACAAAAATAAAATAAATACAAGGCCAAAATAGTTTTTTGGTCCTTAAAAAGTTTACATTGAGTGCTTTTAGTCCCTGATGTTTCAAGAAAGTGATGTTAGTCCAATAAGAAACGAGCATTATTGGTCTCTCTATCTAGTTTTGTTAATTTTCTAGAGTATGTAGCTAACAGAGCAAAGATGTGGTCAATCTGTCTTACTTCGAATATGATTACACAGTGGAATCTTCAAGTACACACAATTTCTAAATTCAACCACTAGTATAATTAGAATAAAGAGGTAACATCAGCCTACAAAGACTATGTATCAATGCAGAGAGAATAACACAGCAGATCTTCCTACAACTTTGATACTTTGCTATAATGCGTGATTGGCTTCATTCCTATAGCTTAGGATTGGCTACATTTCTATTTTCTTCTTCCTCTCTTACATTTCATTTAAAAAGTATCTAATCTGCTGCCTGAACAGGCTAAACCTCTACCCATTTCACTTATAAGTTTAAAAAGATCCCATGATTCAATAATTTCAATTCCAAAACACTCTTCTACTAGAGTTTCCTATGTTAGACTACAAAGCTAGACGCCATACCATGGGGGTTGGAAGAAACCGTGGAATCATGAAGAAATTAAATAACACTGCTTTTAAAAGCATACCTAGTTTGTATGCCAATGAAAATTATATTTGTTAACAACAGCTGGTATAATGAGCTCTGAAAAGCAAGGTTTATCCAACTTTGGGAAAGGATCCAACCATTCACCAACCAAAATCCAAAAGGCAGGTACAAGACTACTATAACAGGTGGAAGGCAGTGGAAACAAGAATAGAAGAATATTTCGCAAAACTGACCTTTTGGCTGATTTTCACCACCAATGAATTTGTTTCCCACAAAACAAAAAGCCTAATTTGTATAGGAAAGATATCCTGCAAAGAATCTCCATCACCACAGAGACTACCATGATATACTGCTGCGCTAAGATCATTATGCCTACAGAAAAAGTTGAACGAATCATTGTCAAAATATCATACAAATTTCAATGATAAATTAAGATAATGATGTTGAGAAATTTTCCTGAAGAAATAATGATGCAGCCATGGAAGATGGATTTGCTTTTATTTTGCAAATTCCCCTATTCAAGAATTATTTTATTGGGTCCATGTGTGAAGTGCAATTGAAGTAAAAAAAATTTAATGGTCCAAGTATGAGTCTTTTAGGGTTTAAACAGTTTTTCATTTGGATTTTCATTTTATTAGCTATGGTCAATTTTATAATCAAGGACAAATCTGTAGTTTCTGCAATTCCTATGAATTAAGGGTATTTGGTAATTTGGTTGAGTCCAAAATCTTCTAGGAGATCCTAAGTACCTTAGATTTATTTTCTTTGGGTCCAAGTCAAGTATTTATTAGGTTTGGTATACTAGTCTACTGTATAACCTCAGCTAGTATACTTCCTGTGTACTTGTCGATTGTAAATATTATTGCTTATCAAAAATATATTGTGCTTGATATATTCAAAGGAGATGGAGAGTTGTTGAATAAAATTGTTGAATATTTTGAGCATGGAGGCACATTGACCTTTGTGGGTTCTCTCTTCCTCCTTTTCTCTTCTTACTCCTCTTCTCTATTTTTTTCTTTTCTTTCTCTAAATTACCGTTCATGAGTGCTGTTCACACAGCCCCTAAAACACCATAAAAACCTCTATTATCTTCTTTCATACAATCCCATAATCCTTTTTAAACGTTTCTAAACCTAGATCTACAAGTTCTCATAACCCTAAGCCCACCACAAACACACGTAAACAAGTTCTTCAATTTGTCCTGCATCATATCATTGCTATATTATGCAAATTTTGAAATAAAATAAAGAAACAAGAAGAAGAAGAAGAAGAAGAAGAATTCTATTGAAGATGAAAGAAAGAAAAAATAGGTATAAATTTATAATATAAATCTCTCCTCTCCAATCTCATAGGCAATCACGAATACCTAAGAAACCAACATAATTTAAATAGAACGTTAGCAACAGCATGATACATGTGCAATAAACACTGCAAACAGCCTTGTTGTTATAAACATGAAGTTTTATTAAAAATGAGAACTACTTTGTGTTCACATGATGAACAAAAGAATTTAAAAATTTCAAACAATTACATAGAAGGTCCTAAAGAGTTTTGGAACTCAAAAATGGAATTACAAAATGTACAACCCCATGTCCTAGCCCAATCAAACAAGGTATGAATCAACAAAGATTGCAATTGCTCAAGGGATCTCTTGGCATCTTCAAACATGACTATCATGTTCCTTCCACACTAACCACATCAAACATGCAGACACAGGATTCTAGATAAACCAAATAACTGATAAACTGTACTCCAAAAAGCATGAGCAACATCACAATGGATCGATCAGTAATTCACCACTCCTCAAAATGCCGACACATACAGCACCAAACCACTAATATGACCCCCCCTCTTCTTAAGGTTATCAGTAGTAAAAATCTAATCCCATGTGGCTAGCTTCCCACAAAAAGAACGACATTCACTTAGGGACCTTTTTTTTTATATAGGTAATAATACTGTTATTGAAAAAAACTGAACATCATGTTCACAATGGTGAACTCTCTAAACAAGGAACAATTACAACCGAATCAAGAACTAAAAGGAAGGGAAAGTAAGAATTTAGAAATTGAATGAGCATTCGCACCACGGATAACCTGGTAATAAGACTGAACATCAAAAGTACCACTCCCATTCAAGCACCAACTCATCCTATCACCTCCTTCCCCCCTAGGTACTTGAGAATAAATGAGATCAAGGAAGGAATACACTGACTCCAACTCCTAATCATCAAAGTCTATGAAAACGCAGATTCCACATCCGTTCCACCCCATCCGACTGATATCTCAAGACATTGAAGACTACCACATCCTTATTCGCCAAGCACTCAAACAAAGTCGGGTATAGGTCCCTCAAAGGTGGGTGACCACTCCAAGGATCAAACCAAAACCTTACACAATTGCCATCACCTACCTGAAATACCACATGTTGGAAGAAGCCATCCCAACTTGCTTTGATCCTTTGCCACAGGCTACACTTGTGAGTTCCTTTACCAACTCTTATATCCCACCCCCCCCCCCCCCCTCACCCCCTCTTTTCCTCTTGACACTTAAATTCTATCACCCAGCACCACAAGTGTGAGGCTTCTTGGCCAAAATGCCACAACCATATCACCAATAAAGCTTTGTTAAAGTTCCTTATTTTCCTAAAAATTAAAATCCAATCCACCCAACTCAACAAGTGTACAAACCCTATCCCATGCCACCAACCAAAACTTAAACTTGCCCTCCGAGGTGGATTAGAAATTTCTCTGAATCCTTTCCAGCCTATCCTCCACATGCATGGGGATGGTAAATAAAGGTAATATGTTGGAAGGCTCGAAAGAGCACTCCTTAACAAAGCAAGTCTGCCAAAGATTTTCTAATGTTGATTTTTCACAATGCCGCAATCCAAACCACCAAAAAATACAACAATACACAAAACCCTTGTCCTCCATATATTTCTCCATGAAAACCAAAGCTCCCAATTTTGTCTCAAAGCTGCATAGTAGTTATTAACATCATATTTTTCAATACATGATAGGCCCCACCCTAGTACCCTACCTTATCCTCCTGTCACCAAATGGAAAATGAGTGTATACAAGGTCAAAAGAACTTAGCTACTAACTCCAATTCTCAATCCTAAGAATCACTTACAAAATAAGATTCCAGCACTGCACTCCTCCCTCCAATCTTGAATCTACTCATATATGAAGCAACAAAAAATCCACATCTATAGCTAAGCAAACAAACTCAAAATTTGTTCTTGCAAAGAAAAAACTCCACACTATACATCATACCAGAAGCAAACAAGTGACCCATCGCTCACCATATGCTGCCTAACGTAGTCTAGTCCCTTAAATGGTGCTCAAGCAACTTTAAGAGATTAACACTTTCAAGAGAATTAAAGTTGCCTCCCTCTTTGTTGTCCACTTTCTCTTCTCTCTCTTTGCTTACTTTCATTGATAGTTGTTCTATGTCTTGACAGTTCTTTTTCTTTCTTAGTATATTTCTTGTATACTGAGATTCGTCAATAAAAATATTATTATTCATCACAACCTCCCTCTCCCCACCCCCCCCCCCCCCAACACGCACACACATCAAGCAGAGGCAGCACAAAGTACACTAGTTTACAAGTGAGAAGAACTAGTGAAAAAACACCCCAAGTTTTGGAGAAACAACACTGACTTCCCAACTTGTTATAACAAATTCACCCTTTTCTTTATTGGTTGACACAAGATAAAACAAAAACAATCCAACAATAAAACTGAAGGACATAAAATAAAAGATAGGCAATCTAGGAGTCAGCGACAAGCAAGGAAAAAAAAATCCTTAGGAGTCAGCACCTAGGGTTGCCTAAAGTTAGCACCAGGCCATTAGGAATATATCTCAATAAGGAGAACAATGCTATGCTAATATAGACTGCTAGACCCTAATTCTAATTCTAATCGACTAAGGAAACCTAATTCTAAATGACTTGGGAAATGCCAATTATTGAAGGACAAAGTTTAGCTCCAACCATGTTTGGGGCTATCTTTTCCATCCTACTACATGCAAAATTATAAGAATATCCATGTGTATTATTTAAACAAGTCATGACATTAAAAAAGTCATGTAACTAAAACTACATATTAATGGTATCTTCAATTATCACATGGTAGGTTGAAACAAGATAGCTACAAGCATGTTTAGAGCCAAAAATTTTCCATTATTGAATTACAAAAATAAACCAAGACTCTAGGCACTTAATTAACTACCAAGACTTAAAATATACCAACCTCTCAAAAAATAAACAGGGAGAAAAACTAAACAGAACTCTTCAGGGGAAGGATAGAGGGACATTAAAAAAAAAATACTTCAACTCTGCAACTTAGTTACAACATATATTAAAGCTATCTAAAATCTAAACAAATACTTTCCACCCCAATCTTCTTGTAAATTATTATTCCATACTGTAAGAACCATTTTAATCACGTGATAGCTACTTATAAAAAACTTTAGAAACAGAAGAAATCAAATTCTCTTTTTTTTGATAGGTAATAAGAATATTATTAAAACAAACTAAAAAACAGACGAAAGCCAATAGAAGGTGTTCATGATGGTGAACACAAGGAAAAGCAATAAACAAAATAAACAGCAAACAACGAAAAGGAAAAACTTAAAAAGCAATACTAAGAGAAGAAATAAACTCTAAGATAGTGGAGCATTCCGAGAAGCCCCAACACCTAGACCAATCAAATAAAGTCTTCTGGCAAAGAGCTTGTAATTGAACCAAGGATTTCTCGATGTCCTCAAAAGAGCGCTGATTTCTTTCCGTCCAAACAATCCACATCAAACAGCCGGGAATCAAATTTCATATGTCTGAATTAAATTTTCCCAGCCAAAAACTCCAACAATACACCAAGTTTTCCACAGAGCCTGGCATGACCCAATGTATCCCAAAGTTCTGAAGCATATAAACCCACAGAGAGTGAGCTACCGGACAATGGAGGAGAAGATGATCCACGGTTTCCTCATTCCGATGGCACATACAACACCTATTCACCAAAATGCGCCCCCTAAGCATAAGATTATCCAAAGTAAGGATCTGCCCATGAACCGCTATCCACACAAAAAAAGCCACTCTCCTAGGGATCTTAGCTTTCCAAACACTCTTCCACGGAAAATTGGAAGCAACTGCACCCCTAATGATATTGTAATAGGACCGGGTATCAAACATGCCATTCCCTTTGAGACACCAATGAGAAGTGTCAATCCCACCACCCCTAGGGATCCGAGATTGAATGAACTCAAGGATAGATAAGGCAGCCCCTAATTCCCTTTCATGAAAATTCCTATGAAATCTCAAATTCCAGTTTCTATCGTTACCACCCTCTTGGTAGCATAAAACATCAGAAATGTAAACTTCCTTGTCGTTAGAACACACATACAACTGAGGATAGAGCCTATTAAGCGTGTTATCTCCAACCCACTTATCAAATTCTCATAATGCATTATCTCTTGTGAGTTTTTTTTTTTTTTTTTTTTTTTTTGGGATAGGTTTAAAAAAATTGGTTAATTCAATTTGATTTTTAGACAATTTCCAAAGATCCTATGATTTTTTTTTTTTTTTTTAAGAGATAGTTTCAACCTATGGTTGCTATTTATCATCAAACCAAGTTCTTGACCACAAGCATTTCGGAAAAAGAACAAATCAAAGGGACATAGAAGCAAATGTTTGCATGCTCACCGTTTGAGGGCCCATAACCACATTGGTTTAGGGAGCAAGGCATACTCACAGCCGGAAAACCCTTCTTCTTCCTTTTCAGCATTCCTAGAATCCTCTTTCTTCCTCAAATCCAGTACAATTTCTGACTCAATGTCATCGTTCAATGACGCAGAGTATAAAACACCTCCTATTTCATTATCATCATCACGCTGAGCCTCCTTCCACCACCTGAAAATTCAATACACAATTGAATTGAGGAGGCCACATAATAAGACATGCTCCCTACTTGAATGCATTGTTACAACAAAAACTTTTCCGAAATGCATTATTTCGCTGGATGCTCTCTCTTAATATTAGAATGAAATAAAATAGAAGAACATTGCATAAAGACTACCTATATTTAATAAAAAAACAATTTTTAGATTAATCTTGGTTTGTTGATTACCTTTTCAAAGAGTTTATACATTTACACCACAATTACCAAGAAGCTGAATTTCCTTCACCAAATTAACATAAAAAGCTACTCCTAGACAGTAAACCTATAAAACATAAACAATTATAAATGCAAAAGCAATCAATAGCAACTCAAATTTCATTGCTTAAAGCACAAGAAAGCACACCACAGACAAATTTACTTACCAATAACCACTCACCACATAAGCTGTTTGTAAAAAAATTTGTAGCTCTAGCATTTTCCTTTCTCTAATTCACCAAATTCCAAAATCCAAAACCTAACCTATGGGAAACCAAGTAGAGCTTATACATTTCATAAAGCCTATTCCAAAGAGTTTATACATTTACACCATAATATAAAGTAGTTAAATTTCCTTCACAAAATTGACCCCCCCCCCCCCCAAAAAAAAAGCAACATAGAGAGAGTACAAATGCAAAAGCAATAACAGTAATACTCAAATTGCATTGCTGAAAGCACAAGAAAACGAAGCAATCATTCCCCCTAATTCAGCAAAATCCTGAATCCAAAACCTAACCTAGAGACTTTCATTTTCGGCGAGCGAGTAGAGAATATACCTGTAGGGAACCAAGTATAGCTTGTCAATGGCGGAATTGGAATCGGAGGCGGAGGCGGAGGCGTCGAAGTCGTAGTCGTCGTCGTCGCCGTCGAGAAGAGTACGGAGGGGGCGGGAGCGGTAGTTATCGGACCAGGGGTCATCGAGGGAGGAGAAGGGGTCGTCCATGGAGGAGAAGAACGCTAGGGTTTTGGAAGCGAAGGCGCGTGCGAGGGACTTGCAGAGTTGGAGCGTGGAGGAGAGAGAGAAGAAGTGAGGGAGTTTTAAAGAGAGGAAGCGAGTGAGTCTGGAAGAAAAGAAGAGTTGCTGCGAATGCGATGATAAGAGTCGGAGCTTTTCATAGAGACGACGAGTCATAGCCTCATTATGTGACCGATGCGTTATTGCTTTTTGCCCCCACACCACACCAGTCACGCACACACACACCCACAAAAATGTTCCCTTATTTTATTTTTATTTTTTTTGGTGGTGTACGTTGAAATTTGACTTACTTTTTTTTTTTTTGGGTTAATTAAATTTGACTTGCTTTGGCGTTGGAAATTGGACACTGGAACTTCCAGTTAGCTTATCGGATAAAATTTTTGTCATTAAATAAAGAATTTTTGGATTTATATAGAGTTGGATTAGTGTGTTAATTTAGTAATAGAGAATTATGCAGATTAAAATTCTATCTTATCTATATTTAATAAAATATTAAATTACAAACTAAACCGTGAAGTTTTAGAATTTGAATTTTATCCTTGAAGTTTTATTTTATTTGCATCAACAAACCCTTCATCTATATTTTTTATTAAGTATTATATAAGTTTGTCACGTGCAAGGTTGTCAAAATCAGGATCTTACATATGATCGTGGGCTGTAAGTGGGATCGTGGATTGTAGGATTGGATCGTAGATCGTAAGATCCTATATTATTTGAGAAAAAAACAAAAACTATATTTTGGTATGTTAAATAATCACATAAAATATACATTCATTCATAAAAAACCAAAAATGTGCATCCATTTGATGTAATTACCATATATTCATTTGTAAGCATCATTTAAAGAGGAGAAAAACCTCAAAACGTAACACTATATTGGGATGTTATTTTTTATTTGGATCCAATTGAAACTCTATCTCTCTAAATTAGAATAGCAAAACTTGGTTTATTGGGATGTTATTTTTCATTTGGGTCCAATTGAGTCTTTTGTCAAGTTAAAGATGATTACAAGAAATCAGGATCATTTGGGATCGTCAGAATCGTATGATCCTACCAATCTTGAACAATTGCAAAGATCTTTGAAAGATCCGAATCGTTTTGGATAGGTAGGATCGTAAAATCGTAGGATTGTAGGATCCAGATCGTGATTTTGACAACCTTGGTCACGTGTGTTTAGTTCATCTAATAAAATAATGTCATTATGCTATGTTATTTTTAATTTGAGAAATATTATGTTCATAACATTTTTACAATACTTTCACAACAAATCTTAAGTGACAGGTTATTATTGGTTATTATCGGTGGGCAAAAAAGTAATTTAAGTTGTAGATTCAAATTATAACTAATAATAACTTGTCATTTATGGTTTGTTGTGAAAATATTGTAGTTGTAGTACTTCTCTTTTACCACCTAATAACTTTTAAATTTTTTTAGGGTACAAAAATGATATAACATCATTCTATTTAATAAAAAAAAAAAAAAACTAAACACACAAAGTAAATTTATGTGACACTTAACAAAAAATATAGACGTAATGATTATTAATGACTGATACAACCAAAATAAAATTTTAAATGGTAAAGTTCAAAATTCTTCGAAATGCAAAATTTTAAGGGGGTGTAATTTTTACTTTTCCATTAAAAAATAAAATAAAATAAAATATAGATTTTGCATTTTGATTGGTGATACAGGGAGAAGGGGTAGCGTGCACGCGTTTGGGAAGAGAGTACGGTGATATGATCTAAATGGTTCTTCTTGGTGGGTCGGATTACCGGTATCCGTTATGGAATTGTGGCAGCAGGATGGTCCCAGATTTGTTGGATCCACTTTCTGATTTAGCAGACGTGGCCAAGTACAAACCCAAGCGTCGTATAGCCTTTCAAGCTTAATTGTCCCTGGAGGAAAAATAAATAAATAAATAAAAGGTTTATATGTTTAATTTTAGTTTTTTTTTTTTTGCTAAAGGATTATTTTTGTCCTAAATTTTTTTTCTCTTAAAAAAAAACAAAAAAGTTCGTATTTCATTTCATCTC
The DNA here is from genome assembly GCF_932294415.1 of Quercus robur. Lineage (NCBI taxonomy): Eukaryota > Viridiplantae > Streptophyta > Magnoliopsida > Fagales > Fagaceae > Quercus > Quercus robur. Next base: position 21,645,629 of record NC_065540.1, on the reverse strand, counting down.
TAAAAATTTATGAATTTTGTTTTTTAGTTCCTAAACTTTTTAAAGAACTGTTTGTAATAGTTTAGGGGCTAAAATATGAATGACATAATAGTTAAAGAATGAATGGTGAAATGTTTGAATAGTTTAAGGATGGCAAATAAATGTTTTAAAATTTAGAGATGAAAAACAAACTCCATGCAAACTTTAGATATAGAAATGATTTTTTGGCCAAAAAAAAAAAAACTTTAATCTTTATATTAATAAGTGTCCATTTGAGAACAGCTTATTTCCGATAATTTATTTGCATAATGTGAGACAAAAAAAAAAAAAAAAAAAAAAGTTAAAAGTTAACTTATTTCTAAAAAAATTAAAATTATATTATTAAAATCAAGTTAAGACAAAAGGCAAAAAGCACAAAGTTGTAACCATACTCATCATAAGTTGGAAAAAGTTTGGCTCTAAACATGTCTAAAGCCATTGATTTCAACTCCCAATAGGAAGATAATATGAGTCATTATCATGTATAATACACATGACTCACTTAACTCAACCAACCAAATGAATCATATGCAATGTCCATGATAGGAGCACATGTTATTTATTGGGGATTAAAGCCAAAAGCTCTAAACATGTTTGGAGCAAAACTTTATAATACAGTTTGTGTTAAAATGTCCATCCTTGTTGTTAACCATTGTTTGATATTAAGTTGAGATTTGTAAGGTTTATATTTTATGTGATTGACATATCCTATAGGCAAAATGCACTTTTTATGTAATTGAGTATCAGTTTTTAAGTGTGTTCAATAAGACCTTGATTTGAATAACAAGTGGTATTATTGAAGATACAAGATTACTCAAGAAAAACTGAAACTGCAGGTCTTAATACCTGTCTATCTATTGAGAGTTAATCAACCCTAATACATGTTCATGTGATTCTTAAACTTCCTTCCTTCTCATATGATGGATAAAAGATTATAAGAAGTAGATTATAAGTGGTAAAATCTTGAAATGCCTGAAGAATTAAAGGCTGAACAAAAGCAAGTCAAGTTTGCTAGTAAGATTAATGTGAGGATATCTTTGGATGGTGGGTACTAATGAAGCTCAAAAATCGCCAGTGAGCTGATCGTCCACACACGCTCCAATTACGGTACTTGAAGAATAAGAGAACAAAGAACCAACAAATAGAACCGGTAGGGTGCCAGCCAAAGACCATCCAAAGGTTAAGTTAGTGATAGAAGTATCTCCAAAAACTCAATAGTGTAAGAGCTAGGAAATTTCACGTACCTTAAGGAAAAGGAGGCTTGGTACTTATATAGTGGCGTAGGGCATACCAAGATCCCTTGAATGTAGGATCTTTCCTTATAGAGAAGATTTGGAGTTAAGACCCCGAGATCTTAGGGCTTTTCTTCCTATACGGGGAAGATACGAACATGTAGTAGGGTCTTCGAATGTGAAGTGCAAATTCTTTCCATATTGGGATACATGAGTGGGGAACACACATATACTGTGGAGGACAAGTGTTCTTACCCGTTGATATGCTCGTCGTCCTCGTCAGTGTTAGGGATGGCAATTGTTACCTGACCCGCGAGTACCCAACCCGACCCTAATGGGTTGGGTTTTACCTGACCCGATAAATAGTAGGGTAAAGTCTGGGCTTTTAAAATAAAACCCAAAGTAGGTCCGAGTCGGGTTCAGGTTTTGGTAATTCCTGGCCCGAACCCGGACCCAAACTCGACCTGCTTAAATGTAAAATTACCAAAAAAACCACACACACACACATATATATAAACTTATAAACCCTAATTTCCTCTCATTTCACTCAACTAGCCCTGCCGCCCATCTCACTCACTCTCCAGTCTCACCCTCAAGCTTTGTCACTGCCAGCCATCACTCAATCTCACCACCGGCCCTCAAGCTCTGTCACCGCCGACCCTTAAGTTCGTCACCGGTTCATTGCTCACAGCCCTCAATCTAATCCCTTAAGCTCTATGTTTACGATTTATTATTTATTGCATGAAAGGGGCTTCTTAGTTATTTATTTATTTTTTAATAATTTATAAAATGTTATTTTTAGTAAAATACTTTGTGATTAAATGCAATTCAATGTTAAAAACTAAGGGATTAGGTCACCGATCATATTGTTTCAGTACAATTTTTAGTTTTATGTTTTTTTTTAATAACTTTAGGTTTGTTAATGACATCGTTGGGTATTGTTTTTTGATGATCATGTTTATTGTCTTAAATTGCATTTGGATTGTTGATGGGTTAGGTTTAAATTAGTCGGCCTTTGGTTTTTTTTTTTTTTTTTTTTGCTCTTAATTTCATAGATCAGAAGTTCAGAACACAAATTCTGATTTTGAATCTTTTTTTTTTTTTTTAATTTTTGAGAAACATAGATTCCGTCTTAATGGGTAATCTTGCTGTTTGTGTTTTTAAATTTGTGTTTGTAGTTGGTTTGTAGTTCATTGTAATGTTTAGGGCTGTTGATGTCTCAGTCACTCTCAAGTCAGTGTTTGAGTAATGTTTAGGGCTAGTTGGTTTGTAGTTGATTTTTTGGGTTTGTCTTACAAATTTGCAAAGGAAGTGATCACTATGCAATAGGGTTTTTGAGGTTTGAATAATTTTTTTTTTTTTGTGCTTATTGTGAATGCAATGGAAGAAATTGTATTTATTATTTTTTTATGTTTGTTGTGAATGCAGTGCCTACAAGGGAAATGGGAGACACAAAAAATCTAGTTCTCCCTCGCCAGGCGATTCTCCCTTGAGAACCACACATTGTCCCTTGCCAACTATGCAGTCTCCTTTGCCATTTTCACGATCACCCTCGCCATTGTCGCCTTCTGCCAACTCACTCTCAAGATCACCATCACCTTTATGCCCATTAAACAATGACTAAGTGTTTGAATTTGTAGTTAATCATGTTTAATTATGATTGGATTAATAGAATTTGTGAATATGTGTAATTATGAATTTGTGCCCATTAAATAATAAGTATGTGTAATAATGAATTTGTAAATATTTGTTTTGATTGATAGAATTCCTAACTCCTAAACTTTTGAACCAATTGGGAGTCCGAAAATCCCAATGGTGGACTTAGTGGTAGAGGACCTAGAGGTAGAGGGACAAGAAGAGACAGAGGAAGAGGGAGAGCAAGAGGCTGAAAATGAGGATGTGGATACAAGTAGAAAGAGAAATTGTACCTCAGATGTTTGGGAGTATTTTACAAGGAAGAAAGTTAATGGGAAATCTAAAGCCCAATGCCATTATTGTGGCAAGCTTTCCTTGGGTGATTTTAGCCAAGACACAAGTCATTTGTGTAATCATTTTGGAAAATATCCACGGTTAAAGTTTAATGGCCTATTTGAATAGAGGAGGAAAGGAGGGGAGTGAAGGGGAGTAAAGTAGAGTTGGCTAAAAATAAGCTAATTTTGTTACTCTACTCTACTCTACTCCTCCTCCCTCTTCCTCAATCTAAACGGATCATAAAGATATAAGGGATATGCGACAACAAGTATTAATTAAACAACAAAATAAGGTGGATGAAATGATGAGTTCAAATCCTTACCAATATGATCAAGTCAAAGTGAGGAGTAATCTTACTTGTATGGTCATCCTACATGAATACCCACTTTCAATGGTCGACCATATTGGGTTTAGAGAATTTGTGGGTTTTCTTCAACCTTTGTTTAAACCTATCTCAAGAAACACTTTGAAGAGTGACATTCTTAAAATCTATGATAATGAAATGGAAAACCCTTTGAAGATAACAGACAAGAATGGAAGTAGGATAACAATTACAACTGATTGTAGATTTCGAGTAACAAAAAGAGATAGTTTATGATCATTTTTGCTCACTTTATCGATCACACTTGGATGTTGCAAAGCCTGGTTTTAAGGTAATTCTTTGATCAATGAATGATAAATTTATTAAACCATATGAATTGTACCATATGTCATTGATCATAGTGTTTATTGAGTTATGTTATAATTATTCCTATTATTTTTCTAAGTTTGTTTATGTTCCTTCTCCACACAGTAAAGATGTTCTTGCTGATGTCCTCGTTGATTGTTTTTTAGAGTGGAACATTGATAGGAATTTGTCCACAATAACTGTTAATAATTGTAGTACTAATGATGCCATGATAAGACTTTTATTGAACAAGCTTGATACTAGTTCTCTTATGTTGAGTGGATTTATGTTGCATATGAGGTGTGTTGCACATATTTTGAATTTGATTATTTAAGATGGGTTGTCTCTTATTGGTGATGGTATTGAAAGGATTCGTGATAGTGTGATTTATTAGACTGGTTCACCAAAAAGGAGGTAGAAATTTGATGAAAATATACGTCAATTATGTGTTTAATGCACCAAAGAGTTGGTCTTAGATTATAAAACATGTTGGAATTTAACTTACTTAATACTTTCTACTGCATTAATTTATAAAGATGTTTTTTCTCATTTGTCTAAACGTGAAGCATCTTATACTTGTTTGCCACATGATTATGATTGGGAGATAGCTAAAGACATTTGTGGGAGATTGGAGTTGTTTTATAGTGTGACTTAGTTATTCTTTGGTTGTAAGTACCCCACAACTAATATATATTTTACTTTGGTGTGTGAGTTGAAAATAGCATTGAATGAATGGAGTTTGTCTTCAAATGAGATGATAAGTAGGATGGCAAAAAACATACTTGCTAAATTTAATTCTTATTGGGCTAATGTTAATGTTGTAATGACTATTGTTGCCATCTTGGATTCAAGATATAAGATGAAGTTGTTAGAGTTTTATTATCCTAACATTTATGGTAATAATTCTGATTTGGAGATTAAAAAAATAGAGAATCTTTGTTATGAATTGCTTGATAAGTATGGAGATGTAGATGAGTCCCCTGTAGATAACGAAGGAAGTTCTTATATGCCTGCAAGTACTTCAAATGATGTGGCACAAATTAAACGTAGGTTGAGTGGGACAATGTCATCTTTTGATTTGTTTGTCAAAAATAGTTCAAGTACTTCAAAGAAACATAGGAGTGCTATAATGGAATTTGATAATTTCATTGATGAGTGAGTGTTGAAAAGGAATGAGGGCTTTGATATTTTGACATGGTGGAAAAGTAATGGTTTCAAGTATCCTTATTTACAAAGGATTGCAAGAGATATTTTAGCTATTCCTGCCACAACTGCTGTTTCAGAATCTGCCTTTAGCACTAATAGGAGACTGTTAAGTCCACACCTTAGTCGGCTTCATCCCAAAACTATAAAGGCAATGATGTGTGCTTAGAATTGGTTCTGGAGTGAAATCAAATGTTAGTAATTGTATAATTTGTATTTATAAAATGAAATCAAAATTGTATTTTCATATTTGTTAGTTATTATTTGATGAAATTTATTCCATTTTTTAATTCATTATTGTCTTAGGTTCTTCAACTATGCTGGGAGATTATACACTTCAATTAATTCTTGATGATGAGGAACCTAATGAAGAGGATGATAGTTGTGTCAAAGCTGTGGAAAAATAATGGTCTCAAGTATCCTACTTTACAAAGAATTACAAGAGATATTTTAGCTATTCCTGCCATAATTGTTGTTTCAGAATCTGCCTTTAGCACTAATGGGAAACTGTTAAGTCCACACCGTAGTCGACTTCATCCCAAAACTATAGAGGCAATGATGTGTGCTCAGAATTAGTTATGGAGTGAAATCAAAGGTTAACAATTGTATAATTTGTATTTATAAAATGAAATCAAAATTGTATTTTCATATTTGCTAGTTATTATTTGATGAAGTTTATTCCATTTTTAATTTATTATTGTTGTAGGTTCTTCAACTATGCTAGGAGATTGTACACTTCAATTAATTCTTGATGATGGGGAGCCTAATGAAGAGGATGAGAGTTGTGTCACAGTTGTGAAGGATTAGACTTGTTGTATTAATATAGTAGCTTTTTAATTTCATAGACTTGTTGGATTCACTTGTTGGTTTGTAATTATCCTAAACTTGTGGGATTTATTTTGTAGCTTTTTAATTTCTTGGACTTGTTGGACTTACTTATTGGACTTGTTGGATTTATTTTATTTTTATGTTTAGCAGGTGATCTTAGATATGATTTATTGATTTATAATTAATAGGTGATTTATTGATTTATGATCTTAGCTATGATTTATTGATTTATAATTAACAGGTGATTTATTGATTTATAATTAATAGGTTTGTAATGGTATTTGGATTGATTTGACATTTGGGCCACGTTATATGGGCTTGAATTTGGACGTCATAGGACTTGAATTTGGGCAAAATTTTTTATTTTTCCGGTTTGGGCGACGGTATAGGTTTCAATTTAATGTGTGTGTGTGTGTGTGTGTGTGTACACACATATATATTTTTTTATTGGGCCATGATTTGGGCCCTAACTAGACATGCCAGGGCGGGTTTGGGCGGGCATAAATACACTCGTTTATTAAACGGGCTGGATTCGGGTAACGAGTATGGGCTCGTAGGGCTGGTTCAAGCATAAAGAAACTTGCCTCGAACCCAGCCCATTGCCAATCCTAGTTGGTGTTCGTCCTTACTTGTCGATGTGCTTGTCATCCCATCGGTACCTTCACCCATCGGTATGCTTGTCATCCCATCAGCATGCTTGTCACCCTCGTCAGTGTTTGTCCTTACCTATTGATGTGCTTGTCATCCCAATGGTACCTTTACCCTTTGGTATGTAAATTGTCTTGCTAGTTTATCTTTGGGCCCAATTAGCTGCTGAGGCAATGGTACGAAAGGTGCCCTTGTGGTCAAAATAGGATTTAGGCTTGACATATATTCTTACATTGATGAAAGACTCAAAACTCAACAATTAAAAGAGTTAGAAAATTTCTTATGGTAAAAAATAACCCCATTAAATTCCCCATACTTTATTGCTTGTTAGGATAACTAACGGGTCAAAGAGTATACCAAAATGTCTCATGGCCATTAATTACCTTGCCAAGGGGTTCGTGCCACCTATAGGGGTAAAAGGGTCTTTTACAGATGCTAGGTGACACGTGACGATCTTTGATTGGGTGCCTTGAATAGTTGTGTTCCTTCGTTTTTTGTGTCTCTTCACCCTATAAATAGTTCAATGCCTCTTCTAACCTCTTGTTTGTTGTTTCTCACTTTTTAGTGCTTAAGCAAAGATTTTTTCTTCCATCGACTTTTTGAGATCATCGATCGCCTTAAAGAACCGTTGTTTCCTACCATTAGTCACTCACTCCGCGATCGTTACTATCACATAAGTTTATTTTTTGATTTACTTTACTTACCTTATTTTGATAAGTAGTCGTCAGTTTTATGTTTGGGAGACGTGTGAGTGGAATCTTAGTTTCCATTCATCACTTGTAGGTGAGGGAATGTCAGGAAGTAGTAAAGCGACGAGTAAGCGTTCATCATCAGTCCATTTGGAATCGGGCGATGATGAGGTCTACCTGCCGGGATAGGAATCTGTGTCAGATGACCAATCTAGCTCTGAGAGAGAGTCATTGGCAGATTCACCCCTGGAGGAAGAGGGTATTGCCAATCCATTGGGGCGGGGTTATAGGAAAATTGTCCTTCCCCGAATTTGGTCAGTAAACAATTTTCCTCCAAAAATGACAAAGGAGGTTTTTGATAGACTCCGCCCTCACTTTTAGATTCTCGACGACATCCCCATTTAGAAGGCTTTTAGGGGGGAAAATGTTACACAAGGGAATTAAGTGACATCGGTTTTTATGTGGCAACTTTCATTGCTGGGCTGAGGTTGCCTCTTGGTTATCTCCATCGTTAGTAAACAGATCACTTGGGTATATCCGTTCGTCAGATAACCCCCAACGCTTGGAGAATATTTATAAGGGCTGAAGTGTTATGGGGACAGATGGGTGGAGGCTGTCGGGCCCTCTCTCTTAAGGAGTTTTTTATTGCTACAAGCCTCAAGAGATCTCGGCATTGAAGGGTTTTTATAACTTTGTGTGCCGTTGGGAATCGCAAAGGCAAGTAGCAAACATGCCCAATTCCAACCATTCGTGGAAGAGTAGGTTTTTCTTTGTCTAGGGGGTTAATTGGGTATGTAAACCCGACGAGTGGGAGAGTATAGGTGAGGCTTATGGCCATGCTTGGGATTATGGATAAGTCTGGTGAGTCGTTGGTTTCCCAGTTGTTTGCCATGTTACTTTAACCGTCGGTTTTGCTATATTATTGCTAAGTTAACTTGGTTTTTTTTTTTTTTTTTTTTTGTAGCCCAAGCTCGCTTGATGATTACCCCTGAACAAGAAGACTTCCTCAATCGGATACTAGTGATCCCTTTTAAACAGAGGTTGCGGAAGGCCCTTATTACACTAGACATTCTCCACGCTTTTTGTGGTGGGCCCGAACCTTCACTTGAAGCCCGATGACTCAATTCCTTCTCTTGGACTCTTAAGTTTCACCTTTCGTTGGTTTTCTATTTAGTAGTTTGGTATGGAAACTTAATTTCATTTCTTCCGTTGATGTTTGGGTTTTAGAGATGGAGGCTGGGAAGAAGAAGCAAGCTGAGATTTGGAAAGCTGCTACTCTTCGTGCTTAATAGTTAGGTGGGTTGTCAGTTTCTCCTGCGAAGGTTGGCTAGAAGAGGAAACAATCGACGGACAAGGGCCAATCTAGCAAGAAGGTCCAAGGTCCTTATGACCATCTGGATCAGGAGGAGATGGTCCCAACAATGCCCAAGCCTCCTTGTCATGGCGTAGGTAAAGGCCTGATGACCTCTTAGGGTCCTACTATCAACCCCATCGGTACTCTCTATTGGTTCTTTGTTCTCTTATTCTTCAGGTACCCTAATTGGAGTGCGTGTGGACGATCAGCTCACTGAGGATTTTTGTGCTTCATCAGGTACCGTGTTCTTGATGAGTGCACCTAATATAGCAATGACCTTAGGCCAACCGCAAAACCATTATAAAGACCTATCATTGGTGTTTTGCATTTAGGCATCTTGAAAGCTATTTGGCTTGTCAGTAATGAAGCCAATGGAGAATCGCATAAATGCATATTGTGTGACTAAATATGGCTCATGGTGGGTTCGGACATTGGGATGTTTATGATCCATGTACTGTCATTCCAATTGGAGTTTTTGATAATGGTCATTTACAAGGAGTGGATTTAGTTCGAGGGCCATGGCATCAAAGGATTGGGAGGGTAAGGATTTGCCTATCCACACTTGAGATGAATCGTGTTTATACACTTTCTTATCCACTTGTAGTCCTACAAGCTTCTGGGTTAAAAAAAGATGGAAGAAGTTCAATTGGCTGTAAGATTTTCTTGTTCATCTTTGATTAATACAATTAATACTTATTTGCAACCACTGCTCCCTAAGATGCACTACTTAAGCCCACAATCAGTATATCAACTTGATGCTTTAAGGCAACAAGTTGTTTACTTGATCTCTTTGACTGTTAAATATTAGCATTAATACATCATGTTGAATATGCTAGTATGGATGCGGAAGCGAAAGCATAAAGTATAGAACACAATAACACATGAGAGTTACGTGGTTCAGCCTAACGGCCTACATCCACGGAGGAAACCCTAAAAGACTACATCAATAATATATTAGAGTGTACCTGTGTTACAATAAAATCATAACATGTGTATATATAGTAAACTAAACCCTAAACTAATAGACTTCTAGTACAAGTAGGAGACTTGGCTTGCACACAAAATAGAATTAGGCTTGGGCCTATGTTAATGGGCTAATATATCTCTAACACCCCTTCTCAAACTCAAGATGGAAGCTTGATGAAATCTTGAAATTTGATAAGGTTGAGAAGATCCCTTGAATGAAGTTTGGCTCTGTGACGGTAGTTTGTGGAAGGCAATAGTCTTGCAATGTTGATGCGACTTCTAACGATGGCTTGACTATACCGGAGAGTTTTGACGGTAGCAGTAGGAAGACAAAGAAGATGAATGCAGCGAAAAAACACCGAAGAAGACAAAGATTGCTTTTAAATATACCGTAAGGACAGAAAACCATGGCCACAGGAAGGTGACTCTGATACCATGTTAAATATTAGCATTGATACACCATGTTGAATATGCTAGTATAGATGCGGAAGCGAAAGCATAAAATATAGAACACAATAACATACGAGAGTTACGTGGTTCAGCCTAACGGCCTACATCCACAGAAAAAACCCTAAAGGTCTACATCAATAATATATTATAGGGTAGTACAAATCTTGTGTTACAATGAAATCATAACATGTGTATATATAGTAAACTAAACCCTAGACTATTAGACTTCTTGTACAAGTAGGAGACTTGGCTTGCACACAAAGTAGAATTAGGCTTGGGCCTATACTAATGGGCTAATATATCTCTAACATTGACGTTAAGCAATTCTGAGCCACCATTAAAGAAGGAGGTCATTGAATACATGCTAGATGTTGGATCACAAACGTGGAGCATAAGGAGAAGCAAAGCAAATTATGATAGAGTCACAATACTCTTTGACTGGTTTTCTTTCTATGATCAATTGGTTTAAGAAGATACGCAATTGGACAAATCCTGCTACTACTATTTTGATTTACATAATATTCCTATTGGTGGTTTGCTTTTCACAAGTAATATTACCTGGAATATTTATCTGCCTTTTCTTAACTGGGCGTTGGCACTATAGAAAGAGACCAAGACTTCCTCCTCGTGGATGCCAACTTGTCTCATGCTAATTCAACAAATGAAGATGAACTGGATGAAGAGTTTGATCCATTACCATCTAGGAAGACAGGTGAAGTTCTTAAATGGAGATATGATCGATTGAGGATCATTGCTGTGAGGATACAAACGGTGCTGGGTGACTTGGCAACTCAAGGGGAGAGGTTGCAGTCTCTGTTGAGTTGGCGAGATCCTAGAGCTACAGCTATCTTTGTGTGTTTCTCTTTGATTATTTGCAGAGTGACATATATGACTCAATTCCACTATATGATTGTTCTTACAGGTACTCATGTGCTAATGCATCCAAGACTTCATGTCAACTTTCCTTCAGTTCCCCAAAACTTCTTGAGGAGGATGTCTGCAAAAACTGGTAGCATGTTTTGAGAACTCAAATATTTTCTACTAATGTTGGGATGTTCCATTTCACTTTATTTTTAATGGATTTAGTATTGGAGTAAGCACAATTTACGGAAATATTGTTTTCTTTCTTTGGTGGTGGGTATTGTGCTTTCTTTTATTTTTTATGGATTTTGTATTGCACTTCCAACTATTATGCTTTAAATAGTCATGCTATTGTTTATTCATTTTGAGTGTAGTATTTAACTAATGTTGGCTGCTGCTTGAATTTACAAAGCAATTGCATACTGTATTTTTGTACTATATATAACCTTACAGTAACTCATTAGGAGATTTTTCAAAATTTTATCACTGATTTCTTGTGTTTTGGAGCTTTATGAACTATTTTAATTCAAATTAAATTTGAACTCTACCTCTTTGAAAAAAAGGGCCTATTTAGGGTACATTCTGTATAGAATTTTAAAAATGATAGCGAACTTGCTAACAAGGACTCCAATTGCCATCTTCCTCTGCAATATTCAGGTCCATTTTTACCTGCCAAGTTGCAAGATCTTCCCCTGGCTTCTATTAGTTTATACATCTGTAGTTAGATGTCCTTCCACAACTTCTCAATCCAGAGGAAAATAAAGATGTTATTAAATGGAAAATTTCAGGGAGAATGCATGTTTGTACTTTGTAGAGGTTCAATGTAGTTTTTAGGTGTTTTATTTGTGACAATTGAATAATTCGTTTGATAAAAAGCTTTATAGTGTTTTCAGCACCAAACCAATCTGGTTGATGCATTTGCATTGCAAAGCCACGAATGGCATCATTAGTACTTAATTCTCTTGTAATTTGAGCATGGAATAGACAATAAAAAGAAACATGAAAGATTGCAATATAAGACATTTAAGCTCACAATTTTCTTGTCCTCGCTTCATCTGTATTATCATCTATTCATTTGATTTTCATTCTTGTAATAAATACAGTTGCAAGGTACAACCACTTTGTAACATTTTGAGAAGCCAGGTTTGAAAGGCCTTATGAATCATTCACGATTAATGCCAGCAAATGATAAAACAGTGAGCGCAACTATGCAGCATATGATAAAATTGATGGTAAACAGAGTAAGCTGTAATTTGCCAGTAAATGATAATTTATTAGCAAGCCAAGAGTTGATTTTTGGCAGTTATCTCATTTATCAACAACTTGCAATCTTTATTAGTCAATTTACTAGAGATAAGGGGCAATCCTAATTATTTCACAAGAATAGAGCCATCTTTAAACTTTAAAATTCCCAAAATTAGTCTTCAGCACCTTGGGCACATTAGAGAACAACACTTCACCCTTAGCATTTTACATGTTTCAGCCTTGTGGCCTGCATGGCTGCATCCGTTGGGACAAGCTCAAATGGTTACATTTTCTCATTCAATTTTCTTAATAATACATTAATGTGGAATTTATATTTATAATAGAAATTACATAAAAAAGTTAACGATACTTTGAATCTGAATTACATATTGATTGCTTCAATCCCATAATTTTCTTTTGCAACCAATTGCTTGACTTATTAACTAATCTAATGATTTTCTCTAGCAATCAGTGTCTTGCCACCATATTAACCACATTCACCATGAGGGGAATCATTGTGCGGACATTTTGGCCAAGGAAGGAATTTCATAATCCAAATTCCCTTGTCTTGCATCCTAGTCCTTCTTGTATTTTGTACCAACTTTTAGCTAACGCTTGGGGTGTTGTACACCCTAGACTTTGTAATTCTTAGCTTTTAGTGAAATTCCGGTTTACCAAAAAACCAAAAAAAAAAAAAAAAAGGAAAAAGAAATGTATAGATAAAATTACCAATGTGCACAAGGAAGCAGAACTATTTACTATTAAAATTAGGAAGAAAGGGGAGGTAGAAAAATAAAGGAAGATTGACAATGTAATTGACGAGATTCAAGTAAGATCGACCCACTCTGATAATATGTAGAAATTTCTGATAAAGTGATAGAGAAAAGAGAAAGAGAAAACAAGATAGTTTACGTGGTTCGGCCTTGTGGTCCAAATCCGTGGAACCAGAGCCAAAAATGGCTACATTTTCTTGTTCACTTTTCTTGATAATACATTACAATAGAAACTATATTTATAATGCAGATTACACAAGAAGTCAGAATTTGAATTTGAATTCCATATTAATTGCTTCAAAGCCAAACCCACAATTTTTTTTCTAGCAATCTATACCTTGACGTATTCCTATGATTTTCTTTGACAATCAATGTCTTGATTTGGTCTTCAATGACATGAAAATTGAATTCTACTTTGCTAAATAGCTTGAACAGTTCCTTCTTTAGCAACTGCAAAAAGCATCAAATCTTTTGCAGAACACAAGCGAGATAGGGCTACTTTCTCACATCTAGGATGGAACCTTTGTTTCAGCCACCTTGCTCATCAGTTTTAAAATACTTGCATAGCTATGATAGAAAAAGATATGGTGACAATGGATCACCTTGCCTCAAGCCTCTTCTCCCTTTATATAGCCCACCAGAGAGAAATTAATGACAATTAGAAAATGGGGAGAGGTAATGCAAGCCTCAATCCATTCAAAAAATTTTGTGGGATGCCAACTTTAGTCAGAGTTTTGGGAAGAAACTTCCAATTTACTACGTCATAGGCCTTCCCTACTTTAATAGCACATTGACCAAGGTTCTTTATTATAATTCCTCACTAATTCCTGAGCTAGGACATTCTCAGCAATTCTCCTCCCAGGTATCAAGGCATTTTGTGTGGAAAATATCAATTTATCAAGACAACTCTTCAATTTATTGACTAATATATTTGTAATGCATATGTTTATTGTATTCCAACAAGAAATTGGTCTACATTCTGTCATATTAGAGGGCTCAGGGATCTCAAGAACTCAAAAGTAATTAAAGTAGCTTTTACCTCCCCAAGAAGCTTAGATGAAGAGAAAAAACTAATGAATGGCAGCAAGCACATCTCTCTGTACAATATTCCAAGCCTATTTGAAAAAATGAGCTGCATATCAATTGGGTACAAGAGATTTGTCTCCATTTAGTGAGAACACAGCATGCTTAATCTCTGCATCAGTGATTCTTTGTTCCATATTGGAATCTCATACTGCATACTCTGAGCAACGGCAATAGAGTTAACAAAACTAGTAAGGCAGTACCAAGCACTTTCTAAAAGATACAGATATCTAGATTGCAGATTTCTTGCATATCCTCAATTTGATTCCCTTGGTCATCAAAGAGGCATTTGATTGAATTCCTAGTGACTTTCACCATCCTATGAAAAAAAGCTTATGGTCCCCTAACCTTAGCCAATTGATCCCAGCTTTACAATTCAAAAAAGCCTCTCCAGCACCTAAATTTCTATGAATTCCCTCCAAAGTTTGACTGATTAAACTCCTCTGATATGACTTTCAAGAGCTTTAATCTCTTGCATAAGATGTACAGACTCCATAAATTTGATCTATCGACTGCCTGAGCACTCCTAAGGCAGGGAACAACATAATTTGATCTAATGATTTCTTCAAGGAGGTGGCAAGATAATTCTAACTAAGAATATATTAGGCATATATGTAAATACTTTACAGTATCTAAAAACACATTATTGAGAAGAAAGCAAGAAAAAAGTAATTCATCCATGAATTAAAACAAATTTTGATGAATCATGATAAGTATAATAGGGCATAACCATATTTATTAATGTATATCTGTGGAAGCAGTGATACCTACAGCATGCCCTATTGATGGGGGCAAAATATCATGTAGTTTTTCCATCATCCTCTGAAGTTTACTCAACTTGTTTACCTCACCTGTCTGCAACAAAAATCTTTCCAACATCCGAAATACTGCTTCACTTATATGCCTCCCCCTCTCCAATACTTGTTTGGAGCAGTCAAATGCTTCTTGCACCCTCCCCCGAGAGCACAATCCTGTCACAAGCAGATCCAATGCATGCCCATGAGGACAATATCCTTTTTCCACAAGGTAATTCCATAAATTCAAACCCAAATCAACCTGACTATTTTCACAGAAAATTTTCATTAACATCACTACTGTTCGTGTTTGGGGCACAAAATTTCTCTCAACCATCTTGTGGTATAGCTCACAAACACCCTCAATGCCATTTGACCTCATTGATCCAAAGAACATGATATGATAGGTCATACTGTCATACTTCATACGTTTCTCCTCCATTTCATCCAACAGAGCAACTGCAGAATGCAGATCTTTTGATCTAACAAGTGAGCTCAACAAAGCATTATAAACCCCAGTATCAGGGTGTAGGTTCCTCAAAGGAATTTCATCAAACAATTGCCGTGCCTTGGTTGTATTTCGGACAATTCCCGCTCCATGAATCAGAGTAGTAATTGTTTCCAACGTTGGCAAGCAATTCACCTGTTCCATTTCTTCAAGAAGTCTTAGACCATCACCAAAGCAACCTTTCTTACAATAAGCATCAATTCTGATATTATAAGTTATTCTATTTGGCTTAAAACCTCTTCGAACCATTTCATGATAAAACAGTTCTACTGCAGTAACATTGCCTGACTCCTTGAACCCCAAGAGCAAGATATTCATGGTCTTGGTGTTAGGTGGAAATCGAGAATGCATCTTTAGGAACACTGAGTGTGCCTCCTTCATCTGCCTCTGTGTGCAGTATGCTTGAAGTAATACATTGAACTCATCGGTACCAAACTTCCTCCCAGCAAATATATCATTCTCCATTTTTTGAAATGCCTCCAGGGTATCTTCAAAAGATTGGAACTTTGCAATTTTTGACAACATTATACTCATAGACTTAAGGGTGAGCAAGGAAGGATGTTTTTGATGGATTTCTTCCATCAGTTCCCAAGCTTTATCAAAATACCGCATCCGCGTAAGGATGTGGAGTGTCTTTTCAAAAGCATCTGGACTTGGACAGAACTGTGAATGATGGAGGTAAAATTTGAAGAATTCAAGTGCTTTGAGACCATTGGAGTGGGCTGCAAAGAGGCGTCCAAGAACATTCTCCACAAAGTTGTTGGAAAGTATAGGTGGAGGTGTGTACTGAAGAAGGGTAGGTTGAAGTGGTTGATCAGGAAATGGATGATCATTAATAATTCTGATAATCTTGTTGATTTCACTATTGGTTTCTGAAGATAGATTTGACTGGTTGGATGATTTAAAAGCAACAGTGAGCAAAGAGGCAAGCTTCCGAGACAACTGGGTATGGTTGGATCTCTTTTGTCTTATCCAAAGGGTCATTCTCTCTTTCTAGAGAGTAAACACAGTGAGTGCAACTCTGCAGACACTTCTATACTCGGTGGCAATGCTTCATTGATCTCAATACCCTTGACATTCAAAGCAAGCCAAGAGTTAGATATAGACATAATACTGGAAATATCCAAAGCAAACAAGAATTAGACATCAATTCTACAACACTAAACTTGTAACCCATTTATTTTATTTAGGTATCATCAATTCTAGTAAGATAATCATTTGAATACCTACCAAACAAACCCTTTTCCTTTTGGGGGGGAAAAACCTTACATAAGGCTTAATGGATTGAGAAAGCTGTTGTAATACATTGCAATAGTTCACAGAAGTACATATTCATGTGATATTCCTGGCACTCAAATATGATGGATTAGAAAAATTAACGTGCTCAGTTGATAGAGAGAGAAGGAAAAAAGGAGCAAGTTTGCTAATGCACAACTGCATGCTCTACCAAACATGACAGACTCTGACCAAAGAAAAAAAAAACACATCTGACATATCCTTTGCACCCTCCTATATATATATATATATATTATAGTTTTATTGAAAAGAAAATGCATTCACGTTCACGATGGTGACCACAGAATTCAAAAGATTACAAAGCAAAGCTAACAGAAGTGTAAAACTCAAAAACAAACGTAGAATTAGTAAAACCCCAAACTCAAACAAGGTACACAGCAATAGGGATTTGAATTGATCAAGGGATCTCTCAATATATCCCTATGTGCAAGAACTGCACTCCTTCCACACGAACCACATCAAACATGATGGCACTAAATTCCAAACTACTGAAGAGTGCTTCCAAACCAATTCCCTCCACCCAAATAATAGGCTGAACTCCAAGCTTAGAAGAAAAAAAAAACATCACACCACAACGCAAAGCAACATCACAACGAAGCAATAAGCCAATATGAGTGTATCACAATTTCTCCACTAAGCAATAATCCCCACATTTCCGGCATATTACTAAATATTCCTGCCATGTGCAAATGGAATATGAGGCTCATACATCAACGATTTATTTCTCTCTTTAGTAGATGGGTAATTTGTTCAAAAGAAAAAAAAAAAATCGTATGGACAAAATTACTCTATTATAGTATCCAAATAAGACCTAAAAACTGTGAAGAATTCAAACACGAGACAGTGTAGTGTAGTAATTACCAGTGACGTTGAGCACAAACTTGGCAATTAAGAAGAGCTCCACTTGGATGGAGTTTGGTGTGGAAGAGAGATGGAATGAAGTCAGAAAAGGAGGGGGGGGGGTGTAAATTTAGAAATTATGAGAGAGAAAAAGTGACACATAGAATAAAGAAACATATAGAAACACTTGACAGCACAAAATAATTCTGCCCATTGGAGAGAGAGAGAATAGAGACATGAGTTTGTGATTTAGCAGAGAGCGATGGATGAATCGATGGAAGTTGGGCGAGTAAAGCGACAGAGATGAGTATTGCTTTGTGAGGGAAAGAAGTGAAGAAAAGGCTATTGATCAATTGTTGTGAGAGGAGAAGAGACGATGGAGAGAGGTTGGAAAGAGCTGTGTTTGTGTTTCTGTAGTTGTGTAGAATTCTGTGAATGATTCCCCTTTGGACCAAAATGTCCTTTTTTTTCAAAGGAAATAAAAAAAAGGATCATTGTCCCCAAGTAATCAGTTTAGGGTAGGTTATTAGTACCACCAAGATTATTTGCATAATGGCAATATCTTCCAAAAAAATTTAAAATGTCCAAAACTACAAATTTTCCTTGGCAACTACTTTATATTTCCGCTTTTTTTCATTTTTCATTTTCATTATACAAAGATGTAGGGATCACTAACTTCATCTCCTCAAGAGTCAAAATCATTAGCTTTAATAGCCAAGAGCCTTTTGTAGCTCAGAGGCATTGCTTAATCTCCTTTATAAGGAGAACCCGGGTTCAATTTTCCCCTCCCCACTTGTTGTAAGTTGTAACAAATGATTATCAAAAAAGAAATCATTAGCTTGAATAGCCAAGAGAGCCTTGTAACTTAGTGACATTGCCTTGTCTCCTTTATAAGGATTCAAATATCTCCTCTCCCACATGTTGTAACAATTGAAATATCCACACAGCAAAGAAAAAAAAATGATTGGCTTAAATAGTCAAAATTGAAGGCACACAACAACACAATACAACTGAATTAACTAAAAACAACACTATATCAGAAGTGGAAGAAGCTATGACACACAATGATGAAGTGGGTCTAGAACAAAGAAGCTCATATGATAGATAGGAACCAGTTTCTTTGAGTTTGGATATATCCAAATTAACCATTCCAAGCCCCAACACACAAAAAAAAAAATATATATATATATATAAAGAAAGAAAACGAGGCAAAATGAAATGTAGAAGCAGAAGCAAGGGCCGATTCAAAAATAAATAAATGTAAAGGGCTTGGAAGTAGACATACGGACCTTAGAAAACTGGAGCCTTGCAACGAGAATATATAGAGGTAGAGCAAAGACCCACCGTAGGTATCCGGCGCGGTGGTCGGCGGCGATCTGGGCAAACCGAAGACTGCCGGTGCGGCGAGCGGTGGCTAATTTGCACTGTATTAGGGAATAGGGATGACAATTTTTTCCCGCCCCGCAAAGGCAGTGAGGCGAGGATGGGGCAAAATTTTAGCCTCGCACCACAGGGCGGGGCGGGGATGGGTTTAGACTTTTTAGACCCACCCCGCCCCGCCCCTCCTCGTCCCCGCCCCACCCCGCATTACTAAGGGTTATAATTGTAACTTTTTCATACCCTAAAATCCTATTATTTAAACAAACATATTAATATTAACATATTTTATTCTACTTAATGTGATTCTCTGTCTTTATTTTGTTATGTGTTATAATATGAGATTTTTATTTTATTTTTATGATTGTCTTGTTAAACACTTGGATATATTATTCAATTTGTTCTAAAAATTGATTTGATTTGATAGGATAAATTTTTAATTTCAAGTATATTTTTATTAATGAAATAAGTTTTATTAAAAAAATTGTACTAGTTGTAGGGCAAATTAACAAAAAGTAGAGTTTTACGGGGCGGGGCGGAGCTTTGTGGGGCCCCAAGGGGTGGGGATGGGGTGAGAAAGTATTTCCCGTCATGCGGGGCGGGGCAGGGATGGGGCAAGACAAAACCATACAGGGCGAGGACAAAGACCCCATCATTCGGTTCCGCCCCGCCCCATTGCCATCCCTACACTGTATATATATATACACACAATATAATTTAACATATACTGTATCATATATCAGTGTATATACTTTTATGTTTCAGCAAAGAGAGAAGAAAACTTAAACAAGGCACGAAAGCAGCAATAGAAGAAGAAGAAAATGGCGTTGTGGGTGGGCTAAAGATAAATGTTAGATTTGTAATATATATATATATATATATATATATATATATATAAAATCTAGTACTAAAACGACGTCGTTTTAGTAGTAGATATTTAATTTTGATATCAGTTATAAACCGACGTCGTTTTACTATCAGATTTAAAAATAAAAAATAAAATACTAATTTTAAATCCTCCTAAGGGATGGCCATACCCATTGGGTAATGGATATCCAACCCTACCCGATCCAAATATTTCGGGTAATACCCGGTTCTTAATAGGTAGAGCTCAACCGGGTAGGGTATGGATATTACCCGAATTTTTCGGGTCCCCATACCCTACCCGAAAAAAAAAAAAAAAAAAAAAAAAAAAAAACCTAAACTCTCTCACCGTAACTTAGTCTCACACACTCTCTCTCTACCTCTCCAGTCCTCACTGTCACTCTCTCTCTCTCAGAGCTCTCCAGTCTCCGCCTCTCCTCACCGTCACTCTCTCCAGTCTCCGCCTCTCCTCGCCGTCGTTTCCGCCCCTACCTTCCTCCAAATCGCCGATCGCGTTTACAACCACCTCCACGGTATCTATCTCTCTCTCTTATAGTCTTTGTTTGGTTGCTCAGAAAATTTTGAATTCTAATTTTACTTTTTGGATGTCATATGATTGACTGAGGTGGTGCTAACTTTTGGTTTGGTTGGTCAGAATTGTGAGGGAACATTTTCATACCCATTGGTTTTCCCTCTTTTGCTAGTTTGGCTTCAAAAGAAAATTCTTTTCTGTGGTTATCTGGGTTTGACGTTTTGGGAGGATTTTGTTGATAATTAGCTTTTGTTTCCTTTTCTAGACTGAATTTGTCAACTGGTGAGTTTTTTGTTCTTTGCATGTTGTTTACTTGTGTTGTCTTGTTGAATTTGTTGTCTGGGTGTGTGTTAGATTTTGATTTTAGAGTTTGAATTCAGCTGGGTATGTGTCAAATTTGGTTTTTGATTGAATTTTATCAACTGGGTATGTGTTAGATTTGGTGTTTGATTGCATTAAGGTGTTTGATTCTATATGGGGATATGTCTATTTATAGAGAGGAGTGTAAATGCTATGATTAGTTCAGCCATCATCTCCTCATCCACACAGAAGCTTGAAATGACCACATATTTTAAGTGGTAATCTTCAACCCGTGTGCTTTGTTAGTGTTAGTGAGGAGGAACCCAGCTTTTTTATATTTCTTTCACAATTATTGGTGCAAGATCCCCTAATGCACTTATTTAAAAATTTCTGCATTAACTCTTTCTATTTCTTCGCAATGAAGCCACAAAATTAAAGTAGCATAATAGCTTAACATGGTTTACCAAAAAAAAAAAAAAATAATAGCTTAACATGGGTTAATTAATCTAGTGCCCAAAAAGTAAGTCATTACTCGTATTGGCATGGAAACTTTAAGAGGAAGAAGGCATGAATTATCTTTTCCTCCTGTGGTCCTAAATTTTTTCAAACAGTAAAATGGTTTAATAGCAGGCTCCTTCCATTAATGTTGTATAATTTTTTATTTATTTATTGAATGTTGTATCATAATCACTATTCTCAATCACATTATGTTGTATCATAATTACTTTTTTTAACTAATCTTTCTCAAAAGATCCGATTTCTTGCAGTGTAATTGTTGAAGCTCTAAAGGTGGATAGTCTGCAGAAACTTTGTTCATCATTGGAGCCTATTCTCCGGAGAGTTGTAAGATAATTTTTCTTATGAATTTTGCTGTTTTCCATGAAGATTTAGGATAGTTGCTTTTTCATGGGGCTTAAAGACATTGGTTTTTGGAAACTATGTCTTACTAATGTCAATTTTGTCTCTCTAGCATTTGATGGTCCAGTTTCTTATTCAAAATTATAAACTAGCTGAAAATGTGTCGGTTGTGTGGTCTTTGTGCTTCCAACATGTTTAGAACTCCTTCGAAGGATTGAAGAAGTGTCTCTGCTGTTTGGTTGGAGTGTTGGACATGCTAAGTGAAATTCTTGTATGTTGATTTATAATTTTGGACAGCTAGGGAATTTCATTAACATAGAGCCCTTGGAATAGTATAACAACAAGATTTTCTCTTGCTGAGCAGCAAAAATGGCCTTGGCTTCTTCTGTAAAAGTGGTTCTAGGCTCAATTGCTTTTGCAATCTTCTGGGTATTGGCAGTTTTCCCAGCTGTTCCTTTTCTACCAGTTGGGAGGACTGAATATGATGCAATTGATCTTCAAATCCTTGGTCTTCTCTTTGGGACCATGGTTGTCAGTGTATATGGTTGTCAGTGAACATGATGATACAATGAAGGAGCTATTTGTCAACTCAAAGTTATAAACTTCTTACGCTTTCTTTTCTTATTTGCAATCTTTATGTTTTGATATATGAATGTGTTATGAAAGTTTAGATATGGTATGACTCTATTATGATATATAAATGAAACTTTCTTGGTTTCCATTTATCACATTTTTTTTATTGATTAGTTTTTTCTTTTTTAAGATTGGTTAGTTTTTATGTTATAATGTTTTGAATAAAAAAAAAAAATTAAATGGGTTTCGGGTTCGGGTAGGGTATGGATATCCATGGATAATATGTTCGGGTAAGATTCGGGTATGGATATTATCGGGTATTGATAATCGGGTATCCATGGGTAAAATTTTCGGGTCGGGTATGGGTATACCCGATCCATACCCGATCCATGGCCATCCCTACTCCTAATCCAAGGCTAATTAATTTGTTACCCGGCCACCTCTCTCCTTCTCTCTCTCTCTCTCTCTCTCTCTCTCTCGCATTTCTTTCACTGTTTCCACTCTCCTTTTTGTCAGAAGAGTTTGTAGAGCCTACAACTCCAACTCCAACTCCAACTCCGTAGCAGTTGTGCTGTCCGCCGCGACTCGACTCGACTCTCCCATTGCAATCCAGTATGTAACTATTTGCCCTTTTCTTTGTTTTCTTTTCATTAGTAATCTGAACTTCTTTTTTAGAGACAATCTTTTATTATTTCAATCAATCACACTCTCAAATCAATGTATTTTTGTGTGTAACATACTAACATGTTTACTATGATATTTGATTCTTCTTGTGTTTGTTGAATTTTGGAAAGCTTTTTCTTTATGTGTTAGGAGGGAGGGAGAGAATAATGGGTGAGTGACCAATATCCTTTATGCGTTCGAACTTGGAAATTAAATAAATAATAATTATTTTGCAGTGACCAAATCAGAAGAGAGATCACGGCGACAAATCCGCAAAGAAGCTCGGTTGGAAAAGAAAGCTCAGATACATGAAGCTCGCCTCCAACATCAGGTCTAACTATATCTATATATATTGTTTTGTTTTTATAGTTATGGACTCAGATTAAATTTATTTATTCATTTTTTTGTTTTTATTTTTTGTTCTTATAGAAAGCTCTAAAGCTTAAGAAAATGTCCAAAAATGTGAATAAATCTTCTGGTAAGATTAAGAAGAATGTAAAAAAGAAAGAATTTTTGGCACCAAATGGAAACTCTGAGTCTGAGAGTGGGAGTCAGAGTTTGGAGAAGAAGAAATCTAATTCTAACATCCTGCCAAAGGAAGTTGAAGTTGAGGAGGAGGATAAGCCGCTGCTGAAAAGAAAAAAGGGGTCTAAAGGAATATTGAAAAAAAAGACTAAGTTTGAGGAGTATCTTGAAATGGGCATGCACAATTCTACTCATTTATTAGCAGAAGAGGACTTGGAAATGGAAAGGAAACTTGCCAAGAAACTCAAGGTCAAGGATGGTGGAAAATTAAGGGGAGAGGATGATGGTATCAATTTCTTGTTCGATTCTTCTGGGGAAGAAGAAGAAGAAGAAGAACAACTCCAACAGTATTTCGGAAAGAGATCTGAAACTAAGAAACAGAAGAAGAAGAAGAATAAGAGCATTTCATTGAATCAAGAAGATCACTCTAGTGTTGAAACTTCTTCTGAACCAGTGGAAACATGTGACGTACACATTTTGGAAGAAGTTCCCAATGAGGATGTGGCTTCTTCAAGGAAGAAGCGTAAGAAAAGAAAGTTGTCGGAGCAAGAACAAGAAGGTGACATGGTGGTTGATACAGCTGTTGTTACATCCAAGCCGATCCAGTCTTTTGCTGCCAAAGAAGTTCCCGCTAATGCACCTGCAGGGAAGGGCAATGGAAAATATATTGCTCCTCATTTGAGAACCCGTGCAGGAAATGAGTCAGAAGAGCATATCCAAACACGTAGACGTGTACGTGGTATGAAATCTATGCTTCCTAAGTTTATTAAGCTCAGTTTCTATTTTCTCTCTAAATTTCTGATCTTTATACCTTTGTTCCAGGTCTTCTGAACAGGTTATCTGAATCAAATGTGGAATCAATAACGAAGGAAATATCCAATATTCTTCATGTATGCCATTCTTCATATAACTTATTGATTTTATATATTCTGTCTAAATTTTCCCCCATGATGTGTTCTGTATATTCCCAGACCATGGCAAATGGGAATAACAAAAGGAAAATCATATGAACTGCAACTCTTATGACAATAGACTAATTTGTTATGAATAGGTGGTAAACAGTCGAGGTGGGGTTAGCTCTGGGTTCTAATTTAACCAACAAAAATTGGAAGACTGATATCTAGGTCAAAAGGGTTTACATTTTAAACATTTCTGACATCATTTTGTCCAATTTTTTTACCCTTGACTTATAAAAAAAAAATTGATCCTTGAGAACTGTCATTGGAAGTTACAGTCTGCAGTTGCTTTACTGTCACTTATTTAATATTTCAGCACCTTGAAACTTACTATTGAACTATTATCTTGTCAATTTTTATCATAGTGTTCACCTTGTTTCAACCATCTGCAGTCTATTACTCGTGGTGCTGCTTCTCAAATTTTCAGTGAGGAGGTTTTGGCATCTTGTTCTGGAGGTCCTCGTGGCAATGAACAGTTAAGGGTTTATTTATTCTCTTTTGATTCTTTTTATTTACTTACTCAAAATCAAAATTTTATTAATTAATTTTTTTGATTTTGTTACTTAAAAATTGTTCATCTGTGTTGGGAATGAATCTATTCAACAGTGCTTTGCTTTGCATGCAAATGTGCTCCTCATTAATTTTCTTTCCACCTGACCTTTAATTGAAATTTTACTACTCTGGTTTAGTAGGTCTTCAAGTCCTCAAAATTGTAATAAACAAATAATTAGAGAGAGAGAGAAAGAAGGTTGTGTAGGTGGAAGATGGAGCTTGGTAAGTGGTTATGGCACTTTGGGAAGGAAGTTCACAGGTTATGGCATCAGGTTATAGCAACCAAATACGGAGTGGGTAGTGGGGGCTGGTGTACTAGGGATGTTCGAGGGACTCATGATTGTGGAATTTGGAAGAATATTAGAGTAGGAGATGAGAGTTTCTTTAGATAGGTGGAGTACGTTGTGGGGGAAGCCCATTGTATTCGTTTTTGATACAACCCTTGGAGTGGGCCTGTACCTCTAAAGGATATCTATCCGAATCTTTTTGCTTACTTTGTGTCTAAAGAAGCTTGGATTTTTGATTTGGTTGTTTCTACTTTAGAAGGGGGTAATAGGCGTTGGAATTTACAATTCCGTCGAGCTTTTCTTGACAAGGAGATAGAGGGAGTATGTTCTTTGTTTGAGCATCTTTACTCCAATATGCCAAGGGGCGAGGGAAATGATACATTGACTTGGAAGTTGTATCAATCTGGTGTTTTTGATGTTCATTCTTATTATAATTTTTTGACTGTTCTGGATGGTTCTTCTTCTATCTCTTTCCCTTGGAAGAGCATTTGGAGTATAAAGGTACCTAAAAGGGTTTCTTTCTTTTTATGGACAACAGCTAGGAGTAGTATTCTTACCATTGATAATTTTGTTCAAAGACGTCTACCTCTAGTTAATTGGTGTTGCATGTACCGCTGTGATGAGGAAACTGCAAATCACCTTCTACTCCATTGTAAGTTTGCTTATGTTTTGTGGAGTGAAGTTCTTTTGATATTTGGGATCTAGTGGGTGATGCCGAAGAGAATAGCCTCTCTTCTTTTTGGTTGGTGGAATTGGCTGGGGAAGCATTCTTCTAATATTTGGAATATGGTTCTAGCTTGTCTTATGTGTTTAATTTGGCGGGAACGGAATAATCGAACTTTTGAAGATATTGTGAGAACTGCAAAACTTTTGAAGCTTATACTAGTTGGGACTTTATTTTAGTAGGCTAGAATTTGGGGTTTTACATAATGTATTTCCATTTCTGATTTTCTCCTTTTTGTTCGTATCTCTTATCGAGTTGCTTGTATCAGTTACAAAGTGTTCACCATTGTGAACATGATGTCTTTTTTATGCAATAAATCTTTGATTAATTATCAAAAAAAAAAAGTTGGAAGATGGAGGAAGACTGAATTAGAAAATTTATAGGCACAACAAGAAAAAGAGGTTGATAATATGGAATTCACACACAACCATAAGCTAGATAAAGGGGAGCTATGCTCAACTGCAATGATAATGATCCTAATAAACAATTCAAATGGCATAGTCTAGACCCTCACTTCTAGAACTATATAGGCATGACACCAACAACCCTCCTGATTGCTTCATTGGAATCCATCCTTCATTCGAGCAGTGTATGATTAGGAGTTGTAATCCTTGGATTCCTTTTTGAAGAACTTGTACTTGGTTAAGATACATTGGTTTCAAGAGGATTGGATGACTTGGATTTTATGTAAGGCTCAGTATTTCACAATTAGAACTTAGTATAGAACTTTGAGGATAGGAGGGGATCAGTCTTTCCCTTGGTGAATTGTATGGTGAGTAAAATCTTCTCTGATATATATATATATATATTTATGTGGGTAACAGTGAAGGGCAGGCTATTAACAACTGACAACTTACAGAAACGAGGTTTTGTTATTCCCATCTGGTGTAGCATGTGTAAGTCTGATGAGTAGACAGTTGATCATCTATTTCTACATTGTAGTGTAGCTAGAGTGTTATGGGATTCACCATTTTGTCTTCTTGGCATGAATTGGGTGATGCCTAGGTGGGTGTCCAACCTATTTCTAAGTTGGGCTGGTCTTCCTGTTAAAAAGAACTAGTTGAAAATACAGAGTGCGATTCTGTCTTGTGTGATGTGGACTTTTTGGAGAGAGGATTTTTTGCATTTTGAAGAACGCTCAGTACTTCAGTTTAAGTCACAGATGGTGGGCACTTTATTTGAATGGGATCATGCTGCTTTGCACTCCTCTACCTTTGCATCAGGTCTTTTGTCATTTCTGGATAGTTTGTATCTTGGTTTGCATGTTCTTTCATCTTTTCTTTTTCTGTTTAGTGTTTAAGAGTATACTCCTTGTGTACTTGGGCCTGGTCCCATTTTCTTTCTAATGAACTACTTATTTACTGATTTAAAAAAATCCATTTATTGTGTAGACACTTTTCAACACAAATTCAACTTCAAAAATAATCAAACACACAACTTTCAATGCTAACACAACTCATTAGACACAAATTATCTCTCTACATAAATTCAATTTTATTTTCAAGACAAGATCAACTTGACCAAAGCCATGTTCCGAAGCAAGCAACCCTTTGACTTCTGAAGCTATCATAACAACAATGGTTCAAATAGTGATGTTACCTGTTAGCTGTTAGATAACTTTGGTACTGGTATGATATCACCTATTGGTAACACATTATTCACTGCATTGACCTGTTTGATGTTACCCTTAAAAGATTGGCTCATATGACAAAAACCTAGTCAACATTGAGCCCCCATGGCACTGCATCAGAGGGCTTAGAGTTTCAATTTATCTTCTTGATTTTCATGTTGAGAGTTGGGAAAAGCTACCAGAGGTGATGGTAGCAGTGGCGTGGCAGTAGTGGTGGTGTGGGCTGTGGTGGTGGTGGCAGAAGCACAAAGGAATGGAGAGGGGTGAGGGCACAAGGGAATGACAAGATATTTTCCGCTTTGCTTAAAGGGAAATCATTTTCGGCCTCTATGGAGTTATTTCATTGGCTTTTGAAAGTGTTTTCTGTGGACCAAAATTTTCTACCACACCATTGGCCAGAAAATGTGGAAAACATTGTTAGGAGAATATTTTCAATTGAAATGAACAGAATGTAAAAGTTTAAACTGCTCTTGGCCTGCAATTATATCTTAGCTAAGCTGTGTCAGCTATTTTTGGTTTTCTTAAATTTCTTTCTTTGTTTTGTTGATTTGGCAATAGCTTTTTATAATAAAAAAAAAATGTTTCTGTTTTTTTTTTTTTGGTTGATAAAATGATAATCTGTTTCTATTCGTAATTGTCTATATGCCGTTGCCTCTAAATTATATTTCAAAACTGTAGTTAATAATTGTCTTTTTTGAGAAGCTTGTGAGCTTCATTAGTTGAAAGACTTGGATTGCATATGCATCAATTAATTTTGCAGGATGAAGGTCTCTTTGCAAATCAAAAAGTCTCTCTCTTAAGGCCCAGTGAAATATTCTGATCCAAAACTTGTATAATTAATGGCACAAGATGGAATTTCATATTCCATTTTGCTGCAATTGTCATGTGGATGGAAAATATTTTCACTATGGTTATTAATCAAGTTCTATTAGTCCATAGGTAAATATAAAATTGGGTCCTTATCATTGTTTCTCCTTCTTATAATTATCTTAATAGTTGCTTGTGTGCTCTTTGTGTAGGTATGCTGCTGTTTTTGGTGCTTTTGTTGCTGGGATGGCATGTTTATTTGGAAATGAATTTAGTGCAAAGCTTATGGCTTCCCTTGCTAAATGTTTTGAGGTACACCTTATACTCAGAAATTTATTAGATCTTTATTATAGCAGGTTTTATGTTTGGATTCTCAAGATTAATTACTTGAGAAATTTTTGGCTTTAGGTGGCAAAAGCCTTTGCTAAGATTTTAGTAACTGTACTGAAATATCTGTTTTTGTACCCAGGATGAGTACCACAAAGAAGACAATCTTTCTTTGCGAAATATTACTCTTTTGCTCTCCTATTTATACATTTTTGGAGTTTGCTCAAGGTAGGTAACTTGTGTTTTCCTTGACGCTTTGTAGAAATATATTATAGTGAGAAGTAAAATAATTTTTCAAGAACTAAAAGCATATATCATACACTAGTTAAAGTGGGTTACTGGATGAGACAATAATTTTCTGGGCAGCCAAATTTCTGCTCATTAAAACTTTCTAGTACATATCAAGATACATGCTTTGTCAAGAATGGAGGGATGAACCATGAACATTTGCAAGTGCAATGTTCTTATGATAATGTGAACATCAGTTGCTTTACATTCATTAAAATTACTAGGTTATGGTAAGACGTGGTTGTGTATTCCATGACAGTGATTCTGAAATTGCTTCATTTTACTGAAACAGAACGGAAGGAATTGGAAATTATTTTGCTTTTCTGTTATAATGTAGCACTACACTTTAGGATGATGTGGCATGATGTAACCAAGGAGTTCTACCTCATATGAAACTTTCTTATCGCATAAGAATAGATGGAAGGTGAGGCCGTGAATTCAAAAATCACTAAGCGCGTGTGTAATGTAAAACGAAAAAGAAAAAGTCATGCTCAGTGAATCCATAATACCTAGGTTGCATTAATTAACCATTTTTTTTAGATGATGTGGCATGATGTATCCATGCAGTGAATCCATAATACAAGCAATCTTTGTACAAAGCAGTAGCTGCTTGATGAGTGTATATTTCTTTGCACAGTTCACTGACATCTGTTTCAATTAGTGTCTTTTAATTCTCTCATTGTACATAATGGCTCTATCTAATAGCTATACTTCTGATGATGCTTCCCAGTGATTTGATATATGATTTTCTGTTAACGTTGAGCAAGCGGTTAACAGAGATTGATGTCTCTGTCATCTTGACAACTTTACAATGTAAGCCTCTTTAAAATTTGGTATTTGTTTTTAGCATATGTGGTTTTTATGGCGTTTATAGATTCTTGTCAGAATTCTTCCAACTTTAAGCTTTTAAATATCAATGGAGATCCACTTTTTCACCAAAGCTTCCATATCAAACCAATATATATCATTTCTGTATTAGTATTGGTATTAAATATATTCCATAACCAGTTCATTTTTCTAAGTTTATTAGTGGCTTGATGTTACTGTTCTAGCTTTTTTATAGTATCATGTTAGTGCTGGCAAGTCATATCTAATGTGAACCGTGGTTAACTATATAGGCTGTGGCATGAAAATAAGGGCTGATGATCCTGCTGCCATGAAAAATTTTATTCTCAATGTTCAGAATAGGGTCAATGAGTTGAAGGTCTCCTCTGGAGATGGCCAGGAAAATATAATTAGCAAAAGGGTAACCTTATGTAACTTTAAGTTTTATTTTGAAAAGGGTTCTTTTTGTTATTTCTTTTTCTTTTTGCATATAATTCATTAATTTTTGCAGATGGAATTTATGCTTGAAACCATTTGTGACATCAAGAACAACAAGAAAAGAGTTAAAGAGGATCCTGCTCATCACACACGGATAAAGAAGTGGCTGCAAAAGGTCTTGCTAGTTTATTTGTTCATTCTTATAACATTTTGTTCATCATGGTGACATGGTCTTTTTCTTTTTATAATTTTCTATCACTTTGTTTTATTTTATTTTGCCAAGAGCCTTTTAGTTCAATTAGCACCTCGTGGTGTTTTGAGCAAAGACGTCTGGGTTCAAATCCCCCCTTCCCCATTATAACTATTAAATATATCATTTTTTTTTTGGGGGGTGGGGGGGGGGGGGGGGTTGATTTTTAAGGGGTTGGTATGTTTGATTTGGCTGGAATTTCATTATATCAATAGGAAGAGATGTTACCAGTAACTAGGTTAGCGTCACTGTGGAGTGTCTACAACTAACAAGAGCAAGGTTGGGGAGGCTTTTTTGTATAGTTAATCTTGCCTCTTATCTTCAAGTTTCTTTGCACTGTTAATGTGTCTATATCTGTATGAATGGTTTTTATTTTTATTTTTTTTTAATAATTGGGGAAATTACACTTTACTCTCTTAAACTATACCCCTTTTACACTTAACCCCCCTAAATTACGACAATGCACACTTAAACTCCCTAAACTATCACCCGCATAACACTTGCCCTCCTAACCTATAAGAGTGCACACTTACCCCCTAAACTTTTAACAATGTAACACTTTGCACCCCATCCAATGGATTATAGTTTAGGGAAGTAAGTGTGCATTCTCATTGTTTAGGGTAAGTGTAAAAGGAGTATAGTTTAAGGGGTAAAGTGTGCTTTCTCATAGTTTAGGAGGGTAAGTGTAAAGGGGGGTATAATTTAGGAGGGTAAGTGTACATTCTTATAGTTTAGGGGGTAAGTTTAAAAGGGAAATAGTTTAGGTGAGTAAAGTGTAAATTTTTTTGGTTGTGTAGTTAATGTTGCCTCTTACTATCAAGTTTCTTTGCACTAGTAATGTTATTTTATTTGGGTGTCTTTCAGAACTAATTTTGGAGTCATGAAAACTTAAGACTCATGTGTACGTTTGTTTTTTAGTTTTAAAAATCTGACTGTACTGGCTGGTCGGATCAAGTTAACTGAGAACTGGCCTCCAGTCCCCTTTTTAAAACCCAAAAACCCAGAAATCTCCTCTTTTTTTTTTTTTTATTTCCTTCTGTGAACTGTCTGAACTGCAGTCAAACTGCTTGGTTTGCTAAACCGGGCACAGGTTTGCCAGTTTTCTTCCCTGTAATTTCACTAAAAATGGATGGCAGTCGATCTCCATTGGTAGTTGCCGGAAGCCTAAGCCATTTTTTGCTCATCGCTGGAAGCTCCACCATTACTAGATTTCATCTTTTAATTTTGGTTAGAAGGGCTGATCTCAGCTAGGAAGCACTTGCATGGATACCGTATGGTGACATGGCAATTTTTGAAAAACTAGGACATAGGTATGGCGGGGGTGCATTTATTAATTAATTAATTATATATGTATCTGTATACATATATATATATATATATATAAATTTCAAAGCTTACAAAATTTGTTTTATAACAAAAATATTATTTGTTTTAAAATAATTGTTAAAAATTATTTTAAGCCCATAAGTGTGTGTGCGCGCGCGCACGTCTATTATCTATCTAAGTAATGAAAAAAAAATTGTAAAAGGATATAATTACTTGGCTTGATGGGATTTTAACTCATAAAAGACAAATTTAAAAAGAAGCTATTCACGTGTGGGTTGGTGGAGAAGATAAATGCAAAATAAAGATAAACACACACATGGACAAACCAAGTGAAAAGGGCAAAAGGGGAAATCCTTGAGGAAAATAGATTTGAACTAAGCGAGAAGAAGAGATCGAATGAGAGGAGGAAGAAGAGGGAGGAGATCACCTGAGAGGAGGAAGAAGAAGACAAGGGAGGAGATCATGAGAGAAGAGGGAGGGAGGAGATCAATCGGCGTGAGAGGTGTGTTTCAGGTTTTCATTTGTTTTTTTTTTTTTTTTTTTGGCCGAGACCGTGTTGCATCCAGCCACGTCCCTCATTTTTTTCAAAAAAAAAAAAAAAGGGCTGGGACATGTGTGCAGCTGTGTCGGACACGAGCTTGGCAATCCAAATGCCATGTTTGTGCTTTCTAGGATCTTAGTGATTTGTTTGTTTGGGGAAGAGAGATTTTTGAGAGGGGAGAGACACAGAGTGACTCAGTGAAAGAGAGATTAGGGTATTTGTTATGATATGTTTCTTTGGGAAAGTTAACTGAGAGGTAAAGAAGGGGGGGGGGGGGGGTGTTGTGGGGGAGACATGAGTCATGACTTTTACTATTCTTTTCAGTCTTATTTTGTATAATTATATTAGTATTTTGAATTTTTTGTATTATCATGTTGTGCAAATATTTTAAAATATTTTAATAATAAGAGAATATATATTTAATCTTTGTAATAAATTATGAAAATATCATCTTGTCTTTAATTAAGATATAATTTAAACCTCTTTATTAAATATTATTTTAGTTAAGATTGCTGAATTTTGAACATTTAACTTATTTATTTTCATATTAATTTATTACTAAAATATACTTTACGTTATTACGGTTTGAACTTCGGTTGAACCCTAATCTGGCCTTAAAACCTTGAAGCCATGTTCTTTCTAGTTCTTTTGGCAATTAGGTTTTTAAAACCTTGTTTTGTTGTCAAAGTCATAGTACTTGGTAAATGACTTGGTGCACTAGAGCTTGTAGTAGGGCTCATGGTTGTGGGTTATGGCGGAGTATTAGTGAAGGGTGGGAAACTTTCGCTAAGCATTTCTCTTTTGTGGTAGGGGATGGTTCTCGTATTCTTTTTTGGCATGATAAGTGGACTAAGGATGTTCCTCTCAAATTTCTTTATCCTCAGCTATTTTTGTGTTCAGCTAATAAGGAGGCTTGTACTTCTGAGGTGTTAAGCCCTTTAGTGGATGATAATGACAGAGTGTGAAGTTTAAGATTTCAGAGGGAATTCAATGATTTGGCTTCCTACTCCTTTCTTCATTTCATCCAAACCTGAATTCCTAGGGGTGGAGGGTGTGACAGACTTTGTTGGGATCTTAATGACAGTGGGAAGTTTAATACTCGGTCCTTTTATCATAAGATTCAAAATGCAACTCCTTCCACTTTCCCTTGGAAGGGAATTTGGAAAGTTAAGGTTCCTAAAAGGGTGGCTTTCTTTATGTGGACAGCAGCCCATGGTCAGATTCTAACTTTGGATAATCTTACGCTTCGTGGTTGCCCTTTGGTGAATCATTGTTGTTTGTGCTGTAGTAACGCGGAATCTGTGGATCACCTTTTACTTTTTTTTCCGATAGCTCATTCTCTGTGGATGTATATGCTTCGGTTGTTTGGGATCGAATGGGTCATGCCAAGTTCAATTGTGGACTTATTATTTTGCTGGTATCATTGGCTTGGGAAGCATAGCTCTGATATTTGGGATTTGGTTCCAGGTTGTTTAATGTGGACTATTTGGACTGAACGGAATCGGCAGACTTTTGAGGATGAGGGGAAAATTGTGGTTCGGTTATTTGAGTATTGCCTGCGGACCCTCTTTGATTGGTCTCGTTGTTGGGATTATTCGGATTGTTCTACCCTTTTGGACTTCCTTTCATCTATTAGAATAGATTAGGGGCTGCTCCTGTCTTTTTGTTCCTTTTTTTTTTTTTTTTTTTCTTTTCCTTTGTTCACTACCGTGAACTCTTTGTGTTTCTCTTGCTTATCTTTAATTAATAATATTCTCTTCTTACGTATCAAAAAAAAAAAGACTTGGGAAGCACTGGTGATTCATTTTGGTCGGCGCACCCACGTTGGACTCTTTGAGGACGTGCCATGCAGCCTGGACGCGGCTGCACGCATCCCCTAACAAAATTTTTTTTTTTTCAACACAGCCCGAAACATGGCCCGATACGGGCTGAAATCAGGGAAGCTTATTAAATTAAATAAAAAAACTTTAATTATACATGGAACACTGGGTTTTGTAGGCAGAATTTAAAAGAAAAAACCCTACTACCTCACAGCTTTCTCTCTGACCCACGGCTCACTCTCCCAGCTCTTCCTAAAATCTCAAACCTTTGTCTTGATCTCTCCTTTTCTTTGCCTCACTGATGTTGCTTTTATTTGATTGTCTTGAACGCTTATCTTTTATTTATTTTTAGTTTCAAACTTTTGATCTTGTATTCTAATTTTTGAACATCATGTAATGGTTATATATTCACATTATCTAGTGTTGTGCTTAAATTGATATATGTTTACCATTATATGAAAAAAAAAAAAAAATGCTTAGCAATATATATAAAATTATATTTAATAATTAATTAATAAACGTATTCCGCCGCACCCGTATTCTATTTTTTTTAAAATTGCCGTGTTGCTCTACTGCAACCGCACCCGCACCCACACCCGAATTTGAGCAAGTGCTTCCTAGTAAATGACTCCTCCTTTTCTTTTTCTTTTTTTCCTTTGTTTTTGGGTGGCGGTGATCAATGATCTCTAGGTCAAATAGCACTTCTTCTCATTGTAAGTTACAAGACTTTACAAAGAACAAACATAATTGTGGAATGGTGATGCATACGCAATAAAGGATGGAGGGACAATTGATCATTTACTTCTATATTTTGATAGTGCAGAGAATTATGGTCTCTAGTGTTATGCTTATTTCAGGTGCAGTGGGTTATGCCTAATTAGGTAATTGATTTGTTGGCCTGTTGGAAGGGGCAATTAGCTAAGCTCCGAATGTGATTCCTTTGGGCATAAAGTGGATTGTATGGAGAGAACGGAATAGCTGGTGATTTGAAGGAATTGAATAAGCTACGATGGATCTGAAGATGATCTTTCTTACGCATCCCTTGTATGATTGGATGGTTGCTTTAAGTGTGTTCATTCATTCTCTCTAATATGCTTGAGTTTCTTGACTGTTACAATTTTTGTTTTATAGCATCCCTTGAGTACACAACTTGTGTACTTGTGCTCTTTCTAGAAGTGTAATAAATTTTTACTTGTTAAATTAGAGAAAGAGAGAGAGAGAGAGAGAGAGAGAGAGAGAGATGGAGGGTAAGGTTGTGGGTTGGTATGTGTGTAATCAACCATTTTTTTCTCTCTTTTTTAGATTTTGTTTGTGTGTATTTCGGTTCTCACTGAATAATAAGAGAGCTTTAGCTAGGACTTTCTGATTTTATAAAATCCCTGTTTTTTTGATATTTTGCTTCTATAGTCTATCAGAAACATGAGAAGTAATGGAATGGATAGTATTTTGGGTTCTCATGATGGGGTCCATGACTCCTTTGACTCTTCTTGGTGAGATACTTGGGGATTTGTATACATGTGGTTGTGATTTGTCAGGATTTAGGAGAATTTGTGATCCAGGGTTTAGAATTGCTGAAGGGTTATGGGGTTGTGTTAGGAATTAAAAGATGGTTTGATGAGTTATTTGATAGCTATTTGGTATAAGAAAGTATGTGAGGTTATAGGGTTTTGAATCTTTTGATAGGAAAAAGAAAGGGCTTGATTTGAGGTTTTAAGGATGAAGGAAAAAAAAAAAATTCATGGTGTTTAGGGGTTGTATGAACAATACCCATGAAAAGACCACAAGAAAGAGGAGAAGAAAAGAGAGAAAAGAAAGGAAGAAAAGAAACACACATAGGCCAGCATGTCTCAATGCTCAAAACACTAATATTTTGATTCATCGACTCCATCTACTTTGAATACATTGAGCATAAATATACATTAATACTCTTGTACTAGAAGTGTCAAGACTCCTAGTGGTCTTACCACTCTAAAATTTTATTTTTTTTATCTTTTAAATTGGGAGGTAGAGTGGAGATTGGGTTTCAACTCAAGACAGCCTACTCTAATAGCATGATAAAATATAAATTACCACTCGTCCCAAAAGCTTAAGCTGTTAAGAAATAGTGAATTTAATCACTGAATGGCTTAACCATTGTGTGGGGTCTTACAAATAGCAACAATCTTATAGAGTTTACAGAATCAATTCTTCTTTTTTGCATAATTTTTGTACTTCTTTTATGTTGTGGAGTTCTCATCATTGTGAGCATGACCTGTTTTTATTAATAAATGTTATTACTTATAAAAAAATGTATAACCATTATTCTAACAAAACCAACTCAATGCAATGCATTATTGTATATGAGTAAAGACTCTCCCATACTTCCTCACATTCTTTGGTCAAAGTTGACAAACTTTTTGGCTTAATGGAGCAAAAGGACATAAAGGGTAAGTTTGACTAGTGTATGACTTTAGAGAACCTTCTATCTTTCATTAGCCATTTAGACTATTATGCATACCAGGATGACCTGAAATAGTGAAATAGCTCATGAAAACTCAAGTCTGGGGAAGTTATGGTAACCTTTTTATTGTGATATGGTGTTTTTAGACCGGAATTGAAGTTCACTTTTAATTATTCACATGACTTTTAGTATCCTTTTTTGTGCATGTGTGTGTAATATTGTATGTTTCTTGATTTTTTTCAGTTAAGAGTAGAAGGCATTTTAATTAGAGGGCTCAAATGGAGCAAGCTTCTTGATCCTGAGAAGAAGGGCCAATGGTGGTTGTCTGGGGACATGGCTTCCACAATGGACAATGTTGCAGAGATTGCTAGCACAATTGACAAGGAGGTTCTTGAAGCCCAGAAAATGCTGCAGCTTGCTGCTGCACAGCGGATGAATACAGAGGTCCGAAGGCAAATCTTTTGTATAATAATGAGTGGGGAGGACTACATTGATGCATTTGAGAAGCTTCTGAGTTTGGATCTACAAGGAAAGCTGGTGGGTGTTCTTCACCCTTCCCCCCCCCCCCCCCCCCTTTTTTATTTTTTTTTCTAATCCATTTTGATTGGTAAGTTAAATTGCACCTAGTGGGTCTTGAATCCACAACCCCACCCTCCACCTTGCTCTTATAAGGGGAGGAGGTGCCGTTTGAGCTAGAGTTCATTGGCAGCAGGCGGGTGCCTTTTTTTTTTTTTTGTGTGTGTGTGTGTACTTTTATTTTTGCTGATGTCTTCTCTCCTTTTCTGATAATTAATTTTCAATTTTTTTACAGGACAGAGAGATCATGCGCGTTCTTGTTTATTGCTGTTTACAGGAGGAGAAAACATTTAATAAGTATTACACTGTTCTGGCTTCGAAGTTGTGTAGGCATGACAAAAACCACAAGTTCACTTTACAGGTATATACCTTTACCCCAGTATACTTCCTGTATACTTGGGTGACTCATTTTTTATGATTTATATAATTTTATTACTTATCAAAAAAAAAAAAAGGTATATACCTTTCTCTCGATTGTAGGATGTCTCTAGAATAAAATTTAAGGGAAAGCATGACAAAAACTTGTGGTTTAAATTTTGACAAGTAATTTATTGTTTAAATTCATAGGATATATACCTTAGATATTCATTCAGCATGTTACTGTTATATCAGCTTTGTGAAATTTGCGTAGTCCATTTGTTGGACCCCTTTTCCTAATTTGTAGGCTGTTGTGTTACAGTTCTTGTGTCTTCTGCACATTAACATAGTTTTTCAATTCAATCATTTTATATGATAAATCCAATTTCTTGCACCCATCTGCGGTTTCATAAGAGCCTTTCCCTGGTTATGTTATCAACCTTGCTGGTGTGAGTTTGAGAGTCACCACTTTGTTTGAACTGGAGATTGATGGCCTTTGTGTGTCACAACTCACAAATAATAAACTAGCTTCTGTGTAGTTGTAGAAGATGTTGGGGTAGTGTAGAATTTTCAGGGTTGGGGTTGTAGCATATGCAAGTTATTTTGGGTTCTTAGAATCTTAGAAGCAAGTGATTTGAATTGTTTAAAGACATAGAATGCCTGCATTATTTTTAACTAATAGTTCTATTGCATTGGCCTCGGGATGAAGTCTATACTCATTTGTCAGATAAGCTCTTAAAACTTTCTAATGGTAATAGATAATAAAATTTATCAGCTTGATTTACCATTATCTAGCATGGGCTTATGTGGTTATTTTTCATATTAAACCTGAGCTGATGTGATTTTGACCCTTTGACTGTTTTCCTAGCTAATATAATTCTAATCTAGTTTTTCCTTTGTTGTTGTGATTTGTTAGATAATCCACAATTATGAATTTTTTTTTCCTGCAATATAATGCAGCTTTTAGCTCAAAAACTTTTTGGATAAATGTTTAGCGCATCTAGATACTCTTGGCGTATATCTCCACTTGAATCAGATTGAGGGAGTTATAAAAATAATTTTAATACACCTTCAATTAGATTCTATGAATTGAAAGAGAAGAAAATACATGGCAATACAAAATCATTAGAAAAATCAATGTACTGTTATATTTGATTGTACCTTATTTCTTCCTTTTTAACTTGTATTACTCATGTTAAATTACTGATTATCCCAAAAGCTTGAGCTATTGGGATATGGTAAATTTAATCATTTAACCGCATACTTCTAACAATTCAAAACACCATCAAATATATTGTATTACTCACCAATGAGTAAAAAATCATTAACCATGCAATTCAATTGGCTACTTCTGAATGCCAGATTATGCCCTATAAGAAGCTGAAAAGTTTTTTTTATGGATGCTATTAGGATTATAACTTCAATTTTTTCTGAGGTACAAGGCTGCATTCTCATCACTTACATGCCATGAACTTTGTTTCATTATAAACTCTTTCAAAAGTGGCATCTTTTTTTTTTTTTTTTTTTTTGGGTGGGGGTGTTAATTTCGTTTCTCTATTATTTCGAAAGTGCCTTATGAGTCTTGTCTTTTATGCTATTACTTTTAATTTTTAATCTTTGAATTGCTATAATTTCTCAGTTTTGTATTTGGGATCACTTCAAAGAGCTC
Source organism: Quercus robur (assembly GCF_932294415.1). NCBI lineage: Eukaryota > Viridiplantae > Streptophyta > Magnoliopsida > Fagales > Fagaceae > Quercus > Quercus robur. The sequence goes on along the minus strand of NC_065540.1, from coordinate 21,606,698 downwards.
GAGTCAATGCCGCTTATTAGGTCAATGCACCTTGCAAAATTTGTAGCTGAGATGGTTGCCTCTTTCACTCTCTCCCTTGCAGTTTTGAAGACTATAGAACTAGGTAACATGAAGCAGCTCACCCCAAAAAGGATTATGCATTTCAGGATGCTATTCGAGGCCCTTTTTGAGTATCCTGATAAGCTTATCTGGAACATTTTTACACGTGTGGCCATCACCCCAGAGCTTGAAAGTCTTAGACATGGCATTGAGTTTTTCATCAAGCAGTATGTTCTGAAATCCAATAAAGCCATCTCTGAAAAATTTAAGGTTGTAAAGAAAGCCCTTAATAATGCTGAAGGAGTCCTCTTGTGAGTCCATTCTCAGTATACCAAATTTTGTTAGCCTAACTATTTTACAATAGCGAATTGCCAAACTTTATGTTGGAAGGCCCTTACATCTAATTTATCCAATGAGTTGAATTATTTAGATTAATAAGATGTTACATGCCTCTTATCTATGTACTTTTATCATTTAAAATTGTATTTTTGTTATTAAGAGTCTATTTAGATATTGCTTATTTTATTGAAACTGAAAATATATTGCTGAAAGTCCTGTAGATAAAGGTAAAAGTTAGTTGAAATAGTATAGTAGAACCCATGAATAGTGCCAAAAAGTGCAGTAGAGCCCATGAATAGTAGTAAAAATAAGTTAAATAGTGAAATAATTTATAATTTTAATTCACATTCAAATGCACACTAAGAGTTGAATAAATGGTTAAAGTTGGGATAAACTGTTAATCTTTTGTACTAGCAGTAGATAAAGATTGGGTTCCTTTTGAATTTGAATGTTAAGTTATGTTTTTCTTATAAAGCTATCTATGTATATTGCTTGATAATAAATAATAAAATAGGCTGAAAAATATTCTTATTAAAAAAAGTTCGGCTTTGGAGGTTTGAATTATCTTGAAAAGGCCCATTCGATCAAACTTGAAGGTCGTGTTTTCATAAAAAAGTAACCAACAACAAAAATTTGGGCTCGTAACAATTGGTATCAAAGACACGTTCTGGACAACTCATATGTTGAGCTGGTAGAATACTAGAAGCTAAGCTTGGTGATTTCAATTTATGGCAACAAGGCATGCTCAAGGAGATGTGAGAGATGTACTTCTCTGTATTGTATTGAATACTCACCTTGATCAACTTGTGGGAGTGTAGGTTGTGATCAAGTTGAAGATTCAGGCGACCAAAAAGAATCAAGTTGCAGTTAGCCAAATTGTGATCAAGCAAATTTTTACATTCTAAAGAGAATCATGACATCTTAATGACCAAACTGGTAAAAAACCAAGTTGTTCATTCAACAAACTAGTGTGATTTTAAAAAATTGCAAAGTTATTAATCCGTTCTAGTGTTCGTTCGGTTAAGTCTTCATTACAAAAAGTTATACCATATCAAATTATTAACTTGAAATCAAATAATGTCCATTTTTAATCTCATATCACGATATGACATAACAAGTTATATATATATATATATTAAAAAAAATATTCCTAATAAACAAGATATTCTTCTTTTTTAAACAATTCAAAAAAAAAAAATTTATACCTAATTTCACCCTAAACTTAAAAAAAAAAAAAAAAAAAAAAAAAAAAAAAAAAAAAAAAAACTCTTTATAAAGTTTGGGAATGAAAACTGATTTTTATTTTTATATTTTATTATTTATAGTTTAGGGACAAAAATGAAATTAATGCGAACTTTAGGGATGAAAACAATATTTTAGCCTAAAAGTGTAAACTTCTTTTAACATTCTTGCTTAAAGATAGTATAATTCAGCTTAAATTTTTTTACCGTATTTTATAAATATATATATAATAAATTTTTTTAAAAAAAAAAAAGCTAAAATAGTGTTTCATTCCTAAAAGTTTTGCATGAATTTCATTTTTGGACCACAAATTTTTAAAAAGTTCATTTTCATCCTAAAACTATAAATTGAACATGTGCTTTTGTCTTTTAACTTTAACAAATATTTTTTTCATCCCTAAACTATTAAAAATACTTCATTTTTTTGTCCTTATTTTCATCCTTAAACAATTGGGAAAAGGTTCTTTAAAAATTTTAGGAATGAAAATGAACTTTTTAAAATTTTGGAACAAAAAATTAATTTATGTATACTTTAAAGACAAACAATATTTTAGGGGAAAAAAAAGTATATTTTGGAATAAAAGCGTTAATTACTATTTTGGTCTCTAATGTTTGCTCTATGTTGCAATTTTACTTAGAAAGTAATTCAAGAGAAACAAATAAATACATCTACGAATTAACAATTATATCATAACTTCATAAGCATGTGTTATAAAGATCAGCTGCAAGATGTAAGAAATTAAGTTTAAAGCTATATTTTTCTAACCTTCACGTATATTTTTAGTCACATAACTCTTTTTAATGAGAATGTGACTTATTTTAATGAGTTAGAAAAAATAATTCCGAACAAGTTTTTTTAATAGGAAATAATGAACTTTCATTGAAATAACTTAAAAGAAATCGCATCATTTGAGAGAACATATTCTATAAAACATGGACTCTCCTCTTTCCAAGTCTTTGAGCATGTTTTGCTAATAAGTAACCCAGTTGGTTACCGTTCCTTCTTGTATGTGAGACTTAAAAACTATGAAAATCATGAGAAAGGGAAGAAATACCAAAAACAATCGAAGCTATAGAAGATGGAAGAGGAGACATTCATATTCCAACTACTACATTTGAAACTACCAGATAATCTCCAAAGCCCCAAGCGGTTGTGACAAATAGCAGCAATTACCAATCCATGACAACCACAAACGATTGACCCCAATTCCAGCTGATTGTTAAGTGGAGAAAACAACACCATCAATGTTTACTTTGTAAGAGGTGGAATCCAACCATGACTAGCCATGGGTTTTGCTGGACTAGAGCCTTCGTTTTGCATTTGAAAATCACAGATGTTATGCACATCACTACACAATTGTAACCTCAATTTTTGCAGTACTAAAATGTCTTTTTTCGTTCTTGATGATGTGCTAAAATTGTCAGTAAGTTGTAGGCCCCAAGTCAAGATAATGAATACCTGTGGAGTGAAAACACAAGGACCAAACAGAAGGCACCGGTGTGATATTGGCCAAGAAACCTCCGAAGGTCAAGTTAGCGAATGAGAAATCTCTAAGAACTTTATAACGAGAGAGTTAGAGATTTTCTGCATACCTAAGGAAAGAGGAGGTTTGATGCTTATATAGTGGCGAGTAGTGAATGAAGATCCCTCAAAAATAGGGATCTTCCCTTGTAAGGGAGATTTGATTTAGGGTGTCTTTCCATATGGGGAGGATATGTGAGCGTGATAAGGTCTTTGTGCGTGATGTGAAAGATATTTCCATACATGAATATTCGTGAGGACCAAGCAAGGCTACGTGGGACCCATCAACTTCTCCACCCCATAGGTCTTATGGTCACTCGTCGGCTTCAGGTTTTCCTATCAGTTGAGGGAGATGTACCCATCGGCTTCCGTGGTGGCATGGTTTATTGAAAGCACTGTCGGCTAGATGGAGGTACGTTACCTCTATCCTAGTCTTTTTGGGACCTCTATCACCTACTTACAAAACCAACGGTCTCTTAGAGCTCGTTTGCACTAGTTTGCACATCAACTTTTCTTTTGTCAAAAATTCCCCTATTAGTTCTGATTAGTCTAAGCAAAGTTTTTCACTTTGTTAGGAATTTCTGGACTCCAAAGTTTCTTGAGTTGAGGTCTTCATTGTTAGAGGAGCTATTGCCAGACACAATTCTAAAATCCATGGCTAACTTATAGGTGCACTTCTGATCGAAAAAAATATATCATTTGCAATTGAGTTCCATATTAAAGAATCATCAGGAAGCAAATAGCTAAGAGGAAAACCCAATATAGTATCAGTAAAAGAAATTTGCCGAACTAAATCAACTTTCCAAACACCCAAACTACTGTCAATTAAATCACTAACCAAAGCTTGAGATCACCAAGTGTGTTCTGAGGCGAAGTTACCTTAAACGTTGTTGGGGTTGGAAGCCATTTGGTTGACCATATCTAGATTTTATTACCATTCTCTACTCTCCGTCTTACAATATGCTTTGTTTTCATAATCATCCTCCATGTGTGGGATGGCTTTCTCCCAAGAGTTAGAATCCACAAAATTACAATCTATAAAAATTTTGGCTTAAGAACATAGGCAAGGGAATTAGGATTAGATTGGACTATCGGAGTTTCCATCCTTGCTTTGTTAATAAAGCCTAATTAAATTCCTTCAAGAGTTTAAAACCCATTCCACCTTGAGAATTTGAGATTTCAGAATGCCAATTTTTCCTATTAGAGCATTGGCATTTGGGGATGTAAAAAACATTAATTTTACATCCTCAAAACCTACTTTATCTATTTAAACATCCCATTTTGTTTAACTTATCCAACATCTCAGTTTCTATTTTTACATACAACTTATTAAAAATAATATAAACTACACCATAAAATAATATAAAAAACTGATTATCAAAAGAGAGAGAGAGAGTGTGTGAAAGGAAGAGAGAGAGAGAGAGAGAGAGAGAGAGAGAGAGAGTGTGAGAGATTAAAATATATATTTTTTATTTACAACCCCATGAACAGTAAGAGCATTAGCATTGGGGGGTATAAACACCCTCCAGTTGCTATTTTACAACCCAATTCCTTAAAAGCATGCAATATCCTAGTTGCTATACTTAAAATATTATACCAACACAGTAAGGTTGTATATATACAGCCTACTGTAGCCGGTTGCTAAGAATTAGATATAATATTTTATTTTCTATAGTAATTTTCTCTCTCTTCCTTTAATAAAAAATATTCACTCTCCCTCTCTTTCTCTCTCTTTTCTCATTTCTTTGCCTCTTGTTTATATTATATTATTATTATTTGATGGGAGTAGTTTATATTATTTTAATGAGTTGTATGTAAAAATAGAAGCTAAGATGTTGGGTGGGTTGTGTGGTGGGCCTTTTGTGATTTTGGGCTGGACTGCCTCTTGCTGTACTGAGGCCTAAGTGTTCTGGATAAGAGAGTTAGGACCGGTCCAATTGCAATTCACCTTGGTCTGGCCTGTGCACGAGCTATGCCTCGTTTACTGAAACTTTGGTCACATACCCATGGTAGACGAAGCTATTACAAGAGGGTTACCGCAGACACATACAATACGACAATAAAGGCAATATGCTTCCAGTTAAACATAATAAATGAGGAATCCTTAAGCAAAGTAGGAAAAGAACAGTATAAAAGACACGTTATAAGTGAGATTATAAAGGCGAGAAAGGAAATAATCTTGATAAACGGCGAAATCAAAAGGAAAAGGTTAGTTTGCTGCGTTCAATTGGGTTACAGGACTAAGGCCAAGGAGGGGACCACTCCTTCAACGTGGATAACCTCGTCTGCTGCAGAAATTATCCACTTTGAGGGAATAGGCTTGAATGGCTCGTGCCCAAATAAATCTTTTATCCTTAACAGAGACTAGGCTTTTAGAGGGAGAGAAGAGATTAGTTTATTGGTGCATGCCTACTATTTTACACTCTGTTTTTTCCTTCTGATTCTCTATTTCTTCTTTGTTTTTGTTATTTTTGATTCTTTCTCTTTTCTTTTCTTTCTTTCTCAGTGCTTACCCATGTAGTGATGTTATGATTTTCTCTTAGCGGTTACTATTGCCGTTATGATGATACTATGCACGGCAAGGATCTTTTATATATTGCCTACTGTGATTGGCTTTTACCATTTTAGCCCTTAACTACTTTTTTTCTGGTCTGGGTGTCTTTGTCGACCACCACTGGTTTGTTAGCTGTCCAGCCACCACCACTTACTTGTACTGGCTGCGCTACTCCTTATCACCAGACAAAGACAATTATTTTGTTTGCTTGCTCACCATGACATTCTTATCTACCATAGCGTGGGTGTTCTCTCTCTATCCCTTATGGCATGCATCTAGTAGTTCCAACTCATCCTTACTTCTTTTGAGTGGTAAGTCATCACAGCAAGACATTACTCTCAAAAGAATCTGAGCAGGAACCCCATAATAGGTTTTACCTTCTCCCCACCGCTAGACTATACCCCTTTTTACCTCTGACCCATAACTTACCACTCTTGTATTGGCTGGGTACATGTTGGTGGTGTCTGGGCCTTGCGCATGCTCCAGTTCTGTGTATGTCCAAAGCTTGTCTACTGCTCATGCATTTGACGTGGTTTGGAGGCTCATTTATGCATTTTGCCGCTCATCCTTGACCTCTTATGGCATGGACTGTTTTCTGATTTCTCATTCCTTACAGCTTGCTTCTCTCAAGGGCTGGGCCTTTTTTAATTGTGGGTTTTTCTTTCTTCAGCCTACTCTTTTGCTCCTTCCTTATTCTTGTTACCATTCTTGCCATGCTACTCTGCTATTCCTGCTGTGGTGTTATTTGACCCCAACTTGCCAGGCCTTTTTTAGGCCTGCTGCATATTTCTTTCTCAATTGGCTATAATGACCCAGTATGGTCATTGGATTCATACTCATGCTACTTTGGGCTTTCTTGACCCATTACATTGCTTGTGGGCTCCTTTGTCCCATTTCTTTTCTCTTGGGCATCCTTGACCCATTTTCCAATTCTGCACTCTCATGGGTTTTTACTAACTCATTTGGGCTTCCCAGGCCCAGTTACCTTATCCTTCATCCATGGGTTTCATGGGCTTTCCATCAACCTCTTACTTTTTTACTTCATTACTTCGAGCTTGCTATGACCCATTATTACTTTTCTACATCACATAATGCCCATGAGTTTACTACCTCTCTCTCCGGGCTCCATTAGGCCTATTTGCTTTCCTCAAGGCCCATTTATTAACTTTATAGGCTTATAATTCATTATTCTTGCCATTCGGGTTTAATGATTTTGCTATCAATCCACTAACTCTTCTCTGCCCATGTTGTTGGGCTTCTTCCTACTACTGGGCTTCCTACATCACACTTTTTTTTTTCTTTCTCTCACCATTCGTTTGTGCCTTTCTCTTTCTCTGTTCGTAATTTTGGGTAGCCGATCTAGTGGTGGTCATGGTTGGGGACGTAGGACATGAGCCAAATTTGATCAGAGCCATGGTTGGTTTGGGTATTGTGAATTTTTTGTGGGTTTGAGTTTTCGTTTTGTGAATTTTCAGTGGGTTTAAGTATTGTGAATTTTTCGAGTTTGTTGTTGTTCATGGTGATAGAGGTATGTTTTTAGTTTTGATTTGCTGTGTGGATGTTTGGTTTTGTTGTTGGGTTTTTGTGGTTGGAAGTGGGAGAGAAGAAGATGATCAATTGGGTTTTTTTGATTTCCTCTTCTTTTGTGGAACTCAAGTTTTCTAGACTCGAGTTTCACGTAGATTTTTTTTCCACCTTAACTTTGCTACCTTATGAAACACGAGTTCAACAGACTTAAGATGTTAGTTTCCTAAATAGTTTGAAAATCATGCTAACTAATGAATATGTTAATAGTTTTTGCTAGTTAAATTGTAAATAAATCCACCAAGTTTTGTCCAAAACAAAATAGGTGCAAATTTCACAATCTAAGTTGGACTAATATTGATTCTCAAAAAAAAAAGTTTGACTAAAATTCATTTTAGTTTTTAAAATTTATTTTCGTTTAATTGAGTCATCTAAGTTTCAAATTTATTTAATTTAGGCATTTCGTTTAATTCTTTTAAAAAAAAATTTGCCTTTATTTATGCAATTAACTAATAAAAACGATTTTTTGAAAACAAATTTCACATAAATATTTTCATGTGAGAAAAATATTCTTTTAACAAAATTAATAAAAACCTGAATTTAATATTAATTTACTCGAAGATATTAAATGCAAGCTAACCTTGTACCTGAATTTAATATTAGAGGATGCAAGCTAACCAAAATATTGAATAGAAGTTTCTCCAAAAAAAAAAAAAATAGTGAATAGAAACCTGAAGTTTGTTCCTCTTGAGTCCAACCCAATATTGCTGCGATGATTCTGATGTGAGTCGGTCATCATTCATTCATGAGCGATTTCATCCTTTCTTCTTCAAGAAAGAGGACACCCCTGAATCTGATATATTAATCTCTCTGTCTGTCTGTGTGGTTTCAAATCAAAACCCTAACCCTAGCTCCCCAAAATCTCAATCCAATCCAATGAACCCTAATTCGTTACTGACCACACTTGAAAACCTCATCCACTTCTCCCAACAAACCCTCCATCACTCCCTTTCCCTTTCCATTTCCACCACTCTCCATTCTGAAAACCAAAACCTAATCCAATGCCCATTCAATCCCCACCATCTCATCCCCCCTTCCGCCCTCTTCCGCCACTCCCTTCACTGCCACTGCTCTTCTTCTTCTTCTTCCAATTTTTTCTATCACGATTGCCCCGCCGTCGTTCACTTCTCCACTCTACAAACCCCAACCCCAACCCCAACCGCTACTCCTACTCCTCTTCCCCCCTTTTTATCCCTTCACTCTCCCAACAATCCTTCTCCTTTCGATTTCGATTTCTCAATTCTCCCCTCCGACTTGCTCTCTATTAGATCCGAAACCGACGCCTGGACTGATTACCCCACCGCCTACTCCCACGCCATTCTCCGTTCCCTTTCCCTTTCCCTTTCCCTTTCCGGGCTGATCGGAAATTGGGTGCTCATGAGTTCCCCGCGATACGGCAGCATTGTCATTGATGTGGCAATGAGGGATCATATATTGTTGCTTTTCAGGCTCTGCCTCAACACTATTGTCACGGAAGCTCTACATAATTATTCTCAACAACAACAACAACAATCGAATGAGCAGAGTGTAATGAGTTTTTTCAAGTGTCCCGTTTTGGTACAGGCGTTGATGTGGTTAGCCTCTCAGCTTTCCATTCTCTATGGTGAAATGAATGGGAAGCTATTTGCTATTCACATGCTTAAGCAATGTGTATTGGAGGCAGCGCAATTGGGATTGTTTATCACCACCCAGACCCAGACCCAGTCCCATGCTGATGCTGATGCTGGCCGTGGAGATGAGGTCATTTCTGTGTCACAAGTCCAAGCAGCGGTTACTGCATTGAAAGAAAGAGCTTTGCTTCAACAAAACTTTAATGGGTTTCATGTTTCTCAACCGCTTACCAAGTATCAGCTGTATGTTACTATTCCCTGTTTTCTTTCTCTACTATGCTTGCTAACCTATTTACATTTGGCTAAACTTGTTCTCATTTTCATTTGCCGTGTTATAATGGTCTCATTCATGACACAAGAACCAAGGTTGTAGGCCACTAGCAGTGAAGTTTGTATTTGCTTTCTTTTTGGTGTTTGGATTCCAGAATTCTAATTTCAGTTTCAAAGTCTATCTTGATCCGTTGTGCCTTTTCTTGTCTCTGTTATATATATGTTGCTCCTGTTTAGTAAGAAGTTGGCCATTGAAAGAACTGAAAAGAATTATAGAAAGGTAGAAACTAATGACTAAGTGTTGCACATGAGATGCGTATGGAGAAGGATTATTATTATTATTATTATTTTCAAATCAGATATAATAACAGATCCCTGGTGGCTTATGTAATAGAATGGATGTTTTGACATTAGAGTCGTGTCTATGTTGCATATTTGTACTTCATGGAGACTTCTAATATGTATCTGATACTGCTGAAAATGAATCCTGAAAATGAAAGCTTTGATCTTAGTAGTTGTATCTGATACACTATTTCTTTTGGACATACGTTTAATGTCCCTTGACAATATGTATTATCCTTCCTGCTTTTTGAATAGATGGTTGACAAATATATCTATAGAAAGGAAAATCCGTAATTAAAAACATAGGAAGGTTATAGTACATATATTTTTATGCAAATGAGATATATACATGATGTAGTCCTAAAGAATTACAAAGAATAATAGTTACATGCCTAAAAGGAGAGAATCAAATCAATCAATGAAATCTACCATACAATGATTGTTTCTAGAACCTAGAATATGGGACTATTCAAACAATTATCTTATGAAAAGATGACTTTAGTTAAACAATCGAGGCTCGACATCTTCAACTCTACAATGGTTCCTCTCTCTTTAGTGTCCATAGCAGACATAAAAAGGGCTAGATTTCAAACAAGGGATGAATGTTTCCCAAACTAGTTCTTCCATCCATGTAATAGATCACCAACACTCTTGGGAAATACGTTATGAAGCCCAATTATTTAGAAGATAAAAGACCACAACACAGGTAACAACAAACGATCCATAGTCTCACCACAAGGCCCGCACATGCAACACCATTCTCGTATATTAATTCCTTTCTTCAAGAGACTATCACATTTTAGAATCTTCCTCCGTGTTGTTGTTCATACAAAGAATGATCCATGAACCTAAATTTCACTTGGTTATATGGGCTACTGTTTGTACTACTTTTTTTTTGGGTGGCTTGGGGATAAGGAAAGTTAGACTTTTTAATGAAGCTTTGCTTGGGAAGTGGCTATGGAGATTTGTGTTTGAAAGGGATGCCCTTTGGAGGCAAGTGATAGAGGTGAAATATGGTGTGTATGGGGTGGTTGGTGTACCGGTCCAGTTTTTGGTCCATATGATATTGGTTTGTGGAAAAATATTAGTCGAGGATGGCCTTTTTCTCGTTATATTTTGTATGATATTGGTGATGGGTCGAGGGTGAAGTTTTGGCAAGACTGTTGGTGTGGGGAGACACCTCTTGCTGTCTACTTTCCTGAATTATTTAGATTTTGCCGAGATAAGGAGGCAAGTGTGGCTGAGCTTATGAAGTTCACTAATGGGGTCTTTTTTTGGGTGTAAGTTTCTTTAGGGGTTTTCATGTTTGGGAATTGGAGGCTGTGTCGAGTTTCATGGATACTATGTATGGCTCTTCATTAAAGGGTTTTGGGGAGGATAAAATGAGTTGGAAACCAGATAGAAATAAGGGATTCATGGTTAAAGATTATTACATTCTTCTAGTGGGCTCTAATGATTGTTGTTTCCCTTTGAAAAGTATTTGGAAGCAGAAGATCCCTTCTCAAGTGGCTTTCTTTGTTTGGATCGCTGCTTTGGGGAAATGCTTGACAATTGACAGTTTACAAAAAGGTAGGTTTGGATATTGGATTGGTGTTGTATGTGCAAGTGTAATGGTGAATCGGTTGACCATCTTTTCCTTCATTGTCTAGTTGCTATGGATTTGTGGTCAATGGTTTTGGGTTTATTTGGAGTAAGTTGGGTTATGCCTAAGTCATTTGTGGGGCTCCTTGCTTGCTGGCAAGGCTGGTTTGGTCGTCATCGAAATGGTCATATATGGATAATTGTTCCCCATTGTTTAATGTGGTGTCTTTGGGGGGAAAGAAACAGTAGATGTTTTGAAGATTCTGAGAGATCTATTCTTGACCTCAAGTTATTTTTCTTTAGAACTTTTTTGGATCGGTTGTCTGCCTTTTGAAACTAATCACTCTCTTCTATCTTTGATTTTATTGAATCTTGTAAGATCTGTATTTGACCCTTGTACACTCCTTGTGTACTAAGGTGTCCCTTTTTGATGTCAATAAATCTTAGTACATATCAAAATTTTTATTTATTTATTTAAGTAGAGATAGTAGATAGATGTGTATGTTGTGACATCCATATGATATACTTGTAAATAGGCTAGTAGAGTTTGTTGTGGACCTTGTGGTCTTATCTATGATTTTTTTATCATCTACATAGTGTTGGTCAGATACGACTGGTTTTGGGGTTTAGGCTACCTGCCAACCACCTCTCCTAGACCAAGTGGGAGCTTTTTGCACCGGGCATGGCCTCTATGTAGTGTTGAATAGGTTGTCTTCATTTCCATCTCATGTTCCAACTTATTGGAATCATTCTTTTAGATCTTCTCCTATTTTTATGTGATGTAGTTTTATCTTGACAGACATACCAGTTTTCATTTTTAAAAATAAATGCTGAGGTCTGTTTCTTTCTATTTTTAGGGTGGCTGAGCATGATTATCTGTCACAGAGAGCATATGAAGAGCGGAAAAGACGTCCAAACTATAGGCCTATACTTGAGCATGACGGACTTAGGCAACAGTCCTTTAGACAGGTATTCATTGCTTTGTATATCTCAGCAGGAAGTTAAATCTTACCAATGAGCTCTAGCTCAACGGACACCTCCTCCCCTTGCAAGTGCTTGCTGGAGGGTGGTGAAGTATGGGTTCAAGACCCATTGGGTGCATGTGTGACTTTGTTCCTGTTTGGTATTAGCTTATTTTTCAACCTTTTGAAACTGGGTTTTATTTATTTACTTTCTTCTTCATTGTATCCAGAAAAAAGTGAAGTTTAAAATAGTTGTATTTTGGAAAAGTGCAGCTTGAAACCACTTTACTAAATGGGCGCCATGACAATTGTGTCTTGGGAAATTCAACCAAATTATGTTTGGTTCATACTAGTTTTTAGCTTTTTCAGAACTTTGATGGAATTTGTCATTTGCAGAAAATTAAATCACTCCTCATTTTTTAGGAATAACCTTTTTGTTGTTGTGGGGTTTACTCCACTAAAGTATGAATATGGATAGTAGCTTGTAGTGGTGAGGTACTGCTTTTAGAAACATGAACATCTCTGACTTAACCTACCTATCTAAAAAGTTTGACTTGACCCATTGTAACATTCATATTAGAGGCTCATGTCACTTAAATGACATGGCTGTAAAGAGTCATAAAAGTTGTTGGTCACTTGGCAGATTTACGAAAAGTCTTCCTTAGGCTTGGCAACACAACTTAAAGATAAAACTTCTGAAACACTTCTTTTGAGACATGTCACTCAAGATCGTTGTAGTTAGGCCTAAAGAAATAGAGTTTTTAAAGTAGGCAGAGTGGTAACTATGTCACACATCTGCTTTATGGTCATTTGGCATGAGAGAGATAATCAGAAGTTCAATGGGATGGAGATCACTACAACATCCTGAAGTCTTCATTTTACAGTTGTTTGATTGGATGATTACTAAGTTTAGTCTTCTTTCTTGGATTTCTTGATTTGCATTTCCTCTCTTGCCAGCAATTTTGGTTATAACAGGCAGATTAACTAAAATCTTAACCTCTATTTATTTGGTGGGTAACTTAACTTTTAAATCTCATAGCTTCAAAATCTTGTGTATACATCAGGAAACAAACAAGACTAAGACTAGAGAGGAGTTACTGGCTGAAGAAAGGGATTACAAACGCAGAAGAATGTCATATCGTGGAAAAAAGGGGAAGAAAACAGCTGTACAGGTAAAAAGCAGGTGTTAGTACTAGAAATTTCTTTTGTTGCAAGTGTATTGTCTTATTTAATATGGTCAGAAAATTATACATTATTACACTTGATGTTGATAACGTCGCTGCTATTTGGTGTTGGAGTAATATGGATGGTTTACAGGCTGATAAAACATCAATAAGACAATATTAACATGTCATTTGAATGTCAAAAGTGTGATTGAGTTTTGGTTATAAAGTGACAAAATGTTAATAATTATTCCTATATGAAGTCAATGAAGTGGGCAACGAGCTTTAGCTCAAATGACACTTCCTCCGTCCACAACACAATAATGGGTGGAGAATGTAGTAGTTGATGAAGTGAAATAGGGAGGCGACAAAGAGTATGATTTTGGATAGGATAGAATTGCAGAAAACAATACTTGTGGTTAATCCCAATTAGATGATAAGGATCCATAAATCTGATCATAATTAAATTGAAATTAAGGTGGTGCAACACAAAATTCTTAATGGAAGTTTTTTTTTTTTTTTTTTTGATAGGTAAACAGAAATCTATTATAAAAAAAAATGGAAGTTTTGACTAAACAAAAAGTACAAAAAAGATAAATTGAGGAATTAATTTTGAGGATTGCTTGGAGTTGGCACTAAGTGGTGGAAAGAAAGATAAAACCTAAGGGTTCGTTTGGTTGGAGGGGTGGAAAAGTGGGATGATAGAAAATGGTGGGAGGATGAAAAAGTAGGAGGATAGAAAAAATTTTAATTTCCCTCATTTTTGTTTGGTTGGGAGTGAAAAAGTGGAAGGATGGAAAAAGTGAGTGTGTATAAATTTACGCATATACTCTTGGTTAAAAATGATGCCCAATTAAAACCAAAAAAAAAAAAAATCAATAACCTAAATATATTAAAAAATAAAAATCATGTCTAGGAAAAAAAAAATCACATCTAAACAAAAAAGAAAAAGAAAAAGAAAAGAACATAAAGCAAAAGAAAAAAAAGAAAAAAGAATATGAGCACTAGATGTGTTGGAAGCCTGCCCAGTAAATCAAAAAAAAAAAAAAAAAGAGGGGAGAAGAGGCAACGTCTAGGAGGAAAGAAAAAAAAAATGAAGAAGAGTAACGTGGACAAGCCTATGTGCAACTGCACTTGGGCATTTTTGTCCAAAAATGATGTCCAAATTTTCCCTTCAGTTTTCTCTTCATTTTGGAGAGAACTTTTTGGTGGGCTCGGAGAGACAACACCTGGGTTCCACCATTTATTTCCCTTCCTCCCCACCTAACCAAACACACTCCAAAAAGTTTTCCTTCCTATTTTCTCTCCAAAGTTTTCCATCTACCCTATTTCACTTCCAAACAAAAACACCCTAAGAGTTGGCACTTAGAGTTGCCTAGAGTTAGCACCAATCCATTGGAAGAAAATTTCAACAATAATTTTATTTATCCAGCAAAATGTACCAATACTGAATTTTGGCCTTATATAGGGTTCCCAAGTTACACCAAGGAAAGAAAATATATAAGTTCATAACCAAGTAAGGAAAGGAAATAACTTGTAATAATTAAATTAAATGTGGGAATGAAATTAAATAACATTAAGTCCAAAAATTCAAATAAATTGAAATCCAAAAAAGTCTGACCATCCATCAGCATCAATCAATATTGATTGGGTCCTCTAGGTAGTGGTCCTCCATCGCTCTGTCATGTGATCTGGGGCTTGCATCTGGTGTCCACTGCGTAAGGGTTGGTTCAGTGGAGTTGAGTATATGAAGTAGTGGAGTTCGATTATAGTGTTTCAACTTTCAATTATGTATTTTCCTGTTTTGCATTGTATATGATTTTTTTTTTTTTTTTTTCTATAACTGTGTTATAAGATAAAAAATTATTGAATGCATTATACATAAGAGAGTAACAAGTCATTCAATCATCTGCTAAATTAGCCATTGAAATTATTAAGCATTTTAGGAATCTATTATTAGATGCAAGCTTAAATCTCTAGAGGTCATTCATCACATAGGCCATGTGTGTAAGCACCTTGTAAATGACAAAAATCTACAAGTTATGTTGAAAGTCTGGAGAATAAATATAACCTTTTTTATCTTTTCTATAATTTTGAGCCTACGGATTTATCATTTTTTTTTCTCATATTCCCAAATTTCACACAATTCTTCACCGTTTGGTATATTTGGGTATCATAGAGGAGAAAGAAGGGGACCAAGTGATAACTGGATCTAAGAGAGTGAAGTTGCATGTATGTTACTTATAGAGGTTATGTGGCTTTGCAGTTGCTGAGGAAGGCAATTGCTGTTGCCTTAAGTGGAGAGAAAAGAGGGTGAAGAATGAGCTGTGATGGGAAATATGACTAGGTAATGACAATGCTTCAAACCTGAAAACTGTTAAATTTCCCATCTGCTAGCAGCAGCAGCAACTTCTTCTTATTCTGCTTCGTTTGAACAAAATGAGGTGAAGGGGCATTGAAGATGTCATCCCCCAATTGATTTTTGGATGTTTATCGTAAACTCTATCTTTCAAAAATAAATAAAATGAAAGACATGTAGTCTTGTAATTTCCATGATGAACATGACTTATAATTAATTTGGTGACTTGTTGTTAAGGCTCAATGTGATGGTCTTTCCCATAATGATATCTCCTTATAACTGTGTCCTTAATCGACTATCATTGTTTATTTCTTGTGACGAAAACTACTAAGTATTGCTTTATAGTATTCTAGTTATGATCATAGGCTTGTTTTGGAAGGGATCAGCTCTTTCTCCTGTATCTACTTGTGTTTATGCACGCACTTTGCTCTACTGACTCAACCTTTGACCAAGTGTGCCATATTTTTCCCGAAATGTTTATTATTCCTTTGTTGTTTGCATAGAACAATATGATGTGGAAGATTGTGCCTAAGAAAGAAGTTTGTTTCCTTTTGTGGTTCATACTTTCCATGAAGAACATGTGTAATCTTGAAAGTCTGAAAATAGGTCCTTCAGTTATTGAAGACTGTGGACCATTTGTTGACTGTTACTGCATTGTTCTGGTTGACATCTGTGAACACTTTGGTGAAAAAGCTAAACTGAGGTGTCGCCAATTTTGACAAGATCATTGTACAATTGCATTAGTTATATGTTGTTTACAATTGCAGCTCAGTTTTACACCTAATTGATTTCTTCCCTCATTAATGCCTTTATTTTTATGTGCTTTTCAAAGGTTACAAGGGATATAATAGACGAATACATGGAGGAAATTAAGAAAGCTGGAGGAATTGGGTGTTTGGTGAAGGGAACTGAAGATCAAGGAATGTTTCCATCTGAATCATTTTCTGCTCATGACAGCACCATCACTGTTGATGAGCCAAGAAAAAGTGATTATGCAGCACCCAGAGGTAGCCAATATAATTATAGGGCACACTCAAACTCTGAGTATGGTAAGAGATCTAATAGTTTGAAAGATGCTTCTCTTAACGAGCACCATGAATATGTAAATCAGGGATTTTCCAATTGGAACAAGCGTGATAGGGAAATTTTTTCAAGAAGCCCCAGCAGAAATGATAGCACCATCACTGTTGATGAGCCAAGAAAAAGTGATTATGCGGCAGCCAGAGGTAGCCAATATAATGATAGGACACAGTCACACTCTGATTGTGGTAAGAGATCTAAAAGTTTGAAAGATGCTTCTCTTAATGAGCACCATGATTATGTGGATCAGAGACGTTCCAATCGGGACAAACATGATAGTGAAATTTATTCAAGAAGCCCCAGCAGAAATGATAGTCATCGTCGGTCACATGTGCGAAGTAGTCATCGAAGAGAGCGAGATGATCTGGAGGTGTCCAATACCAGGCACCATGAGATTAAGCAGCCATCTTCTGGCATGTTAAAATATCATTATGGTAGATCATCTTCTTCTAGGTCAAATTCTGTGAATGATTCAGTTGCAAAACAAGACGAACAGAAATCAAACGTTGAGGATAGAAGGGGAAGAAAAACATATGACAATCATAGTTCAGACTTTCTGGTACAAAATGCTTTTGAGGATCGATACATTCCTTCAGAATCTCGTGATATGTATGAAGATGATCTCTCCACTGGCAGCAAGCATCAGACCAGATAAATTGTGTTACAGAATTGCTTGACCAAACTAGCATCTACTCTTTCAATAAGGAACTTTCCTGGCTACCATGATAAATCTGAGTAGCTTCATCTTTTGAAGTGAGTAATTCTAGTTTTTTCTAATTTCTATTTTAAGCATGATTTTATCTTTGTTTGAATGTGTAGTTAGCTTTTGACATTGTTTATTCGCATAACTTTGCAGTACAAAGTCATCAGGCTTCAGCAATTCTATCTACACTTGTATCCTCCTTTGTATCCTTGAACTGTTTTCTTATATGTTTTCTGTTAAGCTCAGTGTGATTTCTCCAAACTCATCTAGATCCTTGACACCATTTGTTTTGGCATAAAATATTTTCCAGAAGTTGTTTTGTAATAATTGGTGCAACTGAAAATGTTTGTCAACAGAATGTTTTCATGATCAATGGAATATTACAGAAAAGGAGCTGAAAATTGCTTATGCAGTGTGAAATCATAAACAATTCCTTGACCAAGCCTTTGATGTCCCCACTCTCCACCTCCCTAACTCTCCCCACTCCTCTGTGTTACCTCAATCACCTCCTTGCTCCCTTCCCAACTTCTCTGTGTCATTAACCACATCCTCCCTCCCTCCTGGCCTCCTCCTTGCTCCTTTGTTTCTGCTACCACCACCACCTCCTCCACACACACACATCCCCAAAAAAACCATATTCCTCCTTGCTGTTGCCAGCACCTCCCTTCTATCCCCTGCGCCCCCATGATGACCACCTCTTTCTCTCCCCCTCCCACTGTCACTGCTGCCACCATAACCACCACTGCCTATTGACTTCAGTGACTTTTTGCTGGTTTTGACAATTGATATTTTTGGGGCACCAAACACTGGAGAAGTAGTTCAGACTCAACCAAGCAGTAGGCAACAAATTATTTTCTTTGAAAATATTTTCTACTGAAGATATTTTTTCCTGGAAAATGTTTTTTTTTATAAAACAAATGGAGCTTTTGATTGCCATAAATTGCATCATGATATGACTCTTAGAGCGTGTTTGGTTTAGCTTATTATTTGGCTTATGTGCATCTTTTAAAGCCTCATTGTTTATAAATACAACTATTTTTATCCAGCCTATTTTTTAAGCAACTGCATTCTTGCCACCTGTATTAACATCTGTGCAATCTTTCTTTTTAGATTTAAATGAAAATCCTTTTGTTCCACTTTGTGGACCTAGGTCTGACTTCTTGAAGTTGTGCGGGCATGTGTGTGTGTGTGTGTGTGTGTTTTTTTTTTTTTTTAATTTTATTATTATTATTATTATTTTTTAGAATTAGGTCGGACTTCTTGAAGTTCAGAGAGGATTGAAATAAATAGGGGCAGAATTACATAATTTTTCATTGGGATATAGAGGCTTTTAATAATTAGGAGAATTCTAGTCTGAAAAAAAGAGGAAGATATTTTACTCTTTTATAATGTACTATTTTACTCTTTTATAATCTGTATTTTACAAACATACGTGTGTGTGTTGGGGGGTGGGGGGGGGGGGGGGGGGATATTTCAACTGACAGATGAGTGCATCATCATGCACATGTTACTTTTTTTTTTTCTGTTACTTTGGCGTAGGCAGTCATTTGAATTCAAGCTCTTATCCTTAGTACTACTTTGTTAGGTTCTGTCATAAGTGTCATTGATTTTGTCTGACATAAATCAATGGCAGTATCATAAGATATAAGTTATATGACTTTTAATATAATTGTCAATTTTTATCAACAAAAGACCATCTTATTGATACGGCATTGCTCTAGTACACAGGATGTATCCTATATATAGGTCATACATAGTACAAAAAACTCCCATTTTTGCAAGGTATTGGAGAGGTTACTGGTAAGCAGCCTTATGCCCCCCTCCCCTTATTTTATTTTTTTGGGAGAGGTATCCTAGATCAATGTAATTATCAATATAGCTTAGGCTAATCTATATTGTGGTAGCCAATAAAAAATAGGAAAAATTATTCTAGTAGGGAATGAGCATTTTTATTAGGCTTGGATATCATACAGAATTGATTGGTTATTCCAAAATTATGTAATCTTGTCCAGGGTCAACCCTAAAATGGTTTTGGTATAGACAAGGCTTTTGACTGTTATTGGGTTTTGGACTGGAAAACAGACTGCTGTTTGTATATATGCAGAGAGCAATATCTATTGCACAAGTGTGTGTTCCTTTACCCACAGAATTTTAAATATTGTTCGTTGTTCTCTTTAAGTTGTCTGAAGGCAAATTATGAGCTACACAATGGGGTAGCAGCCCCTCCCCCATGTGCATAAATCCTTCCTACCTTGATGGAGGCATGATTTGGTCTATAATGTTGAAAATAGGACCCACTAAACATTACCAGTGATTAGCTTACACCTTCCAATAATATTTTATGATTGATTAAACTTCTATAATTACATATTTGAAGCCAAGAAAATAGCATTTCACATATAAGCTAGTACCACTATTGAAGCAGTTATCCTCCACATTGTAACAAAATTTTATGTTACAGTTCTGTTTTTTGCCATAATATAAACAGTTAGTTTTCTTTTTCTTACAATAATATGTACTGCTAGTGATCTCTGGTATATGTTGTTTTGCTCTGTTCTTTAGACCAAACTAATGTACATAATATTCACTGATGGCCACTGGGTCCTCAAGAAGACAAAAATGGTAGAACCAAGGGCCAAATAGTAACTGTGGTATTGCAATGGATTTCCCTAGTGAGCATCCTTGAAAGAGAAAGCTGAGATCTATTAGACATTTCTTGTGCTTAATTGAGTTGATAAGTTCAGGGCTTTCTGTCTTCATGTTATGTTACATGCCTGTTTTAATTTTCTCATAGCTAACCTTATTTCTTATAGATTTCGAAAATATCCACAACTTTTGCTGGAGATTCTAAGAAGTTTGTTAGGATGCATGAATGTGGGGGTGTCAGCTCCTACAACAGAAACAATGTGGTTAATGGGAAGTCTGGACACCACGTGTATTGAAGATTGCTAACGAGTGAATGAAAACTGCAATTTCAACTTCCTCGTTTTTCTGGTAAAACATTGATGGCATGTTTCAGCTTCTCCATTGAATTTACACATTTTTGTGTACCACGTGAGTAGATATTTTGTATTGACTGTTCTTTTATTTTTATTTTTTATTGTGATTTAATGATCAAAGATATGCTTATATATGTCTGTTATATGTGGATTTTTGGTTTCTGTTTGGCGATGTAGCCTGCATTCTGGATCCAATCTTTAGTTAAGGGCTTACGAAAAATTGTCACTTTCATTTGACATTTTGTTATAGGTTCTAACGTAATTAAGACAATCTGTCTTTAAGTCTATTTCTCAATTGTCAATTCAAAATTTACAAAAAGGCTGGTATTTTATTTTTTGGGTTATTTAAATGGGTTAAGCAATTGACTTGGGTTCCGAAAATAGTTGTAATTAAGAAAAAGAAAAAAGGGCGACAGTTAGATTAACCTTCATGGTGTTTTACTGTTTTTAGTGGAATCATTTAGATGTCAAATTCTCTCTTCGTCATTGTAATTATTGAGGAAAAGGAATAATTATTGAATTAACAAAAGAGAAAAAGGAAAAAGGTGGGAGCCCAATGGTGTGCTTATAAAAAGAAGCAAAAGTCTCATTCTTGTTTAAGGAACTCTACAAGGTTCAAAGGTTAATAGGGATGGCCCGGATGGGGGGGGGGGGGGGGGGGGGGGTGTGACTGTAATACTCTCGTATCCACTCATTTCTCTTTCCTTTTTGTTGCTTCGCTTTGAACGTATCTGATAGTTTTGGGAGGTGCTATTATATACAAGTCAATATTTTGTAGTTGCTTCGCTTTGAACGTATCTGATAGTTTTGGGAGGTGCTATTATATACAAGTCAATATTTTGTAGTTGTGTTTGTAAGATCATAATGGAGAGGCTCATTAGAACAAAACGCTTAAACCGTGGATAATCGGTTTCTGCCGCTTATACCTTTCAACTTCTTTACTACACCTCAAGTCCAAAAAAAAAAAAAAAAAAAAGAAAAAGAAAAATTGTAGCCTACAGTGTCCAAAGATTCAATTCAACTTTAATGATAACTTGGATCGAAAGTTATGCAGTTGCATAGACAAATTGCATGCATTCAATTGGTATATAGCTTACATGCAAGCTCAAAATGGGTTTGGGTTGGGCATAAATGGGTGGAGTACATAAAACTCACTTACCCATTCTAACACATTCTACTAATTAATTATAAGTCAAATTTCGTCCAACCCAATTATTATAGGTAAAACCTATTCAATTAAATTACCAAAATACCCTTAAATCTATAAAATTACCAAAATGCACCTAAATTTTCAAAATGACCAAAATACTACCCAAGACCCTTTAAAATGACCAAAATACACATAAAATCTAAAAATGACCAAAATACCATTAGAACCTTAAAAAAAAATGATAGAAATGGCCTTGAAGCCTAAAAAATGACTAAAATACACTTAGAACCTAAAAAATGTCTAAAATGATCCCAAAACCTAAAAATTTACTGAAATACCCTTAGAACTTAGAAAATGACCAAAATACCCCTGAAACCTAAAAAAAGACCGAAATACCCCTTAAAACTTCCAAAATACCCCTAAATCTAGAAAATGATCAAAATGACCCTGAAACCTAAAAATTAATTGAAATGCCCATAGAACCTAAAAAAAAAAAAAAAAAAAAGATTAAAATACCTCTGAAACCTAAAAATGATCAAAATACCCTTAGAACCTAAAAAAATAATTGAAATATCCCTGAAACCTAAAAAATGAAAGAAATGACCTAGAAACCTAGAAAATGATCGAAAACATGTTTAAAGCCGTTGATTTCAACTCCTAATAAGAAGATAATGTGCATCATTATAATGTATAATGCACATGACTCACTCAATTCAACCAACCAAATAAATTATAGGTAGTGCATATGACAATAAAAGTTGACACATCTATTAGGGGTTGAAGCCAAAAGCTTTGAACATGTTTGGAGAAAAACTTTATCCTAAAGTTTGTGTTAAAAGGTCCATCCATGTTGTTAACTATTGTTTGATATAAGTTGAGATTTGTAACAGTCATATTTCATGTGATTGGCATATCCTATAGACAAAATGCTCTTTATATGCAATTGAGTGTTTGTTTCTAAGTGTGTTCAAGAAGACCTTGAGTTTGAATAACAAGTGGTATTATTGAAAACACAAAACTGCTCAAGAAACTATTTAAGAAAAGCTGAAACTGCAGGTCTCGATACCTTCTTGATACCTATCATTAATTGAGAGTTAATGTGATGCAGTTCATTTTTAAATCTATTTGTTACTAGCTTCTGTTGTATAATAAATAATTTTTGGTTTTACTTTTAATAGCCTTTATCACTTGTAACAAAAAGTTAGTTAGCTGATAGGTTATTAGTGATAAGTGCAATAGCCTTTTAGTTAGTTAGAAAAGTTAGTTAGGCTTTGGCCAAATCACATGGCAGTCACATGGTGGGTTCTTGTAACTAACTCAGCAGCTTGCTTATGTAACTATAAATAAGCAAGGTTGCCTTCATTGTAACTAGTTGAATTTGAATCCAAGAAATCTACCTATGAGGTATTATTCCAAGAGTGTGTCTCTTGAAGAGTTAGTGAATTCTTTCTTTTCTCTAAGCAACTTAGCTTTCTAAAACATCTTTCACTTTCACCATTTTTTCCTCCATCATAATTTGGTATCAGAGCTTGAGATCCTTAGGATTCAAGTTGGTTTGCAATTTGTTTCATCATTTCTGTCATAAAAAACCTATCAAGATCCTATCTTGATTTCATTTTCTTATCCTCTACTAGTGAGCCTAAGAATTTGTGAAGATGGCACCGATAGTTTGCAATAGAAGGAACAAGAAAGGTATTGCAGTACATGAACCTGAGGTGTAGGTTCAACCTAGGCAGCAACCGCAACCACACTAAGGAGAACCCCAGGTGACATTGGAGCAGACTGTGGAGCTACTAAGGGGGCATCTTGCTACCTTGACTGAGGAAGTGAGAAGAAACTGGCGTTATCATCCTAGAAATGATGATGAACCTGTTGAAGATGCTGAAACTGACAGTCAAAACAACTTTAGTAACCCAATTGGTTAGCCTAGAAGAGGCGTTCTAAGGCAAGTGCCTAGTCTCCAAGGGGAGAACCAAAATGGGAATCTAACTTCAAGATTGAGTTACCTGAGTTCTATGGTAGCTAAAATCATGAAGAATTCATGGATTGACTTAACCAAATGGAAAGAATCTTTGATTTCCATGAGGTGCCAGATTCCAAGAAGGTGAAGTTGATCTCTATCAAGTTGAGGGGGAGAGCTTCAGCTTGGTAGGAACAACTCCAAGTTCAAAGAGTTAGGAGAGGTAAAAGAAAGATCCGAGATTGGTGCAAGATGAAATAGAAAATGAGAGACCAATTTCTGCCTTTCAATTATATGCAGTCCTTGTACAAATAATTGCATAATTTGAGGCAACATGGTAGTGTGGAAGAGTATACAGAGGCATTTTATCAACTGGTAGCTCGAGTAGACTTGAATGAGAGTGAAGAGCAGATGGTTGTAAGGTTCTTGAGTGGTCTTAAACCACCAATTCAAGATGCCTTATCTTTGCACCAACTATTGTCTGTTTTTGAAGCTTACAATAGAGCCTTGATGTTTGAGAAGCAACTTGCAAGAAAAGCTTTTGTGAAATTCCAAGTTTATGGTGGTAGTAGAAGTACCTAAGTTAGCACTCAAGGAAGGCCAACTACTAATAGTGCACAACCTTTCAAGATTGAGAGTGCAGGTCTGCCTTCAATTTTTGGTGCAGCCAAACTAGTCCTAAAGAAGCACAAAGTTTTACATTTAAGTGCTACAAGTGTGGAGAAGCTGGGCACAAGGCCACAGATTGCAAGAAAGGGGGAGTTAGTGCTCAAGGCAAGGGTAAAGCTTTGATGATTGAAGGTTGTGAAGACCAGGAAGATGAAGAATTTCCAATGTATGAAGAAGGAATTGTTATAGGTGACACAGATGAGGAAGAAGGCCCTGTTAGCACCAAAATAGGAGGAGTAGGAGGATTGGTTGAGGAGTAACATTTTTCACACCACTTGTAATATTGGTGACAGGATTTGCAACTTAGTTATTGATGGGGGAAGTTGTGAAAATGTGGTTTCTGAAGAAGTTGTTGATAAACTTGGTTTAAAGACTGAAGATCATCCTTACCCCTACAAACTGACATGGCTTAAGACAGGCAATGATATAAGAGTTTCCAAGAGATGCATGGTC
Organism: Quercus robur; assembly: GCF_932294415.1. NCBI lineage: Eukaryota > Viridiplantae > Streptophyta > Magnoliopsida > Fagales > Fagaceae > Quercus > Quercus robur. Next base: position 21,582,118 of record NC_065540.1, on the reverse strand, counting down.
TCCTTTTCAATTAGGAAGAAGTTCCAAGATTCAGTTTTTTGTGATGTAGTGAAGATGGATGCATGCCATTTGCTGTTGGGAAGGCCTTGGCAGTATGATAGGCACACCAACCATGATGGAAGGAAGAACACCTACAGCTTATACAAGGATGGACTGCATTACACCCTACTGCCCATGAAAGAAAAGGTGATTCTTAAAACTCCTACTACTGTACAGCCTAATTCTTTGCTTGTTGTCAAGAAATTTGCACAAGAAACTCTAGCAACTGGTGTGGTTTACATGTTATTGACTGCATTAGAGTTAGATGTTATGATAGTGCCTCAATCTATAAAGGAGTTGATCAAGTCTTTTGAGGATGTCTTCCCTAATGAATTACCTATTGAATTGCCTCTTATGAGAGACATACAACATGCCATTGATTTCATTCCAGGTTCTGCATTACCTAATAGGGCAGCCTATAGGATGACACCAATGGAAAATGATGAACTTAATAGGCAAGTGCAAGAACTATTGGACAAGGGATATATTAGGCCAAGTATTAGTCCATGTGCTGTACCAACTCTCTTAACCCCTAAGAAGGATGGTAGTTGGAGAATGTGTGTTGACAGTAGAGCCATTAACAAAATCACAATCAAATATCGGTTTCCTATACCTAGGCTAGATGATATGCTTGACTATCTAGCTAGTTCTAAAATCTTTTTCGAGATAGATCTTAGAAGTGGCTATCATCAAATTCGGATTAAGCCAGGGAATGAGTGGAAGACTGCCTTTAAGACTCATAGTGGGCTATATGAGTGGTTTGTCGTGCCTTTTGGTCTTACTAATGCACCCTCTACTTTCATGAGGGTAATGACTCAAATGTTGCAGCCTTTGCTTGGTGTATGTGTTGTAGTTTACTTTGATGATATATTGGTATATAGCAAGACTTTGAATGATCATGTGAATCATTTGCAATCTGTGTTTGAGTTGCTAAGAAGGGATAAGTTCTATGCAAATACCAAGAAATGTACCTTTGTAGTAGGTGAGATAGGTTTTCTTGGGTATGTGGTGACTGACAAGGGAATTGCAATGGATGAGGGGAAGGTTAAGGCCATTCTAGATTGGCTTGTTCCAAGATCTGTGGCTGAAGTAAGAAGCTTCCATGGGTTAACATTTTACAAGAGATTCATCAAAGGGTTTAGCACAATTGCAGCACCACTCATTGACTGTCTCAAGTTGTCTACTTTTGCGTGGGATGAGGCTAAGTAGCAAAGTTTTGAGTCCTTGAAAGTTGCCCTTACTACAACACTAGTATTGCAGGCTCTTGACTTTGAAAAGATCTTTGAATTGGATTGTGATGCTTCTAGAGTTGGCATAGGGGGTGTTCTCAGTCAAAAGGGCAAGCCAGTGGCCTATTTTAGTGAAAAACTCAATTCAGCCAAAACCTGGTGGTTTTAAACCATTTATATCCATTTATGTCCTAGAGGTTTAAAACCTGGTGGAAAATCCACTAGTTCCCATGTATGATTTTGTAAGATGGATTCAATCTCACTATTGACAGCTTCTTTCTAGAAAGGCACCTCAGGTGTATAAATAGCTTCCTTGAAGCTTTGAGGTTCATCTTCTAACATATAAGTTAGAAAATTCAGACCAAATGATTTTGATGTTTTAGCCCTCTTACTGCATCTAGGCTTAACCTCATTCCTCTCTTTCATCAACTCTTGATCATGAGAGGTACTAGACATAGACTCAAAGTTTCTCTTATGAGAACTTGATTCTTGTGTGGATTTGTAAGGAAATATATCTTCAAAAAATACAGCATTCCTTGATTCAATAATAGTATTCGCATTCATGTCAGGAATGTCAGATTTATGAATTAGAAACTGATATGCATTGCTATTATGAGCATAACCAATGAAAACACAATCCACTGATTTTGATCCTATCTTTATCTTTTTAGGAGTAGGGATAGCCACCTTTGTCAGACACCACCACACCTTTAAGAATTGATAGGAAGGCATTTTACCTTTCCATAATTCATATGACGTATTCTTGGTTTTCTTTCTAGGCAATTTATTAAGAATATAATTGGCAGAAAGAATAGCTTCTCCCCACAAGTTCTGTGGTAAAAAACTAGTTAATTAGTAAACCCTAATTAATTAGTTAATTAGGACTAGTTAATTAGTTGTTATACGACAAGCAAGATGTGCTAAACTACAGGACTAGTTAATTAGTTGTTATACTACATGTAGTTTCTAGATAGTTAATTTATCCTTGTAGAGTTCACACGTATTTTGCACACATGCAGTAACTAACTTCCTGATAGTTTGGGAGTTAGTTTTTCTTCTGTTGCTTTATAGTTATAAGCTCTTGTACAGTTTCATTCATTGAGTGAAATACAGACTTATTCCAGAAACTTCCCTCTCTAGCTTTTCAAGCTTTTCCTCTCTAGGTTTTCCAAATCTTACAGTTTTCAATGTTTTCCTTCTGTATAGCTTTCATTCAAATTGTGTTGTTAATTCCAAAAAATGATGTGGTTGTCATTTGATTTTATTTTAATAAGTTTTTTATAACAATTATTTTAACAAAAAATAATTTCTCTATATTTTTAAGATTTAGAAACTGAGGGAAAAAAAAAGGGCCGTTTAAAATGGCATACTTAATAGAATTTTTTGACCACGTGAAATTGAAGTTGAGGAACAAAAATGAAAAAAAAAATCAAAACTATATGAAAAAAATAAAAATAGGCCAATTTAGAGAATGTAATTTGTAATTTAAAAAAAAAAAAAAGCCCTAATTAGATAAGAGGACAATCTCAATCCAAATATTTTTGTCACTACTGTATTATTATTATTATTTTTGGTAATTTATATTTTTGTAGTAGGTTGCTGTAGTCTGGGCTTTGGTGGTTCAAAAATTAAAATGGTGCCTTAGTTTCTATATGTTGTAGAACAATCTCACTCTGTCAACAAAATGACATACATCTTATTGTGGCCCAACCCAAATATAATTGATTTCAAGCTGACTTTTATTGGGGTATGCTAGTTTGGTAGGTTTATCACAAGGCTTTCTCTAGTAATAGGTTATTGTTACTTTAGATGGCTTTGGTTCATGCTTCACATATAAAATTACAGGCCTCACGATTTGGTTTTACCTTGAGTAGATATTATGTGATAGTATTTTATGACTTTCAAGTTTCAACTACCTCATTTCAACTAGATTTTGAAAGATATAGGCATGCTGAGAGTTAGACCATTAGAGGAGACAATTTGGGACCTTTAACACGTTTTCATACCAATTTATTCACCTTTCAAAAATTTAGTCAACTTTTTAGTGCATTGGGTGTAAGAAACCAACATCAAAGCAATTTGTAATGACGATATGTGTCTTCTTTCACAAATTGTTGAATGCAATTTCCATTTCTATGCTAAAATAATATGAATTATTCATAACCTGCTAGCTCTAATAGTAGTGTACTGCTTTGACATCACCATTACTCTTTGTCTCAATCTTTTGAAAAATCTAACACGCTTAAAAGCAATTTCCATTTCCATGCCAAAATAATATGTATCATTGATAATTTGCTAGCTCAAAGAGTAGTAGCTAGTAGTGCCTTGACATCACCATAATTCTTTGTCTCAATCTTTTGAAAACCCAACATGCTTTGTACATGTCTACAAACTGAAATAGTAAAAGATAATTCTTCTCAACAATCACCGCTTTAATTTTTTGTCATGGTGGGACTTTGTCTAGGCAAAATGGTACCCCATAGGGTTGACTTATACCATCACAAAAAAGATATGTGTCTTCAGAACTGTAGTTACATCTCTTTTTAATTTCCATTCAAGAGTTCTTATGAGATGTGAGGGCACCATTCCTGGGATTCCTTTATGATCCACCCGAGGAGCAAAATTAAAGTGGAAAATGAGGCCCTCATTGCCTTTATGGGGGTATTTTGGTCTTTTTAGGCATCGGGGGTAGTTTGGTCTTGTTTAGGCATCGGGGTATTTCAGTCATTTTCTAGATTTCAGGTGAGATTTGGGTCATTTTCTAGGTTCGGAGGTCTTCGGTCATTTTTTACATTTAGGGGGGTATTTTGGTAAATTTTAGGAATAGCCTCTTAAAAACAAAAGAAAAATAAAATGCAATAGGCCACACGAAAAAGAAAATGAGTAAAACCTATTATAGTGCTTTTAAAAGCGCTGGAATAGGTCACTCACATAAGGGAAGGAGTAAACCTTATTACAGCGCTTTTAAAAGTGCTGGGATAGGTCACTCACATAAGGGAAAAAGTGAACCCTATTCCATCGCTTTTAAAAACGTTGGGATAGGTAAATTACATAAGGGAAGGAGTAAACCCTATTACAGCGCTTTTAGAAGCGCTGACATAGGTAAATCACATAAGGGAATCGGTAAACCCTATTCCAGCGTTTTTAAAAGTGCTAGGATAGGTCAATCACATAAGGGAAGGAGTAAATTACAGTGCTTTTTAAAGCGCTAGGATAGGTCAATCACATAAGGGAAAGAATAAACCTTATTACAACACTTTTTGAAGCGTTGGGATAGGTAAATCACATAAAGGAATGAGTAAACCGTATTCCAGTGTTTTTAAAAGCTCTAGTATAGGTTAATCACATAAGGGAATGAGTAAACCCTTTTACAGTGCTTTTTAAAGCGCTGTGATAGGTCTTAAATATCAGCAAAGGAGTAATACCCTGTTATAGTGCTTTTAAAAGCGCTAGAATAGGTCTTCAATATTAGCAACCTATACCGGCGATTTGAAAGTGTTGTAATAGGTGTTTTAAGATTAAAAAAAAAAAAATAATAAAAATATTATTGTAAACAACCTATCCTAGCAGTTTCAAAGAGGTTGGAATAGGTTTCAAATATGAAAAACCCTAAAGCAGAGGTTTTAAAACCACTGGAATAGGCTCTTTACAAAAAAGAAAATAATTAAAAAAAATTTGATATTTCTACCCTATAGCGGCGGTTTGAAAACGCTGTAATAGGTTTACATATACCAGTGGTTTCTAAAACCGCCGCTATAGGACCCCTATAGCAGTGGTTTAAAAAGTGCCACTGTTGAATCGCCGTGATAGGGCATCCTATACCAGCGGATTCTGAAAGTGCTGCCATAGGGTAACCTATTACGGCAGTTTTAAAAAGCGCTGGGAAAAAACGCTGGTGTAGGACCAGTTTTTTGTAGTGCTATAATCATAGCTTCCATTTAAGGTCAAAAAATTCAACCCATCATTCTTTCTCGATTTAAAGAAATAGCATTCTTTTCTTGAACTTTCAAGCAGTTGAAATAAAAAGTTTAAGAGAAACGTTGAATATATATCAACCAGCAGCAAATAATTAAGACTGTAGCTTCAAATGAAAAAAGCAATAAAGGCGTCATATATATTGGGTGGTATATGCTCTATACTTCACACTGCAGCCACTCAAAAAAAAAAAAAAAGCTTTCATTTTCTTTTGCTTAATTGATTTGTTATGGAACTCTACGCGGACTTTAAAATTAAATTGCTTGGTCCTTTCCTTATTTGTCAAGTTTTGTTTGGCCCAATTAAGTGTGGCTTTTTTGAGTTGTCAAATTAAAAACTTTGTATTGTGCTCTGTAAATAGAATCAATGGATTACATTCCTCAAGGTTGCAATCAATCACATTGCTCCAGTAGTGTTTAAGATAGATAAATTTGTGGAAACCTGATGGGACCATTTCTTTCTATGGACTATGATGCCTTTTGTTGACAAACTTTGGCTTTTGTCATTGGAAAAGACATTAAAAGAAAGTGCTCTTACTATTGTGTGAAAGAGAAATTTCGTCATCTTTTCTCCTTGGGAGGAATGAGGGGCTGATTTTCTCACACATTAACACAAGAAATTTTCTTCAAATTGATCATAGTGAATGTTTTTAGATATTTTTAGGAATAACTCAAGTTTTGCTTCCGTGTTAGTCTTGTATTGCTTTTTATTTCTCCGTTTTTTTATGTCTAATCACCTAGAATCTTCTTCAACATCTTTTTCTTGGTTTGAGAGAGACGAGGGGCTGATTTTCTCACACATTAACACAAGAATTTGTCTTCAAATTGATAATGAATGTTTTTAGATCTTTTTAGGAATAACTCAAGTTCTGCTTCCGTGTTAGTCTTGTATTGCTTTTTGTTTCTACATTTTTTTTATGTCTAATCCCCTAGAATCTTCTTCAACATATTTTTCTTGGTTTGAGAGAGACAAGGGGCTGATTTTCTCACACATTAACACAAGAATTTTTCTTCAAATTGATCATAATGAATGTTTTTAGATCTTTTTAGGAATAACTCAAGTTCTGCTTCCGTCTTAGTCTTGTATTGCTTTTTGTTTCTACAATTTTTTTATGTATAATCCCCTAGAATCTTCTTCAACATCTTTTTCTTGGTTCGAGAGAGACAAGGGGCTGATTTTCTCACACATTAACACAATAATTTTTCTTCAAATTGATCATAATGAATGTTTTTAGATCTTTTTAGGAATAACTCAAGTTCTGCTTCTGTGTCAGTCTTGTATTGCTTTTTGTTTTTGCGTTTTTTTATGTCTAATCCCCTAGAATCTTCTTCAACATCTTTTTCTTGGTTTGAGAGAGATGCTTCAGGATTCACTTGGTCCATGAATTCTTTTTCTATTTGATTTCTATTTTCTAATTCAAGAGTTTTTTCATTCAATAGTGTAAAACTTTTTTTATTTCTAGTGATGCTTTACTATTTATTAACATTTTTGTTTACATTAAAATTAAAAAAAAGGTAATAGATTAGATTCTCTTTTGAGTTTTAAAGTATGTATTAAATTGACCATTTTGTCAACGGAGTTTTGTTAATGACTCACGTTTGTGATGATATGTACATGTTACGTACCCTTGAAAACTAAGATTATTAAACATTAAGGGGAATAATTTTCAATTTTTAAGTTAGGATCTTTTATTTTTATTTTTTTATAATCACATAAATATAATTTATGTGTGTACTTTCACCTACATATATCATTCTTGCTTATTGATATAAATTCAATAATAATTGTGAACTCATCAGCGAAACTAATGAATTGGGACATCCTTTAAATTTTTAGGAATTATGTTTCAACTGTTTTGGGTTGGTTTGGTGACTCTCAAGTCTCAATCGGAGTACTGTCTTGTGAAGTGTTTACTTGAGTATCCCTTACGAATTTGTTGATTGCTCTCAAAGAACACTCAAATAGCTTTGCATTTTAAAGACCCTAGCAAGTAGAGGCAGTTGAGCTTGAGTGGTAATGATTTTTGTTTTTTTAAGTGCATTTCGAAGAGTTACTATTACTGAAAGTTAGTCAAGGCAGAAGGTGAACAAATACTCATGTCTTTACGAACTACTTTTTTTTTTTTTTTTTAACAAACAACTTTTTTCTCTTTTACGCAAGAGAAAATTTCAACTAAGGTATAAGTTTTTGTTTTGGGGTAAACTTAACTCTCCATTTGCTACGCTATAAAATACTTTTAGATGTTTAATATAACAAAATAAATTTAAGTAGAAACTAACAAAATCGGTGCCTCTAGCTACTTAGCCAACGACCTCGACTACCAGATTTGAGAAGGGAGAGCCATTGTGTGTTTTTTATAAATTATTTTACCAAGTATTTTTAGTAAAACGTTTTGCAAAAATATTTATGGTCAACAAAAAAACATTTTCAAGTTTGAACTAGATTTTACAGTGAAGCATAAAATAAAAAACTAGAAATATTTTACTGAAAACATTTTATAAAGAAACTAGTGTACGTGGCCTTGAGGGAAATATCAAAGTAGACTGAGAATTTTTTTTTTTTTTTTAAATTTTAATTTTTGGATAAGTTTGTGTTGAAGATATGGATTAGTAGAAGAGTATCCTATTTTATAAACATTTTACGTGGAGTTAGAGATATACTTTTATCAGGTTTTCCTCAAGCTTTGTCCTTATTAAGCGTAGAGTCTAGGGGATTTTCAAACCACATAAAAGTTTAATTCAAAGAGAAAAATCCTCTTATAGATAGTATAAATAGATAAATCAGCGAAAATTATGATACTACAGTTTATCATACTGACATGTAGTGTGTTAGCTGGATTGTATTCTAATCCTAAGTACTCAGCTGGCAATTACGTTGGTTTTACGTGGGATCTATTGGTCAGTCTTGGTCCTCTTAGACCACACAAAAAACTTGTATAGTATAATATATACCCACAAATCTGCACGTAAATGAAAATTTTAATGACCCATATAATAGTTAGGTAATAGTATAATAGTTAGGTAATCACCACGAACTAATTGTAATGACCCATATAATAATATTTTATGCGGTGCGGGCCATATTCTTCTTATCTTCTATTGTCTGCTTCTGTTGGATGAGACACCAAGTAGAGGTTCAAAGTTCTTCTCAAAAAAAAAAAAAAAAAACGGAAAGAAAAAAAGAAGAAGTAAAGGTTCAAAGTGATTTTTTATATTTGCTTAATTACACTTCTACACAAAAACTATGTTATTATTTACAATATTTCTATTGAGTTGAAATTTATAATTAATAGCCAAGAGTCTTATATGACGACTATAATTGTTGATGTTTTCAATAAAGACATCTCCAAAGTTCAAATTCCTCTACTTTTAACTATTAAAATTTTATATTTAATACTATCATTTGAAATTTATTTATAATATTTATTTACCGAATACTCCAATTTATATTCAATTTTTCTCTAACTTTTCAAATGTAATTATAATATGTCTAAATGTGAATTTAGGGTTTTTTTTTTTAATTTTATTTTTTGAGAAATAAACACACATACACACAAAAGGGAGAGGGAAATGAGTTTTAACACAAAGTGCAATTTTATTTTTGAGAAATGAATTTTAGTTTTTAATTCTATTTTTATTTGTGTTATTTAGTTAAAATTAATAAATTAATTTTTAAAATTTATATGCTGATGTGTCATCACTTCAACTATTTCTGTCAGTTGACTAATAGAAATGACGAAAATAACACGCGTTAAATTGGTTTAGGGACTAAAAGTGGTAAAATTAAAATGTAGAGACCAAAATGGAAAAAAGTCAAAGTGTAGGGAATAAAAGTGCATTTACGCCAAGTTTTTATAGAAAATCAAAAAAGATATCAAAACAGTGAATTACTTTTTCGTTTTTTCATAAAAAATTTCCTAAAATGGTTTACTAATATATGCCCTAAGGGCACACATTAGTAAATTCCATGTAAAAATGTAACTCCTTATTTCTTTTTCTTCTTCTTTTTTTCCCCTTTTTTTTTTTTTTTTTTTTCTTGAATCTGATTGATTTTGCATTAAATTATGCAATAATTTACTTTTTAATCTATATATAGTATAAAACCGAAGCATTTGATTTTTTGTTAACTTCTTCATGTTGTGACACATAAGTTTTGGAGCCTCCACAAATTTCCACATCATAATCATTATATATTAAAAAAAAAAAAAACCGATAGCATTGCAAACTTAAGTCGGTAAAAGTAAAACACAAAAACCCTAAACATGTGCCTCTTCCCTTGCGTCTCTTTTCTTTTTAATCTTTGGCTTAAAACACTTTAAAACAAAAAAGAAAACAAAAAAAAAAGAAGAAGACAAACACAGTCATTTTTTTAAAATCAAACAAAATGATACCGTAACACATTTGAAAACGCGGCCTAAAAAAACGCAGCTATAGGCCAAATCATCCTATAGCCACGTTTTTCTGACCTATAGCCGCGTTTTAAAAACTTGGCTATAGAACTTTTTTTTTTTTTTGGTAGTGTGTGATGAACACAAGGAGAAGGTTCTTTTTTTTTTTTTTTTTTGAGGAAAAACACAAGGAGAAGTTAGGTGACCAATTTAGTGTGCGTTTGGGAGAGAATTATTGTGCGTTAGCGTTTTTTGCTGAGTCCCACGGCACTGTTCATGACCTAGCCAAAAGCTAAGCAAAAACGCAGATAAGCGGCATTGTTTACCTCCCACGGCACTATTCATCATTAAAAATTATTTTGCTACAGTATTTTCAGTAATAAATTTTCAGTTTTCAACAAAATAAGCAATATAAACAGACCCTCAATATTATTTTTAGGTTCTTTGGTCCAATTTTTCATTTTTGGACCAAGTATTTATTTTATCCAAAATTTCAAATTTTTAGTAGATGATGGTCCCACTTATTTATTTATATTTTAAATAAGAATAGAATATATTAAGAAGGCAAAAAATGGGAGATGACCTAGAATCACCTTTTGAACCCGGGAGGATATCCAAGCAGAGAGAAAAGATGTTTAAAGCCCCGTCCCACAAACAATGAGCAAGGTTGCAGGCAAAGTCCCACTTGATTTAACAACAGTTCCATTGTTGTATATGTTGCAAGCAAATAGAGTAAGAAAACCACAAGTCCACTTACCTTGGAAAGGAACTTTCCCCTCTTAAATGAGATTTGAAGTATGCATAATAGTCCACATGCCATGGGAGCCATGAGTTGGAAAAGTAATGATTGGAACCCCAAGCTCCTCAGCAACATCAATAGCGAAACACATGAGTCCATTGGCTATAATACACGTCGGTGGAGACCTTTCTGTCGATTGTCGTAGTGATGTCAACAATTCTCGGAAAAGTGGCTTGCTCACTGTCCTAGTATTAAAGAACAATTGAAGTATAATAGGGCCAAGACATGGTTGATCAAGTGGAAGACCATCAGAGATGGACACAAATCGAAATCCCGGACTGCGATTATAGAAGGCCGAGATGTCTATGACACACTCAAGACGATCATGGTTGTAATCGGAGTTAACAAAGGTTATTAGAAAGCCGGCATTGCAGAGAAGCTCGGCTAATTAAGGTGAGCATGGATTTAACGTGGCCTGAAAGTGGGAGGGGCAAGATAACAACGTGAGGGACTTTGTCTTGATCCATCACAAGGCCTTTGTGTTCTGTTTCTCTGATAGTACACAAATTAATTAGTATATATTAATATGATAATTATCCCTAATAATTTATATTTTTATAACAATTTCACAATAAAACCTAATTATCAAGTTGGTAAAAAAAATAATGTTAATAATAGATCAAAATGAGAATCAATAATAATTTACCATTGAACTTTGTTGTGAAAATATTATACCTATTTAAAAAAAATAAAAAAATAAGATTTTAATTTTTGCTCTATTTTCATTGAATAACCTTTAAGCTTTGCACTTTTGAATTTGACGGCAGGAAGATCTCTTCTTTATTCTAGAAGATCTCTTCAAACATCTCTGGTAGATCTACATCTGAACAAATTCTAGATAGGTAAACCCCAGTGTCACCCACCACAGGTACCTCTTTGACTCTTTTCTTTTTCCAATTCTCTCCCTTCTCTCTCTCTCTCTCTCTCTCTCTCTCTCTCTCTCTCTCTGTGATTTCTTGATCTGGTTTGTTTTATTTATTTATTTATTTTTTTATCTTCTTTAGTACTTTGTCCCACGGTCTCAAATCCTAGCTAGCTATTATGCCAGACGTTTAAACTTAAAGACTTGAAGTCTAGAGAAGAATTTTTTGACAAATTTAAGATTACAATTTGGCCCATGTCCTATACATGTATGGTTTGTCTTCAAAAGCAAAAGCATTATTTGCAATGGTGTAATACTTTTTAAAGTCTCAATACTTTCATGTATGACTTTTCTACAACTTGTCATTTGTTATTAAAATAATAATATATAAATATTGTAAGGACAGGATTTGAGTCCCTAACCCAAAAAACGGATGGACTTAGGGCCAAAAAGCCAAAAACAATGAATTTATAGAGAGTGGGTTGGAAAACTGGGCTAAAATGAGCTGGACAACAAATGATCTGGATTCAAATGACAAGAATAGGAAGATAGATTGATTTAAACTAAAATAGATCGTCCTCAGCACAGTCCGAGGAGATCAGTTCTTATATATTTCTCACAAGTTTGGTTACAAAATTGATTCCTGATTGCTACAGTGTTTCTCTCTTGATTTCTACCTCATTTATTCCTTTGGGGTCTCTTACATTATATATCTCCCTTTCAATTATCTTGGCCCTCCAGTTGTTGATCATCCAGGGCACTACTTGAGTGCTTGTCCCATCGAACACCCCCTCTAGCCCTTTGTGAGTTGGGGTAGCAGGCAGCACTATTCAAGGGTCTTCTCCACATAAATATAGCCAGAAAGTTAGCTGCAGAGCATTCAATGCAATGGCAGCAGTTTTTCCTTAGATATTTCCTAGCTCCCATTCCTCTAGCACATTCGTAGTGTATGTCTTTATCAATAGAACCTCTCGGAACGTAACCCTAGATGACAGGAGGCATATCTTGATATTTGTTGCCTTTAGCCGAGGGGATATTCCTCCTCGAACAACCTCTCCTTGCCATTATGGTCATAGTTTACTCATGAAGTTCGAAGTATTACGTCTCTCTTGCTATTGATCTATTCTCGGACCATTGTGCCTCCTCGGACAAGGCCCAAGGCCCAATATATATATTTGGACTCGTGTCCCCACAAATATAATAAACGATTATATGTGTAAGTGAGTTTTTTTTTTTTTTTGGGTGAATAGGTAATGGTTATTATTTTATGGTTTTGTACTTATTCAATAATTGTTTGTTATTTTTGACAAATTGGATAATTATAACAAAAAATTGGAAGATTTGAACTTATAGATGTATCTGTTAGAAATATCATGAGATGCAAGTTAAGTTACAAAACTCTTGATAATTTATTTTTTCTTATAATTCTTTTAGCAATCTTTAATCATCTCATTCAAATATTGTACATAGTATAGACATATACATATAGTATGGTTAGGAAAAAATTATTAATCTTATTATGTTCGTCCCTCCCCCCAAAATACAAATTCCTGGCTCGCCACTGGAGATGATATGAAGTAGTATTACATGGGTAACTAATTCTAATTGTAGTCAATTCATATACATTAATTGAACATTAATTTTCCTTTTAATTTTTCTACCAAATCACAACATATATATATATATATATATATATATATATATATTTATATATATACAATTTAAAATCGTCTATCCCACTTTCTCTATACCACTTTATATACCACTTTATATACCACAAAGCATTACATGTCATATATACATTTATTTAATTAAACTCTTATTTTATGCATTTTTTTTTTATTTCACTTACCTAAAATAAATTTAAAAATCCCACCCATCCCAACACCACCACTGGCCTCTATTGCACCAGTCACCGACACCTTCAATGCCAGTCACAACCATTCTACCACCGAAATACCCTTAGAATCTAGAAAATGACTGAAATACCCTAAAACTTAAAAATGACCAAAATACTCCCAAAACCTAAAAAAAGACCTAAATACTGCCTAGAAGTTCCAAAATACCCTTAAACCTAGAAAATGATAGAAATGACCCCGAAACCTAAAAATTGATTGAAATGCCCATAGAACATAAAAAAAATGAAAGAAATACCTGTGAAACCTAAAAATGATCAAAACACCTTTAGAACATAAAAAATAACCAAAATATCCCCTAAACCTAAAAATGACAGGAAATAACCAAGAAACCTAGAAAATGACCGAAAACATGTTTAAAGTCGTTGATTTCAAGTCCCAATAAGAAGATAATATGCGTCATTATCAAGTTTGGAGCAAAACTTTATCCTAAAGTCTGTGCTAAAAGGTCCATCCCTGTCGTTTACTATTGTTTAATTTTAAGTTAAGATTTGTAACAGTCATATTTTATGTGATTGGCATATCCTATAGACAAAATGCTCTTTAAATGCAATTGAGTGTTTGTTTCTAAGTGTGTTCAAGAAGACCTTGAGTTTGAATAACAAGTGGTATTATTGAAAACACAAAACTGCTCAAGAAACTACTTAAGAAAAGCTGAAACTGTAGGTTCCAATACCTTCTTGATTCCTGTCATCAATTGAGAGTTAATGAACCTCGATACCTAGACATGTGATTCTTAAACTTCCTTCTTTCCCAGATGATGGATAAAAGATCATAAATAGTAGAGTTAAGAAAAAATAAATTTAGAGTTGGTTATAAGTTTAGACATATATCTAAACACAAATATAACAATACGATGAAAAACATAACTATAAGCACTACAATGGAATGGATTGACATTTTAATTCAATTTTATTATCATTTTTTATAATTTTTTTTAACATTATTAATTAATTATAAAGTATCAAATTAAGTAACAAAGTATAGAACAAAATAATAAAAATTTTGAGATCAAACATCTTTTGTTATGGGAAGACATTTATTTAATAATAATAATGTATTAATGTATGCTAGCATACATGAATAATTGAATAATGTACACATATAATGCTAAACACACACCTTATAAGTGAAAATGATAGTTGAGTTTTGTAGTATAGTTGGCAACGCAAGGGATATGCAACTAGTTCTTCCACTTAACCTGTAATAATATAAATCGTGAATTAGTATGCTTTGAATATTAAAATAGAGTTTAGTGAATTACCATATCCAAAGTATTCTTGAGGCAACCATGATGATGTAGAAAACCTTGAAACAAATGTTTGCCATTAAAATATTGTTTTTCCTCCCTAACTTATAGTTTATCCTCTATAATAGAAATAAAGTTGATGTCACCATTTGGCTCTAGTGATTTGGTTGTTTGTGTTCACAAATTATGAATTAATTTTTTTAAAAAGTAAAAATAGATGCAGTCTAATCCTATACTCACAAACATATGTTTTTTTTTTTTTTCAAATATAAATAAGAAACTACAAAAAAAAATTCTATCAATATTTGAGTTAGTTAGGCCTTATAAAAGTCAAATATATTGAATATATGTAAAAGATGCTTAAGTTTGAGAATTTTCTCCAAGCAATCTTTTGTCTCCCTATAAAACAATTGGACAAATTCCCCCAATATTTTTTAAATTAAATAATTACTAAAAATCTCTTAAATTTCTATTAGATTATTATAATTCAGGAATGTCATGATTGAATCTAATTAATTTTATTTTTGTTTTATAATTGTGGCTCGAGTATTAAACATAATTGGCTAAATTAATCTTTCCTTACATTATATTATAACTAGTGTTCTTTCCATATATCATTAAAAAAAAAAAAAAAAAAAACTCTAAAAGGGTTAATAGTATATTGAAGTTAAAATTATTTTTTCTGAAGATAACATTTAAATAAAATAATGATAACATAAATATAAATAAGATAATAATTTTGTTTAAGGTAAATAGTATTTCCATACTAAATTTTGATTCTTAAACTCTACCGCTTCTCATATGAAAGAAAAAAAAAGTTATAAAAAGCAGAGTTGAGAGAAATTAATTTGAAATAGAACACAACACTTGACTGCAAGATGGTTGGTGAGAAAGGACAACCTTCATTCATTGCAACCATGATCTTTCCATAATGGCATTTTATGATGAGTAGGTATCAATCGCTTAATTTGAATTTATGACCAAATTTTATATCAAAATGAATATCAAAATGAAGTTTTAAATTAAATACAGTAAGAGATAAATTGGTTGGAGGCAACTTTTGTAGCAGCTATGCGGCATATATATATATGACAAAATTTCTTTACTATTCTTTGATTTTCTTGGCACAACACTGCTATGTGTTGGTACTTGAAAAAAAATCCAGCTCCTAGAAGGCTAAGGGAAAGTTGTAAGTTTATATATATATATATGAAATAAGAGATTAAATTCAATAAGGATGTGGTGTAAAACTCAAGTTTTACTTATCCAATTCCAACATGCCACATCATCATATTACATTTTAAAGAATAGATATAATCGCAGTCAATTAATTCTAATACCCATTTTAAAATCCAATTTAACTCCACCACCGCATACTCTTGATGCGATGGTCACTCCACAAATATAAGTGCTTGTAGAGTGTGGGGGACAAGGGCCGAGGTTCAAGATTCTGGGAGGGAGTTTCACATACATATACACTTAAATTAGGCTAGAGTAGAATTCTATCTTGTATAAAAAAAAAAAAAATATCCAATTTAATCCGGGGATTTAATCCGGGCACAAGATCCTTCAGTTGTGTTCTTAGCCGAAACATGGCTGGATAAAGCAAGGCTAGAGGAGATACGAAGCAAGATGAAGTTTGGTGGTATGATTGAAGTTTGTCGTGATACGAGAGGGGGGGGGGGGGGGACTTGTGATTTTTTGGAA
Source organism: Quercus robur (assembly GCF_932294415.1). Lineage (NCBI taxonomy): Eukaryota > Viridiplantae > Streptophyta > Magnoliopsida > Fagales > Fagaceae > Quercus > Quercus robur. The sequence continues at coordinate 21,565,955 of NC_065540.1, read as the reverse complement.
AAAGGATGTCGACTTCTCATTGGGCACCTTTTCTCCAAACCACATTGATGGTATTTTGAACAAAGGTAAGGAGGATGAATGGAGGTTTACGGGATTCTATGGAGAGCCAGAAACACAGAATCATCACTTATCCTGGACCTGCCTTCAAAGACTTAAGAACAGGAATTCTATCCCTTGGCTTTGTGCAGGGGATTTTAATGAAATTACTAGAAGTCATGAGAAGAAGGGGGGGAGACTAAGACCTGAAAGACAGATGGAAGAATTTAGAGATGTCCTTGATGAGTGTGGCTTTAGGGATCTAGGTTTTGTGGGGGGTAAATTTACATGGTGCAATGGACATCCGGATGGCTTCACTATTTGGGAAAGGCTTGATAGAGCGGTTGCAACCATGGAGTGGATAGAAAAATTCCCAGCCACTAAGGTGATACACTTGGAGTGTGGTTCGTCGGATCATAAACCAATCCTAATAAGGCTTAATGGGATTCCAAAAATCCGACAAAAACCATGGCGATTCGAACACATGTGGTTGGAGGAAGAGGGGTGTAGGGAAACAGTTGAGGAGGCGTGGTCACAAGAAGCTCAGGGGCATGCCATGATTCGAGTTGAAAGTAAGATTGGGTACTGCCAATCAAAACTGAAATGGTGGAGTAGGGTGGCCATTGGGAATATTACACGGCAATTAAAGGAGAAAAAAGAACAGTTACGTAAAGCAGAAGATGCAGCTATCAATGGAAAGTCCATGGGTAAGGTGTTTCGACTAAAAAGGGAGATAAATGACCTCCTTTCAAAGGAGGAAAAAATGTGGAGGCAAAGATCACGCATGTTATGGTTGCATGAAGGTGATGGGAATACTAGATTTTTCCATAGTCAAGCCACTCATAGATTTTGACGAAATAGAATTGAGGTGTTAGAGAATTTGAGGGGGGAAAGGTGTGAGGAAGAAGGAGAGGTGGCAAACATACTAATTGAGTTCTATGAGAATTTATTCTCCTCATCTATTCTGGTTCAAATCGAGGAAGCCCTTGAAGCCACACCATTGGTGATTACGGCGGAGATGAACAATGAACTCTCAACCCCTTTTCAAAGAAGTGAAGTGGACTTAGCCTTGAAGCAGATGAACCCCTTAAAAGCTCTGGGTCCAGATGGGATGCCTCCATTATTCTTCCAACAATTTTGGCCAACCATTGGAGAGGAGGTGTTAGAGGCAGTCCTGAATTGTCTCAACTCTGGTATGATTCCCCACTCCATAAATCGTACCTTCATCACACTCATTCTGAAGGTAAAAAGCCCGGTAAGAGTTTCAGAATTCCGCCCTATAGCACTTTGTAATACTCTTTATAAGATAATTTCTAAAGTCCTAGCTAATAGACTTAAGAAAATATTACCTAGTGTTATTTCTGAGACCCAAAGTGCATTCCAATCCAGCAAAGCTATTTCTGATAATATTTTGGTGGCATTTGAAACTTTACACCATATGAAATCTCAAAAATCTAAGAAGACCGGCTTTATGGCTATGAAGTTAGATATGAGCAAGGCGTATGATAGGGTTGAATGGGATTTTTTGATTAAGATTATGAAGAAAATGGGCTTCTGTGATAAATGGGTGTCCCTTATTTTTGAGTGCATCAGTACGGTGTCTTATTCCATTTTGGTGAATGGGGAGCCTAAGGGTGATATTAGGCCATCAAGGGGGCTAAGGCAAGGCGATCCTTTGTCCCCTTACCTTTTTTTGCTATGCTCGGAAGGGTTAAATAGAATGCTTCAAAAGGCAGCCCACAATGATCAAATAAGGGGCTTCTCTTTATGTAAACATGGCCCAAAAATCTCACATTTATTCTTTGCAGATGATAGTTTGTTGATTTGTCGAGCTACCATGTCTGATCTTCAAGCAATTCAAACCATCCTCTCTTTATATGAACGTGCCTCAGGCCAAAAGCTCAATCGGGAGAAAACTTCCATATTTTTTAGCAAGGCAACAAGTGAAGGAACAAGAGAGGAGATCTCAAATTTCTTGGGGGTACCGGAGGTGAAAGAATATGAAACATATCTTGGCTTACCGGCGGTGGTGGGAAGGAATAAAAAAGCGAGCCTAAGATACATAAAGGAAAGGATATGGAATAAACTCCAAGGATGGAAAGAAAAGCTCCTATCACAAGCCGGTAGAGAAGTCTTACTTAAGGCGGTGGTGCAAGCAATACCCACCTTCGCAATGAGTTGCTTTAAACTACCTGTGAGCCTTTGCAATGAGATTGAAGCCATGGTTCGGAAATTTTTTTGGGGGCAGAAGGGGGAGCAAAGAAAAATCCACTGGAAAAAATGGGAAATTCTTTGCAAAACCAAATCTGCGGGAGGAATGGGCTTCAAAGATTTAGAGAAATTCAATGATGCGATGTTGGCCAAACAGGTGTGGAGGCTACTAAGGGATCAAAATTCTCTATTTTTCCGGGTTTTCAAAGCTAAGTACTTTCCAAGGGGTTTGGTGATGGAAGCTTCAAGAGCATCCGGGTCTTTTGCATGGCAAAGTATCTTGAAAGCAAGGAAGGTGATTTTGAAAGGAATGAAATGGAGGATCGGAGATGGGAAGAGCATTAATATTTACGGTGATAATTGGCTACCGGGTGAAGGGACTCCAACAATTATATCTCCATGGGCACCAGAATTAGAGGGGGCAAAAGTCTCGGCCCTCATATCTGCGGATACAGGTACTTGGGACCAGAATATATTACGCCAGCACTTCATTCATTTTGAAGCTCAAAGAATTATGGCAATCCCACTGTGTATGACACAACAGAGGGATGTTTTAATATGGCCAAACTGCTCAAATGGAGAATACATGGTCAAAACAAGCTACAAACTGTTGTGTGAAGATGAAAACAGAGAAACGGCTTCGACATCTGATGGCTCGCTCCAACAGTCCTTTTGGAAGCGCATTTGGAAGATCCGGGTGCCATACAAAGTTAAAACCTTCCTCTGGCGGGTCTGCTCTGATGCATTACCTACAAAAGTCAACTTAAAGAAGAGGAAAGTCCTTGATGACGATCGGTGTTGTATCTGCCTCTCAGCGCAAGAAACCACCTTCCATGCAATCTGGAGCTGCGAAGAATTAGAGCAAATCTGGTTCCCCTGTTTCAGCTGGGTTAAAACAGAGTACCCGAACATTACAGAGACCCAAGACTTAATTAATTTGATCGGGATGCAGAAACAAAGATTGGAGTTGTTCGCGGTTGTGGCGTGGTTTGTGTGGAATCGAAGAAATAAACTACGGCTTAAGGAGCGGAGTTTGGATCGAGACAAGATTTTCAGTGCAGCAAGGCGATACCTCTCGGATTACCAGCTGAAATTCACAATAATGGAGAGTAAGCTTCCCTCGGTCAGAGCAAAATGGAGCCCTCCCTTGGGCGAGATGTTCAAAACCAATTATGATGGGGCTGTATTTGCAGATTCGGATGAGGCTAGAATTGGAGTCATAGTCCGTAATGACAAGGGAGAAGTGCTAGCTGCCTTATCCGAGAAAATACCTTATCCAGGCTCGGTGGTTTTGGTGGAGATCCTAGCTGCACGTAGGGCAGTACAATTTATTTTGGAACTGGGAATAACTCAGACAATCTTTGAGGGGGATTCAGAGATAGTGTATAAGACTTTGAAAGCAGGAGATGAGGGTCAGGCTTCAATTGGACAGTTTGTAAAAGACATTATGTCTATCGCTGGTTCACTTCGAACCTTTTCTTTCTCTCACATTAGGCGGCAGGGAAACTGTGCAGCCCATGCTTTGGCTAAGAGAGCAAGTTTTTCTTTTCCTTTATTAGTTTGGATGGAGCATGTTCCATCAGACGTATATCCGTTTGTAATTTCGGACCTTTAGTTTCTAAATAATACCACACGTTCTTGATTCTCAAAAAAAAAAAAAAAAAGTAAAAAGTTGACGTGACAATCTTTTATTGGATAGTATAAAACATGAGTTTTACACCCTATCATTAACATATTCAGACTCATGAAATAAAACACAAATTGATTGTTGAAGTCATTTTACAAAGAATGTTAACCTTGCAATGGATATAAACTATATTTTAGCAACATAGTAAAAATTAAAGGGAAATAAAGAGGAAAAAAGAAACAACTTAATTGGCTTGCATTCTTACCAATGAATGCACCAAATATTACAAAAATAAACATGTAGATTGAAGATATGACAAGAAATTAAATGTAGGAAATCATCAAATAAAGTACATTGGCAAGCTCATACATTATCATCATGATTCTTAGTCTATGTTGTTTCTCATAAACCAATGATCTCAACGCAACCTACATTATTAAGCAAAATGTTGAAAATATTTGTAACCGTAGTATATTAATATGAAAATCTATAAAAAAAAATATATAAAAATAAAAAGAAGAAGGAGAAAAAAAACTTTAAAATAGAAAAAAAAAATGGAGAACAAGGCTTAGGTCCAATTAATATTGAAAACCTAGCCTCCACCTATTGTACCAATAAGTTCAGAAAATAAAAGAAGAGGATATTTTTGGCAATGGCGGAGCCAGAAAATTTTCTTAGGGAGGACTAGTGAATACATTGAGACCTTGTACTTGTAACTGCTTTTTCTTGATTAGTGGATTCTTTGGGAGTGGTAACCTAAAATCACTTGGTGGGTTTTTGCCTACGAGGTTTTCCCCATTGTGATCAAATCGCCATGTCAAATTTATTTTCCACTGCACTGTATAGTTTGTTGATTTGATTGTGCCTTAATCTAATTTGCATGTAATTTGATTAATTAATTAACTTGGGTAATTTGATTAATTAACTAGGGTCAATCTATAACCTAATAAGAATGTTCCTCAAAAATCCTAAAAAAAAAAAAAATTGATAGCAACAAAGGAAATAAGAGATTGGTCATTAACATGCTTTGTTTATTCCTTTTATACATACATAAAAATAAGAGTTGAATGTTAGGACCTTCTTGACATAAACTTAAAACCATAAGCACTAAAACAAAACATTTGAGAGATGGGACATTATACAACCATTTTGAAACATGAACAAGCATTCAAGATTAAAATTTAAATATGTAATTAAATCAAAATTTTGAAAAATAAAATAAAATAAAACTGTCCGTCATCCCCCGTTTCGTTTGGAGTTTGCGACATTATACAACCTGAGCAACTGTTAAAAATTGGCTTATAATGAAAGAGGGAAGTTCAAATACATAACATAAATTAGAGATCATAACACTCAACGGCCAGAGGGTGAGACTTATTAATTTGTGGGAGGATAAGCGATAATTTTAAGTGAGGCTTCATATTTAAATATCAATTAAATAAATTTATTTAATACAAATGAAACAAAGGTTAGTTAGATGAATTAGAAAAATAATTTTACGAATTAATACTACCTAAACTAAAGCTAATTTCATATAGAGAATCAAATATTATGGTTTAAGAATAAAAATTTCAACAAAAAAAGTATTTTGTTTAAACAGAGGTTTACTTTGAGCCCCCCCCCCCCCCCCCCCCCCCCCCCCACAAAAGTTTACAGTTTTCAATTGAATTGAGTTTATGATGGTATAATATTTTGAAAACCTTTTTGGAGGAAAGAAAAATAGTACACGGTCGTTTTTTTTTTTTTTTTTTAGACCATCATACAATCTTAAAAAATGCTAAAGGTGATTGCTAGACTTCAACCACCTAATAAATGAATGTTTTTTTTGTGTGTGTGTGTGGTTGGTGACACAAAAATTAGTAATATCCCTAGTACCTTTATACAATTTTGTGCCTTTTGAAATCTTTTAAAAATTAGGGCCTTTAGCCCTAGGCCTTAAGCCGCCCTTGATTGTAACAGTGAGACACTACAAATTCTACTCACAGAGTCATGGCGTGTCCTAGAAATAGGACTCGTGGTTTTAACAAATTCTACTTAAAAGCCATGGCTTACCCTAGAAATAAAACCTGTTACAATTTCTTGCACCTAGCCACCCATACACACAAAACAAAGGCACCCACTTGCATTGACTCCTTTGGAGTTTGGACAAAGGATTGAATTAACAAAAACAGAACCCTAAGAAGCAGAGATCTCATGTGGGAGAGCAGGAGGTTCTGTCATGTGGCGCATTCTATAAAAAGAATTGAAATACACTTAAGTCATATTAGGGGGATTCTAGATTTAATACACTACTCTTATACTTTTGTGTTACACACACCTATTTATTACCAATTATGTTTAAGTTTTATGCGAAAAAGTGAATAAAAAATAAAAAATATTGTGATTTATGTCATTTTAAGTTTAAAAAAATGATTTACGCATTTAAATTTTAAACATCATACAAGAATTAATATAGTATTTGGATACATGTCCTTTTGTATTACAGCCAAAAAAAAAAAAAAAAAAAAAACTGTCAATTTAATGGTTTGTAACTCATAACTCTTCGATTTCTTACATCTATGTAACTTATAGCTACTCATCTCCTATATATATATATATATATATATATATATATATATATATATATTAATTTCATTAATAAATGACAATTACACTATATATAACAAACTACATTATGAATTCCAATTGCCTACCTCAAAAAGGAAAAAAAAAAAAAAAAATTCCAATTACAACAAAAGTATCCTCACAAATGTACGACAACTTATATTTTTTTGTCAACTTTTCCTTTTCTTTTTCTTTTTTTCAAGTTATTTAATATTTTCTTGGTATTCTATCAATCTTCTTTTCATTTTTGAAGCTATTTTTATATTTTATTTGATGAAGAAAATAAATAGAAAGTAGTTAATCTCAAGGTTGTTGTTGATGATGTTCTTCATATATAGAAAGTCACCGAGAAATTAAACAAATCTTGAAGTCAAGTAATAGAGAAAGACATGGAAACTGTGGGATTTCACTTCTTTTGATGCTGATGAAGTTCTGTTGTTTGTTGATGTTCTCAATAGATAAGCTTCCAAGTACCTTTTTTTGGGGTTTAATTGCAAATTTGATATCATTGATGTTATTAACTATCGGTATATATATATATATATATATATATTTTACACAAGATAGAAATTCTACTCTAATTTAATTTAATCTAAGTGTATATATGTGTGAAGCTCCCTCCTAGAGACTTGAACCCCGACCCTTGCCCTCCACACTCCACAAATACTTATATTTGTAGAGTGACCATCGCGCCAAAGGTGTGTGGTAGTCATTTTTTTTTTTAAAGTATATTTAAGTGGTTAATTGAAAATTGGTCAATTGATTTTCTCATTCTATTATTTACAATTTATGCCTTCAAAGGGGGAAAAAAAAGTAATCAAATTTAGTCCCAAATTCAAAGAGGACAATATAAAATAATAACAAACGTTTAATAATAATAATAATAATAATAATATTTTATTTTAAATGAAGAATACTTATTTTATTTTATTTTTTATAACGAGTCTACTTATAATATTTATAAATGAATAAATTAAAAAAAAAAAAAATTTGTGGGAAGCACAGGTCAATAACTAGTTTAAAGTAAAAATGGAGGCCTTGGAGGGAGGGGAGTAAAGTTGTTTTTTTTTTTTTTTTGAGAAACCAGACTATCTGTCTTGGACGAGTAAAGTTGAATATTAAGCAAAGAAAAAGAAAAGAAAAGAGAAACACTAGTTTGGGCCGTGAGACTATTGGATCCATTTACCTTTTTTTTCTTATACTTTTTTTTGGGGTTTGAGCAGTACATGGGCTACAAAACAAGCCTTTTAAGAGCTACAGATCAGTCGTGCTACAATTGTCATGAGCTAGATGTTCACTGTTTGGATCACATTTGTGGGCTTCATCATGCCTTTCCTAATCAGATTAATCCAAATGCCCCATGTTTCTGGACCTTCTTTTCCTCATCCCAAAAAATAAAACCCATTTTTTTTATTCGTAAATTACGTTGCTCAACTTTATTCTGTTTTCAATGTTTCCCTTCTGTCTACCCTTCATTCAAATTGTGTTGTTAATTCCAAAAAACGATATAGTTGGCATTTGTTATATCCTAATTTCACCTTCGATTTCCTGTGCCAAAGAGGACAGTGTTTGTGGTGGTGGCTTGTAGTTGCCATTTGATTTTATTTTAATAAGTTTTTTTTTTATAACAATTATTTTAACAAAAAATAATTTCCCTATATTTTTAAGATTTAGAAACTGAGGGGACAAAAAAACTGGGCCGTTTAAAACGGCACACGCACATTTAATAGATTTTTTTGACCACGTGAAATAGAAGTTGAGGAACAAAAATGAAAAAGTCAAAACTATATGAAAATAATAAAAACAGGCCAATTTAGAGAATGTAATTTAGAAAAAAAATAAATTCCCTATTTTTTTTATAAGATAAATGCCCTAATTAGATAAGACTCAATCCAAATATTTTTGTGACTACCACTGTATTTTTGTTTTTTTGGTAATTTATACCACTGTATTAGGTTGCTGTAGTCTGGACTTTGGTGGTTCAAAAATTAAAAAGGTGCCACAGTTTCTAAATTTTGCAGAACAATCTCACTCTATCAACAAAATTACATGCAGCTTATTGTGTGGCCCAACCCAAATATATTTGATTTCAAGCTGACTTTAATTGGTTATGCTAGCTTGGTGGGTTTATCGCAAGGCTTTCTCTAGTAATGGGCTATAGTAATTACTTTAGATGGCTTTGGTTCATGCTCCACATCTTAAATTACAGGCCTCATGATTTGGTTTTACCTTGAGCAGATATTATGTGATAATGTATTTTCTGACATTCAAGTTTCAACTACCTCATTTCAACTAGATTTTTAAAGATATAGGCATGCTGAGGGTGAGACCATTAGGGGAGACAGTAAGGGACCCTTAAACACGTTTTCATGCCAATTTATTTACCTTTCAAAAAGGCAGTCAACTTTTCAGTGAATTGGGTGTAAGAAACCAACATCAAAGCAACTTGTAATGAAGATATGTGTCTTCTTTCACAAATTGTTGAACGCAATTTCCATTTCCATGCTAAAAAATAATATGAATCATTGATAACCCTGCTAGCTCTAATAGTAGTAACTAGTACTGCTTTGACATCACCATTACTCTTTGTCTCTCAATCTTTTGAAAAATCCAACATATATGCTTAAACGCAATTTCCATTTCCATGCCAAAATAATATGTATCATTGAAATTCTGCTAGCTCAAAGAGTAGTAGCTAGCAGTGCTTTGACATCACCATAATTCCTTGTCTCAATCTTTTGAAAACCCAACATGCTTTGTACATGTCCACAAACTGAAACAGTAAAAGAGATAATTCTGCTCAGCAGTCACCACTTTAAAATTTTTTCATGGTGGAACTTTGTCTAGGCAAAATGGTACCCCATAGGGTTGATTTATACCATAACAAAAAAGATGTGTGTCTTCAGATGTGAGGGCACCATTCCTGGGATTCCTTCATGATCGACCTGAGGAGCAAAATTAAAGTGGAAAATGTGGCCCTCATTGCCTCTCTCCACTCCACTAATGCCCTCTATAATCATAGCTTCCATTTAATAGGTCAAAAAAATTCAACCCATCATTCTTTCTCCATTCAAAGACATAGCATTCTTTTCTTGAACTTTCAAGCAGTTGAAAAAAAAAGTTTAAGAGACACGTTGAATATATATCAACCAGAAAGAATTAAGACTGTAGCTTCAGATGAAAAAAGCAATAAAGGCATTATATATATTGGGTGGTATATGCCATATACTTCACACTACAGCCACTCAAAAAAAAAAAAAAACATTCATCTTCTTTTGCTTAATTGATTTGTTATGGAACTCTACGTGGACTTCAAAAATTGCTTGGTCCTTTCCTCATTTGTCAAAGTTCTGTTTGGCCCAAGTGTGGCTTTTCTGAGTTGTCAAATTAAAAACTTTGTACTGTGCTCTGTAAATAAAATCTATGGACTACATTCCTCAAGGTTGCAATCAATCACATTACTCCAGTAGTGTTTAAGATAGATAAATTTGTGGAAACCTCTTGGGACCATTTCTTTCTATGATGCCTTTTGTTGACAAACTTTGGCTTTTGTCATTGGAAAAGACATTAAAAGAAAGTGCTCTTACTATTGTGTGAAAGAGAAATTTCATCAGCTTTTCTCTTTGGGAGGAATGAGGGGCTGATTTTCTACACATTAACACAAGAATTTTTCTTCAAATTGATCATAATGAATGTTTTTAGATAGATTAGATTCTCTTTTGAGTTTTAAAGTATGTATTAAATTGACCATTTTTGTCAACAGAGTTTTGTTAATGACTCACGTTTGGGATGATATGTACATGTTACGTACCATTAAAAACTAAGATTATTAAACATTAAGGGGAATAATTTTCAATTTTTAAGTTAGGATCTTTTTTATTTTATTTTTTTTATTATCACATAAATATATTTTATGTGTGTACTTTCACCTACATATATCATTCTTGCTTATTGATATAAATTCAATAATAATTGTGAACTCATCAACGAAACTAATGAATTGGGACATCCTTTAAATTTTTAGGAATTATGTTTCAACTGTTTTGGGTTGGTTTGGTGACTGTTAAGTCTCAATCGGAGTACTGTCTTGTGAAGCGTTTACTTGAGTATCCCTTACGAATTTGTTGATTGCTCTCAAAGAACACTCAAATACCTTGCATTTTAAAGACCCTAGCAAGTAGAGGCAGTTGAGCTTGAGTGGTAATGATTTTTGTTTTTTTAAGTGCATTTCGAAGAGAGGCCCCGTTTGGTACGCGAGTTCAAACACATGTTTTCAGTTTTTAAACAACATTATATATATTTCTATACACTTTTTCACTCACACGTATTTCTAAAAAAATTGAAAACTGTTGTTTAAATATACATACTAAACAGGGTAAATTGAATGTTAGTCAAGGTAGAAGGTGAACAAATACTCATGTCTTCACGAACTACTTTTTTTATTTTTAATAACAAACTACTTTTTTCTCTTTTACTCAAGAGAAAATTTCAACCAAGGTATAAGTTTTTGTTTTGGGGGTAAACTTAACGCTCCATTTGCTACGCTATAAAATACTTTTAGATGTTTAATATAACAAAATAAATTTAAGTACAAACTAACAAAATCAGTGCCTCCTAGCTACTGAGCCAACGACCTCAACTACCACATTTGAGAAGGGAGAGCCATTGTGTGTTTTTTATAAATTATTTTACCAAGTATTTTTTAGTAAAACGTTTTAGAAAAATTTACAAAAATATTTACGGTAAGAAAAAAAAAAAAAACATTTTCAAGTTTGAACTAGATCTTACAATGAAGCAAATAAAATAAAAAATTAGAAATATTTTTCTGAAAATATTTTATAAAGAAACTAGTGTCCCTGGTCTTGAGGAAAATATCAAAGTAGATTGAGAAGTTTTTTTTTTTTTTTTTTTTAATAAATTTAATTTTTGAATAAGTTTGTGTTAACGACATGAATTAATAGGAAAATATCTTATTTTATAGACATTTTACGTAGAGTTGGAAATATACTTTTATCAGGTTTTCCTCAAGTTTTGTCTTTATTAATTAGAGTAGAGTGTAGGAATATTTTCGAATCACATAAAAGTTCAATTCAAAGAAGGAAATAGATGGATAAATCAGCAAAAATTTTGATACTACAGTTTATCGTACTGACATGCAGTGTGTTAGCTGGATTGTATCGGATTGTATCCTAATCCTAAGTACTCAGCTGGCATGCAGTGTGTTAGCTGGATTATATCCTAATCCTAAGTACTCAGCTGGCAACGTTGGTTTTACGTGGGATCTATTGGTCAGTCTTGGTCCTCTTTTTTTTTTTTTTTTTGAAACAGTCTTGGTCCTCTTGGACCAAACAAAAAATTGTATGGAATAATATACCCACAAATCTGCACATAAATGAAAATTTTAATATTACTTTTAAAGGTGGACGGAATAAACTAAGTTCATTATGTAGAAAATAATATAAAAGTTAGGTACATAAGTTGGATGCTAATCACCACGAACTAATGATAATGACCCATATAAGAATATTTTACGCGGACCAGATTCTATTGTCCGCTTCCGTTGGATGAGATACCAAGTAAAGCCAAAGGTTCAAAGTTCTTCTCAAAAAAAAAAAAAAAAAAAAGAAAAAAAGAAAAAGAAGAAGAAGAAGAAGAAGAAGAAGAAGAAAAAGAAACAAAGAAGTAAAGGTTCAAAGTGACTTTTTATATTTGCTCAATTACACTTTACACAAATACTATGTTATTATTTACAATATTTCTATTATGTTGAAATTTGTAATTAATAACCAAAAGTCTTATAGCACAACTAATACCTATTGATATTTCCAAAGAAGACATCTCCAAAATTCAAGTCCTTCTACTATCAACTATTAAAATTTTATATTTAATACCATTACTACGTCTTAATAAATGAATGAATTCATCACTTTCAAAAAAAAAAATTATTTATAATATTTATTTACCGAACATTCCAAATTAGTGTAAAAATTAACAAAAGTCTAAAATTTACTTAAAATATTCTAAGTTTATGGTGGCTTCTAATTGGATCCCTCAATTTTTTTGAAATTGCAATTTAAACACTCAAGTATTAGGATCATGTCAATATGCTTTTAGTTACTTCTCATTCCAAATATCATTATGTGTAATGGTTGTATACAACATATTTATTACATGGAGGTTAGTCCTACACTTGTGCAGTCCATATTTATATGAAAATGATTTTGTCTGCAACTGTTACATAAAATATCATGTCATCATTTCTCTCCCCCATTATCCACACCACTACTCCTAACTCAAAATCATCGATACATTTCCCTCTCCACAATCCCAAATCAAGATGAAAATCGTACGTAAGCACATCACCATTCTACCCTAAGCTAAACTTGCAGGTGGAGAGTGGTGGTGTGCCATCTGGTTTTGGGTTTTATTGTGGAGGTTGTTTTTGTTGCTAAACTTGTTGTTGGACTTGAGGGTGGGGAGTGGTGGTATGCTTGTGAAGGGTGGTGATGGTTGTTGTGGGTAATGGGTTGAAGGACGATAGGAAGAGAGGAGTGATTTTGTTAAAAACTTTCTAATATAATTTACTCTTTTTTACAATTTTTTTTTCTTCTTATTTTGCTTTTAAAAACAAAATTGTTTTGTATGGTTTATAACAAAAATATAATAAGAAGTGACGTAATGACATATTGACATTATTGTAGTATTTGAGAGTTTAAATTATAATTTAATAAGTAGAGTGACCTATTTAAAAGCAGTTCCAAACTTAAAGGCTGTGAAATACATTTTAGCCTTAGCAAAATATATAATTAGGTGACTGAGGGGAAATAAAAAATGTTGTAAACTAATATGTTATTTTGTAAGTGTGTACCACCACCAATCAACTTGTTAAGTAATTTGGTAACTTTACAAGTAATTTAGATGGTAAAGTAGATATTGCGAATTAATCTCAAATCTCAAATTGCAAAAATTAATTTAGTTGAAGGTAAAAATTGCAAATTAACCATAATTTACAACACATAATTACCATTAACCCTTTCTTCCTTTTATTCTTTGTTTGCTTTGGTTGGTCTATATTTTCATTCATTTTATCACCAATGATGACATAGGATTACACGAGATAAATATGAATGTTTCTCTTCTTTTTTTTTTGGGAGGTGAATGGGAGTTGTATAGTTCTTATTCATGCTTGTTGGATCATTTTGGGAATAGGGTGTTGGTCATTATTGTTCATGCACCAAATGCAACGTGTGGCTTTGGTCGGTTCCATGCGTGTCCTATGTAGTATATACCACATACACAAGCAAGCATCCTTATTCCTCATGCTCACAACAACAATGCTTTTCCAAATCCCAAACATGTGTTGTGCATGCCAGCCAGAAGATGCAATAGCCATCATTTATGATAAATATTTATTGGGTCTGGTTAAGTAGTGCTTTTGGGATATTTGTTAAAGGGAAATGTTAACGAATGTTCTAAGGGCATTGGTTTAGGAACTATTTTTAGAAACTTTTTATGAGAAAATAATAAAATAATTAATTTTTTATAACAGTTTTTTATATTTCCTATGAAAGTAATGTTAAAATTTTCCTAATATAGTTTATTAACCATTGCTCTAAAGATAAATAATAATAATAATAATAATAATAATAATAATAATAATACAACTTTTATGAAAAATATAAAAAGTTATAAAAAAAATAAATAATTTTTTTTAAATAGTTTCTAAATTTCTTATTTATATCTATTTACGTGAATCAATAGAGACTCTTTTTTGAGAAAAGAATCGGTGGGAGACTTGTCATCATTGGGAAGCCAACTTTCATGGTTTGCTTGTATGAATTTGATTCACCAATTTTTCTGTGCATGTTGGAATCTAATCTAGTACACCAAATGTTCCAAAAAAAAGGTTGTCCAGTTGTCACTAGCTTAATTTTCTTTTACAGGTTCCCATTTCCATGTTCAAGCCCACATTATTCTAATTTCATCAACATTAGCTTATCATTATTATTATATTCATTCTAGAGAAGCTATGCAAAAATATCCTCCAAAAGATTGTTCCAATTGATGGGTGATTTTCAACTCAATTGAGAAGAAGGAAAATTATTAGTTTACATAGATTATCAATGTAAGTTAATAATTGTCCAACAAGAAATGAAATATTCATTAAATAATTTTGCTTTTAGTATCATCACACCAACTTAGTTTTGTGGCTACCCTTAGTACACATTTATTTTTTTTGATGAACTAGTACACATTTATTTAGTCTATAATATAAATTCTACATTGAAAAGTACAAATGTAAACCAATAATTGTTTAATATAAAATGGAATATCCATCGAATGATTTCACTTTTAAGTATCACACACTAACTTTGTTTTCGTGGCCGCCCTCCCCCCCCCCCCCCCCCCTCCTTTTTTGTGAATAAGGAAATTTTATAAAAGACAAGCAAACAAAAGGCTAACTAAAGTCTATTAGCTTTTGTCCTTTTATGTGGTTCTTTTACTAGTTGTTTTATACATGCTGCTGCTAGATTCAATGTCTTCTTTCTATGAACAGGCATGTCCTAATTGAACCTTTAAGTTTTCCATAAATTACCTGCGAGTAATAACTTATTTGACAACTTAATGTTATACATATATATATATATATATATATATATATATATATATATTTATATATATAAGGCACTACAGCCAGTCTTTAAAGACATGACTCACGTTCACTAAATGAAACATCATTTAATAATAATAAACAAAAGTATAAAAAACTTAGCGAAAGAAGAAGTATTTATGTAGATAAACTTGCTTAGAATATAACAAATGTACCTTACAAACTAACTCTTAAGGATAATAGATAAATTGCTTCACACTTATTTATAAACCCCTCAAAAGAAGGAAGCAGATTTTAACTATTTAGGTAGGCAGGCTTTGATTAAAATAACAAAACAGAAGTTACTCACACTTTTAAATATGAAAGGAAAATGGTATATTACATTCATTGTTTTCTGACAGAGAATTACAACCTTTATATAGCAAAAGTGAAATGAAAGTGGACAAACCAAAAAAACTTATTCCTAATACAAGTAGATAGATAAGAACTAAAAGAAGATAAAATCAACTTTTATATTAGTACATAGGAGTTTTGGGTAGTTAGAAATTACTACATAGGTGTCCTGACATTTTACAAAGACATGAGCTGCCTAGCACTTTGCTATTTGCTAGGTTCTACCAAACTTCTTGCATGTTTATTTTATCATTCTATCTCATTGATAAGGTTGAGATATTCTTCATCGTCTAGTGAAGGCGAAAAGATAAGACTTTGACTGTCATCAATTTAACGTAGGACTTCTATGTCATTTGACAATAATGATAAGTCGTACGACACACCAAGTTTTTTCTTGCGAACGTCTTCTAGAAATTTTTCAAACTAAAATATTTTTTCTTTATATTTTATTTTTATTTCTCTATCATGAATTCCTTTGAAGGTAGTAGGACTCTTCATAAATCATAAGTATCCATTTTTTGGAAGAAAGAGCATTCCACCTGCAACTACTGATTATAGCTCCATTGTCAATAAGAATATTAAGACATTATGGGAATTTGAACATTTTTCATAGTAATAGCTTCCATTTATACTACATTATGCTTCATCATGTTAGATATTTCTTTAGATTGTAAAACCCATTCTTGCAAAGTTTTTCCATTTATCTTCCTGACAAAGAAAATCTTTCATCCATATATGAACTCCATTATCCAAGAAATAAAGATTTTTATTTTCCTGAAGCTTGAAGAGATATATTGTATGCATCCTTATTTTGATCTTCAGTTAGATCATTTAAAAGACATTGCTTTGAAACTTCAAGACCCATCCAATCAATCAATTTAGGACTTATTTTAGCATCAAAGGGCCTAGGTTCAAAATTTTCTACAAAATTCATGTCTAGATATTTTGTAACTATATGAAGTAATTTGATTATGACAGTTTGACTTCATGTTTATACCTTTGGTTTTTAGTCTATTTTTTTGAGATCTAAGTCTACTATTCTATATTTCTATGTAATTGTTTTACATTGTTATCTATTTTATATATCTATATATTGTTATTGAGAGTATTGACACATACTCTAGTTTAGCCCCTACATAGTTTTGATAAATGATTTGAAAAGAAAATTTGAACTTTGAAAATATATACGTCCTTTAGTGGAACTTATTTCTTCTCTGATAACATCTGGGGTGGAACCGTGGAACAAGTAGCATAGTCATGTATTTCTCTTAAAGATCCAAACTAAATATATATAACAAATATTTTAAAGCCAAAAGAAAAAAATTAACTATATTTATATTTATATTCAAGGAAAAAAAACGTATATATGTATCTAATGTATGTAACTTTTTAAATATTATTCAATAGATGACTTTTTTAAGTCTGACGAAAAAGAAAAAGAAAAGTAAAGTAAAGAGTGACCAAATCGTGGAAAACTCTATTTGGGCAATGGCGGAACTATGTTCATTGATGCCCCTAAATTTTAATTTTTTAATAGTATGTAAAAAATGAAGACCCATTTAATTTTTTTAAGAGCTGGCCACAAGGAAAACATTTGCGCCATTGTGCGTGTCCTTTTCAAGTTTGCTTTCACCTTTTTTGGTCTTTTATTATTGACTTGCTTTTACCATTTCGGCTTTTACTAGTGAAACCAAACCATACTCCCCCACACGTTCGAAATTAACTTTTTGTATTGGCTTGTTTTAGAAGCTTCTCCTTTTTATTCTCATTTCCAAAAACTTTTATGCAAACCAGCGACCAAATTCATCCAATGTTCTCCCTTTCTCACCCAATTCATTCTAACAAAATGAATCTTGTTAACGTGTACTTTTAAGATATTTATTAATGAATTATTTTAAAAAAATTTTAGTACTACTTTTATAAAAAAAAAAAAAATTATCAAAAAAATTAATAGTGTTTTTCATTTTACATAAAAAAGTTTTTAAGGTTGTGTTTGGTTTGATGTAAATTGAATTCCGAGTGTAAAATGAATGCAGGGGAAAATGAATTCCCGTAAGGAAATTAAAATCCAGGCGTTTGGGTGTGCAATGGCAAATAGTCCAGAAAACGATTTCTAGTGTTTGGTAACATTCTAAAAATGCTATTTTCCTATAAATTTTTCTCATTTTCTTAGTCATTTTCTCAACTTCCAAACAAATTTATAATAGAAAATTGCAAGATATAAACTTTTTAAAGAAACAAAAATCAAAATAAAACCATTAAACTTTCAAACAGAGAGGGGGAGAAAGAAAGAGTGAGAGATTGAGGGAAAGAGAGTGGTAGATTGAGAGAGGTTGAAATCGGGTCAAGGCTTCGATTTGTGTTTGGCGTTGACAACGAGCTTCAGCGGCGACGAGAACGAGATGACAAGGCTTCGATTTGTGTTTGGCGATGACTTTTCAATCTGTAAAACTTGATTTGAAGGTATGGGTTAGTTCGAATGAGGGATGGGTCGGTGAGGATGAGGGATGGGTTGGCGGAGGATGAGGACAAGGGATGGGTTGGCAGAGTGGCTTGCATGTGACGGCGGGGTCGTGTGTCGAGGGGTGGTTCTGGGCATCACCGGCGAGGATGGGTTTGAACAAGGACGGCGATCTGACCGGCGAGGATGCTCTTGCGTTCTTTAGGTGGAGTGTGCTTGAGCTCTCTCTCTCTTTGGGTGTGTATTTTCAGGAGGCGTGATCTCGCCGGTGTTGGGGTGCGACGAGACCAGTGCGATCTGGGGTTGGGCGGTGGTGCGATCTCTTCTTGCTCTTTCTCTATCTCTTCTATTTTCCAAGTCTGGAAATAATTTGAAGGTAAAATAAAAGCTGAAATGGTTTTACACCTGATGAGGCTTATTTTACAGTCAACAGGGAATTCAATTTCCATTTGACCCAATTTTTTGTGTTTACCAAACACATAGAGGGATGTAAAATGATTTCCTGAAACCTTTTTCAGCCAAAACAAATGCACCCTAAAAGTATTTCCTACATAATTGCTCTTAGGGTACTAGTTCACAAAATTCTAACCATATATATGTGTGTGTGTGTACATAATACTTTGAGTTTTTCTTGAATAATCAATATTTGATAGTTTAGCATCGCCCCCCAAATAAAATTCCTGATTTTGCCCTTATATTTGGGTGTAACCATGACAACACCTACCAATTTAACAACCAATACGAGAAGGGCTTAGAAATGGAAACGAGGAAATGGGAGATTGGGGGCATAGACGTTACCTAATGTGGGTTTAGCCACAACTTAGCCTCAATCCCACCAAGGTACTAGTAGTACAAGTCAATGGTGTTTTGAGAACCAACTTTGGGAATGATTCAATATAGGTCAAGGCATGGTTTTGAAATCCGTATCATAACAGTCGGTTCAATTGGGAATTAGAGATTAATTTGGTTCGGTAAAAACCCCTAAAATCGGTATAAATCAATCAAAACCAGTATGAACTGGTAAAAAATCATTAAAAAAAAAAATTTAGGAACTGGGACTAAAAACAATTCATTGACTATACTGGTTTTTAAAACCATGGGTTAAGGTTTCATATATAGTAAAATTTAAATAAAAATAATTAACATAAATTGTGTTCTACATTCTTTAGTAATGCTAAGATAATTTATAATTGATTATTTACTAAATGTTTTTGATGAGTTCCTAAATTTATGTTTATTTGCCTAATGACTTCCTTACAATTATAATAGTTTCAATATATATATTGTTTAAGTGACATTATCACCTTAATATTTTGAAATTCCTAGGGTTGGTTTGAGTTTAAAAAAATAAAAAGTAAAACAGAAAACAATTGATGTAGGGAATTTGGTTGGGTGTTTTCTGCTTATAGTTTTTATAAACTATTACTTAAAATATACTATGAAGAAGTTTTCTAGGAAATTCTAAAACAATGTTTTTGGGTGTTTTTAAAGAGTGGTTTGTGACTTTAGCATTTACTTTTTGAAATTTTTTCTAAAAAATACACGGTAACTTTTTTATTATTAATAATACTAAGACCTTGGTTTCAAACCTAAAAACCACTTTATTTTTCTTTTGACTTTTTTTCCCTCACGTGGTTCACCCTTCTAATTTCCTTTTTTTTATTTATTTATTGTTTTCATTGTTGTCATCATCATCATCCTTCTCCTACTCCTCCTCCTCCTCATCATCATCATCACCATCATCATCACATCTCTCTCTCTCTCTCTCTCTCTCTCTCTCTCATGTTGAAAAAACACATGCATCATCATACATGTTATACACAACAGAAATAAAGGGAAAAAAGAACTTGCTTCCTTTATTTATAGGGTAATTCACCGTCTTCTCCTAAACTATAAAATACCTTTAAGGGAAGAATTGCAAATGACCTAATAGTTTAGGGGTTGAAAAAAATTTGAGAGGAGTTGAACGATTGGGTCTCAATGGGTGTTTGATTGAGTTGGTTATGTAGTGAAGTAGGGCTTTTGCTTTTGATTGTGGGTAGACTGAAGTATGTGTGCGCGTACGCATGTGCATGTTCAAGTACATGTGTGTGTGTGGCTATTATTGTTTTAGACATTGAATGTCAATTTTAACTTATTTGGTTATTGTTTTGGTTGGTTGTGTTGATGCTTTGGGGGCATTGTCTTCCTTATATTAAAAAAAAAAAAAAACTCTTTTTGATATTTTTACCAAAGTTTTCTAGTTTTGAATTCTATTTTTTTAGTTATATATTTCCAAACACATTTTTTTATTTTAAAGAACATTAAAAAATAAAAAATTGTTTTCAGTCTTGAAAGCCAAACTCAATGCCACCTAAAAGGCACTAATTAGTAACTATCACTAAACTTTCCTTTTAATTTGCTTCAAGTAATGAAAAATTATCAAATCTATATATATATATATATATATAAAACCGAAGCCTCTGCTGACACCACAATTTTCCACGTTAGCACAATATTAAAAAAAAAAAAAAAAAAAAAATATTATAACACCTCAAAACCCTAGCAACCTTACCCCTCTCTCAAGTTAAGATCTATATATATATATATATATATATATATATATATATATATAAAACCGAAGCCTCTGCTGGCACCACAATTTTTCACGTTAGCACAATATTTAAAAAATAAAAAATAAAAACATTATAACACCTCAAAACCCTAGCAACCTTATCCCTCTCTCAAGTTAAGAAATATAAAGCCACAGTTTCTGCAAACTTTCTCTCTCCAAACGTAAATATCAAATTCAACCCCTTTAATTTCTCTTTATATTTTTGAGGCTTCTATAGAGTTATAGTGAGTTATGCTGATTTTGTTTTCTGTGTGTGTGTATAAATGGTCATAATACTTCGGTATTCCAAGAGAAGTTTGTGTTTTTGTTAATTGAAGGTCTTAGAGAGATAAATGTTGCAATTTGGAACAACAATACAAAAGACGATTTCATTGGCAGCGGAAAGTAATTACTTTGTCTCATGTTTTTGTTTTTTGAATTGATTTTGTGTGCTTTTTAGACCCTTTTGGATCAATTTTGTTAATTGGGTGTTTTTTTTTTTTTGATAGTGTCCAATTGGGGAAGGTTCTTTCAAAGGGTTACGACGACCGCACTTGGTGTCTGTATACTAATAGTGGGGGGTAAGTGTTATAAATTACTAACCCTTTTAAGTGTATAATCTGTTTCTAAAATTATCTATAATATTTTGTCCTCCGAAAATTTTATATCTTTAATTTTAGTATATTGTGTTTCTTAAGCTATAGACAGATTTTTTTTGTTTCTTATTTTCAATAATAAATCATTTTATTGCAATACCGGTAATTGTTTGAGAAATCCAATATGTTCATATCTCTATAGAATAGAGAATAGTAGAAGCCAATTTTATTACAACTACTTAAATTGAGTTGACTTAATTCCGTATAATTACAAAGTATCGCATGAAAGATAATGGAATTAATTGTTGTAATTTTTATTTTCTTTTCATGTTTTGTTAAGGCTCAGTTGCACAATATGTGTAAATTCTTCAGAAAGCTACTTTAAATAGTAAGTCAATGTGTCTCTTATATTTGGGTATTAGTTAGAATTATTTTCAAATGATTGTACTAATAAAAGTGAATGTGTATAAATTTTGTTTAACTATCCCGTGCATCACATGGGTTAGCGACTAGTTAAACTAATTCTCGTATCAAATTAACCTAAAGTTGTAAGCACCGAATCTAATGCAAGTAGCATTGTTGAGAAGAAAACCACAAAAGGCAGAAGAACTTGGCCTAATTTAATCATGTATTTCTAAACGGGCACTTACCCTATGTTTGGATAATAGAAGACGGGGGAGAGGACTTCTCTCCTTTCCCTCCATCTTCCACTATTCTAAACATTCCCTTAATTCATAGTTTTGATTTAATAAAAAAGATTACAGCAACTTTCCATGACTGGACAATTAATGCATATATGTCGGGTGGTGCCAAATCCAACCATAAACAAAATTATGCAGGTACAACAACACACATATTCTCTCTTAAAATCAAGTAGGGTTTCTGGTAGTAGGGTTGCTTTGAGAGGAAAAAAATAATATACTATTTGAACTTTAATTAGTAATGTCTTTTTCCCTTCTTTTTTTGAGGAAAACTTTATTAGTATCTTACTCGTACTTTTTTGACGCAGATTTAGGTTAGAAAAATCTTCCACAAATTGTATCTTTAATTTCCTTTGAACTGTTGTATCCAAAAGGACAACTACACAGGGACAAAGAGAGTCATAACAAATCACTTTTTTTTTTAAAACCCTTTAAGACTGAGTCATAAATCATAACAATCCACTTACAAACCAACTAATCAGTGAATGTTTGATACAGCCATACAGGGATCAGTCAACAAAGGCTTCAAATTAATGCTTTGAACGGACTCATGACCAGCTTTTTTTTTTTCTTTGGTCTGTTTGGCTTGATTTAACATGTTACCAATGATACAATGTAATGTTAGTTCTAGAATTAACAGCTTATTTGCTTTTCTAGGCAAGAATTAAAAACTTTATTAGTTATTCATTAAAAAAGAAAAAAGAAAACAGCTTTATTTTTATCCAACCATAGCAGGGAATTAAGGATTTCGACAAAACGAAGGAGATACAATTATGCAAAGAACCTTGGCTTCGAAACTTAATGACATGCGCATGGCTGGTTTCCCAAGCATTATTGGCAGTTCTACTTTTCAGTGCCATTTGCTTTGTTACATTGTGGTTTTTTTTTGTTTTTTTAATTAATTAATTAATTATTTTTTTTGGTTATAGTGTTACTAGAATTGGAGGTAGTAAATAGTTCCATATAAAAATAATTAATGATCAAAATTAACCCCAAAAAATAAAAATGAAGAAGAAGAGATTACATCAATATGAAAAATAGAAATTACAAAATTTTATTTCCTAGGTAATATTTACTTTGGCAAGGCTTAGTCTAGAGCCATTTATTTGAAATTGAAAATTAGGTTTCGAAATGAAAAGGTGTTAAGCACACATATGGTTCAACTAAAGTCAATATTCTAAGAAATAATAACCATTATTCATGTCATGGAACATTCAATCAATTCATAGCTTATTGAACATGTCATAATTTGAATGAAAGTATACAATCATTTATGTGATCATGGGAAAATTAGATTTTGCTCAAATACATGTTAGGATTCACAAAAAAATAAATTCCATCAGTCATCATATAAAACTTCCAAATTAGATTTGACAAATCAAGTCATCATCTAAGAATCATGTTTTGTCATTTCATAATTTTATGTGCACAATTCGAATCAGGTTTTTATGAACATCATTTTGACATATTCGAACCCTAATATAAGAATATATGATCATCACTCATTTCATCCCATGTCATCAAACAACATGGTTATATTGCAGAAATTTTTTTAAAAAGTAACTTAATGTAGAAAATTAAATCAGGGTTTAATGTTTTTGCATGCCTACATGCAAGTCTCTTGCAAAGACAAAGTCTGTAGGCTCTTCAAATTCGAGCTTTCGATCCTAGGGCACAACAACTCCTCCCTTCAGATTCTCCATAAATTTCCTCCTTACTTTTCAAGAGGAAGTGTGCTATTGTTATTCTTTATTGATTGGTCGAAAGATTGGTGTCAGTTTGGAACACTAATGAACTAGGGTTTTGTTAGAGGTTTAAAGAGTGTTTGGGACATTGATAGTTGAAGATTTGGTTCTCAACGGCTCTCTTTGAGTGTTTTTGAGTGCCCTTTATATTTTGTAACCCCCTCTATTCATTGATGTGGAAGCTCAAAAACCTTAATTACCCTTAGAATTAGCTTGTGCATTTATGTATACCATTGTCTTTAAGATTGTAAAGTTGTGATTTACAACTATATTTTATGTTAGCCTTATTCCATAATAAAAAGTGTTGTATTTGCATTTATTTTGTTCCTTGTATTTTGTGGGATTTTATTATATTGGATTTAGTATTAAGCTAATGAAGAATCAAGCATGAAATGAAGAATCAGTGCAATTTTGCAATTGGCTCGCGAGAAGAGTAACCCGTGAAAAAGGGCATGTGAGAAGTACATGCTGGAAGTTGAAGAGTCATGCCAAGCTGCCAATTTCGCAACTGTCTCGCGGGTAAGGCTTTCCCACGAAATACTCATGAAACGTTCTGCCTCGAGGTTTTTAAGTGTGACTTTCTTACCCTTCACACATACTATATATACCCTCATTACCCACAAAAGTATGAGAGGCCATTCCGAAAGAAAAACCCTAAATAGGTTTTCTACAACACAACACACCCATCTTTTAGAGAGAGAGCTATTCATCCTTAGTGAGAAATCATTGTAACCTCTTTTCTTTCCCTCTCCCATTGTCATACCTTGAGAAGAGATTTGTACCCAAACACAATCCACACATTTTCAGAGTGTAGAGAGTGTTTTGGAGCTTGGGAAGCATTGAGAATTTGGCAAAAGAAGTTGGTGAGGCTTGACAGATGCAATCGGGCGTATTGCGAGATCTAGAAAGCTAGAGAAGACATGACTCCGAGAAGTCTGTTGATAGTAGGAGCTTGGAGGGCTTAAGTACATTGAGTAGACTAGGCTTGGAAGCTCTTTTGTTATTCGTGTACTCCAACTTTATTCTTTAGTGGATCGATTACTGCTTAGAGGGCGGTGGAGAAGTTTTTTGCCGAGTTCTTCGGTTTCCTCTTTGATAACATGTCTCGATTTTATCTTATGTTTGCATCTCTCTTCACTACTCTTAAACTTTACTTTATATCATTGATAATGGATGAATATGGCTTAGGGTAGTGTTATCAGTTGTTTGTGTTCATTTACTCTTATTCTGCACTTAGTCTAAGTTAGAGTAAAAGCAATTTAACCGTAATTTTAATTTGGGGGTCCAAACAAACTCTTGTGTTTTCACATAAATTCGA
The DNA here is from genome assembly GCF_932294415.1 of Quercus robur. Classification (NCBI taxonomy): domain Eukaryota; kingdom Viridiplantae; phylum Streptophyta; class Magnoliopsida; order Fagales; family Fagaceae; genus Quercus; species Quercus robur. The sequence goes on along the minus strand of NC_065540.1, from coordinate 21,541,059 downwards.
GTTTTCAAAGATAAAACCAACAAGATTTTTATATGTAACTGTAGGGACACGATTATTTAACGGCCCAATAACGATGTTGGGCTCTCACGTGAAAGATCCCTCACAATATGATTTGTAGAGAGTGGGCTTGAAAGGCTAGCGTTTGGTCACGGGGCGTTGGTCCAGACCGGATTTTAGGAGAGCTCAGGTAAGAAAGGGCTTCAGTATGGATATCCAAGCCCTACAACTTTATAACCTGAGGGACTAGACTCCTCGGATCATGTCCGAGGAGCACTAATGTCTTTCCCCGGTTACCCAGCGGTGGTTTTTTTGTGGTGAGGGGGTGTGCATACCTTGTCAAGGTATTTTCATTCCTGGAGTTTTTCTTCCAGGTGAGATGGGGCCTCCCCCTTTATTACTTTACGTTTTCTTTTATACTATCCCACGTTTGTTGTCCTTCGTCCACGTGTAGGGTCAAACTTTCCAAGACTGATATTTGTCCTGTCAGTCTAATCCCAAATTGTTGGGGATGGTTGATAAAGCTGAAGAATACTGCTTTGTTAGGTGCAGAGTCTTATCTAGGAAGGGTAATAAGGGTAACTTTCCCAAGATATTTTAGATCTCCTCATGGATTTTTCTTATAGCTCTTTTTTACCCCTCTTCTTAAGGGAGCTTTGGGTCTGCCGGGGACTGAACTGTCCTCGGCTGCATCTCTGGGCCATCTTCAGTCTTATATTTTCGAGCTTGGGCCATAATCTTTTTCGGCTTGGGCCTGTGGACTTCCCATGAGCAAGCGGGCCTGGCCCATAAATTACCGGGCCCCACAATAGCCCCTCAAAATCCTGCTGTCCAACATCTTAGTTGGAAAGGTGGGTTTTGGTAATACCGAACCTTTATTGTGGCTCATTTATTTCAGCCCTTGACTGACGTTGGCGACTCTTCACCTGCCTAGGGAGTGCACCGGTCCACGAGATGCTCCCCTTAATTTGCGCATGATGCCCTTATGCCGTTTAGTTATCCGTAACGCGTCTTTAATATCTTCCCTTTACGAGACCTCCCAGATTCAACGGTTTTTGATGGCGTGGGGGAATGAAACGGGCGTATTCATGTTTGCAGATCTCCTTGGAGATCTGCGCACATTAAGTGCTCTCCTCTTCGTCCCCTATATAAAGAGAAGAAACAAGAGTTGTTTCTCCCACAGATGAATCCCTTTAACCCCACCAAAATTTGAAATCTTTAAATTCTTTCCGGAGTTTACTTTTACTCTTCGGCTATACCTTAGCCTGAAATACACTTACCGTAGTAATAAGCAATGAAAAAACCATTCCCCTCCCAGAAACACTATGTTCTAGCGAAGCTCGAAATGGCTCGGTCAGGGCAAGGATGGTGGAGACTCAAGATTTGTCTCGCCTGCCTTTTAGCCAAAATCCGAAGCAGGGGCTCGTCATGTCACACTTTCGGCGTGACTGAGCCGAGGAAGCACATCGTCAGTACCATCCGCTCTCTCACGAGCATATCTAACATGGCGCCAGCGTGTTAGGAGTCAGGACTGGGGCAGGGACTAAGTGCCCCTGCTTCTTCCTCTCTTCGTTCACTGGCGCCACCCTTTGCCTCTTTTTCTTCTTCTTTCCGCCACTAGATCCATCCTGGTGCTTTTTCTTCTCCCTCTTTTGCTCCTTTCTCTTTCTTTTCATCTCTTCTCTCTTCTTCTCCTCCTTCTTTTACTCATGTCCTCCATCTTCCTCATTCATCTCCTCCATCTTCCTCATTCATCTCCTCCATCTTCTTCTTCCTTGTCCTTCATCTTCTTCTTCCTTCTCCTTCAACTCTTTCTAAAAAAGGTTCTTCTCTCAATATGAGCAATACTGAGGCAGAGATTAAGGAGACTTTGAAGACGAGTTTAAAAGACATCTGGTTGTTTACTTATCTGTATTGCGGATGTTGTCGCTGCTTCGGCAGTTCATCTTTTGTATAGGCTTGTTTAAGCCCCTCTTTGTATGTTGTAATAATTTTTCATATTAATAAAAAATTGTTGTTATCTTATTTCACATGTTCTGTCTCTATGTTTTTACAAATTTGCAAACGCTGCTCGGCATAATAGTATAGCATTTGGATCAATGATAAATAAGGCCAAAATACTTGCTGACAAAAAGATATCATTATAACTTTAATAGAATGATTTGACACAGCAATGCCTTCCTGTGAATAGCAATACTTACCCAAAACAATGCCGAGATTAGAATTGGATGCTCTATACGGTGTAGGAAGTAATCATCCTAACACTTTTATTGGCTTTAACATTTTACAGCATTTGAGCCGAGGACTTTCCTCATTCGAGTAGTTAGCGTTCCAATAGGCTTGAGTCCGAGGACCATGCAAGACCTTGGTTCTGTCCAAAACTTATAGTTTTTCTTTTGAGTACTTGGTTTCCCCATAGGTTTGAGTCCGAGGACCATGCAAGACCTTGGTTCTGTCCAAAACTTATAGTTTTTCTTTTGAGTACTTGGTTTCCCCATAGGTTTGAGTCCGAGGACCATGCAAGACCTTGGTTCCATCCAAAACTTTTTTGTGTACTTGGTTTCCCTATAGGCTTGAGTCTGAGGACCATGCAAGGCCTTGGTTCTGTCCAAAACTTTTTTGTGTACTTGGTTTCCCCATAGGCTTGAGTCCGAGGACCATGCAAGGCCTTGGTTCTGTCCAAAACTTTTTTGTGTACTTGGTTTCCCCATAGGCTTGAGTCCGAGGACCATGCAAGGCTTTGGTTCTGTCCAAAACTTTTTTTTTTCTCAGGTATTTCACGAGGTGCCGAGCATGAAGTTGTCCTCGGCAACGGCTATTCCTCGACGTGGGCCATAGTCCCTGGGCCCTCATGTAGAACGGGCCTGGGGCGCGAATTCACTAGGCCCACGAATTAAGAGGTATTTCTGCAGTCTTTGGCCACGCGGTACTCTTTGACGTCCCAGTGTTCGAGGTGCGCCTTTACGAGGCTCCTTTAATCTTGTGGTCGCAGTTGACGTTGGAAATTGAGCCAGAGCCATTTTGTCTGTAGCGTCCCTCGGGATGCTGCATGAATTAAATGCCACCACCTTACCCTCTTAAATAAATGGGAAAGACAGTTGCTTTACCTACACACAACTCCTATATTCAGTGCTATCTTCCCTTAGCATGACATGTTTGAGGCGAGGGTTGGGGAGAAGGAACTCTCTCCGCCACAGAAGCACCGTGTCCTCCTGAGACTCAAAATAGTGAGGTACGGGCAAGGGAAGCATAAGTTCAAGAGAATACTCCGTTTCGACCGAGGGGAAAGGGGATCTCTCCCTCTTTTAGTCAAAATCCGAAGCAGGCTCTGTTCATGCCAGAATTCTGGTGTGTCAGAAGAAAGATTCTCCGCCATCAGCGCCTCTGCCTTGTTGCAGGCAAATTTTTGGTGAAGGTTCCTCAACTTTCAGCTCCCTGCACCTTTCCTTCAGCGGTGTCAGGCTCAAGTTGGGCTTTCTCTCTGCACCTTTTCTTCGAGGTTGCAGGCCCCAGGCTGGGTTCTTTTGCTGCCTGAGTTATGGGCATGTAAAAGTATTGAGGAAGAGCGAGGTCTTGGAGCAGTAGCCAACCTCTTTTCTGTGCCATCTCCTCGGCTTTATCTTATTTTTTGTATCTTCCTTCTTAATTATGTAGTGAGCTTTGACACGAACTGATTCCAGCTTTTCATTGTACGCTGTACTACTTCTTTGTTTTAGTAAAAATGGAAATTTATTTACATGTTTCGAGTACTAATCTTTGGGCACTATTACTTTATGAATGGGTGTGCTCCATGTGTGTGTTTCTTCAAGGATATTTAGAGCAAGAAACTTTGAAACATAATCCAACTAATTCGGATTTACCAATACTACCAAGCATTATGATGATAATTTATAGTAAATCAAACTTAGGAAACTAACCGGGGTAGCAGTTGAATATTCTGTGATGAGCGCGTGAATACCGTCCGAGAATGATAATCTCTAAATAATCCATCCGAGCAGTTGACTGAGAAGTAGAGAACTCCGATTGGGCTTCTGTGTGCTTGGTTTCCCCATAGGCTTGAGTTCGAGGACCATGCAAGGCCTAGGTTCTGTCCAAAATTTATGTTTTTTCTTCTGTGTACTTGGTTTCCCCATAGGCTTGAGTCCGAGGACCATGCAAGGCCTAGGTTTTGTCCAAAACTTATGTTTTTTCTTCTGTGTACTTGGTTTCCCCATAGGCTTGAGTCCGAGGACCATGCAAGGCCTAGGTTCTGTCCAAAACTTTTTTGAGTACTTATTTGCTTTTTTCGCAGGTCAGCCCCTTGGCCATGGCGGGGAGAGCTGATTTGAGGTCGGAAGCCCCCAGAGCTGCCCGTGCCGTTGGCACTATAGGATGTAAGCCCTGGCACAGGTTTATATCGGAGCGACAACTGTAGGTCACCGGAGATGGGGGAAAAACCCGCGAGTCTCTGCTTGCTAGAGAATTGACTCACGCGCCAACTGTACCAACGCGCAAGCCTTCCCACAGATGGCGCCAATTGTAGGGACACGATTATTTAACGGCCCAATAACGATGTTGGGCTCTCACGTGAAAGATCCCTCACAATATGATTTGTAGAGAGTGGGCTTGAAAGGCTAGCGTTTGGTCACGGGGCGTTGGTCCAAACCGGATTTTAGGAGAGCTCAGGTAAGAAAGGGCTTTAGTATGGATATCCAAGCCCTACAACTTTATAACCTGAGGGACTAGACTCCTCGGATCATGTCCGAGGAGCACTAATGTCTTTCCCCGGTTACCCGGCGGTGGTTTTTTTGTGGTGAGGGGGTGTGCATACCTTGTCAAGGTATTTTCATTCCTGGAGTTTTTCTTCCAAGTGAGATGAGGCCTCCCCCTTTATTACTTTACGTTTTCTTTTATACTATCCCACGTTTGCTATCCTTCGTCCACGTGTAGGGTCAAACTTTCCAAGACTGATATTTGTCCTGTCAGTCTAATCCTAGAATTGTTGGGGATGGTTGATAAAGCTGAAGAATACTGCTTTGTTAGGTGCAAAGTCTTATCTAGGAAGGGTAATAAGGGTAACTTTCCCAAGATATTTTAGATCTCCTCATGGATTTTTCTTATAGCTCCTTTTTACCCCTCTTCTTAAGGGAGCTTTGGGTCTGCCGGGGACTGAACTGTCCTCGGCTGCATCTCTGGGCCATCTTCAGTCTTATATTTTCGAGCTTGGGCCATAATCTTTTTCGGCTTGGGCCTGTGGACTTCCCATGAGCAAGCGGGCCTGGCCCATAAATTACCGGGCCCCACAGTAACTAATCATATTTAATTTTTAATGAAAACCAATCATAATTAACTACCCATAATCACATTTTAGTTAACCCTAATTTCAAGAACACATTTTTTTTCTTAGTCATTTTAATTTTTAATTTTAAGGAATTTACCCCTACATTATAAAATTTATTTTTCACTTTTAATTTTCGGTTAAATGAAATTTTTTTAAGTGGGGTGTTTACATACACATAACAACTTCCTCCAACACCAAGAATTGTAGGAACAGTAACAATCCCAAACCTTCCTCTTCTCATTGGAAAAATAATCATTAATTGAACTGTCAAAGGTAAAAACTGAATTTGAAGACAAATTCTTTAAAATTGTTATACACTTAAATTTATTCCAATAATTACTTAATATATTAGAAATTGAAAAAAGGATTTTACGCTTATATTAATTAACCATATGGATAGCAAAAAATTATGCATGGGTAAAAGAAAACTCTCTCTCTCTCTCTCTCATGCATATGAAATAGCATTAAGTTATACTTTTTATAAATATTTATTAATATTACACTACCCAATAATTTCTACTTAAATTAGTATTTTAAAAAATTTACAGTCAAAATACATAATTTTTTTTCTTAACATGCACGACAAATTTTATATTAATTGGATGTCATTTGCTACTATTTTGTTCATAATTAAATTCGTATATTGTGTATGATTTTAAAATACAAATAATTTGAAATTTAAATATTTTTAAATGATAATATAATTGTTTATCTCTTATAATGTTAAAATTTACAAGCATGTAGTATAAGAAGAAGCTTTAATCAAATAGTGAATTTTTTAAATACACATTCAATTTTAAAATGACATGTTTAACTCAAGCATATCTCTCTCTCTCTCTCTCTCTCTCATATGTATAACACTAGTATTTTTCTTGTGTGATGTCCACCTCGATGGTTCATATGTAAGCTCAAAAATTTTAAAATAATTAAAACTAAATTATAAGTAAATAATAAATAATAAAATAAGTAAATGAATTTAATAAAAATAATTACTTTAAGTTCTGATTGTTTAGACTTTAGACTTTTTTAGTTTTTATCTATTTTTATATTTTAAAATTCTCTTTGTGTTTTGTGTTAATTTCTTAATATGAGATATGGAATGAGTTTGATTATTTCTATTTGGGCTATGTTTAATCTATACTCTAGCTAGCACAAACAATAATAAACAAAATAGTTCCTCAATACCCATTTTTTCAAGTGATAGTTTAATTGAAAAAATCAACACACTTGCAAATTTAAAAAAACTAATTATAATTGAAAATCAAAACATACACAAAAGATTTCAAAAATTGAGGAAAAAAAAAAAACTTACGTAAAAGAACCAAGAACTTAAATAGGTGTTCATTATTTTGCTTCTTTATATTAAACTTCATTTGACATAATATCTTACATGCAGATTCAGAAGTAAAGAATAATAAGTAAAATGAATTTATTACATTAAAACAAAAGCGTAAGTTTGGTGGGGGTTAAACAAAGAAGAAGTCTTTTAGCATCATTAAGGAGAGGATATAGAAAAACTAAAGGGTTGGAAAGAAAAACTCTCGTCACAGGCTGATCAGGAGATTCTTATTAAGGTAGTAGTCCAAGTAATCCCCATAAATACCATGTCGTGCTTTAAACTACCAAAAGGCCTCGTCAAGGATACCGAAACCTTTATCAGAAAGTTTTGGTGGGGGTATCAAGGAGAGTAAAGGAAGATTAACTAGGTCAGCTGGAAAAGTTGTGTCAACCAAAGAGTGAAGAAGGAATGGGGTTCAGAGAGTCTAGTAAGTTCAATGACTCGCTATTGGCAAAACAAATCTAGAGGCTTCAAAACAATAAGAATTCTCTTTTTCACAAGGTTTTTAAGTCAAAGTTCTTCCCAAATTGTTCTATCCTGGAATGTGAAGCTTCTAACAAAGGATCTTATGCTTGGAAGAGCATTATCCAAGTGAAACACGTAATTGAGTTGGGCACGATTTGGAGAGTGGGTAACGGCTGGTCTATTAAGGTTAGAGGGGATAGTTGGTTTCATCGAGCTCAAAAATTTATCTCCTTCTTCGGGTTTATCTCCAAATTCCAGGGTGTGTGACTTTATAGACCAAGGTTCTCATATGTGGAAGACTAATCTAATTGACTAGGAATTTTTGCCTCATGAAGCAAAAATCATAACAGGAATCCCTTTGAGTATTCCTGAGATACCAAATAAACAAGTATGGTTCCTAACAACTCATGGGGACTACACTACGTGGACAGCATACCATCTGATGGCAAAATCTAAATGAAACAAGCAACCAAGTTGCTTGACTAGGGGTAATAGCCAGTTGTGGAAGGGCATCTGGAATTTACAGGTACCTTAAAAGGTAAAACACTAAATTTGGAGAGCTGCTAATGAATCCTTGCCAACTCTTCAAAACTTGATGCGTAGAAATATGGTTCAAAATGCTTTGTGTCCAACTTGCAAATTGGCCTGAGAAGATACAATACATGCCCTCTAGAATTGTCAACGGTTATGGGTTATTTGGGATGCTGATGAGGAATTTTAGAAATGCTTTAAGCGTTAAATTCATTATTATCATGAGTAATAGCTAGCTTAGTGATAAATTTTCTTCTATTCAGATTACATAATTATCAAAACTAGCTATTTCTTTGGCATGCTTTGCCAATAGATGTTCAGGTTTGTTGCATTGTTGCTTCACATGGGATACTACACCTAAAATCCCGAAATTAATGTACTACACCAAAGTTTTACTTAAATTAAACAGTTGTCAAATATTATCCTTTAATCGAGGAAATATATCTTAACAAAATATATAAAATTAATTTATTAATTTGTGAGAATAACCACTGCATGCTTCAAAATTTAACTTTTATTATATGATATATAATGATATGATATGGCATTATTTAAATAAATACACTCACGGACAAGAGGAAATTAATATATATTTATTTATAAAAATAATTACCGAAATAAAGAGATGAAATGTTACGTCGTGGCGAAAAAAAGCAGGTTTCGAATATAGTGCTGTGCAGGGCAATCGCTGTCTCGTCCAATAGAATTGTTTAATTGTTTGATAGATTTCGTCTTTCTATTGGTTGATTGTAGACAAACCGTTTCATTTTCATGTGTGACCATCAATCACAATTGTATTTTTTTTTAGGCCGACTATTCCACTTTCATTTATTAATTGAAATTGTGGCCACTTTTCTTTTTTGGTCCCTCTCTTTCCATTTATTTGATAAGATCTTTCCATTTATTTTAAGATGACGTCCGGTGCTTTACCTATGCAATCAACTAACCACATTGGTAATGTTAAGTTTCATATTAGATTTTATCGAAAAAAGGTATAATATAAGATTAGACTATTAGTACAGTTTTTGTATGGTTTTTCTTGGAAATTCTTCTATGGATGTAACATGAATAAGATATTTTTCAATTAAAAAGGTGATTCACAATTACAATTTTAAAGCCAATCATGCCACTTATTAATAATAATAACAATTTTATTGTTACTATCAAGAGTGAAACTAGGATTTTATATTTAGGGGTGGAGTTATCATACTAGACAGTAGATGTGAATCAAGACAAACGTTGTATGCGTACACACGCACATCACACACACATATATATATATATATATATATAATGCTAAAATAAGTCATAATTTATAAATATATTATATACAAAATTATTAATTTTGATGTCCATATATATATATATACTAAAATTTTAGAACCTATCAGTTTTTAAATTCTAATGAGTAAAATTTTTTTTCCTCCTGTTGAGATGGAACAAAAGTTGTGTAATTGATTATTAGATATGTCCAAGAATTTGTGTGTATATATATATATATATATAAACTTATCATCTCTTACCAAGGTTATGCTTGATGATGATCTTTCTTAAAATAAAATTGCTTTATTCTCATGTATCTCAAGATAAAAGCCTTAAAATTGGTATAATTTGAGGGAGTCATTTTGTGTGAGCCCAGGCCTAATAGGGAAGAAGCATCCTTGTGGCTCCTCATCCAAAATGACTGCATACAAGACTATTCAAACATGTTCCATGATTAAACTTGCCAATCACTTATTTCTACCAAGTTTCTCCGTAGTTTTACATAGAAGAAAACTCATTCCATCCTATCATACACTTTATTCATATAGTTATAGCATCATTTGCCCCATTCATGCATTTGTCTTTTTTTTTTTTTTTTTTTTTTTTTCAAATAACGTAATTAGTGATCAACCTACTTGACACAAATGCATTATGGGCATCAAATATAACTTGAGAGAGGATCTGTTTCATAGGCTAACTTAGACTAACAATAACCTTTGTCGAGAACTTTACATAGGCTAATGTGCCGATTGTTAGGAATTCTCTCTAGGTTGTTCTTTTTCCCCTTCAGATTGGGGACCAATTCAATATGTGGTATTGTTAACTTTCTTAAGCATACGTCCAAAAATTTAAGTAAGATAAAGGATACTTTAACAACATCCTCACCAAGTGCATGCCAATAATTTTTTAAAAAAACAAAGAAAACATACTGTCGAAACCCTAGGATGCACAAACACACACATGAACATGGGTATAGGTACGATATAGTGATATGAACAATTTTTTTTAAAAAATCTAATATGATATGGCAAATAGGACACCATTACAACACAAGTATGTCACAGATATAACATAGGTACGACATCCTAAATGAAGTGTTCGTGTATACTAGTCGAAACCAAGGGTTATGTGTATGTGAACTTTCTCACTGGTAAAGTCTTGTAACAAGTTCATTTGGTTTGTTACTCGGTGTCAACTATATCAATAAACTTCGTCTTGTTTTTTTAGCCAACACTCAACTTTTAAATTTTAATATTGTGAGATTTTTTTTTTGAAAGATAATTATAACATGCTACTAATCTCTCAGCTCGAACTTTTTCCTCCTTAAACCACCAAACACTTTGTACATGAGAAGATGCTAATTCAGCTACAAGACCTGACAGGGAGATTTTGTTGAGTGAGAAAGTTTAGTTAAGAAAAGGGATATTGTATTATATTAATTACTCTACATTATGAAAAAGAACAAGAAAAGAAAGAAAGAATAAGAAAAGTTATATTCCATAAACAGTACTGATGGGAATATTCCATCGTGCTTCATGGCCAGTTGTTTTGAAGATTTTGTATTATATAGTAATAACAATGATTACTATATATATATATATATATATATATTTTTTTTTTTTTTTGGTTAGGTGATTGCAGGGGCCAGAACCCCCGAGCATCAGGACACAAGAGTACCTGGGTGCCAATAGGCTACTGAGGCCAATGGCAACAATGATTACTATATAACTTGTTGCAATTTGTTCATATGTATAATTTGAAGTCGCGAGGATTGCTTCGAGAATCAAGTTTTCAACAAAAGCAATATGCAACGCGTTGTACTCTCAGCTAGGATAGTGACTCTTACAAACTGATGGTCTCTCTAAAATAATTAAATCTGGCTTATTTTTCTTCGATAATTACGTGATATTATTTTAATTTGTCTCCACCACATATATAAAAATAGGAAAAATGAAACTTTATCCTTTTTTATTAAAAGCGTGAGGCATGGCTATTGGCTACTGATACTTTCATTTCATATAGTATTAAAACTTCAGCTTTCAATTTGTGATAGAAAATTAACAAAAATATATAACAATGGGGGATTGAATGCGTCAAGTTCCCAACAACCATATTGGGTACCTGATTTGCATGATGCTCGATGATTGATTCAGACTTGTGCCTAATGACATAATTAATGAAAAGAACAAGACCATGTTTTATAGGCCGGAAGCATGTGGATCGATAGTATTCACTTTCTGCATTTCATTTTTGGTAGGATCATTCTGTGGACCAAACAGGTACCAAGGTTAACAGACTCATCTGAGACTCAAATATATACTTTTTTAGTGTAAATTGTTAATCACGCAAGCAAGTCAGCAATTCCCATTCCACCCATTCCATTTGATTTTGTAACTTTTGTTTCCAATAAGGTTTAATCTTGTATTCAAGTCCACAATTCCTTTTAAAAGTCTCGTAATTTAATTAACACTTCTCTGCGTTTTTAATAGAGACGTTTATGGTTCAAATTTCATTTTTCTCTCAACTATCAAATTATAAATAAATAAAATAAAAAAGTTGATAATTCCCATTTTTAGCTTATTTTTCTTATTTAATTTATATGCATTTATATATATTTTTAGAGTAGAATTGTACTTTTAATCAACTTATTATTTTTTTATGTCCAATAAATCAACAAAAACAAACTGTCTCAAATGAACACTAATTGAGTTAAAAATAAAAGCATATAGTTCAAGGCAAAGCCAAAATATCTTAGGATGAAGTATGAAGTAGAACAAAGAGAAATTGGGGGTAGTGTGGATCAAGAATTCAACTCTTGTATGTCACCATCTGAAATTCGTGACCACTCTCATTGACATATATAATATACGGTGTGCTTCTAGTATTTTTCTTATCTTTTGTTTTTAAATGAATGAGAACTATGTGCTTCTAGTCTTGAATACATTCGTAACAAAATACTAAATCCACATATTATGCATGACTTTTTTTTTTTTGAGAATCTATTTCAAAAAATCTAGTACCATAAACAAATACACAATTTTTGTCACAATTTTTCTAGTGAAAAATTGTGAATAGTTGAAAAAAATTGATAAATTTATATGAAAGTTATAGATAGTCAGTCATAGTCAGTCATATAGAAAAATTGTGATAAAGTTATAAATTTATTTATGGTACTAGAAGAACTCAAATCTATTTAATTATTTATGCATGATTTACCCCTGCATATTCTTGGTGCGATGGTCACTCCACAAGTATAAATGCTTGTGGGGCGGGGGGGTAAGGGCTGAGATTCAAGTCTCCAAAAGGTTCACACACATATACACTTACATTAGACTAGAATAGAAATTCTATCTTACATCAAACAAAAATTTATGCGTGACTTTGGTTATCATAGTTTGATAGACTGTAATAGACGTTGTAATGTAATAGTTATTTTTATGGTTTAGTTATTCTTTAGTTTGATTATGTTTTTATTACAAGGAATAATCATTCTTTATGAATAGCTATTCTTCAAAATGAGGAATAACTATTCCTTAGTAAGTGCAATAATTTCAAAATTTAATATATTTCCAAGTAAATAAACTTTCCATATATATCTAATAATTATACAAATAAAAAATTATAAAAAATAACACATATCTCTCTTAAATTTAAAAATAATAATTTTTAAGGAAATATAATTTTATGAGTAAGAAATTTCCAAAAATAAATGTTAAGTTTCATTCTAATGTTATAACTCATAACCAAACTAATGAATAGATTTAGTTATTACGTTACAACACATTTTATTCCTAATAATAAAGATTACAATTTCTGTCGTAATTCTCATTTAGTGTACCAAACGTACTCTAAGTAATCAGCAATTTTCAATATGAGGTTAGGATTCCTTTCAAGTTGCTTGCAACAACAATGAGATAATTATATATCCCAACTCGAAAGGCTCTAAAAACCTCACAGTTCAAAAGCCAGGCTGTAAAGACAAACTGTCCCATATGAACGAAGAAAAAATGAAATCTAGTGGGTATGCTTCTCATTCTTGTTCACAAAAAGGAAGCCGAAAAAGAGGTTTGATTGATTGATCCCTACCCACTCTTCGAAGCAAAACATCCACATGTGCATTCGCACACCGAGTCAAATAATCACTTACTGTATAAGAAATTGAAATGAAATAATCAAACAAAATTGGGAGCTAGCTAGGTTGTGATATAATCTCAACGTTGACTTATATTTGTTGACTAATATAGCACCATGCCCAAAATAAAAATCCATAATTACTAAACTACAAAGAGGGATGACATAGCACTATTAATTGCATGGGGGAATAAGAAAAGCTACTTTTTTTTTTTTTTTTTACACAATTTTTTATATGGTAGATTGTGAATCTGTAATTGAATGTCTGTCACTAATATATACAGTTGTGTAATCAGTAAAGATAATTGAAGCAAAATGTGTATAAAAATATAGAATACTAAAATTATTCGAATAAATATGCAGTTGTGCAAGTGAGCAGGGAAATTGCTAAAACACGTTTGAAGAATAAGTGTGAATAAGGGAATGGTCAATGAAATTGATTCCAAGCGGCAAATAATTCCAAATTGATATTAAGGATTAATTTTTATTATTACATTTTTTTTAAATGCAATAATGTGAGTCATGTGACTTGGGATATCTGTGTATCAAGTTATTAACGTCTTTTTCTAACTCTTCTTTTAGGGGCAGGTTAGGGTGTGGTCTATAGTCTGAATTTGGTGGAAAGTGGGGACTAAAATTAAAGTTGTCACTAATCAGAAACAAGATAATACGCTTCTAAAAATAAGTACTTTCGTTTACTCATTAGGTTGGTTGTCACATTACTTAGACGTAAAAATTTAGAATCATGAAAACTTGGAACTACTTTAATTTCAGCCCATAACTTAAAAGTAATGGATGATATTTATAGGCTTATAAATACCCTCTTTGAGATGATGAGAAGCTAAGAGGATAATGAGAATCTACTGGCCCACAGTAACACCTCCATTAGTAGGATTTTTCAATTTTCATACCCATTTGAAAATCTTGGAATATTTGAAAGGAGAGCGATGTATATGAAAAAATAAATGCGTGAATATAAGGCATTTTTATCTCAAGCAATAATAATAACAACAACAACAACTAATAAGAATATTTCTAACGTTATCTCACATACTTTGATCCAACTTGCAAATTTGTTAACGTGTAATTGAATTACATTACTCACACAGGATCCACTATTGGAATTTAATAAAAAGTAATCCAATCACTACTTACCACATGTCTGAATTGTATCAAAGCGCCCATATCTCAACATCTTGCTATCGGTAATTAATCAACTTGATGTCATTTGGTTTACACTAATACAGCTGAGGAAGTTTGGAATGATTTTCGCGATTGTTTTTCCCATGGCAATGTTGCTTTGCTTGTGTGTTTCAAATCAAGCGTTCCATACGCACTAAACTCCAAGAATTAGTCTCTATCGCAACATATTCTACCAAATCCAAAGTTTTGTGGGATGAATTTGATTCTTCCAACACCATACTTGAGTATACCTATGGGTCTTTGAATGCACTTCAAGAGTATCAACAAACATGTTTATCAATTCCTAATATAGTGCTCTTCGTAACCAAATGCTTGCCATGGATCTATTTCTATTTCCACCCTGGAGAAGTCAAAGTTGCAAGCCCTTGTTAGCTTGATTTAGTAGTGCTTATAGTAATTGATTGTGTAAGACCTAAATTAAGGGTCATTCACCCATCATTGACAACAAGAAAAAGCCTCAACCTCACTACAATAACTACCATAAAATAGAACATACCATACCTAATTAAATTGCTATAAGCTTCCATATTGGTTACCCACCAAAGCACGGAGTGTAGACACCACCACAAGGGATGCCATTGCCGATGCTGTACCTAAGGATGAGGCACCTCAACTCACAAAACGAAACTGTATCAACAACTTATCTCCAATCTTAACACGAATTTCATTCAATCCATTGCCAATCTCACAATTACTTCCAATTTTTTACTTTAGATTATAGATATTAGCGCTTCTGATCATAATTCCTCATTCATTAATCACTTGGACAGTTTTCATCTATTCCTAACAATAGAATTGTCTCTCGTTCGAATAAAAATAAAATACAATTTAGAAAAATCCTGTATGTTCCAAAATTCACTTTCGCTCTATCTGTTATGAAACTCACACATTCTTTCCATTGTGTTATCATTTCTTTTCCTTTTAATTTTTGCTCTCTATTTGTTTGGGAGCTTTCTATGAACCACTCTTTTTTTTTTTTTTTTTTTTTTGAGAGAGCATGATGGTCTATACTACTTTCATCCCATAATAACTATCACTGCATTGCCAACTCAACAAAATTTACTTGATTATAACATTGACATTTGGGTGATTCTTATATATATATATATATATATATTTAAATTGTTTAGATTTATTTTTATCCTATCTACCTGCTTGCTAAGCATACTCATTTGCCTTTTTCTAATGAGAATAATTGGTGTAGTGAATTATTTGAATTAATTCATGTTGACATATAGGGTTATTTTTCTAGTTGTTTCTTTATTTGGTGCGCAATATTTTTTTTTACCATTATTAATGATTACTCTCATTTCTCAATGTTCATGGCTTTATTATATGAAGCATAAATTTGAAACTCAATGCTTAAGAGACATTTATATGCCAAGATCCAAACTTAATTCAATCAATCTATCAAAAAGCTTTGAATTGACAATGCCTTGAGTTAATATCTATTCTATACACTTCTTTTTTTTAATTAAGTGAACATGTCATTATTAATCAATGTATTTAACCCAACAAAATGATTTTACCTAATGCAATCACTGCAAGATCCTTGAGGTGGCTCGTTTCCCTTGCATCCATGCTTACCCGCCACTCAAATTTGTGGGTGAATTGTACCTTCATTACTGTCTAACTAATCAATCGATTGCCCACTCCTCTTATTGTAGGTAAATCGCTATAAGAGCTTATCCTTAATTCTAAACCGTCATATGTGCACCTTTGATTCTTTAGATGTTTATGCTATGCCCAAAATTTGTCACCTCATAACAAAAATTCACTCCTCATGCCATCCATTTGCTTGGCATGGGTATGTAATTAACAATCTCGATCGACATATTGTGGTTCACTAAATATAATGTCACATTCCATAATACAAAAGAAACATGAGTTATATTTTTTTAGAAATGTTTTTCAAAAAAATATGCCTTTTTTAGAAAACATTTTTTCGGTATATATAATTTGTTGGAAAATAACGTTTTAAGTTTAAAATGAACATTTGTAAAAAAATTATAAGGAATTGTGGTTGTAAAGCAGAGTTTTGAGTCTCAAAAACGCTATTTTAAGCTCCCAAAATACCTAACCAAATAGACCCAAAATCTCAAAACTAACATAACAGAATTGAATTGGATTAGTTTTATGCTAAAAGGAAACAAAGTTGATTCTTAACCACTCATAATAATTCACTTACCAATAGAGGTGATTAGTGGATAAAAAAGATAAAAGTGAAACCATTTTTTATCTTAAAATTTCTCTTATTGCCTTTATAGTTAATTATATTTATATATAGTATTGGCAATTTCCACATAGGATAGTATTCGATTATATCTTTAACAGGTAGTAGATGACCCTCGACACAAATGGACGCACCATAAATGCCATACACATCATTTCCTGTTACAATTTATTTCAAAGTCAGTTGAAAGTACCCAAGAAAAAATCACTCCAACTCATCCTCCTTTTTTAGAAAAAAAAAAATAATTAAAAAACAAAGGCTGAGAGCGAGAGAGAGAGTATCAAGACCAAACCCAAAAAAGAACAACGGAAGTCAACTACCTCGTTAATACGCCGTTACTCCTAAATTGTTTTTTTGTTGTTTTTATTTATATTTTATTAATTCTTTTTTCCAGCTTTAACCACAGGTGGTCAGTCACTTTAACCCTAGTTAACAAGTGTGGTTAACCCCAAGTCAAGTGTCCCCAAGTCCCAACCTAAAAAACCAAACCAAACCCATCTACGAAGTCACAGTGTGTTGTTTGTTTCACCATCGATAAAGACCCTCTCTTTCCTTTCTCTCTCTAAAACTCTCTCTCTCTCTCTCTCTCTCTCTCTCATCGCAACATTAACGGCATATTCTCTTCCATTTTCTCTCACTCTCTTTCCATAGCTCTCATATTTATCCGTTGAAGTTTGTAAATTTTTTCCCCATAACAATTTATAAGCCCTTTGAATCCCTCGAGTTGTTTTTCCAAGATCCGAAGTGGAACATTTTTGAACACCAAAAAAAAAAAAAAAAAAAAATTCCTGGGATTCTCTCAAATTTTGTGTTAACGTTTTTTTTTTTTTCCTTAAAAAAACAAGTGGGTTGTTTTTGGTTTTGAGAAATAATGGTGGTGAAGATGATGAGGTGGCGGCCATGGCCGCCTCTGGTGACGAAGAAGTACGAGGTAAGGCTGGTGGTTCGGAGATTGGAGGGTTGCGATCTGGTGCGGGCGGGTGCAGAGAAAGGAGGAGGAGGAGGAGGTGAGGTGGCGAGATTGACGGTCGAGATTAAGTGGAAGGGTCCCAAATTGGCTCTGAGCTCGCTGAGAAGGACAGCCGTGAAGAGAAACTATACAAGAGAGGTGGATGTAGAGGTGGAAGGTGAGCAGCACCAAGAAAACGGCGTCGTTGAGTGGGACGAAGAGTTTCAAAGCCTTTGTAATCTCTCTGCGTATAAGGACAATGTGTTTCACCCTTGGGAGATCTCTTTCTCTGTTTTCAATGTGAGTTTTTAAGCTTTTCTTCTCTCTCTCTAAAAACCTCTATTTTTTTGGTTTTCTTTTGTGGGTCTTTGGTGGGTTTTTGTAAATTAGTGGGGGTTTTACATTTAAAGGGTTGTGGGATTTTTTTCTGGGTTTGATCGGGATTGGGGAGGATTGATTTTTTGTGATTAATTTTGTGTTGGGGTTTTGTTTGTTTGATTTTCTTGGCTTTTGGGTATGAATCTTGAAAGTCTTTTAGCATTTTTTAGGAGATTGATTTCATTGGATAATTGTTAATTTTTTCTTTTTGGGTGTTTGAATGCTTTTAGGTGTTCATCTTTGAAAAATAGGTGAATTACTGAATTGATCTTCGAATTTTTCATGTTTGTATAAAATTTGAAAATTAAATGAAGCATGATATGAATTTTGATGGATGAATATTGGCACGTGCGGCTTTTTTTTTTTTTAATTTTAAATTTTTTTTTATTACTTCTTCTCTTTTGAATTACTGTTGGGAGTTGACTTGAGAGAATGAATGTTTCTACGTTCATCAATTCCTCTCTGTGGAACTGATGAGTGGATTTTGTATGTTATCAATTCTGTAACTGAGTTAGTAGAGGTATGGGGAATCAGATTTATTTTGGAGGGTACTTGACCGGTGGTTGTGTTGTGTTCCTGACTTTCTGGTTCATGCTGACTATCACAGATACCAAAAAATATGCTCCTTTTGTAATTTTGTTGGGATTTGGAGCAAATTGTTTTGCAGATTGTTTAGTATTTTCACTCTGTGAGACCTATGATATTTGGTAGATTTTTCTTAGAACTATGTTGTTGTAAGTGAAGATGTTATTATTACAATTCTGGAATTCATTTCTTGTTAGAATGATATTAAGTCTTGTTGATAGAAGGTTGTAGCAGTTTCTCAATCTAATTGTGTTATCTTTCATTTTTTGCTTCAGAGAGCTGTGCATGAACTTTTCATGACTTTAGTGCATTTTTGTAATCCAGGGCTTGAATCGAGGTCTAGGACCAAAGAACAAGGCTCCTGTTGTTGGAACGGCTTCATTGAATCTTGCTGAATATGCTTCTGCAGCTGATCAAAAGGAGTGTGAGTTAAAAATCCCTCTCACACTTTCTGGTGGTGCTGCTGCTGAGCCTACTCCTTCACTCTGTGTATGTGCCTTCCCATCACTTTTCAATAGTTTGTAATTTGTTATCTGTTTAGAGAAAACTCACACTTTCTCCTTTTTCATTTTGCTGTCCAATGTTTTCATATCTTCTGAAGGTAACCTTTTGTTGTTCATACAGATATCAATAAGCTTATTGGAACTGAGAACTGCTCAAGAAGCCATGGAGCCAGAGCAGAGATCAATCGTGCCTGTTCAATCACCAACCCAGATGGGAGACAGTGTCTCAACGGAAAGGGATGAGCTTTCTGCAATTAAAGCTGGTCTTAGAAAGGTTAAAATTTTTACTGAGTATGTGTCAGCAAGGAGAGTGAAAAAGGCCTGCCGTGAAGAAGAGGGCAGTGAGGGTAGATGCTCTGCCAGGAGTGAGGATGGCGAGTATAATTACCCATTTGACTCAGACTCACTTGATGATTTTGAGGATGGAGAATCAGATGAGGTCAAGGTAGAATCTACTGTCCGGAAGTCTTTCAGTTATGGCACACTGGCATCTGCTAATTATGCTGGAGGATCATTTTATTCCAATATGAGGATCAACAGTGGAGATGAGGATTGGGTTTACTACAGCAATCGCAAATCAGATGTTGGGTGCTCAAACATTGAGGATTCAACCGCATCTGTGCCTGAGCCATCTCTATCGCAAAGTTCAAGGCGCAGCATACTACCTTGGAAGAAGAGGAAGCTGAACTTCAGGTCTCCCAAAGCCAAAGGAGAGCCATTATTGAAGAAGGCATATGGAGAGGAAGGTGGTGATGACATTGATTTTGATCGTAGACAGCTTAGCTCTGATGAATCTCTCTCTCTTGGGGTAAGAATATACTCTTAATTGCATATTTTTCATGGTTTAGGAAAGAAGCTCATGATGTCTGTGCATTCTTTGATTTCCAGTCAAGTATAAAGAGAAAATAAGGGAAAGCCTGAATGATTATTTTGAAAGATAGAATATATTAACAATGATACCTACATCCATTTGCTTATGAAAATTACTATGTCAAGCTCTTATTCTAAATTATTGCTGATAAAAGCTGAGCTGAAACTTGACCAAAAAGCAGTTTATTATCTCATTGATCTCAAATCAAAATTGTTACGCTGTTTGAAGACATGAAACTTATGCTGTAAGGTTCATATTTAATATTCTATACATTTGTTTTCTTCTACAACCATTCTGAAATCTAAATTCAATAATGGCAATCATTTTGGCAGTGGCACAAGACAGAGGAGGATTCCTCTGCAAATCGATCCTCAGTTTCTGATTTTGGGGATGACAATTTTGCTATAGGCAGTTGGGAGCAGAAAGAAGTAACCAGTCGTGATGGACACATGAAGCTTGAGACCCAAGTTTTCTTTGCTTCCATTGATCAGCGGAGTGAGCGGGCAGCAGGCGAGAGTGCATGTACAGCTCTTGTTGCTGTCATTGCCGATTGGTTTCAGAACAATCGTGATCTCATGCCCATAAAGTCCCAATTTGATAGTCTAATCAGAGAAGGCTCTTTAGAGTGGAGGAGCCTTTGTGAGAATGAAACATATAAGGAGCGATTCCCTGACAAGCACTTTGATCTTGAAACAGTCCTTCAAGCCAAGATACGCCCTCTTTCAGTAGTGCCTGGGAAATCCTTTATTGGGTTTTTCCATCCAGAGGGGATGGAAGAGGCAAGATTTGGCTTTCTGCATGGTGCCATGTCCTTTGACAACATTTGGGATGAGATTAGCCGCACTGGTTCAGAATGTCCAAGCAATGGTGAACCTCAAGTGTACATTGTCAGTTGGAATGACCATTTTTTCATCCTCAAGGTTGAGCCCGAAGCTTATTACATCATTGACACGTTAGGGGAGCGGCTCTATGAGGGATGCAATCAGGCCTATATCTTGAAATTTGACAGAGATACTGCAATTTATAAAATGCCAAATGCTGGACAATCATCAGATGAAAACACAGCCAGTGATCAGCAGATTGTTACAGCAGCAGAACCCAAGAACCGGCAGGCTCAGCTGGCCAACATGAAGGAAGAGGGTTCTGTAGCAGGGACAGTAGTAACCAAGCATGAGGAATCCTTAAAGAGTGAGGAAGAGGAGGTTGTATGTCGAGGGAAGGAGTCTTGCAAAGAGTACATAAAGAGCTTCTTGGCTGCAATTCCAATAAGGGAATTGCAGGTGGATATAAAGAAAGGTCTGATGGCGTCAACCCCTCTTCATCAACGCTTACAGATTGAATTCCAGTACACACAGTTCTTACAACCACTACCCGAAATTCCAACAGCTGAAATGACTGCAGCTACAACACAAAATGTCGATGTTACATTAGCAGAGGCTGCTACATAGAGACTTACTGTAAATTGTAGGAAGTGTGATTACTCTGACTAGTTTTTTTCTTTTTCGATAATGGGGTGTCTTTTGATGTGTATTAGTTTAACAAATAGGGAGCCCGTTTGATCTTTTTGAGTGGTATATGATATGAGAGATGGGGTTTGTGACTTGTCTCTTCTAAGTTGCACTGGAAATGGCAGTCTGTATTTTTTTGTGGCATGTGAGTCCCTTGTTCTCCTTCTTTGAAAAGGGGTTTTCTGTACACGACTGTAATTTCTTTTCCAACTGAGTCAAACTGGACTTTGCATGTGAATCTAACCCTTTCATGCAAATTTCTAAAAATTCTCCTTTTTGAAAGATTTTTAGCTTTTGCAGACTGTTACATTAACTAATAGGCATAATCCAACTTTCTTTTTTCCAATTCCAATTTCCCATATATTTACAGTTGGCCATTACCTTACTGGGATTTGACAGTGAGATTCTATGTGGCTTATACTTAGGATTCTGAATATCTGACAATCATTTATATTGAACCAAATATTCCATTCCAAACTTAGCTGTATCCTCTATGCTGTAAAGATGAACTTTCCAAGCTTGGCGTGTGTAAAGACGTGGAAAGATTCTGTAGTTTGGCCGCTCTTTTGGGTGGTAAATTTTAAGCCTAAAGTATGCATTCGATTCCCACAAAGCCACACTATAAAAAAAATCCAATGCCTAGGGTTAGAGATTTCTCTATAGAGACCCTGACCCCAACAATGCACGTTTAGAATATTCTATTCTTTCTACATTCATCAATAATAATTGTCCTTGTGAATAATTTTCACGAGCAACTCGTAGGTACAAAGTTAATATCATAGTTCAAATTTTATATTGTTTCTCTAGAATGGACAAAGTAAAATGTACAGAAATTTGTGTGTGTGTGTGTGTAATACACCTAATTAGTAAATAACCAAGGTTTGGTCGAAATCTTAATCGAATCATCAGTATAATAACAGACATGGTGGTTGGTGATGATGATAGGTTTAAAGGTAGGTTGAGGTTTTTGACTATTTCTGTTCATTGTTCAGATAAACCGTTTAATCTGCAGAAGACTATATCCTATGGGACCCAAATAAAAGGAGAGATCGTAACTTTTAGCCATATTATCTTTGGGTTTGTTAGTAACGCATGTGAGCGAATCCGAAGCCTTTATGCCTTGTCAATGTACCCCTTTATAGACATTGACAGGATGATTACTTTTACTTTGTTTTATTTTATTTTTCGATAGTCACAAAAATCATGGTTATGAGTAACCGTGCAGTATCTCAATCTTGATAACTAGACAAAAACAAAAATAGAGGATTTTAAGTTTTTAACCATAGATGTTTCCTTTTGGAAACAGTATACAATGTTGTTGGCTTAAAATCCTTGAGTAGTCATAACTTGATTCCTCCTATGACCATCAGAAAACCCAAAATAGAAGAAAAAAGGCCCACAGCCCTTCAATTATGGGACGGGCTTTTGAGTTTTGGCAGGTTTCAACTTTAAAGTTTAAACTATTATTTCAGCAATAATAATAATGATCAAATAAAGTATTATGAAGCCTTAAGAGTAGGTTTGCATTACAACGCCCATGTTAAGCGAGTTGGTACTTCTCCAAGCCTTAAAGGCTTGAAGGGTTTGTGGACTCACATTTGAGTGGTCTAGGGTGAGGAGGGGTGGCGTTATACAGTTGATTGTCTCAAAAAAAAAAAAAAAAAGAGTAGGTTTGCATTAGAGTTTTTTTTTTTCCTATTTGTTTATGGGCAATTTATTAAAATATTATTTTATTAAATATAAATAATAAAAATACAAAATTTATTGTAGTGATAGCTAAAGATTGGAGAGAGAGTTGGTATTTGCTCATTCGAAGAAAGTGAATACCATCAGGCCTGTTCAATCCAAGGGGGATGAAATTTTATGTGAGTCAATCTTACAACTTGTTTTATGATGCTTTACCTGTGGTTATAGGAAGTGATTTTAAGACATGTATAGATCCCATCTCAGCCACTAGGGCTAGTATTCCTTGGAGACTAAATCATTTTGTAGAGGCTGTCCATGTGGCATGTTTTTCCTTGGGTTCAATTTCTTATAGTTGGGTTTATCGTAAGGCTAATATTGCTTCTCAATGTTCTCATGAATTAGCTAAGTGGTCTAGGAATCAAGGTTGATATGGTTGGTTATTTTGGTCTAGGTTGTTGACCCCCCGAGTGTGTATAGTTTTGTAGAAAGGGAGGCTACCTCTTTTGTTTCCTTGTAATTTTCTTTTTGTTGAATAAAATTTTCAGTTCATAAAAAATAAAAATTGTTAAATTTTGTCAATTTTCAGCAAATAAATCGCAAATAAACCAAAAATTTTTGCGCAAAAACTGATTCAAACGCATACCAATATTAGCTTCAAATTGTTACAAACTTGTTGATCTCGTGAGAGTTTGATGCTTAGCTCAGCCGTTGGGTATGTTCTTGGGCTAGCTCGTGCCTAAGCGCAAGATTGAAGGAAGGGTTAAGAAGATCCCAAGTCCAAGGTCCTATCTATCTTGTTTGAGTTGGTTTGTTTGTTTTAATTTAAAATCTGAATTTATTTTAACTATTAACTCATTGCTAATGTACTTTTACAAAACTTAATTTTAAAATAAAATAAAAAATAGAATATGCTCATTTAAACAGATCTGTGTGTGTTTATATATATTGTACGGTCCATAAATCTGGTGCAGGCCCAAGGCCAAGGCACACATAAGTTAGACCCTCTCAGATCGTATTGACCAAGTGATGGGGCTCCAAGAATGGTACAATACAAATTGATCCGAGACATCACTGAGAACACCATATAATGCCTTGGAGATATTTGCTCGTCGAGCATAGATTTGGAGGCTAACACAATTTCCAATGGGGTCAATTTAGAAATGTGTGATGGGTCCCGTCCGATCAAGAATCTAGGTCAGAATGGGGCCCTCCATTTTTGGGGGAAAACCACCACTTATGATGGCAAACCCACTAAGGGAAGGCCATAAAGGTGGAAGGGACAATGAAAAGGGGGTTGGAAAATCTGGGGGAGAGAGAGAGAGAGAGAGAGAGATACATGAAAAGGGAAGAGAAAGAAATAGTTGGAAAGACGGGAGCTCAACACTTAGCCTGAGACTCCAAAGGAAACACACTAAAGGGGATAAGATCCAAGTGGGGTCAGAAGCTCTTACATTTGGGCTGGCCTAAGAGAGATCTAACCATAGTAGGAAATTCATTGCCCACTCAAAACAAATAGATAGGGAGCCTAACTTCAAAGTATCTAGAGTCATTTGAGCCGGGACTCGCGCGCACACACACACAAACACATACACATATAAAACAAAGTTGTGAGTTTGATTTGAAATAAAAATTATTAGGTTTACTAGGCAAAGTTTAACTTATTTCATGTGAGGGTGTTTTAAAATCCCACTTGTGGATCTCTCATACTTATAACTCGACCCTCACGTGAGAGAGAGGGTGGACTTTGTGTGAGTGACATAATAACCCTCCTTTGTGAGACCTATGAGTAGGGCCCACACATCCGAAAGGAGAGGACTTCACCTAGAAAATCTAATAATTTATCTCTCTTCACTTTTCTAGTAAAAATAGCGTTTAGGGTAGACTTATATCAGTGACACTCAACAAGAATCAAGATAAATAGTATCTTATCAAGACTTCTAACATGGCAATACCTAACAATTTTTTTTTTTTTTTTTAATGCATAAACAAATGCAATGTATCTTGATTTTCTAGGGGACTTGTATCATATTTGTGGTCCCCTAGCTATGGATATGGCTGTGAAGTATGAATCTAATCAGGATCTAAACCTAAACCCCTGTCCCATGCTTGGTGACATGTAAGTTCAATGGTAAACAACCTTCTTCTGATTGAAACGGTTGAAGTTCGAACCTGGGCTAAATTAGTCCAGCAATTTTCCTTGCAATTTAACTCTGTTCTATGACTCTACATTTACATCTTTTACAACATAAGCATGCAAATTTATATCTTATTCATTTCTGGTAGATGTTCATTGCTAATTGCATAATTAGATTCCACCATCCCCCCAACAAGCTTAATCTTATTTACAATGCCAAGTTAAGCATTATGTGTTATAAACTTAGGATACTACTTGTGTCTAGTGTATTAGACTATTAGTGCACTGGACATGTTGGGATACGAACATGTGTCACAATCCAAGTCCTATACACTTATACTCTCATATGCTAGTTTTATAAGAAGGCTATGTGCTACATGCCTACCATGGGCCTAGGAAAAAATGGCATAGCCAAGTTTCTAGAGAGTCTAAGCAAGAATTAGAGGGAAAAACTCTCCTTATTCGCGATGCTATTATGCAACATCAAATGAAGTACAACCTTTTTTTTTTCTTTTGTGGAAAAGAGAAGCACAAGAATTTATGGTCTAATTAATTGTTTTTTAAGGTTGATTTTTGGAAATGCTAATAAATTAGGCCTATCGACCTGGGTTCAAAATAAGAGGAAATTAAGTCCACAACTCACTCTTCTAGTATTAAATAGAGGCTAGCAGTGCATAGCAAAGAAAGATCATGCAAGGGCTTAAGCTCATATTGAAGAAAAATGGAATATCTATCAAGTATTGAACAAATAATACAAATAATTGTCTTTAATTATACATAACAAAGTGAGGAGAATGAGGGAGGTCATCAAGAGTAGACCATTGTTTTGAAAACCGAATCGAGAGTCAAACCTAGAACCGGCTTGGTAAAAACCAATAAAAAATGGTCAAAACCGGTCAAAAACTGGGAAAAACCAGGAAACAGACCATTTCCCAATTCTTTGACCGTTCCGGTTTATAAAATCATGGAGTAGACACTACTCATGCTTCCACACACACAAACACTAGTACTGTATTTCTAGACTGTTGTATTTACTTTAAGTCAGAGTAGTGAATATGGGTGAGAATTAGGTAAAATTGATGATGGGAAGTAAAATCTTTTTAATTTTAGTCTTTGGGATTTATAATGGGTTAGAAAGGTAGTTATTATCCTTCTCCTCATTAGAACTAAGGCTTTTGATTTTTTGGGTTTAAGAAAGATGGCAATCTTGAGTTTTGCTATTAGTTGGATAATAGGATTAGCTACTTTAATGATAAATTTGAATAATTCTTGATCAATCTCTCGTTTCTAGATCTTGCTAAAGGGAAAATCCCCCAAGGAATTTGCTAAATTTGTGGGATGTGGTGAGAACAGATTAAATATAGTCAACCTATTTGTTTTAGCTTAGGTTAACTACTTAAATTTTGTGGCAAATAAAGCAGTCCAAATTAGATAAATTCGAATAATTCTTTGACCAATCTCTCTTTTCTAGATCCTGCTGAAGGAAAATCCCCCAAGGAACTTTCTAATTTTGTGGGATGTGGTGTGAACATATAAAATGCAATCAACCTATTTGTTTTAGATTAGGTTAACTACATCAGATTTTGTGGCAAATATAGCAGGCCAAATTATTATTATTATTATTATTGCTAGCACATGAGCTTGCTCATGGACTTTCAACTTTTACAAGTGTTCCGAATTCACTTTGTAAAACACAAGTTTAGGTTCATGAATAAGCCTAAATAGGCCCACTCTTTAGTATCCAATCTACACTCCAAGTCCCCAATTAAAAATATATGGCCTTGAGCCATGTATGAAAATAAAAATGCTATTACGCTCTGTTTGTTACGCTGAAAACCTTTTGTAAAGATATTTTTTCACATTTTTCGGTGTTTAGTAGCACCAAAAAAAAAAAAAAAAAAAACCAACTAGTCAATGGAAAACTATCTTTGGTCAATGGAAAATCCTAATAAAAATAAGGTTTATTTACTATAGGTTGTTTTCCAAAATTCTTTTTTGGAAAACAATCTCTCTCTTACACGTTGCATCTTCTATAAATATTTTCTTTGTTTGTAGCCATGGGAAACATAAATTTTTGGTGTCTTCTCTCTCTCATGGTAAGCTTTCTCACTTTTTCTCTCTTCCCTTTACTTTTTCTCTCCTCACATCCTTACTGTCACAAACTCTGGTTTCTCCTTCTCTTAGATCTCTCTCTCTAACTGTCTTTCTTCTCTCTTTTCTCCATGTTTCTCTTCCCCTTAGTAACACAATTCTTTGATTAAATTTTTTTTCCTTCACTGATCGGTCAGTAGCTCCGACTTGCAAAGGAGAACAAATTTGCAGTAGTAATTATTTCATTCCTCTCTACTAAAATCCCAATTCTTTGCTTTGAATTTCAAGCTTGATTTTCTTTTTTAACTTTCGGTTTGATAGATTCCAGGCAGAAGTTACTTATTTTTCATACATAAAGTGCAAAAAATAAATAAAAAAATAAAAAATAAAAAAAGAGGAAGAAGAAGAAAGAATGAATGAAGTAAAAGATGAAAATTTTAAACATAGTACCTATATTGCTCTAAATTGCTTTTACATGGGACAATCTTTATCATGGACTAATAATATTGTTATATAATGAATGATAGTTGTTTAAGAGAATTGCATTTGTTGGCAAATACTTTTTTTGTTGGCAGATACTTTATGCTGATATTATGCAGTACATTATGTAAATACATAATTTAGAGAAATATTGAAAACTTGTGGTTGACCATAGTAGACAATTAGTATACCAACAAAAAGAGTAGACAATTAAAATTTATTGTTATTTATACTTATTGAAAATGTATTCCTCCGTCAAATTTATATATATATATATATATATATATATATATAGAGAGAGAGAGAGAGAGAGAGAGAGAGAGAGAGAGAGAGAAATGGTTGATATATATGTGTGTGTGTGTGTGTTTATACGTACATACGCACATACGTTAGGTAGAGATCATAAAAATTTGACAACTAATTAATTTTGATTGTATCTATTGTCAAAATTTTAGTATAAAAACCAAATTCATTCTTGGTTTTTTTTATTTATAATGATTACATTAGTTGATTTACATAATATACATGTTTTAAATTATATAAGAGATATTTTAAAAAAATTGCATACCAAACACCAGAAAACATTCTCAAGCTCATTTTCAAGGTCGTTACCAAACACTAGAAAATGAGATAATTTTCTAGAAAATACTCTTTGGAAAATGAACCATTTTCCAAAAAACGTTAATGCTGAAATAAACAAAGCGTTAGTAAAGATAATGAGCACATAAAGAATTTTGGCTTTGCTTTGTGTGGGCTAGTAGGATATTGACAACAAAGGCCATCAACAATTGTTAAGATGGTTTAATTTAGTTAATTCTCTATTGCTTAATTTTCAAAAAATTAAAATTCTACTCCAAATAAAATTATATTTATTTTATTAATTGTTATGATGGTTTAATTGATTATTGTAGTTGCGCCAAGTGGCTATCTTCTCTCTAATATGAGTCACTATACTTTCATTAATTATTAAATTAGTTTATCTTATTAATTGTTAATATAATTGAATTTACCTAAAATTCTATTACATAAGTTTCAAGAAATTAATAATTGTATCCAACTAAAATTCTATTTATCTTATGGGTGGTAATAGTTTAATTTAGGTTAAAACTCTATAACATGAGTTTTAAAAAAAAACTGTCTAAGTTTTAGGAAATTTAAAATTCTACTCTTAACTAAAATTTGATTATTACCATAAAATTTCAAGAAATTTAAAATAAAAACTAATATTTATTTTAGTTATTTCAATCATCTATCATAGTTTTTATTATTTTAAGATTATAAAACTTGCATATCAAATACTATAAGTGACACAATATATGTATGTGCAACGATAGTTAATTTAGAATTTCAAGTTGCTCACTAATTATTATGATAGTTTCAATAACAATTATAAAATATTTTTTTATTTTACATAAAATTTTTATTTAATTCATGCATTGCATGGACATACTACTAGTATATATAAAAATAGAAATATCAGGCATAGTAGTTAACAGTTCTACCAAATAATTCATTCGTTGATAAGGAAAGAGAATTCTCTTTATTTAAGTGTTCACCCCTTTGAAACTTTGCATTTATGTCAATGCATTATTTTACTTGCCATGTGTGAATGGGTAATGAATTTATTTCCAAGTATTAATTATCTATAAATGGTGCACTAATTATTTATATAAAATCAAATTGTATATTTATTTTTTATATATAATTTATGTAAGAAACAATTTATTTTTGTGGGGCCCAATAATTTGTGGCCCTGTCCCATTTTTACATTGGGGCCCAAGGTCCGAGCTGAGGAAGGGAATAGCCGAGGATGGGTAATAAAAGTCCAAATAGTTTTGAGACACAGCCAAGGATGATTCTGTCCTCGGCATATCCAAGGTCCCCCTGGAAGAAAGGGCAAAAACGGTATAAGAACAGTTTGGGAAAAAATCTAAAATATCTATGTTAATAGAGAAGGAGACGCTGGATAGTATAACGACCAAGGACAAAGGGAAAGCTACTATTACTGCCATTCAATACTCTGCACTTGATAGAGCCATACTCTTCAGCTTTTACAACCACCCCCAACCACTCTAGGTATGGGATGACAGGACAGGTCTTAAGTCCTAGGAAAGTGAGCTTATACGTGGACGCTGGTGAGAGGATAAATGCCCATATAAAAGGATAAGAGAGGCAGGGTGAGAGGGGGGGGGGGGGGGGAAGAACCCGACCTCCCAGCCATGGAGTCCTAAAAACAAGGAGAATAAGAAGAGCATAGAGCTCCGTAGACTCCTCGGACGAGATTCACTGACCGGAGCTAACTCAAACTACCGTCTGGTGACTAAAACCTAACCTTTCAAACCCACGCTCTATAAGTGATATTGTTTGGGCCTTTTTACGTGCGAACCCAGCATTATTATAGGTCGTTACAAATTGTGTCCTTACAATTTTCATTGATTATATTAATTCTAATAGTTTGCATATCCTCTGCAAAGAGCCTTGTAGGTTGTAACTCAAGTAGCACTTCCTAATATTTTAAATAAAGATATTTAGAATTTAAATTCCCCCTCACCAAATTACCAAAATATATTAAAAGAAAAAAAAAAGCATTTCCTCTCTTTCTAATCACATATAATATAATTGAAATTGATTCCTAAAATATTGTAACACATAATAAGTACTATAGGTGGGCTATGAGATAATTCTTACAAAATGTTTGAAAAGGCACCTTGCATCGTGCAAGACATTGGCTAGTATGTATATAAAAGAAACCTTAGCTATAGTAATCTATGGTTTTGACGAGAAATTATAAGATCCACATGGTGGACAAGTGATATGGTCCACCATTCCACTAAAAAACTTCCACATGTTTAAAATTGTTAGTTAGAAAATTTTTTTAACAGAAATTAATTACTAACTCAGCAATTTTAAACAAGTGGAAGTATTTTAGTAGAATGGTGGACAAGTGACATGGTCCATCAGAGAACTCTATAATTTCTCGATTTTGACATGTAATGCATTCCTTGATAATAAAAGAGAATTATCTTCATTTAGCCTCCAACCTCACCAAAACTTTGTTTTTACGACAAATTATTAATTGCTTATCATGCGTTAATGTAGTAAATACATTTATATTCATGTATTAATTATCTATTAATGGTGCACTAATCATTAATGTAAAAGGAATTTATATGGTTGTTTTTATAAAATTTATATAGAAAATAATATATTTGTTTTAAATATGCTTAATCTAGCTAGATGAGATTACTGGTTATTTAATGAGCTCTCACCTTTCAAACTCATGCCTATTTTAATTCCTTTATTTCAGATTTTGAATTTTTGAGGATTAGGATGCATTCAGGACTCTCATTGGTGTGTAAGAAACAAAGAATGGTTTAGGATTATCTTAATAAAGGGGTGAAAGGCGGTTGTTGATGCCTGCTTTTGACGTAAGGGCCCAATGGTAGAAGAAGCTCAACAATATGAAAAAGATGGAGAAAAAAAAAATAGCAAAATGAAAACTATTAGGCCAAAATGGCAGGAATAGTGGTCAACAGGCCCATAAAAATAATGAGTGTCCAGAAAGAAAGCAAATAGTTGAGGAAACCCAAGGAATGAAGTAGTAAGCCCATGGGAATTGTAAGAGATGGAGAGAAAGTAAAAATGGGCCAGGGAAGCCCAAGAAAGGAATTAGTAAATTCATAGGGTTGGCATAAAAGCCAATAAGCCCGAAAGGTAAAGATATGGTAATTGGGTTGGGGAAGCCTAAAGGATTTAGTAAAAACCCATGGGAGTGAAAGAGGTAAGGAAGAATGAAATGGCTGAAGATACCCAAAGAATGAAATGGGCTGAGGATGCCTAAGACATGAAATGAGCTAGCCCAGCAGGAATGTTGAGCAATAAAGTCCAAAAAAACAAATAATATAAGAAATTGACATGGCAAGTGCTTCAGCTCGTAAGCCCAGAGGTAATAACAGGTAAAAGGATAAGTGATATCATAGTAGGAGCAGTGTATTGGCGTGGTAGGAGCACCAGCTAGCCTACGGACGCAAGACAAAAGGGAACATGGGCCAATTAAAAGGGAGAGAGCCCACACCCAAGCAATGCCCAGTCCAAAAAGGAGATGGGATGCAGAGAATGAAAGCCCAAAGGCCCATGTATCATTCACACCGCAAGAGTTAAACAGATATCAGAACATACAGCAGAATTAAACAAACCTGGAGGCAATGGCAAATGCATGGGAGCCAAAAAAGTAATGGACTCAAACGGAAGTGGAGCATGCACATAAGACTCAAGCACTACCTACCTATATCCAGCCAATACAGGGGAGGTGGGCCATGGGCCAGAGGTATGTAAGGGTGTGGTCTGGCGGTGGGGAGAAGGAGGAGCCTATTTTGGGGTTTTCGCTCAAGCTTTTTTGGGAGAGATGTCCTACTGGGATGACATCTCACCCAAAAGAAGTAAACATGAGCTGGAATCACTAGAGGCATGTTATAGAAGTTGGTAAGAGAGAGCCTTAAGCCTTATCTAGATGAGAGTATTAAGAGAGGTAAGAGACAAAACAAAACTACTTTTGTTTGGAAATGAGGCGTGGTACAGCCGACACAATGTAGTGGTGGTGGCTGGGTAGCCGGCAGACCAGTGGGTAGTTTTAAAAGGACACCTATAACAAGCTAAAAGCGATTAAGGGGTAAAATTGGCAAATCCTATCACAGCGGGAAGTATAAAAAAGTCATAAACATGCATAGTGAAAAAGGGGGGTGGGGGGAAAAAAAAACAAACAAAGAAGGAAGAAAGAAAGAACATAGAAAACCAAAAGAAATGGAAAAATATGAGTGATAGGAGCAAAAGCATGCATCAATAGGCTATCCATTTCTCTCTTTCTCAATAGCCCACTCTCTAATGAACTAAGAATTCGAGATTAAGCCATTTATGCCCTTTTTCCAAAGTGTGTAACTTCTACAGCAAGAGCCCCCTTTGAGGTTACCCACATTGGATAATGGTTCCCTTTTTGGACTTGTATCTACTAAAGAGCTAAACTCATTCCTTTGGCAGACAAATCTTCTTTTCTCTTGTTTTGGTTGATTAATGACTAACTTGTTATCTTACTGTTAATTTCTCTTTGCTGTGACCTTGTCATTCATAATCATATTGTTATATCTTTCTTTGTGGAGTTATTCATATATTATTGTTATTAGTAGAAAAAGGTTTTTGTTATCCTATTGCATCAGGTTTCCTGTTATAATATCTGCAATAGTCTTTCTTGCTGTAAGTACGTGGTACGTTCAAGGTTCTTGCCAGGACGCGTCTGCACAGGGATGGCCCAACTTGCGTACAAGCTGGCCTAAGGTGTGTTTCAGTTAGGCTAGTCTTGACTCTCCTACTCTAGAATCATGAGTTGTGGTACAACAGAAGCAATCCAGCCCAAAACACCAAAAAAAGGCCCACCACAGTGGCAAAGAAAAAAAAAAATACCCCATATTTTTATCCTTGGAAAACATTTAAACCCTAAACTTTAAACGTGCAAAAAAGCACAAACTAATCCTCACCCTCACACTTCTAGGGTATGTTTGGTAGACTGTAATAGGCACAATAATATAATAGTTATTCTTATAGTTTAGCTATTCAGTAGTTTGGTTGTATTTTTATTACAAGGAATAGTAATTCTTTATGTATAACTATTCTTTAAAATGAGAAATAACCATTCATCTCTAAAAGAGATGTAATAGTTATTCCTTAGTAGGTGTATTAATTTTTAAAATTAATATATTTCCAAATAAACAAACTTTCCATATGCACATAACAATTATGAAAATAAAATATCATAAAAAAATAACTAATCTCTTTCAAATTTAAAAAATATTGTTTTTAGGAAATATAATTCAATAAGATATTTCCTAAAATATATTTTAAGTTTGATTTAAAATGCTTTCATTCTTTTGTCTTCAGGTTGTGTTGTCACCAAACAAATGAATAGTAATAAGTATCACATTACAGTGTCTTGTATTCCTTGTAATACTTATTCTTATTCCTATGTAATTATCCTTACAGTCTACCAAACGTACCCCTAGTTCTCTTTTGAGTCTTAATAGTGGAACAAAAATAAAATTGAAACCCTATTAGCATCACACACACAGAGACTTTGGTTTCTTTTTTTTTTTTGGTTACAGTTATGAAAGATTGGAAAGTTTCTTGTTTAGTCTATGGTTTAATGTGTCTTAAGGATATACTATGAGTTTTTTTTTTTTTTTTTTTTTTTTTTTTTTTTTAATTAAAAATTACACCTTAAAAAAAAAAATTTCCCCAAACATTAATGTTTTCTTTTGGCTAAAATTCAAATTGAACTCTCTAAGTTCGATTGAAATTTATTTCAATCCTCTTACTTTTGTTCAATTAAGTCCTCTTAAGTTTTAAATTTATTCAATTTAGGCATTTTGCCAATTTCTGGTAAATGTTCATAGATTTATTTGTCTGAGTTTTACACCTAAAAACATAGTGTTTCTCTTTCTTTGCATACACCCAAATACCAATAAATTGTTAACTTCCTCAGATATATCATATATGTAAACACTACAGAGGTGGACTGATTTAGGCCCATTCGCTTTCTATTTGTGTTTTTTTTGGGGACAAATTTTATTAATCTTTTTTAAAGGACTCGCCTCTAATGTTTTCTTTAGACAAAGTAAATTTCAAAAGCCCAAGATGGACTAGTTTGGGCCGTTTTAAGAAATGCTAAAAGGAACACAAACTATTGAGCAAAACAAGCTTACATCTATGCTTTTGGGCCAAATCACACAACCTTCACATGGGGTTCAGTACCCCAAATTTACTCTACATGTCTCTTATGCACCCTTCATATGCAATACGTATAGACCATTTGTTACGTCAGCCAAGTGACCCAACCCACTTAATTATTTTATATGCTTTTCTTTTTAAGCCTCTATAAGCTTTAAAATTAAAATTGAGCTAACAATCTCGTTGTTTTATCCAAAATTGTAAATAGAACAGCTATAATTTGTAGTAGTTCTCTCTCTCTCTCTCTCTCTTTTTTCTTTTTCTTTATATATATATATATATATATATATATATATATATATAAAAATAAATATATAAAATAGTGCATCAAGTTATATAAATATCAAGTACAAAATAATCGAGTGTACATCACATCCGTAGCATTGGCCTTAATATAATCTGCAACAAAATAATGTGTATAGTGGTTGCCTTTCCTATGAGAATGTGCAATATGATAAGTGGTCAACTTAGTAATAAGATTTATACAATTACAAACAATCACACTTGATGGGAGATATTCATGATACATTAGAAAGATAAAAACCTGTGAGGGTCCTTTTTTTTTACAAAGTCCAAGCCCAAATTGAAGCAAGGTCCCTGGGCCTAGTTGTTATGGTTTGAAGGGACTGGGCTTGGTTCACCAGAGCTAAATAACTGTTTACAAACCAAATGATGCACAAAGTAGTGGTCGTACAAGAAATACATGCTAGCAAGCAATAATATATCGAAACAGCAAGCAAAAGCAAAAAAAAAAAAAAAAAGAAGTTGCAAATGTAATAGCAGAGGACACGAACAAATGTTAGAGATCCTCAGATCAATATTAAATATTTCGTTGTCTTTTCTCAATTTGCAAATTACAAAATGTTTACTAAGACATGTTATAAGATCCAAATAAGTTCAAAAATTACAGACTTAGATGACTATTCAAGCCTCTAAGACTTGTAAAGTTTGAATTCCTTTGAATCCAAGTATGTTCTATAGTGGCTGTCTGGGATACCGGAAAATATCTCTCTCTCCTTTTCTACTTTTTTCAGTTCTGACCGAGTTTTCTTCTTCGAATCTGTTATGCTCTCCTCCTTTTCGCTGTTGGCTACCTTCCCCTTTTTATAGTGTCATTCAAAGGGTCTGGGGTCCTATTGATTCCCCTCCCTTCCTCCCTTGGGTACCAGAGCCTGTTATGTGCTTATCACCTAGAAGACTGATTCTTTCCCTATTCCTCATCATTTCCTCCTTTTGGTGCTGTTTCTTTGAAAGTCCATGGCTGAATTTCCACTCCAGGGCGTACTTAGGGAATAGTTCTTTATTTCTCGTCTCTCCAAGCTTCTCACCCTTTCAGACTCAGCTTTTGGTCGTTCTCTCTTTGTCATTTTTCTCAAATGGGCAGAATCTATTCCTGTTGGGTTGAAGGTTTTCCCTACTGCCTCCCTTTATAGCTCCTCATTCTGGATTCCCTGGGGTACCGTCCCTTTGGTCATGAATGGCTATCCTAAGCTTTTAGCTTTCTTGCTGCATCATTGGTCACTTGAGAAGGACATATTTGCCCTTCGTTTCTTGTACCTTTTTGGTACTCCCCTTGACCTGTCCTAATCCCGTCTCACGCGTCTCGAGGATCCCGAACCTTTGACAGCCTCCAAGATCCTGCCTTAGTTCTTCTCACTGGGCTCTCTCCAATTCTCTGGTCTAGGCAGGCTGGGC
Organism: Quercus robur; assembly: GCF_932294415.1. Classification (NCBI taxonomy): domain Eukaryota; kingdom Viridiplantae; phylum Streptophyta; class Magnoliopsida; order Fagales; family Fagaceae; genus Quercus; species Quercus robur. The sequence continues at coordinate 21,504,923 of NC_065540.1, read as the reverse complement.
ATTCTCTCTTTCTTCCCTGAATTTTATGAGTGCTAAGGCCTATCTAATTCCCTTGTGGTAAGCTCAATCTCTTTTTTAGATTTACTTTTCTTTTCATGGCCCATTGTGTTATTTCTTTGGGCCTTGGTGTTTGTGATTTTTTGTACCTCAACAAAACCTTAGCCTTATCTAGTGTGAGCAATCGAATCCAATAATTTATTATTATTAGACTAAAATGCAAATTACACCCTCCAAGTTTGACAAAAATTCATTTCAATCCTTTAACTTTAATTTTGTTTAATTGCTAAGTTTCAAATTTATGCAATTCAGAAATTTCGTTATTAAAGTGCCATTAAGTATGCAATTAACTAATAAAAAAAATTTTGAAAAAAAATATTCTCACATAAAAATCTATGAAATATTTTTATTAATTTTATAGATTTTTTTTCATGTGAGAAAAATATTTTTTTAATAGAAATTTAACGAAATTGAGCAGAAGGCTTGATTTAAATAAATTTAAATTTTAAAGAATTCAATTGAACAAATGTGAAGTAAGAAAATTGAAATTAATTTTAATCAAAAATTGTGGATGCAATTAATTTACATTTTTATCTTTTCTTTTCACGCTGCTCTTTGAAGTTCTGTTATTTGTGGAATTCGTTTTAGTTGTAATGGATCTTGCTAGAAGGTTTGAGATCTTGATTTACTTCTTGGCGAATAGTTATTGATATTTTGTCAGCTATTGAACTTTTGTTAGAAAATAGTTGTTGAGATTTTATTTGTTATTTGATTGTTTTTGTGAAAATAAAATTTGATTTTAAGTGAGGTGTTGCAAAATTATAGGGTGAAAGTCAAACTTTATTGATGAGTAATCGTTGTCAGTGTTTAACTCATATGATGGGTGTTGATACCCATTTTCGCGACACATATTTTACAAGCCTGATTCAACTAAGCTTGACTTCATTGTGGGCTTGATTTATGTATTATATTATATTTTATTCTTTTAAACATGGCTCAAGCCCATGTGACTTATGGGGGAAATTGAGGAAGTGTGGTTTGGAGGGTATGTGTCGATTCTTTTCGGACCTTTTGCATGAGCCTAACACATACGTGCTACCAAGTGGGCAAGGGACAATGGTAGCACCTTAGGCTCATGGAGGAGGTCTTATACCCAAAATTTCTACCCCAAAACAGCTTTTATGCTCTGAGTGACTATGGCCCAAAGTTTTTGCCCTAACCTAATTTTGCTACCATATTTTCTTTTCCACCCAAAGAACATAGATGGCCCTAAACTAATTAGCTAGCCTATTGTAGCCACCAAATACAGCTATCAAAAGCCTACAATGACAAGGAAATAATAGTTAATGGAGTCAGCCACTTTATTTCCAAAATCATGCTTAAAGCATGCTAAACTTTTCCCTAAACAAAAGCAACCTAAGCCAAAACAACAAATTAGTATCATGGGGGATAAAAGCCTCTTCTACTACTCAAAAACCAGTCATTAGCAACACCCTAAACTCTCTATAAAACTCTCTCTTCAGCTCATAAATGAACCAACCACGTTCCACCTAGAGATCTGAAACTTCAGAGCAAAAACCCATTCAGCCAGTCAACATTCTCATAATTTCGAACATTAGGGGTGGAAATATGGGTACAGGGGAACCTTCCCTCTCTTTCTCACAACCTCTCTCTTTTTCCTCTTCTCAGTGATTGTGGATTGAAATTTCAGACCTGTTATGTTTTTATACTTTTTCTACACTTTTGTTATTTGCATTTTGATTCTCTTGTCAAAGCACCATTAGCCTTTTGTTCATTATACATTTAGAATTTTGGGCTTGACTCTCCACAATAAACACTTCTAAAGAACCCAAGGAGAGATTTGGGCTATTCTCGCATTTTCGGCCCTTGTCGCAAAATGTCCCTGACAATTGGATTAGGAGAATGACATTGGATTACTTGTGTAATTATTTGTTTTGAGTTTTGACTACCTCCAGGCCTAGGCTTGACAACAGTTTAAAATGCCATTTAACCAACACAAACACATGCACACGGTGGGATTAAGAAAGCATCACACTCAATTATTATTATTTTTTGGGATAATATCCCACTCAAGTTCACTCAAGTTTTGCTATTGACCTTAATCTACCCTCTATTATTGTCGAGGGAAATTCAAAGGTGGTTATCACAGCTTTATGAAGCAAAGAGGAATCCCTTTCCTCTTTTGGTCATTTGATTTCTTCGACAAAGCAATCTCTAGATGCCTTTCATAGTATTATCTTTTCTCGTACCCGCAGGTCAAGGAATTCTGTAACTCATTACCTAACTAAACATGCAAGACATGTTAGTGATTTTTCTGTGTGGATGAAGGATGTTATTCCACATCTTCATCTTGGACTTCTAACGGATTAAGCTTTTTAATGAATTTTCATGGTCTTTCTTCTCAAAAAAAAAAATAATAATAATAATAATAATAAAGTTTTGAACGTGAGAAAGAACCATGAACTCACGCATAATATATTGACAAAATATAATGACTACCATGGCGATAGATAAAAAGTTAAAAACAAGGATAATAATACTAAAAAGGTATGAAGAGCTTCGCTGCCCACCGTTGAGGACTATTTCTGAATTCTTACCAAAGCAAAAGTGCCCTCTCCTTCCTAATACTATATTGTAAACTTTTAATTATCATTTATGTGGGAATCAAATTTTGACATCGATTACATTGTCACATAGAAAATTACATTGGTTAAATACAATGAAATAATTCAAAATAATAGTACAAAAGTAATTAGGCAAGGAAGAGCACAATAACTAAAGCTTGTAAATTTCTTTTCATGTAAACTAAATTTGGTACACTTGATGTATAAGACACATTGGAGGATTATATTGGTACAAGAATAGTTAAATATGAATATATGACCATGCTAGGTTCATTTATTAGACAAATAAGTTGTTGGGATACTACTTTCCAACTCGCCCTTGATTGTCAAATTGGTTGCCAAATTTCTGACATGGCTAGAAGATTGAAAATTCCAGCTTCTGATGTTAATTGGTTTGATCCATCCTTTCACAAGTTTTCCGGACTTATCATGCTGTTTGATCACTCTCTTCACAAATTTCTAGGTTTATTGCACCTTTAAAAGCCTCAATAAGCCTTGGATGTTTTGGAGTTAATTGAGTTTCCGGGCTTATCGCGCTTTTAAAAGTCTCAATAAGTGATAACTGTTTTAGAGTTGTGCAAGCAATTCATTATTTTATAGACCAAAATATTAAGATAATGTATTCTAAGAAAAATAAAAGTAAAAATAAAAAATAAAAATCAAGGTGCTGAATTATTAGAAATTACATTACTAACTCAAGTGCTAAAAAAAAAAAAAAACCAACAGGAAGGAGGAAGAAGCAATTGAATGGTCATCAGATATAAAAATGTAATGATTCAAGTTCCAAATGATGAAACAAAATACCATCACGATAAATACGTTATAGAATTATTTTTATTTTTTAGCTCAAAGAGGTTTGAACACAAAACCTAATATCAAGTTAATATCATGTTAGAATACAATGACTAATAGTAATTTGACACACACTAAACAATCAAAGGAAAGGAGCTAGTGAAGAATTATTGAATTTCCTTTATAGGTGACTTTTTTTGTTTGTTTCAAATCATTCTAGTAATAATATATAAGAACCCTAGAGATGTGATGGTAGGAAGTAGGAACATACCAAAACCAGCAAACTTCCATCGGAATTGTTACACTAGCCTGAGGAACTAGTGTATGCTTCAAGACACCATGCCTACCTAGTTTTTTCCCGTTGCTGAAAAAAAGCAATTTTATACCGAAAAGACTGAGTTAAGGTGCAAATATAAGAAAGCTTGAGTGCATAAGGAATTAAAGCCGTGGGTAAAAAAACACTTTTTCTGTATACGTAATGTACTCAAAATAGATATAAAAGAAAATAATAATTTATACTTATCCCAAGATATATCAATTATCATGTCAGGAGAAGGGTTAAAAGTAAGCTTGATCATAAAATCTAAAAAAAGCTAAATAGAAGATGGTTAGGCAAAGAACTTGCCATTTAATAGTAGTGTAAATAATTAACGTCGTGTGAATGCTTTCTGGTAAATCATTGATCCGATTTAAAATTCTCCTAATCGAAGTTCTTTTCAGATTCTCATAAGAAGGATAGTGCCTGGTGGAACGCAAGGGTGCTGGTTGGGTTGGAAACATGGATATTTTCAATGGGTACAAAACATAATCATTGGGAGACTGCAATATTCGTTGTAATATTTATACCCTCAAGAATGGGACTGAATTGAATCCATTACATGCCTTCCAAACCAATTTAGGAAGCACAAAACCACAATTTCAGGACAGCAGATAAGGATGGTGCATGAATTGACATTTACTATGTTGCCAATTTAAGAAGATTTCCCTTTCATTTTGTTTCCACTTATACCATATGTGCATTGCCATTATCATCAAATTTTAATTTCATTCCAAGTCATGGCAATTTTTCCAGCATTCACAGACAATATATGTTTAGCATGACAAATACATGCACATTAAGTGTGGGGCCTGATAATTCGTGGCCCAGACCCATTCTGCGCTTGGGCCCAAGGCCTGAGCCGAGGAGAGCTATTGCCGAGGACGATCTTGAAAGCCCAAGAAGGGCACAAGGACATGGCCGAGGACAATCTTGTGCTCAGCACCTCTCAAAACGCCGGAAGGAAAGGGCAAACTCTATACAGGGGCAGGGCAAGGGAGAAAGCTGCCAACATCGTAATACATAATCTTGCGTCTGACAAGTCCATGCTCCAAACCATGCCATTTAACTTTTCCAACCACCCCCAACCACTCTAGGTATGGGTTGACAGGACAGATCTGTACCCCAGAAAGTAAGAACTTACACGTGGACACTAAAAGGGGAATGAACACTAGTATAAAAGGGAAAGAAAGCGAAGAAGAAATGGATCCCCCGCTGGAGGAGGAAAAATCCTGCAAAGGGGAGAAAAAGGGAAGGGTACAGAGCTCCTCGGACAGCGTCCGAGGACATAAACCCTGTAACTCACTCTAATGAGAGGCTTAGCTAGTCAAGCTAAGTCCACCCATAGAAAAGCTTCCACAGAAACCCCGACTAAACCGTTAACCTGCGGCTAAGGTCCTGCCTTTCAAGTCCACTCTCTACAAATCATATTGTTAGGGCCCTTTACTTACGAGCCCAACGTCATTCTTGGACTGTTAAATAAATCGTGTCCCTACATTAAGATAGGGTAAAAGGAAATTATATCAATCCAAATTATTGTCCAAGTCCTACCTACCGCAAAGTTTTATCCTTGCCTTTTGTTCCCAAATAAAGATTTAAATCTCAATATCCTTTTAATTATATTTATTGATCATTTTCTCAATATATATATATATTGATCAAGGAATCACACTTGGCGAATTGAATTTATGCGTACATTCCGATGGAACTGAATTCTCTTTATTTCATTGTTAAGATATATATATATATATTTAATCTAATAGTCTAGAGAGTGTAATAACCTTTAAAATTATAAATAACTTGACATTGAATAGACATTTAAATTTATAATATTTAATATTTACCTTCTCGTACATACTAGCCTGCCAGGTTTTCAATTGCTTTTAAAAAAAAAAAAAAAAAAAAACTAAAACTTCAAACATTTACAAGCTTATGGGATTTTTTAGTTAAAAAAATATAAAAAAAATTTTGGAAGAAAATGTTTTGTATCTTAAAACTTGAACCTTTAACTTAAAAAGCATTGAAACAGATAATTTTACTCATATAACTAGATTGATTTCGCTCATTGTTTTACGGAATGCAGAAAATTACAGTATTAATTTTTTCATATAACTATTTTTTTTTTTGAGAAACATTTTACTCATGACTCATATAACTGGATTGCGGGAATGAAACTTTGAAACTTGATAATAATAACAATTATTTTCACTACTCATTTGGGAATTTTCATTTTTAAAGAAATCAACTTAGAAGCAATTTATTAAACTACACTATGATTAATTAGAAGAAAAATGGATTTATTTTTTATTTTTATTTTTTGTGCAGAAGTTGCAGTAGAAGAAGAAAGTTGAATATTTACTCGTACTTTGTAGAAAGACAAGACAGTGACCAAACTGATGATATTATAAAAAATTTGGAGGCAACGTTAAATTTTTGAAAAATGCTACATTCATAACATTTTTGTAATAAATTCTAACTAGTAGGTTATTATAGATTTTTAATTTGAATCCACCACTGAAATTACTTTCTTGTCCACTAATAACAACAAATAACAACCTGTCACATAAATTTATTGTGAACTTAACATTCCTTTAAATGAAACAACAGGCGAAGAAAGGTACTCATATCATTCAAGTCTTTGAATTAAGGACAATTGAATGCCAAAACTTGAAAATTTTGCAATTCTTATCCATATTTTATGTCGGATAGATAACAATTTGAAGAGACACCAGTTGAAAACTTTTTTTTTTTTTTGAGGAACAGCCGAACTCGAGCTGATAATAGATAATTAAACCAGGTCTTTTACAACAAAATTTAAAATGTTTGGAGGAACAATCTCCCCCCAAACCCTTAGTGGAAAGGAAAACCTAGCATCCCTAACTAAAGCATGAGCAACAAAATTACCCTACCACCTTACATGGATGATAGAGTAGGATTGAAAAATAACCCCTATAGATGTAAAGTCTTTTACTAATTGACTAGCCGGCACACTTGGGTCCTTCCCTGTCTGCAAACTCTTCACCACGAGGTCCGCATCTCCTTCAAAGCATACCTTTCGAAAGCCAAGGTCATGAGCAAAAGTTACAGCTTTTCGGGCGGCCAACAATTCCAGAATTTCCATTAATGTTGGCATGGGCACCTTCTCAGACAGAGCAGCTAGTACTCCTCCCCAATGCCTCCCTCCTACTCCTCCCTAAACACCACCCCGTCGAAGTTTGCTTTTACTGAACCCACAGGTGGAGGCTGCCACCGCACTGGTCCAGCCCACGTCTGAGATTCGTTCCGCTGCTTCCCCTGCTGAAATTCATGTAACAAGGACAAAGAAGTTTGGGCAATCTTCGAACTTGGCAAAACTGGTTCATTGTGTCTCTGTTTGTTTCTTTGGACCGATATTAACCACGCAATCATAGTGAATTCCTCCAAACTTTTTCCTTCCGCCTGTATGATGCTAACCAGCTCACGCACTAAGTCTATGCACTTGAATTTTGTCCTTACCTCTGTAAAAGGATGCACCCACCCTCACGGATATTGGTACAGCTCCATATTGCGTGAAGCACATCTTCGCCCCTGCACTTGCATTGATCACACACCGGGTTGTCCAGCACTTTCTGTTTCTTCAGGTTGACCTTGGTTGGGAGCGCATTTGAACAGGCTTGCCAAAGGAACACCTTAACCTTGTTTTGTACTTTAAGTCGCCAGATGCTCTTCCAAAATCGTTTTACCCCGACATCATTGGAGCTAGAAGGTAAGGCCCTCAATTCATTCTCACACAATATTTGATAACCTGATTTTACTGAATAAACTCCTGTCCTGCATCTCGGCCAAGTAACACAGTCATCCTGGTCCGTGACAGGTAATGGATGCACAAGATTCTTTGAGATTCAAATGGCAAAAAGAGGGCTTCCATTAGTTGTGCATTCCAGCCCTACCCCCGAGCTGCCAACAGTTTTTCGACTTTCCAATTTCTTGCAACCTCATTCTGTGGGGAAACCACACAAGCCGAAACTCCTCCAGGTAGCCACCTATCTCCGTAGATGTTAATCTTCCTTCCGTTCCCCACACTCCAAAGCATCCCGGTTTGGACAAGTTTTCTCGCCTTTGCAATGCTTTGCCAAGCATATGATCCCGAAGTAACCTTTGCATCAAAAATTGACCTGCTTGGGTAGTATTTTGCACTAAAAACCCGATAAAAGAGAGAAGAACGATCCAAAAGTAGTCTCCAAACTTGCTTAGCAAGCATAGCCTTATTAAAATTTTCCAAATCTTTGAAGCCCATGCCCCCCAAAGCCTTTGGTTTGCACAAGGTTTCCCAATTCTTCCAATGGATTTTTCGTTGATCTCCCTTATGCCCCCACCAAAATTTCCTTATCATCATCTCAATATCATTTAATAAACCGGATGGGAGTTTGAAACAACTTATCGTAAAGGTGGATATAGCTTGAACTACCGCTTTTAAGAGCACCTCCCTACCCGCTTGTGAAATGAGCTTTTCCTTCCAACCTTGCAACTTACTCCACACTTTCTCCTTAATGAAATTGAGACTCGCCTTTTTGTTTCTCCCAACCATTGCCGGAAGCCCAAGGTACTTCTCATATTCTCGCACTTCGCTTACTCCCAAGCGATCAAGAATTTCTACACCATAATATAACACATAGAGGGACACTATTTGAGACATGGAACTCCAATCACACATGAATACTCAACATTTTAAAAATGTATTTTTTAATTGTAATTTATATGGAGTCCTTATTACAAACACACGTATAAAATTATACCGACTATAAGACTGGATACATTTATTTTCATATATTAGTTATTCATAGGTGGCACACTAGTTATTTATGTAAAATAAATTTTTATGATTATTCGTCTAATATTTATATAAGATACAATTGCTTTGCAGTATGACAATTTTTCTCAAATTTAGTTTCTTTTGGTAACAATTGCAACAAAGTCCAGCAAAAGATGAAAATAATTTTAAAAATGCATAATCAATAACATAGAAAATAAGTTTACACTTAAGTGAGTGAAAATAATTAAATATATGTCAATTTGCTCAAGTAACTAGTTCATATTTTTTTATTATGCAGTGCATTCTTAGAGAATGATCGAAAGTGAATTATCTTCATTTAATCTTCCAAGTCATCAAACTTGATAATTATTCCAATCAATTAAATATGATTTGCTTCCTCATATTTAGTTTGTTTTACAACAATTGAATGAAAACCAATAAAAGGAAAAAGAAAATTTAATAACATATGCAATAAAAAAATGTAAAAAATAATTTTATGCTTAAATATTTGAAATAATTAAATACATTTAAATTCACTAAATAATTACAAACAAAACACACACACTAACAATGTAATAGCTTTCAATCATTTCTGTCCAAAAGAAAAAAGTAATAGTTGAAATTTGTGCTATGTGATTAAACAAAGTAATAAGGGTAAATGCATTTATTTTCATGTATAAAATAGGTGATGCACTAATTACTTATGTAATTAATTTTTATGATTATATTTTCTAAGATTTATATAAGAAAAAAATTGCTTGCAATATGATATTTTTGTTCAAATTAAATATTTAAATTGCTTTTGGTAACAATTGAAACAAAGTTGGGCCTACAAAAAAAAAAAAAAAAGGAAAAAAAGAGACAAGGTTTGGCAAAGTATAATACTAAATTTAATCAAGGACGAACCTAGGAGACCCAAAGGGACCCAGGCCCCCTGACCCAAAGAAAAAAAAAATTACTGGGTATAATCTTTTCATTTTTATATATGGGTCCCCCTCCCCTCCAAGATTATCAGCCTAGTTAAGAATAAATACTGGAGAAAATAAAAATTACTTAATTATTTTCACTAATTTAGACGTATACATATTTCTATATTCTTGAGGCGTTATTAAATTTAGGGGCAGGCCTAGGATTTCAAGATAAATAAATAAAATAAATAAATAAATAACTCAAAATAAGTATCCATATAATATTAACAAACTATCAACCAAGACAAATACACAAAATCATTGTTTCTTAATACATTTAGATGCAATCATCTACCAACAAAGGCAAAAGACACAAAACACCATTGTTTTGTCTTTAATTATATAGTGCATTCCTTAAGAAGGAAAGAGAAATCACCTCATTTTTAGCCTTCCACCTCATCAAAATTGTGTATTTATGTAAAATTATTGATTAATTGTCATGAGTGAATGGGTTATATGCATTTATTTCCATGTATTAATTATCTATAAGTTGTGCACTAATTATTTATATAAAAAGAATTCATATGTTTATTTTTTATAAAATTTATTTAAGAAATACTTATTATCAAACAAAGAGAAAAAATTAATTTGGAATATGACATCATTCCTCATGTTTAGTTTATTTGGCAATTATCAAAAAAAGGTTGTTTTGGCAAGAGTTGAATTATAAACCATTAAAAGAAAAAAAATGAATTAAATAACACTTGCAATAAAAATAAAAATAAAAGTTGTATGCTTAAATTCAAAGCTCTTTATTTATGTAAAATAAATTTATAAGATTATTTTTCTTAGAGTTATATAAGAAACATTCAATTTGGAATATGACATTTCTGCTTAAATTGAATTGCTTTTGGTAAGTGTTAAAACAAAGTATATCAAAAGATAAAAGCAAATTTTTATAACATGCAATCAAAAATATAAAAAAATAAGAGTACAATTAAATTAGTGAAAATAATCAAATAATTTTGATTCACTCAAGTATTTGGTTTATAGTTTTAATGTAGAAATTCTAATAATTTGCATTTTGTTTCTCCTTCTAATGATATGTAATACAATTGAACTTCATTCTTCCAATAATATAACACATAACAAACATTATTCATGCTACATAAGATAATTTTTCACAAAATATTTCAAAATTCATGAGCATTGCACGGAACATCAATCAGTATATATATAAAAGTATGATAGTGATCGAAAGTTCTACCAAGTGATGCATTCTTTGAGAATAATAGAGAACTGCCTTTGTTTACCCTTCCAACTCATTAAAACTCAGCATTTATGTCAATGTATTAATAACCTATTGTATCAATCGGGCAAATGAATTTATTTCCATATATTAATTATCTATATATGGTGCACTAATGCTATGTCAACAATATTTTCACAACAAATTTCAAATAGTAGGTAGTAAATATTGGCTATTACTGGCAGGCAAAAAAGTAATTTCAGTATTGAATTCAACTTAAAACTAGTAAGAACTTATCACCTATGATTTGTTTTGAATTGTTACACATTACTCAGATGAGAAGTACTATATCCATAACATTTTCATGAAAATGTTGTGGATATAGCACTTCTCATTTGAGTAATGTGTAACAATAATCCATATTTTTTTAAAACCCCAATTATATTTTAATAATTTGTGATCTAGTATGTATGATATTTATCTTCTCAAAAAAAAAAAAGTATATATGATATTTATGTTTATGAGAACCCCATTCATATGTTAACGGTTTATATATGGGTGTGCCTTTATCTTAAAACCTTCATTCTCTCTCCCTCGTGTGCATGTTTGGTTCAAAAAAAAAAATTTTGATAGATAGTTGTCCCACATTTCTTCAAAGAGTATTGTAGAGAGGGAAAATTCCCGACCTGTCACAAGTTGACACGTCACATTATCAAGTCCACAAAATACAGCCAATTACAAAGTACCATGTATTGCTGCTAGGTTTTGCTATCACTATTCAGAAGCCAACAGAAATTTGCCAAGTGTCATGCAAAAACCAATTACGCATCAGCGCACGTATAAGCAATGACAAAAGCATCCTCACACGTGTAAGCGATGACTCAAGCAATCCAGCACGTGTAAGCGATGACTCAAGCAGTCCAGCACGTGTAAGCGATGACATAAGCGAACCAATTAGGCTGTGACATGTGTCACCAATCAGGCTCCGCCACGTGTTGCTCACCCACCTCCAAACTCCTATAAATAGAAGCCTTCCTAAGACATTTAGGAGGACCAGAATTCAGAAGTGAAAAAGCTCTGTGAAGATCAAGCCTCAAAGCCTTCAAGAACTTCAACCCCGAAATCGGAGAACATTCGAAGCAAAATCATCTAGATCATCTGCCTAGATCCTAAAGTTTACGGGAATCAAGCCAAAAGTGTCCGAAAACATCAACAAATCACAAATCAAAGAAGCTCAACGGATTCAAGCCTCTAAAGCACTGAAGAACTTCCACCACAAACCTTCGAAGACGAAGAATGCACGAAGAACACGAAGAACGTGAAGAACAAAGGATTTCTAAACAAGCTCATAGCCAGAAATTCATTGTAATTCTGTTTCAGCAATCTTCGATCCATCCCTCAACCAAATTGAAGGATATTTTGTGTTCAAATCAAAACCATATTACCACAAATCCAATCAATAAGTCTTGCAAGGAGATCGAATCAGATGATAATTCTTTTGTAATTTCAGAGAATTGTACCACACAATCATAAATACAAATTCGCATTTGTGAAACTATTTTACTTGTTTGATTTATTTCAAACTAGAAATTTAGTCGCTTACAAGTATGTTCTGTGTGGTATAACTTGCCAATTTCTTCCTTAAAAGTTACCATAACATTTAATTATAGTTTATGGTGTACATTTGTACAAATTTAATTGTACTCTTATAAACAGGGGCGGACCCACTAAGAAGGTTGGGGGGCCATGCCCCCCCCCCCCCCCAAAACTATTCTAACTTTATAAAATTACCCCAAAATTTTCCTAAAATTTTGAAAAAAATATGGTTCCCCCTCCCAAACTTTTCAAATATTAGATTTTTATTCCTTAAATTTACTTAAAATTTTCAAAACAAATATAATTAGCGCCCCAAACTCTTCATATTTCTTGTTTGACACTATTAAATTGATTCAATTTTATTTTTGTTTTTATTTTGGTCCCCCATTCATAAAATTCTAGTTTCGTCCTTCCTTATAAAAGCACTCCCTTAAAAATAAGAGTACACTAAAATTAGTGAAAATAATTAAATAATTTCAATAAATCTTTCCATAAACATTGGGGGTAAGGCTACATTGAATCCCTTCTTCCAAATATCGTAAAAGTGAGATTTTGTGTACTTATAAACCTTTAAAAATAATTATACGGCTGGATCTATAGCTGCGTTTTTGAAAAACACGGCTATAGCTAATTTGTAGCGGTGTTTTAGAATGCAGCTAAAGGCTACCTATAGCCGCGTTTTTAGAAAAGCAGCTATAGGTCCATTCTATAAAAAAATTTATTTGACTGGACCTATAGCCGCGTTTTAAAAGACGCAGCTATAGATTCCCTTTAAGAATTTTTTGCTGGACCTACAACCGCGACTATAGCAAACCGTTAGCTGCGTTTTTGAAAACGCGGCTATAGGTCACCTGAAATTCGGGGTATTTGGATTTTTACACCATAACGTTGCAAAATTTGGATTTTACTCCCTAAATTTTGGGAGTGTTTGAATTTTACACTCTAAATTTTAAAACTTTAGGATATTAAATCTAAATACCCTCAAATTTTAGAGATGTAAAATCTAAACACTCTTGAAATTTGGAGGGTAAAATTCAAATTCTAAACCATTAAGGTGTAAAATCCAAACACCCTCAAATTTCAGGGGTAAAATTCAAATCATGAAACTTTAGGATGTAAAATCCAGATATGAAACAAAAAAATTTCTAAAATGAATTATTTATATATGCCCTAAGTGCATACGTTAGTAAATCGCTTTATTGGTAAGCCAAGTTTACATTTCTTCTTTTCCTTTGAAGGTGGGGGACTAGGGAGGGGAACGGTCGGTGGTGGATATTAAATAAAGGCAGGTTCTTTTTTTTTACTTGACTGCTAAAGGGAACATAAAGTAAAAAAAAAAAGCTGAAAAAAAAGGGAAAAGGAGGGAAAAAAAAACTTTATCAAACCTGTAGAAATTTCAAGGTAATCACATACCATTTTGCAAAAGAGAAAAGACTTCCAGGTTTGACTTGTTATTTTGTAAAAATGATGCCATAATCTACTAACTTCCAGGCACTTACTCAATTAGACTTAGAATATAGCTTCAGATGTGCCACACCAAACCTTGTTCACATGAAAGTTATCATTAAAACAAGGCCCATGAGCGCTAGGCAATTATTATGAGAGTTGTAAAGACGAGTTAAAGTTTTCAAGACTCAAGTGAAAGCACCATCCCCTCAAAAAAAAAGTGAAAGCACCATGTTTGCATAATCACGTTCAAGTTAATTTTATTTGAAGAAGAACAAATTTTCAAGATAAAAAAGGTAGGAATTATATTTTCATAATCTGAGGGAGGCGAACAAAAATGACTGAGATACAAATACTCAGAAAAACGACCACATTTCAACGTACTTATTCTATGAAACCTTTAAAAAAGAAAAGACTATCAACATTTAATATTATTAAAAATATGTTCCAAGCAATCACTCAAATAGACTAGAAAGCTTTTGATATGCCACATCAAAACTTACTCACAAGATTAACTACAAATTATGCATGTTAGTACGGATTTATGCTATATCGTTGGTACTTCTAATGAATAAATAAAGAAAGATAATTTACCTCAAGTATATAATTTGTCTACACCAAAAACCAATTGGTGTCTTGGTCTGATGATAAAAAGTATCATCAGAAGCGAACGCTATAGGTTGAAAATCTCTAAAAAAAAAAAAAAAAAATTCCCATGCTGCTAAAAATAGTTGAGTTACCTTGCAAATTACTTAGTGTATGTTTGGTAACTATTTTTTTTCCCTTTTTTTCTGTTTCCAAAAACAATTTTCTATTTTTGAGACTAAAGAACTTATTTGGCAACCTAAAATTGATAGAAAATAAAAACTGTTCTCAAAACTCAATTTGTGAAAGAAACTGAAAACATGTAAAATGCTGTTTTCAGTTTCTAATTTTCAAAAGTTAATGAAAACATGCATTTAATTTAATGAATATGTCTCATTTAATGAGTTAGCATTAGAGTTTAAATTCTAGTAGCAATATATTTTAGTATTTTCTATTTTTTTTCCTAAAAAAACTTTCTTTTCAATTTCAACTAAAAAAATATGTTTTTGATTTCAAAAATACAAGAATTTTTTTTTTCTTTATATTCCCAAAAACAAGTTTTTGAAAATAGAAAATAAAAATTGGTACCAAACATAACCTTGTGCCTATCTTTTTAGTTTTCACGTTCTCTAACATGTTTAATGGTTGTATTTGTTATAGTTTTATAGTTCAACTAATACTTTATATTGTTTTCAATAAAAGGTTTCCAATATTCTCATTAGCAATATATTATAACTATCTCAAAAAAAAAAAAAAAAAAAAAAAATCTCTTAGTGGAACTATTTATTTATATATAAAAAGAGGAATGTGCATTATTGTTTCCACATAACTATACTTGCTTTTCATACCATCATGGCTACAAATTTGAGGAAAGAAATACTTATTTATACTCCAATTTGCTCCTTTATAACTCCTTTTTACTATTGATTTTTTTTTTTTTTTTTTATAGCTTTCTTAGATAACCGTAAAATTTTAAAAATCTTAGCAATCTATTTTAAATGAATAGAGTGGATTTTAACACATTATTGTAATTATTTAACATACTATCAAATTCTAATATTGTGATGGTAAATGCTTATTTAAAAGAGCAACAAACTCACCAACACAACAATAATTCACAATAGTTTCACACTTTCCCTTACTGGTTACAAAATCCAATCGATATATTTTAGAATAATTGTTACTGAGATTTTAAGATATATGTTTGCAAAGCCTTCCAACTTCATTGCTACAATAATTCTTCGTTGTTAAAAAAGAAGACACCCACTTCAACTTTACACGTACGCTGCTTTATCTCAGAAGGAAATTGCATAAAACTCAAATAGTCAAGGCCTTTCTTTCTTTAACGAGAAGATGGGAAGGGAGAGGGACACTTTAGCTTGAGTGCTTGACTAGTTGACTTGCATTTTGCTAAGTTCACTTGTAGCCTTATTTAAAATTACTCTATTTTACCATTAAAATCTTCTAGATTTCTTAGAAAATTTTTAAATCTTATGATGTTATACATTTTTATTTAAAAAAAAAATGAGTAAATTTAATTTTAACATTATCAATAATTTAACACATTATTGCATTCTAAAATTGTGAAGGTCAAAGTTTATTTAAAAGAAGAACAAAGTTATGAACAGAACAAAAAATTACAAGAATAATATTTCTAAAATTTTTTTCTTCTAATTAATAAACTTATATAGTAGTAAAATTTAGGGGAAATTACACTTTACCACCCTAAACTATACATCAGATTACACTTTGCACCCTAAACTATTCGGATGCACGTTTTGCACCCTAAACTATCACATTTGTTACACTTTGCACCACAATGTTAATTTTACTGTTAAGTTAAACAGAAATTAATAACATGTGACTTGCATGTGATTTTTGTTTAGGTGACACATAGTTTAAAAACAAAAATACCATCTTCACAAAAATTAAAACAAAATCTCTCTCTCACGTGAGTAATATCTCCTCCTCCCCCAAATCAAAATCCCCAACAGCTCTCACGCATGGCCAACAGACCTTCCCCTCTCTCTAGGCCTGCAGCTTTCATTGTTCAGTTGCTTCTCTCCCCAAATCTTGCCAAACATCTATTGGAGAATATTAAATATTTTTTTGAAGAGGGCGATAATCCATTATCATAGTCATTGCTACATTTGAAGACACATGATGAGTTTGAAAGGTAAGAGCTTATGAGAAGTTTATAGAAGCAAAGCACTCCCATATTGAAATCCATCATGAAATCTAATGATTGAATATTTTCTTCTCCGTTAGCAAAAGACAATAATCCATCATATATATCAAATTCCAAGGATTTATTATTAAATTTATTTTCTTCTCTGTTAGCCAAAGAAAATAATCCGATCTTACATATCAAATTCCAAAGACTTATTATTTAATTTGTAGTCAACAGACTACAGTCCACGGATAGTCATGAATCTTTGGTGTCAAACTGCGTGAGAGCTGTTGGGGATTTAGGGTTAGATAGATTTTGATTTGGGGGAGAAGGAGATGCTACACGTGAGAGTGTTTTGTTTTAATTGTTTGTGTAGAGGGTATTTTTGTCTTTAATCTATGTGCCACCCAAGCAAAAATCACATGCCAATCACATGCTATTAATTTCCATCTAACTTAACGGTAAAACTAATATTGGGGTGCAAAGTGTAACAAATGTGATAGTTTAGGATGCAAAATGTGCATTTAAATAATTTAGGGTGCAAAGTGTAATCTAATGTATAGTTTAGGGTGGTAATGTGTAATTTTCCCTAAAATTTATAATGGTGTGACAAAATTCAGTTGGCATATATATTTTAAATTATAGTACAAATTTAAGATATGTTTTGCAAGGGCTTCCACGTGATTTCCCCCTGCATTGCTAGGATGGTTCCTCGGTGGCAGAGGCGAGGACAGGGATTCCAACTTTACACATACGCTGCTTTGACTAAAGAACAGATATTATTGACGACACGACCACGACAACGCGGAGATCACTTTAGCTTTTCAGTCGTCTCTGCAATTTCGTAAAAAAGATCTGTGAACTCACTTTTCAAGCACTTATATCCATCTCCTTTGTTCTTTTCCACTTCTTGAAATTAAAATCCAACTCAATCTTCTTCCTTAATTTATATTTTCTTTTGTGTTAAATTCTTCAAAAACCTGTTTTAATATATTTCTAATACATATCTCTAGCATATTTCCGAATCTCCGATGGCTTTTCTGGCCACAGAAAACGCCTCCTCCTCCTCCTCCTCACCTATTCCTCCTTCTTCTACCCCTGGATGCAAATACGAATACGACGTGTTTCTCAGTTTCAGAGGCACCGACACCCGCAACAATTTCACGGACCATCTTTACGATAGGTTGAAGCAAGAAGGCATATTCACATTTAGGGACGATGAGGGACTCGAGCAAGGAACAGAGATGAACTCAGGGCTCCTGAGAGCAATAGATGAATCGAAAATCGCTGTTGTCGTTCTATCCAAACAATACGCTTCGTCGAGTTGGTGTTTGATCGAACTAGCAAAGATCGTCGAGTGCATGAATAAGAAGAAGCTGACAGTCCTTTCTGTGTTCCACTATGTGGATCCTAGTGATGTCAGGTATCAGAATGGGTCTTTCGCGGAAGCTTTTGCAAAACATGAAAATCGATTCAACGATGATGATGTGAAGACTTGGAGAGCAGCCTTGACAGAAGTTGCCAATCTCTCTGGATGGCATCTAAAGGATAAGTAAGATCTTTTCTTTTCTTTTCGAATGATGGTTTTTATTTATTTATTTTATTTTTAATTCCTGAATTTTCTTATCATTACTTTCTTTACTTTGCCACATGACATCTTTCTTTTACTTAGCCCCCTGTATATGACAAATCTAGGAAATTATAAGCTCGAATTGGACTTTGGTTGAACAACATCGCATGCATAGATTGTTTGTACCACGTACATACTATACACTTGTAGAGTTCCTTTTTTTTTTTTTTTTACTGAACGAAGCTCAGATTGTATGTTTGCTGAATATTTTGTCTCTAAATTAATGTATCTCTAGCTCTGCCTCATCGAAATTGTTGTTCTGCTATATTCTTTGCAGTTCTGAATCAGAAGTTATCAAAAAAATCATTCAAAGAATAAGTAGTGAGTTGGATCATGAAGTCCCATTTGTTTCTGAGCACCTCGTTGGAATGGACTCCCGTGTGAAGGAAATGTTGGATTTATGCTTCGGTGAAAGGTTGAATTGTGTCCGCTTAGTTGGGATTTGTGGTATGGGTGGAATCGGTAAAACAGCTCTTGCCCGAGAAATTTATAATAGAATTTTTCGTAATTTTGAAGCCAGTAGTTTTATTGCTAATGTTAGAGAAGAGTCTGAAAGTCAACGTCTAGTTTCTTTACAGAACAATCTTCTTTCTAAGATCCTCATGGGAACAGAAAAAAAAATTTCAGATGTTGAGGAGGGAAAGAAAATTCTAAGGAATAGACTCTGCAATAAGAAGGTTCTTATTGTTCTTGATGATGTGAATGATGATAAACAACTAAAAGCATTAGTTGGGAAGGATTGGTTTGGTCTAGGGAGTATAATCATTGTAACAAGTAGAGATAGTCATTTGTTGAAAACCTATTGGGATGGGGTGATTGATATATATATAGCTAAGGAGCTGAATCATGATGAAGCAATGGAGCTTTTTAGTTTGAAGGCTTTTAAGAAACCTCATCTTGAAGAAAATTATGTGGATTTGTCTATATATTTTGTGAATTACGCTAACGGCCTTCCTTTAGCTCTTAGAGTTTTAGGTTCTTCATTATTTGGTAAAACACTTGATGTATGGAGAAGTGCTCGAGATAAATTAGAAGCAAAACCTAATAGAGACATTATGGATGTACTTGAATTGAGTGTTGTTGGGCTTGACGATACACAAAGAGATTTGTTTTTAGATATTGCATTTCTCTTTAAAGACATGGCCAACTATCGCATAAGAGATACTCTAGAAAGTTTAGGTCACTATACCTACGATATTGATGTTCTTCAGGACAAATCTCTTATAACCATTACTTCAAATGGAGCTCTTTGGATGCATGATTTGCTTAAAGAAATGGGTCAAGACATTGTTCGTCGTGAATCCCTTGAAGAGCCTGGTAAACGTAGTAGGTTATGGAGTTATAAGGATGTCCTACATGTGTTGACAAGTAATGTTGTAAGTTGACAAATTTAAACTTGAATTTAGAAAAGTATATATGTTCTTTCAAATTCTTCTAATAATTTTTCTAATTTCATTGTTTTTGGTTACTAGGGAACAAAGGTAGTTAAAGGCATAATGCTAAACATGCCTATTGAAGCAGTGGAACGCTTGAGCGCTGAAGCCTTCACAAAGATGAAAAATTTGAGATTTCTTAAAATTGGTTATGTGCATCCTTCACAAGACCTCATTGGAGGTCCTATCCAACTTCCACAAGGTCTCAGTTATCTTTCTAACGAGTTACGCATAATAGATTGGTGTGGATATCCTTTAAAATCCATGCCAACCAGTTTTCAACCAAACAAACTTGTTGAACTAAGAATGCATAACAGTGAAATCAAACAACTATGGAAAGGAATTATGGTAAGATTTTCACTTATGCAATTGTGTTTTTCCTTCATTTTCATTAAGTCATGAGTTTGTTTAATTATTTCTTGGTTTATAACAGATTTTAAATGAGTTAAAACTCATTAACCTCAGTGATTCTCAAAACTTGATTGAGATCCCGGACCTTAGTGGAGTCCCAAAGCTTAAGCAATTGATCATCCAACGTTGTACAAGACTCTATAAGATACATGCATCTCTTGGAGATCTCAAAAGGCTTATTCAATTGGATTTGAATGGTTGTAAATGTCTCGAAAGCCTTCCTCACAAGATCAACTTGGAAGCTCTTGAAACTTTAATTCTTTCTGGTTGTTCAAGACTAAAGAAGTTTCCAGAGGTTGTGGGAAATATGTCATGTTTGTCAAAACTCTCTTTGAATGGGACTGCTATAACGGGGCTACCATTATCAATTGAGCATTTAATTGGCCTTACTAAATTGGATATAAGAGACTGCAAAAACCTTTCAAGTCTTCCGAATGGTTGTTATAGTTCAATGTCTCTAAAAAGTCTCGATTTATTTGGTTGCTCAAAACTTGTTAAACTGCCAGAGAATTTGGGGAATATCGAAACTCTGGTGGAGTTAGACGTGAGTGGAACTGCTATAACGGGGCTACCATTATCAATTGAGCATTTAATTGGCCTTACTATATTGGATATAAGAAACTGCAAAAACCTTTCAAGTCTTCTGAATGGTTGTTATAGTTCAATGTCTCTAAAAAGTCTCAATTTATCTGGCTGCTCAAAACTTGTTAAACTGCCAGAGAATTTGGGGAATATCAAAACTCTGAAGAAGTTAGATGTGAGTGGAACTGCTATAACGGGGCTACCATTATCAATTGAGCATTTAATTGGCCTTACTAAATTGGATATAAGAGATTGCAAAAACCTTTCAAGTCTTCCGAATGGTTGTTATAGTTTAATGTCTCTAAAAAGTCTCAATTTATCTGGCTGCTCAAAACTTGTTAAGCTGCCAGAGAATTTGGGGAATATCAAAACTCTGAAGGAGTTAGATGTGAGTGGAACTGCTATAACGGGGCTACCATTATCAATTGAACATTTAATTGGCCTTACTAAATTGGATATAAGAGACTGCAAAAACCTTTCAAGTCTTCCGAATGGTTGTTATAGTTCAATGTCTCTAAAAAGTCTCAATTTATTTGGTTGCTCAAAACTTGTTAAACTGCCAGAGAATTTGGGGAATATCGAAACTCTGGTGGAGTTAGACGTGAGTGGAACTGCTATAACGGGGCTACCATTATCAATTGAGCATTTAATTGGCCTTACTATATTGGATATAAGAGACTGCAAAAACCTTTCAAGTCTTCCGAATGGTTGTTATAGTTCAATGTCTCTAAAAAGTCTCAATTTATCTGGCTGCTCAAAACTTGTTAAACTGCCAGAGAATTTGGGGAATATCAAAACTCTGAAGGAGTTAGATGTGAGTGGAACTGCTATAACGGGGCTACCATTATCAATTGAGCATTTAATTGGCCTTACTAAATTGGATATAAGAGATTGCAAAAACCTTTCAAGTCTTCCGAATGGTTGTTATAGTTTAATGTCTCTAAAAAGTCTCAATTTATCTGGCTGCTCAACACTTGTTAAACTGTCAGAGAATTTGGGGAATATCAAAACTCTGAAGGAGTTAGATGTGAGTGGAATTGCTATAACGGGGCTACCATTATCAATTGGGCATTTAATTGGCCTTACTAAATTGGATCTAAGAGACTGCAAAAACCTTTCAAGTCTTCCGAATAGTTGTTATAGTTTAATGTCTCTAAAAAGTCTCAATTTATCTGGCTGCTCAAAACTTGTTAAACTACCAGAGAATTTGGGGAATATCAAAACTCTGAAGGAGTTAGATGTGAGTGGAACTGCTATAACGGGGCTACCATTATCAATTGAGAATTTAATTGGCCTTACTAAATTGGATCTAAGAGACTGCAAAAACCTTTCAAGTCTTCCGAATAGTTGTTATAGTTCAATGTCTCTAAGAACTCTCAATTTATCTGGTTGCTCAAAACTTGATGAATTGCCAGAAAATTTGGGGAAAATTGAAAGTTTGGAGGAGTTAGACTTGGGTGGGACTGCTATAACGGGCCTTCCTTCATCTGTTGTTCACTTAAAAAATCTCAAAGTAGTATCTCTCTGCGGATGCGTGGGGCTATCATCTAACAAGCTCACGAGGTTTTCTTTAATGCAACCTAGAAGAAGTCCAGATCCCATGAGCACGCTAGAGCGTTCTTTAATAGGTTTATGCTCTTTGACCAAACTTGATCTAAGTTATTGCAATGTTCAGACAATTCCTAAAGTTCTTGGGTGCTTGTCATCTTTAGAAAGTTTAAATCTAAGGGGAAATAATTTTGTTTGCCTTCCTGAAAGTATCGTTCAACTATCTAATCTGCGATGGCTTTATATGGGTGGTTGCACTCATCTTCGAATGTTGCCCAAGCTTCCATTAAATATTGAGTATATTGATGTAACAAAGTGTACCTCACTGGAAACATTATCATTAAGACCAGAAAACGATTTTCGGGGGGGACTTCGTCTTCTCAATTGCGACAAATTGATCAAGAATCAAGGCTACGGTGACCTAGTTTCAACAATGCTAAGACCTTATATCATTAATACCCAGGTCTGTCTCTCTCTCTCTCCCTTTCTCCCTCTCTCTCACATGTGAAGTTCTAAGCATCATGAATTGTATGTTTCAGGGTTACTGTGAGAAAGATATGGAAGACAGCTATGTCATGATTCCTGGGAGCGAAATTCCGAAATGGTTTAGCCACCAAAATGTGGGGGCTTTAGTGAGTCTGCAAGTGCCCTCAGATTTATTATGTAACAAATTTATAGGAATTGCTGTGTGCGCTGTTTTTGTATTCCGCCAGCATCATCCACTTCACCAACTTCATATTGACGATTTTGGACATATGATAGGTACGCATTATCTTAAAGTTTTCGTTGGTGGAATTGAACAAATGAGCCTTATTTTATCTGAGGAATTTGGTAAGATTGAATCGTATCAGCTTTGCCTGGTATATTTTCCCTCTACATACTTTGAACCGGACTGGGAAGAAATACTGAATGAAGTCGATGCTAACGGATTCAGCCAGATTGAAGTTAAATTTGAACCCAAAGGTCCAGGCTTGGAGGTTACAAAATGCGGGGCCCATTTGTATCTGGGCGAGACATTGAAGACCTAATAAACCAAACTAAGGCTGGGCCTAGCAGCTGCATCATCACTCCTTACAATGAGGATGGCTTTGAGGATTCAGAAAAAGATAGCAAAATTAAGCGAAGCAATGATGACTCTGATGGGGAAGGGGCTGTACCTAGTGGAGAAGCTACCTCTAATGACGAACCACCACACCTAAATCTAATTGAAAATTGGTTTGGGAATTCTGATTGTGAGGAAGAGGAATCTCAATGAAAGTTATAGCTTTTATGGAATCTGCACTGCCGATCAACTTTTTTTTCTCTCTGATTTTATTGTAAGTCACCATCTTTTCTCCCTCATACGTGAGATTGTTTGTAGTTGTGTATTTCTTTTTTCTTTTTGAAAATTCATTGCCAATTCTTTTAGTTTGGTAATTTGTTTTCTCATTTTTGCTAGAAACGAAGAAGTATTTGGACTTTGTTGGAAAGGAGAAACTGTCACATTGCTAGCTGACGAAAAAGCATGTGGAACTAATTGTATGGTAGTCATTTTTGTTCAATTGTGTTGGATGGTATATTCGGAACTCTCTGTTATTGCTCTCTTTTTATAGTATTTAGTTTACTACAACTTTCCATAGGAGATGCATGGTACTCCAGTGTTGTAAAATCAAATGGAATGAAGAAAATTTGGGCCTCTGTTTCCAAGTGAAGTTAAATTGCAGCAAAGTAGATAAAATTATTTGCAAAGCTTTCTTGTCATGTATAATAGAACTAATGCAACTATTTTATCATTTAGAAGTAGGACAACCATTTTAAAACTTAAAGGACCCTTCTTTTCTCTCTTTTTTAAAAAAAAAAAAAAATTTATTTTGACTTCACACCACACCACCCATTGTTTGGTTGATTGGAAAGCTGTGGAAATTTTCCTTTTTGGTGTTTGTATTTTGTGCTGAGTTTGTCCTTGAATTAGGCCTGAAACAGTTGAATTAGGTTCCTGAGTTCTGACTTGTTTTTCTTATAACAAGCTTACAAAATATCATTATTTTCTGTTTTCATTTAAACAATTTGATTTAAGGACGAAATTTTGTCTAGATTTCCTAATGTGTGTGTCTGTATGACAAGTTAGCTTTGTTGATTATTTTCTTTGGATTTGGAATATTAGCAATAGATGGCTACGCAATCATCTATTGAATATCATTCATTGTGTTCCTGCTGGTCAAAATCAGATTATTGATGTACTCAGCAGTCAGGATGAAACTTTTGCTTTATTTGTTTTTCCCTGTTTTTAATGTGCTTCTTTTTCAGTCTATGAGCACCCAGCTATCATCCTTTGACAATTTGGAATTAGAAACTTCTCATTGTCTTATTTGTCATTTGGGTGTCATGTTGTTCCGTCTAGGTGCACTGATGTGGCTGTCCTACATATTGAGTGGGATTATTTCTAGAGTGTTTGATCAATACAATTGCATCAAAGCTTCAATTGCTAGCGGTTGCACAAGTGCAGGAGTATGGCCTTTGTCACTTCATGGGTTTGTTATCTGATCATTTGGGTTTCAGTTGTCAACTGATGATTAGAGAAAGAAATAAGCAAAATTGTAATGGAAAAGCAAGACCCGGTAGAATTAGAAGCTGTGATGAGGAAGTTCTTTTTTGTTTTGATAGGTAATATGGAATTCAAATCAGCTTTGGTGTACCATTGATTCCATGCTTAAAGACGGGAAAATAAGTTGTAGAATTACCTCTCCTCTGCTTGCACTGCTGCCTTTATTACTTTTGAGCTCTTCATATCTAAGTTCATGGTATGTCACTCACCCCATAGTCTTCTGTCATAGATTTATAAATTATTTCCTCTTTTCTTTGTGATTTGATTAGATGTAACATTCCCATGTGAAACTTCAACTTACATTACCACTACCCAATTTTTTCTTTTTTTTTTTCTCCAAAATTTCTGAGTTTAACGGTCATAGAAATTTACCAAAATTAGGCATTATCCTTTATTTAAATTTCCTGTCAATCAAATTTTCCAAAGTTGCATACCTACATGATCTTGGACCAGGTGTTTTTTTTTTTTTGGATGAATGAAAATATATAATTAAGAGAACACTCAGTTCAGGTCCACACACAACATTGCTGTAGTAACAACAGAACAACTAGTCACAATACACACAAATTTGAAGCAGAACAAAACTTTCGTCAAACTAAAGAAACATTTTCTAAATTTCCCCAATGACATCTTGACCCTTACTAGGACATCATGTACAAAAAATGGCTTCACTTGGAAAACAGATAATTTAATATTCCAGCTAATACACAGATATCTCTTCATTCTAGAGTACTTGAAATTCCCTCTAGCTTCCATCCCTACACCAATTTCCATTTCTCCAACAACTGCTCCTCACTTTAAATATTCCCTCCCTAAATTTTGCATTTCTTGGACTCCATAAATGGTAAACCATACCCCCATGCTAACTTACATGAGGAAACTTTCAGCTTACCTTTTAAACTTTCCAACCCCCATTTAATCCAATTTGTTTCAGGAGAGTCTATGAGGCATCTCTTCATTACTTCCCTCCGTAATCTTTCTGACAAACTGCATTTAAAAAATAAATGGTCTGGACATTTTATGCAACTTCTGCAGACTGCAAACAAAATATCCCCTTGTACTCCCCACTATAGCAATTTATTGCAAGTGGATAATTTTTTCTCATAGCAAGCCAAGTGATGAATCATGTCTAGAAAAGGCAGTAAAAAACCAGATTAGCTTCCACCAATTAACCTCAGACAACCTAATTGAATTGGACTCCAGGTTTCTTAGCAGGTATAAATGCTCCCCTTGGCAGGAACCCAAATAGGTCTATCTACTTCTCAAATATCCATGAGAGGAAGTTTGCTTTGTATAGAAACCAGAGAATTAGACTTAAGCGGCTTCCAGACATAGCTTTTTTCCTACTATACAATTGAAACTTTTTTGGAAGACTACTTGCAACATCATATTCTGCTCTGTAACCATACCTGGTATAAAGAATATCATCAGGATTCCACCAATACACAGGAAACTTTTGCCATAAAACTACTTGCAACATCATATGCTACTCTGTAAAGCATACCTGGTGATGTAATGAATATCATCAGGATGCCATCAATTACACTCTTGATGTTACCTCCTGTATTGTGTTCCAAATCTTTGGTTTTACAGCTTTCTGTTCCCATTGTCTTGTGATTTAATTTTATAAAAGGGGAAAAAAGGAAAAAAGAAAAAGGAAAATCGATTGGCTGTATATTTGGATGATTGGGCAAGTTGTTATTTAGAGATGGTGCTTATAAAGTGTTGCCTCCTCACTATAGTAGTCCTCAGTCAGCTCAATGAGATTACTAGTATTTATTTCAGTTTTGTCCTTTTGTTTTCTGCAACAAAGCTTTCCCAGAATTAGTTGCCCATAGCTCTATACAAGAGCCCAAGTTACAGTCTTAAGTATCCAATCATTTGATTTGCGTAAGAGTAAAGAACCTATGACCTTAGTTTTGTGCTAAATTATCTTTGCATTAAACTAAGTCACGTGTGTTTAAACTTGATTGGCCTGTTGTTTTACTCCCAGCTCTTTTTACTTCCTTCTTTAACTAATGTTTAGTTGCCACAAAAAGATAAAAAAAAGGTAAAAAAATCTTTGGTAGCTGGTAGAAAAAAGCTATTTCTGCTTTGAAATAATTTTAAATTATGTTGATTGATCCTTCAGATTAAGGGTTAAGACTTATAACTACATGATGAAGTATTGCCTAATGTCTTCACATTCACTTTCACCATTCTGATTTTATATTGTGAGGAGCTCTTGAATTTCTTTCAAACATAGGACTTTTTGTGGAACAAGCTGTATAGCCTATGTTAAATTAAAAAATTCTTCCTCCATGCACTTGATGCTGGCTCATAGATATCTGTCATGACCAATTTGTTACAAAGATCAATAAAGGTGCCTCTTACCAAAGAATTTTCTCTATTTACTTTCTAATTGTACAATATATTAAGTCTATGACACAATTTACTTAAAAGAGACTAAGGGAGTATAAAAGATACAATGCTAAAGAAAAGCTAGCCTCAAGTGGAACTCTATTTTGGATACAATAAGAAACAAAGGAAAAATACATCAAAGAAGGTGAGGAAAACAGCACAAAAACAAAAATAGTACCAAGACATAAGAAGGCATATAATCCCCCTAGAGCATCTCAGCAGTGAGTCCACTGCTCTTGGCCAGAACCCACCTACTTGTTACAATAGATTGGACAGATTGTATCTACAATGGTCAGCTTGTAATATAAATCCATTAAGCCCAAGAGTATAAGCTCAGTATGTTTCTAACTTTCTATGCTGAAAACCAGTACTAAGTGATGATCATCTGCATTGATATGTTTCTTTATCTCATGGAAAACCGAGTTATCACAACATAATTTGTTAGTTGTTTATCGCTAGACATCCTCATAGGAGATCAAGAAAAACTCAAATGTTCAGCTTGTAGCCTTTACCAACACCATTTGATGACTTTCCTTATATGACTGGTCTTCACCACCTTCTGAATTCTTTGAGCTTTCACCGGTTTTGTATTCTATTAGTTTTGATTTTTCACTTTCCTAATTTTCTTTTATTTTCTGTTCTGTGTAATACTCTTATGTATGCAGCCCCTTTACCAGGGTAGCACCTTTTTTCAATCAATGAATTATTTACTTATCGGAAAAAAAATGTTGAAGAAATATTTGATTTGGTTTTTCCATTATACAGCTTTAGCAGTTTGCTTGTATGATAATAATGTTAATGTACTAATGCTTATTTACTCCATTGGGTAGACGTTGCCTTTTTCCCTGCCATTATTTTGCCAGGATAATTTGTAGCTTCTTGGGATGATCTCTTGATTATTTATTTATATATATAAAACTCTTGAAATTGAATTTTGCAATATGTTCATGAGAAAAAGCTCTCTTCTTCACTTGTCTTTACAGAACATTTACTTTTCAACAGGAAAAAATGGTATCAACTTCCAAGGGTGGGACTCGAGTTTTTGTTGCTAGAATACCTCCTAGTGTCACAGATGATGATTTTGGCAGGTATCAAATTCTTGATCACATTCACCACCTCTTGGTGCAATTAGTAATATCTAGAGACCTAAATGCTTCAAGGGCCACATGCATCACTAATTAATTCTGTAGGCTTGTAAAATAATTAAAATTGGATGGGTTGTTGATGATTGCTGCAGTTAATTTATGAACTATAGTTCACTTATAGATGCTCACACCTAAGGCATATGGTATCCTAATTCTCTTAACCTTAATGGTAATTTCATATTTTCGTTTTATCTTAACATTTCCATTTCTGGGTTTTGATTTTGAGAAACTTGTCCCTGCCAAGTTAACAAAGTTGAGTGTTATTGGTGTTTTTGACATTTCCTTTTCAGGTTTAATAAGTACTTACACTAATTTATAATAATGACCAGTTATTTGTAATCTAATTTGTTATTTTGTTGGAGTTTCTTGCTTGTATATTCTACATTGAACTGCATTCTCACTATTTTTACATTCAAATATTGAAATTTGAAGTTGCTTGCATTTCAGGATCCAGTGACAAAACATGGAATTGGATTTGTAATGCATGAAAATGCAGGAAGTGGAGCTTGAGTCTTAAAATTTTGTATTCTGGTTTTTTGTTCAAGTGAATTTGTAGAATACATAGTGTTAATCAAGAGATTCTAAACTATAAACATAGTGTTTGAGGTGTCATTTGGAAGATCAATGATTGTGGAACTTCATCATTTGTTGTATTGGTCTTCCATTTTACCTCATAGTATTGTCTGGTCTGTTTTCAGATTCAGTATACTGGATAATGTCTGAATCATATGAACTTCAAAGGTTCTACGGTTGCTGTGGACTTAGCAATTCCAAAGGTGTGCTATTATTTAATCTGCTTCTTGTATTGAAAATTGAATCAAGTTTATGTTATGTTGATGGTAGACCTGCATGTTCCACCTACTGATGTGCCTGTGATATGGGAGTAATGCTTGGTTAGCGTTTCAAAATCTAATTTCTTCTCCAGCTAAAAGGGCAAAACCCAGCAGGTGATAGTTTTAAGAGATTATTTGGATGCAGAAAAGCTAAAGGCCTAAAATTTTAGTAGAAGCAAAGTGCAATTGCTTTTAGCAGCTAAACTTAAAAACTTTTCCTTCAAATGCTTGTTCCCATTAAGAACCAATATATTAGTATATGGTTTAACAATTTAATTTAAATAGCTGTTTGGCCAGGAAGATACCTAGAAGAGGAGGGTCACTTAAACGCGAACTCTAATAAAAAATGAATTGTTGACCCTTGAATGCTGCTTCCTCTGCCTCATAGTGCCCATTCGAACACGATATTTCGAGTGGCCTTCTGAGTTTATCAGTCTAAATCTGTAAACTCATTGTTCAAGCACATCAATTTCCTTTATGGCTTTTATTCCATCAGCATTGGCTTCCTTTGTACAGAATAATAGAAATACGATGTCTTTCTGTATTGTGAATGTCTGCACACAAATTGGTCTTCCATTTAACCCCATAGAATACCTGGTCTGTTTTTCAGTAGGTTTGCTTATGTCTGAAATTCATGAACATAAAGATTCTACAGTTGCTGTGGACTCAGCAACTCCAAAGGTGTGCTTAATTTAATTTTCTTCTTGTGTTGAAAAATCAAATCGTCTCTATTAAGGTGATATTAGACCTGAATGTTCCACTTGCCATAGTTTGTTCATGCATAAATTGGCGGTAGCTGTTGTATAGGAGTAACGCTTGGTTAGCATTTCTTAAACTAATTTCTTCCCCAGCTGAAAAGACAAAACAAAGCAAAGAGATAAAATGTCCTGTATGTTGATGGTTTTAACTGGTGTTAAGAAGCTCTTAGGATGTATAAAAGGCCTTTCAGAAGAAGCAAAATGTAATTTGTTTTGGAAATTCATTGCCTCTGCCACTGATTTTATAGTGAATGACATATGTTGCCAGCCTATGTTATCATACAAAATCAACAAGCAACATGGAAAATGCGGATAATTTAGGACTTGAACATGGCAAGAGCACAATTATGGGAAAGATATAGAAAACTATTTGAATGAATTATAATAAAATTCTCCTTAATACAGTTAACATATTTTCTTTCATACACGGTAGTTATCATATCATCCAATAACAGTCCCGCTGCATCCATGATCATTAAGACCACCTCACATATTGGCACTGCAGCATAATTGCTTCAACTCAATTAGTCAATTGCCATCACCATTATCTTTACAAGTATCCTCACAAGTGGTAATTATTTAATTGAAAAAATTGTTGGGCCAATGCCAAGTGGGCCAAGTTGAGCATCTTGCTCGTGGCGGAGGCTGGGATAAGATGAGTCTTAGTTGGCCCGTTGACATTAGGCTGCCACAAATACAAAACCCACTAAAATATTTTATTTAGAAATAGTGTCCCAATAAATCATAAAGCTTAAAAATTGTTGGGCCAATTTCTCTAGCCTATTGTTAAACAAAAGGTCGGTGTCCTTAAAGATATGTTTGGTAGACTATAATAAGCACTGTAATATAATAGTTATTCTTATGATTTAGTTATTCTTTAGTTTGGTTATGTTTTTATTACAAAAAATAGTCATTCCTTATGAATTGTTATTTTTCAAAATGAGAAATAACTATTCATCTCTAAAAGGATTGTATTAGTTATTCCTCAGTAAGTGTAATAATTTCAAAATTTAATATATTTCCAAATAAACAAACTTTTCATATACATCTAACAATTATAAAAATAAAAATAAAAATAAAAATCATAAAAAATAATATATATCTCTCTTAAATTTAAAAATAACAATTTTTAAGGAGACATAATTATATGAGTAAGATATTTTCTAAAATAAATCTTAAGTTTTATTCTAATGTTATAACTCACAATAAGTTTATGCTGTTTACCAAACTGCATAAACTGTACAAACTGCACCAAAACCGCTCGCAAAATAGCATAATCGCACCGCACCACTAGGAACAATACACTGCATTGCATGGTGCAGTGTGATTTGCAGTTTTATAATAAGAAAACCGCACAAACCGTACTGTACCACATCGTCTCTATATATTAATATATTTATTTATTTTTAATATTAAATATATTATTAATAGTTTAATAACCTTAGTTTTTTTTTTTTTTTTTTTTTTTTTTTAAAGTTTGATAATCGTAACAAGTGTTGACTAGAAAAGCCAACCCAAAATAAAAGAAAAACTAGCTAAATAATTTAAAGCTTGGCCAAAAGAAAGGGAAAAATTAGTTTTGTGATGGGTAGGAAATGCCCAAAATTTGAAAAATATACCAACTTCAAATCTCATCTTATATATAGCACCGCACATGTGACCGCAAAAATAAGGTGCGGTGCGGTTATGATTTTGGTTAAACTTTAAACTGTACCACACCGCATTGCACCGCACATGTGACCGCAAAAATAAGGTGCGGTGCAGTTATAATTTTATCTAAACCGCACTGCAAAGTGCGGTGCTAAAAATAGCCCAAAACCACACCGCACCACACTGCGAACACCCTTAGATATTACATTACAACACATTTTATTTCTAGTAATAAAGATTACAATTCATGTTATAATCCTTATTCAGTGTACCAAATGTACCCTAAATAATTTATTAATAGACAATTTTTAGAAATTTTTTATACTACTTTTATTGGAAATATAAAGAGTTGAAAAAATTAATTTTTTCTTCACCCATAAAAAGTTTAAAAAAAATATTTCATATAATAATGTCCATTCATTAACTTTTCCCTTAAAAAAACAAAAAAGGAAAAAGATAACTAAAATACAAATACTACGAGCCGTTTCATAGCCCATTTTGAACACATTTTTAAGTATTTTAAACAACATTAAACGCTTTTTCACTTATATATATATCAAAAACACTCCAACAACGTTACTCAAACTACTTTACTAGACACCCCATACTCCTCAATTATCATTAAAAAAAATGACAACTTCTCAATTATCATTTAAAAAAAAAAAAGAAAAAAAAAAAAGACGACAAGAACCTGGACAACCCGCGATACGCTGCAACACGGTTGAATTTAAATCTCTCTAAACCCAATGTCGGTGGTTCCTACCTTCTTTATATATGTATCTCAAACGACCTGTTCAAGTTGGATGAGACTAGACTATAATTATTGGATTCAGAGGCTTCCAGTTCTTAGAATAATAGCTCGTAGTTCTACGGCGTCGTTTCGTTCTAGGGTTTCGCATCGTATTCAAATCCAAGTGCATTAACCATGTCAGGAAACTCAGATTGCAAGGTTTACGTTGGTTAGTTCCATTTGAATTCCTTTTCACCCCGAAAGCGTTATTGAATTTTGTTAATTTTGTTTTGCTTGGGTTGGTTAGAAAGCTTTAAAATTTTTGATTTTAGGTTTTTGAAAACCAAATTGCTAAAATTGATTTGATTTGAGGTCTTTTTTATTTTTGGGTTTCTGGGTCCCAAAATTTGAAACTTTTAGTTCATTATTCTATGTTTTCATTTAAACTGTTTGATTTTAGATATGAAGTTTAGTGTAGAAATCTGTGTGTATGTGTGTGAAAAGTGAGCTCTGTTTGAGTTTGTAGAGTAAAGCTATGTATTATTGATTTATTTCCTTAAATTATTTGTAGTTAATGGATTCTCTGTTATCAATTGAATATCATTAGTTGTGTTATATCTGGTCAGAATCATATGTATTGATGTACTTCAACACAACACTTTTATTTAATTAATTAATTAATTTGTTTGTTTTGGTTATTAATTAATTTGTCTGTTTATCACACTTTAATTATGTGATTATTTCATCCCACGTGCGTGCGCATCATCTGTGTGTCAAAGTAAGGCTGTCTATACATAAGTTTTTAGGTGGAATGCAGGTGTTTATTTTTGTAGTCTTTGAAGATGTACCAAATAAAGCATTAAGCCTGTGATACATTCATTGACATGAAAAAAGCTACCTATAAAAAAAAATTGATATGAAAAAAGCGCATTTGATTCAAATTGTTAGTGAGGCGGGGGTTCTTTTGCCTTTGTTCTAACGTGGTTATTATTCGTTTTCTTACAAAGGTAATCTGGATGAGAGGGTGAGCGATAGGGTCTTGTATGATATATTGATTCAAGCAGGGCAGGTGGTAGACTTGTACATTCCCCGAGACAAGGAAACAGATAAACCTAATGGTTTTGCTTTTGCAGAATATGAATCTGCAGAGGTTGCAGACTATGCTGTCCGGCTTTTCTCTGGCCTTGTGTCCCTCTACAATCGAACACTAAAATTTGCGGTGCATCCCTGTTTTACCTATGGTTTCTACTTGCTGTGCTTTGTTGAGTACCATTTTAGCTTCAAAATAGTTTTTCTTCTAGGATTTATTTCATTCTCTTTCAATTTAGTTTACTTACTTTCTTAAGTTCCCTGGCTCTTTTATGGGCTTGAGTTCTTTTCCTTAATAATTGAACTGTCAAGCTTGTGTTCAATTAGTGTGCAATCCATCATGACTGAGAATCCTTCTCAGTTAACCCTGTCAGATTTAGTTTGATTGGTGCACATTTGATGAAATGGCAGTCAAATTTGCTCATGGTGGGGTTCTTAGTGATTGGCGTAGACTGACTTTTGCAACATTAGCTTGAAAAATTGAGCCTAATTAAGTAGAAGTTTTGAATGATAATAAGAATTTTAGAACCCAATCTTGGTTGAGGCTCTTGATTATGACAATCAGTACATGGTGAACAGATATCTGGGCAAGACAAGCCCTCAACTCCAATGGCAACCACACCCACACCAAATTCATCTCATAAATCAAGATCTCACCCCGTGCCAATTAACAATATGGAAATGTCTCAGCACTCTGGAAGTTTATCAGAGCCAAGTTTTTCTGCTTGCCAAGTTAATCATCCTCAAGGTGATGTGTTCTCATCTTTTCACTAATTCCTTCTTTGCTTATCCTTCTACCCCAAAAAATGTAATTATTGGTTCTGAAAAAGAGCTTCTTTTTAATACAGTGCCGGCCCCTCCAGGTGTAGTTAATCAATCTAATGGGTATGGATCACATTTCAATGGCAACAATTATGAATACAGTCGAAGAGTTTTGGGGGCAACGTTGGATAACATTAGCCATTTTAGGTCACAGCGTTATGATTCAAGTAACCCAATCTTCTATACATCGTACTGATAATTATTATTAGATTGTTAGAGATCCAACTCCCACCTTGGTGAGTTCCTGATAATTTAATCAACATAAGTAGTATGGTTGTTTCAGGTGTGTAGAAAGGATAGTGGAGGATGCTAAATTGCAGTTAGTTAATTTGTGTTATCTCTAAGCTATGTTTGTAGGTTGTACCCAGTATGTTTGTTTGTTTTTTTTGTTTTTTTTTCCCTTCCTACGCATGGACTTAATGAGTGTAGTTCTTTATTTACCATCTGATGTTGTGGTTTAATCTAATAGTCAAAGTTACTCTCCTTCACTAGGTTGAGATTAATATTTAGTAGCAAGCTTATTCCGTTGAACATGTATGAACTTTTGATGTCTTTGGTATATTATTTATCAATTAATGTGTACAATTGTCGTACAATTTTGTCAAAGAAAATAAATGGATGGTTAAGAGTCTCTGGTGGATCTCTGGTGGCTTTTGTGTAATTTTTTTTAATTGCTTTCTTCTCCTCACCACCAACCCCAGAAATTGATAATCCTCTACCCTGTGAATGCTTTTATTACCTTCATTGCTGATCTTGTAATGCTATTTCCTGCTTCTAGCCTCTAGATTTAGAAGGAATTTTTGTTGAGTTGTACATTGTACCTCACTGATCAGGACCCTTGTCTGTTTATGTTGGAAAGATTGCTAGATGGTAGATGTAGCTTGGATTTATGTGGGTTTTTGTTTTGGGAATCTGGAAAATGACTGTGACAAAATAACTATTACCTGTTTGACCTGACGGATTGAGCATCCCAACTTAAAATTAGCCTTATGTATGTTTGGGTTTTTGTGATGTGAAGATATATAGCTTCATGTACTTATCAAAAAATAAATAAAGATATGTAGCTTTATGCTTTACTATAGTTTACTCTTGCTCTTCATTGTTTATGGTATTAATGTTGCCTTTTCAATGACTTGTATGAAACAAAAATGTGTTTAGGTACACATTTTTCTCTCATTTTTAGTTTTTTACCAATCCCCTTCCCAAAAAAAATAATCTCTCCAAAAAAATTGCACGCATGCGCGAGCAGGAATGATCCGATGGTACAGTCACCAACCCAACCCAATACCCACGTGCCAAGTCAGCCAAGAAGGTTACTGTGGTTTTATTATTTTTGTTGATCAATTAATACATTTCCTGTATACTCTGTGACTGTTTGTTCTACTTCTTTGGATATCTGTTATTCAACCAGACCAAGGTAGACATTTCAAGTTTCACTGCACTCAATTCGGAGAGAGAATTTTTTGTTGGTTAGTAAATGTACACTTTTTATAAGAATTTGAGGCATCCTATACCCAATATAGTTCTCTCTTTGGGAATTTTTGTTTACTTGCTGTTACTCCAGAGCATCCATACCACATATCAACATTAGCATAATTTGATATGGGGTTCGAACTCCACCCCCATCCCCCACTATCTATTATCTAAAGAAAAAAAAAATGATATGGGGTGCTTTGGATAATGCATATTTGTTTCAAGGCACTAAGCCTAGCCACTAACTCTACATTTGGAGGTACATAAGTTGGTTTATTTTGGATGAGAGGCACCAGATGGTTAGATCTTTGGCAGAAAATGAAGTTTGCGGGAGCAATATTTGGTAACTTGGCCAGGAAACTTGGTATTTAGAGTACGTTTGGATTGCGCTGATTTCCAGCGCATTTGCGTTTGTTTTTTTTTTTTTTTTTTTTTCACGCATTTTTTAGACTTGTGGTTACTGTTCATGTACTGTTTAATAAACAGTAGTCGCAAAGTTTGACTTTTCTAACTTTTTTTTCTTCAGTCAATCAGTGCACATCGTGTATTATTCACAGACCCACAAATTTTACTTTCAGCAACTTTTTCATTAAAAATGGGTCCCACGGTATTTTTCACACATTTAAAAACTATTTTGTTATAGTGTTTTTCAACAGTGTTTTTCAATTTTAATTTTCAGTTTTCAGCTGTATCCAAACAGATGCGTTTCATGATTTGTTATGGGGGTAGTCTTAAGTTCCCTGTTCTGAGCACATGGTAATGTTATATGGGTCCTATCTTTTTGCCTTTTTTTCTTACAATAAATATATGCCAAGAGAGCACAAATTTGATGAGCCATGCAATCTCAAGTTCGGAGTGCTGCCTGTGCCGATAGAAGACTTGCAGCTCTCTTTGAAGAAGGAAAATATTTTGCATTTTCTTTGCTGGTCCTTTGGAAGCACATTGGATCCATGGGCAAGGCTATTAGGCCTCTGAAGAAGAAAAATGAAAACTTTTGTTTTGTCAAATTATTGTGCGTGGTCATGCGTTGTAGTTGGTGATCGCGTCAGTGAATTGTCCTGGACAGCACCATTTATAATAAGATTTCATATTGCTACTATACATTGATAAATAAATAAAATATGAGAAAATAATCAAGTACTTGTTCAAAGGACAAGACTTAAGTACAGTATCTTAAATGCCGCTTTTTAAGTTCCTCTCGTAAGATTTAGTTATATGTCTACTCAACTAAAAAATATACTTCTATTTCATGACAAAAAATTCACATGATAAAATCTTAAGAGGGAAATCTAAGAAACAGCACTAAGCTTGTGTTTGTTTTGGGTGTAAATGATTTCTAGAAAATATTTTACACCCAACAGCGTATTTGGGTGCACATGTAAAATAGAATTTTCCGAAAAATCATAAACTTTGACGGTAAAATAAGCCCTTTGACCCGGAAAATGAATTACACTTCTGTTTTACCTTCAAATCATTTTCGGACACATAGACGCCCAAAGAGAGAGAAAGAAGACCCACACCAAGCCAAAGGAACTAGGGAGAGAGCTACCTAAGGTCAAGCCCGTGTCCATTGCTGGTCAAGCCTGTGTCCATCGCCGATCAAGCCTATGTCCACTGTCGGTCAAGCTCGTGTCCATCGCCGATCAAGCTTGTGCCCCATTTAGATCAGCTATAGCCACGTTTTTTGTAATGATGACACATGTCAACACTTGATTTATCTAATTTAATGACATTTTAATTTAAATTTTGTCACTAATTTTGATGTGGCATTTTATGATTGGCTTAAAATTTTGCCTCCTACCCTTACTATTATCTTACATGGCCATTAAATAATAGGATTTTAAAAAAAATTAAGAAAAAAAAAAAAAGAAAAAGAAAGAGAAGAAAGAAAGAAAAAGAGAATATATGCTATGTCGACAATAACGTAATAAGGAATACGACAAAGGCCTTGGAGTTGCTTTATCACAAGCTCATCTTTCTCAGTATATAACCTCTTGATACTAATCAGTGACTTTGTCTATAGTTTAATTAACAGCCATGTGGGTGCTGTTCCCTAATCATTATTCCAAATTTATATTGATACAAAAGAAGTTCGAACTTATCATGCTTTTCATTAATCAACTATAAATCATTTAGAAAAGTAGAGTGAGAGAACTGAAGTGAAATTTCAGTCAAATTTAGAGGATGAAATTTGTATATTTTTAGCATTTTCTTTCTACGTAACTCTTTGAAGTTTTGTTATTTGCGGATTTTGTTTTACTTGTAATGGATCTTGTTATGAGGTTTGAGTTATTGATCTACTTCTTTGCGAATAGTTATTGATATTTGGTCGGCTATTGAACTTTTCTTAGAGAATAGTTATTGATATTTTATTTGTCATTTGATATTTTGATTATTTTTATAAAAATAAATTTTAATTTTTAGTAAGGTGTCGCAAAATTATAAGGTGAAACTTTATTGGTGCGTAATCGTTGTCAGTGTTTAACTCATATGATTGGATTAGGAGAATGACATTGGATTACTTGTGTAATTATTTGTTTCGAGTCTTTTGACTGCCTCCAACCCCAGGCTAGTCTAAAATGCCATTAAACCAACACAAACACATGCACGCACACGGTGGGATTATAAGAAGCAATCACACTCAAGTTTTTTTATTTTTTATTTTTATTTTTTATAAAAATATCTCACTCAAGTTTTGAATGTGAGAAAGAACCATGAACTCA
The DNA here is from genome assembly GCF_932294415.1 of Quercus robur. NCBI lineage: Eukaryota > Viridiplantae > Streptophyta > Magnoliopsida > Fagales > Fagaceae > Quercus > Quercus robur. The sequence continues at coordinate 21,466,616 of NC_065540.1, read as the reverse complement.
CACATAATATATTCACAAAATAAAATGAATACCATGGTGATGGATAAAAAAAAGGGATAATAATACTAAAAAATATGAAGAGCTTTGTTTCCCACCATTGAGGATTAGTTCTGAATTGTTACCAAAGCAAATGTGCCCTTTCCTTCCCAATATATTGTAAACTTTTAATTATCATTTATCAGCAATCAAATTTTGACATCGATTACATTGTCCCACAGATAATTACATTGGTTAAATATAATGAAATAATTCAAAGTACTAGTACAAAAGTAACCAGGCTGGGAAGAGCACAATAACTAAAGCTTGTAAATTGTTTTTCATGTAAACTAAAGCTGGTACACTTGATGTATAAGATACATTGAAGGATTATATTGGTACAAGAATAGTTAAATATGAATATATGACCGTGCTAAGCTCGTCGATTAGACAAATAAGTTGTTGGGATACTACTTTCCAACTCACCCTTGATTGTCAGATTGGTTGCCACAATTCTGACATGGCTAGAAGATTGAAAATTCCAGCTTCTGATGTTGGTTTGATCCATGCTTTCACAAGTTTTTCAGACTTATCACACTGTATAATCCCGTTCTTCACTAATTTTCGGGTTTATCGCGCCTTTAAAAGCCTCAATAAACCTCTAGATGTTTTGGAGTTAGCGAGTTTCCGGGCTTATCGTGCCTTTAAAAGCATCAATAATTCTTAGCTGTTTTGGAGTTATGTGAGCAATTCATTAAGTTTAGACCAAAATATTAAGAGTATGTATTCTAAGAAAAAGAAAAAAAAAAATCAAGATGCTGGATTATTAGAAATTATATAATCAACTCAAGTGCTAAAAAAAACACACACACACACAAACCAACTCGTAGGAGGAAGAAGCAGTTGAATGGTCAAATAAATAAAATGTTAGAATACAATGATTAATAGTAATTTGACACACACTAAACAATCAAAGGAGCCCGTGAAGAATTATTGAATTTCTTTTATAGGTGACTATTTTTTTTTCCCCAAATCATTCTAGTAATAATAAATAAGAATCCTTGAGATGTGATAATAGGAAGTAGGAACATACCAAAACAAGCAAGCTTCCATCTGAATTGTTGCACTAGCCTGAGGAACTAGTGTATGCTTCAAGACACGATGCCAATCTAATTTTGTCCAGTTGCTGTAAAAGACAATTGCATACCAAAAAGTTAATAATTTGTAGTTAATCTTCTAGAATGGTTATGTATATGACTTGTGTTGGGTCCAATGCTCTGTGCACTAAACTCATTAAAATCATGATACATGACTAAAAGTGAATATTTGTCATAATCTTTACAAATTCAATGCGCAAGAGCACTGTACCCAATCATTACCATGTAAAATAGTGTAGCCAATGTTAAAATCTAAAAGAAGTACACAAATATAAGAAAGCCCGACTAGGACTAAGCCACAAGAAATTAAAAAAAAAAAAAAATATATATATATATATATATATATATATTTTTTGTAAGAGTAATAGTAATGTACTCGATAGTAGATATTAAAAAAAAAAAAAATGAAAAGACTTAAATACAGTACTTAGATGTTATTCTTTAGGTTTCCCTCTTAAGAATCTGTCATGTAGATTTTTTCTTATGAAATGAAATTTGATTTTTTAATTAATTAGTCACATGACTGAATCTTAAGAGGAGAATATAAGAAATAGCACTTAAAGTACTGTACCTAAGTTTTGTTCTTAAAAAAAAAAAAAAAATACTAATACTTTATGTAGGGGTAAAATTCCCAAAGTCAACAATGGGCTTTGGGCCCTGCACGGAGCCCAACCATGACCAAAAGGGAAAAGGGGGACCAAAAGACTTCTAACCCAATCTTGTTGAGTCCAGCTTATTTAAAAAGACGTCCGAGGAGGAATGTCTCCTCGGACACACAAATATAGGCCCAATGTGCGCCCCATTTACAGTGAAGAACCATCCCAAACAAACGTGGGTAGTAGGATGAGCCTCACACAGAAGAAAGAGGAAAATGTAAGACGTCCAGGGAGAAACCATAACTGCCGCATTAAATGCAAGGAAACTACTTTTCCAGCCGCATTAATGTGGAGAAGACAAGCGAACAATGTTACATTGGCCAATGCAACTCACAGAAAGATAAGGTGGATGTCCGATGGGACAGGCACTCAAGTGAAGGTCCAGATGGTTAACAAGTGTAAGGCTCTTATCAATTTAAGGAAGCTATATAAGAGAAGGAAATCCCCATGAAGAAGGGATCGAAAAAAGTTTAGGAGAGAAAAGAAGAGAGAGAGAGAGAAGAATTTTGTAGTCTTTAATCATAACAAGAAGTGTATTCATACGTCTCCTCGGACCGAGTATCCTGTGGACAAAGGAGATATTCTCACGTTCAGACTGTTGCATGGCATACATTTAATTAACGTTCACTTCGTCCAGCCCTAATTCTGTAACCCGCTCTCTACAAATTCATTGTCTAGGGTCTTTTGGGCCAGAACCACTTACTTGCTGGGCCTGGACCCCAAAAACCACCCCTACAATTGGTGCCGTCTGTGGGAAGAACTTGTGTCTCGACAAGTGAAACTGTAAGAAATGGAAGGATCAAGTCCGCGCCAAATCGGATGTGCAGATTCCCAACGGCAGGACAATTTTTTGAATCTCGGACGGGAGAAAGACCAAGACAAGCAACGAGAGGGCAGTGTGAACACCTCTCACACGAGCAGAAGCCGCTTCAAAGGGAAAGGTCATACATCCCATAAGCAAAACGATTGAAAGGCTCTACAGCAAGAAATTGATGATTTGAAGAAGAAGCTGCGCCGAGCGCAGCGAAAACGTCCTTCACCCAGCTCGGACACTAGCAGTGATGAGGACAATGAATACAGGCGGAGATCAAGATCCCCTCCAAGCGAAACCTTTTCCTACGAGGAAGAGCGACTTCGCAAACGCGGCCACAAAAGCCCATCTTACTAAGGCCTGGCCAACGATGCCATGAGCAAGGCCCTGGATCGTATCTCCTAGTCGCCTTTCACACGTAGAATAGAGAGGGCAAAGCTTCCTCGGCGGTTCCATCAACCAACGTTTGCCATATATAGTGGTCGGACTGACCCAGTAGAGCATGTAAGCCAATTTAATCAGAGGATGGCCGTCCATTCCAGGGATGAGGCGTTAATGTGTAAGGTGTTTCCGTCCAGCTTGGGACCTATGGCGATGAGATGGTTTGATGTCCTTAAGCCGAATTCCATAGATTCCTTTAAATAGCTGACACAGGCTTTTGGTTCCCGCTTCATTACCAGCAGTAGAGTCCCTCGGCCCCTAGATTCCCTCCTATCCTTGTCCATGCGGGAAGGGGAGACACTGAAGGCCTACTCAAACAGGTACTGGGAAATGTATAATGAGATAGAAGGAAATTACGATGACGTCGCCATTAGTACGTTCAAGAGGGGCCTGCCGATAGAGCATGGCTTAAGAAAGTCCCTCACTGGGAAGCCAGTCACCAGCGTGCGCCAACTCATGGACAGAATTGACAAGTACAAAAGGGTCGAGGAGGACCAGGAGATGGAGAAGGGTAAAGCGAAGGTTGTCCCTCAAGAGAGGAGGGACTTCAGGTCGGACCGCTTTAACAGCAGTAACAGGCCGAGAAGAGACTACGCGGAACAGTCTGGATCCACTGGGGCTTAGGCAGTCCATGCTGTGTTCTGAGAACCATTACACAAGATCCTAAAGAAGGTGAAGTGCGAACCCTTCTTTCAATGGCCGAACAGGATGGCAGGTGACCCCTCGAAACGTAATCAGAATCTGTATTGCGCGTACCACCAAGAGCCAGGCCACACCACCGATGATTGCAGGAATCTGAAAAACCATTTGGACCGGCTTGTCCGAGAAGGGAAGTTGAGGCATCTGTTGCATCGCCCTGAAGGATGGCGGGAACAGTCAAATATCGAAACCAGACAAAGTACATTGAGGCCACCCATTGACACAATAAATGTCATTCTTGCCGCACCTGGAAGGACCGGTTCCAGCCCTTTCAGAGTAATGTCAGTGGGCAGGTTCTCAACTGAGCCGGACGACAGGGAATCCAAGAGAGCCAGAGTGATTGCCACGCCCTTAATCGGGTTCTCGGAGGAGGACAAACAAGGAACCCTTCAACCCCACGATGATGCCCTAGTCGTCACGCTCAGAATTGGAGGTTATGACGTGAAAAGGGTGTTGGTTGATCAAGGCAGCGCCGTGGAAGTAATGTACCCTGACTTGTATAAAGAATTGAACTTGAAGCCAGAAGACCTGTCGCCATACGACTCCCCTTTGGTCAGCTTTGAAGGAAAAACTGTCACCCCGAAAGGCATGATTAGGCTGCCTGTGCAAACAGACTTGGACGTGGTGGAGGTGAACTTCATTGTGGTAGACGCGTACTCCCCTTACACAGCTATCGTGGCCCGACCATGGCTTCATGCACTAGGTGCTATGCCATCAACCTTGCACCAAAAAGTGAAGTATCCGTCAGGAGGTCAAGTCAAAGAAATAATAGGGAACCAAGCGATGGCCAGGCGATGCATGGTGTCCGCAATCTCGTGACGACCAAATAGTGAACCTTCCACCTCAGCCGAGAACGACTTATAGCAATTAATGACCCCGGTCCCAGCTTCGGGTGGTGGAGGACTAGCCATGGAGGTGAGCTGTGAGGATCTGGAGAAAGTACTCGTCGGATCAGACCCCGAGAGGTTTTTTTAGGTCGGCACAGAATTACCGCCCCAAGAGAAGTCAACACTAATTGAATTTCTCCAACAGAACGTGGACGTATTCGCCTGGGACCCTTACGAGGCCCCTGGGGTTGACTCAGATTTCATCTGCCATCACCTCAATGTTAACCCGGCTATAACGCCTAAGAAGCAGCCTCCTCGGCAACCGTCGAAAGAACATGCAGACGCTGTGAGAGAGGAGGTCGCAAAATTGAAGAAAGCAGGGGCTATCAAGGAGGCATTCTACCCCGAATGGTTAGCCAACACAGTTGTGGTAAAGAAGAAGAACGGGAAATGGCGGGTCTGCGTAGACTTCACGGACCTAAACAAGGCCTGCCCGAAGGATCCCTTCCCCATGCCACGGATAGACCAATTGGTAGATTCGACCGTCGGACACCCCCGAATGAGTTTTTTGGATGCCTTCCAAGGCTACCATCAAATACCCCTGGCCGCTGAGGACCAAGAAAAAATAGCTTTTGTCACCCTCGTTGGAAATTATCATTATAAGGTGATGCCTTTTGGCTTAAAGAATGCCGGGTCAACCTACCAAAGGATGATGATCAGGATGTTTGAACAGCAAATGGGAAAGAGCATTGAAGTGTATATAGATGACATGGTGGTAAAAAGCAAATTGGTGGCCGACCACGTCAGAGACCTCGGTGACATCTTTCGAATTCTGAGAAAGTACAAGTTGCGACTAAACGTATCCAAATGTTCATTTGGGGTTGGATCAGGGAAATTCTTAGGTTACATGGTGACGCATAGAGGTATAGAAGTTAACCTTGACCAAATAAGAGCTATTCAAAGACTACAACCTCCTCGGAATCCCAAAGAGGTCCAGAAGCTCATCGGCATGATAGCTGCTTTAAACCGTTTCATCTCCCACTCAGCGGACAGATGCAGGCCTTTCTTCCTCCTATTACACAAGTGGAAGGGCTTCGAGTGGACTGAGGAGTGTGCTTTAGCTTTCCAACAGCTCAAAGAATACCTTGCTTGACCACCAATTATGTCCAGTCCTGATGCCGACGAGGTGTTGTTCGCCTACATCGCAGTAGCCTCTCATGCAGTGAGTTTAGTACTGATCCGAGAAGACAATGGCATATAACGGCCCGTCTACTATGTAAGCAAATCGCTACACGAGGCAGAGATCCGCTACCTCCCCCTCGAAAAGGCCGTTTTGGCAATCGTACAAGCCACGCGAAAGCTCCCCCACTATTTCCAGGCACACACTGTGGTTGTACTAACTTAGCTTCTGCTAAAGTCCATTCTCCAGAGTGCCGACTACACGGGCAGAATTGCAAAATGGGGAACGATCCTGGGCGCCTTTGACATTAGGTACATGCCTCGCACTGCTGTGAAGGGTCAGGTCCTCGCAGATTTAGTAGCCGAATTTGCGGAGCCCATACTAGAAGGAGGGGGAGGGTCACTGAACCCAGACGGGAAACTGATAAGTGCAATCACTCAGCAAGAGCCCAGCTAGTGGAAAGCGCACGTCAACGGCGCAGCCAACCAAAGGGGCTTAGGTGTGGGGCTCGTTCTGGTCTACCCCGAAGGTATCGCCATCGAAAAATCGTTAAGGCTTGGTTTCTCGGCCACGAATAACAAGGCAGAGTATGAAGCACTATTGGAAGGAATGTTAATGATCCAGAAACTAGGTGGAAGATTCGCGAACATATTTTCGGACTCAAGACTCGTCGTCGAACAAGAAAATGGGGAGTTGGAGACGAAGGATGAAAGAATGCAGGAGTACCTAGCCCAGGTTAAACGCCTACAGACCCAATTTTGTCACTTCCATCTGGCGCATGTGTCAAGAAGCGGGAACACTCATGCTGATTCTCTTGCAACGCTAGCCACCTCCTCGGCTCAGCCGCTTCCCCGGGTTATTCTAGTAGAAGATCTCTACCGCCTAACGACGACAAAGGCCAACGAAATACGAGTCCACAACGTCAGGGTTGGGCCTAGTTGGATGGATCCTCTAGTGCTGTTCTTAAGGCACGACACCTTACCGGACGATAAGAATGAAGCCAACAAGATTAGAAGAAAGGCCTCTCGATTTTGGTTGTCCGATGACTCGAAACTGTACCAGCGCTCATTCTCAGGGCCATACTTGCTGTGTGTGCACCCAGAGGCCACTGAACTTATCCTGGAGGAATTGCACGAAGGAATTTGTGGAAGTCATACGGGGGGTAGGTCCCTATCCCATAGGGCCATAACGCAGGGTTACTGGTGGCTGAGCATGCAAAAAGAGGCGCAGGAATATGTGAAGAAGTGCGACCAGTGTCAAAGGTTCGCTCTGAATATACACCAGCCTGGAGGAAACCTTAACCCACTGTCCAGCCCTTGGCCATTCGCACAGTGGGGCCTAGGCATCCTGGGACCATTCCCCAAAGCAGCAGGGAACAAGAGATTTATCCTCGTCGGCACAGATTATTTCACGAAATGGGTTGAAGCTGAGGCGTTGGCAAATATTAGGGACGTTGATGCCAAGAAATTTATTTGGAAAAATATCGTCACTAGATTCGGGATACCTCACACACTGATCTCGGACAACGGCCTCCAGTTTGATAGTAAAGTTTTCAGAAGGTACTGCAATGAGCTGGGAATTACCAACAGATACTCCACATCAGCTTACCCGCAGGGTAATGGGCAGGCAGAGGCCGTCAACAAAACTATTGTGAATGGGCTGAAAAAGAGGTTGGATGACGCGAAAGGGAGGTGGGTTGAAGAGTTAGGCTATGTCTTGTGGACATACCGCACCACACCCTGCAGGTCCACTGGGGAAACCCCCTTTTCGATGACCTATGGGGCCGAGGCTGTCATTCCACTAGAGGTAAACTTCCCAACACAAAGGACCACTGCATTCTGCCCCAATGTCAACAACGGACTTCTGGGAAAAAGCTTGGACCTCATCGAGGAAAGGAGGGAAAGCGCAATGGTCCAGCTTGCCCACTATCAGTAAAAGCTCAAGCAATGTTATGATGCCAAGGTGAAACTAAGGCCCTTGGCGCCTGGGGATCTGGTACTGAGGAAAGTCCTGGGCACTGCGAGAAACCCTGCGTGGGGAAAACTCGGACCAAATTGGGAAGGCCCATATCGTATCACTTCCGTAGCCGGCATAGGAGCCTACTTTTTGGAGGATTTAGATGAACATGTAGTGCCACGCCCTTGGAATGTAAATAACCTGAAAATGTACTGTTATTAATGAAAGACATAATTCTTTGCGCCATCTTATTGTACAGCTACTTGAAATAAGTGTTAAATAGAACCCAAGTCCTGCCTGGCTCCTCGGACCACAGACTTGGGGGAAATTAACCTCGAAGCCAATTTCATTAAGTGTTAAATAGAACCCAAGTCCTGCCTGGCTCCTCGGACCACAGACTTGGGGGAAATTAATCTCGAAGCTAATTTCATTAGGTGTTAAATAGAACCCAAGTCCTGCCTGGCTCCTCGGACCATAGACTTGGGGGAAATTAACCTCGAAGTGGTTTTATCTAATCATTGATTATCATTTTTTACATATTCATTCATTCATGCTCAATTTTCAACAGTTAGTGGCAAAATAGACATTCATTCATGATGAAAGCAGAAAAGAGAGTAGAGCAACAGGATTTAAAGGAAAATGACATCTTTCATTGTAATCCAAAAGCGTTGTTTTACAAACATTAACAGAACAAAATATAAAGGGTAAAACAAAACATAAAAGGGGCAACTACAGATAAAATCCTACACTATTTTCCTAAGTCTAAACCCTGAGTAGGCTCGGGTTGATCAACTGCTGCCTAAGGTTCCGGAATAGCCTCCTTAGCTTGTGTGACAACTTCCCTGATTGAGAGACTGTCCTCGAGCGATTTATCCTTCTCAGCCGGCTGCGCTTCCTCAGTTTCTGGCATAGGGGAGTCCGAGGCCAAGGCCTTTGTTGAGAGAGGCTCCTCAGGGGCAACCGCGTCTAGAATCTCGCGAATATCTTCCGGAAAAAAGATATTCTCAACTTTCCGGAGATCGGAGTCCGCTGGAACCGCTGCTCGATCCAAAGCTACACCCCAAGACATGGTGATGTAGTCCCCGCATACGGCGGCCACCTCCTCGATCAGCTTAACCTTTGTATCCTTGACTCCGCGATCATATGAGGTTGCCACTGCTTTCTTGGCCGCATCCCTGGCCAAGCGGGCCTGCTCCTTGACCTTTGCAAGCTCGGCCTTGAGATCTGAAGCCGCTTGCTTCTCTGTCGCGAGTTTTTCCTCGAACTGGCGGAGCTGTTGGCGCAGATCCTCAGCCTGCTTAGTGGCGTTTTTAAGGCCGGCCTCCGCGCTCACGCGACCCTTTTTTGCCTCTTTTACTTCGTTGCTTAGGCGATCAGTCTCTTACCTAAGGTCGCCGGTAGTCTTCTCGACAGCAAAGCGGGACTGAGCCTCACTGTTAAGGTCCTTGCGAGCCTTCTTGGCCCATTCCTCAGCAACAAAGATTTGCTGAGTGACCTGCGCCTAAAAAGTAAAGGCCTAATTAAAAGAGAATGGTGAACAAATAGATACGTAATAAGAACACTAGATAGGAGAAATCTTCACTTACCATAGCCATGTCCCTCTTCAGCGACATGAAAAGGTCCGGTTGCCGAGTAGCCCGAAGACCCTCCATATCGCGAGGCAAAAGGAGGGGCTGCTATAGGGCTTCAGTCAGGAATGACGCCTGCCCTCGTTGGGACTCCTACAGAGTCGCATCCCAGGAAATTGGGGCGCCGTCCAACTCGAGTCGTGGCAACCATATCCGCTGTTCCCTCCGAATAGCCGCCTCGTCTCGGCTATCAACGGACCTGGTCCTCTTCTCCTTGGGCTCTTTAGTTTCTTTGCCCTTCTTTTGGTGTTTGGCCTTTTCACGGCCAACCTCGCCCTCCTCCAACTCCTCCACAAGCCTTTTTCGCCTTAAATTGGGCATAGGTTGTAGTGCTGCATCCGATGTGGGAGGAAGAGGAGGAGGAGGAGCCTTGGAGGTCGGTTGTTCCTTTGGGGCATCTTTGGAGGACTGTCCCTTGTTTCTGTTGGAAAGGAGGCCCCTGAGACCAGACCTTGGTTTCAGATCCATTCCTTCTTCCTCGATATCCTAACTGGTATCGACTTGTGCAATTACCAAACCAAGATTGGGAGCTACCGAGGCTCGGTCTAGATCTGAATCGGAATCTAAAAGCTCTACTGGCCTAGCCGATACCTCTTCCTCCTCGGCGAAGTGGAACTGGTCTATCTAATCCTCCAACGACAATTGCGAGGAACCAGCTTCTTCCACGGGGACAACTGCTGCGGGAAGAACGCGCCAAGTAGGTAGCTGGACGGGAGGTAAGTCTCTCGAAGCAAGAAATCCCGATACGGAGTCGTCAATGCATGCTAGCCTTGGACTACCGGCCCTGATGGCTTGACCAGCGTCTACTACGGATCGCGAGAGAGGCACGTAGTCCAAAATCAGAGGAGCGGACTGCAATTGCCCGTCCGCGCTCACGTAAATCTCAGACCTTAGAAGAAAGTTGAGCGCCGGAACGTTAACCAAGCTTAGCCGAGGAGACGTTCGCTCCTTGTCTGTGAAGCCCAAAGAAAGGGTTACGTTAGTCTGAGGAGGCAAATAAAACAAATTCAGAACTGAAAATGGAAAAGAAAGCTCAAAACTAAGGTCCCCTCTAGGGGATCTAATTCTACGATGTCCCACCTGGTTTTCCTGCCCTGACCGGACAGTGAATACCGTCGTGCCATGGTCCGGAGACGATCAAAAGGTCGTCCTTCAAGCCTTTGTTGGACTTGGGAAGGCAGGATATCAACCTCACCTCGTCGGACCTGGACTTTAGGTAATATGAGTCGTCGAGGCTATGGCATTCATATAGATGAACCACGTCGTGCCACGAAAGGCCAAGGTTCATCTGATCGTACAAGGCATCTATGCACCCCAGGATGCGGAACATGTTCGCGGCGCACTGGTGGGGGACCAGCCTATGACCACGCAAATAATTCCTAGTTATCCTCCCCATTGGGATCGTCATTCCTCCTTCCACGAAGGCTATCATTGGAATGGCGACCTGCCCAGTCGTTCTCTTGATAAAAATTTCCCCCAAATAGCAATACTCTAAACCCACTTCCGGTGGAATACGGTACTTCGCCCTGAAGCCTTCCATACCGGCCGAAGAGTGTACCATTTTCTCAAGCTTACCCATCCCCCTAATCCTAGGCAACGCGACAATGATTTACTTAAGGAATAACGCCGAAAAAGGCAACGGAAAAGAAATGTGCACTTACGGTTGAGGAACTTGTCGGAAATCTTCAAGGGGACAACTATGAAGGCTTGAACACTTTGAAAGGGAAGGTACTGGAGTGCTCTGAGTGCTTGTTCAAAAAATGGGGAGGAAATGCCTTTAAAAAATCTTATATATCCGGGAGAAGCTAGACAGACATACTCCCGCCTAGAGAAATGGAAATGATATCAACTGTTGATCTGGCGCCCAACCGTCGGATTGAAAAGATATAAAACCGCTAAAAGCAATAAGTAGCGCCTCATGGGTCATTAATCGCCTTCATCATTAATGAGGCACGTGAGAAGCATATCTCCGCACGGGTGAAGCAGGAATCCACAATAAATGATCCTATGAATGTCAAAATCCCGTCTTTCCTCCTCGAACAAGAGAGAAAGAGCCGGAATTTTGAGGGGCTATTGTAGGGGTAAAATTCCCAAAGTTAACAATGGGCCTTGGGCCCCGCACGGAGCCCAACCATGACCAAAAGGGAAAAGGGGAACCAAAAGACTTCTAGCCCAATCCTATTGAGCCTAGCTTATTTAAAAAGACGTCCGAGGAGGAATGTCTCCTCGGACACACAAATACGGGCCCAATGTGCGCCCCATTCATAGTGAAGAACCATCCCAAACAAACGTGGGTAGTAGGATGAGCCTCACACAGCAGGAAGAAAGAGGAAAATGTAAGACGTCCAGGGAGAAACCACAACTGCCGCATTAAATGCAAGGAAGCTACTTTTCCAACCGTATTAATGTGGAGAAGACAGGCGAACAGTGTTACATTGGCCAATGCAACTCACAGAAAGATAAGGTGGATGTCCGATGAGACAAACACTCAAGTGAAGGTCCAGATGGTTAACAAGTGTAAGGCTCTTTTCAATTTAAGGAGGCTATATAAGAGAAGGAAATCCCCATGAAGAAGGGATCGAAAAAAGTTTAGGAGAGAAAAGAAGAGAGAGAGAGAGAGAGAAGAATTCTGTAGTCTTTAATCATAACAAGAAGTGTATTCATACGTCTCCTCGGACCGAGTATCCTGTGGACAAAGGAGATATTCTCACGTTCAGACTGTTGCATGGCATACATTTAATTAACGTTCACTTCGTCCAGCCCTAGTTCTGTAACCCGCTCTCTACAAATTCATTGTCTAGGGTCTTTTGGGCCAGAACCACTTACTTGCTAGGCCTGGGCCCCAAAAACCGCCCCTACACTTTACATTTGCTCCAACTTCCAAGATAAAATTTACATTCATCTATCATGTCAGGAGAAGTGTTAAAAAACAAATTAGATCATAAAAAATTAAGAAAACTAAATTGATAATTGTAGGACAAGAACTTGCCATTCAAGAGTAAAATATTTGATTAATGTATTGTGAATACCTTCTGGTAAATCATTGATCCAATTTAAAATTCTTCTAATCGAAGTTCTTTTCAGATTCTCATCAGAAGGATAGTGCCTAGTGGGAGGCAAGGGTGCCGGTTGGGTTGGAAACATGGATATTTCCAGTGGGTACAAAACACAATCATTGGGAGGCTGCAATATTCGTTGTCTAGAGGAATATTTATACCCTCAAGAATGGGACTGAATTGAATCATTACATGCCTTCCAAACCAATTTAGGAAGCACAAAATCACAATTTCAGGACAGCAGATAAGGATGGTGAATTGACATTTACTATGTTGCCAATTTAAGAAGAATTCCCTTTCATTTTGTTTCCACATATACCATATGTGCATTGCCATTATCATCAAATTTTAATTTCATTCCAAGTCATGGTAATTTTTCCAGCATTCATAGACAATATACGTTTAGCTTGCCAAATACATGCACATTAAGATAGGGTAAAAGGAATTTATATCAATCCAAATTATTGTCCAAGTCCTACCTACCACGCAAAGTTTTTTTGCTTTCCTTTTGTTCCCAAATAAAGATTTAAATCTCAATATTCTTGATTGTCAAAAAAAAAAAAAAAAAAAAATCTCAATATTCTTTTAATTATATTTATTGACCAAGGAATCACACTTGGCCAATTGAATTTCGGCACACATTCTAATGCAACTTGATTCTCTTTATTTCATTCTTAAGATTTTTTTTTTTTTGAGTAATACTACAGTCACAAACTATTTTACAATATTTTTACAAATTGTTGATGTGGCCAGCTTCTTATTGGTTTTCATCTAGGTCTACCATTAACATAACTTTTTCATTTACTAATAACCACTCACTATATCAGTTGTTTGTAAAATTTTATGTAAAAAAATTTGTATTTCTAGCATTACTTTTTTTTTTTTTTTAATCTAATAGTCTAGAGAGTGTAATGACATTTAAAATTATAAATAACGTGACATTAAATACACATTTAAATTTATAATATTTAATATTAGCCTTTTTCTTATGTGCTAGGTGTTCAAATGCTTATTTATTTATTTATTATTATTACTAAAACTTTAAACATTTACAAGTTTATGGGATTTTTTAGTTAAAAAAAAATATAAAAATATTTGGAAGAAATAGTTCTATATCTTAAAACCTGAACCTTTAGGGCCCATTTGGATTGAAGGGAAAGGGAAGAGGAGTTGAGAGGAGTAAAGTAGAGTTGGTTAAAAATAGACTAATTTTGAGCCAATTCTACTCAACTCTACTCTACTTCTCCTCCCTCCCCCTCAATCCAAATGGAGTTTAAACTTAAAGAAGTGTTGAAATAGATAATTTTACTCATATAACTAGATTGAATTTTGCTCATTGTTTTACAAAATGCAGAAAATTATTAATTTTACTCATATAACTTTTTTTTTTTTTTTTGAGAAACAATTTACTCATATAACTAGATTGCGGGAATGAAACTTTGAAACTTGATAATAATAATTATTTTCACTACTCATTTGGGAATTTTCATTTTTAAAGAATTCAACTTAGAAGCAATTTATTAAACTATACTATGATTAATTAGAAGAAAAAATGGATTTATATATATAATTAACTCTTGTTTTATCTTATGAGCAAAGATAGGAGGCAGACCATCAATAAACTTTTCTTTCTAATAAGACTTGTAGTAATCTTTCCGAAGCATAACTCTGGAAATGAAAACATCTTGGAACCATCTATAACCAGACATAGTAGGACATCTCAAATTATTCAAATAATCAGAAATTCGAGACGAAATGTTAGATGGAGTACCAACAAAATGTTTAAGAACAGTATAGATTAAGGTATTGACACCATCAGGAATACCTCTATTGAGGGGAAAATTTTGATGTTCCCAAATAGAATATGGGATAGCCAAGTCAAAACTCAATGATGGACTCTTGAAATAAAGCTCAAAGGCTTTTGGTGTCGTGTAAGCCCGCCCAAGCAATAGATAGAGGCTGCACCCTGACAAGAAGACAACAACAAAGCATAATAAACACGTTACTGTTGTTAGTTTGTTATATTATTAGTCCTTTTATAGCATCATAGTTTAAATAAGTCCTCCAACGGTAAGGGTAAAATTACACTTAGTCTAGAAAAAACAGATTTAAACAGTCCAATGGTTAATGATTAAATAAGTTTAGGAATGTGTTAACTCTTGGGAGTCCTTGCATGTCTCGGTTAGGGGGGTTCATTGTACTTTCAGCCATCATTATATCAATGTGAGGAAAAGATCAATTATTACATATACATTATATCCTTCAACCGTAAAATAAAAGTAAAAATTAAAGGTTCCATGGGAAGAGATAGTTTCTAAAACATTATGGCCTTCATCATAATAATACTAAACAAGGATTAAAGGCTTCATTGTTACAAATAAAAGAGAAAAAATAGGATGAAATGAAGGGAGAGAGGGATTCCAGCTCAGTGTAGCAAGTATTAAACTAAGATTTTGGTGAAATTGTGTTCATAAGGCATGAATGAGACAATATGGGCTGTTTTGAGTGAGTGGCATGAGATTAACTCTGAGGTTAAGGCTTTTTGTGAGTAGTGGGCTGTAGGGGATGAGTAGTGAGCTTAAAGAGAGCTAAACCACCCATAAAATGGCAAATAAATCAGGAATTTCTGAGGGAGTCTGTCCCCCCTTGTGGGTTGAGATGCTTTTGCTTTTATAATGGAGTTTTAGATAAGCAATAATTAACAAGAAGCCAAAAAAACGTAGGCCTGATTCAGGGGAGTCAGACAGCTGCATTAATAACCTGGATTTGACTTAGAAATGGGAGATTTGCTTTTGGGGCTGCCTTGCTTCTTTGGGTAATGGTGGGGTTTTGGAGTGTTTAGGGTAATCTTGCATTAAATGCTAAGATTGCTGAGATTGTGTTCAGCCAATGAGATTAAGGCAAGTATCAAGAACGAATCCTAATACTACAACTGAGATTTGGACCATAGGAAGTAAGACTCAACACCCCAAGCCAGATGTCAAAGTTTAAGCCCACTTCAGAGGTTCTGCTGGAGATCCCTTTATGCCCTCCAAACCACATGTTCCCAACTTTTCCCCCTTTAGGATTCATGGGCTTGGCACATGAATCATGTCTTGAACGTTTTTAACATTTATAGCATTAATTTGTTGAAGTTTGGATAATTTGGTTTCAGCTCCCCTTCCGCTAGAGATGCAGTCTTGAGGAAGATGATGGAGTCCCTTCATCCTTTTGACTTTAGCTGATATAACAGTCCTTGGGTACTATACACGTTGGGTAGAGGGTGGCAGAAAACTGATGGGACAGCTCCCAGTTCATCCTTAAAGGCTTGGTCCTCTTATAGAGGGCTCAAGTTGTTTCTTTGCTTAGGGATGAACAAGGATTGGTTGCCCACTTTCAAGTCTCTTGCTAGGACCTTTTTACGCTAGAACTTTGTTTCATTTCAGCACCTTTAGTTGGGCCACGTGGCCCTTTCTTTGCTTGGGCTTTTATAAGATGATCGCTATGGATTTTGAGAGTAAATAATTAATAAATTCTATAAGCTTGTAATATTATAGTAATAGGTTTAAGAATCTAAAGCATTGGTCATTATTGAACTTCTAGGTGAAATAATTATGATATAGTATTTTGCCAAGTATTGATAACCTTGGGCTTCCGATAAATAATGCCAATGTAAGTTTGGTTTTTGATATTGCCAATGAGAATTGGGTTTTTGATGTTGCCAATGAAAATTGGGATTTGATGTTGCCAATGTGAATTGGGCTTTAGATAAATAAATCGCCATGGTTTCAAACCATGGGCTTTGATTATGAATTTGAATTCTATTGATAAAATTGTTTTGCAATGAATTTTGAGTCATGGGTTTTTCAGATATTGCCAAGCATAAGTATTCTTGGGCTTTAAATAGAATAAGATGTGTGTATTGGGTTCATAGGGCCGGTTTTGGGCTTACCTAAATAATGATAATAAAATTGGACAAAATATAAGTTTTGGGCCTTTTGTGATATTTTATATCATGACCCAATTTAGATAATGAGATATGAAATATTTGGGAAAACCCAATAACTTATTAGTGGTATAAATAGGTGGTACTCAAATAAAATTAGGTGTAAAAAAGTACCCTAACAACCTTGACCAATACTTTCATCAAAAATAGATAAACCTTCATCATTCTTTTTAACAGTTGTTTGAATAGAGTCTCTGGAATCTTCTGTGAGATATGAATCCCACCATCTATGAAGAGTGCCAGAAAAACTAGTAACAAGAAGGTCAACAATTTCAGGGTGGTCAAGATTATGGTTATTCATATAAGCAATTCCAACCATAGACATATGACCCATATTATTAATGATTTCCTGTTCAGGCAAACCATCAATATTCCATTTATAAATTTTATCAGCAGAATATATATATATATATATATATATATATATTTTTTTTTTTTGTGCCGAAGTTGCACTAGAAGAAGAAAGTTGAATATTTACTTGTACTTTGTAATTTGTAGAAAGCAAACAGTGACCAAATTGATGATATTATAAAAATTTTGGAAGCCACGTCAAATTTTTTAGAAATGCTACATTCACAATATTTTCACAACAAATCTTAGTTAGTAGGTTGTTATAGGTTTTAAATTTGAATCTACCACTGAAATTACTTTTTGCCCACTAATAACAGCAAGTAATAACCTATTATATATGATTTGTTGTGAAAATATATTGGACCTAGCATTTCTATAAAACTTTAAAGGGAACAACAAGTGAAGAAAGGTACTCATATCATTCAAGTCTTCGAATTAAGGACACTTTAATGACAAAAATTGAAAAAATAGTAGCAATTCTTATCTATATTTAATGTTGAATGGATAATAACCTGGGTAGATTCCAATTGAAAACTTAATATAACACATAGAGGGGCACTATTTGACCCAAAATGGGACTCCACTCACACATGAATACTCAATATTTTAAAAATAATTTACCACCGTGCACCCTTAGCGCGATGGTTATTTCACAAGTATAAGTGTTGTCACTCCACAAGTGCTTGTGGGGTGCAAGAGGGCAAAGGTCGGAGTTCAAGTCTCCAGGAAGGAGCTTCACACACATATACACTTAGATTAGATTATAGTAGAATTTCTATCTTGTATTATAAAAAATATATATATTTTAAAAATATTTTTTTTAATTGTAATTTATATAGGGCCCTTATTACACACACATATAAAATTATAGAATATTAGACTAAATACATTTATTTTCATATATTAATTATTCATAGATGGCACACTAGTTATTTATGTAAAATTACTTTTTATGATTATTTTTCTAATATTTATATAAGAAACGATTGCTTTGGAGTATGACAATTTTGCTCAAATTGAGTTTCTTTTGGTGACTATTGAAACAAAGTCCAGTAAAAGATAAAAATAAATTTAAAAACGCATAATCAATAACATAGAAAATAAGTTTGCACTTAAATGAGTGAAAATAATTAAATATGTGTCAATTTGCTCAAGTAACTAGTTCATATTTTTTATTATGCAGTACATTCCTAGAGAAGGAAAGTGAATTATCTTCTTTTAATCTTCCAAGTAATCAAACTTGATATTTATGTCAATCTATTGACTAATTTTTATGTATTAATGAGGGAAATACATTTATTTCCATCTATTTATCATCTAGGAAAATGATTCATGTCAATGTATTAACAACCATGTGTCAATGGGGCATATGAATTTATTTCCATATATTAATTATCTATATCTAGTGCACTAATGCTATGTCCACAACATTTTCACAACAAATTCAAAATGGCAGATTGTAATTGGCTGATGGGCAAAAAGTTATTTCAGTTATGAATTTAAATTAAAACTAATAACAACTTATCACCTACGATGTGTTGTGAAAGTATTGTGAAAATGTTATGGATGTAGCACTTCTCATTTGAGTAATGTGTGATAATTACCCATATTTCTTTTAGAACCTCATTCATATGTCAATAATTTGGATCTGGTAAATATATGATATTTATGTTTTTGAGAACTCCATTCATATGTTAAAAGTTTATGGGTATGCCTTTGTGTTAAAACCTTCATTCTTTCTACCTCATGTGTTCGTGTGTTTGGTTCCAAAAAAAAAAAAAAATGCATAGTTGTCCCACATTGCTTGAAAGAGTGTGAAAGTATAATATAAATTGCCCATTCCTCCCTTAAAAGTTACCATAAATTTTAAGTAGTGTTTATGGTGTACCTTTGTACTAATTTAAGCACACTCTTATCTTAAATTAGTGGAAATAATTAAATATTTGTATCCATTTCATGTTAAGAGTACTCTTATAACACATTTGAGAAAACATTTCCATAAACATTGGGGGTAAGGCTACATTTAGGGATGGCAAAATGTACCTAGCCCGACCTGACCCTAATGGGTCGGGTTTTACCCAACCCATTTAACATTAGGGTCGGGTCTACGTTTTCATTAAAAGCCCCAAAATGGGTTCGAGTCGGGTCCGGGTATTAGGCATACCGGGCCCGAACCCGACCCGTATATATAATATTAAAAAAAAAAACCCTAGGTATAAATACTCACTTTTCCAACCCTAAATCCCTCAAATCCATTCTCTCACCCTCTCATTCTCTCCCAAGCCGCCTCCCATTCTCTCCCTCGTCCTCACTCTCACTTGAGCAAGACCGCTGTTGCTCACTTTGTCGGCGCTGCTACTCCTTGCATATCTCACCTCGCCAGCGCCGCTCCATTCCTCCACCTCGTTGGTCTTTCCTCCCTGCCTCCTTCACCTTGCCGCAACCTGCAGACACCGTTGCTCCTCCCTCACCTCGCCAGGCCCTCCTCCACCTCACAAGGCTGCAACTCTCTCATCTCCCTCACCTCGTTGTGAACTCAAGCTTTTGCAATGAAAATCGTTCTTTTTATTCAAAGAATCAAATTTGTAATTTCTAGTTTTAGTGCTATTCTGGTTGAATAGGATCGGCTTGTTTGATTTGATTTTGTAGGGTCTTATTGTTCAAACCTAGGGTTTGTATGTTAATTCTTGTTTTTACTTTTGATGTGGGAAAATATTGTAATGAAAAAAAAAGGGTTTCCGATTTGTTGGTTGCTGAGAAAATAATGGGTTTTCTTGAGTGTTCCTTTTCCCCTCCTATTTGGTTGCTGAGAAAATCAATATCAGGCAAACATTTTTTTTTTTTATTGGGCCACAAAATGGGCCCTGAAGTACCACGGCCCAACGGGGCCCGTGGAGCCCATGGGGCCCGGCGGGGGCGGGTCCAGGCACCAGAAAAAAATCCGTTTAGTAAACGGGCCGAGTCTGGGTATGGAAAAACCCAGCCCGAACCCAACCCGTTGCCATTCCTAGCTACGTTTAACCACTTCTCCCAAATATCACTATAAGTGAGAGTTTTGTGTATTAGTACAACCTTTATACTGTTACTATTATCTTGCCCATCAAAGAATGGAATTAAAAAAAAAAAAATTTAAGAGAAATAGAAAAAAGAAAAAAGAAAGAAAAGAAAAAGAGAATATATACAATGTCGACAATAACATAATAAGGAATAGGACAAAGCCCGTGGTGTGAATGCTTTATCATAAGCTCATCTTTATCAGTACATAACCTCTTGAAACTAACCACTACCAGTGATTTTGTCTATAATTTAATTAGTAGCCATGTGCGTGCTCTTCCCTAATCATTATTCCAAATTTATATTGATACAAAAGAAGTTCGAACTTATCAAGCTCCTCATTAATCAACTATAAATTGAAATTGTTCTTTCCTTTACTATTTGTGGATCCTATACTTCCTGCAGCAAGGTGCATAACGCATTAACATAGTCTGCCTCACAGCCTGCATAACCAATCCACTTGATCTAACATTTATGAATGTTTTTCACAATAGTAATAACATGCCATTGTTGAACTTTCTACTCTCAGCCAGCAATAACATTCATGTAAAATTTAATTCCAGGAAGAAAAAATTGCTTTTACAGTGTTCAAATTAACATCACGGTGCACCCTTTTCCACCTAGACAATCTAGTGCAACAACAATCAGATTTAACAATTGTACAACATAAGAATTCTCTAGCATAAAAACATAAATATCATATTTACCAGATCACAAAGAGCTAGAAAGGTAGTAATATATCAACAATAGTTAGATTCTCAGCAGCAAATGGGGCACTTAACCAAGCCATTTTCATTACATTCAGGGCACCTAATGTACAATTCATCGTTCTCCCCATCTGCAACAATCTTCCTGCTGCCATTGCAATTGAGGCACACCACGAATCTCACATTGGCGCACCCGCTGCATGAGGAATTGGCCAGTTCTAGTGGTATACCTTTCAAAAGCCTCCTAAGCTTGCCTTGCTCATGCAACCCAACCACTTTATCAGCTCCTCCAATGTACCTTCCCTTTATGAAAAGCCTTGGAGGGATCACTCTTCCACCCAAGATGTTCCACAATTCTTCTCTATATTCCAAGTGCATTGAAACATCCCTCTCATAGAACGTTACTTTAAAACTTTCCAACAAGAATCGTATGCTGTTGCAGTCTTCAAATGTTTTTCTGATACCTCTCATGCTTGTTGTGTAGAAAATGACCAACTCGCTTCCTCCTGGTGGACAATTCTCTTCAAAATCTGACAGAGATGGGTACTCTTCATTGTCCTCTGTTGCTTCATGTTCCATGATGATGTCTGACAAGATTGGAACCTCTGGATTTTCCATTGCAGGAACTGTATCTTTGGACTTTATGGGGGATGTAATAGTATCATTGTTGCCAACACTGAAGTCATATTCCATTTCTTCATCTTTAGGATGTTTGTCACCTTCACATACGCCAGTACTGCCAAACAATAGCTCTGAGAGGTTGTTGCTTTTTTGATCTTGCTCTTTGTAAACAAGTGGAAGTGGAGTTTGGCAGTGTTGATTGGAAAACTTTTCCGAGGGGCTTAACTGATGAACTAGACCTTGTTTCAAGGTACTAAATGTTGGGATGGATTTCAATTTCCTAAAGAGTTTTCCTCTCATTCCTTTCATGCCTAATATTCTAATCTATAGTTCCCAGAGTACAATGCCTGTGATGGTTCCCAGTTTGAAGAAAGGTAAGGGCAAGTTTTGAGGTAAGAGAATGACTAGTGAGGAGATTAGAAGAGAGTAGGAAGATGAGATGTCTCTTTTGGTTTCCAGTGAAAGGAAAGTGGAAACTGAAAAGCCGTGTTGGGGTATACTTT
Source organism: Quercus robur (assembly GCF_932294415.1). NCBI lineage: Eukaryota > Viridiplantae > Streptophyta > Magnoliopsida > Fagales > Fagaceae > Quercus > Quercus robur. Next base: position 21,445,008 of record NC_065540.1, on the reverse strand, counting down.
ATAAAGTTTTGAATGATCAATGCATGGAGTGGGGTTTGGCCAGTCCATTTTCATTCTCCATTAGGATCCATGGCCCCATTATCAAACCATTTGGTGGTTTAATCATTGTATGAAGGGGTATGTTTGTCAACTCATCCATAAACGTATATCTAAAACGCACATGCATGATTACCATAATAGTGACCATGCCTTCTAGACCCTAAAACATGGCACAGTTTAATTGGTCTACTAATGCTTTTAACAAAGGGTACCCCAGGACCACAACTAATCCCTGGAGACAAGGTGTGGCAATGGTCATGACTCAAATAGCAAAGAGTGCAATAGCATCTTTCCCTTTCCTCTTATCAATTGGCAACCTATATAGTTGTGAATGAATTCTTTGTACCTGAGCCAATAAATAATCAAACAAAAAAGAACCTTTTTACAGGGTCTGACCCTAAAGTTTCACCCTTTTAGGCTTTTACCCGCAATCACATCCAATTATCACGCCAAAAAAGCAAGAACGATTCCAAAGTCTCACCACATTTAGCTCAACATACTTCAAACACTATCATGCCTGAAGGAGGCCAGTTAACTTACTCCCATATGATGAATGTCTGGAATATTTGATTGCATTGGCATTGCAGACACATGGATCCATACATACATTCTAAACAAAGGCCATTCTTAAACATCGATGCCTCTAGGGTCAATTCTATCCTATTTTATCTTATCTCCTACTTGCTGGGTCTCACCCAATTTTAGAATGAGTCCCACCTAAATCAACCACATCATATGGTGTGTCAAGAATCATCCTACACAATAAATGTGTTCAATCCCAAAAATGAAATAAAATAAAAATCCCAAAACAAGGGAAAACTATTCAATACTCTCTCCACTGACATGAATAATAAGTCTATGGATTTAATTAATGAAACTCAATATCATGTGCAAGAAATGAGCATCGCTCCTAAAATACTGAATAATTACTCCAATACAAGACCTCGAGAAATTATTCAGTAGACGTAGTGCATTACCTCTCTCACTATTATAGATGTGGACTAAACAATATGGGTATCATGTATGAGACCGACATTTATTTGAGAGATGTGTAATTCGTGGGATGCATTGAAAAATTTCACCATTGAACTCATAGAGATCGCATTCAAATTAGCTCAGCCATCAGATTTTGTCTCATCAATGTTCCCTAATGGGCCTTGATAATTCAATGACGGCTACTCTCATACCAAGAATCAAAATGACCAAACAGTGCATCTCTTCATGTGAGAAGTGTAGCATAATTTTTTTTAGGTAGTACTTTTTATTATGTGCTTTATCATACATTCCGTTTTGTAGTAGCTGTAGGATTAACTTCCCATAGTTTCTTATGTAGTAGGAATAGTCACAATTATACAACAGATAGTGCTGACAGTTTAAACGTACATGGAAGCAACCAATAGTGAAGAGTCATTTTTACATCCTATTCATACGCTGATTATGTAGACTTGAATGAAGAATCATTCTTGGAAGCACTTTAACTATCAGCCACAGATGATGCAAAGCCAATGTCAAAATCGAAGCCAATGCATGTCAATTGATTTTGGTCTGCATCATACATCTTCATTGTAAGAGAGTATGAACCCTGCATAGGTCAAACATCTTTAGAGACACAAAGCATCACAAATGATTTAAGATGAGCATCACACAAGCATCTATCACAACCAAATCTACTATTTCTTAACTTAGCATTCTATTGCCAGAAAGTAAAATAAGGCTGCAACTAAGTAATTGCAAAGTGAATCAAGTGTGACACAAAGGATTAGGCATTAGGCATTTATGTTTTGGATTTCAAAGATAAATGCCTAATGCCTAATCCTAATGTGAAAGTTTAAGGGCAAGTTGTTTGCATTAAAAGGATTTCATCTCTATCATTTAAGGGCAAGTTGCTTTACAGATACCATGGGGCAATTGGAGATATTAAATTATCAAGTAACACTAGCACTAGCTGTGCTTTATTAGATGAATTTACAAGGGTGAATCCCTCCTGAGGTAATAAACTAAGCAACTATCAGAATATGACTTAATTAAATACACCAAATGAGGCAGAGACCTAGGTCTCCGAATTGGTCCAGATGGAAACCAAAAACTAAACTTGGTGTCTTGTTCCAAGATTGTAAGTCAGAGGTAGTATAAAATAGATAAAAATTTAAGGGTTAAATAACTGAATAGAATAAAGACTTACTGGTGGAGTGAATCCAGGTAGCTCTTGTGAGTGAGCAACAATAAAATCACCAGCTGAAACAGGGCAAGATGTCTCCCCACAAAGGTCATGGGTCTCACTGTGAATGTGCCATCCAAAGTATGAAACATCAATCACCATTTTTCCTCCAGAGATATTTTTCCCTGTATTACATATAAGAGTCTCCATGTCAAAAGTAAAATCCCAATAACTATTCAAAGGGCATGGGTTTGTACAAGTTGGGCTTGTTTTGTGATACCGTCATTAGCCCTGTGAATTGTGATTTTTCAATTAAAAAATTAATAAAATGGGTGGATGAGGATGACAAGGAAAAGCGCTGTTAGCTTTCTCTCATAAACAGAAACTTAAAAAAATAAACACATGCAAGCACAACAGACAATCATGAATTGGGGAGGGGGGGTCACCCAAGAAGCCCAGATATTGCCAATTGCATATCCATCAAAAGATAATTGATCTTTAAACCTATAGAAATAAAACAAATATTAAACCCTTATTTATAACTTCTTTCCCTTACTTTCTTTTTGTCAGATGGCTGACCATTTCCCTATTAGAAACTTACAAAGAAGTACATATTTTAGCCATCATGCTATAATTGTATGGACCAGTTATCATATATATTATATGCAGGTCCAAATTTTTGTATGTAAACTTTACAAATTGATGAGTAAACTTTAAAACATGAGACGAAAAAATAATTAAAAAGTCATTTTTATAAAGTTGTTAAGGTGACACCATTGCATTCATAGGAATATCAGTTTGTAAGCCTTTTGTAGTAAAATTAGTAGCAACTTTAACATCTTCCATATAACTTCCGGAATACCAAAAACACTAATTTTCAGTCCCAAATGAATAAACAAAGTCATCAAGTATATGGTAAAAAATACGCACAAGTTATAATTAATCAAACAAGCACTCAGTATTGAAAGAGTCTAGAAGACAGGTCAAAGTTCAATCAGATTGATATATTGATATTACCTGTAGAAGCAGAGATGCTAAAGGTTGCGGTCTTGCCTCTTGCGATGGGATACGGGACTATCTCAACCCCGCTGACCTTCACATCATACTCAGCTTTCTTATCTACAACATCAAAATTTAATTTAATTAAATATTAAATCATATTCGGGGTCCATTTGGTTAGGCATTTTGAGAGATTAAAAAAGCGTTTTTAAACTCAAAACACAATTTTCCAACAGCTTATACAAACGTACTCTCAATAATTGTACACATACATAAACGAACATAATCGGTTATTAACAATTCAATTGAAAATTACAAAATCAAATTAAATATTATCTCATATTCAGTAATTGTACACCTACATAAACGAACATAATCGGTTATTAACAATTTTCAATCGAAAATTATAAACAACATAATTAGTAATATATATGTTTTTTCGTTTATGGAAATAACTGTACACCGTTTATCAATAAAAGTAACCAATAATCAAGAAAACTATTTGAGAATATAATCGAAACCCTAATATAGAAGCAAAGCACCGCGTTTCTGTTTCAGACAATAAAGTGTTCAAATAAATTAGATTTTCCAGCAGAGACTCAAAGAGAAAGGAAAAAAAATCTGAGAGAAAGAGAGAGAGACTGACCGCAGTACTTGACGTCGGTTGTTGCTAGGGAGAAAGATACGAGCATCGAAAGCGAGAGAAGGAAGAGAGCGAAGAGCTTGCACTGAACGGTCTCCATAGATTCTGCAATTCGTCGAAAAAACAAAAAGATAAAAAATATATATATCACAGAGATTAAAGTATCAAATTTTAAGGGATTCTAAGCCAAGAAGATTTCTTTGGGAATTTGGGGGAAGACTGGAAAAAGTGAGAGATAGAGAAAGAGAGAGAGAGAGAGATTGTGAAGTTTTAATATGGTAGATAGGAGGAGAAGAAGAAGACCTGAAATGAGAGACGGGTGGTTGGGTTTTGGGGAACGTTAGGTACGTTTGGTTGGACCCATCTGTTTGAAATTTTTTGTCATATTTTCTGTGTCACTGTCGTCCCGTTTCTTTTAGTAATCAATTATCTGTTCCCATTTTATCAACCCAAAAAAATAAATAAATTATCTTTTCCCACCTAAATTTAACCCGAGTTTTTTTTTTTTTTTTTTTTGGGAAAAATTATAAAAATTCTCACTATATATTGAGCTAATTTCATATATATATATATATATATATATATATATATAAATAATTAATTAATTTTTAATGGTCGAAATTTACTTAAAAGTCTATTTGAAATTCATTTATTTTGCTGAAATTGAAAATTTTTTGCTAAAAATACTGTAGATAAATGTAAAAATTAGTTAAAATAGTACAGTGAGACCCATGAATAGTAACAAAAGGTGCAATGAGACCCATGAATAGTGTCTGTTTGGCATGATTAATTTTGCCAATTTATTTTGCTATTTAGATTATTTTTGCTACTATTTATGGGTCCTACTGCACTTTTTAGAACTATTTATGGGTGTCATTGTACTATTTCAATTAACTTTTACCTTTATCTACAGTACTTTCAACAAAAAGTTTTCAGTTTCAACAAAATAAGCGGATCTCAAACAGACCTTTAGTGTGCATTTGGCTCCAAATTAAAAAGCCAGTTTATTTTACTATTCAGCTTATTTTTGTTACTATTCATGCGCCTCATTACACTTTTTGGTACTATTCATGAGTCCCACTATACTATTTCAGTTAACTTTTATTTTTATCTACAGTACTTTCAACAAAAAAATTTACAATTTCAGCAAAATAAATGGATCTTTAAAGTGATAGATCAGAGTACTAATAAAAGTTGACAATAAGCTAATATAAAAAACAGAATCAAACATGAAGTGCCAAAATACAAATTTAGAAACAAAAAAAAGAGCAAAACGGAAAATTAACCCCAAACTTTAAATGCCAAAATTTTATTTTAATCTATTTAAAAAATAAAAAGGATTGACTTGTATCCTGTTACCTGTACTTTAGAACACAAGACAGGACGTAGACACAAGTCACACAACACATTCAAAAATGACCATTTTTGTGTCATGTCCCTGCATTAGACAGAAGAGTGAATTGAGATTTAAGGGGATTTTCACCCAAATCGATTCAGTTGGTTTTGATGTTTAATACTTGATACCAACCAAACAAATGGGATCCCAAGAGCCAAACCAAGGGCGATTTGGTTCGGTCAGGCAGGCCTAGATGTGCGGTGTTCTTCTTTGCTTTATTTCCTATTCTTATTAATAAATAAATAAATAAATAAAATCAGCACCATTTTTGGTTGAGCAACAAAAAGAGGCCCAAGTCCCTCTGCTTAATTGCAAAGTAAAGGTCATATAAAAGAGAAATTACCAAACAAAAGTTATATATTTTGTAAATTTAAGTAGGTTGTAATCCCTTTGGAAGTGGAAGAATGATGTTTTAATCACATTTTGAAAGTGGAAGAGTGTCATTATTGTTAGGATCTAAAAATTTAGATTTAAACATTTAGAATCATGTGTATTGGGTTGGCAAACCGAGATCAAAACATATCTAGTCTGGGTTTTTAGGCAATACTTAAAAGTGGTTGTTTCAAGGTTCAAGTCCAACTGATTGCAGAAAAGAAAGTATGGTTCTGTCTTGCTCAATCGATTGAAAATTAGGCTTGACCGATCAAAAATCACAGGTCCATTTTTTTCTATAGAATTTTAAATAGGCCCAAGCCTGCAAAAACTTTTTAGTCTAAACTTCTCCACATATAAAAGGGAAACCTTAGCCATGTTTTGAAACTGCTGAAAAGACTTGTGTGTTACTCTTTGTGAGATCTGAGAGATTTTGTACTTTCTAACTACACAAGAATCTACTGGAGCAAGAACTAAAATCAAGCGTTTTGGTAGAACATAGTTGCTGCATCAAGATCATTATTGATGGTGATCTAAAACCTTTGAGTGAGATCTCAAAGTCACAAGCAAAGCGGCTTGTGTTAGTGTAAATCCAAGAAGAGAAAGAGTCCGTGAATTCGAAGTTTGCACATGGTCATGTCAGTAAGTTACTACTAGAGGTAGCAATAGATTTAGGGTTAAATCTAATTGTAAAAATTTCAATTCTCTTATAGTGGATTTAGTTTACCTTGAGGATAGCTAGATCAAATCTTCCCCAAATTTTTACCTTGAAACGGTTCGTTTCATCAGTTTTCCTAGGTCATCATATCGTGGTGTTATTTACTTTTCCGCATCTTTGCATGATATAATTTATTTGTATTTACCTAGATCTGAAAATTAATCTAAGTAATCACTTGGTTAATATATTAGGTTAAACAATTTGGTTTAAGGGGTCTAAACGAACAAACAATTATCTTTGTGTGACTTCAACAAATTTTAGCCTAAAATTAGGTTGATCAAATTTTGAGCAAATGTAGAGTGAAAGTTTCTATTTGACAATATCAAGTAAGAATATGTAAATTGGTGTTTTTGCAAAAATTACGTGCAAGAGTTGTATCACTCAATATTTAACCTTTTTGAAAATGTTGAAAGTAGAGGAGTGCAGCCAACCCACCAATTCGTCAAAACCGACCTGACCCAACCTACCAATTCGCCAAAACCAACCTGACCCAACCCAACTCCCCGGGTTGGGTTGGTTTTTAAAGGTTGGTGGGTTGGGTTGGGTTATGAAATTTTTTTTAATGGTGGGTCGGGTTAAGTTTGGGTCATAACAATCACAAACCCACCTAACCCAACCTAACCCACCTATATATTTAATATTTAAATTATATATTTAAAAATATATTATATAACTAATATTTTTTTAATTTCCCCCCCTATTCAACTCTTCCTATATAAAACGCAATTACCTCACAAACCCTAACAATCTTATTTCTCTCTCTACCACCTCCCACAGTCCCACTCCACTCCTATTTGTTATAATTGAGTTGGGATACTAGGTTTCTCAAAAAAAAAAAAGGTTGGAATACTAGTTTATGTATATTTTGTTTATCAATTCAGTTGGATATATTTTGTTTATAATTGAGTTGGAATACAAGTTTATGTATATGTTGTTTATCAACCCAAGTGGCAAGTGGGATATTTTTTTTTCTACTCAATTTAATAATAATAGTAATAAAAAAATTATAAAAATACTATCCAACCCATGGGTTCAACCCGATCCATGTAGGTTGGGTTGGACCCCTGTGATGGGTTGGATTTTTTTTAACCTACCATGGTGGGTTGGGTCGAAAAATCCCCTCAACCCAACCCATGCACACACCTAGGTTTTTTTTTTTTCAAATTAAGAAACAAGACTAAGCAGCATTATATTATTAAATGTTGGCTAAATCAGCCTAGAAAACAGGAAAAACTTGTGGTGGAATATCCTCCATCCAAATAACAAAATCAGAGATATGTAACATATCAAGCTAGACTAATGCACACCCATAGTTGAAAGATTGTTTCTAACTAGTTTCTAATATTTGTAACAGTTTTATTTGGGACTTCAATGGCTGGTATATATTGTTTAAACTCTTATTATTATTGTAAGATTGATTTCTTTAAGAAACATTAGAAATCTTGTGGGCTTTCCAAAGTCACTATATGTAGAACCTAATAGGTTTGGTTGTATCCTGGAGATGAATTGCTTGTATCCCATTGGCAAACTAATCAAGTGGGGGCAAATATCATTTTAATGGAAAAAATTTATCATGCCTCTAAGCCTTCCTAATGAAGATTGCATTCTTCCCTAACCCACTAACCCCAACGGCCTTAACATGATTTTTTGTTTAAAACGGAAGGAGGGGCATTACAAGTGATGAATCAAGAAGAAAATTATGGTTTTCTTAATTGGTGAACAAAGTAGAAGGAGATAATAGTTTCCAAGGAGATAATAGTTAAGAAATTCATGAAGATTTATCAAAGAAAATTTGGTAAAACAAGTTCTTGTTTGTGGGCAAGAATTGATGAAGAACCTTCTGTACTTGATGTAGAGAAAAGATGGTGCTGCTTAACATTTATGTTATTCTAAATTTTAGTTAAGAAGATAAACAATATACATTAAGAAGCATAATATTTTTTTTATAAAAACATAAAATATGTTTTGTAGTTCAATTGACACCTCGTAATGTTTCTAATGGAGACTTCATGATTCAATCCCCTTTCCTCAATTTTCAAATTATTAAAATAAAATAAAATAAAATAACCAATTAATAAGCTATTAGTCTTGTAGGGACTGGGTTCGAGCACTTCTTCTATTGGAGGAGCGGATTCAAGCCCAACTAGCCTAATACAATGAATTTATAGATAATGGGTTTAAGAACTAGGTTTTAGTGAGGATTACAACAACAAGACACGATTAGGAATGGATTGAACAGCAAGGACATGGATTAAAGTATGAAAGTCTGTCCTCAGGCATTTCGTCCGAGGGACTTAGTGTTTTTCTTTTTTCTTTAGTGCTAGGTTACAAAGGTTTGCAAGATAATGCAAATTGCTCCCATATTCTCCTTCTTTCTCTCCCTGTTGATTTCCGATCCCCCATTCTTGGAGGATCTCTCACATTATATATCTCCTTCCAGTCAATCTTGGCCCTCTATCTGTTGATTATACAGGTCATTACTCAAGTGCTCGTCCCATCAACCACTTTCCCAAACCCTCTGTAAGTTGCGGCAACCAAGACTGCACAGTTCAGGGGTCATTTCCTCATTAATGCGGCCAGAACGTTAGTTGGGTGCATTCAATGCGAAGGTGACAGTTTCTCCTTGAATTGCTCCTACTCTATACCCCCATGGGTGTCCTACTGTACTTGTCCTTTTCCTAGGGGCGCTCTAGGAGGCTGCCTTTTGATGGCATGCCGTTCTTTCTGATGAAGATCAAGGCACCGCTTTGAAGGATCTCGTTCAAGTACCAATTGGGCCGGTTACAAGAGCACGAGCAAAGAAGTTCAAGGATGTACTCAACGGACTCATCCAAGATTATGGGCTCAAGCAAATTCGTGGAGGCCCATTGAGCATGATCCACGTGGGCAACAAAAAATCGTCACTTCGATTCAAGTTCTAGAAGGATCCGGTCAAGGCTAAGAATTGGCATGAAATATTTTGGGTCTATGTAAAAAACGTTATTCTAGGTTTAGGTGATTTATTTCCTTGTTTTTAGGTGCATTTAATGTTTTTTAGGTCAAACTTTATTCCTAATATGGTTAGGTATCAATTAGGAGTTATTTTAGAATATATTTTCTTGTCTGTCAAGTTTTAAGGAGCCCTTAAATAGTCATCTAAGTCTGTAAACGTTTTTTCAGACATTATTAACAAAACTTGTGAGGTTTATTCTCTTTGGTTCTTTGAAGAACTACTCAAACTTATCGGGAATTCCCGTGGCGTTCATCTCGACTTATTAAACGGAGTTTCCACCACCATTTGTGGCGTCTTCCTTATACCGAGGTTCTTGTTTGTCATAAACAACGGGTCGAGGTCTCCCATTTGAATCTGTCCATAGAACGATCTTGGGTTCCCTTTCGTTGTTGGGTCTCGTTATTCTTGACGGGGTTCACATCATTTGGTATCAGAGCAAGGTTTCTAGTTCAGGTTTGCCTATCCTTTAACATATTTATCTCTTTTTAGCCGAATTTCCTTTACCCTATCTGTTCAATTTTTGTTTGTCTTGTTGATGTCTAAACTATTGGTCTGGTCTCACATCTCTTAGTTATTTCGAAATCTTATTTCATTATTCTCAAAAGCTAGTTACTGATCATTAAAAAAAAAAAAAAAAAAAAAAATTCACTATTCTGTGCTTCCAAAATTCCAAAACTGCCATATTCCTTCTAATTCTAATATGAAAATTTTCATATTCTTTACGTTCAAATATGAGATTCCTTGATTAGTTCTTGGTGAATTGTTGCTGGAAATTTTGAGTTGTTTGTTTAGTTTCAAAAGAACTGAAAGAGAATTATCGAGTGGAAAAAGGCAAGAGTAGTGAGAACATCAGAGGGTAAAAGCCATATTATTTTGAGTGAAACACAAGTGGAGAGTGATCCACATTCTTGAGTGTAAACACGTAAGGGAGTGATTTGTGAGGTTCCTTTTTTTTTTTTTTTTTTTTTTTTTTTTTTTTCTAACCTTTGTTTTGTAGCAATCATGTCTCACGATAGTGGTAAGAGCACTGCCGAAGATGATACAAAATTGGCTGATCCGAAAATGTTTTTGGAGGCCATGATGAGTGAGATGAGGCGTGTGATGAAGATGGAGATGGCACAGGTTCACGAATGGATAGATCAGATGGAGAATAGACGTGAGGAGCAACCACAAAACGGTCATAATTTGCGTAGAAGGGAAAGAGTTCCACCGAGAGAGGAGGATGAAGAGCGTTATGGGTCTGGTTTTGATGAAGAAGAAGATCGGGATTCCATTGTTAGCAATAGGAGACCTGGAGGAAGATTTAGAGAAGCTAGGAATCGCGAAGATAACAACTTGGGTGGTATTAAGATGAAGATTCCATCCTTTCAAGGTAGGTCTGATCCTAAGGCATATCTTGAGTGGGAGAAGAAGATGGAGTTTTTGTTTGATTGCCACAATTACTCCGAGACAAAGAAGGTAAAATTAGCCGTGATTGAATTTTTTGAATATGCTATTACTTGGTGGGATCAGCTTGTGATAAATAGGAGGCGGAATAGAGAACATCTAATACACACATGGGAGGAGATGAAAGTAGTGATGAGAAAGCGATTCGTTCCAAGTTACTACTATCAAGAGTTGTACAAAAAGCTACAAGGTCTTAGACAAGGGAGTCGAAGCGTAAAGGACTACTACAAGGAGATGGAGATTGCTATGATCCGCGCTAATGTAGAGGAGGATCGGGAGGCTACAATGGCTAGATTTTTGCTTGGCTTAAACCGGGAGATCCATGATAAAGTAGAGATGCAGTATTATGTGGAATTGGAAGGTATGGTACATATGGCTATCAAAGTGGAACAACAACTCAAGAGAGGGAATGGGACACATGCAAGCCATAACTCTAGTTCTACCTCTTGGAAATCGAGTCATGCTAAGCCGCTAGACAAGTCACAAACGCCCAAACTCGAGCCCAAGTCCGCGACCACCAGCCACGTTCCTCAAGGTAAAACCGAAGCCTCTACCTCTAGGAATCGTGATATTAAATGTTTTAGATGTCAAGGCAAGGGCCACATAGCAAGTCAATGTCCAAACAAGCAAGTCATGGTGTTGCAAGCCAATGGTGAAATTGTGACCAATGATGAAGATTCTGACACCGACGACATGCCGCCATTAGAGGATGTTTCCGAGGAGGAGTATTTAGCCCCTAGCGCATTGACATTGGTAGCGAGGAGAGCATTGAGCTTGCAAGTAAAAGGAGTTGATGAAATACAGTGGGAGAACATCTTTCACACTAGGTGCTACGTTAAAGACAAGGTATGTAGTGTAATTATTGATGGTGGTAGTTGTATTAATGTTGCAAGCACAATTATGGTGGAGAAATTGGGATTGCCCATGGTAAAGCACCCTAGACCGTACAAGTTGCAATGGCTAAATGATAGTGGTGAGATCAGGGTGAACAAGCAAGTGTTAGTTGCATTTCGAATCGGTAAATACGAAGATGAAGTGTTGTGTGATGTAGTACCGATGCAAGCGGGACACTTATTGCTAGGGCGTCCATGGCAGTTTGATAGGCAAGTGAAGCATGATGGCTTTACAAACAAGTATTCTTTTATACTTAATCAACGATCAATCACTCTTGTACCATTGACACCGCAGCAAGTATACAAGAATCAAGTAAGATTACAAAAGGAGAGTGATCAAAAGAAAGGGAGTGAACAAAAGAAAAGGAGTGAAAATCAGAGAGAGGCCGAGAAAAATGAGGGAGAAAAAGAAAATCAAAGTTCGGCCCTTAAGAGAAAATCAGAGAGAAAACAAAAGAATTTCTATGCAAAAGTGAGTGAGATCAAGCGAGCAATGTTTTCAAATAAGCCGATGATTGTACTTTTGTACAAAGAGGCACTTTTAAACACTAACGAACTTGACCTTGCTTTGCCTAGTTCTATTGTTTCTCTTTTGCAGGAGTACGAGGATGTCTTCCCCGAGGAAACACCACATGGGTTACCTCCAAGCCGAGGGATTGAACATCAAATTGATTTTGTTCCCGGTGCAACCATTCCAAACCGACCAGCTTATAGGAGCAATCCCGAGGAGACAAAGGAGCTTCAACGGCAGGTAAGTGAATTGTTGGATAAAGGGCACGTGAGGGAAAGCATGAGGCCATGTGCAGTTCCGGTCTTACTTGTACCTAAGAAAGATGGGACGTGGAGAATGTGCGTTGATTGTCGAGCCATCAACAACATAACGGTAAAGTATTGTCATCCTATCCCACGCTTAGATGATATGTTAGATGAGCTGCATGATTCTTGCATATTTTCTAAGATTGATTTAAAAAGTGGTGATCATCAAATTAGGATAAAAGAAGGAGATGAACGGAAAACCGCCTTTAAAACAAAATATGGTTTGTATGAATGGTTAGTTATGCCTTTTGGTTTGACTAATGCTCTGAGCACCTTTATGAGACTTATGAACCATGTTTTGCGTGCATTTATAGGCAGATTTGTTGTTGTCTATTTTGATGATATACTCATTTATAGCAAAAACATAGACGATCATGTAGTACATTTGAAATTCGTTTTAGATATGCTAAGGAAAGAAAGGTTATTTGCTAATTTAAAGAAGTGCACTTTTTTCACCGATAAGCTTGTATTTTTGGGATTTGTTGTTAGTGCACAAGGTATACAGGTTGATGAAGAGAAGGTACGTGCAATCCAAAATTGGCCGAGTCCCACAAGTGTAGGTAATGTTCGTAGTTTTCATGGACTTGCTAGTTTCTACCGGCGGTTCGTGAAGGACTTCAGTAGCTTAGCCGCACTGCTTACCGAAGTGATCAAGAAGAATGTTGGATTTCGGTGGGGAGAAGAACAAGAGAAGGCATTTCAATTAATCAAAGAGAAGCTGACTAACGCACCTTTGTTTTCTTTGCCCAACTTTTCTAAAACGTTTGAAATTGAATGTGATGCTTCAGGTATTAGTATAGGAGCCGTTCTTATGCAAGAAGGACAACCAATTGCTTACTTCAGCGAGAAACTCAGCGGGGCAGCCTTAAACTCAGCGGGGCAGCCTTAAACTACCCAACTTATGACAAGGAATTGTATGCATTGGTTCGGGCTTTAGAGACGTGGCAGCACTACCTATGGCCTAAAGAGTTCGTGATTCACACCGATCATGAGTCCTTGAAACACTTGAAGGGCCAACACAAGCTAAACAAAAGGCATGTGCGATGGGTGGAGTTCATAGAGACGTTTCCATATGTCATTCGGTACAAGTAAGGTAAGGAGAATGTAGTCGCCGATGCACTTTCTCGCAGGTATGCCTTACTCTCCACACTTGATGCAAAATTGCTTGGTTTTGAACACATTAAAGAATTATATACTGAAGACCACGAATTTTGTGAGGAATATCAAGCTTGTGAGAAAATCGCCTCTAGTAAGTTCTTTAAGCTTGATGGATTCTTATTTCGAGAAAATAATCTATGCGTGCCTAATTGTTCTATGAGGGAGTTATTAGTGCAGGAATCACATGGTGGGGGATTAATGGGACATTTTGGAGTTGCAAAGACTTTAGCTATTTTGCAGGAACACTTCTATTAGCCTCACATGAAACAAAATGTCGAACGGATTTGTGGTAGATGTGTCACATATTGGCAAGCTAAATCCAAAGTGTAGCCCAACGGTTTGTATGCTCCTTTACCAATTCCAAGTGAGCCTTGGATTGATATCTCAATGGATTTTGTGTTAGGATTGCCTAGGACTAAACGTGGAAGAGATTCAATTTTTGTGGTCGTGGATAGATTTTCTAAAATGGCACATTTTATTCCATGTCACAAAACGGATGACGCTTCGCATGTTGCTGATTTGTTCTTTAGAGAGATTATGAGATTACATGGCATGCCTAGGACAATTGTTTCGGATAGAGATGCTAAGTTCTTGAGCTATTTTTGGAAGACTTTGTGGTGTAAGCTAGGTACTAAGCTATTGTTTTCCACTACTTGTCATCCACAAACTGATGGTCAAACTGAAATAGTAAATAGGACTTTGTCTACTCTATTGAGGGCAATCATTAGAAAGAACATCAAAACATGGGAAGAATGTTTATCACATGTTGAGTTTGCATATAATAGAGCTGTTCATTCTGCTACCAAATTTTCGCCATTTGAAATTGTGTATGGGTTTAATCCTTTAACTCCATTGGATTTATCTCCTTTACTTTTAACGGAGCACGTTAATTTAGATGGCAAAAAGAAAGCTGACTTTGTGAAGCAGATTCATGAGAAAGCAAGACTCAACATTGAGCGAAGAACGGAGCAATATGCCACACAAGCCAACAAGGGACGTCACAAACTGGTTTTTGAACACAGAGATTGGGTTTGGCTGCATATGAGAAAAGAAAGATTCCTGGAGAAAAGATGTTCCAAATTGCTCCCAAGAGGAGATGGTCCCTTCCAAGTCCTCGAGCGTATCAATGACAATGCTTACAAGCTAGATTTACCTGGTAAGTACGATGTAAGTGCCACTTTTAATGTTATTAATTTGAGTCCTTTTGATGTAGGTAATGATTTGAGGACAAATCCTTTTCAAGAGGAGGGAAATGATGGAGATCAAGGCACCGCTTCGAAGGATCTCGTTCAAGTACCAATTGGGCCGGTTACAAGAGCACGAGCAAAAAAGTTCAAGGATGTACTCAACGGACTCATTCAAGAGTTATAGGCTCAAGCAAATTCGTGGAGGCCCATTGAGCATGATGCACGCAAGCAACAAAAAATTGTCACTTTGATTCAAGTTCTAGAAGGATCCGGTCAAAGCTAAGAATTGGCATGAAATATTTTGGGTCTATGTAAAAAACGTCATTCTAGGTTTAGGTGATTTATTTTCTTGTTTTTAGGTGCATTTAATACTTTTTAGGTCAAACTTTATTCCTAATATAGTTAGGTATCAATTAGGAGTTATTTTAGAATATATTTTCTTGTCTGTCAAGTTTTAAGGAGCCCTTAAATGGTCATCTAAGTTTGTAAACGTTTTTTCAGACATTATTGACAAAACTTGTGAGGTTTATTCTCTTTGGTTCTTTGAAGAATTACTCGAACTTATCGGGAATTCCCGTGACGTTCATCTCGACTTATCAAACGAAGTTTCTGCCACTGTTTGTGGCGTCTTCCTTATACCGAGGTTCTTGTTTGTCATAAACAACGGGTCGAGGTCTCCCATTTGAATCTGTCCATAGAACGATCTTGGGTTCCCTTTCGTTGTTGGGTCTCGTTATTCTTGACGGGGTTCACATCACTTTCCTTCTGGAATCTGGAATGCCGAGAACAGGATCGTCCTCGACAGCGTTTCTAGGCTATTTGGGTTTTCTTTGTTCGTCCTCGGCCATTTCTTCCTCCTTGGCGTGGGCCTTGGGTTTAGTATAAAGTGGGTCGGGGTTGTCAAATTCTTTGGCCCCACAAGTCTATATAATAATAATAATAATAATAATAATAATAGGTGAAGTTGAGAGAAACTCAAATTAGAATTCCAAATTAGAGTTCTAATCTTGCGCCACATGTCCTAAATTATTTATTCTTAAAGAGTTTTATTTCTTAATTTTAGAATAAAAAACCAAAGAGTCTAGAATAAATGAATCGTAAAAAAAAAAAAAAAAGTGATTCACACTTATTATAAAAAAAAAAAAAAAAAAAAGACAATTTATATTTTATACCTAATAATATCCTTACAAATTTTTTTAAAGAGTTAAAAAAAATATATAAAAATGACTATCAATAGTATTTAAATTATATATATAGGAATTATATTATGCATCTTATTATATATCTTTAATTATATTCATGCATATGCATGGGTTACAAGCTAGTTTTTTCATAAAGAAAAAGAAAAATTGTAAACGTTTTACAAAAGTTTCTCTAGAAATTTATTTGAGTACTTTTAATAAAGGGAAATTAAGAGAGAGAGAGAGAGAGAGAGAGAGAGAGAGAGAGAGAGAGAGAGAGAGAGAGAGAGAGAGAGAGAGAGAGAGAGAGGAAAATTGAAAAGGTCATAGAAGTATCACTTAGGTCCGATATATCCGTGCTTCTTTCTTAGGTTTCAACTGAATTTCGTGTTTGACCCTTGTTAAGGGAATGGCCTAAAGATTTGATGTATCGAAAATTTTCTTGTAAAAGAAGTATGATTAATGTGGAATGCTTCTGTTGAATTGTGAGCATATGACTGCAAGCTAGAAAAAAGTTACTATCCTGTGAATTATTTTAGATCTTGTGTTGATTATGTTTGACTATGGAGGCTTGATTAGGTGGGGGGCAGCTTTTTTCATTTCGTGACCAAGTGGATTGAAAGAGCTTGCGTTTATTTTGTAGGGGATTATTTCAATGCGTTCAACTAATGTTTAGAGAAAGCTTGAAAGAAATCAATGTTACTTCAAGTTAATTATGTCCAAGAACTTTTTTTGAACTCTAGCAAAGCTAAATAGACTTCTTCTGTTCTTCAAGTTGAAGAGGACTCTGTTATTAAAATCTGAAGTTGCCATCTTCTTATTAAGATAATGGATTGTCTCTTAAGTTTTTCAGGTTGTGAATATTGTAAATAGATTAGGGAAGATATTCCAGGATTTGTCATCAAATCAAAGAAAGTGTACAGAAATTACTCAAATGGGGGGAGGTGGAAATTGATGAAATTTTTTATATGAAGAGCTGGCCTCAAAAGAACATAGTTTGGCCGTTTAGGAACTTTTCCAAAATTTTGCTAGAAAGATATTCTTTGGGACATGTTGTGGGGTCTCAGAGCATCATAAAATCTTAGACTTGAAGCTATGAATTCGTTTTACATTCTTCTTTCTATAATATTGTGGTTACGTTTTAGTAATAATTAGATGTATGCATCTGAATGCAATTTCCCCTTGATTTTACATTTCTGGCTCTTGCCCAGACTGCTGGCCGATGCACCTGTTTATCTCTATGCATTGCAAATCTGTTTAGAATGCCAGTTTTATACTACTGCCATTCCTGCTCCAAGTAAAACACAAAAAAAAAAAAAAAATTTCATTTCCAGACCATACACATAAATTCCTGGACTTAGCTACACAAATTTCAAACTATATGATATAGAATTAGATCCAAGGCTACCCAAAAAAAAAAAAAAAAAAGAATATACCAAAAGAGTTGTCATGTAGCAATTTGTACATAGACCAAAATTGCAATTCTACAATATCCTCTCATTGTAGCCACCAAATATCAATCCCTTCTGCTTGCCAATGGAACTACCTCGGCCAGAGGTGTCGAGAGTGGCGTTGGCAATGGAGATGTTCTACAGACTGGGCAAGTGGGGTTCAGCCGCAACCACGGATCAACACACTTGAGATGGAAGAGGTGCCCACAATCAGGCAGCAGGCGAAGCATATCAGTACTCTTGTAATCTGCTAAACAAATCGAGCAGCATGTCGCGGTGGAGTCTGTCTTCTTGAGCTTGGCCTCCGAGTAAAGCAGCTTTGGATAACTCAGGATGGTGGCCTCATCGAGGCCTACATCGACGACATAATCATGAGTTTCAATCGGGAGTTGAGGAAGAGTCCTTTGAGTTGCTGGGGCCATTGTCTGCAGGTCAGTCCGGGTGCAGAAATAGGAAGCCAGGGTGATAGTTGTGATCAGCAGAAGGATTCCAATTGAAACTCCAATTCCATAGCCAAATCCTCCAATGTTGGTAAGTCCACCAGAATCTGCTGTGCTATTCATCTCCTTGAGGAAGAAACAAGCTGCAGGGATTGGAAAAGGAGATTATATGAGTATTGATTTGGTCAGCCATGACAATGGCTAGAAAAATTGTTATTTGGGTTGTTTAAAGTCAACGAATGCATGAGATAGAGAGAGGAAGATAGAGAGATTATTGGTTGAATTTTAATTAAAGGAAGTTTTATTTGGTTGCAAGTAAAGAGAGGCCAATGGGGCATTACATGTGACTCATCATGCTTATTTGGTTGCAACTTGCAAGTAAGATTATGGGTGTTTCAGCATTTGTCTGCAAGCGCTTGGAGGTCAACGGTTCTCATAACCTTTTTGTTTACGCCCGTTATTTGATTAGAGTAACGTCTTTATTTCGAATAAAGAATTTATATATCGTCTCTCCATCTCCAAGTTACAGTGCACATTCGATGCATTGCAAGGTTAGAGAGGCTTAATTCTATTTTATTAGAATGAGTTAAAGAGTTATGTAGTCCTAAACTTAAAATAGAATGAGTTAAGAGTTATGTACTCCTAAACTCCTAAATATATTTATATTAGAATGAGGTCAGCTTGTGTCATGTTCCAAGGAACTTTTTTTAATATATAGATATGATAGAATTGTTTCTCAAACAAAAGATATGATAGAATTAAATCTACGACGTCCGCAATATAATAATTGATCTTTATCATCAAACCAAGACTTAGAAGTCAGTTTCATATTGGAGGTCATTTCAGTCTAATTAGGAAAACAAAATATTTTGATACTGGTTAATACCGATGTACCATTTAGTTGTTACCGTTATATATATATATATATATATATATATATATATATATATATAAAATGTAAACATATATTTATTTATGTGTTTATAATCATTTAATTTAAAATCCACATATTTATATGCCCAAGTATTAGTCTAAGTACATTAGTCCAATATATTAGCTTAAATAAAATATTTTTATTAGTGGTGGCTTTAGGAATTTTTTTTAGAATGGTCATTAAGAAATTTAAATTATACAAAATTTAATAAATAGATAACTTGAATATATCGCAAATACATGAAATATTACAATTTCTTTGTACTAACAAAGAGAAGGGGAAAAAAAGACTAATAAGAGATAAAATCGAAATTAAAAATGTTGAGATGAGAATAATAAAGTGAGAGAAAGTTTGAATTAATTATAATAGAGAGAGAGAGAGAGAGAGAGAGAGAGAGTGTGTGTGTGTGTGTGTGCGCGCGCGCATGTGTGTGTGATAATATTTGCTATAACTGCAAGCCGACTAGGTAAGGAGAGCAAACTTGTTGCAATTGCAAAACCAAAGATAGCATAGC
Organism: Quercus robur; assembly: GCF_932294415.1. Lineage (NCBI taxonomy): Eukaryota > Viridiplantae > Streptophyta > Magnoliopsida > Fagales > Fagaceae > Quercus > Quercus robur. Next base: position 21,425,671 of record NC_065540.1, on the reverse strand, counting down.
TATTGGCACTGCCAAGAAGAACTCACGACCACAGTTTTTTTTTCATGGTACCATTTTTTTAAGGAAAAATGAAATTAGAAATTATTTTTATGTAACAAGTTGAACGAATTACAAATTTAAATGATAAGAGTTTTTTTTTCCCTCTTTTGAATAGGATTTTTGTTGAGTTATTTGTTCATTTCTTGTTGTTTGGTCTAGTCTTGTTTTTGTTTGGGTTATTTTAGTTGTTATTTGGACTAACTTTTATCATTGTTGTAGGGCCCTTGGGCCCATAAGTTCATTATTTATCCATATATTGGGCCTGTGGCCCAAGCCGAGAACGAGGATCTGCCTGAAGAGGAGAAGTCTTCGTCAGAGGAGATTGTGCTGATAAATAAAAGGTGGGGTTCGGTCATAATAGCTCCGGAGAGTGTGCCGAGGATGAAAGCTTCCTCAGCCGAACTTGGCCGAGGTCCTAGAAGATGGTTTGACAGCAAGGATGACAACCCCTGAAATTCGGACAAGCATTGTAGAGATATAAGATAAGGATGAGCCTCAAAATATCTTGGGAAAAAGCTCCTACCTCTACATTAAATGCACTCAGTTAATCCCCTGGCCACATTAATATAGAAGTGATACCTAAACAGTGTATTTCAGCCTTACAACTACTACATGAGAACTTATGGGAAGTGCTGATGGGACAAGTATCAGCCCTAACCATCTAGCATACAAGTGGAAGGTGGAGATGAAAAGGAGGAGGAGTATAAAAGAAGGAGGAAACAAGATGGGGGGATCAAAAAATTGAGAGAGGAGATACTGTAGCAATCCGAGGACGTTCTTTCTTCATTTTACAGTTGTCAATTTTTATCTTTTTGTCATCAAGCTTATCTAGCTCGTTGTTGACCAACTAAAGCCCAGTTTTCCAACCCATCCCTCTACAAATTCATTGTTTTGGGCTTCTTGGGCCTAAGTCCATCCACGTGTTAGGCTAGGAACTCAAATCGGGTCCTTACAATTGTTATTTTTGCCTTTTTTTTTTTTTTTTTTGGTTTTTAGGGTTAAGAATTATGTTTGGAGAGCTATAATTATTTTTGAAGTAATGTTACGTCCACAACATTGTTCATAACAAATTTTATGCGACAAATTGTTATTAGTGAGTAAAAAAGTGATATTAGTATTAAGCCCAAATTAGAATCGGTAACAACTTACCACATAGGATTTGTCATGAAATTCTTGTGAAAATATTGTGGATGCATTACTCTTATTTTTGTTAAACTCAAATTCTTGTGATTTTCAAGTTTGGGTATTCAAAATTTTTACTAGCTAGAGTGGGCAAAATAGGTTAGTTTATTATATAATTTTTATGCAAATAAATAAATATATATATACACACACATACATATTTTTGCAAGTCGGGGCTGTCTTGTGACCACCCAAAGTTAAACATGGAGTTGCCACTAATTTTTATTATTTTTTACTATATCATCAAAAACATCAATATTGCTAAAACATCAGAAAAACTCCAAGTACAATCTGGTATTTTATCTATGTTTTAGAGGAGTACCAGTATCGGTTTATGGCCAGTACAATATATTTCCTCGAGTACTAGTATTGGTTTAATGATCGATACGATATATTTTCTCGATATGGTTGGTATCAGTACTGTATTAATTTCCTTAACCAAGACACCAATTAGTTTTGATATAGACAAGATTTGAACCATAAATCCCTTGACCAAGACACCAATTGATTTTGATGTAGACAAGATTTGAACCATAGATCTTTTATTCAATGACAAAATACTTTACCAATTGACGACAATTGCTCTTACCGAAACACCAATTGTTTTCCAGTGTAGGTGGGTTTTGAATAGTGAATTTCTTATTTGAGGATAAGACTCTTTACCAATTGGTGATAATTGTTTTTTATTATCAGACAAGAGACTTAACTTTTTCAACGATAAGATAAGATACCAATTGATTCTTGATGTAAATGTGATTAGAACCCTAAACTTATTAAACGACAAGAGTCTTAGAACTTACCGTTCCCAAGGAACTTGATTTCCTTGAATACACCTAAATATAATGACGTTGCATCCCATCTTTACTCTCTTATGATTTTCCTTGAATATACCTAAATATAATTTGTATCTCTTCTTTATTCTCTTATATGCGGTCGACTTATTCTATATATGTTCGCAGCCAAGACCATGACGTATGAAGTTGTGATAGAGATAGTAGTTTCCATCTACCTAACTGCCACCATATGTGATTCTCAAAAAAAAAATAAATAAATAACTGTCACCATACGTACAATATTCAAAATTATTTCACCACGGTAGATTGTTGGTGCAATGGTCACTCCACAAGTATAAATATTTGTGGAGTGTGGATGGCAAAGATTAGGGTTCAAGTCTCTAGGAGAGAGCTTTCACACGTATATACATTTAGATTAGGTTAGAGTAGAATTTCTATTTTGTAAAAAAAAAAAAAAAAAAAAAAAAAAAAAAAAAAAACAAAAAAAATTATTTCTAATACTTATATATATTCTAAAGAAATCAGAACGTAGGAGGTTTGCCTAATGTGTTCTTTTTTATTTTATTTATAAAAATTATTTCTTGAGTTGATGTAGGCGGCCCACTTCTTATGACAGTATACAGTTGTCATCAAAGATACAACTTATCCTTGGAAAAAAAATATTTAAAAAATAAAGTAGGCCTTGGGGTGGTTAGTGAAAAAGACACAACTCATCCATTTTATTGGAAAACATAATAATTCAATTAGCTGTATGTATTATCTTTTTGTTTTTCTTATCTTCATTCAAATATGGGGCTGGAATAAGCCGGAGGGTGAAAGCCATTAACATGCTTCAATCCGAACATGGTAACGTATGTCCAAATTTAATATTACCAAAATGCTTCTATCCATTGGGTACATACGGCATTATTCCATCGATGCTAGGAACTAACACAAAAGTTTAAAGCTTCCGCTAGACTAACAAGACTTAGGCCGTTTTGTTAGGATTCTCATTTATATTAACACCACATTGGTGGGTTTGGAAAATCATATTTTAAAGTTGAGGTGTGCTTCCAACTCACCAACTCAATGAAACTGACCCAATCCACCTTTGTTGGTATTTGTGAGCTAGAATTTTATTTTGAGTCTCGAGTTAGGTTGGATTTAAGTTTTCTAAAAAAAGGTTGGATTTAAGTTTATAGTTTTAACTTGTTTAACCCAATCCATTTATCCCAAAATAAGAATTTTATTTTGGCTTGGTTTTGGCTTTTAGGGATGGCAAAAGGGACGTCAGGTATGTGGTCAAAAGGGTTTTCACGGGCAATTGGTGTCACAACAAGCCTTCAAGCCAAGCTGAGGGCTCTCAAAAATGGGTTAAGTATGACTTTAGACATGGGTATAAGTCGTTTTGAAATTGAACTTGACTCATTGACAATTATTGAACTTATTGAATCAAGCAAGATCAATAACGATTTTTTTTTAGACCTATTGTGGATTAGTGTAGGTGCTTAATGGGGAGGCTTGAGCGTTACAATCTACATCACATCTACTAAGTGGCTAATGGATGTGCAGATATCGTCTTTAGACTTCAATCAAAATATACTTAGAAACTCTTTAGATTTCTTATATTAATTGTGAACAAATGTTTGAAAACTATTTACACTTTTAAAAGTTTCTGGGAAAAATACATTGTTGGTCTATAAACTCTGGCCTATGAGTGCTTTTAGTTCATGAAGTTAATAGTGATCGTTTTTAGTCCCTAACGAACTTAAAGTAGTCGTTTTTAGTCATTCTGTCGACATCGGTTAAATCTCTTTAAAAGAAGATGGTGCAGGCAGACTAAAAATTGATAAGATAGGTACTAAAAGATATTACTTTGATTTTATAAATGATTAAAAGCTATCACTTTAAATTTTAAAGAATAAAATTGCTTATGGCTTAAAGATTACTAGTCTCATCACATGTGCTTCACGCGTGTGATGGGACTTTTTATTTTATTTTTTTATAGTGTCATAATTTTTCATTCATTCCAATTTGAGGTTTACACGTTTTCTCATCTATACTACTATTATTTAAGGAACTTTCCCTATTTGAGATCCTCAATTGAGATGCCTAAAATACCCTCAAATTCATCCGTTTCTAAGGCTTAAATCATAGGATTAGACATGTAAAATTTGTAATTTAAAAATTCCTAATTTTTAGTTAAATAAAAAAAATAGTTTTTTCTTCCACTTCCACATTTCTCTCTCAAGTTAGTTGTCAAGTACTAATACAACTTCTTCTTTTTGAAAATAAAATAAAAATACTTTTTTTTCCACAAACATACCATTTTTTTTTCACTAAACTGTTTTTTTTTTTTCCACCTCCACATTTCTCTCTCATATTAGTAGTCAAGTAATAATAAAAATTTTTAAAATTAAAAAAAAAAAAAAAAAAAAAAAAAAAAAAAACTACCATAAGTAAAACATGTGTGCTCAGAGGTTTTTTTTATTTTTTTAGGTAAAATTTAATAATTTGCATCAATTATAATTTTAATATTTGGTACAAATGCATAACACTCATCACACCCCCTAAGTTTTTTTTTTTTTTTTTTTTTTTTTTTTTTTTTTTGTAATTAGAAAATATAGTAATCCCAAATTAAAATTGATGCAAATTATTAAATTTTACCCCAAAAAAAAAATTGTAACTTCTTAACGTGGGTTTCTAAAATAAAATAAAATAAACTTTTTAACGTGGGTTAAAAAAAAAATTCAGCCAATTAAAAAAATAAAGAAAGAGAAAAGTTTAAACGTGAAGTTTGTTTCCGAATAAGTGGGTTAGTGGGAGAGTGATCCTATTTTGCAGGTAATGTTTTAGTGGGAGTTAAAGATATATTTTTACTTTGTTATCCTTTAATTCTGTCTCTACATAAATCTAGGAAAATATGGGTGTAGGGACACAAAATCTTTAGCGGCCCAACAACGATGTTGGGCTCGCACACGGAAAGTCCCTCACAATAATATTTGTAGAGAGTGGGCTTGAAAGGCCAGCGTTGGATCACGGGGCGACATTTCGGGACGGACTATAGGTGAACCAATATGAGAACGAGCTTTGGGCTGGACATTCAGGCCCTTCAATCTTGTGTCCAGGAGGATTTGGCTCCTCGGATCATGTCCGAGGAGCGATGGTGCTGTCCCCGGTTACCCGTCGGTGGGTTTTTATGTGGTGTCCGGCGTATATTATCCAGACATTCTCTTTCATCAAGTCTTTCTCCCGAAGCTAGATGGGAGAGCCCCCTTTTTTGGTTACATAACATTCTCTTTTATACTAGCCTACGTTCGTTGTCCTTCGTCCACGTGTAGGGTCGATCTTTCCAGGACAGACATCTGTCCCATCAGTCTAATCCCAAAATTGCTGGAGATGATCTATAAAGCCTAAGATCCCGGCTCTGTTAGGGGCAGTGTCATGTCAGGGAAGGGTATTAAAGACAACTTTCCCAGGATATTTTCTAATCTTTCTAACTTACTCGTGTTCCATTCCTGTCCCTGAGGTTTTGGACCTGCCGAGGACGAAACCGTCCTCGGCTGTGTCTTCGGGCCACTTTTTTATGTTTCCTAGTTTCAAGCTTGGGCCCTGGCTTCCTTCAGTTTAGGACCGGTGGGCTTCCAATAAGCGCGTGGGCCGGACCCATAAACTATTGGACCCCACATTAGCCCCTCAAAATCCTGCTGTCCAACGTCATGGTAGGACAGGTGGATTTTGATGATGTCAAGCCCTTATTGCCGTTCATTTTCTTCGGATCTTGATCAACACTGGCGACCCTTCCCCTCCCCAAGGAACGTACCGGTCTACGAGCCGTTTTTTCCTGGATTTGCGTACGTTACCATTATGCCGCGTGGTTATCTGCAACGTGTCTTTAATATCTTCCCATTTACGAGACCTCCCAGATGTAACGGTTACTGATGGTGTGGGAGAACGAAACGGCGCGTTATACTCTGGATTTCCCTGGGGATCTGAATGTGTCACATACCCTCTTCTTCATCCCCTATATAAAGAGAGAAGACAGAGGGTGACCTTTTCATATCCAAATCCCTCACGTTCTTCCCAGAATCCACTTCCTCCATCCGGTTACTCCCTATTCAATAATACTTATCTCATAGTAATCCCCCATGAACAAATCCTTCCTTTCCCAGAAACGCCATGTCCCAACAAAACTCGAGATGGCTCGGTCGGGGCAAGGATGGCGGAGGCTTAAGATTTGCCTCCCCATTCTTTTAGCCAAAATCCGAAGCAGGGACTCGTCACACCCCGTTTCTGGTGTGACTGAGTCGAAAACCTCCCTTGTCATCTCCATCTGCTCTCTCATGAGCATACCTAATAAGGCTCCCCTTCTCCCTCTTTTGCTCCTTTTACTTTCTTTTCATTGCTTCCCTCTTCTTCTCCTCCTTCCCGCTCATGTCCTCCATCTTCTTTTTCCCTTGCATTCTTCAGTGACAAGAGCTTGCTGAAGTGCTTCCATGTCTTCCAATTCTTCTTCCTTCTCCTTCATTATTTTTGTATAAGGTTCTTCCCCTGATATGAGCAGTACTGAGGCATAGATTTCAGAAAGACTTTGAAGGCGAATTCAGAAGACACCTGATGGTTTACTTACTTGTGTTACGGATGTTGTTACTGTTTTAGCAGTTCATTTTTTGTATAGGCTTGTTTAAGCCCTTCCTTGTACGTTGTAACAATTTTTCATATTAATAAAAGTTATTGTTACTCTATTTCGTATGTCTTGTTTATATATTTTAACAAATGTGAAAGCGCTGCTCGGCATAATAGTATAGCATTTCAATCAATAATAACTAAGGCCAAAGTAATCGTTGATAAAAAGATGCCACGATGACTTTAACAAAATTATTATTCAACATAACAATCCGACCAGTGAGGAATGAGACTTATCTTAAAATTAGCCGTGATGGGTATTAAATGCTTCGATAAGATGTAAGAAGTAGCTATCCGAGGACGTGTTACCCACCGGATGAATGGCCTCTTTAGGTTGACGATCATTAGGTTGTTCTGCCATCTCCATGATACGCGAGACTTAACCCTTTCCAGTATTTAAGCCGAGAAATTTCTTCATTCGGGCAGTTGATTTCCCAAGAAGCCTGAGTCCGAGGATCATGCCAGCCTTAGGTTCTGTCCAAGACAAATGTCTGCATCAGTACTTGGTTTTCCCTTTTAGCTTGAGTCCGAGGATCATGCAAGCCTTAGGTTCTGTCCAAGACCGATGTCTGCATCAGTACTTGGTTTTCCCTTTTAGCTTGAGTCCGAGGACCATGCAAGCCTTAGGTTCTGTCCAAGGCCAATGTCTGCATCAGTACTTGGTTTTCCCTTTTAGCTTGAGTCCGAGGACCATGCAAGCCTTAGGTTCTGTCCAAGACCAATGTCTGCATCAGTACTTGGTTTTCCCTTTTAGCTTGAGTCCGAGGACCATGCAAGCCTTAGGTTCTGTCCAAGACAAATGTCTGCATCAGTACTTGGTTTTCCCTTTTAGCTTGAGTCCGAGGATCATGCAAGCCTTAGGTTCTGTCCAAGACCAATGTCTGCATCAGTACTTGGTTTTCCCTTTTAGCTTGAGTCCGAGGACCATGCAAGCCTTAGGTTCTGTCCAAGGCCAATGTCTGCATCAGTACTTGGTTTTCCCTTTTAGCTTGAGTCCGAGGACCATGCAAGCCTTAGGTTCTGTCCAAGGCCAATGTCTGCATCAGTACTTGGTTTTTCCTTCTATTGAACATTTCCCGAGGTGCCCAACAGGGTGTCCCTGGGCCTCCACGCAAAGCGGGCCTGGGCCGCGAATTCAATGGATCTGCGGATTAAGAGATATTTCTGCAACCTCTGGCCATGCAGTACTTCTCTGACGCCCCAAGGATCGAGGCGCGCCTTTACGAGGCCCCTTGAGTCTCTTAGCTGCAGTTGACGTTGGAAGTTGAGCCAAGACCACTTTGTCTGTAGTGCTCCTTGGGACGCCGCGTGAGTTGACTGCCATTATCTTGTCTTTTCAAATAAATAGGAGGGAGAGAGGGTTGCTTTATATATACACCCATCCTTTTATTCTTCTCTTACATCACGCTTCCCATATCCGGAGTCCTCCTTTCTTGGCATAACATGTTGAAAGCGAGGGTTGGGAAGAAAGAACTTTCTCCGCCGCAGAAGCGCCGTGTCTTCATGAGGTTTATAACAGTAAGGTATGGGCACAGGAAGCACAAATTCAGGAGAGTACTTCATCTCCACCGAGGGGGAACGGCGTCTCTCCCTCTTTTAGTCAAAATCCGAAGCAGGCTCTGTTCATGCCAGCACTTTGGTATGTCAGAAGAAAGATTCTCCGCCATCAGCGCCTCTGCTTAGCAGCAGGCGAATATTTAGAGAAAGCCCCTCAGTTTCCCACTCCCTGCACCTTTTCTTCAACGGTACCAGGCTCAAGTTGGGTTTCTTTGGCTGCCTGAGTTATGGGCATGTAGGAGCACGGGGGAAGAATAAGGTCTCGGAGCTGTAGCCAACCTTTCCTCCGACATACCTCCTCGGCTTTCTCCAGCTTTCTTGTATTTTTCTTTTTCTTGCTTATGTAGTAAGCTTTGACGTAGGCTGATTCTAGCTTTTCATTGTACACTGTACTATTTCTTCGTTGTAATAAAAACGGAAATTTCTTTACTTGTTTTGAGCACTGTTTCTTTGACGACAATGTTTCTTGAATGGGTGTGCCCTATGTGTGCGTTTCTTCAAGAATATTTAGAGCAGAATGGCTTGAAGCATAATTCAACTAACTCCAATTTACCAACACTACCAGGCATTATATCGATAATTCATAATAAATCAAACTTAAGAAAACTAACCGAGATATCAGTTGGATATTCTGTGATAAGCGCGTGAATATCGTTCAAGGCTGATGATTTCTAAGCAATCCATCTGAGCAATCGACTGGGATATAGGGGACTCCGATGATGCTTTTTTGTATTTGGTTTCCCCATAGGCTTGGGTCCGAAGACCGCGCAAGGCCTCGGTTCTGTCCATTACTTGTAAGATCTCTTTTTTGTACTTGGTTTCCCCATAGGCTTGGGTCCGAGGACCATGCAAGGCCTTGGTTCTGTCCATTACTTGTAAGATCTCTTTTTTGTACTTGGTTTCCCCATAGGCTTGGGTCCGAGGACCATGCAAGGCCTTGGTTCTGTCCATTACTTGTAAGATCTCTTTTTTGTACTTGGTTTCCCCATAGGCTTGGGTCCGAGGACCATGCAAGGCCTTGGTTCTGTCCATTACTTGTAAGATCTCTTTTTTGTACTTGGTTTCCCCATAGGCTTGGGTCCGAGGACCATGCAAGGTCTTGGTTCTGTCCATTACTTGTAAGATCTCTTTTTTGTACTTGGTTTCCCCATAGGCTTGGGTCCGAGGACCATGCAAGGCCTTGGTTCTGTCCATTACTTGTAAGAGTTTTTTTTTTTACTTGGTTTCTCCATAGGCTTGGGTCCGAGGACCATGCAAGGCCTTGGTTCTGTCCATTACTTGTAAGATGTCTTCTAAGTAGTCTTTTCTCTATACTGATTTATTTTTCGAAGGTCAGCCCCTAGGTCAGGGAGGGAGGAGTTGGCTCGAGGCCACAAGCCCCTAGAACTGTCCGCTCCGTTGGCAGTGTAAGGCGTAGCCCCTAGACGAAGCTTACGGCGGAGCAACAACTGCACGTCGCCGGAGATGAGAAAAACTCGTGAAACTCTGTTTGCGAGAGGGCTGACTCATGTGCCACTCGTGCCAACGCGCAAGCCTTCCCCACAGACGGCGCCAATTGTAGGGACACAAAATCTTTAGCGGCCCAACAACGATGTTGGGCTCGCACACGGAAAGTCCCTCACAATAATATTTGTAGAGAGTGGGCTTGAAAGGCCAACGTTGGATCACAGGGCGACATTTCGGGCCGGACTATAGGTGAACCAATATGAGAACGAGCTTTGGGCTGGACATTCAGGCCCTTCAATCTTGTGTCCAGGAGGATTTGGCTCCTCGGATCATGTCCGAGGAGCGATGGTGCTGTCCCCGGTTACCCGTCGGTGGGTTTTTATGTGGTGTCCGGCGTATATTATCCAGACATTCTCTTTCATCAAGTCTTTCTCCCGAAGCTAGATGGGAGAGCCCTCTTTTTTGGTCACATAACATTCTCTTTTATACTAGCCTACGTTCGTTGTCCTTCGTCCACGTGTAGGGTCGATCTTTCCAGGACAGATATCTGTCCCATCAGTCTAATCCCAAAATTGCTGGAGATGATCTATAAAGCCTAAGATCCCGGCTCTGTTAGAGGCAGTGTCATGTCAGGGAAGGGTATTAAAGACAACTTTCCCAGGATATTTTCTAATCTTTCTAACTTACTCGTGTTCCATTCCTGTCCCTGAGGTTTTGGACCTGCCGAGGACGAAACCGTCCTCGGCTGTGTCTTCGGGCCACTTTTTTATGTTTCCTAGTTTCAAGCTTGGGCCCTGGCTTCCTTCAGTTTAGGACCGGTGAGCTTCCCATAAGCGCGTGGGCCAGACCCATAAACTATTGGACCCCACACTAGTAAAACTAAAAATCACTTTTTTTTTTTTTTTTTTTTTTGAGAAACCAACTAAAAATCACTTTAAATTTGAATATTATGGTATTATTCTTTAAAAACAAATCTGGTTTTTTATTTTATTAGAACTTATTCTTAATATTAGATCACAGTCTCACACCAACCTGTAACGTGTAGTCGCCTCCAAGGTTCCAAACTCCAATTTCCAAAAAAGTCAAAAAGCACTCGATTCGCGATCGGCCATGGCGGTTCGCCGAGCGCAAACGACGTCGTTTGCGACCATCACTCTGATCCTGATGGTTCTGGTCTCCATCGACGCTGCGAGCGACAACAACGGCCAGTACTCGCCGTGCGGTGACACGACGGTGGCTCGCTCCGACGGGTTCTCCTTGGGGCTCGCTTTCGCTGGGAAAACCTCTTTCTACTTCAACACAACACAACAGCTCTCTCCCTGCGATAGCAGACTCCGCCTCTCCTCTTCCAGCTCTCTGTTTGCTCTCTTCAGACCCAAGGTCGACGAGATCTCACTCCTCACCGTTAACTCTACCACCTCTCTGGTTAGCTCTCTCTCTCTCTCTCTCTCTCTCTCTCTACGGTTTGCCTTCAGTTTAGGGTTTAAATTGTGCATTTGGAATGGAAGATTACAATTTGTATTATTCCTTACTTTTGATTTTGTGGAACAAACGCTGCCATATTAGAGTGAGGATTTGGTTTAAGTTGAACTAGGGTTTGGTGTTGTTATTGATGGTATTTTCTCATTGATCTTGCGTATGCACATAGTTTGCGATTTTTCGCATCAAGCTGAAGAAAATCTGTTTCAATAAGTTTTCTTCATCTGGGCATGAGCATAAACTGCCTAATCCGTCAGGAGGAGTGAATGCTACCGGATTACCCGGCAGCTAGTTCTGGCGAGTGGCGGGTGGCCGGTGGAGTCAGTTGCCCGTAGGTTTTACTGGTTAGAGGCGAGTCCAAAGGGCTCTTCTTTAGTAAGGTTCCCTACGTTTAAGAAAAAAAAGAGTTTTCCTATTCTAGAAAGATTGCTGAGTAAATTTTTGTTGACTTTAGGTGAAATTATTCTCAGTAGCTTGCTTAGACTTTATCCCTTGTACAACCCACTTAACTTGTGGAGAAAATTGCACTAATGAGCTCTAGCTCAAACGGGCTTGTGTAGAGAATTGCTTTTGTCTTGATGTTCATAATAAGTTTTCGACTTTAGTTTTACTATGTTAGATTAGACTGAGTTGCATCTTGGGTGGTGTTTGAGACATTATATGTGGCTGTTTTCAAGAGTGACTCCCACAGTATATGATATTTTTGGAATTAGTTTTTTGGGTTGAAATGGATAGTTATTTTATTGCTTGCATTCAATATCTGCCATTGGTTTCATATTCTTATTATGTTGCTTGCTAGTTAAAGCAGTCTATATAGCAAAATGGAGCACTGTAGTGGTACTAAGAAGTGTTTGCACTACTTAAAACTTGAAAATAGGTAGTGAATTTGTTGATCGAATTTTTTGTGCCTAAACACCCAAATGGAGGAAATGATATTGTCACACTTCCACTTGATTGGTTAATCCGAGTATTTGCGTATAATTTGATTAATCAAACTTCTCCTTTGTCCTGAAGAGTTGACATGTATAAATACGATAATTTTTATATCACTTGTAATGTTCTATATTCTTCTGCCTTAATCAGGAAACTTATGGGTATATGGTTGCATTTGCTGGACGGAAATATGCTGCAAGGTCCACTCCTGCTTTTGTTGCGAATAATACATATATTGTAACCAGCTTTACCCTTGTAAGGACATCCATCTTTCATTCACTGTCTGTGATCTCATTTTTTCCTTCATAATCATCTTTGAGTAAAAATAAATAAAAACCAATTAAATTTTGTGATGCAGGCACTCGAGTTTCAGAAGGGCAGGCTGCAAAACTTTTATTGGAAAAGGGATGGTTGCACTAAATGTTCTGGAAGCTCAAACTTTGTCTGTCTCAACAATCAGGATTGTGCAATCAAAACATCCAGCTGCAAGAACAATGGAGGCACTGTAGATTGCAGTCTCGGTATACAATTGGCATTCTCTGGTACAGATAAGCACCTTCAAGCTCTCAACTCTTGGTATGAAGTGGCAAATCTTCGTCAGTACTCACTTTATGGAGTTTACTCAAATCTCAAGGATTCTCTCACTAACCAGTATAACAGCTTCTTCTAACTGCGTTTTAGCTGGTTTGTAGAAATTTCCTGCTGCTATGTTGTAATTCATTGTACTGTTAAATTGTAGACGAACTTTTACCCTTTTTTACCATGCGGATTTGCTGCCTCCCCTGATAAGAATCTTTTGGGTTAATGGTGTATAGACTTGTGTACTTGACAATTATTTGTGATTATAGAAGGAGAACAGAATTACACATAAACTCTTCCTTGTTCATGGTGCCCAAGTTTATATCTCTATCTACTAGGTGACTTACGAATTAATTCTACTTGTCCGGGGGATTTCACAGACATGGCGTCCTGAATATGATTCATTTCCCAAACTTTATCCCCACAGTGCTAAGTTAATGTGGTGAACCGATGATCAGTTGCAAATCATTTGCAGTAAGTTATAATCAAATGCTTAGCTGTAGCCTGTAGGACTCTTTATTTTTGAAAATAGGTGTAGGTAGCCTATAAAAAAGAGAGTAGGTACTAGGCATGTAGGGCATCCAATATTTGGTCTTTACTCTGGACTCTGGAGAGGAGGATTATCATTGCAAAGTGATACTACATAAAAAACTTAGCTTGAGCATTACTCTGAATCAAATTGTAACAACAATATGAATTGCTGTTACTGGTAATTACTAATTAGTATATCCAGTAATAGAATTTTTATTTCATATCATTTACTTACAGCATTGGAATAAAACCTAGAATTAGTAGAATTTATGTTATGGTATTCCAATAAAATTTTCATATTTAATCCATGTATTTGTTTATTATTTTATAGTAGGCTAAATTGCAAATGACGCTTCTAAAAAATTGAGAGTGTTTGGATTTTATACCTTGAAATTTAGAATTTAGATTTTATCCCCTGAAATTCTAAAACTTTAAGATGTTAAATCTAAATTCTGAAACTTTTGAATGTAAAATCCAAAACCTCCAAAATTTCGAGATATGGTTTGCAATTTAACCTTTACAGTATATGGTAAATGTGAAAATGAAAAGCGCAATGAACAATTGCTAATGAATTTATTATCAGTTTTGATTCAGAGAAGTCAAAATGGTAGGGAAGGTAAAAAAAAGTGGGTGTTTTTTTTGCAGGGACTCCGTCCCTAACCCTTGAGTCTGGCTCCACCCACTCACGGGTGGGATATTTTTTGCCTCCCACCGAGGTGATACTCGGTTCCTTGATCCTATCCAGTCTCGCCCACCCAAATTTTCCTTGGGTCAGGTCAGGTAAGTTGATTTTTTTCCTCTAGTTTTTTATAATTATATTTTATTATAAATTAGTTAATGAGCTATAACTCAATTAGTACTTCTCCTATAGATAATAGGATGAAGAGTGAGGCTGTGGGTTTGAGTGTGTTATGTATATCTTACCAACAGAAGGAAAAAAAAAAAAATAATAATAATAATGATACATCAATGGGTCCTAACACAACTGATACCTTCTCCTCTTATAAGTTCTAAATAAAGGTTGAAGTGAGATCAAGAATGATAGAATGCGGAATTTATCAAAAATAAATATTTTTAATAAAAATAAATATCCAAATCATGAAGCACTTACAAATCAAGTTTTAAGACTACAGCAAACAATATAACAATCAAAATCATAAAACATAAAAACAAAAATAGTATAATTAAAGAAATTTATATATTTTATATTTTTGACATATATTTATTAGAAAACGTAATTATATACCAAGCATAAAATATATCAATATAAATTATATGAAAATTTCCAATTCTTCACACCTGAATCAAGTTTGGGATAGGGAGTATAAAATTGTCTCCACCACGAACTAGTGACAAGTTATTATTCATTGGCTAAAATTCAATTTATTCTAGGGCTGTAAACAATTGAGTCAAGTACTAAAAGTTCAAGCTTTTTTTTTTGAACACGAGTCTAGCTTGAGCTCATCACCAAACAAGATTTTATGTTTAAGCTTAACTTATTTTTTTGGTTGAGCAAGCTTGATTAACTTATTATTTTTCTATATATTGTGAAAGCATGACTAAAATATTTGACCTTTTCACAATTTTATGAATTTTTAATACAAATAGATTGTTTATATCATTAATAAGTTACAAGTAATAATTTAATGTCATGTGAACCTATTAACAAACTTATATATCCAACTTCAAGTCTATATAAATATATTTTTAGACAAATATGCATTTAAAAATATAATATTATATATAGTTAAATTGAGTCATCATGTTCACAAGCTTATTCATGAATACATTATTATGTTTGAGCTTGGCTCGTTTAATAATTGAGCCTAAACTTAAGGCTTGAACTTGACTTGTTTTCTAAATAAACGAACATAAACAAGTTTTTTTTTTCCTCTGTTGAGCTTGAGTTGTTCATAAACTGCTTGGTTCATTTACAACCTTAATTTAGACCATATAGTCCCTTACTTTTTCTTTTTTTATTCTTTTTTTTTTTTAATATCTAAGAAGACCCTGACCTTTTTACTTCAATTTTCAATTTAGTCTTTATTATTTAATTATTTTCAATTTAGTCCTTAACTTTGGTAAAATGACTCATTTTGATCATTCTATTAAAATCTATTAGTAAATAAAGTTGTTTAAACATTTAAAAAAAATCATCAAACAATGAGATCTATTAGATGAGGCATCTCAGGATTGTTTTCAATTAATTTTTGACGAAAACACCATTTTGGTCCTTATATTTTGGAGTTACAGTCAATTTGGTCCCTACATTTTAGTGCCAGTCAATTTGGTTTCTGTTAATTTCAACTCACACTCAATTTGATCATTACCGTTAACTTACTAACAGAAAATGTTTACATGGCAAACAGTGTGCACTATTAGCACACTTAAATATGTAATTAATGTAATGCAGAAGATTTGGACCAACTAAAAATTGCCACATCAATTAAAAAAACACAGTAAGCTGCGACTCAGCTAATCTGAATTTTCAACCCCAGAAAGATCCCACTTCACCCATGACCCAAACAGCCCAATTCATCACTTGTCAATCAAACTCAACCTTCATCTTCATCTTCATTGCTACGCCGCTGGCCACCGACTGACTTTAGAAGTCTGTTTCAGATCAGAGTGGACGTGTGGATATTCAAATCATTTTCCCTTTAGATTTGAAATTTTGCTATGTTGGATCGACCTATGGAACCCACTATCAAGTGGGTTTATAATTTCACCTAGATCACATCATCCATCACGGCAGTTCTGAAGAGGCTAAGGAGGCGCCATTTTGAAATTTGAAGAGTAACAAACATTTACTACTAAAATCATTTATATAGGTTTATCTTATGTCGACATTTTGATACGCATGGGCGGAGCCATGTTGAAGGGTGGGGGGGCCAAGGCCCCCCCAAAATTTTGAAAATTTTTAAAATATATATATAATTATTTTAATGTTTTCAAAATTTAGTCTACAAAAATAAGAGTTGCCCCCCCCTAAGTATTTGAATTAGTCCAATGATGCTTTAAAAAAAATAACTGGTCTAATAGTTATAGAGACAACTTTATTTTTCGCAATTCTATTTTTTATTGTAAAATGTGCTTTTATATCTGTTAAATATTTGAAACAGTTTGGCACCAAACATGTTTGAATTTATCTTTTTCAACCTGTTATGTGACGATTAACAAGTCATTGACTCATTAAAAAATTATTGTCACTAAAACTACACATGAAATATCTCTTTAGTTGCCACATAATGGGTCAAAGCAAAATAGTTTTAAATATGTTTGGAGCCTAATTTGTTCCTCCAAGTTTTGGATCATTCTTGTTTTTGAAAAATACATTAGTTCAATTGAATAATTTTACTTACATTAGTATAAAATTTGATAATTTTTATAGAAAATGAAACTTTTTAAGAATTTCACTATGAAAATTGTGAAAATGTATTTTATTAATTTTATGAAAGATAGTCATCAAACATAATTTTGATTGAAAATATTAAGCTCTTTTTTTGTTGGGTGTGTGTGTATATATAACTTATCAAATAAAAAAGTTTGTGTATATAATAAAAAAAAGCATGTGTATTTATGTGTGTGTATGAGGTTGTTTTGATAAATATATTAGTGTTGCAACTTGGCCCCCCAAACAAAAATTCCTGGCTCCGTTCCTGTTGATACGTATATACAAATTTATCATTGTTACTAGTTAAATATGAGAATAAGAATTAGATAAACAAACAAGTATCGTAGAAAAGAGTCCAAAAAATTATAAACTCATAACCTATAAAAGTCATTTAAAGGATTATTCCTACATTTTGATACATTAAAAATTCATTAAGTGATCATAGAAAACTGTCCACAAATAAAACTTTTGAGGGAGTGAGACTTGGAGTTTTTGGAGCGTGATGTGTTCCCAGATCTTTTGACGGCATGGGTGCAAGCTGACTCGGAGGCACCGCCAAGAAAGTTGCTGAGTTATGGAAATATCGGCACCGGTGGCAAGCAGTGTAGCAATGAAGATAAAGATGAAGTGGCCGAGAATGGGTTGGTTTGACAGGTAATGGACAGGGTTGTTTGGGTCATGGCCTCATGGGAGAAGTGAAATCTGTTTGGGTTGAAAACTCAGATTAGCTGAGTTGCAGCTTACTGTGTTTTTTTAACTGATGTGGCAATTTTTAATTGGTCCAAATCTTCTACATTACATTAATTACGTAGTTAAGTGTGCCAACAGTGCACACTGTTTGCCATGTAAGTATTTTCCGTTAATAAGTTAACTGTAAGGACCAAATTGAGTGTGAGTTGAAAATAACAGGGGCCAAATTGACTGACACCAAAATGTAAGGACCAAATTGACGGTGACTCAAAAATCTAGAGACCAAAATAGTATTTTCGCCTTAATTTTTTAATAATTTTTTTTTTTTTAAATAACGTCAATTGGTAGTAGATTTGGATGGAAGGACCATATTAATTCATTTTTATAAAGTGAGAGACTAAATTGGAAAAAATTAAATTTTAGGAACTAAATTAATAATTGAAAGTAAAAGTCATTGGACTATATAAAATTTTAACCTATTATTATTACCTTTTAAAATCCATCTTCACACTTCCCCTTTGTGGGATCAAGGAAAATAATAAGTGAACATTTGGTACGCTATAATCATTACATTGAAATATGAATATGTATTATTTGAAATATGAATATGTATTATAAATAATACAAGAAGTTGTGATGGAATAACTATTCTTGTGCATTTGTTTGGTGATAACATAGGAGTAGAACAATTAATTTCATTGTCTTTGTTCAAAATTGTTCTCCATAAATGTTAAAAAATGTATAAAAAAAATGACATATCTACCCTAAAAATTAGATTCTAATCATGAAAAATTCTCACGCTTGAATAAAATGATGATATACAAGACAAGCTTTAAATATATATATATATATATATATATATGAAATTTAAATTAGTAGATTAGAAATAAATGAGTTTTTAATTTTTTTAAATTAAATTTCATACCATAATATAAAGTGATTAGCCTTATTCTTATCAACAATTTTTTATTTTTATTTTTTTTTTTATAAATGAATTATCACAACTAGTAGCTATAAATGTTACATTAAATTATTAATAATAATAATATAACCATCATCATCATCTTACACCATTACCAAAAAACAATATATATATATATATAGAGAGAGAGAGAGAGAGAGAGAGATCCTTTAGGGAGTGATAGGTGATAACTTTAGGAGAATTTTTTATTTTGTTTAGTTGTTAGGCTGTTACATAACTTAAGGAATAACCATTTCAAATCTTTTAATAATGAATAGTTATTTCCCGTAATGAGTGCAACCAAACAATTGAATGATTATTATAAAGGAATAGTCATTCCATTCATGAATCTATGCTCGCATACGAAACGTGCATTAAGTAAATTTAGACACGTTGTATTCAAAAATCCGAAGTCTACCAAAACACTTCATCCACACATTGGTACTAATTTAAGTCTCCCACAAAGTCTCTACATAATACACACACTACATCTAAAGTGTTACACCATTCTCTTAATCCACATTTCATTGTAAGATGCATATTAGTATCTTCTACTTTCTTGTTTCCATTTCACCGTGCAATAATTCTAAAGTCACAATAATTTTATAAGAATAATATTAGAGATCCAAACTCTTTTACAAAAAAATTTACAAATTACTGATATAATGAGTGATTATTGGTAAATAAAGAAATGATATTAATGGTAGGCCTAGATAAAAACCAATAAGAGGTTGGCCGCATTAACATTTTGTAAAAATATTGTAAAATAATTTATATCTGTAGCATTACTCATTGTATAAAATATTTTACAATTGTTGATGTGTCAAGTTATTAATAATAAACAATAAAGTAATATTAACGGTAACCCACATACTTGGTGGTTAAAATAACCATACATGAGGAGAATTTTATTGATAATAATAATAAAAATCTTACACTGTTACCGACATTTTACACACACACGCGCACGCGCGCGCACACATACACACACACATATATATATATATATATATATATAAAATCTTTTAGGGAGTGGCAGGATTAATAATTTATGAAGAATTTTTTTTTTTTTTATAGATATTATGTGACTAAAGGAATAGTTATTAGTCTATTACAGATCTTTTGATAATAAATAGCTATTCACTATAATGAAAGTGCAAACAAACAGTTGAATGATTATGGTTTTAGTTTACCTCCAGTACTTTTTTAACTAAATATTTCTTTTTGTTTTAAATACACAATAACAAGTGGTAGTGAGTTTTAATCTCCACATTTTATTTAGTTAGTGGGTGATGTGGCAGTTTTTCATTAAAATAAAAAGAGATTTCAATTAAAAAAATACTGGAGGTAAGCCAAACTCAATGATTATTACATAAAAATAGTCTTTCTATTACTAGATCTATTCTCACGTGTTAAAGGCCTTGTATCTAAATTAATACCTCCCCATGTACTAAGTACTTGGAGGTCTAGGGGGGAAATGGTTTGAGCTGCAGTTACCAAATATGCATTAAGTATATAAAGACGTTGCATGTTCAAAAATCTGCAATTAACCAAAGCACTACATCCAAACATGGGTGCTAATTTCAGTCTACCCCAAAGTCTTTACAAAATGCATACACTACATCAAAAAGTTATACTATTCTTCTAATCCACATTTTGTTAGAAGATGCGTGTTACTATCTTCTTTCTTGTTTTGGTTTTTATTATGCAATGATTATAAGGTCACAAAAATTTTTAAAATATATTTCACACACCGCCAATATAAGTTTTTAATTAAAAGAAAAGTAATATCAATAGTATACCTAGATAAAAACCAAGACATACCTACCAACTCAACTTTTATGAAAAATATGAAATTTATTGTCTGTACCATTTCTTTTGGATATGTATCTGTAAATTGAAACTCTTGCCCGCTTTGCACACTTGTAATCTACCTATCTGTATTCTCTCTTAAATTGACAGATGGTGCTTTAAAATATGTTTGCGCGTGATAGTCACGAATGCCTTAATAAGTACATTTATAATAGGATAGAATTTACCTCCTAATCATTTTGGAGAAACATTCCTCAAAAATAGTACGTGGCTGTTGAAATGATCATTCACGTGTAACTTTATTCATATGACAGTTTTAATAAGTAATGTAACTTGTTTATATAATAAATGTAAATGATTTTATGAATAGACACATAGTGGTAGAAGGAGATTCTACCAAACCGGTTTGGAGGAAAATTTTGCCCTTTATAGTAACACCAACAACAAACAACAATACCGCAGCATGCGTTGTCTTTGCAATTCTCTTCTGGTTGGTATTATTATACCAGTAGGTTTAGATACACAATTTTTAATTTTTTTTCCCACAACTCTTAAGGTAAGAAGTTATTAATGATAGATAATAAAATGTTATTAGTACTGGACACGTGAAAAAAATATTTGTAGAAATCGCAGGAAAATTTGTGGCTAAAGCACTAATCTTTATCGTACCCCACTTAAACATTAGACGAACAAAGGATGTTTTAGGGTAGAAAATTAATAATAACAAAAATGATTAGATGTCTTTACAGTAATGTTAGGGATAATATTGGTTTTATTATATAAGTTTTACAAATTGATTTATCACTAGTCCTAAAAAAATAATTTCAGACATCTGGTTATCAAGTTGTTGAGGTCACCCTCTCTCTCCTTGTGTGTTTGTTTCTTAAAAAAAAAAAAAAAGATTAAGTATCTGACTTTGTTTATGCCTCGTTCTTTCTTAAAAGTTTACTATGGATTTTGAGTGAAGTTTGTGGTGTGTTTTCGTATTAGAAACCCAACCTCTGTCTCCTGTATGTTTGTTTCTAAAATAGAAAAAAGAAGAAGAAGAAGAAGAAGAAGAAGTAACTATCCAAAATTTTTTTTTTTTTTTTGAGAAATAATTACAATATGCTACTAACTCCGTAACTCGAACTCTTCCCCCCCCTAGACCCCCAAGCACTTTGTGCATGGGGAGGTGTCAATTCAGTTATAAGACCTTTGGCAAATATCCAAAATTTCTTAAGAGAGTATTATGTGTATTATAACTTACTCCACCCTTTCTTAAAAAGGTCCCCTGGTTTTTGAGTTGATTGTAGTGTGCCTTTGGTTTACTTAAAACCCCATCTACTCTCATCTGTGTTTATTTCTCAAAAAAAAAAAAAAAAAAGTTGTTGAGTTGACACCAAATACATTCATTGCTAGATCAGTCTGTAAGCATTTTATAGTAAATGGGTAGCAACTTCAATAGTTTCCTTGTATATTTTACTACTAACATTTTAGTGATTGTTATTTGTTAGTCTTGGACTTTCTTCACGTCATGCTTAAATCTCAGAAATTTTTCCTGTGTTTTCAGTGAAGTGGGCATGTGGTAGTCATTGGAGTCGCACCAGTTGTTTGCCAAATTATTAACTTCCGTCAATAAATGCAGTGCAATAATGATGGCTCATTGGCTTGTAACGGGTGAAGCAAGATAAAATTCTCAAGGCATGTACCTATAGCCTTTTTCAAGTCGTTTTTGGTATAGAAATAGAATATGTGAAGTTATAAATTTGTACTCATTTTATTTTGTTCCCATTCATTAGGAGGCTTCATATCTTAGTTCTTTTAATTATTTCTGCAACATACATAAACCGAAAAGGACTGCTATTGCTTGAAATTAGAAGAGAAAAACATAACATTACTGTATAGAACATCACTGTATAGAGAAATTTATGGCCAAACATGAATCAGACATAAAAGCCATAAAAGGAACCTAACAACATGCCTATTAGATCAAACAACAAAACTAGAAAAGAAACTGCTCCAATATAAGGAGAGAAAAAGTAAGGTCATTCTTCGGATGATAAAGTAAGGCCATTGTCTGGATCATAAGGCAATCCTGCATCACTTCCAACACTGCTACCTCCAAATAGTTTCTGCTACAAAGCATAAACCAAAAGAGACAAGAACAAAACTGTTACATAACATTGAAAGAGAGAAACATACGACTGCAATAGAGAAAATTAATATATGAATGAACATAATCACTGACCTTTTAGATCTAGGATCCAAAATCTAAGGATTGAAAAAGTGAGCTTGCCATGGTTTGGTGACATCATAAGGCAGCCCTGCATCACTTCCAGGCCCAGTAATGCTTCTTTGTTGCCATGATTTGGTGACATCATAAGGCAGCCCTGCATCACTTCCAGGTCCAGTACTGCCTCCTCCATAGTACCCAGGCAGCCCCATGTCACTTCCACCTCCTCCAGATCCAATGTTACCTCCATGAGGCATCATGCCAACCCCCATGTCACCTCCAGCAGCACCACCTCTCATATTCCCATGATAAGGAAACCCCATCCCCATATTATTTCCTGCTCCACCAGTAGCTCCATAATTCCCATGAGGGAGCTCCATGTGATCATTCACATTCACACCACTGTTAACTCCATAATTCCCATAAGGCAGGACTCCCATCTCACTTCCTCCAGTACTACTAGCACCTATAAAATTCCCATAAGGCAACCCCATCTCAATCCCACCTCCAGTTCCTCCATAGTTCCCATAAGGTATCGGCCCCATGTCACTAGCACCGCTAGGACCACCAATATATGAATTTGGTGGTAGCCCCATGTCACTCCTAACACTGCTGTTACTGGCAGCAGCTTTTTTTTCATGTTGGCTTATCATTTCAACAAACCATGGTTCCCACATGTAAGACTCTGTGGGAGCCCTACCCTGATCAGCACCAGTACTGCCTCCTGCTCGGCCTATGTCATCCGAATCAGGAGGTGGAGGAGGCATAGAACCTGAAACCTGCTGGAAATAATCCATCCTTTTCCTGTTCTCCTTGATCTTCTCCTCCAGCATCCACGCCAAACCTGTCATTTCACACAGTTCAAGTTCTGCCAATCCCTTACCTTGATCTACTTGGTGCATGAGATGCCCCATCTCCATTTCTTTGTTCTTCCTCTGTTGTTTCCGCAGCTGTTCTTGCGTTTTGGTTGCCCTCTCACGGAGATAAGTCTCTTGGTTCATCATTTTCTTGTGCCTCTCCATTTCTGGCACGCTCTGGAACCTTGTCAGCAGTTGTTGCACCACCTGGCGGGAGGGCCAAGCTGCTGGCTCCTCATTGTCAGGGCCATAGATGACGACAAAAGCATTCACACCACACAAGGTGGTCAGCTCACTCACTTTTTTCAATAATCCCACCCTCCTTTTTTTGAAACTGGCTTTCCTAGCACTATCATTTACAATCCACATAAGTTTGACCTTCTTCCTTGTCATGGTTACTGTTTTGAAGGCTTTCACTCATGCTCTAACTCTACCAACCCAAGAGTATATATAGGGGGCATGATATGGGGTAGAATTGGAATACAAGTAAATAGAAGGGTCAGGACATTAAAACTGAATTTGTATATAGGTTAAAAAATCTATAACTCTAGATTATATGTGATTATGATGAATTAGTAAGGTAATTAATTTTGATGCTGGCTGAGGTAGAAAATTCATTGTTCTTTAATGCTAGGTGTTTAAAGTATAGCTGGACAATTACCAGGCCTTTGGTTTTTTTAATTGCTTGAATAAATCCACACACAACCTTCATTGACAGAGGTAAGATATCAGTAAGTAAAATGGGATACAAATCTAATCTAATGATCATCAACATTGATTTCAAATAAGGACCATCCAATGGACTGAAGTGATTCAATGTAGATTTGAAACTAATCTTAACTGTCCATTTCCATTCATGGGTTATGATTATAAAGCATATTGATCGATCGATTTCATGAGGACTAGAGCCTAGCTTTCTATGATGCGCTGCAGCCACGTGCTACGCTTTCTCAGGATAAGACCATATTTATAATCTAAATCCCTTACAAATATGCATACTGACTGAATTTGAATTTTTTCCTTGAAAAGTAAATCAACTTACTTGGATTTTTCTAATAAGAGCTTTGACTTTTTTTCAACAGAAAATATCAAAGGTAATCTTATGAGATGCAATTCACAAATGCACATTAACTCATGCATTTGAAATGAGAATCTATCTAGATATGCACAGATAATTCATGTCGATATTTATCTTAAGGTCGCTTGTGCATTTAAGTTACATACTTTTTAGAGGGCATGAAAATCAAGAGTGTAGTAGAAATTTTGTTAAAAGCTTGATGTACATTGTTTAGCATAAATTACATTTCTATTACATTCTCATAAAAGGCATTCATAAATGTGAAATTCTGTAATTGAATTGGAAACATCTGTAATTTTCATAACAGTGACAAATTCTGCATAAAACTTGGTAATAAAGTTGAGGTTGGAAACTTTTGTGTTGTTAAAGAGTTAGACAAAGCCTTGAAGTAAATAATGAATCTAAGTTTCCAAAAATCTAAAATTTTAAATCCATTATGTTACAAAGGTGTGAATTCATCCCAAAGAACATTTAATTGAACTACTCCTTAGATTGTGCTCCTTTCTATTCTTACCTCAATCTCTTTTGTTTAACCCCTTCTTTACCTTCTTCTTTTCTAGTTTCTATTTGCATATCACAGTTTTCATTTTTTATGAGCTTAAGTGATGGTTTATCTATGTATGTATATCTTCAACAATAGTATGCTTATAAATACCTTATTGTGTACCCATATATGCATAGGTTTCTTTTACCCTAGTTTATGATTATGATAAGAATACACGTACACATGTTACATTATTTACTCTTTGACAGAAGAAAATGTAACAGAAATAAACAAATTTTCAGCCATGGGCTACTTTCAAATCTCATTTCAACTTAAATCATTTGTCTGATTAAAGAAAACAATTCACAGATATGCACTAATACATTTACTCTGCTCTTCTTGCCCTGAAATTGCAGCTCATAAAACTAAGGTTAACTTAGCTTTGTGAGTATTTTAATGAAACTTCTGTTAAGAAATAATTGCTTGTGAGATTACATATAATATAAATTTTTTTGCCATCGACTTGAAGAAACTAGAAATCATTTACAGTAAACATAACTAGTGTTTGTAATAACTATAAATTTTATCTAAGTGAAAGATTCTGGACCAATTTAGTATCAACCTTGAAAGTACATAACATTAATGCCAAAAATAAAGTGCAGAAGCACATAAGTGATACTGACTTTGGAGTCATATTCATTTAAGACAATCTTGTCGTCATATGCACGTGGAATTGATGTGATTTGGATTTATTGCAGGAGATCTATCCTTCAACTAAAGATGGAATGTAAGTGATGATCTTGTCGTCATATGCACGTGGAATTCATGTAACTTGGAATCTTTCAGGAGATCTACCTTTTAACTAAAGACAATATAAGTGAGTGATCAATCCATTCAAGGTAAAATACTTGAAACCTATGCACATATACATACACCATAAGGTATTTTATATGCATACTATTTTGAAGATATATATACAGACATAAATGATCAATTTAACTCTTCAAACATGAGAATATTATACACAAATAGGAACCAGAAAATCAGATGGTAACAAAGGGATTATGATAAGAGTACACATACACATGCATACACATGTTAGATGCTTTACTCCTTTAACAGAAGAAAATGTAATAGAAAGAAACAAATTGTCAGCCATGGGCTACTTACAAGTCTCATTCCAACTTCAATAATCTGTTCTGATTACCAAAAATTTCACAGATATGCACTAATACATTTAGTCTACTCTTCTTGCCCTGCATTTGCAGCTCATGTTATATCTAAGGTTAATTTAACTTTATTAGTATTTTTGTGAAACTTCTGTTAAGAAATAATTGCTAATGAGATTACATATAGTATAATATTTTTTTCACCACCAAGTTGAAGAAACAATAAATCATTTATAATAAACAGAAATAATGATTGCAATAACTAAAATTTTATTTAAGTGAAAGATTTAGGATCAATTTAGTATCAACTGAAAGCACATAACATTAATGTCAACATTATGTATGGAAGCACATAGGTGAGATTGGTATTGGAATCATATTCATTTAAGACAATCTTGTCGTCATATGCACGTGGAACTGATGGGACTTGGATTCTTTGCAAGAGATCTATCCTTTAACTAAAGATGGAATGTAAGCATGTAACCTGGTTTCTTTACAGGAGATCTATCATCTAACTAAAAATAAAATGTAAGTGAGAGATCAATGCATTCGAGGTAAAATACTTGTTATCACTATTAACAGAAAAATGGTAGATTAAGGACAAAATTGGAACTTACAACTTAATATTGGCCGGCTGCATGCATAAGAATGCCTATTACCAGACTAATAGCAATTGTTTAGCAGCCATACCTTGAGTACCCCATATCACTGTGTTTCAACTGGCTCAAGTTTGGTCATTAAAAATAATAGTTGAATTGGGAACCAAATGAAACGCTTCATTTGGTATGGATGCATTCGTCCAAACTATTTGATGGGAAAATTGATGATTCCTAGTGATGGGATTGACATTACATCTGAACATATAGCATACGGAGGAAAATAAATAATCTTTTATTTATTTTTGGAGCCTTTAGTTTTCCTACAATGCTAATAATGCTTTGTCTGGTTAGAGGCAAGCTAGCAAGAGGATGCCTTGTACACAAAAGACAATAACAGGAATTGGGGTAAAGCAAAGTGATTAACTCCTGCTCTTTAAGAATTAGAATAGGTCCCTCCATGGAATGACAATCCACAGCAAAAATGTCCCTTTAATTTCACCTTCTATCTCCTTTAGTTGGGGCACATATATTTTCATAACTTGTTACTTTTTATTATTTTATTATTATTATCTTGCTCTCAGGTCTGCTCTTCTGTATATTTATATGTAGAACTAGTTTCGTTCATCCTTTGATTTTCTGATTTATATTTTCACCAGGAAATATACTCATCAAAGCAATGCAGCTCTAGCAAAATGGAAATAGGAAATCAATCCGTCACAGACAAGGAAAGCACTTTCAGATAAATAAAAGAAAATTATTATTAGGAGATGAGTGTTACATGCTCAGGAACAAGAAAGAAACAAATAAACGTGCTCTTCTTTTTCATTAAGGCAAAAAAAAAAAAAAAAAACCAATTCTTCATCCCAAAAAAGAAATAAAAGAAAAGGAAACATATGTGATTCACCATTTTTGCATTTGACTTTATAAAGTTCTTATTAGCATTTCTCTGTTGTTTTGGCCATTCCAGATGGAAGCAATGTCAATAGAGGCTTGATGATGATCGAGCATGGTAAGTAACTCAGGAGCCTAGCTTTTCCTCTTCTTCCTCTTTTGGTAGGTGGCCTAATTTACTTTCAGAGAGGAAGAGAACTGATGGCTGAGGCAGAGTTTGATACTAAACTAATCACCTTAGAAGGAGATTTGTTTTTCCTATTAATGAACAATAAAATGTAATTGCAAACTCTACCAAAGTAAGTAAAAGGAAATCCAAGTTAACGGTGGACATTATACTTAGCCTTTCTGCTACGTGCATCTTCACTTTACCTGGACTGATTGCCAATCTGTATGATTATGTATAATGTATTATATTATCCTATTTAAATTCTTAGTTTACAGAATAAATCCAGTCTTTGCCCCTATCCATGTAGAGGAAACAATATTATGTACCCCATGAATAATATCAATGCCTCACCTAGGCTGGTTACTATGAACAGATTACAGGTAATGAGGATTACAAAGAACTGATATCTAAAACTCTAGATGTCCTTTCACCTGCCAGTTTGATCTTTATTTCCCGGTTAATCTTCTAATTTTTGCTTATAATCGATACGCCCCTGCAATTGCAGCGACATAAAAGTGATGTTCAGCTTGTTTAAAGACCGTTGAGCAACCTTCTCTCAAACAAAATGGAAATCAATAAGCACGGTCACAAACAAACACGTGTACGGGTATGATTCGGTAATATGACAAATTGGTATACGGTATATTAATTAATTATTAAACATATTTTTATTTATATCGTGTGTATATTGTTAAGCATTTATTTTTTATATATTGTTAGACAAATATTAATTTAAGAGCAATAATGGATAATAAACTGACTCTGTGGCCATTAAATGATTTTTAGAATACAATCATTACTTTTTTTTTTCCTTTTTTTTTTAAGTATAACCCATCAAATACTAACTAGGACCACCACTGCACACTCTTGGTGCAGTGGTGTATGGGGGGGGGGGTAAGGGCCGAGGTTCTAGTCTTCAGGAGGAAGTTTCACACACATATACATTTAAATTAGGCTATAATAGAAATTCTATCTTGTTAAAAAAAAAAACTAGGACCAGCATTTATTAATAACCAAATCTTATATTTTTTAACATTAAAAAATAGTATTAAACAAAGAATTAAAGTTAAAAAGTTCATAAAATAATTGCCAAAATTAAAATTTTAAATACTTTTTTTGGTCGGACATATTGGGCACACGCAAGCAAAAGTGTCCAAGGAGTGTCCATGTTCGATACGTGTTCAACATGGACACAACCCATTCTGAAGTGTTTGTGTTTCGTAGCTATATCAACGCTGAGGGTGTGTTTGGTTGGGGTGAAAACAGGGAGGATGGAAAATAGGGAGAGGAAAATAGGATGAAGATTGTTGTTTTCCATTATTTGGTTGAGAAAAGAAAATAGGAGAGACAGAAAATAGGAGAGAGAGTTTTCTCTCCTAGACCCACTTTTTTTATCCTCCCAAATTGGGAGAAAAATGAAGAGAGAAAAGTGATGAGAAATGCATTTTACACAAATACCCCCACTTTATTACATTCACCTACCCCTCTCACTTTCCCACTATTATATAATAAGGACATAATAGTTAATTTATATAAAATAAATTTTCTGTCCTACTATTTTTCTCTTCAACAAAACAAAAAAGTTTTTCACCCTCCCACTTTTCCACCTCTCCAACCAAACATACATGAGGGAAAACCAAATCCTTTCTATCCTCCCACTTTTTCATCCTCCCATTAATTTTTCATCCTTTCACTTTTTCACTCCTTCAACCAAACATATCCTAAGTTAAGTTGCACTGATGTTAATCACACCAGAGTAGGTGGTTTAGAAAGAAACGCATGCCCCATTTCGTGAAAGAGAAACTACAATCGGAGAAAGTTCAGTGGTTGTATGAGCTAATGCTCTACACTCAGCTTCAGTACTTGACCACGCCCACTAGTCTCATAGGCTTGGCATGCAACATATTGGTTCGCTTGAGCACAGGGCCTAATCTCCTGGCCCAAAATTTTACAAAAAGAACCCCAGGCCTCAATTACTGAAAAAAAAAATATTAATAAAAAATTCCTATATGAGGGGTTTTGCATTTTTTTTTTCCCTTCCGCATTCTAGAAGTTCAATTTAGTTCAAATCCTAAACTGTTTCACAAAAAAAATATATATTAAAAAATTTGTCATGAGTTTACCGAGTAACATTGACAATTGATTTCCCTAGCAACTTAAAATTTTAATTTTTGTAAATCAGTCTTTCACATGGTAGATTATATTATTAACTGAAGTTGCAATAATGAATTAAACAAATTAAAATTGATAAAATCTTACTTAGATTGATTGTGTACTAAAATGATCAAATTGCAAGTAAAATGGATTTAAAATAATATAAAAAAGTTAAGTAAATTTTATTTAATTATTAATTAGGTATTAAAATAATTCAACTTAAAATCATTGCCTTAAGCTTCAAAATGTCTTTGGGGCTTTGGGTTTGTGAGTTTATGTTGATAAAATTTGTGAGGGTTGTTTGTATGAGTTGAGTATTGATTTATGTTGTTATTTGAGCAAGTGAAGAATATAGCGGTTTTGAAACCATAGAGGACCTTATTATGTGCGATAAAACTCATGGAGAGAAGAATATAATATTTTTCTCTTCGTACTTAATTTTTATAACATCCAAATTAGGGGAGGAATATTTATTTCACCTCCCCTTACTAATTTTTAAAACATCCAAGTAAGGGAAAAATGATCTATTCACCTCTCCCCACATAATTTTTAAATCATCAAGTAAAGGGAATTGATAAATATTCCCCTCACCTCTCTTCTACTTCCCCTTGTCCCTCTCCTTCGCTCTCCCTACAAACTTCAAATCACACTATAAGTCTTGTCATAAGTGATTCCTAATTGATATAGTGTGTTTGGAAGTTTGAATGGAGAGAAGAGTGTAGGATATGAGAAGGAATTAGAGGGGAGAGAAGGAGAATGGCTACCCCTTCCTCTTATTTGGATGAATTTAAAAATTAAGTTGTTCTAAAAATCACTAATAACTAATTTGGAGAATTTATTCTCAAGAAAATCCAAAAACAATGAAAAGATGTTTTGGTGTTTGCATAGTGTTATTGTATTAGCATGTTCTCATGGGCTTGGTGATGTAGGACACAATTTACTATTTAATTATTATAATTTATTATTTTTGGTATTTTTATGGAAAAAACGTTATTTTAGGTTTAGGTGATTTATTTCCTTATTTTTAGGTGCATTTAATGCTTCTTAGGTCAAATTTGATTCCTAATATGGTTAGGTATCAATTAAGAGTTATTTTAAAATGTATTTTATTTTTTTTCAAGTTTTATGGAGCCCTTAAATAGGCCCCTAAGTCTGTAAACGTTTTTCATATTATTGAATAAAAATCAGAAAAACGTGAGTTTTTGCTTCTTCTCTTGGTTCTTCAAGAATTGTGAACTTATTAGGGATTCTTCCTTATGGCATTCAAATTTTATACCTTCGGTTTATGATTCAGTTATAATCATTGGGTCGGGGTCTGTTACTTATACCATTGGTTCGCGTTTCATTTATAAACGTTGGGTCAGGGTTTCTATCAAAATTTGAATTTTAACTTTCTTAGGCAAGTATTCCAATATTATTTGTTGGGTCTCAAAGTGTGTTGATTGAGGTTCGCATCATTTGGTATCAGAGCACAGGTTATAAAATCAGTTTTAATATCCCTTTATCTTTTGTTTCTTGTTATCATCCTATCTTGTTCCTTTTGTGTTCTTTATTCCTTGTTCTTATTTTGTGACGTGCATTAGGTTAAAATCGTGCACCAAGCTCAAAAAATGAAAAAAAGAAGAGATGGTAATTATTGAAAACATTGTGGAAGATTCAATTAAGGTCAAATATGAGGATGAGTCCACAACTCACAATCCTCAAGTCTCAGTTGATTTGTTGAAAATTGCTACACAATATGTTGATTTTTTGGAGTAGAAAATTTTAATTTTATTATTGGTCTTTGTTGATTGTTGTTGCAAATAAATTGAAAGTAGATGAGAAGAAATTTTATGCTACACTTTATGAAGGATTCAAGTTTCAGAACCAGATCAAGTTATTAAAGCATTTGAAGTATTTGTTTATTTGGAGTGGAAGATTTTAGATTTCAAAGATAAACTCGATGACGATTTTGTTTTAAGTGGAGGGGTCTGATGTAGGATACAATTTACTATTTAATTATTGTAATTTATTATTTTTGGTATTTTTATGTAAAAAACTATATTTTAGGTTTAGGTGATTTACTTGTTTTTAGGTGCATTTAATGCTTTTTAGGTCAAATTTGATTCCTATATTTTCTTGTCTGTCAAGTTTTATGGAGCCCTTTAATAGGTCTCTGAGTCTGTAAATGTTTCTCATATTATTATATAAAAATCAGAAAAACGTGAGTTTTTGCTTCTTCTCTTGGTTCTTCAAGAACCCTAAACTTATCATTCTTCCTTGTGGCGTTCAAATTTTATACCTTCGATTCGTGATTCAATTATAATCATTGGGTCAGGGTCTGTTATTTATACCTTTGGTTTGCGTTTCATTTATAAACATTGGGTCAAGGCTTCTATCAAAATCTGAATTTTAGATTTTTTGGACAAGTATTCCAATATTATTTGTTGGGTCTCAAAGCGTGTCGATTGAGGTTCACATTACTTGGACTTGGGCTACTATTCTAGCTATAGAAAAGATGTGATGATTATCCGAAGGCTTATTACTTTTCGACTCAACCTTTCAACGACAGCTATCTGGTCTGATAGCCACAAAATGTTGGTCCAAAGTGAATAATGAGTTCTCGATCGCATGGCAGTGGGGGCAGCATCTCAAATTTGAATTTGAGTCTTGTTAAGCTTCTCTGTTGGTTTAGCCACAAATTATCCACTTAGAAATGCTAGTTCATGATTTCACCCAAAAGTACAAATGAAAATGGGCCATGCCCAACCACGCCAAACTATCGGTTTGGGTATTCTATTGTAAAGCAAATCGGGGCCTAGTTGGTGAGTCTAGATATTGGGCTTGAGACGATTCGTCCTCAGGATTGTCTGATTCAAGTTCAACAAACCATTGGAATTTGGAGGCGTGTCTACTGTCTATGATTGATGGTCAAATGTAACACATGCTGCATGCTAATTACTCTATCCTTACCACTTGGGTTTGCCTTGTGGCCTTGAACATGGGAGACATATTGAAAGTTTGTCGTTTACCGCTTGATTTATGCCTAATTTTGCTCGTGAATTGTCAAAATAAAGAGAATTTCATGGTCTTTAATATAAGACCAAAATTAATCTGATTAAAAAATTAGCTTTTAGTAAAATCTCAGCTAGACTTGGTCAACTCAATAAAAATTTATCGGAATCAACCCAAAAAAAAGAAAAAAAAAGTTTGATCATTAAATTCATGAGATCAATGGCATCCAGGGATTTTTTATATTTTTTATTTTAGAGAGGTTATTAAGAAACTTAAATTAAACAAAATTTAATAAAAAGAGAATTTAAATATATTGAGTTATCGACCAAAAAAAAAAACACACACATGCGCGCGCGCGCACAAATACATGAAATTTTTATAATTTCTTTCTACAAATTGTCATATTTTAAAATCATTACATGATAGTTTATTATCAATTGTCAATGTAGGTGTAACCATTTTATTTTGTTAAATTTATATAACATTTTTGTTTTTATGTGGTTGTCATTGTCTATTTGTTATTGTTTTTATAAATTATTGACCTTATAATTATTAACCCACATAACCGTACTCCACCATACATAAACAATACATTTTACAATCACTAACTTTTTTTCTTTCTTGAATAACTAGTTTTATATCAAAAAGTTAATAAAAAGTTATTTTATGTAGTTGTCATTATCTATTTGTTATTGTTTTTATAAATTATTGACCCACATAACCATACTCAATCATATATAAATAATACATTTAACAATCACTAACTTTACTCTTTTTTTTTTTTTCTTGAATCACTAGTTTTATATTAAAAAGTTATTATAACATGATAAGTGTACGGCCTTACCATATCCAGACCCATTTGGGCCTAGGGCTTCAGCCTGACGATATGGCCCATATCGTCCCTAAGCCCAGGCCTCACACCGGCTCCAAGCCCATTGAACAAATGATCTTCATCAATTCATACCACGTTACGCCTCCTGGGCCACATCCAGTGACCTGCCTCCCGAACAAGAAGGTGATTACTCAGCTGTATTGTCTCTCGGTTGCTCGACAGTGCCTAGGGAATATCACTACTAAGCATATCTACTGAAGTGGGAACCATTTCCAAAGCCACTCTCACCACACCCCACTCCCACCTAACAACCACTTACGATTAACGACATTGGACCTCGCATTGCACTAACCATGAAAGTAATCATAGTATCTCCACTAATTTTGGGCTATAAATTTAAGAAGTTAAAGAGGAAAAAGGGTTGGTTTTTTTTTTTGAAAGATTCACAAAGAAGTTGGGAAAGGAAAGAGAATAGAACGATCCAGTGAAAGAGGTAGTTCCGTTGAGTCTCTGTGCCGAGAACGACCCAAAGTAGGAAACTCAAGCCCACAATATAAGTAGATTGTGAGTCCGAGTGAGGCCCAACCTAATAGCCTCGTTCTTGGGACGCACAATTGGCGCCGTTTGTGGGAATCTCCTACAAAGCTGTAGTTCGAGTGAGACTCACGCTCAGCAAAATGTCTAATAGACGATCAGGAAGCCATGCTGAAAGTGATTCGATAGGGTCTTCTCGGGGATCAACTTGGCAAGAGAGAAGACATAAAAGATGTGAGGATAGGGAGCAGGAGCGAGAGGGGGAACAATCTGGCCTCAGAGAGGGGTCATATCAAACACATTGAATAGTATCAGGCACCTCGAGGCACGAGCAATTTGACGAGAGAGATGAGGAGCTGGAGTGGTTACGAGGACTGGTGAGAGATTTAGAGTTGGAGACGAGAGGTAGGCACCAGAGAAGGGACCGAGATGAATGAGAAAGGAAAGCTGATAGTGGAGGAAACCGATACAGGGCGAAGTCCATTCAGTCTGGTTCACATTGATGCAGGGACCGTTCCCATTCCTGAGAGTCACGACGACGCAGGGATCGTTCCCATTCCCGAGAGTCACGTTGACACAGGGACCGTTCCCATTCTCGAAAGCCTCGTCGAAATCGTTCGCGTTCGCGTTCATGCGAGTATGTTGACTAGGGTTCAGACTCCCCAAGGGGCGACGACCCCAGAATGTCGCTATGGATGCCATGAGCCGCGCATTGTACAAGGCTGCTCAGTCACCGTTCTTAGACGAAATTGAGCGAGCCCCAATGTCGAACAGGTTCACGCTGCCACTATTTAACTCCTATGATGGGAAAACAAACCCGGTAGAGCGTGTCAGTTATTACATCCACATGATGTCTCTACACACACGCAATGACGCGCTGATATGTAAGGTATTTCCCTCGAGTCTCGACCCCATGACATTGAGATGGTTTAATGGGCTGCGAAAAGGCTCCATTCACAGTTTTGCCGAGCTAATTCAAGAATTCGATGCCCTGTTTGTGACGTGCAGCCGGGTGCCATAGCCGGTGGACGCACTATTATCTATGAAGATGAGGGTCGACAAAACCCTTCACAGTTATGCCAGTTGGTATTGGGAGCTTTACAATGAAATTGATCATGGCAACAAGAAAATTGTGCCAAGCACTTTTAGGATGGGGCTGCCCGAGGATTCCGAACTACGGGAGTCATTGACGAAAAGGCCTCTCGAGGATATAAGGCAACTTATGAGGCGTATTGAAGAGTATAAATGCCTCGAGGATGATCGGCTGCAGAGTAAGGGCAAGGCCCCGTTATTAAATTGTCCTCAGCAGGGTGTTTAGGGAGAATGCAGGAACCGGAGGTACAAATGGGGAAGGTGAACGTGGCATTTAGGGAGCCGGTGCATGAGATTGTAGACCGAATAAAGAACGAAATGTTCTTCAGATGGCCGAGCAAGATGGACCCATCTCGGAGGAACCAGAACTTGTATTGTACCTATCACAGAGATAAGGGACAGACCACTAAGTAGTGCCGAGTGTTAAAAGATCATCTGGGGCAGCTGGTGAAAGCAGGATACTTGAAAGAGTTCGTGGCGGATTCCGGAAACCGAGGTGCCGGGTAGGGAGCCCTGCAGAGAGGAAATCATCTCCCACCGCCACTAGGGGTGATTGAAGTTATCCATACTACACCGAAAAGTACGGTAGTGACTAGGAAGGGGGTACTGATTGTGGCCCCCGTAAAAAATTACTCAGATGAGTAGCCCTTCGAAAAGAAAATAAGATTTGCTCAGGGACCTCTTGCTTTCGATGATGGCAATCTAGAGGGAACGATTCGGCCACATGATGATGCATTGGTAATGGTGGCACGAATAAGTGGTTTCCTAGTAAAGAGGGTGATGATAGATTAGGGGAGTAGGGCCGACGTGATGTACTCCGACCTGTTTAAGGGGCTTGGGCTTAGGAGGGAGGACGTCTCAAAGTACGATACACTTTTGGTCGGGTTTGACGGCAGGGTAGTGATTCCCCAGGGGCAAATCTCCCTTCCCTTGAATGTGGAAGGTAAGGAAGTTGTTGCAACCTTTATTGTGGTGGGCTCTTTTTCTCCTTACACAACAATCTTGGGAAGACCGTGGATTCATGCAATGGGGTCTATCTCGTCCACCTTACATGTGAAGGTTAAATTCCCTACCGAGCATGGCGTTGCCGTAGTGAGAGGAAATCAACAAGTGGTGAGACAATGCCTAGTTGTCGTGGTTAATAGGAAGAGTGTGTAGGCTGAGAAGGAAATTGTCAAGGAGGCCTCTTTATAGCAATTACAGGAGCCCCGAGAGGGAATGGGGGCTGGTTGTGCCAAGGAACCACTCAGAGTTAAGATATTACCAGATGTGGACAGGTATTTCCAAATAGGAGTGGGTATGAAGGACGAGGATAAGGTGGGAATGTTGTTGTTTCTTATTCAGAATATTGACGTCTTCGCTTGGAGCCCGTATGAGGTGCCCGGGGTGAATCCCAAATTCATAGTCCATAGTTTCAATATAGACCCGTCGTTTCCTCCCAAGAAGCAGAAGCCGAGAAGGTGAACCAAGGAGCATGTTGAGGTAGTTAAGTTAGAGGTTAAAAGATTAAGGGAAGCTAGGGCGATAAGAGAGATCTTTTTTCCGGAATGGTTAGCCAATACAGTGGTAGTGAGGAAGAAGAATGGTAAATGGAGAGTCTGTGTAGACTTCACGGATCTGAACTAAGCATGCCCAAAGGATCCGTTCCCTATGCCGAAGATTAATCAGTTGGTAGACGCCACATAATGGAACCGAATGTTAATACTGTGACTGATGTTGGTGTCGCCAGGGTTGGTGTTACGGTGATTTCAACATCCGGACCATGTTGGATGGACCCGATCATTGACTTCTTAGCTGAGAATCGGGTCCCGGTTGACAAAAAAGAGGCTAACAGGGTTCGCCGAATAGCCTCTCAGTACTGGTTGTCGGTAGATAGAAAGCTATATCGGAGGTCCTTTGGAGGGCTGTACCTCTTGTGCCTACATCTCGGGAGGGTAAACGAACTCTTGGCCGAGCTACATGATGGGGTATGCGGCAGTCATATGGGGGGATGCTCATTAGCTCATCGGGCAATGACTCAGGGATTTTGGTGGCCACAGATGCAGAAAGATGCCACTAAATATGTGCGTAAGTGTGAACAGTGCTAAAAGCATGCCCCCTTAATCCACCAGCCAGAGGGGCATCTGAATCCGATCAACAGCCCTTGGCCGTATGCACAGTGAGGGCTGGATATTCTCGACCCATTTCCCCGGGTAACGGGCAATCGAAGGTTTGTTTTAGTGGCTGTTGATTACTTCACTAAGTGAGCAGAGGCAGAAGCGTTAGCCAATATTCGGGACAGGGACGTTAAAAAGTTCATGTGGAAGAATATAGTCACTAGACTTGGGGTGCCCGACTCTCTTATATCTGACAATGGGTTACAGTTTGACAGCAGGGCCTTCTGAGAGTTCTACAGTGATCTCGGCATCAAGAACAAATACTCTACCCCGGCATATCCCCAAAGCAATATAGGTTGAAGCCACCAACAAGACGATTGTGAATGGGTTAAAAAAAAGATTAGATGATGCAAAAGGTAGGTGGGCCGAAGAGCTACCCAACGTTCTCTGGGCATACCGAACAACTCCCAGAAGATCTACAGGACATACTCCATTCTCACTAACGTACGGGGCAGATGTCGTGATACCAGCCGAGGTAAATTTATGTAGTGCACAAGTTACGACATTTGCCCCCCCCCCCCCCCCCCCAAGAATGAAATATTAATGGTAGAATGCCTGGACTTGTTGGAAGAATACCAAGAAGCAGCAACTATAAGGCTAGCCAAATATCAGCAAAAACTTGCCTGGAGCTACAACCGGGATGTAAAGACGAGAGAGTTCGGTACTGAGGACCTGGTGTTACGGAAGGTAGTAGGGAACATGCGAGATACAAACACTGGGAAGTTAGCCCCGACCTGGGAGGGGCCCTATAGGGTCACTATCGTTGCAGGTGCGGGAGCATACTACTTGGAAGATTTAAATGAAAGGCCAATCCCTCAGATATGGAACGTGCACAATTTGAAAAAAAAAAATTATAATTAACTACTAATGCATGGGGCTGCTAATTAGATGTAATCTTTTATATATGCTTTGTTGATTAATATAAAGGTGATATTTATTTTTACAGGTGCATTTATCCTTAGTACTGTTAATTCATCTAGGGGCGCTACCGGTCAGTAAATATAAAGAGTGTTATAGAACCGGGACTGCTTGTTATTCTTTTAAGGGCAGAAACCTGCTTCTCAGTTCGATCATTATCACCGAACAGGTGGAAACCTTATACTAAACTCTTTTAAGGACAAAAACCTGCTTCTCGATTCGATCACCATCACCGAGCAAGTGGAAACCTTATACTAAAATCTTTTAAGGACAGAAACCAGCTTCTCGATTCGATCACTATCACCAAGCAGGTGAAAACCTTATACTAAACTCTTTTAAGGACAAAAACCTGCTTCTCGGTTTGATCACTATCACCGAGCAGGTGAAAACCTAATACTAAACTCTTTTTAAGGATAGAAACCTGCTTCTCGATTCGATCACTATCACCGAGCAGGTGAAAACCTAATACTAAACTCTTTTTAAGGATAGAAACCTGCTTCTCGATTCGATCACTATCACCGAGCAAGTGGAAACCTTATTCTAAAATCTTTTAAGACTAGAAACCTGCGTCTCAGTTCGATCACTATCACCGAGCAGGTGGAAACCTTATACTAGACTCTTTTAAAGACAGAAACCTGTTTCTCGGTTCGATCACTATCACTAAGCAGGTGGAAACCTTATACTAAACTCTTTTAAAGGTAGAAACCTGCTTCTCGGTTCGATCACTATCACTAAGCAGGTGGAAATCTTATACTAAACTCTTTTAAAGGTAGAAACTTGCTTTAAAGGCTAAGTCCAGAGACCAGGTTTTCCTTAGTCTACATTTTGCATGAGAAGATAGGCGCATATTAAGCAGAGTTTCAATCGCCGAGGAGCTAACTCATTTTCCTTCACAAATCAACCTCGAGCGCCGAGTATTCCCAGACCCAAAGCAAACCATGATTAAATTACCCAACTATTGAAGGCAAACAATTAACACATGTTGGAACAGCATAATATTAACGCATTCATAAACATGACAAAGGCAATTGTTTAGTAAGTAAACCTTAAACAGTCAACACATGTAAACGAAACCAATGTCTTGTCACCATAACTCGGTGACCAAAAAAAAAAAAAAGTTAAACCTGGGAAAATAATTGTCCTGTCACCACAGCCCGGTGACACAAGCAAACTTGTTAAAAAACAAAAGAAAAATGGAAGAAGTCATTCAAGTAAAAGAAAGGTAAACAGTAGTAATCTGATTCGGCAATCAAGTCATTGGATCGGCAGGCTGCACTTGGACAATCTCGGACAATCATGGTGCTAGGCTGGAGCTGAACACCGTCCCCGGGCTGATCATCAGCACGGAGGTTGCTGGTGGCTTCTAGGTCAACTACCTCCACATGGAAGTCAATCGCCTCCCCTAACTTCCTCATGCTCTGGGTCTCCTCCTCGTCAATGACATCAAGACGGTTCTGCGCAGCCGTAGGAGGGCCTGGGAAAGGGATTTGGCTAGAATTCCTATGTAGAGAGTCCTCGGGACCCCCAAAACTTGCAATGCTGCCAACCAACCCTCCTCAAAAGCCAGCTTTCGGGCTTCATTCATGACCGGTTCTGCTGAGTTCTCCGCACCAGCGAATCACTCGTTATACCACTTGTTTTCACAAGCCTCCAAAGCTGCCTTTAAGTCAACCAACTCCTCGGCTTGCGCAGTATTCAAGCTCACAGCCTCTGCCAGTTTTAGCTCGGTCTCACCCAACCTACCCTCCAGTTCCGAAGATCTTTTCTCCGCCAACACCTTGGCCTTCTCGAACGTAGCAGCCTTCTTTTCCACAGTTGCGGCAACCTTAGTCTTCTCCTCTGCGCTCGCCTTGGCCACGTCTTTCAGAGCCTTCTCCCGCTCGGCATCTTCAGCAAGCTCCTTCACCCGTCCATCGAGGATGTGGGTCAGTTGGGCATCCTAGCAAAACAACAATGATAAGTACGACGACAAGAACAGTACGCGTGTAAAAGTCAATATATATATTAAAAAAAAGAAAAAAAAAGGGAACAAGGGATTACCGCAATGGTGTGCCAATGTAACCGCCTGCCCAACGACTCGTCTGTCCCGTCCTCGAACGTATGCACGTCTTCGGGCAATAGGAGGTCGTGCACCAAAATTTGGGCAACACAACCCCTTTCACCCGTCTCCCACACCCGTACACTTGCGGTTGTGGGAAGGGGCTTGCCGTCCAACAGGAACGAAGGCTGCCATGCCGAAGTGGCTCAGGAAGTGGATGCCACATTCATCCCAGTCTGAGCTGCTAGTTCCCGGATGACAATATTTCCCGATGATCGGGAGGGAGTCCTTGTGGACACATCTCACGAGCCGACGGGGGTTTGTTCTGCCGTGCGTGGTCTTTTTCGAGTTCGGTTGGCAGGAGGAGGAGGGGGAGTTTAATCGTGGCCCTGGGGTGGTTGTTGTTGCGCGGTTGGCTGAGCACCGGGTACAAAACGGCTAATTGTCATTGTCCTTCTTGTCACCATGTCGTGACCTCGATCAGATTCAGTTTCTGAAGAGCTAATTGATTTGGCGGCCATTTCCTCGGCTACCTGGACAGGAGCTTCATGTTCAGCAGGGGCCTTGGGCTCTACAAGAACCTCAGGCTGAACGGGGGCTTCAGGCTAAACCCTCACGTGAGCTTGTTCTCGGTGTCGTAAAGATACACGTTCAACTGACTCGTCCCGTATTGGCGCAAGTTCATTCGAGCAAATGTACCACGGGCCAAGGTCCTAAGCTTCGCCTACTGTAAGTTTTGGGGGGAGGAAATTCGCGTGTCGTACATCAATATAGGAGAGAAGGGGGCTATCAACTAGCAAAGCTTGGCCAAAGGCTTGCCAAGTGGAGTACACGGGGTCAACGCCGAGGATTAAGTGGGACGCTCTGAGCTGTCCGTCCTAGTGAACGAAAATTTCTAACCTAAGCACAAAATTTAGGTCTTTCATACGCACCACTCTAAGGTCCGGCTTGAACCATTTACTCTCTGGACGGAAACAACACAGAAACCAGTTAATGGTCAGTCAGTCAAAATAGTCAAGTACAATTAAGAAAACACAGATTTACAAACGAGTATATTTAGTACCGACCTACATCACGAGGTGAGAATGGATAGGGGAGCTTTTCGACAAACCAGTTGTTGCTCACCTGTACAAACTCGCCAGCCGAGTTCCTATTCGAATAAGTAGGCATGATATAAGCCGTACCCTCATGTCTCTTGTTTTTAAATAATAGTCCGAAGTAATTTTGCCGCACAAACCGTACATAAAATTAATGTCGTAGTGATCCAGTTGCAACCCGAACAACTAGTTTAACCTACTAACGCAACTCACCACTTGGTAAAAATTGGAGGGGAGTTAGTCGGGGCAAAGACCATAAAACCTAAGGGTGCTAATGATGAGGGGGTCAACAGGGAACCTAACCCCACCATCAAGGATGGCCATCAAAGGAAAGAATATAGTGTTTTCGCCACGTCACCTTTGAATGTCAATATCGCCCTTATGACAGTAGGCGATATCAACATGCTCAGGGACGTTATAAGCAGCCCTAAAAGTGGCCAAAGCGGCTTTTGAGGAAAGTAGATGAGAAAAGCCCATTTTCTAAGCTAGGATTCCTAGAACTACGATTATGATAGAACAAGAAGAAATAGAAGGAAAGGGAGAGGAAACTTATAGTGGACTCTAAGGAGGAGGAGTTCTGGGCTAAGAGATGAACGCACAAGGAAATTATGCTCGGCAGAGTGAAAGTTTGGAGAACGAGGAATGCAAAAGTGAAAGAAGAACTCAGAGATGACTATTTATAGGATCCAAAAGGGGGGATAAATGACATTTAATAATTTGAAGGCGGGAAAACCAACGAATCCCCATTTACTGCCACACGTGCCATTTCGGTTCACGAACCGTTAGATAATGATGGTGGCTAAGCGAACAGTCAGACGCAACGCACCTTTTGAGGGCGCATTAATGGGTTCCTTAATCGTCCAGTATTTACCCGTTGAACTTCTCAATTAGCCATTTGCCCCTTGGATTCCTTGATTCGTCCCCGAAAACTGAGTACGAATCAAGAGGAGGCTAATGTACGGCCCTACCATATCCAGACCCATTTGGGCCTAGGGCTTCAACCCGACGATATGGCCCATACCATCTCTAAGCCCAAGCCTCACACCAGCTCCAAGCCCATTGAACAAATGATTTTCATCAATTCATACCATGCTATGCCTCCTGGGTCACATCCGGTGACCTGCCTCCCGAACAAGAAGGTGATTGCTTGGCTGTATTGTCTCTCGGTTGCTCGGCAATGCCTAGGGAATATCACTGCCGAGCATATCTACTGAAGTGGGAACAATTTCCAAAGCCACTCTCATCACACCCCACTCCCACCTAACACCCACTTACAATTAACGACATTGGACCTCATATTGCACTAACCATGAAAGTAATCATAGTATCTCCACTAATTTTGGGCTATAATTACAAGAAGTTAAAGAGGAAAAAGGGTTGGTTTTTTTTGAAAGGTTCACAAAGAAGTTGGGAAAGGAGAGAGAATAGAATGATCCAGTGAAAGAGGTAATTCCGTTGAGTCTCTGTGCCGAGAACGACCTAAAGTAGGAAACTCAAGCCCACAATATAAGTAGATTGTGAGTCTGAGTGAGGCCCAACCCAATAGCCTCGTTCCTGGCACGCATAATAACAATATACACACATGTAACAAATCCTCTGTATTTCTTGGTAATTAAATTATATAAAGTTATATTATATTTATACTATACATGTACACATCACATCACATCACAATTCACACAAATAACATTATAACAAAAAATAAAAATAAAAATGCACACAATTAGTACCAAACACACACTCACACATATGTATATAATATAAATTTATAATAAAGAGAGACATTCAAAACTC
The DNA here is from genome assembly GCF_932294415.1 of Quercus robur. Lineage (NCBI taxonomy): Eukaryota > Viridiplantae > Streptophyta > Magnoliopsida > Fagales > Fagaceae > Quercus > Quercus robur. Next base: position 21,382,538 of record NC_065540.1, on the reverse strand, counting down.
ACAAGCATTCACATTTTATTCTTATAGTTGGAAATACATAGAAATTAAGTCAGATATAAGATAGATGAGATGAGATAAGATTCATGAGAGAAAGAGAGGGTGATTTTTGATTTGTGATTTGTGTTATTAATTAGTTTTGGGATGAGCTAATCTATGTTCTTTGATTTTAGGCTAAATTGATTTGTGATTAGGGTGTGTAAGATTTAAGTCAAGTTGTGTAAAAATATTTTTAAGGCTACTTAAATTAATAAAAATATTATTTATATATGTTAAATATGCTAGAGTGGATGTAGAAGAGGAAACATAGAATAGTACACCGAGAACACGAGGGTTACGTGGTTCAGCCTTATCGGCCTACATCCATGGAGGAATCCCTTAAAGGTTACATCTTTATTGTATAAGAGTGTAGTACAAAACCTATGTTATAATAAACCCCAACATGAGTATATATAGACGACTAAACCCTAGACTACTAGTACAAGCAGGAGTGGGCTTAGGCCTATTACATTGGACTAATATGTCTAATATATCTGAAACACCCTTCCTTAAACTCAAGGCGGAAGCTCGATGAAGGCTTGAGGTTGGATAAGCATGAGAAGATAACTTGTAGATGCCTTGAAGAATGCCTTTGAAGAAATCACAATGAAGAATGTGCCAATTGACCAACTTCGGAGTTTCAAATGAAGAAACGGAGTCCAAAATTGGAATCTACGTGAAAAACTAGGCAAGATAGGCCTTTTCAGAAATTTTGACTTTTGGTCAAAGGTCAACACAAAAGTCAAACCTAAAAGGTCAAAGTCAACGGTCAGCGAAAGTCAACGGCTCACGGTCTGGGTCGGTTTCAGGATTCCAGGTTGGTCCATGGATCGGGGTTGCAGAGAAGCTGATGTCATCCTATGACATGGTGCTGACGTGGCTGTGGCTGTGGCTGTGGCTGATGTGGACGTGCTTGCATGGCTGCTAACGTAGGTGATGACGTCATCCGATGACGTCAGTAGGGGGTCTTCGACACGAGGATGGCATGTGCTTCTGTTACAAGCACGTGGGGCCAACGGCGAGTATCCAGGAGGTGTGTGCGAGCGCATGCAGTCTCGGATGAGGATCGGATTTTTGTGCGTTATAAATCGGTGGACGTCAAGGCCGTTATGGCGACACGTGTGGCTGAGATCCGAGTTGGGAACTGAAAACCTTCGACGGCGCATGTGGGAGTTCCAGGAGCCATTGTTCGTGCATGGTGGCGCATGTGGCAGCCGTTGGAGGTCGGGTTCTTGGGTTTTGGTCCCGATATGCCGTGGAGCACGTCTATCTTGTTGGTTTCATCAGGCGAAGGCTTGATGTGCACATATCTAATATTGATGTCATGAGTTTGCTTGAGTTTGTGGATCTTGGACATAGCACTGAGCCACGGTGGCTGCGAGATGTCGTGGAATCTAGATCCAACAAAGAAGCATGTGTGACTTCTGATGATGGTGTGCACGTGATATTCTTCTTTGCTTGCTAGAGATGTTTTATTTGATGCCAAGAACGAAGTTTGGCTCTGATACCATGTTAAATATGTTAGAGTGGATGCAGAAGGGGAAGCATAGAATAGGACACCGAGAACATGAGGGTTACGTGGTTCAGCATTGTTGGCCTATATCCACGGAAGAATCCCTTAAGGGCTACATCTTTATTGTATAAGAGTGTAGTACAAAACCTGTTTACAATGAACCCTAACATGAGTATATATAGGTGACTAAACCCTAAACTACTAGTACAAGCAGGAGTGGGTTTGGGCCTATTATATTGGACTAATATGTCTAATATATCTCTAACAATAAATATATATATATATATATATATATATATATATATATATATAGGCCAAAATGGCCCAATACCATGTTTTTTTGAAATTTTTAGCAACAGAGCACTGTTTCGGAAATAATTTGGGATCTACCACTTTTTGTGGTACTCGAGCTTGCTGAGCTCGAGTACCACATTTTTCCATTCCACCGTCGCCCCATATTCAAGGAGCCCTATAGTGGCGTTTTTAAGACCTATAGTGACGTTTTCGGACCCTATAGCGGCGTTTTCTTGCAAAATTTTTTGTAAGTCCCATACCAGGTTTTTAAGCCCTATAGTGGCGTTTTTAAGCCCTATAGTGACGTTTTCGGGCCCTATAGCGACGTTTTCGGGCCCTATAGCGGTGTTTTCCTGCAAAATTTTTTTTAGTCCCCATACCAGGTTCGAGGGGCCCTATAGTGGCGTTTTTAAGCCCTATAGTGACGTTTTCGGGCAACTGTTTTTTTTTTTTTTTTTTTTTTTTTTGAGAAGATGTTGACCAATGAAAAGATGGTACTCGAGCTCACCAAGCTCGAGTACCACAAAAAGTGGTAGATCCCAAATTATTTCCGAAACAGTGCTCTGTTGCTAAAAATTTCAAAAAAATATGGTATTGGGCCATTTTGGCCTATATATATATATATAATATATTTTTCCAAGTTAGGGGGTTCATTTGAACCCCCACCCTCATGAGATCATGAACCCCCTGAAGTACAAGTGCAGCCGCCCCTCATGAGATCCTTTGATCCAAAACTAAAATCTCCATCAAATTATTTCATTTCCTTGTTTATCCAATTATCATTATTATCATTCAAGTTTGCGGTGGGTAGGCTTGCGCTATAAAAGGGTGTAAGGGGTGGGTAGGCTTGTGCTATAAAAGGGTGTAAGGGGTCTTTGGGAAGGATCACCTTTTGTCATATTATTGATATCAATAAAACCATTTGGTTTTCAGAGTTACTTCAGTGTTCTTGTTTCTTCTCATTTTCCTTGAAGTGGATTGACAACCCACATAAAGGAGTTGAGTTGTAAAGCTGTTTCTTATTTCCCATATATTTCCATTGTTTAGTTCTGCAGAAGCTTTGGGTCAGATCTGTCCCGCATCAATGGGCAAGAATAGTAAGATCAAAGTATGGCAATGGAGATCAATTTTGAACGAGAGTGACTTATTATTGAAGAAATGAATGTGTAGAAAAATAAAGGTACATTTAGTAGACTATAATATGTACTGTAATATAATAGTTATTCCTATAGTTTAATTATTCAGTAGTTTGGTTATGTTTTTATTACAGAGAATAATCATTTCTTATGAATAGTCATTCTTTAAAATGAGAAATAGCTATTCATCTCTAAAGAGTTGTAATAACTATTCCTTGGAAGGTATATTAATTTCTAAAATTAATATATATATATATATATATATATCCAAATAAACAAACTTTCCATATGCACATAACAATTATGAAAATAAAAAATCATAAAAAAATAACTAATCTCTCTTTCAAATTTAAAAAAAAAAAAATATATATATATATATATATATATATTATTTTTTAGGAAATATAATTATATGAGTAAGATATTTCCTAAAATATATCTTAAGTTTGATTTAAAATGCTTTCATTCCATTGTTAAGTTTGATTTAAAATGCTTTCATTCTATTGTCTTTGAGATTATATTATTGTGTTATCACCAAATAAATGAATAGTAATAAGTATTATATTACATCATCTTTTATTCCTTGTAATACATATTCTTATTCCTATGTAATTACTGTTACAATCTACCAAACGTGCCCTAAGTAATGAAGTGTGTACATAAGTTGGGAATGACTCATGGATCCCTTCTTTGTTGGGTACAAATCATCACCTAGACAAAACATTTCCATATTTGTAAATAGGTTTTACTAACGTATGTCCTAAGGGCATATGCTAATAGACCATTTTAGAAAACTTTTTATGAAAAAATAAAAAAATAACTGACTAATTTGATAGCTTTTTCAATTTTCTATAAAAATTTTCCTAAAATAGATGATTAATGTATGCCCTAATCTACTAACCATTATAAAATTTTTTATGGAAAAATGAAAAAATAACTGACTAATTTCAATTTTCTATTAAAATTTTCCTAAAATTGATGATTAATGTATACCCTAACCTACTAAACATTTGTAAATTGGGTCTTTGACATGATTTTGAGCAATCCTACAATATGGGATCGAATAAGAGTATCGGAAGTATGGCCTGTATAAATTGGAACTAAAGTGGGAAGCTCATGACTATCTGTAATTCTATGGAAGATTATTGCTTGGATATCCCACCAACCAGGGACGTCTTAGGCACGAGGTTCACAATAAAAGACTAGAAGTGTCCGATATACAATAGTAAAGAGTCTATTATTCATCGATTTGTGTCATGCTCTGTAGCACGAATACTATTGTTCACCTCAGAATGGCAAATACGAGTACACGCCTTAAATATCAACACGCCAAATGACTGAGTGAGTGGACAAGCTTACTTTCAATGGAAATGTCTACTGCAAACATGCACTCACACACAGTACACACTCAGTTTTTTGAACTAAATTGTCACGATTTATGTGCAAAAGTGGTATGTGTACTATTTGTGTGAGTGAGTGAGTGAAATAGACATTGCTCTACTATTAAATGCATGTAGTCTTAAACTCAATGCTAAAGAGTGAAGACTACTAAAAGATCCTCCTCTTTGCTACTTTATGTTGTGAAAGATTTGGATGGAAAGCAATTAGCAAATCCATGATCAGGGCCAATTAGAACCAAGAAATTAAGATAGCAAAAGTTATCAAAAAGTTCTCACAACTACAAAGTGGGTTGGGAAGTGGCCAAGGTTAGAAGTTCGCTGCTGGATGTGTGGAGTTGCCTACCCCTGGCCCTAGGTCTAGTCAAGGTAAATTTTGATGCTGCAGTAAGGACTGGAGTCTGTAACTTTGGCAGCTGTGTGTAAAAATCACAATTTGTGCACTTGCTAAGGTGGTTTTGTTTGAAGTCCGGTGTTCAAAGGAAGAGGGTTACACTGACTTAATCTTGGAAGGTGATGCTAGTAATGTGCTTGATCCTATAAGCTGCTCTACGTCCACCCCTCGTTGCTCTACAGTATTAATCATTGATTATACTAAGATTTAATTTTGTGTTCCTTTATGTTTTGGCGATCTAGTCTTGTTGTTAGAGAAGCCAACTCTTTTGCTCATGTGGATGTCAGTAGTTGGGCTTTCTGTTGTAAGCTTAAGAAAGGATTCCCCCATCTCCTCAATTCCAAATTCTGTTTCTTTGTTTTTTGGATGAGGAAGATAAAAGCTCCATCCCTTGTGGTTTGTTTTGGTTAATAATATGACTTTAGTATAAACATAAAAATAAACCCGAGCTCTTTTTGGGTGTTTTATTTATTATTATTTTTTAATAAAATGTATTTTCCGCTTTCTTCGCCTCTAGAACATGGGTAGGGAGAGTGGAGATAGGGATGGCTCCAAAACAATTACAAAAGGGAGCCCAATCAGCTAAAGAATGAGCTAAAACGTTTGCAAATCTAATTATATGGGAAAAAGAATAGTAGACAGAAGATTTTGCATCTACATTGATGTCACCAATTATAATATTAGGGATGGACTAGTGAAAAGATTCGTAATGGAATTAATAACATTAAGACAGTCTCCCTCAAAAATAATACTATAGTTCAAACCAGTAAAAAGAGCACTGGTGACAGCAAAATAGACTCACTTTAGCTTCAGCCCAAAGAGAATCACCATGACCATTAATCAATCCAAGCATGAGTGACTTGAATCCCAATAGAGTGAAATAGAAAAATCACAGCTTTGATAGTATGATGAGAATGGCACATGGAAAAGTCTTATAATAAGGAGCTCGCTCCACGTACTCGTTGGTCCCTCCATCACACTATAGAATCTTGAATTGTTGGGTGTTAGAGCAAATTCCAAGAGTGATATTTTTAATTCAAAAATTGAAGAAAGAAGAATCTACAAGAGAGAGATTATAACTTTAATTTAACCATCGTGTACATGATCTAATCACCACTACATGGAAAAGATCCAAGTATTGGGAAATATTAATCTACTTTGCTCAGTGGTACTTCCATTTCAGATTCATCCACGCCAGTATTACTTTTCGAGTAATCATTTCTTTTAAAGTGAGGGGAAAAAAAAACATTGTTTTTGTCTTGGGCATTAGGGTCTTAGGAAAGAAAAAATCAGAAAAGAGAGGACCAATAATACATTGAACATAAAAGATATGTGGTTCATCTTTTGACCTACATTATAAACGAAAATGATGCAAAAGAACTAGCACATAATTGTTGTATAATCTTTTTCTTAATACCTAACAGTCTTTTATGATCGATATTCTCAACAACAAAAAAAAAAAAAAAAATGTAACCCGAATATGAACACAAATCCCATTTATTTATATCTAAGTTGTTGAAAATTATGGATATATACAATTATACATATTATTCTTTTAAATCTTAAAACTTCACTCTACTTTCCCTCTTGGATTTATTACAATTTACCCATCTACATTTTGGGTCAAGGTTTAAAATTTTATACTTTACCTACATGAAGTCATATATTTTTTTTTTTTAATTGCTAATACGTTTAAGAAAAATCACATGTATAAATCAAGTATCTTGAAAAAAAAAAGACTATAAAATATAATGTATTAGATTGTAATGAGATTGCTATTATATTTTGGCCTAAATGCAAAAACACCCCATGAGATTTAGGTCAACAGTAAAAACACTTTTTTAGGTTTAAATTCTTCCTTATAACTTCCTAAGGTTTTCATATTCACCAAATTAACTCCTGTGACTAACTTTTGTTATCTTTTATGAAGAAAAATCACATAACTGTTACATGCGTAGTGACATGAATATTTTGTTGAGTCTTCTTAATGTGGTCATAGGATGGTCACGTGATTTTTCTGTCCATAAAAGCTAATAAAACTTAATTCCAAAGGTTAATTTGGTACATATAGAAACCTCGGACAATTAATTATAAGGAAGAATTCAAAGCTCAAGGATTTTTTTGCAATTAAGTCAAACTCTAGGATTTTTTTTTTTTTTTTTTTTTGGCCTACATTAAAAGTAGAAACTAAAAGTGTTGGGTTCTATATATGTGTATAGGTTTATTGGCAAATACATGAATATAAATTTGTCTAGATATAGATCATAATTTCTATAGGTATGATTAGACAATACTCAAGATGCTGACAAGACAATGTACAAGAATATGAAGGTGCAGATTCAAGGAATCAAAATTTAATAGTTTCGATCGATTGAAACTAAAGTTCAACCAATCTAAAGTCAATTTCTAGAATTTGTTTTTCATCCCATTAAGCCTAGTAAGTGATTAGGGTTTCAATCCAACTACACTTAATATTTAAGTGAAACCATAATGCACGTTTTCTAAGACTTGGGAGCTACTCTTTTGATATCTAAGAGGTTCTGTACTTTCTACTCTTTCAAGCCTCTACCAAAGATCAAACACATGCTCATTGAACTGATGAAATCAAGTTGATAACCTTTAGTTTTAATTGTATTGGAGATCTAAATCTTCAATGGGATTTTGAAGTGTGTGGATTAAAGGTTCACGTTGTAGCAGTTCACTGTAAAAGAAGTCTGTGGGATTCAGAGCTCAATTTGGTAACTGAAGTTAGATTTACTACGAATTGATATTCTTGACTATAAATCTCCAACTTATAGTAAAATTGTTAAATCGGGATTGATTAGGTCAAATCCCACAAGGTTTTTCCTTTGGAACAAATTGTTTCATAAGGTTTCCTAGATCATCATATCGTGTCTTATCTAATTCTCCGCACTTGCATGATATGTATGATTGTTTAACTTATGGCTTTCATAATAGATTTAACAAATAACTTGGCCTTAAAACTAATTAAACATTGTTTGTCTTAGGGGTTTAAATCTAACAAAAATAAAATAAAATAAAATCTCATGTGGATAAATTAAGTCCCAACTTTAAAACTATAAATTGGGAATTTAAACTCAACTCAAATCAAATCATAGGTGAGTAAAATAACATTTTCCCTTTCTCCTTTTATAAAGAATCAAATATGTGTGTCAAGAGCTTTATTTAATCTTCTTATCTCACACGCATCCAGTTATTATAAGGAAGAATTCTTGTGGGTTGCCTTAAGACACTAGCTAGAGGTTTTAAACCTAGAACCTCATGAATATCATAAATCTTTAGGAATTACCAAGCCAATTTCTTAGGGTTGTCAAATACTTTTCAAAATTGGGGAAGAAAAATATATATGTACACTTTGTTAATAGTCAAAATTGTAATGAATAAGTTGTGCAATATGTTGCTCAAGATCAAGGCCCCAATGTTAGGGGTGCCTCCCACACTTGACTTGAACAACATGCTTCTTGAAGTCTTAGACCCATTCTAGATCTACCCAAATACAAGTAAAGTGATTTTGTTAAAGGATAAGCCAATTATATATAAAATGTCAACTTATGGTAGGAAGCTTATCTTAATTTATTCCCTACCGCAGACAACATCCTCACAACCTCATAATTGTCAACTTCTTATGGTAGGAAGATTTTGGTGATTTCAACTAAATTCAATAAGTACATGCATCTTTCTTGTATATTAAGTTTTCAGTTTTCCTTTTTAATTAATCATTCATAACCATCTTGGTCGAGTATCACACAGCATGTACATTAGTAGCATCATCTATAATTAGCTTTATTTTTTATCATGTTTCTTTACCATCTTTAGTCTTTATTACTTAGATCAGGCCTCTCATCAATATCTTACTGGCTTTCTTTTCTTAACAAGCATCTATATCATCTTCAAGTAAATTTTCTCAAACAACACCTCTAATTAGTAGCCTCCGCAAATTGATCTACGATGTGCTCCACATTCAAGCCTCAATAATTGTGCACATTTAGCCTATGTTCAAGGAGTAAATCTTAGGTACTCCTGGAGTACGGAGAATGATGCTCCCTTCTCTCACATTTATGGTGGAGTCCATTCATTAAATTTATTGTGGGGTCCATCATGAATGTGAAAAGAGGGAGCACTATTTCTCCGGGCTACGGGAGTACCTAAGAATTTTCCATATTCAAGATTGTCATCTTTAATTCATTTAATTTTGTCTAGGGTAGTCCACTCCATATCCAATTTGGTTTCACTTTCCTTCAAGGTGTTAACTTCTTTTAAAACTCAAGTTTCTACCTTAAGTTCAAGGTGGGATGTTCAAAATATCATGTTCCCCTAGTAAAGGGCCAAGCCTTTTATATAACCTTAGTCTAAATTCATTGTATCTAATCTTACTTGGAGTGCAAACAAAGTAATCTTAATATTACTTAGAATGCAAGTAAATTAATCATAATCCTACTTGTAGTTCAAATATGATAACCCTAGTTTATTTATTATTAGTGTAGGATTAGTCTTTTATAAAATCCTTCAATGGCTTTATTTTAACAAATATAGATTAGAGCAATCAAAAGCTTTCCCTTGTGAATGTAAGCCTCTCAAGCTAAATCATGTTAATTTCCTGTATTCTCTCTCCCTTTTTCCTATCTTTGTATTCTTTTTTCTCTTCTTCATATTTTATCATATACCTTCTCATTATATCATAACTATGTCTCACATCTATTAATATGTTATAAAAGTTATGTTAGAGGGCAAAGTGTGCATTTTCATAGTTTAGGGGGTAAGTGTAAAAGGGAGTATAGTTTAGGGGGTAAGTGTGCATTTTTGTAGTTTAGTGGGGTAAGTGTAAAAATTGTATAGTTTACGAGAGTAAAGTGTAATTTCTCTAAAACTTAAATTATACAAAATCTAATAAAAAGAGAACTTGAATATATAAACATTTAAAATAAATAAAAAAACTCGCAGATACATAAAGTTTTACAATTTTCTTCTACTAAAAAATGAAAAGGCAAAAATGGACTAATGACTAAGAGCATCCATAGCAGTGGAGCTAAATTTTTAGCAATTTAGCTCCACCAAAAGTTACTTTATCTATTTTACCTACACACATGCTGCAACAGTGGATCTATTTTAGCTTTCAACATAATAAAATAATATAAACATCACAATAAAATATTATAACCACTACAATAAAATAATATATTCCACTACCAAAAAAATATTACACCACCAACCTCAACCACCTCTACTGTCAACCACAGGCACAACCACCACCACCACCACCACCACCACTACCGGCAGTCCACAACAACAAAAAAAAAAAAAAAAAAAAAAAACCCACAACGAGCACAAGCCCACTGCCACAAACACAAACACAAGCCCACTTGCCCACAACATATCGAAAAACACCAACACCACCACCACCACCACCACCACCACTACCGAGAGTCCACAGCAAAAAAAAAAAAAAAAAAAAAAAAAAAAAACCCACAACGAGCACAAGCCCACTACCACAAACACAAACATAAGCCCACTTGCCCACAACAGATCGGAAAACACCAACACCACCACCACCACCACCACTACCGGCAGTCCACAGCAAAAAAAAAAAAAAAAGAAATCCACAACGAGCACAAAAGGAATGGGCTTCAGTCGGCGCAAAAGGAATGAGCACAACAAGCACAAAAATCCACCAAAGCTCAGCCCAGCCCAGTGTGAGGAGTGGTCGGCGCTGGGCTGGGCTTCGGTCAGCGTTGGGCAATCGAGCTAGAGAGATGAGGGATGAGGGAGATGAGGAAGGCCAACAAGATAGAGAGAAAAAAAAAATTGACCGGCGAGTTGAGGATGAGGGAGGCCGGCGAGCTGAGGGATGAGGGAGATGAGAGACCGGTGAGCTAGAGAGAAAAAAAAAATTGAGGAAGAAAGAAGAAAGAGGAGAAGCCGGAGAGAGAGAGATAGAGAGAAAAGGAATTGAATATTTTAATGAGAGAGGAGAGAGAGTGTAATAAATTTTTTTTTTTTTTTTAGCTTTAAGCTACAGTGCACATCTAAAGATAGATGTGCATTGTAGCTGAGGAGCTAAATTTTTTAGATTTAGCTCCTCTGCTGCGTGAAGGATTTTTGATATTTGGAGCTAAAAAATAGCATTATACCTATATAGCACCACTGCTATGAGTGCTCTAATGAGAGATAGAGTAAAAGCTGAAATGCTAATTTGCACGGATACAAATACGAGGGTATGTCATTCCTTGAAAAACAAGGGTATGATATGTCTAGGTTACGATAATTAATATATATATAAGGTATATTTTAAATATCTTTGGAGATAATTTATGTTTATTTTACATTTTAAACTTAAGTAACAACAATAAAATGGTTGAAAATATATCTAAAACTATAATTTTATTTATTTCCATTTAATAAATAAATAAAGTACCGGATAATAATATCATTCCTCAAAAACAAAAACAAAAGCATTGAAGAGTATAAGGCTAACCAAATAATTACCAAATGCTATGGAAGAAAATATATTTTTAGAAAAATGCTATAGTTTTTTTTTTTTTTTTTTGGGGAGAATAAGAATTTTTTTATAAAAATGCTATAGATTACATGCATTGTTTCTAGGGAAAATTACATTTTACCTCCTAAGTTATACCTCATTTTACACTTAATCCCTCTAAACTATTACTTGTGTAATACTTGCCCTCCTAAACTATGAGAATGCACACTTACCCCCCCCCCCCCAAGCTATTGCGCTTGTAACTCTTTGCACCACATCCCATGAATAATTGTTTAGGAAAGTAAATGTGTATTCTCATTGTTAAGGGGAATGAGTTTAAATGGGGTATAGTTTAGGGGGGTAAAGTGTGCACTCTCATAATTTAGGGAGGTAAGTGTAAAAGGGGTATAGTTTAGGAGGTAAAGTGTACTTGCTCCTTGTTTCTACTATTTAATAATAAATAATAAAGTAAAAGATAGTTAAGACTAGGTCATATGGCTTGATGGATAGATGGGGATAAGACAAAGGTTTGAAAGTTAATTTAAGCTCATAACTTATCAAAATCATGTGGGGGAGGTAGACAAAACAAGAAGGGTGAAACCTAAGGTGATACGTATTAGGTACTTTTGTAAACTTATTGTTGTAAAATTATGTGAATATAACATTACTCTACTTTTGTTGAACTCATATTCTTGAGAATTTTATGTCAGAGTGTTCAATAACTCTGTGTGGTAGACAAAATAGGCTAGTTTAAAAATAATTTTATATATAATTTTTTTTTTTTGCAAGTTTAATTTTTCTTTTTCTTTTTTGCAAGTCAAGAATACCGTAAGTTGCATGTGACACCGCCACTAGATCCAAATAGAAAAATCAATAGTGCTCATTTTTTAAATTATAGGAACGAATAACATTCATTTGGTAAACTTTAGAGGCCAGTATTTTGGCATTTAGGAAGTCAACCACAAATTTGCCGAGGAACTTTTGACCTGATTTTATAACCTTTTTCCCCTGTTTTATGACAATATTTTACTACATTTAAAATTTTCGTATTTGTTCCTCCTTTCGATATACTACCATAGGACCCGTGCTTTGTTTGCCTTTTCTTCTTGAATATTATGAGCAAATTACTCCATTGTCTATTGTTTTTGTAGGGACAATTTTGTATACTGCCAATAATAGTCTTCGTAAAACTCCCTAGTTTGAGTTTAAGTAATAATATGAAGTTATGAACCATATATCTTTCTCCTTTCCATATTTTCATCCATCGTTTTAATATTTCTGGATCCATTTTTACCTATTATATTCATATAACCATCACTTTTTCCAAATCCCAAGTGTTGTTGATATCTATATTTAAAATAATATATATCAAAGGAAAGCACAATCAACTTAGAGCAACCGCATTAGCTCTTCTAAAAGATTCCGTCTATTTTACACAAAAACCTACTTTTTCTATTTTACACCATCACTTTTACAAAACACTCACATCAGTTTTTCTATTTTACAAAATATTTCAATAAAATATTCATTCTTCATCAATTTTTTATTATTTTCCCTAATGGTCATACTTTTTTAATTTAAACTTATATTTTAAGTAAACTACCAACACCAGTGACTCGGCCAATGGAGCCGCTTGTGGTGGAGGTCTGATGGTCAAATCTCCGAAATAGTGTTTTCAACAACCGCCACTAGATTGATGTCTCCGCCCACCGTGCCGCTAACACTGGTGGCCAAACCACCAAAATAGTGGCTTCAGCGACAACCAACAGATCAGTGTTTTCGACCATCATTCTACCATCAATGAAATATTTCGGTGTGCCGTTTCAGGGTTACGCACTGGAGAGAGAGAGAGAGATATATATATATATATATATATATATTATTTACTATTAGTATGATTTTAGTTTTAAAAAAAGACACCGATTTGAATTAAAAATTTTAATATAGACTTTAATAAAATTCCAAATAAAATCATGCTTTGTTTGAAAAAAAAAATCTCAATTATAATTCTTTTATAATTAAATTATATTAAGAGATATTTACAAGTAAGGAAGTTTCAAGGAAGCTTCTTTTCACCTCACTTTTAACACCCACCACTAAAACATCTGGCCCTCTCTTTTATTTTTTCATTTTTTATCTCACAAAACCACATCTTTTCTCTACTTCCTCTCCCACGGTCTGTTCTCTTCTTTTCTTTTTCTTTTCTTTCTTTTTTTTTTTTTTGATCTTTCCTTTTGTCATAGCTCTCAAGCACTTGTTTCTCTCTTCTCTAATGGCAGTAGCAAGCTCTCCACGAGCAAAGAAAGCAGCAAGCTCTCCATGGCAGTGGTGACGGCGGCTTTGATTTGAGTTTGGGATTGGGTTGGTGGGTTTTTTGTTGAAAGTTTGATTTTGGGTTTGGATTGATTTTTGGTTTGATTTTTCTTTGTTTTTGGTTGATTTTGTGATTGGAATATCATGGGTTGTGGTGGTGGGGATTGAGTGGTGGTTAGGCAGTTTTGAGAGTATGTGGGGAAGAGAGACTGATGAGAGCAGAGGTGAGAGAAAAAATTAATAAAATTGTAATATACACATCTACAATAACCGTGCAAATATGCACAGTTATTATAGCAAATGTGTATATTTACACAAATATAGCCAGACTGATGTGAAGCAGATTTAGAAAATATTGTGTAAATTTTGCATATTTTTCTATTTTGCACAATTTTGCACCCACTTATGTGAGTGCTCTAAAACCCTACTTTATGAAACAAAGAGTTTACTAATTCAAATCTCCAAGTCTTCCATTCTTTGGGAACCAAAACTTATTTATCAAAATATATATATATATATATATATATATATATAGTTTTTAAATAATAGTATCTCATTGTTTTAAAAAAAAGTATAATATGTGGATTCCAGTTAATTCAATTGGTAAAGTCTTTGATGGTTGAATAATAGATCTGGGATTCAATTTCCGCCTATACCAAAAACCAATTAGTATCTTGGTCTGATGATAAAGAGCTATCATTAGGAGTGGACACTATAGGATGAAACTCTTTAAAAAAAAAAAATATCATATTCAATTCACGCATGTACAATTACACTAGCATATAAAAGAAGGTTCAAGCCCACTTAACCCACTGATGGTGCATACAATCCTACCTTTTTTTGAAGGTACGTCTCTCTCTCTCTCTCTCTCTCTCTCTCATCCAAATAATAAGCCTAATATTGGTGGAGTTTGCTAGCGTCTAATAAGAAATGGAAAAGTTGGCTCCATCTGATGTGGATTGCAAATCAAACGGCAACATAAAAACACACTACTTTTTTCTTTCTACGTGCCCTTACAGAGAGATATCCACTTGGATACTTCTGCGCGTGCCAACAGGAACAACTCTTTTGGGTCCCACAAAACCAACACGTGTCACAGGTCACTCAGTATGGAAGTGGAGGAAAACATTTATCTATTCAACGTGACCAGTTTATGATAAGAGGGCAAACATGGAGATGCGGAAACTGGAGAAAGAAGAAATTAGCCTCAAAAGAGTGGCCTATGGCTTTTAAGGAGGAGCACCTGAGTCGTCATGCATGAGGCAAGGTTTTATAGTATCCACTAATAAACTGTTACCCTTTTTTTTTCTTTTTATGAGCAAAGTAAGTAACTTTCATTGGGGTAAGTTAGGCCTGTAACATAATTACAACAACGATTGCTAACATTTGTTTAGTATGAAGGAGAGAGAAGAAACTCAAAGCTCTTTTGGACCTTTTACAGCCTCTTTGGGAAACTTATGGGTGGTCAAAGCAGGAATATTAATTGGAGTAGTCTGTTTGGTTATCAACTGGTCGAATTTCTGGCTCTAGTTCACTCCTTCTTTAAAGGAAGTTGAGGGATTCCCTAATATGCCATTGCATGTTCATATTTTCCATTTGGCCACGCTGCAGCTTTCTAAGAGCATTATCATTGGGGATAAAATAAAAGTTGTATTTTACCATCTAAAAATTTTTTTTATCTTGTTGGATTTTGTGGAGCCTAGTTTTGTTTGATCCGGTTCAATGACCCAACCCGACCCGTTTGGTTGCCACGTTTTTGAAGTGAAGTATAATTGTAGCCGCATTTTGTATTTTCTTCTTCTCTGATAATAGTGAAATCCCTGCAATTCTGTGGATGTAGACAAATTGCCAAACCATGTAAATATTGTCTTGTGCGTGTGATTGTTTTCTTTGGCATGTGTTTACTCTATTTTTTTGTTTCTCACAGGTTAGGAATTCGGTGAAATTCCCTACAACTGGTATCAGAGCCTAGGGTTAGGTTTGAGTGGGAGCAATGGCAGAGGAAGCAGGAAAGGCATCTGGAATAGAAAAGTTCGATGGTATAGACTTTCGATTTTGGAGAATGCAAATCGAGGATTACCTTTATGGGAGGAAGTTGCATCTGCTGCTTCTAAGGGAAAAACCTGAGGCTATGAAGGCTGAGGAATGGGCTCTTCTTGACAGACAGGTATTAGGAGTTATTAGGTTAACTTTGTCTAGGTCTGTTGCACATAATGTTGTAAAGGAGAAGACCACAACAGATCTGATGAAGGCTTTGTCCGGTATGTATGAAAAGCCATCCGTAAACAACAAGGTGCATCTGATGAAGAAATTGTTCAATTTGAAGATGGCAGAGAATGCTTATGTAGCACAACATCTGAACGAATTCAATACTATCACAAATCAATTGTCGTCTGTAGAAATTGATTTTGATGATGAGATTCGTGCTCTGATCGTTTTGGCTTCTTTGCCAAACAGTTGGGAGGCAATGAGGATGGCAATAAGCAATTCTACAGGAAAAGAAAAGCTGAAGTACAATGACATACGAGATTTAATTCTGGTTGAGGAGATTCGCAGAAGAGATGCAGGCAAAACCTCAAGATCTGGTTCTGCCCTAAACCTTGAGACAAGAGGCAGAGGTAATGACAAAAATTCAAACCAGGCAGATCAAAATCCAGAAATTCTAATCGGAACAGAAGCAAATCTAGATCAGGCCAACAAGTACAATGCTGGAACTGTGGAAAAACAGATCACTTTAGGAATCAATGCAAAAGTCCTAAGAAGAATAATGGAGATGATTCTGCTAATACTGTAACAGAAGAGGTATAGGATGCATTACTTCTTACAATAGACAGTCCACTTAATGATTGAGTTTTGGATTCAGGAGTTTCGTTTCATACCACTCCACACCGAGAAATCATACAGAATTATGTTGCAGGTGATTTTGGTAAGCTGTATTTGGCTGATGGTTCAACCTTGGATGTTGTAGGTATGGGAGACGTCCGGATATTGTTACCCAATGGATCTATTTGGTTACTGGAGAAGGTTCGACATATTTCTGACCTAAGGAGGAATCTGATTTCTGTTGGACAACTTGATGATGAAGGACATGCAATACTATTTGTTGGTGGTACTTGGAAGGTTACAAAGGGAGCTAGGGTATTGACTCGTGGAAAGAAGACTGGTACTTTGTATATGACCTCATGTCCAAGAGATACAATTGCAGTTGCTGATGCAAGTACTAATACAAGCCTATGGCATCGCAGACTTGGTCACATGAGTGAGAAAGGGATGAAGATGCTGCTGTCAAAAGGAAAACTACCAGAATTGAAGTTCATTGATTTTGACATGTGTGAAAGTTGCATCTTAGGAAAGCAGAAAAAATGTGAGCTTCTTGAAAACTGGCAGGATACCGAAGGCGGAAAAATTGGAATTAATATATACTGATTTGTGGGGGCCTTCTCCGGTTGCATCCCTTGGAGGTTCAAGGTACTACATCACTTTCATTGATGACTCAAGCAGAAAGGTATGAGTTTATTTTCTGAAAAATAAATCTGATGTATTTGGAACTTTTAAGAAATGAAAGGCCATGGTTGAGACAGAAACATGTTTGAAAGTAAAATGTTTGAGGTCAGATAATGGAGGAGAGTACATAGATGGAGGGTTCAATGAGTATTGTGCTGCACAGGGAATTAGGATGAAAAAGACCATTCCTGGGACATCACAGCAGAATGGTGTGGCTGAGCGCATGAACAGAACTCTCAATGAGCGTGCTAGAAGTATGAGGTTGCATGCTGGACTACCAAAAACTTTCTAAGCTGATGCTGTTAGCACTGTAGCTTACCTAATAAATCGAGGACCATCAATTCTCATGGAGTTCAGACTTCCTGAGGAGGTTTAGAGTGGTAAAGAGGTAAAATTTTCACACTTAAAAATTTTTTATTGTGTTTCTTATGTTCACATTGATTCTGATGCTCGTAGTAAATTTGATGCAAAGTCTAAAATATGTTTTTTCATTGGCTATGGTGATGAGAAATTTGGCTATAGGTTTTGGGATGAATAAAACAGGAAAAACATCAGAAGTAGAAATGTGATATTTAATAAACAGGTTATGTACAAGGACAAGTCAACTGTAGTGTCAGATGTTACAGAGATAGATCAAAAGAAATCTGAGTTTATCAACTTAGATGAATTGACTAAAGGTACTGTCTAGAAAAGGGGTGAAGAAGATAAGGAGAATGTAAATTCACAGGTAGATCTGAGTACACATGTAACTGAAGTCCGCAGATCTTCTAGGAACATTAGACCTCCACAGCGTTATTTACCCACTCTAAATTATCTCCTGTTGACTGATGGTGGTGAGCCAGAGTGTTATGATGAAGGCTTACAAGATGAGAATTCAAGCAAGTGGGAGTTAGCCATGAAGGATGAGATGGATTGCTTGTTGGAGAATCAGACATGGGAACTAACTGAATTGCCAATAGGAAAGAAGGCTTTGCACAACAAATGGGTATACAGAATAAAGAACGAACATGATGGTAGCAAACGTTACAAGGTCAGATTAGTTGTTAAAGGATTCCAACAAAAGGAGGGCATTGACTACACAGAGATATTTTCTCCAGTTGTGAAGATGTCAACAATCAGATTGGTATTGGGAATGGTGGCTGCAAAAAACTTACATCTTAAGCAATTAGATATGAAGACGGCATTCCTTCATGGTGACTTGGAGGAAGACCTTTACATGATTCAGCCAGAAGAGTTCACTATTCAGGGACAAGAGAATCTAGTCTGCAAACTGAAAAAGAGCTTGTATGGCCTAAAACAAGCTCCTAGACAGTGGTACAAGAAATTTGACAGCTTTATGCATAGAATTGAGTTCAAGAGATGTGAAGCTGATCACTGTTGCTATGTTAAGTCTTTTGACAATTCTTACATCATATTACTATTGTATGTGGATGATTTGCTTATTGCAGGGTCTAGTATTGAGGAGATTAATAATCTGAAGAAGTAATTGTTCAAACAATTTGCAATGAAGGATCTGGGAGCTGCAAATCAAATCCTTGATATGAGAATCATTAGAGACAAGGCTAATGGTACATTGAAGCTTTCACAGTCAGAGTATGTGAAGAAAGTTCTCAGCAGGTTCAACATGAACGAAGCTAAACCAATTAGCACACCCTTGGGTAGTCATCTCAAACTAAGCAAAAAACAGTCACCGAAGACAGAAGAGCAAAGTGCCTTATGTCTCAGCTATTGGCAACTTGATGTATGCTATAGTGAGTATAAGGCCAGACATTGCACATGCTGGTGATATTGATAGTAGAAAAAGTACTACTGGGTTTGTTTTTACTCTGGGTGGTACAGCTATATCATGGGCTTCAAACTTACAGAAGATTGTTACTTTGTCTACTACAGAAGCTGAGAGCTTGGAGGGCTTAGGTGCATCAGGTGGATTAGACTTGGAAGGTTTATTGCTATTTATGTATCTCAACTAATTTTCTAGTGGATCATTTTACCGCTTAGAGGGCAGCGAAGAGGTTTTTCACCGACTTCTTCGGTTTCCTCTTTGATAACACATGCCGGTGTTATCTTGTGTTTGCTTCTCTCTATCCTTTACTCTTTGCTTTTAATTACTATTGAGTTATAATTAAAATATGGCTTAGAGTAGTTTGATTTTTGGGTATTGCTTATATTTCATATTCCACACATATATTATTTGAATATAAACTTGCTTTGGAAAATTTGAATTTAGGGGTCTAAACATTCACAAGTGTTTTACACACTACGTGAGTTTTCAATTGGTATAAAAGCAAGTACACTTTGGCAGATTTCTATATCCTTAGTGTGATCCTAGACCCCTTGTAACTATGGATGAAGCTATGGAAAAGGCTATGTTGAATTGTGGTGCAAATATTTGTGATAATGACTCTATAAGTATTTTTAAAGATTGTCCTAACAATGAACTCCTAGAGTTATTAAAAACAAAGAAACATGCTAGAATGTTTGTTCATATGCTAAAGTATCTTGA
Organism: Quercus robur; assembly: GCF_932294415.1. Lineage (NCBI taxonomy): Eukaryota > Viridiplantae > Streptophyta > Magnoliopsida > Fagales > Fagaceae > Quercus > Quercus robur. The sequence continues at coordinate 21,362,952 of NC_065540.1, read as the reverse complement.
ACACAAGAACCATGTCTTACACAATAGTCTATGTGAGTCAAATTCATTAATTGAGAAGTATAAAAGAAGAAATAGAATATTGTGTTACAAGGTTGATCACCTTAAAAAGAGAATTCAATCTAGTAAGAGAATAGAAAATGAAGATGATTTTCTTTTTAAAGATCAAGAGTTCTTATCTCATGCTTGCTTGTTTGTGCACACCTCTTTAAAAGTATTCAATTCTTGCTTATGGTATCTTGATAATAGATGTTCTCGTCATATGACAGGAGATAAATCACTATTTAAGTCTCTCAAAGAGAAAGTTGGTGACTATGTAACATTTAAGGATGGAAGCCATGCTCAAGTTCTTGGCAAAGGGACTATTGAGATACTGAAGCTACCTCGATTGAAAGATGTTCTATATATCAAAGGGTTTAAGGCGAATCTCTTGAGCATCACTCAAATATGCGATGAGGACTTTATTATTCAATTCTCAAAAAAAGGGTGTGTGATCATAAATGAAGTAGGGATTCAAGTCTTAGAGGGATATAGGACTACCGACAATTGCTATGGAGTAGTTCCTACACCAAATATCTCTTGTAGGAGTGCCCGAGTCGATGTGTTGGAACTTTGGCATCAAAGATTCAGCCATGCAGACTTCAAACAAGTGGCAAAAGTGTCCAAACTTGAAGCCGTTGTGGGGCTCCCAAAATTCGAGAAGGTAGAGAAGACCATTTGTGGCGCTTGTCAAATGGGAAAATAAACAAAGGCGAATCATCAAAAGGTGAATGTGATCTCTACATCACGTTGCTTAGAGCTTCTCCATGTTGATTTAATGGGGCCCATAAGAACAGAAAGCTTAGGAGGAAAACGGTATATCATGGTCATTGTCGATGATTTCTTAAGACACACATGGGTGGAATTTCTTAGAGAGAAATCGGAAGCATGTGAGAAGATGGAGAATCTTTGTAAGAGGCTTTAAAACGAGAAAGTTGTACCAATTGTCAAGATAAGAAGTGACCATGGCAAGGAGTTTGATAATGCAAAATTTGAGTCTTTTTGTGAGAAGAATGGGATCAAGAAAGAGTTTTCAGCTCCTAAAACTCCTCAACAAAATGGGGTGGTTGAAATGAAGAACCGGGTGATTCAATAAATGACAAGAGTTATGCTACTCAACAAGCAAATTCCTCTAAAATTTTGGGGGGAAGCCGTGAACACCTGTCACATTTGTAATATAATATTCTTCCAAGCGGGAACAAAGAAGACCGCATATGAAATGTGGAACGGGAAGAAGCCAAAAGTGAAATACTTTTGAGTCTTTGGGAGTAAGTGTTACATTCTAAATGATCGGGAGAACCTTGGAAAATTTGATGCAAAAAGTGATGAAAGTATCTTTCTCAGGTACTCAACCACTAGCCAGGCATATAGTCTTTAACAAGAGAACAAAAATGGTGATGGAGTCCATCAATGTGGTTATTGATGATGCCATAACAAACGTAGCAAATGATGATAGTGGAGAAGGAACAAGCTCCAAAGAAACTATCGATGAGATTGAAGCCCAAAATGTTGAAATGGAAGAACATTCACCGGAAAAAGAATCTATTCTCATGAACTCTAGAATGGAGACAAGATCATTGTCTAGATCCTCAAGCCCTCTCACCCCTCCAGAAGTTAATCCTCCTATCTCTCGGAATGATGAAGTGTCGACCTCAAAGAAGCCATCATCTAGAGTGGTTAAAAATCATCCGGAAAGTAACATTATCGATTCTCTAGATGAAGGTCTTCGTCTTAGAAAGGGAAGCATGCTTATTGTGAACCATATGATTTATCATTGCTATCTTGCTCAATTTAAGCCAAAAAGGGTAGAATAAGCTCTTCAAGATAAGAATTGGGTGGATTCAATGCGTGAAGAATTGAATCAATTTGTGAGGAATGACGTATGGGAACTTGTCCCAAGGCCCAAAGACGCTCATGTCATTGACACCAAATGGATTTTCAAAAATAAGACCGATGATGATGGTGAGATAACAAGAAATAAGTCTCAGTTGGTGGCTCAAGATTACACTCAAGTGGAAGGAATAGATTTTGATGAATCCTTTGTTCCCGTAGCTAGACTTGAGTCTATTCGCATCCTTTTGTCCATTGCATGTATTATGAATTTCAAACTCTACCAAATGGATGTGAAATGTGCCTTTCTCAATGGGTTCCTTAATGAAGAAGTCTTTGTTGAACAACCCAAAGGTTTCCAAGATCCTCACTTCCCGGATCATGTTTTGAGATTGAAGAAGGCACTCTATGGATTGAAACAAGCACCTAGAGCATAGTATGATCGGCTTACAAATTATCTCTTGGATAGAGGATTTCAAAGAGAGTATGCCGACCAGACCTTGTTTATGAAGAAAGATGACAACTATCTTCTTGTAGCTCAAGTGTATGTTAATGACATAGTGTTTGGAACCACCATAGATGCCCGTGCTATAGAGTTTTCTAAATAAATGAAGAAGGAATTCAAAATGAGTATGGTGGGGGAACTTACATTTTTATTGGGTCTTCAAGTTAAACAAAGGAAGGATGGTATATTCATCTCTCAAGAAAAATATGCTAGAAATCTTGTCAAGAAGTTTGGACTAGATTCCAAAAAGCATGCCTCCACTCCCATGAGTTCATCTACCAAGCTTAGTCTTGATTCTTCCAGGATAGAAGTAAGTCCAACTTTATATAGGAGCATCATAGGAAGTCTCCTACATCTCACTGCAAGCAGGCCGGACATTGCGTTTAGTGTGGGAGTATGTGCTCATTATCAAGCAGCTCCAAAGGAGTCTCACTTGACAGCTATGAAGAGAATCATACGTTATACTAATGGCACTCTCGAGTATGGTCTATGGTACTCAAAAGACTCTAATGATTGTCTAGCCGGTTACTCGGATGCAAATTGGCGAAGAAGTGTTAATGACCGAAAAAGCACTTCAGGCGAATGTTTCTATCTTGGAAACAATCTTGTATCATGGATGAGTAAGAAGTAGAACTCGATGTCTCTGTCTACAGCTAAAGCTGAGTATATAGCTGCTGGGAGTTGTTGTACTCAACTTCTTTGAATGAAGAAACTTCTTCATGACTATGGGATTCCTCAAGAAACGATGAGTGTGTTCTGTGATAACACTAGTGCCATAAATCTTTCCAAGAATCCTGTTCAGCACTCAAAGTCCAAGCACATAGAGATTCGTTATCATTTCATCCATGATTTGGTGGAAGATAAAATCATATGTCTTGAATTCATCCACACTAACAACCAAAAGGCGAACATCTTCACCAAACCTCTTGATTGTCCTCAGTTCGAATTGCTCCATAAGACCATCAGTGTTGGTATCATTCCCTTAATATCATGTGTGTTGTGTGTTTTACATATCTATCTTGAATTGGTCTTAATTAAGTAAAGCACACACTACTTTGTTGGAAGCATGTTTTTATTGTTTTTATGTTTAAAAGCTTTGTTTATTTGTTGTTTTTGATCATTCTTTACTTGCTTTGTGTCAAAAATCTAAAAACACATAAAAAGTATAAAATCCAAAAAGTTTGATCAGTAGTGTTGTGTATTGTCACATGCACGTTTAGCCTTGTACCTCCGTACTAATGGTTTTGTGCATTAATGAGCTTAGCTTGTTCTCTATGCACTTGTATTTTTGTGGGAAATATCTTGACATCTATGTCATTGTTGTAAATAAATCTTTAAACTTGTCATGAATGATTAGTCAATTGTTTTGTTGATCTTGAGACTTGCGTATACTTATGCCTATATTTCTTCCCACTCATTTATTTTTTTTCTTAAGAGCTCATCCAGTGTCAAATCTTGAAAAGAGATATTGAGCTAAAAAAGCCATCGCACAAACTAGTATTTGACTAGGAAAAAGGGAAAGCGACATATATTGAAATGTATGGTGCCAAAAGCCAAAGGCTTACTCCACAAATTGAAATATCAAAAATTTTAGGCATCGATCTCAAAAAGAGATGTAAAGATCAAAATATCATATTGCCATGAGGAAGGCAGTAGCCAAAATATCATTGACCTAGGATTTAATATACAACCCCAAAGAAAATGTTAATTCATCCTAACATATATAATAAAAGAAACGTGGCAAAACTAAAAGGACCTAATATATACAAATCCAATAGAAGACCTAATGGCAAATACCTATTCTAGGGACCCACAGAGAACAAAGAGAGAACCATACTTCCACAAAAGCCAATTCCAAACTTTAATATATAACCTCAATGGTTTTACTAGCATAATCTCAATGAAACGGTGGCAGCATCATTGACTTATTTATATATATATATATATATATATATATATGCACATATCCGAAAGAAGATCGTAGGCATAATCATAGATTAGAACTTGTAATTCTGTGGCTCAATTCAAGAATGAAGTCCGTATATACTAACTAAAAGTGTAACAACAGTTCTCGGAAATATCCCTTTTGAAAAATCTAAACATCACTAACGTTCCTAAAATCAAATTCTAACTCTTTTAAATTCTTTGTTTCTAATAGATGAAAAATCATCCAAAACAAATGGTTGCCTCTTCAATTAACTCCAAGGAAAAAAATACACCTCATAGCCTCCTTAGTGATGAAACCCTTCTCTACTTGAGTAATTTGGATAGTCTCCTCTCTCAAAACTAAATAAGCTTATATATAGCTAGGGTTTCAACCTTATTTTCTAAAAACTCTCTTGTAATTATAAATTATAAAATTGGCCCCATAAAATAAATTTACTTAAATACCCCTCCTTAAATCCCTTTTTTTTATAATTGTTACTATTTTATTTAATTGTTTTAGCCACATTGATTTAAAGTAAAGAATAAAGAATTATCACAAATATATTGAGTACTGAGTATATAGTTTTATATATATATATATATATATATATATATATATGTATTTGAATGAGATATATTTTGTTTGAACTATGATTTAATATATATGATTTTAGACAATCTGACTATATTTTGACTTTGATACATAGAATTTTTATTTCTATTGTATTACTGATTTCAAGTAAAAGATTATTACAAATATATTTTAATAGTAAGTATATGATTTTTACATACATGCTTGAATAAGATATGTTTTTGTTTGAAACTATGATTTCATGTATATGATTATGAACAATCTAACTATGAATTGATTCTGATACCCAGCCAATAGGGGTTATTCATTAGTACTCTGATACCCAAACCAATGGGGGTTATTCATTGGTACTCTGATACAATGGGGGTTATTCATTCTGATACCCAGCCAATAAGAGTTATTCATTGGTACTCTGATGCCCAGTCATGGGGATATAGCGTGACCATAGTCATAAGATTTTTAAGAATATAAATTACGTTTGAGTATTTGAACCATTTTGATTTCTTAAAACTACATATGTGATTTTGGAAATGTTTGAGTATTTAACTATTTTGAGTCACTTAAACTGCTTATGTATTTTTGGAACCTATTGTAAGTTATTGCTTCTAATATATGGAAATTTAACTAATTTCTAAACCATCTATGATATATATTTGTAAGGTTAAAGTACGTGATCTATTTGCAACTTATTATTTTAAAACTATGAAACTTCTTAGTTATTCTTGGAAAGCCATAGTATATTATAACTTTTGAAAACTCATAATACATCTTATTACTTTACAGATTTATTGCTTGATAGAACTTATTAGGATTTTGGTTACTTATTGAGTTGTCAGCTCACCCCTTTTTCCCCTCTAGTTTCAGATTATGAAGAATACCAAGTTTTGGGAGTTTTGATGTTGTGTTGTGAGCAGGAAAAGAAGCTTAGTGATTTTGGGATTGGATGCTCTTTTAATAGTTTTATATTTATTGGCCAATTGGCATTATGTACATGAGGTTTGAATTTTGTTCCTATTAAAGTTTTGGAGATCTATTCATAAAGAAATTGTTGAGGTATTTTGGATTTATTGATTTTAATCTTTGAGGATAAATTTTAGTTGCTAAGAAAGCCTTGCACACTTGTAGGGTGCTTACGTTATAAGCATGCGGCAGTTGTCACGTTTCTATCTTTGTAGTTGGGTTCGGGACGTGACAATTTTTCTCTTCAATCTTCACTCCAAATCCAAGAAAAGGTCTCCTTTTTACTTTATTTCAAGTATAAAGCATTATATTTCATGGATTTGTTGTTTTGTTGAGATATTGAAATATGGTTGAAGAACATGGGTTTTGGTAGTTTTTGATGAAATTGCTGTATAGGGTTTGTTGAGAATGATGGTATATTGCTTGTCTTACATGTTGTTATTACATTCTCATGCATTATACAATGTTTTGTGTTGTGATGTGAATACCATCTTGTTGATAAAATATCTATTTAGATGTTTTTGTGGGTAATTTTGGACTCTGTTGACTACAAAATTTTGTGGATAATCATATTTCCTTGTTAGGAACAACTAATGGTTATTTGGTTCACACTTTGCCCCTTGCATGATTTCATGCCTCTTATATGCACACTTTTTCATATGATGCACACGCACACAACTTTTGACATGTTGTATGTTTAATGTCATGATTATATAATGCTTTGATGTTTAGCATCTTCACATATTTTTTTTTTTAATTGCTCTTTAAATTTCAATTTTTAGGGTTTAATTCGTAGTTTCTTTTTTGGTACTAACTTGTTGCTAATCAAGTTTGTTACCGTTCATTGTGCTATGTTTTTGTGGTATTTGCTGCTATGTTTTGTAGATGGCTCCACGAAAAACTGTTGCTCAACGTGGTGACAAGAGAAAATGCCATGACAACAGCTTGTTTCGCTCCCCTCAACACTTTGAGAGATATTCTCTTCAATTTGAAATAACTCCAATCATTCAGGAGAGGAGACATGTGAATCTTGCTGATCTTAAAGGATTCATTCATTCTTAGCTGTTTTGAAGGACGGGGCTGGGATAAATTTCTTGGTGAATTCTCCAGTGTTTGTGAACCTTTGATCAGAGAGTTCTATGCTAATGCATCACTCAAAGAGGATCACATAGAATGCTAGGTTAGAGGTCATGCATTCACTCTTGACATGGGGGGACATTAATGCTATACTTGGACTTGAAGAACAAGATCATGAAGGGTTCATTCCGTTCAAGGATAGAATGGTCTCTCTAGAATTTGTGCAACTCCACATTGGCGGCCATAGGGAAGGAAGATGCCTCAATACAACCTCCTGTCCTCCGGATTTAAGATGTCTAGCATTTATCATGATGTTCAACTTGTATCCGGTCTAGAAGTTGTCAACCATCAACAATGCTAAAGCCATATTCCTCATGGAGCTTCGTGAGAAAATTTACATTGACATTGGTGCACACTTGTACAACATCATTGTCGATGCCACAAAGACAACCTCAAGGTCAAAGCTTGTTGTCATAAGTCTTATAATGAGGATTCTTCATGAAAATGGTATGGAGACTCCACAACACATAAGACTAATGTCTTCATCTCCTTCCATTAACTCTCAAACAATCCTAAGAAGTAGGGTTCGACTTCCTGGAGATGAACAAGCTGAAGGACCTGAAGAAGCACCTCTTCTTGATACAGAGACTAAAGTTGAAGGACAACAACCTCTTCCAAGACGTGGTAGTGGTCGAGGTAGGAGCAGAGCATCATTATCGTCATCAATTTCTCCCGATACTTTTCAGATCATACTTAAGAGGATTGATGGTCTTCAGGATGTAGCAACTAAGCACCCCAACATCCTTACAGCTATCCAAGACCAAATCAGCTTGTTGGCAACCAAGTTTGCCAGCTTTACTCACTAGCCTTAGCCCTTTGCCCATTCCGGTCAAAAAGAGGGAGTAGTATTGGAGAGCTCTTGAGAAGGAGCTTATATTGAGGGAGAGAACATAGTTTCAACTTATGGTTTTAGCACTTTGATTTAGTACTCTATTGGTTTTAGTATTTTGGTTTTTAAAATACTTGGATGTTTTAGCTATTTAGACTATGTTTTTATGTACCTTTGCTTATGTAGCTTAGGACTTTTAGTTAATGTTTTACATTTTCTTTAATACTCTTATGCCCTTGTTGGATCTTGTATCCTTGATGCAATTGCTTTAGTGTTCTTGCATCGGTTAAGTGTTGGACCTGCAAATGATACTTTGCATTAAGCTTATTTGCTTGCATGTCTGGATGTTCATTCACCGTGTGAATTTTCATTGTAGTCACTATTTATAGTGATTGTTCTTGTATGATCAAGTTATGCTTCATTATCATATTCATACTTGCTTAATTGTATTGTGCTTGCTCCATATGCATTCTAAGTTTTTCCGCTTACAATGAACTTAATGAGTGCATTTTGTGATATTGTTTTCAAGAGACTTGTTCATATGGTTCAAGAGCTTCATAGATCTAGAATTAGGTATGAGTGATTTTTGGCAACTGTTCCCAACTCACATTTATAAGTCTAGAGTTTGTTTTAGGGTTTTGTCACGGAATAGCCAAAATGAGAGATTGTAAAGTTGAATTTATTCAACTATGAGTTGGCTTTATTCCATGCCAAATTTTTTTATAATTATGCATTTAGAAACTTTGTATTTAGGTGGGAATATTGTAAGGGTTATGTGTGAGAAGTGTAAAGATTTGATCAAGAGTGTGCAACAAGAAGTGACTCACGACTGGAACTTGCGATTAACTCGCGAGTGATGACTTGTCAAAATGTAGCACACGTGTGAAGCATGTAGGAAGTTGAAGGGTCAGGATAGCTGGATCACTACAGGACAAAAAGTACAATCTAGCCAGTCTAGTAACTGGCGACTGGAACTCGTGACTCATCCCAGTCGCGAAGTAAGTCGCCAATTCACCCTGTTTTACTGAAAAATGACTTTTCACATTCCATCTCATACCCTACTATAAATACCCTTATACCCACGAAATGTAGAAAGCTTCCAGAGAGAATTTTGAGAGAAAAACTCCAAAAAAAAAAAGATTGATTCATCCACAATCTTATACATTTAATTCTCCAAATTCCTCTACTCTCACCCTCTCCATTGTCATACCCATGAGAGGATTGTAAGCCAAATCCTTACCTCACCAAATTCAAAGTAGTGAGAAGGTTCTTGGTGTTTTGGGAAGTAGTTCAAGAGAGAACCAATTCATATTGGTTGATGCAATGGGCTAATTGCGAGATCCGATAAACTAGAGAAGACACGGTTCGGCATAACTTTGTTGGAGCAAGAAGCTTGGAGGGCTTAGGTGCATCAGGTAGATTAGGCTTGGAGGGTCTATTGTTATTCATGTATCCCAACTGATTTTCTAGTGGATCATTTTACCACTTAGAGGGCGGCGAAGAGGTTTTTCACCGACTTCTTCGGTTTCCCCTTCGATAACACATGCCGATGTTATCTTGTGTTTGCTTTTTTTTATCCCTTACTCTTTACTTTTAATTACTGCTAAGTTGTGATTAAAATATGGCTTAGAGTAGTTTGATTTTTGGGTATTGCTTATATTTTATATTCGGCACATATATTGTTTGAATATAAGCGTGATTTGGAAAATTTGAATTTGGGAGTCTAAACATTCACAAGTGTTTTACACACTAAATGAGTTTTCAATCTCAATAAGTGTATTTTGGTACTATTCAGAAATAAATTTTGTGGACAAATTGTTGAGCATGATGTAATATATATCTCCCCCCTTTTTTATCACCTTCAACAACTCTTTCTCTCTCTCTCTCTCTCTCTCTCTCTCTCCATGGACAAGCTCCTCCTTGAACTCGTTCACCACCTTTCGCTACTGCCATCACTGGTAGTGGCTCTCGAATTTGTCTTCCCTTCTCTTTCTGTTACATCTAATTCCCTCTTTTTGAACATCAATGGCAAAGCTCCATTTGGCATGTGTTCAACTGTATACGGTATTGACTCTCTTGATTGATATTCTCATTTTTCTTATCATAAACTAGTCTCCATTCTTTAGAATAGTTAAGCCTTAACCCAACCCATCAACACACTTAGGGATGGCAATATGGCTATTGGGCTTAAACTCTGCTTTGGCTCACAATCTATTTGTTTTGTGGGCTTTTGGGTTTCCTACTATGGGTGGTCCTATGCTCGGCAGCCTAAATACACTCCGATTTACTCAGACCCTTCTCTCTACCTCACAGGGTTACTTTCTCTCAGAGTGACTGCCCTTTTCTCTCAACCTTCTCTCCAGAATTGCCCACCCCCTTTCCTCATTCTCTTCTCCTATTTATAGGCTAAGATGAGTGGAGGAATTATGATTACTTCTCCTTCTTAGTGCAAATGGGGGTCGAATTCCATCATCTTAAAGTGGATGTTTCGTCGGGAAAGGTGGAAGTGGCATTGGAACTAATTCCCACTTCCACCGCCTGCTCGGTAGTAACATTGTCAAGTGCATGGCTAGGCAGCTGGGCACAGGAGTCTCCGAGCATGAACGCTCCCATCCAGGTCAGATATGATTAGGGGGGGTTTACTTAAGGTGTTCAAGTTAATGTAGTCTTTATTTCAGTTTTTAGGCCCAAATTAGGCTCGGAGGTATCTGGGCCAAGGCTTAAGGTCCAAGAATAAGGACAGTCATATGATGTGTTGTGGGGCTTAGGCCTAAGGAATACGAGTTCAAGGACCCAATCCCCATACAGATACACAACACAAAAAATATATCAATATCAATGTGTATCAAACTAACTCTCCCCCTAAGTTAGTTACATCAAAAACATTCTTCCCTTTAACATGAAGTTCTCCCCCTAAATCTATTACTCCCTCTGAGGAAAGACATTCAATTCTCAAATTTCTCCCCCTTTTTGACTCAAAGGGCATAAAAAGCCAAAAGACCTAACCGGAGACAGACAAAAAACAGACATAGAGGGAACGAGGAGAGCAAGGAACGTTAGGCCTACAAAAAAAAGAAAATAGAAGCACAGTAGGAAGAGGTCCAGGAAAGAAAGAAAAGATAGAACAAGGCATGGCAATGTTATAATGACCATAGAATGCAATGCATGAGCATATAAGATCAAATAAACATCACCTATCCCAAAAATTTTAGCAAAACACAAAAAAAAAAAAAAAAAAAAAATCCCCTAAAAAGAATGAAACCTAGGTCTAAATGCATGAAATGCATGAGAGAAGAGATAGGTATAGACAGCAAAAGGATCTCGATAGATCAAAGTATCTGTCGAAGATGTGTCGAGAAGAAGCCCAGAATCCTCGATGGATCAAGAAGCTATCGAGATCTGTCGTGCATTAAATCTTGATAGATATTAATCTGTCCAGGTATTGTCAAGAATCTATCGATGACAAAAGTACCTTAATGGATCGAGATTCTGTCGAGAATCTATCGGCCAGATAGAAAGTTTCTCAATGGATCGAGAAACTGTCGAGAAGCTATCAAGACAAATTCCAAAAAGCTTGATGGATTGAGTATGCGCTAACTTTTGTCAAGAAATGAAGTCCAAGGGGCTCGATAGATAAGAATCTATCAAGGATCTGTCGAGAAGCTGATGAGCTTGAAGAAAATGAGTTTTTCAAAGAAAGGAAAAACACATAGAGATGAATGCAACAAGCAAGCTAATCAAATATAGATCCAATCAACATATTAAGCTCTCAAAAACATCTCTGAAGAAGAAAATGCAAAGCATTCAAAGATCCAAAACACACACACACACACACTAAACAAGTCTAATCAATTTTATATTTCAAAAACACGTTAAGTCAATTTAGTGAGTATACATTAACACATATATTTCTTATGATGGCCAAATCACATTGTACCTACATATATATCAAAAGTAGCAAAGAATTTGCGTATTGTGTGTGAAAACATAGCAAGAGTACATAAGTGTCTCATATTATGACGCTTTGAGATATAAGAAAATCAATATCACTCACACACAATCATAACTGCTTGATAGGGACTATCACCTTCGAGGTACATCTTACAACTCCCACATCTCCTAGAAACACGCTTGTAACCATATTTAAAAGCATTTGATTCTTTTTGCTTTTGATTTTCTTTGCATTTTTTTTTTTTTTTTTTGGGATATCATGCATGGGCATATAAGAGAAAGAAAAGAAATACCTAATTATGTTAAGCCACAAACATCACAATTTTACTATGCTGAAGCACACAGATGTTATACATAATTGGCGGGCTTTAGTGGTGAGATGGTTATTTATGCCTTTCTCTTAGGATTTTTTAGTCCTTCCCGTCAAAAAGAGTGATATGAGTGATAAGTATAAGAGATTACTTAATCGTACTCATCACAAACACAAGCCACAAAGCTCACTTGCTTAGTTGTGCATTAAGATACTCATCTAAGTTACAAAAGATACAAAGTTTAGAAAACTTTGTTTCAATGGCCATCCAAGGTACACAAGTACCAATGTACATAAACACACATTGTTTTTGTATTTTTCTTATTTTTCAATTTTTTTTATTTTTATATAAAACAAAACTGAAAACAAACAAACAAAAACAAGCAAACAACTAAAAAGAAAGCATAAAACAAGATGCATATGCATGAAAGCATGATTCCAAAAAAGATAAGAAATCAAGCAAGAGAGTCCTACTATAGATGGAAAGAATTAAAGCAGAGGATAAACAAAAAGACAATTAAGTCTTAGGATCCTTTATCACCCACACAACACTAGTCTTTGGCCATGAAGATGAAAAGGCATGTGTCCTAGTATGACTACTAAAGGACATGAGGAATTAGAATTCTCCTAAAATTGAGTTAAAAAGCTCAAAACTTTTAATAACTCACCAAGAATAGGTACAAAGCCTTTAGACAAAGGATGAGACCTATTGGACATTCACTTATGAGGAAACAACTTAAAACAATTAGGACAAGTGTGACTTGAAGCACCACAATGGTGACAAACATGAGTAGTTTTAGAACTACTTGGTTTCCTAGAAGGAGGTCTAACATTGGGGGTTGACAGAGACCTTAACTTAAGACAATTTGGCCTAATATGACCTACAATATGACAATGATGACAAGTGGGGACAAATTTAGAATTTTTATTCTTCCAATGAGGAGTTTTAGACATAGGTTTAGAAACTTCAGCATTAACAACAGAATTTTTACCTTTGTCTATCCTAGCAATATTAGCCTTCAACTCTTCATTATTCATTTTAAATGGAGGAATATAAAAATCTTTTTCTTTTGAGTTAGGCTCAACAACAAGTTTGGCACTAGTTAATTTTTCAACTTCAGTTTTAAATTCAACTAATTGCTTTTTCAAACTCTTAATTTTGTCCACCTGATGAAATTTGATTTTTAAAATTCTCATTCAAATTATTAGCTTCATCCAATTTTGCAATCAAATCATCTCTTTCAAGTTTGACCTTTTTAAAATTAGCTTTTAATTTTGTAGAACATTCAAGAGATTTCATACAAAAATTATAAAGCTTGCAATAGGCATCTTGAATATCATCATCATCATTCAACACAAGATCATGCGAATTAAAACTATCAAGAGTTTCCATGACAACAAGGGTCAATGGATCACACAACAAAGATTAAAACCTAATTAGAGTGTGTCCGCTCTGATACCACTTGATAGGCCAAGAATGCATAGTTGTCAAAACGTGAATCGTATCGTAAATCGATTTTTAATTTTTCTTTATCGTGTATCGTATCGTATCGTATATTGTAAGATACACAAACACTTAATAAAATTTATAAAAAATTATAAATATACATATATAAAGGGTATATTCATTATAAATTTTGAATCTATTCAATAAATGACTAATTTATTCATCACTTATGTAATAATATTTAACAAGCTAACTAAATAAATCAAACTAGCATGTGTTTATAACATACACATTCAAAATTCCTAAATTCAAAAGTGATAATATATTACAAATGACCAAAAAATAATAATTTATTTTCATCATATTCATCAAATTGCTTAATCAACCCCATCTAAGTCAATGCTATCATCATACTTATTATTTTGCAAACTTATTTTTTCATTAAAATTTTCTTCATCATCATTTGTCATTAACATTTACTATCTCTTCTTGTTCTTTTTATTTTAATAATATTTTTATAACATTTTTTTTGGCATTCTAGTTTCTTGGACTTATAACAATAATGATAAAAATAAAAAATTTATATTGTCAATTAATATTTTATTCGTAGTATATAAAATAAATTTGTAAATATTAATGTGATGGGCACGTGTGTACTATGTAGTCTAATTGTAGCAGAGAGAGCAAAAAAAAAACTTATGAATATGTTATTTTAGTAGGGTAAACTAAGTAAACTAATAATTTTTTGTTAAAAACAAGTCTAACAACTTGTTAGATTCAAATAAAAGTACAAATTTTAACAAAAAATCTCATTTTAAAGCATTTGTCCATGTATTGTACGATACGTATGATTTTATGATACGATACGATTCACACGATACGCACACTGTATCGTACAATTCATGAGCACATACGATACGCCGATACGATACAGAACTTTTTACACACAATACAATACGTATCACGTATCGTACGATACTAACAACTATGCAAAAATGTATTAACCCCTTTGGGAAATTAATCAGTTAATTAGCCAAGTGAAATTAATTAGATTCAATTTCATGCAATAAGCGTGGTAGCACAAATAAATCACCAACTAAGTTAAATGCAGCTGAAAATAAATTTGATATAGGTGATTTGTTTACGAATGGGGAAAACCATCGAGGCAAAACCCCACCGAGTGAATTTTAAGGTCACCACTCTCGAAAATCCATTATTATCAAAACAAGCGGTTACAAGTAAAAATCTCAATACCTAATACCAACCTACAGTTGAACCCTTACCCCAATACCCAATTAGACTTATAATGTAACGGCAATTGACTAGCCAATGATGCTCAGATCCCCGTACGTGACTAACTCCATAGCAACCCTTTGATTATTATAGTTGATTTGCAGCAACTTCACATAGAAGCACCAATAAGATCTTCAATTATGGTGTGAGAGACTTTGCTTGGTTATAAAAACCAAAGGCGTACAAGAAACGCAACAAGAACTCTTTCTTCTGTAAGAGGAGGCTAGGGCTTCAAAAAGAAAACCTTATGTAGCTCTCTAGGGTTAGGTTTTTCTTTTTCCACCTCCTTTAAATAGGAGCTTAATGAGCTCTCTTATTCGAAATAGGTTTACATAAACCTTGAGCTTTCCTAGTCCAATAAGGATTATACAAACCCATAAACCTTGGGTTTTCCTAGTCCTATAAGGATTATACAAACCCATAAACAAATATCCTTTTAAGATAAAAACGTTGTTGACTATAGTCTGAATTCTGTAAGCTCGATAAATTGAGACATGTGTCGAGATTTAATGAATCTCAACAAATCGAGCTTCTGTCGAATAGGCATCAAGACTTGCAGATTGCACTTTTCTTGAGCAGTTCTTGAGTAATCTCCATGTCTTCAATTAACCACTTGTAATGATCATCTTGAACCTTCTTAGATTTACCCAAATACAAGTAAAGTGCGTTTTGTCAAAGGACATGCTAATTACATAAAAATATGTCCTTAGCAATATTTTTCCTAGAGCTTCATTGTCATTCTTACTTAAGCTAGTAGCTAATCCTAAGTCCCCTCAAATGATGAGTTAAAAGTGTAACTAAGTGAGTTTATTTTCTCTTCTCAAAAAAAAAAAGTGGGTTTATCTTCATTGGTTTATATTGTTTAAAAAATAAGTGATATAAAAATATAATGGACAATTATTGTTTAATGCTATACTATCAATGTAAACAAATGTGTATGTACGGGGATTGGGCCCCTGATAAGGGGATTGGGCCCCTAAACTCGTATTCCTCGGGCCCAAGCCCCACAACATATCATATGACCATCCTCATTCTTGGACCTTAAGCCTTGGCCCAGATACCTCCAAGCCCAATTTGGGCCTAAAAACTGAAATAAGACTACATTAACTTGACCACCTCAAGCAAATCCCCCCCCCCCCAATCATATCTAACCTGGACGAGAGCGTTCTTGCTCGGAGACGCCCCGTGCCCAGCTACCAGGCCATGCACTTGACAACATCACTACCAAGCAGGCGGTGAAAGTAGGAATCAGTTCCAATGCAACTCCCACTTTCCCGACGGAGCATCCACTTTAAGATGATGGAATTGGACCCCCATTCACACTAAGAAGGAGAAGTAATCATAACTCCTCCACTCATCTTAGCCTATAAATAGGAGAAGAGAATGAGGAAAGGGGGTAGGCAATTCTAGAGAGAAGGTTGAGAGAAAAGGGCAGTCACTCTGAGAGAAAGTAACTCTGTGAGATAGAGAGAAGGGTCTAAGTAAACCGGAGTGTATTCAGGCTACCGAGCATAGGACCACCCACAATAAGAAATCCAAAAGCCTATAAAACAAATAGATTATGAGTCCAAGTAGAGGTTAAGCCCAATAGCCATACTTTGGGTACGCACAATTGGTGCCGTCTGTGGGGATCTCCTACAAAGCTATGGTTCAACCGAGACTCACGTCCAGGAAATGTCTGAAAGACATTCAAGGAGTTATGCTAAAAGTGGCTCTGGGGGATCTTCTGGGGGATCCATCTGGCGGGAATGAAGGCAGAAAAGACGCGAAGATAGGGACTA
This sequence comes from Quercus robur, assembly GCF_932294415.1. Taxonomy (NCBI): domain Eukaryota; kingdom Viridiplantae; phylum Streptophyta; class Magnoliopsida; order Fagales; family Fagaceae; genus Quercus; species Quercus robur. The sequence goes on along the minus strand of NC_065540.1, from coordinate 21,346,355 downwards.
TGAGGAAGGCAATTTGGCCTTGGCAAAGGGTCATTTCAAATATACCAAACAATTTCCGGCGCTTCAGGGCGCAATTGCTTCAACAGAAGGGATGAAGAGCTTAAGCAAAAGGACGAGGAACTTGAACGTCTTCATAGGTTAGTGAGGGATTTGGAGTTTCAAGCAAGAGGTAGGCATCAGAGAAGGGATAACGAGGACCGAAGAGAAAGATCGGCTAGTGTGGAGGATCACCGTGGAGCAGGGACCCATCAATCCGGGTCTCATCGGCACTAGGATCACTCACAAGAATATGCAGACCGGGATTTGATTTCCCTGGAGGAGAGGCGACCCCCGTAATACGGCAATGGATGCAATGATCCGTGCATTACGCCGAGCTGCCCGATCACCCTTCTCAAGGGACATTGAAGGAGCACCTATGCCAAGCAGATTTACACGATCGCCATTTAATATTTATAATGGAAAGACAAACTCGGTGGAGCATGCAAGCCATTATATTTAAATGATGTCTTTGCATACTTATAATGATGTACTGATGTGTAAAGTGTTCCCTTCAAGCCTCAATCCCACTGCTTTGAGATGATTCAATGGGCTAAGGAAAGGCTCGATTCACAGTTTTTCTGAATTGATTCAAAAGTTTGGTGTCCAGTTCATGACCTGCAACCAAGTTTTGCAGCCCGTTGACGCATTGCTCTCAATGAAAATGGGGGCTGGGGAAACCCTCTGCAGTTACGCTATCCGATACTAGGACCTGTACAATGAGATTGCCAGAGGAAATGAAAAAATTGCAGCGAGTACTTTTCGGATGGGGTTGCCCAAAGACTCCGAACTACGGGACTCGTTGACAAGAAGGCCTCCCAAGGCTATGAGGCAATTGATGAGACGTATCGAAGAATATAAACGGTTGGCAGACGATCGGTTACAGAGCAAAGGCAAGGCCTCAATCATAAATCATCCTCGGCATATCGGTTTACAATCCAGGCCTCAGAAGGATTTGAGGATTCAAGAGTTGGCGCCACAGATGGGGGAAGTGAATGTAGCATTCAAGGAACCGATGCACAGGATTATGGACCGAATCAAGAATGAGCCGTACTTCCGGTGGCCGAACTAGATGGGGGGCGACCCTTCAAGGAGAAATCAAAATCTGTATTGTACTTATCATAGGGACAAGGGGCACACCACTGAACAGTGTAGAGTGTTAAAAGATCATTTGGAGCAATTAGTGAAGGCAGGGTATCTGAAAAAATTTGTGGTGGACCCCAGGAATCAAGAGGCAGGGCAGGATGCTCGGCCCCGTGGGAATCCTCTCCCTCCCCCTTTGGGAGTAATAGAAGTCATCCATGCTACCCCAAGGGGCTCCCAAGTGTCCAAGAGGAAGGGGGTGTTGGCTGTGGTATCGGCAGAAGCCAGCACAGGGTATACTCGGATCCCATTTCCTTCAATGATGATGATCAAGAGGGCACGATTCAACCACATGATGATGCCTTGGTGGTTGCAGCCCGAATATACGGTTTCATAGTGAAGAAATTGCTTATAGATTAGGGGAGTGGTGTCGAGGTGATGTATCCCAACCTATTCAAAGGGCTCGGCTTGAAGAACAAAGATCTCTCTAGGTACGATACACCCCTAATAGGGTTTAACGACCGTATGGTGATCCCAAAAGGGCAGATCTTGCTTCCCATGAATATGGAAGGTAAGGAGGTGATGGTAACGTTCATAATGGTCGCTTCTTTCTCCTCGTACACTGAAATCCTTGGAAGGCCATGGATTCATTCCATGGGGGCTGTACCGTCCACCCTACATGTAAAGGTCAAATTTTGCACCGAGCAGGGAATTGTCGTAGTAAGGGGCAATCAGCAAGTGGCCAAGCAGTGCTTAGTGGCCGCAGTTGACCAAGAAATCAAGCAAATGGAGTCAACTGAGGAGACTCCCTTATAACAATTATAGGAACCCCAAGAAGAAGTGGGGACCACCTGTGCCGAGGACCTGGTAAGAGTGAAGATATTACCAGATGACGACAGGAGTTTTTTGACTGGAGCAAGTATGAAGGACGAAGAGAGGGTAGAAATGTTACTGTTTCTTGTACAGAATGCAGACGTGTTTGCTTGGAGCCCATATGAGGTACCCAGGGTGGACCTCGAGTTCATAGTTCACAAGCATAACACGGATCCCTTGTACCCTCCCAAGAAGCAAAAGCCGAGAAGATCGGCTGGGGAGCATGTTGAAGCTGTCAGGCAAAAAATCAAGAAGTTGAAGGAAGCTAGGGCTATAAAAAAGTTTTTCTTCTCAGAGTGGCTCGCAAATACTGTGGTCGTAAAAAAGAATGGAAAATGGAGGGTTTTTGTTGATTTCACCGACCTAAATCGAGCATGTCCAAAGGACCCTTTTCCTATGCCAAAGATCAACTGGTAGACGCCACCTATGGACATCCGAGAATGAGTTTTCTAGACGCTTATCAGGGCTATCATCGGATCGCTTTGGCTGCTGAGGATCAGGAGAAGACAGTGTTTATTTCACCTAACACTAACTATCATTATACCATAATGCCATTTGGGTTAAAGAATACTGGGGCCACGTATCAACGAATGATGACGAGAATGTTCAGAGACAAGATTAGGCATATTGTTAAAGTGTACATTGATGATATGGTGGTGAAAAGCAAGCAGGAAATACAGCACATCGGTGATTTTAAAGAGGTGTTCGAAGTACTTCGACGGCACAAGCTGCGTCTCAATGCCGATAAGTGCACTTTCAGAGTTGGGGCTCGCAAGTTCCTAGGATATTTGATCTCCAATCGAGGAATAGAAGTCAATCCCAACTAGATTAAAGTAGTAAAACGCCTCAAACCACCAAGCAGTCCAAAGGAAGTCCAAGTACTGACAAGAATGTTAGCTACCCTTAATCGGTTTATTTCCAAATTTGCTAACCGGTGCCGTCCATTTTACCAGCTTTTGAAGAAGTGGAAGGGGTTCCAGTGGAGTGAGGAGTGCGACATAGCTTTTCAAGAATTAAAAGAATATTTTATGCGTGCACCAATGTTGACTGCTCCAGAACCCGGGGAGGATCTGTTCATGTATCTTTCGGTGTCAAAACATGCCATGAGCACCGTACTTTTGAGGGACCAGGGAGTGCAACAGCCGATATACTACATTAGTAAAACTCTAGTTAATCCTAAGACGAGGTACTTGCCCTTGGAGAAGTTGGTGTTAGCACTAGTGCATGCCACACAAAAGCTACCCCATTAGGGTACCCTCTGCAGTTGCTATTGAAGAGATCTGACTTAACAGGAAGGATAGCTAAGTGGGGGACTCGGTTAGGTTCTTTTGATATTAGGTACAGGCCAAGAAACTCGATGAAGGGTCAGATCCTCACTGATTTTGTTGCAGAGTTCTCCCTGAGAAGGGGAAAAGAAATGGTTTGCCCTGTAGAAGTAATCCCGTGGAAGGTATTTGTGGACGGTGCATCCAGCGCATTGAGAGCCAGGGCAGGGATCGTGCTCATCACCCCAGAGGGAATAAAATTGGAACATTCCTTGAGGTTAGGCTTTAAGGCCTCCAACAACAAAGCCAAATATGAGGCCTTGCTGGCCGGATTGAGAGTTATATCAGAACTGGGTGCTAGAGAGGTAGAGGTCTATTTAGATTCTCAGCTGGTGGTCAATCAAGTACAAGAAAGCTTTAAAGCCAAGGATCCTCGAATGATGGAGTACCTACGGTTAGTGAAGCAAATTATGGACCACTTTCTGAGCGTCAAAGTGGTTCAGGTGGCGAGAGGACAGAACTAGCACGCTGACTCTTTGGCCATATTGGCATCATCATCAACCAAGGAATCCCTCGATTAATAGAAGTAGAGCTGGTAGTGTGTTGAGGTCTAAAAAAATCACAGTAAAAATAAGCCCAAGAAAGAATAAGCTGAGCCCAAGAAAAAGTGAGTTAAGCCCAAAAAAAAAAGAAAACGCAGACCAAGTCCAAAGGGATTATGCGAAAAGCCCTGAGGATCCCGAAGCCCAGAAAAGGAAAAGCAACCAAAGAAAAAAGAGAGAGAACATCACAGCAAAGTATAAGACGCAAGGATCCTCAGGCACCATCAATAAGCGCAAAGAAAAAGAAGACCAGGACAGATCGCTAGAAAGAAGACAGAAAAAGAAAACAAGAAAAACAAAAGAACGCAAGTGACCCTTCATGGCATAGACAGAAAAGGCGTCGGGGAACCAAGACAAGGAAGAAGAATTATAACAAAACAATTTCAAAAGGGCAGAACAGGATTCCGCCCAAATAGGAAAGAAACAGAAAGGTAAAAGACGCCAGAAGTGAGGATGCCGAGAAGGGCATACCTCAGCACATCCCAAAGAGGATGGCCAACTAGAAGCTTTCGAAGGAATCAGAACCAAGAGAAGGAAAGAATGAGAGAAAACGGAAAAGGGGACTTACCGAGATGATGAGGACAGAACATACTCTGTTTGCAAAAGACCAAAACAGGGGAACCAACGGTTCCCCAAGACGCCCAGAAAAACTCCACTATAAAAGGAGAGGATGGGTTGTGAAGAAAGCAGCGAGAAAAAAAGAAAGGAACAATAGAAAGAAGAGATTCCCTAGAAAAACTATCAGAAAGTCCAGGCAGAAAGAGAATACTAAGGGAAAACAAATATTGATTCCCGATATCCTGAAAAAGCAACTATGGCACATACTCGGATCCAACGAGAATCAAACTTCGCAAGTTTTGAAGGCTGAAATAGCCATTCAAGGCTGCAATTTTTGAGCTCGATTGGACCTTGTATCACGTCCTAGTAAGCTTGTTGTAATCAAACAGATAATGCTTTAATGAAATACTGTTTCATAATTCCCAGGATCCCCACAGTACTTTTTTTTTTTATATCGTCTTGCTAATCCTGCTTTTCTTTTCTTTCTGAGCTTATGTTGTTAATTTCTAGCACACCTCGATATCCTTGTTTGTCATCTTTTTTGTCAGGAGTATTTCTCTGCATTCACTTGATTCTTAAACAGCCATTTAGCTGCGGTGAGTCAAGGCCCAGTCCACCAAATCCTTTCTTTTTCATTCAGGCTCGGGATCCTTGGGCCTGAGTATCCTGAAAAAAGACACTCTCACATTTTGGCGACTCCACTGGGGACTGGGCAAAGAAGAAGGAAGAAACAATCCCTTCACAGAGAATGCCTCCAAGACAAAGAAACAGCAAAGGAACCAATGTGCCACCTACGGCCTCTGAGCCTGTAGGAGAAAACGAGGAAGTCTCCAGGCAAGGAGGTGGGATACCCTTGGTGGAACAGGAGGTTGTGTCGGAACAAAGACACGCAAGACAGGAACCAGACCTAATGGCCAGGATGACAGCAATGTTAAAGGACTTGGAGCAAGAAGTTCGTCTTCTCAAAGAAGGCAGGACACAGGAAGTCAGAGACAACATTCCCCCTACTGGCCACCAAGATGGGACCCAGCCAGAAGGAGGGTCAGCAGTAGGAGGAAGAGCCAACCCTCAGTATTTGACACTGGCAGACGTCAATGCCTTCCTGGAGCAAGAAAGGGAAAAACTCTCAGGGATCCCCAAGCAATTCTCTCGGGATCCCCCGTTCCCTCCAGAACTCCTTGGCAAACCATATCCTAAGGGATACGAACCCCCAAAGTTCCATCCTTTCGATGGGAGGAATGGAAGTGTCGTGGAACATGTAAGCAGGTTTGTCCACACTATGGGCCCCTATGCAGGAGACAAAGAATTATGTCTAAGGGAATTTGCCAAATCTTTGGTAGATAGGGCATACACCTGGTACACCACGCTGAGACCCGGGTCCATCAAGACCTGGGATGAGATGATGGAAAAATTTTGCGCCAAATATTACCCTGGTGAAGACAAAATCACTTTCCAGAACCTGCAGATGGTGAGGCAGAGACCTGGAGAAGATCCTGTTCAGTTTATTAAAAGATTCGAAGATGTGTCTCTAGACTGCTATGGAGACCATGAAGAAAAGGAGCTCGTGGAAACCTGTATAGCCAACATGCTTTTTGATTACAGGCTCAACCTTGAAAATTTATGTATCACACAGTTTGCTGACCTGCTACAGAGAACCAGAAGGACAGCGCAAACTATGAGAACAAAAAGGCTGCCCGCGTCCCAAGCTATGACAGCATCAGCAGGAGAGAAAAGGAAGAGACCAGATGGGAAGGTGTTTGAGGAATCACCAGTGATCCCATGCACAGCTGAGGAGCTAAGCCATGTCCTAGACAAATGGATTGGAGATGGGGTTGTCAGGCCATTCACTGTGTCCAGGCCACCAACCGAGGAAGAAAGGAAGAATCCTTTATTTTGCAGAATCCATAATTATGTGAAGCACTCCACTAAGGACTGCTGGACCCTCCGCAGGCTCTTCCACAAAAAGTTGAGGGAAGGAACCTTGGAACTCACTCAGAAGGAACCGGAAGTGCAGAGGAACCCCTTACCTAACCACAAAGGAAAAGGGGTGGTAGCAGTAGTAATACATGGGAACCCAGCAGAGGCAGGAGAATCTGAAGGATCCTTCCACCCGAGTACAGTTAAGACCCTCCAGAAGAATCCTAAGTTCAGGTCACTATTCAATCAACTAGGATTCGGACCAGAAGCAAGAAGAGTAGCCACAGAGTCTCTCATGAGTATAGCAGCAGATTCAGGGATGGAATGTTTTACAGCTGAGTCACATGCTAGTCGAGCTTTCCTGGAGACAACCAATGCAATAACTTTCACTGATGAGGACATGGAGATTGAGCACCCAGACCACCGTAGACCCCTTTATCTAATGGCCACCATAAACGGCGTTCAAGTCAGAAGAGCACTGGTGGATACAGGGGCATCACTCAACCTCATAGCTTTGAGTACCTTGGAAGTTGTTGGCTTAGCTGACAGAAGGATCCTGGGGACCCCCATGGAGATAACAGGATTTGGAGGATCGGTGGAAGCAACAGAAGGATACGTGCAGCTAGCCTTAAGGGTAGGGCCAATAGTAGCTTTGACAAGGTTTCATGTGATTAATGCAGAAGTTTCTTATCACGTGCTGCTGGGACGCCCGTGGCTTCATAAACATCGCCTTATTCCATCCACGTTCCATCAATGCATTAAAGGGAGACTGAATGGGAGGCCCATAAGGATCCCTGCCAATCATAATCCTTTCAGCCAGGGAGAAGTGAACTTTGCAGAAACGATGTTTTATGATGAGTTGGAGCCAGATGATGAGAACCCCACCCCGGGGACCCCGGGGGCACCTATCCTAGAAGAAGAAGAAGGAGGAAGGGGCACCCGCGACCTGAGAAACCTTTTAGAAAGAAAAAGACAAAAGAGGGAGCCCAGCTCTTCAGGATCCCGAGAATGTGTGGTGGTGCGGGAACCTGGGGGAAGGCTAATTTATCGTTTGTGAAGGTGCGCGGGACCCGAATGCATTGTGCAGGAAGGTCCCGGACCACCAAGCTGCATGATGGCCCAAGAAGAAATCCCAGAAGAACCAGTTAAGGAGGCCCAGATTCAGCCCGAGGAAGAACTGAAGGAAGTAGACCTGGGAACAGAACCAGGATCCCGGAAACCTGTTTTCATTAGCAGTCAATTGGGGGCTCAAGAAAGAGAACAACTGGTAACCTTACTTCAAAAATACAGAGATGTGTTTGCATGGACTTATGATGAGATGCCTGGTCTAGACCCGGAGTTGGTAGTCCATTCTCTTAATGTGGAACCAGGGGTGAGGCCAGTAGTCCAACCAGCCAGGGTCTTCCACACTGAGGTAGAAGCTCAAATAGTCCAAGAAGTCAAGAAATTACTAACAGCTGGTTTTATCAAACCCATCCAACACCCAAAATGGCTTTCCAACATCGTACCTGTGAAGAAGAAGAATGGTCAAATCCGCTGCTGTGTGGACTTTCGCAACTTGAACAAGGCATGTCCTAAAGATGAGTTCCCCTTGCCCAATATCGATCTCCTTGTAGATTCAGCTGCAGGAAACTCAATGTTCTCGTTTATGGATGGGTACAGTGGGTACAATCAAATTCGCATGGCAGCCAAAGATGCAGAGAAGACGGCATTCAGAACTCCGATTGGGAACTTTTACTACACTGTAATGCCCTTTGGCCTCAAAAATGCGGGGGCTACGTATCAACGGACCATGACAGCCATTTTCCATGACATGATGCATGAGGAGATGGAAGATTATGTAGACGATATTGTGGTCAAGTCGAAAACCAGAACAGGACATTTCCAAGTACTTGAGCAGGTCTTTGAAAGATGCAGGAAATACAAGTTACGTATGAACCCCATGAAGTGCGCCTTTGGAGTGTCTGCTGGAAAGTTCCTTGGGTTCCTGGTACATCACAAAGGCATAAGCGTGGATCCAGCCAAGGCCACAGCTATTGCCACGATGAGAAGACCAACTACTGTTAGAGAACTCAAAAGCTTCCTGGGAAGAGTCTCCTATATCAGGAGGTTTGTGCCTGGTTTAGCCTCAGCTACGGCAGGCTTATCAAAATTACTGAAAAAGGGAAATGAATTCACCTAGGGAACAGAGCAGCAGGAAGCTTTTCAAAGAATTCAGAGCATTATGAACCATCTGCCCACCCTCCAGGCACCAGTACGTGGGCGACCTCTGTTGCTATACTTAGCATCAAACTCTCAGGCAATAGGAGCTTTGCTGGCACAAGAAGATGACCAAGGAAATGAGCAGCCCATATATTATGTAAGCAGAACACTCAAGGATACCGAGACCAGGTACCCCAGAATAGAGAAAGCCTGCCTAGTAATCGTTTATGCCTCCCAAAGGTTGAAGAGGTACTTCTCAGCTCACCAAATCCTCTTGGTAACCAAGTCCCACCCCATAAAAGCACTCCTGCACCAGCCCCTTCTCACGGGAAGGATGGCACAATAGCTAGTATTGCTCTCACAATATGATATAGGCACAAGAACTCCCAAGGCTATAAAGAGCCAGGCCATAGCAGATTTGCTAGCTCAATTCCCAGGGAAGGAAGAAGGCCCGCTGAGCGAAGAAATCCCTGGTGAGGTAGCAGTGATGGAGATCCCAGGGAAGAAATGGACTATGAGGTTTGACGGGTCAGCTACAGCAACTTCAAACGGGGTAGGAATTGTGCTAAGCTGTGAAAATGGAGATGTCATCCCCCTGTCTTTCAAGCTTGGTTTCTCATGCTCTAATAATGCAGCTGAGTATGAGGCATACTTGACTGGGTTGGCTATAGCACTCAGCATAGGAGTGAAACATATGAGAGTGCTGGGAGATTCTAATCTGGTAGTCTCCCAAGTGAAAGGTGACTTTGCACTACGGGAGCAAAGTTTAGCAGCCTACAGGACTTGGGCACAGAGGCTGGAGATGGAATTTCAAACCTTCAGCATAGAATACACTCAAAGAAGTGAAAACAGGTTTGCAGATGCTCTCGCCACCCTAGGATCCCAAATACCATTTGATGGGAGAGATACACTGATAAAAATAGGAAGGCAGGAACATTCTATTGTGAGGATCCTCCAAGGGATGTACCCAGGGGGATCCAAACAGTGGGATTGGAGGGATGAAGTCAAAGAAAGGATGAAGGAGGTAAACCCTAGAAGGAACATCAAAGAGCTAATGGATTACACTCAGATAGAAGGAGAATTGTACAAAAGACTGCCAGGAGGAATACTGTCCAGATGTATCGCCGAGAAGGAAGGAAAGTTGAAATTAGAAGAATTACACGCCCAAACATGTGGAGTTGCAGAAAAAGTCAGCCTATACAGGAGGATGCAACGCATGGGGTATTACTGGCCAGATATGGACAAGGAAGCAGCAGGCATACAGGGGAAATGTAAGGAATGTCGTTTGGCAATCGATAAAGAAGAAAGCTACGCTGTGTTTGTTACGGAAGATTGGCGGGTTCCTTTCATAGGATACCTGGCTCAGGGTATCCTGCCAACCGACAAAGAACTGGCCCATAAGCTCAAGAAACTAGCGTGCATGTATTTCTTGCAGAACGACATTTTGTTCAAAAAAGGATACCACGGGGATCCCCTCAGATGCCTGGGACTAAAGGAAGCTAGAGAAGTAGTCAGAGAGGTGCACTCTGGAGATTGCGGAAGTCACCCAAGGAAGAGAAGGCTGCACAAGCAGTTACTGTTGTTAGGGTATTACTGGCCAACGATGAAAAGAGACTCTGAGGAGCTGGTCAAAACATGTCATGCTTGCCAAGTCCTAGGGGATGCGATTCACACTCACCCAAATGTCCTACAGGATATGACGACACCATGGCCTTTTCATACTTGGGGGCTCGATCTCATAGGGCCCATAAACCCTCCATCCAATGGTTATATATGGATCCTGGCAGCCACGGAGTACTTTACAAAATGGGTAGAGGCAATCCCTTTGAAAAAAGCTACTGGAGCAGCTGTAGCAAATTTCATTCGAGACCACATCATTACAAGGTTCGGGATCCCCAGAAGACTTATCAGTGACAATGGAACCCCATTTATAAACAAAGATGTGAAGGGATTAACTGAAGCATACCACATCAAGCAGGGAAGATCTACCCCATACTACCCACAAGGAAACGGCCAAGCTGAAGCTACTAACAGGGTAATATTAAAAATCCTTAAGAAAATGAAGCATGAGTATGGAGGAAAATGGAGTGACCATCTGGCAGATGTGCTTTGGGCATGTAGGAGCTCTGTAAAGACAGCCACAGGATTCTCCCCATTCTCCCTGGTTTATGGAACAGAGGCCATTAGCCCTGTGGAGTTAATCATTCCTACACCAAGGGTAGTTCTTGAGGAAAATCAGGGAGAAAGTGAAGACGCAAGCAATGAAAAGAGATTAGTAGATCTGGAAGGAGTAGAAGAAGAAAGAGAACTGGCCAAGAAAAGGAGCCAAAGATACCAGCAAAGAATGACCAGAGCATATGCACAAGCAGTACGCCCAAGAATGTTCACCAAAGGGCAATTAGTGCTAAGGATGGCGGAGCACGTAAGGAGGAACCTGCCAGGGCCTTCCAAGTTCACCCCAAAATGGGAAGGACCCTACATCATCAATGCAGCTCATGAAAGTGGATATTATTACCTTGCCAAAGAAGATGGAACAGTCCTGACAGAACCCATAAACGGGAAATGGCTGAAGCAATATTATGCATAAGGACAAGGGGATCCCCAGTACCTCAGGGTCCTTTCACCAGCTTCACTATCTGTTAAGTTCCTTTTTATTTTTGTCTTTTTATTTTTAGCCTTTATCAAGAATTCTGGTCTAAGATAATTTTGATCAGGAACATGTGATAGATTGACACTTTGTGGTCAATGCTACACCAAAAGACTTTTTATTTGTTCCTAAAAAAAAATGATCATATTTTAATGGAATTCCTGTTTCTGCAACATTTAAGTTTTTCTTTACTGCAAAGAGTAAATATGGATAAATTCAAGGAAGGATACCTGAGTCAAAAAAGGGGAGAATGTGTAATACCCTTTTACATATGACCCAGGATCCACCTCACAAATAATTTCAGATATCCCACAAACAGTCCCAAGTGCATAGGTCTAGGATCACAGAATAAAAGAAAATATCTAGGATACCTAGCCTAGCACTTGGCAAAAGGGGGAACCTGTCAAAGTTCATGAACTGGGACCATATCTCAAAAAAAATATATAGAGAAGGATACTAGTGTACCCAGTTCAGTACTTGCACAATAAATCATCAGGTACCTGGACCAGAACTTACAGTGAAGCCTGTGGGAACCATGGTCCAGGACTCAGAAAAGAAAAGAGTCACGAGAAAGTAAAGACAATATATATATCCAAGGAAAAAGGCAGATTCACATACTAAGAAATAAGAAGCAGTTTTGAGAAAGCAAAGAGCAGAGCAATGTTCAAAAAAAAAAAACTTATACAACCCCAAATTGTTCATGTAAATGAAAAAAAAAAGCTAAGGAATGAGGCCGGCCAACAAAGAAGCATCTGGAGAAATAGCAGGAACAGCCAAAGTAGAAAGGATCCTCTGCCGCTTAATTTTCAAATCTTGTAAAACTTTATGAGCATGAGCCAAAGCTTCCTCAGCAACAGCTATCTCAGTGTCTATACTCTTAAATGATTGCCTTTGAAACAGCATATGAGCCAGCAGACGCAAGTGATCCAGCAGAAAAGACAAATTAAACTTGGCCTCCAGGAGGTCCTGCACCACCCCTCTCCATTCCAGAAGCTTTTCTTCAGACAACGAATCAACAGAGGAATTCCTTAGAGAAATCAACACAGCACACAGCAACTCCATCAAAATATTGCCTAGAAAAACGCCTCCCCTGAAGCCACTGGTAAAATCCCCGTGACTCTTGAGCAGGCTCTCTAGCAGCGGCAAGCCCTCCACAGGAACAGAGAAGCGCAGGAAGCTGCCATAAGAAGACCCAAAAACATGAAAGTGGCTGGCAGGAAGACTGTTGAATTCCAAAAGATCAAAGCAAGCCAGGAAAGAGGAAAGCTTTGAATCAAGATCTGAGGCAGCCACCTTCGAGGCATCCCCCATCACCGCGTCACCACTTGCAGAAACCTGAGGACTTGCAGCCTTTTGCTCTGGATGAAGGTCAGCAACTTCAACAGGTCTCACAATTCCTTCAGGGATAACAGGCTCAGAACCTGCAAAGCCTGTATCAATATTCAAAGAAAAAAAAAAAAGGAAGAAAAAGAAAAGGAAGAACAGATTTAGAAGAACAAACCGGTTCCAGTTTCTTGAGGCAGAACCTCTTCTTCCTGATCTCCTGACTTCCCCGAAGATTCTGGGAAAGAACATAAGGCAAGTTGAAGAAAAGGTGAAGGACCAATGGCAAATTGGCTAAAGGAAGGGATAGATGCAGGGGGCTTCGCCATATATAAAAAAAAAAAAAAAAAAAAAAAAAAAAAAGGGGGGAAAGAAAAAGGAAAAACACGATGGAGCAGCTTACACTCACCTTCTGAGCTCTCTGATTCTAAAGAAGAGGCAACACTGGGAGCAGGTTTCTCACTGGTTTGACCTAAAAGGAAAAAGAAGGAACTCAAGAGAAACTGGAAAAGAAAGTAAAGCATAACGCCACTTCAAAAGAAACAAGGTTTACCTGTTTGTTTGGATAAAGGAGTGTCTCCCAAAGCATCCTTATCTGACAAGGATTGAGGAAACACAGTCCTGATAAGACTAGGAGTGCGTGCAAGATGGGGACTTTGAGATGATGGGACCCTAGAAGCTTTGGGATCCTGAGAATCCTGGGAACCTTGCATCGGCTGCCCAGTTTCCTCAGCGGGGTCATCAGTAGGGGGCTCCTCCCCCATAACAGGAAAAATGACAGAAAGAGCTGTGGTAGCTTCCTCCCCCAGAGCCTTGCCAGTCACAGGAGGGGATACCTCCACCTAAAGAAAGGAGAAGCAGAGAAGGCAATACTAAGTAAAAAAAAAAAAAAAACAGCAGGAATGCTAGCAACACAGAAAGAACAGAAGAAGGGGGAACACACGTACCACGTCGTCTCCAGAAGATTGGCTCTTACCCTTCTTATAATCAGACTTGCGCTTGGACTGCAAAGGAAATCACCACTCGTCAGCAAAGATAGAAAATGAATGCAACAAAAAAAAAGAGAGAAGAAGGAAAGAAGTCTTGCCCTTCTCTCTCTCTCTACAGATTCTCTGGAAGTCTTTTGCTTACTACGAGTACGCCCAGAGGGTCCTAAAGGAGGCTGGGATACCAAACCAGAGGATCCTAAAGAACCATGGACTGAAGCAGTCACAGGAACCTGGGGAAAAGAAGACTCTACCTTGGTCTTCTTCCGGGTCCTTGAAACTAAAGGTTCCCTGACATCCTTGCCTTCGTGAGATGCCAAGTGTGCTTGAGATTTCCCCGTTTTCCTTCTTTTTGCTTCAGAGCCTATCTCCACACCCCCTGCACTTTCGCCAACATCAGCAGCTTTCATTTTCTTCAACTTAACATCCCTACCTTTAGCAGTAGCAGCACTAATTGTCTCTGTTGCACCCTTTTTGATGGGCACCCCAGAGGAGGTACCAATGATAAGACTATCACCCAGCCAGGCCTCAGGGAAATCATGTCCATAAGTCACCCAACCTCCCCTGGAGGAATGCCACTCTGCAAACCCAGTCTTGCTGCTTGCAGCAGCAGAAACAATCCCAGCAGTAGGAAGGGATAAACGTCTATTAGCTGTCGGAGCAGAAACAATGCTAGAATTCGGGACTTCCCGAATTGTACCAGTGCCAACATAGTCAACAAAAGATTTTTGTACTCTTCTCCAATAACCGGTATAGCCACTGGAAGCAAAGACTCCTCTCTGGGAGTTAGGCACTACGAACTGGGGGCTCCTCCGCGACCAATAAGAAAAGGCCTGCAGCTTCAAGAAAGGATCCAAGGAAGGAAGGGATGGCACCACATCCTTGAAAACTGGCGGAATGTCTTGATCAAAACCAAACTGTCGGAGCACCCGGTGTGCTGAATAATGAGTGTACTTTGGGCCACTTGAAGAGGGCACGGGAAGCCAGGAGGGGCTAATGCAGGCAAGATAAGCCAGACTGCCCTCATCACCACGGCACAGGTCGAAGGTATTACCTATTGAAGATAAAAAAGAAGACAACACAGAATCACACACAAAGCCAGGACCAAACTCACGAGGAGATCTCCAACATAAGCTCCCTGCTTGGTCAAACAACTCCACAAGATTGAGGCCACCACCTTTTAAGCTAATCCAACGAAAAATAATGGGAAAAGCATCAGTAGAATTGCCACAAAGACCCTTCACTATGTCGGGGGATCCTTGGAACTTGTCCTTCACAAACTTCAAATTTCTACACTTAGCCAAAGTAGCTGCAGAACGGTCCCACATGAAAATCTGAAGAATGGCACAGTGAAGAGATGAAGTGATCACATAGCAAGAGTCACCCTCAGCCTCATCTCCATGAAGTTGGTCCAGTTGAGAATAAACATGACCCAAGAACAGAGGGGCCAAAGGATACTGGGTATCCCGAGCCAACTTGATTGCCAACGGAAAAAATGAAGACTTAACTCCGTACCCAGGGAACTCACTGAACAAAAATTTACTAAGCCAAAAGGCCAGGAAACCGGCCCACCTCACTTCCTTATCCTTTTCACGAGAGAGGGTCATCACCCACCTCCCCATCCTAGCCGGCTTACCACCAGGAGAGGCGGAGCGACCACCAAAATGACCAAATAATTTCTCTTCCACCACGAGATCCTCACCAGAAAGATCAATATCAAATGGATTTTCTTCACCAAACACCGGGAGGAGGAAGTTATTAACCACATCCTCCAAGGTGATTGTCAATTCACCAGTAGAAAAGAAAAAAGTATGAAGGGAAGGACACCAACGACGTACCAGATGCCTGAGCCCTTTGGCGTCTCTGAAACCCTCAAGGTTTCTGGAAATAGCCACTGCCTTTAGGATGCCAGCGCGCTCCAAACGACCCACAAACTCAGCATCAGACAGTTCCTTGTCTACCCATATAGGCCAACCCTGAATCTTTCCCGGAACAAAATCAAAGAAAATAGGAACCGCCTCTCGGATTCCTTGTCTGATCTGGAGATCAAAAATCTCTCTAGGGTCAGGAACCTGGGCGGAACCAGCGAAACCCGCTTGGCCAGAAAATAGCCAAACGTGAGGAGATGGAGGAGCCTCACCATGAGATATATGAGGAAAAAATAAACTGAGAGAATACCAAGGATCCCGTAAAGGGAAGGCCGGACGTTCAGCAACCTCGCGAGAATCGCTCGGAGCAAAACCAGAAGAACCTTCCCCCTCAGAAGGACTGGGAGTACGCTCTCTCCTCTTTCGAGAAGAAGAAAAAGCCATGGAAACAGCACACACTATGAGAAGAAAAGAGATTGAAAGTGCGAAAAAGGGAAGACCAGAGTAACAGAGAAGAAGAAAAACTCAGGGAATGAAAAAGGTTCAGAGAAGCAAAATGATAAGATGAAACGGCTACAATAAAGGCGCAAGTAACAGTTGGGAAAAACAGTTTATGAAAAGACGCGCCAGTTGCAAAAAATTTAATTTGAAGAGGGGGTTAATCAGCAGTTATTAATGAGAAGCAATGGGAAACGAGATAAGTGGGTAGGAGAGTTTTATCTCAAATACTCAACTGCCACGTCCCGAGTAAAGAGGAAGCTGCGAAAAGTAATAATTATAAAAGAACACAACACGCAAAAAAGGGGGCGACCAAAAGCAGCAGAAGAGAGCTGGGATCCCACAAAAACCTAAAGAAACCTAAATCACTCACGCGTGGGCTTCAGGCAACCCACGAGCTCGGGGGGCTAAATGTTGAGGTCTAAAAAAATCACAGTAAAAATAAGCCCAAGAAAGAATAAGCTGAGCCCAAGAAAAAGTGAGTTAAGCCCAAAAAAAAAAGAAAACGCAGACCAAGTCCAAAGGGATTATGCGAAAAGCCCTGAGGATCCCGAAGCCCAGAAAAGGAAAAGCAACCAAAGAAAAAAGAGAGAGAACATCACAGCAAAGTATAAGACGCAAGGATCCTCAGGCACCATCAATAAGCGCAAAGAAAAAGAAGACCAGGACAGATCGCTAGAAAGAAGACAGAAAAAGAAAACAAGAAAAACAAAAGAACGCAAGTGACCCTTCATGGCACAGACAGAAAAGGCGTCGGGGAACCAAGACAAGGAAGAAGAATTATAACAAAACAATTTCAAAAGGGCAGAACAGGATTCCGCCCAAATAGGAAAGAAACAGAAAGGTAAAAGACGCCAGAAGTGAGGATGCCGAGAAGGGCATACCTCAGCACATCCCAAAGAGGATGGCCAACCAGAAGCTTTCGAAGGAATCAGAACCAAGAGAAGGAAAGAATGAGAGAAAACGGAAAAGGAGACTTACCGAGATGATGAGGACAGAACATACTCTGTTTGCAAAAGACAAAAACAGGGGAACCAACGGTTCCCCAAGACGCCCAGAAAAACTCCACTATAAAAGGAGAGGATGGGTTGTGAAGAAAGCAGCGAGAAAAAAAGAAAGGAACAATAGAAAGAAGAGATTCCTTAGAAAAATTATCAGAAAGTCCAGGCAGAAAGAGAATACTAAGGGAAAACAAATATTGCTTCCCGATATCCTGAAAAAGCAACTATGGCACATACTCGGATCCAACGAGAATCAAACTTCGCAAGTTTTGAAGGCTGAAATAGCCATTCAAGGCTGCAATTTTTGAGCTCGATTGGACCTTGTATCACGTCCTAGTAAGCTTGTTGTAATCAAACAGATAATGCTTTAATGAAATACTGTTTCATAATTCCCAGGATCCCCACAGTACTTTTTTTTTTTATATCGTCTTGCTAATCCTGCTTTTCTTTTCTTTCTGAGCTTATATTGTTAATTTCTGGCACACCTCGATATCCTTGTTTGTCATCTTTTTTGTCAGGAGTATTTCTCTGCATTCACTTGATTCTTAAACAGCCATTTAGCTGCGGTGAGTCAAGGCCCAGTCCACCAAATCCTTTCTTTTTCATTCAGGCTCGGGATCCTTGGGCCTGAGTATCCCGAAAAAAGACACTCTCACATAGTGGAACCAAGTATCAGTGCAGGATTAGGTGTCTCACTAGTGGCAACGATTGAGCCGTGTTGGATGGACCCGATCGTTAGCTTTTTAGCTTAGGATCGAGTGCCGACTGATGAGAAGGAAGCAGAAAAAGTACGCCGAACAGCAGCTCGGTATTGGTTGTCTGCCGATCGTAAGCTATATCGAAGATCTTTTGGCGAGCCTTACCTGCAGTGCTTGCACCCTAGCAAGATTGAGGAACTCCTAGCCGAGCTACATGACTGTGTGTGCAGCAGTCACGTGAGGGGATGTTCATTGGCTCACCGAGCAATGACCCAAGGATTTTGGTGGCTAAGAATGCAAAAGGATGCTAACGAGTATGTAGGGGTGTCCAACCCAACCCGAAACCCGACCAACCCGACCAACCCGCCCGAACCCGAACCGGCAACCGTCCGAACCGACCACTCCGACGGTCGGTGACGGGTTTCTGACCTCAAGACCCGACGCCGGCGGGTCGGTGGCGGGTTTTCTTCTCCAAAACCCGAGCCACCCGACCCGACCGACGTTATATATAAATCTGGCAATATCCGGCGACATTCAAGCGAGATTGGTTGAGATCCGGCGAATTCGAGCGAGATTTGGTGAGATCCGGCGACATTTGAGGAGATCCAAGCGAGATTTGGACCATATTTGGTGAGATCCGGCGAGATTCGAGGAGATCCAGGCTGATTTCGGCGATTTTTGGTGCAGATCTACTGGATTTTTGCAGATTCCGACGACATTCGAAGAGATTCAGGCGACATTCGAGGAGATTCCGGCGACGTTTGCAGGATCCGGCGACTCTCAACACCGACCGACCCACCCGAACACTACCCGAACCCAAAACCGACCCGACCGAGTGACGCCGGCGGTCGGTTTCGGGTCCCTCCGCCTTCCACCCGACGCCGGCGGGTCGGGTCCGGGTTGGGTCCAAAACCGACCCGACCCGACCCGTGGACACCCCTACGAGTATGCATGGAAATGTGAGCAATGTCAGAAGCACGTCCCTATGATCCACCAACTGGCAGGGAACTTGAATCCCATTAGTAGCCCTCGGCCCTTTGCACAGTGGGGGCTAGACATTGTTGGTCCGTTCCCTCGGGCAACAAGAAACCGAAGGTTTGTCCTAGTAGTCGTAGATTACTTCACCAAATGGGTGGAGGCAGAGGCTTTGACGAACATCCGAGATGTAGATGTTAAGAAGTTTGTATAGAGGAATATAGTGACGAGATTCGGGGTACCGGAGTCCCTAGTGTCAGATAACGGGTTGCAGTTTGACAGTAAAGCTTTCTGCAAGTTTTGTGGTAGCCTCGGCATCACAAATCGATATTCCACCCCAGCATATCCACAGAGCACCGGCCAAGCCGAGACCATCAACAAGGCCATCGTGCACAGTTTGAAAAGGAGGCTAAAGGGTGCCAAGGGTAGGTGGGCAGAGGAGTTGCCTAGTGTTCTATGGGTGTACCGAACTACCCCAAGAAGGTCCACGGGAGAAACCCCGTTCTCCTTAACATATGAAGTAGAAGTAGTCATACAGGCAGAAGTGAACTTGTGTAGTGCCCGAGTTTCAAGATTTGACCCCACTGAGAATTTAGAGTTAATGCTGAAACAATTGAACCTATTGGAAGAACGCCAGGAATCAGCGACTATATGACTGACAGAGTATCAACAAAAACTTGCCCGGAGATACAACAGGAACGTGAGGAAAAGGGAGTTTAGAGCGGGGGATCTAGTACTTCGAACAGTAGTAGGGAATACACAGGACGTCAACACAAGAAAGTTAGCACCAACTTGGGAGGGACTATATAGAGTTACCACCATTACTGGCGCAGGGGCATACTATTTGGAGGATTTGGACGAGAGACCTCTCCCATGGCCATGGAATGCCCACAATCTAAAGAAATTTTACCACTAGACTATCAGTCCACAAGGGTACATATTGAGTGTAATGTGTGCTTATTGTTAATTAATACAAAAGTGATGTTTATCCATATAGGAGCATTTGTACTTATAATTCCATCGTCGCTAACTCATTAGCCCCGGTCAATATATGTGGAGAAGGCTAGGGCAAGTTATTCTAAGGACAAAAGCCTGTCCTCAGTTCGATTTTCATCACCGAGTAGGTGGAAACCTTGCACTAAATTATTCTAAGGACAGAAGCCTGTCCTCAGTTCAATTTTCATCACCAAACAGGTGGAAACCTTGCACTAAACTATTCTAAGGACAGAAGCCTGTTCTCGGTTTGATTTTCATCACTAAGCAGGTGGAAACCTTGCATTAAACCACTCTAAGGATAGAAGCCCATCCCCAGGTTGATTTTATCATCGGGCAGGTGAAAACCTTATGTAGAATTATTCCAATGACAGAAACCTGTCCTCGGGTCATTTCTTAACACCAGGCAAGTGGAAACCTAATTCTAAGTTCTATCTAATGGCAATCTTCCTCCCAATTGGGTCTTCATCACCGGACGAGAGGGAATTTTACACTAAGTTAGTCCAAGAATCATGTAAAACCAATCTCGTGGATACAACCCATATCACGGGGAAGGTAATTACCCTACATCCTCCTAAAGGTTCAACGTATAACAAGTTTAGTTATTGTCGCCGAGGAGCCAATTCTTTCTAGACAAAGGTGATCTCTCCTAGGCCAGTCCCGGCCACCATGCATACCTAGACGTTACCCAGCCTTTTGAAGATAAATAAGGGAGCAGTTTCAATTGCCGATCAGAGGCAAACCGGGATTAAACTACCCGGTCATTTGGAATATGTGTATATATAAAGGAGAGATACAATCAAAGGGCATGACTGAAATAATAACTTAATAGCAAACATTCATAAGCACAATTAAAACGAGCAAATAAAAATTAAACCAATGTTTTATCACCACAGCCCGGTGACTATAGGCAAATAAAACTTAGGTAGAGTTAAACCATTGTTTCGTCACCACAACCCAATGACATAGGCAAATCAAGTAAGTAAAAGGGAAAAGTAAACATGCATCAAAAGTAAACTAAAACTCAAGTATCAGACAGAAGGTTTGGTGGGCGAAAGTTGTATGGTATCGCCAGCTTGCTGCCCTAGCGCATCCCTGGTCGGTGGTGGCTGGCCTTGTACGTCATCGGCAGCGTTAAGATTGCTGGTAACCTCGAGATCAACATTCTTTGCATGATCATCAATTGCACAGACCAACTCCCTCATGCTAGGGGTATCTTCTTCATCTGCAACACTAGCTTGGCTTTGGACTGAAGGAGGTGGAGCCGATTATGGGATTTGCACCGAGTTCCTCAGTGGGGAATCCTCAGGCACTCCCATAGCTTGGAGGGCTGCCAACCACCCCTCCCCAAACCCATGAGACCGAGCTTGATGGACAATAGGCTCCTTGAAGTTCTCGGCATCCGCAAAGCCCTCGTCATACCTTCTCACAGGCTTCGAGGGCCACCATCAGGTCAGCTATTTCATCAGCCTAGGCCAAATTTAGGCTGGCTGCCTCTGCCAGTTTGAGCTCTATGGCCCCTAGCTTATCCTCCGCCTCGGCCAAGTTCCTCTCTGCCACCAACCGAGCTTTCTCTGTGGATTGGGCCTTTTTCTCAGCAGCCTCAACAACTTTGCCCTTGTCTTTGGTTGTAGCAGCAACAACATCCTTCAGGGCCTTCTCCCGCTTGGCATCCTCGGCGAGCTCCTTCATCCTCTCATCGAAGATGTGAGCCAACTGTGCAGCTTGATATTACAGCAGTGGTCAGTATGAAAGAATAAGGAGTCTACATGCGTTAAAATAAATATGAAAGTAAGCTAGAAAATTACATCGATGGTATGCCATTGTAAATGCCTTGCCAACAAGTCCTCGGTCCCGTCTGAGAAAAACTGGACATCCTCGGGCAGTAGGAGGTCGTGCACCAAGCTCTCTTCCACCCCCCCCCCTGAACCTAAGCCCAAGCCTTTATGCTAGTTGATGTAGGTAGAGGCCCATCGCCGAACTTAAAGTTAGGCTGCCAGATGTTCGCGAGCCAGGATGAGGATGCCATGTCCGTGCCAATCTTGGCAGGTGGCTGGGTTCACCCACCGGTTCCCAGATCATTATCCCACCTCGGGGAGGAGTCTTTGTGGGGGCGTCGCTAGGGACTTTAGAGGGTTGGTCACCAACCCGCTATTTCTTCTTCTGACGGCTGGCGCCGGGAGGAGGGGGAGCACTGTCCCTACCTTAAGGCTGAGACGGGGGTTGAGTGTCGGGTATAAACTGATCAATGGTCATCTTCCGTTTGGTCACCATAGCTGCGTCCTGATCGACCTCGGCTTCTACTAGCTCGACTACTTGGGCGGGGGTGTTAGGCACTTCAACAAGCACGTGGACTTTGCAGCTCTAAGATACATGCTCCGCTGATTCGTTTCGCACAGGTGCACAATCCTTTGCGATGGTATACCTGGGGCCGAGGTCCCGAGCTTCTCCAATGGTCAAGGATGGTGGAAGGAAGTTGGCATGCCTAATGTCAATGTAAGAGAGGAGGGGACTGTCAACTAGTAAGGCTTGGCTGAACACTTGTCAGGTGGTATATACAGGATCAACGCCGAGTATGAGGTGGGATGCTCGGAGCTGTCTATCCGAGTGCACGAAGATCTCTAACCTTAGGACAAAATTGAGATCCCTCACATGCACAACTCTCAGGTCTGGTTTAAATCTTTTTCCTTCTGCAGTAAATCAATAAAAGAACTAGTTAGTCCATGTGTTAGTAAGTCAAACAAAAGTGGTAAACGTAAAATAAGTAAAAGTGCTCGGGACCAACCAACTTCACGAGGTGAAAGAGGGCAATGGAGTTCGTCGACAAACCAACTGTCGCTCACCTGGACAAATTCTCCCGTTGAGTTTCTGTTTGAATCAGGAAGGCACGATATGAGCCGTACTTGCATATCCCTAGTTTTCAGGTAGTAATCAGATTTGATATTGCCGTACAAACTATACATAAATTTTATATCATGGTGGTTTAGCTCTAGCCCAAATACTTGGTTTAATCTACTAACACAACTCACCACTCGGTAAAAGTTGGGTGGGAGTTGGTCGGGACACAAGCAGTAGAATCTAAAGGTTCCTATAATGAAGGGGTCTATGGGAAACCTAACCCCACCTTCAAGAATGGCCATCAAAGGAAAAAAGGCTACGTTTGGACCAGCACGCCTTTGGAGGGTGATATCGCCTTCGTGACAATAGGCGATATCAACATCCTTCGAAACACCATAGGCTGCTCTAAAGGCAGCCAAAGGTGCTCCAAGAGCAAGAAGGTAAGAGTAACCCATTTTTTTTTTTAAAAAAAAAAAAAAACTAAAAGAGTAAAGGAAACTTGAAAGGAAAGGGAAGAGTGTAGAGGACTTACTGAAGGCTCTAAGGAATGATGATCTGGGCTGGAGAGTGTACGCTCAAGAAAATTACGCTTCAAAAAGGTGCTTGGTAGAGAGAAAACTCGAGAGGAGAGAATGTAAAAAGTAGAGTGGGAAATCAGGAAGTAGTATTTATAGGAACCAAAGCATTTAATGCAAAAGAGGTGGGAAAACCTCTCCTTTCCCCCCAGATAACTCCTACACGCGTGGGCTCGGTTCACGAACCGATAATTCATAATTACTGCTGAACATGACAGCCTGGCGCGGTGCTCCTTTTAAGAGGGCATTGATGGGCATTCGTATCACTTGACAACCAATAGTTAAGATTCTCGGGAGACCACTACCACCGCTTGATTGTCCTTGATTCGTTCTCGGTAGCCAGGCACGAATCAAGGGGGGCTATTGTACAAGGATTGGGCCCTTGATACGGGGATTGGGCTCCTGAACTCGTATTCCTCGGGCCCAAGCCCCACAGCACATCATATGACCGTCCTCATTCTTGGACCTTAAGCCTCAGCCCAGATACCTCTGAGCCCAATTTAGGCCTAAAAACTGAAATAAGACTACATTAACTTGAACACCTCAAGCAAACCCCCCCCCCAAATAATATCTGACCTAGACGTGAGCATTCTTGCCCGGAGATGCCCCGTGCCCAGCTGCCCGGCCATGCACTTGACAACGTCACTGTCGAGCAGGCGGCAGAAGTGGGCATCAGTTCCAATGCCACTCCCACCTTTCCCAACAGAGCATCCACTTTAAGATGATGCAATTGGACCCCCATTTGGACTAAGAAGGAGAAGTAATCATAACTCCTCCACTCATCTTAGCCTATAAATAGGAGAAGAGAATGAGAAAAGGGGGTGGGCAATTCTAGAGAGAAGGTTGAGAGAAAAGGGCAATCACTCTGAGAGAAAGTAACTCTGTGAGGTAGAGAGAAGGGTCTGAGTAAACCAGAGTGTATTCAGGCTGCCGAGTATAGAACCACCCACAGTAGGAAACCCAAAAGTCCACAAAACAAATAGATTTTGAGCCCAAGTAGAGGTTAAGCCCAATAGCCATACTTTGGGTATGCACAGTGTACAACACTGTACTCTTGTATACAACATTGTACAATGCACACGTTTATTTAGTCTACAATATAAGTGTTATACTAATAGTACAATGTAAATTAATAATTTTTCAAATATATTATACATAAAAATAATAATAATAAATAAAAACTTTAAAAAATTGTATGTAAACTAATGATAAAAATAAGTTAGGATTTTAAAATTAAAACAAAGAATCCTATACCCATGGAAGGCTGAAGTCAAACTAAATAAGATTCAAGTGGTATCAAAAGCTGTAAGCTACTAAAAATTAAGGTTGAGCACCGAAAAAAATGATAGTACTACTTGTTCCTACCCATTCAATGAGTTAAAGGCGATTGCAAAAAAAAAAAAAAAAAAATGAGTTAAAGGCCAACCCAGAACATGTACAGCTAGTGCGAATTAGAAACCCGAGAACGTATTAGAGGACCACTGAACATCTCCAAAAGTTGAATTGCAACATTATTTCTATATCTGAGAGCCACTTACCTAAAGAAAATAAAGTTTCTAAATTGGTTAACCACTTGTAAATGTAAGAGGGTGAGGCACAGTTTTGTTACCAAATATAGACTGCAGGCGGTTATAGAAATCGCTCTGTTGGGTCACTATTTTAAAAAATATGGAAACAAAAGAGACCCCAAGAAAGGGACCACTTTGAGAAGTGAAAATTTTTATATGATTAAGAAAACCGAAGAATGCGTGTGCCTGTGCCTGTGCCTGTGCCTGTGCCTGTGAGAGAGAGAGAGAGAGAGAGTGTGAGAGTTTATATTATATATATAGCACACGATACCAAGGACTTGCATGAAAGTTAAAGCTTATTGGACAAGTGCGTGTTGTTCCATTACACTAAGTACGCATTTATCGGCCGTCTCTCTCTCTCTCCCTCTCTTTTAAGCATTGAAATTGTACAGACATGGTTCCTACCAAATGGGGTTTCTTTGTTTGAGCGGATGATTCAAAGTTGCTTCTTTGTACTAAGAGAAGTGAGTGAAACTGAACAGTGAACACTCTTTTTTTCTCCCTTGCCGTACAGTTTTTGTGCTTGGTCTTTTAAGGAATATCCGAACCTTGACTTTGTAACTCTTTTACTTTCTCATCATTTCTATGCTTCACTGTGACGTGTGGTTTTGTGCTGACGTAATCCTTTGTGAAGCTCTAATCTGTGTTCTATTTTCTTTCTTGTTTATCTATTTAATTGTTTTTGTTCTTTTATCAATTGGGTTCTTCTGTGTATTCTTTTTTCTTTGTCCTTGATTTTTCCCTGGAATTTTGGTTTCTGTTCATGGAAAGTTTGTGGCTTTTTTTTCCTTTTTGAAATAGTATTCATTTTCATAGTCATGTAATTAAGTTTTGATTGATACGTGGATATTTCTAATAATTCTTTACTATTTTTATTTTTTTAATTTTCTTCTGCTCAATTCTCTCTTTTGGGATGTTCCTATGGACAGGACTGTATATGAGATTAATTAAATGTGTTGGATAGCATTATAGTGTAGTTAATTCCTAGAAGAACTTTGTTTTACATGTAGGATAAATATATATTTTGTTCATACTTTGTTGATATTATGTTGAATTTGTAGTTAGCAAGACTAAGCTGTGAATTTTGGTTGAATTGCAGATAGTAGAGTGAACATTCTAAGTACAGTTAATCTCAGAACCCCTTTTGCAACCATTTTGGAGGACATAGATGGCTACTCAAGCTGTGTATTTCAAAGAACATGAAGGAATTGTCCACAATTCTATGGGGCAGGTGCCATCGTCTTGGTGGGGTTCCTTTGCTTCTAAATCGGGTTATGGGGAATCCTGTGGCCAATTGAAGTCTTTTTCCATGGACCTGCCAAGTGGTGGAGACCAACTGATTGCCAACAAACAAGCTGGGAGGGGTACTGAACATGGAGCAGAAAGAGGGAATACAACTCAATTAAATATCTTTCCTGGTAATCTCTTGCTTTGGGCTCTGCCATTTTTGTACAATCAGGTTTCTTGGGTTTGTTAAATTTAGTTACTCATGTTTTGATACAAGCTTGCAACCATACCATAAATGATTTGGTTGTATTCTTCATCATTATCTACAAGACTACAACACAATTATCACCAAGAATGGTAGGCAGTCCCTTACCATCACAAAGATGGCCACTTTGTTTCTTTAAATTGATGGACATTCTTGATTGAAAATTAGATGTTTCTGGAACCAGATGGCAGTGCCTTGTAGCTACTAGCCTTTAAGGGAGTAGTAAGAGTAATAGCTCTGCACACTTTACGCTGCTTATGGAAACTGGTTGTCCATCATCCCTTTCTGTTTGCATATGTTCATTAACTTCATGAACTAATTCAAGAATCTTAGACACCTGATGGCAAGATTGCTATGTAATTGTGAGCTAGTGAATTTTATGGTGAAGATAGTTTGTGGCCCAATTGATATGCTGCTCTTTCATGATTATATAGAAATAGAAAAAACAAAAATATAAGAGTAAACTAATATTCTTGAATGCCTAAGTGTAACTGCTTCTTATTGAATTTTACTACATTAGTTTAAAAACTTTTAACATAGCTGTTAAGTGGATTATTATTGTCCTAAATCCTGATCTCTAACAATTTACGTTGGCATAACAAAATGTTGTATTTTGTATGGATACAGATTTCCAACTTTATTGGTTTGGTACCAATTTTTTTCTTAACATAAAGGAGATGTAAATATAAAATATTTCAATTTATAAAACCATTTGGGCATGATTTGGTCTCAAAAACTACTATTTTTCATAGAAAATTGTTCATTTGGTAACTCTGAGGCAAATTTCAATGATGTCTATGATTGGTAGAGGAAAGTTTTGGGATTGCAGTGTCCAACCACCTTCTCATATATAGAGAGAGAAAGTAGTATTCAAAAGCTGGATTATGACCATCCTGTTGCACATTTAGTAATGGAAAATTATAACCATCTTTTTTGTGATTGATAATATGATCTCTGTCAGGTACCACTACGCTAACAAAATTCCATGGTTTTTTAATATACTTTTGGTTGCTACTTATTTTGATTATTGATCATAATGGATAGCACTGCAATTCTGCAAACAAGTTCCCATATCTAATTTATATAAACAGTAGTTTAACTTCATATTGAAATTTTTTCTATATGAGGGACTGCAATTTTACTGTTGTTAACCAACCAAGAGGTTTCTTATACAGATAATTGCAAAAGTTCAGGGGATGGGCAAAAACCTCAGGCAACCATTTCTCTCCAATCATCTCCGTCAGAATATCGAGGTCGCTTTGAGCTAGGATTTAGTCAGCCTATGGTAAATTGTTTCTTTCACATTACACTTATTTATCATAATATTCTAATTTAGTTCATTGTCACTGAGTGGTAACTTACAGCTAATTGTTTCTGGACTAAATCTGTAGATCTATGCAAAGTATCCTTACGTTGACCAATGTTATGGAGTCTTCCCAAATTGTGGACCTCAAATTTCGGTTTGTTTCTCTTCATTTCTCCTATCTAATCAATTGTTGAGAGTTACATTTCTTGCCATCTTTGAGATTTATTTCTCCTAGCTAACCAAAATGATGCCTGGTGGAATTACAGTTCATGCTCACCTTAATAAATCAATTGTTATCCTTGGCAAAACAATTGCATTAAGGGTCTGGTTTGTGACATAATAGGAAAGTGAAAGAGGAAAAAGTCACATATAACATAAGAAATAAGGAAAGAAGCAATCTATATCCTTATTAATGTTTATGTATTCTTTCAAGCACATTTTCTGGTGTGTGGTAGTGCCACCTGCGACCAGTGTACACAGACACTGTTAGAGAAATAAAGACGATATATTCTTTGCAACAGAATTCCTCTGTTTGAGTCATGTTTTATTCTTGATAAAAAATAAATCAATTAAAAAGTGCCAAAATTATGCTATTTCTTATTGATGATCCACTACAACTGTTAGTGTAGCAGTATTTACTGTTTCACATTCCTATCCATTCACAATGACTAGGGCCGTGTTATGCTGCTGCCTATGAACATGGCAACCGATGATGGACCTATATATGTTAATGCTAAGCAGTACCATAGGATTATCAGGCGCCGGCAGTCCCGTGCAAAGGCCGTAATGGAGAATAAATTGACAAGAGCTCGTAAAGTATGACACCTTGATTTCTATCTCAATGTTTTACTCTCTTTTTCTCTATAAGAAATATTCATGTATTGTGATCAATGTGAAGATTAAATGTTGTGGTAGGATTGGTTGAACAGGACTCATCTTTCAATCCTTCCATGCCCACTTTGCAAGTCTCTGTGCTTTATATTTTGGCCTCCTTCCATGCCCACTTTGCAAGTCTCTGTGCTTTATATTTTGGCCTAGCATGGAAGCACCCCTAACAGAAGTTTTTGTAGCCTTTATAAGTCAAAAGTAAAAAGTTTTGACCATCTCAGCTATGAAGCTATCAAGTTCTCTGTGGGCAACAAATCAGATTTATTATGACAATCTAAAGAAAATTTGGTTGGCCTATAGAAATTTCTTAAGTGGAATATATTTATTGTTACTTCCTGCAAATTATGGTTTAAAATCTAAGCTTTCGCTCCATGTTCAAAAATCTTAAGTTGTAGTAGATTGATAGTTTTTCTAAAGTTCTGAGATTTCATTCTAATTGATACCAATATGCTCATTCTCTCCTGATGAAAACAAATCTTTCTTTACATGAAAATGCAGATATGGTTAACCAGTAGTCAAGTTGTAATACTTAGGTTTTGTGTTTGTTTTACAGCCATATATGCATGAATCACGTCATCTCCATGCACTGCGCCGACCAAGGGGATGTGGTGGCCGTTTCTTGAACACAAAGAATACGAACAAAGTAAAAAGTGGAACTGAAGTGATCAAAACTGGAGATGGACAACTCTCTCAGGGCACAGGTTCTCAGAGTTCTGAAGTCCTTCAGTCTGATAGTGGTACCTTTAACTCATCAAAGGATGCCAAAGGCAGTGGTTCAAATATATCAGAGGTCACTAGTATGTTCTCTAGGGGAGATCTTGATCGCTTTCAAATCAACCATCTCATGCCTCCAGCCCACCCTTTTGCAGATCTGATCGATGGTGGGCGTGGCCTTGTTATGCCTAAGTGGGTTACAGCACCAGATAACTGCTGTAACCTCACAGTCTGATGTAGCAAGGTATCAGGTGGGGTTGGTTTTAAGTATACCAATCCCCATCTCGCAACCAGATGGAGAAGCTTTGTTGTGATCCTGGCGATTGCAAATGGTTTCTTTTGGAAGGCTATCCTATCCTTCTTAATATGCGGTTGCGCCGAAGGCAAATCATTCTTGGCTCAGGTAAAAGGTTAGACTCTTTCTATTCCTTGCCCTTGCTGGCTTAAGGGGGTTAAAGATTCTGACGCCTTAACGTAGCTACTAGTGGAGTAGGCTAAAAAAGTCTGTTCCGTAATTAAATAAGAGTGTTAATGTATGGATATGAATCTGTGACTTAGAGATACTGGAGTGTGATGTTGCTGATGTTAAAAATGTAGTATGTCTATGTACCTGACTTATGGAGTGATGTATTGCAGAACTTGGTGCTTGTGTTGTTATCTTAAACTATATATGGAACCACAATGCATTACCCTAGAACTTGGTGGTGCTTGTGTTATTAAATCATACATATTGTAGCAAGAGCTTCTTGATTCACACCGTGGCAAAAATGTGCCATATTATGATATTACACAACAGAAGGTTGCCACTTTCATTGAAGTTGAAGATTGACCTTTTGTTTTTTTAGTAAAATTGATTGATTGAAGGGTTCCTTCATATTTGCATGCTGAGAATTACGTTGTGATTTGTCTGCAGCCAAACCACAGCGGAGCTAGACCTATGGTTAATTTGACATAATGAGATAGAGAAACCTTCTGTCCCTCGCTTGAACTGTGTTCCTATGCCATATTTTCCAAGTCTTATTTAAATTTATCTACTTTCTTTTCTAATGTATAGGGATCAGTTGTTATTACTTCAAAAAAAAAAAAAGGGATCAATTGTTATATTGTGTGAGCCACTTAATTTTCTTTCCTTTGCAACTTTAATGAATAATGACTGTTTGACATTCCCATATGAAAACCTCAGAAAAACACAAAGCCAAACCTTATTCTTAATTTGGCTGAAAGAAATTATTTTTAGCTTAGGTTTTCATCAGAACTAAAGACACCCCCACAGGAAAGTAATATTACCCACTTGGCTTCATAATCTTCTTTTTAACTAACCAAAGTAGTTGTTTTCATGGTCTTTCTTTTCAAATAACCAAAGGTAAATAACAACAATGCAGTTAATGTGTACATAAACTAATATGAAAAGAGAGGTAGGTAGCTTGTCATGTGCTTTGCTTGGGAGTTAGAATGTGGCTATAAAGAACTAGCTATTCATTTAAGAACACTGATAGTAGCAAAACAAAAGAAGAAACAAAGAGCAAAGTAACATGAGGAATATCACCATCCTACTCTTGTTGCTCTTTGGCTTATCAAGAATCATCGTCTTAGGAAAAGTTCGTGTTAGAGTAGTGAACAAGCTAGGATCTGGTATGATCATGAACATCCACTGTCAATCACACGATAATGATCTCGGTTATCTTGCTGTTCCAGATGGGTTGGAGGTGGAATGGAAATTCTCTGTGAATATTTGGGGCACGACATTGTTTTACTGTGATGTGCAATGGGATAACTCAAATTGGCATCATTTTGTTGCTTATTCATATGAATGGTACTCTAACCGTTGCCAGACTGAATGTAGTTGGTTGATTTCGAAGGATGGCCAATTATTTTTATATAACCAAGAATTGGGAAACTGGGATTTGATGCCATTTCAAGATTAGGCCAGGTATAGCCTGAAATATTTGCTTACTCCACCATTCATAGTAAGGAAGCTCATCAGACTTGTCTAGCTGAAAGTCACAGTAAGGTAACGAAAATTGTTATACCAATAACACTACAAAGTATTCATCAATAAAATCTCAAGTTCTTTTTAATATACTATATCTGAAGCTAATTATTTCTTGAACACATTGTAGATTATTAACTCTTTCTTCACTATTTTGCGCCATTTTAAGTTTTCAACTCCTTTTTTTTCACTTCTTTTTTTTTTTTTTTTTTTTTGTTGCAAAAGCTACCGAAAATTACAGGATACCAAAACAGCCATGACAATGATTGTTTCATTAGTCTCTTCCATGAATGATATTCCTAAAAGTTACTAAATATTAGGCAAGAACAACTGCTACAACGATTTTTTTTTGTTATCCTTGCTAGGGACAATTTAGAATATACAATTAAAACAATTATGCAAAAAAAGACCAGTCGTACCATGAAACTAGTATACAAAGGTAAATAAATTAATCAATGGTGCAATACTAAGTCGCAGTCGAAGGAGCCAGGTCAGTTTTCATGTCGGGTGGGCTAACTACATTATTGATTGAATAAAAATGACGTTTAATAAAAAGTTTCATCATCGTCATGAATTCTTGTATCATCACATCGATCAAAATCAAAGTAGCAATCAGCAATTGTAAGCAATATAACCCATCACACATAAAAAAAGGTTGAAACGTGTTTGATTGGGACCCACACGTTTCACCAGCATGCTCAGTGCCACCCATAATATATATATATATATATATATATATATATATAGGAATAGGATTGAATTCCCATATCATAGTCATCATCAAGGCTTGACCCATGACTTTTTGCAGATAGGTACTGTTCACCAGTAATGATTGACAGTCCAATGCCACTTCAAACCTAGTAGAGTATTATTTTTATTATTGGGATAATTTAATGAAAAGATTGTTCCTTAAGAACATTCGGATAGGTGTAAAACACCTCCAGTTACTATTTTAACCACTGAGAATCTACAAACATGCTCCAATCCGGAATGCAAATTTTAAAAATTTTACAACCTGTGAACAGTAGGTACTTATATTTAGAGCATTAGCAGCCGGAGATGCAAAAAAATTATATTTTGCATCTTCAAAAATCTACTTTATCTATTTTACCATCTCATTTTACAACTCCTCTAACATCCCAATTTCTATTTTTACATCCAACTAATTAAAATAATATAAACTACATCATATAATATAAAAAAAATTATGTTCTCTTTTCTCTTCCAAAACTCAGCCACCACCAACCCCAATTTGTTACCACCAAAATTACCCCAAAAAAATTGTCACCACCAACATTACCCAAAAATAATGGCCACCACCATCACTGAAAATCCAAACCACAACCATCAAAACTCAACCCCCACCACCACAACCACTGCAACTCACCACCACAAAAAAGGACTCACCATCATCATCCACCACACACTTCAAGAAAACTGGGCTATTGCGGCAGTTCCACTCGCCTGCTATGCACTGTCACAATAGTTCAATTGTGGCGATAACAAAAAACACCGCTATAAATTCACCTTTTAGCGGCGTTTTTGGTTTTTTGCGGCGGGAAGAAAACCGCCACCATATGCTGTTAGAATTCGTGTCTATTAACTTTTAGTGGCTGGTTATACCCACTGCTATTGTGGCAACTTGTAAACATTTAGCGGCGGGTAGAAACGCTACTATATATGTAAACATTTCAGCAGTAGGGGAAAATGCCGCTATAGAGAATCATTTAAATCATAATATGTGCGCCTTTAGCGGTGCTTTTTGACCACCGCTATAGAGTTTCTTTTTTTTTTTCCCCAGCTAGCCTGTATTAAAACCACTATTTTTTTTTTTTTTTACAAACATGTTACAAAGAACCTGTAACTAATTAACACAATACCACAAATGTAACTAATTAATAACACCAAAAATGTCTCCAAACTAACGTAATATTAACATCAAAATATATTATCAATTTACATATAACATTGTCTAGTTAATTGAATAGTTGCTCAAATAGTTTAATCCTGAGAAGTTCCAATTATAAGACATGCTTCTCCGTCGACATATCCCTTGTACCATCACATTGTAAGCGTCTAGGTTTTCGGTCCTAAAACCAAATGCAAAAAACAAATTTTGATAAGAATTCCATACCTCAATGACAGAACTGCTATAATCATCTTTGTGCACAAAATGATATTATTTTATTAAGTAGTTGTACATAACACCACTAAGGCATGGGAGAATGCATATATGGTTAAATCTAGACCTCACACATGGAACGGCTGTGAGCAGAGGAAGAGAAAGTGTTGGCTAAGGGATCTTGTTCTTGGTTTGTGCTAAAGGCGTGACTGCCTTGGAAAGGAAGTAAGATATGCACCTGACATGGTACTTAAGCACTCACAAAAAAAGGAGATAGTGACTTTCTGAGGTCAGCAGCTATGAGGACACCCCTTATTGGTTGAGTGCATGTTGGACCATTTCAATGACACGTGTATTATTCATAGTACTCCTGATGTCCCTCTCAATGTCCAAGAGTTGTTCCCTGAGTAGTGGCAAAGTCACCTACGCACGGGTCCTAATGCCACGTTGGCACAATTCCTATCCTCTAGTTAGCAGATAACCTCACAGCTATGAAAAAGTCCAAGATAAGAAAATGATGACTTAACACCTGTCCTTGTACTCAACCATATTTCTCAGATTATAAGAAGGACATGCAGTTGTATTTTTAGGGTAAGAACTCAAATAGATATGAGGAGAAGAAAGTAGAAAGTTGATAAGATAGGAAGGAAAATATCCTTATTGTACAAGATTGACCTCTTTTCACACATAATACAGTCTGAGAAGAGCAAGAAAATTCTATTCTTACTCACACCATGGTTTTTCATCCCTTTATAGGGTTTTCCACGTACATCCCATGTCTTTCTATTTTCTTTTTATCACTTTCTTTCTCTCTTTTGAGTGTCATGTTAAAACTAGCATCTTTTCAAGCTTTTCATGTAAATGTACTGTTAAATAACTTATTCTACTCACTCATATAAGTCCAAATCTAACTTACACATACAGTAGTTTATATTATTTTATTGGGTTGTATGTAAAAATAAAAATTGATATGTAGGGTGAGTTGTAAAATGAATTGGTAAAATAGATAAAGTAGGTTTTTAGGGTGTAAAATATAACCTTTTTTGGCCACCCGAATGTGAATACTCTAACCCTCAATCCAATCCTATTAGGTTGGAAAAAAAAAAAAAACTTAACATAGTATGCTTTTAGGACATCTAATATTTTCCAACATCTATATTTTCTTAAATGTAATGCTTAACGACTTGGATTTTGGAGAATATAATTATGCACACATTACGTTTGATAAATAAATAAATAAAGAAAATCCGTCCAAAGGTAAGATCTTTATGTTTGGTTTATGAATAACCATATGAATTATTTAATCTTTCAAAAATATTTTTTTTATTTCTAAATTTAATGTCATGCTTACCAATTATCACCCATCAATTTTAGGTGATGTCCTCAAAATAAATAAAAAGAAAAATTCTAAAGTATAAACAATAAATTGTACCTCTAACTTTAACCTATTTTCATTTTTTATCCCTATAATTTTACTGTTTTTTCCATTTCATCCGTTAACTTATTAATTAAGTTTTTAATGTATGTAATCCTTCCATCCACAAAACTATGTCATTAAGAGTTTGTTTGGCATCAACTTCAACTTTTAACTTTTATGTAAGATATAAGTATACTTTAGCACAATTTCAGTAAAAGGTTCTTAGCAAAAAGTTAGATAAATTGTTCTCAAACGGACACTAAACACTATAGAACGACTTAGTTTTGTTATTTTTTAGAATTCATATTTATAAGAAATTATGAAGAAAAAATTATTAAATTTATTATTAAAAATATAATACATTACTATTTAAAATAAAAATCAACCACCTATTTTTATTTTATTTATTTCCTCTCTCTCTCTCTCTCTCTCTCTCACTACCAAGGGGACCCCCCCCCCTCCCTAACCACTCCCCACAATAAAAAAAAAAAAAAAATTATATATATAATATAATTTGAAACTATGGATCTAGAAAATTATATTTGGTCCCCCAAAATTAAATGTTAGCCCAAACAAATAAAATAGTCGGTTGACCATCTAAGGCACATTTGTGATTGGTATGACACTTTAGTTTTTGGGATCCAAAGTTAAAATTTTAGCATTTTGAGATTTGAGTACTACCAAATTCTTTTACTCCCCCTAAAGAATTGTTTGGGTGTTTTGTCTTTGATTTTTTTATTTGTATTTGTTAACACTAATTAATTATTTAGTTAGAAAAGTTTTGGACATATAAATGAGATAATAAATATGATTGTCAACTTTCACGGTTTATGCTATGCTCTCCATGAATTGAATGTTCGCTTCTTAAAGATACACCTTTTTTACTACCATAATATCTCTTTAATAAGTCATTTGGAATTCATAGGCATAATGCATTTGGAAAAATTGCACTTTTTTTAATCATTTAGGAAATAGTTCTAAATTATCTCACATCGCTTAGGTCTATGTTAGGAGAGGGACTTATAACTCGCTCCGTGACTCCAACTGCCACATGCAGTTTTGGAGTTGGCGTGTGAGTTTAAGTCCTTATTCCATTCCGCTAAGTATCGAGTCTAGGTTTCCCCTTCCCCTATTCCAAATAAAAAATAATAATAAAATAAAAAATAAAAAAAAGTTCTAATTTTCTTAGTAAGTTAATGAAAATTGTAGGGGTAAAATTCTCAAAGTCAACAGTGGGCCTTGGGCCCCACACGGAGCCCAACCATGACCCAAAGGGAAAGGGGGGACCAAAAGACTTCTGGCCCAATCCTGTTGAGCCCAATTTATTTTAAAAGACGTCCGAGGAGGAATGTCTCCTCGGACACACAAATATGTGCCCAATCTGCGCCCCCTCCACAATGAAGAACCATCCCAGACAAACGTGGGTAGTAGGATGAGCCTTACACAGCAGGAAAGCGAAAAATGTAAGACGTCCAGGGAGAAGCAACCACTGCCGTATTAAATGCAAGGAAGCTACTTTATTAGCCGCATTAATGTAGAGAAGACAGGCGAACAGTGTTACATTGGCCAGTGCAACTCACAGAAAGATAAGGTGGATGTCCGATGGGACAGGCACTCAAGTGAAGGTCCAGATGGTTAACAAATGTAAGGTCTTTATCAATTTAAGGAGGCTATATAAGAGAAGGAAATCTCCATGAAGAAGGGATCGGAGAATTGAGGGAAAAGAGAGAGAGAGAGAGAAAGGTAAAAGAATTCTGAAGTCTTTAACCAGAGCAAGAGGTGCACTTATACGTCTCCTCGGACCAGTATCCTGTAAACTTAAATGAAATATTCTCACGTTCAAACTGTTACATGGCATACAACTAACTAATATTCACTCTGTCCAGCCCTAGTTCTGTAACCCGCTCTCTACAAATTCATTGTCTAGGGACTTTTGGGCCAGAGTCACTTACTTGTTGGGCCTGGGCCCCAGAAACCGCCCCTACAATTGGCGCCGTCTGTGGGAAGAACTTGTGTCTCGACAAGTGAAACTGTAAGAAATGGAAGGATCAGGTCCGCGCCATACCGGACGTGTAGATTCTCAACGGCAGAACAATTTTTTGAATCTCAAACGAGAAAGGGACCAAGATAATCAACGAGAGGGCAGTGTGAACACCTCTCACACGAGTAGAAGCCGCTCAAAGCGGAAAGATCATGCATCCCATAAGCAAAACGATAGAAAGGCTCTACAGCAAGAGATTGATGATTTGAAGAAGAAGCTGCGCCGAGTGCAGCGAAAACGTCCTTCACCCGGCTCGGACACTAGCAGTGATGAGGATAACGAATACAGGTGAAGATCAAGAACCCCTCCGAGCGAGACTTTTTCCTATGAGGAAGAGCGGCCTCGCAAACGCGGCCACAAAAGCCCATCTTACCAAGGCCTGGCCAACGATGCCATAAGCAAAGCCCTGGATCGCATCTCCCAGTCGCCTTTCACGCGTAGAATATAGAGGGCAGTGCTTCCTCGGCGGTTCCATCAACCAACGTTTGCCATATACAATGGTCGAACTGACCCAGTAGAGCATGTAAGCCAATTTAATCAGAGGATGGTCGTCCACTCCAGGAATGAGGCGTTAATGTGTAAGGTATTTCTATCCAGCTTGGGACCTATGGCGATGAGATGGTTTGATGCCCTCCAGCCGAATTCCATAGATTCCTTTAAACAGTTGACACAGGCTTTTGGTTCCCGCTTCATCACCAGTAGTAGAGTCCCTCGGCCCCTCGATTCCCTCCTATCCTTGTCCATGCGGGAAGGAGAGACGCTGAAGGCCTACTCAGACAGGTACTGGGAAATGTATAATGAGATATAAGGAAATTACGATGACGTCGCCCATAGTACGTTCAAAAGGGGCCTGCCGACAAAGCATGGCTTAAGAAAGTCCCTCACTAGGAAGCCAGTCACCACCATGCGCCAACTCATAGACAGAATTGACAAGTACAAAAGGGTCGAGGAGGACCAGCAGATGGGGAAAGGTAAAGCGAAGGTTGTCCCTCAGGAGAGGAGGGACTTCAGGTCGGACCGCTTTAACAGTAGTAACAGGCCGAGAAGAGACTACGCGGAACAGTCCGGATCTACTGGGGCTCAGGCAGTCCATGCTGTGTTCCGAGAACCATTACACAAGATCCTAGAGAATGTGAAGTGCGAACCTTTCTTTCAGTGGCCGAACAGGATGGCAAGTGACCCCTCAAAACGTAATCAGAATCTGTACTGTGCGTACCACCAGGAGCCAGGTCACACCACCGATGATTGCATGAATCTAAAAAACCATTTGGATCGGCTTGTCCGAGAAGGGAAGTTGAGGCATCTATTGCATCGCCCTGAAGGATGGCAGCAACAGTCAAATATCGAAACCAGACAAAGCACATTAAGGCCACCCATTGGCACAATAAATGTCATTCTTGCCGCACCTGGAAGGACCGGTTCCAGCCCTTTCAGAGTAATGTCAGTGGGCAGGTTCCCGACTAAGCCGGACGACAGGGAATCCAAGAGAGCCAGAGTGAGTGCCACGCCCTTAATCGGGTTCTCCGAGGAGGACAAGCAAGGAACCCTTCAACCCCACGATGATGCCCTAGTCGTCACGCTCAGAATTGGAGGTTATGACGTGAAAAGGGTGTTAGTTGATCAAGGCAGCGCCGTGGAGGTAATGTACCCTGATTTGTATAAGGGGTTGAACTTAAAGCCAGAAGACCTGTCGCCATACGATTCCCATCTGGTCAGCTTGAAGGAAAAACCGTCACCCCGAAAGGCATGATTAGGCTGCCTGTGCAAACAGACTCGAACGTGGTAGAGGTGAACTTCATTGTCGTAGATGCGTACTCCCCCTATACAGCTATCGTGGCCCGACCGTGGCTTCATGCACTAGGGGCTGTGCCATCAACCTTGCACCAAAAAGTGAAGTATCCGTCAGGAGGTCAAGTTAAAGAAATAATAGGAAACCAAGGAATGGCTAGGCAATGCATGGTGTCGGCAATCTCACGACGACCAAATAGTGAACCTTCCACTTCAGCCGAGAACGGCTTATAGCAATCAATGACCCCGGTCCCAACTGCGGGTGGTGGAGGACCAACCACAGAGGTGAGCTGTGAGGAGCTGAAGAAAGTACTCGTCAGATCAGACCCTGAGAGATTTTTTCAGATCGGCTCAGAGTTACCACCACAGGAGAAGTCAACACTAATTGATTTTCTCCGACGGAATGTGGATGTGTTCACCTGGGACCCTATGAGGCCCCCGGGGTTGACTCAGATCTCATATGCCATCACCTTAATGTTAACCCGGCTATAACGCCTAAGAAGCAACCTCCTCGGCGACCGTCAAAAGAACATGCAGACGCTGTGAGAGAAGAGGTTGCAAAATTGAAGAAAGCTGGGGCTATCAAAGAAGTATTCTACCTCGAATGGTTAGCCAACACAGTCGTGGTAAAGAAGAAGAGCGGGAAATGGCGGGTCTGCGTAGACTTCACGGACTTAAACAAGGCCTGCCCGAAGGATCCTTTCCCAATGCCACGGATAGACCGATTGGTAGATGCGACTGTTGGACACCCCCGAATGAGTTTTTTGGACGCCTTCCAGGGCTACCATCAGATATCCCTGGCTGCCGAAGACCAAGAAAAAACTACTTTTGTCACCCCAGTTGGAAACTATCATTATAAGGTGATGCCCTTCGGCTTGAAGAATGCTAGGTCGACCTATCAAAGGATGATGACTAAGATGTTTGAACAGCAGATGGGTAAGAGCGTTGAAGTGTATATAGATGACATGGTGGTAAAAAGAAAATTAGTGGTCGACCACATCAGAGACCTCAGCGAAGTCTTTCAAATTCTGAGAAAGTACAAGCTACGACTGAACGCATCCAAATGTTCATTTGGGATAGGATCAGGAAAATTCTTAGGTTATATGGTGACCCACAGAGGAATAGAAGTTAACCCTGACCAAATAAGAGTCATTCATAGCCTGCAGCCTCCTCGGAATCCCAAAGAAGTCCAGAAGCTCACCGGCATGATAGCTGCTTTAAACCGTTTCATCTCCCGCTCAGCGGACAGATGCAGGCCTTTCTTCCTCCTATTGCACAAGTAGAAGGGTTTCGAGTGGACTGAGGAGTGTGCTTTAGCTTTCCAACAACTCAAGGAATACCTCGCCCGACCACCGATTATGTCCAGTCCCGATGCCGATGAGGTGTTGTTCGCCTACAATACAGTAGCCTCTCATGCGGTGAGCTTAGTGCTAATCCGAGAAGACAACGGCACGCAGCGACCCGTCTATTACGTGAGCAAATCACTGCAGGAGGCAGAGACCCGGTATCTCCCCCTCAAAAAAGCTATCTTGGTCGTCGTACAAGCCACGCAGAAGCTCCCCCACTATTTTCAAGCACATACAGTAGTTATGCTAACTCAACTTCCGTTGAAATCCGTCCTCCGCAGCGCTGACTACACAGGTAGAATTGCAAAATGGGGAACGATCCTGGGCGCCTTCGACATTAGATACATGCCTCGTACCGTCGTAAAAGGTCAGGTCCTCGCCGATCTAGTCGCTGAATTTGCGAAGCCCACCCTAGAAGGAATGGAAGTGTCAGGATCACCAAGTGCTGGTGAGAAACTAATCAGCACAGTCTCTCAACATGATCACAATTGGTGGAAAGCACACATCGACGGTGCAGCGAACCAAAGGGGCTCAGGGGTGGGGCTCGTTCTAGTATCTCCCGAAGGGATAACCATAGAAAAGTCGTTGAGGCTCGGATTCTCAGTCACGAATAACGAAGCTGAGTATGAAGCGCTATTAGAGGGAATGTCAATGATCCGGAAATTGGGCGGAAAAATCGTAAACATGTTCTCGGATTCGAGACTCATCGTGGGACAAGTAAACGGGGAGTTGGAGGCGAAGGATGAAAGAATGCAAGAGTACCTGGCCCGAGCTAGGCACCTGCAGACCCATTTCTATCACTTCCATTTAACGCATGTACCTAGGAGTGGGAACACCCATGTTGATTCTCTCGCAACGCTGGCCACCTCCTCGGCTCAGCCCCTTCCGCGGGTTATTTTAGTTGAAGATCTTTACCGCCCAACAACAAAGAAGGCCAACGGAATTCGGGTACACAACGTCAGGGCAGGACTAGCTGGATGGACCCTCTGGTGCTATTCTTAAAGCACGACACCTTGCCAAACGATAAGGTTAAGGCCGACAAAATCAGGAGGAAAGCTTCTCGATTCTAGCTATCCGAGGACTCCAAACTTTACCGACGCTCGTTCTCAGGGCCATACCTGCTGTGTGTGCACCCAGAGGCTACTGAACTCATCCTGAAGGAGTTACATGAAGGAATTTGCGGAAGTCATACGGGGGGTAAGTCCCTGTCCCACAGGGCCATGACGCTGGGTTACTGGTGGCCGAGCATGCATAAAGAGGCTCTGGAATATGTGAAGAAGTGCGACCAGTGCCAAAGGTTCGCCCCGAACATACACCAGCCAGGCGGAGAACTTAACCCACTGTCCAGCCCTTGGCCATTCGCACAATGGAGCCTAGACATACTAGGACCATTCCCCAAAGCGGCGGGAACAAGAAATTTCTTCTCGTCGGCACCGATTACTTCACAAATTGGGTCGAAGCTGAGGCACTAGCAAACATTAGGGGCGTCGATGTCAAGAAGTTTGTTTGGAAGAATATTATCACTAGGTTCGGGACCCCGCATACCCTGATCTCGGACAACGGCCTCCAGTTTGACAGCAAAGCCTTCAGAAAATACTGTAATGAGCTGGGAATTATCAATCGATACTCCACACCGGCCTACCCACAGGGTAATGGACAGGCGAAAGCCATCAATAAAACTATAGTGAATGGGCTGAAAAAGAGGTTGGACGATGCGAAAGGGAGGTGGGTTGAAGAGTTAGCCCACGTCTTGTGGACATATCGCACCACGCCTCGCAGGTCCACCAGAGAAACCCCCTTTTCAATGACCTACGGAGCCGAGGCTGTCATCCCACTGGAGATAAACTTCCCAACACAGAGGACTACTGCCTTCAGCCCCATTGCTAATAACAAACTTCTGGAAAGAAGCTTGGACCTCCTCGAAGAAAAAAGGGAAAGTGCAATGGTCCACCCAGCATACTGTCAGCAAAAGCTCAAACATGGTTACGACGCCAAGGTGAAGTCAAGGCCATTGGCGCCCGGGGATCTAGTACTGAGGAAGGTCCTGGGCACCGCGAGGAACCCTGCATGGGGAAAACTTGGACCAAACTGGGAAGGCCCATACCGTATCACTTCCGTAGCCAGCATAGGAGCCTACTTTTTGGAAGATTTGGATGAACATGTAGTGCCACGCCCTTGGAATATAAATAACCTGAAAATGTACTGTTATTAATGAAAGACATCATTCTTGACGCCGTATTACTGTACAGCTACTTGCACTACGTGTTAAACAGAACCCAAGTCCTGCCTGGCTCTTTGGACCACAGACTTGGGGGAAATTAACCTCGTAACTATTTTCACTACGTGTTAAACAGAACCCAAGTCCTGCCTGGCTCCTCGGACCACAGACTTAGGAGAAATTAACCTCGCAGCTATTTTCACTACGTGTTAAACAGAACCCAAGTCATGTCTAGCTCCTCGAACCACAGACTTGGGGGAAATTAACCTCGCAGCGATTTTCACTACATGTTAAACAGAACCCAAGTCCTGCCTGGCTCCTCGGACCACAGACTTGGGGGAAATTAACCTCACAGCCATTTCGTCTAATTATCGACTATCATTTTTCCACATATTCATTCACTTATGCTTGGTTTTCAACAGTTAATGACAGAATAGACATCCATTCATGATGAAAACAGAAGAGAAAGTAAAACAATAAGATTTAAAGGAAAACAACTCTTCTCATTAAAATCCAAAAGCGGTCCTTCTACAAACATTAACAAAACAGAATATAGAGGGTAAAACAAATAAAATCCTACACTACTTTCCTAAGTCTGAACCCTGAGTAGGCCCGGGTTGATCGTCTACTGCCTGGGGTCCCGGAACAGACTCCTTAGCCTGTGCAACAACCTCCCTGATTGAAAGACTGTCCTCGGGAAACTTGTCCTTCACGGCCGGTTGCGCGTCCTCAACTTCAGGCATAGGGGGGTCCGAGGCTAAGGCCTTCGTTGGGAGAGGCTCTTCAGGGGCAACCATATCGAGAAGCTCACGAATGTCCTCCGTAAAAAAGATATTCTCAGCTTTCCTGAGATCGGAATCCGCTGGGACTGCTGCCCGATCCAAGGCTACACCCCAAGACAGGGTGATGTATTCCCTGCATACAGCGGCCACCTCCTCGGTCAGCCTGACCTCAGTGTCCCTGACTCCGCGATCATAAGAGGTTGCCACTGCTTTCTCGGCCGCCTCCCTAGCCAGACGGGCCTCCCCCTTGACCTTTGCAAGCTCGGCCTTGAGATCTGAAACCGCCTGCTTCTCTATCATGAGATTTTCCTCTGACTGGCGGAGCTGTTGGCGCAAATCCTCAGCCTGCTTAGTGGCGTTTTTAAGGCCGGCCTC
The DNA here is from genome assembly GCF_932294415.1 of Quercus robur. Classification (NCBI taxonomy): domain Eukaryota; kingdom Viridiplantae; phylum Streptophyta; class Magnoliopsida; order Fagales; family Fagaceae; genus Quercus; species Quercus robur. Next base: position 21,303,370 of record NC_065540.1, on the reverse strand, counting down.
CGTGCTCGCACAGCCCTTCTTTACCTCCTTTACTTCATTGCTCAGGTGATCATTTTCCTGCGCCAGAAAAGTAAAGGCTTAATTAAAAGAGAATGATGAATAAATAAGATACGTAACAAGAGAACGAGATAGGAGAAATTTTCACTTACCATAGCCATGTCCCTCTTCAGCGACATGAAGAGGTCTGGTTGTCGAGTATCCCGGAGCCCCTTCATATCGCGAGGCAAAAGAAGAGGCTGCTACAGGGCCTCAGCCAAGAATGACGTCTGCCCTCACTGGGATTCCCACAGGGTCACATCCCAGGAAATTGGGGCGCCGTCCAGTTCAAGCCATGGCGACCATATCCGCTGTTCCCTTCGAATAGCCGCCTCGTCTCGGCTATCAATGGACCTGGTCCTCTTCTCTTTAGGCCCTTTGGTCTCTTTGCCTTTCTTCTGAGGCTTGGCTTTTTCTTGGCCAACCTCGCCCTCCTCCAATTCCTCCACAGACCTTTTTCGCCTCAAATTGGGCATAGGCTGCAGTGCCGCATCCGATGTGGGAGGAAGAGGAGGAGGAGCCTTAGATATCGGCTGTTCCTTCGAGACATCCTTGGAGGACTGCCCTTTGTTCCTGTTGGAAAGGAGGCCCCTGAGACCAGACCTTTGTTTCAGATCCATTCCTTCTTCTTCAAGCTCTTGGCTGGTATCAACTTGTGCGATTACTAAGCCAAGATCAGGGGCTGCCAAGGCACGGTCTAAATCTGAATCAGAATCCGAGAGCTCTACTGGCCTGGCCGACACCTCTCCCTCCTCAGCGAAATGGAACTGGTCTATCTGATCTTCCAAAGACAAGTGCGAGGAACCAGCTTCTTCCACTGGGACAACTACTGCGAGAAAAGCACGCTGAGGAGGCAGTTGGACAGGAGGTAAATCTCTCGAAGTGAGAAAACCTGGTACGGAGACGTCGATTCGTGCTAATCGCGGACTGCCAGCCCTGATTGCTTGACCGGCCTCTACTAGAGCACGAGTAAGGGGCTCGTATTCCAAAATCAGAGGTGCAGCCCGCAATTGCCCGTCTGCACTCACATAAATCTCAGACCTTAGAAGGAAATTGAGTGCTTGGACGTTGACCAAACTTAGCCGAGGAGTCGTATGCGCCTTGTCTGCAAAGCCCAAAGAAAGGGTTATGTTAGTCCGAGGAGGCAAACAAGCGAAGTCAAAATTGAAACAAAGAAAAAGAAAGATCAAAACTAAGATCCCTTCCAAGGGATTTAACTCTATGGTGTCCCACCTGGTTTTCCTGCCCTGACAGGGCAGTGAATACCGTCGTGCCATTGTCCAGAGACGATCAAAAGGTTGTCCTTAAAGCCTTTGTTGGACTTGGGAAGGCAGGATATCAACCTCACCTCATCGGACCTGGACTTCAAGTAATATGAGTCGCCGAGGCTGTGCAATTCATACAGATGAACCACGTCATGCCATGAAAGGCCGAGGTTCATCTGATTGTTCAAAACGTCTACGCACCCCAGAATCCGGAACATATTCGCGATGCATTGGTGAGGGGCCAACCTATGACCACGCAAATAATCCCTAATTATCCTCCCCATGGGGATGGTCATTCCTCCTTCCACAAAGGCTATCACTGGAATGGCAACCTGCCCCGTTCTTCTCTTGATTAAGACTTCCTCCAAAGAACAATACTCTAGACCTACCTCCGGCGGAATATGGTATTTAGCCCTGAAGCCTTCTATACCGGCCGGGGAATCTACCATTTTCTCAAACTTACCCATCCCCCTAATCCTAGGTGACGCGAAGACGATTTACTTAAGGAATAACGCCGGAAAAGGTAACGGAAAAGGAATGTGCACTTACGGGTGAGGAACTTGCAGGAAATCTTCAAGGGGACGACTGCGAAGGCTTGAACACTTTGAAAGGGAAGGTACTGGAGTGCTCTGAGTGCTTGAGTGCTTGTCCAAAAATGAAAAGGAAACGCCTTTGAAAAATCTTATATATCCGGGAGAAGCTGGACAGACATACTCCCGCCTAAAGAAATGGAAATGATCCCAACCGTTGATCTAGCATCCAACCGTCAGATTGAAAAGATATAAAACCGCTAAAAGCAATAATTAGCGCCTCATGGGTCATTAAACACCTCTGTCATTAATGAGGCACGTGAGAAGCATACCTCTGCACGGGTGAAGCAGGAATCCACAGTAAATAATCCTATGAATGTCAAAATCCCGCCTTTCCTCCTCGGACAAGAAAGAAGGAGCCGGAATTTTGAGGGGCTATTGTAGGAGTAAAATTCCCAAAGTCAACAGTGGGCCTTGGGCCCCGCACGGAGCCCAACCATGACCCAAAGGGAAAGGGGGGACCAAAAGACTTCTGCCCCAATCCTGTTGAGCCCAGTTTATTTTAAAAGACGTCCAAGGAGGAATGTCTCCTCGAACACACAAATATGGACCCAATGTGCTCCCCCTCCATAGTGAAGAACCATCCCAGACAAACGTGGGTAGTAGGATGAGCCTTACACAGCAGGAAAGCGGAAAATGTAAGACGTCCAGGGAGAAGCCACCACTGTCGCATTAAATGCAAGGAAGCTACTTTATCAGCCGCATTAATGTGGAGAAGACAGGCGAACAGTGTTACATTGGCCAATGCAACTCACAGAAAGATAAGGTGGATGTCCGATGGGACAGGCACTCAAGTGAAGGTCCAGATGGTTAACAAGTGTAAGGTCCTTATCAATTTAAGGAGGCAATATAAGAGAAGGAAATCCCCATGAAGAAGGGATCGGAGAATTGAGGGAAGAGAGAGAGAGAGAGAGAGGTAAAAGAATTCTGAAGTCTTTAACCAGAGCAAGAGGTGCACTTATACGTCTCCTCGGACCGGTATCCTGTAAACTTAAATGGAATATTCTCATGTTCAGACTGTTGCATGGCATACAACTAACTAATATTCACTCTGTCCAGCCCTAGTTCTGTAATCCGCTCTCTACAAATTCATTGTCTAGGGACTTTTGGGCCAGAGCCACTTACTTGTTGGGCCTGGGCCCCAGAAACCGCCCCTACAAAAATCATGTGAGGACCTATCGTTTTTATATCTGAGGTCTTGATGTCATTCGTCTTGTTACATCTACTAAAGTGCTTATCAAAAAATTTCTATTAAAAAAAAAAAAAGAAGAATAAAATGCTTTACTTACCACAATGATAACATTTTTCAGACGCACACAACATGGGAAATTTTTTTTTTTTTTTTTTTTTTTTGGTTGGTAAACAAGTTTTATCTACAAGATTTCACTTATCATGAAAAACTAGAAAATGGAATTTAATCGTTACGAGCATAATGTAGTTCAGGATTCAAACTTTAATTGTGCCAATAATTATTAAAAACCAGAAAATAAATAGCTTATCAACCTGTTTATAAAGTTATTGTACTTATAAAGTGATTATATATAGACACACACTTATTCTTCTAGTGTTTATTACAAATTACAAAATGACAACTTCTACCTTCAAATTTGGAGGAATCTCTTCCAACCCATTATATGACGATTTTTAAGACTATTCATGTGCATTATTTAAACAAGTCACATGACTCATTAAAACAGTCACCTAACTAAAATCACACATGAATGGTTTCTTCAATCGCCACATAATGGATTGGAGGAAGATAGTACTAGTATTGGTTTGGAGCTAAACTTTTTCCATTTCAAAATGATCATTTTCCATTATAAATATTTTCAAAACTAACAAAATGAAAGATTATTTTATAACAGACTCCTTGATTTTGTATATCGAAAGAGAAATTGTTGTGAAATTTATTACAAAATCAATAACAGGTGATTTTTGGAATTTAAAAAAAAAATGTTGAATTTCAATTTAATAGATTATAAATGATTGAGCTGAAATGTATTAAAATAATTATTTTGTATCTTTTAATTTTTTATATTTTATTAAAACTGAATAGATGCTAGTTTTATTTTTTACATATTAATTTAGTTTTGAATAATAATATATTTCTTATTCTTAAAAGGTCAATTTTCATTACTTCATTTAGCCTTTTATTGAGAAAATTATGGCTCTGTTCCTGTCTTTCTCCATCCTCTCTTTACCAATTCATGGCAACAACTTTACCAAAAATATTTCCTAAAAATACAGGAATGCTCGGAAATATTATTCCCAAAACCCTAAAGCAAATGACTAGTAACTACCATTAAGATCAGGGGTAGAACTGGAATTTTAAGAATAGGGGGAGCCATGATGATAATAAATACTAGCCTTTGAGCACGCGCGTGCGCAGAGGCTTTTCTATATTTTGGATAAAAATTAATAATTTGTATTTATTATAATTTGGGATTTCTACTTTTTCTAATAAAAAAAAAACTAAGGGTGTAATGAAATTTAAAAAAATAAATTTGAAAAAAAAAGGAAGACAGAAGAAACAAATACATTGTGATGAAGTGAGCGCGTGCTCAGAGGCTCTTCTATTTTTTAGGTAAAAATTAATAATTTGGATTTATTATAATTTGGGATTTCTACTTTTTCTAATAAAAAAAAAACTAAGGGTATAATGAAATTTAAAAAAAAAATTTGAAAAAAAAAGGAAGACAGAAGAAACAAATACATTGTGATGAAGTTAAAAAAAAAAATGAATACGTCACGTGGGGTGCGTTTTGTAGATTGGAGGAGTTTTAAAACTAACAAAAGAGTAATCCTATTTTGTAGGAAGTTAGTGAGTAGAAGTATAAATTTAAATCAACGTAAAAGTAGGAAGACATTTCAACGTAGAAGTAGGAATTTATTATTTTTGTAAATTTACTATTTTAACCCCATTTTTAAGTTTTAGGTAGGGGTATTTTTGACAGTAAAAAAAACAATAACTAACTTTCTTTTTCCAATTTACTATTTTAACCCAATTTTTAAGTTATTGGTTAATTAATTTAGGGATATTTTTGACAGGAAAAAAAGCAATAACTAACTTTCTAAATCCTCTTAATATATACAGATATATAAAAAAAATGAATGAATTTAAAAGTGTCATACAAGAAATATGCAGAATTTTTTTTTGGGGAGGGGGGGGGGGGGGCCAAGGGGCGCAATCATGTATCTTTTTTTTTAATTTTAGGTAAATTTAGGGGTAAAAATCTAATATTTGAGAAGTTTAGAAGGGGCAACCATATATCTTTTGAAAAATTTAGCTAAATATAGCAGTAAAAATCTAATATTTGAGAATTTTGGACCTTCTATGTGGTTCTGCCCTTGATTAAGACCCATGGGCTAACAATTGACTAGGTTATAACACCAAACACAACAAATATATGATGTGCCACTAGACCACGTAGTGATCAAGCACACTTTATGTAATTTGGATTTTGAACACGTAAAGGAAAAATTTGAACATTTTTTTAAAGGTGACAAATATGAATCTAAACTCATTAGCCTACCAATGGTGGAAACACAACAAAAACTAAGTGATTATTTTGTCATTCTATTCATTTGTCATGATTTTATCGGTAAATATTGTGATCCTAGAATTACTCAATTAGGAGTTATGATGACACATGTTGCTCTTTAATTGTTATCATTACCTTGGTCATGGCCCATAATGGGTGTTAGTAGACTCCGTACCACTATCATGGGCATAATTGGAGTTACTCTATCATGCCAAGAATCTCGGCCTTATTCTGTGTTGAGTTACTCTAATTGGAGGGTTTGTCTTCTCTCTATGAATTTCAAAGAACTGAGTATTTTCATGTGGGTAGACAAGGGAATAGGTCAGCACATTTTGTTAGCAAAACATGCTTTTGGTTGTTAATTTATTAACCTAGATTGAAGAGTCTTTACTTCTTAGAGCAAGCTGTTCTCTAAGATGTAACTAAGGGTCATCAAATAGCCCATGACCCATGGGCTGGCCCAGTAGCCCGCTAGCCCACCAGGCTAATGGGCAGCCCAGCCCGGTAATATTGAAGCCCGTGGGCAGCCCAGTAGCCCAATGGGACACGCTATGGGTTGGTTTCTTTACCCATGGGCGCCCGGTGGGCCGGCCCGTTAGCCTAGCCCATTAGCCCAGCCCATTAGCCCGACCCGTTGCCAAAATTTATAACAAAATAATTTGGGGGTTGGGTGGGTGAGGGATTGAACTTTAGACATTATAAAAACTTTAAGACCACACACCTAACCACTAAATACTTAGAATGATTGTGATACAATATGCGTAATAAATATATATATTTTGGTATTAGGCTAGTAGCTTTGATTTTTAAAACAAAGTTACTAAGAGGACTGTTGCCCTACCTCTGTGCCTCTGGAAAGAAAGTCATTCTTTCCTTTGATAAATTCCAATTCTTTCCTTACAAGTTACAATTATAGAAGAAATTCCTTTAAAAAAAAAAAAGCTTACCGTTGGTTGGAAGAAATTCTTTCCTTAATGAGTTGATATTTGATTCTTCAAATATTTAAATATTTGAAGAATCAAATATTGTTCAAACGGTAAGCATTCTTAAAGGAAATTTCCTTTAAAAATGCTTACCGTTTGAACAATACAAAAGTCAGTTCTCCTTTCTTTTTTTTTTTTCTTTTTTTTTTGTGTGTGTGTGTGTGTTCAAGTATGCAATCTATAAATACCTATGCCATTTCTCTCATTTTACTCACAAAAAATCTCTTAAATTCAAACTCTCCCTAGACTATTCTCAATTTTTCATCTCTTATTATTTTTGCCCTCTTATAGTTATATACTCCATTGAAGACCTGTTAAAAATGCCCATGGGTAGCCCATTAAACCCATCTCACTAGCCCAGCCCGCTAAAGCCCAAGTGGGCATTGCCCATGGGTAGGGCCATGGGCTAGGTTTTTTCATCCAGCCCGGCCCGACCCAGCCCATTGACTAGTCAACAGCCCGTTAAGCCCAGCCCATTAGACCCATGGGCCAAGTAAAAACGGGCCGGGTTGGCCCGGCCCGGCCCATTGACGAGGCCTAGATGTAACCTTTGTTTTTCCATTTGAATAAAGTTTATAATTTTCTTATTAAAATTTTAATATTTAAAAAAAAAAAAAACTCAAAAGGTTATGTGTTACACAATTAATAGTTTACGCACAAAACATATCACAAAAGAGTGAAGTATTATACTCAATACCTATATGTGACGTTTTTATATTTTTCTCAATGTTTTAACTTTTAAGATAATTAAAAGTAAAATAAAGGACAAGGATATATTGGTAAGCACCAAGCAGCAAACAAAATGGAATGGATCACAGCAAACAAGTTATTATTACTCACTGGACTGTACTAGAAAAACTCTGGAGACACTTCATTCCAATTTTCCCAGCCCAGCCCAGCAGCTTCAACAGTTCAACACCACCCACCAAAACACACAAATTTCCAAGACCAAACCAACCTTATCCATGATTTCATTCCATTTGGTTTTCCTCTGTGTCAAATTCCAAGCCCTTCTTTCATTCTTTCCCTAATGCCTTTCGACATTGAAATAGCTTAGCTTCGTTCCCATACATATGAAAAAGTAAGTATCTTTGACAATAATGTCAGCCTCATCCCTCTTCTCTATGGCTGTTGCTACAACCACAGCTTCTTCCTCCTCTCTCTGCAACAACCTCTCTTTCCCTCACTCTCCCATCCCCACTCCCACTCACACTCACTTCCCATCAAAACCCAAACCTCTAAAACCCCTTAACCTCAAAACCCACCTCTACAATTTCCCTCCTTTACCTCTAATCTCTCTGCCACACTTTCACCGTGCTGTGGCTTCATTCGACGACTTAGAAACCGAAAAGGAGAGCCAAAGCACAGAACAACAAGACCCAGTAGCAGAATTCAGTGAAAATCAAGAAGAAGAAGGAGAAGAAGAAGAAGAAGAAGAAGGAGAAGAAGAAGAGGAAGAAGAAGGAGAGCAGCAAAAGGTATTTGGGTCTAATGAAGAAAGGAGGCTGTACGTGGGGAATTTGCCATATTCTATGACTTCTGCTCAATTGGCTGAGATTTTTGAACAGGCTGGACATGTGGTTTCTGTCGAGGTTTGTGATTCTCTCAATCTTCTTGTTTCACTTTCAGTTATTATTTTCTCCAATGTGATCTTAGGATGTTTGTTGGCTGTGTTGGGTTTCATTTAGGTTGTATATGATCGAGTTACAGACAGGAGTAGAGGGTTCGCGTTTGTTTCAATGGGAAGTGCTGAAGAAGCTAAAGAGGCAATTCGCATGTTTGATGGTTCTGTAAGTAGTAACATTTATTTTAACTTAATGAAAGATTATTAAGTTTTAATTCTGTTGGGTTACAAATTTATTATTAGAAACTAGCCCACATTTAGCATTACTCTTTTTTGTCACCCATTGGGCCATTCCTAAAGCTAGTAGGTTAATAGAGTTTTTGCATTTGTTTGTAGTGTAACTATAACATTGATAGCAGTAGAACCTTGTTAAAGCAAAAGAATGCTCAGTTTGTCTGAACTACTTGCAAGCATAGTAGAATTACTTGGATTTATAGTAATGTGGTTACCATACCAGGATAGAGGCTTTCTTTTCTTTTTCTTTTTTTAAGAAACAATAGAGGCCTTCTGTGTTGCCTTTAGTTGTAGCATAGGGATCATGGAAAATTAGCCACAAATGATCATTTCTCTGCTTTGCTAATAGAATCATGGATGGTCAATAGAATTCTACCTTTGTCATTAAATGGCTTCAACATAGACCCAGTGGTTCGTTCTTAAATTTATTTCTTGTCCAACCATGCTTGTGACACACCTACAGGCTGTAGAATAAGTCATGTTATTCTCAGTGAAAGCAGTCCAAATTGGATGGGTTTTTTTTTTTGAAAACAACCATGTTTAATTGAAAATAACTCATGGAAGCCTTACCCTGAAATGGCAACCTGAGCACATTTAAACTCAATAGAGCCTCAATCAACTGTAGTGATAACGTTTTTCGCGTTAAAGTTGTTTGTGTGTGTGGAGTTGGCAGATGAAAAAAAGTATACCAATATATGAAAGTCAGCAAATATTTGCATATGAAAAAAAATGAAGGATTAACTTAAAATTGTATGTGTATGTGTGTGTGTGGATGGCTGGGTAATACGTTTCCAATTTCAACATGAACTTTAAAGTAAAAACTGTCAAAATAATTTACAGAAGCTTTCAAAAGCTAAGAACACATGAAGAGCGGAGAAAGTTAATGTTTTTTTTTTTTGATAAGCGAGAAAGTTAATGTTGTTCTTAATGATTCTGATGGTTTGACAGCAAGTTGGAGGCCGAATTGTTAAGGTGAACTTCCCAGAAGTGCCAAAGGGAGGTGAAAGGGAAGTAATGGGGCCAAAGATGTGGGGCACCAACAGGGGCTATATAGACAGCCCTCACAAGATCTATGCTGGAAACCTTGGTTGGGGCCTCACTTCCCAGGGTCTAAGAGATGCTTTTGCAGATCAGCAAGGCCTATTGAGTGCCAAAGTCATTTATGAGAGAGACACAGGAAGATCACGTGGTTTTGGGTTTGTCTCTTTTGAAACCGCCGAGGATGCAGAATCTGCATTGAGTTCCATGAACAGAGTGGTAAGATAAGCTTGGCTACTGAATTTACAAAAGCGAATCGTTCTAATGATGAATCAATAATAACCTGTTTTTTATGTAATTGTGGAATTAGGAGGTTGAAGGGCGGCCTTTACGATTAAATATGGCTGCACAAAGGGCTCAGTCTGCTTCTCCACCGGTGGTGGAAAGAAATGTGGAGAACAATCTTGACAGCAGCGATTTGCTTTCTAGCATCAGCAGCTGAGGGAAATATGTCAAAGAGTGGGTGCTTGGATATGCTTTTGGATAAGTGCTGCAAGTAGTGCACCCCTTCTGCTTCCAGAACCTTACTCTTTGTAGTCTTCAAGTCTTCCTCCGTGAACAAATTTGAGTATTGAAATAAAGCGGGTAGAAGGAAAAGCTTGTGGTAGCAGTCCTTTGTGGTGAGATTATAATTCCAGGCTGTACAGTGTATGAGAATTTAAACACTGAGTAAACTTCCTCAGCAAAAAGTCATTCTTCCCCCTTGACCATAAGGCTCCAAATTGTAACTATGGCTGAGTTATTCGCAATGTACTAAAGCTGAACTGCCTAAACTGTCCTTCTCAAAAGTGGAATTATTGAATAATCCATTGATGAATATATTTGTAAAATAGTTTACGACAAGCCCTAGTTGCTTACCCAAAAAATCCCCCCTAATTTGTTGTTATTCTAGAATCTGGATTGATGATGCAAGTTCATGTATGTTGCAAACTTTCCTAACTACAAATCCTTGATTCAATAGGTACATATCACTATAACCCATCCTCTTAAGTAAGTGTCCATTTGTTTCCATGTTTTGAGCCCAAAAAGGGCTTTTTGAAAAAAGCCAGGCCTAAAATTGCGTTTGGTTAAGCCCAAAACGCAACTTTTTGATAAAAGTTACGTTTTGGGCGCAACTTTTATCAAAAAGTTGCGTTACGCGGACTAAACGCAGAAAATTTATGGACCTCTGAGGCCATAAATGAAAATGCGCACTGCGCGTTTGATGGGTTACCGTTGCTGATGATGGAATTACGAAAATACCCATGAAATTAATCAGTTCTCTCAACGCCTAACCTCACACCCCTCATCTCATCTCTCTGCTCTCCCTTTGCATGGCGCCTCCCATCTCTTCTCTCTGCTCTGCTCTGCCCTCTCCGTAAGTCTCTCTACTTTGTCTTTCTTCGTCTTCCTTTTCTTCTTCCTCTTCTTCTTCTTCTTCTTTTTTCTTTCTGTCTTTCTCATCTCATCTCTCTGCTCTCCCAACAAATTTCCAAATCCAAACACAAAAAAATCTATAACAAATTCTCAAATCATCTCTCTGCTCTCCCAACAAATTTCCAAATCCAAATACAAAAAAATCTATAACAAATTCCCAAATCAGTTAAGGAAAAAAAAAAAATCAATCCCTTGCAAATTAGGATTCCTCAAAATGCAAAACAAAAAACATCAGAATATAGCAAAATGATAGAGAATTACAGGACAAAATCGAAGCCGAATGCGTCAAAAACACCGAGCTCTGGGTTCGATCAAATCGACGAACCCCTCCCAATCAAACCCGGACGACTCTGACTCCAACTCCGACTCCGACCCCATTTTCAATCTCCAAGCCCTTCCCTCTCAGCCACTCATCGTCTCCGAACTCCACCGCCTCATCTTCGTCGCGCACTCTGATGGATTCTACGTCGCCAGAACCTGAGTGGGATGCTATCGATTCCGCCAAGAACCAACATATGAAGTGCTAAAAAAAAAAAAAAAAAAAAAAAAGGGAGAATGTTCTGGTGTTTGGAGGAATGGCAGGGAATGAATAAAGAAAGGAGGAAAGAAGGATTAAAAAAGAAAACAAAACGGGTACATGTGTGGAGGAGAAATTTAGTGGGAAAAAAAAAAAAAAGGAAAAAGAAGAAGAAGAAAGAAATGCCGTGTGGAGGATAAAAAAAGAGAGGAAAAAAAAAAAAGGAAAAAAAGAATAATGAAATATTATCACAATTTTTTCACAATAAATTTTAAGGGGTCGGTTATTATTAGCTAATATTGGTGAGAAAAAAATAATTTTTTTAGAAAGAGAAAAAAAATAATTTTAATAGTATGTTAAAATTAAAATTAGTATCAATTTTTATCACAATATTTTCACAATATTTTTACAATAAATCTTAAGTGGTAGGTTATTATTAGCTAATATTGGTGAGAAAAAAATAATTTTTTTAGAAAGAGAAAAACATAATTTTAATAGCACGTTAAAATTAAAATTAGTATCAATTTTTATCACAATATTTTCACAATACTTTCACAATAAATCTTAAGTGGTAGGTTATTATTAGTTAATATTGGTGAGAAAAAAATAATTTCACAATATTGATTTAAGTATGAAATAAACTCTCTTATATATACATTGTCTTTTTTGGTAATTTACCTTTCAAACTGCCACTTTTATAGCCAAACACTTAGTTTTTTCAAAAAGCACCTTTTAACGGCTTTTACCAAACACTCAGTTTTTTGAAAAAACACTTTTTTATACACTTTTTGAAAACTCAACTTTTTCATTATGCACTTTTTCAAAAAGCTGAACCAAACTCACCCTAAATAATCTTTCTACGAAACATATTCTTGAGTTAAACTAATAGGCTAAAGTGGTCAATGTCTGAAAGTTTCAGAGAGATCTTTTCCATTATATAACCCAGAGCACTGCGACCATAGATTGTAATTAGGATATAGCCAAATCTCTACTTTGAAGCAACTTTTATATCCCTTCTGTAGATTGCTGCTCTTCTATATTATAAATTATAACAGTAGACATCAGAAAATCACAAAACTCATTCACAGGTGGAGATAATAATATGACAACCTGGGTCAAGCACAGATATCTTGTTCGCAAGAACAATGATCATGAGCACTTTGCACCGCGACCATTACAATTTCAGAATATATCTAACCTTTTTAACAGTTTGGTAGACAATGAAAAGATTGAAAGCTTCGGTATTCTGAATTCCAAAACTCAAGGTAGTTAGCAAATAGTATACAAATTTTGGTGTAACTCTCATGACAGATCCCCATCCAAGAAATTCCTTTTCAATATTCAGAATATTACCGGAGAGTCTGAGACTTGTTGCTTTCTCAGTAGAGTGGAGAAGTAGAGGAACTGACCAGTCTTTGTCATGAAGAAATATGATCTCAGCATAGTCTCCTAATAACCTAAGAAGTTGCTTCACTTATTAGAATCATCACCACCAGCAAGGATAGCATCTGCCGCAGAATCCAAGTCATGAGGAAAGAAAACCCTGCACAACAAGATGGTCTCATAAAGTGAAACAATGAATGTCTGCACTTGCAAACAAAATAAACCATGTCAATAAAGCAATTCTGGTGGCAAACAGAAAATATCACTCTCAGGTTACTCTTAACATGAATTATTTAGTTGGAATTAATATTTATTAAAATTATACAGACACTCACACACACATATAAAAATATTTATAAATAAATAAAAGGGCATTCCAAGCACAGAGAATTATTGATTAAATTAATGGTACAATCTGATATTCCCAAAAAAGAGAGTCATTGATCAGCTATAATAGTAAAATTGGTTAAATATCCACATCTAAGTAATAAGCAGTTCTATCATTCTGTAAGAGTCCAAGATCTAGATTAACAGAATTACCTGCATGTGTTGTGGTACAACGTCCTGCTGAACTGATCTAAATCCAGGACACCTTTACAACCAGCCACCACCTCCAGAACTTGCCTAAAATGCCATGAAACATATTGTCTCAAGAAACAAGTAAACAATTAAAAAATTACTTTTCTTTTTCTTTTTCTTTTTTTGATAATTAAAAAAAAAATTAATTACTTTTCTTTTTCTATAGGAACAAAGCTTCATTGATCATTTTAATTTTTTTTTCCCCTTGAAAAATGTCATTTATTAACTCTATATGACATCTATCCATAAAAAAATTCAATAAGTAATATAATTCATCTGAAAAGAAATGACATTAAACAGGTTATGACAAAGCGCTAGGGAAAATAAAATCACTAACCGAACTAAACAGGGTTCATTGCGGCCTTTCACAATGCACTCCTGATCATACTTTTCTTTTTTCTTAGAGGGCCAGACAGATTTTACAAAACTAATCCCAGCATGAGTATTCTTGATTTCACAATATGGAGAATCTGTCTCGATCATCATTCTCTCCATAGGAATGCCCCTCACAACCTCAAGATTCTCAGTTGTCTTCAGAGAGCAACCATTTACTCCTGTTCAGTACCAAAAACTGAGTAATAGTTATGACATTGGCCAGGACATATAACCAGTGATAGATTCAAAACAAAATCCAATGTGTGAAACTTTGGGGGATCCCTCGGGGAGAGGGAGGTGGGGGAGGGATCAACAAGTTTCCAAAAATGCATAAATAAAAATTTGAAATGTTATTTCAGACACAACGAAGAAGCAGATTTTATATCCGTAAACTGTTCTGTAAGCAACATACAAAATATATGTTGGAAAAATAATATCGTTTCTTCAACCCAGCAAAATACTAACTTAGATTCAATGCCTGACTAACAACGAGTAGATGGATGTTGATTTGGTCAAGCCTGGTCAGCATTTCAGATGCCAAACTCTTGCCCCCCTCAATGCTCTGTAAACATATCTATTTAAGGATTTTTTTTTTTTTTTTTTTTTTGTCAACAACCTTCCAGTTTTCCAATTCACGGTTCTCCTCAAACTTAATTTTCTCTTTCACAAATTGTTCATTGAGAGGTTCGAAGCCCCTAGACAATAATCGCAGACATAATAAATTAGTTTATCTCATTCTCAAAACACCCCACACATTTGTCTAGCATCTTATCTTAAAAATAAATAATAAATAAAAAAGAACGAAAAGAGAACTTTCGAACTGGGCACTTACATCTGAAGACTGATAATAAAAATTAAATAAATAAATAAATAAAAACCAGAACAACATTAATGAATTCCTCTAGAAAGATTTATGCATGACAGCTCACCTGATGAAATTTGCAATTAGCAGAGTAAAATCAACCATTTAGTGTGGTTTCTAGAGAAGACAAAACCTAAGATGAGACTCATACAGTTCCTTACATGACCACCTATTATAACAGATATTATGTAATTGCGTTCACTACAAAGATATTGAAAAGCTGGTAAACAGATACACTTTCACCTATATACATATCACTGAATGAAAGAAGCTTGTCACGATCTTCTGCACTACCGGTAAATGAGTGGGTGACTCCAGCACTAAACCTGTGAAACAAGCAGAAGAAATGCAATCAAGCCTACAAACATCAGCATAACAAGATGCCATAAAAAAATGCAACCAAAACCTGATGTGGGATACACTAGGAGATTTTTGTTTTAATTTAATATTATTTATTTTTGTAAGTTAGTTGTATTTTTTTGTTTTAGGTCCTAGTATTTTATTAGGCTATTAGTATTTTAATATTTGGAAGTAAGGTTATTTTTGTAATAAGGCAATTAGGGTTTCCTACGCCAATTAGAATTAAGGCTTATTTTTCCCTATATAAGCAAACTATTGTACTACTTTCGGAGATGATTAATATTCCGATGAATGAAAAAAAATAGCCTTTCGGTTTACTTGGACTGGTGTTGACTCTAGTCCCATCCTAGGTGCTGATTGACTCCTAGTGGATTTCTCCACTTGGTGCTAACTCCAAGTTAGGCCTAGGTGCTGACTACTAGGTCATATCCATTTATTTTCTTATCTTTCAATTTTACTGTTTAATTGTTCTGGTTGTCCTGCGTCAAAACCCTTCAAAGCTTATGTACCTTAATGGTGCAAATAGGATTATACCAAGCTAAAACTAGTAACAATCTTAAACCAGCACATTTGATTTATGGGGTTCAGAAATTGCACCTGAACTTATTTTTCTCTAGAATTTCACAGAAATCTTCAGCAGCTGCACGCATATGAAGAAACATGGGCAGCTTTGTAGTATATGCCAATTCGAACTGCTTCTCAAAATACCTAGCTTTCACAATGCAGAAAATTTAAGCAAAATAATTATTTGATAGGAGCATTGAAAACTTTTAACCCCAAAAAAAAAAGGAATAAAAGGGAGACAAATAACTATACTTGCGCCCGCTTACTTCTTTTGAATCTCTGCCGGGCAGAAGTGAAGCCTGTCATAGTCCAATCCACATTCACCAATTGCGACCACCTAATTCAACATTAAAAATAATATATAAGTTACAAGAACATAAAACAACTATCATCTAATTGAAGATTATCCACACATCATATTGCAAACTTCTGCACCTACATAAGTTGCATATGAATTGACAATTGAATGTATGACAGAGGTCATACATATTTGATATTTTTATAATTAAAAAAATAAAAATAAATAAAAGAAGAAGAAGAAGAAGACAGTAGAAGGTCATTCTTTCGCATGCAATTATCTTACCAAATAGCCATGCCCCAAGAACAATTAACGCCTAAACTTCCATAATGCAATCAGGAGCACAAGAGAAGGATTTACTTTGATTGTCCATCAAAGCCTAAGTTTCTTAGAGGGAAACAAAGGAAAAGCCTCTTCCTAGGTGCTTAAGCAAACCCTAAGTTTTTACAAACTATTGAGCCAAAGGCTAATTTTTTTCTTTCTTTTTTTTTATTGAAAATAAAAGTCAAGCTGTTACCTCAGACCCCTTTTTTATATGAGTAATAAAGAATCTTTTATTAATATAAAGAAGCGTAAAATGATAAGGCTATCCAAAAAATTACAATGGTAAACTTAAGTGATCCATAAACTCAACAAAAGTATTACAAGATATCCCCCAAGCTCAGTACACCATTCAAATAAGACACGTAAAATACCACACTTATGCTTTGTTTAGCAAGGAGGATAGAAAAGTGAAAAAATAAAATGTAGAAGGATGGATAAATAAAAATAATTACAATAATTATAAAAAAAAAAAAAAAAAAAAAAAAAAAAAAATTCAGTGAAAGAGATTAATATTTTCCAGTATGTTTCAGTGCTTGGTGGGATGGATAGAAAAATGGAGAAAACAAAGCATTTTGCATTAAATTCCTATTTTATCCTTGTATTGAATTGTTTTTAATAGATGAGGGATAATATTGTTGAACCTGTAAGATTCTTTCTTTCCTATTTTCCTTCCATTTCCAGAACTTTAAAATTGTGGGCCTAAATAAATAATCATCTCGCTTTTTTTTCTATCCTTCCACTTTTGTACTTTCCAAACAAGAGAGACTATCAATTCATCTTACATTTTTCTCTTCCCCTTATTTATCCTCTCACTTTTCCACCCTACCAAACGCACTCTTAAGCAAAATAACCAATCTCTCCACACCCTCACAACACCTAGGACAAAAGAGGAGTCACATTCAACGTGATGCCTATTTTTATGCCTTCCATTCAACCCTTTCCAGCAACAATAGGCATCAATCACCTTCTGTGGCATCACCCAGGCACCCCAAAGACCAAGAAATAGAGGACCAAAAATTATGAGCAACAAAACAATGAAGCAAAGGATGATACACTGATTCGCAACTGACCTTGCACGTATAACACCAACTGAGCAGTGATGTATTCCTTTTAATAACAATGTTACTGCCCACACAAAAAAGCCACTTTCTTAGGCACATTATAAATCCAAGTGCCTTTCAATAGAAAAAGCTTCCTGCTAGCATCTATCAAACGTTCATAATAAGAACATACACTAAATTCACAATTTCTATTTGGAAGCCATCCCATATAGTTAGTCCCTCTAGAAAGTGCAAAAGTGAGTTTACAGTAACAACAAATCCATTAGTATATCCACCCTTTCCATCTCCTAGTCATGAAAACTATGAATAGATCTCATATTCTGATAGCGAGGCCCATGCTCACCTCTAACACTCACCATACAAGACATAGAAGCATCCTTATTCTTTCTCAGCAATCAAATACAGATCCGGATACATCTCCTTGATAACCCAATCACCACACATTATGTCATAATTTAATCCCCTTACTATACCTTACCTTCAAAAAAACAAAGTAGATAATTTCTTCCAACCAGCTTTGATTCCCTTTTATAGGCTACACTCGTGAGGCTTTCAGATAACTGCCAACATCCACTTGTTTTTTTATAGGTATGTTTGAGATAAGTAAATACTAGGTGGCACACAGTATTTCAATCTAAGAGGTGAAATTTAAATTTTCTATCTACCCCAACCCACAAAAATTTTCCATTGAATCTTGATGCAGGACAAAGGGAACAAAACATTTTAGATTTGGAAATCCTGGGTCAGGTCTGGCAGTTCCTGGATAGCTTGAGTTTGAGGAATTAGGGATAGGGTTTGGTGGGCAGAATGCTGAAAGATGGTAAGGAATATAGGGATTCTAATGGTGAATATTGTAGAATTTGGGGATGAAACAAAGAGGAAAAACTAAGGTTTGGGTTTCTGCTCGAGGGCTGTGAATAGTGTTTTAGCTCTTTATGGGATATTTGGGGCTATTTGATGGATAGCTGTTTTAAGTTTTGAAGTTTTCAATTTTATGGTTTAAAAGGTTACAAATCATTGTGTGCTTGCTAGGTTTCAAGTTGTTGGAAGTTTAAGGGCAAAAAAGAAAAGGAACAAATTCTAGGCTTCACACCTGGGATTTCCTTGGCATCACACCTCAGAGAAGGTTGTATCACACAAACCTCAAATACAAATTCATAGCTTCTAAAAATTTAGAAAACTTATTTCCAATATCTAGTGGAACTTGTATTTCTTGACCCCTAATAAGGGTTGGACTCCTTGGCCTTTTACTAGTGAGGCCAAACTAAACAACCAAACTCAAATAATACCTAAACAAGACCCAATGGACTACTAGAAGGGTCCATTCCCCACAGACCAAAAAATAAAAATTTACCGCTACCACGGACACTTTAAATTAAATGTAAGTGTAAGAAATTTAACCATAACTAATTTAATGCCCAAAAACATAATAAAATAAAACTCCTAATCTACTAGCTTAGTATCGTCCAACATGTTCCATATTAATGCTGGAGTAGCATCTAACATGTGCCAGATTTAAGGATGGTGGGGTCGCATATGGTCTCTTTTATAGTCACACATGTTCTTTTTCACGGTTGCATATGGTCTCTTTTATAGTTACACATGTTCTTTTTCATGGTCGCAAACAGTCTCTTTTATAGTCACACATGTAACATGTTCTTTTTCATGGTCAATCCATCTATTTACAAGAATAAAAAATAAATAAATAAACCCAAAAATCCTAGAAACAATTAATCATGACCACTAATTTAGACTAATCCTAACCATGCATAATACAAATAAACCAAATATAACTCAAACCATAAATAACCTAAAATAAACTAGGTTACTATAGTGCCACATGAATAGCATCTGTGAATGGTGCCACTACATAACACATGGACTTTTTATTTTTCCATCTTTGTCTAGTGTCATTTCTCCCCAAGTTGGACAAAACCCATCCTCTAGTTTGGCTTCAATCTTCCACAATTTATTGTAACCCCAAACAATGCCTTCCATCCATTCTTTCTATGATATCCCACCATAAATAATTTACTCCGTCATGTTGCACAACTTTATTTCTCTTTATTTTACTTTGTGGGCAGTTTGTGATAAAAGAAAAATAAGCATAACCATCATTGAATTCCACGCAGCTCTCTTCCAAAATATGGATCACTACCATCTTTGCTTCTTTACAATTTTTTTGAATTAACTCCCTTGTCATAAAATCTTCCCAATTTTGATCATACATAACATTTTCCGTATAATGCAAACAAGGCACATCATACAATACCATCATCGCGAGATGACAAACCATCAAATTGTCCCAATTTTTTATCATGTGAACTTTCATCAAACATAAACATGTGCATGAAACCTTCCATGTCCTAAAGATGTTTAAGACTTGCATCAAATACATCACTCTCTTGAAAGGTTTCTTTAACATGGAATAAAGTATGCACCTTCACCAAATCATCATAGTTAAAGTAGCCATAGTAGATCGGTGGAGAACCTTAGAGCAAACTTCAATTTATAATTATCTTCCATTCTGTCTGGTGCCGCATATTATAATAGTACAACATCCTAAGCAGAGCCTACTTTCTCCTAATTCATAATCTTAATCCTTGAGACCATCTTTGAGTATATTTCAAACTAATTTCAAAATCTATATGGAAAAGCTTCCAATTCATCAAGCCACTTAGGTAACTAGTTCAATCTTTTTCAACTTTTACAATCTTCTTTATTACAAAGTAATGGATTGTCTTTAGCTATGATACCAACTGATGTAGTCAAGAGTGCGATGAGACAAGGATTTACTTCGATGGTCCACCAAATCCTAAGTTTCTTGGAGGAAAACAAAGGAAATCCTCTTCTTGAGTTAATATTCAAGCAAACCAAAGTTCTTAAGGGAGCTTTTAAGCCAAAGGCTAGATTTTTTTTTTTTTTTTTTTTTTTTGACAGGTAAGCCAAAGGCTATATTTTTATTGATGATAAAAGTCAAATCGTTAGAATAATCTCATAATCTTCTATTTACATGAAGACAAAGCCCTGAAAATCATCGAAACAATCTATCACAAACCTTATTCAAACTAATCCTATCCATATATAATAAAAATATAACAAAATACCAAAATACTCTTAAATAACCTAAAATAAAACCAGGTTGCTACAGTAACACATGAATAGTATTCGTGTAGAACCAAACTGCTCTAATAACCCATTAAATTTTTTTCAGATTACTTCCTACATCATTTCAACTTCTCCAATAACCCGTGAAATGGTTTGGTCATGTTCAAAGGAGAGTGATTAATGCACCAACAGGAAAGAATGAGTTGATTCAAGTTGAGGGAACAAAAAAAGGTAAACGAATACCAAATACAATATATAAGGAGAAGTAGTAAAAAATGATGAATCAATTAAAGAAGTAATAGAGAGTATGACTTCAGAAAGAATAGAATGGTAGAAAAGAATGCACATGGCTAACCCCAACTAATCTGTTGAGGATCCATAGTGAACCCCAAAAAATTGAGACTAAGACTTGGTTGTTGTTGTTGTTGTTGTTGTTCATATCTACATAAGATGCAATTGAAGTACCATTTGTGCCATTAATATCCATATCTCAACAAAACATATCCAACAAAGTGCTTTATAAAGAAGAAACACAAAAAGTTTATAACATAAATCATTTAAAACTTTAACATATACATACATACAGATACTTGATTAGGAAATTCAAGTATATATCGTAAATGATCTGTCACAAGCCTTGCAGCTCAGTGACATTGTCTACTTTCCTTAGGAGGAGAACCAGGGTTTAAATCCCCTCTCCTTGTTTTAACTATCAAATTATCAAAAAAAATTGCATATCATCTATACTAGAAGTTTCTGATCAAGACAATATGACATACCTTCCCCTTCTCAATCCCCTCTTTGGCCAATGACAAAAGAGCCTGAAAATGTTTTTCTGGATCCCCATTTTCTTCAAACTCCTAAACAAAACACAATATCTCACAATGACAAACTTTGATTACCAAACTATGCCATTAAACTCATAATTGGTATACGAGGTGAAAAAACAATTAAGTCACAACTTCAAGGAACAATAATCAACCTTGCATCTTGTTGGGTGCACACCAACCGTACAAAAGAGCCTCCCTGTGACAAACAATGAACCATCAAATGGGTGAAAACCCCATTTTGAGAAACATATATAAAGTGTTCATAGCCCAAAAACAAAAAAATGTGAGGTATATCTATAAATATTGTTAACAAACCATCCGTTTCTGCAATTGCAAGAGCTTCCTTTGATTCTTCAAGTGACCCACCAGTCACCTACACCACAAACAAACCATATTGAACACTACAATAAACCCAATTGAATTCATAACTAGTATTTCTGAATTTGCTAATTGGCAATTTAAATTTCCCCAATTTCAGCAACTGAAGAAAACTAGTAGGCAAAGAAAAGAAACTTAAACAATAACAATTGAAATCTTTGAACCCCATGTTTTATGGTCCAAATTCCAATGGTTTCCCCAACTTCACTAAGCCCATCAAAAGTACTAGAATGATCAAATAATTCGAAATTCAGTCATTTTGGTCCTTACAGATACTTAGGAACCAAATTATTGACAATGTTAAAAACAAATTGTGCACCAAAAAATGCAAAAGGCAGTGTCCAATAAGACTTACGATGATTCGGTCGACGCCGGCACTCCAAGCCCTGCTTAAAACCGAGGCTATATCCGATACGTGGCATTGCTTGCCATTGTAGATCCCTTTGAACATTCCATCTGTTGTTTGAAACTCGAAATTCATATTCGACTAAGGAATATACTAAAGAAAATTGAAGTTCAAAACGTGTTTGACGAAATGCCTGACTGACCTGTGAAGTTAACGGCTATATCTGTTTTCAATTAGAGCGAGTCGAAGAACGCAGAGTGAATGAGAAATGATTAGTTGGAGCTTAATAAGAGAGAGAATGATTGATTATCGTATTGCATTACAAAAAGTGGGATGGGGAGTTGAAGAGTTACTTGCCTATCATTCGCACTTTCGCCATTGCTGAGCTCAAAAAGAGTTGGAAGATTGACCACTTCGGGTTCGGGCAGACGTAAGACGTATTCTCTCATTTCAGCAGTTTAAGGGGAGTTTGGTTCATGGGTACGATACATGGATCTGTATTTGTGAAAAAGTATTTAAAAATACGTATAATATTATTTAAAAATTAGGCGTATATTTGTGAAAAAGTATATAGAAATATGTATAATATTATTTAAAAATTAAAAATGTGTGTTTGAGTGTGTACCAAACACCTCCTAACAAAGATCCATTTAAAAAAATTCATAAATTAATTATCTAGTAATTTTTTTTTCCAAATAATAACCTATTATTATATAGAAAATACTAACAAGTGCCCTTAAAGCATTAGTTAACAATCTATTTTAGGAAAATTTTGATATTACTTTTATGGAAAATAAAAAAAAAAACTTGTCAAAATATTAATTGTTTTTTTTCCCATAAAAACTTTTTTTAACTGAATTATTAACCAATACCCTAAGGGCACTCGTTAGCATGACTCTTATTATATTAAATATTATTAAAATATCACTTTTTTTTAGTGAGATAAAATATCTCTTATTTATACATAAAATATATTTATATTTTAATTACTATATTAGTATTTTTTTTTAATATAGAACAAAAGATTTGATATAATACCAAAAAAAAAAAAATCATCAAATTAGTGTATAAAAGGGATGTTTAAGCAACCCATGGAACCGACTCACCCATCCAACCGACCAAATCTAACTCGATGCATGTGATGGTTAGTAGTGGGTCTCCACCCTCAAAAACAAATTCTAGCATGTCGATTGGCGAGTCATTAGATGAAAATCTGATTCCAACTGACCCAACTAATCTCCACCCTTATAAGTCGTCATTCTCCACCGGTATGAGGCTTTCTCCCATCAATTTAGTCTATATCTGATGAGATCCGAAAAAAAATATCGTATAGATCTAAACAAATTTGATGTGATCTCACAAAATCCGGAGAGTTTCAGCCATATCTGCTATTCCCATACTCCGACTTATACCCAAAGAGACCTAAGTCGCCCGAACAGACTTTGCTTCTTAGTCAAGCAA
Organism: Quercus robur; assembly: GCF_932294415.1. Taxonomy (NCBI): domain Eukaryota; kingdom Viridiplantae; phylum Streptophyta; class Magnoliopsida; order Fagales; family Fagaceae; genus Quercus; species Quercus robur. The sequence continues at coordinate 21,280,196 of NC_065540.1, read as the reverse complement.
ATACTATTCTTGGGATTCGAAGTGATTGGGTCAAGTCTGGATTGGGCACAAACTTGATCCAACCTAACCCATAGATAGCCCTAAGTGTTTATGTTTTTAAGTTATATTCATCCTTTTAATATTCTTCAAACAATTTTTTTTTTAATTTGTCAAATAAGTTAGTGTAAGGTCACATTTTGGGGCCCAAGCCCAAATATGTATGGAGCTTTGGTCCAATGAACCCGATACAATGAATTTGTAGAAAAATGAATTGGAAACTCAGGCCTTAACGAGTTAGACACGCAACCAACATGTCCAAATGATAAAGAAAGAGAGATATCGTCCATTTACTAGGGAGTGTCGTCCTCAGATAAGATCTGAGGAGGAGGTTAATTCTTAATATGTTCTTATCTTTTTTCTTTTCTTTGTGACCATTCTGACCCTTTTTTTTGGTGCTATATCCTCTATTTTATATTGTTTTCCTTTCATCCCCACCGCCCACGTGTAGATTCAGATTTATGGTGTTGATACTTGTCCCATCGGCCCCTCCCCAAAGTCGTTGGGAATGATTGTAAAGGTTGGGAAGTAGGGTTCAGTTAGTTGCAGAACACTTAATGCATTGGCAGCAGCTTTCTCTTAGATATTTCCCTGCCTCTCTTTGTCATTTTCTTTCTTAATACTTATCCTCTTTCGTGGAGCGGTCCGATGCGTTACCTTCAGATGGCTGACCGTCCCCTTTCTCCTCGGCCTGGCCTGTCTGAGGAGGGGTTTTTCCTTGGGTTGGGCCCCTGGCCCAACATATACATTGGTCTAGGCTTCCCCGTCTATCACCCCCACAGTTAGAAATTACCAAGTTAGAGTATATTAACAGTTTTTAATTTTATGAAACATTTACAAATTTACTTAAATTCTATATAATTCAAAAAATAAAAATCACTTTACCTACTTAATCATATACAAGTCAAATATTAGAAAAATTAAACAATAATAAAAATTAAATGAAAAAATTTAAACCTTCTATCACTTTTATTTTTTATTTTTTATACAATATAGAAATTCTACTCTAATCTAATCTAAATGTATATTTATGTAAAACCCCCTCCTGAAAACTTAAACCCCGGCCCTTGCCCCTACACATATACAAGCCAAATATTAGAAAAATTAAATGAAAACATTTAAACCTTCTATCACTTTTTTTTTTTTTTTTTTTATTTTATACAAGATAGAAATTATATTCTAGCATAATCTAAGTGTATATTTGTGTGAAGCTCTCTCCTGAAAACTTGAATCCCGACCCTTATCTCTCACACTCCACAAGTAACCACTGCACCAAGGGTGTGCAGTGATACATTTTTTTATGTTAACACCGTTAAACATTATGTGACCAACTAGTTTAAATGAAATACCTTGTTAGGTTCTACACTTGTATGGATACTGCTGTACTAGGCTACTAGCTAATTCAATGTGGGTTTGGCATTTGATTATAAACTTTTTTTTGCTTAGTTTATGTATTATTTATGGGTCTTACGCTACTTTTTATTTAAGCTTTATTTTAAATAATTTAAGGTTGCTTTTGGAAACTTAGATTTGGATTTGAATTTGAATTTTAAATTAATATATTTGAAATGTCTTGATTTTAAATGAGATATTTCAAATTCATTATTTTAAAGATTTCAAATCCTTTGGGGATTTGTCAAATCCAAATCCTCGACTTTTTTAAATTATCCAAACAAGATATTTGGATTTTAATTACCCAAATCCAAATCCAAATCTAAATACCAAAAATCATGTCATCCAAACACACCATAAATTTCATCTTTTTAGAAATAAGCTAGCCTTTAATTTTTTGTATTACATTATGCAAATAAGTAACAAAAAATAAGAAATTTTGAAACAGACACTCAATATGTTTTTTTTTTTTTTTTTTTTTTTTTGTCAAGTAAGAGTCTGTTTGGGATTTGTTTATTTTGCTAAAATTGAAAACTTTTTACTGAAAGTACTGTAGATAAAGGTAAAAGTTAGCTGAAATAGTATAGTGAGACCCATGAACAGTACCAAAAAGTGCAGTGGGACCCATGAATAATAGCAAAAATAAGTTGAATAGTAAAATAAGTTGGCAAAATTAATCATGCCAAATAGACACTAAATGTTTTAGATTCAAATTATATCAACCTTATGTTTTAAAGAGTAATCATCATAAAATAAATTTGTAGATTTCAAATTTTTTTTTATTACATTATACAAATTAGTTATGAAAAATAAGAAATTCTGAAATAGGCACTCTATATGTAGTTTTTTTTTTTGTTGTTGTCAAGTTAGTGTTTTAGGTTCAAAATATATTACACATAAGAGTAATCATCATAAAATGAATTAGATTTCAAATGTTTTTTTTTATAAGATAAAAATTATACTCTAGTATAATCCAAATGCATATATGTGTGAAGCACTTTCCTGGAGACTTAAACCACGACCTTTGTCTTTTACATCTTATAAGTACTTATACTTGTAGAGTAATCATTGCACTAAGGGTGTGCGCCGATATAGATTTCAAAGTCGAGCCTTGTTGGTCTTTTTCTCCACACACACGCACAAACAAACAAACAAAAAAACAAAAACGTAAACGTAAGCAATGTTTGGATAGCACTTAAAATGACCTGTGTTTGGAGTTTGGCATTTTAAATAGTGGGACCCATGGCTATAGTGGGTCCTATGGCAACTGTGCATGCAACAGATCAAGCAATTTTTTATGTCCCACACGACACTATTTACATTTAAAAATTATTTTGATACAGTATTTTTAGCAATGAGCGGTATCTAAACACACCTGTAATGTTTAAAAAAATAATAATAAACGACAGTAATTATCCTTTAAAAATAAAAAATAAAAAGACCAAACACGCCCTAGGGTTTCCCCAACCAGGCAGAAAATCCAGTTTTTAAAAGCCCCCACACCGCCATCCCTCTCATTAGCGTTCTCTCTCGTTCTCCATTCTCTTGCTCCTCCTTTTGGTCTCACAAACAAACTCTAATCCCTTTTCTCCGTAAGCTCAGAAAATACCACTTCTGAAGCTAATGCTCGCTATATGTGCTTTGTCTACACCTCTTTTCACATTAGTATATCGCTGTATATGTATCTGTCCTAGCTAGGTTGAACAATAAAAATTGAGGTATATTATGAGACCTTTGTCTTTCTCTTTAAGGTTAATGTTTTCGCGTATGAATAATTGTTTTTACGACTTGTAGATTTTTTGTTTCTGCTTTTATTTGAATTTTATTTCCCTGATTTGGGCATCAGTGATGAGTAGATTCCATTGTTATCCTTGCACTTTGATTGTTTGTGAAGAAAATTATGGGGAAATTTCTATCTGAGATGCTCTTCTTTCATAGCAGGAAAAAAATAAAAGGTTTTTTTGTTTTGTTTTTGGTTATATACTTACATTTTAAATCTTATTTCTGTTTTTATGGGTTTTGCATATTTTGCTTAACTTGAATGGATCACTGATGTTAGTAAAAAACTGCGTTATCTTTCTGCAATTTCCGTAAAGGGATTGAAGATAATTATAATTTACTGAGATCCTCTCTGCATTACTTAATCGTAATTTTTTTTTTTTCACATTTTAATGCATTCATTGTGGCTGTAGACTTACTATTGTTTTAATTTGTATCATACTTGCCTTAATTTTTGTCGCGCATACGTTTGTTTGTGATAGTATTTTCTATTGAGTTGCAAGTTAGGGAGTGGGCAATTTTTTGATCCTTTGGCATTGTAGTTATTGTAAGTTTAATCAATTTTGCCGAAGCATCTGAGTATTTTTCTGGGGTGTGTTTAAAACTTGTTAAATAAGCGCATAGCCGTTTAATTGATTCATTGTTGTGAGATAACACGCTTGGCAATCATTTTTATTTTCATTTGCTCTAAACTTGCTTCTTTGCTGAACTGGTCTTGGTGTATATAGATGGTTTTTCCTCTGTTTACCTTTGTTAAATTTAATAATACATTTAGCGAATGTCAAATCTTTATTGATATAAGTTTAACCCATCTGTTCTTCTCTCAAAATTACATTCAGTGCATCATTGTTCAAACTTTGTAAATATCACTTTATGGTTGTGCTTTTAGTAACAGCACAAGCAAGAAAGCATCTTGGCTGATTTCTTAAGCATTAACTGTCAAGAAAGTAGTTAGAACAATCCGTAAAGTCTAGAGTGGCTAAGCCACCATTACCCTGTTATCATGAATATCAGCTCCTATGCATTTGTAAAGGGGTCTTTTGATTGAAATTTTCTAAACCTTTCAGTTTTACACTGGGTTTCCAATAGTCATCTTGAAGAGTTGTTTCTCTTTATTCTTTCTCTCAAGCAACTCAATCCCAACCCATTTCCTTTCAAAGTTCCTTATCTATTTCCCACCACATCACAGGACAAACATGACGTGGTAACATTTGTCTGTCTTCATCTCAAGTACTAGTTACTTCTAGGCTGCAGCAAATATGTCTACTTTTTATATATAAAGTCACGAAATTAAGCTTCTATCTCAACTTTATTGTGGTGGTTGCGAGACTGAATTTCAGTGTATGCACTCTGTGTTATATCTCTACATTCTATATGAAATGAGTTGAAGTTAGATTATAATGAAGTCCATCACGGACTTGAGTGGTAAGTCATTTTTATCTCCAATCTTCTCCTTAAAAGTTGAAAAAATGACCTGGAGATATGGATCTCCATCTTTGTAATAGCAATGTAAAAAGAAATATTCGAATAATTTCTTCCATATAGAATGAAAGACATATTGGGGAAATGTTCAGTGTTGTACTTTCTAGACTGACTTAATTGGGTTGGATCTATATCCCTCAAATATGTGAAAAGACATGAAGCCCATCATATATTGGCCTGATATCTAGCACTTTCTCTGACCTTTATTTGGTTGCAACTAATGTTAGTTCTTATTTTAATTGTGTGGCACATAATCAGCTGAAGAATCATTGTCTGCAAATTCAATCAGTGGTTTGGCTTTTGGAAAGAAGAGGGTGAGGATTGATTCATATCAGAGACTTACTTACCTTTGTATTTTGTATATTTTTCTTATTTATAATATTTTGTAAGGCATTTGTTAAATTGATGTTTTTTCAAGCTCAGCCATCGGCACAAATGTATCATTATTGGATCAATGATGTTTAGAAACTGCGTTATCTATCTGTAATTTCCTAAATGGAATTGAAGATAATAATAACATTCTGAGATCCAGTGATTTTAAAAATAATATTTTGTCATTGCTATTTTTCTTCTACAAATTCTTTTTCCCTGGTTTGATTTGTTTTTAAAGAGTTTTGAAGGTACTTGTTATGTACTTGTATTTTGCAAATGTCAGAATGTCATTATCTAGCTCCATATCAGCTGGAGCAGTTTGTATTAGTGTCAGTTTTACTTTTATCGCATGGAAGTTGCTTAAACATCTAACAAAGCATTTTAACACGTCTAGGCCTTGTTTGATATAGTATCTTAAACCTATGTTTTCAGTTTTTAAACAATATTACACATATTTTTACACACTTTTTCATTCACACATATTTAAAAAAAATACAAATAATAGTACTCAAACTTCTCTACCCCACGGATCCAGTGGCTTGATGATCTTTTACGTGGCTTTTATTTCTGTTTCATAGCAGTTCCACAGGTATTATTACCTGCTGTACTTTTTAGGTTTTCCAAACAATTTTGTAGGTAGAGCTTCATTTATTTCTTCCAATGTATTCTGGTGTAAAGATGGGGTTGACTGTAATTCTGTAAAGACTATCTCTCTCTCTCTCTCTCTCTCTCTCTCTCTCTCTCTCTCTCTCTCTTCATATCCCTGAGTTTGAACTTGGAAGAGGGTTCCCTTGAAAGAAAGATTCATGAGTTTAAAGAAAAGTTTTTTAGTTGAAATGCTGCAACTGTTAACCCGTAAAGTGTTCATTTTTTAATAGTGCTAACCTCTATAAGATATGAATGGAAATTGCGCCGTTCAAATTTCTTGACTAGTGTTTTTTAATTACATTATCTTATTCTGATTCGTTTATCTACATCAACTACTTGTTGTGCTTGCAACAACATGTTGTTTTTGGACCACCAGGATTGAGCTTTACATGTGCCATTATAAAAAAGACTTGGACTCTGAAACAATGTCAGAGTGGGACTAAGGCCATTGGTGTCACGTGAACTTTACAATTAAAATACGTATAAAGCTCATGTTTGATTGTGTATGGCTTCGTGTTTTTGAAGCACCATGTGCTGGTTCTGATACCATAGGTTTTCCAGTCTGTATTTTTCATCTGAGTTTTTTTTTTTTTTTTGGTAAACCATCTGAGCTTTTGTATCTTGAGTTTTACTCCGCATGTGCTTCTTCACATGCAAGAGCATCGTTATCAATTTGGTAAGTGCACCTGCAGATTCTGCACATGCTAGCTTCTTGTAATTAATATAATACTAGTAATATATATAAGGTAAGTGGGGCCTTTGTTCTTTTTTGTTGCCTTGAGATTTTCATTCTCGGTATTTTATATTGTCTGATTTTTTTTTTTTTTTAAATGGAAGAAGTTATCAGATGCCTAACATCCTTTTAAAAAAATACATTTTAAGAAATTTATTATTAAAAAAAAAAACAATTAATGTTTTTAATAGTTTTTTTTTATTTCTCATAAAAATGATTCAAAACTTTTTAAAAATAATTTATAACAATTATTCTAAGAGCATTTATTAATATGAGTTTTTATTTTATTTATGAGAATTCAGAAAGATTCAAATCTGAATCTAGGTGGTTAGATTGACGATGGGATAAAGTGTGTAATGGTTGTTCAGAGTGACTCAATACAATAACATGAATCTATAGCTACAAACTAAACAGATGTAGTAAACAAAAAATTATACAAATTCCTCTATGAACTTGGCTTGTCTAAGCCAGTTGAAAGGTCCATAAAGAGTTCTCTCATACAAGAACTAGCAGTTCAACCTAACATTCCTCGTTTATAATTTAAGAGGGATAATGGTTTCATCACCAAAAAAAAAAAAAAAAAAAAGGGTAGAGGCATAACGGATGTGGAATGAATGGCCAAGTCAGAGCACTGGTATGGATTTGAAAATCTTTAATAAGAAAATTGTGAAATGCATTTTAAATTGAGTTTTTATTTTTACTTTTTTAAAAGATATAAAATGATTTAAAACTTATGACGCCACATTTCATAATTATAAATACTATTTACCACTTGTTTAATATACAATGAGCTTTCTATGGTGCTTCTCAAAAAAAAAAAAAAGGTTGTCTATGGGTAGTTAACGTGGCAATCGACCTAGTCGTGCCCGGTCTAAAATTACCCAACTTGTTGCTAATGGTGGGTACAGTACACGGATCACAACCACCACGATGTGGAAGTTCCAACAATTGGATTGATCAAAATTACCTCAAAATTGGTGGAGTCAATGCATTATGGTAGAGTTGACATGTCTGATGGAGACTCGCTAGCTCTAGTCTAGATTTTGCCAAATGTGATGGACAACTTGCTAGATTTATGAAAAACAGCAACACGCAACAAATAATGATTGCTCAACGTGAAGGGAGGAGGAGGAAAATAACAATACTTTCGAATGGGTTTGTCAGAGTTGGATTTCAGGTGGAGAAACCCATCACTCTACCTGATATTATTGGGTTTGTGCAGGAGAGGTCTGTTGTGGACTAAAATTGTGAACGAGTGGATGTTTAGATATCGTTTATTGTTAAAATTATGTGCTTTTTTCATCATGTGAGTTTGGTAGAGCGGATGGAGAAGTGAAAAGATAAATAGTAAATTTCTATTATACCTTTATTATTAAGCCTCTATTTGGTTAGGGTGATTTGAGGGGAAATAGAAAATGGGGAGGAGAAAATATGGGGATTTTATGTAGGAGGGTTGTTTAGTTGAGGGGAAAGGAGGATGAGATTTTTGTGGGGAAAAGAGATTGTTTTTCCCCTGGGCCCAAAAAAAAAAAAAAAAAATGTCATCCCCCCTCTGTCTTCCCTCCATTGTGCGTGTGCTAGTATTGTTGTTTTGAGTTTTTTCCCTTATAAACTATTTAAAATTTTGTTTTAGATAATAGAGACACAAGAGTAAATTTAAATAAATTACATTATTTATGGTCTATTTGAATACAGTTTATTACTAGAAGTTGAAAACACTGTAATTAAATAATTTTTAAATGTGTGAATAATATCGTATGATCCATTTTTAATGAAAGTTTTGTTGAAAAAATAGTTTTGTGAGTCTTGTGAATAGTACACTAACAGATGCTGGACGCAGCCGAAAAATCATTTCAGCTGCATCCAAACGTTCACTTATTCTCTATTTTTTTCTCAATAAAAAAAAAAAAAGTTTTCTATCATTCCACTTTTCCATACTCTCAACCAAACACACGAGGGAAAACTGAATTTTTTTATCTCACTACTTTTCTATCATCTCATAATTTTTCCTTTCTCTCATTTTTCCACCCCCAATCAAGCAAGATATTATATAAAAATGAAAAAGCGGAGGGGGTGGGGTGGGGTTTGTTTTGTATTTTTCTTTGCAATGCCATTTTATTTTCTCTTTTCACTTATTTTGGAGAGAAAATAAACGGTGAATCTGGGTGAAAATTATACCCAACTCATTTTCTTTCTCCCTCTTTTTATTCTAACCAAACACATCACAATTTTCTCTCACTTCTCCTTTCCCTATCTTCCATCCTCTTACTTTTCACCATCACCAAACATAATGCAAATGACCTCCTGAAACTCCTTTTTAGCTAGAGGTACCAAATGTTACATGATTAGGTGTCCATAATCACACTATAACAATGTTATGTTTTGTTTATGAGTAATGCTAGAAATGTAACAAAAGTTCATAATTATCAGAAAATACACAGTAGCCTATCATCTCATACATGAGTTTGCCATGATAAGAAATTTAAATTTATTTAATACTAATTTAAAACTATTATGAATATTGTTTTAAATGGTAACATCATTATGAGTTGGCCCCACTTCTTTTTTAATTTCAATAACAGTATTAGTTTCCTTTTTGACTAATGACTTTTTTTTAAATTTCAAATTTTCAATTAAAAGAAAAGAAAAAGACGCCAGCTCTGTATTACGAGGCTCCCTCTGTCCTTTTCCCCAACTCAACAAACATATTAATGAAACCCTATGCCCCATCTCCATCCAGCTGTCTCTCACAAAATTCAAATTTCAAAATTTGTTAGTAAAAAACTAAAACGTAAAATAATAAAAAATAATAAAAAAAACCATCCAGCTCAATCCGACCGTTACTTTCAACTCCGTTTAAGATTCCACGCAAATCATTTCCTTTTCTCACTCCCGCTTCTCATTCAAACCCAAAATAAAATAAAATAAAAATAAATAAATAAAAAAAGAAGGAAAATAATTGAGCCGGTAGAGACGTAAGACTACACTTTCTATAAAGACCCTTCTTCTCCGTCCCCACACTTCCATCCATTTCTCACAAAAAAAACACTCTCTCACTCACTCTCTGCTTTATTTTCTCTTATTTGAGGAAAACCTTTTTCCCAAGAATTTGAATTCCAAAGAAAAGAGAAAATGCGTGAGATTCTTCACATCCAAGGTGGGCAATGTGGGAACCAGATCGGAGCAAAGTTCTGGGAAGTGGTGTGTGCCGAACACGGCATAGATCCAACCGGGAAGTACCAGGGAGACTCAGATCTACAGCTCGAGAGAATCAACGTTTACTACAATGAAGCAAGCTGCGGTCGCTATGTTCCTCGTGCTGTTCTCATGGATCTGGAACCTGGTACCATGGACAGCATCAGATCTGGTACCTACGGCCAGATCTTCAGGCCAGACAACTTCGTTTTCGGCCAATCCGGCGCTGGTAACAACTGGGCCAAAGGCCATTACACTGAAGGAGCTGAACTCATCGATTCGGTTCTCGATGTGGTTCGTAAAGAAGCTGAGAACTGCGATTGCTTGCAAGGTCTGGCTTTTGTTTCCCTGTGTATTTTCTAAGAATATACAGTTTTGTTAGTGTTTGGTATGTGATTTTGGGTTCTGGGTTTTGCAGGGTTTCAAGTGTGTCACTCACTAGGAGGAGGAACTGGGTCTGGAATGGGTACCCTTTTGATCTCAAAGATCAGAGAGGAATACCCAGATCGGATGATGCTTACTTTCTCGGTTTTTCCATCTCCGAAGGTCTCAGATACTGTTGTTGAGCCTTACAATGCAACCTTGTCTGTTCACCAACTCGTTGAGAACGCTGATGAGTGTATGGTTCTTGATAATGAAGCTCTATACGACATTTGCTTCCGCACACTCAAGCTCACTACCCCAAGCTGTAAGATCTGATACCCCCAATTGCTAATCAAAGATCTCTTTTCCTTTATGTGGGTTCTGTGTTTGTGTGTGTAACTGGTATTAGGATGTCTACATTTGAATTGAATCAATTTGATGGTAGATCTAGTGTCTCCTCATTTAAAATGTTGAATAACATAGCACTTTGTACACACTGTTAAATCTAAGAAGTACAATATTAATGGTGGAATGGACTCTTTGCATTTCAAGTGAAATGGAGATGATCCCCTTTTGTGTGAGGGTTATGTGATTAAATTCACTAATTTCTATTAGTTAAAGCTTTTGGAATCAATTTGTAGTTCAACATGTTACTTGAGTAGGTGGTTCTGAGTTTGAATCGTGTTTCTACTCTACTAGATCCTACTTGTTAAGGAACATCCCACTTAAAAAAATTTAAGATTTCATTGGTTGATTAAGCTTCTGGGATGATTAGTAATTTATTATGAATTAGGTTACTGAGTATGATTTGTTTGGGTTGGTGCAGTTGGAGATCTGAACCATTTGATATCTGCAACAATGTCTGGAGTGACATGCTGTTTGAGATTCCCTGGGCAGCTTAACTCTGACCTTAGAAAGCTTGCTGTGAATTTAATCCCCTTCCCTAGGCTCCACTTTTTTATGGTGGGTTTTGCTCCTTTGACCTCCAGAGGTTCCCAGCAGTACAGAGCACTTACTGTCCCAGAGCTCACCCAGCAAATGTGGGATGCAAAGAACATGATGTGCGCTGCTGACCCACGACATGGCCGCTATCTCACTGCCTCAGCTATGTTCCGTGGCAAAATGAGCACCAAGGAGGTGGATGAGCAAATGATCAATGTGCAGAACAAGAACTCTTCTTACTTTGTGGAATGGATTCCCAACAACGTTAAATCCACTGTCTGTGATATCCCACCAACAGGCTTGAAAATGGCCTCCACTTTTATTGGTAACTCAACCTCTATCCAGGAAATGTTCCGTCGTGTGAGTGAGCAGTTCACTGCTATGTTCAGGAGAAAGGCTTTCTTGCATTGGTATACAGGGGAAGGTATGGATGAGATGGAATTCACTGAGGCTGAGAGTAACATGAACGATCTGGTTTCTGAGTATCAGCAATACCAGGATGCCACTGCTGATGAGGATGAGTACGAGGAGGAGGAAGAGGAGGAAGTTGATGGCATGTAATGTGATGTTGGTGTACTTGGTATTGAATTGATGTATTGAGTTTTTCATTGTGGGAGAGTATTGAATGAATGCATAAATGCCTGCACTCCTGTTTGCCTGTCTCTTGCAAAAGGTTGTGTGGATTGTTCCTGTTCCAGTAGCTGTAGGTCAATCTTTTTAGCATTACTCAGTCTCAAGTTTGTTTCTGGTTTGTTATGTACTTGGGGAGTAGGGAATGGGGTAAAGGGAACAAGGACCCATTATATATGTTTATATGAGATTTTAAGTTGAGGGCTCATTTTCTTTTGTCAATGTTTAAATCTGCTTTTTTGTTCCCCGCTGATTTCTGTCATGATACATGGCATATTGCTTTAATTATGCTGCACATGTTTTTGCATACTAGGTAACTTCAACTTGGTAGTGGTACATGGAGGAAAAACGTCAAGTTTTAGATAACCAAGTCGAGTTAATCATTGCCATAATGCCTAAAAATTATAGATGTTATTAAGGGGAAATTCTGTTATGTTTGAAGTAGATAAGTTCGTAATAGCTTCAATAAAAAGTAAGTTATAGCTTCAATAATTTGATGTTTGGCCATTGCAGTAAGCCGAAACCTGCACATCATCAATAAATTTGATGGAAACCAAAAGTGAAAAAGGATTTGGATTTGGATGTCACAGCTAGACTTGTACTATTTCAATTTTGCTGAACAAGATTTTTACTCGCAGTGTCTCCACTCTCCAGGCTCTTGTACGCTAAAATACGATAGTGAAAACTAGTGAATTAATGAGGAAGTGCCTCCTGGCTCTTTGCAGTGCCTCTTGGCTCTTCAACCCACAACCACCAAATCCACTACCCAAGATCAATCACCACCACTACCATAGCACCACCACCATAGCCACCAAACCCATGACTCAAAATTAACCACCTCCACCACAGCCTTGGCCCACATCTATATCAAACATAAACCCATATGAACATACACCTAAGAAAACCCAGATTAGAACATCTAAATTTCACCGACCACTGCCAACTAAAACAAAAAAAACACCAACAGGAAACTCACAAACCCACAAAACCTAGCAACCCAAAACACCAATGCTCTACGCTGTTGCTGATCTCTACACAAATTTTTTGAGAGAGTTTAAGTCAGGAGAAGAAGAGAGAGCAAATAGAGAAAAAAGAAGGGAGAGAGAAATGCAAAAGAGAGAAACAACTATTTTTTGTGGAAATACCATTTTGGTCCCTACATTTTGATCTTATTCCCATTTTAGTCCATACATTTTAATTTTACCACATTTAGTCCCTAAAATTAAAAAGTGATATCGTTTTGATCCCTGCATTTTTTAATTCCGTTCTCTCTCTTTTATCCCTTGTTGTTTACTAACTATTTTTGTCTGTTGTGAACACCTCCACAGAGCTGCCCACTACCCTGCTAGCTGTTTGGCCTTTACTACACCTGGGCATGCCTAATGTTTTTTTCTCTCTTCCATTACCCATCTCACGACAAATTCTTATCCAAAATTCTACCGTGAGGCTTTCTCTCTCTTTCTGACGAGTCAAGCTTTGGGTTTCTCTCTACCTATCTTTCTGGCATGCATCAAGTGGTCCCAGCCATCTACTACCTGTTTTGAGTAAAGATGCCTTCACAGCTAAGCACCTTCCAAAAGAGGCCTTGACTGGATACTAGAAATACGCCCTTTTCCCCCTCCACCAAACCACATCTTTTTTAAGTCTCTTGATAGTGGGCTAACCTCCTTTGTATTGGCTGAGTATAGGTTGGTGGTGCTACAATGATTGCGTGGTTGTCTTATTACTTCATGCTTTTGTTTTCTTCCTCTCCCATGCTGTTTCTACCGTTGCTACTTAGCTTTATCTTGTTCTACTCCTCTATTAAGTTTGAATCTCTTTCACCCATACTTGTCCCTTATGAAGAATGGTATGGACTTATTAGGCTCGCCCCATTTTGCCTCTTCTTAGGCTTGTGGATTTTGCTTCAGCTGATTTCTGCCAGGCTGGCCTATTGGGCTTTCTTTCTTTCCTTTTTTTTTTCTTTGGGCCCATTCTCCATTTTTTTCCTGAAGGGGGGACATCCTTCAGTGGTAGGCCCTTCCATATGGCCAATGGGCCAATGTGTTCCACTCCCCATTCTTCATGGGTATCCCTTCTCTTTGGGCTTTTATAGCCCATTTGCTTGTTGTTGGGCTTTTTCTGTCGTTGGGCTGCTCTTATCAAAAATGGGCATCAACAAAAATTATTTGAAAATAGGTTTAATCTCAGCCTTTTTTTTTTTAATTAAAAAATGTTTGATTTTATTTAATAATTTTTAAATATGGGCGTTCATACCTACTAGACCTCTTTTAGATCAATCTTTTTTTTAAAAAAGATTTGGAAAAAGTGTAGGGATTTAAAAAAAGAAGGAAAATGCAGGTTTTCACGCCTAAAGCCTTACTCTTGATTATAACAAGAAGCTTTGGTCTCAATTTTAAAAAACTGTTAATATTAATCCTAGAAATGAGTCTCTGCACCTAAGAAGTCTTAATCCTATTTTAGAAAAATCTGGGTGGATGTCTTTTTTTTTTTTTTTTTTTTTTTTGGGGTGGAAAAATGTAGGTCATCATAGTCCCAATTTTAACGAATGTTAAATTTTTAGATTAATCCTAGAACTAGTTATATGCACCTAAGGAGCCCTGGTCCTATTTTTAGTAAAATCTAGTGGGTTGTGTTTTAATTTATTTATTGTTATTATTATTATTATTATTATTTTGAAATAAAACAAGTGGATATGAATTTTGAATGTTGTAGACACACTATGAGATGCTAGTTAGTCGAGCTACAACAATTTTGGCATCTTAATTTTGATTTAACAAATCTTAAAGTTTCTAGCTTAATTCTATAAATAAGTTTTTGCACAAGGAGAGCTTTGTCCCTATATTTTGAACAATCTGCTTTGTTATCTTGAATGATTCTTTTATGTTAGATTTTTATTTCATATAAATACATGCTTACTAATTGTTGGTATTCCATACTTGGTATTTTGTAGGATGTCTACTCACAGAGGTGGAGGTGGTCGCAAGGGTCGGCGTCGTCCAACTCTAGAGGAGTTGGGCAAGGCGCCCTATATTGAGGTTATTCCTCCTATTGATGAGGATGATGAGGTTATGAGTTTTGAGGAGTACACTCATTGGGTTGGTGAGGAGATTGGTGTTAGAGTCTGGAGGTGGTGTTGTTCTTGAGTGGCGCACTCATATCGACGCCAAAGCTACTAGAACCTTAAGAGGAAGAAGAGTTTCTCGAAGAGGATCTTCTTCCGGTGTATCTAGCGAGGGTAGCAAAATTAGGGTACCATTATCTGCCAATTTGTCCCACAACTTCGTGGTTACCAAGCGGACTTCAAGTTCTTGACACTCCTCTTTTGAGGAACTTGGCTACATAACCATCGATTCATGTTCGCCGTAGTGAGGTATTAGCATTTCCATTCATGTTGCATCATTTCTTACATTCCCTTGCTTTTGTTATGGTTGTAGATAATAATGGTTTTTCATTATGTAGGATCAACCAAGAACCACTTTTGGGTGGGGTGGGTGGATCGAATTTTGCGTAAGATGAGTGGTGCATTGCCTGAGTATCATGCTTTCTTGGTCAACCTTGATTTTGGTCATTTCTTGAGTATCCCTTTTATTGCTCTTAGACATAGCCTATTTGGAGCATGGTATGAGAGGTTCTTTTAGAGATAGGCACATTTTCCATCTATGCACCTGTGAGGTGGCCCCCACGCCTCCCGATTGGAGTGTTATCCTTGGCATCCCGTTGTGGGTCGTCCAATTCCTACTGACCCTATTACTGTAGAAGAGGCGATGATTCTCTTGGGTATCTCAGAGAGACCATATTATTTTTTTGGGGTGAGTAAGATACGCATAAAAGTTGCCACACTAAAAGGGAGTTTAAAGTTGGATAAGTCGTCAAGTGAGGCTATTCGTTGACAATTTTTATTTTACTTTCTTGGGGCTTGTTTCCTTAGGGATAACAAGACTTTCATCCCTTTACATTTGGTCTCATTGGTCAGGGATATGTCTATTCTTAAGGATATTGATTAGGGGAGTTTGACTTTTTCCTACTACAACTGGGATTACGTTGATATGCTAGCTAGAGTACGAGTAACTTTACAAGGTTTTGACAGTTCAAAGTCTACTGGGTGTTTAAGCAGTTTCCCACTATAAGGTCAGATAGGAGGGTAATAAAGGAGAACGATAGCTAAATATTCCCCCGATCTCAGTGTTGGGACATTGAATGTATTGAAAAGGTCATGATATGCACTTCATCGGGAGTATTGCACAAAAATTGATTACCTTCGAGATGAGGATATTGAGTTTCTACCATATGATGAGGAGTTGATGGGTATGAGTATCGTGAA
Source organism: Quercus robur (assembly GCF_932294415.1). Classification (NCBI taxonomy): domain Eukaryota; kingdom Viridiplantae; phylum Streptophyta; class Magnoliopsida; order Fagales; family Fagaceae; genus Quercus; species Quercus robur. The sequence continues at coordinate 21,264,300 of NC_065540.1, read as the reverse complement.
GAGGGCTATTACTCTTACACGGTTGCGGGTTTGGCTTTGTGATTCCGACTCATGGGAGCTTTTTTTTTAAGAGAAAGGACTCTTCGATAGCTTGGTGAGAGAGTAGTAGTTCCTCACGACCCTCCGATTGAATTGTCTTTAGAGGCGGTCAAGCCTAGTGGCCCATATGTAGAGGGGGTGGATGCTACTCAATTTATTCATCCTGATCAGGATTATAATGAGAGGTTTCGTCAAAACTTGGTGGGTCCTTTAGTTGGTGAGAACCTGGTTACAAGCAAGAGAGTGCTTGGTGGCATTACCCTTGATCATTTTCAGTTTGGGCGAGGCTTTCGACTGAGTTAGCTCAAGTTCAGGCAAATTTGAGGGATGCTCAAGCGGAGTTGGCTTGGGCTGAGGCTCAGTTATTGGAGACTGATGCTTATTGTTAGACTGAGCTTAAGTCTAGGATAGCTCATCTTTGAGATGAGTTTGAATTAGAGCGTCGTGATAGAGAACGAGCCTAGGAGTTATGTTTTAATGTTGACAGTTCATATTTAGACACTCGGAGTTAAGTTGTTGTGGGAGCTTATCATGGTGTCCATCTTAGTTGTGTTGCCATCCCGGTTAAACTGACCATTCCTCTAGATCAACCTTCTTCTTTAGATGCCTAGATGATCTTAATAGGGACTACTTATTATCAGCACCATCCTCCACACACTCAGGCTTTAGTTGCACTATCAACCCTTCCCCGAGCTCTAAGATACTGTAAAATTGAGAGAGCTTTTTGAATATGAGATTTTATTGCTGAGAAAATGAATTAGAAAGCATCAGAATTAATTACACTAAGTTGGAGCCAAAACAAGCTAACTAGCTAATTACAATTACTTGAGCATTAAGTTAGAGCCAAAACAAGCTAACTAACTAATTTCTAAACTCACCAATAAGCGACTGACATCTGTACAAGTAGTAACAAACTAACAAACTAATCACATGCTTAAACTCTCCAACCCGTGTCTTTTATCTTCTTGATTTAAATGGAACGACATTGTTTCCTTTAATTTCTTCTTCTTGTCATTTATCAAAACGCTGTCGTTCTTCTTCTTCTTTACTAACTTCACTTTTCTTTTGTTAAACGACACAGTCCCTTGCTCTTGGTTATCTTGAATCTTCACACTCCCCCCTCAAGTCCTGAACTAATTGTTCTGAGACTTGAACTGATGTGGAAGTAGAGCTAAAAGGAACATTTAAACTTGGTGCAAAGATATCTACTAAACCCAGGCTATTTACCAATCTCGAAAAGGCAGGTAAACCCAAGGCTTTAGTGAATATATCTACTACTTGTAAATTACTTGAAACGTGGAATGTCTTGATCACACCTTCCACAATTTTGTCTTGCACTCGGTGGCAATCCACCTCTATATGCTTTGTCCTTTTGTGGAATATTGGATTAACTACAATATGTAATGCAGCCTGATTATCACAGAAAAGTAATGCACTTTGAGGATGATGAACTTTCAAATCCGTGAGCAATTGAAGAACCCACACAACCTCACAAGTGGTTGTTGCCATTGCCCTGCCCTTTGCCTCTGTCGATGACCTTGACACAATGCTTTGTTTCTTGGACCTACAAGAGAATTAGGAAATCACTCAAATACAAACTATAGCTTGTTAAAGATCTTCTAGTATTTGGGCATCCTGCCTAATCAACATACATGCAATTCTGAATTCTTTGAAAATAAAATTCACTACCAGGTGAGCCTTTGATATATTTCAAGACTCTACAAGTTGCCAGCATATGTGGTTCCCTTGATTCAGCTAAGAATTGACTCAATCTATGCACTGTATAGGTAATATCTGGCCTAGTTAGTGTTAGTTAAAACAATCTTCCAATAAGCCTTCTATATTCATTGGAATCAGGTATCAGCTTGCCTTCACTCTTGGAGAAATGCAAATTCTGTTCCATAGGTGTCTTCATTGGCCTACAACCCAATTGACCTGTGTCTTTCAGAATTTCAAGGGCATACTTCCTCTGATTCAAGGTAATGCCATTCTCATTTCTTGCCACTTCAAGGCCTAGAAAGTACCTTAAAGAACCCAGATCTTTCAAACCAAATTTCTTGTCTAAAACTTTTTTCAATTCAGCAATGCAACTGTGGTCATTGCCTGTAAGTAAAATATCATCAACATAGATCAATGAAATGGTAAAAGAGGACCCTCTTGTATAAGTGAAAAAAGAGTAATCAGTCTTGGATTGTACAAATCCAAAATTCAATACTGTGTATGAGAATTTAGCAAACCACTGCCTAAAAGCTTGTTTCAGACCATATAGACTCTTATTGAAACACAATCATTCCTTGAAACACCATTACAGCCACTGCTACCGCTTGAAACAGTCTCCCCCTTGCTGTGAAAACTAGGTGGAAGGGACATGTACACCTCTTCATCCAAGTCACCATGAAGGAAGACATTATTCACATCCATTTGATGAAGTTTCCACCCTTTCACAACAGTCAAGGATAAAATAATCCTTACTGAAATAGATTTTGCCATAGGACTGAAAGTGTCTATGTAATCAAGATCCTCTCTTTGATTATACCCATTTGCAACTAATCATGCTTTATATCTCTCAATAGAACCATCAAAGTGATATTTGATCCTATAAACCCATTTACACCCTATGTGGATCTTTCCTAGAGGTAAAGAGGTAATGGACCAGGTATTATTGAGTTCAAAGGCTGCAATTTCTTTGTCCATTGCAGCTCTCCAATTTGGAGATTGACCAACTTGGTTAAAGGATGTAGGTTTTGAAGGAGTAGCTTGTACAACTAGAACAAAGTGTTTATAGGCTTTATGGAGATGAGAATAAGTAAGGTAATTTGAAATGTCATAAGGAGAACTTGAGATTGGTTTAGAGGTGACAGCTGAGCAAGAATAATCTTGCAAGTATGAGGGTGGTTTATATGGTCTACTCAACTTTCTTGTAGGTTATGGTGGTGGAGAAGGAGGCCTAGAAATAGGTAAAGGAACTGAGGCACACTCAACAGAAACATCGATACCATCAGAATCATGTAATGGTGAATTATGTGATGAAGGGACACTATTTGGGACAGGTGAAGAATCAACAGTATCTAAAGATTCAGAACTAGGAATGTATGGAAGAGTAACATCATAATTAGGAATGGAATGAGGAAAAACAAAAGTGTCCAGTTTAGACAAAGGAGAAATTGAAGCAAAAGGAAAGATGGACTCATAGAAAACAATATCGCTGGAAACAAAAATAGCATTTGTTTCCAACTCCAAAACTTTATAACCTTTGATACCAGAAGAGTAACCAAGGAAGACATGCTTCTTGGCTCTAGGAGCAAACTTATTTCTATTGTGGGAAAGTGTTGAAATGAAGCACAAACACCCAAAAGTTCTAAGATGATCATAGGATGGTAATTTGTTGAAAAGAAGTTCATAAGGACTCTTGTTGTTAAGATGTGTTGGTGCTTCTTTTCAACAATAGCATTTTGTTGAGGAGTATCAACATAGGTTAACTGATGAAGAATGCTCTTACTTTTTTTTTTTTTTTTTAATCTTTCATTATGAACTTAGTTCCATTATCACTCCTAATACATCTGATTTTGGAATCAAATTGTGTCTCAACCATGGCTGAAATTTTTTGAATCAAAGCAGATGTTTTAGCTTTGGATTTCAATAAATAAACCCAAGTACATTTTGAAAAATCATCCACAATAGTAAGAAAGAACCTAAAGCCTTCAATGGTGGGGGTGGAGAAAGGCCCCTATAGATCACAATGAATGAGCTGAAATGGAAATTTAGAAACATGAAGACTAAAAGCAACTAGCAATCTCTTTTGCTTAGAAAATGACATACATCACAACACTGTATTTTATTAATATGCACATCAGGTACAACATTATTCAACAAACTCAACTTGGCATGAGAAGGATGACCTAGTGTAAAATGCCATAAGTTGGAGTTATTAAAAGACTGTGAATCAAAAGAAGTAGCTAAAACAGAATGAGATTTGGTTAAAAGAGTGTGTTACTGCAACAAGTAGAGACCTCTTGATTCCCTACCTAGACCAATCGTGTTCCAATGAACAAGGTCTTGGGTGAAACAATAAGAACCAAGAAAAAAAAGACAACAGAAGATAGTTTTAGTCAATTGAGTAACAGAAATGAGATTAAAAGTAAATGAAGGTACACATAAAACTCCATGCAAAATCAATGTTTTTGAGAGTTGTGTAGTGCCTATATGAGTAACTAAGGCTTGTTTTCCATTTAGTAAGGATATGAAAGTGTTTGGTGGAAGTAATAGTAGTTAAGAGAGACACTGAGTGTACCATATGCTCTGTGGCACCAATATCTATAATCCACTCAAAGGTTTTATGTGCATGTCTGTCAACTATGTGGGCAAGAAAAATGGAGTGTACTAAGGAAGGAGGTGACCAAAAAGGATTACCTAAAAAATTGTTGACAAAGTTGGCTTGGACAATAGGAGAGCTCATCACAGAAGCTGCTTGATGTCCAGAAACATCCTTGTAATTTTGAGAAGTGAGGAAAGAAAGCAGCTGCTCACATTGAGTTTGTGAGATGGGGCATTGAGGTGCATTGTACTGTGGCTGTGGCATAGAAAACTGTGATTGAGTCTGTGGATGTTGTGAACCATGAAATTGTGGGGAGTATTGCATCATCTTAGTAGAATTAGCAAGATTAGGGGCTGGTTAAGAAACAAAGTTTCCAAAATTCCCAAAGCAGGCATTGGTAGGAGGGCAATTTCCAAAAGATCCATTGCTGGAAACTTGATTTCCTGAGAGCTTTCCTTTTGGCTTATAACTAGGTGGGTAGCCATGAAGTTTATAGCATTTATCAGCTATATGGCCCATAAAACCACAGTATGTGCAAATAGGTCTCTCCTTCTTTGTATTCCCCCCTTTTCCTCCTTGATAAACATGATTTCCCCCTTGATAATTTTGATTTCCACCACCTTGATAGCTTTGATGGCCTTGATTTCCCTTAGAATTGGGATGAGTCACATACATAGTTGTTGGTTCAAAAATCACTTCAATAATCTAACCTATTTTTCTACGCTTTTACTCTTGTAAAATTAAAGAATACACCTTGCTTATGTTTGGAAGAGGCTCAGTTATCAAGATTTGAGTTCTAACATGTCCATAGCTATCATTTAGCCCCATGAGAAAATGAAAAACTTGATCTTTAAGTTGTGCATCTGATTGAGATTGTTGAGAACCACAAATACAAGTGCAAGTGCAGACAGAAAAAGATTGATAATTGACAAGCTCATCCCATAGAATCTTGAATCTTGTAAAGTAAGAACTCACTGAAAGTTGCCCTTGTGAAAGCCTAGAAATCCCCTTCTGGACCTCAAAGAATCTTGGAGCATTTCTTGTGAGAATCTGTCTTGCATGTCAATCTAAAGATCTTGTAGTGTTGATGTACATCACACTCACTGCGATGTCTTTGCTTAAGGAATTGGTTAACCATGAGAGAATGGTTGTATTTGCCCTATTCCAAGCATCTAACAAAACCAAACTTGTTTCTACCACTCAGGGATAGAAACAAGTAAGGGCTTTTGGGATTAGTATCATCCATTAATGGAGAACTAGAAGCAGGTTGTGTAGTTTGAGCAGGAATTTCAGAATTGGAAGAAACATTGGAAGCCATTGATGAGCTTTAGAGCTCTGATACCATGTAAAATTGAGAGAGCTTTCTGAATCTGAGATTTTATTGCTGAGAAAATGAATTAGAAAGCATCAGAAATAATTACACTAAGCTTTGCTATATATATACAATTACCAGAGCATTAAGTTGGAGCCAAAACAAGCTAACTAGGTAATTTCTAAACACACCAATAAGTGACTGACATCTGTACAAGCAGTAACAAACTAACAAACTAATCACGAGCTTAAACTCTCCAACACGTGTCTTGTATCTTCTTGCTTTAAATGGAACGACATCGTTTCCTTTAATTTCTTCTTCTTGTCATTTATCAAAATGTTGTCGTTGTTTTTCTTCTTTTCTGACTTCACTCTTCTTTTGTTAAACAACACAATCCCTTGCTTTTGGTTATCTTGAATCTTCACAGAAACCTCATCCTTGAGCGGATGAAAAAGAGGCTGCTACCTTGCTTATTAGTGATAAACATTAGTTCCTTGAGCCACGAATTCTTAAGATATATAATTTTATTATATCCAGCAGTTATTCATTCTGGTACTTTTTGGGATGTGCGTTTTTATATTCATACATGTATTTTTTGGGCATGTATTTAGGCATATATTTATATACGACTATAAACTGTTTATTCATATTTCTTGTTTTTTGTTGTTGAGAAAAATCCCCTCAAGGGTAGTGATCATATTATTGCATTCTCAACAAATCAAGTTGGTACACATCAAGAATGTTAGGTGGAACAGACTCCATTCAAACCAGAAAAGGAAACCTGGCAGCCCACCTAGCAAGCTTATGTGCCACACAGTTCCATTCTCTATTAATATGCTTAATTGAAATGTAAGAAAAGCTAGAAAATAAATATTTGATATCCAACAGTACGTGTCCCAAAGCCGAGTGATCCATGTGACCTCCATTAATAGAGGTAATAGTGCTTGCAAAATCTCCTTCCACAATCACCCTGTCAAAACCGAGTTCCTTAGCAAAAATCAAAGCCTGGCGAGCCGCTACCACTTCCACCATCTCCACCGAAGTAGGTAGTGGAATTTGTTATAAGAGAGCAGCCATAACTAATCCTTGTTCATTCTGGATTATGATGTCGATGCCAGCTAGTCCATCCTGTGAGAAAATCGCTCCGTCGAAGTTCGCTTTTACATAGGTTGCAGGGGGTGGCCTCCAACGCACAGCACGAGCTGTCCTCGGGATTGTTGCATGCGTAGGGCGCAACTGATGAAACTCCTAAAGAGCATCATAGGCCTAGGAAGGTATCTGCCCCAGTGGAATTGCCGCTTCGCCCAAACGAACTTTATTGCGCCGCATCTAAATTGCAGAGACCATCATGACAAAAAGATCAAAGGAGGTTTTTTCAAGTGAGGCTCTGTCAATAATTTCGAGGAAGGAGACGCTGTGTACTGTGTCTGCCTGTAATTGATTAAAGTGAACTTTCCATGCATCATTTAGTTTCGGGCAAGACCAGAGCGCATGCATGGTATCCTCTGAGTGAAGCTTGCGTTCCTGACATAAAGCATCATTTAAAACTTGCCTTTTGACCAGATTAGCCCACGTTGGTATAGAGTTGGTCCTAGCTTACCACATAAGGGATTTAACCCGGTTAGGTACTCGTAGGCTCCAAATAGACTTCCACACCTTCAGATTTCCCCCCTCACTTGAGCTGCCTTCGACCTCTGTTTCAGCTTGGTCCAACAGTAGGCGGTATGCGGACTTGACCGAGAAGACCCCGTCACGAGTGTGGGGCCAAAAGTGAAGGTCCTCCCGATCGAACAAACTAAGGGGGATGGCCTTGATGGTTGCTGCTTCCTCGGGTATAAAAAGCCTATCAATCTTGTCCTCCTTCCAGCACATACTCTCATGATTAATCAACATAGAAACCATCACATTAGCTTGGCCATCTGCAACAGGGGATATAACTTTGCCTTGCCGACGTCCAGGCAGCCAAGCATCACTAAAAATACGAACCTTAGAACCGTTCCCTATCCTCCATTTTAACCCTTACCTAATGACATCTCTTCCCTTCAAAATACTTTTCCAAGCAAAAGACCCTTTATTTTCCTTGGCATCAAAAATGGTCCCATGAGGGAAAAATTTTGTTTTGAAGAACTTAAAAAATAGAGAGTCTTGATTTTGCAATAAGCGCCAAACTTGCTTGCCTAGCATAGCGTCATTGAACTTTTGGAGCTCCCGAAAACCCATGCCACCAAGAGATTTAGGCCTACACATTGTACTCCATTTAACCCAATGAATGCGCCTTCTAGTACCTTGTTGACCCCACCAAAACTTCCTAACCATAGCCTCAATCTCGTGGCATAGTGTAATAGGAAGGTTAAAGCAGCTTATAGAATACGTTGGGATGGCTTGCACCACCGCCTTTAAAAGAACTTCCCTCCCAGCTTGGGATAGGAGTTTCTCCTTCCATCCTTGAAGCTTCTTCCAAACCCGTTCTTTGATGAAGGCCAAACTTGCTTTTCTGTTTCTTCCCACAAAAGATGGTAAGCCTAAATACTTTTTATATTGCTTGATTTCAGGAACACCTAGTAGGTCTTTAATGGAATCTTGGATCTCACTATCTGTGTTTTTACTAAAAAATAGAGTGGCTTTGTCTCTATTCAGCTTTTGCCCTGAAGCTTCTTCATAAGTAGAGAGAAGGGCTTGGATGTGCATGTATTCCTAAATTGAAGCTCTGCAGAAAAGTAAACTATCATCTGCAAAAAATAACTGGGTTAATCTAGGTCCATTTTTGCAAATAGATATGCCTCTAATATCACCAGAAGCAGCTGCTTTAGTAAGTAAGCCATGCAAACCCTCAGTGCAAAGAATGAAGAAATATGGAGATAAATGATCCCTTTGTCTCAGTTCTCTACTAGGGTGAATGGTGTGTGAAGGCTCCCCATTAGTTAGGATGGAGTACGAGACACTAGTGATACATTCCATTCTCTCTTGCTGATCTCCACTTCTTCTCAAGATTAGCTAGGTAAAATACATTTTTATATCGTCACATCCTACAACACACTTCTGTGATCTAGTTTCCAAAGTAAAATTGGTCTCTCATCCTCAATTTTGAGTTTGAAGGAGCTATAAGTGTACAAGCCTGATAGTGTTTAGGCCCATTTTATTTTATTTGTCTGGCGTGCATATATTACTTGTACTGCGCTTGCACACATAATGTTTGTACAACACTTACCTATATAAAGGCGGTCACTTGTACAGTTATACACATCAATATACAGAATTAATTCTCAATTCTAACAGTAAAAGTATTTATGAAAAAATAATTAAAAGGAACACTTTTTTTTTGGCAAGTGTTTATTTATTTTGTTTACCTAATAATATACATTTATATTCCTATCGTAAAACTTTAAATGTTACCGAATTTTCATTTCTCGTACTCATCGGACAATCCTTTTGTCTTTCCAATCCATCGATTTTAATTTCCAATTCCTTTATGAACTTTTGAACATAACTTGATTGAGACAGCAGGTTGATTGCAATCTCACCATTAGTTCTGGGTTCTGTTTACTAGTCAGAGTAAATTGACAATGATGAGAAGATAACATTGCCCGTTATACCATCTGTCAAGCAGAAACCATCAACAAAACCAGGCTAAACCAAAGATATTTTTATTGTCTAAAAACCAAGCCATCTCAAAAGAAATTTTTGTGACTCAAAAATGTACTTCAAAAATTGTTTCTCTAAAATATTCCTTTGGACTCCTGAGAACAAAGCAAGTTCGTTTCTTTCTTCTTCTTCTTCTTCTTCAACAGTCAAAACTAAACAGCATTACATGAGTTATGTTGACAGAGTAAAGGGTAAAAAACCTACAATATTTCATTTTATCAGTTCAGACTTAAAGAGTTAAAATCAGTGCTCCCCAGATTGGACAATATGTTAATGTAACAAAAACTACATTTTGACAATTTTGATTACCAAAATAGAACAATACAACAAAACATGAAAGTACAAGTACAAAAGACACTGATTTACAACACAGAATCCAACAGAATACCTCGAACACCTACTTCTTACCATCTTTGATGGCTGCTTTATCTACAACTACTTGGACTTTCTTGTACTCACAATCCATGGGCTGCTTGGCAAATTCCTCTGGCACTACCGGACGCTTACTACCAAAGATTGTCCACAAATACAACACCGTAAACGCCGTCAATGCCCCACAGCTAGCACCAAAAATCATTGCAGCCAACACTTTCGACAGACAATCACTCCTCTTTTCAACTATTGAAGCTTTGGTGTTCTTAGCAATGGCCTTAGGATCCAATGGCTCCGAATGCATCCAATTCGGAACATTTCTAAATTTAAAACTCCATGAGTACACAAAACATGTCTTTGTAGAATTCCCAGTTGACGAGCTAAAGCCCACAAAAACTTCCTTATACTCCAACACTTTGGACAAATCAATTAGGTAGGAGAGCAAGGGACTAGAGGGCCTCAAACTACCATTTTGACTCAACCTAATCTCTAATCTCCTTGAACCCGCTTCATAATCTATCCAAGCATGGATTTTTTCACTAATACGAGACAAATTATAAGCTGACACATTACTCAATTTTGCTGATACAGCGCCACTCACACCAATTCCAACATGAGTCTTAACCAAACCATTATTACCATCACTTAATGTATTAAATTTGACAGCAACAACCTTAAATTTACTCTTTCCAGATCCTAAAAGGCCTCCAAATGAACTATCATTAAACTCACTAACATTAAAACCACTTGGAACCATAAAGAAATCTAAACCATCACCATTGCCCGCAGACATAGAGAACGAGAAGTAAGTCGAAAAGGAAACCATATTTCTAGAATTACCTTCTTTCAGCTTAATGGGTTTCTTGTACATGACTTGCCCAGCACTTGAACTCACCGGACTGGTAAGTTGAACCGCATCCCCACCATCAACAACCTTTGCATCCCCATAAAGAGCGATATTGGACTCAAATTTTGGATCTTTCTCAAACTGTGTGAATGAAAAAGAAGGATTTGGGTCTGCAGCTAATGACTTGAAGAAGAAAATGAAGAAAGTAAAGGTGATAAAGTGACGGGAAATGGATGGAGCGGCCATGGTGAAGTGGGTTTTTGATGAATTTTGGTTTTGAGAAAAGTTTATGGGTTAATAGGGCTTGTGGGGTGAACCCATCTTGCATCTAAAGTTTTGAATTCTTCTAGGGTTGGAATAAGTGTGGAAAGCAGAGGAAGAAAGTAAAGAATATAGGGGAGGTTGGGTTGGAGGTTGTGAAAATTAAATACGTTTACTCGTTTCTGCAACTCTCTGACTCACTTTCTCTGAGTGGTTGCTGACTGAGGGAATATAATAAAGTGATTTTTTCAATGGTGCACTCATGCTTTGTAAAATTTGTAATTGTAGTCCGTGAACTTTGTGTATTCACATTTTTTCATCCTGCATTTTTGTAGGCAGTGACATCGACCATTGGTGATCGGTGTACCATGAATGATGTTTTGAGATTTTGAACTTTTTGCCGATGGATCTTAATGATTATGACCACCAGAGGTCCAGAGCTTTCCAAGAAAGGTCCTTTTTCAACACGATTTTAATTGTTTTTATGGGTTGATCAATGATTTCAATGGCTGAAAGACAGTGTTAGTAACATTTTTTATACACATTCAATGCAGATATAATGGAGTATATATATAAAAAAATCTTCCTTTTAACTTTTTATTTAAAAAAAAAAAATTTAGTAATATGTTTAATCCGAATAGGATTTTAAACTTTTGTTAATATAGTTTAACGTAAATTATAATTTTAAGTTAAATTGCATATTTGATTATTAACTTAATTTTTATTTAGTAATCACCCTTAACTTTAATATGTTTTAAAAATGTCTTTACCATCATTTAGTATGGAAAATATTGACATGGTAAATGGAATATTCATAAAATTGAGATCGCTTTAATGGAGGGCTATAAATGAATTAAACTGTTCATTAACATTTCAAGCTTGACTCAGGAAAAAACTTATTTATGTTCGTTTATTTAGAAAACAAGTCAAGTTCAAGCCTTAAGTTTAGGCTCGATTATTAAACGAGTTAAGCTCAAGCATAATAATGTGCTTATGAACAAGCTCATGAACATGAGAGTTCGATTTAACTATATTTAATATTATATTTTTATATGTATACATGTCTAAAAATATATTTATATAGATTTAAAATTAGATTATATAAATTTGTCAATACATTTATATGATATTAAATTATGATTTGTAACTTATTGATGATATAAATAATCTATTCATAGTAAAAATTTATAAAATTGTGAAGATGGTAAAAACTTTTGGTCATAGTTTCATAATATATAGGAAAAAAAAAAAAAGTTAAACAAGTAGCTCGTGAACAAACTTGAGCTTACTAGACAAAAAAAAGAGAGCCAAGCTTGAATATAAAATCTTGTTTAGTAATGAGCTCAAGCTCAGCTCGTGTTTGAAAAAAAATTAAATGAACAAGTTTGAACTTTTAATACTCGGCTTAGCTAAACTCATTTACTGTCCTACTTTGATGGCGTTGATTCTTTGATATGGCATGAATTTTGTTTATCATGTCAGCATTTTTCATCTACCAAAAAATGATGGAGTTCAAGCAATAACCCATTGATAATAGTATTCTTTGTGGTACCTCATGTTTGTGGTTTGTCCCACCTCTTGATAATAGTATTCTTTGTGGTATCTCATGTTTGTGGTTTGTCCCACCTCTTCTTTTCCTATTATACCTATCTTAAAATAATAATTTGAAAGTATTAGGTTTAAAGAGAAAACATTTTAAAGTATAATGATGATTTGAAGCAAAAATCAAAGGTTTATGACCGAATATGCAATTTAACCTTAATGCATTTGGCTCCATATTACAATATAGCTCGAAGACTACTTTAATGTTTTTTTCATCTTCATGGTTAGGTAGAAATGTAGAATGAATTAGAAGTTTTAAATTGTTGCATAGAATAAAAAGAATATTTAAATGGAAATGAAGAATGATAGAGGCTGATGGAGATCAATGTAAAAAGTGTGGCTGAAATAGAAAAATTGGGCTTTTACTTCTGACTTAGCTAAACATTTTATTGGACCAATGAGAATGGTCTAATAGAAAACCACATATCAAAAGCAAATTGAATGATTTATAGCATATACATAAAGTCATTTGGAATTTCCCTCTAACTGAGAGTGTTTTGTTTCTTTGTATTTGTGCAGGCCAGGCGATCCACTAAAGTACTAAACACCATCAATATTAATAATTTTGTTAAAATACTAAGCTGAATTTTTTTCCTTTTTTTTTTTTTGTTTTTGATAGGAATTTTCCCCTCTTATTTTGAGTCCATTTTGTTGTTGTTCGATTTTAGTGATAAAATTTATATTTTACTTTTTATTAATTTGTCCATCTCATTATCCTATTATTAATAGGATTTGAAATTTAAAGTAGCCAGGGTGTGGCAGGGCTTTTACTCTACCTCGTAAAAATCATAAAACTCACGACCCAAGACTTTAGCAGTATATCAAATGTCATAAATATAGAGCAAAAAGAAAAAGAGTTGAAAAAAAAGAAGTATTATCATAAATTTTCACAAAATAATTTAAGAAGAATATACGTAATTCATCAATGTCTATAAATAGAAGATGCAAAATATGAGAGAGAGAGAGAGAGAGAGAGAGAGAGAGAGAGAAAAGAATTGATATAAATGCAAATAAAAGAAGAAGCAGTGGGTAGTTACAAATTTAATAAAGCTGGATGGAAGTGCAACAATTATACAGAGTCCTATGAGAACATAAATTAATGCACCCTCGTGTATAGACAACCTCTTTTGCTCCTCCTTGAGAGAGACTTTACAAAACAGGACAGCTGTAAAACAGAGTCCGCGACTCTGGACTTTTAATATCTTCTTTTCTAGGAGACTCCCACTAATTTTAAATTCACACCCTTTATCTTTACTCCATTTTTCTTTCTATCTTAGAGCACTATATTATAAAAAGAGGGAAAAAAAAAAAAAAAACTAAAACAACCAATCAAATTCAAAATTCACTTATATCTAACTATGTAAAATAATGTAAAAATACATGATTGTTATCGTAACTGTATAAATTTACATTGATACTATTCATTTTGGTTTTTTACTCTTTCTTTGTGTATCACGAGGATGAAAGAATAAAGTAAATGATGGTTATTGTGTACTAAAAATCAAGAAAAATTAATAATTTAACGAAATGTAGTGTAAAATAAATAATATGATATTTGATGTGTTGAAAAGCATGTAAAATAGAAAAAAAAAAGTTCTTATGCTAAAATATATATAAATTTTGCATGAGCTGATGCAAAATGAGATATTATAATTGGTTGTATATCACTTTTACATAAACTCATAACTTTTTTCCTATTATTTACAGTATAGCATCATAACTATATCAAAATTGTAGCACAAAATGAGTGGTCCTAATGATTATTTTTTTGTTAATAAAATTTCAACTTATGACGTCAATTTTTGATGATTATGTTTTTTATTATCAAATCAAAACATCAATTAGGTTTTGGTGTAAATGAAGATTGAATTTTAAATTTTTTATTTAACTATCAAAAACTCTACTAATCGAAATAATTAGAATTCAAGATTGGTATTAAATTTTTTAATTCCCACCCACGAGCCATTTTCAGTTTTACTAATAAAATTTTGTGTAAAGGAAATGGGGAATCCCTTTCCCTAGGGGACCATAGTTGTCAAACTTGGGCAGCAAGCGTTGACACACGCATGACCCAACCGACTGTATTGTACATTGTGCCTTCTTCTTCTTCTTCTTTTTTTTCTTTTTTTTTTTGATGGGAACATTGTGCCTTCTTTAGCAAACTCTTTTCAGTCAAAAACTAATGTGCGCGTGCTTTTGTCTTCTTGGTAATACAACTGGATTGGTCTCATTTAATGAGTCCATATAAAAAATGAAACAAAGAAAGAGAAAGAACTATATCTACTGTCAGTAATAGTATACAAAAACAAACGGTCCCTCTAACGAACCTTCTTCGATTTGGCTATTCACTTCCTTTTGCATTAAAAAAATTACTACTAGAAAATTATTTTTGGTAATGTATAATTGTATATTGCCATGTGTTGGTAGTGAACTAGGTACATCTGGAACATGGGGTTCATAAATGCTACTGAGAACTGGGTTTAATGGAATCAGCATTCTGTTTTGAAGAAGTGGGGCCCATGTTTGTTTGTCTTTTTGGATCAATTATGTTATGTTGGGGCAGTCTGATCTGTTCCAATGAATGATCATTCATCAACCAGGTTGTACTGGTTATACCGTTCAACAATTACTCTGATATGGTTTGATTTCGTGACTTCGATGTGGTCCCTGCTAATCCTTCTTTACCTTTTAATTTGTAATAAGTTTAGAGGAAAGTTTTTTTTTTGGGGGGACAATATTCATACATTTTCGAGTATACGACTATTTATTTGGGTGTATGTTGTTTCACACACATTAGATCATAGTCCTAAAATGTTGATAAGAGATTTCAAACTCATAATCTCATAAATATTATGAGGTTTTAAGAATTACTTAGTTAATCTTTTGGAGTTAAGAGAAAAATTTACAGATGCGAATATTGGTTTAGAGAATATTTTTAAAAACTTTATATAAAAAAAATATTTTTTTGACACCTTTTTATATTTCACATAAAAATAGTGTTAAAATTAAGGACACTAGTTAATTGGATCCTAAGTTTAAAACATAAAATTTTTAATGTAGTAATTTTTTTTTTACAACAATTGACATGGCTAATAATTTGTTTATAGTAATAATGACATTAGTAAAAAATTGATTGTGAAAATTATAGTTCCTAACGTACTGCTTAACCTGTGTCCTATCACCTATGATGACATTTTTATTCTTTCCTTTTTATAACGCAAAAGGTTGGTAACTTATTGTTGATAAATGATCATTTATCTAAGCCTTTAAAAAAAATCTGTTCACAAATAATTTTTGACAACATGTCTTACCCATGGCAAAACAGTGAGAATGCAAAGAACTCGCTAAAATTACACAAAGGAGGTTGCTGTTTGAAATGAAATAAAGTTGGAACCTTAGAACATGCAAGGCATTTATCTTTTTTTTTTGACAAAAGTGATAGAACAAGGCATTTATCTTTAAATCTGACAAAAGTTGGAACCACAAGAAGTTGCGCAGTTGCACTTGTTTGAGCATTAAAATTGAGATAAGAGTAGGACCACTAACCTTTTGAGCTGTTATAGCCATGGACCATGGTTTTTCAAAGAACTCTCTGAGTAAAACTTTTTCAACCTCCACCAGCGCAGTTCAGCACATGGGAGCTGAAGTGGCAAGCCTAAAACCCAGCCTTTAAGCTTGGAAATGTTAAATTATTAAATAGATTAAACTTATTTTTTAGAAGGGTTATATTGACAGGTGCCTTTTTAGCAATTGTTAATAAATTTTTTTAGGAAAACTCTTTTTATAGCACTTTTATGAGAAATTGAAAAAACTGTCAAAATATTAATTACTTTTCTTATAAAAACTTTTTAAAAATGATTTATTAACAAATGTTCTTAAAACATTAGTTAACCTTTTCTTTTATGAAAAACTGGCTTCTTCATAAATAAGAGAGGTTGTATTAATGGGCGCCGTAAGGTGTGCTCATTAACAACATATTTTTTTTTTTTTTTTTCGCATCTTTATGTTCTTTTTTTTTTTTTTTAGCTTTATAGGCTGTGGGGCAACTTCATAAAGAGAGAAAAAATTAAAATAAGTTGTGGGGGGTCAATTTTATGTTTTTTTCTTCCATTTATCTAATTTTTGTATTAAATAGGACTCATATTAATCCAACTTTAACAAACACCACATTACTACCGCACACCCTTGGTGCGTTGGTCACTCTACAACTATAAGTGTTTGTGGGGTGTGGAGGGTAAGGGCCGGGGTTCAAGTCTCTAGGAGGAAGTTTCACACACATATACACTTAGATTAGGTTAAAGTAGAAATTCTATCTTGTAAAAAAAAAAGCAGCATGATACTTGTTAACATTTGCCTATTTAGAAAATTCAAAGTTTTGAAATTATGCATGATTGAATCTGTCAAATACAATAAGTGGTGTAAAACTATTTTTTAATGTACATTTGGTATATGGTAATCTTTTAGAATTTTCAGGAATGATAAAACATTCTCACATTTGGTTTCAAATCAAATGTGTGCAAAATTAACTTAAGGAAGTGAGAAAAGTTTGGATAAGTTGGAATTCTATTTGACATCATGTGAAAAATTTTAGGATTTTCAATGTAGGGAATTAACACGAAATTCCCAAACCTGTGAAAAACAAAATAGAGAAAACACACGCCAAAAAAAAAAAAAAAATCACACGCACAAGATGGTACTTACGTGGTTTGGCAATTTACCTACGTTCACAGAGTTGCAGGGATTTCACTATTATCAGGGAAAAAAAATACAAATTGCGGTAGTACAGTTTTTCTCTCTCAAAAACTACATCAAGAAAATCCTAATCACCAAAACAATGATTATCCTGCGCACAGGATTCACAATGACTACAAAATGGGTCAAAAAAATTTTCCCGGGGGCAACGAGAGCTACGACTTGGGCTTATCGGCCCAAACCTCTACTCCATGGACTAAGCCTCAAAAAATCTCCTATTAAAAACCACGCAATATCATTTCAGGTTGGGTCGTTATTTGGATCAAACACAATTAGGCTCCACAAATCCTAACATTCAAAATTTTCTCTTTTAGACTATTTTAGCCATAATTAAAGATCTCTTTTTGTACGAGATATATATAATTTTTTTTGTAAAGCTGCTATGGACATTTAAAAGATGACATCATGACACCAAAAGAATAAAATTATTTTTTAAAAGTAAAGATGATTTATCTACATTTTTCCCCCCCTTCATCTGATAAATGGAGGAAGCATGTGTAAATGTCGTTTGTAGTCAGCACTACACTAAAGAATTTAGCTCTAAGCAAGTAATCATAATTAGGGTGTTATTGGATTTATTTGTTTTAGCTTAAGATCCTAGCTTATTTTACCATCACATAATGCACAACTTTTAAAGTTCCACTATTTTTAACTATAATTGTACTTTTAAACAAAATAAACCAATAAGTTCATCCAAAGAAACTAATAATTGTATCAATTCATAAATTCTCTGATGCAAAGTCCCACTCAGATTACACGATAACAATAATGCACAACATATGGGAGTTCTTATGCCCAATTTTGTGGGACAATTTTTTTCTTTTTTCTTTTTTCTTTATGGTATTAGTATTATTACATGAATCAGATTTATACCATATTATTATGTTTTGTTTGTTCTAGCGAATGGTCTTCTTTTACTTTCTAATGTTTGGTATGCTAGAAGACAAAAGCCAATGAAAAACGTGTCTTTTGATCGATCAAAGAAAAACAAGCCAAAAAGAGAGAAAAAAAAAAACCTTCATCTCTCACCCCTTTATGCGCCCACTCCTTCATTCCCTTTGTGTTGTCAACACAACCACCGCTGAAACTTGCATATCCGTCAACTTTATGGTCACACCATAACAACTGTCACCGCCTAATGTCACCATCAGTGCCACACTACCTCTAACATCACAACTAGATCACCATTGATGTTGTCAACACTAAAAACCGATTGGTATCTTGGTTTGATGATAAAAGAGTTATCATTAGGAATAGATGTCATAAATTGAAAGTGAAACTCTCTTAAAAAAAAAGTCCAATTTAAAAAAAAAATTTATTAATACAATATTTTTTAAAGGAAAAAGTTTACTATCAAAATAAGAGATGCATTATATTTGATTATAGAAAAATTAACTTATGTCCTAAAGATGCTTTTAGAAATTTTTTATGAAAAAAAGGAAAAATAACATATTTTTTTGAGAAATGTTATGTGTACAATATTTTCACAACAAATCCTAAGTAGTAAGTTGTTACTAGTTATTATTACTGAGGCAAAAAAGTAATCTTAGTGGTAAGTTCAAATTTGAACCAATAATAATTAACTACTTATGATTTGTTACGAAAATATTGTAAAAATGTTATGAATATAACACTTATTTATTTTTTTTGACAATTTTTCATAAAAGTGATATAAAAACTTTTAAAAAATTATCCATTAACAAATGTGGTTAAGAGACCCATTTGATCAAGGACAAAACTTTGGTACAGTATCTTAAATGTTGTTCTTTAGATTTCTCTCTTAAGATTTCTCTCTTAAGATTTAGCCATGTCGCTACTTAACTAAAAAATATACTTCTATCTCATGAGAAAAATTCATATAGCAAAATCTTAAAAGAAAACTTAAAGAACAGTACTTAAGTACTGTATCTAAGTGTTCAGTCTGATTAATATCTAATAATCGGATGCCACGAGAGAGGGGGTAAAAGAAAAAGAAAATCATAATTAATGACCTGACCATTCCACCACCAAATCAAAAATCAAAACAAACTTTGTCTCTCTGTTTTTTTTACCGAACAAAGTGCTCATGAGATTGCGTGCATTACTTCTTTTATTAAAGTTAAATGGACTTCACAACAAGGCCAACATTGCTTGTACAAAAGTTACCCATATATTACATTATACGCTTAAAATTATTGATGGATGGTCACAAATGGCTATCCACGTGTTGATCCAGGTTAAGTTTGGGCTCAATCTAGACTCGACCTAATTCTATAAAGTGGCAGAACGGAGGACTTGTTATCAACTCAGAGTATCATTGGATTGGATCATGTTGGATATTTCGTGAGTAGAGTTGGTTTCAATCAAAATCGAGAGAGGCAGCAACAATTGAAAAATCTGATGAAGATCACAAGATCTCCACCATATCTCATTGAATATCATGAGATCTTAGCCAAATCTTGGATGGTGATGGATAGAGATTTGGTTTTGGATGGCAAGTGGGTCGGTTCGCGGGTCTAGATGGACAATCCTAGGATAGTATGGAGCATTTATGAACATTTTATTTATTTATTTATAATAATGCGAAACTCCTAAAATATTTTCTTATTAATAATGTTTTTACCTTTAAATGAGATACTCTTCCCTCTTTAGCTTGGGTTCGCAAACTAATAACTCATTTTTCTAATGTTTATTTTAAAATTTTCTAAATTTTATAACCATAATGAAATAATTACACACCATTTGTTTATGGTTTGAATAGGTTGCACTTTATCCAACCCATGCTATTAAAAGTTATCACTTTAAGTCTTTATCCATCTCACTTGAGATTATTATGTAGTTGTACCACAACTTTATGTCCATTTAAAAAAAAAAATTATCTCCACTTCTTGGGATTCAAATGATAACCCAATGATAATGATTTTTTTTTTTTTTTTTTTTTTGTGGCACCACATATCCTCACTCCCCCCCCCCCCCCCCCCCCGCCTCTAATGAAGGAATTGATGGATAGGTCATGACCAAAGGGCGATCGTGGCAACTTTGGTTAGCTTTGAATCGATCTTGGTGAGTTTTGTCTTTAGTGTTATGGGGCTGCGGTTATACATGGCTAGGAGATAAATTGCTGGCTCATGACAATTTTGGCATTGGATTTGTAGGGTTGATTGATGGTTGCCACTTGCTAATGGTTTTGAGTTGGTTTGGTTGAGACGGATTTGAATGTCTTGGTTTGTGTTTATGGTGATTTGGGTGAGAGGAAAAGAAGTAGAAGACAATTTTGGAGTTTTTACATTCTGAACAATGAGGAAATTTGAAAGTAAAATTAAGGAGTTGGTTTTGTTTTTATAAAATTTAAATTGTCGATTACATGTTTTCCTAAATGAAATGTCTATTTGTGTTGATGGATATTTTAATTTATAGAAAATATGAAATTGTATTTTGATTTTCTTACTATAGCCAATTTTCTTGGAAAAAAAATTTGCATATTACAACAAAGACATCATTAAAATCATTTATCAATAAAAAAAAATCCAAAAATAATTAAGAAACATGATTTCTCATATCTATGTTCTTCAAATACCTATATTACTTGATAAATTGCTTTTTATTATTAAATAAATACACTAATTAATTTTTGGTATAAATAGCGTTCAAGCCTTAGAAGTTTTTTTATTCAACAAGAGATTTTACCTTTTAAAAAAAAAAAAAAAAAAAAAAACCAATTGAGTTAGCTAAAACCCACATATTTTATTGTATTTTTAAGGCGTAAATGCACTTTTAGTCCCTATATTTTGACGTTTTTCCATTTTAGTCCCTACATTTTATTTTTTCCACTTTTAGTCCCTAAAACCAATTTACGCTTTCTGTTTTAGTCCTTGAAGCACTATTCCGTCACCAAACTAACGGGGAAACTGGACGTGACTGACGTGAGTATTAAAATATTATTAAAAAAATTATTTGACATTTTTTAAATGCCAAAATTAAAAAAAAAAAATTTAATTACTCAATTTTCTTTTCATTATTTGTGTTCTTCCCCTTCTTCCCTATAATCAATCTCCAGCAAAAAACAAACCCTAAACCCAGATCCTAACCAGACCCCAAACCCATATCCCAGTAAAGCAAACCTTAGCCTTCAAACCCATAAATTTTCTTGGCAAACAAACACAAAAAAAAACCCATTGGAAAAAAAAAAACCCCAAATCACCACCATCAAATCAAAGAACATGAAGATCAAACCCAAGCAAAAGAATAGAAACCCAGCAACCAAATGGCAAAAAATAATAATAAGTTTGGTGGACGACATTTTTACACCATCCAAGATATTTTTTTATCGATCTGAAAATTTCAAATTTTTTAAAAATATCTCAAACGCACAGAGAGAGACTGAGAAACTCTGTGAGCGAGTGTGAGTGAGAGATGGAGAGACACACCAGTGAGATATTGCTATTTTATTTTGTGGAGAGTGTGAGACCACGTATTAGTCAAGCTCCTCTGTAGTCTGTACTAACTTGTTTGAACAAATTATAAATTATTGCTACTCCACAAGTGTTTCATTTCTCTGTACAAGTTTCATCAACAAAACAGAACAAGAAAAAGAAGATAATTGATGGCTCTGATACACGACACAAAGACAATCAACGGATCACGATGAGGCTCAACAAAAAAAAAAAAAAAAAAAAACCCAAACCCAGATTTTGCTCACTGCCTTCTCCACCGTCAAGCGCACTCAGAACTTCACCGCCAAAGCTGCCGCTCAGCGCCTCGCTCAGGTCATGGCCTCTCCACTTCCCGTTTTCGGCGCTTGCTCTCACCAGGTACCAACCGATCACAGCATCTCTCTTAACCCAGATCAAGCCGATCTCAGCCTCTTTCTATCTCAAACCCATCGCACCCGATCTCAGCCTCTTTGATTATGGTTTGGTTTGGGAGTGGATGAGTTGGGTGCTTTGCTGGGTTTCTATTCTTTGGATGGTTTGGTCTGGGAGTGGTTTTGTTGATGTGGTAGTGGATGATTTGATTCGGTGGTGGTGCTTTGCTGGTTGCTGGGTTTCTATTCTTTTGCTTGGGTATGATCTTCATGTTCTTTGATTCGGTGGTGGTGATTTGGGGTTTTTTTTTCCAGCGAGTTTTTTTTTGTGTTTGTTTGCCAAGAAAATTTATGGGTTTGAAGGCTAAGGTTTACTTTACTGGGATATGGGTTTGGGGTTTGGTTAGGATCTGGGTTTAGGGTTTGTATTTTGCTGGAGATTGATTATAGGGAAGAACGGGAAGAACACAAATAATGAAAAGAAAATTGAGTAATTAAATTTTTTTTTTTTTTAAATTTTGGCATTTAAAAAATGTCAAATAATTTTTTTAATAATATTTTAATACTCACGTCAGCCATGTCCAGTTTTCCCGTTAGTTTGGTGACGGAATAGTGCTTCAAGGACTAAAACGGAAAGCGTAAATTGGTTTTAGGGACTAAAAATGGAAAAAATAAAATGTAGGGACTAAAATGGAAAAACGTCAAAATATAGGGACTAAAAGTGCATTTACGCCTATTTTTAATGATAATTAATGATAAGCTTATAGGTGAGTTATGAACTATGATTGTATAACATAGATTGTTTTAAATAGGAAGTTTGGCTTACCTCCAGTACTTTTTTAACTAAAATCTCCTTTTATTTTAATGAGAAACTGTTACATCACCCATTAACTAAAGAAAATATAAAGATTAAAATTCACTACCACTTACTATTGCATATTTAACAAAAAAAAAAAAAAACCATCTACTTAAAAAATTACTGGAGATAAGCCAAGGAGGAAAAATGATAACTTTTAATCTATGTGTGGGCAAAAGAATGCTTTTTAATTCGTGACTTGAGTAAAATGCAACTAAATCCAAATAATGTGGGAAATGTGTAATTATCCCAACTACGATTTTTTTTTTGGATAATCAATTATCCCAACTACGATTAATACAATTCTCTACATCCTTTATATACTTCTTTTGGTACATCATTAAGCCTTTACAGTTAAAATATAACAAAGTAGTCTGAGCCACATAATGTGGCATCATCAGCAAGGCACCTTATCCAAAATATGTGTCTTCCAATCAGAGAGAGCCATCATGCAAAGCACATCCCTTGGAGATTGGAAATAATAATAATAATAATAGAAATAAGACTGTTTTAACTTAGTGGCCCATCAAATCTGATGCTCTAGATTGATATTAAAGTTAGGCATTTAATGCATGAAGTAGATCGAACAAAAGAGAAGCAGCCAGAAAAAATCAGATTTTCAAAGCAACAAGATAAATAATATCCGGCGGTCGGCAGAATTTTTCTTTCGTATTGGCCTCAGTTAGCTTTTCGTGAGAGAGAGTTGTCATTGGCGTGACAGCCTTACTGCAAAAGACAACAAATTTTTCTGTCTAGTTCAAACACAACCTTTAAACAGATAAAAATGCAATGTTCACAGTATTTTTATAATATTTTCACAATATACCACATAGAGTTAGTTGTTATTGATTCAAATGTTGATGCCATATTCACTGCTTGGTGCCCTAAAGATTTTCACAAAAAGATGCATGTTAGGACCACATCAAAAGCATGCTGTTCAGCCCATTATAAACATTGACACAACCAAAAAAAAAAAAAAAAGAATTGTATTTACAGCGATGTTGTTGATACTACAAATTTTACTACATGACTTTTACAAAATGATGTAAAAGGTAAGTTTATGAATCCTTTTGATGTATTTGAAATATCACTATTCACTAGCATCACTCTTTGTAGTATCTTTAACATTTTCCCTGAGTCTAAAGTAAGAGCATGATGGTGAGGCCTAAAAACAATAATTGGTGGCAATTAATGTTTCTAACACTTCAGTTGCTCGGCTCAAGAAGGCAACAAAGATTCTCCCGGCACTAACCAAATAGTGGTTAACAAGCAAGCAAGAAAGAGCATAAATGTGTGCACACTTGCTATGTACGTAGTGTTTAACTAACATTTCATGCACAAATATGCATACGAGAGATCAACTGTCCTCTAGAGTTGGGAGAAAAGCCTGCAGTAAAAACTTCTTAGAAGCTCAGAAAACAAAACTAGGACAAAAGGTCCAATCTTTATCAGGCTGGATTCCATCAATGTCTATTGGAAGAGAGAGGCCAAAACAAATGGCAAATGTCAACAATTGGCAAGTGAGAAAAGATAAATGGAGTCTTATATTCCACAGTTACTTGAGATGCACCCAATGCCAGTATACCACATATTAACTAGCATTCACTGCTTAATATTGGGATCTTTCTTGATTCTAAAATAGAATAATAAAACATGCAACTGCCTTGCCTAAACAATTATTGATAATTAACTCATCAGAAACTACATCAGGATCACAAAATCCAGCATCCAATCAAGGATTTAGTGTTAGTAGGCCTTGCTCAATGTCTAGCTAGAGCAAAGAAAGCCAAAACAATGACGCAATACTTTGCCTCAGCCTGCCTTGGTAGCTTTTCATATTAGATTTCAGTATACTATCTATTTAGTACCATGTCAAGTTTTTTTCAATAGCTTGCAACTCTTTTTTACAAAAATTGAAAGCTTTTCCTAAACTATGCCTTCCAAAATGAATTCAACCAGAATTTACCTGCTTTAATAACCTGTGTAAGAATTTTCCTTTCCAGAAATAGCAAAAAATGAATTGTAACATTTGATTCGAGCATTATAAGGCAGACTCTTTAAGCATTGTAGATGCTCCAAATGCACTTGTGCCGTGTGCTTAGACAGGTATATGACACTTGAATTTTATGTGCGGGATCAAATATAAAATTTCTGAATATTAATCCAGGAAAATGAATAAAGACAATGCTCTGCAAGAAAATGTATGCCTCAAGCAGTGTGCTGTGAAACACTGAAACCTAGTAAAAAGCTGAAAAATCTGATAAATAATCTCTTTTTGGACTTTATTTTTTCTAGGGGAAGTCAAGCTCAACCCAAATAGTGGAGGCGAATGCCCCAACAGGCCAAGAATTCTGAAATTTTTTTCAGGGAAAATTACTTGAAATTTAAGCATGTGAAACCTTTAAGATGATTCTGATTTGACTGGTAAATTAATCCTCACAATCATTTAGCATCTTTGGTAATTTCTTCTTTTTAATATATATATATATATATATATATATCTTGACATAATGAAGCACGTTATTATAGCAGCTTGACAAGTATAAGAATTTAAGCAACTCATAGATGTTGACATAAAAAACCTCAATATTTAATCAACAACTCAGCTCATATGCACTGCCTAATATATTACTTTTAACCTAATGGCAGAACACCACATTCTCTGTATAGAAAAAAGAAAGAAACATTAGTAAATGAGAATTATATCAAAAGGATTCATAAACTTACCTTTGAATGATCGTCATGTGGAGAGACAATATTTACATCAGTTAGTCTCTGCAACAACATCATTGACATCTAAATCTACTAAGCTTTCCTTCCCAAATAGTGTGAATCCCACAGTTGCCTGCAAGAAGACAAATTTTCAAGAAAGGATATATTTCTGGATTCTGAAGAAGAAAAGTAGAAAAAGAGAGACCAATGTTCTCTCAAAGACATTTTGTTCCATGTAAAGCATCAGTTGGACCTTGAAGATTCTTTAAACAGCACGCAGACAAATTTTCTGATGTTGAACACTTTAAGTCAAATAATTTGTGGGAAAGAATGACATACCTTTCCAGTTTTGCGATTCACCTTCTTAAGGCTGCCTACAAATTCTGCAAAAGTGCCAGATACAACTCGAACGGTTGAGCCTGGGACAAGGAGCTTATATTTCTTTGCTGTAGATGAACCGTTTCTGACAGAATCAGAAGCTTTCTTAGATACCCTTCTTGACTTGGACTCTGTAACAGATTGTGTATCATCATTGGGATCTAAATGAGTGTCAACACTGAGCATCCTAGAGTTGAGGTTTTCTTCTTTTTGTTCTTCCTCGAAAGCTCGGTCAGTTTTTTCTTGTTCCTCTTTTGCCTGTTTAAAGATTGCTTCCATGTCAACATCAGATACCGGCCTAGGTTTGTTGATCTGTTTTTTTCTGCGAATGTGAAAAGAACAGCTTCAAATTAGAAAGACCAGAAATTAAACAATGAAAGATAGTATGAGAAGAGAACATATATAACATGGTTTTAAGATTTGAAATAGTTCAGTTTTAAAATTTGAGGTATTAGGGTTAAAAGAGAGATAAAGGGAAAAGAAGAATTGAGAGAGGAATGACGAAAATTCCCCGTCCCGTCTCACCCCGAGTGTGTATATATTTATTTATAAATATAATTGATATTTTTTATGCATGTCCTATTTATAATTTACTTTACTATAAATATTCTACTACCATTTCCTAAACACGCTTGTCTCTTTCTTTCTTAGCACCCTCATCATTGCCCCTCCTCTTCTCTCTTATATCTAGGAATGGTAAACTACTTCCATGCCGTGCCCTGCCCTGTCCAGCCTCATGCAGGTTTTCCCCACCTTGAAGAGTGGAGGGGGCACCCATGAACCAACCCCACCCCGTTACCGCCCCCCAGGAGAGAGAGAGAGATTTGAGAAAAGGTCTAGGGCTGCATTAATCAGTCCTTCACCTCACTTTAGGGTTTATGGCATGATTACAAGACTTTTGTTATGCTAATGTAAAAAATAACACTCCCCCTCAAGCTGGAGCATATAGATCAAACATGCCCAGCTTGAAAGACAATCTTTGAAAGGAGGCATGAATTATCTACTGTATGACAATATCATCTAAAACCTGTCTCAGACAAAGAACAACAACTAGTCCTGTCAACATCACTAAAACTTGTCACAGACAAAGAAGTAAAGGTCTTGTATAATTACACTCCCCGTGATCAGGAGCAACCTTCAGACAACACAAAATACAGCAAATAGTTTTGAAGTTAGGTTGACGGGCAGCATGCATATACTGACTAACCAACACCAACGAAATATGTTAGGACAAGTAACAGTAAGGTAACTTGACTTCCCAACTATTTGTCAGTACTGACTAATGCCATGAAACAGATCATCTTGCTCACCATCCACAGGAGTATCAACAGGTTGAGCACCTAAGAGACTAGTCTATCATAACAGATCAAGAACATATTTCCGCTAAGACAAAAATATGCCCTGAGAAAAACAAGCAACTCCAATCTTGAGTAAATAATGAAGAACACTTAGGTCTTTTGTATGGAATTGAATAGCCAAATAGCTTTTCAAATCAACAATACTAGTGGAGTCACTTCCAATGATAATATCATCCACATAAACAATCATGACAATAATAACAATGGTGGGGTGACAAACAAAGACAAATTGAATAGAAGTATAACACTGGAATCCACACCCAAGTACAATAGCACTGAATTGATCTAACCATACACAATGATATTGCTTCAGACCATACAAGGCCTTTTGCTATTGACCCACAAGGTGTTCACCATTGGCAACAACATATTCAGAGGATTAATCCATATACACTAATATCAAGTTGATATAAAGGCCAAGAATGACTAACTGAATCATAAAGCAGGATTTGAAGAGAATTGAGACGTGCCACAGTAAAGGTCTCTAGATAATCAACACCATATATGTATATACGTGTGTGTATACCCCTTGGCTACCAAGTGTGCCTTAAAAAGCTTAACAGAACCATCTGGGAGGCACTTAACAGTGCAGACCCAACGACAACATACCATTTATTTCGTAAGGGGAAGAGCAGTGAACTCCTAAGTCAAATTCTTATGAAGACTAAAGATCACCCATTTCCTCATCCATACTGTTTCCATTCAGTTGAAGACAAAAGTCTGCTTATAAGATGAGGGAACAGAGATAGAGGATATGGTACAAGCAAATGAATGCAGACAAGGTGAAAGCACAATTATAGGACAGAAAATAAGCAATAGGGTGTTGAGTACAAGAACATTTATCTCGTCATAAATAAATCATCAGTTTCTGAAAGAGGGGATAGAGTAGGAAGTCTATCTCGAGATTGCTGATAAAATCTGACTAATTATTAGATCAAAAGAAAAATTCTGACTAGGTGAAGAAAATAAGGACACTCAGAAAAGGTTAGATCAACACTCACAAAGTATATGCGGGACTGAGGAGTATAACAATTATACCCTTCTGAGTATGAGAGTACCCAAAGCACACTTATGAGCCAGAGTACATACTTTATCTTGGCCAAAATCAAGGACATGAACAAAGGCAATACCTAAACATACGAAGAGTAAGCAGAAAAGGAGGACAATTAGAATATAAAAAATATGGAGACTTATGACTTTAGGACAATGGAAGGCATGCAATTAAAAAGATGGCATGCGGTAAGAACACCAGCCCAAAAGTGTTTCAATATATGCATATTGAAAAACAAGATGCGTGCAACATCCAACAAATGACGATGCTTTTGTTCAACACCATTTTGCTAAAAGGTGTAATCACAACTAGTTTGATGAATAAAACCATGATTAGCACAAAAGGAATTCATTACAAACTAAATATATTCTATTGCATTATCAGATTGTAGAATCTTAATGAGCTTACTAAAGCCTGGCTTGGATATAGTGTCCACGTTCACATTTGTCCCTCTTGCGCGTTTTCAACTTTTATTTTTATTTTTATTTTAAGACCAGCGCCTAGTGCACTGTTCATCAGATATGAACAGTGCACCAAGGCATATGAACAGTAAAAAAAAGAGTGAACAATAATTTTCACACATTTAAAAATTATTTTGCTACAGTGTTTTCAGTTTTCAGCAAAATAAGTTGTATCCAAACGGACCCTAAATGGAACAAAGATTTCTTTATGAATTTAGAAAAAATATGAGACAACTCAAACATTCCTTTCATAAAAAGCAATCGTGTCAACAAATATATTAAAATAAAAAAATTCATTCAAAGAACAAGTATGAGAAGGTCCCATATAACTGCACAAATTACATCAAAGGACTCAGATTGGTGACTATGACTATTACTCAAAAAGGTACTACAGTAATACTTTCCTTTCTGACATGCTTCTCATTCTAGACTAGACACATGACTCAATGTAGGAATGGCAAACTTGACTTTGGCCAAGAAAGGGTGTCTTAAACGAAAAAGTAAAGACACAGTAGCACTTAGTGGAGAGGGTGAATGAGAAAGAGCCATTAGGATCTAGATAGTACAGTTCGTCCTCATGCCCTAAACCAATCATCTTCTTCATCTTAATAGACACAAGAAATGGGATAAAACATTATAGAAAATTGTTAAGGCTTTTGTCAATTGACTATGGAAAGTATATTAAAAGGATAATCAGGACCATAAAGACAAGATGTTAAAGATAATGAGTTAGTAGGATGAAAAACACCTTCTTGAAGGTTATGCCAAGAAGGTTTTTTTTTTTTTTTGTGTGTGTGGATAATTCGATAGTTGGGGGAGGGGGATTTGACTTTAGATGTCTCTATTAGAAACACCAGAAGGTGTCAAATGAGTTACAAGGCTCTTGGACAAAAACATATTAGCTAATATGAACCCACGTAGATCAGAGTCTATACCAAATAACAAGAAAGCAATCATAAATTCCTCCCAAGGTCGCATTTATTGCTCCAAATCAGTAGTAAAAGATCAAAACATTCTTAAGATTACTATGATACTTAGACTATAGTTTATCAGATTGCTTAGTGGTAAATTTTTTGTCATGTCTCATAAACTCAAGAAACATTACTATGATGCAAAAATGAAAAGAAAAATCTACAATAGACTCAAATCTTCTTAAAAGAGTCACAAATTTACTGTAGCAGAAAAATGAGGTTCTAGCTATACCACAATCATCCCGAAATAACTGAATCCTCACTCATGTAGTACCTACAAGCTAAATCTTCTAGTTAGGCAGGTTATTAATAAAATATTTCAATATTTCCCCCACACAAAGGTTTTCATAGCATGTATCCAAGCCAAATAATTTCATTAACCAATATCATCATCCTTGACTTGTGATGTTTTTCCCTAAGCCATGACAACAAATTTTTCTTCATTTGTGTTAAACACAACTAATCCAAGGTAGAACATTAATGAAATTCAGCAAGCTAATAGTCAATCAACTAAACTAGATTAACCCAAAATAAAAGAGGAAAACTACCAAATTCCAGCACACGCATTAACCCAATTCAGGGGAAAAAAAAGGAAAAAGGAAAAAGAAAAAGCTTCACAAATTAACTAACATCCCCATAGAGTTAAATTGCAACAAACCTTCAGAAATTACAGTCTTCAAGGCTGGCAAAACTTCCTGAAGACACACAACAAGCCAACAAAGAAAAAAAAAAAAACAAAACCTCTAGAATAAGAATAAGTGAAGTGCTGAAACTCCCAAATTCCATAAAATTATCCACCAAACTCCACAAATCAGCAAACAACCATCACTCAAGCCTTCTCAAGTCTTATTCGGCCCCCATGGTAAACACAAGCAACAAAACCAGCAAGCAAGCTCCAAAACCATGTATTAACAAAAATAGTGCTGCAGATAAAAAAAAATAATAAAAAAAAAAGGATAATAAAAAACTCACATAAGATGATTTCAAAAAAATTTGGAAAAATAAATCATAATTACCAATGGAGGCTGGTAACTTAGATCATGTGGCTGCTATAACCTGGTAACCATGTTGGTATTGATGTTAGCATACGAATGCTGACATCAGCACACCCCAATCCTATGTAGATGACCTCTAGATTGTCCTAATGGATTTTAGGGTTGGATTGGTACCCTCTAATACCAAGTTGAGTTGAGATGTTATTGTTTAAAGAGAGAAAAGGAGGAAAGATGAATTGAGAGAGAGAGAGAGAGAGATTTGAAAAAATTCTAGGATTGCGTCAATCTGTCTCTCACCTTAGCAAATATTTAGATTAGGATTTATGACATGATTACAAGAATACCCGTTTCTTAATGTAAAATAACACACACACACACACATATGCTCCATATAACAAGAAGTAACTCCAGCAAAAATCAACAGACAAAGTGTTGTAGTTCTCATATCTATCTGGGGACTCACAAAGACCAATAAACCAGAAACTCGACCAAACATTTACATGTTATCCCCTTTTACTAGAACAAAAGCCTATATATCCCAGTTCACATATTCACAAGGAACTCCTTCAGAAAGGTACCCCAAGTCCCCTCAGATTATTTCTTTTTCAAATTTAGGTAAAGTCAGCATTCACAATATGGATTTGAAATCTTCCTATATCACGTACAAGTCCACCATGCCATGAAACCTGCAACCCAAGTGAGACCTAGTGACCTACATAGGGTTTAATTCAGATAATTACAAGTAGTTGACAAATCTTTCTTAGTCTTTTCAAAGTTCCATCTTTGCATTAAAGCTCAATATGGTGTGTTTTTCACCATGATGTTTACATTTTCTTTCAAATGAGTACTTTCCATTCATTACATTTTTTACAGTGTGCAGCATGATTTCAGATTACATTATATTTTTGCTTCAAATTGCAAACAGCTGGTTTGGACTGAGCATTCAAGTACAAAAAGAATAAATACTCACGTATTTCCGACCTTGGAACCAACAAAGCCTCCAACTCCTTCACAATCTCTTATGAAGTCATGTATCTCTCTATTCAATACACATCTTAAAAAAACACACCCAGGAAATAGGGGCTTTGGTTTAACCGAGCAAGTACCATTCTTCAACTTCCTCTTCACATTGACAGCTGCAGTATAGACCTGAAAGCAAACACTACAGGGTTGCAAATCTATGTATATTTTGATTTCTCAACCACCCATTGTTTACTATCTTAAACTTTCAGCTTTCAAAGACTAATTTAAAAACAAATAGAGTGTGAATAATTTTGGCAAGGAACAGTGCAAACATCCAAACTTGAAATATATATATATATATATACACACTATCCCAATGTTAGTGAAGAAATTAAGTAGTCAAAATTTCATCGATCTTCCATGGTTATTAGATTTGAACTTAGGCTTCAAATTTGAATTTATTATGTTTTTACAGATATGCACAGAAATCATTGTTAAATACTACATGCATCATAATTATGTAATTCCCACTGAAGTTTCATCTATCTAGGTGTCTACACGAGCCCTTAAGGCACTGTCATGTGTTAGTGCCAATGCAATTAAGCAAACCATTAATAATATCGCACAAGCAAGTTCTTTTCAGAATATTTCTTGATTTCCTTTCCCGCTCTATTTACAAGTTTACAAAACAAGCCTTCCCAGGAAGCACATTAATTGAGCAGCATACATAGCAATATAGCATCATAACAAGGAACACCATACACTATACTGAATTATTGTTCAAATTCCAGTTCAATTTTTATGTGAACAGTGATAAATTACCGATTGTCCCAAAAACTTAAAGCTATTAAGAAATAAGGGAAAATTACACTTTAGCACCCTAAATTATACCTCATATTATACTTTGCACCCTAAACTATGACACTTGGTACACTTTGCACTCCGACATTAAGTTTGCCGTTAACTTGGATGGAAAAGTATGACATCTCGTGAAAAAAACCAAATTATCCATTTTCTCAATCCTTTAAAAATAAATGAGAAATTATACTTTACCACCCTTAACTATGTTTTCGATTATACTTTCACCCAAAACTTTGGATTTCTATCTAAGTTAATAACAAACTTTATGTTGAAGTGCAAAGGGTAACAAGGGTTATAGTTTAAATTGCAAAGCGTGCATTCGAAAAATTTAGGATGCAAAATGTAATCTGATGTATACTTTAGAGTGATAAAGTATAATTTTCCCACTCCCCTTCACGTTCAGGCCTAAACTACCCTTATTAAATGAGGCCCAACACGTGATTTTTTTTAAAATGTTTTTTTAATTAAAATGAGAGATAAGATGGAGACAGGGTTGATCCTAGAATCTCCTACTCTAAAACCATAATAAATTACAGATGGTCAAAAAGCTTAAGTTATTATGAAATAGTGAATTTAACCGTTTAATATAACAAACAGAACACCACATTATCTATTGCCAAATTAGGCCATTGAATAATTCAGAAATGCATCCTATACAATCTAGTTAGTAATTAGCTCATAGATAAAAGCATGAAAAAAAAAAATCATTCCAATGCAAACAGACCGATCAACTGGTTTCAAATGCATGTCCAGGAAGCAGGAACCCAGTAAACTGAAAGTGGGAATTCAATTTCAAAGCGTAGTAGAACGTTAAACACACCTGAAAGTCAATTTCGGGGAAGTTTCTAGCGAGTAAGAGAGCAAGAAGTTCGGCGGTGTCCACGGTTCTGACACGGCCTACACGAACGACCCACCATTGGGGACCCAACTTGGCAAGGGTATCGAGGTTGAGCTCCTCAGTCCAAGTGGCGAACCTCTTCTTGGGCTTCTTGATGAGTCTCTCCTCCACTTGTTCTCTCCAGTTGGTGCTGTTGCTGGCTCTTCTCTCGTTCCTAAGCTGCCTTTTTTCCCTGGCGCTGAGTTCCTGTTCCTGCTGCTGCTGCTGCTGAGCGCTGTTGGCGGAGATTATGAGTCTGGTTCTGGGGATAGAAGACAAGGGAATGGAAGAGGAGAGTAGGCAATGACTCCGCCATTGTAGAAGTCCATGATTCATCTTCAACACACTACAGTCGTGGATAGTTCTGTTCTGATTCCGACACGGTTTTCGAAGTTTTGGTTGAGATATTGGGATATGGACCAGATTAAAAAATTACCAATGGGCCTATGTTAATGATGGACTCTTTGTTCACGTTGGGCCTATGTGCTTAATCTCTCAACTATTTTACCCACTTTTTTCTTAAGTATGTGTTAGGCAAAAATTAAAAATTCAGTTTGTTTTACTATTTAACTTTTTTATACTAGTATTTATAGGTTGTGGAGGCCAATTACCTAGAAGATACTATTAAAACTGTATGAATTGGGCTTATGGCCCAATGGCCTAATTCGAGGATGGTCAAATAAGGTTATAATGAGAATGGTATAAGAAGAAGAAATAAAGATTGTATGTGATGGTCCAACATACGTCCAATGAGAAAAGTCATCTCGGAAACGGAGATTCGAGGTCAATAAGAATGTCTTATCATCCTGGACATTCTTCAAGGTTGCATCACAACTAAGAGTCGGGCATTAGATAAGGAATGAGCAAAGGGATGTAACAAATATCTTTAAAAGCTGCTACCTCCACATTAAATGCCTCCCAACTAACTCTCTGGCCACATTAATGTGGAGATGATACCTAAACAGTGGTCAAGTAGCCTTATAGTTGCTAGTTGATGGTTCTGAGAGGTGTTGGATGGAACAAGAAGGAGTTCCTAGAATCTAACCCTACATGTGTACGGTAGAGATGATACCAAAATTATAGTATATAGCATGGGAATGTGGCCTAAAGAGGAAGGATAGAAAAAACCAAGAGATCCTTGTAATAATACTTTGAACTCTTATAATTTTGTTTATCAACAAGACATTATAACATAGCTCCTCAGGCTGTGCCGAGGACAGATTTTCTTATCTTATTTGTGTTTAATGCTCTTAAATCAGCAACTATTATTGTCTTTCTTTCGGAGTAGAACTAGTTCTTTCACCCACGCTCTACAAATTCATTGTTTGGGCCTGTTGGGCTAAAACCCAATCTTATACTGGGTCCAATCCAAATTCGGTCCTTACAATTGGCGCTGTCTGTGGGAAAGACTTGATCTATTCTGAAAGAGATTTGGGTACAACGTTTAAGATGGAAGAAGCAGGTCCACACCAGGCAACGACAGGACTACACCAGGTGGATGCTAATCTACACCAAGCAAAGTCAAGGGGGTCTCAACATAGCAATCCACGTAGGAGCCCCGAACGGAGAGGAGATTGTGAGGGAAGTGTGCACACAGCTCATACTAGTAAAAGCCAATCTCGAGGGAAGAGCCGTGTTTCCTATGCAAAGAATGATAGAGACATGCAACGTGAAATCGATGAGTTAAAGAGGGAATTGCGCCGCGCACGGCGAAGACATTCATCGCCAAACTTCGAGCTGTCCTCGGAGGAGACAGATGGTGCTAGTTATAGACGGAGATCCAGAACTCCGCCCAGCGAGACTTTCTCCTACGACGAGGAGTATCACCATAAACGTAGATATAAGAGCCCGCCTCGTAGAGGCCTAGGGAATGATGCCATGAACAAGGCGTTGAGTCAGGTTTCTAAGTCACCATTCACGCGAAATATAGAAGGAGCGAGTCTTCCTCGGCGATTCCATCAACCCACATTCACTATTTTTAATGGTCGAACAGATCCAGTGGAACATGTCAGTCATTTCAATCAAAGGATGACCGTTCATTTTAAAGATGAGGCTTTGATGTGTAAGGTCTTTCCATCTAGCTTGGGCCCAGTGGCGATGAGATGGTTCAATAGTTTAAAGGCGAATTCTATTGACTCCTTTAAGAAACTCACTCGGGCCTTTGGTGCTTGCTTTATCACTTGTAGCAGGGTTCCTCGGCCTTTGGGATCCTTGTTATCTATGTCCATGCGGGAGGGGGAAACTCTGAAGGCCTACTCAAATAGATATTGGGAGATGTTTAATGAAATAGACGGAGACTATGATGATGTTGCTATTAGTACTTTCAACGCTGGTCTCCCAGCCGAGCATGACTTGAGGAAATCTCTGACGGGTAAGCTTGTTATCAATGTGCGCCAACTTATGGATCGGATTGACAAGTACAGAAGGGTAGAGGAAAACCAAATACAGGGGAAAGGAAAGGCAAAGGTGACCCCTCAGGAGAGGAGGGATTTTAGGTCAGACCGGTATAATAATAACCGACCTCGGAAAGATTTTGTTGGGCAGCCAGGATCTGCCAACACCCAGGTGGTTAATGCCGTATTCCGAGAACCAGTACAACAGGCTCTAAAGAAGATTAAAAACGAGCCGTTCTTTAAATGGCCGAACAAGATGGCAGGGGATCCTATGAGGCGCAATCAAAACCTTTACCGCCAATATCATTAGGATCATGGACACACTACCGAGGATTGTAGAAACTTGTGGGACCATCTAGACCAACTAGTCCGAGAAGGGAAGTTAAAGCAACTCTTGCATCATTCCGATGGTCGGGGAAGCCAAACGGGCTCAGAGCTTCGGGGAGATGCTTCTTCAAGACTCCCTTTTGGCACAATAAATGTCATTTTTGCTGCCCTAGGGAGGACCGGATCTTGTCCTTCCAGAGTAATGTCAGTATCTCGTTACCCAGCTAAGGAATCCAGCTTAATGCCTAAGAGAGTCAAGATGGGCATCCCACCGGTGTTAGGTTTTTCAAATGAGGACAAACTTGGAACCACACAGCCCCATGATGATGCTTTAGTGGTTACACTTAGAATTGGTGGGTACAATGTGAAGAGGGTGATGATTAACCAAGGTGACGAAGCTGAGATAATGTATCCTGACCTATATAAGGGGCTAAATTTGAAACCTGAAAACTTAACAGCTTACAATTCTCCTCCTAGTGAGTTTTGAAGGTAAAATGGTCGTCTCGAAAGGTCAGATTAGATTACCTGTGCAGACTGGCCTGGATGTGGTGGAGGTGGACTTCATTGTTATAGATGCTTTCTCTCCATACACGGCCATTATGGCCAGACCCTGGCTTCATACCCTGAGGGTCGTCTCCTCTACTTTTCACCAGAAGGTGAAGTACCCATCTGGAGGCCAAGTCTTAGAAATATTAGGAAATCAGTCTGCAGCCAGACAATGCCTGGTAGCGGCCATCCAACATCGGCCTGAGGCTGAAATCTTGGCCACCGCTAATAATGGCTTATAGCAATCAGAAACTCCAGTGTTGCCCTTCAATGAACCAGCCAACGAAGCGAAATGTGAAGATCTAGAGAGGGTAATGGTTGGCGATGATCCGGAGAAGTTCTTTTAGGTTGGAGCTCAACTACCTCTGCAGGAGAGGGAACAATTGGTTGAATTCCTTAGAAAAAATGTTGATGTGTTCGCATGGAGCGTGTATGAGGCCCCGAGTATAGATCCAAGTTTCATTTGTCATCATTTGAATGTTAATCCTTCCATCACTCCGAAGAGACAGCCACCTCGACGTTCGTCAAAAGAGCACGCCGAGGCTGTCAGAAATGAAGTAACAAAGCTTAAAGAAGCAGGGGCTATCAAGGAAGTTTTCTATCCTCAATGGTTAGCTAACACGGTGGTGGTGAAAAAGAAAACTGGGAAATGACGTGTGTGTGTGGACTTCACGGACCTCAATAAGGCTTGTCCCAAGGATCCTTTCCCTATACCTCAGATAGATCAGTTGGTGGATGCGACGGTAGGCCATCATCGGATGAGTTTTTTGGATGCCTTTTAAGGATATCACCAAATACCATTAGCGCTGGACAATCAGGAAAAAACAACTTTTGTCACTCCCATTGGAAACTATCACTACAAAGTGATGCCCTTTGGTTTGAAAAATGCAGGGTCTACTTATCAACGGATGAAGACTAAAATGTTCGAACCACAATTGGGCAGGAGCATTGAAGTCTATATTGATGATATGGTTGTAAAGAGCAAGGTGGCGTCTGAGCATGTGAGAGATCTTGCGAACATTTTTGGAATTCTGAGAAAGCACAAGTTACACCTGAATGCTTCTAAGTGTTCATTTGGTGTAGGCTTGGGAAAGTTTTTGGGCAACATGGTGACTCATAGGGGAATTGAGGTGAACCCTGATCAAATTCAGGTCATTAATAGCTTGCAACCATCTTGGAACCCCAAGGAGGTCCAGAAATTGACTGGGATGACTGCTGCTTTAAACTGATTTATCTCTAGGTCAGCAGATAGGTGCAAACCCTTTTTCCTTTTGCTGCATAAATTGAAAGGATTTGAATGGACCAAGGAGTGTGCTATAGCATTTCAACAGCTTAAAGAGTACCTATCTCGGTCGCCCATCATGTCCAGTCCTGAGATGGACGAGGTTCTGTTTGCCTACCTGGCAGTAACCTCTCATGCGGTAAGCTTTGTTTTGATACGAGTAGACAGTGGCATACAATGACCAGTCTACCACGTAAGCAAGTCACTTCATGAAGCCAAGGTGCGATATTTACCATTGGAAAAGGTCATCTTGGCAGTAGTGCATACTACACGAAAACTCCTCCATTATTTCCAAGCGCACTCCTTGGAAATCCTAACTCAGTTTCCGCTCAAGTCAATACTTTGAAGCGCGGATTATACTGGAAGGATTGCCAAATGGGGCACAATTCTAGGAGCTTTTGATATCAAGTATATGCCTCGTACCTCTGTAAAGGGCCAGGTCCTTACCGACCTAGTAGTCGAATTTGCTGAATTTCCTGAAGAAACAGATGTGAAGCAGCATGGCATGGATGAAAAATTAGTTGGCCTAATCTCCATACAATATCCCTCACCTTGGAAAGTATATGTGGATGGGGTAGCAAACCAGCGGGGATCAGGGGTGGGGCTGGTTCTGGTATCCCCTAAGAAGATCACCATTGAAAAATCTTTGAGGTTGGGGTTCTTAGCTACAAACAACGAAGCAGAGTGTGAAACTTTGTTGATGGGAATGACGATGGTTCAGAAAATAGGTGGAAAGACAGTGGAAATGTTCTCAGATTCAAGACTGGTCGTAGGCCAGGTAAAAGGGGAATTAGAAGCTCGAGATACAAGAATGCAGGAATATTTGGGCCAAGTTAGGCGTATACAAACAAAATTTGAATTCTTTGATTTGTCACATATCCGCAGAAGTGGAAATACCCATGCAGACTCCTTGGCTACCCTTGCCACTTCCTCGGCATAGGATTTGCCCCGAGTGATACTTGTCGAAGACTTATGCACCCCTACCCCAACAAAGAGAGACTTGCTCCAGGTCCATCAAATCAAGTTGGGGCCGAGTTGGATGGATCCTATACTGCTATTCCTTGAAAAGGATATATTGCCTAAGGAGAAGTCAGAAGCTGAGAAAGTACGAAGGAAAGCTCCTCGGTTTTGGATGTTCGAGGACAAAAAGTTGTACAAACGTTCTTTTTCTGGACCATACCTACTTTGTGTACATCTCGATGCATCAGAATCACTTCTAGAAGAACTACATGAAGGAATTTGTAGAAGTCACATAAGAGGAAGATCTTTATCTCACCGGGCTATTACTCAAGGATACTGGTGGCCAGGCATGCAAAAGGAAGCACAAGAATATGCTAGAAAATGTGATCAGTGTTAGAGATTCGCGCCAAACATTCACCAGCCTGGAGGAGTTCTTAATCCTCTTTCTAGCCCTTGGCCTTTTGCTCAATGGGGTTTAGATATTGTAGGTCCTTTCCCTAAAGCACTAGGAAATAAAAAGTATTTGCTAGTCGGCACAGATTA
Source organism: Quercus robur (assembly GCF_932294415.1). Lineage (NCBI taxonomy): Eukaryota > Viridiplantae > Streptophyta > Magnoliopsida > Fagales > Fagaceae > Quercus > Quercus robur. The sequence goes on along the minus strand of NC_065540.1, from coordinate 21,224,841 downwards.
TTTCACCAAGTGGGTCGAGGCTGAACTTTTGGCTAATATCAGAGATATGGATGTCAAAAAGTTTATCTGGAAGAATATCGTTATTCGATTCAGGATCCCCCATACCCTCATCTCAGATAATGGCCTTCAATTTGATAGCAAAGCCTTCGGGAAGTATTGTTCTGATCTGGAGATAAAGAATAGATATTCCACTCCAGCCTATCCACAAGGAAATGGGCAAGCTGAAGTTGTCAACAAGGTTATAGTAAATGGACTTAAAAAAATGTTGGATGATGTAAAAGGAAAATGGGTGGAGGAATTACCACATGTCCTTTGGACGTATCGAACAATGCCTCGATGGTCAACAGGAGAGACCCCTTTCTCAATGACATATGGGGCCGAGGCTGTAATCTCTCTGGAAACAGGTTTCCCGATGCTGAGAACAAATGCATTTACCTCAGACAGCAATGATGGGTTGCTGGAAAAAAGTCTAGACTTAATCGAAGAGTGAAGAGAGAATGCAATGGTCCAACTGGCCTACTACTAGCATAAGCTCAAGCAAGGTTATGATACCAATGTAAAGCTAAGACCGTTGGCCTCAGGAGATTTGGTGTTGAGAAAAGTTTTGGGGACTACCAAGAATCCAACCTGGGGAAAATTAGGGCCTAACTGGGAAGGGCCGTATCGAATCACTTTGGTGGTAGGAACAAGTGCGTACTATTTGGAGGATCTAGACGAAAAAACTGTACTCCATCCTTGGAATGTAAACAACCTAAAGATGTATTATTATTAATAAAAATAGCCCTGTTTAGTTCTTCTTTAATTCATCCCAATCATGTATCATGTGTTCCCCTATCTGTTGAAGTTTTAAACAGAAACTAAGTCATGTCAGGTTCCTCAAACCACAGACTTGGTAGAAATTAATACCCTTTGACATCTGTTGAAGTATTAAACAAAAACTAAGTCATGTTAGGTTCCTCGGACCACAGACTTGGTGGAAATTAATACCCTTTGACATCTATTGAAACATTAAACAGAAACTAAGTTACGTCAGGTTCCTCGGACCACAGACTTGGTGGAAATTAATACCCTTTGACATCTATTGAAGTATTAAACAGAAACTAAGTCCTGTCAGGTTTCTCAGACCACAGATTTGGTGGAAATTAATACCCTTTGACATCTATTGAAATATTAAACAGAAACTAAGTCATGTCAGGTTCCTCGGGCCACAAACTTGGTGGAAATTAATACCCTTTGACATCTATTGAAGTATTAAACAGAAACTAAGTCATATCAGGTTCCTCGGACCACAAACTTGGTGGAAATTAATACTCTTTGACATCTATTGAAGTATTAAACAGAAACTAAGTCATGTTAGGTTCCTTGGATTATAAACTTGGTGGAAATTAATACCCTTTGACATCTATTGAAGTATTAAACAGAAACTAAGTCCTGTCAGGTTCCTCGGACCACAGACTTGGTGGAAATTAATACCCTTTGACATCTATTGAAGTATTAAATAGAAATTAAGCCATGTTAGGCTCCTCGGACCACAGACTTAATGGAAATTAATGCGCTATAGTACCTATTAAAATGCTAGTCCAACATGAACTTGAGCATTTAAAGGAAATGAACCCCTGATTCTCTTTCTCGGATCACAAGGTTTGTTATCACTTGATAAAGATGTAAACCGCAGTAAGTCCATGAGCATCACTTAAAGTATTCTGGGGTGCCCTGGACTTAGCTTTATTTGATCAAACATTAGAACATTTTCTTGAAGTTAAACTTGTTAGAATTGATAGATTCAAAATATGCCTTAATAGTACTACAAATTCAATGGTTACAATCCACTCTGATTACCAATTAAAAATATGTGCAAACTTTGTTTTTTTTCTGGTGTAAGCAACTTTGTACTTTCTTGGCATATTATTATGTTCAAACAAAGGACAGTCAAAATGAAAATTACTAAAAAAAAATAATAAATAATAGTAATATAAATAATAAAACAAATAAAATAAAAATAAAGTAAATAACAACTCATACAAGTTTGAGAAAGTAAAAATGCATATTTCATTAAAACATGTCTTGGAAAAAACAAATTCCATTACAGAAATCATAATTATATTACAAAATGAAGATTCAATGTTTCAATTTTATCTGAAGCTTGTCCTTGGAAATCTTGTTAGCTGGTTTATCCGCTTCAGTAGGAATTGTTTTCTTCTTCTCTTTAGGGGCTCCCTCGGTAGGCATAGTAATTGAAGCTAATGCCTATTCAAAACTTTGGGAAGCTGCCCCATCTTGTGGAACCTCTGCAGCCTTGTCCGAGGATGTTTCCTTTGAAACTTCAGGTTCCTTTGACTGCTCTTGCTAATTGGGAGGGAGAGGATCCTGAGGCTGTGCTTCCTCGATCGGGTTAGCAACAGTAGAGGCCACCTCACCTTGAGTGGAAGGAAGGTCCGAGGCTCGTATGGCTGGTGGGAAGTAGATATTTTCTGGCCTTCTCAGCTTAGAAGAAGCCTCAACCTCGACTCGGTTGAGAGCTTCCTCCCAAGTCTGAGCACAGTAGGTTCGACATACGGCTGGGACCTTTACATGGAGGGTGTCCTCGGTCTCAACTACGTCGACGTCGTAACCATGATGTTCAGCCTCGTCCCTAGCCCTCTCGGCCTCCACTTTTGCCTTCTCGGCCTCAGCTTTTAACTTATCAGCTTGATCTTTGAGCTTTTGGGATTCTTTTAGTTTCTTTCTAAGGGCTGCTATTTGCTCATTGGAAGAAGCCAGCTGATCATTGGCCTTACGCAGGCCCTGCCTCTGATCCTCGACCTGTCACTGGGCGCTCTTCTGAGCTGAGTCAGGACTCTTCTTGGCCCTTTCTTCTTCAGTTAGCTTCTTTCTCAAATCTGCATTACTTTGATCAGTAATGTTGAACGACTGCACAGTTGCTACACGCCTTTTCCTCTCGTCGTCCAACTGCTGATAGCAAGAGTTGGTTATCTCCTCAACCTTGAAAGTGGCTTAGACAGCCTAAAAGAAAAAGGGTTAGTAACATAACAAATAACAAAAAGAAAAAAAAAAAAAAAGGAATAGTATCATACCATGCCCAAGTATCTTTTGAGGTTGAGGAAAACCTCATTTTTTCTGATATTCCGCAGCTCGGCCATATCATTTGGGAGTAACAAAGCCCCCTCCAAAGCTGAGGCAACATGACATCCAATACCCCCATTGAAATCCCTGAGTGATGTATCATCCCTCAGGGGTTCGCCATTGAGAATGGGTGTTGGAAGCCAAGCCTGAGGCTTTGGAGGCTGATTATCTCCCCTCTCCATACCTCTCTGTAATGTTTGGCTAGTCTTTTGCTGCTTTGCGACTCTCTGGGTCTTGTCTTCATGAGCAAGACGAGACCTCCCAGCATCCACTACATCTTTTCCCTTTTGCTCTCTCTTCCTTTTCGGATCAGCAGGATCGGGTCTAGATGGCAGAAACGGCTGAGGAGGAGGAAGAGGAGATTTGGGAGGAGGAGGAGGAAGTTTTGGCTGTGTGGACTTCTCCGGTGCACCTTTTTCGGGGCGGGATTCTATTAATTCTATCAAACTCCTTTGGGATTTCCTCTGGATACCCATCTCATCCGAAGTGATGGCTTCTACTTGATGCTGGAAGTCAACATCAGTCGATATACCCTCGGGGGATGGAGCTTGGTTGAACACTTCAAATTCCTCTGAGGACTCTGATAAATCTACAATCCCTTTTGGACTTTTTTCTTCTTCTTCTTTTTCTTTTTCTTTTTCTTCTTCTTCCACTTCCTCAAGAATGAGTTGGGATGAGGACACTCCTACTGAAGGGGTGGCTACAAAGAGCGGTTGAGTAAGAGGTGTACCTTCAGGAATTGGAATACCCTCTAGAACGACGAATCCTTCGTAGGCAACACTAATACGGTGAAGCCGAGAATCGTTGGCTTTTATCACGTACTTGGGGGCTTGAAATGCGAGAGAAATGGGTGTGTACCCAAGAATTAGGTGTGCCGCTCACAATTGACCGTCGGCTTCGTTTATGTACACCTCAGATTACAAAATTCTATCTAAGCTCTCTCTGTTGACTAAGCTGAGTTGGGGTTTGGTAGAACATTTATCTGCAAAATCGTTAATATGGGAGAAAAATTTTGTCAGAAGCAGAGATAGTGGAAAATAAAAGAGAAACACAAGTTAAGGCACATAAATTTACGGCTATACCCCCACCTGGTTCTCCCTCCTTAGTCAGATAAGGCAGGCCATCATGCCATTCCCCAGAAAATATTAAAAAGTCTTCCTCTAAGCCTTTGTTTGATGTAGGGAGGCACTGGATTAACCTTACTTCGGGATACCTTGACTTAAGGTAATATCCCTGCCCCGTCAAATGATGTAGGTTGTATACCCAGTTCACATCATGATGGGTTAGATTTAAGTTCATTCTCTCATTTAGAACTTCTATACTGCCCAATACCCTAAACATATTTGGGGCTCACTGTGTGGGAGATAGCCTAAAGAACCTAAGGTAGTTCCTAGTGATGGTACCCATGGGAATGGTCATCCCTCCCTCTATGAAGGCGATCATGGGGATGACCACTTCTCCTGTTTTCCTAGCATCTACCCATTCTCCTTGGGCAGCATATCTCATGCCCACTGTTGGTGGGATCTTGTACTTAGCCCTAAACCTTTCCATACCCTCCTCGGACTCAACTAAACGCTTGAACTTACCCATTTTCTAAGAAGTTTTGAAGAAAAATTAACAAGTTCGAAACGAAAACTAAGAGGGTTCAAGGAAACTTACAGGTTTGAAAAGAAATTCCTCGGACAAATTTTTAGTATTTGTAGACGCACAGGGAGGTGAGAGAGAATGACAGGTTCAGTCTATGAGCTCTAAGACTGTGTGATTGTTGAAAGTAGGAAAAGAAATTGATTTGAAAAGTTATTTATAGTGGCGCAGAAGTTACAAGCGGGAAAATTCCCGCTTGTAAACCTAGGAAAATCCTCCATCGTTGGATTTACATCCTGCCGTTGAATGTGGGGGATAAGAGAGCCGCCGAAATTTAATGATGGCACGCTTTGGACGCCGAAGCGTCAGGAGCGTGCCTTGAGTAGGTAGAAAGGCATTTGGGAGTTCAGGTAAACAGGGTATAACCATAAACGGGATGGGTTGAGGATATCAAAATCCTCCTTTCCTCTTGAGGAGTCGAAAAACAAGATTTTGAGGGGCTATTATGGGGGCCAATTACCTAGAAGATACTATTAAAACTGTATGAATTAGGCCTATGGCCCAATGGCCCAATCCGAGGATTAGTCAAATAAGGTTATAATGGGAATGGTATAAGAAGAAGAAATAAAGATTGTATGTGATGGTCCAACATACGTCCGAGGAGAAAAGTCATCTCGGAAACGGAGATCCAAGGTCAGCAAGAATGTCTTATCATCCTGGACATTCTTCAAGGTTGCATCACAACTAAGAGTCAGGCATTGGATAAGGGATGAGCAAAGGGAGGCAACAAATATTTTTAAAAGCTGCTACCTCCACATTAAATGCCTCCCAACTAATTCTCTGGCTGCATTAATGTGGAGGTGATATGTGAACAGTGGTCAAGCAGCCTTACAGCTGCTAATTGATGGTTCTGGGAGGTGTTGGATGAGATAAGAAGGAGTTCCTAGAATCTAACCCTACACGTGTACGGTAGAGATGATACCAAGATTATAGTATATAGCATTGGAAGGTGGCCTAAAGAGGAAAGATGGAAAAACCAAGAGATCCTTGTAATAATACTTTGAACTCTTATAATTTTGTTCATCAACAAGACATTATAACATAGCTCCTCAGACTGTGCCGATGACAGATTTTCTTATCTTATTTATGTTTAATGCTCTTAAATCAGCAACTATTATTGTCTTTCTTCCGGAGTAGAACTAGTTCTTTCACCCACGCTCTACAAATTCATTGTTTGGGTCTGTTGGGCTAAAACCCAATCTTATAATGGGTCCAATCCAAATTCGGTCCTTACATGGGTCATTGCATTTTTTGATACTATTCACGAGTCTCACTCTACTATTTCAGCTCATTTTTACCTTTATGTATAGTACTTTCAGCAAAATAAATGGATCTCAAACAGATCCCTAATATATATTTTTCACTATTAAGAACCCTAAAAGTATAATAATAAAAGATATAAATATTTTTTTCCCATTCTTATGTTTTTATTGATAATCCCCATACTTACTTTGTATGAGGTTTAGATTTGACATGTATTATAATGAGTTTTACTAATGAATCATTTTAAGAAACATTTTATGAGGAAGTGAAAAAGTGATTGACCTTTTTGATAGTTTTTACAATTTTCCATAAAAAGTTTCATAAAATAGTTTATTCATATATGTCCTAAGGGCATATATTAAGAGCATTCACATTGGGTCTTGCAAATGCCATATGTTGGTAATATTTAGTATTAGAGCCCCAAAACCCCCCATTATTTGGTCTTGCAAAGTCTTGCAATTACAAAAAAATTTGCAATTGTGCTACAATGTCATCCTAAATGTATGATGGTACAGTAACACTAATGTATCTTATTTTTTAATCACTTTTATTCTCTCTATCCCTCTCTCTCCTCTGTCTTCTCTTTCTCTAATGGTCTCCTTTTCTTTCTCAACTCTCTCTTTTCTCATCTTTGTTTTCTCGTCTCCCCCTCTCTCACTCTCTGACTTGCTCTCATCGCCCTCATTCTTCTGGCACCGTTGTTGGCTGAAGCATGCTTCGACGAAGGCGTGAGCTTGACTTTCGAGACGAGCAACCATTGGATCTCCTTCAGTCCTTCAGTCCCTCTCTCACAGTGGTGGTGATGTTTTTTTAGGCATTTTTTGTGGCGAGATCGGCATGGTCAAGGGTTGTTATGATTCTAGTTGCGAGATCGGCATGGGTATGGTGGTTTGCGGTGGCGTGTTCGTGCGTTTGCTAATCGGATTTGGTCGTGGGTGGGGTGGGCTTCTCTGTATTTGTTGTTCGTGGTGGTGAGGGTTTTCGTGGTGGTCGGGATGGGTGATTGATGGTGGTGGTGGGTGATGTGGGTTTGTGGTGCCGTGGTGGTGGAAGTGGCGGTGGTGGGCAGAGGCAGTGGGCATGGTGGTGGCTTGGTGGTGCCGGGTTTGTTTGGTTATTTTTTTAATGGATTTGTGGTTGGTTTGTGGTTGGATATTTGCTGGGTTTGTGGTGGGTTTGGTGTCATGGTGGTTGCTTTGTGGTGGTGATTGGGTTTTTTCATAGTTTTTTTAATGGGTTGTGGCTAGGTTTGTGGTTGGTTTGCAAGTTGGTATTTGTTGGGATTGTGGTGGGTTTGGGGTCACTGTGGTTACTGTATGGAGGTGGTATGGTTGAGAGGGTGGTTGTTGTGTGGAGGTGTGGTTGAGAGAGTGACAGAGACAAAAATTAGAAATGAGTGATAGATAGTTTTATATTAGATAGTTTTATATTATTTTATTGTATAATTTATATTATTTTGATGTGCTGAATGGTAAAATAAAAGTTGGAATGGTAGGTGTATTATAAAATGGTATTATATAAATGATAAAGTAGCTTTTGAAATGGTAAAATGAAATTTTTTGAAATGCTCTAACTGGACCCCATTATGAATTAGTTTCAATTAGGATCATTCCACAAATATTTTTAGCATGCAAGGACGACATTCAAAAAAAAAAAGTTGTACAGCAGTAACAATTCATGATTATAAAGTCATTTTGTTTCGCTCCACTTGAATTTGTATGGATTTTCTTTATTTGAAATGATAATGAGTTTTCTCTATTTGAATAGAAATGATATAGTAATGAAGAGAAATCTCTATCTCCCATCCTAATATAAGTACAAAAATGTCATTTTTTTAAATAATTACAAACTTACATTTGGTGTTCAAATTTTGTTTCATATATCAGGTATTACTGTTTGGTAGATATTTGGTTTGTGTTATTTAATATATATATATATATATATATAATTTATTTATTGTGTTGTTAATTTGTTGACTATATGTTTTTTTTTTTTAATAAAAGGGGACATTATTTTATATATATATATATATATATATATAAAAGAGTTTATACAACAACAAGCTCAAAAATCTCTAAAGGACACAGTCTACTAGTCTTGAGGTGCTTCATATCCCAAACAAAAGCTGCATATATAAAAGATGGGCAATTATCATAAATTTCCAAAAAGCTCTATTGTTGGCGTCCCCTTTTAGCTAGTGCATCTGTACATCCGTTAGCTTCACTGTATATGTGAAGTAGATGGACGGTCCATGCTCGCGCCATAAGGTTCTTGCAATCAGAGATTAACGGGACAACATTCAGTGATAAATCACCATTAATTAACTAAGAAGTAACCGTAGTAGAACTATATGGTTTATTGTTTGTTTTAATTTAGGTATGGGGGAGAACAAGCTCCCGAGGTAATGAAGGGTAGGGTGGGGTGTGGTTTCGGCAAGTTACCTCAATATATGCAATGGGGCAAGCACATGGAAAGTTAACTCATCTCTGAAATTGTGGTGGGACACCCATAATTTGGTTGGCCCCTCATCCCACCCAAATGATATTCCTAATGTACCATGATCAGGTGCTCCTCAATTGACACAATTATGGCAACTATATCCACAATCCTTGGGTCTATTCCTCCCCATCATCAATATTATTATAATGGATAAATTGAAAAGTACACCCCTGACATTTGGGATTGCTTGGATTTTACACCTTTAAGTTTCATTCCATTAGCAAAACTCAACCCTCTGTCAGTGACTCTCTTATATGGCTGTTAAATGACACGTTGGCAGCTAATGCATAAATATTTTTTTGCCAAATCACACTCCCAAAACGAGGTGGCTCCACAAACCTTTGAATTCTACAATAGTTGGGTTACTGATCTACGCCGTTTTGGCTAAAATCAAAACACAAAACAAGTGCTGCGGTGCCATTTCACCAGAAATCAAAAACCCATTCCCAAACTTGCTGATGCTCCCCAATCCCCACTCACCCCACTCACCCAGCCCTCTTTGGCTCATCCTCTTCGGCTAGCTTCTTCTCTTGTCAGAATATAAACTAATTAATATAATTAGAACCATATAACAACACCACAGAGAGAGGCAAACAAACTTACAAAATGAGAACTACCATATGACCAAAAATTTATGCAGAAAGGCCAACAGTTTCACAAGTTACAGAGGATATTTTAGCCCTTAAGGATGTACCCAAATAATCAGAACAAAAAAAACATTACTAAGGCAAGTACCTCCATGGGATTTCATCATAATCTAAGGTTCCGTTTTGTGTACTTTGTAGAATTAAAACTTTGAATTACTAATTGTTATTGCAGTTGCTCCCCACAAAGCCTTTCCATCTTGTTTGTTCCAGCTCACTAGCAACGGGGAAAGTTCTGCTTCAGATCAAATGCGATGATTTGGGAATTTAGTTTTGGTCAAACGGGGTCATTTCTAGCTGATATTGTATTTTGTTTTCATCCAAAATGATGTTGTTTTGGAAGCTACTTGTAGTGCCGTTTTGTTTTCTTTGAAACGACTTTGTTTTGGGGTGTGATTTGGCAAACAAAATCTATACATCAGCTGCCAGCGTGTCATTTAACAGCCATATAAGCAAGTCACTAATGGAGAGTTAAGTTTTGCTAACAAAATGAAATTTTATGGTGTAAAATCCTAGCAATCCCAAACGTTAGAAGTGTACTTTGCAATTTATCCTATTATAAATAATTTTGGACCTTTTGGTGTATTAGGTGTTGCATACCATGCGTCTTTTTGAGAAATAAGAGCACCTTCGCTCTGTCTATGCCCTCAATTAATTTTGATTTTGTGCAATGGGAATCCATAAATTAATAGGTCAATGGACTCATTATCCTTTTGTAAATCAGGTTTTTCTAAATTTTCATGTTTAAAGTAAAATAAATGGCAACTTTGATATAAATCTTTTAACTTATGAAGATATATCTACAGTTTAATCTTAATCATGAGATTCAGTATCAAGAGATACTAGAAAATCTCATTCCCCTTAGGTTGTGGTTCTCTTAGGTGGCAAAACTCGACGGGTGGGTTATATATTTTAAAGTGGATTTGGTGGTTTGGACGACAATGGTTATAACTTGTTTAGTTTTGATTAGGGATTTAAAAAAAAAAAAAAAAAAAAAATTCGTTTAAAAGTAAAAAATATAACAAAATTGAGGTCAAAACATGAGCAATTAGGTAGTATATACTAACCTTTCAATGAATAATATGCAGCAAGTACTTCCTTCTCAAAAAAAAGAAAAAAAGAAGTAGTATATACTATATTATTGTCACATCAATTCATATAACTATTTTAGATGTTTACTAAAATAAGTATACATTATTCTATTAAGAAACTCATTAGTAGGGATTGGTTCTTTAGATATTTAGTTGGCTTGCTAATAATTTGAAGATTCGGCTTTGGATCTCATAACTTTTACATTCTCATAGAATGGTTTCAAAGCCCACCCATCATGATAGTAAAAGTTTTTTTCTTAGTCCCGATGTAATTGGACTAAGCTTTATGATGAACCAAAGAATGAATGTTTACAATGTTTTGTTGCACGTCATAAGGCAGGTGTAACCATGGTTTTCAGACCTAGATTGTTAAAAAAAAAAGGTAAAGGTTCAAGGTTCTTAAAGTTAAACCGCGATGATATTATAATTAATTTAGTAATTAAGGTAAAACACACACACACACAAAATGTTATGAATATTAGTTATAATATAAAATAAAAGTAGTAATGAAAATTTATTTAATTTAGTAGTATGACATTCTATTAAGTTTACTTTAAATATTTTTTCCCCACTCAAAGCATCTTCATGCAACCACACCCTAGTGGTTAGAGTTTAACTTGAAAATTGACCCACTTAAGCTCAGGTTCTAAATCTAATATGTGCTATCGGTTATATCCGAATTATGGTTTACGGGATTTCTTTGAAATAAAATTCTATTGGACTAAAAAACTGAAAATTTTAGTACTTTTCTTGATTAGCCCGGTCGGTCTAGGTTTCAAAACTATGAGTGTAACACAATTTTCATTTTAATCCCAATCGAGTTGCTAGGCCAACCCAAATATATAGATGCTTGGGAAGTACTACCAACATGAATTCCTTAGAAACAATGGCGGTTCCAGGAATTTTTCTTAGGGTTTTCCTTAAGAAACATAAATTACATAATCTAATAAAAAGAGAAATTCATATATTGACAATAACAATAACAATAAAAAAACACGCAAATACATAAAATTTATAATTTCCTTCTACGAGTTTTCATATTTTGAAATCGTTGCATGATAGTCTCATTGTCAATGCTACAAGCTATATCTCTTTCAATGTACACAATCAAACAATCATTCATTCATTGATCTCCCATTCAATTGCGCAGTTCATTCTTTATATGTTTCATTGCTGACAACTTCTTTCTATTATTGCAGTAGCGACAAAAAGGGTTAAAACTAACTTCAAAAGCAAATAAACTAATGGATAAATGTCATGCTTTCCTGTTTTTACTAACTTTTCATCTAGTTCACCAACTCCTTGAGGCTCTAAAAACAAGTCATTGCTGTGCATATCAAAAATGTAATTCTGAAGTTGAGAGCCAAGTGCTAAGATCTTTGTCTTAGAAAAATCTGATGGATAGAACTTTGCTAGACGTATCAAATTTTCCTTATCAAAAGCCACAAATAAATTACTTAGATTCAAGCAAGCCATACAAAGTAGCAAATCAGTATTCACTTTTGAAAAACGATTGTTAAGTTCTTGAAGTTGCAAATCTATGACTGTGTAGAATAGCTCAACATGATAATGATGTAAATTTGTATTTGTTGGGTGTTGTGTCACGGCCTCTCACTAACTACAAATATTCATCCATGTTCAAGATAGGAATATCATGTATGGTACAAAATGAAGACACTTCAATCAATAAAGATTTCCATTCATCATCTCTCATCACTTGCAATTGTTACTTAGACACTTTAACAAGATCCATAGCATTTACTATATCTTGATTTTTTTTTTTTTTTTTTTGCAATGCTATTGACAACTCATTTATAATCCCTAAAATATTTTTCATCAAGTGTAGAGCAAATACAAATTCAAAAGATAGAATTAACCTCATAATAGATTGAGTTTCAACTTTTTGGTCGGAGAGGCCATCTTCTTCAATAATCTCAAGTATATCAACAACAGCAGAGAACATCAAAATCAAGTTGAGAATAGTTCCATAATATGATCTCCAACATGTATCACCAGGACGTTAAAGATTTGTCTCTTGATTCAAATCTTGCCCACTTCTACGTACACTCTTCTCTAATTCTTCTTTAATTTTGGAAAATTATGCATCTCGAAGAGCATCTTGTCGCTTACAAGAGCTTCCAACAGCAGTTACTAAATTACTAACCACATAAAAAAATTTAGCAATGTTAATGTGATTTTTAGCAACGACAATAAGAGTCAATTGAAGTTGATGAGCAAAACAATGAACATAAAATGCTGACTTATTCTCTTTCAAAATTTAAGTTTTAAGACCATTAATATCACATTGCATATTACTAGCCCCGTTATAACCTTGCCCACGTAGTTTCGATAAACTCAAATTATGTTCACAAAGTAAAGATTTAATAGCATATTTGAGTTACAAAGCGGTGATACTTGCTACATGTACAATACCAAGGAACTGCTCTATAATAATTCCTTTTTTGTTCACATAATGAAGAATGAGGGCCATTTGCTCTTTCATTGAGATATCACGCAACTCATCAACTAATATTGAAAAGAACCCATTGTCAAGATCCTTGATGATGGCTTTGGATGTGCACAATGTCTTTTTGAATTTCATGGTGGGTAAGCTTGCAATTTTTCGAAATTTTTTGCAACACTTCATTGATAGGTTCATTGTAGAAGCTTAAGGAAATTTCCTTTATCACTTGAACCTTGAGATTCATCATGACCATGAAAAGCTAACCCCGGCATAAAAGGAAACTTATGCAATCAACTATTGCATTTAATTGAACCCGATATTCAATTTTATCTTGATTTTATTGCTTAACCAAAACACTTTGAATGTGTTGCTTTTCCTTCATTAGATCTTCACTCTTCTTGATAGCTTGATTATGAGCACTATTAACTCCAACATGGGATGATAACTTCTCTTTCTGATTTCAAAGTTTAAATCCCTTCATTACAAAAGTCTCTCCTCCTCCTTGCTTACCAACATCTTGCCCAAATAGGTAGCAATATAAATAAATTACTGCATCCTTATCTATACTATATTCCAACCAGTTTTAATTTACATACCAATCAAATCTAAATCAATGAGACTTTCTAGAAAAATCTGTTGGATGGTATTTATGGAGAATAGGCTAACAAAGGCCTTTTTATAAATAAAATCTTCTTATTTCATCATGATTATTAGAATGATAAGATGATATCTTTTCTCGTAGCCCAGGATTTGAATGAAGATTTTCTATGATAAAGTTAACACGAATTCGCTTAGAAGATGAAGATGAATCTTGCACAGGAGATGAATCTTGAGTACATGGTTTTCTTTTCAAATATTTGTCCATAATTCTAGCAAAAGAATAAACAATAAACTAAAAGTTTATTTGAAATATTAATATAATTATTAATTATTGTTGTTTAGTTGTTTCATTATTTTTCTTTACTAACTACTAGTAGTCTAGCACACACCCTACTGTGCATTATCCACCTAGCTCAACCCACTGCCTAACATAATTTAATTTGTTTGTCTTTTATAATGTCTTGTTCAGTTACTTTTAATGCCTTTACTGCTTGTCCACTTCCCCAATCTAAATATTCAACCCCACGGCCCCCATCCAGCCCCTACTCAATAGACAAGAGCCAATCAACATTACACAAAACATTAAAGAAATATAAAACATTCACAATACACAAAACGACAAACTCACAAACCGTTAAAGTCAAAATGTTAAATAAAGGCAATTAGACATTAGGTAAAGCTATTCAATTCCAAAGACAAAGAGAATCTCATTTTTTAGTTCAAAGAGAAATAGAGAGAGCTCCGCTCTCACTCTTAAAGCACAACAGAGATGAGATAGATGAAAAGAGAGAGAACTGAAATACCTTAAGGGGCAGTGTCGCGGCAGCATGTTGAGGACTTGAGGCCAAGGCAATCTTCGATTCGATCTTGCTATCGTTGATGTGCTCTGGGACCAGGGGCAGGGTCTTGCTGAGTTGCTCTAATTGCTGTTGCTCAAGGCCAAGGCAATCTCCTATTTGATCTTGCTGTTGTCGATGTGCTTTGGGACCAGGGGTGGGGTCTTGTTGAGTTGCTCTGTTACTGTTGTTGAGTTTAAGGTGGAGGCGCTACTCGCTAAGAGCCTGAACCGTTGATTGTTGAGGGCTGAGGATGAGGTTCTTTTTTCCCTTTAGGTTAGGATCTCAATTTTGGTTTAAAATTTGATCAATCAGCGTATTGGGTATTTAGTTTATAAAAATTTAATTATTATTATTTTTGTTAATTTAAAATCTGTTTGAGTAGTGAGTGAGGATTGATCTTGGGCTTTTTTCCCTAGGGTCTATTGGGCATTTGGGCTTGCTATATTATAACTTTTTAAAAAAAAAAAAATTTTAGTTCAAAAATTTTTTTGGACTTTTTTTGTTTTTTTTTTTTTTTTGCTTGAAAGCCCCAATATATTGTTAAGTAGAACAAATTATAGAGAAAAATTTAATTTTATTCGCATAAAAAAAATTGAGGGTGTTCATAAATTTTTTTTTGAAGGGTAGACAAATATAAAACTTTAAATTATTATATATAATTTTTTATTTTTTATTTTTTATTTTTAGGTTAGAGTGGTCCTGTGATCACCCTAGCCTTAACGTGCCGTCGCCCTTGCTTAGGAAATGTTCAAGGTGTTGTTGATTTTATTACAAATTTAGATGGTATCTTGTATGGATGGATGCACATGAATTATTCCACACTTATATTGCCAAATCAAATTATTATTAAGAGAAATGTTATGTTTATAATATTTTCATAATAAATATTTTGTGTTAAGTTATTATTAGCTATAATTTGAACTTACCATTGAAATTATTTTTTTACTCATATTATTAAGGTAATCAATTATTATTATTATTATTATTTGTTAGAGAAAAAAGAAATAGATCAATAGATTCTCAAAAAAGAAAAAAACAGTAAAATATGAATGAATACAAAAGAACAAAATTAGTTCTTATCAAAAAAAAAAAAAAAAGAAAAAAAAGAAAAGAAAAAAATTAGTAGCTAACGCAGCATTATATGTCGGGTTCAAGGTTCAACCCTTTAAACTTTAATCAACATTTATACTCTTATACACTTGCCATAAATAAAAGTGTAATTTACTTATAAAACTTCCTCGAGTCATGAGATTCTCACACACAATAAAATTTCCTAAAGGGAAGGAAAGGCCAACCCCAACTGTTCCAAATTACCGCTAAAACTTCCTCATTACTCAACTCCCACACATTTTATTTTCCTCCAAAAATTTCAAATAACTCCCGCGTCTTTCTTTTCCTCCTCCCCTCCTTTTCTTTCTTTCCCTCTTCCCATAAACCTCCACATTTTCCTCTCACTCACTCCGAGCTGAAAACTTCAACTGCTCTGAGCTCTCTAGACCCAAAAAAACCCACTTGTTTTTTGTTTTTTTGAAGAAATGGGAAATAGATCGAGAGCTAAAAAAGCTGAGAGTTTTGGAAAGGGAAAAGTGACCCCTCTCCAAGTCGCATTCATCGTGGATCGCTATCTCTGCGACAACAACTACTCCCAAACTCGCTCCAGTTTCAGAACTGAAGCTTCTTCTCTCATCTCCACATCCCCAGTTCAAGAGGTACCCTTTTACATTTTTTCTAAAATTCTACGATTTGGGTTTTGATTTTTGACACTCAATCTATAATGGGTGTTTGTTATTTTTCTGAAAATCTGCGAATTGGGTTTTGTTTTTTGATAATCTATAATGGGTTTTTTTTTTTTTGTTTGTTATAGGCACCGAAGAGCTTGTTGACTTTGGGGGCGATGTTGAATGAGTACATTAGTTTGAAGGAGCAGAAGGTGATGTTGGAGCAAGAAAGGGCTCGATTAGATCAAGAGAAATCTCGGGTTCAAACGCTATTGCACGGTATGCAATCTGCCATGAACACTTACAATGCAAGCGGAAGCCTCCCGTCGCTGCCACCGAATATGGCCGCTGACACCACGAGATCTGCTGTTGTGGTGGCTCCACAACCAGTCCAAGCTAGTACTTCAGGTACAATCTTGATCCAAGTGGTTAATTCTGTGTGTTGTAGACTTCATGTTTGATAATATTATTGAAGCGCTTTGTGAATGTTATATGCTAACTCTGAGTAAGGGTTTGAGGATTTTCTTTGAATTGTGTAGATCTATTTCAAATTGTGGTAGTTTTTGTATAGATTCACAGTAAGTGTTTCTGGGAAATAATAAGGGCTTGTACTAGCTTATTCCTATTATACTTGATTCGATGTAAAATAGGAAAAGCAAATGCAAAATGATTGGGGTTTTTTAAATCTAAACTTTTGGGAGATCTAAGAATTAGGAACCACTTGTAACAACTGAGATCTATCTATTATTGGTTCATGAATTGTGCTAGATCGATTGTAGTCTTAGGTTGAACAATTGGGATTTGGGGTTGGCTTGTGGTACTAAGCACATTAGTTTATTTGCAATTCCAATGTATCGGTAAGTTTATATCAAGTACTTTACTTTGTATTTAATGCCATGATATGAACCGAGAAGACAATCTTAGAGTATGTTTTATAGATTAGCTATTGTTTAGTAATTTTTTTTTGTCTTGGTGCGCACCAATTAGGCTGGCCAGTGCAAAATACACCGACTGTTAAACCAGTGTCCACTCCTTCCAACGCCATTATGAATCCTGGGACTTTATACACACCAATCACAGATCCATCTGCACAAAAAAGAAAGGATGTTAGGGTTGCAACAGATGCACCTCCAGCTGCAAAGAGATCTCGTTGTGACTTACCCACCAGAAAGCTTCCAAACAGAGGTAATTTTGATTCAGACTTATGCTTTTATGCTATGTCTCTAATTATTCTTATTTCTGGTCCCCAAAATTTATTTGAGATCTGTTCTTGTTGCAGGTGCAAATACACTTTCACAATCAGTTAATACAGTTGATTGTCAGGAAATTGCTCAGCCTTCTAGTGCAATGCAACCATCGCCTGATAACTATCATCCTGTAGGGCCGTTGGTTCAAGGATCTAGTGTTGCCAAATGTTTGTTCAACCAGCCTTCGCTCTCCATTCCAAGCAATTCATCTGGTCCTAAGACACCTGCAAGAGCAAACTCTAGTCAAAGTGATAAATCCACATCTCCTCTGGAGATTTCTTCCAGTGTCAATTGTAGTAACAGCAATACTCCTCAAGAGGTTACCCCAACTCGTTGCACTGTAATCTCATCAAAAAGAGTTACTGTGAGTCCAAACAAACAAGTAATGTACGCTATGGAGAGGAGCCATTGCATTTCCTCTTCCTCACCAATTAAGACAAATTTGAAGAGACAGAGTAAGAGGGATCATGTTAAAGGAAGGCTAGATTTTGATGGGTCTGATGTGGTAACAAACTCAGACAAACCTATTGCTGATGAAATTTCTACACCAGAGTCTGGAAAGGAAGTGGACATTTTTGATATTGATTTGTCTAATTTAGATGCATTTGGAGATTTCTCCTTCACTGAAATGTTAGATGATCTTGATCTTGACTGTGAAGGAATTAATTATACCTGCAATCCATCCCTGGGTTCTTCGATTGACACTGTTTCAGGGTATTGTTTTTATTTGAGCCAAGTGTATTTCCTATTTACTTTTCTTTCCTTGATTTTTCACCAGTGTTGCTCCAATTATTTTATCTGACATTCTTTTCTACATTATGCAGATCATCATCTCATGAATCGGTGGATGGTAATGTGGGGGCTAATCAAGTGATGTCAGAATATACATCAACTGTGACTGAAGTACTATCAGAGAAAGGCATGAATATGAATGGTGATAAAATTGATCCTTTACATCACTACAATGTTAATACAATCCATGCACTGTAAAATTAATAAAATTAATTCATTGCTGCAGGCTCGGATTCTCTGACTGCAGTGAAGTCCATAACAAAATGCATACGGATTTTAAGCCCTGGTAAGTTCATTGTTTGATTCTCCTTTTCCCATATTTCCTCTCATTTTTGTTTGAAGGCCTACACTTATTAATTTGTGGTCTTTGAAATTGCAGCAAAAAGTTGTAGGAGTAATTTGGATCGGGATAATTGCTTTGCAAGAAACTGACTGGTTGAAGGAATGACTCTTAAGCTGACATAGAGGTTGTACATTTTTGTGGAGGTTGCTGTTAACAAATGAACATTGAAGAATCAAATTATTTGAAAATTCTTGATCAAATGTACTTAGTTTTCCCTTCTGTTCAAATGTGAATCGAATGCTTAAACATATTCATAGGAATAAAGAGGACAAATTGAGGACATTTTGTATCAAGCCAAGAATGTCTGCAGTTTCTCTACTTCATCTGGGCTTCCAATGAAAATTGGTGTACGCTGGTGAACCTGACAAAGAAGAAAGTAAATGTCAGCTGTGGTTGGAATTAAATCCCTTATTAAGTTACTCTTTCCTAGTGAATTTTACAACTGATAGCAAGACACTTTTTGTTCAAAGAAGCTCTTTGAATTTGTGGGTTTAGTCCCTATTGTAGCACAAATTTCCAATGTCCTGTTTACATTTGTTACATAAATCAATTGTAGAAGTGCTATGTTTGATTTTGCAAAAAAACTATTGATAATGAGAAGCTTTTATTACCTCCTCTGGTTTGATGTCAAGTATTCTCTGGTGACCATCTGTTGCTTTCCCTCCAGCTTGTTCTACTAGATAGCTCATTGGTGCACACTCATACAAGAGCCTCAAGTTCCCATTTTTGCTGTTCTTGTTCTTGGGATTACCATAGATACCACCATATAGCAACATTCTATGGATTTCCCCGACAAGGCATCCTATGTAACGACCAGAATAGGGCTTGCCATTGGAGCCTGGCAGCCTAAGGTGGCTGAGGTATTTCTTCAGTTTTTCATCCCATAGGTCATAATTACCTTCATTGAATGAATAGATTTTTCCCAATTTTGGTATCTCTATATTTTCATGTGTTAAAACAAATTCCCCATGTGAGGGGTCCAAGGTGAATGCAAACACCCCTTTCCCTATTGAGAGTGTAAAGACAACTGAGCTTGAATATAGGCAATAGCCAGCGGCCAGTAGGTTGCTTCCTGGCTGGCAAACACTGGTGACACATTTCTGTTTTTCCTGATCGAGCTGTGTTGTTGCAGAGTTGAACAATTATACAAATTAATAGGAATGGAAGCATTGCAATAATAGTACTGTGGTACCCTATCTCTTATATTTATAGGGTATGCTGGACCAAGGCAATCAACAAGTTTGCTAAGAGAACTGTATGCCTATCCCCTTGGGACATTGAGCTGAGGTTTTTAACATGAAATCAGTTTGTGCATGAAAATGCTGTTTGATGTTTCCCATTAAGCATGTCTTGGATCAAATTCTTTACCCATGTTGCAAAATGTAAGGATGGCATAGATTGAATGTCATTTTATTTTAAAACATGTATTTGGGACACATCACCATTAGGCATGCGATTATTTTGGACTTCTGAGACAAGTATGAGGGGCTCTTCTGCATCCAAATAGGCTGGGAAACCAAGTAAAGTGAGATTAACAATAGAGACAAAACGATTTAGAATTGTCTGTATTCACTTTTCATGCATTTGCTTACAGAAAATGCAAAATGAGAGGATTACCGTGGAGTTATCGTCAATGTCAACAAGACATTGCTCATCAGGGCCATATATGCCAAAGATGGAGCCAGTAGTCAAGGAGATGTCAATGTTGGCAGATCCGTCAATAGGGTCAAACACTACAATGTAGTTTCCCGAGTAAGTTTCCTCCACCGCAACAGGTACATCTTCTTCCTCTGATGCTATAATCCCCGTGCGGCCGCAAGACCTTAGGCAGTTGCAGAACAACTGCAAATTAAGAACCCATCATTAACTCTTTTTGTCAAGCTTAATGTTGAGTAGATCACACCGTTCACCTAATCCTTATAATGGGAGAAGTTATCACTTGAATTAGACCTCATTGGCTACTGTGCTAAAATTGCATTTGGATAATTTGAAATCTTAAATCATAAATTGCAATGGAATATCTTTATGTGCCTCACTATGGTCTAAAGTGTTTATGGTTAACTCAGTACTGCTATTATTATTATTATTATTATTAAGGAGGTTAAAATACAAATTACATAAACTTCGTCGTTTTTTTTTTATTCAGAACTTTTATGTTTTATTGTTTCATTTCAATCCTAATTTCCATGTCCACCAATATACTATCATTTTGGAAAATGAAAATGATTGAAATCAACATTAAAATTGGATGAAACTAGAAGTAAGGACTAAATTAAAAACAGATTGAAGTGAAAGAATTAAATGAAAAAAATAATAATTTAAAGAACTAAATTGATCGATCAAAGTTAAGACGATGTTACTTTCTACCGATATAATATAAAAACCAAAAAAAGCTTATAAATTGATTGGTGCCATTGATTTACTTTCTATAACGAGTGAAAACATGGTCCGTAATTTTGTATGGTTTAATAGAAAGTTCAACGCAAAACCAACCTCATTGGAGATAACGTCAAGTTTCTTCTGATCTTCACCTTGGATATTGATAGTTCCATGAGCCCCAGTGAGATTAATAATGCTTGACCTCTGAAGCAGCGAAGCGATTTGCTTGCAAGCCAATGAGATGCTTGAGAGGACAATCGTGAGCTCGGCGTCAATATTACCTGCTTGTTCTTGCTTTAGCAGCCATATTGTTAGGTTCTCAATATCATACTGGCTCTTCTTTTGCAGTTTGGTCTCTGTGGATCCCACTCCCAGAGCTGCTTTGCATCGGATCCTGGCCGCAGTGACATCGCTTGTGAGTGACTGTCTCTTGAGGCAGCGAAGATGGAGAGGAAAGAGGTTAGAATTAGGAGAAGAAGAAAGAAAGTTGGAGAAGGTGTGGTTCTGGTAAGACCAAGTTGCAGTTGCTGCAACCATTCTCTCTCTCTCTCTCTCTCAGTTCGCTATTACAGGGCCTGCTTATCTTGCTGCCTTCGACAATTGTGTGATTGTGATTCCCTAGGGTGAAAACTCCAAGTGACTGACATAACTGAAGGCAAAAAGTTTATCAAAACAAAAATAACTGAAGGCAAAAAAAAAAAAAAAAGAAAAAAAAAGAAAAAAAGAAAAACAACTTTCAAACACGTGAAGGTGGCTATATTAAGGGGGTATTAAGGATTTAATTTAATTTAATTTAATTTTTTTTTTGTCTTTAAAAAGGGTATTAAGAGTCTGTTTGAAATTCATTTATTTTGCTGAAATTAAAATTTTTTTTATTAAAAATATTGTGGATAAAAATAAAAATTAGCTAAAATAATAGTGTGATCTATGAGTAGTACTAAAAAGTACAGTGAAACTCATATAGTAACAAAAATAAGCTGAATAGTAAAATAAACTAATTTTTTAATAGTACAATATGCTTATTTTTTTAATTTGAAACCAAACACGCACGAATAAGTTAGATTAATTTGGATGGGTGAATGGTGAAACTGAATAGGGAAGGGATGGTTCTTTGATTGGGAATCCAAGTAGATCTTTTGCGAGAGTGAAGGGCGTTCGATTAAAGGCTTCATTCGTAACTTTAATATACTTACCACCATCACGGTCGAGATGTGGGCTCTATGTGATGGTATGCTATTTTTAGCAAAGTGTTGATATTTTTAGGGAGTTTTCCACTTAATGAATAGCAACTCAGCAGGCCGGCTTGATGCATTTAGGCAGCCAAAACTAAATTGAGCCATTATATATACTTAAATGTGAAGTTAAATCTTTTTTATAAATATTATTTAAGCTCTATTTTCTTGTTTTAGATGCAAAATTATTAATTAATTATGCATATTTTTTTTGCTGTTGAGAAAATCTATAGACCTAAAAAATTTGACAAATATTTCACACCAATTGATGTGGTAGCTTGATGGTGGTAAGTAAAAAGATGATGTTAGTGGTGGACCTAAATGAAAATTATTAAAAGTTTGCCATATTAAAAATTTGTCAACTCAACTGTTGTGAAAAATGTTGTGATTTTTCTTTTTTTGTCGTATTGCTCTTTTTTTTTAAATAAAAAATTTTAGAAGTGTTACATTCACAACATTTTCACAACAAATCCTAGGTGTTAAGTTGTTACTAGTTCTAATTTGAACCCACCATTGAAATTACTTTTTTGCCCTACCAATAAAAGTCAATAACAACTTGACATTTATGATTTATTAAAAAAAAATGTTATGGATGTAGCATTTTTTATTTTTATTTTTTTTCATTTGATAAACAAATATTATTTTATTTATAGGCTAATATTTGACTTTAATTAATACTATTACAATGAAAGAAACAATCATATTGGTTAAAATTTGGGGCATTTTTTCTACTTGAGAGCCTTAATCGCCTCATTCGCCAATAACATAGAGTCGGCCTTGCAACTTAGCTAACCTATCTCGAAACATCTTCTCTATAATAGTAGGAACCTCTTGAAAACCTTACCCAATGTGTGGATTGAACATACATTTAGGAAATTGCTTTGTCAAAACTTGGCAACTGTAGTACTTGTATTTTTTTTTTTAATCCTCGTAGTGTTTCTATGTTATGCCAAAAAAAAAAAAAAAAAAAAAATCCTTTTGGAATGGGTTTTGGGTAGACCTAACAAACAATTTGGGTCAATTGGGTTTAGGTTTGATCTGATTAGATTTGTGTTAGAAATGAATCGTTCTAAATGGATTATAAAACCTATGATTCTTACCCTATCTTTTGATGGTCGAGGTCGAGGTCGAGGTCAATCTAGTATGACATGTATTTTTTATGCAACATGGCCAATCAAGTGGTTAATGACATTTATATGTTAAAGTACATGGTACTCCATCCCTCTTACATCTTAGTACGTTTTTTAACTAATTAAAATAAATAGGATTTACCATTTATGTGAGGGGACAAAGTAGAATGTAACTATACTTTGGGAGTACTTAATAATTTTTTTGGAATATTATATTATATGAGAAAAATTGGTGACTCTGGTACAACAAAAAACTTGCATCTATCGCATGCGATAGCATTCATTGCAACCAATACTTATTTGTATTTTTATTTGAATCATGTTAGTAAATAATGTGAGAGTTTTTAGTTGTACACTTTTAAATTTGTAATGTTTCATTTGAACCATGCTTGTAATGAATTTATTTAAAATAAAAATGATCTTTTTACAGTATATTAGTGGAAAATTTATGTTGTTCTAAAAATTTCTATGTGCCCAAATTAGAGATATATGCAGTACTCATGTCACTGTCACTTCCTTAACAAGCTAGGTGCAAGCTCTGCTTTGAAAGTCTCTTAATTTGACCTTGCACAGCAGCCTTGTGTTAAAATCCCCGAAGGACCTCAGTATGTTTCTGTCCAGCAACAAAAGATTTGGCACAAAGTATATAACACAAACAACATTTTTCTTTCTTAATTCCAATTTAGAGTATTTCTTGCATGAAGAAACAATTGTATTTGCTAACAAAATTACTTTCTTGGCTATGACATGTTCATCAAGCTAAATACTTCTCCAATTTCTCGACTTCCTCCTGGCTACCAATGTAAAGTGGAACACGTTGATGGATCTGTCCAAGAAATGGGATCAAAAGCACAATCCTAGTTATTATTATTATCAAAAAAAAGCTAAGCAGACTATAATTTTATATAAATTTACTCACCTCAACTGGTGTAATGTCAAGTATTCTGTTCTGGCCATCTGATCCTTTCCCACCAGCTTGTTCCACTATAAAGCTCATTGGAGCACACTCATACAAGAGCCTCAGCTTCCCATTCTTGCTCTTCTTGTCTCTAGGGTACCCATAAATGCCACCATAGAGCAGTGTCCGATGGAAATCACCAACCAAACTACCAATATACCGAGAAGAATAGGGCTTGCCACTGGGACCTGGGTCCTTGAGATCATCAATGTACTTCTTCAACTTGTCATCCCAAAGCTGATAGTTCCCTTCATTGAATGAGTAGATTTTTCCAGTTTTCGGTATCTGGATCTTTTCTTGAGTCAACAAGAATTCCCCATACATAGGGTCCAAGGAGAAAGCAAATACACCATTTCCAATTGTGAGAACAAAGATCACAGAGCTTGAGTACATGCAATAACCAGAAGCAAGAAGGTTGCTTCCTGGTTGGCACACGCTCACAACACACCTCTGTTCCACTTTGTCAAGCTGCCAAATTGCCATGTACAAACAATTAAGATTTTATTTCATCATAGATATTAGATAACACATTTCACGTGGACATCATATGTGAAATTATAGATGTTGTATCACTGAAATCAATGTACGGAGTATATATCAACAAATGTGTAAGAACAATTTTTCTTAAATGAAACATGCAAAAAAAGAAAAGGAAAAAAAACTATTTATCTTGGAATGAATGAGGGAGAGAGGTGGACATACAGTGGAGTCGTCGTCATCAACATCAGCGAGGCACTCATCATTTGGGCTGTATATACCAAAGATAGAGCCAGTGGACACAGCTGCATCAATGTTTGATGATCCATCAAGAGGGTCAAATACAACAATGTAGTTGCCAGAGTAACTCTCTTCCACTGCCACGGGCACATCCTCTTCCTCTGATGCTATGATCCCTGTTCGTCCACTTGATCTCAAGCAATTGGAGAAAACCTGTCAATGCAAAAAAATAAAAAAGCAACAAATAAGCCACCAATCCGTTGTAGTCTAGTTGGTTAGGATGCTCGGCTCTCACCCGAGTGACCCGGGTTCGAGTCCCGGCAACGGAAATAAATATTTTTTATTTTGGTTTTGTTTATCCTATTATCTCATAGGCTGTTACCAAATCAAAGCCCTTTGATTTCTTCAATGATTTAATGAACTACAAAACCAAATTATCTGGCATGTTTATTAGTTTATCCATGCCTTTTTATTTACTTATTATTTATTCTAATTTTCATAATTCGGTTGGAGAGATAATTTGAATCTTAAACATTTTTGTTAATAAAATTGTGTCAATTGAACTCTTAAGACATTTGACTATTTTACTCACAATTGATACGCAAAACTACCAACACGATTACATTAAATTTTTATGATTGTCCAGTTTACCAAAATATATATCTATATTTTTTTTATGATTGTTATTTGTTAATGTCCTATTCAATTGTGCTGGTTTGCAAAACACATTGTTTATTTGAAACTGAAATGCAATTTTCTCTACCATACATAGTTGCATTAAAAGAACAGGGTCCACAAAGCACAAACCTCATTTGAGACAACGTCCAGTTTTTTCTGGTCCTCCCCTTGAATGTTAACAGCACCCTGTACTCCAGTCAAGTTGGAAACGCTAGCTCTCTGCACCAGCGAAGCAATCTGCTTGCACGCCATTGAAATGCTCGACAGCACAATAGTGAGCTCTGCATCAATCACACCTGCCTGTTCCTGCTTCAACAACCAGCCCGTCAGTGTCTGAATCTCAAACGTACTCTTCTTTGTCGCCGCCTCTGCTGTGCCCACAGCCATGCATCGAACCCCAGCACCAACGTGTTTCTTCTTGCTACTATTACTGTTGTTGGGGCATGAAAGAAGTGTGTTGGAGTCAAAGACGCATAGTTGGAAAGGAGATAGACGAGAGATGGAACGAGAACTTGAGAATAGGAGATTGGATTGTGCTGTTGTTGTTGCTGCTGCTGCTGCTACAGAAACCATGGCTATTTTTGCTTTCTAGATTTTCTGTATTTTCTTCTTCTTCTTCTACTTTTGCTCCTAGTAGCAGGGAGTGCTGGGATTGTGTTGTGCAATGAGGGGGGATTGTGAGGTTGGTAACGATTACTGTTAAGTCGGGTCCACTTATCCTCGTTTGCTTCAGCATTTCCTTGTTTTGTGACCATGGTTTCCTTAGGACTCCCAATAGGACGAGGGACTAACAAATAACAAGTGGAGCAGGAGCTGCAAGTTGGGGATAGTGTTTGGGCTCAGTGTCCAATTCAAGCCCAATAGTTGGAGGATCAAATTGTTGGGCCAAGTTAATTTTTTGATCTAAATATTTTATGGACTTTCCAAAATCTAAAGTGTAACATAGCCATTACATCCAACTACCAGAAAAAAAAGGTATATCTAGATTTGACCTCTTATAACTTTGATCAATTGTCCTTTTAATCAAATAAGTTTAAAAGTTGTCATTTTAGTTAATTAACTTTGATTAATTATCATTTTAGTCTTCTAAGAAAACTTACATCAGTGGGTGTATAATAAAAAAATGTGTCAAATTTACATATTTTTGCTTAAAAAGTAAAAACTACTTAGAGCACTCACAGCAGTGGTGCTATATTGCTATAATGCTATAATTTAGCTCCACTGATACTAAAATTACGCTCCAGCAGTGGAGCTATATCTAAATTTTTTAGCTCCACATGAACAGTACACATCTATAAATAGATGTGTACTGTTCATCTAAGCTAAACAAAAATAATATTATTTAATTCTTTACCGAGATTAAAATAATACCGTTGCCTTTTATTTTCTTTCATCTCTTTCTCACTTTGTGCCTCTCTCTCACTCTTCTGAATTCTCTTCCTCTCCCCAGAACTCCCTCAAGCTCTCATCCTCTCTGTCACTGTGCAATCTCGCCGTTCCGACCAGCCGTTCTCAAGCTTTCATCCTCTTTCTCACTCCGGCCCGACCAGCAATCCTCAAGCTCTCATCTTCTTTCTCACTCCGGCAGCCGTCCCGACCAGCTCTCAAACTCACCGTCACTCTCCTCTCTCACCATCACTCTCTCAAGATCCCTCATTCCCCGCCGCCGGCCCAACCTAGCCGTCCCAAGCCGCCGATCTCAGACCCACACCGCCAATCGCAGACCCACGCCGCCGATCGCCTATTACAGAGATTTGGGTTTTTTTTTTTTTTTTTTTGCTTCTGCTGTGGACTGCTAGTGTTGTACTTGGAGATTTGGGTTTTCCATTTTTTTTTTCTTCTGCTGTCGACTGCTGGTGTTGTACTTGGAGTTTTTTTTTTTTTTTTTTTTTTTTTTTTTTTTTTTTTTTTTTTTTCTGGTGGTGGTGGTGGTGGTGGTGGTTGTGGTTGTGGTTGTGGCGGTGGCTGAGGAAAAAGATTTGAGATTTGGATTTATTTATTTATCTTTTTCCTGTTGTGGATTGGTGGTGGTGGTGGCGGGTGTGGTTGGCTGTGGTTGCTTTTTCCTGCTGTGGATTGGTGGTGGTGGTGGCGGGTGTGGTTGGGACTGTGAATGTTTTTTTGTAGTAGAATATATTATTTTATTGTAGTGGTTATAATATTTTATTGTAATGTTTATATTATTTTATTGTGTTGAAAGCTAAAATAGATCCACTGCTGCAGCGTATGTATGCATATGTATAGGTAAAATAGATAAAGTAAGTTTTAGTGGAGCTAAATAGCTAAATATTTAGCTCCACTGCTGTGGATGCTCTTACATCAGTCCATCTATAACTTTGTCTATTTACATTTTTACTATGTGTAAATATACACAACTACTGTAACTTTGTCTTTTATTTTTTTAAATATTTTTTTTCTCACCTCTCCATCAAATTTTCTCTCTCTCTCTCTCTCTTCCCCCGACTCTCTCTCCATTCTCTATCTTCTCTTGAATCCTAGCAACATGCTCAAAAAATTCATCAAATCCATACAAGTCATCAAATTCTTCAAACCCATCTGAAATCTATATTGTAAACTCATCAAATCCATATACAAATCCATATGAATTATCGAACCTAGATTGCAAAGAAGAAGTAGCAACAACAGCAGCGGTGGCAGTAAAGAAATTAACTCAAAATCACCGCCTATCCAACACCACCTAACCACCACCATCACAACCCATTACAAGACTTGATAATCCAAACACAAAATCAACCCAAAATAAACTCAAAATCAACGAAAAACCCAACCTAACAAAAAACCCATGTGGAAAACCCAAACTTCGTATAGACTCGCTACTGCCGTTGCCAACAAATATGGTCTTGCGTCTATGTGTGAGTGTTTGTGGGCTTGGGATGAAAGAGAGGTGAGAGCCCCAGAGATAAGTAAGAGTGGCAATTCATGTTCGTGTGTCAAGTTTATGTCTTGTTAAGCTATGAGTATTTGGCTATATAAGTTGACTTGAACTCGACCTGTTTAGTAAATGTGTCAAGAATTTTCAACCCTAACATAATCTATTTATTAAATAGGTCAACCCAACAAAATCCATTTAATTAACAAGTCAAGTAAAAGTCAATACAAATGACTTGTTTAATAACATATTTGATTAATAGGTCATATTTGATCTAAATAACATGTTATCAATTTTCATATATCTAAAATTAAAATACAATTACATTCATAAATATAGTTATAAACATATAATTACAACCATAAATTAAGCAGTAAAAACAAAAGCTAATACATTTATAAGCTAAATGTGCCAAATAGGCCAAATGGGTTTACATGTTGAACACAAACATGACTTGTTTATTAAATGGGTTAGTTGTGTCAATTCGAATATAATCCGAACCTGTTTAGCCTCAACCTATGACCTATTTATAAACAGGTTAGTCGTGTCGGGTTTGCGAGAGAGAGAGAGAGAGAGAGAGAGAGAGAGAGAGAGAGAGAGAGAGAGAAAATGAATATGATAATAATAAAAAGGATGATTTAAATAAAATAAAGTGTATAATAGATAATCTGATTTGGGTGTTTTTAAAAAGTGATTGTATAAATTAGAAAAAAAAAGGTTTTTACGTTAAAATAAACAAAATTTTACATGAGTTGATGCTGAATGTTCTAAGTTTAAAAATTATCATTACAATTTATTAAATTTGAACAATTGTTATTTTAGTCCAAATTGCCATAGAATAGACATGGATGTAAACATTATGGGCATTTGGAGGATAAACGTATGGTTGTACATGGGTTGCCAAGACTTAAGAAACACATTAATAGACAATAACCAATTGAGAGAAATGCAAGACAACAAGCAAGAGAATGCAAACATGGGAGTCAAGGATCGATTGAGAAAAAGAAAAGAAGGTATTATCTTGTATGATGTTCAAGCACTTTAAAGGGGTGACGCCATTCTAGTTATTAAAATTTAATTACTATAAACTCCAATAATGATGAAAAGTTACTATAAGGGCGTGCTTTTGGTTCCTGGGCCCAAAGGATAGAAGGATCCAGGTCCAAAGAGCCAAACCCAATAAATTTGTAAAGAGTGAGCTTAAAAGTTAGGCCTCAATGGATCAGGCCATGCGCACAATGGATCAAAGATATTAAGAAAGCAAAGAAGACAAGTTTAAAGTAAGGAAATCCTTCCTCGGCAAGGTTCGTGGATAATATTCTTGTATATAATTCCTTTGGACTTGGATACAATTTCAGTTCTTGTTACTACAGTGTGTTCTCTACAGATTTCCCTCTTCCCTAGGGGTGTGCAAAAAACCGACGAATTGAACAAACCGGCCGAACCCGACCGAACCGTTGCCAAATTTTCGGTTTGGTTTCGATTTTGAATTTTTAAAATCGAAAATATTCGGTTTGGTTTTTGGTTTTCAGTTTGAATGCACTGAACCGATCGAACCATATTATAATATATTATAATATTATATATATAATATAAATTTTATAAATATTTGGGCCTCCTATACATATTTGGGCTTTTCATTTTGTTTAAAAACATTTGGGCCTTTTTTTGAAAAAATATGATCCGGCCTTTACATTTCATGTTTTCAATTTTCATTTTATCATTAGATTAAGTAACTATAATTAAACTAATTACTAATTAGATATCTAATTAAACTATAAAAACAAAAAAAAACCCTATAGACTGACACATTCTCAGTTCTCACCTTCACTCTTAAACTCCAGTCCCTCTCAGGTCTCACAATCTCCTCTCACAGCCTCCACTCCAATCCCTCTCACAGCCTCCACTCCATGTTGGCTTCCACGCAAATCTGCCTCTGCACCGCCTCCACATGTCGGCCTCCATACGAATCTGTCTCTATCACTGGCTCAATCTGCCTCTGCCGCTGCCTTCACATGCTGGCCTCCACATGAATATGCCTTTGTCGCCGCCTCGATCTACCTTTGCCACCGCCTCCACAAGAATCAGCCTCTGTCGCCACCTCCACAAGCTAGCCTCCCCACGCCGGCTTGATCTTTTCATTCTCAGTTTCTCACGGTGACATTTCTCGATAACCCTTTTTTTTTTTTGTATTTTGGATTTTGTTTAATACTGCTATTTTCTGTGAATCTATGATTGTGATTTTGAGTTGTTATTTTCTTATTGAAAAATCGATAACCCTATTTGTTTTTTTTTTTTTTTTGTTTTTTTTTTTTTTTTTTTTTTTTTTTGACTGTGAATTTGTGATGTTGACTAAAACCGATCGACACCGAAATACAACCAAAATCGATTGGTTTCCAATTATTTTAGTCGGTTTCGGTTGGGAATTCACAAACCGAAAATTTCGGTTTCGGTTGGCCAAAACAAAAAAAACCGACTGAACCGAACTGATTACACCCCTACTCTCCCCTCTCCCTGGACGGTCTCTTACATTATATAGCTCTTTTTAGATGATTTTGACCCTCCATTTGTTGATCGTCCAGGCCACTACTTGAGTGCTTATCTCATTAAACACCTTCCCAAGCCCCTTGTGAGTTAAGGTAGCTAAGGCAGCACTGTTTAAGGGTCTTCTCCATATAAATGCAATTAGGAGGTAAGTTTCTCTTGGCAAAGGAGCTTGACTTCTTTAGTGTAGTAGAAATGTTTGACCCTTCTTGGCGAAGGTGTTGTTAGTCTCCTTGGAATAACATAGTTATTTCTTGGATAGTGGTTTATTTTTTTGGGGATTTGGGAAACAGGAGAGTAAGTGTTGTTTTCCTTTCAATCAATGGAAGACCATGCACAAAACTGGAGCTAACTAACTTTGTCTGAAAGGGAAGGTCCTGGTTGCTGCCTTACACAAAAGGAAAGCTCCAACTACTCTGTATAGCGGCCAAGTTTCTAACAAGGAGAGCTTTGAATATGGACTTCTTTGCAAGAACTTTTAATCCTTTATGGAGAGCACGTAATGGATTCAAGATCAATACTCTCGATGATCACAAAATCCTTTTTACTTTTGACAACCAATCATATGTAGACAGAATCCTTTGGAGCGAACCAAGGAGCTTCAACAAACATTTAGTGGTAATGCAGCGATATGAACAAGAAACACCCATCCAAGAACTCAAATTTGATAGAACAAGCTTTTGGGGTCAAATTCATAGTATTCCATTACATTATATGACTATGGATGCGGCAGTGAAGATAAGTGAAGTGATTGGAGAGGTATCTCGTCCCACAGATTCCAAGGAAGCAGACGGAGGAAATTTTTTACGTGTTAGGGCCATAATTGATTTATCACTTCCATTATGCCGTGGATGACTCGTTTCTT
Organism: Quercus robur; assembly: GCF_932294415.1. Classification (NCBI taxonomy): domain Eukaryota; kingdom Viridiplantae; phylum Streptophyta; class Magnoliopsida; order Fagales; family Fagaceae; genus Quercus; species Quercus robur. The sequence continues at coordinate 21,193,181 of NC_065540.1, read as the reverse complement.
TGGGGAATGAGAAGCAGTTTTGGGTTAGCTTCAAGTATGATAGACTTTCAAACTTATGTTATTGGTGTGATTGTCTTACTCATGATGATAAGGTCTATGAGTTGTGGGTTGACAGTGAAGGGATCCTTCAATCCGAGCAGAGATAGTTTGGGCTAGCCATTTGAGCTCCTGTGTTTGTCCTATCGAGGAAAAATAGATCAATGTCCCTGGGTTGTATTCAGCCAAAAAGAAGGAAGGTCATGCTTATCCATCTTCCAGTCTCCGGTGAACCTAGCTACATCGGTAGCCTCTAATCGCTGGGAAAGCAGTGAAAATAATGTCCCTCAGAAGTCTGATAGCCCAAAGCAAGGATGTAACACTCAAGGCAAATTTAATCCTAGGGCAAATACATTACCTACTTAGCCGATTGGAGATAATTGCAAAAATCATGGTGTTATCAATGAGAATTACTCCTGCTGTTTTGGATAAAGCAATAAATTAGATTGATTCGCAATTTAAGGAGATTGATAGAGAACTTTCCAAGTTTATCTCCCAGGATTCCTTTAAGGGACCGCGCCCTTGGCCCGTTTTTTAGGTTTTGGGCCAAACCCATATAAATGGGTGGAGTCGTATTATTGCCTCTCAAAATGGAGGTTCGATTGATTATATTTTCCCCTTTAGATTAAGGATTTTACAATGGAGTCACCACTTATTTAATTATTAGAAAAAAAAAACTGAAAAATTCATCATTTTATTAATTTGAAATTGAATTTACATTGATCATAGGAAATTAAATAGCTTTGGTCCTAAATACAATCTAAGATAAAGTACATGGCTTTATTTCCTAGTTAAAATCTAGAAATCGAACATTACATGGATAATCATTGATCTATTAATTCTTGATCTAAGCTCGGAGGCTATGTTATAAGGTGGGAAGGTATTAGGCACCCACCTTACCTAGTGAAACTGGTCTTCTAGACTATGATGTTCAACATTCATATCATATCATCCAATGTGTCAATCGATTTGCATGTTGAATTGAATGTGTGTGCATGTGATAAACTCTAATTCAATTTACTAAGCATTGCATTTGGATTGAAAAATAAATTCTAGTGAATGTATGTGGATGGTGACATCTTAGATTCAAGGATTTGAAAGAATTATGAAACAAACATCTTTTTCATATTTTTTATGTGGATTTAAGATCAAAACTAGTGTTATGCATGAATATGTGATGAACAACCAAAAATATGTGAAAAACACATAAGAACATTTAAGAATATTCAAACATATTCAAGAAATTTAAATAAACACTAGAATGCTCTAATCTTAAATTAACATTATAGAAACATGAAAAACGAGTTAAGGATAGAGATTATACTTGCATGCAAGACTACATGGTGGAGGACGAGGCTCTTGTTGGAAATCCTAAGGGTGAAGTAGAAAAGAAGAACTAGGAGAGGGAGAGTAAGTCTCACTTAATACATTGAGTGTCAGGAAGACCAAGATATGACAAGATTACTCAACTTTACTAGAACTTAAGAGAGGAGAAGAGAGGGTGTTTTTGTGTGCCTTGGAATGGAGGAGAAGGGGGGGGGGGGGGAAGGGGGTTTATATAGTAGTAGTGGAAAAAATATGAATGGAAGGCCATTTAATGAGGGTTGACATAGGATAAAAAAAAATCATGAACCTAAATCCTATTTTAGACTTTAGGAAAAGCTAGTGCAATAAATGTAGAGATTCGTGGGAATGATGAGCAAGAAAAATTTGGTTTTTCCGTAACTATTGTAATAGTCTGTAGAGACAAATTCAAAAAATCATATCTTACTCAGTTATGATTGTAATTGTCTCGTTCTTATGCTCAAATTGAAGTTCCGGATGTCTAGTTTTTGAAAAAATTAACCTCACTTATAGATTTAAAATATTATGATAGATATCAATAGAATGGTTAGCAGAGGTCATTTGTTGGAAAATAATTTCAGCGCAATTAGCATTAATAGGCCCCGAATTAGTTTCTAATTAACATTAATAGGCTCTAATCACTTCCATTTCAGACTTAACCAATTCCAAATTTACACTAATTAATAAGATAATTACACAAATTACTCATTGAATAATTAATGTTTGATTACCTAATTAATCAAGCATGTGTAATTTTACCATAAGATGTAGTCTTAGCTAATCAAATTATGACACATCATTAATTTCAAATTGATTATAATTATAACCAATTGGAATCATATATAGTTGGACTCAATTTGTGATAGTGCATCTCGGCCATTAAAACTTGATTTGATGATAACTTTCAATCTGATGGTCCGATTATGACTTATGATCAGTCAATTTGATCGTTACAACACCAAGATCATTTTTATGAAATGAAGTATATAGTGGCCACAATTAAAATGCCTATTTTCAAGGTAAAATTACCCTTTATTCTCCACGTGAGGTTAAATGCGGCTTGCAAAATGGGGTGTCAACAATTTCTCTCATTCAATTCTTGTTGACTATGTATCACACTTAGCCCAAAATACTGATCAGGTTCTTGAGACACATAATAATTCGGTTAGTGAAGCACGGGCACCCCATGAGATAGCTAAGGTTTTTGCTAACCCTAGGCAGCTATGTGTTCTCCCAACATGGAGCCACCATGCTAGACCAATGCAACCCATTGAAACCACACTCTTTGAGCATTCCTCAGGCAAAAAACAGTTTGCAGCCACAATTGAGGTTCATTTAGATTTACCCTACAAGTGTCATCAGGTTTTTCAGGATGATGGTGGCGACTCTTTTAAATTGGTGGAGGCTAATCATTAGCCCCGCTAAGAGCAATAAGTTGCCTAGTATGGAATTGTCGTGGGTTTGGGAACCTATGTATAGGGAGAGAGCTTGTTGATATTATACGCGCAAAAGATGCCTCTGTCGTTTTTTTAGCCGAAACTCTGACAGATGATGCAAGGCTAGAACTAGTTCAACGAAACATTGATTTTGACCATAGATGGGTGGTACCGAGAGAAGGCAAAGGGGGGGTTTGGTTTTATTCTGGTAGTCAACAGTGAATTTGAAGATTGAAGGCTTACACAGGTATTACATTGATGCTACCAAAGACAAAGATATGGAGAATGAATGGAGGTTGACTGGTTTTTAGGGCGAACCAGAGACTAATAGAAGTGGAAAGCTTGGGATAAACTTTGGCAATTTGTGTTTGTGTGTCGGGTTTGTGTCTTGTTGAGCCCCAGAGATGAGTAAGAGTGGCAATTTGTATTTGTGTGTCAGGTTTGTGTCTTGTTGAGCTATGAGTATTTGGCTATATGGGTTGACTCGAACCTGACTTGTTTAGTAAATGTGTCAAGAATCTTCAACCCTAACACGAACTATTTATTAAACAGGTTAACCTAGCAAAATTCATTTAATTAACAAGTCATGTAAATGTCAATACAAATGACTTGTTTAATAAGATATTTGATTAATAGGTCATATTTGATCTAAATAACATGTTATCAATTCTCATATATCTAAAATTAAAATACAAATACAATCATAAATATAGTTATAAACATATAATTACAACTATAATTTAAGCAATAATAACAAAAAAAAAAAAAAAAAAGCTAATACATTTATAAGATAACGTGTCAAACAAGTCAAATGGGTTTGCATGTTGTACACGGACATGACCCGTTTATTAAACGAGTCAGTTGTGTCAACCCGAATATGATCCAAACCTGTTTAGTCTTGACCCATGAATTGTTTATAAATGGGTTAGTCATGTCGGGTTTGTGGGTCGTGTTGGATTTTGCCACCTTAGAGATGAGATGCGAGATATTTTTTATTTATATTTATTTTATTATTATTTTTAAAAGAATTGAGAGAGAGAGAGAGAGAGAGAGAGAGAGAGAGAGAGAGAGAGAGAGAGAGAGAGAGAGAGAATAAATGAATATAATAATAATAATAATTGTGGGGCTAGAGAATTTGAGGTCCCGACCCACTTTCCATTAGGGCCGAAGGCCCGCACCGAGGAGGGTAGTTGCCGAGGACAAGTGGCGCAGGTCCAAATGGCCTAGAGATGTAGCCGAGGATGACCCTGTCATCGGCATCCTACGGGCCAAAAGGGAAGAACGACGCGTCATCAAAGGTAGCCTCCGAAACGCTCCCAAAAGAAAAGGTGAGTAGAGTGGGACTTGCACGAGGGTATAGTGTGGGAGTGGTTCAAGGAAAAGATGTCACCTCCGCATTAAATGCGCCAACAAACGTCCTAATCATATTGATGGGAAAAGACCCCTGAACAGTGTGGCTTTAGTTATTGCGACTAACAAAAAGTGGGGGGAGGCAGCTGATGAGACAGGTACTCGAGTAGTTACCTGCCTGACCAACAGATGGAAGGTCAGGATCAACTGAGAAGGGCTATATAACGCAAGGATCCATGCACCAAAAAAGGGGGACGGATCGTCTCTCGGACCATGGAGTCCTAAAAAAGGAGAATAATAAGAACATGAAGCTCCTCAAATGAGGTCTAAGGACCGGAGCCACTCAGGCCGTGCCGGGAAAAGTCTTATTAGACACGCTAGGTTCACCATTGTGCAATTACTGTGAACACCATGACCAACCACAGTCCGGTGATCAAGGCCTAGCTTTTCAACCCACGCTCTACAAATTTTATTGTTTGGGTCTTTAACGTTCGAACCCAACACACCAACTTGGGGTCGTTACGAATTGAGTCCTTACAATAATAATAAAAAAGGATGATTTAAATAAAATAAAGTGTATAATCGATAATTTGATTTGGGTGTTTTTGAAAAGTGATTTTATAAAATAGAAAAAAAAAAGATTTTTACATTAAAATAAAAAAAAAATTTTATATGAGCTGATGCGAATATTTTAAGTTTAAAAATTATCATTATAATTTATTAACTTTGAACTATTGTTATTTTAGTCCAAATTGCCATAGAATAGACATGGATGTAAACATTATGGGCATTTGGAGGATAAACGTACTGTTGTACATGGGTTGCCAAGACTTAAGAAACACATTAATAGACAATAACCAATTGAGAGAAATGCAAGACAACAAGCAAGAGAATGCAAACAGGGGAGTCATGGATCGATTGAGAAAAAGAAAAGAAGGTATTATCTTGTATGATGTTCAAGCACCTTAAAGGGCTGACGCCATTCTAGTTATTAAAATTTAATTACTATAAACTCCAATAATAATGAAAAGTTACTATCTCAACAAGATAATGTGTGGATGAAATTTGCCTTTCCATCATGAAAAGGAATAGGGATTGACTTTGATAAGAAGGTAAAATGTTTGGATGAAATTTACCCTTTTTTTTTTGGTTGAGGAATGGATGAAATTTGCTTAACATAGGATTTAAAAAGTATCAATTTTGGATTAAGGATCCTAAATGACAACTTTAGGGATTATGCTATGTAACCTTACATTTGAAATTTAGTAGTAATTACTTCACTTTTCGATGCGTAATGCAAGTAATTCAAACATAACGATGAGGGCTAAGCAAGTAAGCAAGGATTTAAAGGCAACTCTTATTTATTTATTTTTTTTGATAGGTAAAGGCAACCCTTTAGGCCAACTTTAATCATGGACCACGGAATCCTTAGGCACCATAAAACCCTTGCTTATTAGTTATGTTATTGGCAATGAATTTTTTTTTTTTTTTTTTTTTTTAAACACCCTCGTACCAAAGATTGATTGATCAAGATAACACATTGGACTAAGGAAATTAGTGAAAAATCGGTAGCTCATAAATTCTTCCTTGACACAATTTAGCATGTCAATATAATCTTGAACATAAACATAAATGATAGAAGACACAGATTCATATACCTGTAACTTGGGGAATGTTTACGAGGGAAAATTATTAGGTACTCTCGGAGTACCATAAATGCGTAGTCCCCCCTTTCACATGAATGATGGGTCCCATCATCAATTTAATTAGTGAGACCCACCATTCATATGAGAGGAGAGACTACGCATTTATGGTACTCCGGGAGTAGACAATAATTTCCCGTTCATGAGGGCTTTGTCTCAGAGAGATTAAGGTAAAGGTCACATTGCTAGGGCAACTATCAATGAACTGGCGCTTTGATATACGCCTTAAGTACGCCCTTGTGTGTAATATGTTCACTAATGTTTGACTATGTAACATTTATGTGAGAGAAGGAAGTACGCATTTATGATACTCCGGGAGTATACAATAATTTCCCGTTCATGAGGGCTTTGTCTCGGAGAGATTAAGGTAAAGGTCACATTGCTAGGGCAACTATCAATTAACTGGCGCCTTGATATACACCTTAAGTATGTCTTTGTGTGTAATATGTTCACTAATGTTTGACCATGTAACATATATGCCTTTTAGATGTTGTGACTACATGTCACATTAATTATTATTATTTATTTTTTTAAGAAAGACATGTCACATTAATTGGTTGTAAGATTTTTGACTTTATTTGAAACCTGCATATAAATTGGTCAGTCATTGACCAATCAAGTAAGCAAAGTTTCTTCCTTCTCCCAAAAAAAGAAGAAAAAAAAGAAAAAAGAAGCAAAGTTAGAAATTATCAAAAAAAAAAAAAAAAAAAAAAAAAAAACAAAAAAGCAAGCAAAGTTAGATTACAAAAAGTAAGACATGAGGAATCAATCTCAATCCCTAAATGTGTCATTCAGGATCTTTGATTTTAAGAGTTTGTTTGTTAACCCATCACTCATAAATCATCATCCATAATCCATATCTCACATCCCATATTGCATAACTCAATTTTTAGTTTTTGAAAACTCTTAAAAGTTGTTTTCAGTTTTAATGACTCCAACTCACTTTTTTGCGTAATGAGTCATGAGAATTAAGACAAAAAATTGAACCAAACAAGCATCCTTAAGATGAGGCCTATGAAATTTGAGAATTGAGTGATGAAAAATGAGAATTGAGTGATGAAAATTCCTAAACCAAATACGCCCTAAATTTCTGGATCTCTTTTCAACTCTATATATGTTAAGTAGTTTTCATTCACACATTTTACCTTCTTATCAAAGACAATTCCTTTTAGTTTTTATTAATGATGTTAATGCATGTACTCCCCTTAACTTCATTAGTGGACAGTAATTATTAATATAAATTTGGACCTATAGATAGTAACTTTTCATTATTATTGGAGTTTGTAGTTAATATATTTTAATAACTAGAATGGTGTCACCCTTTAAAGTGCTTAAATATCGTACCTTCCATTTTGAATATTTGATATCATAAACAAGATTTTGCATGATTAACAATTTTTTTTTTGGTGAGATAGGTAGATATAGTGGGATTAAGCGGTGAGATCCAAACCATATACATGTGACACCACAAAATATTTTTCTAAAAAAAAATGACACCACAAAAGATGTTATTTCCACTAAATTATGAAAAAGTCTACAAACAAAAAAATTGACAAAAATTTCACACCTACTAATTGTTGATATGGAAAATTGTTAGTGGTAGGTAAAAATGTGATGTTAGTAATGAGTTTAGAAGAGAACTAGTAAAAATTTGTTAACTCAACTATTGTGAAAAGTATTAAGAATTTTTTTGTATATACTAAATTATCATTTTTTTGGGTAATCATCGGAATATATTAAAAAAGAGAGGCTAAAATGCCAAAACAACCTCAGAACAAAATCTGGTTAAATACAAGCCATTACCATCAGGGCTTAGAGTTTCTAAAATGTCCACAGGTGGACATTTAAACAAAAAGAAGTCGTTAGCTTGATTAGCTGCCATCCTTGCTAACACATTTGCATATTTATTGGCTTCCCGATAGCAGTGCTTCATTCAAACCAAAGAGAAACAACATTATTAGCATAGTTTAAGTTATCAAGGAGATCAACAAAGTATCACTTTGAAAGTTTGAATCACCAACAAAGTAGACAATGAACTTCTATTTTTCCCGTTGACCCAAAGTGAAATTATTAACGCATCAAAAAAAAAAAAAAAAAAAAAAAAAGTGAAATTGTTAACGTATATATAATGAGTGTAAGGGCAAAAACAAATTGGTTCAATTTTTAATAACAAATTGAAAAATTATTCTTTTTTATTATGCCAAGCAATGGATCATAAGTCAATAATCTCACCCACAACATGATGGCCACATTTGATTTAATCAATACCAATTATTTGGGTGACTAGTTATAAAACAAGGGATTTAAAACGTGCGATTGGTATTTGGTCTTTGTTATAAGAATTGTTCGGAAGTTTCTTTGCTTTCCATGGCATGAAAGCCCTTGCCGTGTCTGTCGTCTCTCCACCTCTAATGTGACCTTGACTTTTATATATCTGACTATATCTCACAATCTTGAGGTTGACACGTGGCTCTGTGAGCCGTTCTTTTTTTTTTTTTTTGGTAAACAGAGTTGTTCTTCGATGTGAACGAGTATCTTATATTAACAATTTACAATAAGTTTCTTGACTGGAACTAAAAATTGAAAATGTCATAATTAGTGCGTTGAACCCATCAACGTGTCAAAGACTCCTGTTTGGTTTCTTACCTATTTCCTTCACGGTGAGCTGCATGTAGTCACACGATATCTCTGACCTTGTACCAAATATCCAAGTGTTTGATTACCGAAAAAACGGTTGCCATGTTCAAAGTTGTTTTGTTAGTTTGGAAGCCAACGTTTTAGAAACAGTAATAAATGCTACCCTGTTTTGTATAAATTATAATATAGTTTTTTTTTTTTTTTAAATAAAATTTTTAGAAATACCATGTCAACGACATATTCACAACAAATTCTAAATAGCAGATTATTACTGGTTGTTATTGATGGGTAGAAAATAATTCCAACGGTGGATTCAAATTAGAATCAACAATAACTTACATTTTAGAATTTGTTGTGAAAGTGTTGTGGACGTAAGCACGTAGCACAATTTTTTTTTTTTTTTTTTGATAGATACATGTGATAGAAATTTGACTTAACTTCATAGTGGTTGTTCTTTATCATTACTCTTATCATAAAGCTAAAGTACCAATTGGTTTTTGGAGTAAACAGAGTTTGAACTCTAAATTTCTTATTCGATAATAAAAGATTTTACTAATTGAGCGAACTAGAACCCATTAATTAATTTTTTTGATAGATGTTATATATATTTTATTTGTAAGAAAATCAAAATTTCAAGGTGCCTTTTTTTTTTTTTTTTTGGGCTGAATATTGTAACTTATTTAGTTATATAGCATTTTTTAGAAATTGATTTTCTCAAAATTGAGTTCAATGTAGAACTTAATTTTGCCAAAGTCGAGTTCTATGCAATTCAATGGATGTGAAACTCAAGTTTGAGAAAATTTGTTTTACATTTACTAAATTGCATAAAACTTAACTTTGGCAAAATCAAGTTCCAAAAAGATGCTACATAATTAAATAAGTTGCGATAGAGGCTTTGTAACAAAATAATATTCTAAAACCAAATATTTAGCAAAAAAAAAAAGCCATTTTTCAAAATTAATTTCTTTCATTTGGTAAGTTTTAAGTATCCAACTATTTAATTTGAACATAAAACGTTCTTCGACCCTAAAGAAAAAGAAAAAGAAAAAGAAAAATTTAAGTTCAACTCAATAATTTAGTTTGGAAGGATAATTGTGTACCAATGAAGGCACAAAAATCATGTGATATAATCCCGAGGCTCTGTTATTTGTAAAATAAAGGTGTTAAGTTTTGTTCTTTGAAGAGCTTGGTTCTAGATACGAGATGTACCTAAGTTTTGGTTTTGAAATGATTAGAATCTCTATCAGTTTCTTAAGTTTTGGTAAATTATACCAGCATTTCTTGAAATTTGGAGGGAATGACACTTCGCCTCAAATTAAAAAGAAAAATGATATTTCCCTCATCTGAAATTTAAGGAACAAAATGAATAAATCATAAATGAATGATTTTATTTATTTATTTTTTATTTTTAGAAATGAAATTGAATTAAATAATTTTGTTGAGATGTTTTAAAATAAATGAATGGAAGGTAAATAGTATTATTTGGGGGTAATAGAGGGAAATGACTAGAATTATTTTAAGACAACATTACTATTAAACCTTATTTTAAAATGAAGGGCTGAATGTATAAAAATATTTTAATAGTTTTAGTTAAAATTTTATTAAATATAATTTTATTCCCTTAGATTTATCCCAATTTCGAGGGAAATGAAAATTTTAGGTTTGAGAGAATAGAGTAGAATGAGTTTGCCTTCTGTATTTATTTCATTCTCTTCCATTTAAACTTCCAAACAAGAACCTTTCTCTCCATTAAAACTCCCAAACAACATAATTGAAATAATATTTCAAAATAATTCATTTCATTTTATTCATTTCCCTTCTCCCAAATAGTGTTATGTTTAGGGTAGAGTGTTATTACTACAAACCCTAAGGCTCCGTTTGGGAGTTCATAAGGGAATGTAATGGAATGATCATAAGGGAATGTAAATGAATGGAATGGAATTGAATGTATTTAAGTAAGAGAAATGAATGGAAAAGAATGGAATAGAATGAAATTAAGTAATCTTGATTGGATGTTTTAAAATAAAGGAATAGAAATGAATAAAAATGAATGGAATTGAACTCCCAAATAGTGTTATGTTTAGGGTAGAGTGTTATTACTACAAACCCTAAGGCTCCGTTTGGGAGTTCATAAGGGAATGTAATGGAATGATCATAAGGGAATATAAATGAATGGAATGGAATTGAATGTATTTAAGTAAGAGAAATGAATGGAAAAGAATGGAATGTAATGAAATTAAGTAATCTTGATTGGATGTTTTAAAATAAAGGAATAGAAATGAATAAAAATGAATGGAATGTAAGTAATCTTGTTTGGGAGCAACATAGAGGGAATGAAATTGAATCATTTTATAACAATATTACTATTAGACCCCTATTTTAAAATAAGCGGTTGAATATATAGGGGTATTTTGGGCTTTTTAGTAAAAAAATTATTAAATTTAATTCCATTCCCTCTCAATCCTTCCAATTTCGAGGGGAATGAAAATTTGAGATTTTAAGGGAATAGAGAGGAATGAGTGTTCTCCTCTACCCATTTCATTCCCTCCTATTTAAACTCTCAAATAAGAGAATGAGCTTTCCATTCCCTTCATTAAAACTTCTAAACAAGGGAAGACAAGAATATTTTAAAATTATTCTTTTCATTTATTTCTATTCCATTCCATTCTTTCCTCCCAAACGAGGCTTAAGTAAGTTTTGTGTAGTTTACCAAAAATAAAATAAATCAAAATAAATGCATATAAAGTTTAGTATTCTTTATTAGACTATAACTGATGTTTTCTTTTTTAATTTTGTTTATGAATATGAAATTTAGAAATTATGATAATTATTAATTAATACACATTTATTTTGATTGTGTTTTTAAAGGAAACTATTAAATATGAATTTGATTATTATGGTAGTTATTAATATAAATTTATTATTATTTTTTAAAGGAAAATGTTAAATATGAGTTTGATTATTATGGTAGTTATTAATAGGAATTTATTATGATTGTGTTTTTAAAGGAAAATATTAAATATATAATTATGGTAAATTTTAATAGATATTTATATTTAGCTAAAATGCAAATTGCATCCTCTAAATTTGAATGAAATTCGTTTTAATCCTCTAACTTTACTTTCGTTCAATTGAGTCACCTAAGTTTCAAATTTATTCAATTTAGACATTTCATTTAATTTTGTTAAAAAAATTGCCGTTAAGTATGCAATTAACTAATGAAAAAAAAAACATTTTGAAAAAAAAATTCTCACATACAAAATCAATAAAATATTTTTATTAATTTTATAGATTTTTTTTTTTTGTGTGAGAAAAATATTTTTTTAATGAAATTTTTTTAATGAAATTGGACAGAATGCCTAAATTGAATAAATTTGAAACTTAGAAAACTCACTCATGTTTAGTTTATTTTCATTCCATAAATTAAAAAAAAAAAAAGGATTTTTATGGGACCAATATTATTCAGTGTTTGAAATTTATGTATTTCATTAATGCTCCGGACCTTCGAAGCCGACCGGAATGGCCAAAATTAAACATAGAAATGGACAAGGGACTAAACTTATTCTTGAAGGGTGGAAACTTCAACATGATAACATCCAATTCCAATGATTCAAGCCCAAACACGTCTTTACCAATAAATCACGTATCAAACAAGAGACGCCTTTTCCTTCTAGTTCTTTCTAGGCGTCTAGCAAAAGTAAAAAATGAATAGGAAAGCTCAACTGTTTTACGGAATAAAAAAATTGGCTACAAATCAAAATCAAGAATCATAAATTACAAGCGGTGCAAGAAAAGGAAAGCGAAATTTAAGAGAGGTTTTTTACGGCAAAGAAAAAACAAAGTGAAATCAAATAGAGAATTTTAATTTTTTTTTAAGATATATACCTACCAAACGCGTCTCTAAGTTTAGAATTTTAGAGACGCGTTGATTTTTGACGGGGCTATTCACAGCATACACAAGCAATTGAGCCTCAATGGAGGCTGTCTTCCTATATATAGGCCATATGTACCATTTTTAGAGTCTTAGCTCACATCTCTTCCCTATATATACATATTCAAACACATAATATAACCTGCACCATTCACTCTCTCTCACAAAACACAAAGCACAAAACACATTCTCCTTGTTCTTTCAAATTTTGTTGCATCCACATACTAAGTAATCTCAAAAATGGCTCTCTCCTCCAAATTGTCTTTGGTTCTCTTCCTCTCTTCTCTCTTCCTCCATGCAGCATTAGGTATCATTTCTTATATCATGTTTCCCTAGTCATCAAAGATACATTATAAATGTTATTTGTAAACATAATTGAATGTTATGTTGTTGATATAATTTTGTGTACTTGTGTGTTTGTGTGTAGCTGAGCTTGTATGTGAGGATTTGCCAAAGGGTGTTTGTGCATTTTCAATAGCATCTTCCGGGAAAAGGTGTTTGCTCGAGACGTCGGTGGCGGGTGATGGAAGTGTTGAGTATCAGTGTAGGACATCAGAAGTTGTGGTTGAGAGAATGGCTGAATACATAGAGACTGATCAATGTGTTCAAGCATGTGGGGTTGATAGGAACTCTGTTGGGATTTCATCAGATGCCCTTCTTGAGCCACAATTCACTGCAAAGCTTTGCTCCCCAGCTTGTTACCAGAAGTGCCCCAACATTGTTGATCTTTATTTCAATTTGGCTGCCGGTGAAGGTAACAATTCCACACCCATTTGCATTTGTTTGTTTAAATTGACAAGCTTTGAAATAATGAAGAACGAACAAAAGAAAAGAAAAGACAATACAAATAATAAGATTGGTTGTGGAATGATTTTCAACCGGTTATTAAGTCTCTAACTAATTAACATGGTCCACTGAAAAGTCTTGTAATTCCTCATGGATCGCGTTCCTACTGGTAATAACATAGCCATCAATATAACAAGTACGTAGGACAGGGCATTTTTTTTCCCCAAATATAGCGTGTTTATTGTTGCCTTTTAAGCCCCATTTATTGGATTCCTTTAAAAAACGTGCAAGATCATGACTTATTACCTATTTAGACCTTTTTTTTGACAAGAAAATAAATCTAAATGTTAAACTTTGTTTGGTGAAACTGAACATTTCTCAGGGAGAAACAATATAAAATTTTAGACTTACCAAAAAAATATATTTCTGGCAGATAATTGTAGGAATTTATAAAATTAGGGATCTTTTATTTTTTATTTTTTAAAAAAATCTTATTTTAAAGAATGGTTACAAGTTACAACTCCAAACACTTAGTATTTGGAGAGGTACCCCTTCGACCAAGATGCCCGGAATAAAACTCAGGAATATGAAGTGAATACTCAATGATTTGATGTTTGCTAGATTGCCACCATAATAGATTCTTACTTCTGACATTAGTCAAGATGACCATAAAGTAGTCCTGCAATGTGATGAATGTCCCCAGCTTTCTTGTACCATATACACCTGTTCTTGTTGTTCTTTCGCTTTCTACTTTTACTCATGAAAGTTTTGTTATACCTCACTTTAGGTTTTGTTTTGTTTTTTGTTTTTGGTTGTATCTTACTTCTCCTTCAATCAAAGAATGGTCCTTTCCATTTTTTTTTTTTAAAGCAGTTGATCTATTATCATATATATTTTTTAAAGGCCTTCATTCATACACTTAACTTATATTGTAAATTGTAAACATGCCATTAATGTATTTTTATCATTTGTTTTGTCACACACAGGAGTATTTTTGCCGGAGTTGTGTGAGAGACAGCGCAGCAGTCCTCACCGCATCATGAGCGAGCTTTTGAGCTCCGGTGTTGCCCCTGGTCCAACCTCTGGCAATCCATCAGTGGCTTCAATCCACAGGACCGCCTCTGCTCCAGCTCCCCTGTAATCATCTCATGTTTTTTTGAGATCATTTGCCTTTGAAATTAGTGTAATTGAATCAAGAATAATTGACAAATTAGAGATACTATGAGGGAATGAGGGTTCATTCTTTTGGGATGAGTTCAGTGAGAATTATTATTATTATTATTATACATATATGAACGGCAGTATGAATTGCTAGATTTTTATAATCTGAGATCAATGAATATCATATCCTTATACTTATTTCATTTTTACATTTCTTAGGAGTTAATTTTCACCAAAATTTACAGAAAGCTACCTTCCTAGCTGAAAGAGGGTCATTACTCTCAAAATATTGGGCTAATTACATTTTTCCACTTTTAACTATTATTCCTAACATACAACTTCCAGAACTATTGAAACAAACGAATGATTCTCCAATTTTAAAAATACATAACACTTAACTCCCTATCGTTTATTTTGTTATTAATTCTAACAAAATTTAATATTAAAAGGCCAATTTATCTCTTAATTATCTATTTTGAAGAGGAATAAATTAGTCTTTTAATGTTAAATTTCGCTAAACTTAGCAGCAAAATATACGGCAGTGGAAACATTGCAACAGAGTCATTGTTGGTGAGGCTTTAATTCTTGATACATAAATAAAAATAAAAATAAAAAAAGGGGAGAGGACCGAATGATTCTTTCAAAAGGTCTATATTTTATTGCTAATGGGTTGGATCTTTTGGACTAATTCAATTCACTAGGCTTGAGTTATCAGTCAGGGTGGGCTGTCGGGTTTGGTTTGACTGGGCTTGTTGTGTTGAACATTTTTTTTTTCCTCCAAAAAAAAAAAAGGGAAATTTTTTTTATCTTTTGCTAATAAGATAAAAATTTTATTTAAGTGTAACAGTGTAAGTAACCTTTTACAAACAAATTCACTGCACAAATGCACATCATGATCAGATCAGTTACCTAAACTTAGCTGAATAGTCATGACCAACAGTACAGGCATAATAGTTTCAGGACTTGATTACTGAACCTACTCGGTTATCAACTATCAACTATCAAATAAGCTATGTACACTAACCCTTCATTCCATCCCCGTCGCTCCTCATCAATCAAAATCCCCCACATAATGAACTCGTTGTGCCTCCTCACCCCATTCCAGCTCTTAATTAAACCACACATTCTACCAAATTTTTATCTTGATGATTCCTTGTTGCAACAATTGTTGTGCTGAAATTATACTTCATCACACATAAGAAGGATTGTTGCCTAACTTTGCTTGAAGAAATAAGTTATTGGGGAAATATTTGTCTTAAAAACGTCCCAAAAATAGAGAAAGTGGCTGCTGCAAAAGCCTACATTCTCTAAATCTTAACCTGCCGACTTTTGTGCCGACTTTTCCAATGAATTTTCCTCCCCTCCCCCCTCAATATTTGGCCATCATCAAATTGAGTTCATCACACCATGTCTCTGGTAGGTTGAGCATGACATCGTTTGAGTTAAAATAGCTTGAACCATGGATTTTATCAATATTTCTCTTCACACTCTAGAAAGTATAAATGATTGGAGAATTGAAATCTAAGTGTATTCATTAAGGCAAAAGCTTTCAGCGTTATGGATTTTAATTTTTGAGGCTTGAGGTTACCTTGTTGCAAGAAATCATAGCTTCCTTCTCAGTTTGTCTTTCTTTGTAACTAAATGTATTAAATGGGTAAGATTTTTTTTTTTTTAATGAAGAAAGATTATTATTTTTTTTCCAAAATCAAAACAAACATTATGTTTGGTTGTAACTGGGGGAGGGCTTAGCAAGGAAAAGTGGAAGGTAAGGGAAAGAGAAAGGGAAAGGAAAGGGATATCAAAATAGACTTTGATTCATTCAACAAACTGGAATCTCCCACGACATTCTGTTTATGGTCTTTTACATAACTTCAATGTAACACCGAGTCACTCATACCGACTAACTTCAATAGGTTCAACACCTTTTGCCAATTGGGCAACCCAAAGAATGGGCTTAGTTTTAGCAGCCATTTGGTAACACTATGATTTTCTTTGTCGAACCTTTCATCAAATTCCAATCCCAGTCACAAAGAATTATTACAGTATATGCCTTTGGTCCTTAAAGAAGCATCACAAGTCAACTTGAAAACACAAACTGGTGGCCTATATATCCTACCCTTTTAACTACCTTGGCATCTAATTGCATAGCTATCAAGCGCTCCTTTTAAGTACACCAAAAATTCATCAAGTTTCGATGGCGGATCCACTGCAAATTCCATTATCCTAGACGTTGTTGGAAAAAATTTCTATCTCTACTTTGCAAAGTAGCATCTTAAATCTTTCATGGATCTTTAACGTCTATTTGCTCCACAATATTTTGTTACTTAGATTTAACCCATGAGACTGTCTCAATCCATATGTAGATTGCATTTAGAATGTGCATTTGTTGTCTTTAATCCAAACTATATGATCAGGGTAAGGAGATTCAGAATGAGGAAATTTTTTTGATGTTGCCAAAGCTACAAGAAAACAAATATGTTGCCTTTTGAATGAAAATAAACTAACACTTTATTTTTTGAATGAAAATCTTGAATCTATGAGGAATTCTTTAAATCTACAGTATGATAGGTTCTTGAAATTCATTAGAAAAAAAAAAAAAGATAAAAGTCTGAATTTTTATTAATTTGAGAATTGAATTGCCATGAATGTTATAATGCATTTAATAATAAAAGAAAACCTAGAATGGCTAGGAAAATATCTAGAAAACCCTAATTTGCACTAATCACGAAATTAGGAGGCAAAAAGGTAAATTTTACTAAAAATAGCAAAATTGAGATAATTGCGGAAATTAAAACTATTGTCTATAATGTTTCAAAAAAGATGAAATCTTATTTTGACGTTTAAACTAAAAGTTATAAGGAAACCAATAATACTAAAAATGAAAAAAAAAAAAAAAACCCATAGATTTTAGGGGCTAAATGATGGAATTCACCCGAAAAGCGGCTTCAATTGTGGCCAAAAGGCACAGGTTCTACTTCTAGCACCATTTCCCCTCATGTCACCAAATTTCACGCAATTCCATCATTATCATAAATTATTTCCACT
Source organism: Quercus robur (assembly GCF_932294415.1). Lineage (NCBI taxonomy): Eukaryota > Viridiplantae > Streptophyta > Magnoliopsida > Fagales > Fagaceae > Quercus > Quercus robur. The sequence continues at coordinate 21,175,752 of NC_065540.1, read as the reverse complement.
ATTACTTTTTTACTTCTTGAATTTTATGCGTGTTGACTTTTAGCGATCTCTCTATTTAGGGAAGATTTGTGTTGTTTGTTTTACATAACTTTTATAGAATTTATTGATTTTTATTTATTTATCAAAGATACAAATATATCGTGAGAAAAAAATTTATATTGGAGTATTTTTCTTTTTCTTTTTTAGGGACTAAGATAAATTGGCTCTAGTCAACACCCAGGTTGTGAGACTTAATGGTATTCAACCCAATGGTATGTTATAGCAAATAGGGTAAACAAATAACTCTAATTCAGTGCGCCAAAACATAAAAAAAATTGGATAGAAGATCAAGAAAGCAATGAGTACAAAATCTTCATAAATGGTAAGGAAAATTCGATTTAAAACAAATTGCTCAAGCATTTTAAAAGTGCTGAAAATAAAAAGAAACCCTACAACAAGGCAAAATTTGTGTTGATTTTTGGTATTCTGCAATCACGATGGTTAATTTTCATAGAAGGAAGTTATCAAGTTAGCCTCCCCAAAATTGATTTCGTCACTGTCTTCATTATAAGTGAATGAATGTCTCGTAATTAAAGGCTAGAATTGAATAGGATACAATTATACAACAGAGATACTATATCCAAGGTTACCTCTCTTCCTCTTGTACCTTACTTCAGAACAGAGAGAGAGATTACGAATTTACAAAATGAATAATCTAGGAAAATTAATCTAAACATCTGACTCAAATGCATCACGAAATCACATGAGAAGAAGTCAAACTTCCACAAAATATTGATCCAAATATGAGCTTGCAACCAGGCTCATATAATACACCCATCTTGGATATAAGCCCGACATCATATGGAAAGAGATTTATTAAGTGGGCTGGGACCCAAAGGAACTAATTGTAAAAACTATTTGTTGTTGGGCTTATATTACAAATGGTTTGTGGGCTAAACTAAACATTGAAAATAATTAGTTTCAATATATTTTAGTTAAAAGTATTTTCAAAAAGAAAAAGTTTACGCTGAAATAAATGTAGTCTTAAAAATAGAAGAAAAGTAAAAAAAAGGGGGAAAAAAAATTAGAAAAGCAAAATAAAAAGAGAAAGATATTCTCTAATCATATCATACATATTATATTAAAGTACAAGCTTTTTTTTTTTGTTTGTTTGAGAAACATATTAAATTACAAGTTGAGAGAAAGTTCCAATAAGAATCAAAATTTAATTTTAATTGCATTTTACATTCTAAGAGCATTCACACCAAAAATGTGAAAAGTGAAATATTGTTATTTTAGCACCAAAACCCCAAAATAACCCCCTACATCAAAGCTCTTAAATGCAAAAAAAAATTGACACTCAGCTACAATGAGCTGCTAGAGATAGCAGCTCACTATAGTTGAATGTTATAAGCAAAATATTATTTTTTAATCCCTCTCAAGTGCATTCCTCTCCATTTTTCTCTCTTTCTTTTCATGTGTGTATCCTCTATTTCTCTTTTGTTTCTTCTCCCCTGTTATCGCCCACGCCGATCACCCACACCACTAGCCCTCTCGCCCTAGCCGTCTTGCTCCTACCTTGAACCATCGAACCAAGCCTTTGTGAAGCACCTAATCCATCTCTGACTCTTAAATTTTCTCTCTACTCTCACCCTCATATTTCTCTATTCTCTCACTCTTCTTTCATTCTCTCAGTTGTGCTATGGGTTATGCTGGTTCCGGTTTGTGGGTCTCGGTGGTTCCGGCCGTGGGTCTCGGTGATTCCGGTTTGTGGGTTTTGTTTTTTTTGCGTGGGTTTGTTGCGTTCTGATCGGTGTGGGTTTGTTGCGTTTGTGAGTTTTTGGAGTGTTTGATAGAGGGGTTTGAGTATCTTTGGATGTTTTTGATATACGTGCAGTTGAAAAAGTGCGTAAAAATGTATGAAATGCTGTTTAAAATGCTCAAAAGTGTGTTTGAGATGATCAACCAAATAGTGTGTTTGAAATGTTGTTTCGCTATGATCGGTGTGGGTTTGTTTTGTTTGTGGGATTTTTTTTTAGTGTGGGTTTGGTTGGTTGGTTGGTTGATCGGTGTGGGTTTGCATGATTGGTGTGGATTTGCTTTGCTCTGGTGGCTATATATATATATATATATATATATTTTTTTTTTTTTTTGCATAAATGCATTTTTAGTCTTTACATTTTTTTATTTTTTTTCATTTTGGTCTCTACATTTTAATTTTACCACTTTTAATTCCTAAACTAATTATCGCGTGACCTTTAAGTCATTGCCGTCAGCCAACAAACGGAGAAGGCATATATGGCTAATGGAGAAATAAAATAATGATATTATTTTACACATGGCATGACCCACTTCGACACGTGGCTTTCTTGCCCTAAACCCAATCACATGTATGTCACGTGAGGCACTCACCAACCAATCTGGCATTGAAAATGCACAAATTAGATTTGAATCCCCAGATCAGCCTCTCTGTCTCTCTCGAACCATCAACCTCTCTCTCAAACCATCTCTGCCACTTGAAGCCACCATCATCATCAACCATCTCTCAAGATCTTCACCATTTCAAAGTCCCTGATCAGATGAAAGCAAGCTCTTCAACCAGTTCAAGCTTGAGGAGGAGAGCTCTATTGAGGTCCCTATATTTCTATTTTATGACTTTTAGTCCCTAAAATGAAAAACGCATTTCATTTTGGTTCTTACTGTTAGCCCATTAATGGAAATTGCTTACGTGGCAAACTGAGTGCATTGCTGACACATTAACCGTTGACATGGTCATTAAAAAAACTAGCGTTTAATCCGCGCAATGCGTAGGATCATTTTACGAATTAAAATACTTTGCAATCAACATAAACTTAGTTCTCCCATTTCCACTGCATACATTCAAACTTAAATAATGTAGTATATTTAGACATATAGTTTCTAATACTCCCAAAAATTGTTAAAACATTAGTATCTTTGAATCATGTCATGTGTGTCATTCCCTTCTCAAAGGGGCCACTTGGAGGAACACGTGAAATGAGTTCGAACAAAGGGAATTCTCCATAATGCTCCTAATGCAATATCTTCAAAAACATTTAATATTGCTTGTCAAAAAAATTTTTCGTTTCTATGAGCTTCCACATCTAAGGGAAAATAGCATTTATCTAAAAAAATGAATTTCTGTCTAGGAAAATAAAGCTTAACTTACATTTGAGCATCATGTCAAGCTTTTGCAGTGCAAGAAGATTGACATAAAAATTTGAACTTGGTGCATATTTACAATGAGTTATTTGCCTGTAAGCCTCCTTTAACAACTATCTATTCTCAAAATTTTTTTTTTTGTTTATTATAATCAAATATAAACATCAATATTTATGCCAAATCAATATCTAATTTCTTGTTTCTATTGAAATGAAATTGTTATTTAACTGGGAAAAAAAACATGGGATATAACTTTCCAAAATATTATCTGTTTAAACAACATATAAAGTGAAGAAATTGCACCCTAGAACTACATGCATATTTAGTGGAGGACCACAATCAAACGTTATTATGATCCTTCATAAATTTGAAAAATTGCTCAAAGAAAGCTTCTAAATAAACCACTATAGGCAATATTTATCACAAAGATAGACACCTTCTAAATGTGTACATTCTACAAATTTCAAAAGTATGCATTCAATAGGTACTGTGCCATTAGAACTAAAATCAAATGTCATATCAAAGAACTTCAGCTTCATCTCGAAGCCATAAACCAAGCATAATTTAAGATATAGAAATTACAAAGTAACTTTTTTGTAAATTAATCCAAGGATTTGTATACAAATATTTTCTACATTAGATACTCCATCCATATACTTAGCTTAAATTTAGAAATACCCTTTCCCCGACTCATTGTAGGTAATTCGTAAAAGAGGAAAAAGTGAGTTATTTAACCAAATAAATTTAAGTGTCATATTGTATAGCCATTGCCCTTGGCCTCATCAATAATAGATAGATAACCAAAACCAACCTAGCCCAAATACCCAAAATGGCATAAGTTTCATGAAAATGGCAATGACTCATTATAACATTTATCCTCAACTCCAAAAATTGCAAATGTCTTCAATAAAACAAAAAGGAAGCACCAATTCACTTGAAGTTAAATAAAGACAGCACTAAGAGCTAAAAAAAAAAAAAAAAAAAAAATCAAAAGAACATGTTGGACTTAGGAAAGTACTAATTGGATATGCTACTTGTGATTCTCTTTCAATGTTTTATAGAGCATTAAGCTCCACCGCAGGAGATTTTCATCTGTATAGAAAAAAAGGAAGATAGATTAAATGAGAATTAAAAATAAAATTGGAGGCCTTTCATTAAACATCTAGCAAATATAGTAATTTGTTCTTATTTGACATAATCCTTATGGAAAAATAAACAAAAGATATGGTTTATAGAGCCCAAGTATTATCTGCCAACTCAAATCCTATAGTCTAGGCCTGATGTGTCCATAGCAGAATGATCAAACATTTAGATGCTAACCAATCAAATGTCTTCACCTAAGCACATCCCATTTTCTGATAATTTGGTTCAACTGGTCTACATGTTAAAGGTCTTCATAAACTAAGGCAAAAATAAGAAAATCAAGTAGATCAATGGTATAATGAAATGAAAAAAAGTAAGATGTTTCAATGTTGGTTGAGCTAGAAATGATTCAACATATTTAATAAATATTTAGCAAAGGTGTACCTCTAAAACATATTTAACAAAGTTTTAATACCAAGAAGCAGACACATTCTCATACGAAGAGATTATAAGTTAATACAGATTATGGGCTCACCTTCAAATAATGGGGAAACCATATAATTTGTTGCTGCCCACGTAATGGAGACACCATTCTGAGTTAACCAACTAATGAACCACAATAAATAAAAGAATGAGAACATAGAATATTTGAGAATCAATAAAATTTAAAAGAAAATATTTGATTACAGAATTTTGAAATAGAAAGTCAGGAAAATAAATATAAAAAAAGTTGGAGATGGGTACTACACTACATATTTAAATTTTCAAAAAGAAAAGAAAAAAGAGTACAAATAACTCAGAAACCAAAAAAATACCATTTTATCAAATCATATCATTCACTAATCAGTAATATGTTGCATCAATACAATTTTCCATTAACATAACATTTATCCTTGGGGCGGGCAAGAGGTTGAGTTTGACATGGATTTGAGGAGGAAAAGGGTCTTGGTATTTTGGGTTTTGAGTCTATGTAGGTCATGATGAAGAATGAAAGAAGTGATGTGAACTGTACCAATTTTGTTTAAACCAACAGCTTGTTGTATTAGTTTAAGGAGGTCACCTACCATATCCAAAGAAGTTTCATCCTTTACTGCGTCCTTTCCAAGCTGAAACTCTATTACTCTCTTTTCATTTTTTGTAAGGATGCCTATCTTGTTTGTGCAAATTGTTGTGACTTGGCCCATTGTCTCAAAAGCAGATAGTTTTAGACTTAATATGTGATGTTTGGATTCGATTTTTCCCACCCCCATACCATGATAAATGTAAACGATTTATTCATTTATGAACAATGAATATGAACAAAAGTTCTCAAGCATGAAATCTAGAAGATATTACATAACATGTACATAGTTTTTTTCATAGCTATGTGATGGTGTGCTTTACTTATTGCATATAGTATTGCCCCACAATTTTCAGATGAATAAGCAGCAGTCCTCCTAGAACTACTTAGGCATTTTCTATCCAAACATCAACCCAATTGTATGTAGTTGATGGTCTTTACATTAGAAATATTGTTCTAATGGTAATGGTAAACTACATTTTAGTTAAATAATGGAGAAACCATATAATTTGTTACTGCCCATGTAATGGAGACACCATTCTGAGTTAATTGAGGGAGACAACTGTTCGAGTATGCTAAAAAATATGAAACTATTCTCACAAAATCTAATTATATATTACAATGTCCTTAAAATAAAATAAAATAAATTTCTAGCAAACATACAAAAAATAAAATAATAGATGCAAGAAACCGTTGTTTGCAAGGGACTAAACTAAATGTTGCAAAGCAATTTGTTGGGGATTTTCTTACATTCAACTCTCAATACCTGCAAATAAAAATACAGCTTAAATAAAAAAAAAAAAAAAAACCAGTGGTGTTCCAATGAATCTTATGTAAGGTATGGACTTTTGAGCAAAGGGAACCATTCAAATTGAACGTGATCTAAGATCTACCAACTAAAAGTGGATTTAATGATACACACTTTGCGGTTTTGAGTCCATCAAAGCAACAAACATACATGTATGAACATCACAACACATACAGCAATATAACAATCCAATGCACAAAGTAAATTTGAATGATCAAAACCCACTACGGATCCAACCCTATCAATCTATGATTTCAGTTTCTAATTCACCCATATTCCAATTTTTACGCATCAAGTATTAAAATAATAATAACAATTATATGCAAACTTAGAACCAATAAAAAAAATCAGCAGGCATTAAATGTAAATGTTTATACGATGATCAACCTAACAACATTTTCAACACACAAAAAAAAAAAAAAAAGAAAAAGAAAGAAAAGAAAACAAATTATGAGAATATCAGAAATCTTAACAGATCATACCCAAACCTAAGCCTAAATTAAAATAATTTCAATAACAATATATATACACATCGCAATCATTGTAGAAGTATAATTTATTGGAACCTGGTCTTTAATAAGGTTTCAGTGAAAATTAATATTGATTGCGGTATTTGCACTGTGCGTTTGTTTTACGATTTTTGGGAAAAGAAATCAGTACCTTGATTTGATGAAATTAGAGACTCTAGATTGTGGAAAGATTCCACTTCATCTCTGGAGAGAAAGAAATTGAATGATTTAATTCCAAAATAGACGAATTGAAAAAAATCTATAACCGAAAAAATTAAAAAAAGAATAGTTACATATTAAAACCTGATTTCCTTAGCCCTAATTTTTGAATCCAAATCTAGAACCAAATTGAAAAAATTGAAAGCATATAACAGATCTAATTTACCTAAAAAAAATCAGAGAAAGAATAGAACCCATCGGAGGCGTTGTTTGTGGGCAGAGGGGACTTTTACTCTGATCTTAGTGAGAGAAACAGAGAGGCGTTCTGTCAGAAACAGAGAGGCATTCTCTTCTCTCTCCGTGTCTCGGGATCGCCTTTCTCTTTTTCTGTTTCTTTCTCCGTGTCTTCATTGCCTCTCTCTTTTTCTGTTTCTTTCTCCATATATTCATCGCCTCTCTCCCCAGTCCCCACTCCGTGCCTTCTCTGTTTACCGTTCTGCCAAGGTTTTGGGTCTGCAAAATCGGAACGAAATTGCAATTTAACCAAGTTTGTTTAACTATCTAGTTAGTAGGCGTGGTTACCAAACAATTTTGCTTACTAACATCTTGAGTCTCAAAGACTTGATTTTGGGACTATAAATCGAGTCTTTGAGGCTCGGTTTGTATGCGAACATCAGATTTGATGTGGCTTAATTGCCACTTGGCATTCACATGGAAATCGAGTCTCTAAGACTCGATTTCCACGTTTTGCCAACGTGGATGTTTGACGTGGAAGCCCCTGGAAATCAAGTCTTAGAGACTCGGTTTCCAATAGGGCTTTTTCATCTTTTCCGTCTATTCTCTCACTCTCACTCTCACTTTCACTCACACCCTCTCACTCTCACACAAACCAGAGCACTCTCAGTCTCTTACACAAAGTTTCATCTCTCATTTTCTCTCTATCTCTCATACGGCCTCTCACATTCACACACGCGCACGCACACACACACAACACCGCCGGTGTCGACGAGCAGAGCCCAGCCCAGCCCAGCGACGACGCCGACGAGGCAGAGCCCAGCCCAGCGACGACGCCGACGAGGCTGAGCCCAGCCATCGACTCCTCTCCTTCTCGATCTCTCTCTCCCTCACTAGAAGATCCTTTCTCCTTTTCTCCCTCTCTCTCATTACCACCCCCATACCCATTCATTTTTCCTCACCATACCCATACCCATACCCATACCCATTCCGATTTTGCTTGGTAAGTTATTTATTTGATTTTTTGTTTTGATTATTGTGAAATTTTGGGTTTGGATTTGGATACTTAACATTTAGGTTATGTGGGGCCCAATAATCTGTGGGCCAGGTCCATTTATTCGTTGGGGCCCAAAGGCCCAAGCCGAGGAAGGTTATGGCCCAGGCTCGATAATACAAGTACAAAATAGCCTTGGGATACAGCCGAGGACGATTCAATCCTCGGCATGTCCAAGGTCTCCTCGGAAGGAAGGGCAAAAATGGTATAGGACCAGCTTGGAAGAAAATCTAAAATATCTAGGTCAATAGAGGAGGATACGCTGGAAAGTATAATGACCAGGGAAAGCTGCCTTTACTGCCATTCAATACTCTGCATCTGACAGAGCCATACTCTTCAGCTTTTACAACCATCCCCAACCACTCTGGGTATGGGCTGATGGGACAAGTATTAGTTTGGGAAAAGTCGATCCTACACGTGGACGAAGGATAAGGAACGCATATGAGTACAAAAGGGAAAGGAAAGAATCCAGGAAGGGGGCTGGAAAAAATGGCAAAAAACCAGAGCCTCCCAGCCCGCCTCCAGGAGAAAGACTCCTAGGGCGAAGATGACTTAACCATGTATGGATATCACGAAAAACCCATCGCTTGGTGACCAAGGCCTAGCCTTTCAAACCCACGCTCTACAAATGATATTGTTTGGGCCTTTTTACTTGCGAACCCAACTCTGTTACGGTTCGTTACAAATCGAGTCCTTACAGGTTATTTATTTAATTTTCAGTTCTGATTTTTGTGAAATTTGGGTTTGGATTTTGTGGTGTAATATGTAGATACTTTATTTAATTTTTATTTTATGATTTTTATGAAATTTGGGTTTGGATTTGGTGAAGTAATTTAATTTCTCTTCCTTTCTGCAATAAAATTTTGGGTTTGGATTTGGATACTTAACATTTAGGTTATTTATTTAATTTTCAGTTCTGATTTTTGTGAAATTTGGGTTTGGATTTTGTGGTGTAATATGTAGATACTTTATTTAATTTTTATTTTATGATTTTTATGAAATTTGGGTTTGGATTTGGTGAAGTAATTTAATTTCTCTTCCTTTCTGCAATAATTTGAAATTACATGTAATTTGCTTTGTATAGGAAGGTGGACGGTGGACCCTCCAATTCAGTGCAGATGACATTCAACTCTCTTTGGCTGAAGTCAAACTTGCTTGGATAGTGCATATTATTGCTGCCATTCAATTCAGGTTAAATTTTTATTGCTGATTAGGATTATAGCTTTTAGGAGAGAATTGTATATTTCATTAGGCCCATTTGCTTGTCTATTCCAGTGGAGAATTGGAAGAAGTATTTGATCCAAAACTTTCAGCTCGTGTTTGGCAGTTGATAACTGTGAAAAATAGTGGGTGGGTTACACAGTCAGGTATGTCATTAAACCAAGTTGGCTATTTTTTTTGTGCATTCAGATTTTTTCAGTACAACTTGAAAATGCAATATTTATGGTGTGAAATTGTTGCATTTTATATCCATTTTTTCCTTCTTAAACATGTCTTTATAAACGTTCGGATTATGTTTATGGGTTTCTGGGTTTGTTTATATTTTGGGTTTGTTTAAGGTTTAGGGTATTGAGTTTTGGATTTAGATGGTTATTTAGATGTTAGGTATTGAGTTTCTTATGAGCAATATACAACTTCTTTGTAGAATTTTGAAATGTTGGTTACTAGCTTATGATTAGGCTTAATTCTTGACACGTCTATGAGTAATAATGGTTGTTTTGATGCCTCCTCCCCACCCCATCTTTGATTTGTCTATTGATCTGTTTCATTGAGCAAAACGTTTATGGTTGGGGTGTGCTTGGAATTTTATTGAATGTGCATGACATAAATTTGATATGCATTGATTTGTTCGTAGTAAATTCCCCACAATGGGTGATAGTTATGATTATTGGTAGAGCTAATTTTAACAAAGGTTGATTTTGAAATGGGCAAGACCAATCTAGTGTTTGTAATACATGGAAATGTTTCCTAATACATGAAAACAATGTTTGCTTTATTAATACTAATTAGCTTTTAACCCGCACTATGTGCGGGAACCTTTTTATTTACATTTATTAGAAATAATTTTTTTTATTAATATTTAAATACACTTCTACCACATGCAAATGTTCTTTTTAAAGTGTCATGATTGGCTGGCCTCTTCCTCAACATGGATTAAAAAGGTAAGTATAAGATACAAATTCATCTTGGATTTCAATTGTAACCTAAAAGGCAATAAGATGGAACTAATATTCCTTCACATTTTGGGTTGGGCTTGAGATTAAGATCACATCTTCCTATCTCTTCCTTCTATAATTGCATAATAGTGATGATGATGATGCATTATCACACCAAGAAATTCAAACATGCAACACTGTTCGTGAGATTCGAGTGCTAAGGATCCAAACTTGCAAGATAAATAGCTTATTACTTCCTAGAATTCTGTTAGTTTGGTTTCTTGAGTTCGAAATAGGAACATATGAATGGTTTCTTGTGAACACTGAACATTCCTCCAATATTTTCTGACCTGTGGTGGTATATATAGGTTTTTCTTGAGTGAGATTAACTATTTCTCTAGTACCTAAATCAAGTTTTGAAGGAGTTTGGTTATCGAGCTATGAGAGCTCTTCAACTTTTGATCACAATTACACTGTTAGCATTCAGCCAAAAAAAATAAAAATAAAACACTCTGTTTGCACTCGTTTCATTTGTTCCTGCTACCTTCTAATCAGCCAAATTTTTTTTCTGTACTTTTTTTTGCCTGTCATGTCCCTTTCGTGAGGAATGAATATAGACCTTTGTAGATTTCGCTCAACCCAACATTTATATACTACACAAAGTAAATGTATCTTAGAAGCTTTATAAGAAACTAAAAAAAAAAAAAAAAAAAAAAATCATAAATGCATGTAGACCACAAAGTTTGATAAGAAACTATGTTTTGTTTAAGCTACTTTAGGACACAAATTTTCTCAGCCTCATTAATTTAAGACACATTCTCCATACGCTATCCATTCAATAGATGGTCAATTCAATTTCACAACTCCTACTAAACCATACTAATTAAAAAAGAAAAAAAAATCCTATTGAAGTCTAAACATATATGCATTTTTTTGACACATAACATACATACCAACCAAAAAACTACACACAACATATTGTTTATAAACCAAATTATTAGCTGTATAATAGTGGATAAAGAGAATGCTAATTTTAAGATTTTGCTGAGAAATTATACATGAACACTTTTAGTTTCTATTCAAATGCATGTTCAGTTACAAAAATTATTTCTTAATTCTTTACTATAAGTGGCTAAAGTAAGATTCTACCAAAATTAAGCACATATATTGAAGAAAGAATCTTGTGCTCAATTTGAGCTCCAAATCACAGTGGTTTCCCCTTTTAAGCCATAGTGGTTCATACTTCTCTTTACATAGTTCCTAGAGTTGCTTACCATGGGAGCAATCAACAACTTCATATGAAGTCCCCTACAAAAGGATATAAAAGAGTCAGACTACAAAAAAATTAATTTATACAAGCATGTGATAGCATTTTCACTTATTTTAGAAAACTCTCTTGGTTGGAAGCAAACAATCTACTTGTGATTATAAATGCTTACTTATAAATGAATGCCCAAAGAGAGGAAAGACCATGGCTCATTAACGTTTGAAGTTTTATAGAAGAAAAAGCTATTAATATTGGATTAGATATATATATTTTTTGATATGTTTGGTACCAGGTTGAGGGCGAAGGGAAGATTTGAACTAAAGAATGTGGGTTCACTACTGCTACCCACTAATAATATATCCCTTACAGTGATCTTACAATTGTTGAAAATTTTATTATATAGTCCTTACAAATTGATGTGCCAACTTTTAAACAAACAACTAAGCAATTTAGGAATTTATTATGTTATTAATGTAACGCCAAACATATTCATTGCCATGTCAATTGTAAGCTTTTGTGGAAAATTGGTAGTAGCTTTAGCATTTTTCTATCTTTGAATGTCTAAATAACTACTGTAGTGTCACTGAATTGAATGTGCAATTCCTAGAATTTCCTTACACTTTTTTCCCCCAAGAAAGAGACATGAAAATAAATAAAAGAAAAGAAAACTGGAAGGCACTCTCTTTCTATACTGTCTACACTCAATTCTTTTGCTTGTTTTACTAATTATTTTATGATCCCTCCAAAGGTCAAAATGGACACATCAATATAAAATCCTCTGAAATAATGGAACCTGGAAAATGTGTTAACCATCGAAACACTAATTTAGAAAATGTGTTAATCATCCCTAAGTTTACTCACTGAGCTGATGAAGGGTGCTACAAACACTAATCTAAATCCTTATCCATCATAATTTATCCTCAAAATTAACCACATACCACTTTGACTCCAAGAAAAATTATGAAAAGACCAGAGTAAAAGTTCTAAAATTTTAAACCTCCCACTCATATCAAACTTATAAATAACCTCAAATTTACACATGCAAAAATGTTGCTTTATTGTTAGGGGGGAAAAATTAGAGTCAAAGAATATCTGCATAGATCAGACTGTTTCAAACCCAAAATAAAACTTCCACCTTAATTATTTCAATAGTATACCAAGTATGTTTTAAATGTAAGTTTGCATTTGACAGAATTCAAGTAGCTAAAGACATTCATAAAACTAACATCTTGTTATATTATAAGTGTTTCCAGTCGTCTTATAAAAAGAAAAGTGTTTCCAGTCACATTTCTTTGATAATATGCAATCATAATTAAGTTTATGACAATTCCTTCTTGTGTTTGACTATTAGGTCTAGGATTGTGTTTGACTATTAGGTCTAGGAAGATGAGTGGGATATTTGGTCTAACAATTCATTATGAGACAAACTCCGTAGAACTGAAGCCAAAATTTTGATAAATAAAGTCATCCCAATTTCCCATAAACCTAAAGTAGAGGAAATGGATTGAAATTCAAATATTGTTCTATTTGTAGAATCCTCACTCTACTTTAATGGTAATATGGAACTCGCATATCTTCACCTAATACTGCAAACATAAAAAAATAATGAATGAAGTTGCATAAATATAAAGAATAAAATGCATGGTTTATCATTGTCAATCATGTTCTAAGGGAAAAAGTATTTAGAAGGGGGCAAAATTTTTTTTTTTCTAATTCATTTAAAATAACGTATGTGCGTAGGAAAATCAAGGAAGAGAGATTATCTTTTGCTCATTATAATAATTTCACACAGCAATAGAAGACAGATGGCAAAGTAAAACACCTTGCAACAAACAACTGAACTTATAATTCTACTTTAAATGTCGTCTAAATTTTTAAGCAAATTTTGTATAATTTACGTCAAGGGCCGTTCATCTCTCAAAGAATACACGAAATTAGAACCATAAGAAGAATATAAAAGTATGAAACTTTATATCCAACTAAATTGAAAAACCCTCAAAGAATACAAAATTAAAACGCAGAAGAAAAATATCAAAATTCTAGGGAATACCTCTAGATTTTTCTTTGCCTTTTGGTTTCTTAAACTACTTCAACATTAATGTTGGCAATGGAAAAGAATACTGAATTCACCAGATTATGCAATTCCACAAAAACCAATTCTAAACAGAATAGAAGAAGAAGATTAAGAAAGAAAATGTCAAGCACATAGGTAAAGAGAAACTGCCTAAACTCTAATAAAAAAAAAAAAAAAAAATATATATATATATATATATATATATTTATATATAAAGAAATGAAAGAATCAATGGTAATTTATGAATAGCATACTTACTTGGTTACTATTTTTTATATATATACCGAGTAACTATCAAATTTTAACCAGCTATTTTTTTGTTTTTTATAATGAGAGGTTTTAAACGGTGGGTAGAACCAATCTAATTAGTGCTTTTTAATTTATAGATGGCAGAATTTTAAGGGATCATTTTTCTTAACGTGGCAACACCTCCTTAAAGGCTTCTGCTATTATATATAGTATTAGATAAGTAATAGGAAATTATTATTTCTATTAAGTGAATAGTTACAATCATGACTGTGAAGACTGACTGTTGCTTGAAAGTTGGCTGTTGTAAATAGACAGAAAAAAGCTATTGATATCTCCAACTACTACTACTACTATTAAGAGAAGCATAACTTGACCCACCTTGAGTCAATTCAGTCACAACAAGGCAACTAATTTCAGCCTAGGTTGGGTTGGGTGAGGGCTAAAAATTTCACATATTCAGTTGTGCTCATTAGGGATGAAAAGATCAAATCATGTTGACAAAAATCAAGTCACAAACTACTACTAATACATTAATACATACATTCACATTCAATTGCAAATTTCATCATCAAATTGAATAAAATAATACTAAATATGATCAAAAGCATATATTAAATGTTAATTAGTGGCGTACCTACTATTACCAAATCTAACAGTGTCTTTTTCTATAAGTTCATAATAGCATTGAGGTTCAATGGCATTATCCTGCAAACACAAGAGAACATGTTACACAAAATTGCTATAACAGTCGAGCAAATTTCAATTAGTTAACACTATTTACACCCAAAAAGCCAAGAAACAATATATATATATATATATATATATATATATATATATAAAGAAATGGAAACAAGATACCAATATAAGCAACTTACATTAATATAAGTTTTATTTGTGCTTCCAAGGTCCATTAAGTAAGGGAGGGAATGGGTAGAGTAGCTGTGTGATGGGAAACTATGTAGTAAGTTAGGCAACGGTTCAAAGTTTTAAGAAAAATAGCATCTCGAGTTTTAGAAACTCGAGATCCATATTAAAACCCGAGTCCCAAAGACTTGCTTTGCGAGTGTTTGGCTGGACGATTTGGACTGAAAATGCCACATAGATCTCGAGTCTTTAAGACTCGAGTTCCATGCAAAAAAAATTTCCCCTATAGTGGCGTTTTCCTGCAACATTTTTTTATTAGTGTGATTACCACATACCAGGTTTTGGGAGCCTTATAGTGGCGTTTTAAAGCCATATAGCAGCGTTTTCCTGCAACATTTTTTTTATAAGTGTGATTACCACATACCAGGTTTTGGGAGCCCTATAGTGGCGTTTTAAAGCCCTATAGTGATGTTTTAAAGCCTTATAGCGGCATTTTTCTGCAATTTATAGAAATCGAGTCTTTAAAACTCGATTTTCACGTGGATTTTTTTACACATCAGACCCATTCGCTTACAAATCGAGAGTTAAAAACTCAAGTTTTATCTTGGAACTCGAGTTTTAGACACTTGAGATGCTAGTTTTCAGCATTGTTTTGAAATGTGACAATAAACTAAATTTTTGGATATTTATTGTTATTTGGAAAGGGTGTTCTTAAGTAAGGCCTGCCATGGTTAAAACAAAAAAGGCCCTCCCCTATTAGATCGAAGATATTCTGATTACGAAAAAAAAATCTCTATCCACTGATATGAAGTAATCACAAATCAGTTTTCAGTTTTAGTTTTACCTTACTTGCTTTGATACTGTACCATCAGGTTGCTCCTTTTCCACTTGTCTGACAATATAGGGGCCAAAAGTTAAAACAGTTTTCAAAAATGCTGATTAAAAATATGAAACTGCTGAATATGAATATACCTGAATTGAATAACAGCATGCCCCTTGCTGCAGGATGGGTGGTCTGTTGGAATGTCTGCCACCCTTCGTTCCCTCCCATAAAGGTAACAACTTTGACGATGTATATAAAGGGGTTCTGTTGAAGATATGTACTTCTTAGAGCGCATAAATATTACAACGAACCCCCTCAACTTTTTTTGATCATTAAGAAAATTTATCACAAACATAAATTAATAATGCAAGAAGAATGAAAGGACTTATTACATCATCAAACACAAAGTTGTCATTGAAAAGAAAACGGAATATGAATTTAATCCTTTAAGGCTAGGAGAAACTAAAATTGACCAGTCATATAACTATCTTCTTGGGGAAAAGGTTTTTTTTTTTTTAGTTACAATTATAAATAATGAAATTTAACCCCATTTCACAGATGTTAGTTGTAAAAGATACATACATGTGCTTTCCATTTATAAAAAAATAATAAAAAAAAGGTAATGTTCAATATAGATATTCCCTTAATTATAAGAATATAATTATAAAAAATTATAGTGATTGCTAATTATGTCTCATCCACAAGAAGGACATTTTTAATTTTTAATTTTTTATGACAAAGAATCCCCTCAAGGTATGGGCCAGTGGGACCACTCTTGAGGGGCAAACCCCAGATGCCTACACACCCCCACCGAGCAGGCATTGGGTAAATTGCAAAATGCCTCAGTTAGGAGTTGAATTAGAGACTTCTGGGTTTACAGTTAGTCCAGGAACTCTATCTTACCACTGAATCACCCCAAGTGGGGGCAGGAAGGACATTTTATAATATTTTGAGAGAATCTTCAAACCTTGATAACTTTAAGGAAATGGATTTTTTCTTCAATTTATTGTTGCTTTTTACTTGAAAACAAGTGAAACCAATTAGCACATAATCCAATTTGCTAAACTGGGTTCATTGGGTTTTATTCGTTAGGCTCAGTGATTTCTGCGGAGTTATTTGGTATTGAATTTAAGTGGTCCAATATTTTTGTTCACTTGAAAACATGTGAAACATTTTTACTTCCATATCCAGCTATACTGGGTTCAGTTGGGTTTAGGGACTTAGGCTCAAAGTAAAGGAATTTATTTGGTGTTGACAATTTGAGAAATTGACCTTCTTCTTTTGGATTTGGGCTGGGATTGTTGGTGGAGTAGTTGGGTTGGTGTCGAAGCATCAATACGTTCATGGTCTAGCAATTATTTGTGCTACTTATGCTACTAATTTGGCCATTGTTACCGGTTGCTGTTGCGGTAATAAAAATCTCTGCTTCTTAAAACTTTCTGTCATGTCATTGTGTTGAAGTTTCAGTCCCTCACTTTGTTTGTTTAGTTTTTTTTTTTTTTTTTCTTCATTCATTAAGGCTATTTTGAAATCCCGTCAAATTTCAATTGCTACATACAATTGTCTTCCACTTAGAGTTTAGTGTCATTATATTACATGGGAATCATCATCTTATACATTACAAATTAAAATGAAGTCATTTCATATGTGCCATACAACTCCTACATCATTAATTGCGATGGACTTTACCATTTTCTTCAATGGTTTGATGCAAGCATGAACTGTTTAGTATTGCTACTGCTGACGTTTTGTCCCTTGATGAGTTCACATTGTCAAAAGCACTGCATCTTGCATTTCAAGCAGAGATAAATGGTGTTTTTGTCAGTTTGGAGGTGGTGAAATGCATATTGTCCCACTTCAATGTGTTTTATTAGATTTACCCAACAACTAGTCAATGCCTAAAACCTCATCTCTGCAGCTGCTGGGTGGTCATTTTTTTTTTTGTAAACCAACTTTATGATTTTGAGTTTCTTTTGAAGCGAATGAGAATTCTAGAATATCTTTTAATATAAAATATGGGGATATCATAGCAATGACTTCTATGATAGATTAAATGGAAACAAAATTATAGGGCTGTAATTGGTAGTTGTGTATGTAAATCTATAGTTGATTTTGTGATACCTTACACCTTTGATTGTAAGATCTTGGAAGCTTCTCCTTCAGAGCTTCCATTTTTTAAAATAGAAATTCTTATTTTTTTAAACTAAAATAAAATAGAGCATGTATAGCTTTCCTTGTGTTAAGAGCATAATGTAGACATCATGTTGAAGCCAATTCCTAGGCTTATATGCTAAGAATAGCATGTGGCTGCCTATTTGGCTGTGAAACATCACTTCTCTTTGAGTCTTCAATCAAAATATAAAGTTTTTAGTGGCCATAGAATCTAAGAACTGCCTATATGTCTTCATTATCATTCCCCTAGAATCATTTATTTTGTTGACATCCTATTCTCTCGATTGAGTTGTGGTTCAAAGTTTTTCTTCATTGCTTCCTTTTGAATTTCTAAGCAAGAAAATTGGACATGAATCAATCTAGTTTGATCATTAAGATGGAAAAAAATTGGCCTGAAAACAGGGATTCATGTATTCCAGAATAGTAAAATGAGTGATTATTAGAGTTTTGTTTTGATATAGACATATTGTATGAAAATATTAATAGAGTTTGACTTCTTTATGTTATATGACTTTGGATGGTAAGTTTTATTGTGAACTTAGAGTTTTGTTATAAACTTGGATTGTAAGTTTTGAAAATAACGTAATGGCCAGATATAAGTTGTTTTTGGAGAATTTTTCTTAGATTGTTTTTGGTTTTTTTTTTTTGAATCCTATCTATTACGTGCTAATTGCTTATCATTCTTGTGCAGTATGGCTGCTGCAAATGCTGGATGGATTGACCATACGCAGCCTGGCCCTATTGACACGTCGGTGTTAAAGTTGCAGCCCACCCATCGGTCAGAAGCTATTTGGAATGGCCAGGTACAACACAGCAGTAAATATTTATGTCAAATGTAGACGCATTTAATTCATACAATGTACATGCAGATGTTTGTCATATGTTAATCCAAGGATCCGTTTTGTGCAGGATCCAGGGGCCCTTACTTGCCGTGGCCGTACTGAAGAGTTCTCCAACTGAGAGCCAATGGTGGACGACCGAGTCGTTGACATCATTAAGGCATTGGGCTTGGAGGGACTGCTGAGGCAACTGGGTAGAGAGCTTGACCATGGCCTAATAATAGCCTTCGTGGAGCGATGGCGGCCTGAGACTCACACCTTCCACATGCCACATGGTGAGATCACCATCACATTGCAGGATGTGGAGGTGATTCTTGGGCTTCCTGTTGATGGTAATGCTATAACAGGGAGCACACAGAAAAATTGGATGCGTGTGTGTGCGGAGTTCCTTGGCTTTCAACCTATAACTCAAGAGCAGCATAAGGAACTTAATGGCCAAAGGATTCTCATCAAACGGCTTTTAGAGCAAGTTGCTAATCCATTGCCGCCTAATGCCGAAGAGGATGAGCTGCATAAGTACGCACGATGCTATATCCTAGCACTACTAGGGGACACAATATTCATGGACAAATCCGGCGATAGGGTGCATCTAATGTGGGTGCAGCAGTTGGAAGACCTTCGCAACCCACGAAGGTACAGTTGGGGAAGTGCTTGCCTTGCATGGTTGTACCGAGAGCTATGCAGGGCAAGCAATAAGGACACCAGTCAAATCGGTGGGTGCTTACTGTTGGTCCAGTATTGGGTATGCGCCAGGTTCCCTTATTTGTGCCCGGTAGTTGAGCGTGGCCCGCCAATGGGCGCTTATGGTCCTCCAGCGCGTGGTCCTCTGTACCTGAAGTAAGTCTCTACCTTATAAGGATTGTTTTTTTATTCTAGTGATATTATTAATTGACTAAATATCTATAACATTATCTTAGTAGTTATATGTGATAACATTATAGTTTTAGTCATGACATTATCTTAGTAGGAAAGTTCTAGATATTGATCCCTTGTTTTTGATTGTTGTAGGTGGTTGTGGGTCCCAAACAAGAAAAACAGGCCTGCCCACATCTTCAGGGACAGGTATCGCCAGCAAATAGCTTCAATGTTGCCAGGCCAGGTATGAAAATGCCTTATTTAACATGTTTAGGAACAACATATATGTTTTGTGAACTTTGAAATATAAACATAATTGCCTAATGTGTTGCGTACTTGTTTTTGGGCTACTGCAGGTGGTGTGGCAGCTGTATGAAGTCGATTTTGAGGACCTTCCGCCATGGTGCATTGCAGGGAGGGCTGTGTGGACGGCAATGGTGCCGCTTGTATGTTTCCACCTAGTAGAGATACATACACCGGATCGTGTCGTTCGTCAATTTGGGATGATCCAAGAAATCCCTGGCGATGTTGACACTGACATCATGCTTCATGCCATTGATTTGAGGGGGAAGGTGGGCGTTGATTGGATGCGGAAACATGCTCTGCATCTCTTGCATTGGGGTAACCGCCTTCAACGGTGTTGTCAAGCAGTGCTTGGTGCTATGCCTCCACAACATCAGTACTTCAACTGGTTCAAAAGGGTGACTCGGAGATTTATCGATGTTCCTGGTGCTACATTGATTATAATGGTAACTTCTCCATGTCTTCTACATATTACCGTACTTCGTAGCATGAAACCACTATTTATGAAACATGATATATGTGGTCCAATGTATGCTTAGCATCAAAGAAGCAGCATAAAGCTGTTGTCTACTTAAGATTCCTTATACAGAACTTTGTTCATTTACCTCTTTCTCTTTCAAAATTACAAAACTATCCTTTTTTTTGTTGATTTTCATTGAGGCATTCTCTCATGCACCCTAATATTTGAATTGGGCCACTATAAGTTAATAATAATACATTAGGAGGAATCATTCTACTAAAAAAGGTTGTAACTAGGGCACAAGATTCTCACTTCTGCGGAATCTACGAAAGGTGGTTGGTAGACAACCTACCCCCAAATTTAGAGAGGTTGATTATAAAATGTGAACCCACACCATATCGCTTGGGCAGAGAGCACTTCCCATCACACCATATCATTTTTTCATTGTAGACGTAAAAAATATGATGTACAACAAATGGGAGACTTTGTTTACGTGTGCTTGTGCTGGCTTAAACTTTAGGATTTCTAGATCTAGGATTTGGAACCTTTTAGTAGAAAGGTTAGGGTTAAAGAATGAATATGGTTTTAGAATAAATGAGAAAAAATTTTGATTTGGGTTGAAAAAAGGCAAAGAGAAATGGAAATCAAATTTAACCACATTCTTTGAATAGTGCGTGTGAACAATGCACATGAATGGTGTGAGCGAACAGTAACTGTGTGAACAATGAACAATAGTGTGGGTGAACAATACTGCAAGAAAGAGAGAAGAAATGGAGGAAAAAGAATAATAAGGCCAGCATGCCTCAATACTCAAAACTCCCAAGATTTATTTATCAACTTCTATTTGTTTGAGTACAATGACTCTAAATCTTAAGTTCTAGTAGAACTACAATTTCAACTTTGACTAGTACACTAAACCTAATTATATTTAACCAAAACCCACACATAAAGACCTCTAAACTAAATAAGACTGACTTACTTATAACAGAAAACCCAAGGCCCACAACCATGGCTCATACCCATCAATTGCAGAATCAATAAGTTAGTCTAGAATCACGAAAAAAATATAGAAATTTTGTTAACTACCATGTACACTTATTGCTGGGCTTTGCCTTAACCGTAGACTTCCAAAGAAAAAATTGGTTCTCCAACCACGCTATGGATGCACCAACAACATGTTTTCAAAAACATTGCTTCGGATTTCAGGTATCAAATAGTAAATGTAAACCATTCTTTCATTGCAATTCTTTAGGCTATCTTACGTTTTGTAATTGTCATGAGGTAGTTTTTAATAAAATCATTTACTTATAATATATATATATATATATATATTTAACCAGCAAGTGTTTGACAGTAGACTAATACACTTGCCAACCTACTATTTTGAAAATAATAATGAAATAAACATTCTATAATATTGAAAGCAAATATAGAAGTATATAATCTAATAATTGCTATTTACTATGTACTTTTTATTTTTATTTTTTTATAGGATATTTACTATGTACTTTAAATATCAGTTTGGCCCGTTAGAGCCTAAAAAGGACCCAACATTCTTATAATGAAAAACTATTTTTAAAATACTCCATTAAAAAGAAATATTTATTGAGTCCTTCCAGGGACACAAAAATAATACACAAATTTCATAACATTTCCAAAATAGCCTACCACCTCACACAGGAGTAATTAAAACATAAATTGTATTGCAGATTGTGTGGATCCATGTGTTAAGTGATAGGCTAATTGAGTTCTCTCAGTGGTCATTTTTTATTTTTTGCTCATTTGAATTTTTAATTAGCATTTTTGTCTACATCTTTAATAGAAAAGATAATTTAAATTTAGTTAAAGGTAATACTTGGTCTCCCTAGAATTTGCAATTCTTGCTAGTAGAACCAGTTACCGTTCGAACTATTATTTTTTTAGTCATTGGCATTGTTGATTTCGTATTGCATTACTAATATACTTGGTTTTTCCATGTGCAAATTGAAGGATACCTTCATTTGTTGAGCCGTCACCCAGTGGGCACGGAGGACCACCTGGACATTACTGATGTGCTGACAGCAGTGCAGGCAATTGGCCGTGTACGACCTCCGGTCCTTGAGGCCCCGAATGAGGAGGCAGCTACTCCTACGGCAGCAACTACTCAGAGGCCAAGCACTACTGAGAGCCCAAGCACGAGCACAGCTCCTGCCGGACGTTGCTCTCGTCCGCCTGTTGCTACCCCTCAGGTTGTCCCTACCCTCAATCCCTCTCCATCCACCTCACATCCATCCCTTAGCCCCACCATCCCTTCACCCACCCCACATCCATCCGTTAGCCCCACCATCCCTTCACCCACCTCACATCCATCCCCTAGCCCCACCATCCCTTTATCCACTCCACATGAGTCCCCTAGCCCCACCATCCCTCCACCCATCCCACATCCCTGTCCTATGTTTGACATTCGTCCACCCACCCCACGGACATTTCCTGAGCTGTCACCTATTCCATCCTTTGACCTGGGTATTAATCAAACCCTTCCTGACTTGCAACGGGACCCACCTTCCCACAGTACGTCCACTGGCCCTTCTTCAGCCATTGACCCACCCCATGTTTAGGCTGAGCAGCCTGTTGGGTTAGCTGCAGCGGCAGAAGGTCAGCCAAAACGCATATCTAAGGCACCCACCTCCTTGTGGGACAGGGGGGCACAAACATGGACACAAAGCTGGGCCCGAGGCATCTGACGAAGGACATGCAAGACCTCCTCCTCATTATACGAGAAAGCGTAAGGTTCAAAAAAGGTAACTCAAATGATACCTTATTCCTTTAACTGGACATTTCAAGCTGGTGTTGAAAAGTTCATGAAATTATTTTTGTGGCCAAAATGGTTTTAATGTACATTATTGGAACTAGGTGAATGATACAGTTGGGACATTAGCTGGAGGTAGATATTCATGTGTTTGTGAATGATACAATTGTTGTTGCTGTAATCTTGGAGGTACATATTCATGTGTTTGTGGTTATCTATGGTTCTCTTGTTCTTAATGAATACAAGTTTAATTCCCGCTTCCGTGTGCATGCATTAACGAGAGCTAACTATCTTGCTTCATGTTCTGTTTCAGCAGCAGCTGCAAAGTTGTTGCATCAATGATTCTTTGTTGACAATATTCTTCTTGTTTCCTCAGCTCTTCTATTTATTTATAGTTTCTCCATTTCCTAAGGCAAGTGACTATGTTTTGAGGTTTTTTGGTTATTGGCAGTGTATAGAGATTTTCAACTTGTGATGCTAATGGTTAGTGAACTTTGTGCAGGTATTGAAGAAGTTGCTCAAGGATGATGCCATATCCAAAGCAAGGATTAATACTAAGGTTGGTTACTTGATACAATTAAATTTGTAAATGGTTGGTGGGTGTGTTGTTTTCCATGGCATGACTTATTTCTAATAGGTTTCTAATCTTTTTTTACTGAAAAGTCTTTTCGTCAAAATGGGCTTAAAGCTTCAGGTCGTGGGTTCACGTCATAACCCACACCGCCAGAAAAATCAATAATTGGGTTCTCAAAGTTACTCACAAGTTCATCTTTTGGAGGTTCATATGGAGGCACGTCTTCAAGTTTTGCTTCAGCAGCAGCAAGATAAAGTTAGCTTTAATGATTCTATGTTTCCGAGATTCTTCTTGCTTCCTCAGGTCTTCCATTTCTTTATATTTTTTCCTAGGGGGTACTAGAAAGAAATATAAAGAAGTGGAACACTTGAGGTTGCAAGAAGAATCTCGGCAACAAAGAATCATTTCAGCTAAACAGAATCTTGTTGTTGCTGAAGCAGAACTTGAAAACGTGCCTCCGTATTAGATTAATCATTTTGGTACGTGGCAATTGTTGCACCTGATCGGAGTAAGCTGTCAAAACGGCATGGTGCAACTTCTGTGGCTCAGGTAATTAATCTTTATTGCTTGAATTTGTACTTCATGTAGAAGTTGGGGTATCAGTTGTTCTTATGCTCTCCTTTTTGGTCATTAGTCTTTTCTTGTTAGCCTATCATTTTTATAAGGATAAACATTTCCAGCTTTACTACCATCTTACAGATCTGGCAGATGGGGTATCTACCCCAAGCAATGGTAAATTTTTCGTTTGACACTAAACAGAACTGGGACAATGCTGGTCAATTGAATAAAGTTGCCAATAAATCATTATGTGTAGTACTAAAACTTAGTAAAAAAGTGTGCTTGGACAATGGGTTAATGTTACAACACGTGATGACTTTGACTTGAATATACATAAAAATAAGATGTGAATGGCGATTGTGTTTCCTTTACACGTCAATGTTCTTCTAACAATTTAAATGATCGCTTCTCAACTAATCTAGAAGAATTCTTTATATTTTCACTTATCAGGGAATATATATATATATATATATATATATATCACTCTTATTGTTTTGAATGCATATTGCTCAGTATTTTTCTGTATAGAGCTGCGTAATTGATCTTATAATGTGCTGTTTTATCCTGCTGGTGCAGCCCTCCCTGCGTTCAAAATTCTCTTGTGGGTGGTCATGGCTCTTTATTAAGGTTTGCATTCATCAGCTTTTTGTTTATCATTTGTTTGCAAATTCAATTACAATTGCTTTACCTGGTTTTATGATTCATAAAATCCGTATTCACTTTCTCTTGGAAATCGTGACTGTCTTGAAGCACTTTATTTAACTTGAGGAGTAAAGGTGTTACCCCTTTTTCAATGAATGTACTTTGAATTTATTGGGCATTTTGTCTTTAGAGCATCTCCAACAGCTCATGTAAAACCAAATTTGGACCACCAAACAGCACTGTTCATGCTCCAGCCGATTCTCCAAACATCCAAATTCTCCAAATTTATTTTTGAAGTTGCTACAGTGATTCTCTTAATTTAGAGAACACTGTAGCAACTCCAAACCAATTTTTCTGTTTAAAATATTATCTCAGTTACTATTATATCAATTCTTTCTCTCTCCTCCGGATTTTTTTTTTCTCTCATTCTCTCCGTTTCTCACAGAATCCAAACACAAAACATAAAACAAAATCCAATTCTTAAAATAAAATTGAATCAAAACAAGCAAATATGGAAAAAAAAAAAAAAATTCATAACAATTCTTTCTCTCAAACATCTCTAAAAACTCAAGCATAATCAAAATACAACTCAAGAACATAATCTGAAAATTAATCAAACCATAACAATAAAAGCTAAAAAAAAGAAACAAGCTATCTACCATCTGGGCTGCGTTGGGAGGAATACGAGCGGCAGCGGCAGAGGACGAGCGGCGGCGGCGGCGGCAGAGCGGAGCCATCTAACCCATCTGTTCTTTCTCTCTCTACCTATTTCTCTGATTCTTATTACAATGAAAAAAAAAAAAGTTGAGAAAGAGAACTGGAGAAAGAAGATGAAAAAAAAAAAAAAAAGTTGAGAAAGAGAACTGGAGAACCAGAGGGAGGTTTTGGAAAGTGGAAAGTAGAGAAAACAAAAAGGGAGGGGATGGGATATATGGTATATGTGTGTGGTGGAGAAAAATCAAGAGAAAAAAAAGAAGAGAGAAATGTATGGATGATAGAATAGAAAGAAAGAAATGAAAAATAATATAAAAAAAAAGAAATGATAATTTAGAAATTCTACCATAATATTTTCACAATAATTTCACAATAAATTTTAAATAATATATTGTTATTAGCTAATTTTGGTAAGTAAAAATATAATTTCAGCAGTGGGTTTAAATTAGAACTAGTAACAATTTTTCACATAAGATTTTGATGTGATTCTTATGAAAGTATTGCGAAAAATGTTGTGAATATAACACTTTCCATTGAAAAATATAATTGTTGGGAATGAATATAGAAAGAATAAATGATGATAAAAAAAAATAAAGAAAGAATGAAGAAATAATATTTAAATGAAATAGAGAATGGAATAGAGAATCTGTTGGAAAGTGTATTTGAAAAAGTGGGTAGGTAAAAGTTAAATGTCACTGTTCATTCTCCAAACAGTACAAAAATTTGGAGAAGCTGCTGGAGATGCTCTTACAACTCAAAAGGGTAAAGTTGTTTTGGCTTGGGTATATTGCCATCAAAAGTTAGTTGCATTGATACTTGAAAGTTGAAACTAAGCCAAGCTAGGATCATCAGCTTAGGAACCAGTTTAATCCAACCACGCAGATAAATTTAGGACAGACCTAAGATGGCAAAAGGACTAGCTATAAACTTCTCTGGTCCTTACCCAAGTTTCCTATTACAGCTTGAGGTGTTAAATTACAGTATAAAGAAGATTATGTTAAATTTGTTATCCTCAATAATTTATCTTTCTTTTTATATGTGTTTTTGCATTTGTGACCTCAATTGCATAAGCTTGAACAAGCTCTTACCTTTCCAGATGTAGTTAGAGATTGTCCATGTAGTATGACAGACGTTTTGTTAGTCTTGTGACCCTGTATGAATTTTTTATCCATCTTTCATTTGTATGCCTGTATGCGTATCTTGAAGGTGTTCAGCATAGAACCAAAACAATGTTACTTACAAAAAAAAAAATAAAATAAAAAAAAAAATAAAAATAAATGTTGTAGGGAAAACCCAAAATTTAGATTTCAGGGGCTATTTGGCTGTCTTGTTGGACTCACTCAGCTGTCACTCCTAGATATTTCTTTCTTTTCTTTTTGTTTTGTTTTTGTTTTTTTTTTTTAATTTCTTATTTACTGACCATGAAATTAATCAGGCCCACATCTTTATTTATGGTCACTGGAGTTCAAAATAATTCTTTAAAACTAAAGGTTAATGTATTGGTAAATAGCTCTTCATACCAAGGATGTCTTCTGATACCATTACAATTTTTTCAGCTGTGGGTTGGTGGTATCAAGCACTTCTCTTCCGCAGGTATATGTCTACTCCATTCAGTTACAAATCTCTGCTTGTCTTTGACAGAATAATGCTTTAGTGATTAAAATCAGCATTTCTTATTAGCTTAAACTTTTGGGACAAGTGGTAGCTTATCATGGTAATTAAATTGTAAAATATGAGGCATTAGGTTTGAGGGGGGGGGGGGGGGAGAGACATTTGATAAAAGTTTTAGTGCTTTGTTAATTAGTCCCTTGCCTTAGCACATATTTAGAAAGCAGCGCACTTTTGAAGATTTGGAAGGCATAGGGAGGCAACTTTTACTAGTTCATTATATGAGTGGTTGCATGCAAGGGGCTTAGAAATAGTGATTCCATTGCATCATTCATAGAGTAATTACCTTTTTGTAGATAATTCTTTTTATTGTAATTCTTTAGAATTCTTTGTGTCTTTTATACATGTAGTAGTTTCTTTTCAATAAAATTATTCTTACTATATATATAACCAAAAGAACACCTTTATGCTAATATTAAAAATAACAAGGGCAATTCTAACGTTCCCCCTCAAGCTGGAGCGTACACATAAAACGTGCTTAGTTTGAAAGACGGTGTTTGCAATGAGGCACAAGCTAACGACTTTGTTTGAATGCCACCCATATAATTATCTAAGAGAACATAGGGAGTGGCAATCTGTTGCCACATTAATAAATCTCAAATAAAGTGATAGTCAACCTTGATATGTTCGGGACGCTCATGTAAAATACGATAGTAGCTTGGTTGTCACTGACTATTTGCATGGGAGTAGGAGCATCAATACCCATGTCA
This sequence comes from Quercus robur, assembly GCF_932294415.1. Classification (NCBI taxonomy): domain Eukaryota; kingdom Viridiplantae; phylum Streptophyta; class Magnoliopsida; order Fagales; family Fagaceae; genus Quercus; species Quercus robur. Next base: position 21,147,970 of record NC_065540.1, on the reverse strand, counting down.
TGAAGGAGAGAGCAAACCCATAACATCTTGGAAGCAGTATGACCCATAACTTGATATTTAGCTTCGGCAATAGAATGAGTGATAGCATCTTGCTTTTCCCCATGCCACATAACAAGTTTATCTTTGACAAAGCTATAATAGCTAAAAGTGGACTGCCAATCAAAATGACTACCAGCCTAGTTAGCATCAGGGAAATCTGTCAAACAAAAAAGTAAAGGTCATGTACAATAGTCTTCTTCTAGGATCATCGTTTAGATAATGCGAGATATGAAAAATAGCTTCAGTGTTAGTGGGGCTGGGACGGAGCATGCATATATTGTCTAACCACACGAATCCAACAAGTAATGTCAGGCAATTGATAGTTGGAAATAACTTCCCAAACAATTAGCGGTATTGACCAACATCATTAAAACAGTTCGTTAATAAAAAGATTTAAAATAATCATAAGTAGAACACTAGAAACCATAACTCCAAGTGCAATGACTTTAAATAGATCTAATTATGGATGAGTAGACTACTTCAAACCAAAGAAAGCCTTGTGCATTCAACAAACATGTGTTCACTACTAGTAACAACATATCCAGGGGGTTGATCCATGTATTTTTGGTCTTGAAGTTCTCCATGAAGGAAGGCATTTTTTATATTAAATCGATATAATGGCCAAGAATGACTGACTGCGACAGAGAGCAGTATGGTTTGAATTATATTTTGTCTTGTGCATAACCTTAAACTGTTCAAATTTGAATGTATATCTCTGTTGCTTTTAGTTAGAATTAACCTTACTCTCGGTCTGTCATGGAAAAGTCTTGCACATGTCTCTGTAAGCAATGTAAAATAAATTAAGGACTTATCAATTCTTTTCATAAACAGTTCTGAAACGTTTCTCTTTTTCAAACTTATTAGATTCATTGATCATTGTACCTTTGGAGTTTAATTATGATATACCTCTGGCCACAATACTTATTTATTTTTTTTAATCATTTCATTAGGATTTGATGGAAAAGACTATTGTCCTTGCCTTGGCAACTGGGCAGAAGCGATTTAGTGCATCTTTGTGTAAGCTTGTTGAAAAATATGCTGAAATTTTAGCAAGTCAAGGGCTTTTAACAACAGCAATGGAGTACCTTAAACTTTTGGGCTCTGATGAATTGTCACCTGAACTTGTGATCTTAAGGGATCGAATTGCACTCGCTACAGAACCTGGTATGTGATTTTGGTAATATCTTTCGTGTAGTGTTAGAACCCTGGTGGTTGCTGGATGAAATTTGTGGTTCATTCTTTTCTCATATAATTTTGGCATGTTTTATTTTCCAGTTTTATTTTCAAAACACTATCATTCTTGCTTTTCTTATGCTGCTGTTTTTATGTAAGCAGGGGCTTCCAGTCACCTTTGTGGAACTGGAAAAAGAAAAGTGATTGGTAGGCAGCCTTATCAATCAAAAAAAGTGATTGGTAAAGAGCCTTACCCTCAATTGTTTTGGAGAGGCTAATTCCTGAACTCAAACCCAAAAAATGACATGAATGGAATAAGATGGTGAGTCAAAATTGAAATGTCTGGCCCCATGGCCTTTGCCTTAGCCAACTGGTGTGGGTTTTGACCAACTAGGAGCCCCCATGTGTGATCTTTTATCTCTCATGGAAAATTGTTTTTTAGTGTTTAATAGTTGTATTTCTGTTTCCAATCTGCCATACATAATGATATCAAGAAATTGGTAGAATCTCATTTACATTGACATGGGATGAGCAACCATCATCTAAGAGACCTGGTTAGTTTCATTTATTATACTAGGAGATCTACTTCACTAGGTAATTAGAACAAATTAGTTTCCATCAAATCTTTTGAATATAGATGACTTTTAATAGCATAGAATTGGATGCTAAAATTGTTCTTTTGAATATGCTGATTTTAATGGGGCCAGCTCTATGATATAGCTTTTTTTTGCCTCAATATATGGTTTCAGTTGATGATTTTGTTTGTTGCAGAGAAAGAAGCCAGGGCTATGCCTCTTGAAAACTCTCAAACACAAAGTGCAGCAGTGTATGGTGCTGATCAATCCAATTATGGCTATGATACCTCTCAAACATATTATCAGGTGTTTATTTGTGACTCTTTTCTGTGTGATATAGTTGTCTCAGCTGCTGTTTAATTGCAAACGATGTTGCATTTGTCCCAGTTATTCTAATGTGTAATTTTTTTTTTATCCTTTGAATTTTTTTAATGTGTATTGTTTAGGAAACTGCGCCATAAAAAATGCAGCCTAGTGTTCCCAGCAGTCCATATGGTGGAAATTATCAACCTCCCTCAAGTTCTCCTTATGGAGCATACGGAACTCCTGCTCCCTATCAGCCCCCAAATATATTCCTTCCATCACAGACACCTTCCCAGGTATTTTTTGTTATATGGTTCATCTAGTACTATTGGTTCTTATTTGGTGTTTAGTATATAAAATTTTTTAGCAATGCTATAGACCTGCTAAATTATGCTTATTTGTAGTTTGTATCGTATTTATATGCTGCCCAACTATTACATGGACCAATTATATCCTGTCTGTCCGAGCTGGTAGTAGTTCACTTATAAATCTTCTGAATCAAACTTAATCTCCCTTCCATCTGTGTTTTATAATCTATAAAGTTGTTCTGGGTTGTCATTTCTGGCATTTAACATAATGTTGGTCATGAAATTCTCACCATATTTTTTGTCTAGATTTTATTTTACAAATTTTTCCTGTCACTTGCTATAAATAATACTTTTAGACATGAGTTTTATGACCTTTTTTGTTACTCTTCTAGCCAAATTTTGCTGCACCTCCCGTTACTGCGCCTGTTGCGAGGCCCTTTATTCCCACAACTCCTGCTATGCTGAAAAATGCAGGGCAATATCAGCAGCCCACATTGGGTTCTCAGTTGTATCCTGTAAGTATATTCCCTTTTGATGTGTGTGCGTGTGTGAGATTTGTAGTTTGATGTCAAAATGCAATATTGTAAGCAACTTGTGAGTGATATACCGAAAAATTCATTGTATATGTTTCAGGGAACTGCTAACCCTACTTGTAGTTTGTACCATCTGGGAATGTTCCAGCTGCCCCTATTACATCACAACCAGGCTCAGTTCCTGGCCATACAATGCCACATGTTGTAGCTCCCACCCCATCCCTGAAGGGATTTATGCCAGTTAATTCAGTGGTTGTTCAAAGATCTGGTATGGGTTCAATGCAACCACACGGTCCCACTCAGGCAGCATCAGTGCAACCCACCATTACACCTGCAGCTCCACCACCTACCGTACAGATAGTTGATACTTCAAATGTGCCAGGTATTTATTTTATATATTTATAAATTTTACTTGATTAATCCATTGATTCTTTGAATAATAAAATTTACTTTCACATAGCCCTGCTTGTTCAAAAACTAATATAATGAAAATATAAAAAGAATAGCCAGCATTACACACTATCCTGGAGATTCTGATGGCATTAGATGTCAACAGTAGGAACTCTTAAGGTAATGAGTGGTGACAGGTAGCAGTGGCAATCTTTTCTGTGTCTCAAGGTTTTGTGTTTAAAAATTCAGACAGTCTGGATAGTAATACAAACTAGTTTGTTAATTAATGGGATGCATGTCTCATGTTATCAATAGAGGTTTTTATGCATTTTTTATTTCTGCACATCTTTTGACATCTAAACAGATGTACCTGAGGGAAAAGCTGGATCTTGGATCTTGATAAACCATGCATGCAAGCAGAAAGGCTTTTTCATGTTCTCTATTTTTTTTAGTCCAAGCAAAATGGTGGTTTAGAAAAACAGAAGTTGGATTGGTCCTGTGTGGTCAGAATTTATTCCATTCTGGTTCTGCTTCTCCTAGTAATTTTGGAATTTTGGGTCTCGGTGTGTTGTACTGATGATTTGTTATGCTAGGTTAGCTGGGTTTTATTGATTTCATAAATTTTTTTTGCAGAATAGTGTTCTCATACATGGAACCAATCTTGGAAGTAGGCCATTTTGGTTGAAATAATTGTTGGTAACCAGTTTTGACATTTTGTCTCATATCATGCAAAAAAGAAAATAGTAAGTGAATAACTAAAAAGAAGCTAAACAAGTATCTTATTACTCTTGCATGGTGTTTTGATTCTTTTGAAGCCCTTCCATGCTTCCACGCCTACTGACAATTGTTTACTATAATTTTTGGTTGAGTGGTCTATGGTTAACATCTTGAGTTAGTTTCAGCTAGGTAAATTTCTGAAAACTGAATATTTATCCTAATAAAAATTCGCTTCTGCTTTATTTGTTTTCCTCCTATGCTCTTATCATTCACTTCGCTATTTAATGCTGATGTTTGTTATTGCTAAACTTGCCCCAGTGCACCAAAAATCTGTCATTGCAACATTGACAAGACTTTTCAATGAGACATCAGAAGCACTGGGAGGTTCACGTGCAAATCCAGCAAAGAAGCGTGAACTAGAAGACAATTCAAGGAAATTGGGTGGTGCCTTGTTTGCAAAACTCAACAGTGGGGACATATCGAAAAATGCTTCCGATAAGCTTGTTCAACTCTGCCAGGCTTTGGATGGTGGCGATTTCAGTACTGCTCTTCAAATCCAGGTACATTTCTTTAACATTCACACACTTCATTTAGGTTGCAAAACTTGAAATATTAAATTCTATTTGTTTGCTTTTGTTTCTGCCTGGTTCAGGTACTACTTCCGACTAGTGAGTGGGATGAGTGCAACTTCTGGCTAGCTACACTAAAGCGAATGATCAAGACAAGGCAGAATGTTAGAATAAATTAACGAAGGCACGGGGTATCGTTCTAAGATCTGTTTCCTGGATTGGAATTTTTTCACCTGTGTGGGTATCTTCTCGGAGAAATAATCTTTTCTTCAATGTACACAAGACTGGCTTCTATAGATTGCAGCTGCAGGAATTTGGTTCTTCACAATATATCGACTGGCTTTCAGTTAAAAGCTATTTTTGGAAGCTGTTAGTGGAGATAGTTTTCATTACATAATGGACTGTGGATGGTTGTTTTTTTTATTAATACTTGTAGTGTTGAGAAATAGTGTTTTTTTGTTCTTGAATTTGAAAGTTCATAGATGGTTTACTTTCTCTTTTTGGCTGTTCAAAAGTCTTAGTGAGCTGCTTTAAGCTGTTTTCTGTTGTCACATTACTCAAATTTTTTTCTTTCTCTTTTGGCACTTAAACTGTACCAGCCTTGTGATTTTATCATGAATATGAACGCAAATATTTGAATAATATAGCATGATTCATTGAGATGAGTGGCGTTTGAATTCTAATTTTATGCTTAGTACCTGTTTTTTAATGGTTACAATGTACCATCTATCAAAGCCTTATATCAAAGCCTGTGTGATAAAGTAAACAAATTTCAAATTTGAGCTTTTAGACTTGGTGTGGTTCTCTTTAGTCTATAATTTCCTTATTTTTTCCTTGCAATATATGGAGACAAATAACCTAATTCATTGAATTTGACTCTTGCAATTTCTGCATTGTAGTTAGTTTTATGCACAAAATAGAAAAGTTTTCTTAATTGTTATATTTCTCATGACTTTTTAGATCTATACGTTTCTATTTAAAGCAATAAGTTATAAAAATATAAATTTTTACTTGCCTGTTGAAATTAGTTCTCAACTTGGGATTAAAAAAAAAAAAAAAAATTCGCAGTGGAAGTCGACCATCTTATACTCGATTTCCATTTAAGGAAATCGAGTATCAGAGAGTCGATTTCCATTTAAGGAAATCGACTATAAAAGACACGAGTTCCACTGGGTTTTTTTTTTTTTTTTTTGGCAGCTACTCCTGCAGCAGTAAACTAGAATTGGTTTCCCTTCCCCTGCAGCAGTAAACTAGATCCAGAACACATAACATGAGCAGCGGTAAACAAGTAGATACAAGCAGATGATACTGGTCAAGGGCTCGTACATCATATGCAAACAACTGGATTAAAACAATTACTATTCATGGGCATTATAGGTTCCCTGTTAACGCACAAAAACATTCAATACTAGCTATCATCGCTTCAAAGGAGGGCCCTGTGGTTGAATTTTCCAAAGTAGTAGCTACTAATGCCAAAGTAATATCATTGCTGGCATTATAGGCAAAAGCTGCACAACACAACTAATGTAACAAGTACAATGGACAACAAATAGTTCAATTACAACAACGTTCAACAATAACCAAAATAACAACTAATAAATACAACATAGTCTACATATTCACCTACCACTTGTCCATACTAAACCATACTGATACAACATACTCTACATAGTCACCTAGCACTTGTCCATACAGAAGATAACCACAAGTCCCACGTACAATGTCACTTAGCAAAATCGAGTCTCCGCTTGCCTGACAAAAATTAAAATACAGTCATTAGTTTCCAAACACAAAGAACAATAACAAAACGAAATTCTGAATATATTATATAAAAACAGTGAGGGCACTTGCCTAATTTATAGCACTACCACTTGTCGATGCCCCACGGGAATTGGGACAGCTTCTACGATTATGCCCCTCTTGATGACACACTCCGCATCGTTGCCTCGGTTGAGTCTCCCTCAAGTCCGGATCTTCCCTCCGGCTTCCCCGTTCTCGCCGTACCCCATCCATTTCATTCCTTATTCTTGACTTCACAGGACAACCTATGCCCCGCAACAGCAGTGGGTCAGGCACCCATCGTGGTCCGGAAACGTCCCTCCACAATGACTCTGACTTTGGCACCACAAAATTATGTGAATATGTGAGAATGGCGTTGTTCAAACTGTAACATGGGTCAATATAGCTGGTTGCATTGAGATGTAGACCTTGAAGAACTTTAATTGCATGTGAATAAGGGATCTTCAAGTTTTGCCACTTTCTGCAACCACATATTCTAGCAAATATGCGCACTTCATGACTGTGGTTTCCCCCTCCACCTTTACGGTCATTGTACGGGGTAACCACTTGATATACACCCTCTGCATGATTAAAATTTCTCACAGTGTGTCATGCAATTTTCTGCTCATTTCTGCTATAGATCTCCATTGCATAATCACTCCACAGCTTACCTCGAGAGAGATCAGAAGTAATTTGTTTATGTTGATCGTGGAAATATGCAACAAATTTGCACCAAGTGAACTGAACCATTGCAACAATGGGCAAACCGCGGGCACCTTTAAGTACCCCATTAAAGCACTTAGAGATATTGGTTGTCATTGTCCCGTAACGTCTTCCACCATCATGTGACTGGGTCCATATCTCCACATCCTCACTCACTAGATATGTGTATGGCATATAACGTTCAATCCGACAATCAGTAGGGTCTACACCCCTCAGTAAATTAATCTCGGCCTCCTTAATGGTTTGCATTATGGACTCAAATTTAGCGTCATGACTCGCATATCCAGCTTTCAAGGCCAATGCCTTTAGAGTCGGGTTATCAAAGTGTCTGTTGAAGTTGCTAGCAACATGTCGAAGGCAATATCGGTGATATACCTGTTCTCTTCCGTCCTCACGTCTAGGCCACTCTCGAATGGCGCATTTGATACCTTTATGTCGGTCAGAAATAATACAAATACCATCGTTAGGTATGACATGCTCTATGGAAGTCCTGAGACACTCTAAAAACCACCCCCAACTAGCCCTTGATTCCTTGTCCACAACAGCAAAGGCGAGAGGCAAAACCTTTTGGTTAGCATCGGTTGCCATTGCAATCATCAATATCCCCTTGTATTTACCATACAGATGAGTCCCATCAATACTAATCACTGGCCTGCAATATTGGAATGCAGCAATGCATGGAGCGAATGCCCAATATACATAGCGTAGTAACGCAGTACCTTCGTATGGCCTAGGTATGGTGTGATAGCTGTACTGGGTACCTAAGTCCTCATCCAAGTATGTCAACAACAACTTTCACAACTTTTGGTAAGACTCCTCCCAATCTCCAAATATCTTAGCAATTGCCTTTTGTTTTGCGTCCCATACTTTATAGTAAGAAAGCTCATGATTATACTTAGTACGTATGATCTCCCATAGCTCATCAATACGTACAGTGTGATTTTTTTGCAATTTTCCCACAATTTCTGATGCAACAAAATGCAAATCCATCATTTTACTGTATCTTTTTAGGCCAAAGGGTATATAAGTATGTGAACCCACATAAGACGTGACCATCCACAAACCATTGAATTTAGCCTTCATGAATGCCCCAACATACCACTTGCAGTTGTCGTCAACACATGCGGCGTACAATTTCGTTTTGGTTGACCTCTGGATTATAAAATTTCTATTATCATTTGCTGTGTATATTATCAATGCACGCTTCACCGCCTCTTTATTTGCAAAAGTCAACCCTTTACAAAAATGCATCCCATCTTCCCAAGTAGAGACAAATGGTATCTGAAGACATGAAGGATCAACCATATCTTCCAAAGTATTTGAGTAGAATGACTCGACAGGAGGTCTGTAGCCAGTGGTCGTATTTCTATTATGCTGGACATCAATATCATCATTTGCACCTTCATCATGGTACTCCATATTTTCCTCTTCAAAATTGGGAACGACTTCATGGTCATCTACATTGTTCTCAAAGTCGCCTTGCTCAATCCTCTCTTCATACTCATCCACAACCTCAACATTTTCACCATCATTCGCAACATGATCTTCGTCTTCGTCTTTGTCTTCCTCCTCTAAATGTGTTTCTTGAGGATAAAGGGTTTCACTAGTATTGGCAACATGATCTTGAGATGGGAGTGTATAACCTCCCATCGTATACCCTCCCATTGTAGTGCATTCATCATCTAGGGCTGTAAATTGTAAAGCCGTAGTTGTTTGTTGCACCACCTCAGTAGTGTTGTTTGCAAGCGCCTCCAAACTTACATACAACTTAGCAGCATTTACTTGGGGCATTTTCTGAATCTTATTAAACATCATCTTTACATGTTTACCTTCTTTGATCGCCATATACTCGTAATTTATCCGTTCATGAAGGATTTCTTGTGGGTAACGATAAATAATCTTGATGTCATACCAAACAGGATTCAATTTCAATTCGTCCATTATTTTCCTCTTCAAATCATTCAACATCTTCAACTTACGACGTAACATCATGTAGTAGCATTCGATACCCTCTCCTCTAAATGGGAATCCGTCAATCCCTTCAGGATTGTGAAGGGGTCCACCGAAGTATACATTTATATCAATATTCTTCAAAGATTGTGAACCTATTAGAGAGCCAAGGAAATTTATGTTAGTGACATATTTTATCTCTTTCATTTAACATCAATTACAAAACCTTTTCTATCTACTCAAAGTACAAAAATTACAAGGGATCTAAAAGTGTAACAATTGCATATACTCACCCCACATCACATACAAACACACTCAATCATTATAATTTCGTACTCAAACAAATAAAAAAACTAAAAACAAAACTCACCCCCATTACAAATTTTAAACTCATCTCTAACAAAAATATAAATAAAAATATCAAACCAAACAACAAAAGTCATTAGGATGTGCAAATGAATGAGTGCAATTATGTAACATCATCATTCCAGTGCTACGGAAATTAATGGCATACCCTATTACACTACTATTAATGAAATAACATAGAGCAGGGTTCATCAGACAAAAAAAAAAAAAAAACACTAATGTGAATATGATCATGATCAATCAAATTAGACATATCATCTAATTTCAAAATCAAGGCATTAATATACAGTGAAATATACCAGATGTGATATACAAACTCAAATTTTGACTCTGAATCATAAAAATAAAAAATAAAAAATCCGTCATGACAGTAAATTTGTTTCGGATCTGCTAATATGTCATCAGCTTTATGTCATCTAGAAAATGGAAAAATGCCAACTGCTTAATTAGGTGCAATTGGACCAGTGACCCAATTATTTTCATAGCTTTTACTGTATTCAATAATGTCTTTCTCATGGTTGGAATTTCATAAAAGTTGGAGGTTGCACAATTCTTTGAACCTGTTTCTTTTTTGTTTCCTTATGTGTCTATTATTTATATATTTATATAAATATATAAATATTTAAATATATAGTTGTATAAATATATAAATATAAATATATTTATATAAATATATAAATATAAATATGTAAATATTTAAATATATAGTTGTATAAATATATAAATATAAATAAATATAAATATATAAATATAAATATATAAATATTTAAACATATAGTTGTATAAATATATAGATATAAATATATATACATATTTAAACAACCAACTAATATACATAAGGAGCCCTGCCTAGGCTTCCAGGCCGGTTACTCAAAAAAAAAAAAAAACTAATATACATAAGGAAACAAATATACATATTTAATACAAACAAATATCTTATTAGGAAACAAATATAAATATTTAATACAAACAAATATTTTATCAAGAAATGGCATGACAAATTCAATGCAAGCAACACTTTCTAAAGCAACTATATACAGTAAACAACCAACTAGAGAGTGAGGAGGAGACCCTTAGCTGACATGAGGATGAGCAAATGTACTGCTGAGATTGTATGAGAGTGAGAGGAGCAATGTTTTGCTGCTGATGTATGAGAGTTTATGAGAGTTGTATGACGTTCTGTGAGAGTTGTTGAGAGAGGTTCTGTGAGAGTTGCTGAGGTTCTGTGATACAAGTTGCGGAAGGTGTGAGAGTTGTGTGAGGCAGTCAAAATATTCTCTGAGATTTGTGTGAGGTTGTGTGAGAGTTTTTTATTACTATTCAAATATTCTCTGCATACCCAAAACAGATGTGTGAGAGTTTTTTTTATTGCTACTCAAATAAACTCTGCATATCCAAAACAGACAAAAAGATGGACATGACCAATGCTTACCCAAAAACAAAAACATGGATATGACCAATGCATACCCAAAACAGACGTGCTGGTCAGATATTCTCTGCACACCCAAAACAGACAAAAACATGGACTGACCAAGACGTGACCAGGGCGCAGTGTGAGGCTTTAAAAATCAAGTCTCTGAGACTCGGTTTTACTTTTAGTAAATCGAGTCTATGGTAAACCGAGTCTCATAGACTCTATTTTAGAGGCCTTATACGTGGCAAAATTCCACGTAGAGTACACGTGGAAATCGAGTCTCTGGTAAACCGAGTCTCATAGACTCGATTTTAGAGGCCTTATACGTGGCAAAATTCCACGTGGAGTACACGTGGAAATCGAGTCTCTGAGACTCGAGTTCCACGTGTACTCCACGTGGAATTTTGCCACATCAAAGAACGTAAACCGAGCCTCAAAGCCTCGATTTAGAGGCCCTAAATCGAGCCTCTAAGGCTCGAGTTGTTAATAAGTCAAATAGTTTTCGAACCGGGCCAACTAACTGAATAGTTAGTTTTTTAATGCTAGTTACCCATTTTCTCCGCAAAATCATTTCTTTAAACTTTTTGATTTTGTCGCCTCTCTTTCTCTGCTTCTTTCTCCGTGTACTCATCGCCTCTCTCTGTTTCTATCTTGGTGTACGTCTAGGTTTAACCGGTTATTTATTTTATTTTATTTTTATAATGAGAGGCTTTTAAACCGGTTAATTTTTATTTATTTATTTATAATGAGATGCTTTAAACGATGTGGTAGCATTACCAAACAATGTAATGTATCACTTTTTAAAGTGGAACATGCCTGAATTTTGGATAGACACTTTTCCTATTTGTCACCACCTCCTTAATTGTAGGTACCCACTCATCTTCTACTATTATATATATATATATATATATATATAGATAATAAAAAAAATTTAATGGGCATTTAAAAAATGCCATGTCAGCGCTTTTAAATATAAAAAAATTTATTAATCAATTTTAATAAAATAAAAAAGGAAAAAATAGAATTAAAAACAATAAAATACATAAATTTAGATCTAATTTATTTTGAACAAGAACACACAATAACACAATCATGGATTTGAACACTAACACAAGAACATAAGGGCACAAACCCAGAACCAAACATAAACTCAAATTTAAACATTAACACAAGATCACAAATACAAAGAACACAATAACGAACATAAACTATTTACTCTAAAAATAAATGCCACATTAGATCCAAAAAATCAAACAAATTGAGTTTGTGGGGCTAGAGAACTTGTGATCCTGGCCCACTTTACATTAGGGCTCAAGGCCTAAGCCGAGGAGGGACATTACCGAGGACATACAATGAAAGTCCAAATGGCCTAGAGATATATAGTCAAGGATGATTCTGTCCTTGGCATCCCAAAGCGCTCCTGAAAGAAAGGGCAAGTACGGTTTAGGAATAGTTTGAGGAAAAACTGAACACCTCCGTATTGATGGAGAAAGGACCCCTGAACAGTATGGCGACAATGGACAAGGGAAAGGCTGCCATTACTGCAATTAAATACTCTGCGCTTGACAGAGAAATGCTTTTCAACTTTTACAACCACCCCCAACCACTTTGGGTATGGGCTGATAGGACAAGTATCAGCCTTAGAAAACTGAACCTACACGTGGACGTTGGAGGGAATTAGGGCCCAAGGCCCAAGCCGAGGAGGGACATTGTCGAGGACATACAATGAAAGTCCAAATGGCCTAGAGATATAGCCGATGACGATTCTGTCCTCGACATCCCAAAGCGCTTTTGAAAGAAAGGGCAAGTACGGTATAGGAACAGTTTGAGGAAAAGCTGAACATCTCTGTATTGATGGAGAAAGGACCCCTGAACAGTATAGCGACAAAGGACAAGGGAAAGGCTGTCATTACTGCAATTAAATACTCTGCGCCTGATAGAGTAACGCTTTTCAGCTTTTACAACCACCCCTAACCACTTTGGGTATGGGCTGATAGGACAAGTATCAGCCCTAGAAAGCTGAATCTACACGTGGACGTTGGAGGAAAGGTAAAGGCTAGTATAAAAAGAGAAGTAAGCAATCCAGAAGAGGGGCTGGGAAAAAAAGGCCAAGAACCAAAGCCTCCCAGACCGTGCCGAGGAGAAAGATTTCTTGGGCAAACTTAGTTCACCTCTGTGCGTCCATCACGAACACCACGACCAACCACTGTACGGTGACTAAGGCCTAGCCTTTCAGCCCACTCTCTACAAATTTATTGTTTGGGCCTTTAACGTACGAATCCAATATCAGTTTGGGATCGGTACAAATTGAGTCCTTACAATTGGCGTCGTCTGTGGGAAAGGCTTGTTCGTTGGTACAGGCGGTGGAAGGATCAAGCCCCTGTCAAACAAGGGTCTGCGAAAGCCCCTCCATCATTTCTAGCAGCCCGCTATTGTTGCCCTAATATAAAGTTCCACTAGGGGCTACGCTTCGAAGCGTCAGTGGCACGGGCAGTTCTAGGGGCTTCCGACATCAAGTCAATGCCCCACACCTTGGTCGAGGGGCTAATCCTCAAAACTACTTAAAGAAAATCTAAGTTTTGGACAGAACCAAGGTATTGCATGGTCTTCGGACTCAAACCTATGGGGAAACCAACTACTTAAAGAAAAACTATAAGTTTTGGACAGAATCAAGGTATTGCATGGTCCTCAGACTCAAATCTATGGGGAAGCCAACTAATTAAAAAGAAAATCTAAGTTTTGGACAGAACCAAGGTATTGCATGGTCCTCGAACTCAAACCTATGGGGAAACTAACTACTTAAAGAAAATCTAAGTTTTGGACAGAACCAAGGTATTGTATGGTCCTTGGACTCAAACCTATGGGGAAACCAACTACTTAAAGAAAATTTAAGTTTTGGACAGAATCAAGGTATTGTATGGTCCTCGGACTCAAACCTATGGTGAAACCAACTACTTAAAGAAAAACTATAAGTTTTGGACAGAACCAAGGTATTGCATGGTCCTCGGACTCAAACCTATGGAGAAACCAACTACTTAAAGAAAAACTATAAGTTTTGGACTGAACCAAAGTATCGTATGGTCCTCGGACTCAAATCTATGGGGAAACCAACTACCTAAAGAAAAACTATAAGTTTTGGACAGAACCAAGGTATTGCATGGTCCTCAAACTCAAATCTATGGGGAAACTAGTTACTAGGAAATGGCTTAAGTCCTAGACAGAGCGGAAATCCCACGCTGTCTTCGGATCCCCAGTTCTAAGGAAACTAACGCAACTGAGTGTTTGGACTCGGTACAGTTATACCTTGGTCCTAGGACCGGATGCCAAAAAAGGTTAAGGCTATGAGTGTTATCAAGAACATGGCAAAGTGCCACAGTGCTCGGCGACCCTATCGGATAGTTCATTTTTGGGTTACCCATCCTCGGATGATTACCCCATATGCAAGACAGAGCATTCAGCTGTTATCTTGGTTAGTCTTATATGGTTAACCCACTTTAGGTCGGCGTTATTGTGCCTGTTAGTCTTAATAAGTTCAAAGTAATAGCTTTTTGTTAACAAGGGTTTCGGCCCTAAGTATTGTTCACAAAAAAAAAAAACACCAGCACATCCATTCACGAAATAACTATTGCAGAAAAGAAAGAATACATAAAATGGGATAACGTCATCTTTTATTAGACAAAGAAATAGTACAGCGTACAATAAGGGGCTTAAGCAAGCCTATACCGAAAGCTAACTACAGAAGCAAAAAGAAAAGTAAAAAGAAAAAGATACAGGGGAGTGTTAAATCCTTTAAATTCGGCTCTTGCAGCGACTAAGCATGTCAGGATGGCCCCAGTGATGGAAGAGAAGAAGAAGCAGAGGCAAAAGGTGGCACTAGGGAAAGAAGAGAGGAAGAAGTAGTTGAGCCTAACCCCCATACCAGCTCTGACTGCAGTCAAGCAGGTATCATATTAGCAGCGCTCGAGAGAGAGCGGATGGTATCGACGGTGAGAAACCTCAGTGCTGTCACACCAAAAATCTGATGCGACCTCCACCTGCTTCGGATTTTGGCTGAAGGAAGAAGAGGCTCCTTTCTTGCCTTGTCAAGAGGAAGAAGTGTCTTGAGTCTTTGTCTCCCTTACCCTGACCGGGCCATCTTGAGTCTAGGGGAAACCCAATGCTTCTGGAGAGGGTGTGGTCTCTTTGCCCTCATCCCAGACTTGACCATATCACTCCCTAGGGCTCAGTCACACTGGTAACAGAGACTATGGGCACAATTGGAAAGTTAGGGATTTGGAAGGCTTAAAGGGTCTACGAATAAAGAAAATGACCTCCCACCGCACTTCTTATATGGGGGGCAAGCCCGGTGGCATTTAATCTGTACAAATCTCTAAGAAAAGCTACAAACGAGATAAATCCCACCCAACTCCCAACGCCGTCTTCAACCGTTGAATTTGTGTCGCCTCGTAATGGGAACTTATTAAAGATGCGCCTCGTGCACCGAAACGGCAAGAACGCGACATGAGTAAAGCGAAGGGAATGTCTCATAACCAGGAGCACGTCCCAAGCAAATGAAGAGGCACCGACATTAATGAAGGACGAGGCTCAGCAAGCCGTGACATAGGCCCGACGTCACCAAAACCCTTCTCCCCATCCGAGGGGCCGGACAGCAGGATTTTGAGGGGCTATTGTGGGGCTAGAGAACTTGTGATCTCGGCCCACTTTACGTTAAGGCCCAAAGCCCAAGCCGAGGAGGGACATTGTCGAGGACATACAATGAAAGTCTAAATGGCCTAAAGATATAGCCGAGGACGATTCTATCCTTGGCATCCCAAAGCACTCCTGAAAGAAAGGGCAAGTGCGGTATAGGAACAATTTGAGGAAAAGCCGAACACCTCCGCATTGATGGAGAAAGGACCCCTGAACAGTATGGCGACAAAGGACAAGGGAAAGGTTGCCATTACTGCAATTAAATACTCTGCGCCTGATAGAGCAATGCTTTTCAGCTTTTACAACCACCCCCAACCACTTTGGGTATGGACTGATAGGACAAGTATCAGCCCTAGAAAGCTGAACCTATACGTGGACGTTGGAGGGAAGGTAAAGGCTAGTATAAAAAGAGAAGTAAGCAATCCAGAAAAGGGACTGGGAAAAAAAGGCCAAGAACCAGAGCCTCTTAGGCCGTGCCGAGGAGAAAGACTTCTTGGGCAAACTTAGTTCACCTCTGTGCATCCATCATGAACACCACGACCAACCACTGTCCGGTGACCAAGGCCTGCCTTTCAACCCACTCTCTACAAATTTATTGTTTGGGCCTTTAACGTACGAACCCAATATCAGTTTGGGATCGGTACAAATTGAGTCCCTACAGAGTTCATCACACCATGTCTCTGGTAGGTTGAGCATGACATCGTTTGAGTTAAAATAGCTTGAACCATGGATTTTATCAATATTTCTCTTCCCACTCTAGAAAGTATAAATGATTGGAGATTTGAAATCTAAGTGTATTCATTAAGGCAAAAGCTTTCAGCGTTATGGATTTTAATTTTTGAGGTTTGAGGTTACCTTGTTGCAAGAAATCATAGTTTCCTTCTCAGTTTGTCTTTCTTTGCAAATAATGTATTAAATGGGTGCCAAAGGCCTTGTAGTTGAATTGGCACCTCCCTATACATAAAGTGCTTGGGGGTCTAGGAGGGAAAATGTTCGAGCTGCGGGATTAGCAACATGTTGTAATTATCTCTCTAAAAAAAAAAATGTATTAAATGGGTAAGATTTTTTTTTTTTTTAATGAAAAAAGATAAATTTTGACATTCTGTTTATGGTCTTTTACATAACTTCAATGTAACACCGAGTCACTCATAGTGACTAACATCAATAGGTTCAACACCTTTTGCCAATTGGACAACCCAAAGAATGGCTTAGTTTTAGCAGCCATTTGGTAACACTATGATTTTCTTTGTTGAACCTTTCATCAAATTCCAATCCCAGTCACAAAGAATTATTACAGTATATGCCTTTGGTCCTTAAAGAAGCATCACAAGTCAACTTGAAAACACACAAACTGGTGGCCTATATATCCTACCCTTTTAACTACCCTGGCATCTAATTGCATAGCTATCAAGCGCTCCTTTCAAGTACACCAAAATTCATCAAGTTTCGATGGCGGATACACTGCAAATTCAATGAGCTCAAAAATGTTATTAGCATTAACTACCTCTATTCGTGGCATTCAAACCAGGCAACCCTGCTAATATACGGTCTTTGAAGAGATGAAGATTCGTTTCTTCAAGCTCCCAAAATTCCATTATCCTAGACGTTGTTGTAAAAAATTTCTATCTCTACTTTGCAAAGTAGCATCTTAAATCTGTCATGGATCTTTAACGTCTATTTGCTCCACAATATTTTGTTACTCAGATTTAACCCATGAGACTGTCTCAATCCATATGTAGATTGCATTTAGAATGTGCATTTGTTGTCTTTAATCCAAACTATATGATCAGGGTAAGGAGATTCAGAATGAGGAAATTTTTTTGATATTGTCGAAGCTACAAGATCAGAAAACAAATATGTTGCCTTTTGAATGAAAATAAACTTAGCACTTTATTTTTTGAATGAAAATCTTGAATCCATGAGGATTTCTTTAAATCTACAGGGTGATAGCAGGTTCTTGGAATTCATTAGAGAAAAACAATAGACAAAAGTCTGAATTTTTATTAATCTAAGAATTGAATTGCCATGAATGTTCTAATGCATTTAATAGTAAAAAAAAACCTAGTATGGCTAGGAAAACATCTAGAAAACCCTAATTTGCACTAATCACAAAATTAGGAGGCAAAAAGGTAAATTTTACTAAAAATAGCAAAATTGAGATAATTGCGGAAATTAAAACTGTTGTCTCTAATGTTTCAAAATAGATGGAACCTTATTCTGACTTTTAAACTAAAGGTTATAAGGAAACCAATAATACTAAAAAAAAAAAAAAAAAAAAAAACCCTAGATTTTAGGGGCTAAATGATGGAATTCACCCGAAAAGTGGCTTCAATTGTGGCCAAAAGGCACAAGTTCTACTCACAGCACCATTTCCCTTCATGTCACCAAATTTCACGCAATTCAATCACTGTCACAAATTATTTCCACTACTACATTTTTACTTCTTGAATTTCATGCATGTTGACTTCTGGCCATCTCTCTATTTAGGGAAAATTTGTGTGGTTTGTTTTACATAACTTTTATAGCATTTATTGATTTTTATTTATTTATCAAAGATACAAATATATCGTGAGAAAAAATTTATATTGGAGTATTTTTTTTTTCTTTTTTAGGGAGTAAGATAAATTGGCTCTAGACAACACCCAGGTTGTGAGACTTAATGGTATTCAACCCAATGGTATGTTATTGCAAATAGGGTAAACAAATAACTCTAATTCAGTGCGCCAAAACATCAAAAAAATTGGATAGAAGATCAAGAAAGCAATGAGTACAAAATCTTCATAAATGGTAAGGAAAATTCGATTTAAAACAAATTGCTCAAGCATTGTAAAAGTGCAGAAAATAAAAAGAAACCCTACAACAAGGCAAAATTTGTGTTGATTTTTGGTATTCTGCAATCACGATGGTTAATTTTCATAGAAGGAAGTTAGCCTCCCCAAAATTGATTTCGTCACTGTCTTCATTATAAGTGAATGAAATGTCTCGTAATTAAAGGCTAGAATTGAATAGGATACAATTATACAACAAAGATACTATATCCAAGGTTACCTCTCTTCCTCTTGTACCTTACTTCAGAACAGAGAGAGAGATTACGAATTTACAAAATGAATAATCTAGGAAAATTAATCTAAACATCTGACTCAAATGCATCACGAAATCACATGAGAAGAAGTCAAACTTCCACAAAATATTGATCCAAATATGAGTTTGCAACCAGGCTCATATAATACACCCATCTCGGATATAAGCCCGACATCATATGGAAAGAGATTTATTAAGTGGGCTGGGACCCAAAGGAACTAATTGTAAAAACTATTTGTTGTTGGGCTTATATTACAAATGGTTTGTGGGCTAAACTAAACATTGAAAATAATTAGTTTCAATATATTTTAGTTAAAAGTATTTTCAAAAAGAAAAAGTTTACGCTGAAATAAATGTAGTCTTAAAAATAGAAGAAAAGTTAAAGAAAGGGGGAAAAAATTAGAAAAGCAAAATAAAAAGAGAAAGATATTCTCTATTCTCTAATCATATCATACATATTATATTAAAGTACAAGCTTTTTTTTGAGAAAC
Source organism: Quercus robur (assembly GCF_932294415.1). Taxonomy (NCBI): domain Eukaryota; kingdom Viridiplantae; phylum Streptophyta; class Magnoliopsida; order Fagales; family Fagaceae; genus Quercus; species Quercus robur. The sequence goes on along the minus strand of NC_065540.1, from coordinate 21,128,870 downwards.
ATATTAAATTACAAGTTGAGAGAAAGTTCAAATAAGAATCAAAATTTAATTTTAATTGCATTTTACATTCTAAGAGCATTCACACCAAAAATGTGAAAAGTGCTATATTGTTATTTTAGCACCAAAACCCCAAAATAACCCCCTACATCAAAGCTCTTAAATGCAAAAAAAAAATTGACACTCAGTTACAGTTAGCTGCTAGAGATGCACCTAATCCATCTCTCACTCTCAGATTTTCTCTCTACTCTCACTCTCATATTTTCTCTATTCTCTCACTCTTCTTTCATTCTCTCAGTTGTGCTATGGGTTGTGGTGGTTCCGGTTTGTGGGTCTCGGTGATTCCGGTTTGTGGGTTTTGTTTTTTCTGCGTGGGTTTGTTGCGTTTGTGAGTTTTGGGGGGTGTTTGGTAGAGGTGTTTGAGTAATGTTGTTCGGATGTTTTTGATATACGTGTGGTTGAAAAAGTGCGTAGAAATGTATGAAATGTTGTTTAAAATGCTCAAAAGTGTGTTTGAGATGATCAACCAAACAGTGTGTTTGAAATGTTGTTTCGCTTTGATTGGTGTGGGTTTGTTCCGTTTGTGGGATTCTTTTCAGTGTGGGTTTGCTTGGTTGGTTGATTGGTGTGGGTTTGCATGATTGGTGTGGGTTTGCTTTGCTCTGGTGGCATTTTTTTTTTTGTGCATAAATGCATTTTTAGTCTCTACATTTTTTTATTTTTTAATTTTTTTTTTCTATTTTGGTCTCTACATTTTAATTTTACCACTTTTAATCCCTAAATCAATTAATGCGTGACATTTAAGTCATTGCCGTTAGCCAACAAATGGAGAAGGCATATATGGCTAACAGAGAAATAAAATAATGATATTATGTTACACGTGGCATGACCCACTTCGACACGTGGCTTTCTTGCCCCAAACCCAATCACATGTATGTCACGTGAGGCACTCACTAACCAATCTGGCATTGAAAATGCACAAATTAGATTTGAATCCCTAGATCAGCCTCTCTGTCTCTCTCGAACTATCAACCTCTCTCTCAAACCATCTCTGCCACTTGAAGCCACCATCATCATCAACCATCTCTCAAGATCTTCAACCATTTCAAAGTCCCTGATCAGATGAAAGCAAGCTCTTCAACCAGTTCAAGCTTGAGGAGGAGAGCTCTATTGAGGTCCCTGTATTTCTATTTTACGACTTTTAGTCCCTAAAATGAAAAACGCGTTTCATTTTGGTTCTTATCGTTAGCCCATTAATGGAAATTGCTTACGTGGCAAACTGAGTGCACTGCTGACACATTAACCGTTGACATGGTCATTAAAAAAATAATAAAAAAATTTTAATGAGCATTTAAAAAATTCCATGTCAACGCTTTTAAATATAAAAAAAAATTTATTAATCAATTTTAATAAAATAAAAAAGGAAAAAACAGAATTAAAAACAATAAAATACATAAATTGAGATCTAATTCATTTTGAACAAGAACACAATCACGGATTTGAACACTAACACAAGAACATAAGAGCACAAACCCAGAACCAAACACAAACTCAAATTTAAACATTAACACAAGATCACAAATACAAAGAACACAATAACAAACATAAACTATTTACTCTCAAAATAAATGCCACATTAGATCCAAAAAATCAAACAAACCCAGAAAATCATACAACCCCATCAAGAACACACAAGAGCACAAACCCAAAAAAATCATTCAAACCTAGAAATCAAACACAGAAAAATCATAAAAGAATATTGTACAAAACAAAATCAATCCATATATATACACAAACCAAATTATCCAAAAGAAAATATAGATTTAAAACCGAAAATTAAATCAATACAATCATTAACAAAATAGCCACAAAATTGAACAAACTCAGCTCAATCCCTCAACCATACCTACACAAACCCACCAATCGGACCCAACACAAACCCACCGATCCCTTAACCATACCAACACAAACCCACCGATTGGCTAAGCACCAAGATAGAGGGAGAAAGAAGAAAAAGAAACAAGAAAGAAGAAAAAGAAGGTGAAACTAGTGTTATTATTTTAGCATTAAGGTTTTTCTAGCGGTGCTCATTAACGAAACAGTATTACCTTAACAACCAAAAGAGTTGTAGGTGTTAGAGTACCACATGCCATCAACATCAAGTTCTTAACATGCAATCCCCAGGTTGTCTCAAAGATCCAGATCTTGAACCAGAGACTGATGGAGGCGGAGAAACTGAGAGAGAGATCTGGGGAAGAAAAAGAAAAAGAAAGAAGAAAAAGAAACAAGTGCAAACAAAAACACACATAAATCTAAATTCCACTATTTTTTTGTTTTTAATTATGTTTTTTTTCTTTTTTTAATAAAATTTTTTAATATTTAAAATTGATAATTTTTTTTTTTAAAAAATTAGAGGTTGACGTGGTACGTTAATGTAGCATTTAAAATATTATTTTAATGGACACGTCAACATTTACTGTGCTAATAGTGCACTCCATTTGCCACGTAGAATATTTCCATTAAGTGAGTGATGATAAGGACCAAAATGGAATACGTTTTTCATTTTGGAGACTAAAAGTGGTAAAATAAAAATGTAATGACCAGAATAGAAATGACCTCAAAATGTAAGGACCAAAAGTGTATTTTCTCCTCTTTTTTTTCTCCTTGTGTTAGAAGGGTGCCAAAGGCCTTCAATTACTTAAGACTTTTTAGGAGTAAGGGGAGCAATTCCCCCACCCTTCACACCACTTTAGCTCCACTCCTGCTTACCAAGTTGAGTGAGAAGATCATCTCAATTTTAGCATTGAGTATTATGAATGGATATTGACACCAAAATTATGAAAATTAAATTAGACACATGGTACAAAATTAAAACAACAATTAGGAACTAAAAGCACTTCTTTCCTAAAGGTGTTAGTTAAAGTGAAGTAAGTTGAGTAAGTCAAAAAGTGCAAGTGGTTGATTGACAAATTAATCTTGTTAGCACAAGTTTATAGTTCCTAAAGCTTTGGACTTCCAAGCCCCTAATGTACGGCGTTTGATCACTACAAAATGTAGCACATGATTTTGAATGAAAGGAGATAAGAAAAAAGGTCAATAAAGAAAAAGATCATTTTTTCGGACAGGATAGAAAAGGAATATAATTATTTCATTCAAAGAATGCAAATACTAAAATGAATAGAATAAGAACTGATTAAGATTAACTTCATTACAAATGCTATTATTGCGTATCCTTGACGTGATAGTCACTGTATAGGTATAAGTATTTATGAGGTGTGGGGGTAAGGCCAGACTGGAGTTCAAGTCTTTAGGAAGAAGTTTCACACACATATATACTTAGAATAAACTAAAATATAATTTTTATTTTGTATTAAAAAAAAAGAAAAAAACCTTCATTACAAATGCCAATGACACAGTTGGCACCTTGCAAACCAGTAATGTGAAATTTGAAAATCAAATTATAAATATAAATAATGAAAGCATATCAGAAAACAGCGGGGAACAAATATTTAACATTTGGGTAGATCAATTGGCGGTGGAGGCAGCGTAGAAGAGGGTGTACGTCCATTCTCAACTTCAAAAGCCATGGCCAAACCCCATGACAAGTGCAATTCTATATGGCAATGTACATACCAAATACCTGTATTATAAGGTTTATGTTTTCATCGAGCATAAGTAAAATTTAATGATGACAAACTAACAAAAATTGGTTTAAATCACTGTCAAGGAATCAAACTTTCTGATACACAAAAAGTTTTAAATTAATTATGCAATTACTATGAAATTAAATAACCAATCGTTTTTTTGGACCACAGATTTTTCTAATCCAAGTGTATCTTGTTTTTACTGTAAATTATTTTTTTTTCTTGGTTAAAAAATAGTTGTACAGAGTTTTGCGAATATTCAGGGTTCTTTAATTTTTTTTCTCCGCCGGTGCCGTGGAGGAAATGAGGGTTCTTTGATTGATATGTGTAACTCTAAACTATGTTACGCCATCTAATAATTATTTCTTAGATTAATATTTTAAAAATTTCATCATTGAATTATATGTTCTATACATTCTTAATACGCAAACCAAGCTTCTTGCTATTCAGGTGCTATTTATATTTGAGGTAGAAACCCGTCTTTTATGCCCAATTTTAAATTAATAACTTGAAATATAATTATTTAATCAATGACATATTTATTGATCTCAGATCATTTTGAAATTTTGTAAGCATGTAGATTATAAGAAGAAAATCCACTAATGGTGGAGTTTTCAAAATTTGAATCAAAGAAAAAAAAATATTTAGTGATGTAACATAGTTTAAAAGTTATTTGTCAAGTGTAATTTAAACTCAACTCTAATAATATTACAAAATAATATAAGAGAAAAAAATAAATAAGAGGCAAGGTGGAAATATAACCTGGATTATTTGCTGTGAATCTGATAACAGCCCAACCCCCAGTTGGCACGGCTATAGTATTACGTATTTGTGGATTGACCAAATTGAACTTTCGGGGATCATTTTCGGTGTCATAATTTCCAAAACCCTGTGCTAACACATGGAAGCTGAAACCATGAAAGTGGATAGGATGAGACTCTGTTGCTATTAAGGCTGTGTTCTGAAGAACCATCCCCACTGTTGAACCGTACTTCAGTCTTTACTTTGGTAGACTTTGGTGCAAATATTATGGACTGATTGAGAGCGTTGCTCGGGTTGGTGTAATCAAACACCAATGGAGGGTTATCAGGAAAATCAGTGGTATAAACCCCCTTCTTGTTATTGCTATAGAATGCTTGTAACATTGACAATTTACTAGGGAGCTGAAATGATTCATTGTTCATGCTCGCAGAAAATCGCTGCCCAAATATACCTCCACACTTGGCACTCCCTCCTCCACATGGTGCGAGACTATTCCCAAATGTGATAAACATGTGCTCGTCCACCTGAAGTGGCACTGGGACCCAATGGGGCCCACCTGGAAACCCAGTGAGATTGTTGTAGAACTTGTAAGCTGTGGGTGTGTTATTGAAAGCAGGTAGGGCTGGCATTATGGGTGTTGCTGATTTGGCACCCTGATAGACAATGATGCCACTTGTGGTTGTGTTATCGAACAGTAAGCCTTGGGCACTAAAGTAGGGTCTTGCGGCCATGTAGTAAGAACCCAAAGGTTGATCAGCAGTGAAAAGAACATCAGTGGTTTGGCCGGGAGAAAGGATAATAACATTAGTGACATAAGTTTCGGTGTAAGCAGCATCAATTGCTACGACTTTCATTTTATGATTGGCAATTTTGAAGAAAAGTTGGTTATTGAGTGCTGCAGCGTTAATGATGCGTAACATATAGGTCTTTCCTTGGATCACCTCAAGCTTAACACTGTGTTTGGTTGGGTAGAATTTAGGAAGGATGGAAAATATAAGAAGGAAAATAGGGTGGAAAACTAAGTTTTCCTCTGTTTGGAAATGGGAAGAAAATAAGAAGAGTGGAAAACCCGGGAGAAAATTTTCTCTTCCGGGCCCACAAATTTTTTCCTCCCAAATCAGGAGGAAAATCAATGAGAGAAAACTGCCTCATTGATATTTTACCATAATGCCCTCCCACCGACCCTCATTCATGCCCTTCACCTACCTCACCTGAAGACTTTTGCCCACAAATCACTTTTTCTCATCTTCTCATCTTACCTTCAGCACACCGTCCAGTGGTCCAGGTTCTCCTCTCTCTCTTCTTCTTTTTTTATACTCCTCATTTTACATTATAATAATAAAAATAATAATATAAATTTATATATATGATGTGGTAAATTTTATATTATTTAATGAGTACAAATAAATCTATTTCTTACATATTATGTAACAAGGGTATAATAGTCAATTTATATAAATTACATTTTCCATCCTTCCATTTTTCTCTCCAACCAAACAAAAGAGCTTTCCACCTTCTCACTTTTCCACCCCTCCAACCAAACACATAAGAGGGAAAACTAAATATTTTCCATCCTCCCACAATTTTTCATCCTCCCACTTTTCCATTCCTCCATCCAAACGGACCCTAAATGTGTCTGAAAAAAATTGTAAAAGAACCATCTTTATAATAAGAGAAAGTGAGTACACAATTTTTGATCCATAACTATTATCAGCTCTGAAGTGGTTAACTATGATCTGATAAGTTGATGTGAAAATGATTGCTCAAATTCACCACTCATATATACTCGACCGCCTTAACAGATTGCGACAAAAGTGCAGCTGCTCTTTCTTAAGGAAAATTTAGTCAACAAGTCATAGAGATCACCGGGCTGTCCGTTGATTGTGAAAACGTCGGAAATTTTAGGAGCGGCACCTGTTGCTAGACCCTGGTTCTCGATATCAACGACATTAGCATCCCAATACTCCCCTGCAATCACATCTAAAGGACCATTAGCTATTTATTTACATTAGGAATTAGGCCAGTGTTGCATGTGTTTTTTATGCATTGCCCCAACAACAGCATAGTCTTGGAGATAAACTTCATTGTTTCTGTGTTAGAAATTTCTTTTCTTCCAATATTCATATGATCTAACACTTAAGAATGTTAGGAGTTGATACCTAACAAGATCGGAAATTCTTCGTAAGGAGATGGAAATGGACAGGGACAGAGGCATTAATTGACCGCGCCCCGGGGGGTAGGGGGGTGCAATGGCCCCCATCTAATTTTTTTTTTTTTTTTAAATATATTAGTATATATATATATATATATATATGCATTTATTTTAGTAATTTTGTTCTATAAAATTATATTTTACCCCTTAACAATTTCATTGATTCTTTTTACAGTAACATTATAATTACAAACTTATTTACAATATTTTTATAAACTGTTGAGGTACAAATTCTTATTGGTTCGCATCTGGGCCTATTATTTACATCACTTTTTTACTTATCAATAATCACTCATTATATCAGTAATATACTTCTAACACTTTCCTTATTTTAAAGGTCATTAAAAAAATTTATAGATCTAAAATTTAAAACAACATATACTAGCCCAAAAACATTTGTGCAACAACAAAAATCACCAATAGCAAAGCTAAAAAAAATTAAGTCCAATTAACCAATTTTACTCAAACAAATAACTGACCCTTTAAAAAGTTTTAAACAGAATAATTTTGTCTTTGCCCAGCAAATGCACACATCAAAAATTCAAAAAAAAAAAAAAAAAAACCTCCGCTGCTAAGAAGTCGCCGAACTAGCGGTTAGAGTTGCCCCCCTTAACTCAAAGTCCAAGCTTCGTCCTGGAAATGGATAACAGTTTCCAAATCTTGGTTTGATAATAAGTGCTCCATACACAGTTGCACGGAGCCATAAGACATAAGCATGCCAAAAAAGAGTTTCCTCTTGTCCAGTGATGTTGAATTTGTAAGCATAAGTCTGGCCAGGACATATGGGACATTGAGTTACATATCAAGGTCCGTCTGCCTATCCACTCAATAGTTGAAACACTTCGTGCCTGCATCAAAATTTCCATGGCGACACAATAATAATTTACCTACATTGTTTCACAAAATATATCTTCATGCATTCATAAACTTATGCTATTTCCAAAATAACCCTTTATTTAATTATATACTAATATGTCAACGGTTGGTTCTTTCTTTTAAAAAGTAGCATACACGTATCAACAACAACTACATGTCTTAGCCTTAAATTTTGGGGCATTCTCAACAGATTAATTTCATTCTTTTTATTAACAAGTTGTACACATGCATAAATAACTTATTATTATTATTTTTATAAGAATAAATAACTTTGATTTCTTATTGTTTTCCAATGAAAGCATGGAAGCCTCTTTTTACCTTATAATTAAATACCAAAAAAAAGAAAAAAAGAATGACAATGGCCAAGCAGACTTTTAGTTGTATAGCATAATAAGGATTTACCAGTGGATAGTAATGTTATTGGGAGACTGATTGCTAATGGAGCTAAAGACCTTTTTCCCCCACCCCATTGCACTCATTTACTACTAGGAAATATACAGCAAGAAATGGAAAAACATTCAAATGGATAAGCTAGTTACATGGAAAAAATGTTCCACTGTTTCTGCAGAGGTTATTGAAGAAGCTAGAAGAGCTAAAGCGCATGCTAGCAAAAATTGAAAGCGACCCATCATCATTAGAGAAAAGACTACAGAGGGATGAAGAGGGAAAGAATATGAAGTTCCTATTTATATTAGACAACATGGATTTCTTGAGCGTGAGCAATCTCCATGCGTTCTGTGTGTCTATTATTAAAATACACGATCACCCAATGGATTTTTTTCTAGGCATTTGAGTTGGCAATGTGTTGTGTTTGCAGAAACTTATATTATCTAGCTTAGCTAGTACATATATCTAGCCATTAGAACATAATTTAAAGACAGCACATAAAAATCTTTGTTGTTAAGCAAACTGTCCTTTTCATTGGGATAGTTATTAGTAACTAATGTCTCGTTATAATTCATATAGATAAGTGCATTTAAATATTTAGCATTTCATGAATATAGGCGGAGCCACAAAAGAAAAAAAAAAATTCCAGGCCAAGCCAAATGTATATATAAAAAAATTAAATCCAAAAAATAATTTGCCTACTTTTCCTTAAAAGTTACCATGATTTTAGAGTGGAGTTTGTGGTGTGCTTTTGTGCAAGAAAACTATTTTTCCTCTATGTGGGTTTGTTTGTTTCTCAATATAAAAAATGGTAATCGTCCTACATTGCTTAAGATAATGGATTGTGTAGTACAACTTGTTTCTTCATCCCTTAAAAGTTATTTTATTCCATCTGTATATGTTTGTTTCTTAAACTATATAAATGCATTACCTACTTTTCGTTAGCTCTCCCCCTCTCCCAGCGAGTAAAAGATTCCTGTAAGTGAATAACTTATAGTTGATTTCAGTGTTTAAAGAATACAAATTAGTTTCGAGCCATGATATGCATTTGGCTGCTTCTTAAATCTGACTTTTTCACAAATAGAGATTGACGAATTATTTTATCCATTAGGTCTGGAAAACACCTCCCTTTAAAATATATATATATATATATATATATATATATAGAGAGAGAGAGAGAGAGAGAGAGAGAGAGAGAGTTAAAATCAAAACTAAGAGAAAATCCAATTAAATTCTATATTGAATTCCAATTATTATCTTATTTTGAGCCACATGTCCTATGTAAGTTTTTTTAATTTTTGATCTAGGTAAGTTAATACTGTGTAAAAGGCGAAAAGTCTAATATAAATAAACTATATAAAAAAAAACCCAATAAAAAAGAAAAAAAGAAAAAGAAAAAGAGTAAACTCATGTGTATATAAAAAAAAAAAACTAAAAAAAAAAAATAGAGAGAGAGAGAGAGAGAGAGAGAGAGAGTAAAACTCAACCCCTGAGCTGGCAATTTTGTTTTTATATATATATATACTATTTTTTTTTTTATTGACTCTCCTAAAATAAAAATTTGAACACCTTGACCCTAAAATTTTTTTAACCCACTTGAAATAAGCTTAAATATGATTTTCTTAACAATATTTTGGTCTTTTTAAGCACAAAAAAAAAAAAAAAAAAAAAAAAAAAAAAAAAAAGAAACCCAACAACAAGCAAATTTTATAAAAAATCTAGGGAAATTGTAAGTTCAACAACAAAAGGAAAATATTTTCATCTTAAATCTAAAAAAAGGTCATTCAAATCTTAACAATTTTGAAATAGACTAATTAAAAATTCATAGTTTACATTGTACGAAGGAAACCATGAAACCATATAGACTTTAAGATTCATTTCTTATCCAAGATGTATTTTCTTATTGACCACCTAGAAAAAATTCCTGCAGCCACTACTGCTTATACTAGGTATAATTTGAATTCATATATGTGTATAATTGTGATTGTTTTTAATTGTACCATGTATATACACAAATAATACACTAGTAAATAAATAATGGATCATTGGATAGCTAATAGCATAATGCAAGTCGTCATTTATACTTCTAAACATGCATTTTCGAGAAAGTACAAAACTTAAGTACAGCTGTACTATACTTACGTGTTATTTTTTAAGTTTCCTTCTTAAGGTTCAACCATGTAGTTGTATTTAACTAAAAATACACTTTCATCCTATGAAAAAAAAGCCACATAGCAGAATTTTTAAGAGAATAATCTAAGAAATAGCACCTAAGAGCACTCACAGCAGTGGTGCTAAAAAACCATATTGGTATTTTTAGCTCTTCAAACACCCAAAAAGCATGCTCCAGCAGTGGAGCTAAACTTATTTTTTTTAGCTCCATTGCTACAGTGCACATCTATAGATAGATGTGCACTGTAGCTGAGATCTAAAAAAAAAAAAAATATATATATATATATATATATATTCTACCAGGGGCAGCGCTAAAGCATATTCAAGGACTTCAAAAGAAAAAACTATATATATAAAATATATATTTTTTTGTTAACTTAATACTTTAATTTATTTGTAAAAATATTTTTTTTGTACACTCTGACTTAAATTTTGCACATCTTTATTATAAGTATTTTCGACTTTAAGAATAAAGAGTAAGTTTTTTTTTTTTTTTTTTTTTTTTTTTTTTTTTTTTTTTTTTTTTTGAGAAACCGAATAAAAATTAAATGTTTGTGAATTGTAAGTGTAATTCTTTTTTATAAATTTATATTATATGTATGTGAGTGTGTTTAATATTGATTGTGTACGTTACTTTTTGTTATAATGTTATGTATTTGTGTAAATTATGATGTGTGTGGATGTTTGTATGTAAAATATAAATATAATATAACTTTATATAATTTAATAATTAAGAAATAGAGAGTGTTTTTTTGTTTTATTATTATTTTTTTATACATGTGTGGTATTTTTATCATATTATAATTGATGGTTTTTAGACCCCTTAAAACACAATTGATTTAATCTAGATAATTAGCCAAGTTGTTACTTAGTCCAATTTAACAAATCTAGGTTATCACAATCACAAAGATCATATCATGCAAAGCAGCAGAAAGATAAATAACACAAGATATGATCACCCAGGAAACCAAACCGGTAAAAACCTGGGGAGGATTTGACCTAGCTATCCTCAAGGTAAACTTGAATCCATTATCTTGAAAGAATCGAAGTTCATACAATAAGACTTACAAGCCCTCACGCTCGACTTCTTATTGCTACCAACCAGTAAAACTTACTGACACGACCACGTGCAAGCTCCGAATCCACAGACTCCTTCTTTCTTGGATTCACCACTAGATACAAGCACACCCGCTTGTGTTTTCTTTAAACTTCAATGGCAACAACCGAGTTGATCATCAAGGTGTAGATAAAATCTTCTTCTTGAAAACCCTAAGTTTATGTAAAAAAAAGCTCCTCTAGATCTCACAAGAGATTTACACAAACTGCAATATGAGCAACACTAAAACGTGGCTAGGGTTTGCCTTTTATACTTAGGACAAATTAGAAAACCCTAAAACGTTTTAAACAACTAGGGCTGAGTTGGAAATCTGCAGAAAAAAAAACATTCTGCCCGAGATTCGATCGATCGAGCCAGGTCGAAATGCATAATGCTTTCTGCATTAGCTCGATTCCAACTTTACATAAAATACACAACTTTGAGTAAGACTAAAACACTTCTAAACACATTGTTTTGATCATGGTTTGCCAACAATACATATTAGAGTTCTAAATATATAAATACCTTAGTCTTTAGAACCTAACAAACTCCACCTTTGGCAATCCGTGACAAAACACAACTAGAATCTCAAAGTTTACAAAATAAAAGCCCTTTACACAAATAATGCTTATAAAACAAATTCAATCCTAACTACTCTCCATCAGTTGCAAGTGTAGACAGCAGCTCAATTGAATCAACCTGTATATTTCCTGAAATATCAAACAAAATGCAAAACCGCATGTGTGGAAATAATACAAGTAAACAAATTAAATTCTTGATTTCAAACAACACACAATAGAGACATATATCAGTGAATAACTCATAAATATAAATCAATAAACAGTTTAAAACAAGAAACATATAAGGTACCAAAAAAAATAACACTCCCCCTAACACGAATATCCCATAAAAAACATGGCAAGAGCTAAAATGGTAAAATACAATGTGAAGCACCTAGATACAATCTAATCTCCACAAGCTCCAACCAACAAAATACTCTCCCCCTGAAAACAAAAACTCTACAATGTACTCCCCCTTTTTGTGACGGAATGCTAAAGGGCAAACAAAATCCATCATCAAAAGGGAGGTGTTGTGGAAGAGCGTCTAAATTGTGCCAACTCCGCACGCAAGGCACGAATCTCATCGAGCATGTCCACCAAAATCTGTCCATGAGCCGCCTGAACGGTCAAGACATGATCCAGCATACGTCGAATGTCGGAATCATTCGAAGTAGTCGGTGGAGGAACATCAGCATCAACAGCACTTGACGTCTCAGCAGCATCAGCACCTGTAGAAGAGGGAGGAGGGGGAACAACACTAGATGACGCATCTCTAGGACGCAAAGGAGCAACTCTCAAGTGAGCAGCCCTCTGTCTAAGAAAGGTGGCACCTATGGAAACAACGACATGAACAAGCTCACCAGAAGGGAAACCATCTAGACCAAAAAACAGCAAAATCCTATGAATGAAAATAGGATGAATAAGCGCATGCCCTATAACAGAACTCCTATGAACCTCATTCAAAGAACAAAAGAACAGATGAGGGAAACTGATAGATGCACCTGAAACGAACGCATACAAAAACACACATCACTCTAGAGGGATGGTGTGGAAATGAGAAATAGGCCACAACGAATGGCACGCTATCCTAAAGAAAAGATAGGCAGTCTCGGTAAGCTCAGCGGACGTGATCCGAGGATCAGAACCCCACTGGATAGATGACCCAGTGATGTATGACATGACAACATCTAAGGAAGGAGACTCATTATAGGGATAGTCAGGCTCCCAAACAACCGGAACCGCAAGAGCCTCAGCCAGTACCCGAGGGGTAATGGTGAACTCAACACCTCGTATCCAACTCCTAACAAGGGTGTTGGAATCATAGACGTGACAAGAGAGGTTCGAGAAGAACTCTCTAATCAGGGCAGTTGGGGGTGGATGATCTATCTCTAAGAGAGGCAACCAACCTCTAGACTCAAAGTTAGCCCTAATGGCTGGATCAATCTCATCTAAAATCACAGCACGCTCAGCCCAAATCTTACGCTTACTGTTCAAAGTCTTAAAGGCCTCTCTGTTTCTATCATTCCTAAACACCTCACTCCTAGAGGGAGACTCAGAGGAAGTGGAAGGGGTCCTATGGGCTCTAGTTTTCCTAGGCATGGTGCTAGGATAAGGACCAAAACACAAAGCAAAGGAACAAAAACACAAAAAAATACCAAGGGCAGACTGCAAGTTAGCACATGACAAAAAAAATATAGAACAAAAACTATATGATGCATGAACAATTTAAATGGCAAGATGCATGTCCTAATGCAGTGCAATTAAGTTCAAATAAGTTCAAATTCACAAAATTAGCTTGAGCATAGAGTTTTTAACACAAAAACCCCAAAATTTTGAAAAACCACTTGATCAATTTGAAAGAATTTGACTAATTGATCATCATACAAGATAGATTTCAGAAAATAATGACCAATTACATCAAATCAACAAGCCAATTTCATCAATTTAACCAAATTTGAACAAAATCCCCAATTCGGGTTAATTACAAGCCCTAGAATTTTCAATTTTTCACAAAGCCCCAAATTGATCAAATTAACCATCATATATCATGAATATACCAATATAGGAGCAAAACCCAATGATCAATTTCAGAAAAAAGAGGATTGATTCAACAAAAAACCCAAAAGTGAAAAGTTCCAAAAATCCCCTTAAAATGCATGAGTTTATGCATGAAAACATGAAAATAAATGCAAAAGGAAGGGTATATGGGTCTTACCGGCCTTGGGAGACAAAAACCTTGCAAAAAATTTGGTTGAAAACGACAAAAAATCCTCAGTGGAGCCTTGCCAAGTCGGAGAGAGAGAGGAAAGTTTGAAAAATTTTGAAAAAGTAAGTTTGAAACAGTCCAATCTGAGTTTTAAAAAAAAAAAACTTGATTCACGAGTTTCGATTGATCGAAAAACAGCTTCGATCAATCGAAACAGACAGAGATTTAACAAAACAATTTTAAAAAATTTCGATTGATCGAAAATCAATTTCGATTGATCGAAATAGTCAGAGGCTCTCTAAAACATATTTTAAAAAATTTCGATTGATCGAAAAATAGAATGGATCGATTGAAATGGGTAGAGGCTCACTAAATTTGAGGAAAAACACAGTTTTTGAAAAAAATTCAGAAACAACTCAAAACATTGAAATGGAAGAACAAAATGCATGAGTATGTGATGATGTGATTTTCAAAAACAAGAATTTAAGCCTAAAATTCCCAAAATTAAATTTTCTTGCATTCTCCATAAATTTTCAAGCATCAAGTTAATTTTGCACAAAATTCAAGGTATTTGCAAAACTTGGTTGGTCAGACCATAAACACACACAATAACATGTACAATGTTTAGCAAAGAGTAACTTGTATAGCGTGTGCAACTAGCAAAAACTTGAGATACATGTGAGATGATATGTGAATAGCAATCAATCACAAAGTCTACAAAATTCATCACAAAGAATTTAAAAGAGAATATCACCTAAAGAGTTACATCATATAACTCCCACATCTCCTAGATCATAAGCTTGCAATCATTTAAGTTTCTTGAATTTATGCCTCATAATATACACACCAATTTTAAGTCATGTGGTTTTGGCATCAAACTTAATAGTACACACCAATTTTAAGTATTAAGCAATTTAAACCGAGGTTTCACCTTATATTCTTTTTGTGCATGTGCTACATTTTCTCGAGCACAAAACCTTATGATATGCACTGAGGTGTTCATGATTGGCTAGTGAACAGTGGTGAGGTGGTTATTTATGCCTTTTTCTAAAAGTTCAAGTCTGACAGTTAAAACATGTGACTTCAAGATTAAGACAGAGTAATCAAAAACCATAAACATCTTTCCCACACAACATGCACTACAAGGTTTCAACTAGTAAAGTGCAAAAAGTAAGCTCATCAAAGCTAAACAAGGTACAGATGACATGTTATGTGAAAATAAATTGACCAACCTTGTTCTCAAAAACCAAGAAGAATAGTACAAAACACACTTTGCTTCCTTTTTCTTCCCTTTTTCCTTTTTTTTTTTTTTTAATTTTTTTTATATAAAAAAAACTAGAATGAAATGCATGAATGTTATGCAATGCAAAACCTAGAAAAAAAAAAAAAAAAAAAAAAAAAAAAAAAAACAAAACAAAACAACAAAACAAAACCAAAAAACCATGGTTACAAAGGGTAGAGCAATGAAGCACAAAGACCATGTCAGAAAGACTTAGTTAGTTCGAGTCTTTTGCATCCAAAACCTTTTAGATGCACCATGAGCATTGGAGTTCTTATTCACATGAGAATGATTACCAACTGCAGGATTGGAATAAAGGTTTAAAGCCTTTACCAATTCACCAATAAGTACCATAGGATCTTGTGCTTGAGGCACAGGTACTTTTGGTTTGTTTGCTCTCTTTGTAGCTTGCAGCTTGTAACAGTTTGGACGTATGTGTCCAGACTTTCCACAAAAGTGACAAACCCAAGCAGACTTATCATGTGTCTTGTCCTTAGATAGGGTAGGCTTCTTAGACTTAGATTTAGACTCTTTCAGATCAACCCTAATCTTCTTAGATGATGAAACTTCTATGGTTTTGACAATCTCACTCACAGGGAGTTTGACAGTTTCACTCAAAATCTCACTCACAGAAGGTTCAAAAGAAGATGAAAGGACAAACCTAAACCAGATTTGTCAGAAGGAGACTTTTGAACACTCAACATTTGATCAAGTTTAGAACTAGCAGATCTAGCAACAGATAAATAAAGTTCCAAAGATTTAACTTTATCAAGTAAAAGCATATTCTCAGTTTTCACATTGTTCAAAAGTTCATTAGCATCAAACAGTTTTACAAGCAAATTCTTCTTATCAAGGTTAAGAGATTCAATTTTCTTCAAGCCAAGTTCAACATTCATAGCATCCTTTGTAGCAACTTTGCAAAGTTTATTATAGGCCTCTTGAAGATCTGCATCCTCAGAGAGTTCCCCATCAGAAGAGTTCTCTTTAACAGATATGCTCTCATTAACTACAGCAGTAGCAGTGAAAGCAATGAAGTTTCCATCCTCATCACAATCAGACTCATTATCAGAAACTTCACCATCACTAAGGGTTACAACCATAGCCTTACCCTTAAACTTCAAATAGGTAGGACATTCAGATTTCATGTGACTATACCCTTGACATCCAAAACACTGAGAACCCAAAGAATTATTAGAAGATTGACCTACTTTTTCTCTAAGTTTTTCATTATTGTTAACCTTAGTGGGATCATGCTTCCTAAAGTTTCTAGGTTCAGTAGTGTTCGTGCCTCTTGCCTTTCTGTTACTATTCCTGAGAAAGTTTCTAAAGTTCTTAGCAAGGTAAGCAATCTTTGTAGCAGAGAGCTTATCATCAAATCCACCACCTTCAACATCATCAACTGACTTAAGAGCCATTGATTTGGATTTGGTTGTTTTGGGTAGATCCAACTCATAAGATTGAAGAGATCTTACAAGTTCATCAACAGGGATGGAGTCCACATCCTTGCTTTCAGTAATGACAGTCACCTTGGGTCTAAAGTCTTCAGTTAACGATTTAAGAATCTTCCTAAAAATTTTAGGTTAATCATAGATTTCACCAAAGTTAAAAACAGAATTAACAATATCATTCAATTTAGCATAGAATTCATCAAAAGATTCATCATCAGACATCCTAATGCTTTCAAATTTAGAAGTCAATTGCTGCAATTTATTGATTTTGACAGCCTTTGTGCCTTCATGCACAGTCTGGAGGATATTCCAAGCAGTATGAGCAACCTCAACATTAGAGATTCTCTTAAATTCCTCCATAGAAACAGCGTTAAAGATAGCATTCATAGCCTTACTATTGAACGCAGTTGCTTCTTTTTGAGAAGTTTCCTACTCACTAACAGGAGTAGTGGGCTTCTCCCATCTGTATTCAACAGAGTTCCAAACTCTTTCATCAATCGATTTCAGGAATACTTTCATCCTTACTTTCCAATAAGCATAATTGTTCCTATCAAAGTGTGGAGGAATAACTAGAGAGTGTCCGTGTTCCATGACAATAGGGGTCAAGGATCAACTCTGTGATCAAAAGATCAACAACAAGAGAGCAACCCGCTCTGATACCACTTGATGGTTTTTAGACCCCTTAAAACACAAATGATTTAATCTAGGTAATTAGCCAAGTTGTTACTTAGTCCAATTTAACAAATCTAGGTTATTACAATCACAAAGATCATATCATGCAAAGCAGCGGAAAGATAAATAATACAAGATATGATCACCCAAGAAACCAAACCGGTAAAAACCTGAGGAGGATTTGACCTAACTATCCTCAAGGTAAACTTGAATCCACTATCTTGAAATAATCGAAGTTCATACAATAAGACTTACAAGTCTCCACGCTCGACTTCTTATTGCTACCAGCCAGTAGAACTTACTGACACGACCACGTGCAAGCTCCGAATCCACGGACTCCTTCTTTTTTGGATTCACCACCAGATACAAGCACACCCGCTTGTGTTTTCTTTAAGTTTCAATGGTAGCAACCGAGTTGATCATCAAAGTGTAGATAAAATCTTCTCCTTGAAAACCCTAAGTTTGTGTAAATGAAAACTCCTCTAGATCTCACAAGAGATTTACACAAACCGCAATATGAGCAACACTACAACGTGGTTAGGGTTTGCCTTTTATACTTAGGACAAATTAGAAAACCCTAAAATGTTTTAAACAACTAGGGCTGAGTTGGAAATCTGCAGAAAAAGAAAAACATTCTGCCTGAGATTCGATTGATCGAACCTAAGCTTCGATCGATCGAGCCAGGCTGAAATGCATAATGCTTTCTGCATTAGCTCGATTCCAACTTTATATAAAATACACAACTTTGAGCAAGACTAAAATACTTTTAAACACATTGTTTTGATCATGGTTTGCCAACAATACACATTAGAGTTCTAAATACATATATACCTAAGTCTTTAGAACCTAACAATAATAACTTTTTGTAATAAAGTTAGCAAAATTCAAGAAAACAATTGTAAAGTTAATGATTTTTCAAGCATTACCACCACACGCACTTGGTGCGATGGTCACTCCACAAGTATAAGTGGTTATAGAGTGTGGGGGTAAGGGCCGGGGTTTAAGTCTCTAGGAGAGAACTTTACACACATATACACTTAGATTAGACTAGAGTAGAATTTCTATCTTGTATAAAAAAAATGATTGTTCAAGTATTTAATTGGTTAAGTAGACACGTAGTGTATAATTTATGTATGAATGAGTGTGATTGTGTGCATTAATAATTAATACAGAGTTAATGAGTTGAAATTAGTCATTTAGTCTAAAATATTTTTATGAAAACAAAGTCAAACAGCTAATAACAACTGTATAATAAAAAAAATGTTAGACAAACTAAACAAAATAAAATGATCATAGACTCATAGCTACCCACTTTAGCAATAGATATTCATAATGAACTATCATGTAACATTTAAAATTTGAAAACTTGCAGAATAAAATTGTAAAACTTTATGTATTCTTATTATTATTTTTTCGATAACTCAATATATTCAATTTCTCTTTTTATTAAAATTTTGTAGTGACCCCCCCATAACAAAATTCCTGGAGCCGCCACTGTATTTTACTCCCGGGTGGATTAAAATAATAAAAATTGGTTCTCTCTCTCTCAGTCACTCCATGCCTCTCTCTCTCTCTCTCTCGTCACTCTCACCTCTCTGTCTCAAAGTCTCCGACCCACGCCTTCGCTGGCCTCAACATCATCGGCCTAAGCTGATCTAAGCCCCAAGCCACCAATCCATGTCTTCGACCCACGCCTCCGCCCAGCCCTCCATCTCAATGCTCACCCAACGCTGATCAGACCATTGCTTTGGTTTTCCTCCGATCAGACCCATCCGCCTCAAACCCACTTCTCTTCTGTCGATCAAACCCATGATGGTAGAGGTGGTTGTGGTTGGTGCTGTGGATGTTTTTTGGGTAGTGAAATATATTATTTTATTGTAGGGAATATATTGTTTTATTGTGATATTTATATTATTTTATTGTGTTGAAAGCTAAAATAGATCCACTGCTGCAACATGTGTGTAGGTAAAATAGATAAAATAACTTTTGGTGGAGTTAAAAAGCTAAATTTTTAACTCTACTGCTATGGATACTCTAAGTATTGTACTAACTTTTTCTCTTCCAGAAAATATTAAATGTTGTGAACATGTAATTTACAAGATATGGAGACATAAATTTCTTTCTTTATCAATTGTCAAGTTGTTGCCAACTGGAAGCGAGAAAATTGGAAGTCCTTGGAAATTTATTTTAGAATCAAAGATGATTGCCTTGGTTGCCCTAAAATATATTTGTGATCATTCGTTTACTCCCTGGTACCAATTAAAAATATAAAAAAAATGTTATGATATGTTAATTAAAAAATGAATTATTGTCATAGAGGGTTGGAAAATTCCAAAATCTTTTTGATAGAAATACATTTTACATCCTCAAAGTTTAGTAAACTATCAATTTAATCCAATAGCTGCTATAGGATTTTTTTTTTTTCAGGGGTTATTAAGAAACTTAAATTAAACAAAATTTAATAAAATGAAAAATTGAATATATCAGGTTATTGACAAAAAAAATCTCAAATACATGAAATTTTACATATTTCTTTTACAAGTTTTCAAAATTTGAAATCGTTACATGATAGTTTAGTTATGATTATTTATTATCAATGTGAGTAGATGTGACTTTTTTTGTTTTAAAAGTTTGTATAGCATTTTTATTTTATGCCGTTGCCATTATCTATTTGTCATTGCTCCTTAGCTGAGTTTTAGATAGCCCAACACTGAACCAAACACAATCATTGTCATGGGGTTTGGTTTTAGAGACCATCGGGGTTTGGTTGTTGCTTCACTCTCTCAAAATATTGCTCTTCCTCACTTTGTTGCTGAAGTCGAAGACATGGCAGCTGTGAGAGCTTTGGATTTTGCTCGTGAACTAGGCATAGATTCAGCTGTTCTTGAAGGGGATTTCGAGTTGGTTATTAACTCTTTGAAAGTGGTTGCTCCCTCTTTTGCCTCTTTTGATACAAGATGCTAAAATTTTTACAGAGTCTTTCCACTGTATTAGATTTTCTCATGTTTGTCGTGAGAGAAACTTTGTAGCCCATAACCTTACTAAACATGCTATTCATGTAACAAGTTTTCTATTGTGGATGGAAGATGTCCCACCACATCTTTTAGGTGTAATCTACCTATTTTGCTGCTGTTGGTAATAATGATTATAGCTTCTTCTCAATATATATATATATACATATATATATATATATATATATATATATATGTATGTATATATAATTGTTTTTATAAAAATATTTTAAACTAAATGAGAAAACTCAACTCATTGGCACTGTATTTATTATTAACCTACCTAACCATACTCATCATACATAAATAATACACCAAGTGTCTACTTATAACCAATCAAATGCTCCTATAAAATAAAAAAATAAAAAAAAAACCAATCAAATGCTTGAATAATTACTAGCTTTACTTCTATTTTTTTTCCGTGGATCATTAGCTTTACAATAAAAAGTTATTAAGAAATGATAAGAATACACACACATGTAAAAACATTTGAACCCCTAAAGAGTAAGTGGCACCACCCATGATTTAATCCCCTAAATTTAAACAGGCATTTTTTTTTTATAGAAATATTGTTAGCTTTGAAAATATTGTCATTTTAATTATTCCATTCATTGCAATTTGAAAAACACTATTAACTTAAAAAAGGGTTCGGCTTATCTCTAGTACTTTTTTAACTGGAATCTCCTTTTATTTTAATGAGAAACGGTTACATCACTCATTAACTAAATAAAAGATGGAGAATAAAACTCACTTTCACTTGCTATTGTATATTTAAAATAAAAGAACTTGTCTAGTTGAAAAAGTACTAGAGATAAGCCAAACCCTGTAAAAAATTCAATTCAATTCATTTTTAATTCTATAAATGTTAAAATGAAGTTGCTTTAAGAGAATTATCATCAATTTTCAAATGGTAATATACGAAAGGACTCAAATGAAAGCACTTACAAAATTCAAACTTGGCAAACTAAAATGACAATTTATCAAATTTATAATGAAGTAAATTCCAGTTATTTCAACTGGTAAAATTTATTATGGTTGAATAAAAAATTTGTGGTTTAATTTTCGCTTACACTAAAAATTGATTGATGTCTTGATCTGATGATAAAGAACTATCATCAAGAGCGGACCCCTTTACTGTTCTTGTATTTTGGGATAATGCAAACCCATATGCCATGGCTAAGCAATATAAAAAATGGAACATCACGGCCGTGACAGCCATGCTTTGAACGATAATAGGTGTTAATAATAGTTAAATTCTGTGATGGTAGCGTAGGGCAACAATCAAAGATGAAAATGAAAAGTCAACGTGTCTAAAAAGAGTAGATTCTTTTACTGATATTATTTTATTATAATTCCTAGTTGGCCAACTTGGCCTCCCATTTGACTAGATTTTTAATTGGTTTTCTTTCTTAGTTTATTTTTTGAATTTTTTATCAGTCACATTCTGCCACATCACAATTATGAGAAAGAAGTTTATTAGAATTGTGGCGAAACGTTATAAAATAGTTTGTAGTCCTAAAATCACTCAATAATAAAATTTACAACATTTTTATAATAAGTTGGGTTGTCAGCCATCATAAGTCAAAATAAAATTTAAGAAAAAAATATTATATTAACACTTAGCACATCTCAAAATAAGGGTGTTGTAAAAATAATATATATTTGGTTGTGCCCCTAAAATTTCTCAATAAAATTGAGCACATCAAAATCTTAAAAAAATTTCACAACACCCTTATTTTGAATTGTGACCAATCTAGGCATAATCTTATTTTATTTCATTTCGACTTATGGTGAGTTAGATACTAATTTTGAATTTCGTTTTCAATTGACTATTGGAACAGAATATTTTAGTGTGTGTGTGTATATATACATAGTTGTCAAATCGTGAATCGTATTGTGAATAGATTTTTGATTTTTATGTATCTTGTATCGCATCGAATCATGTATCATAAAATACACAAACACCTTATAAAATAATTATAGATATACATATATAAAAGGTATATTCATTATAAATTCAAAATATATTCAACTAATGACCAATTTAATCATTACTTAATTATGTAATAAAATTTAACAAAGCTAACTAAATAAATCAAATTAACTTATGTTTAACATTCACGTTCAAATTTATTAAACTCAGAAGTGATTATACATGATAAATGAACAAAAATAATAATATATTTTCATCATCTTGGCTAAAAAACTCCATCTAAGACAATGTTATCATCATGTTCAGCATTTTGCAAAATTATTTTTTCTTAGACATTTTCTTCATTATTATCAACATTTACTCTCTCTCTTTTTTTTTTTTTTTTTTTTAAATTCTAATAATTTTTCTATATATTTTTTCTTGTCATTCTAGCCTTTTAGACTCATATAATAATAACAAAATAAAAAATAATTATATTTCCATATAATACATTATTAATAGCATAGAAAATAAATTTGCACATATGAAAGTGAGTGTTATGAGTATAGTCTAACTTTTTGTAGGAGAAAGAGAAGGGAGGAGAAAAAAACTCATGGAGTTGCCATTTTATTAGACTTAATTAAGTTTCCCAATAATTTTTTGTTAAAAAAGTCTAAAAACTTGTTTTAAAAAAAATAAAACCACAAATTTTGACAAAAAAAACCCATTTTAGACCCCCATGTCTATGTATCGTACGTATTGTACGATTCACCAATACGATATGATTCATGTGATATGCACCTATGTATCAAATAATTCATGAGTGTAAGGTTGAATTTATTCAATCATTTTGTTGGCTTTATTCCGTGTCAAGTTTGCTTGTAATTTAGCATTTAGAAACCCTGTATTTAGGTGGGGATCATGTAAGGGTAGTGTGTGAGAGAGTGTGAAGAAAAGCTCAAGAGTGTGCACTCAAGAAGAGCCTTGTGACTGGATCTCACGACTAGCTCGCGACTAGCGAATTGCCAAAGGTGGCACACATGTGAAGCATGCGGGGGAGTTGAAGGGTCACGCCAACTGGAGCACTACAGGACAACTTCTAGACTGGTTAGGCAGTTAGCTCGCGACTCAAACTCGCGACTCATTCCAGTCACGAGCTCGAGTCGCCAAAATGCCCTGTTTGATGAAAATTGACTGTTCACATTCCTCACTCACCCTACTATAAATACCCTTATACCCACAAAATGTAGAGTGCTTCCAGAGAGAATTTTGAGAGAAAAACCCTAAAGAAAAACAAGATTGACTCATCCAAAGTCTTTATCCTTTGATTCTTTAAATTTCTTTACTCTCACCATCTCCATTGATATACCCTTGAGAGGTACATTAGCCAAATCCTTATCTCACCATACCCATATCTGTGAGGAGGTTATTTGGTGCTTGGGAAGCGGTTCAGAAGGGACCAATTCATTTTGGTTGATGCAATGGGTTATTGTGGGATTTGGTAAGCTAGAGAAGACAAGGTTCGGCGTAACCCTGTTGGAGTAAGAAACTTGGAGGGCTTAGGTGCACTGGGTAGATTAGGCTTGGAAAGTCTTTTGCTATTCATGTATCCCAACTTTATTCTCTAGGGGATTATTGACCGCTTTGAGGGTGGCGGAGAGGTTTTTTGCTTAGAACTTCGGTTTCCTCTTTGATAACACATCGCTGTGTTGTCTTTGTGTTTGCATCTCTCTTCCCTTAATCTTTGCCTTTTAATTACTGATGTGGTTGTGTTTAATTTCGGTTTTGATTGTTTTACCAATTCTGTTTTAGCTTATATTCATATTCCGCACGTATATTGTTTGTTTATAAGCTTGTGTTGGTAATTTGTAAATTGGGGGTCTAAACATTCATTGGTGTTTTACACTCTTTGAACTTTCAATGAGCATTTACGATACACTCTTATGATTTGAAACTTTTTGTACACGGTAGGATACATATCGTATGATATGTATCGCGTATTGTACAATATTGACAACTATGTGTGTGTGTCTATATATATATATATATATATAATTACTATTATTATTACCATTTGTTGGGGGGCTTTTTTGTTGCCAATATGATATTTGGGAAGCTAAGACCGAGACTCTACTTTGGGCTTAAAATACAGCCCAAAGGCTATTGGCACTACAAGAAATGAGGGCTATAGCCATGTTTCTAAAACGCGGCTACAGACCCCAAAAACGCAGCTATAGGCTATAGCCAAGTTTCCTATAGCTACATTTACAAACGTGGCTTATACTAAGCGACAATAGCTCCTGCGGGTCTATAGCTGCATTTTTATAACCGCGACTACAGGTTGAGACCTATAGCCACGTTTTTTTAACTGTGGCTATAGGTTAAGACCTATAGCTGCGTTTTTGCAACCGCGGCTATAGGCTGAGAGCTATAACTGAGTTTTTAAAAAATATGGCTATAGACCTGCTTTGGGCTGTGTTTAAAATTGCAATTATAGGCTAGACCTATGGTTGCATTTTTTAAAACATGGCTATAGGCTCAAACTTGTAGCTGCGTTTTTCAAAACGCGGCTATAGACCATCTTTGGGCTGCATTTAGAAACGTGGCTAAAGCCTCCTACATTGGCTTTGTCTATAGCTGTGTTTTAAAAACGCGGCTATAGGGTTTTTTTTTTTTCCCTTACTAAATCACAAATTTCTACCCAAATTGAACAATACTGTAAGCACTCAAAATCAAATACAAAACAAATAATTTACATAAACAATTACTTAAATTTTTGAAGTTCATTGCCAAAACCAAACAAGTTCCCAACAAAAAATTGCCAAAAGATTTTTTACATCACAAAAAATATAGAACAAGGATTTTTTACATTCTAATTGCATGAAGAAATACAGCCACAACTAGCAAGCATCAATAGCATTTCCCAACTGACTTCAAAAACTTCAAGAGTTTGCTCTCCTGAAACACAAGTAGCAAGTAGCAAGCCAAAATAAACATAGGTAGCAAACCAAAATAAAATCCTTCAAAATGTCCAGATCTATTACCCAATTTTTCATACTCTCTTTTTAAGTTTCTATCACCCATGAAAGTTGTTACAATTACTACAAGTCAATGTTGCAGAATATGTTAATGCTGAAATAGTACCTTCTCATCTTGGTCCTATGACTCCTTGGGCAACCAAATACACCCACAAAATATGATAGCCAACAAAGAAAAGCACTAGTTGAGAGCGAGCACAAAATAATTAAAGGAAATACCACAAATAATTAAAGGGAACCACCATGAAAGCTAATCAAAAAATATATGAGAAAGAGGATATATATATATATATATATATATATGTATTTATTTATATTTATTTATTTTTATAATGAGAAGGTATTTAAATTTTGAACGTGTTTGCCGAAAACACATGAAGTATCAGTTGAATTACAAAGAAATGAAACACAGACCAGCACAACTTGAAGCTTTGGAAATTTTGGAGCTAGAGGCCAACTACCCAACTGAAACAACCCCCTTTTATTGTACCTAAAAATGAGTATATCTTAATGATAGACCATAAAATGAATACATAATTGACCATAACCAAGTAGTAGCAATATCAAGCTCTCCCCCTCGAAGAGGATATGTGATGCATGAAGCTCAATCAAATGTCTATAAAATTATAAACTCACAATACTCATACCCTCAAAGATTCATTTCTTAAACGCAACTATAGGACATCTTTTTTAAAAAAAAAAAAAAAAAAAAAAAAAAAAAAAAAGGACTGGACATATAGTGCGTTGTTTAAACGCGGCCATAGGCCCTACCCAATAAAACACGGCTGCAAACTTTATCAACGCAGCTACAGAAATGGGCTATAGCTGCATTTTCTGAAACAGAACTATACGTATATGGGTGTAGCCGCATTTGTTATGAATGAGGCTATAATGCAGCTATAGCCGTGTTTTTTGTAAACGCAGTTAAAAAAAATGTGGCTATAGATGGCGTTTTTTGTAGTGTGGTGTAGTGAGAAAGATCCATTTTTGCTTAAGGTCCGGATTGCATCCAACAAAGATTATAAAATGACCCCAAAAATATCTCTTGCAAAAATAAGGTAGTACAAAGGAAGGCCCACCATAATAAGTGCTTAAATAATAGTCTAGTGGTTAACAAGAGAATTGTTCAACGATAGATGTCTGGAAAATTAATAAATGTATTGCATAGTAAAAATCATGTATTTCCTCTATTATTATTATTCCCTTAATAAAATACTTAGGAAGGCCAAAACTGAGACCCAATGTTGGGCTTTAAGATATGGTCAAAAGGCTTTTGGTATCATGTGACGGCATGGGTTCATCCTTAGCTCGAGATATAGGTTGCATCTTAGCAAGAACAACAACAAAACTGAAAATACATAAAAGAGTTGTTTCTTAATATATTGCAATGCAAAGTAAATATTTTAGTGTAAATTTACATAGTTATTGTAGTAATTTTGCAAATTTACACATTTTTGGCTTGTCTCTTCCTTCATCATTGGAAGATGTAATGAAAGAATAAAAAACTATATGCAAAGTGAATAGTATTAGTGTAAATTTACACAATTATTGTAGCAACTTTACAAATTTTTAATTTGACTGATGTAAGTGGTTTTGAGGCTTGAATACATAAAATTCATTCATTTTTTTTTCTTCTAATATCCCACTGACATTGTTGACCACATGTCCCATTACCAATTCAACTATTTAACTTTACTTCTTATAAAGAAAAGCGTATTGAAACATTGAAACAAATAGTAGGAGGTTGTAGGGGTCGAGAATTGTGGTCCCATTTACCAAGTAATATAGGCCCCTACCCATGATGATCTCCACCCAATAACGGCCCATGTTAGCCGAGAGTTAAGGAAGACCTGGGGAAAAGAACACCTCGGCTTACGTATCCGTAGCTGCATATACGTTGAGGAGTCGAGATAGTGCACTGGGAGAATCCGTCGTCAGACGCAAGTTACTAGAAGGTCACCTTAACTACAGAAGGTGGGTCACTCCTTTGACATGAAATTTGATACGGGGAACAATGGCCCAGACTGAAGGTGCCACTCGCATCTCGTAAGTAGAGGTACCCATTGACATGTAGGAGATTCCCTCATCATGAGGCCACTTAAAGAAGGGTATAAATAAGGAGAGAAGGCTAACGAAAAAAGGGTTGGAAACTAAAGAAAGGGAGAGAAACACGAGAGAAAAAAGAGAACACCATCTAGGGACAAAAAATGGTATGCTTAGATCACACGAGTAGAGCTCAGCAGAATGGAGAGTATTCACAGCAAGCTGTTTTAAAAGTGTTATGATGGGTAACAGAGTGAGTTTGTAATCCACCGATCCAAGAACCACTCTAGGGATCTCCCATTGAAGGGATGGAAATTGTATTGGTGGTTAATTTTAATTTTAAAATTTTTTTTTTTTTTTTTTATTTGGACTAAATTTTGTTGTTGTTTGGACTATGTTAAGGGCTAGGGATTATGTTTTTTTGGGGGGGGGGGGGGGCAATAATTTTCTTAGGCCCAAACTCTGAAATTTTATGAAAATACATATAAATTTTACATTTTTCAAAAATCTGGGGGGGGGGGGGTGTGGGGAGTCTCCCTCTAGTCCAAGAATAGCTTTGTCCTTGTTTATGGACCAAGTGAGTTGATCTATGAACTAAAAAGTGTTAGGTTCTAAAGTGTAGGACTTTATGTATTTAAAACTCTAATTTGTATTGTTGGCAAACCATGATCAAAACAATGTGTTTAGAAGTGTTTAAAGTTAGCTCAAAGTTGTATGTCAATGTAAAGTTGGAATCGAGTGTAAAGCAGAAAGCAGTGTGGCTTTCGGCCTGGCTCGATCGATCGAAACTTAGGCTCGACCGATCGAACGTCAGGCAGATTGCTTTTCTGCAGATTTTTCCAACTCAGCCCTAGTTGTTTTAAAACGTTTTTAGGGTTTCTTATTTGTCCTAAGTATAAAAGGCAAACCCTAACCACGTTTTAGTGTTGCTCATATTGCGGTTTGTGTAAATCTCTTGTGAGATCTAGAGGGGCTTTCCTTTACACAAACTTAGGGTTTTCAAGGAGGAGATATTCTCTACACCTTGATGATCAAAACAGTTGCTGCCATTAAAACTTAAAGAATACACAAGCGGGGGTGCTTGTAGCTGGTGGGAATCCAAAGAAAGAAGGAGTCCGTGGATTCGGAGCTTGCACGTGGTCGTGTCAGTAAGTTCTACTGGTTGGTAGCATTAGGAAGTCGAGCGGGGGTGCTTGTAAGTCCTTTTGTATGAACTTCGATTCTTTCTGATAGTGGATTCAAGTTTACCTTGAGGATAGCTAGGTCAAATCCTCCCCAGGTTTTTACCGATTTGGTTTCCTAGGTGATCATATCATTGTCTTATTTATTTTCTGCTGCTATGCATGATATGATATATTTGTGATAACCTAGACTTGTTAATTTGACTAAGTAATAACTTGGTTAATTACCTAGGGTTAATCCAATTGTTTAAGGGGTCTAAAAACTGTCAAAAAGGAACTATTTCTAAATTAAGGGCTGAAAATAACAATATTAATGGAGATTTTTAGAGGAATTCATCTCCCTTTGATGAGTAGATGATGCTTTCCTTTTATAGTGTAGCTTAGGGAGCAATTAGCAAAGGATGAAAAACATTGAGTCTGATTAGCAAGAGAATTTTTAGAGTATCCATCAAAAGATTTGGCCGAAAATGGTATGAGCTCCTTTTTAAGTGTTTGTCTCTTTTGGGTAATGTTAGTGGGAGTTGAAATTTAGAGTATCTAACCTAGGATTTGGCCAAAAAAGGTGTGGTTTGATTTTGGGTATTTTATCTTTTTTGGGTAATGTCATTAAGTGTTGGGATTTTGAAATTGATCTTAGGCAATAAGATCAAGACAAATATGGGGGCTAGAACCAAGTCTTTCAGACTCGGACTGGACCGAGAGGTCAGATCGTGAAAATCAGTTTTTTAAGCATAAAGAACCGGATTTTTTGTTAATTCCGTAAACCCCGAAAACCGTGGTTGGACCGCACAAACCGGTGGCAAGAACCGTGAACCCCTTAGCATTTTTTTTTTTTTTTTTTATAAAAACAACTTAACACAATTTTATTTTACTTAATTAAATTATCCATCTCTTACAAGGAATAAAAAAAATTATAATTAAAATCCTTCAAAGATATTCAACTTTACTTCATAAATTTTAATATTTTCATGGTTATTATTTTATTTTATTAACTTTCTTATTTAATTATTAAATATATGCTTGAAAATCATTAAATTTCCCTCACATATATAGATATATTGTCAATTTTTCTAGTTTTATAAATTTAATATCTATATTTAGGCTTTAGTTAATTATTAAATTAATTATGATGTCATCATGGTTCGACCCCGGTTCGATCTCAAAAACCTTGAACCTCTCACTTTTATGGTTTAATGAACGATTCGGGTCTGAAAACCTTGGCTAGAACCATGGTTGCTCAATATTACCCTTATTGATTGTGATCTAAATAATTTGAAGTAGGGAAATCGTCTTTTATATATAACAAAAAAAAAAAAAAAAGGGGGCCAATAGCTCAAGAAGAATGAAACAAATCTCAAAGGATTTAGAATTGATCCAATAATCAAAATGCCTTTTTCTATTTAGTGGCCTCTCAAGTAGAAAAATAATCACAACTAGTCTCACCCCCACAAATTAACAATTGCATGATCCACCGATGGATTCAAAATTAAATGTAATACTAGTTTGGAACTCACTCAACAATGGTGATGATCAAGTGGTATTATCAAAGTGAGTAGGGTTTCTATTTCGGCTTTTGCTTCAAATATTATAAATAGGTCACTTGATACCAAATTTAATTAAATTAAATTAGACACGTGGTACAAAATTAGACATCAATAAATAAAGAGCTAATCTAAATTCAATTTGGATTCTGATTGTACTTAAACCTCTTTAATATAATATTATATGGTTCTAGAGAATTTTGATCTTGGACTTAATTTAGTAAGATACAAAATAGCACATGATTTTAAAAGAAAGGATGGAAAAAAATAAGGTGAATTAAGGAAAACATATTTTTTGAAGACAAGAAAATTTTAAAATTTTTAATTATTTTATCCAAAGAATGTAATTAAGAAAATGGACAAAACAAGAGTTGATTAATAATCAACTTCATCACAAATGCCAATGGTGTTTTAATTATTATTATAGAGTTTCAACCTATGACATCTGATTCTGAGGATTGTGCTCATTATCATCAAATCAAGACACCAATTGGTTTTTGGTGTAAATGAGGATTGAACACCAAATCTCTTATTCAACCATTAAAAACTTCACCAATTGAGCTAACCAAAACTCACCGAATGATATAAATTAGTTGGTAACTTCTAGTCTCAAAAGTGGAGGTCGGTTATATTGATTCCACCCCCCCTCCCCCCAAATTTAATGTAGCAACCAAAAAATAAAAAACTTCTCACAAACGTGTTGCAAACCAGTGATGTTAAAGTTTGAAAATCAAATTACAAATAAGGTATGAGAGAAAAAGAATAAAAACAAATAATAAATTAATCTAACCTAATACTATATATAATAATACGTTGGGAGAAAATTGTTTTGCCCTATAGGAAAAACAAAACTGCTTTTAAAACATACAAGCAAAAACACTATCTGAAATGCCACATCCCAAATAAAACTCCATTCTATTATTCAATAGTTCTGCAATAACAAAACCAAAACTATTGACATCAAATTTAAGAACCATTTGCTCAATATTACCCCATTCACAATATGATCCTCAAGAATTTGAAGTAGGCAGTTTTCTTTCTTCTTCTTCTTTTTTTTTTTTTTTTTTTTCTTTAAAAATCTTTTTTTTAGCAAAAACGAAGCTATACCAACCAATAGCTTAAAAAGAATTGAAACAAATTCCAACAGATTTAGAATTGATCCCATAACAAATATACCAAGTTATTTAGTGGACAATTTATAAAATACTAACAACTAGTCTCACCCCATAAATTAACAATTGCATGATCCACCCCAATTAAGATTCAAAGTTAAATGTAATACTAGGTTGGAAGCTGCGTTTTAAGCATGAAAACATTCAACATTAGTGATGATAAGGTGATTTTACCAAGGTGGGTGAGGTGTTCATTTTGGCTTTCGTATCGTGTATTATGGTGTTACTTGGCACCAAAATTAAGAAAAATAAATAAAACACATGGCGCAAAATTAGAGAACAATTAAGAATTAATTTGAATTTAATTTGAATTTTGCTTGGGCTTCTACTTTAATATAATATATATTGAATAAAACTACGAGAATAATATTTTTACAACAAAACCTATGTGACAAGTTATTAATGGTAAGTAAAAAAGTAATGTCTAGATAAGAATTAATAGCAGTTTGCCACCTAAATTTTGTTGTGAAATTGTAGTGCACATAGCACCACCATATATATATATTTTTGAGAAAAAGCACTACCATTTATATGATTTAAGGGAATTTTGATCTTTGACTTTTATAACACAAGATTTGAGTGAGAGGAGACAAATAAAAAGGCGAATTTAAAAAAAAAAAAAAATTAAGACAAGGAAATCGAAAATGACTATAATTATTTAATACAATTAATAAATAAATAACTGGATAGAACAAGAAATGATTAATGATTAACTTCATCACAAATGCCAATGTCATTGTTGGCACCTTTTATTCTCCTTAACGGCGAGGGCGGGTTTGATCCCCTTCCCCTAATTTAAGGTATCAACCAAAAAGAAAATTTGTGACAAGTTTGTTGCAAACCAATCATGAGAAATTTGAAAAACCAAATTACAAATAGAGAATGAAAGAATATAAGAAAACATTAACAACGGTGACACCGTGAAAGAAATATTAACATTTGGGTAGATCATTTGGCGGTGGAGGCAGCGTAGAATAGGGTCCATTCTCAACTTCAAAAGCCATGCCCAAACCCAATGACAAGTGCACGTCCAGATGGCAATGTACCATCCAAACACCTGCGTGTTTCATTTTTTCATCAAACATAAGTGACAAACTAATTAAGAAGATTGGTTTAAATCTCGGTCAAAGAAAACTAACTTACGGATACACAGTTTTAATTTAATTATGCAGTTACCAAAAAAAAATCTTATTTTTATAAATTTTTAAGTTTTTCTTGTTGCAGCTAATTTTTTAAGTTTGATCCACATGTTTCTTCAATCTTAAACTTGGATTTGTTTTTAATAATATGAGTGACATACCAATTTAGATAATATAATCCACCAGTCTAAATTATCATAAGTAAATGACATTGTAATAATACTAAACTGTATAAAAGATCTATTATCAGAAATGAGATTTGCAACTTTCTTGAGTATTTATTTGAAAGAATCGCTTATAGAACTCGATCATTAACGTGTGAAAAAATGAAACAAAACTGTTAACCAAAATGACTAGATATTATATTGCCGAGCTTGAAAAAAAAAATTTAGAATAACTATTTTTTTGTTTTCAAAGAATGGACTTAATTTTCTAATCCAAGTGTATGTTGTTTTTACAATGATTTTATTTTATTTTTTCCGGTTAACAATAGTTGTAGTTTTTCCAATTTTCAGGGTTCTTTAATTTTTCTTTTTCTGCCATAATAAATAGAGTAAAATACAGCTAAATTGAGGTTTGAGTTAATGCCAGGTAGGTTCAAAACTAAAACTTTTCAAAACTAACTAACTTGATCACTTACCGGTAAGCCCAACTTTATCTCTCATAAAAAAAAAAAAAAAAAAAAAAAAAAAAAAAAAAAAAAAGTAAGCCCAACTTTAACTCTAAACCATTACTCATTTTCCTCCTCTTTTTTTCATGGTGATTATGGACTAAGTTTGTCAATTTTAAAAAAGTTTTGAAACTAGTTGGCATTAACCCAAACATCATGAGTGTTAACTCTATTTCACCTTAATAAAAATAATTAATGAGGTTGTTAAATTGCATACTATATTTATATGCATCATGAAACTCCTTCTCATCTAAGATTCTTTATGTACCTTAAGTTCATGTGAACTTTTGTACTACATAGAAAAGTCAGAATCAGGGCGAGCTGAATGATGAAGCAAGAGATGCGGTTGCCTAAGGCCCCAAGTAAAAAAAAGGCCCCCATATTTTAACCAATAGGGTTATTTATAATCAATAAATAAAATAATATTTTTTACCAAGTGAAAAATTAATAAAAAATAGAGAAAAATTGCAACGTCCACAATATTTTTCAGAACACTTTTATAACTAATGTTGAGTAGCAAGTTGTTACAGTCTGTTACCGATGACAAAAAAATAATTATAGTAATATTTTCAAGTAGAAAACAAAAAGCAACTTAAAACCTAGGATTTGTTGTAAAAAAATATTGTGAATGTTGCACTTCTAAAAATAAAAAGAGAATAATAATAAGAGTTTAGTTAGCAAACTTTTACTAGTTCTCATTTAAGTCTACCACTAACACCACTCTTTTACTTATCATTATCAATCTACTACATCAACAAGTATGAAAAATTTTGTCAAATTTTTTGTCTATAAAATTTCTAAAAAAAGAAAAAATTCTACATAATTCATGTTAATTAGTAATAATTTTGCATCTAAAACAAGATAATCAATTTTTGCCTTAAGTCCCAAATACATCAAGCCGCCCCTGAGTCAGATAGTTACAAACTTACACGGCAAGAAGTGTTAATAGAAAAATATCAGTTACTTCTAATTTGAATAACAGTTTCTTCTCCATATCTAATAATATTATTAAAGATGAAATTATAGATTTAAGATTCATTGAATTTGTGAAACATAATAATAATAATAATAATATAAGAGAAAAAAATAAGAGGCAAGATAGAAATATAACCTGGATTATTTGCTGTGAATCTGATAACAGTCCAACCCCCAGTTGGCACGGCTATAGTATTACGCATTTGTGGATTGACGAAATTGAACTTTCGGGGATCATTTTCGGAGTCATAATTTCCAAAACCCTGTGCTAAAACATGGAAGTTGAAACCATGAAAGTGGATAGGATGAGACTCTGTTCCTATTAAGGCTGTGTTCTGAAGAACAATCTCCACCGTTGAACCGTACTTCAGTGTCTTTACTTTGGTAGACTTTGGTGCAAATATTATGGACAGATTGAGAGCGTTGCTCGGGTTGGTGTAATCAAACACCAATGGAGGGTTATCAGGAAAATCAGTGGTATAAACCCCCTTCTTGTTATTGCTATAGAATGCTTGTAACATTGACAATTTACTAGGGAGCTGAAATGATTCATTGTTCATGCTCGCAGACAATCGAGGTGGACCTGCACAAGTGGCACCCCCTTCTCCACACGCTGCGAAATTTATCCCAAATGTGATAAACATGTGCTCGTCCACCTGACGTGGCACTGGGACCCAATGGGGCCCAAGTGGAGAGCCAGTGAGATTGGAGTAAAACTTGTAAGCTGTGGGTGTGTCATTGAAAGCTGGTAGAGCTGGCATTATGGGAGTTGCTGATGACTTGGCATCCTGATAGACAATGATGCCACTTGTGGTTGTGTCATCGAACGGTATGCGTTGGGAAGGGGAAGGGGCAGAGGCAGAAATGTAGGGTCTTGCGGCCATGTAGTAAGAACCCAAAGGTTGATCAGCGGTGAAAAGAACATCAGTGGTTTGGCCGGGAGAAAGGACAATAACATCAGTGACATAAGGTGCGGTGTAAGCAGCATCAATTGCTACAACTTTCATTTTATGATTGGCTATTTTGAAAAACAGTTGGTTATTGAGTGCAGCGTTAATGATGCGTAACATATAGGTTTTTCCTTGGATCACCTCAAGCTTATATGTGCCTGAAAAAATTGTAAAAGAACCATCTTAAAAATAAGAGAAAGTGAACACAATTTTTGTTCCATAAACTATTATCAATACTGAAGTGATTGACTATGAATGGAGGAAAAAAATTGATATGTTTATGTGAAAATGATTGCTCCCATTCACCACTCTTATATACTCAACTATTTTAACAAGTTGTGACAAAAAGTGTAGTTGCTCTTTCTTAAAGAAAATTTAACCAACAAGTCATGGGGGAAGGATAAAACTTAAATTAAGATGATCTGTGTGATTTTTTTTTTTTTGCTAAACTTCAATGTGTGTGAGAGGCGGATCCAGGATTTCTTTTCAGGTAGGTCATTAAGAAACTTAAATTAAACAAAATTTAATAAAAAAGAACTTGAATGTATCAAGTTACCAACCAAAAAAAAAAAAAAAAAATCACACAAATACATGACATTTTATTATTTCCTTCTACAATTTTTCATATTTTGACATCATTATGAGTTTTCATTATTTATTGTCAATGTGGGTAGGTGTAACCTTTTTATTTTGTAAAGTTGTATAACATTTTGTATTTTTATGCAATTTTCATTATCTATTTTTTATTATTTTTATAAAAATATTTTAAACTGAATGACAAAACTCAATCCATGTGCATTCTACTAATTATAGAATCAAATAGCCACATCCATCCATACAAATATAAATAATATATTATGTGTCTACTTAACCAATCAAATGTTTGAAAAATTGCTGACTTTATTATTTTTTTTTTAATCACTAACTTTATAACAAAATGTTATTATAACATGATAATAATATACACACATGTAATAAACCCTTTATATTTCCTAATTATTAAATTATATAAAGTTATATTATATTTATACTATACATGCACATATTCACACAAATAATATTACAACAATAAATAAATAAATAATGCACACAATCCGTATCTCACACACACAAATAATATATAAATTTATAAAATAAAAAATGAGATACACTTACAATTCACAAACACTCATTATTTACTCTTAAAGTCGGAGATTCCAATAGTTGGACAGTGAAAAGAGATTCGTGAGAGAGAGATTCACAGTCATTGATTATTACATACCAGTTTGAGAACAAGGGTAGAGATCACCAGGTTGTCCATTGATTGTGAAAGCATCAGAAATGTTAGGTGCGGCACCTGTTGCTAGACCCTGGTTCTCGACATCAACGACATTAGCATCCCAATACTCCCCTGCAATCACATTTAAAGGACCGTTAGCTATTTATTTACATTAGGAATTAGGCTAGTGTTGTATGTGTTTCTATGCATTGCCTCAACATCACCATAGTCTTGGTGATATATTTCATTGTTACTTTGTTAGAAATTTCTATTCTTCCATTATTTATATGATCAAACAACTAAGAGTGTTAGGAGTTGATACCCAATAAGATCGGAAATTCTTTGTAAGGAGATAGAAATGGATAAGATTTTCCTAATCTTGGTTTGATAATAAGTGCTCCATACACAGTTGCACGGAGCCACGAGACATGAGCATGCCACCAAAGAGTCCCCTCTTGTCCAGTGATGTTGAATCTGTAAGCATAAGTTTGGCAAGGACGTATGGGACATTGAGTTACATATGAAGGTCCGTCTGCCCATCCACTCAATAGTTGAAACACTCCATGCCTGCATCAAAATTTCCATGGCGACACAATAATAATTTACCTATATTGTTTCACAAAATATAGCTTCATGCATTCATAAACTTATGCTATTTCCTAAATAACCCTTTATTTAATTATATACTAATATGTCAACGGCTGGTTCTTTCTTTTAAAAAGTAGTATACACGTATCAACAACAACAACTACATGTCTTAGCCTTAAATTTTGGGGCATTCTCAACAGATTAATTTCATTCTTTTTATTAACAAGTTGTACACATGCATAAATAACTTTTTATTATTATTTTTATAAGAATAAATAACTTTAATTTCTTATTGTTTTCCAATGAAAGCATGGAAGCCTCTTTTTACCTTATAATTAAATACAAAAAAGAAAAAGAAAAAAAGAATGACAATGGCTAAGCAGACTTTTAGTTGTATAGCATAATAAGGATTTACCAGTGGATAGTAATGTTATAGGGAGACTGATTGACTACGTGGATCACAAGGTTATCACCCTCTCGAACGCTTATTACAGGACCAGGCAGGGTTCCATTTACTGTAGTTACCACTTGCTCATTGCACAACCGTTGGACAGTTAGGTTTTGCACCTGTAACAAAAATAATAATTAAGAATTGTTATAATAACAAAAATTTGATGTACTTCAAATTCTGTACTGTTAATTACATCTCAAATATAGGCACATGAGATAATAGTCAACTTCCCTCATAACTAGGTTGATTGGTGAGAAAGAAAGAGCAAAAGGAATAGCATTTCTAAAGGCTAGGCTTACACTAACGACTATTCCAAGTTAACTGGGCAGCTATTAAGTCAGTCAACAGACCAAAAAGTAATTCTAGAGAGTTTTTTCTTTCACAACTGCTAAAATATTTGTTGTGATTATAGAAACATCACTTCAACTTCAATACAAAACTGACATCATTTTAAGCATGCAGTAATTACAACAA
Organism: Quercus robur; assembly: GCF_932294415.1. Classification (NCBI taxonomy): domain Eukaryota; kingdom Viridiplantae; phylum Streptophyta; class Magnoliopsida; order Fagales; family Fagaceae; genus Quercus; species Quercus robur. The sequence continues at coordinate 21,091,156 of NC_065540.1, read as the reverse complement.
TTAGATGTGGAAAATAATATGTTCCTAAATTTATTGTAATGCTGATGGAGCTAAAGACCATTTTCCCCCACCCCATTGCACTCATTTACTACTAGGAAAAATACAGCAAGAAATGGAAAAACATTCAAATGGATAAGCTAGTTACATGGAAAAAATGCTCCACTGTTTCTGCGGAGGTTATTGAAGAAGCTAGTAGAGCTAAAGCGCATGCTAGCAAAAATTGAAAGCGACCCATCATCATTAGAGAAAAGACTACAGAGGGATGAAGAGGGAAAGAATATGAAGTTCCTATTTATATTAGACAACATGGATTTCTTGAGAGTGAGCAATCTCCATGCGTTCTGTGTGTCTATTATTAAAATACACGATCATCCAATGGATTTTTTTCTAGGCATCTGAGTTGGCAATGTGTTGTGTTTGCAGAAACTTATATTATCTAGCTATTACATTTATCTAGCCATTAGAACATAATTTAAAGACAGCACATAAAAATCTTTGTTGTTAAGCAAACTGTCCTTTTCATTGGGGTAGTTATTAGTAACTAATGTCTCGTTATAATTCATATAGATAAGTGCATTTAAATATTTAGCATTTCATGAAGATAGGCGGAGCCACAAAAGAAAAAAAAAATTTCGGGCCAAGCCAAATGTATATATATAAAAATTAAATCCAAAAAATAATTTACCCACTTTTCTTTAAAAGTTACTATGATTTTAGAGTAGAGTTTGTGGTGTGCCTTGGTGTAAGAAAACCATTTTTCCTCTTTGTGTGTTTGTTTGTTTTCTCAATATAAAAAAATGGTAATCATCCTACATTGCTTAAGATAATGGATTGTGTAGTACAACTTGTTTCATCATCCCTTAAAAGTTATTTTATTCCATCTGTGTATGTTTGTTTTTTAAACTATATAAATGCATTACATACTTTTAGTAAGCACTCCCCCCTCTCCCAGCGAGTAAAAGATTCCTGTAAGTGAATAACTTATAGTTGATTTCAGTGTTTAAAGAATACAAATTAGTTTCGAGCCATGATATGCATTTGGCTTCTTAAATCTGACTTTTCCACAAATAGAGATTGATGAATTATTTTATCCATTAGGTCTGGAAAACACCTCCCGTTTAAAAAAATAAAAAATTTTATATATATATATATATATATATATACAGTTATAGTTAAAGCCAAAACTGAGAGAAAATCCAATTAAATTTTAAATTAAATTCCAATTGTTATCTTATTTTGAGCCACGTCCTATCTAAGTTTTTTTAATTTTTGATCTAGGTAAGTTAATACTGTGTAAAAGACGAAAAGTCTAATATAAATAAACTATAAAAAAAGCCCAATAAACAAAAAAGAAAAAGAAAAAAAGGAATACCATGATTTTAGAGTAGATTTTGTGGTGTGCCTTGGCGTAAGAAAACCATTTTTCCTCTTTGTGTGTTTGTTTGTTTCTCAATATAAAAAAATGGTAATCGTCCTACATTGCTTAAGATAATGGATTGTGTAGTACAACTTGTTTTATCATCCCTTAAAAGTTATTTTATTCCATCTGTGTATGTTTGTTTGTTAAACTATATAAATGCATTACATACTTTTAGTAAGCACTCCCCCCTCTCCCAGCGAGTAAAAGATTCCTGTAAGTGAATAACTTATAGTTGATTTCAGTGTTTAAAGAATACAAATTAGTTTCGAGCCATGATATGCATTTGGCTTCTTAAATCTGACTTTTCCACAAATAGAGATTGATGAATTATTTTATCCATTAGGTCTGGAAAACACCTCCCGTTTAAAAAAATAAAAAATTATATATATATATATATATATAGTTAAACCCAAAACTGAGAGAAAATTCAATTAAATTTTAAATTAAATTCCAATTGTTATCTTATTTTGAGCCACATCCTATCTAAGTTTTTTTAATTTTTGATCTAGGTAAGTTAATACTGTGTAAAAAACGAAAAGTCTAATATAAATAAACTATAAAAAAAAAACCCAATAAACCAAAAAAAAAAAAAAAAAAAAGAAGGAAGAAGAGTAAACTCATGTGTGTGTGTATATATATATATATATATATAAAATAAAATAAATAGAGAGAGAGAGAGAGAGAAACTCAACCCCCTGAGGTGGCAATTTTGTTTTAATATATCTACTGTTTTTATTTTTTTATTTGACTCTCCTAAAATAAAAATTTGAACACCTTGACCCTAAATTTTTTTTAACCCACTTGAAATAAGCTTAAATATGATTTTCTTAACAATATTTTGGTCTTTTTAATCACACACAAAAAAAACCCCAACAACAAGCCAATTTTATAAAAAATCTAGGGAAATTGTAAGTTCAACAACAAAAGTAAGATATTTTCATCATAAATCTAAAAAAGGTCATTCAGATCTTAACAAATTTGAAATAGACTAATTAAAAATTCATAGTTTACATTGTACGAAGGAAACCATGAAACCATATAGACCGTAAGATTCATTTCTTACCCAAGATGTATTTTCTTATTGACTACCTAGAAAAAATTCCTGCAGTCGCTACTGCATATACCAAGTATAGTTTGAATTCATATATGTGTGTAATTGTGATTGTTTTTAATTGTACCATACATATACACAAACAATACACTAATAAATAAATAATGGATCATTGGATAGCTAATAGCATAATGCAAGTCGTCATTTATACTTCCAAACATGCATTTTCGAGAAAGGACAAAACTTAAGTACAACTGTACAATACTTAAGTATTGTTTTTTAAGTTTCTCTCTTAAGATTCAACCATGTAGTTGTATTTAACTAAAAATACACTTTCATCCTATGAAAAAAAAGCCACATAGCAAAATTTTTAAGAGAATAATCTAAGAAATAACACCTAAGTATTGTACCTAACTTTTGCTCTTCTAGAAAATATTAAATGTTGTGAACCTGTAATTTACAAGATATGCAGACATAAATTTCTTTCTTTGTCAATTGTCAAGTTGTTGCCAATTGGAAGCAAGAAAATTGGAAGTCATTGGAGATTTCTTTTAGAATCAAACTCAATCTTTCGATGATTGCCAAGGTTGCCCTAAAATATATTTGTGATCATTCATTTATGAAAGTTCAAATAGTGTGTAAAACACCTATGAATGTTTAGACCCCCAAATACAAAACTATCAACACAAGCTTATAATCAAACAATATATGTGTGGAATATAAAATATAAGCTATAACCAAATAGGTAACACACTCTAAACCATAATTAATCACAATCACAATAGTAATTAAAAGGTAAAGAGAAAAAGAAGAAAGATGCAAACACAAAGATAACACGGTGATATGTTATCGAAGAGGAAACCGAAGTATTTGGTGAAAAACCTCTCCACAGCCCTCCAAGCAGTCAATAATCCATTAGAGAATGAAGTTGTGATACATGAATAGCAGAAGACCCTCTAAGCCTAATCTACCCAATGCACCTAAGCCCTCCAAACTTCTTGCTTCAACAGGGTTACGTTGAATCTTGTCTTCTTTAGCTTACCGGATCCCACAATAATCCGTTGCATCAACCAAAATGAATTGGTCATTTCTAAACTACTTTCCAAGCACCAAAATACCCCCTCACTGATATGCGTATGGTGAGATAAGGATTTGGCTAATGTACCTCTCAAGGATATGTCAATGGAGAGGGTGAGAGTAGAGAAATTTGGAGAATCAAAAGATGAAGATTATGGATGAGTCCATCTTGTTTTTCTCCGGGATTTCTCTCTCAAAATTCTCTCTAGAAGCTCTTTACATTTCATGGGTATAAGGGTATTTATAGTAGGGTGTATGAGGAATGTGAAGAGTCAGTTACAATCAAACAGGGCATTCTGGTGACTCGACCTCGCGACTGGAACGAGTCGCAAGTTTGAGTCGCGAGTTAACTGCCTGGCTAGACTAGAAGTTTTGTCTTGTAGTGCTATAGCTGGCCTGGACCCTTCAGCTCCCCCTGCATGTCTCACACGTGTGCCATTCTGGTGACTTGCTAGTCACGAGCTAGTCGCGAGATCCAATCACGAGACTCCCTTGAATTGCACACTTCTTGAGATTTCTTCACACTTTCTCACACATTACCCTTACATAATTTCCACCAAATATAGGGTATCTAATTGCTAAATTACAAGCAAATTTGGTACAGAATAAAGCCAACACATGATTGAATTAATTCAACCTTACAATCTCCCCCTTTGGCTATTCCGTGACAAAACCCTAAAACAGATTCTAGACTTAACATGTGAGTTAGGAACAGTTGCCAAAACTCTCTCACATCCTTATTCTAGAAATTGTGAAGCTCTTGAACCATACGAACAAGTATTTCTTGAAAACAACAACACAAGACGATCATTGTAAGCAGAAATCTTGAAATGCATATGGAGCAAGCACAATGCGATCAAGTGGTAAAGATTAAAGCAATAAAGCATGGCTTGACCAAACAAGAACAATCACTATAAATAGTGATCACAATGATCATTCATACAAGGAATGAACATTCGAACATGCAAGCTAATAAGCTCAATGCAAAGTATCATTTGCATGTCCAACACTCAACCAATACAAAAACACAAAGTAATTGCATCAAGGATATAAAATCCAACAAGGGCACAAGAGTGATGTACTAAAGAAAATTCATACCATTAACTGAAAGCACTAAGCTACAAAGCATAGGTACAAAAAAAAGTACTAAATATTAACTAAAATATTTAAACCAATGTACCAAAAGCTTTAAACAGAAGCAATGTAACCATCCAAGAGATAAAAGGAACTATTAACAAATAAGTTGTAAACTAGACTAGCTAATCAATGGTTAGACTATCCAAAAGTATGTGTGTGTGTGTATGAATCAGCTTCCTCCTTTTGAGCTCACACAACTCCCCCTTTCAATATGCACATTTTCCTTCTTGTGTTGCTCTCCCCCTTACTATATGCTATCGTCTAATCTATACATTGAGTTGCTCTCCCCTTTTTTGTCATGAATAGCTAAAGGCTCTCCTCTAGTTTGCTTTAAATAGCATCTAACTGTGTCTCAATGGCCGTGAGATGCATTTAAACTTGATTGTTGGTGGAGTAGAGAGCAGTTTCAAATCTTGAAATACGTTGATGCAAACCCTCAATCAAAGTACTCAACCTGTCAACTTGAGAACTAGATTGTACATGTTAAGTGCTAGTCGTCTGTAGCTCAGGAGTGAGAGGAGATGTAGTCTCGGTATGCCTAGACGTAGTGTGAGTGGCTAAGTCATGACCGGATGGAGTGGAATGAGGGAAAGATTCACTTTTAGGTGCTTTGGAAGAGTGACTTTTGCTTGCTTGAAGAGACACCATGGATATTGGGCAAAGACGAACCAATATTTTTCCATCTTTTGGTGGGCAAACATCTTCAAGTACCATGATCTTCATGAGAAGACAACAAAAAGGAAGACATGTTCATGCTGCCGTTTGTGCTACTGTTTTCCCTATTGTCTGGAAGATGTGAGCACAAATATCAATCGGAACTCTAGTGATGAGATCACATAAGAACTGGGTTTTTCCAAGGTTGATGAATCTAGTGTTGGACAGTGGATAAAGATTGAAGAACATGATCAAAGTAAGAGTTTTCAATTCAGGTGCAAAATTTGCAGTTCCAATAGACGTGCCTTCAAAAGAAATGTCATGATCTGGCCCAAGAATTTGAAGAATATCTTGCACTGGAGGAAGTTTAGTTCAACTCTAGTGAATCTAGCATTAAAGTAGAACTCCTTAACTAGTTCATCAATTGGATCCTCGAAGTTGCCAAATAGATCAACCCAATCTTTTTCTTCAAAGATCCTAGGAATAAAGGTCGTTCCTAGGGTATCAAATCTCACAATCTGTTCCACCACAGTAGGAGCTTTTTCAAAAATGTTGGAGAAAGTCTGAGAATCGAGGGGAGTCTTGAATCTCTCACTGTTTGAATCATGGGACGAATGACGGGTTCGTTTTGAAACAGGGGATGATGGACCATCAATCACTGGTTCTTTTCCACGAGAGGAACGGTGAGACATCTGCACAAGAACAGACACACAGCAGAGAACCAATTGCAAAGCCACAAGACACAAACACAAACTTAATTAAATCCAGGTTAGTCCATGAAATAAGCATAAAAGCATTAATAGGAAACACACTCTAAACCATAATTAATCACAATCATAGCAGTAATTAAAAGGTAAAGAGAAAGGGAAGAAAGATGCAAACACAAAGATAACACGGCGATGTGTTATCGAAGAGGAAACCGAAGTACTCAACGAAAACCCTCTCAATCGCCCTCTAAGTGGTCAATAATCCATTAGAGAATGAAGTTGGGATACATGAATAGGAGAAGACCCTCCAAGCCCAATCTACCCAGTGCACCTAAGCCCTCCAAGCTTCTTGCTCCAACAGGGTTACACTGAACCTTGTCTTTTCTAACTTAGCGGATCCCGCAATAGCCCATTGCATCAACCAAAATGAATTGGTCCATTCTGAACTACTTCCCAAGCACCAAAATACCTCATCACTGATATGGGTATGGTGAGATAAGGATTTGGCTAATGTACCTCTCAAGGATATGTCAATGGAGAGGGTGAGAGTAGAGGAATTTGGAGAATTAAAAGATGAAGATTGTGGATGAATCAATATTGTTTTTCTCTAGGGTTTCTCTTCTCAAAATTCTCTTTGGAAGCTCTCTACATTTCGTGGGTATAAGGGTATTTATAGTAGGGTGTATAAGGAATGTGAAGAGTCAGTTACAACCAAACAGGGCATTCTGGTGACTCGATCTCGCGACTAGAACGAGTGACGAGCTAACTACCTGGACAGACTAGAAGTTTTGTCCTGTAGTGCTACAACGTGGCATGACCCTTCAGCTCCCCCTACATGCTTCACACGTGTGCCATTCTGGCGACTTGCCAGTCGCGAGATCCAATCGCAAGACTCCCTTGAATTGCACACTTATTGAGATTTCTTCACACTCTCACATACACTACCCTTACATAATTCCCACCTAAATACAGGGTATCTAATTGCTAAATTACAAGCAAATTTGGCACGGAATAAAGCCAACTCATTATTGAATAAATTCAACCTTATAGTTTACTCCTTGGTACCAATTAAAATATAAAAAATGTTATGATATGTTAATTAATAAAAAAATTGTTGTCATAGAGGGTTGGAAAATTCCAAAATCTTTTTGATAGAAATGCATTTTACATCCTCAAAGTTTAGTAAATTGTCAATTTTATCCAATAGCGGCTATAGGAATTTTTTTTTTCAGGGGTTATTAAGAAACTTAAATTAAACAAAATTTAATAAAATGAAAAATTGAATATATCAAGTTATTGAAAAAAAAAATCTTAAATACATAAAATTTTACATATTTCTTTTACAAGTTTTAAAATTTGAAATCGTTACATGATAGTTTAGTTATGATTATTTATTGCCAATGTGGGTAGATGTGACTTTTTTTTTCTTTTTTTTTTTTAAGTTTGTATAGCATTTTTATTTTTATGCCGTTGCCATTATCTATTTGTCATTGCTCCTTAGCTGAGTATTAGATAGCCCAACACCGAACCAAACACAATCATTGTCATGGGGTTTGGTTTTAGAGACCATCGGGGTTTGGTTATTGCTTCGCTCTCTTAAAATATTGCTATTCCTTACTCTATTGTTGAAGTCAAAGAGATGGCAGTTGTGAGAACTTTGGATTTTGCTCATGAACTGGGCATAGATTCAGCTGTTCTTGAAGGGGATTCTGAGTTGGTTATTAACTCTTTGAAAGAAGTTACTCCCTCTTTTGCCTCTTTTGGCCTCTTGATACAGGATGCTAAAATTTTTACAAAGTCTTTCCACTGTATTAGATTTTCTCATGTTTGTCGTGGGAGAAACTTTGTAGCCCATAACCTCTGTAGCCCATATACTCTGTAGACATGCTATTTATGTCACAAGTTTTCTATTGTGGATGGAAGATGTCCCACCACATCTTTTAGGTGTAATCCACCTATTTGGCTATTGTTGGTTAATAAAGATTATAGCTTCTTCTTAATATTTTTATAAAAACAATGACATATATAAATAAATAAATAAATAAATAAATATATATATATATATATATGTCATTGTTTTTATAAAAATGTTTTAAACTAAATGAGATAACTCAACTCACTGGCACTGTATTTATTATTAACCTACCTAACCATACTCATCATACATAAATAATACACCAAGTGTCTACTTACCAATCAAATGCTCCTATAAAAGAAAAAATCAATCAAATGCTTGAATAATTATTGGCTTTACTTCTTCTTTTTTCTTGAATCATTAGCTTTACAATAAAACGTTATTAAGAAATGATAAGAATACACACACATGTAAAAACCCTCTCTATTTCCTTATTATTATTATTATTAAAAAGAAGGCAAAAACACTATTTTGATCCCTACATTTTGGGGTCACAATCAATTTGGTCTTTGCCATTAAATCACCAACGAAAAATGCCTACGTGGCAAACTGTTAACATAGTTGGCAGGTCTAATATTAAAAAATTATATGAAATACTGACATGTCTTAATTTCAACGGCCAACTTAGTACTTAGTTGGCAAATAAAAGCCACATCAACGCTTAAATTTTTTTTTTTCTTTTATTGTACAAATTCCTTTCCTTAGAAATTAGAATATGCCACATCCCATCTAACCTTATCTTGTTTTTCCTTCCTACGTTTTTCTTTTATCTTGATTTTCCTTCATCTCATCTCTAAGCTTATCTCTCTCTCATTAATCTTTTGTTCTCTCTAATTCATGGCTAAAGAAGCCAAATCCCATATTCATACAAAACCCGAAATCCAGATCCACTAGGCCCAGCTTCTCCAAATCCAGATTCTACACAGATCGACCCCGACTTCTCCGACGTCTTTGATCAGTGGTCTCAATATGGGTTTTGAGCTCCACGCCATTCGAAGGCGATTGGTTGATGAACCATTCTGTGGTTGGGTTCGAAAAGCTAAAGGGATTGGGTATGTTTTTTGAGCTCAGAGTTTGCGTTGCTATCTTCTTCTTTGATGACCCCTCCACTTCAATGGCTATGTGGGTTTGCTTTTCAAAGCTTTCTCATTGTGTCTAAGTCTTTGGGTCTCCATTACACTACAATGGCTTGACTTTGGGTTTGTTTGTGTTGAGTGATCTAAGTTGCAAAATGGGTATTTTTAACATGCACTTGCAAGCTGGCATAGTGGGCATTTGAGCTTAGTAGTGGATTTGTGGTGTTGGACGATTTGGTTGTAGTAAATCTGGGTCTATGATTTTTGGACTAGATTAGTGTTCGGTTACCAAGAAATTGCAAGAATGGAATTAAAAGGAAATTTTGTTTTGTTAGCAATTGTAAAAGGAAAAATAAAATTGAGAAAATAAAAATAAAATTCAGATTGGTTAAAAAAATTGTAAGAATATTAAAGGTTGAAATAAAGAATGGAACGAAATTCGTACAATAAAAGAAAAGTATTTTTAAGTGTCGATGTGGCTTTTATTTGCCAACTAAGCGTTGAGTTGGCTGTTGAAATTAAGACATGTCAATATTTCATTTAATTTTTTAATATTAGACCTACCAACTATGTTAACAGTTTGCCACGTAGACATTTTCCGTTAGTGATTTAACAGCAGGGACGAAATTGATTGTAAGTTGAAAATAACAGAGACCAAATTGACTGTTCTTAAAATGTAAGGACCAAATTGATTGTGATCCCAAAATATAGGGACCAAAACATTGTTTTCGCCTAAAAAGAATTGAAGTTAGGGGGTTCATTTGAACCCCTAAAGAGTATATGGTACCACCCATGATTTAATCCCCTAAATTCAAACTGGCATTTTTTTTATAGAAATATTGTTAGCTTTGAAAATATTGTCATTTTAATTATTCCATTCATTGCAATTTGAAAAACACTATTAACTTAAAAAAGGGGTTCGGCTTACCTCCAATATTTTTTTAACTAAAATCTCCTTTTATTTTAATAAGAAACTGTTACATCACCCACTAACTAAATAAAATGTGGAGAATAAAATTCACTTTCACTTGCTATTGTATATTAAAAATAAAAAAACATGACCAATTGAAAAACTACTAGAGGTAAGCCAAACCCTTTAAAAAATTCAATTCAATTCATTTTTAATTCTATAAATGTTAAAATGAAGTTGCTTTAAGAGAATTAACGTCAATTTTCAAATGGTAATATACAAAAGGACTCAAATGAAAGCACTTACAAAATTCAAACTTGGCAAACTAAAATGACAATTCATCAAATTTATAATGAAGTGGATTCCAGTTATCTCAATTGATAAAATCTTTAACGGTTGAATAAGAAATTTGTGGTTCAATTTTTGCCTACACTAAAAACTGATTGGTGTCTTGGTTTGATGATAAAAAGCTATTATCAAGAGCAGACGCCTTCACTGTTCTTTTATTTTGGTATAATGCAAACCCATATGCCAAGCTAAGTGATATAAAAAATGGAACATGGAACATCACGGCCATGACAGCCATGCTTTGAACAATACTAAGTGTTAATAATAGTTAAATTCCATGATAGTAGCGTATGGCAACAATCAAAGACGAAAATGAAAAGTCAGCATGTCTAAAAAGAGTAGATTCTTTTACTGATATTATTTTATTATAATTCCTAGTTGGCCAACATGGCCTCCCATTTGACTTGATTTTTAATTGGTTTTATCTCTTTGTTTATTTTTTGAATTCTTCGTCAGTCACACTCTGCCACATCACAATTATGAGAAAGAAGTTTATTAGAATTGTGGCAAAAAGTTAAAATTACTATTGTTAAGATATTGACAACTATGTATCGCATATCGCAAAAAGTTTATTAGAATTCTTCGTCAGTCACACTCTGTATCGCATATTGTAAGATATTGACAACTATGTGTATATATAATTACTATTGTTATTACCATTTGTTGGGGGGGGGGGGGGGGGGGGGGGGGGCTTTTTTGTTGCCAATATGATATTTGGGAAGCTAAGACCGAGACTCCACTTTGGGCTTAAAATACAGCCCGAAGGCTATTGGCACTATAAGAAACGAGGGCTATAGCCGCGTTTCTAAAACGCAGCTATAGACCCCAAAAATGGAACTATAAGCTATAGTCGAGTTTCCTATAGCCACATTTACAAATGCGGCTTATACTGCGCGACAATAGCTCCTGCAATTCTATAGCTACATTTTTATAACTGCGACTACAGGTTGAGACCTAGAGCCGCGTTTTTGGAACTGCGGCTATAGGCTGAGACCTATAGCTACGTTTTAAAAAACACGGCTATAGACCTGCTTTCGGCTGCATTTAAAAATGTGATTATAGGCTAGATCTATAGCTGCATTTTTTAAAATGCGGCTTTAAGCTTAGACTTGTAGCTGCGTTTTTAAAACGCAGCTATAGGCCATCTTTGGGCTGCATTTAGAAATGTGGCTAAAGCCTCCTACATTGGTTTTGTCTATAGCCACATTTTTAAAACGCAACTATAGGGTTTTTTTTTTTTTTTTTTTTTCCACTTTTTTTCCTTGCTGATTCCTACCCAAATTGAACCATACTGCAAGCACTCAAAACTAAATACAAAATAGATAATTTACATAAACAGATACTTAAATTTCTAAAGTTCATTGCCAAAACCAAACAAGTTCCCAACAAAAAATTGCCAAAAGGTTTTTTACATCACAAAAAATATAGAACAAGGATTTTTTACATTCTAATTGCATAAAGAAATACAGCCACAACCAACAAGTAGCAACAGCACTTCCCCAACTGACTTCAAAACCTTCAAGAGTTTGCTCTCCTGAAACACAAGTAGCAAGTACCAAACCAAAATAAACAGAAGTAGAAAACCAAAATAAAATCCTTCAAAATGTCCAGATCTATTACCCAATTTTTCACACTCTCTTTTTAACTTTCTATCACCCATGAAAGTTGTTACAATTACTACAAGTCAATGCTGCAAAATATGTCAATGAAACACACGAAGTATCAGCTGAATTACAAAGAAATGAAACACAAACCAGCACAACTTGAAGCTTTGGAAATTCTAGAGCTGGAGGCCAAGCTTCAAAGCATTATAAAAATACAGACCTACCCAACTAAAAAAACCCCTTTTATCCTGAAAATGAGTATATCTTAATGATAGACCATAGAATGAATACACAATGGACCACAACCAAGCAACAGCAATATCAAGCACTCCCCCTCGAAGAGGAAATGTGATGCATGAAGCTCTATCAAATGTCTATAAAATTATAAACTCACAATATTCATACCCTCAAAGATCCATTTCTTAAACGCAGCTATAGGACATCTTTTAAAAAAAAAAAAATTTGATTGGATATATAGCCGCGTTATTTAAACGCGGCCGTAGGCCCTACCCAATAAAACGCGGCTGCAAACTTTATAAACACGGCTACAGAAATGGGCTATAGCTATGTTTTCTAAAATGTGGCTATAGGTATATGGTTGTAGCCGCATTTGTTACAAACTTGGCTATAGCCGCATTTTTTGTAAACATAGCTTAAAAAAACGCGGCTATAGTCGGCATTTTTTGTAGTGTGGTGTAGTGAGAAAGATCCATTTTTGCTTAAGGTCCGGATTGCACCCAACAAAGATTATAAAATGACCCCAAAAATATCTCTAGCAAAGATAAGGTAGTACAAAGGAAGGCCCACCATAATAAGTGCTTAAATAATAGTCTAGTGGTAAATAAGAGAATCGTTCAACGATAGATGTCTGGAAAATTAATAAATGTATTTGCATAGTAAAAATCATGTATTTCCTCTATTATAATAAAATACTTAGGGAGGCCAAAACTGAGACCCAATGTTGGGCTTTAAGATATGGTCAAAAGGCTTTTGGTACCATGTTACGGCATGGGTTCATCCTTAGCTCAAGATATAGGTTGCATCTTAGCAAGAATAACAACAAAATTGAAAATGCATTTCCACAATAGTTTATTGTGGTCAACAAGAGAATCATTCAACAATAGATGTTTGGAAAATTAATAAATGTATTTGCATAGTAAAAATCATGTATTTCCTCTATTATTATTATTCCCTTAATAAAATACTTAGGGAGGCCAAAATTGAGACCCAATGTTGGGCTTTAAGATATGGTCAAAAGGCTTTTGGTATCATGTGACAGCATGGGTTCATCCTTAGCTCGAGATATAGGTTGTATCTTAGCAAGAACAACAACAAAACTGAAAATGCATTTCCACAATAGTTTATTAATATAAAAGGGAGTCCATTAAGTACACAAGAGGAAAATGGTCTAGCAATAAATTTGACAAATTTTCCTCGGTAAACATCTAACAAATTAATAAGTGTGTTTACATAATAAAAATCATATTATTTCTCCATTATTATTAAGTCAACATGAGGGAAAACTTCCATAGTAACTAAGATATTATGGTCTTCATTCTAATAGCAATAAACAAAAATTAAAATCTCCATTATTTCAAGTAAAAGAGGAAAATCTAAGGATGAAATGAAGGGAGAGAAAGGAGACCAACTTAATGCAACAAATATTTAACCAAGGTTCTTATACCCATGATATATGACAATTACAAAAGAGGAATATGTGGAAGGATGTATGGTAAATGATGGAAACTACTCTTATATGAGTGGGTAAGTAAATATATGGTGATGTGGGAATAAAATGGTAAAGAAACTTAACTATTTTTTGGCCATGGGAAAGAGAGGCTGCTTATATCTAATTAGGAAACATTTATGGTGCTAGGATTTGTTAAAAAATAGAAGGAATGCTTGTTGGTAAGTGAATATGGTCATTTATGGACTAAAAGAAACTATTTATGGACAAGGACAGAGTTAGGAATTCCATTGAGGGGGGTGAAAGTATGAACCAAAATTTTTGTTTATAATGAAAATCCAAACTACTGTTTATTTGGTATTAACAAAATATCAACAAATGAAAATACATAAAAGAGCTGTTTCTTAATATATTGCAATGCAAAATAAATAGTTTAGTGTAAATTTACATAGTTATTGTAGTAATTTTGCAAATTTACACATTTTTTGGCTTGTCTCTTCCTTCATCATTGGAATATGTAATGAAAGAATAAAAAACTATATGCAAAGTGAATAGTATTAGTGTAAATTTACACAATTATTGTAGCAACTTTACAAATTTTTAATTTGACTAATGTAAGTGGTTTTGAGGCTTGAATACATAAAATTCATTCTTTTTTTTTTTCTAATATCCTACTGACATTGCTGACCACATGTCCCATTACCAATTCAACTATTTAACTTTACTTCTTATAAAGAAAAGTGTATTGAAACAAATAGTAGGTGGTTGTAGGGGTTGAGAATTGTGGGCCCATTTACTGAGTAATATAGGCCCCTACCCATGATGATCTCCACCCAATAACGACCCATGTTAGCTAAGAGTTAAGGGAGACCCGGGGAAAAGAACACCTCGACTTACATATCTGTAGGTGCACATACGTCGAGGAGTGGAGATAGTGCATTGGGAGAATCCACCGTTAGACGCAAGTTACTAGAAGGTCACCTCAACTGCAGAAGGTGGGTCACTCCTCTGACATGAGATTTGATACAGGGAATAGTGGCCCAGACTGAAGGAGCCACTCTCATCTCGTAAATGGAGGTACCCACTGACATGTAGGAGATTCCCTCATCATGAGCCCACTCAAAGAAGGGTATAAATAGGGAGAGAAGGCTAAAAAAAATGGTTGGAAACTAAAGAAAGGGAGAGAAACATGAGAGAAAAAAGAGAACACCATCTGGGGACAAAAAGTGGTATGCTCATATCACATGAGTAGAGCTTAGTAGAATGGAGAGTATTCATAGCAAGTCATTTTAAAAGCGTAACATAGTGAGTTTGTAATCCATCAATCCAAGAACTACTTCAGGAATCTCCCATTGTAGGTTTGTGTTCAGCCCATAAATACAAATACATTTGGGGACCCAATTCTCCTAAGGCCCAGGTTTCCTTGTAGAGTGTTTGGCCTCCACAATGGCCAATGGTAGATTGATCGGACAAAATGGCCTCATGCCATTTTCACCCAAATTATATAGTCTTATGCCCCTCTTCCAAAACTAGTTAGGGAAATGCCCCTCTTTTGTAACTTGATTTTCTCAAAATCGAGTTAAAAAAAATAATTCTAGAGCCCTATAGTGGCCTTTTTAAGGACCTATAGTGACGTTTTTAAGGCCCTATAATGGCGTTTTGTAACTCGAGCTCCATGAAATCGAGTTATACTTCATGAAATCGAGTTATAGGCAATTTTATTACCTATAACTCAATTTCATGGAGCTCGAGTTACAAAACGCCACTATAGGGCCTTAAAAACGTCACTATAGGACTTAACTCGATTTTGAGAAAGTCGAGTTTCAAAAGAGGAGCATTTTCTTAATTAGTTTGGGAAGGGGGGCATAAGGCTATATAATTGGGTGAAAATGGCATAAGGCAATTTCGTCCTAAATTGGTCTAACAAGAGTGATGAGGAGTAACAAGTCTTCTGTGGGCCTCTTTGGCATGAAGTGAAGGTGTGGGTGCAATGATTCAATATCTGTGATAAGTATTAAATTAGAGGTCTAGTTTTTGAAATTAATATGATTTCATAATATGGTTTTTTTTTTTCCTTCAAGATTTTGAAGGGATAGAAATTGTATCAGTGGTTAATATTTAAAAAAAAAAAAAATTGTTTTTGATATTTGGACTATATTTTGTTGTTGTTTGGACTAAGGGCTAGTGATTATGCTTTTTTTGGGGTGGGGGGGGGGTGGTGGGGGGAGGTCCAAGAATAACTTCGTCCTTGTTAATGGACCAAGAGAGTTGATCTATGAACTAAAAAGGAACTATTTCTGAATTAAGGGCTGAAAATAGCAATATTAATGGAGATTTTTAGAGGAATTCGTCTCCCTTTGATGAGTAGATGATACTTTCCTTTTATAGTGTAGCTTAGGGAGATATTAGCAAAGGATGAAAAACATTGAGTCTGATTAGCAAGAGAATTTTTAGAGTATCCATCAAAAGATTTGGCCAAAAATGGTATGAGCTCCTTTTTAAGTGTTTGTCTCTGTTGGGTAATGTCAGTGGGAGCTAAAATTCAGAGTATCTAACCTAGGATTTGGCCAAAAATGGTGTGGTTTGCTTTTGGGTATTTTATCTTTTTTGGGTAATGTCATTAAGTGTTGGGATTTGGAAATTGATCTTAGCCAATAAGATCAAGACAGACATGGGAGCTAGAACCATGGTTGCTCAATATTACCCTTATTGATTGTGATCTAAATAATTTGAAGTAGGGCAATCGTCTTTTATATATAGTGGAAAAAAAGAAACCGGCCAATAGCTCAAGAAGAATAAAACAAATCTCAAACGATTTAGAATTGATCCAATAATCAAAACGCCTTTTTTATTTAGTGGCCTCTCAAATAGAAAATAATCATAACTAGTCTCACCCCCACAAATTAACAATTGCATGATCCACCCCTAGATTCAAAATTAAATGTAATACTAGTTTGGAACTCATTCAACAATGGCGATGATCAAGTGGTATTACCAAAGTGAGTAGGGTTTCTATTTCGGCTTTTGCATCAAATATTATAAATAGGTTACTTGATACCAAATTTAATTAAATTAAATTAGACACATGGCACAAAATTAGACATCAATAAATAAAGAGCTAATTTAGATTCAATTTGGATTTTGATTGTACTTAAACGTATTTAATATAATATTATATGATTCTAGAGAATTTTGATCTTGGACTTAATTTAGTAAGATACAATATAGCATATGATTTTGAAAGAAAGGAGGGAAAAAATAAGGTGAATTAAGGAAAACATATTTCTAAAGACAAGAAAATTTTAAAATTTTTAATTATTTTATCCAAAAATGTAATTAATAAAATGGACAAAACAAGAGTTGATTAATGATCAAATTCATCACAAATGCCAATGGTGTTTTAATTATTATTATAGAGTTTCAACCTATGACAACTGATTCTAAGGATTGTGCTCATTATCATCAAACCAAGACACCAATCTGTTTTTTGTGTAGGTGGGGATTGAACACCAAATCTTTTATTCAACCATTAAAATTTTTACCAATTGAGCTAACCAGAACCCACCAAATGATAATGAATTAGTTGGTAACTTCTAGTCTCAAAAGGGGAGGTCAGTTATATTGATTCCACCCCCCTCCCCCCAAATTTAATATAGCAACCAAAAAATAAATAAAAAAACTTGTCACAAATGCGTTGCAAACCAGTGATGTTAAAGTTTGAAAATCAAATTACAAATAAGGTATGAGAGAAAAAGAATAAAAACTGTAAGTTTTTAGACCCCTTAAAACACAACCAGATTAACCTAATTAATTAGCCAAGAGACTACTTAGTCAAATTAATCAGATCTAGGTTAACACAAATATATCATATCATTGTAAAGTGTGGAAAATAAAGAACATAACGATATGATAACCTAGGAAAACCAAATTGGTAAAAAACCTAAGGAGGATTTAATCTAGCTATCCTCAAGGTAAAAAACAAATCCACTAGAAAGAATTGAAATTTATATAATAGCGACTTAGACCACTAACATCCTATTACTACCTCGAGTAGGAAACTTACTACCACGACCCCATGATAGCTCCGAGTCGACGAACTACTTCTTTCATTGGCTTTTGCAAAACACAAACACCCATGTTTGTGACTTTGAGATCACACTCAAAGGTTTAGCAACACAAACTCTCCTGTTTGTGACTCCAAGACCGCCCTTGAAGGTTTAGATCATCAGCACCTTTGATAGTTAGAGAAGGCAACAACTTCTACAACACCGGATCTTGAGATTCTTCAAGAAATAACACCGGTAGAAAATATAAGAAAGCTTTTTAGGTACAAAACCCTAAATACAAAAGAGGCACATTCTTCTCTCTCTAAAAAGCCTTATAAAACGTGCTTAGGGTTTCCTTTATATAATGGAAGAAGTAGATTAGAAACCCTAATCCTTAATGGGCTTAAACTGCTGTTTGGGCTTAATTAAAATTCTGCAGATACGAATTTTGATCGGTCGAGCCTATCTTTCGATCGATCGAACCAGGCAAATTATGAAATCTTCTTCCTGCAACTTGTATGTTCTTGAATCTTGACTTGAATCACCTTGAGCATTGTCTAATAATACCTATAGACTCTAAAATCTATATCTAAACAAGTTTGTGTTCACGATTTGCCAATCGTTCTAAACATTTAGAACCTAACAAAAACAAATAATAAACTAATCTAACCTAATACTATATATAATAATACGTTGGGAGAAAATTGTTTTGCCATATAGGAAAAACAAAACTACTTTTAAAACATACAAGCCAAAACACCATCCGCAATGCCACATCCCAAATAAAACTCCATTCTATTATTCAATAGTTCTGCAATGACAAAACCAAAACTATAGACATCAAATTTAAGAGCCATTTGCTCAGTATTACCCCATTCACAATATGATCCTCAAGAATTTCAAGTAGGCAGTTTTCTTTCTTTTCTTTTTTCTTTTTTTTAGCAAAAACAAAGCTATACCAACCAATAGCTTAAAAAGAATTGAAACAAATTCCAACAGATTTAGAATTGATCCCATAACAAATAAACGAAGTTTTTAAGTGGCCAATTTATAAAATACTAACAACTAGTCTCACCCCATAAATTAACAATTGCATGATCCACCCCAATTAAGATTTGTAATACTAAATTGGAAGCTGCGTTTTAAGCATGAAAACATTCAACATTAATGATGATAAGGTGATTTTACCAAGGTGGGTGAGGTGTTCATTTCAGCTTTCGTATTGTGTATTATGGTGTTACTTGGCACCAAAATTAAGAAAAATAAATAAAATACATGGCGCAAAATTAGAGAACAATTAAGAATTAATTTGAATTCAATTTGAATTTTGCTTGGGCTTCTGCTTTAATATAATATATATTGAATAAAACTACGAGAATAATATTTTTATAACAAAACTTATGGGGCAAGTTATTAATGGTAAGTAAAAAAGTAATGTCTAAATGAGAATTAATAGCGGTTTGCCACCTAAATTTTGTTGTGAAATTGTAGTGCACATATATAGCACCACCATATATATATATATTTTTGAGAAAAAGCACTACCATATATATGATTTAAGGGAATTTTGATCTTTGACTTTTATAACACAAGATTTGAGTGAGAGAAGACAAATAAAAAGGCGAATTTAAAAAAAATAATAACAATAATAAGACAAGGAAATCGAAAATGACTATAATTATTTAATACAATTAATAAATAATGGATAGAACAAGAAATGATTAATGATTAACTTCATCACAAATGCCAATGACATTGTTGGCACCTTTTATTCTCCTTAACGGCGAGGTCGGGTTTGATCCCCTTCCCCTAATTTAAGGTATCAACCAAAAAGAAAATTTGTGACAAATTTGTTGCAAACCAATCATGAGAAATTTGAAAAACCAAATTACAAATAAAGAATGAAAGAATATAAGAAAACATTAACAACGGTGACACCGTGAAAGAAATATTAACATTTGGGTAGATCATTTGGCGGTGGAGGCAGCGTAGAATAGGGTCCATTCTCAACTTCAAAAGCCATGCCCAAACCCCATGGCAAGTGCACGTCCAGATGGCAATGTACCATCCAAACACCTGCGTGGTTCATTTTTTCATCAAACATAAGTGACAAACTAATTAAGAAGATTGGTTTAAATCTCGGTCAAAGAAAACTAACTTACGGATACACCAAAAGTTTTAATTTAATTATGCAATTACAAAAAAAAAAAAAAAAAAAAAAAAAAATCTTATTTTTATAAATTTTTAAGGTTTTCTTGTTGCAGCTAATTTTTTAAGTTTGATCCACATGTTTCTTCAATCTTAAACTTGGATTTTTTTTTAATAATATGAGTGACATACCAATTTAGTTAATATAATCCACCAGTCTAAATTATCATAAGTAAATGACATTGTAATAATGCTAAACTGTATAAAAGATCTATTATCAGAAAATGAGATTTGCAACTTTCTTGAGTATTTATTTGAAAGAATCGCTTATAGAACTCGATCATTAACGTGTGAAAAAATGAAACAAAACTGTCAACCAAAATGACTAGATATTATATTGCCGAGCTTGAAAAAAAAAATAGAATAACTATTTTTCTGTTTTCAAAGAATGGACTTTTCTAATATAAGTGTATGTTGTTTTTACAATGATTTTTTTTTTTTTTTCCCGGTTAACAATAGTTGTAGTTTTGCCAATATTCAGGGTTCTTTAATTTTCTTTTTCTGTCATAATAAAGTAAAATACAGCTAAATTGAGGTTTGAGCTAATACCAGGTAGGTTTAAGACTAAAACTTTTCAAAATTAACTAACTTGATCACTTACCAGTAAGCCCAACTTTAACTCTAAACCATTACTCATTTTAACCTCTTTTTCTAATGGTGATTATGGACTAAGTTTGTCAATTTCAAAAAGTTTTGAAACTAGTTGGCAATAACGTAACCCAAACATCATGAGTGTTAATTGTATTTCACCTTAATTAAAATAATTAATGAGTTTGTTAAATTGCATACTATATTTATATGCATCATGAAACTCCTTCTCATCTAAGATTCTTTATGTTCCTTAAGTTCATGTGAACTTTTGTACTAAATAGAAAAGTCAGATAGTTACAAACTTACACGGCAAGAAGTGTTAATAGAAAAATATCAGTTACATCTAATTTGAATTACAGTTTCTTCTCCATATCTAATAATATTATTATAGATGAAATTATAGATTTAAGATCCATTGAATTTGTGTAACATAATAATAATAATATAAGAGAAAACAAAAAAAAAAAAAAAAGGCAAGATAGAAATATAACCTGGATTTTTTGCTGTGAATCTGATAACAGCCCAACCCCCAGTTGGCACGGCTATAGTATTACGTATTTGTGGATTGACGAAATTGAACTTTCGGGGATCATTTTCGGAGTCATAATTTCCAAAACCCTGTGCTAACACATGGAAGTTGAAACCATGAAAGTGGATAGGATGAGACTCTGTTGCTATTAAGGCTGTGTTCTGAAGAACAATCTCCACTGTTGAACCGAACTTCAGTGTCCTTACTTTTGTACTCTTTGGTGCAAATAACATGGACTGATTGAAAGCGTTGCTCGAGTTGGTGTAATCAAACACCGATGGAGGGTTATCTGGAAAATCAGTTGTATAAACCCCATTCTTATTATTGTAAAAGAATGCTTGTAACATTGACAATTTACTAGGGAGCTGAAATGATTCATTGTTCATGCTCGCAGACAATCGCTGCCCAAATGGACCTGCACAAGTGGCACTCCCTTCTCCACACGGTGCGAGATTTATCCCAAATGTGATAAGCATGTGCTCGTCCACCTGACGTGGCACTGGAACCCAATGGGGCCCAAGTGGAGAGCCAGTGAGATTGGAGTAAAACTTGTAAGCTGTGGGTGTGTCATTGAAAGCTGGTAGGGCTGGCATTATGGGAGTTGCTGATGACTTGGCACCCTGATAGACAATGATGCCACTTGTGGTTGTGTTATCGAACGGTATGCCTTGGGCAGTAATGTAGGGTCTTGCGGCCATGTAGTAAGAACCCAAAGGTTGATCAGCGGTGAAAAGAACATCAGTGGTTTGGCCGGGAGAAAGGACAATAACATCAGTGACATAAGGTGCGGTGTAAGCAGCATCAATTGCTACGACTTTCATTTTATGATTGGCTATTTTGAAAAACAGTTGGTTATTGAGTGCAGCGTTAATGATGCGTAACATATAGGTCTTTCCTTGGATCACCTCAAGCTTATATGTGCCTGAAAAAATTGGAAAAGAACCCCCTTAATAATAAGAGAAAGTGAACACAATTTTTGTTTCATGGCTTTTATCAACACCGAAATGGTGGATTAGGAATGGAGGAAAAAAATCTGATCAGTTTACGTGAAAATGATTTCGTCTGTTCACCACTCTTATATACTCGACTGCTTTAACAAGTTGTGACAAAAAGTGTAGCTGCTCTTTCTTTAAAAAATTTTAGTCAACAAGTCGTGAGGGAAAGATAAAACTCAAATTGAGGGGATTTGTGAGTGATTGATTATTTTTTATTTATTTATTTATTTTTATTTTTTTTTGCTAAACTTCAATGTGTGTGTGAGTAGTGGCGATCTCAGGATTTCTTTTCGAGGTGTCATTAAAAAACTTAAATTTTAAAAAATTTAATAAAAAAATAACTTAAATATATCGAGTTATAGACCAAAAAAAAAAGACACGAATGTATGATATTTTACTATTTCCTTTTACTAGTTTTCATATTTTGACATCATTATAAATTTTATTATTTATTGTCAATGTAGATAGGTGTAACCATTTTATTTTGTAAAGTTGTATAACATTTTGTATTTTTATGCAATTGTCATTATCTATTTGTTATTGTTTTTTTTTTTTTTTTTTTTTTTAAACTAGATGACAAAACTCAACCCACATGCATTGTATTAATTATTGATCCAAAGAGCCACACCCATCCATACATATATAAATAATACAGTATGTGTCTACTTAACCAATCAAATGTTTGAAGAATTACTAAATTTACTATTTTTTTAATCACTAAGTCTATAAGAAAAATGTTATTATAACATGATAACAATATACATACATGTAACAAACCATCTATATTTCCTAATTATTAAATTATATTATATTTATACTATACATGCACACTTTCACCCCAATAACATTATAACAAAAATAAATAAATAACACATACAATCCATATCAAACACACACTCATACAAATAATATATAAATATATAATAAAAAGAGATACAATCAACTAAAGTCAGAGATACCAAGTTAGTGAAAAGAGATTCATGAGAGAAAGATTCACAGTGACTGATTATTACATACCAGTTTCAGAACATGAGTAGAGATCACCAGGTTGTCCATTGATTGTAAAAGCGTCGGAAATGTTAGGTGCGGCACCTGTTGCGAGACCTTGGTTCTCGACATCAACAACATTAGCATCCCAATACTCCCCTGCAATCACATTTAAAGGACCATTAGCTATTTATTTACATTAGGAATTAGGCCAATGTTGTATGTGTTTCTATGCATTGCCCAACAACAGAATAGTTTTGCTGATAAACTTCATTGTTACTTAGAAATTTCTATTCTTCCATTATCCATATGATCAAACAAGTAAGAGTGTTAGAAGTTGATACCCAATAAGATCGGAAATTCTTTGTAAGGAGATGGAAATGGATAAAAGTTTCCAAATCTTGGTTTGATAATAAGTGCTCCATAGACAGTTGCACGGAGCCACGAGACATGAGCATGCCACCAAAGAGTCCCCTCTTGTCCAGTGATTTTAAATCTGTAAGTATAAGTTTGGCTAGGATGTATGGGACATTGAGTTACATATGAAGGTCCGTCTGCCCATGCACTCAATAGTTGAAACACTTCATGCCTGTATCAAAATTTCCATGGCGACACAATAATAATTTACCTATATTGTATCGCAAAATATATCTTCATGTATTCGTAAACTTATTCTCTTTCCAAAATAATCCTTTATTTAATTATATACTAATATGTCAACGGTTGGTTCTTTCTTTTAAAAAGTAGTATACCGCATCAACAACAACAACAACTACATGTCCTAGCCTTAAATTTTGGGGCATTCTCAACGGATTAATATCATTCTTTTTATTAACAAGTTGTACACATGCATAAATAACTTTAATTTCTTATTGTTTTCCAATGAAAGCATGGAAGCCTCTTTTTACCTTATAATTAAATACCCAAAAAAAAAGAATGACAATGGCTAAGCAGACTTTTAGTTGTATAGCATAATAAGGATTTACCAGTGGATAGTAATATTATAGGGAGACTGATTGACTACGTGGATCACAAGGTCGTCACCCTCTCGAACGCTTATTACTGGACCAGGCAGAGTTCCATTTACTGTAGTTATCACTTGCTCGTGGCACAGCCGTTGGACTGTCAGGTTTCGCACCTGTAACAATAATAATAATTAAGAATTGTTATAATAACAAAATTTTGATGTACTTCAAATTCTGTACTGTTAATTACGTACATCTCAAATATAGGTACATGAGGTAATAGTCGACTCCTCACATAGCTAAGTTGATTGGTGAGGAAGGAATTGAAGAGCAAAAGGAATAGCATTTCTAAAGTCTAGGCTTACACTAACGATTATTCCAAGTTAACTATTAAGTAAGTCAACAGAACAAAAAGTAATGCTAGACTGAACGTTTTTACACAACTGCTAAAATATTTGTTGTGATTACAACATCACTTCAACTCGAATACAATATTGATATCATTTTAAGCATGCAGTAATTATAACAATTCATATCAATAGTTGTGGAAAATAATTTGTTCCTATGTAATGCTAATAGTGCTAAAGACCATTTTTCCCCCACCCCATTGCACTCATTTACTACTAGGAAAAACACAGCAAGAAATAGAAAAACATTCAAATGGATAAGCTAGTTACATGGAAAAAATGTTCCACTGTTTCTGCAGAGGTTATTGAAGAAGATAGAAGAGCTAAAGCGCATGCTAGCAAAAATTGAAAGCGACCCATCATCATTTGAGAAAAGACTGCAGAGAGATGAAGAGGGAAAGAATAGGAAGCTCCTATTTATATTAGACAACATGGATTTCTTGGAACGTGCGCAATTGTAAGGAATCTCCATGCTTTCTGTATGTCTATTATTAAAATACACACAACCATTTCAAAAACTGATCATCCAATGGATTTCTGAGTTCTGATTGGGCATTTGAGTTGGTACTGTGTTGTGTTTGCAGAAACTTAAGTTATCTAGCTAGCAGCTTTATCTAGCCATTTTAGAACATACTTTAAAGAAAGCACACATAAAATCTTTTTTGTTAAGCAAACTGTCCTTTTCATTGGGATTTTTTTTTTTTTTCTGAGAATCTTCATTGGGATAGTTATGAGTAACTAATGTCACGTTATACTTCATATAGATAAGTGCCGTCAATTTTTTTGGATTTCATGAATACTGGCGGAGCCACCCAAAAAAAAGAAAAAAAAAAAATTTCGGACCCAAACTTTTTATATATATATATATATATAATTAAATTCAAATAATAACATATTTAAGAGTAAAGTTTGTGATGTGACTTTGTGTTAAAAAACTTTTTTTTTTCCCTCTACCATACATGTATTTATTTGTTTCTAAAAAAAAAAAAGATTATTGTCCTACATTGCTTTAAATAATATGTTATGTATGGTATAACTTGTTTTATCATCATTCCTTAAAAGTTATCCTCTCACATTTGTGTATTTGTTTGTTAAACTATATAAATGCATCACATATTTTTAATAAGCCCTCCTCTCCCCCGGCAACTAAAAATTTCTTGTAAGTCTTTATTTATTTTGAGTGCATTACATAGTTTTAATAAGCCCTCCTCTCTCCCCTGCCGACTAAAAGGTTCCTGTAAGTCTTTTTTTTTTTTTTTTTTGGGTCTCATAAGGTTTTTTTTTTTTTTTTTTTTTTTTTTTTTTTTGTGAGGAAAAAAAAAAAAGAGGCTTACAGGAACCTTTTAGTCGCCGGGGAGGGAGGAGGACTTATTAAAAATATGTAATGCATTTATATGGTTTAATAAACAAATAAACACAAATAGGAGAGGATTACTTTTAAGGAATGATTATGAAACAAGTTATACTATATACAAGTAATACAACACATTTTTTTGAAGCAATGAACTATAGTTAATTTCAGTGATTACGGAATATATATTACTTTCCAGTCATGATATGCATTAATTAGCTTCTTAAATCTGATTTTTTTGCAACTAGAGATTGATGAATTATTTTATCCATTAGGTCGGGAAAACACCTCTCTTTAAAATAAAATTAAAATAAAAAAGGAAATAATGGATCATTGGATAGCTAGTAGCGTAATCAAGTCGTCATATATACGTCTAAAGTCTAAACATGCATTAGTTTTCGAGAAAATATTAAATGTTGTAAACCTGTAATTTACAAGATATGAGACATAAATTTCTTTATTTATCGATGGTCAAGTTGTTGCCAACTGGAAGCAAGAAAATTGGAAGTCATCGGAGATTTATTTTAGAATCAGTCTCAATCATTTGATGATTGCCAAGGTTGTCTTAAAATATATTTCTGATCATTCGTTTACTCCCTGGTACTAATTAAAAATAAAAACTGTTATGATAATTTAATTAATAAAAGAATTGCTGTCATAGAGGGTTGGAAGATTCCAAAATCTTTTTTGATAGAAATATATGTTACATCCTAAAAGTTTATAGTAAATTGTCAATTTAATCCACTAAATTTAAACTGGCATTTTTTTTTTTATTATAGAAATACTATTAGCTTTGACAATATCGTCATTTTAATTATTCCAAAAAAAAATTTTCAAATCATTTTTAATTTTATAAATGTTGAAATGAAGTTGTTTTAATGGAGTTAACGACATTTTCAAACGGTAATGAACAAAATGACTCAAATGAAAGCGTTTACAAAATTTAAACTTGGTAAACTAAAATGAAAATTCACCAAAAATTTATAATATACGTTTCATTTTTGCCGGCTTTCCTTTTTTTCTTATTACTATTTAAATGAGAGTATTCATATTCTTTGAATACTGGATTATTCCTTCAGATATAAATTATATTTTTACTATAAAAAGTATAAATTTATTTTATCCCAAAACAGGTGGAGGGTTTTAATTGTACTTTTCCCCCCCAAGTTCTTGTATTTTGGGATAATACAAAATAGGGATGTCAATGTTTGATCCAACCCGCGAACACAACATGAACCTGATACGAGTTTTTGCAAGTTAGGGTTGGGCCTTAATTGGTTTGAGTCATAAACGAGTCAACTCAAAAGCGACATAATAAGAAACATGTCATAAGCGGGTCAACCCGCGTAACTCGCAATAGACACGTTTGACACATCAATTTATTTGTATCAACCCGAAATGACCCACTTAACACAACCTGTTTAACTCGTATAAAAAATAAATATTCATTTTATTTTAGATTTGTCAAATACCTTTTATATCCATCATATATTTTAAATTTAAAAAGAAAAGTGAATAATTACAAAAACTAACAATGGATATAATTGGAAATTGAAACTTTACAAACCCTAGATCTCTAAATCCAACAAACCCTAAATCTCTAAACATTCTTATAAATATCTAATTTTACTTCTTCTTTTTTTATTTCAGTCGTACTACTCATTCTACTATCTTATAGTCTCACGTCCAATTCTCAAACTCAATGTCTCAAACCAATTATTTCTCTCTCTCTCTCTCTCTCTCTCTCTCTCTCTCTCTCTCTCTCATGTTTAGTGAGTTTTAGAATTAAATAAAACCATTTTTTTGGTGTTTTAAAATTCTGCAGTAATTTTTTCTACATAATTTTTTATTCTATAAACTTTAGTCTACTGTTTGCTCCAATTCTTTCAATATTGATACTTAGTATTTGGCAAGTTCCAAGGATATTATATTTTTATTGAACTATGTTATTTTATTTTTGTTAAACTATGTTATTTTGAATTTGGATTGAAGTGTATGCACTTCTTTTGGAGTGTAAAAAACTTATTTCTAGATGAATGTTATATTTTTGTTGAAATATATTATTTTGAATATAAGTTGAAGACTTGAAGTGTATACAATACTTTTGGGATGTTAATAAAAAAAAAAAATTTCTAGATGGATATTATATTTAATATTATGTAGATTGAAATGGGTTGTGTTACATTTGTGTCAACCCAACACGACTTGTTTATTAAGTGTGTCAAATGGGTTGGGTCAGGTTAACCCATCTTATTAACAGGTCGGGTTAGGATTGAAGGATCATGACGCGATTATTAAATTGGTCGGGTTAGGGTTGAGCCATTTGGTCGAATACCCTTACCTCAACACGATACGAACCCAACACGTTAACTCGATTTGACACCCCTAATACAAAACTCATAGGCCATTGCTAAACCATATGGGAGCATCACAGCCATGACAGCCATGCATTGAATAATCTTTTTTTTTTTTTTAATATAAGATAGAAATTCTATTCTAACTTAAATCTAAGTATATATGTGTGTAAAATCCTCTCTTAAAAACTTGAATCTCGACCTTTACCTCATACATGACATACCTGACAAATACTTATATTTACAGAGTAATCATTGTGCCAAAAGTGCGCAATAATAAATAATAATATGCCTTAATACTCTGTCAAATAGGTAAATAGTATATGCGGGACAGTGGTGCACGACAGAAATCAAAGAGGAAAATGAAAAGTCAACGTATCCAAAAGAGTATATTCTTTTATTGATATTCTTTTATTTTAATTCCTAGTTGGCCAACTTGGCCTCCCATTGACTTGATCTTCAATTGATTTTCTTTCTTAGTTTATTTTTTTAATTCTTCTGCGTAGGTAAAATGAAAAAATCTTGAAAAACAAACTTTCACACTTCTTTGTCATAATTATGAATATATGATGTGGTAAAGTGTGAGTGGTAAGGAAAAAATGGTGAATCTATGTACAAGTGATAGGCAATCATTTATAGTCTATCATCTCAAAATTATGATAAAAAGTTATGAAATATTTCGTATAATAAGTTGAGTTGCCAGCTCACAATAAGTCAAAATAAAATATAATAAAAAATATATTATATTAGCACCCAGCATATCTTAAAATAAGGGTGTTATAAAAATGTGGTGAATTTTATTGTGCCCCTAAAATTTCTCAATAAAATTGAGTACATCAAAATCTCAAAACATTTTCACAACACCCTTTTTTTATATATACAAAATAGAATTTTTACTCTAGTCTAATCTAAATGCATATGTGTGTGAATCTCCCTCCTAAAAACTTGAACCCCAACTCTTGCCCTCAACTCCTCACAAGCATTTATATTTATGGAGTGATTACAACACCCTTATTTTGAATTGTGGCCAGTCTAGGTATTTTAGTAACATCACATTTATTATGAAGTAATAGTTTGTTAGCTTTTCAACTACATGTCAATTACTTGTTCAGTGAGGTACACAACACATGCTTCAGAATATCAAAGTGAGTAGGGGTGTACACGGGTCAAGTTGAAGGGTTTTTTCAGCCCAACCCACCACGGTAGGTTAAAAAAATCTAACCTAACCTAGCCCATTATAGGGATCCAAGCCAAGCCAACCCACGTGGATCGAGTTGGAGGTTGGACAATTATTATTATTATTATTATTATTATTAAATTGAGCATTAGAACAACCCTGCCACAAATAAGAGCAAATTTATAATCAAATAATCTTGAGCACAACACCAAACCAATACAAACTATACAAGGAGAACTTAGCATTTAGGTTTTATATAGGAAGATGGGCAAAAAAATAAATAACAAAATTGTATAATATTTTTTTAATTTAAATATATATATATATATATATATATTAAATATAGGTAGGTTTGGTTAGGTTAGGTAGATTTATGAATATTATGACTAAACCCAACCCGACTGTAACACCCTCCTTACTTACATTTAATTTAATTGCTTCTAGAGTGAAATTGATGAATTATTTAATTTATTTTGAAGGTGATATTATTTTATATTATGATCACTACAAAGAAAATAAATAAAAGAAGATGTAACATGAGAGTTATTTTGTGGATTATTCATATTAAACTCTTAGTCTCCTTATCAGTTAAGAAAAATGATAAGAGATTAAAACCTATTTAGATTAGGAGTAGCCTCCTTATCAGTTAAGGAAAATGATAAGAGATTAAAACCTATTTGGATTAGGAGTTTAAGTGTTATTAAATCCTTTAGAGCTCTAACCTATCTTTTTTTGTATACAAGATATAATTTTTACTCTAGCCTAATCTAAGTGTATATGTGTGTGAAGCTCCCTTCTAGAGACTTGAACCCTGGCTCTTACCCCCCCCCCCCACCCCACAAGCACTTATACTTGTGGAGTGACTATTGCACCAAGGGTGTGCAGTGGTCTAGCCTATCTAAACAACCTTAATTTGAGTTTAATTGGAAATTAAAGTCTTGGAAGCTAATTTAAGTTTTAATGGGTCTTAAATTCTATCCCAAGTAGGAAACATTAATTCTAGCCCAAGTAGGAAATGTATTTAATGTGTAAAATTGAATTTATTTAAGAGTACTAATTGGATTGGGATTGGTTTTCCTAGATTGAATTGGAATGTTATTTTAAAGGTATATATACTGGGTATTTTTAAGTCAGCCACGTGAAAGGTAGAGAGACTACAAGATTTTGAAAAAAAAGAAGAAATTTATTTTGAAACTGTACATATTAAGAATGACTCAAAAACTATATTTTTGAGAAAATATCCATTATATGATAAATGATTGATATTGACTATATTATAATAAAGTAAGAACGTTTTCAAGTGGTCAGTTAGATAGTTTGCAACTTTTGCCAACACACGATTAAGTGTTGGCCTTCGGCCAATGTAGTACTATTGTGGTGTGGTGCAGTGTTATTGTTTGCTCTTTGAAGCCAGTATTATCATTTACTCTTTGGAGCCAGTATTGCCTCTTTGAGGTTAGTGTTATCGTTTCCCATACAAATCACCCACCGAGTATTTACCGGCTTAAGTCTTTGTCTGACTAATGTTTAATGTTTTTCATATCAAACTATTATTTTATTGTTATTAATCTTTATAAGTGGAAAAGTTGTTTATTACTATAATATTTTTTTTTTCTACCTATTAGTGTATTTTGGCTAACTAAAGTGGTTACTATTTTATTTACTGATTACAGTGTTATAGTTAAATGTTTTCTTTCTAACAATTTTATTGAATATATTATATTACTGTTAAAACTATTTGTAACTGTTTTGCAAAGATTATATTTTATAAATGATACTATTATTTTGTTTTGAAAAACATCCTCATGTTATGTGGTCTCTTATTGAGCTTCTAGTTTACCCTCCCTTTCTCCACCCATTCAAATTAGAGCATTGAAATATTGTTTGGTGGTAGATCATTAGAGCCATAGGTTGAAGACTTCTTTCGGAGCTATGTTAGTTGAAGGGCTGTTTTATTATGGTTTTTTAAGATAGTGAGTTTAGTATTCATGAAACTAATTGAGATTGTATTTGGAGACTTTATTGTTAAAGTTTTAGTTTAATGGATTTTATAACAAAGACTTGATGGTTTGATTCTTACTTGTGGATATTTAATTACACTTTGTTCCATTATAGCAAATATTGATTATTTATAAGACAAGTCTAACCCACTGTAATAAAATAAATAAATAAATAAAAAATCTCACAACCCAACCCACCAACCTTTAAAAACCGACCTAACCCAACAGGTTGGGTTGGATTGAGTAGATTTTGACGGGTTGGCTGCACACCCCTAGAAGTGAGGTTTTGTATTTTGTTTTAGAATTTCAACTCATTTCATCACCCCTTTTTTTTAACCTACTCTCCCTTAGAAACACACCTATGAAGTTACTTTCTCAATGAATACTCCATTCCCATGGTAAATCTCTAACGCCTGAGATGTTTTTTGGTGAGTATATCTTTTTCTATGTTGTACTCCTTGATTAATATCCTAACTACCTCTAATCCTACTGGTCACCCCTTAAATTTCCCTTCAAAATGCTATGTTTACTTGTAAAAAAAACACCATAGGTGCCCTTCTATAGGGTGATTTGTGTCACTTTGTTGTGTTCTTTATGTTCTCTAAGGTCAACCCAACATTAGTTGTGTTGGCTGGAGGCCTAGTTGACTAAGTCTAGTATCCTACCAGAGGAGGGACCAAGTTGGGTCAAGTTTCAGTTGGCTCGTTGGTGCTGGACTGTCACGCTTTAAGAAAATAAAGTTGTGCCATTACTATCAATTATAGATTTTGGTGCAATATGGGTAAGGACTTGGTCCTAACAATTAGTATTAGAGTAAGGTCACAGGGTCAACTTCCCTATTACGCATAGGCAGGTGCTTGTGGTTGGGGGGGGGGGGGGGGGAGGTTGTTTGGTGAAGGCCTAGTAGGCTAAGTCTAGAATCCTACTAGAGGTAGAGGCCAAGTTAGGCTGAGTTTTAGTCAACCCATTAAGGCTGAGCTCTCACCCTTTAAAGGAATAAAGTTGTGCCCTTATCATTGGCTATAGTTCTTGGTATAGTGGATAAACGCTTTGTATTAACAATGTGTCCATTAAAATTTTAGGAATATGACTTCTAGTGAAGGAGGGTATGTAGACACCTCATTTTGTGATAGGCAAAAAGCGAATTGACCCCTTGTGATAAATTAATTGATTAATTAGTCAAGTTTATTAATTAATCAAATTAACATGCAATGTACATGGCAGCACAAACAAATCACCAATTAAACTAAGTACGCAGCAGAAAATAAATTGACACAGTGATTTGTTTACGAATGGGGAAAACCAACACGGTAAAAATCCCACCGGGTGATTTTAAGGTCACCACTCCTGAGAATCCACTATTATCAAAACAAGCGGTTACAAGTAAAGGAATCTCAATACCTTATACCAATCTACAGTTGAACCCTTACCCCAATACCCAATTGGACTTGTTCTGTAGTGACAATCTCTCCTTGTAATGCACGGCTCCCAGTACGTGACTAACCAATTACGCGGATCCTAGTACGTGACTTCAATCACCAACTAGAGAAGGTTGTTGGTTGCAAAGTTCCTTAGTTCATCACACAATGAAAATCAAGAAACTCCTTGGTTACAAAACCCTACGGTACACAAACACAGCAACTTCTTCACAAGAAAGATGAATTAGGGCAAATTCTGTCTCTATTTACAATTTGCTTGAACAAACTTTGCTCGAACAAATTTTGCTCGAACAAACTTTGCTCAACACTTGTGCAACTTATGTCACCTTTGACGGCCTTTAAAATAACCATTTTATATGTCTAGAATTGTGAGAAAAGAAAACTCAAACATATAGTTATGGATTGAATGAAAAACAATCCTAAAAAACTGAACTTCATAAGCCTCGACAGATACCCTATCTGTCGAGCTGCTATCGAGCCACAAGCTGGAACAGCTTTTCATGGCTCGATAGATGCTAACTATCGAGTTTTAATGAACAACACTTTTCTCACTTAAATTTAGGATAGACTTGCATAACTTTAACACTTGAACTTGAAACAAGGTTTCTTAAAGTATTAAACACATCCTAGATCTACCCAAATACAAGTAAAGTGTATTTTGTCAAAGGATTAGCCAATTATATAAAATAGTGACATATGTTCCTAACAAGTGAATCACATATGTCCTAATATTTTGTACCCCTTTATGACTCAAGCCCCCATTCCCCAATGACAATAACACTAGGAGGTTTAGGGCTAATCTAGGGCCTAGCTATAAAAATGTTTAGTTGAAAAGATGCTTTTTGAAAGGAGAAAAATCCTTAAAAAACCCTAAGGGCACATACGCAGCCTTGAGCCCACGTATGCATCCTTAACCCCTGCGTACACAGCGATGAGCCTACATACACAGCTAGGGTTTCTAGATTTTATGTAAGACAAATATTTTACAAAATCTCAATAGAGGCAATCCCACATCGCTTGAAATTGCCTCCACCCTTTCTCTTTGAACACTATAAGAGGTCCCCACAACTCTTTTCCCAAAAAGACAAAGAATTCACTCCAAAAAAGTGATTCAAAGAGAAACTTTTTACTTAGAAAAGTATTCGAAACTAAAGTTTCTTGGCTAGGACTTATTTTAGTTCAAAGCCTTCTAGTTAAACATACTAACCCTCTAGGTATTTTTTTTAGCAAATTGACCAAGGTGAACGGTCAAAATCAAACTCCAAAAGCTTCTTGTGTGAGGTACTTGTTCTTGCTTTTTTCTCTTTATTTATTAATTTTCTTCTTTGTTTTACTACTTTATTTCTTCTCTGTGTAGTTTAGGATCTTTGTTTATTTGTTTGGAAAGCATGTTAGATTGTTTAAACAAGGTTTGTTTGATGTTTGCTTGCTAAGTTTCTGGGCAGGGTTGCATACACAAGCTCATGCCCGAGTACGCAACCTTGGGTCTTTATGTACGTCAGCCTCTGCATGCGTACACAGGTTTGAGCGCAGAAACCCAGATTTTGTTTATTTATTTTGTTTGATTAATTGCATGCTTTTAGGTTCTGTTTAGTTCTTTCTCACATGTTTTAGGTCTTAGGTCAGTAGCATAACATGTTTTAAATGATTTTTGTTGAGAATGCATGATTAGGGTTATTTGATTAAATGGACACCATAAACATGCATATGACATGGACATGCATTTGGTTAATTAACTTGTTTTATTTGTTAGACATAATGAGTATGATTGGTTGATGTCATATTGCTATGATGGGATGTTTAGGTTATCTTGATATTAATGCCTTATTAAAGCTGCTGCATTGTGATGTACTTTTTGCCTCTTGAATGTATGTGAATGGATGCCATGATAGATGTATGCTAGGATTTTGGGACAATAAGTCATGTTGTATGTTAAATGCATGTTAGTGTGTGTGTGTGTGTGTGTGTGAGTTAAAGGTAGCCTATTAAAAGACCCTTTGATGGGATTAGGATTTGGAACACAATGAGTGGAGGCTGACCTACAGGTTAGGTGGGGTTGGGTGCCTAACACCTTCCCATCTCCATACCTAAACTCCAAACATGTGCTTTGGTAAGATCAGTCCTTCACATAAGGGTGCTATACATATGGTTCTTAGATCTAATCTAGGTGGCGACTACATTTACACCCTTCGTCCGGTCCACCTTAGGCCGAGGTGTACTTCCCACAAGGAGAACCAAAACTCATCATGGGCACTTGCGCCTAAAGGATGGCCATTAAACTTGCTTATGCACTTCAAGAGGTTCACGTATGCTACCTTAATCATGCATTGAGATGGAGCTATGTTTGGGTTATAGGGGGCAATGGGAAAAAGAAAAACATAATGTTTATTAAGCTTGGTTTTGAATCAACCCAAATCATTGAAAATTAAATAAAAATTATATCTTTTATGTCTGAGTTGAAGAGAGATAGAGTCATTGTTGCTTTGGTGGTAACAACAACAACAACAAAC
This sequence comes from Quercus robur, assembly GCF_932294415.1. Taxonomy (NCBI): domain Eukaryota; kingdom Viridiplantae; phylum Streptophyta; class Magnoliopsida; order Fagales; family Fagaceae; genus Quercus; species Quercus robur. The sequence goes on along the minus strand of NC_065540.1, from coordinate 21,056,011 downwards.
CATAAAGTCCAATGGTTGAAGAAATTACAAATATAGATCCTCCTGGTATGTACTACTACAATGTATTTGGTCTTCCTTCCTCATCTCTTTCTTTGCAAATTTGGGGTTTTGATGGTTCTATCACACACACTCATACATCCATTTTTGTTCAATGCTTCCATGCTTTCATGAAAATTACACTTTTTTTATTCAAAATTTCATTAAAGTTGGATTCTTTTTGTGGGTTTTTGTTTGGATTCTAAATGAGGTATGAAAATTTTAATTTATATCAAAGCATTAGCATAGGATTTTAGCTTAAGTGTTTGATGAAGTTCCCCAAAGAAGCTTGGATAAGAACACGTATATTTTTCTTTTATAAGTAGCTTGGATAAGAAACATGGTTGTCTATGGGTTAATCTAGGGCTACAATATAAGGTTTTAGACTATAATCAGTTTTGGCGTGAACGCATTTTTTGTCTTTACATTTTGGGCTTATTCCCATTTTGGTCCCTACTTTTCTATTTCATTATTTTTAATCCCTAAAATGAAAAATGCGTTCCATTTTGGTCCCAACCGTCAACTCACTAATAGAAATTGCTCATGTGTCAAACGGAGTGCACTGTTGGCATACTAAATGCTATGTGACAATTAAAATAATATTAAAAAAATTATTCATTTTAAAAATGCCATGTCAACATTTAAATAAATAAAAATCACATAAAATTGTATAATAAAAAAGAGTTTATAACTTTTTAAAAATAAAATAAGATAATTAAAAAAAAATTATTCATTTCTCTTCTTTTTTTTGGAAGAACTTGTTTATGTTCTTTGTGTTTTTCCCCATAATATGACTCATACTCATAGATCAATAACAATTAAAAATATATATTTTTTACTAAGCATTTTCTCACATAATCACACACTTAAAATAAAAGTTTTGACCCTAAAACTTTTTTCTCAAACCAGTTCCCCAACTCTTCTAAGACATTCTCAATCCTCTCTCTCTCTCTCTCTCTCTCTCTCTTCCAAAACTCTCAGTTCTCTCTCTAACTCCATGTCTAAGCTTTGCCTCCTTCACTCATTGCCACCGCCAACACCACAACTGGCAGTGGTGCTTTCTTTCTTTCTCTAACTGACCCACTTTCTCTTTCTCTCAGTTTCGCTCAAAACCAAACCCGAATGACTAAAGCTCATCTTCTTTCAGACCAATTCTCTCTCTCTCTCTCTCTCTCTCACTCTCTCACACACACACACACACACACACATTTTTAGATCAATGTCTCTCTCTCACAGATAGATGCTTCACTCTCTCTCTTTTACTCGAATCGATGTCTCTCTCTCGGTGGGTCTCTCTCTCTCTCTTCCTATCTCGTCCCTCCATGGTGGTGGTAGTTGGTGGTTGTGAAATGGTGGTTGGTTGGGTTTGGTAGTGGGTCATGGGGAGGACTTGTTGATTGCTGGGTTTTGATCTCAATAAGTTTTGGTGTTTTGGATTTAAGATGTTTCAATGTTTTGGTGATTGCTGGGTTTTGGTGTTTGGTTGCTAAGAAAATGCAAGAAAAGAAACAAAAATTTTAATTTTTTTTAATTTTTTAGGTAGCCAAACATGTTATTTGAGGAAGAACATGTTCTTCCAACAAGATAATGAAAAGAAGAAAAAATTGAAACAATTTGAGTTAATTTTATTTAAAAAAAAAATAGTTTAGAATTTGTTTTTATTGTTTTATCTGGCATAGCATTTTTTTTAATTAAAATGCTGACATGGCATTTTTAACTACTAAATAAATTTTTTAATATTAATTTAGTGGTGTTGATACCCATTTTCACGACACATTTTCTACAAGCTCGACTTAACCAAACACAACGTCCTTGTGGGTCTAATTCATATACTATATTATATTTGATTATTTTTTGAGCATGACCCAAGCTTATGCGACATATTAGGGAAATTAAGGCAATATGGTTTGAAGTGTATGGGGTTTCTTTCAAACCTTTTGCGTGAGCCTAGCTCATGCGTGCTACCAAGTGGACAAGGGATACTAGTATCATCCCAAACTCATGGAAGAGGTCTTGTACCTTATATTTTCACCCCAAAAGAGCTTTTATGCTTTGGCTGACTGTGGCTCAAAGTTTCTGCCCTAACCCATTTTTACCTTTAAAACATAGTTGGCTCTTATTGGCCAACTCCAACAACTAGCCCTCATTTAGGTGAGCCTCCTAAGAGTCTGAAACAACTAAAAATGAGGAGCCAATAAGAGCTTAATCAAATCTTTCCCAAATTATGCATAAAGCAAGCTAACTCTTTTATCCAACTAAAGCAAATCTAAACCAAACATAAATTTAGCACCTGGGAGGTCCATAGCCTCATCTTTAGCCTAAAAACCAGTCATTAAGGACACCTAAAAGTTGTTATAAAACTCTCTCTTCAACTCAAAACAAAGTCAACCACGTTTTACACACATAGTTGAAACTTTAGAACAAAAGCCCATTTAGCCAGCTCACATTCTCACAATTCTGAAGTCAAGAGGTGGAAATATGGGTCCAAGGGAACCTTCCCTCTCTTCCTCACAACTGCTCTCAATTTTCTCTTCTTTGACTATGGTCGAAGTTTTGAACCTGTTGTGTTTTTATGAATTTTTCAGCATTTTTGTTATTAGTATTTTGATTTCTCTCTTGTTAAAGTACCGTTAACTTTTATTTACTAAATATCGGAATTTTGGGCTTGATACTTTACACAAATAATCACTTATAAAGAATGCAAGGGGAAATTTGAGTCATTCTTGCATTTTTTGCCTTTGTTGCAAAATCTCCCAAACAAATGGTCATGTCAGCATTTAGTGTGCCAACAATACACTCCGTTTGCCTCATAAGAAATTTTCATTAGTGAGATAACGGTAAGGACCAAAATGAAATGTGTTTTTCATTATAGGGACTAAAAGAGGCAAAATAGAAAAGTAGGGACCAAAATATAAATTGACCCAAAATTTAGGGACCAAGAGTGCATTTACACAATGATTTTTTTAAGTATTGGGATTTGTGTGTATTTCGGCCCCCCTCACTTGAAGTCTTGACTCCATCCCTTATTATGCATGCACAAGCTCTCACAGGAACCCATTATTTCGTATGTTTTCTTTCCTTGAATACATTATTTGTAATATAACTAGCAGATGAATACCTAACTAAAACTTACTCTTAGAATCAACCTTAATATTAGGCCACTCACCCGTTTATGTATGCAAGGACGAATCCAGGATTTCAACCTAGAGGGGGCCAGAGTATAAGGAAAAAACAAATTACTCCAAATAGGCATCCATATAGTTTTGACAAATTATAAATACATAAAATCATTATTTCTTAATATATTAAGATGTAATAATCCACCAGCAAAGACCAAAAAAAAAACACAAAACACAAAACACATAAACAAAATAATATTGTTTTTTAATACTAAGTTGGCTAGGATTTTTATTTTTATTTTGAAGTTAGAGCATTTATAGTAGTGGTGCTAAAAAATTTAGCTTTTTGCATTTCAAAAAACTACTTTATCTATTTTACTACATCACTTTACAATACACCCAACATTAAATGTTTTATATTTTTACCTCTTCATTTAAAATAATATAAATAACTCATTAAAATAATAAAGGAAGAGAGAGAATTTGAGTTTTTTAATTAAAAGAAGAGAGACAATCTTAATAAACTATTGTATTTTATTTTTAACAATTTGTTACAGTCAACTAGTATTTATACAAGTTTACTGTAGTTGCAAAAAAATTAGTTTTAGCTTCTCTAATAATACATGGTTATTTGGTGGTAAAATAGCTTTTTTGTAAAAATACAATCACCATTGTACATGTTTTTATTATATTTTTGGGTTATAGTTGCTAATTGGACTAGGTTGGCTAGGCTTATTGGAGAGGAGAGTCTAAGGTTTTGGAAAAGGATGCCCAACTAAACAATGAAAAATATAATAAATAAATAAATAAAAATTTTGGGACCAGGGGCCCAGGCCCCTTGGGTCCGGCCTTGTATGTATGAATGTACCCACCTAAATAATAGATTTTTTGTTTCTCAAAAAATTTAATAATAATAATAATAGTTTTTTTTTTTTTTTCAAGCCATGCACACTATTTCAACCTAGCTATTCATTTGATATATGACCCTTCGGATTAGACCAAGTTAGTTGGTTGGAAATTGGAATGGATTTTTTGGGTTATTAGAGTATTGGACTCGGACACCCCTAAATTGTCCGAGCTTCCCTCCCTCAAAAAATAAAAATAAAAATTGTTTGTACTTCTTGATAAATATATTTACTCAAGTAATACATTTTATTATGATATCTAGTTAACTTAACTTGTAAAATTTTTAATGGTTGAATTGAAACTAAAAAAAAAAAAAAAAGTAATGCCTCTTATTTTAGGAAAAATCACTATATGCTAATTGCATGGATGGCAGTTTCCTCGAATTTTCCCAAGTTAGTTGCATTGTTGACATTTTGATGTGATTGGCCAAGTTCAAGTTGAGTTTCATTTTAAAATTGTTTACATGTAATTAAAATAAGGATAAAGTTTAGTTACAAAATTAGTTATAACTTAAGGTTACAAAATTAGTTATAGATTAAGGTTATAAACTCACTCAATAAAATAAATATTACAACATATTTTGAAAATCTAACCGTTGAATTGCATGTTTTTTACGTTCTTAATACACATTTTAAATTTTATGTCAATCGAATATTATTTACTATATGATCTATAAACTTATATTTTGTGCATAATTTTAAATTACAAAAACTTACCATTTAAAAAATTTATTGATGACATAACTATTGATTTTTAATTTTCTTGAAATTTTGCAAACATAGAAATATAAGAAGAATATGTAATCTAATGGTGGATTTGTCAAAATTCATATTCAATAAAAAGATATTAAGTAAGTTTGCAACTCAAAACTAAAACTAATTTTGTAACTAAATTTTGTCCATAAAATAAAGTATCATACAATTGCATGATCAGGATTCAAGTGAATTCTTTCTCCATCTATTGAAGAAAAAAAAGTGCCAGGAACTCGTTTGAATTAATCCACCTCTCTCAAATATAACAAGTTTTTTTGGTGATAATAGGGAATACGACTTAATTAGCGAGCTTTTTTTATTTGGTTATGTAATTGACAAGTCTTGTTTGCCCCAAATCTTTTCGTTTTCTTTTTCTTCTTTGGTTTTTGTCATATTTGGTAATTATACTGTTTTTTTACCCCCAAATAAGAGAACACATTTGGTTTTTTAGGCATGAGAATGTTCTTTTCTTTTCTTTTTCTTTTTTTGTGTTCTTATTTGAGGTTTTCCTTTCTATTGTTTGACAGGGGAATGCATTTTCTTTCTCATGATTCTGAAGCTAAAAATGAGTAGCTTCTCATTCACATTTTTGCTAAACCACTATATATGACCCATTTCAGCAGACTTCAGTGTCCAAACGATGTTTACTTTATTTTTCTTCTGTGTGTGTGTGTGTTTGAGAGAGAGAGAGATCTCACAATTTCAAAAATAAATACTGATAAAGAACAATATAATTTCACTCAAACAATGTAAATAATTTTTTTGATAAGAACAATGTAAATAATTAATACAATAATCAATGTTGAAAAGAATCGATTGATAACTACCTTTATTGGAATTTTATTTTTCAATAAATGAAATCTAAAGCCAAACTGAAGAAAAAAATGTTTGAAAATAAACAATGGTGACACTGCTTGAAAGCCATATCTTGGTAAAGCTTCTAGCATTGAGGAAGATCAACTGGTGGAGGAGGCAGTATAGATGATATAGTTGGTCCATTCTCAACCTCAAAAGCCATGGCAAGTCCCCATGGCAAATGCACGTCCAGATGGCAATGTACCAGCCATATACCTGTAAGTTCAAGTTGTAAGAAACAAAAACAATTTAAAACTTCCAAACCCTATATTGGACTATCACTTTAATTAATATTATCTCGTGCTCCATTCTTGCACAAGTGTATGTGATAGGACATATTAAAATAAAGCAATAATTTTGGCTTTAACGTGTTGTGGGAATATTCTTGAACAAGTGTATGTGATAGGACATATTAAAATAAAGCAATAATTTTGGCTTTAACGTGTTGTGGTAATAGACCAAGGGATTAAGTTTAGGTCAAGTACATGTACTAGACCTAAGCTGTGTTTGGAAATGTCAATCTATTGAATTTTTTGAGAATGTTGTTATTAAAAAGTTAAAGTTTATTTAGATACCGTTTATTATTGAAAACTGAAAATACTGTAGTAAAATAATTTTTAAATGTGCGAATAGTATCGTAAAACTTATTTTTAAAGTTAAATTTGTATTTTTCTCAAATTGGAGGTCTCATAAACAGTATCCATGAACCCACAAAAATGAAATGCACTGGATAGCGCAAAACGCGTTGTCCAAACTCACACTTAAGGTCTTAAGAAGACAAACCTGGATTATTTGCTTGGAATCTAATGACAGCCCATCCTCCAACTGGAACAGCGATGGTGTTACGTGTCTGAGGGTTAACGAAGTTGAACTTTCCCTGATCATTAACAGAGTCATAATTTCCAAACCCTTGAGCCAAAACATGGAAATTGAAACCATGAATGTGAATAGGATGATTCTCAATCCCTACAAACGCTGTGTTTTGCAACACAATCTCCACCGTTGAATTGTACTTCAATGTCTTGACTTTGGTTGCTTTGGGTGCAAAAATCAGTGATGGATCTAAACTGATGTTGGGGTTGGTGTAGTCAAACTTCACGGGAGGCTTGTTAGGAAAATCGGTGGTGTAGACCCCACCCACGTCAAAGAAAAAAGCTTGCAACATAGATAACTTGCTAGTACTAGGGAGCACAAACGATACGTTGTTCATGCTCGCAGAGAGACTCTGATTAAGTGGGCCTTGACACGTGGGATTCCCAGTCACGTTGGACCTACAAGGTGCCAGATTGATCCCAAAAGTTATAAACATGTGCTCATCCACTTGACGTGGCACTGGGACCCAGTGTGGCCCACCAGCTAGTCCAGTAAGATTACTGTAAAACTTGTGGGCTGTCAACGTGTCATTGGAAGCTGGTAGGACCGGCATGAGAGGATTTGCTGACGTGGAGCCTTCATAGACGATGATGCCCCTTGTGGTAGTGTTATCAAACGACACGTTCGCAGCACTAGCATATGGAGTCGCGGCCATGTAATAAGAACCCACGGGTTGATCAGCAGTGACAAGAACATCAGTGGTCTGACCAGGTGCGACCACAACTACGTCGGTCACATATTGTTCCGTGAACGAGGCGTCTATTGCGACAACTGTCATCTTGTGATTGGCTATCTTGAAGAAAAGCTGGTTATTGAGTGCAGCGTTGATTATGCGTAGCATGTATGTCTTTCCTTCAACCACCTTAAGCTTGTACGTTTCTGATTGAAATAAAGTAAAACATATTGCATGAGTGTATGATTAGATAATGCTTTGATTTATGATGATTAAAATTATTTTTTTAATGAAATAATAACAAATTTTCATTTATGCACGTGATGTTAAGAGCTATATTCCGATGTTTCTAAATGAGATATTCATGATTCAAATCTTTATTCTCTCCACTATTATCAACTCACGTTTTTCAGAGCATGGGTAAAGATCGCCAGGCTTCCCATTTATCGTGAAAGCATCAGAATTGTTTGGAGCTCCACCTGTAGCAAGTCCCTGGTTCTCAACGTCAATGACATTAGCATTCCACCACTCTCCTGCAACCACAGAATTTTAACTTTTTTTTTTAAGTGACCTAAAACCATTTTTTTTTAGCCATATTATTATTTAAATCAATATAGGACAAAGAATTATGTGGGGATGGAATACCAAATAAGATGGGAACTTCCTTGTCGGGCTTAGGGAATGGATATGAGTGACCGGATTTAGGGTGAATGATGAGTGCACCATGAACTGTTGCGCGGAGCCAAGATGAGTGAGCATGCCACCAAAGCGTTCCCTCTTGTCCGGTAATTTTGAATTTATAGGTATAGCAACTTCCAGGAACTATAGGGCATTGAGTTACATATTCAGGCCCGTCAGCCCACCCACTCAATTTTTGAAAGATACCATGCCTACAAGTACAACATACACCACAAATATAAGCATATCAGAATGATAATAAGAACTAAAATTAAATTTTTGGAAAAATAAGTTGATTCAAAGATTGTGATGATAAGAATAAATCTTGCAATATAAATAAATTATATTGGGTTCGGATGTGTTTTATTGTTGAAAGTACTATTGAAAAAAGTATTAAAATTTTTTTATGTGAGACCGGTCAAAATAAGCTCAAACTACCCCCCACCCAAAAAAAAAAACTTTTTTGTACTTGCCAAACATACATTTGGATATAGTTTTTTTTTTTTTTTTTGAAAGTTGATTAATTTATAGTTATATCATGAAAAATGTGAGGTATTAAAAAATTTGTATGTGAACAAATAAGTTAAAATTTTAAAACAAACAAATAATTTCAAACAGACATTGATATTAACATTGCTTGAAGTTTAAACAAAGTTTTTATAACAATATTTCTTAATGCAGAAGATAGATTAGTACACAAATACAAATCTTTTAATTTTTGTTGCTGTGAAAAGAAATTAAGAGTTTGAATGAATTAAACAAGTGAAAAACCTATTAAGCAATTGACTACACTAAGGTCATTTTCAATGGGGGGGGGGGGGGGGTGGGGAATTTTGGGATTTCTAAAGAAAATGTTATCTTGTTTTTACTCTCAAAGTCAAACAAATTATAGAAGACCAATTATTCTCAATTTGTAAATGATTTACCAATGAATCGTTATATTATAGGGTGACTTATTGAATACGTGGACGACAAGGATGTCACCCTCTTGAACACGTATGGTTGGGCCAGGGAGGCTTCCATTCACTGCAGTTATCACTTGCTCATTGCATAGCCGACGGACAGTGAGGTTTTGCACCTGAAACGAAGGAAAGAAGAAATGTTGTAATATGTGGAATTCCAAGTACGTAGATATAATAAGGTTTATGTGTCAAATTAGTTCAATAGTGACAAAACAAGGCAAAAACATTAATATTTATATTCCCATAGAGGTGAGGGCTGAAGAAGTTAAAGTAATTAGCCACCTACTCTTAATTTTAGATGCAAGAAACTGAGACTATGACATGTAAACTTTGGGCAAGAGTTAGTACCGCACCAAGTCTTACATATATTAATCCAATTGCAGGCCATCACATAATGTAGTAATTGGTTTAAAATAAAGGTAGTATCAAAATGATGTTACTCAATATAAAATATCGGTATTATGAAATATTTTGTATAAAATAAAAATTACGTTAATGATGGGTTTATATGAAAATAATGTTATTCTAAGTAATACATGTAATATTAGTTACTATGAAAAATATTGTGTCTCTAGCATTACTCACGCACACCTTTTGAGAGTTTTTGAACACAAAAGTGTAATTACTTTTAGTTGATGCATGGAACTACAAAAATTGAGCCATGCATGTTGGAAACTTAAGGCACATCAATTCCTCATTGCACTATCAACTGAACCCAAATTCTCATAAAGGCAAGGAAAAATAAATAAATAAAAGCAGGTAAATTAAGTTAATTACATGGAATGAATGTTCAACAATAGCAGCAGAAGCCATTGATGATGCTAAAAGAGCTAAAGCGCATGCTAGCAGAGCCACAAAGCGTGCCATGTTGAAGAGAGGATACAGCTCCTAAGAGATAAATAGACAAAGAGAAGACTTTGAAGTTTCTATTTATATCAGATGAACTTCTTGTTTTGTTGTTCTAAGAACGTGTGCATATAAGTTTTTAATAAAGTTCTGTATGTGTTCTGTGATATCTAAAAGACAGAAGTCGAGTGCTATATATATAGATAGATAGATAGACAAAGCCTTAGGCTTTACAACGATTGCGTGACAAAATAGCTTACAGGTCCCACTGGTTTTAATAAGGCTTTGAATTGGCTTCCCCTTGCGATAGACAGCTGAAACTTCGTTATCTAACTGCTTAAGTTGGCCATCCGAACATCCATTAAAGAAAGCATGTAAAAGTCAGAATCTTGGTTATTCAAGCAATCGATTCTTTGAATGGGAATATTTGACTATAGCTCGATCGAAAGCCCTTTTAGTCCTATATAATCTCTGTTTTTAGCTCTTGTACTTGAAAAGGGTTAGGTATGCATACGCGGATTTTTACCTTTTCATCATGAGTAGGTGAATTTCCTTGCAGCTCATTTTAGAAATTTGATAACAAGTACATTGACCAAGAAGACAAGCTCAGCTTAGCAGAGGACTGAATTTTTCTCGTCTAATCTAAATTTGAATAATTCAATTGGGTTTTTGGCGGTGACTATTAATTGTTGTGAGGAACTAATTAATTAGATAGTAAACAATAGTGCGGTTGGGGTTCACTTTAAATTTGGTAAGCAAATGCAGAAATTGTATTAGTATGGTCTCTTTATATTTAAATTGATGACCACAGGGTATATATATTTCGTAAGTAACTAGCTTAATTAGTTTTATAATAAAAAGTTGTTTCTTCTAAGTGATTTTTTTTTTCCATCAAACACCGAAAAAATATATTGTTTTTCATCAAAAGAAAATTATAAGAGATATTGTTTATGAAAACACAAATCCTTTGTGAAAGTATTGTTTCTCATAATTGATTTGTTTTCATTTTGAACTTGGGTTATTTTATAAGTAAAAGGAATACATAAAAATTATGATTGGTAAGATATAAAGTGAAACATAAAAAGTGGTACATATAATTTATATTCTTATTTAGGGAGACTAAGAGTGCGTTTATACAAGCGTACCTCGATTAATTTATTTTGTTTAAAATATCAACTGCATAACATAGATACTCAGATATAATGCTATCAATTGGAGGAGGATATAATATTGAGTTTTTCCCCCCTTAACCATACACATTGCATGTGGCACATAGGGGTTGATCTCAATTCAAAACGAAATCCTAAATTTAATAAAGAATTAACTATAAACGTCAACTATCAACTTAAATTCAGAATACAATGAGCTATATGTACTTTCAAGTCTTAAACTTTTTTTTTAAAATAAATAAAATAAAAAGCTAAAATATAGTATTGTATCTCAATTAACACTTTTTAGAGTTTCCAACGAAAATATCTAAGGTTTAAATCTTTTCTCTCTATTACAACTATCAAATTATTAAAAAATAAAGTTTGGTATAGAGTATGCAAATTATTTATTCTTGATTACTCAATTTAGAAAAACAAAATTGTAGTTTTGTTCTTTTATAATATAATTTTGTGATTGAGATGCAATTGATTCATTCAATGTTCATATTTTTCAAATAAGTTATGAGAATAGAGTAATTACGAAAACAAACATTTTTAGAATATGGTAAAAAAAAAAAAAATTATCGAAATTTATACTTAAATTAATAATAAGTTTGGGTAAGAAAATTTGACTTAGTTTCAAATTAATTGGAATTAGTTTTAAAATAGATTTAAATAGAATGAGCTAAAAGTAAGCCTAGCTGGACTTAAAGTAATTTTAAATGTACTAGAAGTAGTTTTAAAATGAAGGGACATTTGGAAAAAAATTAGAGTGTCTAAAATATTCTAACTAGAATGACATACACTTAATACAAAATTATAGCACAATTAAAACCTAATACATAGTCAAAAAATAGGATTTAGTCTAGGGCCGACTCAACACATTTTAGAGTCAAACACATATGTAAAATATATTATTCCTTAGTATTTTATAAGTAATACATGAATTAAAAAAAAAAATCAACCTTTTCATATAATTTAATAAATTAATTGGACTTAAAAATGTATTAAAAAAATTTTGATTTTAAAATATTGAAACAATCAGTTTCAAAAATTTAGAATAAATATCATAATTTACATGGTTACTGTCTTGGCAATATTCAATTTTAGTTAACAGTGGATTTCAATAATAATTTTGGCTCAAAAACTATTAATTTTAATTTTAATTTTAATTTTGATAGAAAGAGAGAAAGGAATTATAAGTAAAATTTTTGGGAGTTGAAAACGTTTACACTCTTAAACTATCACAAATATAGTAAAAATTATTAATAAAATGTTGAATATTCTAAAAGAGCATATTTTAAAAATAATTTTTATTTATTAAATTTTTAGGCCTTAATTGAAAAATGTCCTTCTTTTAGTCTTATAAGTGAGAGTCTTACTTTTTTATTACATTGTCATTTTTGTGCAAATACTATAAGAAAAAATAAATATAATACATTATATTTTAGGGGTACTTCTTCCATTTGAGGGCCTTAAGCCCCCCCTGGCATAATAAGATCCTTAGATGTGCTCATTTTTCTGTATATTGTCACATCACCTTAAACAAAAAATTTATAAGTTCTGATTTATCTCTACAAAATTTATTCAGTGCTTTTATTACGTTTTTGTGTCAATTCTAATTGAGCTGGAACATTTTATGTGTCAATTCCACATGTAACTCGATTTTTTTTAAATTGAGTTTCAAAACAGGGACACGGTGTTTAATAGTTTAAAAACAAGGATATCATGCTAGATATTTAAAAAAAATAAGGGCAAAAGCCCATTTTCCCCAAAAACCCATTAATAGTATTCTTTATCTTTCAAACTCTCAATTTAATTACCTTTAAGAGGATTTCCACCCAAACACTAAGATCACCTATTATGTATATTGGAGTGCTATGTGAAACCACAGAGATAATAGAGACGACACGAAATTAAAATGCATTTAAAATCTAAAAACATTTGGTAGCTAATTAAAGTGCAAGTAAAAGGATACTTGATGTAAAATTAGAATGCAATTATACTCTAATTTTATTCTAAATTAAGATTCCACTTTAATATAAAGTTATTTATTGAACTTCCATGCGTGCTCAATGTTGTGTTTAGAAAATACAAAATCCCGTTTGAATATTAGTAGTTGTGTCCCTGTTTTTGCTTGGGTGTCAAACTGTCAATGGAGAACCTCAATTGGAATTGTTATTGTTAGTTGATCTAGAGTGTTTGAACATTCCAGGGTTGTTTGGTTGTGTTGTTTGTTGTTTAAACAATACAATATATATTTCCACAATACTTTTTCACCCATACGTATTTTCATAACACTTAAACAACGTTACTAGAATAACATTACCAAACGAGCCCTCCATTTTAGGGTTATTTTAAATAACAACAGAATGAAAGATCAATACTAAATTACTAATAACAAATATGGCTTCCCAAATTTCTTTCTTTTAAAAAATAAATTAATAATGACTTCCCAATTTCTTATGCAATGTTTATTTCCTTTTCTAATTATTGTGTGTTGGAAGATGGTTGAAGTAAAAAATGTTTGTCCTTTTACTACAAACAGAAACCAACTTTAAAATCCCGTCAAAAAAATAAAGAGGAGGATATGTACCATGCAAATACACACTTATCTTTTAAAATTCGAATTTGTTATTCATTCTTATATCCGTAATCATTCCAAACAAGAATTTGGAGCTGGCAATATCTGGCCACAATCACCTAATATTTTACTTCAAAAACTTAACAATTAAAAAAATTCGAAGATCTTGCTTCAACAACTCACCAATCATAAAGATGAATTCTGGCTTTGACCAATTAATAAAGAAAAAATCAAAAAAGTCTCTGCGATCGAGGCAAAGGCTTCTATAGGTGTGCGCAGTGGGAGTTTATTAAATAATTACATTAAAAAAATCTTAAGGTTGTTCTCTCCATTTCAAAGGATGCCTCCATGTCGTCTTCAAGTTCGTTATCACCAAAAAAAGAAAATAGAAAAAAAAAAATCATTATCATTGTTTTGTCCTTGCTTTTTTTAATCTTATTCTTATATATGTATTTGTTTCTAGGGTCCAGTTTATGTTTGTTTCTAGCTTCTTCTTTTTTTTGAATTAGTATTTTCTCTTTTTCCTGGTTAAGAAGAAACGTTTTGGAATTGTCATGGTCGTTACGTGTTAGGTAGGCGCCATTGACTAAAATCTTTTTTTTTTTTTTTTGAGAAGACTAAAATTTTTTTCGCATCTCTTTTTGTGTCTATTTCTAGAATGTAGATGAGAGCTGGTCGCTTGCCTTGCAGCATCGGCAATAATTGGTAAATTACAATAAGTTGATAATGCAAATCAGCAAATTAATGAGTCAGAACCGTGTTGTTCTAGAGATTTTTTCTCACTCTTTCGTATGTCATATTTTTTCTGTATTTTATTATTGGTGAAAGGAAAACTAAGTTATTTCTTCATTCATTTTTCATTTTTTAACTTGTTTAAAAGAAAAGAGGAAAAAACTATATTAGACTTTTTAATATTATTCCTCATTCAGAAAAAAAAAAATACTTTTTATTTAGTTCCTTACGAGCCCTATCAGCTGTAAGTTGAAAAATTTTCCAACACCTATTAGGTCATTTTCAATTTTTTTTTTTTTTTTTTGGAATAATATTATTAACCGACATTTAATAATGTGATTATGTACACCTTTAAATTTTTAAAATATTAAATCTCAACCTTCAAAAGAAACTATATTTATTTGCTTTAACATAGAGGAGGATTTAAGAAATACAACTTGATCATGGGCACAAAGAATGCTTTATCTAATCTTTTCAATTATCCTTTTTTATTGTTTTCTTTCTAAGCACTGTTGAATCTTGACAAATCTGCTTCAAATCAAATAGTTGAAATAATTGAACCGAATTTGATTTTAAATCTGCTTCAAACCAAATAGTTGAAATAATTCAACCAAAATTGATTTTAATATGCGCACATTGTTTGATCCACAAAATTTTTTTCTTCTTTTATTATATCTATACTATTTGATTGAAAAAAGTTGTACAAAACTACAAATTATAAATAGTTGAACTAATTGCATGAACTAGATTCTAGAATGCATACAATGTGAAATACAGTCGATCCTGATATTATATATATTTGACAAAAATGTAAAGGTAGAGGAGGAATATTGACATACCCTGATGCTGCTCTCTTTTTCTCTAAAAAAAATAATAATAAATCAATAATTACCTAGAAAGAGGGAGAGAAATTAGTTCAACAGCTTCTTCTTTTACTTTTTCTTTTTCCAACTTAGCTTCCTGGTAGAAAAAGTCATAGTAATTAATTACAGCTTTAATTTTAATGCTTACACGCTGTTTCGGAAGAAAAAAGAGGCTTTAGAAGATGGAAACACAGCCTCCCCAGTTAATTCTAACATTCATGAATACAAATTAATCAAGTCAATAAAAAATTTAAAAGTGAGTCATAGCCTTTAAATGGAAAAATGTACGCACACACGAGGTAATAGAAAATAAGCCGAGAATTGGTAAACCAATTTACTTTCCTGTTAGGCCTACTGATATGAACATTTTATCGAATTTGATGTAGATGGGCTAGCTAGCTCTTAATTAAGTGAAATTAAATTTGAAGTATTTGAAATATTAGCACACAGACTTGGACATAAAGAAAATTATTATTAGCTGAATAAGAGATGGGTGTGTCGTGGTCTTCTTTGCAATGTCGTTGAAATAAGCTAAGGCAGCCGATAATGACAGAATATTTATTGTTCAAAAAAAATTGGCCTATTCTTTGTCACTTTCTCAATTATTTATGTAATTAACTTTGTATGGCCATGGTTTGGTCATTGGTTGCTTGTCGATTAAATTGGAAAATAATCACATAATGAAATACTATATAATTATAAGATAATGAAGTACTTTGAAAACCCACGCACGCAACAGTCTTTACTGCGTGGTGGATGAGGAACTAGTCTTATTCTAAAGTGATCAATTTCGCACAAGAGAGTTTGACCTCATCTAAGTCATCATGGTCACTATCAAATTAAAAGGGATGGTTTGTGTGAAACAGTGACTGTCTGTGGTAGCTTAATAAGGAGGTTTTGCGTGTGATCCTGCTTTTTTTTACGGTTTCTACCACACTTTGATAAATAAAAAAGCAAGATACGAAATTGAAAGAGCTTCAAGGAGAAAAATGAAAATTAAAAAGTTGGAAAAAGTAAAAGATAAAGAAATTGGGATTGTCTCTTGATCAAAGTCTTGAAACCTGTAGTAGTTAAAATTAGTAGGGGCATGTTTGATACGCAATAATAGTCTTGTAAGGAAATGATTATTCGTGTGTTAAAAGTATGTGGTTAAATGATTAAATTTATTATATCTCAATAATTTAAGCTTGTATAAAGAGAATGATTATTTCTTCAAAATAACTATCATTTTGGAAAAGTTATAAAGAGAATAACCAAATCTCTTGCTTGCATCTTGTGCCACTCTCATGAGATTCCTTTCTATAATAACCTAGTGTGTGTGAGATGAGGAGACAAAATATACTTAAGAGAATAGTTAAATACTCGAAGAGGTCTAGATACTTTTGTTTGTAATATTAAAAAAAAAAAAATTTTAAAAAAGTTATTATTTCTTGAGGAGTAGTAACTATTCTTTATAGTAGATGTAACAACTTTTCAAATTAACATATTTTACAAAAGTATGAACTTTTCATATCATGTTTTTACCAACTTTTCAAATGTTAACAAGCCAAACATATGAATAGAAATTGTTATTTTATCATAACATCTTTTATTTTCAGTAATATAGATTACTATTTCTATCATAATCTATATTCAGTATACCAAACATGTACTAGACTTTTTAATTTACACTTGTGCATAACCCAATAGAACTATTATGCTATCCTTATAACCAAAAAAAAAAAAAGTTATTAAATTATTTTATGAAATAGTTAGTAAAATATAGTATGCATAAAATACAGTAAGTATACGAACGAGTAAAATTCAGAATCTTTTAATAAAAGTATTGTAAGGTCATAGTTTGAATCTTGGGCCCAAAAGTGAAAAGGACCTAAGCCCAAAGAGTCTAATACAATGAATTTGTAGAGAATGAATTAAAAAACTAGGCTATAATGAGTTGGGTAGCAATTGTAATGGATCCAAATGACAATAAGGTAGAGATAGTCTGGTTTTTACTGAAGAAAAATGGTCCTCAGTATAGTCTGAGGAGATCAGTTCTTATATATATTTTCTGAATTTGATTACAAGTACAATTCCTTAGTGCTACAGTTTTCTTTTCTTTAATTTTCGATCTCCCTCCTTCATGGCCTTCTTCTTATTTTATACTATCACTTTGCCTTCATCTCTGCTCTCTACGTGTAGATTAGATTGTTGGTATTGATCCCTGTCACATCAGCACCTTCTTAAAAACTCTAGAGAGTAACTATAAGGTTGAAAACTACTGTTCAGGTATCACTTTCTCATTAATGCAGCTAGGGAGTTAGCTGCAGAGCATTCAATGCGGTGGTAGCAGCTTTTCCTTAGATATTTCCCACCTCCTAGTTGTTATGTACGTGCATAACGTATATCTTTATCAATAGAATTTCCCAGAATGTCACCCTGGATGACTCTTTCTAACCTTTGCTTTGCTTGGCCCAGGAAATACTCCTCCTCGGCTTACCTCCCCTAGCATTCTCACTCGTAACTCGCTCATGGAATCCTGAGTCTTACATATTTATTACTGTTTATCTGTTCTCGGACCGCAAAATGTCCTCGGATAAGGCACAAGGCCCAACATATGCTCTTGGGCCCCTTATCCCTACAAGTATATTTCAAAAATATGAAAACGAAGAAATAACAATATGTGTATATGGTATGGGTATAAAACATTTACGGTATATTTTAAAATTTTGAATAAAAAATATGGAAACATTTACCATATATTTTTGTGAGATAAATACAATAATCTTTGTATTATTAGAGCATTAGCATTGGAAAATGCTAATGCTATTCTATTTTACCATTCTAAAAACTAACTTTATCATTATACCATCTTATTTTACAATACCTTCACATCCCAAACTTCTATTTCTCTCTTTTACTTATTAAAATAATATATTTACAAAATAAAATAATATATATCAAAATTTTTTCTTTTCTCAATAAATTCAGAGCCAAACTTAGCAGCAGCAGCAGTAGCAAACGACGTCGCTCTTGAAAGTCGAGCTCAAGCACTTCATTTTGGCGATTCTCGATGACCCGATTGTCAGCCGGGTATTCGGCGAAGCGGGTTTTCGGAGCACCGATATTAAGCTCGCGATTATTCACCCGCCGATTTCGCGCTTCGCCCGAACCCGATGCCCGCCGGTTTTTCTCTGTAACTTGACCGACCTGGATTTGACACAACGACGTAGCAGTTTCGGGTTTCCGGGTATGGAAGACGAGAATTCGAGAAGAATTGCGGAGGTTTTGGTGGGAAAGAGCGGGAAGAGGAACCTGTTGTTGCTTGGGGTTTGTGCGATGGACGCGCTTCGGAGTTGAAGGCTTGGGGATTTGAAGGCTTTGGTCGAAGACAATGATGATTCGAGTGAGGGTGGTGGTGTGAGTTTTGTGGTGTCGAGGTTGAGCCAGTTGGTGGAGCTTCATGGTGAGAGGTTGTGGTTGATGGGTGCAACGGGGAGTTCTGAGACTTACTCCAAGTTTTTGCGGAAGTTTCCAAGTATTGAGAAAGATTGGGATTTGAAGCTCTTGTCCATCTGGGTTCGGCGATGGAGATTGGAGAGACAGAGATGAGGTTCGGTGATGATGGAGATTGGAAAGACAGAGATGAGAGATGAGAGACAGAGGAGAGAGAGTGAGATAAAATATTATTATTTTTTTACAATACTTGCTACAGTGCAATTCTATGTTTAGAATTGCACTGTAGCAGTATTGCAAAAAAATTTGCAATACTGCTGTTTAGCATTCACCAATGCAGATGGTTTTGGAGCTTAAAATTCTAAATTTTCCTTAGATATGGCATTAGCATTCTCCAATGCTAATGCTCTTATAATCGAGACCAAAAATCCAAAAACAATCTACAATAGATGTCTCAAATGCCAAAACATTTTAGCATTTGTAGGTGGCTGGCTAGTTGGCTGTTGCTTGTGGGTTTTTATTTTTTATTTTTTTTTTTATTTATATATAGGTATTTTTAATAAGGTGAGAGTTTTTTTAAGTTATTTTAATGAGCGGTGTGCTAAAGTAAGAGATGTGATTTAAGGTGTATTGTAAATACTATGCAAAAATAAATAAAATAACTTTTTAGTTTGTTAAAATAGATTTTTTTTTTTTTTTTTTTTTTTTAGTACAATTGATGGTAGTGCTCTTAGGTTGTAGCAGCTTTTGTGTTTTAACTTTTTGTGGGTTTCACAATTTAATAAAATAAAGTATAAAGTTAAGCCACAACATTTTTACAATAATTTCACAATAAAATCTAAGTGTTGAATTTTTTTTTTTCTTTTTTTTTGAGAAGCATAAGTGTTGAATTATTAATAGTGGATAAAAAGTGATATCAAGAGCCAATAGAAAATTTTGTCTTTTATATGTGTCCGTATTTAACGAACCACTTTTTTACATTTTCAAACTTAACGTGTATATACTCAGTCTAAAGTAACACGTATAAATACGTACATTTAAAAACAAAATGGAAGACATGCGTTTTTTTAATGTTTACGTACGTATGCATAAGATACATGTATTTACTAACTAGAAATTTTTTTCGCAATCAAAATTTCAATTTGTACAAGTCTGCGCAGGTTATTTCAAATTGTACCATTATTTATGAGATTTATACACCTTTGTATTTCTTTTTCAGTTTTCAGTTTCAGCAAAATAAGTTCTATCCAAACATACCCTAGTCTTCAAACTTAACTCAAGAATGTAAAGTAAGTTCTTTATCATTATAATTTTTAATGAAAATTTTCTGTAATTCATATTTATTAGATTATGAATAGGTCAAAAGTCCTGTAATTTCTATTTATAAATACTTAAGACTCAAAGTGTAGTAAATTCCATTTTAATTGTATGTAATATTTTTTTTTCGATTAATATAATTATTTGAGGTTTTTCCCTTGAAATTAGAAATTAAGTAGCAATTACCAAATATAAGTCCTTCAATCATAATACTAATGCTAGATTATATAGTTATATATACAAAAACGATCATAATAAAAATATCTATTAATAATTATCATAATTACCAAATTTCATAGTTGAAGTGTTGGACAAAGAAAAACACGAGAGAAGTAAAATTATGTTATGTTAAATTTTCATGTACATTGCACAGGTTATATTGTATGGTTACAGACAGACTATGTATTATTATAAGTGAAAAACTTTTGAATGTGACTAATTTTTTTCTTTTTTTAGAAAATGAATGTGACTAATTAATTTGAATGGCCTCAACAGATAAAATGCAAAGAACGATAGATATCCCTCCGTATATATAACAAGTATAGACGGTTTCTCAAAAAAAGAAAAAACTAATATAGACAAACGTTTATCCTAATTAGGATGAATCATATTTGAATGAACTTTTTAGATTGTCAAAGGTGCCAACTATTCTCTTCAAAAAAAAAAAAAAAAAAAGGTGCCAACTATTGTAGATTAGGATGCAACATATTTCAATGAACTTTTTAGGTCGTCAAAGGTGGTAACTATTGTAAACAAGAAAGGTGAGTCATTTAGATTAACTCCATGAATCATGTAAAACTACAATGATTATCAATTCGAATATTCGTGATAAAGTTCTGCTTGAGCTGGATGTTTTATAAAGGTAAGATGGATTGTAGGTCACATTAGTGTATTTGCATCAATTAAATCAAAATAGAAAATTTTGTCAATTTTACATATTTAACCTCCCAAAATCATCCACATCAATCAAAATAAAAATATGTAAATTTGTAAAATTACTACAGTAATTGCGTAAATTTACACTGACATTATTTACTTTGCATATAGATTTTTATTTATTCTTTCTTCATGTATTCCGAGACCGAAAGGAAAGAGTAGGTGGTGGTTATTGTGTGTGAAGAAAGAGAAATAATAGAAAAAAAATTAAGAAATTTTGATATTTTAATGTAATGAAAAATAGATAATTTGGCGTAGAGTGCTTTGAAAAGTAAATATGTAAAATAAAAAAAGTAGATTCTTATGTTAAAATAGGCAGAAATTTTTGGACAAACTGATGTGAATACTCTTAGTTATATATAGAAATTTAGGGTTTAGGCCACTGCATTTGGTCTTCTTCTTTTTTTTTTCTTTTTTTTTTTTTTAAAGAGAGTTTCAACTTATGGCATTAGTTTCTGATAATATTCTTTATTATTAGATCAAGACACCAATCGGTTTTTGGTCATTTAAAGTTCAAACAAAACCAAAGAAATATATATATATATATATATATATATAAAATATTTATTATCTGGAGAAAAATTTTAAACCATAAAATGAATCGTAATCATCTTAAGTAAGAAACTGTATGGCGATTAAAACTGACCACGATGATTTAAGTGCGTCGCTACCGGCTGAACCATTCTAGGCTCCTGGTCCTGATATTTGGACAAACAACTGAACAAGTCCACAGGTTTATATGGGCCTAGGCTGATTATGTATGAGCCAGACAGAATGTTCATGTAAAACAAAAGATTTACTCAAGTTTAGGTTGGGCCGTAATCAATGAGCTCATTTCTATTGATATATGTACTACCTTTTTTTAGGTACTATGTGGGCCAAACTTAACTGTAAGCAAAATATAAAACTAGGCCGAAGTGTGAAGCAAGGGCTAAGCTTAACATCTTAGGACCAAAAGGCCTAAAGTGTCTGCCACCTCTAAACAATGACGTTGTGAGACCCGTTGCATTTTTTTGATTGGATCCGATTAATGTGTATCCTTAAGACACATATTAAGCAATCCATTTTTGGAAGCATTTTCTCAAAAATTGAAAAAACTGTCAATACTTTTTCAATTGTCGAAAAAATATTTCCAAAAATGATTAATTATTGTATGCTCTTATTTTAAAGCACCAAAACCGTTTTAAATTACATGCACGAGTATCGTATGTATCGGGCGAACTCAAAATTCCCCCGGGGGGATATCTTCTTTTTAATAAATTATTAAATAGATGAGAGTGAGAATCTCTAGACTCTAGAGTTCTCCTTTCGGAAATCAGAAAGTACTAACTGAATTATAAAACTTTTTTTTATAGAATTTTTGCTTTTTTTAATGACATTGACCTTCACAAGTCAAGACCTTCAGAATTTATCTCTATCGAATAAACATTAGATAATTGAAGCGTCCTGCTCAAACTCGTGCATCAATCCTTAAGTATGAATAAATCATCAACTAGAGTTCAAACTAGTGACATTTGGATTTATAGCTCATCCTGTCACATTGTGGGACCCTATTTTTGAATGAATCCTCTAGCCTAATCCCAATATAAAGCAATGGGTTTGTTGGAAGGCCACAAGGAATATGAGTGTTGAATGCGGGAACTGGGCTCTGTCCCACCGTGACTAAGCTTGGCCATTTTTTCTGGATTGATCTGTGCACAAGCGAGTCAAAAATACAATAATACATATATATGTATTGCAAGAACTAGAGAAGCAACATAATATTAGCATTTAGCAAGCATGAATATGTTTAGTGAATTCTTATTAATTGGTCAAGGAATCCAAGTATAAATCCTTTGTGGAAATAATACAAAGCCCATAAGCCCCAACTCATAAATTTAAGTAGACCTTGGGGTCCTACAAAACTTGCAAAGCTTGGATCCCTGAATTGATGCAAAGCCTCCAAGTAATACTACAAATAAAGACTCCCTTAAATACTATTTTTTGGGAACTCAACCTAAGTTCTATACTTTTACCATGATTGTCAATTTTCAATACTATTCTCACTTGCTTTTCTCTTGTTCTTCCTAGTTGTTTAAATGGCTGATTTCTCCCCCTTTTATACTAGTCTTGAAGGATCTCAAAATTACCATCATTTCCTTTTGCCTTGGTCTTGCCATTCACCCTGGTGTTGAATCTCTATGTATTTCTTTTCCCTTCTTGTTCTTGTTTCTCTTTCTTGGGAACTCATCCTTGAAAGAACTCTTGGTTGTTTTCCTTTCGTAGGAGATACTTTTTTCCTGGGCAATTCAAGCATTAGTTGAGGTCAATGAAGATGGGTCTCTTCTCAAGGCTAGGAGATGGACATTTCGAAGGTTTCCTCATTCTGATAGGAACTACACATTGAGCCTCTTTTTCTGAAAGTGGTATATATCCTTCTTTAGTGTGGGTAAACTCCTAAAGCTAAAGCTTGTTAGGTAGCTTTCTCTTTCTGTTGTTTCTTTTGCTGTTGGGCTTTTTGCCCCATTCTACAAAGTTCTTTAACCTTTTTTACAAGACAGTTGCTATAGAAGTATGTGTCTCTTATGTCCACGCTAGGCCCATGATCTGGGCTCCTTGGGCTAGACTTGTTCTTCTAATTGTTTTTTGGGTATCAACACACACCTCAAAAGGAAAATTTTTTATTTTTTTATTTGTTTTTTTTGGAGAAACTTACACATCTTTAAAAACATTTAAACTACCAAGTACCGACAACACTCATGACGGGATTGCTATGGATAAGGGCCGAAAAAATAAAAACAAAACAAAACAAACAAACAATAGTCCTCTTATAGTTGAACTGTTCAAGTTGTTGGCATCTGTCAATCATCAGGGAAAAAAACCCGCGGAAATTTGAGATTGAGAGGGAAAAAAAAAAAAAAAAAAACTGAAACACTTGGACTATAAATCTAGTCAGTTGTCTTTGTCGGAACAATGGTTGCAGTTAATTCAAGTGAGGTAGGTAGTACTATGGAGAGAGAGCGAGAGATAGAGATGGAAGTGGACGAGGAGGAGGAGGAAATAACAGTAGTGGTGGAGGGCAGAGATAAAGTGAAGGGCCCATGGTCTCTCGAGGAGGACACCATACTGAGTCGGCTCGTGAGCAAGTTCGGCGCCAGGAATTGGACCCTCATTGCTCGCAGAATCGCCGGCAGATCTGGCAAGTCTTGCCGCCTCAGGTGGTGTAATCAGCTCGATCCCACAGTCAAGCGCAAACCCTTTACTGGTTTGCTTCATCTTCATCTCCAGCTTCATTTTCATTATTTTCAGAATTTTGGTTGTTTTTTTGTTTGTGAAATTGAGGGTTAGACGTTACTTTTATTCTCTTGCAATGTCTTTCTCTTTGTGGGTTATACAAATACCATTACTTTATTCATGTTAGTGTAAAAGAAATCTATCTTTTTGCAACCAATTTGGGTTTTTGGGTGCTTAATTCTCGCCCATTAAATATTGAAAATCTAAGTAGAAGAATTAGGTTTCTTTTGGAGAAGAAAAATGGAATGGGTATTGAAATTCGAGATGATTGGGGCAAGTAGTGCATCATCTGCTGGTACAAGGAATGACAAATTTAACATTCAATATATTGGGAATAAGATTGTTTTGCTTCTTAAAAGATCATCATCTTCTCTCACAGACCCCGCAAAATTTGAAGCTTGGTGCATTGAGTTCGACCTTTTTTTTTTTTATGTGATCATCCTGGATTAATTAGCACTTATTAAGAATTTTGATGTTAATGTGCAGTATTGCAACTGTAGAAATTTTGGTTAGACTTTAGTCTACATTACCAAAAATCTTAAAGATCAACATGACAACAATAACCCAATTATAATTTGTTGATACTTCCAGAGAATTCGGGTCTATGTCAAGGCAGTGCGACATTGTGTGGTTGGACTTGGACATTTACGAACTGTTGGAGGTGTCCATGCCAGGCTTAGCCACCTGTTGAATCAATCCCTGTTTCCACCTTCAATTTCCTTGATTAATTCACATGATTGCATACTGCATTCTACGTTGGATATGTGTTCTTATCTCCCAGTTTAGATCAAAGCACTCATTCAATTTCTTATGCTGTACATTTAATTTATTATGTAATTGCACCTGGCATGATTGGCTATCATTTGGTAGTGAAATCCTCATTTGTTGAGATACCATATTTGGCATGTCTCCCTTCTTTTGTTTATAAACCTTATGATGTCCATAAAAGTGATGCCAAAGTTTGCAATCGGCGTGGCAGTTTGCTTATATGCCTACTACTTACCACCATAACCTGATGTGATTATGGGAATTATCATTTTTTTTTTCTTCTTCGAATGCATGTGTGTACTGAAAAAACGGTTGCCATTGTTGACACGTCACATTTGGCTTGAATTAATGCCACTAAATCAAGTAGTTTCAGTTAAATTTTGTGAACCATATCAGTGCATGTTTAGTTCTCTTCTACTGGGCTTTGGAATTCAGTATGCAGTCAGACTTTGTCAACCAAAAATCTGTTTCTACTTCTACTTGGAATATGAGTCCAATGTGCTGACTTTGCAAGGTTATATAAATATAACCTTACGCCTCGATTTGAGGGTGTGGTAAATTAGAGAATTTGTGCACAAATTATTTGTGTGGAAGCCCAGTTGGTTTTGTGCCACAATTAGGATATGTTTGGTAGATTGTAATAAGTACTGTAATATAATAATTATTCCTATGGTTTAGCAATTTGATAGTTTGGTTATGTTTTTATTATAAGGAGTAACCATTCCTTATGAATAACTATTCTTTAAAATGAAGAATAACTATTCCTCTCTAAAAATGTTGCAATAACTATTCCTTAGTATGTATAATAATTTCTAAAATTAATATATTTCCAAAAAAAAAAAATTATATACGTCACATAACAACTATGAAAATAAAAGATTATAAAAATAACTAATCTCTCTCTCAAAATTTAAAATATTATGTTTTAGGAAATATAAGTTTTATTCTAATGTTACAAATCACAATCAAACTTATGAATATGTTTAGTTATTTCATTACAACACATTTTATTCTCAGTAAAGATTATCATTCCTATCGTAATCCAAATTTAGTGTACCAAATGTATCTTTACAGCTCTCTTGTGTATGTGGCAAATAGAGAGCCAGTGTGTGTCACAACAATTAGTATTTGTAGTGCTGCGGTTTTTGTGTTTGGTGCAAATTTATGTGATAGCTCTCTCTTTGGTTCTTTGTTTTAGGTTAGAGATAAATCTCTTTGAGGGTGTTTTGCAAGGTGCTACCCCTAATCGTTGAATTTGTGAGAGAGAGCTATTTGGATGTATTTGGGATTTGGGTTTGTGAGGGTGCCAAACCACGTAATTCTTTGGTGCTCTTGTGTCTATTTTTCTTTTGGGTTGATTTTATCTGTTTTTTTTTTTTTTTTTTTTTTTTGGAGGTCTTCCTCGAGCCCAAAATATTCACAATCGATCTTGGTTTTTTGAGCTTTTGCTATCTTACAACAGTCATCATTAATATGCTTTTAATAAAGATGGGAAACATGCATTGCACAGGTTTTCAGTGGCAATAAAGCCCCAATCAGATTTTTACATGCTGTCTTGTATGGATGGATATGCTCCTTACAATAATGGGCAAGCGTAGTTGTTTGTATGTGTGATTGTATCATGTGTATGTAGACATGCAACACCTTTGAGCATATTGTTTAATAATGTCGAATTAATGTGTGTATTTTCAAGAACAAGGGCTGACAAAATTACAGTTGTTTCAGATGAGGAGGATCAGATCATAGTTGCAGCACATGCAATTCATGGAAACAAATGGGCAGCAATCGCAAGGCTTTTACCAGGAAGAACAGATAATGCTATTAAGAACCACTGGAATTCTACTCTAAAGCGTCGGCGGATGGGGTTTGGCAAGATTAAGTCAGAATCTTGTAATATGGTTGAAGATAGCTTAGACAAAACCAAGGCATCATCTGAAGAAACCCTATCATGTGGGGATGTCAATTCATTCAAATCCTTGGAAGGAAGAGACATGAGCTCTCTAGAAGATATGAATGATCAGAATGAAGACAAGGTGCCAATTGAGGGTCATTTTAGTCATGAAGTTATAGACCAATCTACTCTTTTTCGACCTGTGGCACGTGTTAGTGCTTTTAGCGTATGCAACCCTTTCGATGGCCTTGAGCCTGCCTCATCTTTCCCAAGACCAGTTCCAATGCAAGGGCCTCTGGTTCAAGCATCAAAACCAGATTTTGATATTTGTAAATTGTTTGAAGGGGTTTGTGGTGAGCGGTTGGTGCCTCATAATTGTGGCCATGGTTGCTGTGGGACTCAAAATGATAGAAATCCTCGAAGTTCTCTTTTGGGGCCAGAATTTGTTGAATTCTCAGAGCCTCCATCGTTTCCAAGTTTGGAATTGGCTGCAATAGCCACAGATATAAGTAAACTTGCTTGGCTTAAGAGTGGGTTGGAGAACAGCAGTGTCAGAGCAATGGATGACGCAGCTGGCAGAATAAAATCTCATGTATCTCAAGTGCAAATGAGGCATCATGAAGAGAGTAGGGTGAATGGCCATTTTTGTTTTGATGAGGGAAACAACAGGTTAACAGGCATGAAGACCAATGTGTTATCAACTTAGACACCATTTTCTTACTGCAGTTTGAAGTTGAGGGGATGTAGTTGAGTTCAATTATTCTATCTCCATGTTAAGTGGATTTGCAAGGTTAAAGACAGGAGGATCTAGAAGATCTGTAAACTCTAGAAAAACTCATACGTTGTGACTGTGTTGCGTGATTAGATATTCTAACTTTCTCACTGGAAGACATTAGTGACATTGGAAGTCATGGATTATAGAATGAGAGACCAACTTCAGTTTCTTGCTGTGTTACGGGAGAGAGACCAACTTCATCTAATACAAAGTAATATGTATTTTTTTATGGTTTCATTAGTTGAGCTAATACAAAAGTAAGTATTTCTCTGTGGTTTCATTAATTGATGCAATATTCGAAAGTCTGACTTATAAATGAGACCTGTAATTTTCATATGCCAATTGTTTACAATAGGAAGGCATGGCAATGTCTGTATAGTGTGTACTAGTGGGCTGTAGTAGTGTAGTGTGTGCTCAGTTGTATTGAACTTGTGGCAACTATTTTTAATTGAACAAAACTTGTCCAAAGTATCTGCAGTCTGCTGTACCAATCCTGTAGAATGTAATTTTTCTTTGCATCAATTTTTAATATTTCAAAGTTCCTAGTAAGATTTACATCTGAACAATAATTTCTTTTTATATTTGGCTTATTATTATTATTATTATTATAGATTTTCTTCATTTTTGTATCTGACTGATTGCTCCCAAGCGCTAAGAGCCTGAACAAAGAGGGGAAACCACCAACAGTATCTTTTGGAAATCTACAATACCTGTTATTGTATAAACTCTTTTATATATATATATATATATATATATAATTAAATAAGAAAAATGTTAACAAGCACTAGAAAAGTTATTAACAAACACCTTACCCGTTAACACAGCGCATTAAATAATACTCTCCCTTTTATCAAAAAAAAAAAAAAAAAAAATCAGGCCACGTGACGCAAAAATTGATGCAAAAAGCATTGGTGGGACTCCGGAGAGAAATACTTGGGAAAATATCAAAGTATGATGACCTCATGGATTCAGCCAAAAAAATAAAGATGATCTCACAGATCTCACCTTGGGTCTCGCGTTGTTGAATCAATCGTCTGGATTGGCTGAACTGAACTTTGGGAGAGAGGAGCTGAATACATTTTCTTCCTAGTAAGCACTAGCATTGAAAAATGCTATGCTGTACTATTATATCATCTCAAAAGAGATTAAATTCGGTCCGGAGCTGGCGTAAAACACTGCTTTTATGCCAGCCAATGAAAACAACCCACGTGATTCTCCTACATGATATATATTCTTCTACTTTACTCTTTTTTTTTTTCTTTGAATTTTCTTTTTCTCCCCCTTCCCTCTGTAACTCTCTCTATTTTACTCTTTGAATTTTCAAAGACAAAACTTTTATTATTCGAGTATTCATGACTGATTTTCTCTCACACACAAAAAGTCAGCCAACCCAAAGCAGAGTTTGTGTTCATAATCATCATCAAAGATCATCAAACACTCAAAAAAGTTTCAAACTTTCCCTTTCATTGATTCATCCACCTCCATTCTGTGCTCAATAAAAGCAAATAATCACATCTTTCCCGCCATCTCAACCCCACCAAAACCAAACATGCGTCATGGACCTGGCTGTGGCAGAGCTAAGAGCACCGAAGCCAATTGGGTTCAAAAGGAGGCCGGTGGCTCAATGCATCATCACAGCCCTGTAATGTGTTACAAAACCCCTCTTCCCAATTTTTTTTTTTTTTTTTTATTGTGAAATTTTAGTTTGGAAAAAGATAGTCTTTGTAGACTTTGTGATTTCTCTTTTAGATGTAAATTTTCTTTTGATTATGATGTGAAATGTGACGTGTTTATGTAAAAAGTTGCAAATTTGAGATATGAGTTTCTATCATTGTTGGATTAGTTTAAGGAATATTGTGAAAGATTTGCAAAGGACCCAAGTTGAATATTGTTGGATTAGGCCGAAGCTTGCATTTTGGTGTTACTTTTCTTTTCCTTCAACTTGAAGCATTGTTTCTGTCTCTGAAACTTTCAGATTTAATGCCCACTGTGTTGATGCATGGATCAGCAGGGAAGATAAGTACCACAATAGAAGGAAAGCAACGTATTTGATGGTATGAAAAAAAAAAAAAAAAAAAAAAAAAAAAAAAAAAAAAAAAAAAAAGAAAGAAAGAAGCTAGAAGAGAGAGTTACAGAGATAACGGAGAGAGAAAAAAAAAACCAAAAAAAAAAAAAAAAAAGAGGAAAGCAGAGGAATGTTATATATGAAGGAGAACCACGTGACATGATTACATTGGCTAGCGTAAAAGCAGTGTTTTACGTTAGGGTAAAAGCAGTGTTTTACGTCAGCTCCGAACCGAATTTAATCTCATCTCAAAAAACTACTTTAGAGCATTCCCATCAGGTCTCTCATAAAAAATGTCATTTTAACACTCCAAAATCTTACTTTATTATTTTAACACATCATTTTACAACATATCATTTATCAGGTGTTCTATACTTCAATTCTATACATTAAAATAATATTTACAACCTATTAAAATAATATATTAATTCCTCCCCTCATCAACAGCAACAACACCGGCAACAACGGCACAACCACCACCACCACTGCCGCAACAACGGCCACCAACAACCACTGCCGCAACAACACCGGCAGCCACCACCGACATAAACTCACATCCACCAACGCCACCAAAAAAAAAAACCCACCACATTCACCAACGCCACCACAAAAAAAAAAAAAAAAAAAAAAAAAAAAAAACCATCACATTCACAACCCACCAGATTCACCAACGCCACCAGAGGAGAAAAAAAAAAAAAAAAAATCCATAACAACCCACCACATTCACAAACCTCAAAACCCATCCCAAATCATTGTTATCCTCCAATCCAATTTCTCAAACCAGATCCAATCCCCAAAATCAACCATAAAAAATCCAAACAAATAAGGGGAATCGGATCTTAGTGAGATCGGGCAGATTTCGGCAACATCGGTGGAGGTGAAGCAAGTTGCTTGGCGAGCGGCATTGGCAGAGTCGAGCGGCGTTGGCGCCGGAGGAGAGGTGAGCTGCTTGGCGAGTGGATGAGGTGAGCTGCTGGCGAGTGGAGGAGGTAAATCGGATCTTAGTGAGATCGGGCAAATTACGGTAGAGGCAAGTTACTTGGAGTGGCATCGGCGGAGGCGAGCGGCGTTGGCGCCAGAGGAGAGGCGAGCTGCTTGGCAGATTGTGAGAGAGGCTGAGATAGAGAGAAAGAGGAGAGAGAAAGGCTGAGAGAAAAATGAGGGAGGCGGACGAGAGAGAGAGAGTGAGAAAAAAAAAAGAGATAACATGAGAGAGGAGAGAGAAAATCATTAAAAAAATTAATTTTTACAAATAGCATTCTGTCCGTACCGTTCTATTTTTAAAACGGAACTGTTCATATGTGCTAAATGTTTTGGCATTTGGCACACCTCATGAGAGAGGATTTTTGGTGTTTGGTGTGTCAAATGCCAAATATTTGGCATTTGGCACACCTGATGAGAGTGCTCTTATTACTTATACCATCCTATTTTACAATACCTCTCACATCCTAAAACTCTATTCTTATTAAAATATTATTCTTTAATCTTTTTTTATTATTTCTTTTTAACTAATATTTTTTTCAGTTCCATTTTCCTAGGCTTTCCAACCGTTTTTTTTTTTTTTTTTGCGCAACCTCCCTCAACCTCTAGCACCAGTTCATCTCACAAAACCACACACACAGACCCATCAACAAAGCCACACACAGCCACACACACAAACCATCAAACCAGAGCCAACAACGGCCACCACACCCACCACCCAAGCCACCGATCAAAAACCACACCGCCGATTTGAAACCCAGCCTATTTGAAACCCACCGGAGCAAACCCATTCAAAAAATATCATCATTGGCGCTACCAATGATCAACCCAACCGATCCACCCACCAATCAACAAATCTACCGTTTCAAACCCACCATCAACTGATCCCAGCCCACCGATCCAAACCCAACTCGCCAATTGACGATGAGAGATGAGAGAAAGGCCGTGTGAAACTTCGCTGATCCACGACCAACAACCAACTTCAGCCACGACCCACAACCCCTTTAAGCACCGGTCACAGCCATAAGAAAAAAAAAAAAAAAAAAAAAAAATCACAACCACCATAGTGACCCACATCGTCACCCACGACCCAAGCACTGGACCCACAACCCAACCACGACCCAAGCACCGGACCCAACCACGACCCACAACCCCTTTTAAGCACTGGTCACAGCCAAAAACCATAACCACCACACTCACGCCGTCACCCACGACCCAAACATCAGACCCACAACCCAACCAAGACCCAAACACCGGACCCACAACCCAACCACAACCCAAACACTAGACCCAACAGAGAAGGAAGAGAGAAGGAAGAGAGAGCAGAGGTGGCGTTTGGGTCCGTAGAGAGGAAAGAGCAGAGATGGAGAAAAGAGAAGAGAAGGAAGAGAGAGAAAAGAATTGTGGGTTGTGAGAAAAAATCGGAGGGAATAAAATATATATTTTTTTTTAACATTCTGCTACAGTACAATTCTAAGTTTAGAATTGTACTGTAGCACTATTGCAAAAATTTTTGCAATAGTGCGGTTTAGCATTGTTTGATGCAAGTGTTTTTGTCTTCTAAAATGTCAAAAATGCCTTAAATATGGCTTTAGCATTTTTCAATGCTAGTGCTCCATATTACATTCCCTGCACTTTTGACTTCCAAAAAGGGTACTATACTTTTGCATCAATGTCAAAAAATTCAGTCTTAATGTTTATCATGAATCCAATGCATCATAATTCATAAAGTGTATTTCACTAGTTCTGAGGTTGCAATACACATTTGGCACGTTGTCTACTACCAATAATTTATCTTATAGCATTCAAGTCTTAAGATCACATTTATTGCCACATAAATTTAAAAGATGTTTTTTTAGTAAAATTATACTTTAGCATTTTTCTTTTAAAAAAAAAAAAAAAAAGTCATATTAAGAAGTAAGAATAATGATTTTTTTTTTTTAAGTCTATGTTGTAAAACACTAATTAAATATTATTTTAAGTGAAAACAAAAAGATTCATTTGAAACTATCACCTTAAACTTTTAAATTTGTTGAGCCGGCTTTGGAGTGAGTTGAATTTGATATTGCATTACAGATTATTTTCAATTTCCCTTGATCTGGCTACATCCATTGGGATCCAACTTTCAAGCCTGATTTGCTCTCCTACTTAGAACGTGGCTTCAAAAGTTGCGGTTAATCGTTATTTCTAGTTGCTGTGTGTTGATTTCCTTGTTTCGAAAGACAACCTAGTCCATATGAGGTTTAGGACTATGGTAGAGAACATTGCTATCTCTAACTTCTACTCCATATCTTCTAGTGGAAAACCTTTGAACTAAATTAGATTTAATTAGTGCAGTTTGGGTAACACTGTCGACTTGCAAGCAATCAATTCTAGTACACAAATTATTGTCGTACCATAATTCTTTGGCCACTTCTTATTTTTGGATAAATGGATGGATGTTTCCCTTCTATCTCAGTGTCAGAAACTAGCATCGACATTTTGGCCCATAATAGTTGTCTTGTTTTTGGTTGGAAGAATATCTTAAACTACTTTCACATGTGCATTTTAAGGCGTTCATGCAAATTTAAATTCCAGATTTTCCTCCAAATTGTATCGTCCATGTCAAGTTGAATGCTTAGAGGCAATTTGAAAGGATAAGATCCCTTTTCATTAACTCCTTCAATTCCCTCCCATTTTTATTGAGTGATGCTACAACTATAAACTATTTTACAAAAAATTTACAATATGTTGTTGTGGCCAATTATTATTAGTTCTTATCTAGTCTCACATCACTACTAATATTAATTTTTCATTTCCCAATAATTATTTATTACATCAGCAATTTGTAAAAATATCGTAAAATAGTTTTTTTTTTTTTTTTTTAGAAGGCCGTAAAATAGTTTGTTGCTCTTATATTTTCCATTTTATTTAAATATATAGCATTTAAAAATCAAATAAATGTCACATGTTGCACATCGTACTCATTTGAGGGGTAACATATCCTAATTTTTTTTTTGATTGCTTTGCCTGTTTTGTCATCAAACAGCTCTTGTAATACTCGAAACGATGAGTATCAATTGAGCCACTAGGAATTAGCTTCCTTGAGAGCTGTTGCCCTTAGGGTCGGTTTGAAGAATGGGATCCAAGGTATCCATGGATCCTCTCATATGTCAGTGCAAGATCCATCTCTCACCAAAAGGCAAGCTCCCTTATCTAGGGTTGGATTGGTGTTGAGGATGCTCTTCCAAATACTGAAAATTTTGACCTTTTTGCAAATTTGAAACCCTTGTGCATACATTATCAGTGTACAACAAATGCGTTACTTTAGGCTCTACTTGTGCAATTTTTACACCTTTGTTTGATCCTCTTTCCATTTCCTTGTTTATTAACCAGGAAAGGACCTCACTATAGAAGCTGAATAAGTACAGTGAGAGTGGATTTTCTTCCTAAGGCCTCTAGGAGTGGAAGCTATCAGATTCAAAACAGCCCCATTCGATAATAAGGTGGAATTTATTATTATTATTATTTTTGTGATATATTGTTGGATTCAGT
Source organism: Quercus robur (assembly GCF_932294415.1). NCBI lineage: Eukaryota > Viridiplantae > Streptophyta > Magnoliopsida > Fagales > Fagaceae > Quercus > Quercus robur. Next base: position 21,022,009 of record NC_065540.1, on the reverse strand, counting down.
TCACAAAGGTCTCATTTATGCCAAAAGTTTTAAGAGCTGCAATAAGGTGTATCAGATTTTTTTTTTTTTTTTTTTTTTTTTTGCCACTACAACAATTAGGCATTTCCATTGCATGATTGATCCACGTGCATGATTGCTTCTAATTTACCAACCAACCAAGTATCCAGGAGGTCACATTCACATGTATGATATATTATAGAATGAAACTAATTGCTAACTTGCGCGATGCACAAAAAATTTGCATTAATGTGATAATACACATGTAAGATAATTAAATCACATTTCTCCACCATCCAAAATATTAGGAAAAAAAAAGATGTTATGAATGAATACAAAAGAGATCTACTATTACAAGGTTAAATTCATTTATAATGCTAAATAGGCCAAAGTTGACCAAATGGACCGAAATGGAATGAATGGAAAGAATTAGACCAAAATGGACTGAATGTCTTGTCAAAAAAAAAAAGGACGGTATGAATTGAAGTGAACCTTAATGGACCAAATTAGACTGAGGTGGACCGAAGTGGACCGCAAAAGAAAACTTGGACCGAATATACTGAATTAGACCGAAATGCTACGCTGATATGGCTCAACATGAACATAACAACGATAAATGTTATGCTTAATTTTTTAGATATTTTGTAGATAAAGATGCATGTAAGTGCGCATACTAGTGTATTTGGATCAGTTGTTTTTTAAAAAAAAAAAAACCAAATGCACTGAAGAGATGGCATAGTGGCATGACTATAAGAGGAGTGATTTCCTTATTAGAATCATCATCTTGGAACCATGAAAATCATTTATTGAAATTTGACATAAAAATCAGCAGTAAGTCATGAAGAATAATTTAGACCAAGAATGATTCTTACGGATTTGGTTGTTTTGTCAGAGACTAATTTTTGAAATCTTACAAATTTTAGGGATGATATTTTTTTATCCAACTTATTTTTTTCAAAAAAAAAAAAGCTGTACCAATCTCCACTTTGGGACTCCTAATACAAAATGGTAGCAGTTTTCCATTTATAATTTTTATTTTAAAAATGATGCAATTTAGCTAGGCGAGTTCCATATCCCAATATATGTCTAGTGAACAAACACAACTAGACCCCTGATGACTTTATAGTTTATAGGTCATCTACTCCAAGTCCAAGCTTGAACTGAACCTATAAAATGGACCTACTTGTGCCTTTTTTGGCTGTTGGCAAACTGCTCCATGAAAGGAACATAAAGGAAGGAAGTAATAGAAAAACTCAGATGGAAGATTTTAATTGAAATAGCTTTTCCATTACACACACCATCCACATCACGTTTTGTACCAAATAGTGAATATATCACTAACTCCTCGTTCAAATCGTGATGAGAAAGTGTGTTGGTTGTGCCTTTGACGTGTGAAAGCGATTTTTATTTTATTTCTGGTTGTTGGTTGCAATGCAAATTATATATTCTGGGGTCAGTGGGATTAGAGAAAGCAAAAATTGGAATTTAGATGACCCACAAGAAAGAAGAAAAAAGTGGAATTTAGATAAGATTCCCATGTAATTGCTAAAAAATAAGTATCTATCATTCTACGTGTACATTCCTCTTTTTATGTATAAGCCTCTTTCAAATAATTTGGGGCATTAAGCTGAGGAGTATAGATAAAAACAGTAAATTTCTTATGCCCCACTCACCAAAACACTGAGCTTTACCATGTGATGACAAATTAACATGCGAACAACGATTTGAAAATGGTGTTTTTTTTTTTTTTTTTTTTTTTTTTTTTTTTTTTTTAATAATTTGATATTTACGTCATTGACAGTAAAGATTTGAATTATAGTTCTCCTCTCGAAAAGAGAATAGGCTATATCATGAATTATAAGAAAATTAATGAAGGCCTTAAACTTTTAATCCAAAAAAGACACACAATATACATAATTACCTTAATGTCCAAGTGAAGAAATTTACTAAAGTACTCTTTTGGTCCTTAATATTTGAAGTTGTTTTAATTTTGACTCTTAATGTTTCAAAATTTTTATTTTGGTTCTCAATGTTTTGTCCGTTTTCATATCAATGCTAATAGCCTGACTAAGTGTTTAGTCATTATAACACATCACCAATACAATGCTAGGTGTCACTATAACCCATGTCACCCGTTAGACGAAAAGGGGGGGGGGGGGGGAGAGAAATATGAGAACAATGACATATCATACTTTGGCATTATCAAAATATATATATATATATATATATATATACACACAAAAATACAAAGTTTCGTTTGATTAGGGGATCAAAATACTCTTTCCACCCAACTACTCTTCAATTGATTTTGTCCATTTTGACCCTAATTTGAGATCTATTTTCTTTTTGGAAGAAGCAACAATTAAGAGAGAGAGAGAGAGAGAGAGAGTGTGTGTGTTTGGGGGAATTTAGGAAAGCTTGAGATAAGGGTTGGATGTGGACTTGTCATTGATAGTGTCAAAGACAGGCCATGGTCTTCTAGTGCTAAACTACAATATGGTGTCATCTATGATTGGAATGGAGAGAGAGAAGCTAGGCTATCTTCATCAACAACCTTTGGCTCTGCCACAAAAATGGCAATAGCAACAATCACCACAACATGAGCAAAAAAAAGTCCAATGGTGGACTGAGGCACATAGTGACTTTAAATTATAGAGGAGGACAATTGCACACTGCCAAGACTCTGATTGTGCCTAATGTGTTTAATGGGTTTTGGTTGATATTTTTGGTTAGTGGATTTTGCTTTTGTAGGCCTATTTTTTGGTGGGTGTGTTTGGGTTTTTTGATACAATGTTGGCTTTATACATATCTTCCTTTTCTTTCTTTTTTTCGTTCCAAGCATATGGGTGATGATGGGACTGACGAACTCACCATCTGATGGGACTGACGAACTCACCTTTCTTGGACGACCTCATCGAGACTGATGAGGCTGTCCTCTGAGACAAACTAACCACATGTCCATATCACTGACGAAGGTAACAAAACCATTCAATACAGCCAATAATGTCCCGAGCGGTTACAAGACCAGCTGTACAGACCGTTGGATGCCTCATTAAGGCACACATTACTAAGCATGAGACGTTACCAAAAGAGACATTAAAGCCACATTAACAACCACAACGGCTAGGGGCTGTGGGAGCATATATAGAGCCCTCACAACACCAACACAAGGTACACAGACACACCTCAAAGCATTTCTAGTTATTCTGATACTTTGTTATTTCCTCAAAATTCTCTTATACTGACTTTGGCATCGGAGACGTTGTGGCAGGCACTACACCAGTGTCCACCTTAAGGGAGCTACCTTACCAGTTTCACAGTGACACCGACGAAGATACGGCTCCATCTGGACGAACCTACAAGACTGACGATTTGCACTTCATCAGTTTGGCGCCGTCTGTGGGGACGATATTTTCAGATTCATATTTGAAAACGTAGTTTCCATCAACTTCTACGTTCAGATGGAACCCAATCCAGATTCCGCAGCCTTGGCCCAGCAAGTTCAAGCTCTTGCAGCCACTATTGAAGAACTCACCAAACAAAATCAGGAAATAAAGCTACGGCTTCAACAGGTTCAGCAGGCTCAACATGAGGAGAATCGATCCAAGGATAACGTGGAAGGAGAAGGGGATAGCCATAGGAGGAGCATTCATCAAAGACCAATTACTCCAGACGAACAGAAGTTAGACCTCCTTCGAGAGATGAGGAAGGAGATGGACGAACTGAGAAACGCCATCAAGGAGAAGACAGACCGAAGCGTAGACAGAATTGTAAGGGCCACGGATTCACCCTTCACCGCGGTGGTACTTCAATGCCCCGTGCCGTCAAAGTTTCGTTTACCTCAGCTTGAGTCGTTCGACGGACTTAGAGACCCTCAAGATCACCTTAATATCCTTAAGACGATGCTAGGTCTTCAACAGCCACCCGACGAGATATTGTGTCGTTCCTTTCCCACCACTCTCAAAGGAGCTGCAAGGGAATGGTTCACAAAGTTGCCAACATCATCCGTGGACAACTTTGAGCAATTGAGCAATGCCTTCTTGCATCATTTCATAGGGGGGCAGCGTCCAAAGAAGCCAGCAGACCACTTACTCACCATTAGACAGGGAGAGAAGGAAACCCTAAGGTCGTATGTGAAACACTTTACTCGGGAGACTCTAGAGGTGGACAAAGCTAATGACAAGGTGCAACTGACGACCTTCAAAGCAGGACTGAGATCCAGAGATCTCGTGGCTTCACTTGCGAAGAATCCACCAAAGACAATGGCAGAGATGCTCCTGAAGGCACAGAAGTACATGAATGCTGAATATGCTTTAGCCGCGATAAAAGATGTGAAAAAGACCCTGCCCAAGGGAAACTCGGCCCAACCTGGGAAGGACCCTACCGGGTCGCCCATTACTCCAGACAAGGCAGTTATCACCTGGAGACCATAGACGGGCAAAAACTACCGCAACCAGGGAGTATTGGGCACTTGAAGAAGTACCATCAATAGATGTAACAGACAGTTGAATTCATTTTTGAAAGCAATAAAAAAAACTATTCAGCCAATGACTTAGCGTGAGCAAACCGAGCAGCTTAAAAAACAAAAATTGGCTAAGTAACAAGATTCCGCATAGACGGATGTAAGTTACTGACGAAGCCAAAACTAGCTAAGTAACAAGATTCCGCCTAAACAGATGTAAGTTACTGACGAAGCCAAAACTGGCTAAGTAACAAGATTCCGCCTGGACGGATGTAAGTAACTGACGAAGCCAAAAATGACAAGATCCCTTCAATGGGTGTAAGTCACAAAAAAACTGGCTAAGTAACAAGATTCCGCCTGGACGGATGTAAGTTACTGACGAAGCCAAAACTAGCTAAGTAACAAGATTCCGCCTAGACGGATGTAAGTTACTGACGAAGCCAAAACTAGCTAAGTAACAAGATTCCGCCTGGACGGATGTAAGTTACTGACGAAGCCAAAAATGACAAGATCTCTTCAATGGGTGTAAGTCACAAAAAAAACTGGCTAAGTAACAAGATTCCGCCTAGACGGATGTAAGTTACTGATGAAGCCAAAACTGGCTAAGTAACAAGATTCCGCCTGGACGGATGTAAATTACTGACGTCCTCAAGATTTCTTTGTCTACGTCCTCAAGATCAAGGTTCCCCAGATTCGCTCCAGTTGGGTGCTTGACGAGGAAACCTTTCATCTTCTGGTGGTCGTCATAACACGTCACGACGACCACAGAACCTGGGGGGCATCTGATGGGACTGACGAACTCACCATTTGATGGGACTGACGAACTCACCATCTGATGGGACTGACGAACTCACCTTTCTTGGACGACCTCATCGAGACCGACGAGGCTGTCCTCTGAGACGAACTAACCACATGTCCATATCACTGACGAAGGTAACAAAACCATTCAATACAGCCAATAATGTCCCAAGCGGTTACAAGACCAGCTGTACAAACTGTTGGATGCCTCATTAAGGCACACATTACTAAGCATGAGACATTACCAAAAGAGACATTAAAGCCACATTAACAACCACAACGGCTAGGGGCTGTGGGAGCATATATAGAGCCCTCACAACACCAACACAAGGTACACAGACACACCTCAAAGCATTTCTAGTTATTCTGATACTTTGTTATTTTCTCAAAATTCTCTTATACTGACTTTGGCATCGGAGACGTTGTGGCAAGCACCACATCGGGGTCCACCTTAAGGGAGCTACCTTACCAGTTTCACAGTGACACCGACGAAGATACGGCTCCATCTGGACGAACCTACAAGACTGACGATTTGCACTTCATCAAGTGACATGGCTTATGTTGACACTTGACATTATATTGGTGACATTTCATAGTGACTAAGCACCTATTTGACACTTAGCAGTCAAACTACTAACAAAGATTGACGGAAGTAGCCAATATGAAAGTGGAACCAAATGTTAAGGGCTAACATGAAAACTTTAAAACGTAAAAGGTTAAAATAAAAATTATGAGTAATATATTAAGGAGGAGAGACATAACCATAATAAGGGCTTCGACAATGACCAAATAGTGATGAATTCCTGAAACTTGACAAACACCCTACTAAGAAAGTGAAACCTTAGTTCTTTCTTGACCAACTCATTGGTTAATCAAGAAGACTCTAATGGTAAAGTTAGCAACTGAGTGAAAAAAGAAGAGAATTCAGAAAACAAAGTAACATTGAAAAAATCTTGTAGCACCGTGATCTTGAACCTTAAAAGGAGTAGATGTAAATCTTTTTATGTTATTGTGTTTTCGAGAAGAATGAAAGAAACGTAGGAAAAAAATGGAGAAACCTAAGAGAAAGAGATCGGTCTGTTGTGTGTCTAGAGAGATAAAGAAGTCCCCAAAGAATTAATTGTGTGGGAGAAGTTTTGTGTGAGAGAAGTTTTGTGTGAGTAGAGGACAAAAAAATGACTAATGTGACTTCCCCTTACACAAACAACTTCAAATGTTAAGGACCAAAAGTATACTTTATTCGAAAAAAATCCATGAAGCTCTTGGGTAAGGATTTTGGTTTCTTGACCTAATTAGTGGCTTTGCAAATGTGACTTTGATTTCAATGATTATAGATGTATCAATCTTTATCGAGGTGTATTTGCACCATTATCGGCATATGAGGGTTGGGTTTTTTTTTTTTTTTTTTTCGGGTAATAATCCGATTTGTAATTTTATTCTTTTTCTTTCCAAAAGATGAAAGAAGTGTGCCCCACCCACCCCCCCCCCCCTCTCTCTCTCTCTCTCTCTCTCTCTCTCTCTCTAACAAAAAACAGCTCAATGTTAAGGACCAAAGTATGCTCTATAGATGAAATTCTATAAAACTCTTGGATAAGGATTTTGGTTTCACCTAATTAGTGGCTTTGCAAATATGACTTGGAAATGTTTTCAACAATTACTGCGTGCAAATCTAGTTGTATCTATCTTTATCATTATTTACTTGCGCCATTGTCGGCACATGGGGTTGGATTTTTTTTTTAATAACAATCGGATTTGGAATTTTCTCTTTTTTCTTTTCCGTCCTCATTTTATTTTTTCCTTTTTCCTAAGGTGATTTGATAAATGAAAACACTATTAGCTTTTGTGTTCTTCACGCAAAGGCACTATGCTTGAAGTGGTCCACCGCTAGTCAACCAAGAAATTTCTTACGTGATTCGCGGGTCTAGAATCTTGATGGATCGCAGGCTTTAATCAGACTGACATGATATCTATAATTTGGCACATTAAGTTACTGTTAGATTAAGACCCAACAGTCCAGATCGCTTGTTTGAAAAATTTTGGTTGTTCAAACAGTAACATAATGTGCCAAATTATGTTACTGATTGAATTAGACCCATTAAACACCAACTTGTTGAGCGGTTCAAGTAATAACATCATCGAGGCTCTACTAGTAAATGTAGTATTATTTATTGTCGTCATGCAGTATAAGGTCGATAAGTCTACCATAACAAAAATCAAATTTTTTTTATTAAAAAAAAAAAAGAAAAAGAAAAATGAAGAATAAGAAGCAAAAGAATTAGACACATTAAACCAGTCCACACTCCGGATCACATGGAAAATTCTGGACAAAACAAAAGTAAGGTTGTGATGCATTGAATAATTGCCTTAAAGTATCTGTGGCATACTTTATTAGATAGAGTACTCCTATCATTTTACTGAAAGGGATTACTAATAATTAACGAGGACAGACCAGTGATACACCAACTAACATAAACCAACAAAAATAAATTATTGAATTATCCAACATGATTTTTTTTTTTTTTCAAAACTTTCAATTAGAAATTAATCATTTTACACGACAGGCAGGCTCATAATGGGATAAATCACTAGCCCAAGGAGTTTTGTCAAAGTATTAATGTCCGAACTTGAACTAAGGAATTCTTAATCAAATTCAAGACAACCACTTTGAAACCAAATGTCCAGCCATTTATCCAACACACTGGCATGAATTTTTGTAACCTTAAAAAATTGTAGAAAGTCATTAATTTCAGTCTCAAAGAAGTACATGTCCCTCCTATCTACACCGTGAAGATCTTACTTCAAACCTCTGAATCAAGACCTCAATAGCAATCCACGTACAGAATATGTTGGGGACAAAAATTCTATAGTACAGCTAAACATATTCCACCAACTTTTTCTTTTTCTTTTTCTTTCTTTTTTTTGTTTTTTGTTTTTTTTTTTTAATTTTGTTTTTGCTTGTTTTGTTTTTTAGTTACACAGTTACACTTCTTTATTAGTGAAATCTCGCTCTGGGTTTCTCATTTCAGTGCACCCCACAGCACGGTTCTGTTCCCTCCTTTGCGTGCCTCTCAGTCTTTAAGAAGACTCCTTCAAAAGCATGAGTCTGAGTCTGAGTCTGAGTCTGCTTGTGAGTCTGTGTTTCAGACTCTCTCTGAGAGACCATTCTTTACCTCCTTAAATACACTGTTTTTTTCTCCACTCTCTGCTCTCTCTGTGTTTTGAGTCTCAAATTCTGTGACTCTTTTATTATAATTTTCTACCTCTTCTGTGCCACTGTATTTGTTTTTTTGTTTGTTTTTGTAAAGCACATTAATGGAGTTGAAGATGGGTCACCTAATCCAATACCAATACCAATACCAATTCCAATACCAACTTCTTTAAATCTTTCAAATTTTACTCTCACAAACTCAAACAAACTGTCCCTGAAACCCCCCCAAAGCTCCAAACTTTGAGGCATTTGAAGCTCTTTTTTTGTGGGGTCTTCAAAATTGTCGAGCTTAGAAATGTCCCAAATCGATTTGGAGCAAGGGGTTCATCGAAGAGACTTCAGCGCAGACGGTAGTGTATGCTTTTCTGACGCGGAAGCAGAAGAAGGATCGTGCTATTCACAGTTCTATTCGACAAATGGTGGGTCCTACGATGAGTACAGATTTTCTTGTGTGTATGATCCGAGTTCTGGGATTGGAAACAGTTCGGGTTCGGGTTCCGGTTCGGGTTCAGGGAGAGAGTCTATGTGTTCAGCCTCGGCTTCGGAGTTGGAGGTTGAGAGCGAGGTCCCTGAGATAAAGGTACATTTGGCTAAAGTTGAGAGAGATTGCAGGATTTGTCATCTGGGTTTGGAGAGTAACAGCCATGAATCTGGGATTCCTATTGAGTTGGGTTGTTCTTGTAAGGATGATTTGGGTGCAGCCCATAAGAACTGTGCTGAGGCCTGGTTCAAGATTAGGGGAAATAAGTGAGTACAAAATATTCTTGCTTTTCTTTGTCTTTGAATCTTTAATTACTTGATTTTGTGCTGAATTGTGATGTTTTATGGAGGAATGGTGAATACCCATTTGCTTCTTTTAACTTCTACGCATTAATGGAAGTACTTATGTTTTTCGAGCTAATAAACAGGATGTGTTTTACCTTCATTTTCATCTGGTAGTAAGTTATGATTTAGTATTAGACTTTTAGTATCTGTATAGGTTCCATAGCCGACTCCATAGTTTTTGGACTAAAAGGCTTTGTTGTTGTTGTTGTTGTTTTAACTTTTCATATTTGTGCACACTATGAAACCCTTTCTTGAAGGAATGAAATGTATAATTACGCACCATATGAGAAAAATGAGTGGTTATTAAACAAATCATTTTCGGGAAATTTGGTTTTGAATAGTTTAATTTATTTATTAATTGTTGAGCATAATTGATGATCTAGTAGCTAAAGAGCATGTGGGCACAAGAATTTTGGGATATAAAAGTTGAAGAAGATTAGCATTTTTAAAGAAGATAATGGAAAAGGTAAAGAGTAGAGCATTTGGAAGTGTTGGTGATATGTCTAACTACATCCATGATTCCTAATGCTCCAACTTTTTTTGAAGTCTAGGAATCTCTCTGGAGATATTTTCTGATTCCCCTAATTTATGAAAGTGGAGGTTTTTAGTCCTCATTGATGTATCATTTGTCTTGGTGGAAAATTATTACTTGGTGATGTGTAGATTCCAAATATCCTATTCATCCATTGTGTTTAGTGACCTTTACATGTTCACAAGTCATGAGTTACATAGGATAGTGAGTTATTTGTACAATTATTAAGATAGCTATTCTAATTCTTAAAATTGTTTGTGCATTGCTATCGTCATGTTTTATACACATCTATGTTGGTGTTGCTATCTGACAAGACCATTGCTGATGCTTTTTCTCAAAACCATGGTGGAATTTGGTAGCCATTATTAGTTATGCCATTGATTATAACAGAGCAATTGACTGGCATACCCTTTAAGACTGGATATTATTTTCAATCAGATGGGATCAAAATTACACTTCTAAAGTTATTTGACCATGATCCAAATCTAACCTAGTTGCACGGATTTGTGGCAGACTTTCCTATCGTAAAACCTGATAGAGATTTAGAGACTTGAATTAGCTGAACCTTTCTTTCTTGGCATATAGAAAATTGATTCTATTTGTAGCTGAAACGTAAGTTCTTAGATTTATTTTTTAAAGGTTTTTAGGGAACTGAATATTTTCTCATTAGTAGAAGATGCTAGTCAAATACTAGTTATCTTGCCTTTTAATGTAAAGCAACCAAAGCCATTTAGCGTTATAGCTTAGTATGATTAATAATGAACATTGCTATTGAAGATAATGTTTACGTTCATGTGTGATTGGCATGTGACAAATATTTGCTTCGGCCTAAACTCTTCCCAAGTTGTGCGTGTGTGTGTTACAGATTAATAGAGTATTCAAACATGAGGTTATTTTGGCCATCCTAAAACAGCATATTCTTTTCATGTTTTATTCAATTTTTCTTTTCCTTTTTTCACTGTTATGTTTTCTAGCTTCCTGAATTTCAGCTCTTGATTGTTGAATTTCTGGGTATTGTTTTGCACCTTATCTTTTTCACATAGGAGAAGCTATCTATAATTAAACTTGACAACATAGATGAATAATGTTAATCGTCATAATCTCTTTGCTACTACATCACAATCACCCGCTTGTGACTGCAGTATTGCATATAAACTGTGCCACGAGTGCTATGCAAAGAATAAACATGCATATAGTAGGGCATTGTATTCCAAGTTTACCTTATGTTGATTTCATAATTCTGAATCCTGATTCAAGTTACCTTCTAGCTCATTTCTGAAACAGTTCCCTTTACTTTGTGGAAGTCTTTATGATCTCATCTTTAAGTTTCATTGTTTCTATCTGATATTTATTCCTGTTTTCTTGTTTTTGTTTTAGGACTTGTGAGATTTGTAATTCTGTTGCACGTAATGTCTTTGGATCAAATGACATTGAGTTAACACAGCATTCAAATGAAACCAACAATGCCACCGCACCAGTGACAGTCTTGGCACCTGCAACCGTAACAGAGACGCATAGCTTCTGGCATGGCCACCGCTTCCTGAATTTTTTGCTTGCTTGCATGGTATTTGCATTTGTCTTATCTTGGCTCTTTCACTTTAATGTGCCATCATCATAGACTCTGTAAAAGAGTTACTGTGGAAAGATTTAGAAAAGGAAAAAAACAAGTTCTGCGAAAGGCCTGCCAAAATTGTTAATATGATGATGGTAACGGGAGAGTTTCAACCTTCGAGCCTCGCAGCATTTGTATAGATAAAAATACAAATTAATCTGCTCCATATTTGTAGAGTTTGGTTTTTACCAATGTTTACACATTGCTCATATGTTATAACAGCTTTATTATCAGGCTTTTGCTTTCCAAGTTTTAAAATTAATGTATTTGGATTTCTGAAACAATACCGGCAGAAGGTGATATTGAAAGTGTATATTTGTATTGCTCCACTCGATTTTCTCGCGTGGTGATCTCTCTTTATATTGTGGAAGATTCCTCTTTTGGGTTTTTGATGTTAAAAATGTATGATTTTATGTGGGCTGACAACAATGGAATTGAGTTGGAGAGATTTTCAACCCAATTTTGAGTAGAGAAATTTTCAATCCAATCCAATCCAATCCATCACATGTGTAGAAACCAACCAACATGGATTGGATTGGGGTTGGGATTGGGCCGTTAGGTTGTACTCATATCTTTCATGCCTTTTAAAAAATTGGACTATCATCAATTTTAACATTTTGTAGATGAATTATTATAATTCATATAATATGTTTAAATTATATTTTCAAATTCATCGAAATTGATTCTCAAAATACCAAAATAAATTAAACTAAAAAAAATTAAATAAGGATAATAGAATAATTATATATGATGGGTGGGGTTGGTTCAAATTGTTTGTAAAAACTTATTTATCAAGTGATTCAAGTGAGCTAACATGAACCTATTATGTTAGGTTTTTATGAATTTATTCACAATCAAGATCAGCCAAAGACTTCATGAAATAGTCGAATATTTGAATTGCATGCAACAAAACTGTCCATTCCTAAACAACCCCTTAAAATGGTCCATGATGGAAGCAAAGTTAATGGTGGAGATATTCATCAGTTCTAATTTACGGTGGAGAGTATGGGAGGAAGGGAGCGGGGTTCATCAGTACAAGCAAAATATATAGTGTCCTTTATTTAAACTAAAAAATAAATGTAAAAAATAACTTATGGTAGTTCCAATTTTATTTACTTCTAATATACTCAGTACTAGTTGTTACTTTGATTGTTTTCTTTCAGTTCACTTCTCTTATATATGAGTTTTACTCTGTAAAAACCGACGAAAGTAATAATGAAAAAAAAATTAACTCCTAAAAGGAATAAATATCTATCACTAGAGTAAAAAAGGAGAAAAGTTAGGACACCTATGTACTAATTTCTATCTATCCATAAACTAGTTCCTATTCTTTGTTAGTTATTATTATTTACTTCGTACAATTAGTTATCTCTTCTTTCACTTTACTTCTACATAAATATAAAGACTTTTAACTATCTTTGTAAAAAAGTAAAAACCAACGAATGTGACGTACGTCTCCTTCCATATAGCGTAATGTGTGAGTGACTTTTTCTTTTATTATTCTTATTCATATGAAAGAATTCAGTCTAATCTTCATGATGGAATAGTTGGTTCAACATCAAGCCAAATAATTTTGTCTCAACTAATGATCCTAATCTGGTAGACACAATTGGGATTCGAATAAAAACTAAAGGTGTAAAACATAAAATCAAAATAACAAAAAAGAAAAACAATTCCGCTTTAAGCCGCATGGAAGAAAACTTATATTATTTTGCTTTTATAAAGAGTTACAATCCTTAGAGCATCTCCAGCAGATTCTCCAAATTTTTGTATTGTTTGGAAAATGAACAGTGACTTTTACCTTTTAGCTATCAACTTTTTTAAATACACTTTCTAACAGATTTTCTATCATATTCTCTATTTTATTTAAATATTATTTATTCATTCATTCTTTATTCTTTTTTTAACATCTACAAATCTTCTAATATTTTTTTTATTCAATACCTGATTATTATAATAGAAAAAAAAACATTTGAAGGATGAATAGTAAAGCACTGTAGCAACTCTTCTCTAAAAAATAAAGATAAAGAAGCTATTGGAGTGAGTTTTTGGGGTGTTGATACTCTAAAATTGGCTTTAAAGAAGTCATTGGAGATGCTCTTATATAGGAGAAGTGTAGTGAAAGAAGATAATCACACCAAAAAAATAAAAAAAAACCACCTACTTCACAAAAAATAACTGCTACTGGTACAAACATTGTCTTTGGGGAAAAAAAAACAAGACTCAAAATGGTGATGTCGCACATTGTCAGAGTAGTCATAAGTAAAACGTTGAAAACAGTGATGTTTAAGGAATCATTAAATGACAATTGAAACTTAAATATTTCTATTGAAAACACTAGAAAGTACCAAATGAGCTGCAAGTACCAAATGAGCTGCAAGGCACTGGACAAGAATATAGCATATAATTCGAAATTAATAAAAGTAGGTGGAATGGAATATACACCCATCTCCGGAACATAACAAGTGTAATTCACTTTGCAGATAATAATTGTTAAAATAGACCCTTGCTAGATTAACATAAAACGCGGAAATACAATAAGTAAACCAACTGTAAATTTTCCAAGAATCCTATATTGCAGCTTTAAGCTGAAAATGGCAAAAGACAGCAAATGAAGGATAGATACAATCATACAAAAGACTAAGCATAACTACATAGAAAAAAGAAAGAAAAGAACCCCCCCCCCCCCCCTAAAATATTTTTTTCTTTAAAAAAATTCTATACACTATTTATTTTTTGTTCCTTTTGGCTTCCAAGTTTGTGCCATCTTTGAGTGTTTCTTGTGCATCGTTATCCATCCCAAGCTTGAAGAGGCAAGCTGCTTGAAGGTACAAAGCAGTGGGCCACTCAGGAGACACCACCTGAGCTTGCATAGCATCCCCCAGAGCTTCTTGCGGCATCTCACTCATCAAGTATGATAAACAGCGCCTAGCATACACAGTGGGTGATTCCATGGTCCCGCCATCTAAGAACTACACAAAAGACCATGAAAATATTAAGCTTTTTGCACAAACTAGCAAGAATTTTTAACAGTCCTCAGCCGAATTAACCCAGTTCCTAAATGTCTATGAAGACATTCAGTTCAAATACTTGTAGATAGAAAACTCCTATTACTTACCATTTATACTACTACTGCCACTCATCAATGAATGCTACTCAATCTAATGCGTATATTCCATGTTTTACAAAGCACTAAATTTATTGTGCAAAAAAATTATTACATGTTCGATACAAACAAATGAGACAAATTCAGTCTGGCAAACCACCACTCTGTCTAGCTTCAACATAATCTGAACAACATAAAGCACATTTTCTTTGCTCTTATGTTTTTGCAGTATAAGATTTTATTGTTTTACAGTCATGATACACACATTATTATAAAATGTTTGATGCAAACTAACGAGACCAATTTAGTCTGGCAAACCACTACTCAGTCTAGCTTCAACATAAACTGAACAACATAAAACACATTTTCTTTGCTCTTACGTTTTTGCAATATAAGATTTTATTATTTTACAGTCATGATACACACATTATATGCACCCAAGTTGCTAGCTCAAAATGACTTCTATAGGACAGAGACTCACTTTTGTATAGCGAGCAATGGCAGTTGCAAAGTCCTTGGCTCGAAAAGCAGTATCTCCATGTGTCTTACAATTCAAGGTCTCCTGCATTTGACTGGTCCACAGTTGAAAAGAAAGCTGCAAGCCGATAAGTACTCAAGCAGAATCAGTGCCAAAATAATTGTAAAAAGATGAAAAAAAATGTTCAAAGGAGAAAATACATTAATGTGGAAGCATCACTGTATCTTATGTCCAAGGGAAAAGAAACTTTTAGTTTTTGGATTGTTTTATTAACGAAAAAATTCTACTGAAACCATTTACATTACTGAAGTTGATATCTATATATTTTACAATTTAGCAAAGAGAATTAAGTACAGGACAGGCAGTAGCAAACCTCATTAGCTATCCCCTCATCATCTTTGTATCCTTTCTTCTCCAATATTTCATGTATGGCAGTAAGATCCATTTTCAAGCAAGCTTCACCCAAAGGTGTCAATGTCGTGGAGGATGCAGTTTCATGTGGGATACCCATTAAAACATACGATGGAACCTGCTAGAATACTAACGAATGAGAAATTAGTCTTCCTAAGACAATTGTAACATGCAATATAGCTGATCACTTAATGAAATGTGAATAGAAATAATGAGATTCAAACTTCCACTTTTTCCGTTGGGCCTTTTCTCTTGTATATTCCCTGTGTATTTGGGTTATACACCCTCAAGCGTTTAAATAACATGTTTATTTAATATATAAAAAAGAAGTGAAAAGTGTCAACCCATGATCAAGAAAATAATATTGTTATTATTTTCAAGAGCAATAGACCACTTTAATGATAGGAGAGAGAAAGTCAGCTTAAGATATCAGTTTCATTAGGAAATATGCAATGCTTTTAATGAAGATCCATATATGAAAACAAAGTTCTCCAAAAAAAAAAAAGGAAAAAGAATTAAGATTAGCATCAAGACATTGAATCCCTATACCATGAAAAATTAACATTGCAAGTGTCAGTTACTCTATAGGCAAAACTACAATCGAAAATGGTGTCTACCTCTGTTTCTTTCTGAAGTGACATGAGAGCAGTGACAAGGGACTTCGCATTTGGCCTCTCACGAGCTTCAAACTGCAAACAACGGGAAGCTAACCGCACCAACTCAGTCCCATCATCATTAGAGAAATGACCCTCCAAAGCAGAATCCATCAGCATTAGAAAATTCTTGCCACGGATTAGGTCGAGCGCCTATGAACAAAAACATATCACAGAAGCCTAAAATTTTGAAACTTCATCGATTAAAATCACAACGGCCATTATTCAACTCTTGCACCTTAGATCAAATTAGTTTCTAACATTATTCATGACATTGCATACTGAACACAAGCACTCTAGTTTTAACCAATAAATACTCGTATTCATATATGAGACTTTGATGAAGACCTACATGACTCGGTGGAATATGTTTGCCACTCAGAAGATCTAGCAGCATGGTCCCAAAGCTATAAACTACACTTTCTGCAGTCACTCTACCTGCCAAAGATAGACACATATGCACATAATTATACACAAAGTCATGGCTTAAACTGACATTGAATGGCAATCATATAACAGGAAGTGAAAGCATATGCACATTGATTGTTAACACTTCCATAACACATTGTAATGAGAACTCCTAGATTAGCTATTCTTTTTGCATGTTAGTAACATTTTACATGTGTCCATTCATGACATTGTTACATGATAAAAGAAACAATTATCAACTTCAATGTATGACAGTTCTAAGTGGAGAGAGTTTAACCCTTAACTCTTAGAAAGCTATAGCAAGTTGTGTACTTCAATATCAGATTAGATAAAAAAGTGAAACCTCTATAGATATTCAAACAAGTTGAAACAAGGCAGAGACAGGACAGGAATTTTTTTAAGGGGAGCCGGACTATATAATGTAAACATTATTAAACTAGACACACACAACCACACATTTGTACATGTATATGTGTATGTGCATGTATACATTTGTATGTATGAGTTTTGCTTGAAAATATAATTGAAAAATTCATGCTTTTTGAGAAAGGACTAAATAACACCACAGGAAAGTTCTTGATTTAAATTTTTTAGGACTTGTTAACGTTATAAGTTCTTAATACATATATCCTTTCATGTAGGATTTTATAAAGCTTAATAATAATAAATAAATAAAATCATACAATATTAACTTTATAGAATCAACTTTTATACCAAAAAAAAAAAAAATTAAGAAAATAACTGAACGTGAATTAGACATTGTGTTGTCTCTATAATATGCTTACAGCTTTAATCTCATTTTATAATATAATTTTTTCTTCCTTGAAGTTCCAATCTCCGGAACATTGCAACCATATTGCAGCTTCTAACAAATGGCTCCTAGTTCCTTTATGTTCATTAGGTACATTCTTCTACTGTGAAACAGAAGATTATTTGCTAATGCTATAGTAGCACAACTGCATAACATTTCCAGCCTTTTCCAAGCCTACTATATCATTGTATGACAGTGCACTAACTTCATGTAAAAATAATATATTTGAACATTCTTGTAACAAAGTATATAAACCAGTAATTGAGCAACAAAAAAACAGAGAGTATGTATACCAGTCCTCAAGTACTCTGGAGGGGTGAAAGCCAAGTTGGTACTGTAACTCTTGCCGTCTCTGCTATTCTTCATTAGGCCAAAGCAAGAGAGCCTGGGATTGCCATCCTGTTCATAACAGACTCAAAATTACACTACAAAACCAAAATAAAGAATGGATTACAAAAAAACTAGGCAAAGTCTGTGTCGAAAAGCATTATACCTGATCAAATAAGACCCTGTAAGCATTGAGATCATGATACAATCCCCGTCCTTTACTGCTGCAATACTCCAGAGCTTCTGCCAAATACAGCGCCACCCTCAGCCTCATTGCCCATCTCATGGGCTGGGCCTCCCCTATACCAATTCAAACCCCCCAAGAAAAAATCCATAACTAAACTGCACTTTTAATTTCTATAGAATCTATTTAGACATTGTTTGTTAATTTATCCTTAAAAAGTCAAAACCCAAATCATTCACATTAGCTTCAAATTTAACTCTTGCTCATGGATACGAGCATAAACTGCTTAGCCTGTTTAAGGTGAATTCCCCTTAATTACCCCGCAATTGATTCGGGCAGATGGGTTCAATTACTCATAAATTGTACAGGCTAGAGTTTTTTTTTTTTTGGAGGAAGGGGTGGCTCATGTGTGATATCACAGCCTACCACACCTCACAGATACATCGCCTATGAGTACCACCAGCACATAATAGTGCCCGCGACTTGGACTCCACCCATGCACTTCATTTTTTTTTAGAAACCAAAGTCCAAACCCCACACCCTTGGGTATGAAGTAGAGGTGAGTCCAAAGAGCTCTTCAAAATTAACTCTTGCTTGTGGTACGAACATAAACTGCTTAGTCCATCTGAGGTAAATTTCCCTTAATTACCCGGAAATTGGTTCGGGCAGATGGGTTCAATTACTCATAAGTTGTACTAGCTAGAGGCGAGTCCAAAGGGTCCTTTTAGGTCCTACAATATATATATTTTTTAAAAATAGAAATAAAAATAAAAATAACAAGTAAAAACTCACAGTGAAAGAGATGTTTGGCCAGAGTCTCATTGGGCAAAAACTCGGCTACGAGCAACCTCTCCTCAGCTTCATAACAACATCCAATCAGATTCGCTAGTTTGTCACTTCTCAAACTCCCCACTGTTCTCGCTTCCTCCTAATTAAAACCACATTCAACAAGATATTAAATATTAAATATTAGTAACAAATATAAACAAATAAATAAGAATTTAATTGGAGGGAGTTAAAGTGGGATTAACGGACGAGGAATTGACGAGAATCGGGCCAGGCCAACTTGTTGAAGCGCTTAACGGCGATCCAAATGCCGTTATCAAGCTTTCCTTTGTAAACAACGTTAGGAGCTTTGAGACCGTGCTCCGAGACTATGTTATCGGGCGAGAATCCACACGTGGCAGCTTTCAGTTGCTCGTAGCTGAACTCGCTGAAACTCGGCCATGATTTTTTCTCACTTTTGCCCCCATTTTCTGCAACAAAATACAATGACGAAAAAATCACACTCACACTCACTCTCACTCTCTTATTCATTATGATCCTCGACGACGACGACAACAACAACAACAAAAAAAGCATTAAAAAAAAACGTTAGTGATGGAAATGAGAAATACCGAGATCGGAGGATTCGAGGACGGAGGGTTTAAGGTGGGAGTGGAACCAACAGAGAGAGAACTTGGAGCAACGGGCTCCCATTGGCGAAGAAGAAGAGAGATCTAACGGTCTATATTCGATAAAGAAATGATCAGAAGAGCTTTTCAACCTTCATTTCAGTACTATGGACTAAAGTGTGTGTGTGTGTGTTTTTGGCTTTGGTTTTGGATCCGAGGTTGGCTACTGAGGCTTCCTACTTATCTTTCTCTCTCTTTCTCTGTTATATAAATCTCTACTACTACTGCTGCTACCACTACTAGTAGCAGCAGTAACGGACTAACACTAACATTAATAATGTGGATAAATAAATATTAATAATGTAGTTTTTTAAAATTTTATCGCTAATCTGTGTTTGAGTCTCTCACGTTCCTGTGCCGTAAAGGACCTTTTTCACTACTTTCTGCGTTCTCATCATTCCTCTCTCTCTCTCTCTCTCTCTCTCTCTCTAATTCGTATATAATATATATATATATATATATATATTCGGTATTTTCACGTTTTGTTTCCCTTTTGGGATGTTTAGACCATTCTAATCAGTCAATTACATTTTGTTTATTAAAATATTATTTTTTATCAATTTTTTATTATTTTCTCAGATCATTTTTTTTAGTGTATATGAATAAAGAAAGTAATATTAAAAAATAAATTTGCATATAAATAGTAATCCAGTAAAAAGGTCCAATAAAAAGGGTCATTGTCAAGACTTGGAATTAGGAAATAGCTCTTACCTCATGCTCTACTTTTGCTTAGCTTTTTTTTTTTTCTTTTTTTTTTTCTTTTCTTTGATGTGTGAGTATGCTTTTAAATTTTTTTTAAAGGATTGAGTGGTTTGTTTTAGGTAAATTTGGTTTATTGGGTTTTAATTTTTTTTAGCTTTATAATTAGTAATTTTTGTTTTTGAGCTATTTTTTTGGGCTAATATATTTTATTTTAGATTTTAGATCTATAAAATTTTTGTGGTCTTTAAAAGGGAAAAAATACTAGATTTAAATTTTTTTTACAAATTGTTAATGTGGAAAGTAATTATTAGTAAGTAAAAAAGTAGTGTAAGTATTGGGTCCAAATTTGAACCAATAAAAGTTTGCTATCTCAATAATTTGTAAAAATATTTTAGAAAAGTTTGTTGCTATAGTATTACCCTTAAAAGAATAAATGATATCGTTAGGGGGAGACAAAATGTAATTTTATAAAACAAAATTGCTAAAATTATTTTCTTTAAAGAAAAAAGGGGGTGGGGGGGCCATTTCCCCCCAAGTCAAAGAGTGTCTTTGCCTCTGTGTGTAAATATGTACTATTACTGTAGTAATAATGTAAATTTACACACTTTTAAATTAACTGATGTGAGTGATTTTTAAGTGTAACTTTACAAAACTAATACCTTATGCTATTATATATAATATGTATAACAAACACACCCTAAAATAAAATAAGAAAAGCAAGAAGAAGAGTAAATTTTATGATTTTTTTTGTTTGTTGTTGTTGATGTGTTAGATTATGGTTGATCTACAATAAAAGTGATATCCTAAAGAGCATTCACATCAATGTGACTATTTTAACATTTCAACAAATTTTATAACTAAAGACCTACAAAAATTTCCGCATTAGTCTCACCAAACTAGTCTAAAAAACCTTAACAATAAACAATAACACGCCACAAGTAGCATAGTACTATTCATCACTAGAGTTAAAAAAATAATAACGTATTTTAATCCTTTTTTCCTCAACACCTCTCTCTCTCTCTCTCTCTCTCTCTCTCTCTCTCTCTCTCTCTCTCTCTCTCTCTCTCTCTCTTATAGCAACTCATGAATCGGAGCAAATTTGTTGGGTTATGACTATCAATGGTGGTCTAGGACAGCAACAATGTTAGGGTTTCTAGTGTTGAATATTGACTCGAGTTATGTGGATTTTGTTGGGTTTCTGATGGTGGTATCGTGGTGGTGGTTGGGTTTGTTTTGGTTTTATTTGGTTTTCTTATTAAGTTTATGATGTTGGTTTTGTGGTTGTGATGGGGTTTTTGACGTGGGTTTTGTTGGCTTTGGGTTTTTTGGGTTTGTGATGGTGGTTTCATGGCGGTGGACTTTTGGTGTTGTGGTGGTTGGGTTTGGATTTGGGTTTGTTCATTTTTCATAAGAAATTTTTTTTACGTGGGTATTGTGATAGTTATAAAGTTCACGAAAATGCACTTTTGGTCCCTACATTTTGGGCCGATTCTCGATTTGGTCCCTAAATTGATTTTGCTACTAATGTAGTCCTTAAAAAAAGAAAATCGATTCTATTTTGATCCCTAACGTCAACCCACCAACGGAAACCTCCTATGTGGCAGACAGAATGCAATGCTGGTTGACATGGTGTTGATGTGGCCATTAAAATATTATTAAAAAATTATTTGGCATTTTTTAAATGCCACGTTAGCATTTTTAAATTTTTTTTAAAGCCATGTCAGAAAATTTTAAAAAAAAAAACCTTAAATTTAATTTAATTAAAAAAAATTTCTTAATGTTCTTCAACTTGTTCTTCATTTTACAACTTATTCTTCATATTCTTCCCAAATCAAACTCAACAACCAAGAACTCAAACCCAAATCACTAGGACATAAATGAAAACAAGAAGAAAAAATTAAATTAAATACTAACAAGAAGAATGAAGAAACCAAGAACTCAAATCTCCAGCAGATTAAGAACTCAAACCTAGCAAATCAAGAACTCCCAAATGAAACCCAACAACCCAAGAACTCAAACCCAAATCTTCAGCAAATCAAACCCACAAACCCAGTAAACAAACCAATCTCCAACAAACCCATAAACCTATGATCAAACCCACCTCGCCAATCAAACCCATTTCCTAAAACAGCAAACACCATGACCCCGCCGAGAGAGAAGGAATTGGAAATGGAAGAAGAATGAGGGATTTTTTGAGACCCAACAGTTCAGGGTAGCGGCGAAGAATGGGTTTGAGTTGGAGGAGCAGTAGAGGCGGAGGAGTTGGCCACGGAGGAGTCGCCGATGTCGATGTCGATGTCGATGTCGATGTTAATGCCGCCATGTTGCCGCCGATGATGTAGATTGTAATGGGCAGAGAGAGAGAGAGAGAGAGAGAGAGAGAGATCTGGGTTAGGTTAGGGTTAGGTTTTTTAATTTAGTAGAGTATATCACCAAGAGAGAGCTTCAATCTTTTTTTTTTCTTTTTTTTTGGTGAACAGAGACCTTCAATCATTGAAACTAAAAAAAGTAATTTTTATTTTTTTTAATTAAAATTAAAATTGAGGAATTAATTTTTTGTGGTAATTTTTTATTAATTAAAATGCTGATATGGCATTTAAAAAATGCAAAATAATTTTTTAATAATATTTTAATGGCCACATCAGCGTCATGTTAGCTTGCAGTGCACTCCGTCTGCCACGTAGGAGGTTTTCGTTGGTGGGTTGATAGTAGGGACCAAAATAGAATTGATTTTTTTTTTAGAGACTATATTAGTACCAAAATCAATTTAGAGACCAAATCGAGAATTGGCCCAAATGTAGGGACCAAAAGTACATTTTCGCCTATAAAGTTTTTTATTTGGGTTTTGTTGGGTTTATGATGATGGTGTTGTATATGATGGTTTCATGGTTTTCGTGTATATGGTGATGGTGGTTGGAGTGGTATACTGGTATATGCTGAGAGGAGAAAAGATCAATAGAAAGATAAAATAAATATTTAAATGAAGAAATAGAATATTAAATATGATGTATGTGTATAAAAAAATAGAAAGCCAAACTAGAAAAAGTAGAGCTTTCTTTTATGGGAAAAGTAAAGCTTTTTTGGTTGGTTAAGAAAGTTATAGATATTGTGAATGTAATATTATACTAATCATAACTAATTACATTAAAAAATCACAATATATCAAGAGTTTTATAATTCAATTGGACGTTTTATATTATTTAAAAAATCATAATTCACATAATTAGATCATGTGAAAAGATTATAAAATTGGTGGGTAACATACAAAAAATGTTGATATCTTTCAATAAATACTATTTATTTTTTTAATCGTGTTCATATGAATCATATCTAGAGAGATGGAGAGGGCAAAATATGCCAACGTGGCAATATATGTCAAACTCTCGCCTAAGAATTTGTGCAAATAAAACAGACATATATTATTTGATTATAATTTATATTACTATTTACTACGGACTATGGAGATGTCAACTGCCCATGATGGCAATTTTACCTCTTTTTCTTTTTTCAATTATGAAGTTGATTAGTATGCAGGGAAAACAAATTGAAAAAGAAAAAGAAGAAAGCGAATGTACAATGGTGGCGGCAGGAGGATTAGTGGGTTGGTATTAGTAGTAACAATTAACACTAATAGTCCTTATCCTTTGGGTCAAACAAATTGAAAAAATCAGATGACGCAGACTCTAATGTCATACCACCCACTCCTTGTCACAGTTCTTCTTTTATTATATAAAATACACTATTAATTAACGGTTTCTTTAAAAGTATAACTTTTTTTTTATTTGTTTTGCTAAGATCTTTGACGATGACTTTTTATTTATTTTTAATTAATATAATACTATTTTCATTTGATATAAATCAATCTACCTCTCCAACATTGGATTGGGAAAAAAAAAATCTAATTGTATTCAAAGGAGTGTGCTATATAACTTATAGAGGCTAGGGGCCCGTTTGGTTATAGAGTTCAAAAATTATTGTTTAAAAAGATGTGAAAATTGTAGTTTAAAAAGTGTTATTGAAATATATGTTTTTAGTGTTTATAAAACAAAAAAATGTGTTTGGTATCATGGTTTAAATAACATGTTTCAGTGTTCAAAAACATAAAATATGTGTTTGGTATGTGTGTGTTAGATGGTAAAAAAAAGCTGAATAAAGTACAAAATAAATATTTTTTAAATCAGCAAAGTACAAAAAAAATATAAAATATTGTTTAAAAGCTGACCGGTACTGTTCACTGTGTGTGAAAAAGCTGACCGGTACTGTTCACCTTAATTACGAAAATGCCACTCAGCAATGTTTTTTGTTGTTCAAAATCACTCCCAAGCTGATTTCAAAAACTATTGTTTGAAACATATGTTTTAAGCAATATTTTTTAAACAATACTTTTTGAAATCAATGACCAAACATATTTTTTTTGTTTTTGAACAATATTGTTTAGTGTTTAAACACTAAACAATATGTTTTGAAATCAATAACCAAACACCCTCCGGCCAATTCGTATTGATAAGTTATTTTTTTGAAAAGCGTATTGATAAGTTATTTATTTATGATTTCTCATCCAAAAAAAAAAAAAAAAAGTTATTTATTTATGGTGATTCATTATGTGTATACTTCTAGAGTTATAGGTTTTTTTTTTTTTTTTTTTTTTTTGGAGAAAGTAGAGTTATAGCTAAGTGGTCTCATTCTTTCTCCAATAATAATAATAATAATAATAATTTAAAAAAAAAAGTTTTTTTTTTTTTTGGAGAAGAAAAGAAAAAGTTAAGTGGTCTCATTTATTAGCTCTAAGAGGAAGAAGTCTAAGTCCTATTTCATTTTTTTTTTTTTTTTTAAATTCGTAGCTTAGACATTTATCATACACTTCTTATAGGAGGGGTGCCATTTAAATCAAAATTCATAATTGCTGCTTACTTTATAAAAATCTGAGTAAAACCCTTCAAAAAGAGAGAGAGAGAGAGTAATGCCCAGGCTGTACAAAATCTTACATAACATTAACTTATTCATAGAGTTCTAAAAAAATTAAAAAAAAAAATATTCATAGAGTAAAATAATATACAAAACTCATTTGGCGAAATCATGCATACTACGTTATAAAAAAGTCATGCGTATTTTATTTGACCTTACAACCATGCACGACAAAGCAGAGAATTATTGGGTTGCAGTATTTTTTTTAAACAGAGATACATTAATTTTAGTCACAAACTCACAGCATGAGGAAGTACTGCTTTAATTTACAAAAGGTATCTTTCTTTTTTATTGACCAAAAAAGAAAATCAAAAGCGTTAACTCTTTTTCTCTTTTTTTCTGAATCAGATGATGATAATTTCAATAAAAATAAAGAGAAATAACAATTATAACAAGCAGGAACTAGAATCATTTCTATCTTGTGGTCCTGCTAAAAAATCATAATGGGGATATTTTATTTTCCCTCCCTTCTACACAAAATAAAAGAGCCCATTTGGCTAAATTATGGGCACAAAAAAATTTAATTACTATAAGTACGATTTACAACCCAATCAGTGAAGGAATTTAAAATAACTCTAGCTAGGAATAGGATCATCTATAATATATTTGATAGCCCAATGGGGACCCAAGCAAAATTTCTGAAGGGGGAGGAATGAGAATAGGATCAAGTGCATGAATATAACAAAAGCGTTAACTTGTTATTTTTTAGCATTCCCCAAAAATAAAGAAAATCAAAGTGTTAAAAAAGCTAGCAGTGAAGCGGTGAGAAAAAGTCCAAGAAAGAAGAAGCCCTTGAAACTTTGTTGATCATATGAAATACCATTCCGGCTCAAACACGAGGAGGAGCATCGAGTCATCGACCTCATAATATAGAAACCTATTTTGTTTTTATGTATTTGCTATTTGATCTTAATAAGATGCTTTCTGTTTTAGCAAAATGATAGTTTCTGCATAATTTGGGACCACATCCGACCACTAGCATTGGCAATGCATAGATTTGACACCCTCTAAAGATAATAAATCAATACCAACAAAACTTTATTCTCGAAACTTTTGGGTTAGTTATGGACTCAATAAACTATTTTTTTTTATATATAAAAGTAATCAATAAACTAATAACAGTTAGGCCAAAATATTATTTTGATGAGTTAATTTGTATGGTGATATTTTCAACTTACAATAATTTAATCACTACATTCAACTCACTAACGAAAATTGACTTTAAATTGAAAACATTGACCAATTGGCTGCTACCAAAATGTATAAGCCAAGTTTATTGTGACTTTAAAATGTAAAGACTAAAGTGACGGTATTTTTACTTAAATGTTATTTACATATATAATGCTTTTTTTTTTTCATTTTATTCTACCCAAACCATGCTGTCACTTATTTCATTTTTTTTTTTTTTTAGTATAATTTTAAATCTTCCCCTAACTTTTCTTTTTCGGTCCTTTTGTTTTACTTAAATCAAATCACTCTTTCACTTGATACATTTTTAGTAACTTTCCTTTCAACCAAATCACATATCAAGCAAATTAAGAAAAAAAAAATTAAGCTATAATGTCTGACAGGTGGTGTTATTATTAGTACCACCCATATAGGGTTCAAGAGGACCCCTTTTACAGGGAAAAGAAAGACCATGTGAAGGCAAAAGGTGGTGGTTATTAGACAACAGACATGCTCAAATGATTATATTGCATCACTCTGTTATCAGACATAACAATGATCCTTCCCTCTATTCTCCTTGAATTCTTCTCTTTATTGACCAACTTTTTAGTCTTTTACAGCTTAATTTGCGCCACAATGGCCTTTTGTGGCCATTGCCACAGGTGGGCGTCCCACACTTTTATCCAACATAAGATGGCCGAGTATGGGACCTCAATGCTGTCGAGAGTCTGCATAAACACGCATGAGAGAGAGAAAGAGAGGCCACATTAGCCAAACAAATCTAGTTGTGATACAGCCCATTGTTTGAAATTTTGACAGAAATCAATGATAGAATAAAGATCATAAAGATAATATACCCTCTTTCTCAAAAAAAAAAAATCTATTTTCAATAATGCTCTATTGATAACCTTATCGTATTTGTATGGGCTTCTTATGTTTGAGTGTGTGGGTTATTTTTTATAAAAGAAAAAGTTAACCCATGCTTTAAAGATATTGGTTTAGAAATTATTTTAGAAAATTTTTATTGAAAAATACAAAAGTAATTGATTTTTTAGACAATTTTTTTATATTTTTCATAAAAATTGTATTAAAACTTTTTAAAAATAATTTATTAACAATTACTTTAAGGAAACCCGTTAACATGATCATTTCTAAATTCATAATCCCAGTAGATCCAATTGGTAGAAACCAAAGAACCATTCTAATTTTTATATCCTCAAGAAGATAAGACAGCACATAAGGATCCACCTAATTATTCATTATTACTAGAGCATGATGCTCTGAGCTATCATCTTAGAGTATGGAATTATTTTCCCTAATTACAAGTAAATGGAGCAACAAGTGTGATTTGGAAGAGGATTTGTCTAAAATACAAGAAGCGTAGTGTCAATTCAGCAAAAAAAAGAAAAAAAGAAAAAGAAAAAAGAAGAAGCGTAGTGTCAATGACCAAAATACCACCCAAATATTCAAAATATTAAGGAACCTCTAAAATCACAAAAGCACCCTTAAATTTTAAAAATGATCAAAATACACTTGAAATTTTCAAAATCACCAATATCCTTTTAAACCATTAAAATGCTCAAAAATATTCCTTAAGAACCTCAAAGATTACACTAAATACTCCAAAATTGTCAAAAATGACTAAAATACACTCAAAATTTCCAAAATGACCCAAATATCCATAAAACATATATTCAATATCAATAAAAACCTCTTAATTGACCAAAATACCTTAAAAACCTCTAAAATAAAAAATACCAAGTAAAATCTACAAAATGATCAAAATATCCACAAAACCTCTAAAATGACAAAAAATATCTTTTAAAATACTATGTAAACCTCTAAAATTATTGAAATACCCCTAAATTCTCTAAAAGAATTACAATACCCTCAAAAGTTTCAAAATAATCCGAATACCCTTAAACTTACAAAATGACAGGAAAAAAAAAAAAAAACCTTTAAAATCTTCAATATGACTAAAATGCCCTAAAACCAACTAAATGTTAACCCCTCCTCCTAAAAAAATGGAGAAAATACTATGTAAACCTCTAAAATTATTGAAATACCCCTAAATTCTCTAAGAGAATCACAATACCCTCAAAAGTTTCAAAATGATCATAATACCCTTGAACTTACAAAATGACAAAAACCCTTTAAAATCTTCAATATGACTAAAATACCCTAAAACCAACTAAATGTTAAACCCCTTCTCCAAAAGAAATGAAGAAAATGCATAAAACTCTAAAATTACAACAATATGGCATAGAACTTCGAGAATCACCCCAAACTTTTAATAATAGCACACAAAAAACAACTTTTTTAAGTGTCCTTTTAGACGTCGTAATTATGCATGTAAATATTAAAGTGTAGGTAATATATATATATATATATATATATATATATGCACTCTTATTTTGATTGTACTTGTTAGTATAATTTTCAATAATTTTATTTTGATTTTGATTATGTTTATTTTTAGGTTAATTTAGTTGTTTTGTAATAATATTTTAGAATAGTTAATTAATTAATTAATTAATTATTAATTATAATAAATTTTATATATGTTTTTTTTTATGAATCAAACGTGGAAAAATGCTTTCGGTAGAATTCTAAACAATAATAATAATAAGTTAACATAAAATAATAATAAATAATAAATAATACAGTTTTCACTAAAACATTTTTAAGATTCAAGAAAAAACTAATCACATCACCAACTGAGAGATTTAACTAGCGACAAACCATGTGCTGCTAAAAAGGGAGATCCAACTGCAAAATTACTTTCTTATCTTATGAACTTTTATATTTCATGTAGATGTGGTAATTGCATAAGAGCATTCATAGTAATGGTGTCAAATTGCTATTTTTAACAAAAAAAAAAAAATAACAAAAATGAGGTTGCAATAGTGGTACTATTGCTAAAATTTTTAACACACTTGAGTTACAGTAACTGCCATCTATGGCAATGCACTGTAACCAAAAAAAAAAAAAAAATGTCTTCTCCATATAGCTCATCGTATTCAATTTTCTTATCTTCTTCCTTTCCTTACCAACACCCTCTCCCCCTATCCAATTGCCCAACTGCCATCGACCCAAGGCCCTAGCCTGAAATTTCTCTTCGCCTCAACCCTCCCTCTCGTGGCTCTCTCTCTCTCTCTCTCTCTCTCCTCTTGATATGGCTGTGGTGGTGGTAGTAATTTTTTATTTTAGCTATGGTGGTGGTAGTGTTTGATTTTGCCTATGGGTTTGGTGATTGTGGTGGTGGTGATGGTGGTTTGGTGGCTATGGTGGTAGTTTGGTGTTTGATTTTTTCTGTGGCTTTTTTTTTCCTCTGTAGTGGGTTGCGGTTGCCATAGTAGTGATTATGGCTGGTTGCTAAAGTTTTTGTGGTTAATGTTTATTATTTTAATAAGTTCTTTATATATTATTTTAATCAAAATAATAATAAAAAACTATTAATGTTGAGTATATTATAAAATAATATATTAAAATAGTTAAAATAATTTTGTGAGATACTATAAAAGTTTTTTTTAAAAATATTTTTGGAGTACAATTCATTGGAACTCAATGGGTGAGATGGGCTGTTGCTAGCTAAGGAAATGGGCATTCAGTAACTTATAATAGAACTTGATGCTTTAAGTATTGTTATTCTAATGAACAATGAATCTGAAAACCTCTTAATGGAGTCTCTCTTATCTGATTGCAGAAGCTTCTTGAAGGAAATTCCAAACAAACGCGTGATCCATGCATTCCGGGAAGTAAACCAATGCGCTGATGCATTGGCTAAAATAGGAGCACAATCTTTGTATAGTTTTACTACTTTTTGTAACCCACCATCTATGGTGGAGGATATATTAATTTTTGATAAGGCTAATTTATGTTGTAATAGATTTGTGAATTCCTAAGTTAATGATTAATCTTGTTTTACCAAAAAAGAAAAAAGAAAAAAAAAGAAACTTCGCTTTTAAGTTGATTAGACTTGCACTTCCAATAGCGGTTATTCATGAAACTTCGCGCTGAAGTACACATTCATGTTCTCGAATGTGAGAATTGGCAACAGTTGGGGTACTAGTCACAACTCACCACCAATAACCACAAGGACATACGGCTCCTGCTACCGGTTACCAGTAACGCAAATGGAGCTATCACTTATTCTCAAAAAAAAAAAAAAAAAAAAAGCTATCACTTAAAATATATATATATATATATATATATATATGAGATATCAATTCAAAAAAAAAAAAAAACACCGATTTTTGGCCCCTACTAGATACTGCAAGAAGTGAAAAGAAGAGAAGTGTCTCACTTATAACATTTTTGCAATAAATTTAAAGTGTCAAATTATTACTAGGTTTTATTTTATTCATTAAAAATATTCAGTAATAGACTGTTATTTAAAATTTACCGTAAAAATATTATGGTTTAGGAGGCGCTACACGCTAAAGACCGTTGACCAAGCAAACCGCAAAGGTCGTATAATAATTGTTTCAAGAATGAAACGGATTCATTGAACGCCTACCCTGCCCGAATACCAAATCAAAGATTCCTTTGATGTCCAGTGAGTCCTATATATAATGTCACAGTCAAACTCAAAACTTCTTGTCCTTCCTTAAATTAAACGTGGCCTTCGCATCTAATAACATAAATATTGCTCGAAGTTGATTACTTAATAAATTAATGAAAATTTAGGGGTAGTTGATAATGGAAGAAGGAGCACCGAATGTAGTACAAGAGATGGGGGAGGTATGGTTTGGTCTCTGTCAAATCTGGTAAAACAGAAGAGGCATGTGAGGCTGCGGTGGTCTCCCCCAATTAATAAATGAGAAAACTGTGCCTTCTCAAAAAAGTGAGGCTCCACATTCAAAGCAAACTGCGGACATGGTGGGACATGGGGGACAACAAGACAGGACCCATTTACTTGCATCACCAAGCACGTGCCTGATGCCTCAGTCATATAGAAAAGAACAAAAGCCATCATGTGCTCCCTCGTGTCAATAACTCATCACCCATTCGTTTGCAAGAATTGGATCCTTTGGGACTCCATCCATACTATATGATATGGGACTCTTTCTTATAAGATTTATGACCGTCTCTGCTATGAATTTAATTAATAAAATTCACTATGAATATGAAATAATAAACCAAAATGCCACCATACTCCGAAATCACTTAATAATTTTCCACAAATTTGGGCAGAGATGGAGGGTCGAAACCCTAGAGAAGGATATAAACCAAATAATTAATCATGACAATGATCTCTTTGCCTTGCAAAACGAATTAAATAGTAAAAGTAAAGATGTGTGATTTATCAGCAGAGCACAAGGGAACAAAATTAGAATGATAGAAAATTAAATATATTAATAGGAAACATGGAAAATTCGAAGGTACAAGCTGATGCTGATAGAAAATTTTTAACCATGACATAAAAGAAGGTACAAGCTGATGCTGATATTAAATTATGTTTACCATGACATTAAAGGAGCAGGACCGCAAAATTTAATTAAGCATAAGACAAATTCCTTTTCCACTGGAACAAATTAGGTTACCGGTAACACCGGAACGACAACCCACCATACAATCCACTCAACCCTCTAAAATGCATGAAGACCTAACCAGCAATCATTGTTGCAGCTCCCGTTGCTGCAGCAGCATCAGCTTCTATTATCTATACACCATTCATTGCATTGTCAGGATGGCCTGTGTTGCCATCTTCCAGATTCTTGCCGTTGACTTGAGTTCTCTGCCTCTGGAAACAATGTAATGCTTATCTAAGTCACAGCTTAACACAAACATGTTTCAATTATGATAATTTTTTTTATCGGTAATTACACGCCCGATGGGTATTGAACCCACAACCTTAACCTTAACCTCAACCTTACTCTTATGAGAAGAAGAGTTGCCGTTTGAGGTTAGAGGTAATTGGGTTCAATTGTGATAACATTAAAAAAAGAAAAGAAAAAAAGATTCACTATACCCGATCTGTAGGGTCTCCTGAGTTCCCATTCAAGAGCTTGTGATTCTCCTCTTTGTTCCTGCTATCCTTGTCTTTAGAAGTCAAGGGTAACATTAATGATGCTCCACTTGTCCGATCAGGCATTTCTGCAGTAACAACACAAGTCAATGAAACTGCCCAAAGACTGTCAACCAAGAATTTTAGTAATAACAGTGGCAGATTCCAAACCTGGCAATTTCTTGTCTATAAAGAACACAACCAAATTAACGGTATACCTGCAGGGGAATCATAAAGAGAACTGTGAACAAAATGTAAAATTTTAACAATATTTTTTATTCAGAAATAGTAGAAGTTTATAAAGAGGAAAGAAGACCATACCATGCAACAACGACATCAACCGTGTAATGTTTGCGGGATGCTACGATCAAGAAACTCTGGATCACAGCAAGTAACCAAGCAAACTGTTTTATAAACCTGCAATGATGCATAATAAAAATTTAAGATCAGTTGGAACCACATATCATCAAGATAGCATTTGACCAGGTAGCATTGTGATATTAGATTTAAACAAGTCAAACAAAACTAAAAACAGCAGTCACAATCTCTACCCAGAGAGTCAGAGACAATCAGCTAGCTTAGAAGTCAAACTGGGTTCATCAATATTTATAAGACGAACTTTACCTTCGTGTGCCATATTTCTGGTATGTGCGCACAAAGACTAGAGTAAAAATCATGTGTGATGAAAAAATCAAATCACCACAACCATACACTATCCCCCGAGGAACTGCATATTCAATAAACAAAAATGAGTATAAATTCGCACTATTTCCGAGCATTAAGGCAAAGTACTTCAGTAGTACAAGAGTGACTCACAATTAATCAATAGGACTTCAAGTGCACTTTCAGGACGAGGCAGTGTGGCAAGTTTTGAACCCTTCATAATGCAGCAAGAGGTTATTTACTACTAGCAGGGAAAAGACAAAATGACTAAACAATTTTCAAAATGAGCCCTTCGATTTAGAGCAACTTATGGCACAAAAAGAGCCTACCTCACGACAATGATAGTTTGGACCAGGAAGTTGGGTAGAATAGAATGTGAAGATCCGTAGAAATTGAGAAGCCTGTGCAGCAAATAAATACACAAACCAACCATCAGAAGACATTCGAGCATCACTTTCATACATTAGATCTTCTCAAGAGGATTAATAAACCCAAGAATTGACTAATCCATCACCATCCCACCCCTGCTACCACCACAAGTAAAAAAATGAACCCAAAAAAAAAAAAAAAACAAACAAACAGATAATAAATTAAGCCTGAGATCATCAAAGCAGGATTTTGCGTTTAGTTAGCATCATTCTTTGCTCATTATAAAAAATAGGTTCAACACAGTCACATCACAATTTATATAACGTATCATTTGCCTAACCAAGCATGGATTTAGCATTACTCAAATGCAAATGTGCATCATGATATCAATTAATGTTGCTGAAAGTACAAATATCAACTGATAAGAAAAAGGCTAAAAAATGGTCTGCTTCTAAAATTGATAATCAATATTCATTATTTTTTAAAAGTAATGATCATTAATCATCAAATTGATAAAATAATAATGGGGGTGATCAATTATGTAATGATGTACTCCACATAAATACCTACCAGAAACTCTCTTGCCAAACAACTCACATTACTGACTGGTAGGAGGTCATCCATAAAAATTCAAACTATCAAAGGATTAGCCTACATGGAAATTACAAGTCTCTAGTATATATTGAAGTGCTTTCTCCTTGATCATTTGGATATTGCAAATTTTGAAATTCTATCAATTACCACCTCACTTCTATTTCCTTAGTGAATAAGGTGAAATCTATACATAGGAGAACCAACTTTATACACCTAATATTACAGAAATGAGAAAACTCAATGGATTGATCCAATATTCAATCAACTCATCGCTATCTCTCAAAGATAGAGGTGGCAAACCAAAAAATAAATAAACATCCAGCAAACATAGGAGATTACACAAGCATAAGAACTGAGCTATAATTCTGGTTCAAGTGCTTACATAGAATGATGTATGGGATTGACTCACTAATTTTTTTTCAATAATAAAAAGGAGCAAACTCAAGAGCCAATGAAATGTTGATAATTTTTCAATAATTTTTTTTCTTATAAAAAAAAAAGTTGATTTACAAATGTAAAATTTAATTAGTAATGCCCCAAATTGTCATGCAACTATGAATAACAAGATTATCTTATCAATGCTAAAAATCTAATTTGACCATTCGTCATATAATGCAATGATCCTACATTACCATCAAAATATAGACAACACAAAAGAATTACTTAATATAACTGCCACTTACAACTAAAAATGCTAGAACCCTGCACCAAACTAAAACTGTATAGATCCTTTTGCTCTTCAAAATAAACGGATGGAAAGTCCACTGCAATAGAACATTCACATTATTAAGATTTTTTTTTTTTTTTTGGAAAACTTAGTAAAAGTGATCCTGCACATTTGAAACTGAAAGGGAAATAAACCTTAGTGAAAGAAGATATGGCATACTTAAGAAATGAGTAGCAACAATAGGAAATTATTTAACAATCAGTTAAGTTATAAGCAGCCCAAACAGTAAATTAATTAGACAAAATTCCAGGAAAAATTTAAAGCATTTAACAACTATATAATGGGAACCACTATTACATGCATGACTAAAACAATAATATCAGAATCATAACATGAGGTGCTTCATATCCTAGCTTTCGGAATCGACTCAAAAAGAATATTATGGCAGAAGAGCCTCCTTTATAGAATCAAACATATAATCAAATAATGTCCAAAAGCATTTTATATAAACAATTCAAAGGAATCTTTTAAAAACCTGAGAGCAAGAACTACACTTCTTAAGAATAACATAGCATGCCTGTCAACTATAAGAATGTGATGAAGGGTGAGGTCATGGGTTCAAATAACTTATTGGGTGCATGTATAATTTACAAATAAATAGTGCACATTCCTAATAAACTGATTTTCCTGGCTTTATAGAACAAAGAAGTCAACAGGAAAATCAATAGTCTCCTGGAGGCAATAAGAAAGGCATATTGTACATTTACACACAGGAGGTATGCAAATTACTTATCAAAAAAATAGTAAGCAATGATTTTAAATGTAAAAAAATTAGCATGTTGTCTTCCATTAATCCTAATTCCGGATGCAACAAAGTAATAACATAATTCAATAGAAACAGTTTCAACTCTCTAGAATACAGCTCTTCAAACAGGAAAAGAATGGTTAAAAATGCAGCCATACAAAGATATATAATCAAGATAGCAAAGACAACAGCAAAGCCTTACCAAGAAAAAAGATATAAAAATGAGGGTGAATAAAGTCTCACTGATATAAGCTTTGTCTATCCCAAGCTCCTATTTTCACATAAAGATTAAATATAAGAAAAGAATTCTACAATAAGAAGTACATTACACAAACCGAGAGAAAAAAAAAAAGAGAACAAATTGATACATACCGGAAGAAGAAGAAACCCAACATCCTGAAGTAATGGTCCTGGCCGATGTAGATAATGAACTCCTCGAGCAGCTAGACCATGTATGTACTGTAGAAAGAAGTATACGTCACTTATTAGGCATATATAAGAGAACAAAACAGCATAACAATTCAAACAAAAAGAACCACACAAAAACAAAACTTTGAGGAAGGGTGGAGAAATCAAGGACTTGGGTTTTCTCAAACATACATTCAACTTAGTTGCTATAAAGAAATTTATCCAAAAAAAAAAAAAGTTGCTATAAAGAGTACCATATTCAAACACTCTAACAATTAAGCGTACCCAAATGAAGTAAAAAATTTTAAATAAATTAAGACACCAAGGCCATTTACCAGATAGGAACTTTACCTTGCACTAAAAAGAGCATAGATCATCTTTAATAATTATCAACCAAAAAAAAAAAATGCAAAAACCATAACCTTTTACCGGTTCTTTCACTTCCTTTATTGTCTTTATAGAGAACAAGGAGGACATGATCCATCCTCTCAACACTAAAATACAAACAAACACAAACGCAACTTTAATGTTCATTCCCACAAACAAATCCAAGCAAGCCTATCTGAAATAAACCCCAAAACATGACCAACAAGCTCACTAGTCACTATTCTCCTCGTACAAGTGTGAAAAAGGAGTTGAAGTTTAAATCCTCCAACCCCAACAAAGAAAAAAAAAAAAGCTAATTTAAACAATTATAGCAAAATAGAAATTGAATTCATAAAATTATGGAGCAAAGGATCAAAATAGTTGAACCTGAAAAATAAGACCGGCAAGTAGGTATTTCCAGTTCTCGGAAAGAAGGGTGATCTCTGCTGTTACCTCTGCACAAACTCTTTTCCACAACTTCTCATCCATAACAGTAACAAAACCCAGATCAATCAATTAATTAATTAAAATTTAAAAAAAAAAAAAAAAAAGAACAAGATTGCATAATTGTGCAAAACGTAGTACAAAACAAAGTGGGTAAACCAACCTTTGAAGCTTCGCGACCAATGTAAAGCGTCATCGTATTTGTGTGTAACAACTACTTCCATATTACTTCACGACCAAACCAACGAGGTCAACATCATTCATCACCCGAAAATCAAACAATAAAAACTTCTTCAATTACAGTCTCTCGTTAAATCACGCTTATATCAAGTATCAACCTTAAACAACTTCCTCCGAAAACCCCAAAAAATTAAAAATAATTTTATTTAATTTTCCTATCTCTTTTTCTTCTTAGAAAATCGAAATCGAAATCCCCCAAAACGCAGCGTTTGGATGGTATGGTGAACCAGATCCTCAAAGATTGGAGATTTGATTTTAAAAAAGAAGAAGATCACAAAGTCGACGCCAAAAAAAAAAAAAACGATGGAGAGAGTTTTAGTGGCGAGAGGGGTTAAGACTTAATAGAGCAACGCGTTATTTTGATAATCGATAATTGAATATATAGAAGTGAAATAAAAAAGAGACTCTCTCTCTCTCTGTGTTATTCTGATTCCTGTTTCTCTTAGGTTTCTCTCTCTCTTACTCCTGGGGCACGCGAGTTGTACACGGAGAGACAGTTGAGAGAAGGGAACTGAAAAGGGAGGGCCTTTTATCTTTGTTTTGGTTTTTTTTTTTTTATAATTTTTTTTTTCAACAGTTATAGAATTGGAAACCAAATGAAAAGCCATCTTGTCTCTCTCCTCTATTGCTGCGAAAGTGACACAGAAAATTACTGCCCACTGCCCACTGCCCACTGTTTATAAGTTATAACTGAAAAAGAAAAACTGATACGCGCATAATATTTTTATAATGCTTTTAAACAAATGTTATTCTTAAAAAAAATATATAAATGGTAAAATGTTATTAATTTGAATTTGAATTTATAACTTAATTTTTTTTTTTACTCGTAACAAATAATAACAAATTGTCACTTAAAATTTATTATGAAAAATATTGTAAATATAATATTTCTTTTTTTAAAAAAAAAAGGGTATTCATCACATAATCTCACAATATTTAGTAGTATTAGTGCCTGTTAACAACACATTTTTTGAATAACTTTTTGGTAACTTTTTCAATTTTTGACAATTTTTCTGACAACTTTTTTCTTTTTTTTAAATGAAACACAAAAAAGGAAACGTTAACAAGCACCGGACGGTGCTTGTTAACATTTCCCTTCTTTATTTTAGGAGTTCTATGAATACCATAAATTTTCATAATAGTTGAGGTTTTTTTTTTTTTTTTTTTTGAGGAATCATAATAGTTGAGGTGTTAGTTTATTATAGGTTGAAATTACATCCAAACACTTCCTAACTTAAAAAAAAAAAAAAATTATTGTGATAATATTGTGAGTTTTTTTTAATAGAATTGTGCGTTTTTTATTATTATAGAAATGCCTATATTTGTTGTAAATTTAAATTAGAACAATAATAACTTACCACTTATAATTTGGTATAAAAATGTTGGGGACGTATCACTGCTCTCTTTTTTTCATCTCTAAATTTTTTTCTTTTTAGAGTTTTAATGTATCCTACTGTAATTTTATTTTATTTTAACTAGTTTTACACTTCCTTTTTTGTAAAACTTTTTATGAAAATTTGTGGTTTTTCCATATAAGAACTCATTGTTAAATAACAAATTCGTAATTTTCGGAGATGAAATCTAGATAATGCTTTATTAAAGAGTTACCATCAAAAACAAATGTCATAAGTTGAAACTTTCTAAAAATAAGTTTTAATTCAGAATTAAGAAAACGAGATAAAAGCAGATATTCTCTCTAGAATATATTTGCTTGTTTAGACTCGAGAGATAAATTATAGAGATTAGAGAGGACGGCAGTATTTTATTATGGGCTATTTTTAATTTCTACCCAATGAACACCAAGTCTCCTATAAGTCCCAACTCCTAAACAATAAAACAATTTACCCGTGAGTGAGTTTTGATCTTTTGTGACCTTGTGTTTACCCTTTTTTTTTCTGTTTTTTTTTTTAATGATTTTTATGAGATCAAGGTTTGACCCGTTATGGGGAAAAGTATAATATATGAAAGCAATATTTTTTTATTATTATTAAATATATGAGACTTTTTGTTTTTGTTTTTGTTTTTAAGAAACCGATGAATCATTAAGGTATTTACGTAGAAGGGTGTGGCCGACTTGCCGTAGCGTGTGCCGTCCCCATCAAGACCGACTCTCTCCCTCGTCCGATGTTCAAATTTGAAAGTTCTTTTTTTTTTTTTTTTTTTTTTTTTTAAGAAAAAGATTTTTTTTTTCCTTTTCATTTTTTGAAAAAGGTTGAGAGAGTGGAAACTGAAAAAAAGAGAGGGAAAGCTTAGCTGGATCATTGGATATATGGAATGGAACAAAAATGAGCATATGCAGAAGAGAAATGACAAAACGTTGAATATCACACGTAATCATCAGAGGAACATGTCCACGTGGGCATCATTCGCAAAGCCAGGTAATTGGATTGATGGGTTAAAACTATAACTCATATGCATTCTCCTTATTCGGCATGTAAGTCCAGACTCCAGAATGTTTTTAGCGGTAGTCCAGTCTAGTACGCTTGTTCTCTTCTTTTATTTATTTTTTATACTTTTATAATTACGTTAAGAGAAATAATTTTTAAAAAGTGTTACAAAATTCTTGAAATTCTTAATTTTTACTTAATTAATGTAATTCATACTTTTTTTTTTCAATGAGCTTGGAAGAGAGACCTCTGGAAAACTTGATGTTTATTAAACAATTTTGTTCGATCATGGTTACCAAAGTTATGTCTTTTGTCTCCAACTTAGCATGAGCTACCAAAAAAAAAAACTACGGGACTACCTAAAGAACACCAGATATCTTTGCACTAAACAATTAAATGAATAAAAATGTCTTTGAAGTTTGAACTTAACATAGAAGTCAAATCGGCCAACACTCTCAAAAAAAAGTCTAATCGGCCAAGTTCCTCATAAAACCAAAAAACAAAAAAAACTTGAATTATTTTTAGTTCTAAAAAAAAAAAACTCATAAATATAAAATCATTCAAAAATTATGTTTTTTTTTTATAGTTTACTTATATTGGACTCCTCATTTTTTTACACTAAATTAATTCATTTGGCACAAAAATTTAAAAACTTAGATT
Source organism: Quercus robur (assembly GCF_932294415.1). Classification (NCBI taxonomy): domain Eukaryota; kingdom Viridiplantae; phylum Streptophyta; class Magnoliopsida; order Fagales; family Fagaceae; genus Quercus; species Quercus robur. The sequence continues at coordinate 20,982,275 of NC_065540.1, read as the reverse complement.
ATATGGGATACATGTCGCAAAATTAAACTCAAATTGAAGTCCAATTTTTACATTAAATTAACTCACTTAGCACAAAAATTAAAAAACTTAGATTAGTTGGAACACGTGGCGCAAAATTAGACTCTAATTGAATTCTAATTTGAAATCTAACTGGATTTTCTCTCAACTTTACTTATTATTATATATATAGGTCATATGACTCATTAAATAGATCGTATGACTAATAATATACATAAATGGTTTTTTCAATCACCATGTAATAGATTGAAGAAGTTTTTTTTCTAAACTAGTTTTTAGGTAAACTTTTTCCCTAAAATTTAAATAAAAAAGTGATGAACTTTTTTTTTTCTTTTCATATTCCTTTCCTTTGATTGATGAGTTGGTTGATTCTCATCAATTCTAAAAGAAAATGTAAAAGTATATTTCATACTATCTAGTAGGTGTGAAATTATTCAATGCATAAGGTATATTACATCTTTATGTGTTAAGAATATTACACATAATTGATTTTATTAATCACCACATATTAGATTAATGAAATTTTCCTCAAAACCGGTTTTAGGTTAAACTTTTTCCCTACAATTTGAACCAATGACAGGACTTTCCAAAAAAATTACAAAAGATTGAATCAAAAAAGAGATGAACTTCATTATATTTATTTTTCCTTTCACTTAAGGATGAGTTGGTTGATTCTTATCAATTAATGTAAAAGTATATTTTATACCATCCAGTAGGTGTGGAATTTTTTAATGCATAAAGTTTATTATTGTAAACACCCCATTCTATAACTTACATTTAACCAACATCGAGGGGTAAAATGGTCATTTTATACCAAGGGCATAATTGTAATTTGACCATTGGATCTTTAAATTTGTGATACAAAATAAATCTTGAAGTACTAATGATCACAATGATATGTCATGGGCATCAATTGAACCACCAATCAAAGTTATTATCAAAACAATTTTCAATAGTTGTGATGCATCCATGTAACTGAGTCTCGATCACGTTTGAAGACACCCTATTCCCTCTAGAGAGATAGAGAGATAGATAAAAGGCAACAAAGAGAAGCCATTAAGTGGTCATTGTTCCTACTTTGGTTATGGCTTAGTACTTCCTTACTTCCTTTTCAATTGTTCTTGCTTTGGTTATAGCTTAATACTTCCTTGCTTCTTTTTTAATTTTTTGTATAACAGTTGCATAAATCACTTTTACATAATGTGAGCCTCAAAAATTTAGGACCCACCGCAATATGAAAACAATATTGTATGGAATCATTACACAAAATAATAAATAAATTTTTAGCCAAATTTTGACCATTCATTTTTGTTAATAAACCTAAAAAATGAAAAATAAAAATTGTCCACTACTTACCCAAAAAGGAAAAAAAAAATATATTGGTCCCCTGTTTGACCTTTCATTAGAGATCCGAACTAAAGTAAATTAAATCTTTTCAATGTCGAAGTCCATTTCTGAATCTGTTGTGTGATTTGAGACCCTCCTCTTACTTTCTTGGTTGCTTTGGAAGCTGATATTTGAGGATCTGTTGTGTCTAGGCATTTGTTCTAAGTAGCTGTGTTTTCCTGTTCCGTTTGCTTTTTCTTAAAGCATTCCCGCTGCCATGTTGCTGGCTTGTACAGTTGTACTCTTTCTTTCTTTGAATAAAAATTTATAACTTGTTCCCAAAAAAGAAAAAAGGTCCAAATTCCAAAACCAAATATATTGCTGAAAAATTGTAAAAGAACAATATAACAGTGGCAGTGGTAAGTCTCTTTGGATTGAGACTTTAAGATACATTGAACAAAATATATATTTGCTCAAAATTTTGTTTGTTTATGATTATAAAGCAGTGCATTTTAACTCCCCACACTCAAATCACATTACACATTTGCAGTACACTTTAATGGAATGAGATTTTTTTGTTTTTAGACTTAAGGATTTAATTTGTCATACCTTTAAATTGTAAGGTTTAAAAATGTAATTTTCACATATTTATTAAAAGGGGTTGTTGTGAATAAGGTGATTATTTAAACCTGAAATATTGGAGGGTCTACCAACTCAAGCCAGTCCAAACTTTGATCAATGGGTTTAATTTGTTTGTTGCATCAGCCTCCTTTTTAGTTTTTGCAGTGGCATCAAACTATCCTAGCCTGCTTAGCTTGACCTTATTTGGACCACAGAAGAAATGCCTGTAATTGCAAAATCCACCATCACCATGCCTTGTCAATTTAATTCCAAAGTAAATTTCAGTATGTACTCTGGGAATCTAACTGGCTATGAGATTTTATTAAGATATACCAGGGTCCCCTACTGGGCACAGACTGTTGAGATTCCCTGCTCCCTTGACAAATTCAATTTGAGTGTATTATTATTAGTGACAGGCTTAAGTCCAGTGCTTAGTAGTATTGGACTCGTTGAGATAATGACATGTGTCCATTTTTAGACACGTGTTACCATTTGACCGGATCCAGTGCACTGGACCTAAACCAAGTCCGTATTATTATTATTTTAGTCTCATCAATGATTCATTCACTTTTTGTATTGGAATTGGACATGTTTTTATTGGGAACTTGTAAATGAAATGAAAATTCAGTAGCTCATATAGGGCTTTCCTTTCAAATTTGAACAATTCCAAACTTTTTTTTTTTTTTGTTTGCTAGTTTGATTTGAGGTCTAGAAAACAATTCTTGACTTCTTGGACAAATTCAAAGAAAGGAAGTACGGAGTATGCCACATCTCAAGCAAGCTGGAAAAAAAATATCTAAAATTGTTGACTTGTATGCTCCGCCAACCTAACAAATCCAAGAACTTCATTGAAATCTGCATCTTCTAGAGGGCCTAGTTTAAACTTCAAACTTCAAATATGGTTTAGATTCCTGTCTATACTACTAAAGACCGTTGTTTGGTAGGTTATGATTGTAAGTTGAATGGTTCTCGTGAGAAGCAGGGTATTGGATTGTGCAAATTGTGAAATTCAATAATTAACAACTTTTCTCTGTCTCGGTCAAATTCGCAGACTTCTGAGACTTGGAATTTTTTTTGGGGCCATGACGATCAATTTCAATGGTTATTGGATTGAACTCTCATTTTTCAAACAAGTTTTAGAATAATAGCAGTCGCATTAGTTCATGAAAAACTTTTGTTTATGTTAACATAATAATCTACTTTTATATTCTTTTCAAAACACCTCACACTATATTAACTATTTTTTACTATATTTCATTAAAAAATCAAAATTTTATGATTTTTTTAATTGTTTATCTTTCTTTATACACTACAACTACTATTTACTATTTTCTTTCATTCTTATAAGATGTAAAAAAAAATTAAATGAAAAATAAATAGTATTAAGGTAAATTTAGCAACAATTTTTCATGATATAATGTGAGTTAATTTAAGATTTAATTGGCTAAAATGTTGTCAAGTTTTTTTATTATCCAAACACTTATGCCAAAAGGGCTTTGAGTTGAGTTGAGACGTCAAACGTGGATTCCTGAACAAGCCGCGTGAATATTATTGAAAGCAATAGCGACTCCACCAAATTTGACCACGCAAGAAATTGACTTCCAAGGACCTATCATAATAGAAAGGTACCTATCCCACCTCATAAAAAAATAAAAAAAAATGGTACCTATTCGAATGTGCTATGAAAATAGAAACAAATAAAAGGAAAAAACAAGAGGGAAAGGTAATAGTCAAAATTAAACGAATAATATTCTTTTTCTTTTTCTTTTTTTGGATAAGAAAACGAATAATATTCTACTAGTTGGAAATGGTGGTGGAGCCGTGGAATTTGCTATGTAGCATAAGAAGACGGAGCATTTGAGGAGCAATGTGACAAGGAAAGTGCAAAATGGGAGACATTGGTTGTAAAGGTACCTTCCAAATCCAATCTCAGATAGTGTTCTGTACCACCCCCCCCCAAAAAAAAAAAAAGGTGTTGGAAATACAATTAAGCAAAACTGTGATTGTACTTGTCCACGAAGTTTCTTTGAAGGTCGAGTCTTTGTTTGAACTTTTGGTGAGAGACCAATCTATAACTTCTTGTAGAAGAAAATCAGAAAATGATGATATGTTTTGCCTTTTTGTAGGGGCAGAGCCAGAAATTTTTGTTTGGAAATACCGATTTGTGTTGCTAATTTATTAGTCTATACAAACTTTTATACACATACACAAACACATGTCTTTACACACACACAAAAAATTAGTATCTTTCATAATGAATCCTTAAAATTGAATATTTCATAGAATTAAATTAATCTTTCACCATCTTCCATAATGAAATCTTTACAATTTTCATTTTCAATATAAGTTACCAAATTGTCTACCGTTGTGAGTAAAAAAATTTCAATTGAATTAATAAAGTGTTCAAAGACATAAATGATTCAAAACTTAAAAAAATATGAGAACAAATTTTACCATAAAAAATGAATTAGAGAAACAATACATTCTCTATAACTACTATACAAATTGGACAATTTTTTTTAAGAACATTATTGGACCAACTCAAATAGTTGGGGGGGCCAAGTCCCAATTTTAAGGGCTAATTATTAAAATATTAAATATTTCTATATAGTAAAAAAAAAAATTTCAAAAATTTTGGGGGGCCAAGGCCCCCCCTCCCTAACATGTAGCTCTACCATGGCCCCCCCACCCTAGCATGTAGCTCTACCCCTGCCTTTATGAATCTGAACTTGTTGTACTAAGAGCAATAATTGATAAATACTAATGTTTTAAAGTAATTTCATAACATGAGAATAATTTATTGTCATAAGTTTTTAGATGACAGAGTTGAGGCGTTGATCATGTCACTATCTTGAAACGATACACATTGTTTATGAGATTTTTGGTGTAGTAGACTAACAATATTGTGCGTGCTGCTCCCGGGATACAACAACCTAGCAACCTTTGTTGATTATCCTTACAAGCCTACACCGCATGTAGGATAAAAAACTTTCAATAATACTTTTCTTTTACCCACAAATGTAGTATATATAAGAATATAATATTTTCATGAAATTAGAATTTTGGCTTAGCAAATATGTAGGGAGTTATCCTTTTACATGAAAATGGTGCCCATAAGAAAATTGATTTTCTCATGCATATGGCCGGACATGTTGGCTGCATATATAGACTAAAGAATCCCACTTAAAATTCATGAGTAATGGGAATTAATATTAGAAATAACTTTCTTCCTATTTTTGTTTAACTAACTCTAGAGAAAGTAGCTTAAAAGATTAGCAACCTTAAGCATTAAGCATTCGGGGGTGCAAAAAAGTCTCTATTTAACATCTTAAAAAAATCTACTTTACCTATTTTACCATTCCATTTTACAACTCACCCAATATTCTAGTTTCTATTTTTACAAACAACTTATTAAAATCATATAAACTACAACATTAAATAAAATAAAGAGTGAGAGAGAAAGAGAAGAGTGAGTTTTTTTTTTTTTAATTAAATGAAGAGAGAGAGAGAGAGAGAGAGAGAGAGAGAGAGAAAACTACTTTTTGGAATAAAATATATTATTTATCATTTAGCAACTACCTACAATGAGTTAGTATTGATACCAACTTAGAGCATTCACATCAAAGAATCTATAAAATTTAGCATTTAGCAACTCAAAACACTACTTTATCTATTTTAACAACCTACTTTATAATACACCTTACAGCAAAGGTTTTATATTTTTAGCAATTCATTTAAAATAATATAAATAACTCATTAAAATAATGATAAACAACTACCACAAAAACCATCACAACACAACAGCAACAGCCACCTCCACCACTTCCACCATTGCCCCACCAGTCACAACCACAAACCACGGAAGCAAAAAAAAAAAAAAAAAAAAAAAACACACAATCCAGCCCCCAACAACCTTCCTCTTCCACTAGTTCTCAACCTGCAACCACCAACCACAGCAAAAAAAAAAAAAAAAAAAAAACACCCACAATCCAGCCACCACAAATCTTCCTTTTCCACCTCTCAACCATAACCACAAACACAACACAGTCACCGTGACTCACCTCTCACCGAAATCAAACACACCATAGCACAACACAACCACAAACACAGCACAATCACCACAAACCTTCCTCTTCCACCTCTCCACCATCACCACAGCCACCAAATCCATGAAACCCATTATCAAAATCAACCACCACCACCACAACCACCAATCCACAACACTAACACCTAAAATCAACCACCACCACCACTACAACCACAAAACCCACACCCAAAATAAATCACCAATGCCACCAACCCATGAAACCCACATTTAAAATCAACCACTACCACCACTGCCACCAAGCACAAGTAGAAGAACTCAAATTAAAGGAAGAATTTTTAGATAATAACAAGGAATCAGCAAAGACTTCTCAATGGCAACAAAAACCTGTCAATTGTTTTTGATTCCTCCTTGCTATCAGACATGGTCTTCACCAATCACCGCTAACGATCACGAGCACCATCACCGCTATCTTTAGTGGACTCATCCTCATGACCTTGCTGGACTACATCGCGGCTCTGATGAGGCCCAAGATTGGAGGATCGGCTTGGCGCGACGTGTTACTTTGAGAGAGAGAGAGAGAGAGAGAGAGAGAGAGAGAGAGAGAGAGACCTGACAGAGGAGAAGTAAGAGAGAAAAGAGACACGGGGGAGAGAGAGAAAGAAAGAAATTAATAAAAAATTGTAACAACTTTCTACAGTGGGCTACTATCTCTAGCAACCCACTGTAGCAATAAAGCAAAATATTATAGCAATGAGTTAAAATGACAACGTTGTTGTAGAGTGTGTTTTAGTGTTTAGGTTGCTAAAATGACTATTTAGTCATTTTAGCAACCTCATTGTGAATGCTCTTACTATAGCAAGTTGGTATAAATTTTTATATACCCACCCCCGGATGTTGCATGATTTTAAGAGTCTAGAAGATAAAATAGCAACAGGGAGGTTTTTACACCCCCCCTCCCCAAATGCTAGTGCTCTTTTACTAATGTTAGGGCTTCAAAAAAACGTTTTGGCAATAAGCATTAGTATTGGTGGAGGCAAATTGCTAAAACACTAAATTTACCAACCAAATATAACAAAATGCTCCTGCATCAATGAAGGGAAAGCCAAATATTTTGGCTTTTGAGTTACAATGCACAGCTATCTTTACGTATGCACTGTAGCTGAGATGTTAAAAATTTATTAAAAGATATATTATTTTATTGTGTTGGAGGTGGTTGTTGTTTATTAAGTTAAGGCATAGACCATGTCACTATCTTGAGACGATACATGCCGTCTTTGGGATTTTTGGTGTAGCAGACTAACAACATTGTGCATGCCGCCCCTGAAAGCTCTTAATAGTACTTTTCTTTTACTCAGAAGTATAGTAGATACAAGAATACATTATTTTCATGAAACTAGAATTTTGACTTAGCAAATATGTAGCGAGTTTTCTTTTTACATGAAAATGGTGCCCATAAGAAAATTGATTTTCTCATGCATATGGTCGGACATGTTGGCTGCATAGTGCATATATAGGCTAAAGAATCCCACTTAAAATTCATGAGTAATGGGAATTAGTATTAGAAATAACTTTTTTCCTATTTTTGTTTAACTAACTAACTTGGCCCAAGCCCCCCCGGGCCCAAAAAAAAAAAAAAAAAAATTAGTTTGTAAAATTTTCAAATAAAAAAAAGGCTCGGGCCCCCCTAGTTTTTAGCTCAGGCCCCCCTTACCTCAATTAGCTCTATCCCAGCCGGCCAGCCTAAGAGTTTTCAAGAGCCCATGAAAACCTTAAAAAGAAAAAAAATATATATATATATATATGTAAAAAAGAAAAAAAGAAAAAGAAAAAAAACCCAACAGTCAGTAAGACTCCTAAACCAAACGGAAAAGCCAAAAATGAAGGAAAAAAAAGAAAAAAGAAAAGAAAAGAAAGGGAGAGGCGAGACAGAGAAAGTGAGAGACCCATCTTGTTACCCACACCGTGATGCCGCGATGCTGTTGCCCATGCCCACGCAAGAGAGACCCATCTTGCTTGGGCCGCCTTAGTTTTTAGCTTGGGCCCCCCTCACCTCAACCATCCTTATCCCAACCGACCAGCCCAGGAGTTTTCAAGAGCCCATGAAAACCTTTAAAAAAAAAAAAATATATATATATATATATATATATGTAAAAAAGAAAAAAAGAAAAAGAAAAGAAAACCCAGCAATCAATAAGACCCTAAACCAAAAAGAAAAGCCAAAAACGAAGGAAAAAAAAAAGAAAAAAGAAAAGAAAAGAAAGGGAGAGGCAAGACAGAGAAAGTGAGAGACCCATCTTGTTACCCACGTCGTGACGCCGCTGCCCACGCCCACACGAGAGAGACCCATCTTGCTACCCAGTACCCACGCCGCCATCAGCTGTCGCATACCCAAACCGGAGACCCATCTTGCCGCCACCGCCGGTTGCTCGATCTGCATTGCCCAGCCCAGTTTCGTTGCTCCACTTGTAACGACCCAAGGAAAAGCGTTAGCCATATCTGCGCTATACCTCAAAAGAACTAGTCACAATTGAGGCTCCTTGTAGTTGTTAATAAAGCCCAGATCTACCTAGTAAATACCCGATGTGGGACTCATCACACACCCACACACATCACACAATCAATCAAATTAGGGCATCACAATCTCCCTCACTTAAATCCCTAATGTCCTCGTTAGGGCCCACTTTGTGGGGAGTGTCTTTGAGCCCACACGGGATTACCGGGCCTGCTCTGATACCATATGTAACGACCCAAGGAAAAGCGCTAGCCACATCTGCGCTATACCTTGTGATGCCCTAATTTGATTGATTGTGTGATGTGTGTGGGTGTGTGATGAGTCCCATATCGGGTATTTACTGGGTTGAACTGGGCTTTATTAACAATTACAAGGAGCCTTAATTGTGACTAGTCCTTTTGAGGTATAGCGCAGATGTGGCTAGCGCTTTTCCTTGGGTCGTTACAGTATGGTATCAGAGCCGGCCCGGTAACCCCGTGTGGGCTCAGAGACACTACCCACAAAGTAGACCTTAACGAGGACGTTAGAGATTTAAGTGGGGGAGATTGTGATGCCCTAATTTGATTGATTGTGTGATGTGTGTGGGTGTGTGATGAGTCCCATATCGGGTATTTACTGGGTTGAACTGAGCTTTATTAACAATTACAAGGAGCCTCAATTGTGACTAGTCCTTTTGAGGTATAGCGCAGATGTGGCTAGCGCTTTTCCTTGGGTCGTTACATTGTCACGACCCAAATCCATGGAACATGAATTTAGATGCATGACTAACCTGCTAAACTTATCTAACTCCATAAACATAATTAATCCAAAATAAATTAAAACTCCAAAGAAACAGTACTCTTAGATAAAACCTCATACAAAAATCCAAACTCCACAAATCGAAAATTAATCTCCACCATAACAAAAACATGAATTACAAATTAAGGGTAACTAAAATCCTTTAAGGCTTCAAGTAATACTAACGTTGCCTAAAACTCCCACGCTCTACCTTGCACCTTATGAAGCAATCCAAAGGTTCTGTTCCCCCAACTAAACTTTAATCTGAAAATTGTAATTGATGGGGTGAGCCACACATCCAGTAAGCAATTATACAGAATACACAACGGAATAGAGTCAAGCCAGGCACGAATATTTTGATTTTTCACAAACTCATTCAATGATATCAAAAATAATTATTCCAAAACATATAATAAATCACTTAGTACAATTGTAATCACATCTTAAAATCATTAGAAAACACATACATATAATTGATCAGAGCACAGTTTCACATATACACATCACATATTCTCACATACAATCCTGTGAGCGGATACCAACATCTAACCCCTGCTGGTGAGGGATCAACACATATTCTCACATATAATCCTGTGAGCGGATTTACACATATATCTGATATATCTGATCAATTCTAAAAAAACTTATTTTGAGTCACATATCACAAAGCAAAATTTATACAAAATATAATAATTTACTTGATATTAACAATTATTCCAAATACAGAGGCATATCAAAGGTCACAATATCGAATAGAACATAAATCAAAAGATGCTTGACTCTCTTGGGAAATGAATAAAAATTGAGGAGTTTATATAAATATATCACAATCTTGAGTAAATTTGAAAATTTAATTTGCTAAAAGAAACATTTTAAATACCATTTGGAGAATAGGTATATGACTAAAATCACTTGGTTTTAACAAATTTAAAGAACAAGAACCTTTTTAGAAAGCTTACATTGAAACTCAATTATTTACGGAAAAATAGTTTAGTTTAGAAATCACTTTTTAAATGAGATTTGGACAGTCAAAACTTATTTAAAATTCGAAGTATCTCTTTAAAACATTATTTAATAGTCGAAATTTCTCTTTCAATGATACAAAAATACTTTTGACAAACTTTAGAAAATATAAGCTCGAAATACAAAACTTTTAAAAACTTTTAACTTCTAAGAACCTAATGGACAAAACTTGTGCATATTATGCATAATTACTTACATCACTTGAATCTCTCTGAAAGTCCAGCTGAAACACCCTCCAATTGTCTCAAAATACTCTTAGATAGGACCTAAAATCAATCATGGAAATTACTTAATATCCTCCATAAAATATAAATCTTATTAAACTATACAAACTAACTCACTAGTAAAATACTTTGCTGAACTAAATGATAGCACTAATACAAAGCATCTCTACCCAAAAGTGTGTTTCCTCAAATTTATCAAAACTAAGAGGCAATAGCCAATACTTAAGGATTTATGTAACGATCCAAGGAAAAGCGCTCGCTACATCTGCGCTATACCTCAAAAGGACTAGTCATAATTGAGGTTCCATGTAATTGTTAATAAAGCCCAGTTCAACCCAGTAAATACCCAATGTGGGACTCATCACACACCCACACATCACACAATCAATCAAATTGGGGCATCACAATCTCTCCCACTTAAATCCCTAATGTCCTCGTTAGGGTCTACTTTGTGGGTAGTGTTTCTGAGCCCACATGGGATTACTGGGCTGGCTCTGATACCATATGTAACAACCCAAGAAAAATCGCTAGCCACATTTGCGCTATACCTCAAAAGGACTAATCACAATTGAGGTATAGCGCAGATGTGGCTAGCGCTTTTCCTTAGGTCGTTACATATGGTATCAGAGCAGGCCCGGAAATCCCGTGTGGGTTCAGAGACACTCCCCACAAAGTGGGCCCTAACGAGGACATTAGGGATTTAAGTGGGGGAGATTGTGATGCCCCAATTTGATTGATTGTGTGATGTGTGTGGGTGTGTGATGAGTCCCACATCGGGTATTTACTGGGTAGATCTGGGTTTTATTAACAACTACAAGGAGCCTCAATTGTGACTAGTCATTTTGAGGTATAGCGCAGATATGGCTAGCACTTTTCCTTGGGTCGTTACACCACTGCTCCAACCTTCATAGTTCACAGGTATTTAATCTATCATTTCCTTCAAAACCTAATATATATAATGTTTGTGAATCTCAAAATTTAAAAATCTATTCTTGTGGACTTGTGGTGTTTATGTTTTTACTAATGAGTGATGAACTAATGTTTGTGAATCTAAAAATTTATTTTGCTTGTGGTGTTTTTTTTTTTTTTTTTGGCTTTGTGACTCTCTCTCTTTTATTATATAGAAAAGAGACATAGAGAGAGAGAGAGAGAGAGAGAGAGTAGAGTAGAGTTTGTAAAGATTAGAGAATATATTAGTGTAGTGTTTGTTTGTTTGTTCTTTGTTGATTGGTAGTTGGGCAACAATAAAGACAAGTGACAGATAAAAGAAGAAGGTCAAGTTAAGAAAAGTTTTTTTTAGTAGTGCAGAATAAATTTATAGTGTTTGCAGTGGGATTGGGTTAGTGTCTGAAATATGGAGAGTACAAGACAAAGACAAAGACAAAGAGAAGACAAAGACAAAGATAAATAAAGGCAAAGACCAAAGACAAAAGAAAAATAAAATCATATAATATAAAAAATTGTCACACATCACAAATTTAAGAAAATAACAGTGATTCACTTGCGCCTATTGTTAACTCATAATGCTAAATTAGATAAATTTATAAATTGAAAAAAAGTGAGAAATACTAAATTTATAATTAAATGCATCGTGCATATTATCTAGATTCTAGTATTTGTCTTTAGTTAGTAACAACAACCGTTTGTGAGATTATATATATGATTCTTATTTTATTTGTAGATCATGAAAAAATCAAGTACAATGTTTGATTTTTTCAAAAGAAAATTTTCAAATCTTCCAAAGTCAACGTGGGATTGCCAACAACTAATATTGCTATTCCAATTCCAAAAAATGTGGATGTTCCAATTCTAGAAAATATTCATTCCCCAATTCCGGAAAATGTTGATGTTTCAATCCCAAGAAATATTTATTCCCCAATTCCAGAAAATGCCGATATCCCAATTTCGGAAAATAACCATATCTCTCAAACACAATTTTAAAAAGTTGATCTTGATATATTAAGAAACAATAATTTTTGGGTACTTGTCTTGGTTGATAGTTTATTAATACTATATGAATGCGTATTTGAAATTTTTTTTTTTGCTTATCTCCCCCCCCAAGCTTGAAATCTTGGGTCTGTCCCTGAGAACAAAGTCATATTTTCTCCACCGAGATTTCCACTGGATCAAGTCTCGTAGCGTGCAATTGCTTCCCTCGTGGAGTTTCAGGCAGCACAGCCACAGAAGCAGGCACCAATGGCTAGATCGAGAGCAACGTGGACAACGCCTCAAAGAGAGTTTTTAAAAATAAGGGCCTGTTTGGGTAAGAAATTTTCGTCACTCAATTTCCGTCACTCAATTTCCATCACTCATCACTCATCACTCATCACTCATCACTCATCACTCATAACTCATCACTCATCACTCATCACTCATCACTCATTTTTTAACACTCATTTGGCAACATCATTTTTATTTTCATCACTCAATTTTTTCACACTATTCATGGACCCCACAACTATTACTGTGTCAGACCACTTCTGTTTTGTTACCCGCGTACCATTTTCATCCACCTTCAGTATTTCCCTTTTTCTAATTTCCCCTTCCCCTTCAGCCCTGTCTCTCTCCCAAAGCAGAAACCCAAACCCAAACCCAGAAAAATGTCTCAACCTCCCTCGCCTCGTCAGTACCATCATCACCGGTGAACAACGCCGAAGTGTCCGACGTGTACAGCGGCGCCATCTCGCCGTCGTGACCCATTTCCCAGCGGCGTTGACGAGGAAAAGAAAAAGAAAAAGAAAATCAAATTTCAGATTGGGAATAGAACTCATTCATTAGAACTCGTTCATAATTGTCTATTAGAACTCATTTATTAGAACTCATTTCAGATTGGCTATTATTACAACTCATTCATAATTGTCATTACATGATCCCGTGCAAAATCCTATTTCATATCTAACATCTGAAATACACCCAATCCAAAATTCATGCTTTTCTACGACTGTTGCTCTACTTGAGACATACAAGGAAGTCCGTCTTCTTTTTGCAAGTGATTCTCCGAGTGGGACAAGTGAACAGAGACAAAAATACAGTGAGGCCTGCAAACCCATAACCATTGAAGCAAAACAACAACCACGGTTTCAATCATTCAACTAAAATGGATACCCAAACATCAAACAAAGAAAAAAAAATAAAAAACTACAAACCCATAACCATTGAAGCAGAACACGCATAACCACGGTTTCAAACTCAAATAAAATGCTTACCCAAACATCAAACAAAGAAAAAAAAAGAAAAAAACTGGAAACCCATAACCATTGAAGCAAACCCAGATCTATGGTTTCAATAAATCATACAAAATGCTTACCCAAACATCAAACAACGAAAAAAACGGAAAAAAAAAAAAAAAAAAAAAAAAAGAAACCAGCGAAGCAAACAGAGAAGCATTTCGTTACCGTGGCTGGTGGCGCGGTTGGCTGAGCTTGGAGTGGTGAACTTGTGCGAGAAGAGGTCAGGCCAGTGAGAGCTTCTTGGAATGGAGATGCTCTGCTTTACTGAAATGAAGAGATGAAGTGAAGAGAGGAGCTGATATGACTGAAGAGCAGTTGGAGACACTCTCTGAAAAGGAGCGCACCACATGATTTCTTCTGACTGTGGGACCGGGTAAGTAGATTTATTTACAAAAATACCATTGAGTTATGAGTTATGGAAACTGAAAACAGCCAAAATGTGTTTTCAGTTTCCATAACTCATAACTCAAAAATCAGAGAATTGAGTTATGGAAACAGAGTTATGGAAACAGAGTTATCATTTGGCCAAACAACCTTTTTACTATGGGTCCCACCATTTTTGAGTTATGAGTTATGGAAACTGAGAATTGAGTTGTGGAAATTGGTTAACCAAACAGGCTCTAAACTATGATATAGTGTTTATAGATGATGACAGAGCTGGGATTGGTGTTATTATTTGAGATTGTCAAGGTTTGGTTTTGACTTTAATGTCCCAAAATATCCCTCTTCCGTTATCAGTTGTGGAACTTGAAACTTTAGCAGCTACTAAGGCTTTAGAATTTTCCATAGATCTGGGATTTGATTCAATTATTCTAGAGGGAGACTTAGAGATAGTTATGAAATCTTTGATGGATGATTCACCTTCATTGTCTTCTTTTGGCCTTTTGATCTAGAATGTTAAAACTTGGAACATTTTCAATATATTAGTTTTTCACATGCTGATAGACAGGATAATTCTATAGCTCACAACTAGGGACGGAGGCATTAATTGACTGGGGGGGCAATGGCCTGGCCCCCCCTAATTTTTTTTTAAAAAATATTAATATATATGCATTAATTTTAGGAATTTTTGTTTTATAAAATTACATTTTGCCCCCTTAACAATATTGTGGGGCCCAATGGTCTATGGGCCCGGCTCGCTCGCTTATGGGGAGTCCACAGGTCACCAAACTAAAGGAGGCCAGGGCCCAAGCCCAAAAATAGTGAGCCCGATGTGGTTCAAAGATACGTCCGAGAACCGCTCAGCCCTCGGAAAGCCCAGAAGCCCACTGACGAGAATGGGATATAGGCGAACTTGAAAGATCAGAAAATATCTCACGGAAATAGTCCTTAATACCCTTCATTGACATGACACCGCCCCAAACAGAGCCGGATTTTTAGGCTTTATGGACCATCTCCCCCGATTCAGGGATTAGATTGATGGGACAGATATCTGTCCTGGAAAGATCGACCCTACACGTGGACGGGGAACAACAAACGCAGGCTAGTATAAAAGGAAAGATAAACTAATAAGGAAAGGGGGGACTCCCATCTAGCTTCTGGAGAAAGACTTGATGAAAGAGAATGTCTGGATAATACACGCCGGACTCCACATAAAAACCCCTCCGACGGGTAACCGGGGACAACACCATCGCTCCTCGGACATGATCCGAGGAGCCGAACCCTCCTAGATACAAGATTGATGGGCCAGAATATACAGCCCAAAGCTCTATCTCATATCGGTTCACCTATAGTCCGGCCCGAAATGTCGCCCTGTGACCCAACGCTGGCCTTTCAAGCCCACTCTCTACAAATATTATTGTGGGGGACCTTCCGTGTGTGAGCCCAACAACGTTGATGGGCCGATAAAGATTTTGTGTCCCTACAATTGGCGCCGTCTGTGGGAAAGGCTTGCGCGTTGGCACGGGTGGCGCATGAGTCAGCTCTCCAGTAACCGGAGATTCACGAGTTTTTCCCATCTCCGGCGACGTACGGTTACTGCTCCGCCATAGGCCTCTGCTGGGGGGCTACGCCTTACACTGCCAACGGAGCGGACAGCTCTAGGGGCTTGTGGCCTCGAACCTACTCCTCCTTCCCTGGCCTAGGGGCAGGCCTTCGAAAGATAAATCGGTATAGAGAGAAGACGCCAAAGAAGAAGACATCTTTAAAGTAATGGACAGAACCAAGGCCTTGCATGGTCCTCGGACCCAAGCCTATGGGGAAACCAAGTACAAAGATGATGACATCTTAAAAGTAATGGACAGAACCAAGGCCTTGCATGGTCCTCGGACCCAAGCCTATGGGGAAACCAAGTACAAAGAAGAAGACATCTTTAAAGTAATGGACAGAACCAAGGCCTTGCATGGTCCTCGGACCCAAGCCTATGGGGAAACCAAGTACAAAGATGATGACATCTTAAAAGTAATGGACAGAACCAAGGCCTTGCATGGTCCTCGGACCCAAGCCTATGGGGAAACCAAGTACAAAGAAGAAGACATCTTTAAAGTAATGGACAGAACCAAGGCCTTGCATGGTCCTCGGACCCAAGCCTATGGGGAAACCAAGTACAAAGAAGAAGACATCTTTAAAGTAATGGACAGAACCAAGGCCTTGCATGGTCCTCGGACCCAAGCCTATGGGGAAACCAAGTACAAAGATGATGACATCTTAAAAGTAATGGACAGAACCAAGGCCTTGCATAGTCCTCGGACCCAAGCCTATGGGGAAACCAAGTACAAAGAAGAAGACATCTTTAAAGTAATGGACAGAACCAAGGCCTTGCATGGTCCTCGGACCCAAGCCTATGGGGAAACCAAGTACAAAGAAGAAGACATCTTTAAAGTAATGGACAGAACCAAGGCCTTGCATGGTCCTTGGACCCAAGCCTATGGGGAAACCAAGTACAAAGATGATGACATCTTAAAAGTAATGGACAGAACCAAGGCCTTGCATGGTCCTCGGACCCAAGCCTATGGGGAAACCAAGTACAAAGATGATGACATCTTAAAAGTAATGGACAGAACCAAGGCCTTGCATGGTCCTCGGACCCAAGCCTATGGGGAAACCAAGTACAAAGATGATGACATCTTAAAAGTAATGGACAGAACCAAGGCCTTGCATGGTCCTCGGACCCAAGCCTATGGGGAAACCAAGTACAAAGAAGAAGACATCTTTAAAGTAATGGACAGAACCAAGGCCTTGCATGGTCCTCGGACCCAAGCCTATGGGGAAACCAAGTACAAAGAAGAAGACATCTTTAAAGTAATGGACGGAACCAAGGCCTTGCATGGTCCTCGGACCCAAGCCTATGGGGAAACCAAGTACAAAGATTATGACATCTTAAAAGTAATGGACAGAACCAAGGCCTTGCATGGTCCTCGGACCCAAGCCTATGGGGAAACCAAGTACAAAGAAGAAGACATCTTTAAAGTAATGGACAGAACCAAGGCCTTGCATGGACCTCGGACCCAAGCCTATGGGGAAACCAAGTACAAAGATGATGACATCATAAAAGTAATGGACAGAACCAAGGCCTTGCATGGTCCTCGGACCCAAGCCTATGGGGAAACCAAGTACAAAGAAGAAGACATCTTTAAAGTAATGGACAGAACCAAGGCCTTGCATGGTCCTCGGACCCAAGCCTATGGGGAAACCAAGTACAAAGAAGAAGACATCTTTAAAGTAATGGACAGAACCAAGGCCTTGCATGGTCCTCGGACCCAAGCCTATGGGGAAACCAAGTACAAAGATGATGACATCTTAAAAGTAATGGACAGAACCAAGGCCTTGCATAGTCCTCGGACCCAAGCCTATGGGGAAACCAAGTACAAAGAAGAAGACATCTTTAAAGTAATGGACAGAACCAAGGCCTTGCATGGTCCTCGGACCCAAGCCTATGGGGAAACCAAGTACAAAGAAGAAGACATCTTTAAAGTAATGGACAGAACCAAGGCCTTGCATGGTCCTTGGACCCAAGCCTATGGGGAAACCAAGTACAAAGATGATGACATCTTAAAAGTAATGGACAGAACCGAGGCCTTGCATGGTCCTCGGACCCAAGCCTATGGGGAAACCAAGTACAAAGATGATGACATCTTAAAAGTAATGGACAGAACCAAGGCCTTGCATGGTCCTCGGACCCAAGCCTATGGGGAAACCAAGTACAAAGATGATGACATCTTAAAAGTAATGGACAGAACCAAGGCCTTGCATGGTCCTCGGACCCAAGCCTATGGGGAAACCAAGTACAAAGAAGAAGACATCTTTAAAGTAATGGACGGAACCAAGGCCTTGCATGGTCCTCGGACCCAAGCCTATGGGGAAACCAAGTACAAAGATGATGACATCTTAAAAGTAATGGACAGAACCAAGGCCTTGCATGGTCCTCGGACCCAAGCCTATGGGGAAACCAAGTACAAAGAAGAAGACATCTTTAAAGTAATGGACAGAACCAAGGCCTTGCATGGACCTCGGACCCAAGCCTATGGGGAAACCAAGTACAAAGATGATGACATCTTAAAAGTAATGGACAGAACCAAGGCCTTGCATGGTCCTCGGACCCAAGCCTATGGGGAAACCAAGTACAAAGAAGAAGACATCTTTAAAGTAATGGACAGAACCAAGGCCTTGCATGGTCCTCGGACCCAAGCCTATGGGGAAACCAAGTACAAAGAAGAAGACATCTTTAAAGTAATGGACAGAACCAAGGCCTTCCATGGTCCTCGGACCCAAGCCTATGGGGAAACCAAGTACAAAGATGATGACATCTTAAAAGTAATGGACAGAACCAAGGCCTTGCATGGTCCTCGGACCCAAGCCTATGGGGAAACCAAGTACAAAGATGATGACATCTTAAAAGTAATGGACAGAACCAAGGCCTTGCATGGTCCTCGGACCCAAGCCTATGGGGAAACCAAGTACAAAGAAGAAGACATCTTTAAAGTAATGGACGGAACCAAGGCCTTGCATGGTCCTCGGACCCAAGCCTATGGGGAAACCAAGTACAAAGATGATGACATCTTAAAAGTAATGGACAGAACCAAGGCCTTGCATGGTCCTCGGACCCAAGCCTATGGGGAAACCAAGTACAAAGATGATGACATCTTAAAAGTAATGGACAGAACCAAGGCCTTGCATGGTCCTCGGACCCAAGCCTATGGGGAAACCAAGTACAAAGATGATGACATCTTAAAAGTAATGGACAGAACCAAGGCCTTGCATGGTCCTCGGACCCAAGCCTATGGGGAAACCAAGTACAAAGAAGAAGACATCTTTAAAGTAATGGACGGAACCAAGGCCTTGCATGGTCCTCGGACCCAAGCCTATGGGGAAACCAAGTACAAAGATGATGACATCTTAAAAGTAATGGACAGAACCAAGGCCTTGCATGGTCCTCGGACCCAAGCCTATGGGGAAACCAAGTACAAAGATGATGACATCTTAAAAGTAATGGACAGAACCAAGGCCTTGCATGGTCCTCGGACCCAAGCCTATGGGGAAACCAAGTACAAAGAAGAAGACATCTTTAAAGTAATGGACAGAACCAAGGCCTTGCATGGTCCTCGGACCCAAGCCTATGGGGAAACCAAGTACAAAGATGATGACATCTTAAAAGTAATGGACAGAAGCAAGGCCTTGCATGGTCCTCTGACCCAAGCCTATGGGGAAACCAAGTACAAAGAAGATGACATCTTTAAAGTAATGGACAGAACCAAGGCCTTGCATGGTCCTCGGACCCAAGCCTATGGGGAAACCAAGTACAAAGATGATGACATCTTAAAAGTAATGGACAGAACCAAGGCCTTGCATGGTCCTCGGACCCAAGCCTATGGGGAAACCAAGTACAAAGAAGAAGACATCTTTAAAGTAATGGACAGAACCAAGGCCTTGCATGGTCCTCGGACCCAAGCCTATGGGGAAACCAAGTACAAAGAAGAAGACATCTTTAAAGTAATGGACAGAACCAAGGCCTTACATGGTCCTCGGACCCAAGCCTATGGGGAAACCAAGTACAAAGATGATGACATCTTAAAAGTAATGGACAGAACCAAGGCCTTGCATGGTCCTCGGACCCAAGCCTATGGGGAAACCAAGTACAAAGAAGATGACATCTTTAAAGTAATGGACAGAACCAAGGCCTTGCATGGTCCTCGGACCCAAGCCTATGGGGAAACCAAGTACAAAGATGATGACATCTTAAAAGTAATGGACAGAACCAAGGCCTTGCATGGTCCTCGGACCCAAGCCTATGGGGAAACCAAGTACAAAGAAGAAGACATCTTTAAAGTAATGGACAGAACGAAGGCCTTGCATGGTCCTCGGACCCAAGCCTATGGGGAAACCAAGTACAAAGAAGAAGACATCTTTAAAGTAATGGACAGAACCAAGGCCTTGCATGGTCCTCGGACCCAAGCCTATGGGGAAACCAAGTACAAAGATGATGACATCTTAAAAGTAATGGACAGAACCAAGGCCTTGCATAGTCCTCGGACCCAAGCCTATGGGGAAACCAAGTACAAAGAAGAAGACATCTTTAAAGTAATGGACAGAACCAAGGCCTTGCATGGTCCTCGGACCCAAGCCTATGGGGAAACCAAGTACAAAGAAGATGACATCTTTAAAGTAATGGACAGAACCAAGGCCTTGCATGGTCCTCGGACCCAAGCCTACGGGGAAACCAAGTACAAAGATGATGACATCTTAAAAGTAATGGACAGAACCAAGGCCTTGCATGGTCCTCGGACCCAAGCCTATGGGGAAACCAAGTACAAAGAAGAAGACATCTTTAAAGTAATGGACAGAACCAAGGCCTTGCATGGTCCTCGGACCCAAGCCTATGGGGAAACCAAGTACAAAGAAGAAGACATCTTTAAAGTAATGGACAGAACCAAGGCCTTGCATGGTCCTCGGACCCAAGCCTATGGGGAAACCAAGTACAAAGATGATGACATCTTAAAAGTAATGGACAGAACCAAGGCCTTGCATGGTCCTCGGACCCAAGCCTATGGGGAAACCAAGTACAAAGATGATGACATCTTAAAAGTAATGGACAGAACCAAGGCCTTGCATGGTCCTCGGACCCAAGCCTATGGGGAAACCAAGTACAAAGAAGAAGACATCTTTAAAGTAATGGACAGAACCAAGGCCTTGCATGGTCCTCGGACCCAAGGCTATGGGGAAACCAAGTACAAAGAAGAAGACATCTTTAAAGTAATGGACAGAACCAAGGCCTTGCATGGTCCTCGGACCCAAGCCTATGGGGAAACCAAGTACAAAGATGATGACATCTTAAAAGTAATGGACAGAACCAAGGCCTTGCATGGTCCTCGGACCCAAGCCTATGGGGAAACCAAGTACAAAGAAGAAGACATCTTTAAAGTAATGGACGGAACCAAGGCCTTGCATGGTCCTCGGACCCAAGCCTATGGGGAAACCAAGTACAAAGATTATGACATCTTAAAAGTAATGGACAGAACCAAGGCCTTGCATGGTCCTCGGACCCAAGCCTATGGGGAAACCAAGTACAAAGAAGAAGACATCTTTAAAGTAATGGACAGAACCAAGGCCTTGCATGGACCTCGGACCCAAGCCTATGGGGAAACCAAGTACAAAGATGATGACATCATAAAAGTAATGGACAGAACCAAGGCCTTGCATGGTCCTCGGACCCAAGCCTATGGGGAAACCAAGTACAAAGAAGAAGACATCTTTAAAGTAATGGACAGAACCAAGGCCTTGCATGGTCCTCGGACCCAAGCCTATGGGGAAACCAAGTACAAAGAAGAAGACATCTTTAAAGTAATGGACAGAACCAAGGCCTTGCATGGTCCTCGGACCCAAGCCTATGGGGAAACCAAGTACAAAGATGATGACATCTTAAAAGTAATGGACAGAACCAAGGCCTTGCATAGTCCTCGGACCCAAGCCTATGGGGAAACCAAGTACAAAGAAGAAGACATCTTTAAAGTAATGGACAGAACCAAGGCCTTGCATGGTCCTCGGACCCAAGCCTATGGGGAAACCAAGTACAAAGAAGAAGACATCTTTAAAGTAATGGACAGAACCAAGGCCTTGCATGGTCCTTGGACCCAAGCCTATGGGGAAACCAAGTACAAAGATGATGACATCTTAAAAGTAATGGACAGAACCGAGGCCTTGCATGGTCCTCGGACCCAAGCCTATGGGGAAACCAAGTACAAAGATGATGACATCTTAAAAGTAATGGACAGAACCAAGGCCTTGCATGGTCCTCGGACCCAAGCCTATGGGGAAACCAAGTACAAAGATGATGACATCTTAAAAGTAATGGACAGAACCAAGGCCTTGCATGGTCCTCGGACCCAAGCCTATGGGGAAACCAAGTACAAAGAAGAAGACATCTTTAAAGTAATGGACGGAACCAAGGCCTTGCATGGTCCTCGGACCCAAGCCTATGGGGAAACCAAGTACAAAGATGATGACATCTTAAAAGTAATGGACAGAACCAAGGCCTTGCATGGTCCTCGGACCCAAGCCTATGGGGAAACCAAGTACAAAGAAGAAGACATCTTTAAAGTAATGGACAGAACCAAGGCCTTGCATGGACCTCGGACCCAAGCCTATGGGGAAACCAAGTACAAAGATGATGACATCTTAAAAGTAATGGACAGAACCAAGGCCTTGCATGGTCCTCGGACCCAAGCCTATGGGGAAACCAAGTACAAAGAAGAAGACATCTTTAAAGTAATGGACAGAACCAAGGCCTTGCATGGTCCTCGGACCCAAGCCTATGGGGAAACCAAGTACAAAGAAGAAGACATCTTTAAAGTAATGGACAGAACCAAGGCCTTCCATGGTCCTCGGACCCAAGCCTATGGGGAAACCAAGTACAAAGATGATGACATCTTAAAAGTAATGGACAGAACCAAGGCCTTGCATGGTCCTCGGACCCAAGCCTATGGGGAAACCAAGTACAAAGATGATGACATCTTAAAAGTAATGGACAGAACCAAGGCCTTGCATGGTCCTCGGACCCAAGCCTATGGGGAAACCAAGTACAAAGAAGAAGACATCTTTAAAGTAATGGACGGAACCAAGGCCTTGCATGGTCCTCGGACCCAAGCCTATGGGGAAACCAAGTACAAAGATGATGACATCTTAAAAGTAATGGACAGAACCAAGGCCTTGCATGGTCCTCGGACCCAAGCCTATGGGGAAACCAAGTACAAAGATGATGACATCTTAAAAGTAATGGACAGAACCAAGGCCTTGCATGGTCCTCGGACCCAAGCCTATGGGGAAACCAAGTACAAAGATGATGACATCTTAAAAGTAATGGACAGAACCAAGGCCTTGCATGGTCCTCGGACCCAAGCCTATGGGGAAACCAAGTACAAAGAAGAAGACATCTTTAAAGTAATGGACGGAACCAAGGCCTTGCATGGTCCTCGGACCCAAGCCTATGGGGAAACCAAGTACAAAGATGATGACATCTTAAAAGTAATGGACAGAACCAAGGCCTTGCATGGTCCTCGGACCCAAGCCTATGGGGAAACCAAGTACAAAGATGATGACATCTTAAAAGTAATGGACAGAACCAAGGCCTTGCATGGTCCTCGGACCCAAGCCTATGGGGAAACCAAGTACAAAGAAGAAGACATCTTTAAAGTAATGGACAGAACCAAGGCCTTGCATGGTCCTCGGACCCAAGCCTATGGGGAAACCAAGTACAAAGATGATGACATCTTAAAAGTAATGGACAGAAGCAAGGCCTTGCATGGTCCTCGGACCCAAGCCTATGGGGAAACCAAGTACAAAGAAGATGACATCTTTAAAGTAATGGACAGAACCAAGGCCTTGCATGGTCCTCGGACCCAAGCCTATGGGGAAACCAAGTACAAAGATGATGACATCTTAAAAGTAATGGACAGAACCAAGGCCTTGCATGGTCCTCGGACCCAAGCCTATGGGGAAACCAAGTACAAAGAAGAAGACATCTTTAAAGTAATGGACAGAACCAAGGCCTTGCATGGTCCTCGGACCCAAGCCTATGGGGAAACCAAGTACAAAGAAGAAGACATCTTTAAAGTAATGGACAGAACCAAGGCCTTACATGGTCCTCGGACCCAAGCCTATGGGGAAACCAAGTACAAAGATGATGACATCTTAAAAGTAATGGACAGAACCAAGGCCTTGCATGGTCCTCGGACCCAAGCCTATGGGGAAACCAAGTACAAAGAAGATGACATCTTTAAAGTAATGGACAGAACCAAGGCCTTGCATGGTCCTCGGACCCAAGCCTATGGGGAAACCAAGTACAAAGATGATGACATCTTAAAAGTAATGGACAGAACCAAGGCCTTGCATGGTCCTCGGACCCAAGCCTATGGGGAAACCAAGTACAAAGAAGAAGACATCTTTAAAGTAATGGACAGAACGAAGGCCTTGCATGGTCCTCGGACCCAAGCCTATGGGGAAACCAAGTACAAAGAAGAAGACATCTTTAAAGTAATGGACAGAACCAAGGCCTTGCATGGTCCTCGGACCCAAGCCTATGGGGAAACCAAGTACAAAGATGATGACATCTTAAAAGTAATGGACAGAACCAAGGCCTTGCATAGTCCTCGGACCCAAGCCTATGGGGAAACCAAGTACAAAGAAGAAGACATCTTTAAAGTAATGGACAGAACCAAGGCCTTGCATGGTCCTCGGACCCAAGCCTATGGGGAAACCAAGTACAAAGAAGAAGACATCTTTAAAGTAATGGACAGAACCAAGGCCTTGCATGGTCCTCGGACCCAAGCCTACGGGGAAACCAAGTACAAAGATGATGACATCTTAAAAGTAATGGACAGAACCAAGGCCTTGCATGGTCCTCGGACCCAAGCCTATGGGGAAACCAAGTACAAAGAAGAAGACATCTTTAAAGTAATGGACAGAACCAAGGCCTTGCATGGTCCTCGGACCCAAGCCTATGGGGAAACCAAGTACAAAGAAGAAGACATCTTTAAAGTAATGGACAGAACCAAGGCCTTGCATGGTCCTCGGACCCAAGCCTATGGGGAAACCAAGTACAAAGATGATGACATCTTAAAAGTAATGGACAGAACCAAGGCCTTGCATGGTCCTCGGACCCAAGCCTATGGGGAAACCAAGTACAAAGATGATGACATCTTAAAAGTAATGGACAGAACCAAGGCCTTGCATGGTCCTCGGACCCAAGCCTATGGGGAAACCAAGTACAAAGAAGAAGACATCTTTAAAGTAATGGACAGAACCAAGGCCTTGCATGGTCCTCGGACCCAAGGCTATGGGGAAACCAAGTACAAAGAAGAAGACATCTTTAAAGTAATGGACAGAACCAAGGCCTTGCATGGTCCTCGGACCCAAGCCTATGGGGAAACCAAGTACAAAGATGATGACATCTTAAAAGTAATGGACAGAACCAAGGCCTTGCATGGTCCTCGGACCCAAGCCTATGGGGAAACCAAGTACAAAGATGATGACATCTTAAAAGTAATGGACAGAACCAAGGCCTTGCATGGTCCTCGGACCCAAGCCTATGGGGAAACCAAGTACAAAGAAGAAGACATCTTTAAAGTAATGGACGGAACCAAGGCCTTGCATGGTCCTCGGACCCAAGCCTATGGGGAAACCAAGTACAAAGATGATGACATCTTAAAAGTAATGGACAGAACCAAGGCCTTGCATGGTCCTCGGACCCAAGCCTATGGGGAAACCAAGTACAAAGATGATGACATCTTAAAAGTAATGGACAGAACCAAGGCCTTGCATGGTCCTCGGACCCAAGCCTATGGGGAAACCAAGTACAAAGAAGTAGACATCTTTAAAGTAATGGACAGAACCAAGGCCTTGCATGGTCCTCGGACCCAAGCCTATGGGGAAACCAAGTACAAAGATGATGACATCTTAAAAGTAATGGACAGAAGCAAGGCCTTGCATGGTCCTCGGACCCAAGCCTATGGGGAAACCAAGTACAAAGAAGATGACATCTTTAAAGTAATGGACAGAACCAAGGCCTTGCATGGTCCTCGGACCCAAGCCTATGGGGAAACCAAGTACAAAGATGATGACATCTTAAAAGTAATGGACAGAACCAAGGCCTTGCATGGTCCTCGGACCCAAGCCTATGGGGAAACCAAGTACAAAGATGATGACATCTTAAAAGTAATGGACAGAACCAAGGCCTTGCATGGTCCTCGGACCCAAGCCTATGGGGAAACCAAGTACAAAGAAGAAGACATCTTTAAAGTAATGGACGGAACCAAGGCCTTGCATGGTCCTCGGACCCAAGCCTATGGGGAAACCAAGTACAAAGATGATGACATCTTAAAAGTAATGGACAGAACCAAGGCCTTGCATGGTCCTCGGACCCAAGCCTATGGGGAAACCAAGTACAAAGAAGATGACATCTTTAAAGTAATGGACAGAACCAAGGCCTTGCATGGTCCTCGGACCCAAGCCTATGGGGAAACCAAGTACAAAGATGATGACATCTTAAAAGTAATGGACAGAACCAAGGCCTTGCATGGTCCTCGGACCCAAGCCTATGGGGAAACCAAGTACAAAGAAGAAGACATCTTTAAAGTAATGGACAGAACCAAGGCCTTGCATGGTCCTCGGACCCAAGCCTATGGGGAAACCAAGTACAAAGAAGAAGACATCTTTAAAGTAATGGACAGAACCAAGGCCTTGCATGGTCCTCGGACCCAAGCCTATGGGGAAACCAAGTACAAAGATGATGACATCTTAAAAGTAATGGACAGAACCAAGGCCTTGCATAGTCCTCGGACCCAAGCCTATGGGGAAACCAAGTACAAAGAAGAAGACATCTTTAAAGTAATGGACAGAACCAAGGCCTTGCATGGTCCTCGGACCCAAGCCTATGGGGAAACCAAGTACAAAGAAGAAGACATCTTTAAAGTAATGGACAGAACCAAGGCCTTGCATGGTCCTCGGACCCAAGCCTATTGGGAAACCAAGTACAAAGATGATGACATCTTAAAAGTAATGGACAGAACCAAGGCCTTGCATAGTCCTCGGACCCAAGCCTATGGGGAAACCAAGTACAAAGAAGAAGACATCTTTAAAGTAATGGACAGAACCAAGGCCTTGCATGGTCCTCGGACCCAAGCCTATGGGGAAACCAAGTACAAAGAAGAAGACATCTTTAAAGTAATGGACAGAACCAAGGCCTTGCATGGTCCTCGGACCCAAGCCTATGGGGAAACCAAGTACAAAGAAGAAGACATCTTAAAAGTAATGGACAGAACCAAGGCCTTGCATGGTCCTCGGACCCAAGCCTATGGGGAAACCAAGTACAAAGATGATGACATCTTAAAAGTAATGGACAGAACCAAGGCCTTGCATCGTCCTCGGACCCAAGCCTATGGGGAAACCAAGTACAAAGAAGAAGACATCTTTAAAGTAATGGACAGAACCAAGGCCTTGCATGGTCCTCGGACCCAAGCCTATGGGGAAACCAAGTACAAAGAAGAAGACATCTTTAAAGTAATGGACAGAACCAAGGCCTTGCATGGTCCTCGGACCCAAGCCTACGGGGAAACCAAGTACAAAGATGATGACATCTTAAAAGTAATGGACAGAACCAAGGCCTTGCATGGTCCTCGGACCCAAGCCTATGGGGAAACCAAGTACAAAGAAGAAGACATCTTTAAAGTAATGGACAGAACCAAGGCCTTGCATGGTCCTCGGACCCAAGCCTATGGGGAAACCAAGTACAAAGAAGAAGACATCTTTAAAGTAATGGACAGAACCAAGGCCTTGCATGGTCCTCGGACCCAAGCCTATGGGGAAACCAAGTACAAAGATGATGACATCTTAAAAGTAATGGACAGAACCAAGGCCTTGCATGGTCCTCGGACCCAAGCCTATGGGGAAACCAAGTACAAAGATGATGACATCTTAAAAGTAATGGACAGAACCAAGGCCTTGCATGGTCCTCGGACCCAAGCCTATGGGGAAACCAAGTACAAAGAAGAAGACATCTTTAAAGTAATGGACAGAACCAAGGCCTTGCATGGTCCTCGGACCCAAGGCTATGGGGAAACCAAGTACAAAGAAGAAGACATCTTTAAAGTAATGGACAGAACCAAGGCCTTGCATGGTCCTCGGACCCAAGCCTATGGGGAAACCAAGTACAAAGATGATGACATCTTAAAAGTAATGGACAGAACCAAGGCCTTGCATGGTCCTCGGACCCAAGCCTATGGGGAAACCAAGTACAAAGATGATGACATCTTAAAAGTAATGGACAGAACCAAGGCCTTGCATGGTCCTCGGACCCAAGCCTATGGGGAAACCAAGTACAAAGAAGAAGACATCTTTAAAGTAATGGACGGAACCAAGGCCTTGCATGGTCCTCGGACCCAAGCCTATGGGGAAACCAAGTACAAAGATGATGACATCTTAAAAGTAATGGACAGAACCAAGGCCTTGCATGGTCCTCGGACCCAAGCCTATGGGGAAACCAAGTACAAAGATGATGACATCTTAAAAGTAATGGACAGAACCAAGGCCTTGCATGGTCCTCGGACCCAAGCCTATGGGGAAACCAAGTACAAAGAAGTAGACATCTTTAAAGTAATGGACAGAACCAAGGCCTTGCATGGTCCTCGGACCCAAGCCTATGGGGAAACCAAGTACAAAGATGATGACATCTTAAAAGTAATGGACAGAAGCTAGGCCTTGCATGGTCCTCGGACCCAAGCCTATGGGGAAACCAAGTACAAAGAAGAAGACATCTTTAAAGTAATGGACAGAACCAAGGCCTTGCATGGTCCTCGGACCCAAGCCTATGGGGAAACCAAGTACAAAGATGAAGACATCTTAAAAGTAATGGACAGAACCAAGGCCTTGCATGGTCCTCGGACCCAAGCCTATGGGGAAACCAAGTACAAAGATGATGACATCTTAAAAGTAATGGACAGAACCAAGGCCTTGCATGGTCCTCGGACCCAAGCCTATGGGGAAACCAAGTACAAAGAAGAAGACATCTTTAAAGTAATGGACGGAACCAAGGCCTTGCATGGTCCTCGGACCCAAGCCTATGGGGAAACCAAGTACAAAGATGATGACATCTTAAAAGTAATGGACAGAACCAAGGCCTTGCATGGTCCTCGGACCCAAGCCTATGGGGAAACCAAGTACAAAGAAGAAGACATCTTTAAAGTAATGGACAGAACCAAGGCCTTGCATGGTCCTCGGACCCAAGCCTATGGGGAAACCAAGTACAAAGATGATGACATCTTTAAAGTAATGGACAGAACCAAGGCCTTGCATGGTCCTCGGACCCAAGCCTATGGGGAAACCAAGTACAAAGAAGAAGACATCTTTAAAGTAATGGACAGAACCAAGGCCTTGCATGGTCCTCGGACCCAAGCCTATGGGGAAACCAAGTACAAAGAAGAAGACATCTTTAAAGTAATGGACAGAACCAAGGCCTTGCATGGTCCTCGGACCCAAGCCTATGGGGAAACCAAGTACAAAGATGATGACATCTTAAAAGTAATGGACAGAACCAAGGCCTTGCATAGTCCTCGGACCCAAGCCTATGGGGAAACCAAGTACAAAGAAGAAGACATCTTTAAAGTAATGGACAGAACCAAGGCCTTGCATGGTCCTCGGACCCAAGCCTATGGGGAAACCAAGTACAAAGAAGAAGACATCTTTAAAGTAATGGACAGAACCAAGGCCTTGCATGGTCCTCGGACCCAAGCCTACGGGGAAACCAAGTACAAAGATGATGACATCTTAAAAGTAATGGACAGAACCAAGGCCTTGCATGGTCCTCGGACCCAAGCCTATGGGGAAACCAAGTACAAAGAAGAAGACATCTTTAAAGTAATGGACAGAACCAAGGCCTTGCATGGTCCTCGGACCCAAGCCTATGGGGAAACCAAGTACAAAGAAGAAGACATCTTTAAAGTAATGGACAGAACCAAGGCCTTGCATGGTCCTCGGACCCAAGCCTATGGGGAAACCAAGTACAAAGATGATGACATCTTTAAAGTAATGGACAGAACCAAGGCCTTGCATGGTCCTCGGACCCAAGCCTATGGGGAAACCAAGTACAAAGATGATGACATCTTAAAAGTAATGGACAGAACCAAGGCCTTGCATGGTCCTCGGACCCAAGCCTATGGGGAAACCAAGTACAAAGAAGAAGACATCTTTAAAGTAATGGACAGAACCAAGGCCTTGCATGGTCCTCGGACCCAAGGCTATGGGGAAACCAAGTACAAAGAAGAAGACATCTTTAAAGTAATGGACAGAACCAAGGCCTTGCATGGTCCTCGGACCCAAGCCTATGGGGAAACCAAGTACAAAGATGATGACATCTTAAAAGTAATGGACAGAACCAAGGCCTTGCATGGTCCTCGGACCCAAGCCTATGGGGAAACCAAGTACAAAGATGATGACATCTTAAAAGTAATGGACAGAACCAAGGCCTTGCATGGTCCTCGGACCCAAGCCTATGGGGAAACCAAGTACAAAGAAGAAGACATCTTTAAAGTAATGGACGGAACCATGCAAGACAAAGAAGAAGACATCTTTAAAGTAATGGACGGAACCAAGGCCTTGCATGGTCCTCGGACCCAAGCCTATGGGGAAACCAAGTACAAAGATGATGACATCTTAAAAGTAATGGACAGAACCAAGGCCTTGCATGGTCCTCGGACCCAAGCCTATGGGGAAACCAAGTACAAAGATGATGACATCTTAAAAGTAATGGACAGAACCAAGGCCTTGCATGGTCCTCGGACCCAAGCCTATGGGGAAACCAAGTACAAAGAAGTAGACATCTTTAAAGTAATGGACAGAACCAAGGCCTTGCATGGTCCTCGGACCCAAGCCTATGGGGAAACCAAGTACAAAGATGATGACATCTTAAAAGTAATGGACAGAACCAAGGCCTTGCATAGTCCTCGGACCCAAGCCTATGGGGAAACCAAGTACAAAGAAGAAGACATCTTTAAAGTAATGGACAGAACCAAGGCCTTGCATGGTCCTCGGACCCAAGCCTATGGGGAAACCAAGTACAAAGAAGAAGACATCTTTAAAGTAATGGACAGAACCAAGGCCTTGCATGGTCCTCGGACCCAAGCCTACGGGGAAACCAAGTACAAAGATGATGACATCTTAAAAGTAATGGACAGAACCAAGGCCTTGCATGGTCCTCGGACCCAAGCCTATGGGGAAACCAAGTACAAAGAAGAAGACATCTTTAAAGTAATGGACAGAACCAAGGCCTTGCATGGTCCTCGGACCCAAGCCTATGGGGAAACCAAGTACAAAGAAGAAGACATCTTTAAAGTAATGGACAGAACCAAGGCCTTGCATGGTCCTCGGACCCAAGCCTATGGGGAAACCAAGTACAAAGATGATGACATCTTAAAAGTAATGGACAGAACCAAGGCCTTGCATGGTCCTCGGACCCAAGCCTATGGGGAAACCAAGTACAAAGATGATGACATCTTAAAAGTAATGGACAGAACCAAGGCCTTGCATGGTCCTCGGACCCAAGCCTATGGGGAAACCAAGTACAAAGAAGAAGACATCTTTAAAGTAATGGACAGAACCAAGGCCTTGCATGGTCCTCGGACCCAAGGCTATGGGGAAACCAAGTACAAAGAAGAAGACATCTTTAAAGTAATGGACAGAACCAAGGCCTTGCATGGTCCTCGGACCCAAGCCTATGGGGAAACCAAGTACAAAGATGATGACATCTTAAAAGTAATGGACAGAACCAAGGCCTTGCATGGTCCTCGGACCCAAGCCTATGGGGAAACCAAGTACAAAGATGATGACATCTTAAAAGTAATGGACAGAACCAAGGCCTTGCATGGTCCTCGGACCCAAGCCTATGGGGAAACCAAGTACAAAGAAGAAGACATCTTTAAAGTAATGGACGGAACCATGCAAGACAAAGAAGAAGACATCTTTAAAGTAATGGACGGAACCAAGGCCTTGCATGGTCCTCGGACCCAAGCCTATGGGGAAACCAAGTACAAAGATGATGACATCTTAAAAGTAATGGACAGAACCAAGGCCTTGCATGGTCCTCGGACCCAAGCCTATGGGGAAACCAAGTACAAAGATGATGACATCTTAAAAGTAATGGACAGAACCAAGGCCTTGCATGGTCCTCGGACCCAAGCCTATGGGGAAACCAAGTACAAAGAAGTAGACATCTTTAAAGTAATGGACAGAACCAAGGCCTTGCATGGTCCTCGGACCCAAGCCTATGGGGAAACCAAGTACAAAGATGATGACATCTTAAAAGTAATGGACAGATGCAAGGCCTTGCATGGTCCTCGGACCCAAGCCTATGGGGAAACCAAGTACAAAGAAGAAGACATCTTTAAAGTAATGGACAGAACCAAGGCCTTGCATGGTCCTCGGACCCAAGCCTATGGGGAAACCAAGTACAAAGATGATGACATCTTAAAAGTAATGGACAGAACCAAGGCCTTGCATGGTCCTCGGACCCAAGCCTATGGGGAAACCAAGTACAAAGAAGAAGACATCTTTAAAGTAATGGACAGAACCAAGGCCTTGCATGGTCCTCGGACCCAAGCCTATGGGGAAACCAAGTACAAAGAAGAAGACATCTTTAAAGTAATGGACAGAACCAAGGCCTTGCATGGTCCTCGGACCCAAGCCTATGGGGAAACCAAGTACAAAGATGATGACATCTTAAAAGTAATGGAGAGAACCAAGGCCTTGCATGGTCCTCGGACCCAAGCCTATGGGGAAACCAAGTACAAAGAAGAAGACATCTTTAAAGTAATGGACAGAACCAAGGCCTTGCATGGTCCTCGGACCCAAGCCTATGGGGAAACCAAGTACAAAGATGATGACATCTTAAAAGTAATGGACAGAACCAAGGCCTTGCATGGTCCTCGGACCCAAGCCTATGGGGAAACCAAGTACAAAGAAGAAGACATCTTTAAAGTAATGGACAGAACCAAGGCCTTGCATGGTCCTCGGACCCAAGCCTATGGGGAAACCAAGTACAAAGAAGAAGACATCTTTAAAGTAATGGACAGAACCAAGGCCTTGCATGGTCCTCGGACCCAAGCCTATGGGGAAACCAAGTACAAAGATGATGACATCTTAAAAGTAATGGACAGAACCAAGGCCTTGCATGGTCCTCGGACCCAAGCCTATGGGGAAACCAAGTACATAGAAGAAGACATCTTTAAAGTAATGGACAGAACCAAGGCCTTGCATGGTCCTCGGACCCAAGCCTATGGGGAAACCAAGTACAAAGATGATGACATCTTAAAAGTAATGGACAGAACCAAGGCCTTGCATGGTCCTCGGACCCAAGCCTATGGGGAAACCAAGTACAAAGAAGAAGACATCTTTAAATTAATGGACAGAACCAAGGCCTTGCATGGTCCTCGGACCCAAGCCTATGGGGAAACCAAGTACAAAGATGATGACATCTTAAAAGTAATGGACAGAACCAAGGCCTTGCATGGTCCTCGGACCCAAGCCTATGGGGAAACCAAGTACAAAGAAGAAGACATCTTTAAAGTAATGGACAGAACCAAGGCCTTGCATGGTCCTCGGACCCAAGCCTATAGGGAAACCAAGTACAAAGAAGAAGACATCTTTAAAGTAATGGACAGAACCAAGGCCTTGCATGGTCCTCGGACCCAAGCCTATGGGGAAACCAAGTACAAAGATGATGACATCTTAAAAGTAATGGACTGAACCAAGGCCTTGCATAGTCCTCGGACCCAAGCCTATGGGGAAACCAAGTACAAAGAAGAAGACATCTTTAAAGTAATGGACAGAACCAAGGCCTTGCATGGTCCTCGGACCCAAGCCTATGGGGAAACCAAGTACAAAGAAGAAGACATCTTTAAAGTAATGGACAGAACCAAGGCCTTGCATGGTCCTCGGACCCAAGCCTACGGGGAAACCAAGTACAAAGATGATGACATCTTAAAAGTAATGGACAGAACCAAGGCCTTGCATGGTCCTCGGACCCAAGCCTAAGGGGAAACCAAGTACAAAGAAGAAGACATCTTTAAAGTAATGGACAGAACCAAGGCCTTGCATGGTCCTCGGACCCAAGCCTATGGGGAAACCAAGTACAAAGAAGAAGACATCTTTAAAGTAATGGACAGAACCAAGGCCTTGCATGGTCCTCGGACCCAAGCCTATGGGGAAACCAAGTACAAAGATGATGACATCTTAAAAGTAATGGACAGAACCAAGGCCTTGCATGGTCCTCGGACCCAAGCCTATGGGGAAACCAAGTACAAAGAAGAAGACATCTTTAAAGTAATGGACAGAACCAAGGCCTTGCATGGTCCTCGGACCCAAGCCTATGGGGAAACCAAGTACAAAGAAGAAGACATCTTTAAAGTAATGGACAGAACCAAGGCCTTCCATGGTCCTCGGACCCAAGCCTATGGGGAAACCAAGTACAAAGATGATGACATCTTAAAAGTAATGGACAGAACCAAGGCCTTGCATGGTCCTCGGACCCAAGCCTATGGGGAAACCAAGTACAAAGATGATGACATCTTAAAAGTAATGGACAGAACCAAGGCCTTGCATGGTCCTCGGACCCAAGCCTATGGGGAAACCAAGTACAAAGAAGAAGACATCTTTAAAGTAATGGACGGAACCAAGGCCTTGCATGGTCCTCGGACCCAAGCCTATGGGGAAACCAAGTACAAAGATGATGACATCTTAAAAGTAATGGACAGAACCAAGGCCTTGCATGGTCCTCGGACCCAAGCCTATGGGGAAACCAAGTACAAAGATGATGACATCTTAAATGTAATGGACAGAACCAAGGCCTTGCATGGTCCTCGGACCCAAGCCTATGGGGAAACCAAGTACAAAGATGATGACATCTTAAAAGTAATGGACAGAACCAAGGCCTTGCATGGTCCTCGGACCCAAGCCTATGGGGAAACCAAGTACAAAGAAGAAGACATCTTTAAAGTAATGGACGGAACCAAGGCCTTGCATGGTCCTCGGACCCAAGCCTATGGGGAAACCAAGTACAAAGATGATGACATCTTAAAAGTAATGGACAGAACCAAGGCCTTGCATGGTCCTCGGACCCAAGCCTATGGGGAAACCAAGTACAAAGATGATGACATCTTAAAAGTAATGGACAGAACCAAGGCCTTGCATGGTCCTCGGACCCAAGCCTATGGGGAAACCAAGTACAAAGAAGAAGACATCTTTAAAGTAATGGACAGAACCAAGGCCTTGCATGGTCCTCGGACCCAAGCCTATGGGGAAACCAAGTACAAAGATGATGACATCTTAAAAGTAATGGACAGAAGCAAGGCCTTGCATGGTCCTCGGACCCAAGCCTATGGGGAAGCCAAGTACAAAGAAGAAGACATCTTTAAAGTAATGGACAGAACCAAGGCCTTGCATGGTCCTCGGACCCAAGCCTATGGGGAAACCAAGTACAAAGATGATGACATCTTAAAAGTAATGGACAGAACCAAGGCCTTGCATGGTCCTCGGACCCAAGCCTATGGGGAAACCAAGTACAAAGAAGAAGACATCTTTAAAGTAATGGACAGAACCAAGGCCTTGCATGGTCCTCGGACCCAAGCCTATGGGGAAACCAAGTACAAAGAAGAAGACATCTTTAAAGTAATGGACAGAACCAAGGCCTTGCATGGTCCTCGGACCCAAGCCTATGGGGAAACCAAGTACAAAGATGATGACATCTTAAAAGTAATGGACAGAACCAAGGCCTTGCATGGTCCTCGGACCCAAGCCTATGGGGAAACCAAGTACAAAGAAGAAGACATCTTTAAAGTAATGGACAGAACCAAGGCCTTGCATGGTCCTCGGACCCAAGCCTATGGGGAAACCAAGTACAAAGATGATGACATCTTAAAAGTAATGGACAGAACCAAGGCCTTGCATGGTCCTCGGACCCAAGCCTATGGGGAAACCAAGTACAAAGAAGAAGACATCTTTAAAGTAATGGACAGAACCAAGGCCTTGCATGGTCCTCGGACCCAAGCCTATGGGGAAACCAAGTACAAAGATGATGACATCTTAAAAGTAATGGACAGAACCAAGGCCTTGCATGGTCCTCGGACCCAAGCCTATGGGGAAACCAAGTACAAAGAAGAAGACATCTTTAAAGTAATGGACAGAACGAAGGCCTTGCATGGTCCTCGGACCCAAGCCTATGGGGAAACCAAGTACAAAGAAGAAGACATCTTTAAAGTAATGGACAGAACCAAGGCCTTGCATGGTCCTCGGACCCAAGCCTATGGGGAAACCAAGTACAAAGATGATGACATCTTAAAAGTAATGGACAGAACCAAGGCCTTGCATAGTCCTCGGACCCAAGCCTATGGGGAAACCAAGTACAAAGAAGAAGACATCTTTAAAGTAATGGACAGAACCAAGGCCTTGCATGGTCCTCGGACCCAAGCCTATGGGGAAACCAAGTACAAAGAAGAAGACATCTTTAAAGTAATGGACAGAACCAAGGCCTTGCATGGTCCTCGGACCCAAGCCTACGGGGAAACCAAGTACAAAGATGATGACATCTTAAAAGTAATGGACAGAACCAAGGCCTTGCATGGTCCTCGGACCCAAGCCTATGGGGAAACCAAGTACAAAGAAGAAGACATCTTTAAAGTAATGGACAGAACCAAGGCCTTGCATGGTCCTCGGACCCAAGCCTATGGGGAAACCAAGTACACAGAAGAAGACATCTTTAAAGTAATGGACAGAACCAAGGCCTTGCATGGTCCTCGGACCCAAGCCTATGGGGAAACCAAGTACAAAGATGATGACATCTTAAAAGTAATGGACAGAACCAAGGCCTTGCATGGTCCTCGGACCCAAGCCTATGGGGAAACCAAGTACAAAGATGATGACATCTTAAAAGTAATGGACAGAACCAAGGCCTTGCATGGTCCTCGGACCCAAGCCTATGGGGAAACCAAGTACAAAGAAGAAGACATCTTTAAAGTAATGGACAGAACCAAGGCCTTGCATGGTCCTCGGACCCAAGCCTATGGGGAAACCAAGTACAAAGAAGAAGACATCTTTAAAGTAATGGACAGAACCAAGGCCTTGCATGGTCCTCGGACCCAAGCCTATGGGGAAACCAAGTACAAAGATGATGACATCTTTAAAGTAATGGACAGAACCAAGGCCTTGCATGGTCCTCGGACCCAAGCCTATGGGGAAACCAAGTACAAAGATGATGACATCTTAAAAGTAATGGACAGAACCAAGGCCTTGCATGGTCCTCGGACCCAAGCCTATGGGGAAACCAAGTACAAAGAAGAAGACATCTTTAAAGTAATGGACGGAACCATGCAAGACAAAGAAGAAGACATCTTTAAAGTAATGGACGGAACCAAGGCCTTGCATGGTCCTCGGACCCAAGCCTATGGGGAAACCAAGTACAAAGATGATGACATCTTAAAAGTAATGGACAGAACCAAGGCCTTGCATGGTCCTCGGACCCAAGCCTATGGGGAAACCAAGTACAAAGATGATGACATCTTAAAAGTAATGGACAGAACCAAGGCCTTGCATGGTCCTCGGACCCAAGCCTATAGGGAAACCAAGTACAAAGAAGAAGACATCTTTAAAGTAATGGACAGAACCAAGGCCTTGCATGGTCCTCGGACCCAAGCCTATGGGGAAACCAAGTACAAAGATGATGACATCTTAAAAGTAATGGACAGAAGCAAGGCCTTGCATGGTCCTCGGACCCAAGCCTATGGGGAAACCAAGTACAAAGAAGAAGACATCTTTAAAGTAATGGACAGAACCAAGGCCTTGCATGGTCCTCGGACCCAAGCCTATGGGGAAACCAAGTACAAAGATGATGACATCTTAAAAGTAATGGACAGAACCAAGGCCTTGCATGGTCCTCGGACCCAAGCCTATGGGGAAACCAAGTACAAAGAAGAAGACATCTTTAAAGTAATGGACAGAACCAAGGCCTTGCATGGTCCTCGGACCCAAGCCTATGGGGAAACCAAGTACAAAGAAGAAGACATCTTTAAAGTAATGGACAGAACCAAGGCCTTGCATGGTCCTCGGACCCAAGCCTATGGGGAAACCAAGTACAAAGATGATGACATCTTAAAAGTAATGGACAGAACCAAGGCCTTGCATGGTCCTCGGACCCAAGCCTATGGGGAAACCAAGTACAAAGAAGAAGACATCTTTAAAGTAATGGACAGAACCAAGGCCTTGCATGGTCCTCGGACCCAAGCCTATGGGGAAACCAAGTACAAAGATGATGACATCTTAAAAGTAATGGACAGAACCAAGGCCTTGCATGGTCCTCGGACCCAAGCCTATGGGGAAACCAAGTACAAAGAAGAAGACATCTTTAAAGTAATGGACAGAACCAAGGCCTTGCATGGTCCTCGGACCCAAGCCTATGGGGAAACCAAGTACAAAGAAGAAGACATCTTTAAAGTAATGGACAGAACCAAGGCCTTGCATGGTCCTCGGACCCAAGCCTATGGGGAAACCAAGTACAAAGATGATGACATCTTAAAAGTAATGGACAGAACCAAGGCCTTGCATGGTCCTCGGACCCAAGCCTATGGGGAAACCAAGTACATAGAAGAAGACATCTTTAAAGTAATGGACAGAACCAAGGCCTTGCATGGTCCTCGGACCCAAGCCTATGGGGAAACCAAGTACAAAGATGATGACATCTTAAAAGTAATGGACAGAACCAAGGCCTTGCATGGTCCTCGGACCCAAGCCTATGGGGAAACCAAGTACAAAGAAGAAGACATCTTTAAATTAATG
The DNA here is from genome assembly GCF_932294415.1 of Quercus robur. Taxonomy (NCBI): domain Eukaryota; kingdom Viridiplantae; phylum Streptophyta; class Magnoliopsida; order Fagales; family Fagaceae; genus Quercus; species Quercus robur. Next base: position 20,943,695 of record NC_065540.1, on the reverse strand, counting down.
GACAGAACCAAGGCCTTGCATGGTCCTCGGACCCAAGCCTATGGGGAAACCAAGTACAAAGATGATGACATCTTAAAAGTAATGGACAGAACCAAGGCCTTGCATGGTCCTCGGACCCAAGCCTATGGGGAAACCAAGTACAAAGAAGAAGACATCTTTAAAGTAATGGACAGAACCAAGGCCTTGCATGGTCCTCGGACCCAAGCCTATAGGGAAACCAAGTACAAAGAAGAAGACATCTTTAAAGTAATGGACAGAACCAAGGCCTTGCATGGTCCTCGGACCCAAGCCTATGGGGAAACCAAGTACAAAGATGATGACATCTTAAAAGTAATGGACTGAACCAAGGCCTTGCATAGTCCTCGGACCCAAGCCTATGGGGAAACCAAGTAAAAAGAAGAAGACATCTTTAAAGTAATGGACAGAACCAAGGCCTTGCATGGTCCTCGGACCCAAGCCTATGGGGAAACCAAGTACAAAGAAGAAGACATCTTTAAAGTAATGGACAGAACCAAGGCCTTGCATGGTCCTCGGACCCAAGCCTACGGGGAAACCAAGTACAAAGATGATGACATCTTAAAAGTAATGGACAGAACCAAGGCCTTGCATGGTCCTCGGACCCAAGCCTATGGGGAAACCAAGTACAAAGAAGAAGACATCTTTAAAGTAATGGACAGAACCAAGGCCTTGCATGGTCCTCGGACCCAAGCCTATGGGGAAACCAAGTACAAAGAAGAAGACATCTTTAAAGTAATGGACAGAACCAAGGCCTTGCATGGTCCTCGGACCCAAGCCTATGGGGAAACCAAGTACAAAGATGATGACATCTTAAAAGTAATGGACAGAACCAAGGCCTTGCATGGTCCTCGGACCCAAGCCTATGGGGAAACCAAGTACAAAGATGATGACATCTTAAAAGTAATGGACAGAACCAAGGCCTTGCATGGTCCTCGGACCCAAGCCTATGGGGAAACCAAGTACAAAGAAGAAGACATCTTTAAAGTAATGGACGGAACCATGCAAGACAAAGAAGAAGACATCTTTAAAGTAATGGACGGAACCAAGGCCTTGCATGGTCCTCGGACCCAAGCCTATGGGGAAACCAAGTACAAAGATGATGACATCTTAAAAGTAATGGACAGAACCAAGGCCTTGCATGGACCTCGGAGCCAAGCCTATGGGGAAACCAAGTACAAAGATGATGACATCTTAAAAGTAATGGACAGAACCAAGGCCTTGCATGGTCCTCGGACCCAAGCCTATGGGGAAACCAAGTACAAAGAAGAAGACATCTTTAAAGTAATGGACAGAACCAAGGCCTTGCATGGTCCTCGGACCCAAGCCTATGGGGAAACCAAGTACAAAGATGATGACATCTTAAAAGTAATGGACAGAAGCAAGGCCTTGCATGGTCCTCGGACCCAAGCCTATGGGGAAACCAAGTACAAAGAAGAAGACATCTTTAAAGTAATGGACAGAACCAAGGCCTTGCATGGTCCTCGGACCCAAGCCTATGGGGAAACCAAGTACAAAGATGATGACATCTTAAAAGTAATGGACAGAACCAAGGCCTTGCATGGTCCTCGGACCCAAGCCTATGGGGAAACCAAGTACAAAGAAGAAGACATCTTTAAAGTAATGGACAGAACCAAGGCCTTGCATGGTCCTCGGACCCAAGCCTATGGGGAAACCAAGTACAAAGAAGAAGACATCTTTAAAGTAATGGACAGAACCAAGGCCTTGCATGGTCCTCGGACCCAAGCCTATGGGGAAACCAAGTACAAAGAAGAAGACATCTTTAAAGTAATGGACAGAACCAAGGCCTTGCATGGTCCTCGGACCCAAGCCTATGGGGAAACCAAGTACAAAGATGATGACATCTTAAAAGTAATGGACAGAACCAAGGCCTTGCATGGTCCTCGGACCCAAGCCTATGGGGAAACCAAGTACAAAGAAGAAGACATCTTTAAAGTAATGGACAGAACCAAGGCCTTGCATGGTCCTCGGACCCAAGCCTATGGGGAAACCAAGTACAAAGATGATGACATCTTAAAAGTAATGGACAGAACCAAGGCCTTGCATGGTCCTCGGACCCAAGCCTATGGGGAAACCAAGTACAAAGAAGAAGACATCTTTAAAGTAATGGACAGAACCAAGGCCTTGCATGGTCCTCGGACCCAAGCCTATGGGGAAACCAAGTACAAAGAAGAAGACATCTTTAAAGTAATGGACAGAACCAAGGCCTTGCATGGCCCTCGGACCCAAGCCTATGGGGAAACCAAGTACAAAGATGATGACATCTTAAAAGTAATGGACAGAACCAAGGCCTTGCATGGTCCTCGGACCCAAGCCTATGGGGAAACCAAGTACAAAGATGATGACATCTTAAAAGTAATGGACAGAACCAAGGCCTTGCATGGTCCTCGGACCCAAGCCTATGGGGAAACCAAGTACAAAGAAGAAGACATCTTTAAAGTAATGGACGGAACCATGCAAGACAAAGAAGAAGACATCTTTAAAGTAATGGACGGAACCAAGGCCTTGCATGGTCCTCGGACCCAAGCCTATGGGGAAACCAAGTACAAAGATGATGACATCTTAAAAGTAATGGACAGAACCAAGGCCTTGCATGGTCCTCGGACCCAAGCCTATGGGGAAACCAAGTACAAAGATGATGACATCTTAAAAGTAATGGACAGAACCAAGGCCTTGCATGGTCCTCGGACCCAAGCCTATGGGGAAACCAAGTACAAAGAAGAAGACATCTTTAAAGTAATGGACAGAACCAAGGCCTTGCATGGTCCTCGGACCCAAGCCTATGGGGAAACCAAGTACAAAGATGATGACATCTTAAAAGTAATGGACAGAAGCAAGGCCTTGCATGGTCCTCGGACCCAAGTCTATGGGGAAACCAAGTACAAAGAAGAAGACATCTTTAAAGTAATGGACAGAACCAAGGCCTTGCATGGTCCTCGGACCCAAGCCTATGGGGAAACCAAGTACAAAGATGATGACATCTTAAAAGTAATGGACAGAACCAAGGCCTTGCATGGTCCTCGGACCCAAGCCTATGGGGAAACCAAGTACAAAGAAGAAGACATCTTTAAAGTAATGGACAGAACCAAGGCCTTGCATGGTCCTCGGACCCAAGCCTATGGGGAAACCAAGTACAAAGAAGAAGACATCTTTAAAGTAATGGACAGAACCAAGGCCTTGCATGGTCCTCGGACCCAAGCCTATGGGGAAACAAAGTACAAAGATGATGACATCTTAAAAGTAATGGACAGAACCAAGGCCTTGCATGGTCCTCGGACCCAAGCCTATGGGGAAACCAAGTACAAAGAAGAAGACATCTTTAAAGTAATGGACAGAACCAAGGCCTTGCATGGTCCTCGGACCCAAGCCTATGGGGAAACCAAGTACAAAGATGATGACATCTTAAAAGTAATGGACAGAAGCAAGGCCTTGCATGGTCCTCGGACCCAAGCCTATGGGGAAACCAAGTACAAAGATGATGACATCTTAAAAGTAATGGACAGAACCAAGGCCTTGCATGGTCCTCGGACCCAAGCCTATGGGGAAACCAAGTACAAAGATGATGACATCTTAAAAGTAATGGACAGAACCAAGGCCTTGCATGGTCCTCGGACCCAAGCCTATGGGGAAACCAAGTACAAAGATGATGACATCTTAAAAGTAATGGACAGAACCAAGGCCTTGCATGGTCCTCGGACCCAAGCCTATGGGGAAACCAAGTACAAAGAAGAAGACATCTTTAAAGTAATGGACAGAACCAAGGCCTTGCATGGTCCTCGGACCCAAGCCTATGGGGAAACCAAGTACAAAGATGATGACATCTTAAAAGTAATGGACAGAAGCAAGGCCTTGCATGGTCCTCGGACCCAAGCCTATGGGGAAACCAAGTACAAAGAAGAAGACATCTTTAAAGTAATGGACAGAACCAAGGCCTTGCATGGTCCTCGGACCCAAGCCTATGGGGAAACCAAGTACAAAGATGATGACATCTTAAAAGTAATGGACAGAACCAAGGCCTTGCATGGTCCTCGGACCCAAGCCTATGGGGAAACCAAGTACAAAGAAGAAGACATCTTTAAAGTAATGGACAGAACCAAGGCCTTGCATGGTCCTCGGACCCAAGCCTGTGGGGAAACCAAGTACAAAGAAGAAGACATCTTTAAAGTAATGGACAGAACCAAGGCCTTGCATGGTCCTCGGACCCAAGCCTACGGGGAAACCAAGTACAAAGATGATGACATCTTAAAAGTAATGGACAGAACCAAGGCCTTGCATGGTCCTCGGACCCAAGCCTATGGGGAAACCAAGTACAAAGAAGAAGACATCTTTAAAGTAATGGACAGAACCAAGGCCTTGCATGGTCCTCGGACCCAAGCCTATGGGGAAACCAAGTACAAAGAAGAAGACATCTTTAAAGTAATGGACAGAACCAAGGCCTTGCATGGTCCTCGGACCCAAGCCTATGGGGAAACCAAGTACAAAGATGATGACATCTTAAAAGTAATGGACAGAACCAAGGCCTTGCATGGTCCTCGGACCCAAGCCTATGGGGAAACCAAGTACAAAGATGATGACATCTTAAAAGTAATGGACAGAACCAAGGCCTTGCATGGTCCTCGGACCCAAGCCTATGGGGAAACCAAGTACAAAGAAGAAGACATCTTTAAAGTAATGGGCGGAACCATGCAAGACAAAGAAGAAGACATCTTTAAAGTAATGGACGGAACCAAGGCCTTGCATGGTCCTCGGACCCAAGCCTATGGGGAAACCAAGTACAAAGATGATGACATCTTAAAAGTAATGGACAGAACCAAGGCCTTGCATGGTCCTCGGACCCAAGCCTATGGGGAAACCAAGTACAAAGATGATGACATCTTAAAAGTAATGGACAGAACCAAGGCCTTGCATGGTCCTCGGACCCAAGCCTATGGGGAAACCAAGTACAAAGAAGAAGACATCTTTAAAGTAATGGACAGAACCAAGGCCTTGCATGGTCCTCGGACCCAAGCCTATGGGGAAACCAAGTACAAAGATGATGACATCTTAAAAGTAATGGACAGAAGCAAGGCCTTGCATGGTCCTCGGACCCAAGCCTATGGGGAAACCAAGTACAAAGATGATGACATCTTAAAAGTAATGGACAGAACCAAGGCCTTGCATGGTCCTCGGACCCAAGCCTATGGGGAAACCAAGTACAAAGAAGAAGACATCTTTAAAGTAATGGACAGAACCAAGGCCTTGCATGGTCCTCGGACCCAAGCCTATGGGGAAACCAAGTACAAAGATGATGACATCTTAAAAGTAATGGACAGAACCAAGGCCTTGCATGGTCCTCGGACCCAAGCCTATGGGGAAACCAAGTACAAAGAAGAAGACATCTTTAAAGTAATGGACAGAACCAAGGCCTTGCATGGTCCTCGGACCCAAGCCTGTGGGGAAACCAAGTACAAAGAAGAAGACATCTTTAAAGTAATGGACAGAACCAAGGCCTTGCATGGTCCTCGGACCCAAGCCTACGGGGAAACCAAGTACAAAGATGATGACATCTTAAAAGTAATGGACAGAACCAAGGCCTTGCATGGTCCTCGGACCCAAGCCTATGGGGAAACCAAGTACAAAGAAGAAGACATCTTTAAAGTAATGGACAGAACCAAGGCCTTGCATGGTCCTCGGACCCAAGCCTATGGGGAAACCAAGTACAAAGAAGAAGACATCTTTAAAGTAATGGACAGAACCAAGGCCTTGCATGGTCCTCGGACCCAAGCCTATGGGGAAACCAAGTACAAAGATGATGACATCTTAAAAGTAATGGACAGAACCAAGGCCTTGCATGGTCCTCGGACCCAAGCCTATGGGGAAACCAAGTACAAAGATGATGACATCTTAAAAGTAATGGACAGAACCAAGGCCTTGCATGGTCCTCGGACCCAAGCCTATGGGGAAACCAAGTACAAAGAAGAAGACATCTTTAAAGTAATGGGCGGAACCATGCAAGACAAAGAAGAAGACATCTTTAAAGTAATGGACGGAACCAAGGCCTTGCATGGTCCTCGGACCCAAGCCTATGGGGAAACCAAGTACAAAGATGATGACATCTTAAAAGTAATGGACAGAACCAAGGCCTTGCATGGTCCTCGGACCCAAGCCTATGGGGAAACCAAGTACAAAGATGATGACATCTTAAAAGTAATGGACAGAACCAAGGCCTTGCATGGTCCTCGGACCCAAGCCTATGGGGAAACCAAGTACAAAGAAGAAGACATCTTTAAAGTAATGGACAGAACCAAGGCCTTGCATGGTCCTCGGACCCAAGCCTATGGGGAAACCAAGTACAAAGATGATGACATCTTAAAAGTAATGGACAGAAGCAAGGCCTTGCATGGTCCTCGGACCCAAGCCTATGGGGAAACCAAGTACAAAGATGATGACATCTTAAAAGTAATGGACAGAACCAAGGCCTTGCATGGTCCTCGGACCCAAGCCTATGGGGAAACCAAGTACAAAGAAGAAGACATCTTTAAAGTAATGGACAGAACCAAGGCCTTGCATGGTCCTCGGACCCAAGCCTATGGGGAAACCAAGTACAAAGATGATGACATCTTAAAAGTAATGGACAGAAGCAAGGCCTTGCATGGTCCTCGGACCCAAGCCTATGGGGAAACCAAGTACAAAGAAGAAGACATCTTTAAAGTAATGGACAGAACCAAGGCCTTGCATGGTCCTCGGACCCAAGCCTATGGGGAAACCAAGTACAAAGATGATGACATCTTAAAAGTAATGGACAGAAGCAAGGCCTTGCATGGTCCTCGGACCCAAGCCTATGGGGAAACCAAGTACAAAGATGATGACATCTTAAAAGTAATGGACAGAACCAAGGCCTTGCATGGTCCTCGGACCCAAGCCTATGGGGAAACCAAGTACAAAGATGATGACATCTTAAAAGTAATGGACAGAACCAAGGCCTTGCATGGTCCTCGGACCCAAGCCTATGGGGAAACCAAGTACAAAGATGATGACATCTTAAAAGTAATGGACAGAACCAAGGCCTTGCATGGTCCTCGGACCCAAGCCTATGGGGAAACCAAGTACAAAGAAGAAGACATCTTTAAAGTAATGGACAGAACCAAGGCCTTGCATGGTCCTCGGACCCAAGCCTATGGGGAAACCAAGTACAAAGATGATGACATCTTAAAAGTAATGGACAGAAGCAAGGCCTTGCATGGTCCTCGGACCCAAGCCTATGGGGAAACCAAGTACAAAGAAGAAGACATCTTTAAAGTAATGGACAGAACCAAGGCCTTGCATGGTCCTCGGACCCAAGCCTATGGGGAAACCAAGTACAAAGATGATGACATCTTAAAAGTAATGGACAGAACCAAGGCCTTGCATGGTCCTCGGACCCAAGCCTATGGGGAAACCAAGTACAAAGAAGAAGACATCTTTAAAGTAATGGACAGAACCAAGGCCTTGCATGGTCCTCGGACCCAAGCCTGTGGGGAAACCAAGTACAAAGAAGAAGACATCTTTAAAGTAATGGACAGAACCAAGGCCTTGCATGGTCCTCGGACCCAAGCCTATGGGGAAACAAAGTACAAAGATGATGACATCTTAAAAGTAATAGACAGAACCAAGGCCTTGCATGGTCCTCGGACCCAAGCCTATGGGGAAACCAAGTACAAAGAAGAAGACATCTTTAAAGTAATGGACAGAACCAAGGCCTTGCATGGTCCTCGGACCCAAGCCTATGGGGAAACCAAGTACAAAGATGATGACATCTTAAAAGTAATGAACAGAACCAAGGCCTTGCATGGTCCTCGGACCCAAGCCTATGGGGAAACCAAGTACAAAGAAGAAGACATCTTTAAAGTAATGGACAGAACCAAGGCCTTGCATGGTCCTCGGACCCAAGCCTATGGGGAAACCAAGTACAAAGAAGAAGACATCTTTAAAGTAATGGACAGAACCAAGGCCTTGCATGGTCCTCGGACCCAAGCCTATGGGGAAACCAAGTACAAAGATGATGACATCTTAAAAGTAATGGACAGAACCAAGGCCTTGCATGGTCCTCGGACCCAAGCCTATGGGGAAACCAAGTACAAAGAAGAAGACATCTTTAAAGTAATGGACAGAACCAAGGCCTTGCATGGTCCTCGGACCCAAGCCTATGGGGAAACCAAGTACAAAGATGATGACATCTTAAAAGTAATGGACAGAACCAAGGCCTTGCATGGTCCTCGGACCCAAGCCTATGGGGAAACCAAGTACAAAGAAGAAGACATCTTTAAAGTAATGGACAGAACCAAGGCCTTGCATGGTCCTCGGACCCAAGCCTATGGGGAAACCAAGTACAAAGATGATGACATCTTAAAAGTAATGGACAGAACCAAGGCCTTGCATGGTCCTCGGACCCAAGCCTATGGGGAAACCAAGTACAAAGAAGAAGACATCTTTAAAGTAATGGACAGAACCAAGGCCTTGCATGGTCCTCGGACCCAAGCCTATGGGGAAACCAAGTACAAAGAAGAAGACATCTTTAAAGTAATGGACAGAACCAAGGCCTTGCATGGTCCTCGGACCCAAGCCTACGGGGAAACCAAGTACAAAGATGATGACATCTTAAAAGTAATGGACAGAACCAAGGCCTTGCATGGTCCTCGGACCCAAGCCTATGGGGAAACCAAGTACAAAGAAGAAGACATCTTTAAAGTAATGGACAGAACCAAGGCCTTGCATGGTCCTCGGACCCAAGCCTATGGGGAAACCAAGTACAAAGAAGAAGACATCTTTAAAGTAATGGACAGAACCAAGGCCTTGCATGGTCCTCGGACCCAAGCCTATGGGGAAACCAAGTACAAAGATGATGACATCTTAATAGTAATGGACAGAACCAAGGCCTTGCATGGTCCTCGGACCCAAGCCTATGGGGAAACCAAGTACAAAGATGATGACATCTTAAAAGTAATGGACAGAACCAAGGCCTTGCATGGTCCTCGGACCCAAGCCTATGGGGAAACCAAGTACAAAGAAGAAGACATCTTTAAAGTAATGGACGGAACCATGCAAGACAAAGAAGAAGACATCTTTAAAGTAATGGACAGAACCAAGGCCTTGCATGGTCCTCGGACCCAAGCCTATGGGGAAACCAAGTACAAAGATGATGACATCTTAAAAGTAATGGACAGAACCAAGGCCTTGCATGGTCCTCGGAGCCAAGCCTATGGGGAAACCAAGTACAAAGATGATGACATCTTAAAAGTAATGGACAGAACCAAGGCCTTGCATGGTCCTCGGACCCAAGCCTATGGGGAAACCAAGTACAAAGAAGAAGACATCTTTAAAGTAATGGACAGAACCAAGGCCTTGCATGGTCCTCGGACCCAAGCCTATGGGGAAACCAAGTACAAAGATGATGACATCTTTAAAGTAATGGACAGAAGCAAGGCCTTGCATGGTCCTCGGACCCAAGCCTATGGGGAAACCAAGTACAAAGAAGAAGACATCTTTAAAGTAATGGACAGAACCAAGGCCTTGCATGGTCCTCGGACCCAAGCCTATGGGGAAACCAAGTACAAAGATGATGACATCTTAAAAGTAATGGACAGAACCAAGGCCTTGCATGGTCCTCGGACCCAAGCCTATGGGGAAACCAAGTACAAAGAAGAAGACATCTTTAAAGTAATGGACAGAACCAAGGCCTTGCATGGTCCTCGGACCCAAGCCTATGGGGAAACCAAGTACAAAGATGATGACATCTTAAAAGTAATGGACAGAACCAAGGCCTTGCATGGTCCTCGGACCCAAGCCTATGGGGAAACCAAGTACAAAGAAGAAGACATCTTTAAAGTAATGGACAGAACCAAGGCCTTGCATGGTCCTCGGACCCAAGCCTATGGGGAAACCAAGTACAAAGATGATGACATCTTAAAAGTAATGAACAGAACCAAGGCCTTGCATGGTCCTCGGACCCAAGCCTATGGGGAAACCAAGTACAAAGAAGAAGACATCTTTAAAGTAATGGACAGAACCAAGGCCTTGCATGGTCCTCGGACCCAAGCCTATGGGGAAACCAAGTACAAAGAAGAAGACATCTTTAAAGTAATGGACAGAACCAAGGCCTTGCATGGTCCTCGGACCCAAGCCTTTGGGGAAACCAAGTACAAAGATGATGACATCTTAAAAGTAATGGACAGAACCAAGGCCTTGCATGGTCCTCGGACCCAAGCCTATGGGGAAACCAAGTACAAAGAAGAAGACATCTTTAAAGTAATGGACAGAACCAAGGCCTTGCATGGTCCTCGGACCCAAGCCTATGGGGAAACCAAGTACAAAGATGATGACATCTTAAAAGTAATGGACAGAACCAAGGCCTTGCATGGACCTCGGACCCAAGCCTATGGGGAAACCAAGTACAAAGAAGAAGACATCTTTAAAGTAATGGACAGAACCAAGGCCTTGCATGGTCCTCGGACCCAAGCCTATGGGGAAACCAAGTACAAAGATGATGACATCTTAAAAGTAATGGACAGAACCAAGGCCTTGCATGGTCCTCGGACCCAAGCCTATGGGGAAACCAAGTACAAAGAAGAAGACATCTTTAAAGTAATGGACAGAACCAAGGCCTTGCATGGTCCTCGGACCCAAGCCTATGGGGAAACCAAGTACAAAGAAGAAGACATCTTTAAAGTAATGGACAGAACCAAGGCCTTGCATGGTCCTCGGACCCAAGCCTACGGGGAAACCAAGTACAAAGATGATGACATCTTTAAAGTAATGGACAGAACCAAGGCCTTGCATGGTCCTCGGACCCAAGCCTATGGGGAAACCAAGTACAAAGAAGAAGACATCTTTAAAGTAATGGACAGAACCAAGGCCTTGCATGGTCCTCGGACCCAAGCCTATGGGGAAACCAAGTACAAAGAAGAAGACATCTTTAAAGTAATGGACAGAACCAAGGCCTTGCATGGTCCTCGGACCCAAGCCTATGGGGAAACCAAGTACAAAGATGATGACATCTTAATAGTAATGGACAGAACCAAGGCCTTGCATGGTCCTCGGACCCAAGCCTATGGGGAAACCAAGTACAAAGATGATGACATCTTAAAAGTAATGGACAGAACCAAGGCCTTGCATGGTCCTCGGACCCAAGCCTATGGGGAAACCAAGTACAAAGAAGAAGACATCTTTAAAGTAATGGACGGAACCATGCAAGACAAAGAAGAAGACATCTTTAAAGTAATGGACGGAACCAAGGCCTTGCATGGTCCTCGGACCCAAGCCTATGGGGAAACCAAGTACAAAGATGATGACATCTTAAAAGTAATGGACAGAACCAAGGCCTTGCATGGTCCTCGGAGCCAAGCCTATGGGGAAACCAAGTACAAAGATGATGACATCTTAAAAGTAATGGACAGAACCAAGGCCTTGCATGGTCCTCGGACCCAAGCCTATGGGGAAACCAAGTACAAAGAAGAAGACATCTTTAAAGTAATGGACAGAACCAAGGCCTTGCATGGTCCTCGGACCCAAGCCTATGGGGAAACCAAGTACAAAGATGATGACATCTTAAAAGTAATGGACAGAAGCAAGGCCTTGCATGGTCCTCGGACCCAAGCCTATGGGGAAACCAAGTACAAAGAAGAAGACATCTTTAAAGTAATGGACAGAACCAAGGCCTTGCATGGTCCTCGGACCCAAGCCTATGGGGAAACCAAGTACAAAGATGATGACATCTTAAAAGTAATGGACAGAACCAAGGCCTTGCATGGTCCTCGGACCCAAGCCTATGGGGAAACCAAGTACAAAGAAGAAGACATCTTTAAAGTAATGGACAGAACCAAGGCCTTGCATGGTCCTCGGACCCAAGCCTATGGGGAAACCAAGTACAAAGATGATGACATCTTAAAAGTAATGGACAGAACCAAGGCCTTGCATGGTCCTCGGACCCAAGCCTATGGGGAAACCAAGTACAAAGAAGAAGACATCTTTAAAGTAATGGACAGAACCAAGGCCTTGCTTGGTCCTCGGACCCAAGCCTATGGGGAAACCAAGTACAAAGAAGAAGACATCTTTAAAGTAATGGACAGAACCAAGGCCTTGCATGGTCCTCGGACCCAAGCCTACGGGGAAACCAAGTACAAAGATGATGACATCTTAAAAGTAATGGACAGAACCAAGGCCTTGCATGGTCCTCGGACCCAAGCCTATGGGGAAACCAAGTACAAAGAAGAAGACATCTTTAAAGTAATGGACAGAACCAAGGCCTTGCATGGTCCTCGGACCCAAGCCTATGGGGAAACAAAGTACAAAGATGATGACATCTTAAAAGTAATGGACAGAACCAAGGCCTTGCATGGTCCTCGGACCCAAGCCTATGGGGAAACCAAGTACAAAGAAGAAGACATCTTTAAAGTAATGGACAGAACCAAGGCCTTGCATGGTCCTCGGACCCAAGCCTATGGGGAAACCACGTACAAAGATGATGACATCTTAAAAGTAATGGACAGAACCAAGGCCTTGCATGGTCCTCGGACCCAAGCCTATGGGGAAACCAAGTACAAAGAAGAAGACATCTTTAAAGTAATGGACAGAACCAAGGCCTTGCATGGTCCTCGGACCCAAGCCTATGGGGAAACCAAGTACAAAGAAGAAGACATCTTTAAAGTAATGGACAGAACCAAGGCCTTGCATGGTCCTCGGACCCAAGCCTATGGGGAAACCAAGTACAAAGATGATGACATCTTAAAAGTAATGGACAGAACCAAGGCCTTGCATGGTCCTCGGACCCAAGCCTATGGGGAAACCAAGTACAAAGAAGAAGACATCTTTAAAGTAATGGACAGAACCAAGGCCTTGCATGGTCCTCGGACCCAAGCCTATGGGGAAACCAAGTACAAAGATGATGACATCTTAAAAGTAATGGACAGAACCAAGGCCTTGCATGGTCCTCGGACCCAAGCCTATGGGGAAACCAAGTACAAAGAAGAAGACATCTTTAAAGTAATGGACAGAACCAAGGCCTTGCATGGTCCTCGGACCCAAGCCTATGGGGAAACCAAGTACAAAGATGATGACATCTTAAAAGTAATGGACAGAACCAAGGCCTTGCATGGTCCTCGGACCCAAGCCTATGGGGAAACCAAGTACAAAGAAGAAGACATCTTTAAAGTAATGGACAGAACCAAGGCCTTGCATGGTCCTCGGACCCAAGCCTATGGGGAAACCAAGTACAAAGAAGAAGACATCTTTAAAGTAATGGACAGAACCAAGGCCTTGCATGGTCCTCGGACCCAAGCCTACGGGGAAACCAAGTACAAAGATGATGACATCTTAAAAGTAATGGACAGAACCAAGGCCTTGCATGGTCCTCGGACCCAAGCCTATGGGGAAACCAAGTACAAAGAAGAAGACATCTTTAAAGTAATGGACAGAACCAAGGCCTTGCATGGTCCTCGGACCCAAGCCTATGGGGAAACCAAGTACAAAGAAGAAGACATCTTTAAAGTAATGGACAGAACCAAGGCCTTGCATGGTCCTCGGACCCAAGCCTATGGGGAAACCAAGTACAAAGAAGAAGACATCTTTAAAGTAATGGACAGAACCAAGGCCTTGCATGGTCCTCGGACCCAAGCCTATGGGGAAACCAAGTACAAAGATGATGACATCTTAAAAGTAATGGACAGAACCAAGGCCTTGCATGGTCCTCGGACCCAAGCCTATGGGGAAACCAAGTACAAAGAAGAAGACATCTTTAAAGTAATGGACAGAACCAAGGCCTTGCATGGTCCTCGGACCCAAGCCTATGGGGAAACCAAGTACAAAGATGATGACATCTTAAAAGTAATGGACAGAACCAAGGCCTTGCATGGTCCTCGGACCCAAGCCTATGGGGAAACCAAGTACAAAGAAGAAGACATCTTTAAAGTAATGGACAGAACCAAGGCCTTGCATGGTCCTCGGACCCAAGCCTATGGGGAAACCAAGTACAAAGATGATGACATCTTAAAAGTAATGGACAGAACCAAGGCCTTGCATGGTCCTCGGACCCAAGCCTATGGGGAAACCAAGTACAAAGAAGAAGACATCTTTAAAGTAATGGACAGAACCAAGGCCTTGCATGGTCCTCGGACCCAAGCCTTTGGGGAAACCAAGTACAAAGAAGAAGACATCTTTAAAGTAATGGACAGAACCAAGGCCTTGCATGGTCCTCGGACCCAAGCCTACGGGGAAACCAAGTACAAAGATGATGACATCTTAAAAGTAATGGACAGAACCAAGGCCTTGCATGGTCCTCGGACCCAAGCCTATGGGGAAACCAAGTACAAAGAAGAAGACATCTTTAAAGTAATGGACAGAACCAAGGCCTTGCATGGTCCTCGGACCCAAGCCTATGGGGAAACCAAGTACAAAGAAGAAGACATCTTTAAAGTAATGGACAGAACCAAGGCCTTGCATGGTCCTCGGACCCAAGCCTATGGGGAAACCAAGTACAAAGATGATGACATCTTAAAAGTAATGGACAGAACCAAGGCCTTGCATGGTCCTCGGACCCAAGCCTATGGGGAAACCAAGTACAAAGATGATGACATCTTAAAAGTAATGGACAGAACCAAGGCCTTGCATGGTCCTCGGACCCAAGCCTATGGGGAAACCAAGTACAAAGAAGAAGACATCTTTAAAGTAATGGACGGAACCATGCAAGACAAAGAAGAAGACATCTTTAAAGTAATGGACGGAACCAAGGCCTTGCATGGTCCTCGGACCCAAGCCTATGGGGAAACCAAGTACAAAGATGATGACATCTTAAAAGTAATGGACAGAACCAAGGCCTTGCATGGTCCTCGGAGCCAAGCCTATGGGGAAACCAAGTACAAAGATGATGACATCTTAAAAGTAATGGACAGAACCAAGGCCTTGCATGGTCCTCGGACCCAAGCCTATGGGGAAACCAAGTACAAAGAAGAAGACATCTGTAAAGTAATGGACAGAACCAAGGCCTTGCATGGTCCTCGGACCCAAGCCTATGGGGAAACCAAGTACAAAGATGATGACATCTTAAAAGTAATGGACAGAAGCAAGGCCTTGCATGGTCCTCGGACCCAAGCCTATGGGGAAACCAAGTACAAAGAAGAAGACATCTTTAAAGTAATGGACAGAACCAAGGCCTTGCATGGTCCTCGGACCCAAGCCTATGGGGAAACCAAGTACAAAGATGATGACATCTTAAAAGTAATGGACAGAACCAAGGCCTTGCATGGTCCTCGGACCCAAGCCTATGGGGAAACCAAGTACAAAGAAGAAGACATCTTTAAAGTAATGGACAGAACCAAGGCCTTGCATGGTCCTCGGACCCAAGCCTATGGGGAAACCAAGTACAAAGAAGAAGACATCTTTAAAGTAATGGACAGAACCAAGGCCTTGCATGGTCCTCGGACCCAAGCCTATGGGGAAACCAAGTACAAAGAAGAAGACATCTTTAAAGTAATGGACAGAACCAAGGCCTTGCATGGTCCTCGGACCCAAGCCTATGGGGAAACCAAGTACAAAGATGATGACATCTTAAAAGTAATGGACAGAACCAAGGCCTTGCATGGTCCTCGGACCCAAGCCTATGGGGAAACCAAGTACAAAGAAGAAGACATCTTTAAAGTAATGGACAGAACCAAGGCCTTGCATGGTCCTCGGACCCAAGCCTATGGGGAAACCAAGTACAAAGATGATGACATCTTAAAAGTAATGGACAGAACCAAGGCCTTGCATGGTCCTCGGACCCAAGCCTATGGGGAAACCAAGTACAAAGAAGAAGACATCTTTAAAGTAATGGACAGAACCAAGGCCTTGCATGGTCCTCGGACCCAAGCCTATGGGGAAACCAAGTACAAAGAAGAAGACATCTTTAAAGTAATGGACAGAACCAAGGCCTTGCATGGTCCTCGGACCCAAGCCTATGGGGAAACCAAGTACAAAGATGATGACATCTTAAAAGTAATGGACAGAACCAAGGCCTTGCATGGTCCTCGGACCCAAGCCTATGGGGAAACCAAGTACAAAGATGATGACATCTTAAAAGTAATGGACAGAACCAAGGCCTTGCATGGTCCTCGGACCCAAGCCTATGGGGAAACCAAGTACAAAGAAGAAGACATCTTTAAAGTAATGGACGGAACCATGCAAGACAAAGATAAAAGTAATGGACGGAACCAAGGCCTTGCATGGTCCTCGGACCCAAGCCTATGGGGAAACCAAGTACAAAGATGATGACATCTTAAAAGTAATGGACAGAACCAAGGCCTTGCATGGTCCTCGGACCCAAGCCTATGGGGAAACCAAGTACAAAGATGATGACATCTTAAAAGTAATGGACAGAACCAAGGCCTTGCATGGTCCTCGGACCCAAGCCTATGGGGAAACCAAGTACAAAGAAGAAGACATCTTTAAAGTAATGGACAGAACCAAGGCCTTGCATGGTCCTCGGACCCAAGCCTATGGGGAAACCAAGTACAAAGATGATGACATCTTAAAAGTAATGGACAGAAGCAAGGCCTTGCATGGTCCTCGGACCCAAGCCTATGGGGAAACCAAGTACAAAGAAGAAGACATCTTTAAAGTAATGGACAGAACCAAGGCCTTGCATGGTCCTCGGACCCAAGCCTATGGGGAAACCAAGTACAAAGATGATGACATCTTAAAAGTAATGGACAGAACCAAGGCCTTGCATGGTCCTCGGACCCAAGCCTATGGGGAAACCAAGTACAAAGAAGAAGACATCTTTAAAGTAATGGACAGAACCAAGGCCTTGCATGGTCCTCGGACCCAAGCCTATGGGGAAACCAAGTACAAAGAAGAAGACATCTTTAAAGTAATGGACAGAACCAAGGCCTTGCATGGTCCTCGGACCCAAGCCTATGGGGAAACCAAGTACAAAGATGATGACATCTTAAAAGTAATGGACAGAAGCAAGGCCTTGCATGGTCCTCGGACCCAAGCCTATGGGGAAACCAAGTACAAAGAAGAAGACATCTTTAAAGTAATGGACAGAACCAAGGCCTTGCATGGTCCTCGGACCCAAGCCTATGGGGAAACCAAGTACAAAGATAATGACATCTTAAAAGTAATGGACAGAACCAAGGCCTTGCATGGTCCTCGGACCCAAGCCTATGGGGAAACCAAGTACAAAGAAGAAGACATCTTTAAAGTAATGGACAGAACCAAGGCCTTGCATGGTCCTCGGACCCAAGCCTATGGGGAAACCAAGTACAAAGAAGAAGACATCTTTAAAGTAATGGACAGAACCAAGGCCTTGCATGGTCCTCGGACCCAAGCCTATGGGGAAACCAAGTACAAAGATGATGACATCTTAAAAGTAATGGACAGAACCAAGGCCTTGCATGGTCCTCGGACCCAAGCCTATGGGGAAACCAAGTACAAAGAAGAAGACATCTTTAAAGTAATGGACAGAACCAAGGCCTTGCATGGTCCTCGGACCCAAGCCTATGGGGAAACCAAGTACAAAGAAGAAGACATCTTAAAAGTAATGGACAGAACCAAGGCCTTGCATGGTCCTCGGACCCAAGCCTATGGGGAAACCAAGTACAAAGATGATGACATCTTAAAAGTAATGGACAGAACCAAGGCCTTGCATAGTCCTCGGACCCAAGCCTATGGGGAAACCAAGTACAAAGAAGAAGACATCTTTAAAGTAATGGACAGAACCAAGGCCTTGCATGGTCCTCGGACCCAAGCCTATGGGGAAACCAAGTACAAAGATGATGACATCTTAAAAGTAATGGACAGAACCAAGGCCTTGCATGGTCCTCGGACCCAAGCCTATGGGGAAACCAAGTACAAAGATGATGACATCTTAAAAGTAATGGACAGAACCAAGGCCTTGCATGGTCGTCGGACCCAAGCCTATGGGGAAACCAAGTACAAAGAAGAAGACATCTTTAAAGTAATGGACAGAACCAAGGCCTTGCATGGTCCTCGGACCCAAGCCTATAGGGAAACCAAGTACAAAGAAGAAGACATCTTTAAAGTAATGGACAGAACCAAGGCCTTGCATGGTCCTCGGACCCAAGCCTATGGGGAAACCAAGTACAAAGATGATGACATCTTAAAAGTAATGGACAGAACCAAGGCCTTGCATAGTCCTCGGACCCAAGCCTATGGGGAAACCAAGTACAAAGAAGAAGACATCTTTAAAGTAATGGACAGAACCAAGGCCTTGCATGGTCCTCGGACCCAAGCCTATGGGGAAACCAAGTACAAAGAAGAAGACATCTTTAAAGTAGTGGACAGAACCAAGGCCTTGCATGGTCCTCGGACCCAAGCCTACGGGGAAACCAAGTACAAAGATGATGACATCTTAAAAGTAATGGACAGAACCAAGGCCTTGCATGGTCCTCGGACCCAAGCCTATGGGGAAACCAAGTACAAAGAAGAAGACATCTTTAAAGTAATGGACAGAACCAAGGCCTTGCATGGTCCTCGGACCCAAGCCTATGGGGAAACCAAGTACAAAGAAGAAGACATCTTTAAAGTAATGGACAGAACCAAGGCCTTGCATGGTCCTCGGACCCAAGCCTATGGGGAAACCAAGTACAAAGATGATGACATCTTAAAAGTAATGGACAGAACCAAGGCCTTGCATGGTCCTCGGACCCAAGCCTATGGGGAAACCAAGTACAAAGATGATGACATCTTAAAAGTAATGGACAGAACCAAGGCCTTGCATGGTCCTCGGACCCAAGCCTATGGGGAAACCAAGTACAAAGAAGAAGACATCTTTAAAGTAATGGACGGAACCATGCAAGACAAAGAAGAAGACATCTTTAAAGTAATGGACGGAACCAAGGCCTTGCATGGTCCTCGGACCCAAGCCTATGGGGAAACCAAGTACAAAGATGATGACATCTTAAAAGTAATGGACAGAACCAAGGCCTTGCATGGTCCTCGGACCCAAGCCTATGGGGAAACCAAGTACAAAGATGATGACATCTTAAAAGTAATGGACAGAACCAAGGCCTTGCATGGTCCTCGGACCCAAGCCTATGGGGAAACCAAGTACAAAGAAGAAGACATCTTTAAAGTAATGGACAGAACCAAGGCCTTGCATGGTCCTCGGACCCAAGCCTATGGGGAAACCAAGTACAAAGATGATGACATCTTAAAAGTAATGGACAGAAGCAAGGCCTTGCATGGTCCTCGGACCCAAGCCTATGGGGAAACCAAGTACAAAGAAGAAGACATCTTTAAAGTAATGGACAGAACCAAGGCCTTGCATGGTCCTCGGACCCAAGCCTATGGGGAAACCAAGTACAAAGATGATGACATCTTAAAAGTAATGGACAGAACCAACGCCTTGCATGGTCCTCGGACCCAAGCCTATGGGGAAACCAAGTACAAAGAAGAAGACATCTTTAAAGTAATGGACAGAACCAAGGCCTTGCATGGTCCTCGGACCCAAGCCTATGGGGAAACCAAGTACAAAGAAGAAGACATCTTTAAAGTAATGGACAGAACCAAGGCCTTGCATGGTCCTCGGACCCAAGCCTATGGGGAAACCAAGTACAAAGAAGAAGACATCTTTAAAGTAATGGACAGAACCAAGGCCTTGCATGGTCCTCGGACCTAAGCCTATGGGGAAACCAAGTACAAAGATGATGACATCTTAAAAGTAATGGACAGAACCAAGGCCTTGCATGGTCCTCGGACCCAAGCCTATGGGGAAACCAAGTACAAAGAAGAAGACATCTTTAAAGTAATGGACAGAACCAAGGCCTTGCATGGTCCTCGGACCCAAGCCTATGGGGAAACCAAGTACAAAGAAGAAGACATCTTTAAAGTAATGGACAGAACCAAGGCCTTGCATGGTCCTCGGACCCAAGCCTATGGGGAAACCAAGTACAAAGATGATGACATCTTAAAAGTAATGGACAGAACCAAGGCCTTGCATGGTCCTCGGACCCAAGCCTATGGGGAAACCAAGTACAAAGAAGAAGACATCTTTAAAGTAATGGACAGAACCAAGGCCTTGCATGGTCCTCGGACCCAAGCCTATGGGGAAACCAAGTACAAAGATGATGACATCTTAAAAGTAATGGACAGAACCAAGGCCTTGCATGGTCCTCGGACCCAAGCCTATGGGGAAACCAAGTACAAAGAAGAAGACATCTTTAAAGTAATGGACAGAACCAAGGCCTTGCATGGTCCTCGGACCCAAGCCTATGGGGAAACCAAGTACAAAGATGATGACATCTTAAAAGTAATGGACAGAACCAAGGCCTTGCATGGTCCTCGGACCCAAGCCTATGGGGAAACCAAGTACAAAGAAGAAGACATCTTTAAAGTAATGGACAGAACCAAGGCCTTGCATGGTCCTCGGACCCAAGCCTATAGGGAAACCAAGTACAAAGAAGAAGACATCTTTAAAGTAATGGACAGAACCAAGGCCTTGCATGGTCCTCGGACCCAAGCCTATGGGGAAACCAAGTACAAAGATGATGACATCTTAAAAGTAATGGACAGAACCAAGGCCTTGCATAGTCCTCGGACCCAAGCCTATGGGGAAACCAAGTACAAAGAAGAAGACATCTTTAAAGTAATGGACAGAACCAAGGCCTTGCATGGTCCTCGGACCCAAGCCTATGGGGAAACCAAGTACAAAGAAGAAGACATCTTTAAAGTAATGGACAGAACCAAGGCCTTGCATGGTCCTCGGACCCAAGCCTACGGGGAAACCAAGTACAAAGATGATGACATCTTAAAAGTAATGGACAGAACCAAGGCCTTGCATGGTCCTCGGACCCAAGCCTATGGGGAAACCAAGTACAAAGAAGAAGACATCTTTAAAGTAATGGACAGAACCAAGGCCTTGCATGGTCCTCGGACCCAAGCCTATGGGGAAACCAAGTACAAAGAAGAAGACATCTTTAAAGTAATGGACAGAACCAAGGCCTTGCATGGTCCTCGGACCCAAGCCTATGGGGAAACCAAGTACAAAGAAGATGACATCTTAAAAGTAATGGACAGAAGCAAGGCCTTGCATGGTCCTCGGACCCAAGCCTATGGGGAAACCAAGTACAAAGAAGAAGACATCTTTAAAGTAATGGACAGAACCAAGGCCTTGCATGGTCCTCGGACCCAAGCCTATGGGGAAACCAAGTACAAAGATGATGACATCTTAAAAGTAATGGACAGAACCAAGGCCTTGCATGGTCCTCGGACCCAAGCCTATGGGGAAACCAAGTACAAAGAAGAAGACATCTTTAAAGTAATGGACAGAACCAAGGCCTTGCATGGTCCTCGGACCCAAGCCTATGGGGAAACCAAGTACAAAGAAGAAGACATCTTTAAAGTAATGGACAGAACCAAGGCCTTGCATGGTCCTCGGACCCAAGCCTATGGGGAAACCAAGTACAAAGAAGAAGACATCTTTAAAGTAATGGACAGAACCAAGGCCTTGCATGGTCCTCGGACCTAAGCCTATGGGGAAACCAAGTACAAAGATGATGACATCTTAAAAGTAATGGACAGAACCAAGGCCTTGCATGGTCCTCGGACCCAAGCCTAAGGGGAAACCAAGTACAAAGAAGAAGACATCTTTAAAGTAATGGACAGAACCAAGGCCTTGCATGGTCCTCGGACCCAAGCCTATGGGGAAACCAAGTACAAAGAAGAAGACATCTTTAAAGTAATGGACAGAACCAAGGCCTTGCATGGTCCTCGGACCCAAGCCTACGGGGAAACCAAGTACAAAGATGATGACATCTTAAAAGTAATGGACAGAACCAAGGCCTTGCATGGTCCTCGGACCCAAGCCTATGGGGAAACCAAGTACAAAGAAGAAGACATCTTTAAAGTAATGGACAGAACCAAGGCCTTGCATGGTCCTCGGACCCAAGCCTATGGGGAAACCAAGTACAAAGAAGAAGACATCTTTAAAGTAATGGACAGAACCAAGGCCTTGCATGGTCCTCGGACCCAAGCCTATGGGGAAACCAAGTACAAAGATGATGACATCTTAAAAGTAATGGACAGAAGCAAGGCCTTGCATGGTCCTCGGACCCAAGCCTATGGGGAAACCAAGTACAAAGAAGAAGACATCTTTAAAGTAATGGACAGAACCAAGGCCTTGCATGGTCCTCGGACCCAAGCCTATGGGGAAACCAAGTACAAAGATGATGACATCTTAAAAGTAATGGACAGAACCAAGGCCTTGCATGGTCCTCGGACCCAAGCCTATGGGGAAACCAAGTACAAAGAAGAAGACATCTTTAAAGTAATGGACAGAACCAAGGCCTTGCATGGTCCTCGGACCCAAGCCTATGGGGAAACCAAGTACAAAGAAGAAGACATCTTTAAAGTAATGGACAGAACCAAGGCCTTGCATGGTCCTCGGACCCAAGCCTATGGGGAAACCAAGTACAAAGAAGAAGACATCTGTAAAGTAATGGACAGAACCAAGGCCTTGCATGGTCCTCGGACCTAAGCCTATGGGGAAACCAAGTACAAAGATGATGACATCTTAAAAGTAATGGACAGAACCAAGGCCTTGCATGGTCCTCGGACCCAAGCCTATGGGGAAACCAAGTACAAAGAAGAAGACATCTTTAAAGTAATGGACAGAACCAAGGCCTTGCATGGTCCTCGGACCCAAGCCTATGGGGAAACCAAGTACAAAGAAGAAGACATCTTTAAAGTAATGGACAGAACCAAGGCCTTGCATCGTCCTCGGACCCAAGCCTATGGGGAAACCAAGTACAAAGAAGAAGACATCTTTAAAGTAATGGACAGAACCAAGGCCTTGCATGGTCCTCGGACCTAAGCCTATGGGGAAACCAAGTACAAAGATGATGACATCTTAAAAGTAATGGACAGAACCAAGGCCTTGCATGGTCCTCGGACCCAAGCCTATGGGGAAACCAAGTACAAAGAAGAAGACATCTTTAAAGTAATGGACAGAACCAAGGCCTTGCATGGTCCTCGGACCCAAGCCTATGGGGAAACCAAGTACAAAGAAGAAGACATCTTTAAAGTAATGGACAGAACCAAGGCCTTGCATGGTCCTCGGACCCAAGCCTATGGGGAAACCAAGTACAAAGATGATGACATCTTAAAAGTAATGGACAGAACCAAGGCCTTGCATGGTCCTCGGACCCAAGCCTATGGGGAAACCAAGTACAAAGAAGAAGACATCTTTAAAGTAATGGACAGAACCAAGGCCTTGCATGGTCCTCGGACCCAAGCCTATGGGGAAACCAAGTACAAAGATGATGACATCTTAAAAGTAATGGACAGAACCAAGGCCTTGCATGGTCCTCGGACCCAAGCCTATGGGGAAACCAAGTACAAAGAAGAAGACATCTTTAAAGTAATGGACAGAACCAAGGCCTTGCATGGTCCTCGGATCCAAGCCTATGGGGAAACCAAGTACAAAGATGATGACATCTTAAAAGTAATGGACAGAACCAAGGCCTTGCATGGTCCTCGGACCCAAGCCTATGGGGAAACCAAGTACAAAGAAGAAGACATCTTTAAAGTAATGGACAGAACCAAGGCCTTGCATGGTCCTCGGACCCAAGCCTATAGGGAAACCAAGTACAAAGAAGAAGACATCTTTAAAGTAATGGACAGAACCAAGGCCTTGCATGGTCCTCGGACCCAAGCCTATGGGGAAACCAAGTACAAAGATGATGACATCTTAAAAGTAATGGACAGAACCAAGGCCTTGCATCGTCCTCGGACCCAAGCCTATGGGGAAACCAAGTACAAAGAAGAAGACATCTTTAAAGTAATGGACAGAACCAAGGCCTTGCATGGTCCTCGGACCCAAGCCTATGGGGAAACCAAGTACAAAGAAGAAGACATCTTTAAAGTAATGGACAGAACCAAGGCCTTGCATGGTCCTCGGACCCAAGCCTACGGGGAAACCAAGTACAAAGATGATGACATCTTAAAAGTAATGGACAGAACCAAGGCCTTGCATGGTCCTCGGACCCAAGCCTATGGGGAAACCAAGTACAAAGAAGAAGACATCTTTAAAGTAATGGACAGAACCAAGGCCTTGCATGGTCCTCGGACCCAAGCCTATGGGGAAACCAAGTACAAAGAAGAAGACATCTTTAAAGTAATGGACAGAACCAAGGCCTTGCATGGTCCTCGGACCCAAGCCTATGGGGAAACCAAGTACAAAGATGATGACATCTTAAAAGTAATGGACAGAAGCAAGGCCTTGCATGGTCCTCGGACCCAAGCCTATGGGGAAACCAAGTACAAAGAAGAAGACATCTTTAAAGTAATGGACAGAACCAAGGCCTTGCATGGTCCTCGGACCCAAGCCTATGGGGAAACCAAGTACAAAGATGATGACATCTTAAAAGTAATGGACAGAACCAAGGCCTTGCATGGTCCTCGGACCCAAGCCTATGGGGAAACCAAGTACAAAGAAGAAGACATCTTTAAAGTAATGGACAGAACCAAGGCCTTGCATGGTCCTCGGACCCAAGCCTATGGGGAAACCAAGTACAAAGAAGAAGACATATTTAAAGTAATGGACAGAACCAAGGCCTTACATGGTCCTCGGACCCAAGCCTATGGGGAAACCAAGTACAAAGATGATGACATCTTAAAAGTAATGGACAGAACCAAGGCCTTGCATGGTCCTCGGACCCAAGCCTATGGGGAAACCAAGTACAAAGAAGAAGACATCTTTAAAGTAATGGACAGAACCAAGGCCTTACATGGTCCTCAGACCCAAGCCTATGGGGAAACCAAGTACAAAGAAGAAGACATCTTTAAAGTAATGGACAGAACCAAGGCCTTGCATGGTCCTCGGACCCAAGCCAATGGGGAAACCAAGTACAAAGATGATGACATCTTAAAAGTAATGGACAGAACCAAGGCCTTGCATGGTCCTCGGACCCAAGCCTATGGGGAAACCAAGTACAAAGAAGAAGACATCTTTAAAGTAATGGACAGAACCAAGGCCTTGCATGGTCCTCGGACCCAAGCCTATGGGGAAACCAAGTACAAAGATGATGACATCTTAAAAGTAATGGACAGAACCAAGGCCTTGCATGGTCCTCGGACCCAAGCCTATGGGGAAACCAAGTACAAAGAAGAAGACATCTTTAAAGTAATGGACAGAACCAAGGCCTTGCATGGTCCTCGGACCCAAGCCTATGGGGAAACCAAGTACAAAGATGATGACATCTTAAAAGTAATGGACAGAACCAAGGCCTTGCATGGTCCTCGGACCCAAGCCTATGGGGAAACCAAGTACAAAGAAGAAGACATCTTTAAAGTAATGGACAGAACCAAGGCCTTGCATGGTCCTCGGACCCAAGCCTATAGGGAAACCAAGTACAAAGAAGAAGACATCTTTAAAGTAATGGACAGAACCAAGGCCTTGCATGGTCCTCGGACCCAAGCCTATGGGGAAACCAAGTACGAAGATGATGACATCTTAAAAGTAATGGACAGAACCAAGGCCTTGCATAGTCCTCGGACCCAAGCCTATGGGGAAACCAAGTACAAAGAAGAAGACATCTTTAAAGTAATGGACAGAACCAAGGCCTTGCATGGTCCTCGGACCCAAGCCTATGGGGAAACCAAGTACAAAGAAGAAGACATCTTTAAAGTAATGGACAGAACCAAGGCCTTGCATGGTCCTCGGACCCAAGCCTACGGGGAAACCAAATACAAAGATGATGACATCTTAAAAGTAATGGACAGAACCAAGGCCTTGCATGGTCCTCGGACCCAAGCCTATGGGGAAACCAAGTACAAAGAAGAAGACATCTTTAAAGTAATGGACAGAACCAAGGCCTTGCATGGTCCTCGGACCCAAGCCTATGGGGAAACCAAGTACAAAGAAGAAGACATCTTTAAAGTAATGGACAGAACCAAGGCCTTGCATGGTCCTCGGACCCAAGCCTATGGGGAAACCAAGTACAAAGATGATGACATCTTAAAAGTAATGGACAGAACCAAGGCCTTGCATGGTCCTCGGACCCAAGCCTATGGGGAAACCAAGTACAAAGATGATGACATCTTAAAAGTAATGGACAGAACCAAGGCCTTGCATGGTCCTCGGACCCAAGCCTATGGGGAAACCAAGTACAAAGAAGAAGACATCTTTAAAGTAATGGACGGAACCATGCAAGACAAAGAAGAAGACATCTTTAAAGTAATGGACGGAACCAAGGCCTTGCATGGTCCTCGGACCCAAGCCTATGGGGAAACCAAGTACAAAGAAGAAGACATCTTTAAAGTAATGGACAGAACCAAGGCCTTGCATGGTCCTCGGACCCAAGCCTATGGGGAAACCAAGTACAAAGATGATGACATCTTAAAAGTAATGGACAGAAGCAAGGCCTTGCATGGTCCTCGGACCCAAGCCTATGGGGAAACCAAGTACAAAGAAGAAGACATCTTTAAAGTAATGGACAGAACCAAGGCCTTGCATGGTCCTCGGACCCAAGCCTATGGGGAAACCAAGTACAAAGAAGAAGACATCTTTAAAGTAATGGACAGAACCAAGGCCTTGCATGGTCCTCGGACCCAAGCCTATGGGGAAACCGAGTACAAAGATGATGACATCTTAAAAGTAATGGACAGAACCAAGGCCTTGCATGGTCCTCGGACCCAAGCCTATGGGGAAACCAAGTACAAAGAAGAAGACATCTTTAAAGTAATGGACAGAACCAAGGCCTTGCATGGTCCTCGGACCCAAGCCTATGGGGAAACCAAGTACAAAGAAGAAGACATATTTAAAGTAATGGACAGAACCAAGGCCTTGCATGGTCCTCGGACCCAAGCCTATGGGGAAACCAAGTACAAAGATGATGACATCTTAAAAGTAATGGACAGAACCAAGGCCTTGCATGGTCCTCGGACCCAAGCCTATGGGGAAACCAAGTACAAAGAAGAAGACATCTTTAAAGTAATGGACAGAACCAAGGCCTTGCATGGTCCTCGGACCCAAGCCTATGGGGAAACCAAGTACAAAGATGATGACATCTTAAAAGTAATGGACAGAACCAAGGCCTTGCATGGTCCTCGGACCCAAGCCTATGGGGAAACCAAGTACAAAGAAGAAGACATCTTTAAAGTAATGGACAGAACCAAGGCCTTGCATGGTCCTCGGACCCAAGCCTATGGGGAAACCAAGTACAAAGATGATGACATCTTAAAAGTAATGGACAGAACCAAGGCCTTGCATGGTCCTCGGACCCAAGCCTATGGGGAAACCAAGTACAAAGAAGAAGACATCTTTAAAGTAATGGACAGAACCAAGGCCTTGCATGGTCCTCGGACCCAAGCCTATAGGGAAACCAAGTACAAAGAAGAAGACATCTTTAAAGTAATGGACAGAACCAAGGCCTTGCATGGTCCTCGGACCCAAGCCTATGGGGAAACCAAGTACAAAGATGATGACATCTTAAAAGTAATGGACAGAACCAAGGCCTTGCATAGTCCTCGGACCCAAGCCTATGGGGAAACCAAGTACAAAGAAGAAGACATCTTTAAAGTAATGGACAGAACCAAGGCCTTGCATGGTCCTCGGACCCAAGCCTATGGGGAAACCAAGTACAAAGAAGAAGACATCTTTAAAGTAATGGACAGAACCAAGGCCTTGCATGGTCCTCGGACCCAAGCCTACGGGGAAACCAAGTACAAAGATGATGACATCTTAAAAGTAATGGACAGAACCAAGGCCTTGCATGGTCCTCGGACCCAAGCCTATGGGGAAACCAAGTACAAAGAAGAAGACATCTTTAAAGTAATGGACAGAACCAAGGCCTTGCATGGTCCTCGGACCCAAGCCTATGGGGAAACCAAGTACAAAGAAGAAGACATCTTTAAAGTAATGGACAGAACCAAGGCCTTGCATGGTCCTCGGACCCAAGCCTATGGGGAAACCAAGTACAAAGATGATGACATCTTAAAAGTAATGGACAGAAGCAAGGCCTTGCATGGTCCTCGGACCCAAGCCTATGGGGAAACCAAGTACAAAGAAGAAGACATCTTTAAAGTAATGGACAGAACCAAGGCCTTGCATGGTCCTCGGACCCAAGCCAATGGGGAAACCAAGTACAAAGATGATGACATCTTAAAAGTAATGGACAGAACCAAGGCCTTGCATGGTCCTCGGACCCAAGCCTATGGGGAAACCAAGTACAAAGAAGAAGACATCTTTAAAGTAATGGACAGAACCAAGGCCTTGCATGGTCCTCGGACCCAAGCCTATGGGGAAACCAAGTACAAAGAAGAAGACATCTTTAAAGTAATGGACAGAACCAAGGCCTTGCATGGTCCTCGGACCCAAGCCTATGGGGAAACCAAGTACAAAGAAGAAGACATCTTTAAAGTAATGGACAGAACCAAGGCCTTGCATGGTCCTCGGACCTAAGCCTATGGGGAAACCAAGTACAAAGATGATGACATCTTAAAAGTAATGGACAGAACCAAGGCCTTGCATGGTCCTCGGACCCAAGCCTATGGGGAAACCAAGTACAAAGAAGAAGACATCTTTAAAGTAATGGACAGAACCAAGGCCTTGCATGGTCCTCGGACCCAAGCCTATGGGGAAACCAAGTACAAAGAAGAAGACATCTTTAAAGTAATGGACAGAACCAAGGCCTTGCATGGTCCTCGGACCCAAGCCTACGGGGAAACCAAGTACTACGATGATGACATCTTAAAAGTAATGGACAGAACCAAGGCCTTGCATGGTCCTCGGACCCAAGCCTATGGGGAAACCAAGTACAAAGAAGAAGACATCTTTAAAGTAATGGACAGAACCAAGGCCTTGCATGGTCCTCGGACCCAAGCCTATGGGGAAACCAAGTACAAAGAAGAAGACATCTTTAAAGTAATGGACAGAACCAAGGCCTTGCATGGTCCTCGGACCCAAGCCTATGGGGAAACCAAGTACAAAGATGATGACATCTTAAAAGTAATGGACAGAAGCAAGGCCTTGCATGGTCCTCGGACCCAAGCCTATGGGGAAACCAAGTACAAAGAAGAAGACATCTTTAAAGTAATGGACAGAACCAAGGCCTTGCATGGTCCTCGGACCCAAGCCTATGGGGAAACCAAGTACAAAGATGATGACATCTTAAAAGTAATGGACAGAACCAAGGCCTTGCATGGTCCTCGGACCCAAGCCTATGGGGAAACCAAGTACAAAGAAGAAGACATCTTTAAAGTAATGGACAGAACCAAGGCCTTGCATGGTCCTCGGACCCAAGCCTATGGGGAAACCAAGTACAAAGAAGAAGACATCTTTAAAGTAATGGACAGAACCAAGGCCTTGCATGGTCCTCGGACCCAAGCCTATGGGGAAACCAAGTACAAAGAAGAAGACATCTGTAAAGTAATGGACAGAACCAAGGCCTTGCATGGTCCTCGGACCTAAGCCTATGGGGAAACCAAGTACAAAGATGATGACATCTTAAAAGTAATGGACAGAACCAAGGCCTTGCATGGTCCTCGGACCCAAGCCTATGGGGAAACCAAGTACAAAGAAGAAGACATCTTTAAAGTAATGGACAGAACCAAGGCCTTGCATGGTCCTCGGACCCAAGCCTATGGGGAAACCAAGTACAAAGAAGAAGACATCTTTAAAGTAATGGACAGAACCAAGGCCTTGCATGGTCCTCGGACCCAAGCCTATGGGGAAACCAAGTACAAAGAAGAAGACATCTTTAAAGTAATGGACAGAACCAAGGCCTTGCATGGTCCTCGGACCTAAGCCTATGGGGAAACCAAGTACAAAGATGATGACATCTTAAAAGTAATGGACAGAACCAAGGCCTTGCATGGTCCTCGGACCCAAGCCTATGGGGAAACCAAGTACAAAGAAGAAGACATCTTTAAAGTAATGGACAGAACCAAGGCCTTGCATGGTCCTCGGACCCAAGCCTATGGGGAAACCAAGTACAAAGAAGAAGACATCTTTAAAGTAATGGACAGAACCAAGGCCTTGCATGGTCCTCGGACCCAAGCCTATGGGGAAACCAAGTACAAAGATGATGACATCTTAAAAGTAATGGACAGAACCAAGGCCTTGCATGGTCCTCGGACCCAAGCCTATGGGGAAACCAAGTACAAAGAAGAAGACATCTTTAAAGTAATGGACAGAACCAAGGCCTTGCATGGTCCTCGGACCCAAGCCTATGGGGAAACCAAGTACAAAGATGATGACATCTTAAAAGTAATGGACAGAACCAAGGCCTTGCATGGTCCTCGGACCCAAGCCTATGGGGAAACCAAGTACAAAGAAGAAGACATCTTTAAAGTAATGGACAGAACCAAGGCCTTGCATGGTCCTCGGACCCAAGCCTATGGGGAAACCAAGTACAAAGATGATGACATCTTAAAAGTAATGGACAGAACCAAGGCCTTGCATGGTCCTCGGACCCAAGCCTATGGGGAAACCAAGTACAAAGAAGAAGACATCTTTAAAGTAATGGACAGAACCAAGGCCTTGCATGGTCCTCGGACCCAAGCCTATAGGGAAACCAAGTACAAAGAAGAAGACATCTTTAAAGTAATGGACAGAACCAAGGCCTTGCATGGTCCTCGGACCCAAGCCTATGGGGAAACCAAGTACAAAGATGATGACATCTTAAAAGTAATGGACAGAACCAAGGCCTTGCATAGTCCTCGGACCCAAGCCTATGGGGAAACCAAGTACAAAGAAGAAGACATCTTTAAAGTAATGGACAGAACCAAGGCCTTGCATGGTCCTTGGACCCAAGCCTATGGGGAAACCAAGTACAAAGAAGAAGACATCTTTAAAGTAATGGACAGAACCAAGGCCTTGCATGGTCCTCGGACCCAAGCCTACGGGGAAACCAAGTACAAAGATGATGACATCTTAAAAGTAATGGACAGAACCAAGGCCTTGCATGGTCCTCGGACCCAAGCCTATGGGGAAACCAAGTACAAAGAAGAAGACATCTTTAAAGTAATGGACAGAACCAAGGCCTTGCATGGTCCTCGGACCCAAGCCTATGGGGAAACCAAGTACAAAGAAGAAGACATCTTTAAAGTAATGGACAGAACCAAGGCCTTGCATGGTCCTCGGACCCAAGCCTATGGGGAAACCAAGTACAAAGATGATGACATCTTAAAAGTAATGGACAGAAGCAAGGCCTTGCATGGTCCTCGGACCCAAGCCTATGGGGAAACCAAGTACAAAGAAGAAGACATCTTTAAAGTAATGGACAGAACCAAGGCCTTGCATGGTCCTCGGACCCAAGCCTATGGGGAAACCAAGTACAAAGATGATGACATCTTAAAAGTAATGGACAGAACCAAGGCCTTGCATGGTCCTCGGACCCAAGCCTATGGGGAAACCAAGTACAAAGAAGAAGACATCTTTAAAGTAATGGACAGAACCAAGGCCTTGCATGGTCCTCGGACCCAAGCCTATGGGGAAACCAAGTACAAAGAAGAAGACATATTTAAAGTAATGGACAGAACCAAGGCCTTACATGGTCCTCGGACCCAAGCCTATGGGGAAACCAAGTACAAAGATGATGACATCTTAAAAGTAATGGACAGAACCAAGGCCTTGCATGGTCCTCGGACCCAAGCCTATGGGGAAACCAAGTACAAAGAAGAAGACATCTTTAAAGTAATGGACAGAACCAAGGCCTTACATGGTCCTCAGACCCAAGCCTATGGGGAAACCAAGTACAAAGAAGAAGACATCTTTAAAGTAATGGACAGAACCAAGGCCTTGCATGGTCCTCGGACCCAAGCCTATGGGGAAACCAAGTACAAAGAAGAAGACATATTTAAAGTAATGGACAGAACCAAGGCCTTACATGGTCCTCGGACCCAAGCCTATGGGGAAACCAAGTACAAAGATGATGACATCTTAAAAGTAATGGACAGAACCAAGGCCTTGCATGGTCCTCGGACCCAAGCCTATGGGGAAACCAAGTACAAAGAAGAAGACATCTTTAAAGTAATGGACAGAACCAAGGCCTTGCATGGTCCTCGGACCCAAGCCTATAGGGAAACCAAGTACAAAGAAGAAGACATCTTTAAAGTAATGGACAGAACCAAGGCCTTGCATGGTCCTCGGACCCAAGCCTATGGGGAAACCAAGTACAAAGATGATGACATCTTAAAAGTAATGGACAGAACCAAGGCCTTGCATAGTCCTCGGACCCAAGCCTATGGGGAAACCAAGTACAAAGAAGAAGACATCTTTAAAGTAATGGACAGAACCAAGGCCTTGCATGGTCCTCGGACCCAAGCCTATGGGGAAACCAAGTACAAAGAAGAAGACATCTTTAAAGTAATGGACAGAACCAAGGCCTTGCATGGTCCTCGGACCCAAGCCTACGGGGAAACCAAATACAAAGATGATGACATCTTAAAAGTAATGGACAGAACCAAGGCCTTGCATGGTCCTCGGACCCAAGCCTATGGGGAAACCAAGTACAAAGAAGAAGACATCTTTAAAGTAATGGACAGAACCAAGGCCTTGCATGGTCCTCGGACCCAAGCCTATGGGGAAACCAAGTACAAAGAAGAAGACATCTTTAAAGTAATGGACAGAACCAAGGCCTTGCATGGTCCTCGGACCCAAGCCTATGGGGAAACCAAGTACAAAGATGATGACATCTTAAAAGTAATGGACAGAACCAAGGCCTTGCATGGTCCTCGGACCCAAGCCTATGGGGAAACCAAGTACAAAGATGATGACATCTTAAAAGTAATGGACAGAACCAAGGCCTTGCATGGTCCTCGGACCCAAGCCTATGGGGAAACCAAGTACAAAGAAGAAGACATCTTTAAAGTAATGGACGGAACCATGCAAGACAAAGAAGAAGACATCTTTAAAGTAATGGACGGAACCAAGGCTTTGCATGGTCCTCGGACCCAAGCCTATGGGGAAACCAAGTACAAAGATGATGACATATTTAAAGTAATGGACAGAACCAAGGCCTTGCATGGTCCTCGGACCCAAGCCTATGGGGAAACCAAGTACAAAGATGATGACATCTTAAAAGTAATGGACAGAAGCAAGGCCTTGCATGGTCCTCGGACCCAAGCCTATGGGGAAACCAAGTACAAAGAAGAAGACATCTTTAAAGTAATGGACAGAACCAAGGCCTTGCATGGTCCTCGGACCCAAGCCTATGGGGAAACCAAGTACAAAGATGATGACATCTTAAAAGTAATGGACAGAACGAGGGCCTTGCATGGTCCTCGGACCCAAGCCTATGGGGAAACCAAGTACAAAGAAGAAGACATCTTTAAAGTAATGGACAGAACCAAGGCCTTGCATGGTCCTCGGACCCAAGCCTATGGGGAAACCAAGTACAAAGAAGAAGACATCTTTAAAGTAATGGACAGAACCAAGGCCTTGCATGGTCCTCGGACCCAAGCCTATGGGGAAACCGAGTACAAAGATGATGACATCTTAAAAGTAATGGACAGAACCAAGGCCTTGCATGGTCCTCGGACCCAAGCCTATGGGGAAACCAAGTACAAAGAAGAAGACATCTTTAAAGTAATGGACAGAACCAAGGCCTTGCATGGTCCTCGGACCCAAGCCTATGGGGAAACCAAGTACAAAGAAGAAGACATATTTAAAGTAATGGACAGAACCAAGGCCTTACATGGTCCTCGGACCCAAGCCTATGGGGAAACCAAGTACAAAGATGATGACATCTTAAAAGTAATGGACAGAACCAAGGCCTTGCATGGTCCTCGGACCCAAGCCTATGGGGAAACCAAGTACAAAGAAGAAGACATCTTTAAAGTAATGGACAGAACCAAGGCCTTACATGGTCCTCGGACCCAAGCCTATGGGGAAACCAAGTACAAAGAAGAAGACATCTTTAAAGTAATGGACAGAACCAAGGCCTTGCATGGTCCTCGGACCCAAGCCTATGGGGAAACCAAGTACAAAGATGATGACATCTTAAAAGTAATGGACAGAACCAAGGCCTTGCATGGTCCTCGGACCCAAGCCTATGGGGAAACCAAGTACAAAGAAGAAGACATCTTTAAAGTAATGGACAGAACCAAGGCCTTGCATGGTCCTCGGACCCAAGCCTATGGGGAAACCAAGTACAAAGATGATGACATCTTAAAAGTAATGGACAGAACCAAGGCCTTGCATGGTCCTCGGACCCAAGCCTATGGGGAAACCAAGTACAAAGAAGAAGACATCTTTAAAGTAATGGACAGAACCAAGGCCTTGCATGGTCCTCGGACCCAAGCCTACGGGGAAACCAAATACAAAGATGATGACATCTTAAAAGTAATGGACAGAACCAAGGCCTTGCATGGTCCTCGGACCCAAGCCTATGGGGAAACCAAGTACAAAGAAGAAGACATCTTTAAAGTAATGGACAGAACCAAGGCCTTGCATGGTCCTCGGACCCAAGCCTATGGGGAAACCAAGTACAAAGAAGAAGACATCTTTAAAGTAATGGACAGAACCAAGGCCTTGCATGGTCCTCGGACCCAAGCCTATGGGGAAACCAAGTACAAAGATGATGACATCTTAAAAGTAATGGACAGAACCAAGGCCTTGCATGGTCCTCGGACCCAAGCCTATGGGGAAACCAAGTACAAAGATGATGACATCTTAAAAGTAATGGACAGAACCAAGGCCTTGCATGGTCCTCGGACCCAAGCCTATGGGGAAACCAAGTACAAAGAAGAAGACATCTTTAAAGTAATGGACGGAACCATGCAAGACAAAGAAGAAGACATCTTTAAAGTAATGGACGGAACCAAGGCTTTGCATGGTCCTCGGACCCAAGCCTATGGGGAAACCAAGTACAAAGATGATGACATATTTAAAGTAATGGACAGAACCAAGGCCTTGCATGGTCCTCGGACCCAAGCCTATGGGGAAACCAAGTACAAAGATGATGACATCTTAAAAGTAATGGACAGAAGCAAGGCCTTGCATGGTCCTCGGACCCAAGCCTATGGGGAAACCAAGTACAAAGAAGAAGACATCTTTAAAGTAATGGACAGAACCAAGGCCTTGCATGGTCCTCGGACCCAAGCCTATGGGGAAACCAAGTACAAAGATGATGACATCTTAAAAGTAATGGACAGAACGAGGGCCTTGCATGGTCCTCGGACCCAAGCCTATGGGGAAACCAAGTACAAAGAAGAAGACATCTTTAAAGTAATGGACAGAACCAAGGCCTTGCATGGTCCTCGGACCCAAGCCTATGGGGAAACCAAGTACAAAGAAGAAGACATCTTTAAAGTAATGGACAGAACCAAGGCCTTGCATGGTCCTCGGACCCAAGCCTATGGGGAAACCGAGTACAAAGATGATGACATCTTAAAAGTAATGGACAGAACCAAGGCCTTGCATGGTCCTCGGACCCAAGCCTATGGGGAAACCAAGTACAAAGAAGAAG
This sequence comes from Quercus robur, assembly GCF_932294415.1. Lineage (NCBI taxonomy): Eukaryota > Viridiplantae > Streptophyta > Magnoliopsida > Fagales > Fagaceae > Quercus > Quercus robur. The sequence goes on along the minus strand of NC_065540.1, from coordinate 20,908,239 downwards.
ACATCTTTAAAGTAATGGACAGAACCAAGGCCTTGCATGGTCCTCGGACCCAAGCCTATGGGGAAACCAAGTACAAAGAAGAAGACATATTTAAAGTAATGGACAGAACCAAGGCCTTACATGGTCCTCGGACCCAAGCCTATGGGGAAACCAAGTACAAAGATGATGACATCTTAAAAGTAATGGACAGAACCAAGGCCTTGCATGGTCCTCGGACCCAAGCCTATGGGGAAACCAAGTACAAAGAAGAAGACATCTTTAAAGTAATGGACAGAACCAAGGCCTTACATGGTCCTCGGACCCAAGCCTATGGGGAAACCAAGTACAAAGAAGAAGACATCTTTAAAGTAATGGACAGAACCAAGGCCTTGCATGGTCCTCGGACCCAAGCCTATGGGGAAACCAAGTACAAAGATGATGACATCTTAAAAGTAATGGACAGAACCAAGGCCTTGCATGGTCCTCGGACCCAAGCCTATGGGGAAACCAAGTACAAAGAAGAAGACATCTTTAAAGTAATGGACAGAACCAAGGCCTTGCATGGTCCTCGGACCCAAGCCTATGGGGAAACCAAGTACAAAGAGGATGACATCTTAAAAGTAATGGACAGAACCAAGGCCTTGCATGGTCCTCGGACCCAAGCCTATGGGGAAACCAAGTACAAAGAAGAAGACATCTTTAAAGTAATGGACAGAACCAAGGCCTTGCATGGTCCTCGGACCCAAGCCTATGGGGAAACCAAGTACAAAGATGATGACATCTTAAAAGTAATGGACAGAACCAAGGCCTTGCATGGTCCTCGGACCCAAGCCTATGGGGAAACCAAGTACAAAGAAGAAGACATCTTTAAAGTAATGGACAGAACCAAGGCCTTGCATGGTCCTCGGACCCAAGCCTATAGGGAAACCAAGTACAAAGAAGAAGACATCTTTAAAGTAATGGACAGAACCAAGGCCTTGCATGGTCCTCGGACCCAAGCCTATGGGGAAACCAAGTACAAAGATGATGACATCTTAAAAGTAATGGACAGAACCAAGGCCTTGCATAGTCCTCGGACCCAAGCCTATGGGGAAACCAAGTACAAAGAAGAAGACATCTTTAAAGTAATGGACAGAACCAAGGCCTTGCATGGTCCTCGGACCCAAGCCTATGGGGAAACCAAGTACAAAGAAGAAGACATCTTTAAAGTAATGGACAGAACCAAGGCCTTGCATGGTCCTCGGACCCAAGCCTACGGGGAAACCAAATACAAAGATGATGACATCTTAAAAGTAATGGACAGAACCAAGGCCTTGCATGGTCCTCGGACCCAAGCCTATGGGGAAACCAAGTACAAAGAAGAAGACATCTTTAAAGTAATGGACAGAACCAAGGCCTTGCATGGTCCTCGGACCCAAGCCTATGGGGAAACCAAGTACAAAGAAGAAGACATCTTTAAAGTAATGGACAGAACCAAGGCCTTGCATGGTCCTCGGACCCAAGCCTATGGGGAAACCAAGTACAAAGATGATGACATCTTAAAAGTAATGGACAGAACCAAGGCCTTGCATGGTCCTCGGACCCAAGCCTATGGGGAAACCAAGTACAAAGATGATGACATCTTAAAAGTAATGGACAGAACCAAGGCCTTGCATGGTCCTCGGACCCAAGCCTATGGGGAAACCAAGTACAAAGAAGAAGACATCTTTAAAGTAATGGACGGAACCATGCAAGACAAAGAAGAAGACATCTTTAAAGTAATGGACGGAACCAAGGCCTTGCATGGTCCTCGGACCCAAGCCTATGGGGAAACCAAGTACAAAGATGATGACATATTTAAAGTAATGGACAGAACCAAGGCCTTGCATGGTCCTCGGACCCAAGCCTATGGGGAAACCAAGTACAAAGATGATGACATCTTAAAAGTAATGGACAGAAGCAAGGCCTTGCATGGTCCTCGGACCCAAGCCTATGGGGAAACCAAGTACAAAGAAGAAGACATCTTTAAAGTAATGGACAGAACCAAGGCCTTGCATGGTCCTCGGACCCAAGCCTATGGGGAAACCAAGTACAAAGATGATGACATCTTAAAAGTAATGGACAGAACGAGGGCCTTGCATGGTCCTCGGACCCAAGCCTATGGGGAAACCAAGTACAAAGAAGAAGACATCTTTAAAGTAATGGACAGAACCAAGGCCTTGCATGGTCCTCGGACCCAAGCCTATGGGGAAACCAAGTACAAAGAAGAAGACATCTTTAAAGTAATGGACAGAACCAAGGCCTTGCATGGTCCTCGGACCCAAGCCTATGGGGAAACCGAGTACAAAGATGATGACATCTTAAAAGTAATGGACAGAACCAAGGCCTTGCATGGTCCTCGGACCCAAGCCCATGGGGAAACCAAGTACAAAGAAGAAGACATCTTTAAAGTAATGGACAGAACCAAGGCCTTGCATGGTCCTCGGACCCAAGCCTATGGGGAAACCAAGTACAAAGATGATGACATCTTAAAAGTAATGGACAGAACCAAGGCCCTGCATGGTCCTCGGACCCAAGCCTATGGGGAAACCAAGTACAAAGAAGAAGACATCTTTAAAGTAATGGACAGAACCAAGGCCTTGCATGGTCCTCGGACCCAAGCCTATGGGGAAACCAAGTACAAAGAAGAAGACATCTTTAAAGTAATGGACAGAACCAAGGCCTTGCATGGTCCTCGGACCCAAGCTTATGGGGAAACCAAGTACAAAGATGATGACATCTTAAAAGTAATGGACAGAACCACGGCCTTGCATGGTCCTCGGACCCAAGCCTATGGGGAAACCAAGTACAAAGATGATGACATCTTAAAAGTAATGGACAGAACCAAGGCCTTGCATGGTCCTCGGACCCAAGCCTATGGGGAAACCAAGTACAAAGAAGAAGACATCTTTAAAGTAATGGACAGAACCAAGGCCTTGCATGGTCCTCGGACCCAAGCCTATGGGGAAACCAAGTACAAAGAAGAAGACATCTTTAAAGTAATGGACAGAACCAAGGCCTTGCATGGTCCTCGGACCCAAGCCTATGGGGAAACCAAGTACAAAGATGATGACATCTTAAAAGTAATGGACAGAACCAAGGCCTTGCATAGTCCTCGGACCCAAGCCTATGGGGAAACCAAGTACAAAGAAGAAGACATCTTTAAAGTAATGGACAGAACCAAGGCCTTGCATGGTCCTCGGACCCAAGCCTATGGGGAAACCAAGTACAAAGAAGAAGACATCTTTAAAGTAATGGACAGAACCAAGACCTTGCATGGTCCTCGGACCCAAGCCTATGGGGAAACCAAGTACAAAGATGATGACATCTTAAAAGTAATGGACAGAACCAAGGCCTTGCATGGTCCTCGGACCCAAGCCTATGGGGAAACCAAGTACAAAGAAGAAGACATCTTTAAAGTAATGGACAGAACCAAGGCCTTGCATGGTCCTCGGACCCAAGCCTATGGGGAAACCAAGTACAAAGAAGAAGACATCTTTAAAGTAATGGACAGAACCAAGGCCTTGCATGGTCCTCGGACCCAAGCCTATGGGGAAACCAAGTACAAAGATGATGACATCTTAAAAGTAATGGACAGAACCAAGGCCTTGCATGGTCCTCGGACCCAAGCCTATGGGGAAACCAAGTACAAAGATGATGACATCTTAAAAGTAATGGACAGAACCAAGGCCTTGCATGGTCCTCGGACCCAAGCCTATGGGGAAACCAAGTACAAAGAAGAAGACATCTTTAAAGTAATGGACAGAACCAAGGCCTTGCATGGTCCTCGGACCCAAGCCTATGGGGAAACCAAGTACAAAGATGATGACATCTTAAAAGTAATGGACAGAACCAAGGCCTTGCATGGTCCTCGGACCCAAGCCTATGGGGAAACCAAGTACAAAGATGATGACATCTTAAAAGTAATGGACAGAACCAAGGCCTTGCATGGTCCTCGGACCCAAGCCTATGGGGAAACCAAGTACAAAGAAGAAGACATCTTTAAAGTAATGGACAGAACCAAGGCCTTGCATGGTCCTCGGACCCAAGCCTATGGGGAAACCAAGTACAAAGAAGAAGACATCTTTAAAGTAATGGACAGAACCAAGGCCTTGCATGGTCCTCGGACCCAAGCCTATGGGGAAACCACGTACAAAGAAGAAGACATCTTTAAAGTAATGGACAGAACCAAGGCCTTGCATGGTCCTCGGACCTAAGCCTATGGGGAAACCAAGTACAAAGATGATGACATCTTAAAAGTAATGGACAGAACCAAGGCCTTGCATGGTCCTCGGACCCAAGCCTATGGGGAAACCAAGTACAAAGAAGAAGACATCTTTAAAGTTATGGACAGAACCAAGGCCTTGCATGGTCCTCGGACCCAAGCCTATGGGGAAACCAAGTACAAAGAAGAAGACATCTTTAAAGTAATGGACAGAACCAAGGCCTTGCATGGTCCTCGGACCCAAGCCTATGGGGAAACCAAGTACAAAGAAGAAGACATCTTTAAAGTAATGGACAGAACCAAGGCCTTGCATGGTCCTCGGACCTAAGCCTATGGGGAAACAAAGTACAAAGATGATGACATCTTAAAAGTAATGGACAGAACCAAGGCCTTGCATGGTCCTCGGACCCAAGCCTATGGGGAAACCAAGTACAAAGAAGAAGATATCTTTAAAGTAATGGACAGAACCAAGGCCTTGCATGGTCCTCGGACCCAAGCCTATGGGGAAACCAAGTACAAAGAAGAAGACATCTTTAAAGTAATGGACAGAACCAAGGCCTTGCATGGTCCTCGGACCCAAGCCTATGGGGAAACCAAGTACAAAGATGATGACATCTTAAAAGTAATGGACAGAACCAAGGCCTTGCATAGTCCTCGGACCCAAGCCTATGGGGAAACCAAGTACAAAGAAGAAGACATCTTTAAAGTAATGGACAGAACCAAGGCCTTGCATGGTCCTCGGACCCAAGCCTATGGGGAAACCAAGTACAAAGAAGAAGACATCTTTAAAGTAATGGACAGAACCAAGGCCTTGCATGGTCCTCGGACCCAAGCCTACGGGGAAACCAAATACAAAGATGATGACATCTTAAAAGTAATGGACAGAACCAAGGCCTTGCATGGTCCTCGGACCCAAGCCTATGGGGAAACCAAGTACAAAGAAGAAGACATCTTTAAAGTAATGGACAGAACCAAGGCCTTGCATGGTCCTCGGACCCAAGCCTATGGGGAAACCAAGTACAAAGAAGAAGACATCTTTAAAGTAATGGACAGAACCAAGGCCTTACATGGTCCTCGGACCCAAGCCTATGGGGAAACCAAGTACAAAGAAGAAGACATCTTTAAAGTAATGGACAGAACCAAGGCCTTACATGGTCCTCGGACCCAAGCCTATGGGGAAACCAAGTACAAAGAAGAAGACATCTTTAAAGTAATGGACAGAACCAAGGCCTTGCATGGTCCTCGGACCCAAGCCTATGGGGAAACCAAGTACAAAGATGATGACATCTTAAAAGTAATGGACAGAACCAAGGCCTTGCATGGTCCTCGGACCCAAGCCTATGGGGAAACCAAGTACAAAGAAGAAGACATCTTTAAAGTAATGGACAGAACCAAGGCCTTGCATGGTCCTCGGACCCAAGCCTATGGGGAAACCAAGTACAAAGATGATGACATCTTAAAAGTAATGGACAGAACCAAGGCCTTGCATGGTCCTCGGACCCAAGCCTATGGGGAAACCAAGTACAAAGAAGAAGACATCTTTAAAGTAATGGACAGAACCAAGGCCTTGCATGGTCCTCGGACCCAAGCCTATGGGGAAACCAAGTACAAAGATGATGACATCTTAAAAGTAATGGACAGAACCAAGGCCTTGCATGGTCCTCGGACCCAAGCCTATGGGGAAACCAAGTACAAAGAAGAAGACATCTTTAAAGTAATGGACAGAACCAAGGCCTTGCATGGTCCTCGGACCCAAGCCTATAGGGAAACCAAGTACAAAGAAGAAGACATCTTTAAAGTAATGGACAGAACCAAGGCCTTGCATGGTCCTCGGACCCAAGCCTATGGGGAAACCAAGTACAAAGATGATGACATCTTAAAAGTAATGGACAGAACCAAGGCCTTGCATAGTCCTCGGACCCAAGCCTATGGGGAAACCAAGTACAAAGAAGAAGACATCTTTAAAGTAATGGACAGAACCAAGGCCTTGCATGGTCCTCGGACCCAAGCCTATGGGGAAACCAAGTACAAAGAAGAAGACATCTTTAAAGTAATGGACAGAACCAAGGCCTTGCATGGTCCTCGGACCCAAGCCTACGGGGAAACCAAATACAAAGATGATGACATCTTAAAAGTAATGGACAGAACCAAGGCCTTGCATGGTCCTCGGACCCAAGCCTATGGGGAAACCAAGTACAAAGAAGAAGACATCTTTAAAGTAATGGACAGAACCAAGGCCTTGCATGGTCCTCGGACCCAAGCCTATGGGGAAACCAAGTACAAAGAAGAAGACATCTTTAAAGTAATGGACAGAACCAAGGCCTTGCATGGTCCTCGGACCCAAGCCTATGGGGAAACCAAGTACAAAGATGATGACATCTTAAAAGTAATGGACAGAACCAAGGCCTTGCATGGTCCTCGGACCCAAGCCTATGGGGAAACCAAGTACAAAGATGATGACATCTTAAAAGTAATGGACAGAACCAAGGCCTTGCATGGTCCTCGGACCCAAGCCTATGGGGAAACCAAGTACAAAGAAGAAGACATCTTTAAAGTAATGGACGGAACCATGCAAGACAAAGAAGAAGACATCTTTAAAGTAATGGACGGAACCAAGGCCTTGCATGGTCCTCGGACCCAAGCCTATGGGGAAACCAAGTACAAAGATGATGACATATTTAAAGTAATGGACAGAACCAAGGCCTTGCATGGTCCTCGGACCCAAGCCTATGGGGAAACCAAGTACAAAGATGATGACATCTTAAAAGTAATGGACAGAAGCAAGGCCTTGCATGGTCCTCGGACCCAAGCCTATGGGGAAACCAAGTACAAAGAAGAAGACATCTTTAAAGTAATGGACAGAACCAAGGCCTTGCATGGTCCTCGGACCCAAGCCTATGGGGAAACCAAGTACAAAGATGATGACATCTTAAAAGTAATGGACAGAACGAGGGCCTTGCATGGTCCTCGGACCCAAGCCTATGGGGAAACCAAGTACAAAGAAGAAGACATCTTTAAAGTAATGGACAGAACCAAGGCCTTGCATGGTCCTCGGACCCAAGCCTATGGGGAAACCAAGTACAAAGAAGAAGACATCTTTAAAGTAATGGACAGAACCAAGGCCTTGCATGGTCCTCGGACCCAAGCCTATGGGGAAACCGAGTACAAAGATGATGACATCTTAAAAGTAATGGACAGAACCAAGGCCTTGCATGGTCCTCGGACCCAAGCCCATGGGGAAACCAAGTACAAAGAAGAAGACATCTTTAAAGTAATGGACAGAACCAAGGCCTTGCATGGTCCTCGGACCCAAGCCTATGGGGAAACCAAGTACAAAGATGATGACATCTTAAAAGTAATGGACAGAACCAAGGCCCTGCATGGTCCTCGGACCCAAGCCTATGGGGAAACCAAGTACAAAGAAGAAGACATCTTTAAAGTAATGGACAGAACCAAGGCCTTGCATGGTCCTCGGACCCAAGCCTATGGGGAAACCAAGTACAAAGAAGAAGACATCTTTAAAGTAATGGACAGAACCAAGGCCTTGCATGGTCCTCGGACCCAAGCTTATGGGGAAACCAAGTACAAAGATGATGACATCTTAAAAGTAATGGACAGAACCAAGGCCTTGCATGGTCCTCGGACCCAAGCCTATGGGGAAACCAAGTACAAAGTTGATGACATCTTAAAAGTAATGGACAGAACCAAGGCCTTGCATGGTCCTCGGACCCAAGCCTATGGGGAAACCAAGTACAAAGAAGAAGACATCTTTAAAGTAATGGACAGAACCAAGGCCTTGCATGGTCCTCGGACCCAAGCCTATGGGGAAACCAAGTACAAAGAAGAAGACATCTTTAAAGTAATGGACAGAACCAAGGCCTTGCATGGTCCTCGGACCCAAGCCTATGGGGAAACCAAGTACAAAGATGATGACATCTTAAAAGTAATGGACAGAACCAAGGCCTTGCATAGTCCTCGGACCCAAGCCTATGGGGAAACCAAGTACAAAGAAGAAGACATCTTTAAAGTAATGGACAGAACCAAGGCCTTGCATGGTCCTCGGACCCAAGCCTATGGGGAAACCAAGTACAAAGAAGAAGACATCTTTAAAGTAATGGACAGAACCAAGACCTTGCATGGTCCTCGGACCCAAGCCTATGGGGAAACCAAGTACAAAGATGATGACATCTTAAAAGTAATGGACAGAACCAAGGCCTTGCATGGTCCTCGGACCCAAGCCTATGGGGAAACCAAGTACAAAGAAGAAGACATCTTTAAAGTAATGGACAGAACCAAGGCCTTGCATGGTCCTCGGACCCAAGCCTATGGGGAAACCAAGTACAAAGAAGAAGACATCTTTAAAGTAATGGACAGAACCAAGGCCTTGCATGGTCCTCGGACCCAAGCCTATGGGGAAACCAAGTACAAAGATGATGACATCTTAAAAGTAATGGACAGAACCAAGGCCTTGCATGGTCCTCGGACCCAAGCCTATGGGGAAACCAAGTACAAAGATGATGACATCTTAAAAGTAATGGACAGAACCAAGGCCTTGCATGGTCCTCGGACCCAAGCCTATGGGGAAACCAAGTACAAAGAAGAAGACATCTTTAAAGTAATGGACAGAACCAAGGCCTTGCATGGTCCTCGGACCCAAGCCTATGGGGAAACCAAGTACAAAGATGATGACATCTTAAAAGTAATGGACAGAACCAAGGCCTTGCATGGTCCTCGGACCCAAGCCTATGGGGAAACCAAGTACAAAGATGATGACATCTTAAAAGTAATGGACAGAACCAAGGCCTTGCATGGTCCTCGGACCCAAGCCTATGGGGAAACCAAGTACAAAGAAGAAGACATCTTTAAAGTAATGGACAGAACCAAGGCCTTGCATGGTCCTCGGACCCAAGCCTATGGGGAAACCAAGTACAAAGAAGAAGACATCTTTAAAGTAATGGACAGAACCAAGGCCTTGCATGGTCCTCGGACCCAAGCCTATGGGGAAACCAAGTACAAAGAAGAAGACATCTTTAAAGTAATGGACAGAACCAAGGCCTTGCATGGTCCTCGGACCTAAGCCTATGGGGAAACCAAGTACAAAGATGATGACATCTTAAAAGTAATGGACAGAACCAAGGCCTTGCATGGTCCTCGGACCCAAGCCTATGGGGAAACCAAGTACAAAGAAGAAGACATCTTTAAAGTTATGGACAGAACCAAGGCCTTGCATGGTCCTCGGACCCAAGCCTATGGGGAAACCAAGTACAAAGAAGAAGACATCTTTAAAGTAATGGACAGAACCAAGGCCTTGCATGGTCCTCGGACCCAAGCCTATGGGGAAACCAAGTACAAAGAAGAAGACATCTTTAAAGTAATGGACAGAACCAAGGCCTTGCATGGTCCTCGGACCTAAGCCTATGGGGAAACAAAGTACAAAGATGATGACATCTTAAAAGTAATGGACAGAACCAAGGCCTTGCATGGTCCTCGGACCCAAGCCTATGGGGAAACCAAGTACAAAGAAGAAGATATCTTTAAAGTAATGGACAGAACCAAGGCCTTGCATGGTCCTCGGACCCAAGCCTATGGGGAAACCAAGTACAAAGAAGAAGACATCTTTAAAGTAATGGACAGAACCAAGGCCTTGCATGGTCCTCGGACCCAAGCCTATGGGGAAACCAAGTACAAAGATGATGACATCTTAAAAGTAATGGACAGAACCAAGGCCTTGCATAGTCCTCGGACCCAAGCCTATGGGGAAACCAAGTACAAAGAAGAAGACATCTTTAAAGTAATGGACAGAACCAAGGCCTTGCATGGTCCTCGGACCCAAGCCTATGGGGAAACAGAGTACAAAGAAGAAGACATCTTTAAAGTAATGGACAGAACCAAGGCCTTGCATGGTCCTCGGACCCAAGCCTACGGGGAAACCAAATACAAAGATGATGACATCTTAAAAGTAATGGACAGAACCAAGGCCTTGCATGGTCCTCGGACCCAAGCCTATGGGGAAACCAAGTACAAAGAAGAAGACATCTTTAAAGTAATGGACAGAACCAAGGCCTTGCATGGTCCTCGGACCCAAGCCTGTGGGGAAACCAAGTACAAAGAAGAAGACATCTTTAAAGTAATGGACAGAACCAAGGCCTTGCATGGTCCTCGGACCCAAGCCTATGGGGAAACCAAGTACAAAGATGATGACATCTTAAAAGTAATGGACAGAACCAAGGCCTTGCATAGTCCTCGGACCCAAGCCTATGGGGAAACCAAGTACAAAGAAGAAGACATCTTTAAAGTAATGGACAGAACCAAGGCCTTGCATGGTCCTCGGACCCAAGCCTATGGGGAAACCAAGTACAAAGAAGAAGACATCTTTAAAGTAATGGACAGAACCAAGGCCTTGCATGGTCCTCGGACCCAAGCCTACGGGGAAACCAAATACAAAGATGATGACATCTTAAAAGTAATGGACAGAACCAAGGCCTTGCATGGTCCTCGGACCCAAGCCTATGGGGAAACCAAGTACAAAGAAGAAGACATCTTTAAAGTAATGGACAGAACCAAGGCCTTGCATGGTCCTCGGACCCAAGCCTATGGGGAAACCAAGTACAAAGAAGAAGACATCTTTAAAGTAATGGACAGAACCAAGGCCTTGCATGGTCCTCGGACCCAAGCCTATGGGGAAACCAAGTACAAAGATGATGACATCTTAAAAGTAATGGACAGAACCAAGGCCTTGCATGGTCCTCGGACCCAAGCCTATGGGGAAACCAAGTACAAAGATGATGACATCTTAAAAGTAATGGACAGAACCAAGGCCTTGCATGGTCCTCGGACCCAAGCCTATGGGGAAACCAAGTACAAAGAAGAAGACATCTTTAAAGTAATGGACGGAACCATGCAAGACAAAGAAGAAGACATCTTTAAAGTAATGGACGGAACCAAGGCCTTGCATGGTCCTCGGACCCAAGCCTATGGGGAAACCAAGTACAAAGATGATGACATATTTAAAGTAATGGACAGAACCAAGGCCTTGCATGGTCCTCGGACCCAAGCCTATGGGGAAACCAAGTACAAAGATGATGACATCTTAAAAGTAATGGACAGAAGCAAGGCCTTGCATGGTCCTCGGACCCAAGCCTATGGGGAAACCAAGTACAAAGAAGAAGACATCTTTAAAGTAATGGACAGAACCAAGGCCTTGCATGGTCCTCGGACCCAAGCCTATGGGGAAACCAAGTACAAAGATGATGACATCTTAAAAGTAATGGACAGAACGAGGGCCTTGCATGGTCCTCGGACCCAAGCCTATGGGGAAACCAAGTACAAAGAAGAAGACATCTTTAAAGTAATGGACAGAACCAAGGCCTTGCATGGTCCTCGGACCCAAGCCTATGGGGAAACCAAGTACAAAGAAGAAGACATCTTTAAAGTAATGGACAGAACCAAGGCCTTGCATGGTCCTCGGACCCAAGCCTATGGGGAAACCGAGTACAAAGATGATGACATCTTAAAAGTAATGGACAGAACCAAGGCCTTGCATGGTCCTCGGACCCAAGCCCATGGGGAAACCAAGTACAAAGAAGAAGACATCTTTAAAGTAATGGACAGAACCAAGGCCTTGCATGGTCCTCGGACCCAAGCCTATGGGGAAACCAAGTACAAAGATGATGACATCTTAAAAGTAATGGACAGAACCAAGGCCCTGCATGGTCCTCGGACCCAAGCCTATGGGGAAACCAAGTACAAAGAAGAAGACATCTTTAAAGTAATGGACAGAACCAAGGCCTTGCATGGTCCTCGGACCCAAGCCTATGGGGAAACCAAGTACAAAGAAGAAGACATCTTTAAAGTAATGGTCAGAACCAAGGCCTTGCATGGTCCTCGGACCCAAGCTTATGGGGAAACCAAGTACAAAGATGATGACATCTTAAAAGTAATGGACAGAACCAAGGCCTTGCATGGTCCTCGGACCCAAGCCTATGGGGAAACCAAGTACAAAGATGATGACATCTTAAAAGTAATGGACAGAACCAAGGCCTTGCATGGTCCTCGGACCCAAGCCTATGGGGAAACCAAGTACAAAGAAGAAGACATCTTTAAAGTAATGGACAGAACCAAGGCCTTGCATGGTCCTCGGACCCAAGCCTATGGGGAAACCAAGTACAAAGAAGAAGACATCTTTAAAGTAATGGACAGAACCAAGGCCTTGCATGGTCCTCGGACCCAAGCCTATGGGGAAACCAAGTACAAAGATGATGACATCTTAAAAGTAATGGACAGAACCAAGGCCTTGCATAGTCCTCGGACCCAAGCCTATGGGGAAACCAAGTACAAAGAAGAAGACATCTTTAAAGTAATGGACAGAACCAAGGCCTTGCATGGTCCTCGGACCCAAGCCTATGGGGAAACCAAGTACAAAGAAGAAGACATCTTTAAAGTAATGGACAGAACCAAGACCTTGCATGGTCCTCGGACCCAAGCCTATGGGGAAACCAAGTACAAAGATGATGACATCTTAAAAGTAATGGACAGAACCAAGGCCTTGCATGGTCCTCGGACCCAAGCCTATGGGGAAACCAAGTACAAAGAAGAAGACATCTTTAAAGTAATGGACAGAACCAAGGCCTTGCATGGTCCTCGGACCCAAGCCTATGGGGAAACCAAGTACAAAGAAGAAGACATCTTTAAAGTAATGGACAGAACCAAGGCCTTGCATGGTCCTCGGACCCAAGCCTATGGGGAAACCAAGTACAAAGATGATGACATCTTAAAAGTAATGGACAGAACCAAGGCCTTGCATGGTCCTCGGACCCAAGCCTATGGGGAAACCAAGTACAAAGATGATGACATCTTAAAAGTAATGGACAGAACCAAGGCCTTGCATGGTCCTCGGACCCAAGCCTATGGGGAAACCAAGTACAAAGAAGAAGACATCTTTAAAGTAATGGACAGAACCAAGGCCTTGCATGGTCCTCAGACCCAAGCCTATGGGGAAACCAAGTACAAAGATGATGACATCTTAAAAGTAATGGACAGAACCAAGGCCTTGCATGGTCCTCGGACCCAAGCCTATGGGGAAACCAAGTACAAAGATGATGACATCTTAAAAGTAATGGACAGAACCAAGGCCTTGCATGGTCCTCGGACCCAAGCCTATGGGGAAACCAAGTACAAAGAAGAAGACATCTTTAAAGTAATGGACAGAACCAAGGCCTTGCATGGTCCTCGGACCCAAGCCTATGGGGAAACCAAGTACAAAGAAGAAGACATCTTTAAAGTAATGGACAGAACCAAGGCCTTGCATGGTCCTCGGACCCAAGCCTATGGGGAAACCAAGTACAAAGAAGAAGACATCTTTAAAGTAATGGACAGAACCAAGGCCTTGCATGGTCCTCGGACCTAAGCCTATGGGGAAACCAAGTACAAAGATGATGACATCTTAAAAGTAATGGACAGAACCAAGGCCTTGCATGGTCCTCGGACCCAAGCCTATGGGGAAACCAAGTACAAAGAAGAAGACATCTTTAAAGTTATGGACAGAACCAAGGCCTTGCATGGTCCTCGGACCCAAGCCTATGGGGAAACCAAGTACAAAGAAGAAGACATCTTTAAAGTAATGGACAGAACCAAGGCCTTGCATGGTCCTCGGACCCAAGCCTATGGGGAAACCAAGTACAAAGAAGAAGACATCTTTAAAGTAATGGACAGAACCAAGGCCTTGCATGGTCCTCGGACCTAAGCCTATGGGGAAACAAAGTACAAAGATGATGACATCTTAAAAGTAATGGACAGAACCAAGGCCTTGCATGGTCCTCGGACCCAAGCCTATGGGGAAACCAAGTACAAAGAAGAAGATATCTTTAAAGTAATGGACAGAACCAAGGCCTTGCATGGTCCTCGGACCCAAGCCTATGGGGAAACCAAGTACAAAGAAGAAGACATCTTTAAAGTAATGGACAGAACCAAGGCCTTGCATGGTCCTCGGACCCAAGCCTATGGGGAAACCAAGTACAAAGATGATGACATCTTAAAAGTAATGGACAGAACCAAGGCCTTGCATAGTCCTCGGACCCAAGCCTATGGGGAAACCAAGTACAAAGAAGAAGACATCTTTAAAGTAATGGACAGAACCAAGGCCTTGCATGGTCCTCGGACCCAAGCCTATGGGGAAACCAAGTACAAAGAAGAAGACATCTTTAAAGTAATGGACAGAACCAAGGCCTTGCATGGTCCTCGGACCCAAGCCTACGGGGAAACCAAATACAAAGATGATGACATCTTAAAAGTAATGGACAGAACCAAGGCCTTGCATGGTCCTCGGACCCAAGCCTATGGGGAAACCAAGTACAAAGAAGAAGACATCTTTAAAGTAATGGACAGAACCAAGGCCTTGCATGGTCCTCGGACCCAAGCCTATGGGGAAACCAAGTACAAAGAAGAAGACATCTTTAAAGTAATGGACAGAACCAAGGCCTTGCATGGTCCTCGGACCCAAGCCTATGGGGAAACCAAGTACAAAGATGATGACATCTTAAAAGTAATGGACAGAACCAAGGCCTTGCATGGTCCTCGGACCCAAGCCTATGGGGAAACCAAGTACAAAGATGATGACATCTTAAAAGTAATGGACAGAACCAAGGCCTTGCATGGTCCTCGGACCCAAGCCTATGGGGAAACCAAGTACAAAGAAGAAGACATCTTTAAAGTAATGGACGGAACCATGCAAGACAAAGAAGAAGACATCTTTAAAGTAATGGACGGAACCAAGGCCTTGCATGGTCCTCGGACCCAAGCCTATGGGGAAACCAAGTACAAAGATGATGACATATTTAAAGTAATGGACAGAACCAAGGCCTTGCATGGTCCTCGGACCCAAGCCTATGGGGAAACCAAGTACAAAGATGATGACATCTTAAAAGTAATGGACAGAAGCAAGGCCTTGCATGGTCCTCGGACCCAAGCCTATGGGGAAACCAAGTACAAAGAAGAAGACATCTTTAAAGTAATGGACAGAACCAAGGCCTTGCATGGTCCTCGGACCCAAGCCTATGGGGAAACCAAGTACAAAGATGATGACATCTTAAAAGTAATGGACAGAACGAGGGCCTTGCATGGTCCTCGGACCCAAGCCTATGGGGAAACCAAGTACAAAGAAGAAGACATCTTTAAAGTAATGGACAGAACCAAGGCCTTGCATGGTCCTCGGACCCAAGCCTATGGGGAAACCAAGTACAAAGAAGAAGACATCTTTAAAGTAATGGACAGAACCAAGGCCTTGCATGGTCCTCGGACCCAAGCCTATGGGGAAACCGAGTACAAAGATGATGACATCTTAAAAGTAATGGACAGAACCAAGGCCTTGCATGGTCCTCGGACCCAAGCCCATGGGGAAACCAAGTACAAAGAAGAAGACATCTTTAAAGTAATGGACAGAACCAAGGCCTTGCATGGTCCTCGGACCCAAGCCTATGGGGAAACCAAGTACAAAGATGATGACATCTTAAAAGTAATGGACAGAACCAAGGCCTTGCATGGTCCTCGGACCCAAGCCTATGGGGAAACCAAGTACAAAGAAGAAGACATCTTTAAAGTAATGGACAGAACCAAGGCCTTGCATGGTCCTCGGACCCAAGCGTATGGGGAAACCAAGTACAAAGAAGAAGACATCTTTAAAGTAATGGACAGAACCAAGGCCTTGCATGGTCCTCGGACCCAAGCTTATGGGGAAACCAAGTACAAAGATGATGACATCTTAAAAGTAATGGACAGAACCAAGGCCTTGCATGGTCCTCGGACCCAAGCCTATGGGGAAACCAAGTACAAAGATGATGACATCTTAAAAGTAATGGACAGAACCAAGGCCTTGCATGGTCCTCGGACCCAAGCCTATGGGGAAACCAAGTACAAAGAAGAAGACATCTTTAAAGTAATGGACAGAACCAAGGCCTTGCATGGTCCTCGGACCCAAGCCTATGGGGAAACCAAGTACAAAGAAGAAGACATCTTTAAAGTAATGGACAGAACCAAGGCCTTGCATGGTCCTCGGACCCAAGCCTATGGGGAAACCAAGTACAAAGATGATGACATCTTTAAAGTAATGGACAGAACCAAGGCCTTGCATAGTCCTCGGACCCAAGCCTATGGGGAAACCAAGTACAAAGAAGAAGACATCTTTAAAGTAATGGACAGAACCAAGGCCTTGCATGGTCCTCGGACCCAAGCCTATGGGGAAACCAAGTACAAAGAAGAAGACATCTTTAAAGTAATGGACAGAACCAAGACCTTGCATGGTCCTCGGACCCAAGCCTATGGGGAAACCAAGTACAAAGATGATGACATCTTAAAAGTAATGGACAGAACCAAGGCCTTGCATGGTCCTCGGACCCAAGCCTATGGGGAAACCAAGTACAAAGAAGAAGACATCTTTAAAGTAATGGACAGAACCAAGGCCTTGCATGGTCCTCGGACCCAAGCCTATGGGGAAACCAAGTACAAAGAAGAAGACATCTTTAAAGTAATGGACAGAACCAAGGCCTTGCATGGTCCTCGGACCCAAGCCTATGGGGAAACCAAGTACAAAGATGATGACATCTTAAAAGTAATGGACAGAACCAAGGCCTTGCATGGTCCTCGGACCCAAGCCTATGGGGAAACCAAGTACAAAGATGATGACATCTTAAAAGTAATGGACAGAACCAAGGCCTTGCATGGTCCTCGGACCCAAGCCTATGGGGAAACCAAGTACAAAGAAGAAGACATCTTTAAAGTAATGGACAGAACCAAGGCCTTGCATGGTCCTCGGACCCAAGCCTATGGGGAAACCAAGTACAAAGATGATGACATCTTAAAAGTAATGGACAGAACCAAGGCCTTGCATGGTCCTCGGACCCAAGCCTATGGGGAAACCAAGTACAAAGATGATGACATCTTAAAAGTAATGGACAGAACCAAGGCCTTGCATGGTCCTCGGACCCAAGCCTATGGGGAAACCAAGTACAAAGAAGAAGACATCTTTAAAGTAATGGACAGAACCAAGGCCTTGCATGGTCCTCGGACCCAAGCCTATGGGGAAACCAAGTACAAAGAAGAAGACATCTTTAAAGTAATGGACAGAACCAAGGCCTTGCATGGTCCTCGGACCCAAGCCTATGGGGAAACCAAGTACAAAGAAGAAGACATCTTTAAAGTAATGGACAGAACCAAGGCCTTGCATGGTCCTCGGACCTAAGCCTATGGGGAAACCAAGTACAAAGATGATGACATCTTAAAAGTAATGGACAGAACCAAGGCCTTGCATGGTCCTCGGACCCAAGCCTATGGGGAAACCAAGTACAAAGAAGAAGACATCTTTAAAGTAATGGACAGAACCAAGGCCTTGCATGGTCCTCGGACCCAAGCCTATGGGGAAACCAAGTACAAAGAAGAAGACATCTTTAAAGTAATGGACAGAACCAAGGCCTTGCATGGTCCTCGGACCCAAGCCTATGGGGAAACCAAGTACAAAGAAGAAGACATCTTTAAAGTAATGGACAGAACCAAGGCCTTGCATGGTCCTCGGACCTAAGCCTATGGGGAAACAAAGTACAAAGATGATGACATCTTAAAAGTAATGGACAGAACCAAGGCCTTGCATGGTCCTCGGACCCAAGCCTATGGGGAAACCAAGTACAAAGATGATGACATCTTAAAAGTAATGGACAGAACCAAGGCCTTGCATGGTCCTCGGACCCAAGCCTATGGGGAAACCAAGTACAAAGAAGAAGACATCTTTAAAGTAATGGACAGAACCAAGGCCTTGCATGGTCCTCGGACCCAAGCCTATGGGGAAACCAAGTACAAAGATGATGACATCTTAAAAGTAATGGACAGAACCAAGGCCTTGCATGGTCTTCGGACCCAAGCCTATGGGGAAACCAAGTACAAAGAAGAAGACATCTTTAAAGTAATGGACAGAACCAAGGCCTTGCATGGTCCTCGGACCCAAGCCTATGGGGAAACCAAGTACAAAGATGATGACATCTTAAAAGTAATGGACAGAACCAAGGCCTTGCATGGTCCTCGGACCCAAGCCTATGGGGAAACCAAGTACAAAGAAGAAGACATCTTTAAAGTAATGGACAGAACCAAGGCCTTGCATGGTCCTCGGACCCAAGCCTATGGGGAAACCAAGTACAAAGATGATGACATCTTAAAAGTAATGGACAGAACCAAGGCCTTGCATGGTCCTCGGACCCAAGCCTATGGGGAAACCAAGTACAAAGAAGAAGACATCTTGAAAAGTAATGGACAGAACCAAGGCCTTGCATGGTCCTCGGACCCAAGCCTATAGGGAAACCAAGTACAAAGAAGAAGACATCTTTAAAGTAATGGACAGAACCAAGGCCTTGCATGGTCCTCGGACCCAAGCCTATGGGGAAACCAAGTACAAAGATGATGACATCTTAAAAGTAATGGACAGAACCAAGGCCTTGCATAGTCCTCGGACCCAAGCCTATGGGGAAACCAAGTACAAAGAAGAAGACATCTTTAAAGTAATGGACAGAACCAAGGCCTTGCATGGTCCTCGGACCCAAGCCTATGGGGAAACCAAGTACAAAGAAGAAGACATCTTTAAAGTAATGGACAGAACCAAGGCCTTGCATGGTCCTCGGACCCAAGCCTACGGGGAAACCAAGTACAAAGATGATGACATCTTAAAAGTAATGGACAGAACCAAGGCCTTGCATGGTCCTCGGACCCAAGCCTATGGGGAAACCAAGTACAAAGAAGAAGACATCTTTAAAGTAATGGACAGAACCAAGGCCTTGCATGGTCCTCGGACCCAAGCCTATGGGGAAACCAAGTACAAAGAAGAAGACATCTTTAAAGTAATGGACAGAACCAAGGCCTTGCATGGTCCTCGGACCCAAGCCTATGGGGAAACCAAGTACAAAGATGATGACATCTTAAAAGTAATGGACAGAAGCAAGGCCTTGCATGGTCCTCGGACCCAAGCCTATGGGGAAACCAAGTACAAAGAAGAAGACATCTTTAAAGTAATGGACAGAACCAAGGCCTTGCATGGTCCTCGGACCCAAGCCTATGGGGAAACCAAGTACAAAGATGATGACATCTTAAAAGTAATGGACAGAACCAAGGCCTTGCATGGTCTTCGGACCCAAGCCTATGGGGAAACCAAGTACAAAGAAGAAGACATCTTTAAAGTAATGGACAGAACCAAGGCCTTGCATGGTCCTCGGACCCAAGCCTATGGGGAAACCAAGTACAAAGATGATGACATCTTAAAAGTAATGGACAGAACCAAGGCCTTGCATGGTCCTCGGACCCAAGCCTATGGGGAAACCAAGTACAAAGAAGAAGACATCTTTAAAGTAATCTACAGAACCAAGGCCTTGCATGGTCCTCGGACCCAAGCCTATGGGGAAACCAAGTACAAAGATGATGACATCTTAAAAGTAATGGACAGAACCAAGGCCTTGCATGGTCCTCGGACCCAAGCCTATGGGGAAACCAAGTACAAAGAAGAAGACATCTTGAAAAGTAATGGACAGAACCAAGGCCTTGCATGGTCCTCGGACCCAAGCCTATAGGGAAACCAAGTACAAAGAAGAAGACATCTTTAAAGTAATGGACAGAACCAAGGCCTTGCATGGTCCTCGGACCCAAGCCTATGGGGAAACCAAGTACAAAGATGATGACATCTTAAAAGTAATGGACAGAACCAAGGCCTTGCATAGTCCTCGGACCCAAGCCTATGGGGAAACCAAGTACAAAGAAGAAGACATCTTTAAAGTAATGGACAGAACCAAGGCCTTGCATGGTCCTCGGACCCAAGCCTATGGGGAAACCAAGTACAAAGAAGAAGACATCTTTAAAGTAATGGACAGAACCAAGGCCTTGCATGGTCCTCGGACCCAAGCCTACGGGGAAACCAAGTACAAAGATGATGACATCTTAAAAGTAATGGACAGAACCAAGGCCTTGCATGGTCCTCGGACCCAAGCCTATGGGGAAACCAAGTACAAAGAAGAAGACATCTTTAAAGTAATGGACAGAACCAAGGCCTTGCATGGTCCTCGGACCCAAGCCTATGGGGAAACCAAGTACAAAGAAGAAGACATCTTTAAAGTAATGGACAGAACCAAGGCCTTGCATGGTCCTCGGACCCAAGCCTATGGGGAAACCAAGTACAAAGATGATGACATCTTAAAAGTAATGGACAGAAGCAAGGCCTTGCATGGTCCTCGGACCCAAGCCTATGGGGAAACCAAGTACAAAGAAGAAGACATCTTTAAAGTAATGGACAGAACCAAGGCCTTGCATGGTCCTCGGACCCAAGCCTATGGGGAAACCAAGTACAAAGATGATGACATCTTAAAAGTAATGGACAGAACCAAGGCCTTGCATAGTCCTCGGACCCAAGCCTATGGGGAAACCAAGTACAAAGAAGAAGACATCTTTAAAGTAATGGACAGAACCAAGGCCTTGCATGGTCCTCGGACCCAAGCCTATGGGGAAACCAAGTACAAAGAAGAAGACATCTTTAAAGTAATGGACAGAACCAAGGCCTTGCATGGTCCTCGGACCCAAGCCTACGGGGAAACCAAATACAAAGATGATGACATCTTAAAAGTAATGGACAGAACCAAGGCCTTGCATGGTCCTCGGACCCAAGCCTATGGGGAAACCAAGTACAAAGAAGAAGACATCTTTAAAGTAATGGACAGAACCAAGGCCTTGCATGGTCCTCGGACCCAAGCCTATGGGGAAACCAAGTACAAAGAAGAAGACATCTTTAAAGTAATGGACAGAACCAAGGCCTTGCATGGTCCTCGGACCCAAGCCTATGGGGAAACCAAGTACAAAGATGATGACATCTTAAAAGTAATGGACAGAACCAAGGCCTTGCATGGTCCTCGGACCCAAGCCTATGGGGAAACCAAGTACAAAGATGATGACATCTTAAAAGTAATGGACAGAACCAAGGCCTTGCATGGTCCTCGGACCCAAGCCTATGGGGAAACCAAGTACAAAGAAGAAGACATCTTTAAAGTAATGGACGGAACCATGCAAGACAAAGAAGAAGACATCTTTAAAGTAATGGACGGAACCAAGGCCTTGCATGGTCCTCGGACCCAAGCCTATGGGGAAACCAAGTACAAAGATGATGACATCTTAAAAGTAAGGGACAGAACCAAGGCCTTGCATGGTCCTCGGAGCCAAGCCTATGGGGAAACCAAGTACAAAGATGATGACATCTTAAAAGTAATGGACAGAACCAAGGCCTTGCATGGTCCTCGGACCCAAGCCTATGGGGAAACCAAGTACAAAGAAGAAGACATCTTTAAAGTAATGGACAGAACCAAGGCCTTGCATGGTCCTCGGACCCAAGCCTATGGGGAAACCAAGTACAAAGATGATGACATCTTAAAAGTAATGGACAGAAGCAAGGCCTTGCATGGTCCTCGGACCCAAGCCTATGGGGAAACCAAGTACAAAGAAGAAGACATCTTTAAAGTAATGGACAGAACCAAGGCCTTGCATGGTCCTCGGACCCAAGCCTATGGGGAAACCAAGTACAAAGATGATGACATCTTAAAAGTAATGGACAGAACCAAGGCCTTGCATGGTCCTCGGACCCAAGCCTATGGGGAAACCAAGTACAAAGAAGAAGACATCTTTAAAGTAATGGACAGAACCAAGGCCTTGCATGGTCCTCGGACCCAAGCCTATGGGGAAACCAAGTACAAAGAAGAAGACATCTTTAAAGTAATGGACAGAACCAAGGCCTTGCATGGTCCTCGGACCCAAGCCTATGGGGAAACCGAGTACAAAGATGATGACATCTTAAAAGTAATGGACAGAACCAAGGCCTTGCATGGTCCTCGGACCCAAGCCTATGGGGAAACCAAGTACAAAGAAGAAGACATCTTTAAAGTAATGGACAGAACCAAGGCCTTGCATGGTCCTCGGACCCAAGCCTATGGGGAAACCAAGTACAAAGATGATGACATCTTAAAAGTAATGGACAGAACCAAGGCCTTGCATGGTCCTCGGACCCAAGCCTATGGGGAAACCAAGTACAAAGAAGAAGACATCTTTAAAGTAATGGACAGAACCAAGGCCTTGCATGGTCCTCGGACCCAAGCCTATGGGGAAACCAAGTACAAAGAAGAAGACATCTTTAAAGTAATGGACAGAACCAAGGCCTTGCATGGTCCTCGGACCCAAGCTTATGGGGAAACCAAGTACAAAGATGATGACATCTTAAAAGTAATGGACAGAACCAAGGCCTTGCATGGTCCTCGGACCCAAGCCTATGGGGAAACCAAGTACAAAGATGATGACATCTTAAAAGTAATGGACAGAACCAAGGCCTTGCATGGTCCTCGGACCCAAGCCTATGGGGAAACCAAGTACAAAGAAGAAGACATCTTTAAAGTAATGGACAGAACCAAGGCCTTGCATGGTCCTCGGACCAAAGCCTATGGGGAAACCAAGTACAAAGAAGAAGACATCTTTAAAGTAATGGACAGAACCAAGGCCTTGCATGGTCCTCGGACCCAAGCCTATGGGGAAACCAAGTACAAAGATGATGACATCTTAAAAGTAATGGACAGAACCAAGGCCTTGCATAGTCCTCGGACCCAAGCCTATGGGGAAACCAAGTACAAAGAAGAAGACATCTTTAAAGTAATGGACAGAACCAAGGCCTTGCATGGTCCTCGGACCCAAGCCTATGGGGAAACCAAGTACAAAGAAGAAGACATCTTTAAAGTAATGGACAGAACCAAGGCCTTGCATGGTCCTCGGACCCAAGCCTATGGGGAAACCAAGTACAAAGATGATGACATCTTAAAAGTAATGGACAGAACCAAGGCCTTGCATGGTCCTCGGACCCAAGCCTATGGGGAAACCAAGTACAAAGAAGAAGACATCTTTAAAGTAATGGACAGAACCAAGGCCTTGCATGGTCCTCGGACCCAAGCCTATGGGGAAACCAAGTACAAAGAAGAAGACATCTTTAAAGTAATGGACAGAACCAAGGCCTTGCATGGTCCTCGGACCCAAGCCTATGGGGAAACCAAGTACAAAGATGATGACATCTTAAAAGTAATGGACAGAACCAAGGCCTTGCATGGTCCTCGGACCCAAGCCTATGGGGAAACCAAGTACAAAGAAGAAGACATCTTTAAAGTAATGGACAGAACCAAGGCCTTGCATGGTCCTCGGACCCAAGCCTATGGGGAAACCAAGTACAAAGATGATGACATCTTAAAAGTAATGGACAGAACCAAGGCCTTGCATGGTCCTCGGACCCAAGCCTATGGGGAAACCAAGTACAAAGAAGAAGACATCTTTAAAGTAATGGACAGAACCAAGGCCTTGCATGGTCCTCGGACCCAAGCCTACGGGGAAACCAAGTACAAAGATGATGACATCTTAAAAGTAATGGACAGAACCAAGGCCTTGCATGGTCCTCGGACCCAAGCCTATGGGGAAACCAAGTACAAAGAAGAAGACATCTTTAAAGTAATGGACAGAACCAAGGCCTTGCATGGTCCTCGGACCCAAGCCTATGGGGAAACCAAGTACAAAGAAGAAGACATCTTTAAAGTAATGGACAGAACCAAGGCCTTGCATGGTCCTCGGACCCAAGCCTATGGGGAAACCAAGTACAAAGATGATGACATCTTAAAAGTAATGGACAGAAGCAAGGCCTTGCATGGTCCTCGGACCCAAGCCTATGGGGAAACCAAGTACAAAGAAGAAGACATCTTAAAAGTAATGGACAGAACCAAGGCCTTGCATGGTCCTCGGACCCAAGCCTATGGGGAAACCAAGTACAAAGATGATGACATCTTAAAAGTAATGGACAGAACCAAGGCCTTGCATGGTCCTCGGACCCAAGCCTATGGGGAAACCAAGTACAAAGAAGAAGACATCTTTAAAGTAATGGACAGAACCAAGGCCTTGCATGGTCCTCGGACCCAAGCCTATGGGGAAACCAAGTACAAAGAAGAAGACATCTTTAAAGTAATGGACAGAACCAAGGCCTTACATGGTCCTCGGACCCAAGCCTATGGGGAAACCAAGTACAAAGATGATGACATCTTAAAAGTAATGGACAGAACCAAGGCCTTGCATGGTCCTCGGACCCAAGCCTATGGGGAAACCAAGTACAAAGAAGAAGACATCTTTAAAGTAATGGACAGAACCAAGGCCTTACATGGTCCTCGGACCCAAGCCTATGGGGAAACCAAGTACAAAGAAGAAGACATCTTTAAAGTAATGGACAGAACCAAGGCCTTGCATGGTCCTCGGACCCAAGCCTATGGGGAAACCAAGTACAAAGATGATGACATCTTAAAAGTAATGGACAGAACCAAGGCCTTGCATGGTCCTCGGACCAAAGCCTATGGGGAAACCAAGTACAAAGAAGAAGACATCTTTAAAGTAATGGACAGAACCAAGGCCTTGCATGGTCCTCGGACCCAAGCCTATGGGGAAACCAAGTACAAAGATGATGACATCTTAAAAGTAATGGACAGAAGCAAGGCCTTGCATGGTCCTCGGACCCAAGCCTATGGGGAAACCAAGTACAAAGAAGAAGACATCTTTAAAGTAATGGACAGAACCAAGGCCTTGCATGGTCCTCGGACCCAAGCCTATGGGGAAACCAAGTACAAAGATGATGACATCTTAAAAGTAATGGACAGAACCAAGGCCTTGCATGGTCCTCGGACCCAAGCCTATGGGGAAACCAAGTACAAAGAAGAAGACATCTTTAAAGTAATGGACAGAACCAAGGCCTTGCATGGTCCTCGGACCCAAGCCTATAGGGAAACCAAGTACAAAGAAGAAGACATCTTTAAAGTAATGGACAGAACCAAGGTCTTGCATGGTCCTCGGACCCAAGCCTATGGGGAAACCAAGTACAAAGATGATGACATCTTAAAAGTAATGGACAGAACCAAGGCCTTGCATAGTCCTCGGACCCAAGCCTATGGGGAAACCAAGTACAAAGAAGAAGACATCTTTAAAGTAATGGACAGAACCAAGGCCTTGCATGGTCCTCGGACCCAAGCCTGTGGGGAAACCAAGTACAAAGAAGAAGACATCTTTAAAGTAATGGACAGAACCAAGGCCTTGCATGGTCCTCGGACCCAAGCCTACGGGGAAACCAAATACAAAGATGATGACATCTTAAAAGTAATGGACAGAACCAAGGCCTTGCATGGTCCTCGGACCCAAGCCTATGGGGAAACCAAGTACAAAGAAGAAGACATCTTTAAAGTAATGGACAGAACCAAGGCCTTGCATGGTCCTCGGACCCAAGCCTATGGGGAAACCAAGTACAAAGAAGAAGACATCTTTAAAGTAATGGACAGAACCAAGGCCTTGCATGGTCCTCGGACCCAAGCCTATGGGGAAACCAAGTACAAAGATGATGACATCTTAAAAGTAATGGACAGAACCAAGGCCTTGCATGGTCCTCGGACCCAAGCCTATGGGGAAACCAAGTACAAAGATGATGACATCTTAAAAGTAATGGACAGAACCAAGGCCTTGCATGGTCCTCGGACCCAAGCCAATGGGGAAACCAAGTACAAAGAAGAAGACATCTTTAAAGTAATGGACGGAACCATGCAAGACAAAGAAGAAGACATCTTTAAAGTAATGGACGGAACCAAGGCCTTGCATGGTCCTCGGACCCAAGCCTATGGGGAAACCAAGTACAAAGATGATGACATCTTAAAAGTAATGGACAGAACCAAGGCCTTGCATGGTCCTCGGAGCCAAGCCTATGGGGAAACCAAGTACAAAGATGATGACATCTTAAAAGTAATGGACAGAACCAAGGCCTTGCATGGTCCTCGGACCCAAGCCTATGGGGAAACCAAGTACAAAGAAGAAGACATCTTTAAAGTAATGGACAGAACCAAGGCCTTGCATGGTCCTCGGACCCAAGCCTATGGGGAAACCAAGTACAAAGATGATGACATCTTAAAAGTAATGGACAGAAGCAAGGCCTTGCATGGTCCTCGGACCCAAGCCTATGGGGAAACCAAGTACAAAGAAGAAGACATCTTTAAAGTAATGGACAGAACCAAGGCCTTGCATGGTCCTCGGACCCAAGCCTATGGGGAAACCAAGTACAAAGATGATGACATCTTAAAAGTAATGGACAGAACCAAGGCCTTGCATGGTCCTCGGACCCAAGCCTATGGGGAAACCAAGTACAAAGAAGAAGACATCTTTAAAGTGATGGACAGAACCAAGGCCTTGCATGGTCCTCGGACCCAAGCCTATGGGGAAACCAAGTACAAAGAAGAAGACATCTTTAAAGTAATGGACAGAACCAAGGCCTTGCATGGTCCTCGGACCCAAGCCTATGGGGAAACCGAGTACAAAGATGATGACATCTTAAAAGTAATGGACAGAACCAAGGCCTTGCATGGTCCTCGGACCCAAGCCTATGGGGAAACCAAGTACAAAGAAGAAGACATCTTTAAAGTAATGGACAGAACCAAGGCCTTGCATGGTCCTCGGACCCAAGCGTATGGGGAAACCAAGTACAAAGATGATGACATCTTAAAAGTAATGGACAGAACCAAGGCCTTGCATGGTCCTCGGACCCAAGCCTATGGGGAAACCAAGTACAAAGAAGAAGACATCTTTAAAGTAATGGACAGAACCAAGGCCTTGCATGGTCCTCGGACCCAAGCCTATGGGGAAACCAAGTACAAAGATGATGACATCTTAAAAGTAATGGACAGAAGCAAGGCCTTGCATGGTCCTCGGACCCAAGCCTATGGGGAAACCAAGTACAAAGAAGAAGACATCTTTAAAGTAATGGACAGAACCAAGGCCTTGCATGGTCCTCGGACCCAAGCCTATGGGGAAACCAAGTACAAAGATGATGACATCTTAAAAGTAATGGACAGAACCAAGGCCTTGCATGGTCCTCGGACCCAAGCCTATGGGGAAACCAAGTACAAAGAAGAAGACATCTTTAAAGTGATGGACAGAACCAAGGCCTTGCATGGTCCTCGGACCCAAGCCTATGGTGAAACCAAGTACAAAGAAGAAGACATCTTTAAAGTAATGGACAGAACCAAGGCCTTGCATGGTCCTCGGACCCAAGCCTATGGGGAAACCGAGTACAAAGATGATGACATCTTAAAAGTAATGGACAGAACCAAGGCCTTGCATGGTCCTCGGACCCAAGCCTATGGGGAAACCAAGTACAAAGAAGAAGACATCTTTAAAGTAATGGACAGAACCAAGGCCTTGCATGGTCCTCGGACCCAAGCCTATGGGGAAACCAAGTACAAAGAAGAAGACATCTTTAAAGTAATGGACAGAACCAAGGCCTTGCATGGTCCTCGGACCCAAGCCTATGGGGAAACCAAGTACAAAGATGATGACATCTTAAAAGTAATGGACAGAACCAAGGCCTTGCATGGTCCTCGGACCCAAGCCTATGGGGAAACCAAGTACAAAGAAGAAGACATCTTTAAAGTGATGGACAGAACCAAGGCCTTGCATGGTCCTCGGACCCAAGCCTATGGTGAAACCAAGTACAAAGAAGAAGACATCTTTAAAGTAATGGACAGAACCAAGGCCTTGCATGGTCCTCGGACCCAAGCCTATGGGGAAACCGAGTACAAAGATGATGACATCTTAAAAGTAATGGACAGAACCAAGGCCTTGCATGGTCCTCGGACCCAAGCCTATGGGGAAACCAAGTACAAAGAAGAAGACATCTTTAAAGTAATGGACAGAACCAAGGCCTTGCATGGTCCTCGGACCCAAGCCTATGGGGAAACCAAGTACAAAGATGATGACATCTTAAAAGTAATGGACAGAACCAAGGCCTTGCATGGTCCTCGGACCCAAGCCTATGGGGAAACCAAGTACAAAGAAGAAGACATCTTTAAAGTAATGGACAGAACCAAGGCCTTGCATGGTCCTCGGACCCAAGCTTATGGGGAAACCAAGTACAAAGATGATGACATCTTAAAAGTAATGGACAGAACCAAGGCCTTGCATGGTCCTCGGACCCAAGCCTATGGGGAAACCAAGTACAAAGATGATGACATCTTTAAAGTAATGGACAGAACCAAGGCCTTGCATGGTCCTCGGACCCAAGCCTATGGGGAAACCAAGTACAAAGAAGAAGACATCTTTAAAGTAATGGACAGAACCAAGGCCTTGCATGGTCCTCGGACCCAAGCCTATAGGGAAACCAAGTACAAAGAAGATATCTTTAAAGTAATGGACAGAACCAAGGCCTTGCATGGTCCTCGGACCCAAGCCTATGGGGAAACCAAGTACAAAGATGATGACATCTTAAAAGTAATGGACAGAACCAAGGCCTTGCATAGTCCTCGGACCCAAGCCTATGGGGAAACCAAGTACAAAGAAGAAGACATCTTTAAAGTAATGGACAGAACCAAGGCC
The DNA here is from genome assembly GCF_932294415.1 of Quercus robur. Lineage (NCBI taxonomy): Eukaryota > Viridiplantae > Streptophyta > Magnoliopsida > Fagales > Fagaceae > Quercus > Quercus robur. Next base: position 20,879,546 of record NC_065540.1, on the reverse strand, counting down.
TTGCATGGTCCTCGGACCCAAGCCTATGGGGAAACCAAGTACAAAGAAGAAGACATCTTTAAAGTAATGGACAGAACCAAGGCCTTGCATGGTCCTCGGACCCAAGCCTACGGGGAAACCGAATACAAAGATGATGACATCTTAAAAGTAATGGACAGAACCAAGGCCTTGCATGGTCCTCGGACCCAAGCCTATGGGGAAACCAAGTACAAAGAAGAAGACATCTTTAAAGTAATGGACAGAACCAAGGCCTTGCATGGTCCTCGGACCCAAGCCTATGGGGAAACCAAGTACAAAGAAGAAGACATCTTTAAAGTAATGGACAGAACCAAGGCCTTGCATGGTCCTCGGACCCAAGCCTATGGGGAAACCAAGTACAAAGATGATGACATCTTAAAAGTAATGGACAGAACCAAGGCCTTGCATGGTCCTCGGACCCAAGCCTATGGGGAAACCAAGTACAAAGATGATGACATCTTAAAAGTAATGGACAGAACCAAGGCCTTGCATGGTCCTCGGACCCAAGCCTATGGGGAAACCAAGTACAAAGATGATGACATCTTAAAAGTAATGGACAGAACCAAGGCCTTGCATGGTCCTCGGACCCAAGCCTATGGGGAAACCAAGTACAAAGAAGAAGACATCTTTAAAGTAATGGACAGAACCAAGGCCTTACATGGTCCTCGGACCCAAGCCTATGGGGAAACCAAGTACAAAGAAGAAGACATCTTTAAAGTAATGGACAGAACCAAGGCCTTGCATGGTCCTCGGACCCAAGCCTATGGGGAAACCAAGTACAAAGATGATGACATCTTAAAAGTAATGGACAGAACCAAGGCCTTGCATGGTCCTCGGACCAAAGCCTATGGGGAAACCAAGTACAAAGAAGAAGACATCTTTAAAGTAATGGACAGAACCAAGGCCTTGCATGGTCCTCGGACCCAAGCCTATGGGGAAACCAAGTACAAAGATGATGACATCTTAAAAGTAATGGACAGAACCAAGGCCTTGCATGGTCCTCGGACCCAAGCCTATGGGGAAACCAAGTACAAAGAAGAAGACATCTTTAAAGTAATGGACAGAACCAAGGCCTTGCATGGTCCTCGGACCCAAGCCTATGGGGAAACCAAGTACAAAGATGATGACATCTTAAAAGTAATGGACAGAACCAAGGCCTTGCATGGTCCTCGGACCCAAGCCTATGGGGAAACCAAGTACAAAGAAGAAGACATCTTTAAAGTAATGGACAGAACCAAGGCCTTGCATGGTCCTCGGACCCAAGCCTATAGGGAAACCAAGTACAAAGAAGAAGACATCTTTAAAGTAATGGACAGAACCAAGGCCTTGCATGGTCCTCGGACCCAAGCCTATGGGGAAACCAAGTACAAAGATGATGACATCTTAAAAGTAATGGACAGAACCAAGGCCTTGCATAGTCCTCGGACCCAAGCCTATGGGGAAACCAAGTACAAAGAAGAAGACATCTTTAAAGTAATGGACAGAACCAAGGCCTTGCATGGTCCTCGGACCCAAGCCTGTGGGGAAACCAAGTACAAAGAAGAAGACATCTTTAAAGTAATGGACAGAACCAAGGCCTTGCATGGTCCTCGGACCCAAGCCTACGGGGAAACCAAATACAAAGATGATGACATCTTAAAAGTAATGGACGGAACCAAGGCCTTGCATGGTCCTCGGACCCAAGCCTATGGGGAAACCAAGTACAAAGAAGAAGACATCTTTAAAGTAATGGACAGAACCAAGGCCTTGCATGGTCCTCGGACCCAAGCCTATGGGGAAACCAAGTACAAAGAAGAAGACATCTTTAAAGTAATGGACAGAACCAAGGCCTTGCATGGTCCTCGGACCCAAGCCTATGGGGAAACCAAGTACAAAGATGATGACATCTTAAAAGTAATGGACAGAACCAAGGCCTTGCATGGTCCTCGGACCCAAGCCTATGGGGAAACCAAGTACAAAGATGATGACATCTTAAAAGTAATGGACAGAACCAAGGCCTTGCATGGTCCTCGGACCCAAGCCAATGGGGAAACCAAGTACAAAGAAGAAGACATCTTTAAAGTAATGGACGGAACCATGCAAGACAAAGAAGAAGACATCTTTAAAGTAATGGACGGAACCAAGGCCTTGCATGGTCCTCGGACCCAAGCCTATGGGGAAACCAAGTACAAAGATGATGACATCTTAAAAGTAATGGACAGAACCAAGGCCTTGCATGGTCCTCGGAGCCAAGCCTATGGGGAAACCAAGTACAAAGATGATGACATCTTAAAAGTAATGGACAGAACCAAGGCCTTGCATGGTCCTCGGACCCAAGCCTATGGGGAAACCAAGTACAAAGAAGAAGACATCTTTAAAGTAATGGACAGAACCAAGGCCTTGCATGGTCCTCGGACCCAAGCCTATGGGGAAACCAAGTACAAAGATGATGACATCTTAAAAGTAATGGACAGAAGCAAGGCCTTGCATGGTCCTCGGACCCAAGCCTATGGGGAAACCAAGTACAAAGAAGAAGACATCTTTAAAGTAATGGACAGAACCAAGGCCTTGCATGGTCCTCGGACCCAAGCCTATGGGGAAACCAAGTACAAAGATGATGACATCTTAAAAGTAATGGACAGAACCAAGGCCTTGCATGGTCCTCGGACCCAAGCCTATGGGGAAACCAAGTACAAAGAAGAAGACATCTTTAAAGTGATGGACAGAACCAAGGCCTTGCATGGTCCTCGGACCCAAGCCTATGGGGAAACCAAGTACAAAGAAGAAGACATCTTTAAAGTAATGGACAGAACCAAGGCCTTGCATGGTCCTCGGACCCAAGCCTATGGGGAAACCGAGTACAAAGATGATGACATCTTAAAAGTAATGGACAGAACCAAGGCCTTGCATGGTCCTCGGACCCAAGCCTATGGGGAAACCCAGTACAAAGAAGAAGACATCTTTAAAGTAATGGACAGAACCAAGGCCTTGCATGGTCCTCGGACCCAAGCCTATGGGGAAACCAAGTACAAAGATGATGACATCTTAAAAGTAATGGACAGAACCAAGGCCTTGCATGGTCCTCGGACCCAAGCCTATGGGGAAACCAAGTACAAAGAAGAAGACATCTTTAAAGTAATGGACAGAACCAAGGCCTTGCATGGTCCTCGGACCCAAGCTTATGGGGAAACCAAGTACAAAGATGATGACATCTTAAAAGTAATGGACAGAACCAAGGCCTTGCATGGTCCTCGGACCCAAGCCTATGGGGAAACCAAGTACAAAGATGATGACATCTTAAAAGTAATGGACAGAACCAAGGCCTTGCATAGTCCTCGGACCCAAGCCTATGGGGAAACCAAGTACAAAGAAGAAGACATCTTTAAAGTAATGGACAGAACCAAGGCCTTGCATGGTCCTCGGACCCAAGCCTATGGGGAAACCAAGTACAAAGAAGAAGACATCTTTAAAGTAATGGACAGAACCAAGGCCTTGCATGGTCCTCGGACCCAAGCCTACGGGGAAACCGAATACAAAGATGATGACATCTTAAAAGTAATGGACAGAACCAAGGCCTTGCATGGTCCTCGGACCCAAGCCTATGGGGAAACCAAGTACAAAGAAGAAGACATCTTTAAAGTAATGGACAGAACCAAGGCCTTGCATGGTCCTCGGACCCAAGCCTATGGGGAAACCAAGTACAAAGAAGAAGACATCTTTAAAGTAATGGACAGAACCAAGGCCTTGCATGGTCCTCGGACCCAAGCCTACGGGGAAACCAAATACAAAGATGATGACATCTTAAAAGTAATGGACAGAACCAAGGCCTTGCATGGTCCTCGGACCCAAGCCTATGGGGAAACCAAGTACAAAGAAGAAGACATCTTTAAAGTAATGGACAGAACCAAGGCCTTGCATGGTCCTCGGACCCAAGCCTATGGGGAAACCAAGTACAAAGAAGAAGACATCTTTAAAGTAATGGACAGAACCAAGGCCTTGCATGGTCCTCGGACCCAAGCCTATGGGGAAACCAAGTACAAAGATGATGACATCTTAAAAGTAATGGACAGAACCAAGGCCTTGCATGGTCCTCGGACCCAAGCCTATGGGGAAACCAAGTACAAAGATGATGACATCTTAAAAGTAATGGACAGAACCAAGGCCTTGCATGGTCCTCGGACCCAAGCCTATGGGGAAACCAAGTACAAAGAAGAAGACATCTTTAAAGTAATGGACGGAACCATGCAAGACAAAGAAGAAGACATCTTTAAAGTAATGGACGGAACCAAGGCCTTGCATGGTCCTCGGACCCAAGCCTATGGGGAAACCAAGTACAAAGATGGTGACATCTTAAAAGTAATGGACAGAACCAAGGCCTTGCATGGTCCTCGGAGCCAAGCCTATGGGGAAACCAAGTACAAAGATGATGACATCTTAAAAGTAATGGACAGAACCAAGGCCTTGCATGGTCCTCGGACCCAAGCCTATGGGGAAACCAAGTACAAAGAAGAAGACATCTTTAAAGTAATGGACAGAACCAAGGCCTTGCATGGTCCTCGGACCCAAGCCTATGGGGAAACCAAGTACAAAGATGATGACATCTTAAAAGTAATGGACAGAAGCAAGGCCTTGCATGGTCCTCGGACCCAAGCCTATGGGGAAACCAAGTACAAAGAAGAAGACATCTTTAAAGTAATGGACAGAATCAAGGCCTTGCATGGTCCTCGGACCCAAGCCTATGGGGAAACCAAGTACAAAGATGATGACATCTTAAAAGTAATGGACAGAACCAAGGCCTTGCATGGTCCTCGGACCCAAGCCTATGGGGAAACCAAGTACAAAGAAGAAGACATCTTTAAAGTGATGGACAGAACCAAGGCCTTGCATGGTCCTCGGACCCAAGCCTATGGGGAAACCAAGTACAAAGAAGAAGACATCTTTAAAGTGATGGACAGAACCAAGGCCTTGCATGGTCCTCGGACCCAAGCCTATGGGGAAACCGAGTACAAAGATGATGACATCTTAAAAGTAATGGACAGAACCAAGGCCTTGCATGGTCCTCGGACCCAAGCCTATGGGGAAACCAAGTACAAAGAAGAAGACATCTTTAAAGTAATGGACAGAACCAAGGCCTTGCATGGTCCTCGGACCCAAGCCTATGGGGAAACCAAGTACAAAGATGATGACATCTTAAAAGTAATGGACAGAACCAAGGCCTTGCATGGTCCTCGGACCCAAGCCTATGGGGAAACCAAGTACAAAGAAGAAGACATCTTTAAAGTAATGGACAGAACCAAGGCCTTGCATGGTCCTCGGACCCAAGCTTATGGGGAAACCAAGTACAAAGATGATGACATCTTAAAAGTAATGGACAGAACCAAGGCCTTGCATGGTCCTCGGACCCAAGCCTATGGGGAAACCAAGTACAAAGATGATGACATCTTAAAAGTAATGGACAGAACCAAGGCCTTGCATGGTCCTCGGACCCAAGCCTATGGGGAAACCAAGTACAAAGAAGAAGACATCTTTAAAGTAATGGACAGAACCAAGGCCTTGCATGGTCCTCGGACCCAAGCCTATGGGGAAACCAAGTACAAAGAAGAAGACATCTTTAAAGTAATGGACAGAACCAAGGCCTTGCATGGTCCTCGGACCCAAGCCTATGGGGAAACCAAGTACAAAGATGATGACATCTTAAAAGTAATGGACAGAACCAAGGCCTTGCATAGTCCTCGGACCCAAGCCTATGGGGAAACCAAGTACAAAGAAGAAGACATCTTTAAAGTAATGGACAGAACCAAGGCCTTGCATGGTCCTCGGACCCAAGCCTATGGGGAAACCAAGTACAAAGAAGAAGACATCTTTAAAGTAATGGACAGAACCAAGGCCTTGCATGGTCCTCGGACCCAAGCCTATGGGGAAACCGAGTACAAAGATGATGACATCTTAAAAGTAATGGACAGAACCAAGGCCTTGCATGGTCCTCGGACCCAAGCCTATGGGGAAACCCAGTACAAAGAAGAAGACATCTTTAAAGTAATGGACAGAACCAAGGCCTTGCATGGTCCTCGGACCCAAGCCTATGGGGAAACCAAGTACAAAGATGATGACATCTTAAAAGTAATGGACAGAACCAAGGCCTTGCATGGTCCTCGGACCCAAGCCTATGGGGAAACCAAGTACAAAGAAGAAGACATCTTTAAAGTAATGGACAGAACCAAGGCCTTGCATGGTCCTCGGACCCAAGCTTATGGGGAAACCAAGTACAAAGATGATGACATCTTAAAAGTAATGGACAGAACCAAGGCCTTGCATGGTCCTCGGACCCAAGCCTATGGGGAAACCAAGTACAAAGATGATGACATCTTTAAAGTAATGGACAGAACCAAGGCCTTGCATGGTCCTCGGACCCAAGCCTATGGGGAAACCAAGTACAAAGAAGAAGACATCTTTAAAGTAATGGACAGAACCAAGGCCTTGCATGGTCCTCGGACCCAAGCCTATAGGGAAACCAAGTACAAAGAAGAAGACATCTTTAAAGTAATGGACAGAACCAAGGCCTTGCATGGTCCTCGGACCCAAGCCTATGGGGAAACCAAGTACAAAGATGATGACATCTTAAAAGTAATGGACAGAACCAAGGCCTTGCATAGTCCTCGGACCCAAGCCTATGGGGAAACCAAGTACAAAGAAGAAGACATCTTTAAAGTAATGGACAGAACCAAGGCCTTGCATGGTCCTCGGACCCAAGCCTATGGGGAAACCAAGTACAAAGAAGAAGACATCTTTAAAGTAATGGACAGAACCAAGGCCTTGCATGGTCCTCGGACCCAAGCCTACGGGGAAACCAAATACAAAGATGATGACATCTTAAAAGTAATGGACAGAACCAAGGCCTTGCATGGTCCTCGGACCCAAGCCTATGGGGAAACCAAGTACAAAGAAGAAGACATCTTTAAAGTAATGGACAGAACCAAGGCCTTGCATGGTCCTCGGACCCAAGCCTATGGGGAAACCAAGTACAAAGAAGAAGACATCTTTAAAGTAATGGACAGAACCAAGGCCTTGCATGGTCCTCGGACCCACGCCTATGGGGAAACCAAGTACAAAGATGATGACATCTTAAAAGTAATGGACAGAACCAAGGCCTTGCATGGTCCTCGGACCCAAGCCTATGGGGAAACCAAGTACAAAGATGATGACATCTTAAAAGTAATGGACAGAACCAAGGCCTTGCATGGTCCTCGGACCCAAGCCTATGGGGAAACCAAGTACAAAGAAGAAGACATCTTTAAAGTAATGGACGGAACCATGCAAGACAAAGAAGAAGACATCTTTAAAGTAATGGACGGAACCAAGGCCTTGCATGGTCCTCGGACCCAAGCCTATGGGGAAACCAAGTACAAAGATGATGACATCTTAAAAGTAATGGACAGAACCAAGGCCTTGCATGGTCCTCGGAGCCAAGCCTATGGGGAAACCAAGTACAAAGATGATGACATCTTAAAAGTAATGGACAGAACCAAGGCCTTGCATGGTCCTCGGACCCAAGCCTATGGGGAAACCAAGTACAAAGAAGAAGACATCTTTAAAGTAATGGACAGAACCAAGGCCTTGCATGGTCCTCGGACCCAAGCCTATGGGGAAACCAAGTACAAAGATGATGACATCTTAAAAGTAATGGACAGAAGCAAGGCCTTGCATGGTCCTCGGACCCAAGCCTATGGGGAAACCAAGTACAAAGAAGAAGACATCTTTAAAGTAATGGACAGAATCAAGGCCTTGCATGGTCCTCGGACCCAAGCCTATGGGGAAACCAAGTACAAAGATGATGACATCTTAAAAGTAATGGACAGAACCAAGGCCTTGCATGGTCCTCGGACCCAAGCCTATGGGGAAACCAAGTACAAAGAAGAAGACATCTTTAAAGTGATGGACAGAACCAAGGCCTTGCATGGTCCTCGGACCCAAGCCTATGGGGAAACCAAGTACAAAGAAGAAGACATCTTTAAAGTAATGGACAGAACCAAGGCCTTGCATGGTCCTCGGACCCAAGCCTATGGGGAAACCGAGTACAAAGATGATGACATCTTAAAAGTAATGGACAGAACCAAGGCCTTGCATGGTCCTCGGACCCAAGCCTATGGGGAAACCAAGTACAAAGAAGAAGACATCTTTAAAGTAATGGACGGAACCATGCAAGACAAAGAAGAAGACATCTTTAAAGTAATGGACGGAACCAAGGCCTTGCATGGTCCTCGGACCCAAGCCTATGGGGAAACCAAGTACAAAGATGATGACATCTTAAAAGTAATGGACAGAACCAAGGCCTTGCATGGTCCTCGGAGCCAAGCCTATGGGGAAACCAAGTACAAAGATGATGACATCTTAAAAGTAATGGACAGAACCAAGGCCTTGCATGGTCCTCGGACCCAAGCCTATGGGGAAACCAAGTACAAAGAAGAAGACATCTTTAAAGTAATGGACAGAACCAAGGCCTTGCATGGTCCTCGGACCCAAGCCTATGGGGAAACCAAGTACAAAGATGATGACATCTTAAAAGTAATGGACAGAAGCAAGGCCTTGCATGGTCCTCGGACCCAAGCCTATGGGGAAACCAAGTACAAAGAAGAAGACATCTTTAAAGTTATGGACAGAACCAAGGCCTTGCATGGTCCTCGGACCCAAGCCTATGGGGAAACCAAGTACAAAGATGATGACATCTTAAAAGTAATGGACAGAACCAAGGCCTTGCATGGTCCTCGGACCCAAGCCTATGGGGAAACCAAGTACAAAGAAGATGACATCTTTAAAGTAATGGACAGAACCAAGGCCTTGCATGGTCCTCGGACCCAAGCTTATGGGGAAACCAAGTACAAAGATGATGACATCTTAAAAGTAATGGACAGAACCAAGGCCTTGCATGGTCCTCGGACCCAAGCCTATGGGGAAACCAAGTACAAAGATGATGACATCTTAAAAGTAATGGACAGAACCAAGGCCTTGCATGGTCCTCGGACCCAAGCCTATGGGGAAACCAAGTACAAAGAAGAAGACATCTTTAAAGTAATGGACAGAACCAAGGCCTTGCATGGTCCTCGGACCCAAGCCTATGGGGAAACCAAGTACAAAGAAGAAGACATCTTTAAAGTAATGGACAGAACCAAGGCCTTGCATGGTCCTCGGACCCAAGCCTATGGGGAAACCAAGTACAAAGATGATGACATCTTAAAAGTAATGGACAGAACCAAGGCCTTGCATAGTCCTCGGACCCAAGCCTATGGGGAAACCAAGTACAAAGAAGAAGACATCTTTAAAGTAATGGACAGAACCAAGGCCTTGCATGGTCCTCGGACCCAAGCCTATGGGGAAACCAAGTACAAAGAAGAAGACATCTTTAAAGTAATGGACAGAACCAAGGCCTTGCATGGTCCTCGGACCCAAGCCTATGGGGAAACCAAGTACAAAGATGATGACATCTTAAAAGTAATGGACAGAACCAAGGCCTTGCATGGTCCTCGGACCCAAGCCTATGGGGAAACCAAGTACAAAGAAGAAGACATCTTTAAAGTAATGGACAGAACCAAGGCCTTGCATGGTCCTCGGACCCAAGCCTATGGGGAAACCAAGTACAAAGAATAAGACATCTTTAAAGTAATGGACAGAACCAAGGCCTTGCATGGTCCTCGGACCCAAGCCTATGGGGAAACCAAGTACAAAGATGATGACATCTTAAAAGTAATGGACAGAACCAAGGCCTTGCATGGTCCTCGGACCCAAGCCTATGGGGAAACCAAGTACAAAGATGATGACATCTTAAAAGTAATGGACAGAACCAAGGCCTTGCATGGTCCTCGGACCCAAGCCTATGGGGAAACCAAGTACAAAGAAGAAGACATCTTTAAAGTAATGGACGGAACCATGCAAGACAAAGAAGAAGACATCTTTAAAGTAATGGACGGAACCAAGGCCTTGCATGGTCCTCGGACCCAAGCCTATGGGGAAACCAAGTACAAAGATGATGACATCTTAAAAGTAATGGACAGAACCAAGGCCTTGCATGGTCCTCGGACCCAAGCCTATGGGGAAACCAAGTACAAAGATGATGACATCTTAAAAGTAATGGACAGAACCAAGGCCTTGCATGGTCCTCGGACCCAAGCCTATGGGGAAACCAAGTACAAAGAAGAAGACATCTTTAAAGTAATGGACAGAACCAAGGCCTTGCATGGTCCTCGGACCCAAGCCTATGGGGAAACCAAGTACAAAGATGATGACATCTTAAAAGTAATGGACAGAAGCAAGGCCTTGCATGGTCCTCGGACCCAAGCCTATGGGGAAACCAAGTACAAAGAAGAAGACATCTTTAAAGTAATGGACAGAACCAAGGCCTTGCATGGTCCTCGGACCCAAGCCTCTGGGGAAACCAAGTACAAAGATGATGACATCTTAAAAGTAATGGACAGAACCAAGGCCTTGCATGGTCCTCGGACCCAAGCCTATGGGGAAACCAAGTACAAAGAAGAAGACATCTTTAAAGTAATGGACAGAACCAAGGCCTTGCATGGTCCTCGGACCCAAGCCTATGGGGAAACCAAGTACAAAGAAGAAGACATCTTTAAAGTAATGGACAGAACCAAGGCCTTGCATGGTCCTCGGACCCAAGCCTATGGGGAAACCAAGTACAAAGATGATGACATCTTAAAAGTAATGGACAGAACCAAGGCCTTGCATGGTCCTCGGACCCAAGCCTATGGGGAAACCAAGTACAAAGAAGAAGACATCTTTAAAGTAATGGACAGAACCAAGGCCTTGCATGGTCCTCGGACCCAAGCCTATGGGGAAACCAAGTACAAAGATGATGACATCTTAAAAGTAATGGACAGAACCAAGGCCTTGCATGGTCCTCGGACCCAAGCCTATGGGGAAACCAAGTACAAAGAAGAAGACATCTTTAAAGTAATGGACAGAACCAAGGCCTTGCATGGTCCTCGGACCCAAGCCTATGGGGAAACCAAGTACAAAGAAGAAGACATCTTTAAAGTAATGGACAGAACCAAGGCCTTGCATGGTCCTCGGACCCAAGCCTATGGGGAAACCAAGTACAAAGATGATGACATCTTAAAAGTAATGGACAGAACCAAGGCCTTGCATGGTCCTCGGACCCAAGCCTATCGGGAAACCAAGTACAAAGAAGAAGACATCTTTAAAGTAATGGACAGAACCAAGGCCTTGCATGGTCCTCGGACCCAAGCCTATGGGGAAACCAAGTACAAAGATGATGACATCTTAAAAGTAATGGACAGAACCAAGGCCTTGCATGGTCCTCGGACCCAAGCCTATGGGGAAACCAAGTACAAAGAAGAAGACATCTTTAAAGTAATGGACAGAACCAAGGCCTTGCATGGTCCTCGGACCCAAGCCTATGGGGAAACCAAGTACAAAGATGATGACATCTTAAAAGTAATGGACAGAACCAAGGCCTTGCATGGTCCTCGGACCCAAGCCTATGGGGAAACCAAGTACAAAGAAGAAGACATCTTTAAAGTAATGGACAGAACCAAGGCCTTGCATGGTCCTCGGACCCAAGCCTATGGGGAAACCAAGTACAAAGAAGAAGACATCTTTAAAGTAATGGACAGAACCAAGGCCTTGCATGGTCCTCGGACCCAAGCCTATGTGGAAACCAAGTACAAAGATGATGACATCTTAAAAGTAATGGACAGAACCAAGGCCTTGCATAGTCCTCGGACCCAAGCCTATGGGGAAACCAAGTACAAAGAAGAAGACATCTTTAAAGTAATGGACAGAACCAAGGCCTTGCATGGTCCTCAGACCCAAGCCTATGGGGAAACCAAGTACAAAGAGGAAGACATCTTTAAAGTAATGGACAGAACCAAGGCCTTGCATGGTCCTCGGACCCAAGCCTATGGGGAAACCAAGTACAAAGATGATGACATCTTAAAAGTAATGGACAGAACCAAGGCCTTGCATGGTCCTCGGACCCAAGCCTATGGGGAAACCAAGTGCAAAGAAGAAGACATCTTTAAAGTAATGGACAGAACCAAGGCCTTGCATGGTCCTCGGACCCAAGCCTATGGGGAAACCAAGTACAAAGAAGAAGACATCTTTAAAGTAATGGACAGAACCAAGGCCTTGCATGGTCCTCGGACCCAAGCCTATGGGGAAACCAAGTACAAAGATGATGACATCTTAAAAGTAATGGACAGAACCAAGGCCTTGCATGGTCCTCGGACCCAAGCCTATGGGGAAACCAAGTACAAAGATGATGACATCTTAAAAGTGATGGACAGAACCAAGGCCTTGCATGGTCCTCGGACCCAAGCCTATGGGGAAACCAAGTACAAAGAAGAAGACATCTTTAAAGTAATGGACAGAACCAAGGCCTTGCATGGTCCTCGGACCCAAGCCTATGGGGAAACCAAGTACAAAGAAGAAGACATCTTTAAAGAAATGGACAGAACCAAGGCCTTGCATGGTCCTCGGACCCAAGCCTATGGGGAAACCAAGTACAAAGATGATGACATCTTAAAAGTAATGGACAGAACCAAGGCCTTGCATGGTCCTCGGACCCAAGCCTATGGGGAAACCAAGTACAAAGATGATGACATCTTAAAAGTAATGGACAGAACCAAGGCCTTGCATGGTCCTCGGACCCAAGCCTATGGGGAAACCAAGTACAAAGATGATGACATCTTAAAAGTAATGGACAGAACCAAGGCCTTGCATGGTCCTCGGACCCAAGCCTCTGGGGAAACCAAGTACAAAGAAGAAGACATCTTTAAAGTAATGGACAGAACCAAGGCCTTGCATGGTCCTCGGACCCAAGCCTATGGGGAAACCAAGTACAAAGATGATGACATCTTAAAAGTAATGGACAGAACCAAGGCCTTGCATGGTCCTCGGACCCAAGCCTATGGGGAAACCAAGTACAAAGAAGAAGACATCTTTAAAGTAATGGACAGAACCAAGGCCTTGCATGGTCCTCGGACCCAAGCCTATGGGGAAACCAAGTACAAAGAAGAAGACATCTTTAAAGTAATGGACAGAACCAAGGCCTTGCATGGTTCTCGGACCCAAGCCTATGGGGAAACCAAGTACAAAGATGATGACATCTTAAAAGTAATGGACAGAACCAAGGCCTTGCATGGTCCTCGGACCCAAGCCTATGGGGAAACCAAGTACAAAGATGATGACATCTTAAAAGTAATGGACAGAACCAAGGCCTTGCATGGTCCTCGGACCCAAGCCTATCGGGAAACCAAGTACAAAGAAGAAGACATCTTTAAAGTAATGGACAGAACCAAGGCCTTGCATGGTCCTCGGACCCAAGCCTATGGGGAAACCAAGTACAAAGATGATGACATCTTAAAAGTAATGGACAGAACCAAGGCCTTGCATGGTCCTCGGACCCAAGCCTATGGGGAAACCAAGTACAAAGAAGAAGACATCTTTAAAGTAATGGACAGAACCAAGGCCTTGCATGGTCCTCGGACCCAAGCCTATGGGGAAACCAAGTACAAAGATGATGACATCTTAAAAGTAATGGACAGAACCAAGGCCTTGCATGGTCCTCGGACCCAAGCCTATGGGGAAACCAAGTACAAAGAAGAAGACATCTTTAAAGTAATGGACAGAACCAAGGCCTTGCATGGTCCTCGGACCCAAGCCTATGGGGAAACCAAGTACAAAGAAGAAGACATCTTTAAAGTAATGGACAGAACCAAGGCCTTGCATGGTCCTCGGACCCAAGCCTATGTAGAAACCAAGTACAAAGATGATGACATCTTAAAAGTAATGGACAGAACCAAGGCCTTGCATAGTCCTCGGACCCAAGCCAATGGGGAAACCAAGTACAAAGAAGAAGACATCTTTAAAGTAATGGACAGAACCAAGGCCTTGCATGGTCCTCGGACCCAAGCCTATGGGGAAACCAAGTACAAAGAAGAAGACATCTTTAAAGTAATGGACAGAACCAAGGCCTTGCATGGTCCTCGGACCCAAGCCTATGGGGAAACCAAGTACAAAGATGATGACATCTTAAAAGTAATGGACAGAACCAAGGCCTTGCATGGTCCTCGGACCCAAGCCTATGGGGAAACCAAGTACAAAGAAGAAGACATCTTTAAAGTAATGGACAGAACCAAGGCCTTGCATGGTCCTCGGACCCAAGCCTATGGGGAAACCAAGTACAAAGAAGAAGACATCTTTAAAGTAATGGACAGAACCAAGGCCTTGCATGGTCCTCGGACCCAAGCCTATGGGGAAACCAAGTACAAAGATGATGACATCTTAAAAGTAATGGACAGAACCAAGGCCTTGCATGGTCCTCGGACCCAAGCCTATGGGGAAACCAAGTACAAAGATGATGACATCTTAAAAGTAATGGACAGAACCAAGGCCTTGCATGGTCCTCGGACCCAAGCCTATGGGGAAACCAAGTACAAAGAAGAAGACATCTTTAAAGTAATGGACAGAACCAAGGCCTTGCATGGTCCTCGGACCCAAGCCTATGGGGAAACCAAGTACAAAGAAGAAGACATCTTTAAAGAAATGGACAGAACCAAGTCCTTGCATGGTCCTCGGACCCAAGCCTATGGGGAAACCAAGTACAAAGATGATGACATCTTAAAAGTAATGGACAGAACCAAGGCCTTGCATGGTCCTCGGACCCAAGCCTATGGGGAAACCAAGTACAAAGATGATGACATCTTAAAAGTAATGGACAGAACCAAGGCCTTGCATGGTCCTCGGACCCAAGCCTATGGGGAAACCAAGTACAAAGATGATGACATCTTAAAAGTAATGGACAGAACCAAGGCCTTGCATGGTCCTCGGACCCAAGCCTCTGGGGAAACCAAGTACAAAGAAGAAGACATCTTTAAAGTAATGGACAGAACCAAGGCCTTGCATGGTCCTCGGACCAAGCCTATGGGGAAACCAAGTACAAAGATGATGACATCTTAAAAGTAATGGACAGAACCAAGGCCTTGCATGGTCCTCGGACCCAAGCCTATGGGGAAACCAAGTACAAAGAAGAAGACATCTTTAAAGTAATGGACAGAACCAAGGCCTTGCATGGTCCTCGGACCCAAGCCTATGGGGAAACCAAGTACAAAGAAGAAGACATCTTTAAAGTCATGGACAGAACCAAGGCCTTGCATGGTCCTCGGACCCAAGCCTATGGGGAAACCAAGTACAAAGATGATGACATCTTAAAAGTAATGGACAGAACCAAGGCCTTGCATGGTCCTCGGACCCAAGCCTATGGGGAAACCAAGTACAAAGAAGAAGACATCTTTAAAGTAATGGACAGAACCAAGGCCTTGCATGGTCCTCGGACCCAAGCCTATGGGGAAACCAAGTACAAAGAAGAAGACATCTTTAAAGTAATGGACAGAACCAAGGCCTTGCATGGTCCTCGGACCCAAGCCTATGGGGAAACCAAGTACAAAGATGATGACATCTTAAAAGTAATGGACAGAACCAAGGCCTTGCATGGTCCTCGGACCCAAGCCTATGGGGAAACCAAGTACAAAGATGATGACATCTTAAAAGTAATGGACAGAACCAAGGCCTTGCATGGTCCTCGGACCCAAGCCTATGGGGAAACCAAGTACAAAGAAGAAGACATCTTTAAAGTAATGGACAGAACCAAGGCCTTGCATGGTCCTCGGACCCAAGCCTATGGGGAAACCAAGTACAAAGAAGAAGACATCTTTAAAGAAATGGACAGAACCAAGGCCTTGCATGGTCCTCGGACCCAAGCCTATGGGGAAACCAAGTACAAAGATGATGACATCTTAAAAGTAATGGACAGAACCAAGGCCTTGCATGGTCCTCGGACCCAAGCCTATGGGGAAACCAAGTACAAAGATGATGACATCTTAAAAGTAATGGACAGAACCAAGGCCTTGCATGGTCCTCGGACCCAAGCCTATGGGGAAACCAAGTACAAAGATGATGACATCTTAAAAGTAATGGACAGAACCAAGGCCTTGCATGGTCCTCGGACCCAAGCCTATGGGGAAACCAAGTACAAAGAAGAAGACATCTTTAAAGTAATGGACAGAACCAAGGCCTTGCATGGTCCTCGGACCCAATCCTATGGGGAAACCAAGTACAAAGATGATGACATCTTAAAAGTAATGGACAGAACCAAGGCCTTGCATGGTCCTCGGACCCAAGCCTATGGGGAAACCAAGTACAAAGAAGAAGACATCTTTAAAGTAATGGACAGAACCAAGGCCTTGCATGGTCCTCGGACCCAAGCCTATGGGGAAACCAAGTACAAAGAAGAAGACATCTTTAAAGTAATGGACAGAACCAAGGCCTTGCATGGTTCTCGGACCCAAGCCTATGGGGAAACCAAGTACAAAGATGATGACATCTTAAAAGTAATGGACAGAACCAAGGCCTTGCATGGTCCTCGGACCCAAGCCTATGGGGAAACCAAGTACAAAGATGATGACATCTTAAAAGTAATGGACAGAACCAAGGCCTTGCATGGTCCTCGGACCCAAGCCTATGGGGAAACCAAGTACAAAGATGATGACATCTTAAAAGTAATGGACAGAACCAAGGCCTTGCATGGTCCTCGGACCCAAGCCTATGGGGAAACCAAGTACAAAGATGATGACATCTTAAAAGTAATGGACAGAACCAAGGCCTTGCATGGTCCTCGGACCCAAGCCTATGGGGAAACCAAGTACAAAGATGATGACATCTTAAAAGTAATGGACAGAACCAAGGCCTTGCATGGTCCTCGGACCCAAGCCTATGGGGAAACCAAGTACAAAGATGATGACATCTTAAAAGTAATGGACAGAACCAAGGCCTTGCATGGTCCTCGGACCCAAGCCAATGGGGAAACCAAGTACAAAGATGATGACATCTTAAAAGTAATGGACAGAACCAAGGCCTTGCATGGTCCTCGGACCCAAGCCTATGGGGAAACCAAGTACAAAGATGATGACATCTTAAAAGTAATGAACAGAACCAAGGCCTTGCATGGTCCTCGGACCCAAGCCTATGGGGAAACCAAGTACAAAGAAGAAGACATCTTTAAAGTAATGGACGGAACCAAGGCCTTGCATGGTCCTCGGACCCAAGCCTATGGGGAAACCAAGTACAAAGATGATGACATCTTAAAAGTAATGGACAGAACCAAGGCCTTGCATGGTCCTCGGACCCAAGCCTATGGGGAAACCAAGTACAAAGATGATGACATTTTAAAAGTAATGGACAGAACCAAGGCCTTGCATGGTCCTCGGACCCAAGCCTATGGGGAAACCAAGTACAAAGAAGAAGACATCTTTAAAGTAATGGACAGAACCAAGGCCTTGCATGGTCCTCGGACCCAAGCCTATGGGGAAACCAAGTACAAAGAAGAAGACATCTTTAAAGTAATGGACAGAACCAAGGCCTTGCATGGTCCTCGGACCCAAGCCTATGGGGAAACCAAGTACAAAGATGATGACATCTTAAAAGTAATGGACAGAACCAAGGCCTTGCATGGTCCTCGGACCCAAGCCTATGGGGAAACCAAGTACAAAGAAGAAGACATCTTTAAAGTAATGGACAGAACCAAGGCCTTGCATGGTCCTCGGACCCAAGCCTATGGGGAAACCAAGTACAAAGATGATGACATCTTAAAAGTAATGGACAGAACCAAGGCCTTGCATGGTCCTCGGACCCAAGCCTATGGGGAAACCAAGTACAAAGAAGAAGACATCTTTAAAGTAATGGACAGAACCAAGGCCTTGCATGGTCCTCGGACCCAAGCCTATGGGGAAACCAAGTACAAAGAAGAAGACATCTTTAAAGTAATGGACAGAACCAAGGCCTTGCATGGTCCTCGGACCCAAGCCTATGGGGAAACCAAGTACAAAGATGATGACATCTTAAAAGTAATGGACAGAACCAAGGCCTTGCATGGTCCTCGGACCCAAGCCTATGGGGAAACCAAGTACAAAGAAGAAGACATCTTTAAAGTAATGGACAGAACCAAGGCCTTGCATGGTCCTCGGACCCAAGCCTATGGGGAAACCAAGTACAAAGATGATGACATCTTAAAAGTAATGGACAGAACCAAGGCCTTGCATGGTCCTCGGACCCAAGCCTATGGGGAAACCAAGTACAAAGAAGAAGACATCTTTAAAGTAATGGACAGAACCAAGGCCTTGCATGGTCCTCGGACCCAAGCCTATGGGGAAACCAAGTACAAAGATGATGACATCTTAAAAGTAATGGACAGAACCAAGGCCTTGCATGGTCCTCGGACCCAAGCCTATGGGGAAACCAAGTACAAAGAAGAAGACATCTTTAAAGTAATGGACAGAACCAAAGCCTTGCATGGTCCTCGGACCCAAGCCTATGGGGAAACCAAGTACAAAGATGATGACATCTTAAAAGTAATGGATAGAACCAAGGCCTTGCATGGTCCTCGGACCCAAGCCTATGGGGAAACCAAGTACAAAGATGATGACATCTTAAAAGTAATGGACAGAACCAAGGCCTTGCATGGTCCTCGGACCCAAGCCTATGGGGAAACCAAGTACAAAGATGATGACATCTTAAAAGTAATGGACAGAACCAAGGCCTTGCATGGTCCTCGGACCCAAGCCTATGGGGAAACCAAGTACAAAGATGATGACATCTTAAAAGTAATGGACAGAACCAAGGCCTTGCATGGTCCTCGGACCCAAGCCTCTGGGGAAACCAAGTACAAAGATGATGACATCTTAAAAGTAATGAACAGAACCAAGGCCTTGCATGGTCCTCGGACCCAAGCCTATGGGGAAACCAAGTACAAAGAAGAAGACATCTTTAAAGTAATGGACGGAACCAAGGCCTTGCATGGTCCTCGGACCCAAGCCTATGGGGAAACCAATTACAAAGATGATGACATCTTAAAAGTAATGGACAGAACCAAGGCCTTGCATGGTCCTCGGACCCAAGCCTATGGGGAAACCAAGTACAAAGATGATGACATTTTAAAAGTAATGGACAGAACCAAGGCCTTGCATGGTCCTCGGACCCAAGCCTATGGGGAAACCAAGTACAAAGAAGAAGACATCTTTAAAGTAATGGACAGAACCAAGGCCTTGCATGGTCCTCGGACCCAAGCCTATGGGGAAACCAAGTACAAAGAAGAAGACATCTTTAAAGTAATGGACAGAACCAAGGCCTTGCATGGTCCTCGGACCCAAGCCTATGGGGAAACCAAGTACAAAGATGATGACATCTTAAAAGTAATGGACAGAACCAAGGCCTTGCATGGTCCTCGGACCCAAGCCTATGGGGAAACCAAGTACAAAGAAGAAGACATCTTTAAAGTAATGGACAGAACCAAGGCCTTGCATGGTCCTCGGACCCAAGCCTATGGGGAAACCAAGTACAAAGATGATGACATCTTAAAAGTAATGGACAGAACCAAGGCCTTGCATGGTCCTCGGACCCAAGCCTATGGGGAAACCAAGTACAAAGAAGAAGACATCTTTAAAGTAATGGACAGAACCAAGGCCTTGCATGGTCCTCGGACCCAAGCCTATGGGGAAACCAAGTACAAAGAAGAAGACATCTTTAAAGTAATGGACAGAACCAAGGCCTTGCATGGTCCTCGGACCCAAGCCTATGGGGAAACCAAGTACAAAGATGATGACATCTTAAAAGTAATGGACAGAACCAAGGCCTTGCATGGTCCTCGGACCCAAGCCTATGGGGAAACCAAGTACAAAGAAGAAGACATCTTTAAAGTAATGGACAGAACCAAGGCCTTGCATGGTCCTCGGACCCAAGCCTATGGGGAAACCAAGTACAAAGATGATGACATCTTAAAAGTAATGGACAGAACCAAGGCCTTGCATGGTCCTCGGACCCAAGCCTATGGGGAAACCAAGTACAAAGAAGAAGACATCTTTAAAGTAATGGACAGAACCAAGGCCTTGCATGGTCCTCGGACCCAAGCCTATAGGGAAACCAAGTACAAAGATGATGACATCTTAAAAGTAATGGACAGAACCAAGGCCTTGCATGGTCCTCGGACCCAAGCCTATGGGGAAACCAAGTACAAAGAAGAAGACATCTTTAAAGTAATGGACAGAACCAAGGCCTTGCATGGTCCTCGGACCCAAGCCTATGGGGAAACCAAGTACAAAGATGATGACATCTTAAAAGTAATGGACAGAACCAAGGCCTTGCATGGTCCTCGGACCCAAGCCTATGGGGAAACCAAGTACAAAGATGATGACATCTTAAAAGTAATGGACAGAACCAAGGCCTTGCATGGTCCTCGGACCCAAGCCTATGGGGAAACCAAGTACAAAGATGATGACATCTTAAAAGTAATGGACAGAACCAAGGCCTTGCATGGTCCTCGGACCCAAGCCTATGGGGAAACCAAGTACAAAGATGATGACATCTTAAAAGTAATGGACAGAACCAAGGCCTTGCATGGTCCTCGGACCCAAGCCTATGGGGAAACCAAGTACAAAGATGATGACATCTTAAAAGTAATGGACAGAACCAAGGCCTTGCATGGTCCTCGGACCCAAGCCTATGGGGAAACCAAGTACAAAGATGATGACATCTTAAAAGTAATGGACAGAACCAAGGCCTTGCATGGTCCTCGGACCCAAGCCTATGGGGAAACCAAGTACAAAGATGATGACATCTTTAAAGTAATGGACGGAACCAAGGCCTTGCATGGTCCTCGGACCCAAGCCTATGGGGAAACCAAGTACAAAGATGATGACATCTTAAAAGTAATGGACAGAACCAAGGCCTTGCATGGTCCTCGGACCCAAGCCTATGGGGAAACCAAGTACAAAGATGATGACATTTTAAAAGTAATGGACAGAACCAAGGCCTTGCATGGTCCTCGGACCCAAGCCTATGGGGAAACCAAGTACAAAGAAGAAGACATCTTTAAAGTAATGGACAGAACCAAGGCCTTGCATGGTCCTCGGACCCAAGCCTATGGGGAAACCAAGTACAAAGAAGAAGACATCTTTAAAGTAATGGACAGAACCAAGGCCTTGCATGGTCCTCGGACCCAAGCCTATGGGGAAACCAAGTACAAAGATGATGACATCTTAAAAGTAATGGACAGAACCAAGGCCTTGCATGGTCCTCGGACCCAAGCCTATGGGGAAACCAAGTACAAAGAAGAAGACATCTTTAAAGTAATGGACAGAACCAAGGCCTTGCATGGTCCTCGGACCCAAGCCTATGGGGAAACCAAGTACAAAGATGATGACATCTTAAAAGTAATGGACAGAACCAAGGCCTTGCATGGTCCTCGGACCCAAGCCTATGGGGAAACCAAGTACAAAGAAGAAGACATCTTTAAAGTAATGGACAGAACCAAGGCCTTGCATGGTCCTCGGACCCAAGCCTATGGGGAAACCAAGTACAAAGAAGAAGACATCTTTAAAGTAATGGACAGAACCAAGGCCTTGCATGGTCCTCGGACCCAAGCCTATGGGGAAACCAAGTACAAAGAAGAAGACATCTTTAAAGTAATGGACAGAACCAAGGCCTTGCATGGTCCTCGGACCCAAGCCTATGGGGAAACCAAGTACAAAGAAGAAGACATCTTTAAAGTAATGGACAGAACCAAGGCCTTGCATGGTCCTCGGACCCAAGCCTATGGGGAAACCAAGTACAAAGATGATGACATCTTAAAAGTAATGGACAGAACCAAGGCCTTGCATGGTCCTCGGACCCAAGCCTATGGGGAAACCAAGTACAAAGAAGAAGACATCTTTAAAGTAATGGACAGAACCAAGGCCTTGCATGGTCCTCGGACCCAAGCCTATGGGGAAACCAAGTACAAAGATGATGACATCTTAAAAGTAATGGACAGAACCAAGGCCTTGCATGGTCCTCGGACCCAAGCCTATGGGGAAACCAAGTACAAAGAAGAAGACATCTTTAAAGTAATGGACAGAACCAAGGCCTTGCATGGTCCTCGGACCCAAGCCTATGGGGAAACCAAGTACAAAGATGATGACATCTTAAAAGTAATGGACAGAACCAAGGCCTTGCATGGTCCTCGGACCCAAGCCTATGGGGAAACCAAGTACAAAGAAGAAGACATCTTTAAAGTAATGGACAGAACCAAGGCCTTGCATGGTCCTCGGACCCAAGCCTATGGGGAAACCAAGTACAAAGATGATGACATCTTAAAAGTAATGGACAGAACCAAGGCCTTGCATGGTCCTCGGACCCAAGCCTATGGGGAAACCAAGTACAAAGATGATGACATCTTAAAAGTAATGGACAGAACCAAGGCCTTGCATGGTCCTCGGACCCAAGCCTATGGGGAAACCAAGTACAAAGATGATGACATCTTAAAAGTAATGGACAGAACCAAGGCCTTGCATGGTCCTCGGACCCAAGCCTATGGGGAAACCAAGTACAAAGATGATGACATCTTAAAAGTAATGGACAGAACCAAGGCCTTGCATGGTCCTCGGACCCAAGCCTATGGGGAAACCAAGTACAAAGATGATGACATCTTAAAAGTAATGGACAGAACCAAGGCCTTGCATGGTCCTCGGACCCAAGCCTATGGGGAAACCAAGTACAAAGATGATGACATCTTAAAAGTAATGGACAGAACCAAGGCCTTGCATGGTCCTCGGACCCAAGCCTATGGGGAAACCAAGTACAAAGATGATGACATCTTAAAAGTAATGAACAGAACCAAGGCCTTGCATGGTCCTCGGACCCAAGCCTATGGGGAAACCAAGTACAAAGAAGAAGACATCTTTAAAGTAATGGACGGAACCAAGGCCTTGCATGGTCCTCGGACCCAAGCCTATGGGGAAACCAAGTACAAAGATGATGACATCTTAAAAGTAATGGACAGAACCAAGGCCTTGCATGGTCCTCGGACCCAAGCCTATGGGGAAACCAAGTACAAAGATGATGACATTTTAAAAGTAATGGACAGAACCAAGGCCTTGCATGGTCCTCGGACCCAAGCCTATGGGGAAACCAAGTACAAAGAAGAAGACATCTTTAAAGTAATGGACAGAACCAAGGCCTTGCATGGTCCTCGGACCCAAGCCTATGGGGAAACCAAGTACAAAGAAGAAGACATCTTTAAAGTAATGGACAGAACCAAGGCCTTGCATGGTCCTCGGACCCAAGCCTATGGGGAAACCAAGTACAAAGAAGAAGACATCTTTAAAGTAATGGACAGAACCAAGGCCTTGCATGGTCCTCGGACCCAAGCCTATGGGGAAACCAAGTACAAAGAAGAAGACATCTTTAAAGTAATGGACAGAACCAAGGCCTTGCATGGTCCTCGGACCCAAGCCTATGGGGAAACCAAGTACAAAGATGATGACATCTTAAAAGTAATGGACAGAACCAAGGCCTTGCATGGTCGTCGGACCCAAGCCTATGGGGAAACCAAGTACAAAGAAGAAGACATCTTTAAAGTAATGGACAGAACCAAGGCCTTGCATGGTCCTCGGACCCAAGCCTATGGGGAAACCAAGTACAAAGATGATGACATCTTAAAAGTAATGGACAGAACCAAGGCCTTGCATGGTCCTCGGACCCAAGCCTATGGGGAAACCAAGTACAAAGAAGAAGACATCTTTAAAGTAATGGACAGAACCAAGGCCTTGCATGGTCCTCGGACCCAAGCCTATGGGGAAACCAAGTACAAAGATGATGACATCTTAAAAGTAATGGACAGAACCAAGGCCTTGCATGGTCCTCGGACCCAAGCCTATGGGGAAACCAAGTACAAAGAAGAAGACATCTTTAAAGTAATGGACAGAACCAAGGCCTTGCATGGTCCTCGGACCCAAGCCTATGGGGAAACCAAGTACAAAGAAGAAGACATCTTTAAAGTAATGGACAGAACCAAGGCCTTGCATGGTTCTCGGACCCAAGCCTATGGGGAAACCAAGTACAAAGATGATGACATCTTAAAAGTAATGGACAGAACCAAGGCCTTGCATAGTCCTCGGACCCAAGCCTATGGGGAAACCAAGTACAAAGAAGAAGACATCTTTAAAGTAATGGACAGAACCAAGGCCTTGCATGGTCCTCGGACCCAAGCCTATGGGGAAACCAAGTACAAAGAAGAAGACATCTTTAAAGTAATGGACAGAACCAAGGCCTTGCATGGTCCTCGGACCCAAGCCTATGGGGAAACCAAGTACAAAGATGATGACATCTTAAAAGTAATGGACAGAACCAAGGCCTTGCATGGTCCTCGGACCCAAGCCTATGGGGAAACCAAGTACAAAGAAGAAGACATCTTTAAAGTAATGGACAGAACCAAGGCCTTGCATGGTCCTCGGACCCAAGCCTATGGGGAAACCAAGTACAAAGAAGAAGACATCTTTAAAGTAATGGACAGAACCAAGGCCTTGCATGGTCCTCGGACCCAAGCCTATGGGGAAACCAAGTACAGAGATGATGACATCTTAAAAGTAATGGACAGAACCAAGGCCTTGCATGGTCCTCGGACCCAAGCCTATGGGGAAACCAAGTACAAAGATGATGACATCTTAAAAGTAATGGACAGAACCGAGGCCTTGCATGGTCCTCGGACCCAAGCCTATGGGGAAACCAAGTACAAAGAAGAAGACATCTTTAAAGTAATGGACAGAACCAAGGCCTTGCATGGTCCTCGGACCCAAGCCTATGGGGAAACCAAGTACAAAGAAGAAGACATCTTTAAAGTAATGGACAGAACCAAGGCCTTGCATGGTCCTCGGACCCAAGGCTATGGGGAAACCAAGTACAAAGATGAAGACATCTTAAAAGTAATGGACAGAACCAAGGCCTTGCATGGTCCTCGGACCCAAGCCTATGGGGAAACCAAGTACAAAGAAGAAGACATCTTTAAAGTAATGGACAGAACCAAGGCCTTGCATGGTCCTCGGACCCAAGCCTATGGGGAAACCAAGTACAAAGAAGAAGACATCTTTAAAGTAATGGACAGAACCAAGGCCTTGCATGGTCCTCGGACCCAAGCCTATGGGGAAACCAAGTACAAAGATGATGACATCTTAAAAGTAATGGACAGAACCAAGGCCTTGCATGGTCCTCGGACCCAAGCCTATGGGGAAACCAAGTACAAAGAAGAAGACATCTTTAAAGTAATGGACAGAACCAAGGCCTTGCATGGTCCTCGGACCCAAGCCTATGGGGAAACCAAGTACAAAGATGATGACATCTTAAAAGTAATGGACAGAACCAAGGCCTTGCATGGTCCTCGGACCCAAGCCTATGGGGAAACCAAGTACAAAGATGATGACATCTTAAAAGTAATGGACAGAACCAAGGCCTTGCATGGTCCTCGGACCCAAGCCTATGGGGAAACCAAGTACAAAGATGATGACATCTTAAAAGTAATGGACAGAACCAAGGCCTTGCATGGTCCTCGGACCCAAGCCTATGGGGAAACCAAGTACAAAGATGATGACATCTTAAAAGTAATGGACAGAACCAAGGCCTTGCATAGTCCTCGGACCCAAGCCTATGGGGAAACCAAGTACAAAGAAGAAGACATCTTTAAAGTAATGGACAGAACCAAGGCCTTGCATGGTCCTCGGACCCAAGCCTATGGGGAAACCAAGTACAAAGAAGAAGACATCTTTAAAGTAATGGACAGAACCAAGGCCTTGCATGGTCCTCGGACCCAAGCCTATGGGGAAACCAAGTACAAAGATGATGACATCTTAAAAGTAATGGACAGAACCAAGGCCTTGCATGGTCCTCGGACCCAAGCCTATGGGGAAACCAAGTACAAAGAAGAAGACATCTTTAAAGTAATGGACAGAACCAAGGCCTTGCATGGTCCTCGGACCCAAGCCTATGGGGAAACCAAGTACAAAGATGATGACATCTTAAAAGTAATGGACAGAACCAAGGCCTTGCATGGTCCTCGGACCCAAGCCTATGGGGAAACCAAGTACAAAGATGATGACATCTTTAAAGTAATGGACAGAACCAAGGCCTTGCATGGTCCTCGGACCCAAGCCTATGGGGAAACCAAGTACAAAGATGATGACATCTTAAAAGTAATGGACAGAACCAAGGCCTTGCATGGTCCTCGGACCCAAGCCTATGGGGAAACCAAGTACAAAGATGATGACATCTTAAAAGTAATGGACAGAACCAAGGCCTTGCATAGTCCTCGGACCCAAGCCTATGGGGAAACCAAGTACAAAGAAGAAGACATCTTTAAAGTAATGGACAGAACCAAGGCCTTGCATGGTCCTCGGACCCAAGCCTATGGGGAAACCAAGTACAAAGAAGAAGACATCTTTAAAGTAATGGACAGAACCAAGGCCTTGCATGGTCCTCGGACCCAAGCCTATGGGGAAACCAAGTACAAAGATGATGACATCTTAAAAGTAATGGACAGAACCAAGGCCTTGCATGGTCCTCGGACCCAAGCCTATGGGGAAACCAAGTACAAAGAAGAAGACATCTTTAAAGTAATGGACAGAACCAAGGCCTTGCATGGTCCTCGGACCCAAGCCTATGGGGAAACCAAGTACAAAGAAGAAGACATCTTTAAAGTAATGGACAGAACCAAGGCCTTGCATGGTCCTCGGACCCAAGCCTATGGGGAAACCAAGTACAGAGATGATGACATCTTAAAAGTAATGGACAGAACCAAGGCCTTGCATGGTCCTCGGACCCAAGCCTATGGGGAAACCAAGTACAAAGATGATGACATCTTAAAAGTAATGGACAGAACCAAGGCCTTGCATGGTCCTCGGACCCAAGCCTATGGGGAAACCAAGTACAAAGAAGAAGACATCTTTAAAGTAATGGACAGAACCAAGGCCTTGCATGGTCCTCGGACCCAAGCCTATGGGGAAACCAAGTACAAAGAAGAAGACATCTTTAAAGTAATGGACAGAACCAAGGCCTTGCATGGTCCTCGGACCCAAGGCTATGGGGAAACCAAGTACAAAGATGAAGACATCTTAAAAGTAATGGACAGAACCAAGGCCTTGCATGGTCCTCGGACCCAAGCCTATGGGGAAACCAAGTACAAAGAAGAAGACATCTTTAAAGTAATGGACAGAACCAAGGCCTTGCATGGTCCTCGGACCCAAGCCTATGGGGAAACCAAGTACAAAGAAGAAGACATCTTTAAAGTAATGGACAGAACCAAGGCCTTGCATGGTCCTCGGACCCAAGCCTATGGGGAAACCAAGTACAAAGATGATGACATCTTAAAAGTAATGGACAGAACCAAGGCCTTGCATGGTCCTCGGACCCAAGCCTATGGGGAAACCAAGTACAAAGAAGAAGACATCTTTAAAGTAATGGACAGAACCAAGGCCTTGCATGGTCCTCGGACCCAAGCCTATGGGGAAACCAAGTACAAAGATGATGACATCTTAAAAGTAATGGACAGAACCAAGGCCTTGCATGGTCCTCGGACCCAAGCCTATGGGGAAACCAAGTACAAAGATGATGACATCTTAAAAGTAATGGACAGAACCAAGGCCTTGCATGGTCCTCGGACCCAAGCCTATGGGGAAACCAAGTACAAAGATGATGACATCTTAAAAGTAATGGACAGAACCAAGGCCTTGCATGGTCCTCGGACCCAAGCCTATGGGGAAACCAAGTACAAAGATGATGACATCTTAAAAGTAATGGACAGAACCAAGGCCTTGCATGGTCCTCGGACCCAAGCCTATTTGGAAACCAAGTACAAAGAAGAAGACATCTTTAAAGTAATGGACAGAACCAAGGCCTTGCATGGTCCTCGGACCCAAGCCTATGGGGAAACCAAGTACAAAGAAGAAGACATCTTTAAGGCCTTGCATGGTCCTCGGACCCAAGCCTATGGGGAAACCAAGTACAAAGATGATGACATCTTAAAAGTAATGGACAGAACCAAGGCCTTGCATGGTCCTCGGACCCAAGCCTATGGGGAAACCAAGTACAAAGAAGAAGACATCTTTAAAGTAATGGACAGAACCAAGGCCTTGCATGGTCCTCGGACCCAAGCCTATGGGGAAACCAAGTACAAAGATGATGACGTCTTAAAAGTAATGGACAGAACCAAGGCCTTGCATGGTCCTCGGACCCAAGCCTATGGGGAAACCAAGTACAAAGAAGAAGACATCTTTAAAGTAATGGACAGAACCAAGGCCTTGCATGGTCCTCGGACCCAAGCCTATGGGGAAACCAAGTACAAAGAAGAAGACATCTTTAAAGTAATGGACAGAACCAAGGCCTTGCATGGTCCTCGGACCCAAGCCTATGGGGAAACCAAGTACAAAGATGATGACATCTTAAAAGTAATGGACAGAACCAAGGCCTTGCATGGTCCTCGGACCCAAGCCTATGGGGAAACCAAGAACAAAGAAGAAGACATCTTTAAAGTAATGGACAGAACCAAGGCCTTGCATGGTCCTCGGACCCAAGCCTATGGGGAAACTAAGTACAAAGATGATGACATCTTAAAAGTAATGGACAGAACCAAGGCCTTGCATGGTCCTCGGACCCAAGCCTATGGGGAAACCAAGTACAAAGAAGAAGACATCTTTAAAGTAATGGACAGAACCAAGGCCTTGCATGGTCCTCGGACCCAAGCCTATGGGGAAACCAAGTACAAAGATGATGACATCTTAAAAGTAATGGACAGAACCAAGGCCTTGCATGGTCCTCGGACCCAAGCCTATGGGGAAACCAAGTACAAAGAAGAAGACATCTTTAAAGTAATGGACAGAACCAAGGCCTTGCATGGTCCTCGGACCCAAGCCTATGGGGAAACCAAGTACAAAGAAGAAGACATCTTTAAAGTAATGGACAGAACCAAGGCCTTGCATGGTTCTCGGACCCAAGCCTATGGGGAAACCAAGTACAAAGATGATGACATCTTAAAAGTAATGGACAGAACCAAGGCCTTGCATAGTCCTCGGACCCAAGCCTATGGGGAAACCAAGTACAAAGAAGAAGACATCTTTAAAGTAATGGACAGAACCAAGGCCTTGCATGGTCCTCGGACCCAAGCCTATGGGGAAACCAAGTACAAAGAAGAAGACATCTTTAAAGTAATGGACAGAACCAAGGCCTTGCATGGTCCTCGGACCCAAGCCTATGGGGAAACCAAGTACAAAGATGATGACATCTTAAAAGTAATGGACAGAACCAAGGCCTTGCATGGTCCTCGGACCCAAGCCTATGGGGAAACCAAGTACAAAGAAGAAGACATCTTTAAAGTAATGGACAGAACCAAGGCCTTGCATGGTCCTCGGACCCAAGCCTATGGGGAAACCAAGTACAAAGAAGAAGACATCTTTAAAGTAATGGACAGAACCAAGGCCTTGCATGGTCCTCGGACCCAAGCCTATGGGGAAACCAAGTACAGAGATGATGACATCTTAAAAGTAATGGACAGAACCAAGGCCTTGCATGGTCCTCGGACCCAAGCCTATGGGGAAACCAAGTACAAAGATGATGACATCTTAAAAGTAATGGACAGAACCAAGGCCTTGCATGGTCCTCGGACCCAAGCCTATGGGGAAACCAAGTACAAAGAAGAAGACATCTTTAAAGTAATGGACAGAACCAAGGCCTTGCATGGTCCTCGGACCCAAGCCTATGGGGAAACCAAGTACAAAGAAGAAGACATCTTTAAAGTAATGGACAGAACCAAGGCCTTGCATGGTCCTCGGACCCAAGCCTATGGGGAAACCAAGTACAAAGATGATGACATCTTAAAAGTAATGGACAGAACCAAGGCCTTGCATGGTCCTCGGACCCAAGCCTATGGGGAAACCAAGTACAAAGAAGAAGACATCTTTAAAGTAATGGACAGAACCAAGGCCTTGCATGGTCCTCGGACCCAAGCCTATGGGGAAACCAAGTACAAAGAAGAAGACATCTTTAAAGTAATGGACAGAACCAAGGCCTTGCATGGTCCTCGGACCCAAGCCTATGGGGAAACCAAGTACAAAGATGATGACATCTTAAAAGTAATGGACAGAACCAAGGCCTTGCATGGTCCTCGGACCCAAGCCTATGGGGAAACCAAGTACAAAGAAGAAGACATCTTTAAAGTAATGGACAGAACCAAGGCCTTGCATGGTCCTCGGACCCAAGCCTATGGGGAAACCAAGTACAAAGATGATGACATCTTAAAAGTAATGGACAGAACCAAGGCCTTGCATGGTCCTCGGACCCAAGCCTATGGGGAAACCAAGTACAAAGAAGAAGACATCTTTAAAGTAATGGACAGAACCAAGGCCTTGCATGGTCCTCGCACCCAAGCCTTTGGGGAAACCAAGTACAAAGAAGAAGACATCTTTAAAGTAATGGACAGAACCAAGGCCTTGCATGGTCCTCGGACCCAAGCCTATGGGGAAACCAAGTACAAAGATGATGACATCTTAAAAGTAATGGACAGAACCAAGGCCTTGCATGGTCCTCGGACCCAAGCCTATGGGGAAACCAAGAACAAAGAAGAAGACATCTTTAAAGTAATGGACAGAACCAAGGCCTTGCATGGTCCTCGGACCCAAGCCTATGGGGAAACCAAGTACAAAGATGATGACATCTTAAAAGTAATGGACAGAACCAAGGCCTTGCATGGTCCTCGGACCCAAGCCTATGGGGAAACCAAGTACAAAGAAGAAGACATCTTTAAAGTAATGGACAGAACCAAGGCCTTGCATGGTCCTCGGACCCAAGCCTATGGGGAAACCAAGTACAAAGATGATGACATCTTAAAAGTAATGGACAGAACCAAGGCCTTGCATGGTCCTCGGACCCAAGCCTATGGGGAAACCAAGTACAAAGAAGAAGACATCTTTAAAGTAATGGACAGAACCAAGGCCTTGCATGGTTCTCGGACCCAAGCCTATGGGGAAACCAAGTACAAAGATGATGACATCTTAAAAGTAATGGACAGAACCAAGGCCTTGCATAGTCCTCGGACCCAAGCCTATGGGGAAACCAAGTACAAAGAAGAAGACATCTTTAAAGTAATGGACAGAACCAAGGCCTTGCATGGTCCTCGGACCTAAGCCTATGGGGAAACCAAGTACAAAGAAGAAGACATCTTTAAAGTAATGGACAGAACCAAGGCCATGCATGGTCCTCGGACCCAAGCCTATGGGGAAACCAAGTACAAAGAAGAAGACATCTTTAAAGTAATGGACAGAACCAAGGCCTTGCATGGTTCTCGGACCCAAGCCTATGGGGAAACCAAGTACAAAGATGATGACATCTTAAAAGTAATGGACAGAACCAAGGCCTTGCATAGTCCTCGGACCCAAGCCTATGGGGAAACCAAGTACAAAGAAGAAGACATCTTTAAAGTAATGGACAGAACCAAGGCCTTGCATGGTCCTCGGACCCAAGCCTATGGGGAAACCAAGTACAAAGAAGAAGACATCTTTAAAGTAATGGACAGAACCAAGGCCTTGCATGGTCCTCGGACCCAAGCCTATGGGGAAACCAAGTACAAAGAAGAAGACATCTTTAAAGTAATGGACAGAACCAAGGCCTTGCATTGTCCTCGGACCCAAGCCTATGGGGAAACCAAGTACAAAGATGATGACATCTTAAAAGTAATGGACAGAACCAAGGCCTTGCATGGTCCTCGGACCCAAGCCTATGGGGAAACCAAGTACAAAGAAGAAGACATCTTTAAAGTAATGGACAGAACCAAGGCCTTGCATGGTCCTCGGACCCAAGCCTATGGGGAAACCAAGTACAAAGAAGAAGACATCTTTAAAGTAATGGACAGAACCAAGGCCTTGCATGGTCCTCGGACCCAAGCCTATGGGGAAACCAAGTACAAAGATGATGACATCTTAAAAGTAATGGACAGAACCAAGGCCTTGCATGGTCCTCGGACCCAAGCCTATGGGGAAACCAAGTACAAAGAAGAAGACATCTTTAAAGTAATGGACAGAACCAAGGCCTTGCATGGTCCTCGGACCCAAGCCTATGGGGAAACCAAGTACAAAGATGATGACATCTTAAAAGTAATGGACAGAACCAAGGCCTTGCATGGTCCTCGGACCCAAGCCTATGGGGAAACCAAGTACAAAGAAGAAGACATCTTTAAAGTAATGGACAGAACCAAGGCCTTGCATGGTCCTCGCACCCAAGCCTTTGGGGAAACCAAGTACAAAGAAGAAGACATCTTTAAAGTAATGGACAGAACCAAGGCCTTGCATGGTCCTCGGACCCAAGCCTATGGGGAAACCAAGTACAAAGATGATGACATCTTAAAAGTAATGGACAGAACCAAGGCCTTGCATGGTCCTCGGACCCAAGCCTATGGGGAAACCAAGAACAAAGAAGAAGACATCTTTAAAGTAATGGACAGAACCAAGGCCTTGCATGGTCCTCGGACCCAAGCCTATGGGGAAACCAAGTACAAAGATGATGACATCTTAAAAGTAATGGACAGAACCAAGGCCTTGCATGGTCCTCGGACCCAAGCCTATGGGGAAACCAAGTACAAAGAAGAAGACATCTTTAAAGTAATGGACAGAACCAAGGCCTTGCATGGTCCTCGGACCCAAGCCTATGGGGAAACCAAGTACAAAGATGATGACATCTTAAAAGTAATGGACAGAACCAAGGCCTTGCATGGTCCTCGGACCCAAGCCTATGGGGAAACCAAGTACAAAGAAGAAGACATCTTTAAAGTAATGGACAGAACCAAGGCCTTGCATGGTTCTCGGACCCAAGCCTATGGGGAAACCAAGTACAAAGATGATGACATCTTAAAAGTAATGGACAGAACCAAGGCCTTGCATAGTCCTCGGACCCAAGCCTATGGGGAAACCAAGTACAAAGAAGAAGACATCTTTAAAGTAATGGACAGAACCAAGGCCTTGCATGGTCCTCGGACCTAAGCCTATGGGGAAACCAAGTACAAAGAAGAAGACATCTTTAAAGTAATGGACAGAACCAAGGCCATGCATGGTCCTCGGACCCAAGCCTATGGGGAAACCAAGTACAAAGAAGAAGACATCTTTAAAGTAATGGACAGAACCAAGGCCTTGCATGGTTCTCGGACCCAAGCCTATGGGGAAACCAAGTACAAAGATGATGACATCTTAAAAGTAATGGACAGAACCAAGGCCTTGCATAGTCCTCGGACCCAAGCCTATGGGGAAACCAAGTACAAAGAAGAAGACATCTTTAAAGTAATGGACAGAACCAAGGCCTTGCATGGTCCTCGGACCCAAGCCTATGGGGAAACCAAGTACAAAGAAGAAGACATCTTTAAAGTAATGGACAGAACCAAGGCCTTGCATGGTCCTCGGACCCAAGCCTATGGGGAAACCAAGTACAAAGATGATGACATCTTAAAAGTAATGGACAGAACCAAGGCCTTGCATGGTCCTCGGACCCAAGCCTATGGGGAAACCAAGTACAAAGAAGAAGACATCTTTAAAGTAATGGACAGAACCAAGGCCTTGCATGGTCCTCGGACCCAAGCCTATGGGGAAACCAAGTACAAAGAAGAAGACATCTTTAAAGTAATGGACAGAACCAAGGCCTTGCATGGTCCTCGGACCCAAGCCTATGGGGAAACCAAGTACAGAGATGATGACATCTTAAAAGTAATGGACAGAACCAAGGCCTTGCATGGTCCTCGGACCCAAGCCTATGGGGAAACCAAGTACAAAGATGATGACATCTTAAAAGTAATGGACAGAACCAAGGCCTTGCATGGTCCTCGGACCCAAGCCTATGGGGAAACCAAGTACAAAGAAGAAGACATCTTTAAAGTAATGGACAGAACCAAGGCCTTGCATGGTCCCCGGACCCAAGCCTATGGGGAAACCAAGTACAAAGAAGAAGACATCTTTAAAGTAATGGACAGAACCAAGGCCTTGCATGGTCCTCGGACCCAAGCCTATGGGGAAACCAAGTACAAAGATGATGACATCTTAAAAGTAATGGACAGAACCAAGGCCTTGCATGGTCCTCGGACCCAAGCCTATGGGGAAACCAAGTACAAAGAAGAAGACATCTTTAAAGTAATGGACAGAACCAAGGCCTTGCATGGTCCTCGGACCCAAGCCTATGGGGAAACCAAGTACAAAGAAGAAGACATCTTTAAAGTAATGGACAGAACCAAGGCCTTGCATGGTCCTCGGACCCAAGCCTATGGGGAAACCAAGTACAAAGATGATGACATCTTAAAAGTAATGGACAGAACCAAGGCCTTGCATGGTCCTCGGACCCAAGCCTATGGGGAAACCAAGTACAAAGAAGAAGACATCTTTAAAGTAATGGACAGAACCAAGGCCTTGCATGGTCCTCGGACCCAAGCCTATGGGGAAACCAAGTACAAAGATGATGACATCTTAAAAGTAATGGACAGAACCAAGGCCTTGCATGGTCCTCGGACCCAAGCCTATGGGGAAACCAAGTACAAAGATGATGACATCTTAAAAGTAATGGACAGAACCAAGGCCTTGCATGGTCCTCGGACCCAAGCCTATGGGGAAACCAAGTACAAAGATGATGACATCTTAAAAGTAATGGACAGAACCAAGGCCTTGCATGGTCCTCGGACCCAAGCCTATGGGGAAACCAAGTACAAAGATGATGACATCTTAAAAGTAATGGACAGAACCAAGGCCTTGCATGGTCCTCGGACCCAAGCCTATGGGGAAACCAAGTACAAAGAAGAAGACATCTTTAAAGTAATGGACAGAACCAAGGCCTTGCATGGTCCTCGGACCCAAGCCTATGGGGAAACCAAGTACAAAGAAGAAGACATCTTTAAAGTAATGGACAGAACCAAGGCCTTGCATGGTCCTCGGACCCAAGCCTATGGGGAAACCAAGTACAAAGATGATGACATCTTAAAAGTAATGGACAGAACCAAGGCCTTGCATGGTCCTCGGACCCAAGCCTATGGGGAAACCAAGTACAAAGAAGAAGACATCTTTAAAGTAATGGACAGAACCAAGGCCTTGCATGGTCCTCGGACCCAAGCCTATGGGGAAACCAAGTACAAAGATGATGACGTCTTAAAAGTAATGGACAGAACCAAGGCCTTGCATGGTCCTCGGACCCAAGCCTATGGGGAAACCAAGTACAAAGAAGAAGACATCTTTAAAGTAATGGACAGAACCAAGGCCTTGCATGGTCCTCGGACCCAAGCCTATGGGGAAACCAAGTACAAAGAAGAAGACATCTTTAAAGTAATGGACAGAACCAAGGCCTTGCATGGTCCTCGGACCCAAGCCTATGGGGAAACCAAGTACAAAGATGATGACATCTTAAAAGTAATGGACAGAACCAAGGCCTTGCATGGTCCTCGGACCCAAGCCTGTGGGGAAACCAAGAACAAAGAAGAAGACATCTTTAAAGTAATGGACAGAACCAAGGCCTTGCATGGTCCTCGGACCCAAGCCTATGGGGAAACTAAGTACAAAGATGATGACATCTTAAAAGTAATGGACAGAACCAAGGCCTTGCATGGTCCTCGGACCCAAGCCTATGGGGAAACCAAGTACAAAGAAGAAGACATCTTTAAAGTAATGGACAGAACCAAGGCCTTGCATGGTCCTCGGACCCAAGCCTATGGGGAAACCAAGTACAAAGATGATGACATCTTAAAAGTAATGGACAGAACCAAGGCCTTGCATGGTCCTCGGACCCAAGCCTATGGGGAAACCAAGTACAAAGAAGAAGACATCTTTAAAGTAATGGACAGAACCAAGGCCTTGCATGGTCCTCGGACCCAAGCCTATGGGGAAACCAAGTACAAAGAAGAAGACATCTTTAAAGTAATGGACAGAACCAAGGCCTTGCATAGTCCTCGGACCCAAGCCTATGGGGAAACCAAGTACAAAGAAGAAGACATCTTTAAAGTAATGGACAGAACCAAGGCCTTGCATGGTCCTCGTACCCAAGCCTATGGGGAAACCAAGTACAAAGAAGAAGACATCTTTAAAGTAATGGACAGAACCAAGGCCTTGCATGGTCCTCGGACCCAAGCCTATGGGGAAACCAAGTACAAAGATGATGACATCTTAAAAGTAATGGACAGAACCAAGGCCTTGCATGGTCCTCGGACCCAAGCCTATGGGGAAACCAAGTACAAAGAAGAAGACATCTTTAAAGTAATGGACAGAACCAAGGCCTTGCATGGTCCTCGGACCCAAGCCTATGGGGAAACCAAGTACAAAGAAGAAGACATCTTTAAAGTAATGGACAGAACCAAGGCCTTGCATGGTCCTCGGACCCAAGCCTATGGGGAAACCAAGTACAGAGATGATGACATCTTAAAAGTAATGGACAGAACCAAGGCCTTGCATGGTCCTCGGACCCAAGCCTATGGGGAAACCAAGTACAAAGATGATGACATCTTAAAAGTAATGGACAGAACCAAGGCCTTGCATGGTCCTCGGACCCAAGCCTATGGGGAAACCAAGTACAAAGAAGAAGACATCTTTAAAGTAATGGACAGAACCAAGGCCTTGCATGGTCCTCGGACCCAAGCCTATGGGGAAACCAAGTACAAAGAAGAAGACATCTTTAAAGTAATGGACAGAACCAAGGCCTTGCATGGTCCTCGGACCCAAGCCTATGGGGAAACCAAGTACAAAGATGATGACATCTTAAAAGTAATGGACAGAACCAAGGCCTTGCATGGTCCTCGGACCCAAGCCTATGGGGAAACCAAGTACAAAGAAGAAGACATCTTTAAAGTAATGGACAGAACCAAGGCCTTGCATGGTCCTCGGACCCAAGCCTATGGGGAAACCAAGTACAAAGAAGAAGACATCTTTAAAGTAATGGACAGAACCAAGGCCTTGCATGGTCCTCGGACCCAAGCCTATGGGGAAACCAAGTACAAAGATGATGACATCTTAAAAGTAATGGACAGAACCAAGGCCTTGCATGGTCCTCGGACCCAAGCCTATGGGGAAACCAAGTACAAAGAAGAAGACATCTTTAAAGTAATGGACAGAACCAAGGCCTTGCATGGTCCTCGGACCCAAGCCTATGGGGAAACCAAGTACAAAGATGATGACATCTTAAAAGTAATGGACAGAACCAAGGCCTTGCATGGTCCTCGGACCCAAGCCTATGGGGAAACCAAGTACAAAGAAGAAGACATCTTTAAAGTAATGGACAGAACCAAGGCCTTGCATGGTCCTCGGACCCAAGCCTATGGGGAAACCAAGTACAAAGAAGAAGACATCTTTAAAGTAATGGACAGAACCAAGGCCTTGCATGGTCCTCGGACCCAAGCCTATGGGGAAACCAAGTACAAAGATGATGACATCTTAAAAGTAATGGACAGAACCAAGGCCTTGCATGGTCCTCGGACCCAAGCCTATGGGGAAACCAAGAACAAAGAAGAAGACATCTTTAAAGTAATGGACAGAACCAAGGCCTTGCATGGTCCTCGGACCCAAGCCTATGGGGAAACCAAGTACAAAGATGATGACATCTTAAAAGTAATGGACAGAACCAAGGCCTTGCATGGTCCTCGGACCCAAGCCTATGGGGAAACCAAGTACAAAGAAGAAGACATCTTTAAAGTAATGGACAGAACCAAGGCCTTGCATGGTCCTCGGACCCAAGCCTATGGGGAAACCAAGTACAAAGATGATGACATCTTAAAAGTAATGGACAGAACCAAGGCCTTGCATGGTCCTCGGACCCAAGCCTATGGGGAAACCAAGTACACAGAAGAAGACATCTTTAAAGTAATGGACAGAACCAAGGCCTTGCATGGTCCTCGGACCCAAGCCTATGGGGAAACCAAGTACAAAGAAGAAGACATCTTTAAAGTAATGGACAGAACCAAGGCCTTGCATGGTTCTCGGACCCAAGCCTATGGGGAAACCAAGTACAAAGATGATGACATCTTAAAAGTAATGGACAGAACCAAGGCCTTGCATAGTCCTCGGACCCAAGCCTATGGGGAAACCAAGTACAAAGAAGAAGACATCTTTAAAGTAATGGACAGAACCAAGGCCTTGCATGGTCCTCGGACCCAAGCCTATGGGGAAACCAAGTACAAAGAAGAAGACATCTTTAAAGTAATGGACAGAACCAAGGCCTTGCATGGTCCTCGGACCCAAGCCTATGGGGAAACCAAGTACAAAGATGATGACATCTTAAAAGTAATGGACAGAACCAAGGCCTTGCATGGTCCTCGGACCCAAGCCTATGGGGAAACCAAGTACAAAGAAGAAGACATCTTTAAAGTAATGGACAGAACCAAGGCCTTGCATGGTCCTCGGACCCAAGCCTATGGGGAAACCAAGTACAAAGATGAAGACATCTTTAAAGTAATGGACAGAACCAAGGCCTTGCATGGTCCTCGGACCCAAGCCTATGGGGAAACCAAGTACAGAGATGATGAC
This sequence comes from Quercus robur, assembly GCF_932294415.1. Classification (NCBI taxonomy): domain Eukaryota; kingdom Viridiplantae; phylum Streptophyta; class Magnoliopsida; order Fagales; family Fagaceae; genus Quercus; species Quercus robur. The sequence continues at coordinate 20,841,150 of NC_065540.1, read as the reverse complement.
ATCTTAAAAGTAATGGACAGAACCAAGGCCTTGCATGGTCCTCGGACCCAAGCCTATGGGGAAACCAAGTACAAAGATGATGACATCTTAAAAGTAATGGACAGAACCAAGGCCTTGCATGGTCCTCGGACCCAAGCCTATGGGGAAACCAAGTACAAAGAAGAAGACATCTTTAAAGTAATGGACAGAACCAAGGCCTTGCATGGTCCTCGGACCCAAGCCTATGGGGAAACCAAGTACAAAGAAGAAGACATCTTTAAAGTAATGGACAGAACCAAGGCCTTGCATGGTCCTCGGACCCAAGCCTATGGGGAAACCAAGTACAAAGATGATGACATCTTAAAAGTAATGGACAGAACCAAGGCCTTGCATGGTCCTCGGACCCAAGCCTATGGGGAAACCAAGTACAAAGAAGAAGACATCTTTAAAGTAATGGACAGAACCAAGGCCTTGCATGGTCCTCGGACCCAAGCCTATGGGGAAACCAAGTACAAAGAAGAAGACATCTTTAAAGTAATGGACAGAACCAAGGCCTTGCATGGTCCTCGGACCCAAGCCTATGGGGAAACCAAGTACAGAGATGATGACATCTTAAAAGTAATGGACAGAACCAAGGCCTTGCATGGTCCTCGGACCCAAGCCTATGGGGAAACCAAGTACAAAGATGATGACATCTTAAAAGTAATGGACAGAACCAAGGCCTTGCATGGTCCTCGGACCCAAGCCTATGGGGAAACCAAGTACAAAGAAGAAGACATCTTTAAAGTAATGGACAGAACCAAGGCCTTGCATGGTCCTCGGACCCAAGCCTATGGGGAAACCAAGTACAAAGAAGAAGACATCTTTAAAGTAATGGACAGAACCAAGGCCTTGCATGGTCCTCGGACCCAAGCCTATGGGGAAAACAAGTACAAAGATGATGACATCTTAAAAGTAATGGACAGAACCAAGGCCTTGCATGGTCCTCGGACCCAAGCCTATGGGGAAACCAAGTACAAAGAAGAAGACATCTTTAAAGTAATGGACAGAACCAAGGCCTTGCATGGTCCTCGGACCCAAGCCTATGGGGAAACCAAGTACAAAGAAGATGACATCTTCAAAGTAATGGACAGAACCAAGGCCTTGCATGGTCCTCGGACCCAAGCCTATGGGGAAACCAAGTACAAAGATGATGACATCTTAAAAGTAATGGACAGAACCAAGGCCTTGCATGGTCCTCGGACCCAAGCCTATGGGGAAACCAAGTACAAAGAAGAAGACATCTTTAAAGTAATGGACAGAACCAAGACCTTGCATGGTCCTCGGACCCAAGCCTATGGGGAAACCAAGTACAAAGATGATGACATCTTAAAAGTAATGGACAGAACCAAGGCCTTGCATGGTCCTCGGACCCAAGCCTATGGGGAAACCAAGTACAAAGATGATGACATCTTAAAAGTAATGGACAGAACCAAGGCCTTGCATGGTCCTCGGACCCAAGCCTATGGGGAAACCAAGTACAAAGATGATGACATCTTAAAAGTAATGGACAGAACCAAGGCCTTGCATGGTCCTCGGACCCAACCCTATGGGGAAACCAAGTACAAAGATGATGACATCTTAAAAGTAATGGACAGAACCAAGGCCTTGCATGGTCCTCGGACCCAAGCCTATGGGGAAACCAAGTACAAAGAAGAAGACATCTTTAAAGTAATGGACAGAACCAAGGCCTTGCATGGTCCTCGGACCCAAGCCTATGGGGAAACCAAGTACAAAGAAGAAGACATCTTTAAAGTAATGGACAGAACCAAGGCCTTGCATGGTCCTCGGACCCAAGCCTATGGGGAAACCAAGTACAAAGATGATGACATCTTAAAAGTAATGGACAGAACCAAGGCCTTGCATGGTCCTCGGACCCAAGCCTATGGGGAAACCAAGTACAAAGAAGAAGACATCTTTAAAGTAATGGACAGAACCAAGGCCTTGCATGGTCCTCGGACCCAAGCCTATGGGGAAACCAAGTACAAAGATGATGACATCTTAAAAGTAATGGACAGAACCAAGGCCTTGCATGGTCCTCGGACCCAAGCCTATGGGGAAACCAAGTACAAAGAAGAAGACATCTTTAAAGTAATGGACAGAACCAAGGCCTTGCATGGTCCTCGGACCCAAGCCTATGGGGAAACCAAGTACAAAGAAGAAGACATCTTTAAAGTAATGGACAGAACCAAGGCCTTGCATGGTCCTCGGACCCAAGCCTATGGGGAAACCAAGTACAGAGATGATGACATCTTAAAAGTAATGGACAGAACCAGGGCCTTGCATGGTCCTCGGACCCAAGCCTATGGGGAAACCAAGTACAAAGAAGAAGACATCTTTAAAGTAATGGACAGAACCAAGGCCTTGCATGGTCCTCGGACCCAAGCCTATGGGGAAACCAAGTACAAAGAAGAAGACATCTTTAAAGTAATGGACAGAACCAAGGCCTTGCATGGTCCTCGGACCCAAGCCTATGGGGAAACCAAGTACAAAGATGATGACATCTTAAAAGTAATGGACAGAACCAAGGCCTTGCATGGTCCTCGGACCCAAGCCTATGGGGAAACCAAGTACAAAGAAGAAGACATCTTTAAAGTAATGGACAGAACCAAGGCCTTGCATGGTCCTCGGACCCAAGCCTATGGGGAAACCAAGTACAAAGAAGAAGACATCTTTAAAGTAATGGACAGAACCAAGGCCTTGCATGGTCCTCGGACCCAAGCCTATGGGGAAACCAAGTACAGAGATGATGACATCTTAAAAGTAATGGACAGAACCAAGGCCTTGCATGGTCCTCGGACCCAAGCCTATGGGGAAACCAAGTACAAAGATGATGACATCTTAAAAGTAATGGACAGAACCAAGGCCTTGCATGGTCCTCGGACCCAAGCCTATGGGGAAACCAAGTACAAAGAAGAAGACATCTTTAAAGTAATGGACAGAACCAAGGCCTTGCATGGTCCTCGGACCCAAGCCTATGGGGAAACCAAGTACAAAGAAGAAGACATCTTTAAAGTAATGGACAGAACCAAGGCCTTGCATGGTCCTCGGACCCAAGCCTATGGGGAAACCAAGTACAAAGATGATGACATCTTAAAAGTAATGGACAGAACCAAGGCCTTGCATGGTCCTCGGACCCAAGCCTATGGGGAAACCAAGTACAAAGAAGAAGACATCTTTAAAGTAATGGACAGAACCAAGGCCTTGCATGGTCCTCGGACCCAAGCCTATGGGGAAACCAAGTACAAAGAAGAAGACATCTTTAAAGTAATGGACAGAACCAAGGCCTTGCATGGTCCTCGGACCCAAGCCTATGGGGAAACCAAGTACAAAGATGATGACATCTTAAAAGTAATGGACAGAACCAAGGCCTTGCATGGTCCTCGGACCCAAGCCTATGGGGAAACCAAGTACAAAGAAGAAGACATCTTTAAAGTAATGGACAGAACCAAGACCTTGCATGGTCCTCGGACCCAAGCCTATGGGGAAACCAAGTACAAAGATGATGACATCTTAAAAGTAATGGACAGAACCAAGGCCTTGCATGGTCCTCGGACCCAAGCCTATGGGGAAACCAAGTACAAAGATGATGACATCTTAAAAGTAATGGACAGAACCAAGGCCTTGCATGGTCCTCGGACCCAAGCCTATGGGGAAACCAAGTACAAAGATGATGACATCTTAAAAGTAATGGACAGAACCAAGGCCTTGCATGGTCCTCGGACCCAACCCTATGGGGAAACCAAGTACAAAGATGATGACATCTTAAAAGTAATGGACAGAACCAAGGCCTTGCATGGTCCTCGGACCCAAGCCTATGGGGAAACCAAGTACAAAGAAGAAGACATCTTTAAAGTAATGGACAGAACCAAGGCCTTGCATGGTCCTCGGACCCAAGCCTATGGGGAAACCAAGTACAAAGAAGAAGACATCTTTAAAGTAATGGACAGAACCAAGGCCTTGCATGGTCCTCGGACCCAAGCCTATGGGGAAACCAAGTACAAAGATGATGACATCTTAAAAGTAATGGACAGAACCAAGGCCTTGCATGGTCCTCGGACCCAAGCCTATGGGGAAACCAAGTACAAAGAAGAAGACATCTTTAAAGTAATGGACAGAACCAAGGCCTTGCATGGTCCTCGGACCCAAGCCTATGGGGAAACCAAGTACAAAGATGATGACATCTTAAAAGTAATGGACAGAACCAAGGCCTTGCATGGTCCTCGGACCCAAGCCTATGGGGAAACCAAGTACAAAGAAGAAGACATCTTTAAAGTAATGGACAGAACCAAGGCCTTGCATGGTCCTCGGACCCAAGCCTATGGGGAAACCAAGTACAAAGAAGAAGACATCTTTAAAGTAATGGACAGAACCAAGGCCTTGCATGGTCCTCGGACCCAAGCCTATGGGGAAACCAAGTACAGAGATGATGACATCTTAAAAGTAATGGACAGAACCAGGGCCTTGCATGGTCCTCGGACCCAAGCCTATGGGGAAACCAAGTACAAAGAAGAAGACATCTTTAAAGTAATGGACAGAACCAAGGCCTTGCATGGTCCTCGGACCCAAGCCTATGGGGAAACCAAGTACAAAGATGATGACATCTTAAAAGTAATGGACAGAACCAAGGCCTTGCATGGTCCTCGGACCCAAGCCTATGGGGAAACCAAGTACAAAGAAGAAGACATCTTTAAAGTAATGGACAGAACCAAGGCCTTGCATGGTCCTCGGACCCAAGCCTATGGGGAAACCAAGTACAAAGATGATGACATCTTAAAAGTAATGGACAGAACCAAGGCCTTGCATGGTCCTCGGACCCAAGCCTATGGGGAAACCAAGTACAAAGAAGAAGACATCTTTAAAGTAATGGACAGAACCAAGGCCTTGCATGGTCCTCGGACCCAAGCCTATGGGGAAACCAAGTACAAAGAAGAAGACATCATTAAAGTAATGGACAGAACCAAGGCCTTGCATGGTTCTCGGACCCAAGCCTATGGGGAAACCAAGTACAAAGATGATGACATCTTAAAAGTAATGGACAGAACCAAGGCCTTGCATAGTCCTCGGACCCAAGCCTATGGGGAAACCAAGTACAAAGAAGAAGACATCTTTAAAGTAATGGACAGAACCAAGGCCTTGCATGGTCCTCGGACCCAAGCCTATGGGGAAACCAAGTACAAAGAAGAAGACATCTTTAAAGTAATGGACAGAACCAAGGCCTTGCATGGTCCTCGGACCCAAGCCTATGGGGAAACCAAGTACAAAGATGATGACATCTTAAAAGTAATGGACAGAACCAAGGCCTTTCATGGTCCTCGGACCCAAGCCTATGGGGAAACCAAGTACAAAGAAGAAGACATCTTTAAAGTAATGGACAGAACCAAGGCCTTGCATGGTCCTCGGACCCAAGCCTATGGGGAAACCAAGTACAAAGAAGAAGACATCTTTAAAGTAATGGACAGAACCAAGGCCTTGCATGGTCCTCGGACCCAAGCCTATGGGGAAACCAAGTACAGAGATGATGACATCTTAAAAGTAATGGACAGAACCAAGGCCTTGCATGGTCCTCGGACCCAAGCCTATGGGGAAACCAAGTACAAAGAAGAAGACATCTTTAAAGTAATGGACAGAACCAAGGCCTTGCATGGTCCTCGGACCCAAGCCTATGGGGAAACCAAGTACAAAGAAGAAGACATCTTTAAAGTAATGGACAGAACCAAGGCCTTGCATGGTCCTCGGACCCAAGCCTATGGGGAAACCAAGTACAAAGATGATGACATCTTAAAAGTAATGGACAGAACCAAGGCCTTGCATGGTCCTCGGACCCAAGCCTATGGGGAAACCAAGTACAAAGATGATGACATCTTAAAAGTAATGGACAGAACCAAGGCCTTGCATGGTCCTCGGACCCAAGCCTATGGGGAAACCAAGTACAAAGAAGAAGACATCTTTAAAGTAATGGACAGAACCAAGGCCTTGCATGGTCCTCGGACCCAAGCCTATGGGGTAACCAAGTACAAAGAAGAAGACATCTTTAAAGTAATGGACAGAACCAAGGCCTTGCATGGTCCTCGGACCCAAGCCTATGGGGAAACCAAGTACAAAGATGATGACATCTTAAAAGTAATGGACAGAACCAAGGCCTTGCATGGTCCTCGGACCCAAGCCTATGGGGAAACCAAGTACAAAGATGATGACATCTTAAAAGTAATGGACAGAACCAAGGCCTTGCATGGTCCTCGGACCCAAGCCTATGGGGAAACCAAGTACAAAGATGATGACATCTTAAAAGTAATGGACAGAACCAAGGCCTTGCATGGTCCTCGGACCCAAGCCTATGGGGAAACCAAGTACAAAGATGATGACATCTTAAAAGTAATGGACAGAACCAAGGCCTTGCATGGTCCTCGGACCCAAGCCTATGGGGAAACCAAGTACAAAGAAGAAGACATCTTTAAAGTAATGGACAGAACCAAGGCCTTGCATGGTCCTCGGACCCAAGCCTATGGGGAAACCAAGTACAAAGAAGAAGACATCTTTAAAGTAATGGACAGAACCAAGGCCTTGCATGGTCCTCGGACCCAAGCCTATGGGGAAACCAAGTACAAAGATGATGACATCTTAAAAGTAATGGACAGAACCAAGGCCTTGCATGGTCCTCGGACCCAAGCCTATGGGGAAACCAAGTACAAAGAAGAAGACATCTTTAAAGTAATGGACAGAACCAAGGCCTTGCATGGTCCTCGGACCCAAGCCTATGGGGAAACCAAGTACAAAGATGATGACATCTTAAAAGTAATGGACAGAACCAAGGCCTTGCATGGTCCTCGGACCCAAGCCTATGGGGAAACCAAGTACAAAGATGATGACATCTTAAAAGTAATGGACAGAACCAAGGCCTTGCATGGTCCTCGGACCCAAGCCTATGGGGAAACCAAGTACAAAGATGATGACATCTTAAAAGTAATGGACAGAACCAAGGCCTTGCATGGTCCTCGGACCCAAGCCTATGGGGAAACCAAGTACAAAGATGATGACATCTTAAAAGTAATGGACAGAACCAAGGCCTTGCATGGTTCTCGGACCCAAGCCTATGGGGAAACCAAGTACAAAGAAGAAGACATCTTTAAAGTAATGGACAGAACCAAGGCCTTGCATGGTCCTCGGACCCAAGCCTATGGGGAAACCAAGTACAAAGAAGAAGACATCTTTAAAGTAATGGACAGAACCAAGGCCTTGCATGGTCCTCGGACCCAAGCCTATGGGGAAACCAAGTACAAAGATGATGACATCTTAAAAGTAATGGACAGAACCAAGGCCTAGCATGGTCCTCGGACCCAAGCCTATGGGGAAACCAAGTACAAAGAAGAAGACATCTTTAAAGTAATGGACAGAACCAAGGCCTTGCATGGTCCTCGGACCCAAGCCTATGGGGAAACCAAGTACAAAGATGATGACATCTTAAAAGTAATGGACAGAACCAAGGCCTTGCATGGTCCTCGGACCCAAGCCTATGGGGAAACCAAGTACAAAGAAGAAGACATCTTTAAAGTAATGGACAGAACCAAGGCCTTGCATGGTCCTCGGACCCAAGCCTATGGGGAAACCAAGTACAAAGAAGAAGACATCTTTAAAGTAATGGACAGAACCAAGGCCTTGCATGGTCCTCGGACCCAAGCCTATGGGGAAACCAAGTACAGAGATGATGACATCTTAAAAGTAATGGACAGAACCAAGGCCTTGCATGGTCCTCGGACCCAAGCCTATGGGGAAACCAAGTACAAAGAAGAAGACATCTTTAAAGTAATGGACAGAACCAAGGCCTTGCATGGTCCTCGGACCCAAGCCTATGGGGAAACCAAGTACAAAGATGATGACATCTTAAAAGTAATGGACAGAACCAAGGCCTTGCATGGTCCTCGGACCCAAGCCTATGGGGAAACCAAGTACAAAGAAGAAGACATCTTTAAAGTAATGGACAGAACCAAGGCCTTGCATGGTCCTCGGACCCAAGCCTATGGGGAAACCAAGTACAAAGATGATGACATCTTAAAAGTAATGGACAGAACCAAGGCCTTGCATGGTCCTCGGACCCAAGCCTATGGGGAAACCAAGTACAAAGAAGAAGACATCTTTAAAGTAATGGACAGAACCAAGGCCTTGCATGGTCCTCGGACCCAAGCCTATGGGGAAACCAAGTACAAAGAAGAAGACATCTTTAAAGTAATGGACAGAACCAAGGCCTTGCATGGTTCTCGGACCCAAGCCTATGGGGAAACCAAGTACAAAGATGATGACATCTTAAAAGTAATGGACAGAACCAAGGCCTTGCATGGTCCTCGGACCCAAGCCTATGGGGAAACCAAGTACAAAGAAGAAGACATCTTTAAAGTAATGGACAGAACCAAGGCCTTGCATGGTCCTCGGACCCAAGCCTATGGGGAAACCAAGTACAAAGATGATGACATCTTAAAAGTAATGGACAGAACCAAGGCCTTGCATGGTCCTCGGACCCAAGCCTATGGGGAAACCAAGTACAAAGAAGAAGACATCTTTAAAGTAATGGACAGAACCAAGGCCTTGCATGGTCCTCGGACCCAAGCCTATGGGGAAACCAAGTACAAAGAAGAAGACATCTTTAAAGTAATGGACAGAACCAAGGCCTTGCATGGTCCTCGGACCCAAGCCTATGGGGAAACCAAGTACAGAGATGATGACATCTTTAAAGTAATGGACAGAACCAAGGCCTTGCATGGTCCTCGGACCCAAGCCTATGGGGAAACCAAGTACAAAGAAGAAGACATCTTTAAAGTAATGGACAGAACCAAGGCCTTGCATGGTCCTCGGACCCAAGCCTATGGGGAAACCAAGTACAAAGAAGAAGACATCTTAAAAGTAATGGACAGAACCAAGGCCTTGCATGGTCCTCGGACCCAAGCCTATGGGGAAACCAAGTACAAAGATGATGACATCTTAAAAGTAATGGACAGAACCAAGGCCTTGCATGGTCCTCGGACCCAAGCCTATGGGGAAACCAAGTACAAAGATGATGACATCTTAAAAGTAATGGACAGGACCAAGGCCTTGCATGGTCCTCGGACCCAAGCCTATGGGGAAACCAAGTACAAAGAAGAAGACATCTTTAAAGTAATGGACAGAACCAAGGCCTTGCATGGTCCTCGGACCCAAGCCTATGGGGTAACCAAGTACAAAGAAGAAGACATCTTTAAAGTAATGGACAGAACCAAGGCCTTGCATGGTCCTCGGACCCAAGCCTATGGGGAAACCAAGTACAAAGATGATGACATCTTAAAAGTAATGGACAGAACCAAGGCCTTGCATGGTCCTCGGACCCAAGCCTATGGGGAAACCAAGTACAAAGATGATGACATCTTAAAAGTAATGGACAGAACCAAGGCCTTGCATGGTCCTCGGACCCAAGCCTATGGGGAAACCAAGTACAAAGATGATGACATCTTAAAAGTAATGGACAGAACCAAGGCCTTGCATGGTCCTCGGACCCAAGCCTATGGGGAAACCAAGTACAAAGATGATGACATCTTAAAAGTAATGGACAGAACCAAGGCCTTGCATGGTCCTCGGACCCAAGCCTATGGGGAAACCAAGTACAAAGAAGAAGACATCTTTAAAGTAATGGACAGAACCAAGGCCTTGCATGGTCCTCGGACCCAAGCCTATGGGGTAACCAAGTACAAAGAAGAAGACATCTTTAAAGTAATGGACAGAACCAAGGCCTTGCATGGTCCTCGGACCCAAGCCTATGGGGAAACCAAGTACAAAGATGATGACATCTTAAAAGTAATGGACAGAACCAAGGCCTTGCATGGTCCTCGGACCCAAGCCTATGGGGAAACCAAGTACAAAGATGATGACATCTTAAAAGTAATGGACAGAACCAAGGCCTTGCATGGTCCTCGGACCCAAGCCTATGGGGAAACCAAGTACAAAGATGATGACATCTTAAAAGTAATGGACAGAACCAAGGCCTTGCATGGTCCTCGGACCCAAGCCTCTGGGGAAACCAAGTACAAAGAAGAAGACATCTTTAAAGTAATGGACAGAGCCAAGGCCTTGCATGGTCCTCGGACCCAAGCCTATGGGGAAACCAAGTACAAAGATGATGACATCTTAAAAGTAATGGACAGAACCAAGGCCTTGCATGGTTCTCGGACCCAAGCCTATGGGGAAACCAAGTACAAAGAAGAAGACATCTTTAAAGTAATGGACAGAACCAAGGCCTTGCATGGTCCTCGGACCCAAGCCTATGGGGAAACCAAGTACAAAGAAGAAGACATCTTTAAAGTAATGGACAGAACCAAGGCCTTGCATGGTTCTCGGACCCAAGCCTATGGGGAAACCAAGTACAAAGATGATGACATCTTAAAAGTAATGGACAGAACCAAGGCCTTGCATGGTCCTCGGACCCAAGCCTATGGGGAAACCAAGTACAAAGATGATGACATCTTAAAAGTAATGGACAGAACCAAGGCCTTGCATGGTCCTCGGACCCAAGCCTATGGGGAAACCAAGTACAAAGATGATGACATCTTAAAAGTAATGGACAGAACCAAGGCCTTGCATGGTCCTCGGACCCAAGCCTATGGGGAAACCAAGTACAAAGATGATGACATCTTAAAAGTAATGGACAGAACCAAGGCCTTGCATGGTCCTCGGACCCAAGCCTATGGGGAAACCAAGTACAAAGATGATGACATCTTAAAAGTAATGGACAGAACCAAGGCCTTGCATGGTCCTCGGACCCAAGCCTATGGGGAAACCAAGTACAAAGATGATGACATCTTAAAAGTAATGGACAGAACCAAGGCCTTGCATGGTCCTCGGACCCAAGCCTATGGGGAAACCAAGTACAAAGAAGAAGACATCTTTAAAGTAATGGACAGAACCAAGGCCTTGCATGGTCCTCGGACCCAAGCCTATGGGGAAACCAAGTACAAAGATGATGACATCTTAAAAGTAATGGACAGAACCAAGGCCTTGCATGGTCCTCGGACCCAAGCCTATGGGGAAACCAAGTACAAAGAAGAAGACATCTTTAAAGTAATGGACAGAACCAAGGCCTTGCATGGTCCTCGGACCCAAGCCTATGGGGAAACCAAGTACAAAGATGATGACATCTTAAAAGTAATGGACAGAACCAAGGCCTTGCATGGTCCTCGGACCCAAGCCTATGGGGAAACCAAGTACAAAGATGATGACATCTTAAAAGTAATGGACAGAACCAAGGCCTTGCATGGTCCTCGGACCCAAGCCTATGGGGAAACCAAGTACAAAGATGATGACATCTTAAAAGTAATGGACAGAACCAAGGCCTTGCATGGTCCTCGGACCCAAGCCTATGGGGAAACCAAGTACAAAGATGATGACATCTTAAAAGTAATGGACAGAACCAAGGCCTTGCATGGTTCTCGGACCCAAGCCTATGGGGAAACCAAGTACAAAGAAGAAGACATCTTTAAAGTAATGGACAGAACCAAGGCCTTGCATGGTCCTCGGACCCAAGCCTATGGGGAAACCAAGTACAAAGAAGAAGACATCTTTAAAGTAATGGACAGAACCAAGGCCTTGCATGGTCCTCGGACCCAAGCCTATGGGGAAACCAAGTACAAAGATGATGACATCTTAAAAGTAATGGACAGAACCAAGGCCTTGCATGGTCCTCGGACCCAAGCCTATGGGGAAACCAAGTACAAAGAAGAAGACATCTTTAAAGTAATGGACAGAACCAAGGCCTTGCATGGTCCTCGGACCCAAGCCTATGGGGAAACCAAGTACAAAGATGATGACATCTTAAAAGTAATGGACAGAACCAAGGCCTTGCATGGTCCTCGGACCCAAGCCTATGGGGAAACCAAGTACAAAGAAGAAGACATCTTTAAAGTAATGGACAGAACCAAGGCCTTGCATGGTCCTCGGACCCAAGCCTATGGGGAAACCAAGTACAAAGAAGAAGACATCTTTAAAGTAATGGACAGAACCAAGGCCTTGCATGGTCCTCGGACCCAAGCCTATGGGGAAACCAAGTACAGAGATGATGACATCTTAAAAGTAATGGACAGAACCAAGGCCTTGCATGGTCCTCGGACCCAAGCCTATGGGGAAACCAAGTACAAAGAAGAAGACATCTTTAAAGTAATGGACAGAACCAAGGCCTTGCATGGTCCTCGGACCCAAGCCTATGGGGAAACCAAGTACAAAGATGATGACATCTTAAAAGTAATGGACAGAACCAAGGCCTTGCATGGTCCTCGGACCCAAGCCTATGGGGAAACCAAGTACAAAGAAGAAGACATCTTTAAAGTAATGGACAGAACCAAGGCCTTGCATGGTCCTCGGACCCAAGCCTATGGGGAAACCAAGTACAAAGATGATGACATCTTAAAAGTAATGGACAGAACCAAGGCCTTGCATGGTCCTCGGACCCAAGCCTATGGGGAAACCAAGTACAAAGAAGAAGACATCTTTAAAGTAATGGACAGAACCAAGGCCTTGCATGGTCCTCGGACCCAAGCCTATGGGGAAACCAAGTACAAAGAAGAAGACATCTTTAAAGTAATGGACAGAACCAAGGCCTTGCATGGTTCTCGGACCCAAGCCTATGGGGAAACCAAGTACAAAGATGATGACATCTTAAAAGTAATGGACAGAACCAAGGCCTTGCATGGTCCTCGGACCCAAGCCTATGGGGAAACCAAGTACAAAGAAGAAGACATCTTTAAAGTAATGGACAGAACCAAGGCCTTGCATGGTCCTCGGACCCAAGCCTATGGGGAAACCAAGTACAAAGATGATGACATCTTAAAAGTAATGGACAGAACCAAGGCCTTGCATGGTCCTCGGACCCAAGCCTATGGGGAAACCAAGTACAAAGAAGAAGACATCTTTAAAGTAATGGACAGAACCAAGGCCTTGCATGGTCCTCGGACCCAAGCCTATGGGGAAACCAAGTACAAAGAAGAAGACATCTTTAAAGTAATGGACAGAACCACGGCCTTGCATGGTCCTCGGACCCAAGCCTATGGGGAAACCAAGTACAGAGATGATGACATCTTAAAAGTAATGGACAGAACCAAGGCCTTGCATGGTCCTCGGACCCAAGCCTATGGGGAAACCAAGTACAAAGAAGAAGACATCTTTAAAGTAATGGACAGAACCAAGGCCTTGCATGGTCCTCGGACCCAAGCCTATGGGGAAACCAAGTACAAAGAAGAAGACATCTTAAAAGTAATGGACAGAACCAAGGCCTTGCATGGTCCTCGGACCCAAGCCTATGGGGAAACCAAGTACAAAGATGATGACATCTTAAAAGTAATGGACAGAACCAAGGCCTTGCATGGTCCTCGGACCCAAGCCTATGGGGAAACCAAGTACAAAGATGATGACATCTTAAAAGTAATGGACAGGACCAAGGCCTTGCATGGTCCTCGGACCCAAGCCTATGGGGAAACCAAGTACAAAGAAGAAGACATCTTTAAAGTAATGGACAGAACCAAGGCCTTGCATGGTCCTCGGACCCAAGCCTATGGGGTAACCAAGTACAAAGAAGAAGACATCTTTAAAGTAATGGACAGAACCAAGGCCTTGCATGGTCCTCGGACCCAAGCCTATGGGGAAACCAAGTACAAAGATGATGACATCTTAAAAGTAATGGACAGAACCAAGGCCTTGCATGGTCCTCGGACCCAAGCCTATGGGGAAACCAAGTACAAAGATGATGACATCTTAAAAGTAATGGACAGAACCAAGGCCTTGCATGGTCCTCGGACCCAAGCCTATGGGGAAACCAAGTACAAAGATGATGACATCTTAAAAGTAATGGACAGAACCAAGGCCTTGCATGGTCCTCGGACCCAAGCCTATGGGGAAACCAAGTACAAAGATGATGACATCTTAAAAGTAATGGACAGAACCAAGGCCTTGCATGGTCCTCGGACCCAAGCCTATGGGGAAACCAAGTACAAAGAAGAAGACATCTTTAAAGTAATGGACAGAACCAAGGCCTTGCATGGTCCTCGGACCCAAGCCTATGGGGTAACCAAGTACAAAGAAGAAGACATCTTTAAAGTAATGGACAGAACCAAGGCCTTGCATGGTCCTCGGACCCAAGCCTATGGGGAAACCAAGTACAAAGATGATGACATCTTAAAAGTAATGGACAGAACCAAGGCCTTGCATGGTCCTCGGACCCAAGCCTATGGGGAAACCAAGTACAAAGATGATGACATCTTAAAAGTAATGGACAGAACCAAGGCCTTGCATGGTCCTCGGACCCAAGCCTATGGGGAAACCAAGTACAAAGATGATGACATCTTAAAAGTAATGGACAGAACCAAGGCCTTGCATGGTCCTCGGACCCAAGCCTCTGGGGAAACCAAGTACAAAGAAGAAGACATCTTTAAAGTAATGGACAGAGCCAAGGCCTTGCATGGTCCTCGGACCCAAGCCTATGGGGAAACCAAGTACAAAGATGATGACATCTTAAAAGTAATGGACAGAACCAAGGCCTTGCATGGTTCTCGGACCCAAGCCTATGGGGAAACCAAGTACAAAGAAGAAGACATCTTTAAAGTAATGGACAGAACCAAGGCCTTGCATGGTCCTCGGACCCAAGCCTATGGGGAAACCAAGTACAAAGAAGAAGACATCTTTAAAGTAATGGACAGAACCAAGGCCTTGCATGGTTCTCGGACCCAAGCCTATGGGGAAACCAAGTACAAAGATGATGACATCTTAAAAGTAATGGACAGAACCAAGGCCTTGCATGGTCCTCGGACCCAAGCCTATGGGGAAACCAAGTACAAAGATGATGACATCTTAAAAGTAATGGACAGAACCAAGGCCTTGCATGGTCCTCGGACCCAAGCCTATGGGGAAACCAAGTACAAAGATGATGACATCTTAAAAGTAATGGACAGAACCAAGGCCTTGCATGGTCCTCGGACCCAAGCCTATGGGGAAACCAAGTACAAAGATGATGACATCTTAAAAGTAATGGACAGAACCAAGGCCTTGCATGGTCCTCGGACCCAAGCCTATGGGGAAACCAAGTACAAAGATGATGACATCTTAAAAGTAATGGACAGAACCAAGGCCTTGCATGGTCCTCGGACCCAAGCCTATGGGGAAACCAAGTACAAAGATGATGACATCTTAAAAGTAATGGACAGAACCAAGGCCTTGCATGGTCCTCGGACCCAAGCCTATGGGGAAACCAAGTACAAAGAAGAAGACATCTTTAAAGTAATGGACAGAACCAAGGCCTTGCATGGTCCTCGGACCCAAGCCTATGGGGAAACCAAGTACAAAGATGATGACATCTTAAAAGTAATGGACAGAACCAAGGCCTTGCATGGTCCTCGGACCCAAGCCTATGGGGAAACCAAGTACAAAGAAGAAGACATCTTTAAAGTAATGGACAGAACCAAGGCCTTGCATGGTCCTCGGACCCAAGCCTATGGGGAAACCAAGTACAAAGATGATGACATCTTAAAAGTAATGGACAGAACCAAGGCCTTGCATGGTCCTCGGACCCAAGCCTATGGGGAAACCAAGTACAAAGAAGAAGACATCTTTAAAGTAATGGACAGAACCAAGGCCTTGCATGGTCCTCGGACCCAAGCCTATGGGGAAACCAAGTACAAAGATGAAGACATCTTTAAAGTAATGGACAGAACCAAGGCCTTGCATGGTCCTCGGACCCAAGCCTATGGGGAAACCAAGTACAAAGATGATGACATCTTAAAAGTAATGGACAGAACCAAGGCCTTGCATGGTCCTCGGACCCAAGCCTATGGGGAAACCAAGTACAAAGAAGAAGACATCTTTAAAGTAATGGACAGAACCAAGGCCTTGCATGGTCCTCGGACCCAAGCCTATGGGGAAACCAAGTACAAAGATGATGACATCTTAAAAGTAATGGACAGAACCAAGGCCTTGCATGGTCCTCGGACCCAAGCCTATGGGGAAACCAAGTACAAAGAAGAAGACATCTTTAAAGTAATGGACAGAACCAAGGCCTTGCATGGTCCTCGGACCCAAGCCTATGGGGAAACGAAGTACAAAGAAGAAGACATCTTTAAAGTAATGGACAGAACCAAGGCCTTGCATGGTCCTCGGACCCAAGCCTATGGGGAAACCAAGTACAAAGATGATGACATCTTAAAAGTAATGGACAGAACCAAGGCCTTGCATGGTCCTCGGACCCAAGCCTATGGGGAAACCAAGTACAAAGAAGAAGACATCTTTAAAGTAATGGACAGAACCAAGGCCTTGCATGGTCCTCGGACCCAAGCCTATGGGGAAACCAAGTACAAAGATGATGACATCTTAAAAGTAATGGACAGAACCAAGGCCTTGCATGGTCCTCGGACCCAAGCCTATGGGGAAACCAAGTACAAAGAAGAAGACATCTTTAAAGTAATGGACAGAACCAAGGCCTTGCATGGTCCTCGGACCCAAGCCTATGGGGAAACCAAGTACAAAGATGATGACATCTTAAAAGTAATGGACAGAACCAAGGCCTTGCATGGTCCTCGGACCCAAGCCTATGGGGAAACCAAGTACAAAGATGATGACATCTTAAAAGTAATGGACAGAACCAAGGCCTTGCATGGTCCTCGGACCCAAGCCTATGGGGAAACCAAGTACAAAGAAGAAGACATCTTTAAAGTAATGGACAGAACCAAGGCCTTGCATGGTCCTCGGACCCAAGCCTATGGGGAAACCAAGTACAAAGAAGAAGACATCTTTAAAGTAATGGACAGAACCAAGGCCTTGCATGGTTCTCGGACCCAAGCCTATGGGGAAACCAAGTACAAAGATGATGACATCTTAAAAGTAATGGACAGAACCAAGGCCTTGCATAGTCCTCGGACCCAAGCCTATGGGGAAACCAAGTACAAAGAAGAAGACATCTTTAAAGTAATGGACAGAACCAAGGCCTTGCATGGTCCTCGGACCCAAGCCTATGGGGAAACCAAGTACAAAGAAGAAGACATCTTTAAAGGAATGGACAGAACCAAGGCCTTGCATGGTCCTCGGACCCAAGCCTATGGGGAAACCAAGTACAAAGATGATGACATCTTAAAAGTAATGGACAGAACCAAGGCCTTGCATGGTCCTCGGACCCAAGCCTATGGGGAAACCAAGTACAAAGAAGAAGACATCTTTAAAGTAATGGACAGAACCAAGGCCTTGCATGGTCCTCGGACCCAAGCCTATGGGGAAACCAAGTACAAAGAAGAAGACATCTTTAAAGTAATGGACAGAACCAAGGCCTTGCATGGTCCTCGGACCCAAGCCTATGGGGAAACCAAGTAGAGAGATGATGACATCTTAAAAGTAATGGACAGAACCAAGGCCTTGCATGGTCCTCGGACCCAAGCCTATGGGGAAACCAAGTACAAAGATGATGACATCTTAAAAGTAATGGACAGAACCAAGGCCTTGCATGGTCCTCGGACCCAAGCCTATGGGGAAACCAAGTACAAAGAAGAAGACATCTTTAAAGTAATGGACAGAACCAAGGCCTTGCATGGTCATCGGACCCAAGCCTATGGGGAAACCAAGTACAAAGAAGAAGACATCTTTAAAGTAATGGACAGAACCAAGGCCTTGCATGGTCCTCGGACCCAAGCCTATGGGGAAACCAAGTACAAAGATGATGACATCTTAAAAGTAATGGACAGAACCAAGGCCTTGCATGGTCCTCGGACCCAAGCCTATGGGGAAACCAAGTACAAAGATGATGACATCTTAAAAGTAATGGACAGAACCAAGGCCTTGCATGGTCCTCGGACCCAAGCCTATGGGGAAACCAAGTACAAAGATGATGACATCTTAAAAGTAATGGACAGAACCAAGGCCTTGCATGGTCCTCGGACCCAAGCCTATGGGGAAACCAAGTACAAAGATGATGACATCTTAAAAGTAATGGACAGAACCAAGGCCTTGCATGGTCCTCGGACCCAAGCCTATGGGGAAACCAAGTACAAAGATGATGACATCTTAAAAGTAATGGACAGAACCAAGGCCTTGCATGGTCCTCGGACCCAAGCCTATGGGGAAACCAAGTACAAAGATGATGACATCTTAAAAGTAATGGACAGAACCAAGGCCTTGCATGGTCCTCGGACCCAAGCCTATGGGGAAACCAAGTACAAAGAAGAAGACATCTTTAAAGTAATGGACAGAACCAAGGCCTTGCATGGTCCTCGGACCCAAGCCTATGGGGAAACCAAGTACAAAGAAGAAGACATCTTTAAAGTAATGGACAGAACCAAGGCCTTGCATGGTTCTCGGACCCAAGCCTATGGGGAAACCAAGTACAAAGATGATGACATCTTAAAAGTAATGGACAGAACCAAGGCCTTGCATAGTCCTCGGACCCAAGCCTATGGGGAAACCAAGTACAAAGAAGAAGACATCTTTAAAGTAATGGACAGAACCAAGGCCTTGCATGGTCCTCGGACCCAAGCCTATGGGGAAACCAAGTACAAAGAAGAAGACATCTTTAAAGTAATGGACAGAACCAAGGCCTTGCATGGTTCTCGGACCCAAGCCTATGGGGAAACCAAGTACAAAGATGATGACATCTTAAAAGTAATGGACAGAACCAAGGCCTTGCATAGTCCTCGGACCCAAGCCTATGGGGAAACCAAGTACAAAGAAGAAGACATCTTTAAAGTAATGGACAGAACCAAGGCCTTGCATGGTCCTCGGACCCAAGCCTATGGGGAAACCAAGTACAAAGAAGAAGACATCTTTAAAGTAATGGACAGAACCAAGGCCTTGCATGGTTCTCGGACCCAAGCCTATGGGGAAACCAAGTACAAAGATGATGACATCTTAAAAGTAATGGACAGAACCAAGGCCTTGCATAGTCCTCGGACCCAAGCCTATGGGGAAACCAAGTACAAAGAAGAAGACATCTTTAAAGTAATGGACAGAACCAAGGCCTTGCATGGTCCTCGGACCCAAGCCTATGGGGAAACCAAGTACAAAGAAGAAGACATCTTTAAAGTAATGGACAGAACCAAGGCCTTGCATGGTCCTCGGACCCAAGCCTATGGGGAAACCAAGTACAAAGATGATGACATCTTAAAAGTAATGGACAGAACCAAGGCCTTGCATGGTCCTCGGACCCAAGCCTATGGGGAAACCAAGTACAAAGAAGAAGACATCTTTAAAGTAATGGACAGAACCAAGGCCTTGCATGGTCCTCGGACCCAAGCCTATGGGGAAACCAAGTACAAAGAAGAAGACATCTTTAAAGTAATGGACAGAACCAAGGCCTTGCATGGTCCTCGGACCCAAGCCTATGGGGAAACCAAGTACAGAGATGATGACATCTTAAAAGTAATGGACAGAACCAAGGCCTTGCATGGTCCTCGGACCCAAGCCTATGGGGAAACCAAGTACAAAGATGATGACATCTTAAAAGTAATGGACAGAACCAAGGCCTTGCATGGTCCTCGGACCCAAGCCTATGGGGAAACCAAGTACAAAGAAGAAGACATCTTTAAAGTAATGGACAGAACCAAGGCCTTGCATGGTCATCGGACCCAAGCCTATGGGGAAACCAAGTACAAAGAAGAAGACATCTTTAAAGTAATGGACAGAACCAAGGCCTTGCATGGTCCTCGGACCCAAGCCTATGGGGAAACCAAGTACAAAGATGATGACATCTTAAAAGTAATGGACAGAACCAAGGCCTTGCATGGTCCTCGGACCCAAGCCTATGGGGAAACCAAGTACAAAGATGATGACATCTTAAAAGTAATGGACAGAACCAAGGCCTTGCATGGTCCTCGGACCCAAGCCTATGGGGAAACCAAGTACAAAGATGATGACATCTTAAAAGTAATGGACAGAACCAAGGCCTTGCATGGTCCTCGGACCCAAGCCTATGGGGAAACCAAGTACAAAGATGATGACATCTTAAAAGTAATGGACAGAACCAAGGCCTTGCATGGTCCTCGGACCCAAGCCTATGGGGAAACCAAGTACAAAGATGATGACATCTTAAAAGTAATGGACAGAACCAAGGCCTTGCATGGTCCTCGGACCCAAGCCTATGGGGAAACCAAGTACAAAGATGATGACATCTTAAAAGTAATGGACAGAACCAAGGCCTTGCATGGTCCTCGGACCCAAGCCTATGGGGAAACCAAGTACAAAGAAGAAGACATCTTTAAAGTAATGGACAGAACCAAGGCCTTGCATGGTCCTCGGACCCAAGCCTATGGGGAAACCAAGTACAAAGAAGAAGACATCTTTAAAGTAATGGACAGAACCAAGGCCTTGCATGGTTCTCGGACCCAAGCCTATGGGGAAACCAAGTACAAAGATGATGACATCTTAAAAGTAATGGACAGAACCAAGGCCTTGCATAGTCCTCGGACCCAAGCCTATGGGGAAACCAAGTACAAAGAAGAAGACATCTTTAAAGTAATGGACAGAACCAAGGCCTTGCATGGTCCTCGGACCCAAGCCTATGGGGAAACCAAGTACAAAGAAGAAGACATCTTTAAAGTAATGGACAGAACCAAGGCCTTGCATGGTCCTCGGACCCAAGCCTATGGGGAAACCAAGTACAAAGATGATGACATCTTAAAAGTAATGGACAGAACCAAGGCCTTGCATGGTCCTCGGACCCAAGCCTATGGGGAAACCAAGTACAAAGAAGAAGACATCTTTAAAGTAATGGACAGAACCAAGGCCTTGCATGGTCCTCGGACCCAAGCCTATGGGGAAACCAAGTACAAAGAAGAAGACATCTTTAAAGTAATGGACAGAACCAAGGCCTTGCATGGTCCTCGGACCCAAGCCTATGGGGAAACCAAGTACAGAGATGATGACATCTTAAAAGTAATGGACAGAACCAAGGCCTTGCATGGTCCTCGGACCCAAGCCTATGGGGAAACCAAGTACAAAGATGATGACATCTTAAAAGTAATGGACAGAACCAAGGCCTTGCATGGTCCTCGGACCCAAGCCTATGGGGAAACCAAGTACAAAGAAGAAGACATCTTTAAAGTAATGGACAGAACCAAGGCCTTGCATGGTCATCGGACCCAAGCCTATGGGGAAACCAAGTACAAAGAAGAAGACATCTTTAAAGTAATGGACAGAACCAAGGCCTTGCATGGTCCTCGGACCCAAGCCTATGGGGAAACCAAGTACAAAGATGATGACATCTTAAAAGTAATGGACAGAACCAAGGCCTTGCATGGTCCTCGGACCCAAGCCTATGGGGAAACCAAGTACAAAGATGATGACATCTTAAAAGTAATGGACAGAACCAAGGCCTTGCATGGTCCTCGGACCCAAGCCTATGGGGAAACCAAGTACAAAGATGATGACATCTTAAAAGTAATGGACAGAACCAAGGCCTTGCATGGTCCTCGGACCCAAGCCTATGGGGAAACCAAGTACAAAGATGATGACATCTTAAAAGTAATGGACAGAACCAAGGCCTTGCATGGTCCTCGGACCCAAGCCTATGGGGAAACCAAGTACAAAGATGATGACATCTTAAAAGTAATGGACAGAACCAAGGCCTTGCATGGTCCTCGGACCCAAGCCTATGGGGAAACCAAGTACAAAGAAGAAGACATCTTTAAAGTAATGGACAGAACCAAGGCCTTGCATGGTCCTCGGACCCAAGCCTATGGGGAAACCAAGTACAAAGATGATGACATCTTAAAAGTAATGGACAGAACCAAGGCCTTGCATGGTCCTCGGACCCAAGCCTATGGGGAAACCAAGTACAAAGAAGAAGACATCTTTAAAGTAATGGACAGAACCAAGGCCTTGCATGGTCCTCGGACCCAAGCCTATGGGGAAACCAAGTACAAAGATGATGACATCTTAAAAGTAATGGACAGAACCAAGGCCTTGCATGGTCCTCGGACCCAAGCCTATGGGGAAACCAAGTACAAAGAAGAAGACATCTTTAAAGTAATGGACAGAACCAAGGCCTTGCATGGTCCTCGGACCCAAGCCTATGGGGAAACCAAGTACAAAGAAGAAGACATCTTAAAAGTAATGGACAGAACCAAGGCCTTGCATGGTCCTCGGACCCAAGCCTATGGGGAAACCAAGTACAAAGATGATGACATCTTAAAAGTAATGGACAGAACCAAGGCCTTGCATGGTCCTCGGACCCAAGCCTATGGGGAAACCAAGTACAAAGAAGAAGACATCTTTAAAGTAATGGACAGAACCAAGGCCTTGCATGGTCCTCGGACCCAAGCCTATGGGGAAACCAAGTACAAAGATGATGACATCTTAAAAGTAATGGACAGAACCAAGGCCTTGCATGGTCCTCGGACCCAAGCCTTTGGGGAAACCAAGTACAAAGAAGAAGACATCTTTAAAGTAATGGACAGAACCAAGGCCTTGCATGGTCCTCGGACCCAAGCCTATGGGGAAACGAAGTACAAAGAAGAAGACATCTTTAAAGTAATGGACAGAACCAAGGCCTTGCATGGTCCTCGGACCCAAGCCTATGGGGAAACCAAGTACAAAGATGATGACATCTTAAAAGTAATGGACAGAACCAAGGCCTTGCATGGTCCTCGGACCCAAGCCTATGGGGAAACCAAGTACAAAGAAGAAGACATCTTTAAAGTAATGGACAGAACCAAGGCCTTGCATGGTCCTCGGACCCAAGCCTATGGGGAAACCAAGTACAAAGATGATGACATCTTAAAAGTAATGGACAGAACCAAGGCCTTGCATGGTCCTCGGACCCAAGCCTATGGGGAAACCAAGTACAAAGAAGAAGACATCTTTAAAGTAATGGACAGAACCAAGGCCTTGCATGGTCCTCGGACCCAAGCCTATGGGGAAACCAAGTACAAAGATGATGACATCTTAAAAGTAATGGACAGAACCAAGGCCTTGCATGGTCCTCGGACCCAAGCCTATGGGGAAACCAAGTACAAAGAAGAAGACATCTTTAAAGTAATGGACAGAACCAAGGCCTTGCATGGTCCTCGGACCCAAGCCTATGGGGAAACCAAGTACAAAGATGATGACATCTTAAAAGTAATGGACAGAACCAAGGCCTTGCATGGTCCTCGGACCCAAGCCTATGGGGAAACCAAGTACAAAGAAGAAGACATCTTTAAAGTAATGGACAGAACCAAGGCCTTGCATGGTCCTCGGACCCAAGCCTATGGGGAAACCAAGTACAAAGAAGAAGACATCTTTAAAGTAATGGACAGAACCAAGGCCTTGCATGGTCCTCGGACCCAAGCCTATGGGGAAACCAAGTACAAAGATGATGACATCTTAAAAGTAATGGACAGAACCAAGGCCTTGCATGGTCCTCGGACCCAAGCCTATGGGGAAACCAAGTACAAAGAAGAAGACATCTTTAAAGTAATGGACAGAACCAAGGCCTTGCATGGTCCTCGGACCCAAGCCTATGGGGAAACCAAGTACAAAGATGATGACATCTTAAAAGTAATGGACAGAACCAAGGCCTTGCATGGTCCTCGGACCCAAGCCTATGGGGAAACCAAGTACAAAGAAGAAGACCTCTTTAAAGTAATGGACAGAACCAAGGCCTTGCATGGTCCTCGGACCCAAGCCTATGGGGAAACGAAGTACAAAGAAGAAGACATCTTTAAAGTAATGGACAGAACCAAGGCCTTGCATGGTCCTCGGACCCAAGCCTATGGGGAAACCAAGTACAAAGATGATGACATCTTAAAAGTAATGGACAGAACCAAGGCCTTGCATGGTCCTCGGACCCAAGCCTATGGGGAAACCAAGTACAAAGAAGAAGACATCTTTAAAGTAATGGACAGAACCAAGGCCTTGCATGGTCCTCGGACCCAAGCCTATGGGGAAACCAAGTACAAAGATGATGACATCTTAAAAGTAATGGACAGAACCAAGGCCTTGCATGGTCCTCGGACCCAAGCCTATGGGGAAACCAAGTACAAAGAAGAAGACATCTTTAAAGTAATGGACAGAACCAAGGCCTTGCATGGTCCTCGGACCCAAGCCTATGGGGAAACCAAGTACAAAGATGATGACATCTTAAAAGTAATGGACAGAACCAAGGCCTTGCATGGTCCTCGGACCCAAGCCTATGGGGAAGCCAAGTACAAAGATGATGACATCTTAAAAGTAATGGACAGAACCAAGGCCTTGCATGGTCCTCGGACCCAAGCCTATGGGGAAACCAAGTACAAAGAAGAAGACATCTTTAAAGTAATGGACAGAACCAAGGCCTTGCATGGTCCTCGGACCCAAGCCTATGGGGAAACCAAGTACAAAGAAGAAGACATCTTTAAAGTAATGGACAGAACCAAGGCCTTGCATGGTTCTCGGACCCAAGCCTATGGGGAAACCAAGTACAAAGATGATGACATCTTAAAAGTAATGGACAGAACCAAGGCCTTGCATAGTCCTCGGACCCAAGCCTATGGGGAAACCAAGTACAAAGAAGAAGACATCTTTAAAGTAATGGACAGAACCAAGGCCTTGCATGGTCCTCGGACCCAAGCCTATGGGGAAACCAAGTACAAAGAAGAAGACATCTTTAAAGTAATGGACAGAACCAAGGCCTTGCATGGTCCTCGGACCCAAGCCTATGGGGAAACCAAGTACAAAGATGATGACATCTTAAAAGTAATGGACAGAACCAAGGCCTTGCATGGTCCTCGGACCCAAGCCTATGGGGAAACCAAGTACAAAGAAGAAGACATCTTTAAAGTAATGGACAGAACCAAGGCCTTGCATGGTCCTCGGACCCAAGCCTATGGGGAAACCAAGTACAAAGAAGAAGACATCTTTAAAGTAATGGACAGAACCAAGGCCTTGCATGGTCCTCGGACCCAAGCCTATGGGGAAACCAAGTACAGAGATGATGACATCTTAAAAGTAATGGACAGAACCAAGGCCTTGCATGGTCCTCGGACCCAAGCCTATGGGGAAACCAAGTACAAAGATGATGACATCTTAAAAGTAATGGACAGAACCAAGGCCTTGCATGGTCCTCGGACCCAAGCCTATGGGGAAACCAAGTACAAAGAAGAAGACATCTTTAAAGTAATGGACAGAACCAAGGCCTTGCATGGTCATCGGACCCAAGCCTATGGGGAAACCAAGTACAAAGAAGAAGACATCTTTAAAGTAATGGACAGAACCAAGGCCTTGCATGGTCCTCGGACCCAAGCCTATGGGGAAACCAAGTACAAAGATGATGACATCTTTAAAGTAATGGACAGAACCAAGGCCTTGCATGGTCCTCGGACCCAAGCCTATGGGGAAACCAAGTACAAAGAAGAAGACATCTTTAAAGTAATGGACAGAACCAAGGCCTTGCATGGTCCTCGGACCCAAGCCTATGGGGAAACCAAGTACAAAGATGATGACATCTTAAAAGTAATGGACAGAACCAAGGCCTTGCATGGTCCTCGGACCCAAGCCTATGGGGAAACCAAGTACAAAGAAGAAGACATCTTTAAAGTAATGGACAGAACCAAGGCCTTGCATGGTCCTCGGACCCAAGCCTATGGGGAAACGAAGTACAAAGAAGAAGACATCTTTAAAGTAATGGACAGAACCAAGGCCTTGCATGGTCCTCGGACCCAAGCCTATGGGGAAACCAAGTACAAAGATGATGACATCTTAAAAGTAATGGACAGAACCAAGGCCTTGCATGGTCCTCGGACCCAAGCCTATGGGGAAACCAAGTACAAAGAAGAAGACATCTTTAAAGTAATGGACAGAACCAAGGCCTTGCATGGTCCTCGGACCCAAGCCTATGGGGAAACCAAGTACAAAGATGATGACATCTTAAAAGTAATGGACAGAACCAAGGCCTTGCATGGTCCTCGGACCCAAGCCTATGGGGAAACCAAGTACAAAGAAGAAGACATCTTTAAAGTAATGGACAGAACCAAGGCCTTGCATGGTCCTCGGACCCAAGCCTATGGGGAAACCAAGTACAAAGATGATGACATCTTAAAAGTAATGGACAGAACCAAGGCCTTGCATGGTCCTCGGACCCAAGCCTATGGGGAAACCAAGTACAAAGATGATGACATCTTAAAAGTAATGGACAGAACCAAGGCCTTGCATGGTCCTCGGACCCAAGCCTATGGAGAAACCAAGTACAAAGAAGAAGACATCTTTAAAGTAATGGACAGAACCAAGGCCTTGCATGGTCCTCGGACCCAAGCCTATGGGGAAACCAAGTACAAAGAAGAAGACATCTTTAAAGTAATGGACAGAACCAAGGCCTTGCATGGTTCTCGGACCCAAGCCTATGGGGAAACCAAGTACAAAGATGATGACATCTTAAAAGTAATGGACAGAACCAAGGCCTTGCATAGTCCTCGGACCCAAGCCTATGGGGAAACCAAGTACAAAGAAGAAGACATCTTTAAAGTAATGGACAGAACCAAGGCCTTGCATGGTCCTCGGACCCAAGCCTATGGGGAAACCAAGTACAAAGAAGAAGACATCTTTAAAGTAATGGACAGAACCAAGGCCTTGCATGGTCCTCGGACGCAAGCCTATGGGGAAACCAAGTACAAAGATGATGACATCTTAAAAGTAATGGACAGAACCAAGGCCTTGCATGGTCCTCGGACCCAAGCCTATGGGGAAACCAAGTACAAAGAAGAAGACATCTTTAAAGTAATGGACAGAACCAAGGCCTTGCATGGTCCTCGGACCCAAGCCTATGGGGAAACCAAGTACAAAGAAGAAGACATCTTTAAAGTAATGGACAGAACCAAGGCCTTGCATGGTCCTCGGACCCAAGCCTATGGGGAAACCAAGTACAGAGATGATGACATCTTAAAAGTAATGGACAGAACCAAGGCCTTGCATGGTCCTTGGACCCAAGCCTATGGGGAAACCAAGTACAAAGATGATGACATCTTAAAAGTAATGGACAGAACCAAGGCCTTACATGGTCCTCGGACCCAAGCCTATGGGGAAACCAAGTACAAAGATGATGACATCTTAAAAGTAATGGACAGAACCAAGGCCTTGCATGGTCCTCGGACCCAAGCCTATGGGGAAACCAAGTACAAAGAAGAAGACATCTTTAAAGTAATGGACAGAACCAAGGCCTTGCATGGTCCTCGGACCCAAGCCTATGGGGAAACCAAGTACAAAGAAGAAGACATCTTTAAAGTAATGGACAGAACCAAGGCCTTGCATGGTCCTCGGACCCAAGCCTATGGGGAAACCAAGTACAAAGAAGAAGACATCTTTAAAGTAATGGACAGAACCAAGGCCTTGCATGGTCCTCGGACCCAAGCCTATGGGGAAACCAAGTACAAAGATGATGACATCTTAAAAGCAATGGACAGAACCAAGGCCTTGCATGGTCCTCGGACCCAAGCCTATGGGGAAACCAAGTACAAAGAAGAAGACATCTTTAAAGTAATGGACAGAACCAAGGCCTTGCATGGTCCTCGGACCCAAGCCTATGGGGAAACCAAGTACAAAGATGAT
This sequence comes from Quercus robur, assembly GCF_932294415.1. Lineage (NCBI taxonomy): Eukaryota > Viridiplantae > Streptophyta > Magnoliopsida > Fagales > Fagaceae > Quercus > Quercus robur. Next base: position 20,813,601 of record NC_065540.1, on the reverse strand, counting down.
GACATCTTAAAAGTAATGGACAGAACCAAGGCCTTGCATGGTCCTCGGACCCAAGCCTATGGGGAAACCAAGTACAAAGAAGAAGACATCTTTAAAGTAATGGACAGAACCAAGGCCTTGCATGGTCCTCGGACCCAAGCCTATGGGGAAACCAAGTACAAAGATGATGACATCTTAAAAGTAATGGACAGAACCAAGGCCTTGCATGGTCCTCGGACCCAAGCCTATGGGGAAACCAAGTACAAAGAAGAAGACATCTTTAAAGTAATGGACAGAACCAAGGCCTTGCATGGTCCTCGGACCCAAGCCTATGGGGAAACCAAGTACAAAGATGATGACATCTTAAAAGTAATGGACAGAACCAAGGCCTTGCATGGTCCTCGGACCCAAGCCTATGGGGAAACCAAGTACAAAGATGATGACATCTTAAAAGTAATGGACAGAACCAAGGCCTTGCATGGTCCTCGGACCCAAGCCTATGGAGAAACCAAGTACAAAGAAGAAGACATCTTTAAAGTAATGGACAGAACCAAGGCCTTGCATGGTCCTCGGACCCAAGCCTATGGGGAAACCAAGTACAAAGAAGAAGACATCTTTAAAGTAATGGACAGAACCAAGGCCTTGCATGGTTCTCGGACCCAAGCCTATGGGCAAAACCAAGTACAAAGATGATGACATCTTAAAAGTAATGGACAGAACCAAGGCCTTGCATAGTCCTCGGACCCAAGCCTATGGGGAAACCAAGTACAAAGAAGAAGACATCTTTAAAGTAATGGACAGAACCAAGGCCTTGCATGGTCCTCGGACCCAAGCCTATGGGGAAACCAAGTACAAAGAAGAAGACAGCTTTAAAGTAATCGACAGAACCAAGGCCTTGCATGGTCCTCGGACCCAAGCCTATGGGGAAACCAAGTACAAAGATGATGACATCTTAAAAGTAATGGACAGAACCAAGGCCTTGCATGGTCCTCGGACCCAAGCCTATGGGGAAACCAAGTACAAAGAAGAAGACATCTTTAAAGTAATGGACAGAACCAAGGCCTTGCATGGTCCTCGGACCCAAGCCTATGGGGAAACCAAGTACAAAGAAGAAGACATCTTTAAAGTAATGGACAGAACCAAGGCCTTGCATGGTCCTCGGACCCAAGCCTATGGGGAAACCAAGTACAGAGATGATGACATCTTAAAAGTAATGGACAGAACCAAGGCCTTGCATGGTCCTTGGACCCAAGCCTATGGGGAAACCAAGTACAAAGATGATGACATCTTAAAAGTAATGGACAGAACCAAGGCCTTGCATGGTCCTCGGACCCAAGCCTATGGGGAAACCAAGTACAAAGATGATGACATCTTAAAAGTAATGGACAGAACCAAGGCCTTGCATGGTCCTCGGACCCAAGCCTATGGGGAAACCAAGTACAAAGAAGAAGACATCTTTAAAGTAATGGACAGAACCAAGGCCTTGCATGGTCCTCGGACCCAAGCCTATGGGGAAACCAAGTACAAAGATGATGACATCTTAAAAGTAATGGACAGAACCAAGGCCTTGCATGGTCCTCGGACCCAAGCCTATGGGGAAACCAAGTACAAAGAAGAAGACATCTTTAAAGTAATGGACAGAACCAAGGCCTTGCATGGTCCTCGGACCCAACCCTATGGGGAAACCAAGTACAAAGAAGAAGACATCTTTAAAGTAATGGACAGAACCAAGGCCTTGCATGGTCCTCGGACCCAAGCCTATGGGGAAACCAAGTACAAAGAAGAAGACATCTTTAAAGTAATGGACAGAACCAAGGCCTTGCATGGTCCTCGGACCCAAGCCTATGGGGAAACCAAGTACAAAGATGATGACATCTTAAAAGTAATGGACAGAACCAAGGCCTTGCATGGTCCTCGGACCCAAGCCTATGGGGAAACCAAGTACAAAGAAGAAGACATCTTTAAAGTAATGGACAGAACCAAGGCCTTGCATGGTCCTCGGACCCAAGCCTATGGGGAAACCAAGTACAAAGATGATGACATCTTAAAAGTAATGGACAGAACCAAGGCCTTGCATGGTCCTCGGACCCAAGCCTATGGGGAAACCAAGTACAAAGAAGAAGACATCTTTAAAGTAATGGACAGAACCAAGGCCTTGCATGGTCCTCGGACCCAAGCCTATGGGGAAACCAAGTACAAAGAAGAAGACATCTTTAAAGTAATGGACAGAACCAAGGCCTTGCATGGTCCTCGGACCCAAGCCTATGGGGAAACCAAGTACAAAGATGATGACATCTTAAAAGTAATGGACAGAACCAAGGCCTTGCATAGTCCTCGGACCCAAGCCTATGGGGAAACCAAGTACAAAGAAGAAGACATCTTTAAATTAATGGACAGAACCAAGGCCTTGCATGGTCCTCGGACCCAAGCCTATGGGGAAACCAAGTACAAAGAAGAAGACATCTTTAAAGTAATGGACAGAACCAAGGCCTTGCATGGTCCTCGGACCCAAGCCTATGGGGAAACCAAGTACAAAGATGATGACATCTTAAAAGTAATGGACAGAACCAAGGCCTTGCATGGTCCTCGGACCCAAGCCTATGGGGAAACCAAGTACAAAGAAGAAGACATCTTTAAAGTAATGGACAGAACCAAGGCCTTGCATGGTCCTCGGACCCAAGCCTATGGGGAAACCAAGTACAAAGATGATGACATCTTAAAAGTAATGGACAGAACCAAGGCCTTGCATGGTCCTCGGACCCAAGCCTATGGGGAAACCAAGTACAAAGATGATGACATCTTAAAAGTAATGGACAGAACCAAGGCCTTGCATGGTCCTCGGACCCAAGCCTATGGAGAAACCAAGTACAAAGAAGAAGACATCTTTAAAGTAATGGACAGAACCAAGGCCTTGCATGGTCCTCGGACCCAAGCCTATGGGGAAACCAAGTACAAAGAAGAAGACATCTTTAAAGTAATGGACAGAACCAAGGCCTTGCATGGTTCTCGGACCCAAGCCTATGGGCAAAACCAAGTACAAAGATGATGACATCTTAAAAGTAATGGACAGAACCAAGGCCTTGCATAGTCCTCGGACCCAAGCCTATGGGGAAACCAAGTACAAAGAAGAAGACATCTTTAAAGTAATGGACAGAACCAAGGCCTTGCATGGTCCTCGGACCCAAGCCTATGGGGAAACCAAGTACAAAGAAGAAGACATCTTTAAAGTAATGGACAGAACCAAGGCCTTGCATGGTCCTCGGACCCAAGCCTATGGGGAAACCAAGTACAAAGATGATGACATCTTAAAAGTAATGGACAGAACCAAGGCCTTGCATGGTCCTCGGACCCAAGCCTATGGGGAAACCAAGTACAAAGAAGAAGACATCTTTAAAGTAATGGACAGAACCAAGGCCTTGCATGGTCCTCGGACCCAAGCCTATGGGGAAACCAAGTACAAAGATGATGACATCTTAAAAGTAATGGACAGAACCAAGGCCTTGCATGGTCCTCGGACCCAAGCCTATGGGGAAACCAAGTACAAAGATGATGACATCTTAAAAGTAATGGACAGAACCAAGGCCTTGCATAGTCCTCGGACCCAAGCCTATGGGGAAACCAAGTACAAAGAAGAAGACATCTTTAAATTAATGGACAGAACCAAGGCCTTGCATGGTCCTCGGACCCAAGCCTATGGGGAAACCAAGTACAAAGAAGAAGACATCTTTAAAGTAATGGACAGAACCAAGGCCTTGCATGGTCCTCGGACCCAAGCCTATGGGGAAACCAAGTACAAAGATGATGACATCTTAAAAGTAATGGACAGAACCAAGGCCTTGCATGGTCCTCGGACCCAAGCCTATGGGGAAACCAAGTACAAAGAAGAAGACATCTTTAAAGTAATGGACAGAACCAAGGCCTTGCATGGTCCTCGGACCCAAGCCTATGGGGAAACCAAGTACAAAGATGATGACATCTTAAAAGTAATGGACAGAACCAAGGCCTTGCATGGTCCTCGGACCCAAGCCTATGGGGAAACCAAGTACAAAGATGATGACATCTTAAAAGTAATGGACAGAACCAAGGCCTTGCATGGTCCTCGGACCCAAGCCTATGGAGAAACCAAGTACAAAGAAGAAGACATCTTTAAAGTAATGGACAGAACCAAGGCCTTGCATGGTCCTCGGACCCAAGCCTATGGGGAAACCAAGTACAAAGAAGAAGACATCTTTAAAGTAATGGACAGAACCAAGGCCTTGCATGGTTCTCGGACCCAAGCCTATGGGCAAAACCAAGTACAAAGATGATGACATCTTAAAAGTAATGGACAGAACCAAGGCCTTGCATAGTCCTCGGACCCAAGCCTATGGGGAAACCAAGTACAAAGAAGAAGACATCTTTAAAGTAATGGACAGAACCAAGGCCTTGCATGGTCCTCGGACCCAAGCCTATGGGGAAACCAAGTACAAAGAAGAAGACATCTTTAAAGTAATGGACAGAACCAAGGCCTTGCATGGTCCTCGGACCCAAGCCTATGGGGAAACCAAGTACAAAGATGATGACATCTTAAAAGTAATGGACAGAACCAAGGCCTTGCATGGTCCTCGGACCCAAGCCTATGGGGAAACCAAGTACAAAGAAGAAGACATCTTTAAAGTAATGGACAGAACCAAGGCCTTGCATGGTCCTCGGACCCAAGCCTATGGGGAAACCAAGTACAAAGATGATGACATCTTAAAAGTAATGGACAGAACCAAGGCCTTGCATGGTCCTCGGACCCAAGCCTATGGGGAAACCAAGTACAAAGATGATGACATCTTAAAAGTAATGGACAGAACCAAGGCCTTGCATGGTCCTCGGACCCAAGCCTATGGAGAAACCAAGTACAAAGAAGAAGACATCTTTAAAGTAATGGACAGAACCAAGGCCTTGCATGGTCCTCGGACCCAAGCCTATGGGGAAACCAAGTACAAAGAAGAAGACATCTTTAAAGTAATGGACAGAACCAAGGCCTTGCATGGTTCTCGGACCCAAGCCTATGGGCAAAACCAAGTACAAAGATGATGACATCTTAAAAGTAATGGACAGAACCAAGGCCTTGCATAGTCCTCGGACCCAAGCCTATGGGGAAACCAAGTACAAAGAAGAAGACATCTTTAAAGTAATGGACAGAACCAAGGCCTTGCATGGTCCTCGGACCCAAGCCTATGGGGAAACCAAGTACAAAGAAGAAGACAGCTTTAAAGTAATCGACAGAACCAAGGCCTTGCATGGTCCTCGGACCCAAGCCTATGGGGAAACCAAGTACAAAGATGATGACATCTTAAAAGTAATGGACAGAACCAAGGCCTTGCATGGTCCTCGGACCCAAGCCTATGGGGAAACCAAGTACAAAGAAGAAGACATCTTTAAAGTAATGGACAGAACCAAGGCCTTGCATGGTCCTCGGACCCAAGCCTATGGGGAAACCAAGTACAAAGAAGAAGACATCTTTAAAGTAATGGACAGAACCAAGGCCTTGCATGGTCCTCGGACCCAAGCCTATGGGGAAACCAAGTACAGAGATGATGACATCTTAAAAGTAATGGACAGAACCAAGGCCTTGCATGGTCCTTGGACCCAAGCCTATGGGGAAACCAAGTACAAAGATGATGACATCTTAAAAGTAATGGACAGAACCAAGGCCTTGCATGGTCCTCGGACCCAAGCCTATGGGGAAACCAAGTACAAAGATGATGACATCTTAAAAGTAATGGACAGAACCAAGGCCTTGCATGGTCCTCGGACCCAAGCCTATGGGGAAACCAAGTACAAAGAAGAAGACATCTTTAAAGTAATGGACAGAACCAAGGCCTTGCATGGTCCTCGGACCCAAGCCTATGGGGAAACCAAGTACAAAGATGATGACATCTTAAAAGTAATGGACAGAACCAAGGCCTTGCATGGTCCTCGGACCCAAGCCTATGGGGAAACCAAGTACAAAGAAGAAGACATCTTTAAAGTAATGGACAGAACCAAGGCCTTGCATGGTCCTCGGACCCAACCCTATGGGGAAACCAAGTACAAAGAAGAAGACATCTTTAAAGTAATGGACAGAACCAAGGCCTTGCATGGTCCTCGGACCCAAGCCTATGGGGAAACCAAGTACAAAGAAGAAGACATCTTTAAAGTAATGGACAGAACCAAGGCCTTGCATGGTCCTCGGACCCAAGCCTATGGGGAAACCAAGTACAAAGATGATGACATCTTAAAAGTAATGGACAGAACCAAGGCCTTGCATGGTCCTCGGACCCAAGCCTATGGGGAAACCAAGTACAAAGAAGAAGACATCTTTAAAGTAATGGACAGAACCAAGGCCTTGCATGGTCCTCGGACCCAAGCCTATGGGGAAACCAAGTACAAAGATGATGACATCTTAAAAGTAATGGACAGAACCAAGGCCTTGCATGGTCCTCGGACCCAAGCCTATGGGGAAACCAAGTACAAAGAAGAAGACATCTTTAAAGTAATGGACAGAACCAAGGCCTTGCATGGTCCTCGGACCCAAGCCTATGGGGAAACCAAGTACAAAGAAGAAGACATCTTTAAAGTAATGGACAGAACCAAGGCCTTGCATGGTCCTCGGACCCAAGCCTATGGGGAAACCAAGTACAAAGATGATGACATCTTAAAAGTAATGGACAGAACCAAGGCCTTGCATAGTCCTCGGACCCAAGCCTATGGGGAAACCAAGTACAAAGAAGAAGACATCTTTAAAGTAATGGACAGAACCAAGGCCTTGCATGGTCCTCGGACCCAAGCCTATGGGGAAACCAAGTACAAAGAAGAAGACATCTTTAAAGTAATGGACAGAACCAAGGCCTTGCATGGTCCTCGGACCCAAGCCTATGGGGAAACCAAGTACAAAGATGATGACATCTTAAAAGTAATGGACAGAACCAAGGCCTTGCATGGTCCTCGGACCCAAGCCTATGGGGAAACCAAGTACAAAGAAGAAGACATCTTTAAAGTAATGGACAGAACCAAGGCCTTGCATGGTCCTCGGACCCAAGCCTATGGGGAAACCAAGTACAAAGATGATGACATCTTAAAAGTAATGGACAGAACCAAGGCCTTGCATGGTCCTCGGACCCAAGCCTATGGGGAAACCAAGTACAAAGATGATGACATCTTAAAAGTAATGGACAGAACCAAGGCCTTGCATGGTCCTCGGACCCAAGCCTATGGAGAAACCAAGTACAAAGAAGAAGACATCTTTAAAGTAATGGACAGAACCAAGGCCTTGCATGGTCCTCGGACCCAAGCCTATGGGGAAACCAAGTACAAAGAAGAAGACATCTTTAAAGTAATGGACAGAACCAAGGCCTTGCATGGTTCTCGGACCCAAGCCTATGGGCAAAACCAAGTACAAAGATGATGACATCTTAAAAGTAATGGACAGAACCAAGGCCTTGCATAGTCCTCGGACCCAAGCCTATGGGGAAACCAAGTACAAAGAAGAAGACATCTTTAAAGTAATGGACAGAACCAAGGCCTTGCATGGTCCTCGGACCCAAGCCTATGGGGAAACCAAGTACAAAGAAGAAGACAGCTTTAAAGTAATCGACAGAACCAAGGCCTTGCATGGTCCTCGGACCCAAGCCTATGGGGAAACCAAGTACAAAGATGATGACATCTTAAAAGTAATGGACAGAACCAAGGCCTTGCATGGTCCTCGGACCCAAGCCTATGGGGAAACCAAGTACAAAGAAGAAGACATCTTTAAAGTAATGGACAGAACCAAGGCCTTGCATGGTCCTCGGACCCAAGCCTATGGGGAAACCAAGTACAAAGAAGAAGACATCTTTAAAGTAATGGACAGAACCAAGGCCTTGCATGGTCCTCGGACCCAAGCCTATGGGGAAACCAAGTACAGAGATGATGACATCTTAAAAGTAATGGACAGAACCAAGGCCTTGCATGGTCCTTGGACCCAAGCCTATGGGGAAACCAAGTACAAAGATGATGACATCTTAAAAGTAATGGACAGAACCAAGGCCTTGCATGGTCCTCGGACCCAAGCCTATGGGGAAACCAAGTACAAAGATGATGACATCTTAAAAGTAATGGACAGAACCAAGGCCTTGCATGGTCCTCGGACCCAAGCCTATGGGGAAACCAAGTACAAAGAAGAAGACATCTTTAAAGTATTGGACAGAACCAAGGCCTTGCATGGTCCTCGGACCCAAGCCTATGGGGAAACCAAGTACAAAGATGATGACATCTTAAAAGTAATGGACAGAACCAAGGCCTTGCATGGTCCTCGGACCCAAGCCTATGGGGAAACCAAGTACAAAGAAGAAGACATCTTTAAAGTAATGGACAGAACCAAGGCCTTGCATGGTCCTCGGACCCAACCCTATGGGGAAACCAAGTACAAAGAAGAAGACATCTTTAAAGTAATGGACAGAACCAAGGCCTTGCATGGTCCTCGGACCCAAGCCTATGGGGAAACCAAGTACAAAGAAGAAGACATCTTTAAAGTAATGGACAGAACCAAGGCCTTGCATGGTCCTCGGACCCAAGCCTATGGGGAAACCAAGTACAAAGATGATGACATCTTAAAAGTAATGGACAGAACCAAGGCCTTGCATGGTCCTCGGACCCAAGCCTATGGGGAAACCAAGTACAAAGAAGAAGACATCTTTAAAGTAATGGACAGAACCAAGGCCTTGCATGGTCCTCGGACCCAAGCCTATGGGGAAACCAAGTACAAAGATGATGACATCTTAAAAGTAATGGACAGAACCAAGGCCTTGCATGGTCCTCGGACCCAAGCCTATGGGGAAACCAAGTACAAAGAAGAAGACATCTTTAAAGTAATGGACAGAACCAAGGCCTTGCATGGTCCTCGGACCCAAGCCTATGGGGAAACCAAGTACAAAGAAGAAGACATCTTTAAAGTAATGGACAGAACCAAGGCCTTGCATGGTCCTCGGACCCAAGCCTATGGGGAAACCAAGTACAAAGATGATGACATCTTAAAAGTAATGGACAGAACCAAGGCCTTGCATAGTCCTCGGACCCAAGCCTATGGGGAAACCAAGTACAAAGAAGAAGACATCTTTAAAGTAATGGACAGAACCAAGGCCTTGCATGGTCCTCGGACCCAAGCCTATGGGGAAACCAAGTACAAAGAAGAAGACATCTTTAAAGTAATGGACAGAACCAAGGCCTTGCATGGTCCTCGGACCCAAGCCTATGGGGAAACCAAGTACAAAGATGATGACATCTTAAAAGTAATGGACAGAACCAAGGCCTTGCATGGTCCTCGGACCCAAGCCTATGGGGAAACCAAGTACAAAGAAGAAGACATCTTTAAAGTAATGGACAGAACCAAGGCCTTGCATGGTCCTCGGACCCAAGCCTATGGGGAAACCAAGTACAAAGAAGAAGACATCTTTAAAGTAATGGACAGAACCAAGGCCTTGCATGGTCCTCGGACCCAAGCCTATGGGGAAACCAAGTACAAAGATGATGACATCTTAAAAGTAATGGACAGAACCAAGGCCTTGCATGGTCCTCGGACCCAAGCCTATGGGGAAACCAAGTACAAATAAGAAGACATCTTTAAAGTAATGGACAGAACCAAGGCCTTGCATGGTCCTCGGACCCAAGCCTATGGGGAAACCAAGTACAAAGATGATGACATCTTAAAAGTAATGGACAGAACCAAGGCTTTGCATGGTCCTCGGACCCAAGCCTATGGGGAAACCAAGTACAAAGAAGAAGACATCTTTAAAGTAATGGACAGAACCAAGGCCTTGCATGGTCCTCGGACCCAAGCCTATGGGGAAACCAAGTACAAAGATGATGACATCTTAAAAGTAATGGACAGAACCAAGGCCTTGCATGGTCCTCGGACCCAAGCCTATGGGGAAACCAAGTACAAAGATGATGACATCTTAAAAGTAATGGACAGAACCAAGGCCTTGCAAGGTCCTCGGACCCAAGCCTATGGGGAAACCAAGTACAAAGAAGAAGACATCTTTAAAGTAATGGACAGAACCAAGGCCTTGCATGGTCCTCGGACCCAAGCCTATGGGGAAACCAAGTACAAAGAAGAAGACATCTTTAAAGTAATGGACAGAACCAAGGCCTTGCATGGTTCTCGGACCCAAGCCTATGGGGAAACCAAGTACAAAGATGATGACATCTTAAAAGTAATGGACAGAACCAAGGCCTTGCATAGTCCTCGGACCCAAGCCTATGGGGAAACCAAGTACAAAGAAGAAGACATCTTTAAAGTAATGGACAGAACCAAGGCCTTGCATGGTCCTCGGACCCAAGCCTATGGGGAAACCAAGTACAAAGAAGAAGACATCTTTAAAGTAATGGACAGAACCAAGGCCTTGCATGGTCCTCGGACCCAAGCCTATGGGGAAACCAAGTACAAAGATGATGACATCTTAAAAGTAATGGACAGAACCAAGGCCTTGCATGGTCCTCGGACCCAAGCCTATGGGGAAACCAAGTACAAAGAAGAAGACATCTTTAAAGTAATGGACAGAACCAAGGCCTTGCATGGTCCTCGGACCCAAGCCTATGGGGAAACCAAGTACAAAGAAGAAGACATCTTTAAAGTAATGGACAGAACCAAGGCCTTGCATGGTCCTCGGACCCAAGCCTATGGGGAAACCAAGTACAGAGATGATGACATCTTAAAAGTAATGGACAGAACCAAGGCCTTGCATGGTCCTCGGACCCAAGCCTATGGGGAAACCAAGTACAAAGATGATGACATCTTAAAAGTAATGGACAGAACCAAGGCCTTGCATGGTCCTCGGACCCAAGCCTATGGGGAAACCAAGTACAAAGAAGAAGACATCTTTAAAGTAATGGACAGAACCAAGGCCTTGCATGGTCATCGGACCCAAGCCTATGGGGAAACCAAGTACAAAGAAGAAGACATCTTTAAAGTAATGGACAGAACCAAGGCCTTGCATGGTCCTCGGACCCAAGCCTATGGGGAAACCAAGTACAAAGATGATGACATCTTAAAAGTAATGGACAGAACCAAGGCCTTGCATGGTCCTCGGACCCAAGCCTATGGGGAAACCAAGTACAAAGAAGAAGACATCTTTAAAGTAATGGACAGAACCAAGGCCTTGCATGGTCCTCGGACCCAAGCCTATGGGGAAACCAAGTACAAAGATGATGACATCTTAAAAGTAATGGACAGAACCAAGGCCTTGCATGGTCCTCGGACCCAAGCCTATGGGGAAACCAAGTACAAAGAAGAAGACATCTTTAAAGTAATGGACAGAACCAAGGCCTTGCATGGTCCTCGGACCCAAGCCTATGGGGAAACGAAGTACAAAGAAGAAGACATCTTTAAAGTAATGGACAGAACCAAGGCCTTGCATGGTCCTCGGACCCAAGCCTATGGGGAAACCAAGTACAAAGATGATGACATCTTAAAAGTAATGGACAGAACCAAGGCCTTGCATGGTCCTCGGACCCAAGCCTATGGGGAAACCAAGTACAAAGAAGAAGACATCTTTAAAGTAATGGACAGAACCAAGGCCTTGCATGTTCCTCGGACCCAAGCCTATGGGGAAACCAAGTACAAAGATGATGACATCTTAAAAGCAATGGACAGAACCAAGGCCTTGCATGGTCCTCGGACCCAAGCCTATGGGGAAACCAAGTACAAAGAAGAAGACATCTTTAAAGTAATGGACAGAACCAAGGCCTTGCATGGTCCTCGGACCCAAGCCTATGGGGAAACCAAGTACAAAGATGATGACATCTTAAAAGTAATGGACAGAACCAAGGCCTTGCATGGTCCTCGGACCCAAGCCTATGGGGAAACCAAGTACAAAGATGATGACATCTTAAAAGTAATGGACAGAACCAAGGCCTTGCATGGTCCTCGGACCCAAGCCTATGGGGAAACCAAGTACAAAGAAGAAGACATCTTTAAAGTAATGGACAGAACCAAGGCCTTGCATGGTCCTCGGACCCAAGCCTATGGGGAAACCAAGTACAAAGAAGAAGACATCTTTAAAGTAATGGACAGAACCAAGGCCTTGCATGGTTCTCGGAGCCAAGCCTATGGGGAAACCAAGTACAAAGATGATGACATCTTAAAAGTAATGGACAGAACCAAGGCCTTGCATAGTCCTCGGACCCAAGCCTATGGGGAAACCAAGTACAAAGAAGAAGACATCTTTAAAGTAATGGACAGAACCAAGGCCTTGCATGGTCCTCGGACCCAAGCCTATGGGGAAACCAAGTACAAAGAAGAAGACATCTTTAAAGTAATGGACAGAACCAAGGCCTTGCATGGTCCTCGGACCCAAGCCTATGGGGAAACCAAGTACAAAGATGATGACATCTTAAAAGTAATGGACAGAACCAAGGCCTTGCATGGTCCTCGGACCCAAGCCTATGGGGAAACCAAGTACAAAGAAGAAGACATCTTTAAAGTAATGGACAGAACCAAGGCCTTGCATGGTCCTCGGACCCAAGCCTATGGGGAAACCAAGTACAAAGAAGAAGACATCTTTAAAGTAATGGACAGAACCAAGGCCTTGCATGGTCCTCGGACCCAAGCCTATGGGGAAACCAAGTACAGAGATGATGACATCTTAAAAGTAATGGACAGAACCAAGGCCTTGCATGGTCCTCGGACCCAAGCCTATGGTGAAACCAAGTACAAAGATGATGACATCTTAAAAGTAATGGACAGAACCAAGGCCTTGCATGGTCCTCGGACCCAAGCCTATGGGGAAACCAAGTACAAAGATGATGACATCTTAAAAGTAATGGACAGAACCAAGGCCTTGCATGGTCCTCGGACCCAAGCCTATGGGGAAACCAAGTACAAAGAAGAAGACATCTTTAAAGTAATGGACAGAACCAAGGCCTTGCATGGTCCTCGGACCCAAGCCTATGGGGAAACCAAGTACAAAGATGATGACATCTTAAAAGTAATGGACAGAACCAAGGCCTTGCATGGTCCTCGGACCCAAGCCTATGGGGAAACCAAGTACAAAGAAGAAGACATCTTTAAAGTAATGGACAGAACCAAGGCCTTGCATGGTCCTCGGACCCAAGCCTATGGGGAAACCAAGTACAAAGAAGAAGACATCTTTAAAGTAATGGACAGAACCAAGGCCTTGCATGGTCCTCGGACCCAAGCCTATGGGGAAACCAAGTACAAAGAAGAAGACATCTTTAAAGTAATGGACAGAACCAAGGCCTTGCATGGTCCTCGGACCCAAGCCTATGGGGAAACCAAGTACAAAGATGATGACATCTTAAAAGTAATGGACAGAACCAAGGCCTTGCATGGTCCTCGGACCCAAGCCTATGGGGAAACCAAGTACAAAGAAGAAGACATCTTTAAAGTAATGGACAGAACCAAGGCCTTGCATGGTCCTCGGACCCAAGCCTATGGGGAAACCAAGTACAAAGATGATGACATCTTAAAAGTAATGGACAGAACCAAGGCCTTGCATGGTCCTCGGACCCAAGCCTATGGGGAAACCAAGTACAAAGAAGAAGACATCTTTAAAGTAATGGACAGAACCAAGGCCTTGCATGGTCCTCGGACCCAAGCCTATGGGGAAACCAAGTACAAAGAAGAAGACATCTTTAAAGTAATGGACAGAACCAAGGCCTTGCATGGTCCTCGGACCCAAGCCTATGGGGAAACCAAGTACAAAGATGATGACATCTTAAAAGTAATGGACAGAACCAAGGCCTTGCATAGTCCTCGGACCCAAGCCTATGGGGAAACCAAGTACAAAGAAGAAGACATCTTTAAAGTAATGGACAGAACCAAGGCCTTGCATGGTCCTCGGACCCAAGCCTATGGGGAAACCAAGTACAAAGAAGAAGACATCTTTAAAGTAATGGACAGAACCAAGGCCTTGCATGGTCCTCGGACCCAAGCCTATGGGGAAACCAAGTACAAAGATGATGACATCTTAAAAGTAATGGACAGAACCAAGGCCTTGCATGGTCCTCGGACCCAAGCCTATGGGGAAACCAAGTACAAAGAAGAAGACATCTTTAAAGTAATGGACAGAACCAAGGCCTTGCATGGTCCTCGGACCCAAGCCTATGGGGAAACCAAGTACAAAGAAGAAGACATCTTTAAAGTAATGGACAGAACCAAGGCCTTGCATGGTCCTCGGACCCAAGCCTATGGGGAAACCAAGTACAAAGATGATGACATCTTAAAAGTAATGGACAGAACCAAGGCCTTGCATGGTCCTCGGACCCAAGCCTATGGGGAAACCAAGTACAAAGATGATGACATCTTAAAAGTAATGGACAGAACCAAGGCCTTGCATGGTCCTCGGACCCAAGCCTATGGGGAAACCAAGTACAAAGAAGAAGACATCTTTAAAGTAATGGACAGAACCAAGGCCTTGCATGGTCCTCGGACCCAAGCCTATGGGGAAACCAAGTACAAAGAAGAAGACATCTTTAAAGTAATGGACAGAACCAAGGCCTTGCATGGTCCTCGGACCCAAGCCTATGGGGAAACCAAGTACAAAGATGATGACATCTTAAAAGTAATGGACAGAACCAAGGCCTTGCATGGTCCTCGGACCCAAGCCTATGGGGAAACCAAGTACAAAGAAGAAGACATCTTTAAAGTAATGGACAGAACCAAGGCCTTGCATGGTCCTCGGACCCAAGCCTATGGGGAAACCAAGTACAAAGAAGAAGACATCTTTAAAGTAATGGACAGAACCAAGGCCTTGCATGGTTCTCGGAGCCAAGCCTATGGGGAAACCAAGTACAAAGATGATGACATCTTAAAAGTAATGGACAGAACCAAGGCCTTGCATAGTCCTCGGACCCAAGCCTATGGGGAAACCAAGTACAAAGAAGAAGACATCTTTAAAGTAATGGACAGAACCAAGGCCTTGCATGGTCCTCGGACCCAAGCCTATGGGGAAACCAAGTACAAAGAAGAAGACATCTTTAAAGTAATGGACAGAACCAAGGCCTTGCATGGTCCTCGGACCCAAGCCTATGGGGAAACCAAGTACAAAGATGATGACATCTTAAAAGTAATGGACAGAACCAAGGCCTTGCATGGTCCTCGGACCCAAGCCTATGGGGAAACCAAGTACAAAGAAGAAGACATCTTTAAAGTAATGGACAGAACCAAGGCCTTGCATGGTCCTCGGACCCAAGCCTATGGGGAAACCAAGTACAAAGAAGAAGACATCTTTAAAGTAATGGACAGAACCAAGGCCTTGCATGGTCCTCGGACCCAAGCCTATGGGGAAACCAAGTACAGAGATGATGACATCTTAAAAGTAATGGACAGAACCAAGGCCTTGCATGGTCCTCGGACCCAAGCCTATGGTGAAACCAAGTACAAAGATGATGACATCTTAAAAGTAATGGACAGAACCAAGGCCTTGCATGGTCCTCGGACCCAAGCCTATGGGGAAACCAAGTACAAAGATGATGACATCTTAAAAGTAATGGACAGAACCAAGGCCTTGCATGGTCCTCGGACCCAAGCCTATGGGGAAACCAAGTACAAAGAAGAAGACATCTTTAAAGTAATGGACAGAACCAAGGCCTTGCATGGTCCTCGGACCCAAGCCTATGGGGAAACCAAGTACAAAGATGATGACATCTTAAAAGTAATGGACAGAACCAAGGCCTTGCATGGTCCTCGGACCCAAGCCTATGGGGAAACCAAGTACAAAGAAGAAGACATCTTTAAAGTAATGGACAGAACCAAGGCCTTGCATGGTCCTCGGACCCAAGCCTATGGGGAAACCAAGTACAAAGAAGAAGACATCTTTAAAGTAATGGACAGAACCAAGGCCTTGCATGGTCCTCGGACCCAAGCCTATGGGGAAACCAAGTACAAAGAAGAAGACATCTTTAAAGTAATGGACAGAACCAAGGCCTTGCATGGTCCTCGGACCCAAGCCTATGGGGAAACCAAGTACAAAGATGATGACATCTTAAAAGTAATGGACAGAACCAAGGCCTTGCATGGTCCTCGGACCCAAGCCTATGGGGAAACCAAGTACAAAGAAGAAGACATCTTTAAAGTAATGGACAGAACCAAGGCCTTGCATGGTCCTCGGACCCAAGCCTATGGGGAAACCAAGTACAAAGATGATGACATCTTAAAAGTAATGGACAGAACCAAGGCCTTGCATGGTCCTCGGACCCAAGCCTATGGGGAAACCAAGTACAAAGAAGAAGACATCTTTAAAGTAATGGACAGAACCAAGGCCTTGCATGGTCCTCGGACCCAAGCCTATGGGGAAACCAAGTACAAAGAAGAAGACATCTTTAAAGTAATGGACAGAACCAAGGCCTTGCATGGTCCTCGGACCCAAGCCTATGGGGAAACCAAGTACAAAGATGATGACATCTTAAAAGTAATGGACAGAACCAAGGCCTTGCATAGTCCTCGGACCCAAGCCTATGGGGAAACCAAGTACAAAGAAGAAGACATCTTTAAAGTAATGGACAGAACCAAGGCCTTGCATGGTCCTCGGACCCAAGCCTATGGGGAAACCAAGTACAAAGAAGAAGACATCTTTAAAGTAATGGACAGAACCAAGGCCTTGCATGGTCCTCGGACCCAAGCCTATGGGGAAACCAAGTACAAAGATGATGACATCTTAAAAGTAATGGACAGAACCAAGGCCTTGCATGGTCCTCGGACCCAAGCCTATGGGGAAACCAAGTACAAAGAAGAAGACATCTTTAAAGTAATGGACAGAACCAAGGCCTTGCATGGTCCTCGGACCCAAGCCTATGGGGAAACCAAGTACAAAGAAGAAGACATCTTTAAAGTAATGGACAGAACCAAGGCCTTGCATGGTCCTCGGACCCAAGCCTATGGGGAAACCAAGTACAAAGATGATGACATCTTAAAAGTAATGGACAGAACCAAGGCCTTGCATGGTCCTCGGACCCAAGCCTATGGGGAAACCAAGTACAAAGATGATGACATCTTAAAAGTAATGGACAGAACCAAGGCCTTGCATGGTCCTCGGACCCAAGCCTATGGGGAAACCAAGTACAAAGAAGAAGACATCTTTAAAGTAATGGACAGAACCAAGGCCTTGCATGGTCCTCGGACCCAAGCCTATGGGGAAACCAAGTACAAAGAAGAAGACATCTTTAAAGTAATGGACAGAACCAAGGCCTTGCATGGTCCTCGGACCCAAGCCTATGGGGAAACCAAGTACAAAGATGATGACATCTTAAAAGTAATGGACAGAACCAAGGCCTTGCATGGTCCTCGGACCCAAGCCTATGGGGAAACCAAGTACAAAGATGATGACATCTTAAAAGTAATGGACAGAACCAAGGCCTTGCATGGTCCTCGGACCCAAGCCTATGGGGAAACCAAGTACAAAGAAGAAGACATCTTTAAAGTAATGGACAGAACCAAGGCCTTGCATGGTCCTCGGACCCAAGCCTATGGGGAAACCAAGTACAAAGATGATGACATCTTAAAAGTAATGGACAGAACCAAGGCCTTGCATGGTCCTCGGACCCAAGCCTATGGGGAAACCAAGTACAAAGAAGAAGACATCTTTAAAGTAATGGACAGAACCAAGGCCTTGCATGGTCCTCGGACCCAAGCCTATGGGGAAACCAAGTACAAAGAAGAAGACATCTTAAAAGTAATGGACAGAACCAAGGCCTTGCATGGTCCTCGGACCCAAGCCTATGGGGAAACCAAGTACAAAGAAGAAGACATCTTTAAAGTAATGGACAGAACCAAGGCCTTGCATGGTCCTCGGACCCAAGCCTATGGGGAAACCAAGTACAAAGAAGAAGACATCTTTAAAGTAATGGACAGAACCAAGGCCTTGCATGGTTCTCGGACCCAAGCCTATGGGGAAACCAAGTACAAAGATGATGACATCTTAAAAGTAATGGACAGAACCAAGGCCTTGCATGGTCCTCGGACCCAAGCCTATGGGGAAACCAAGTACAAAGATGATGACATCTTAAAAGTAATGGACAGAACCAAGGCCTTGCTTGGTCCTCGGACCCAAGCCTATGGGGAAACCAAGTACAAAGATGATGACATCTTAAAAGTAATGGACAGAACCAAGGCCTTGCATGGTCCTCGGACCCAAGCCTATGGGGAAACCAAGTACAAAGATGATGACATCTTAAAAGTAATGGACAGAACCAAGGCCTTGCATGGTCCTCGGACCCAAGCCTATGGGGAAACCAAGTACAAAGATGATGACATCTTAAAAGTAATGGACAGAACCAAGGCCTTGCATGGTCCTCGGACCCAAGCCTATGGGGAAACCAAGAACAAAGATGATGACATCTTAAAAGTAATGGACAGAACCAAGGCCTTGCATGGTCCTCGGACCCAAGCCTATGGGGAAACCAAGTACAAAGATGATGACATCTTAAAAGTAATGGACAGAACCAAGGCCTTGCATGGTCCTCGGACCCAAGCCTATGGGGAAACCAAGTACAAAGAAGAAGACATCTTTAAAGTAATGGACAGAACCAAGGCCTTGCATGGTCCTCGGACCCAAGCCTATGGGGAAACCAAGTACAAAGAAGAAGACATCTTTAAAGTAATGGACAGAACCAAGGCCTTGCATGGTCCTCGGACCCAAGCCTATGGGGAAACCAAGTACAAAGATGATGACATCTTAAAAGTAATGGACAGAACCAAGGCCTTGCATGGTCCTCGGACCCAAGCCTATGGGGAAACCAAGTACAAAGAAGAAGACATCTTTAAAGTAATGGACAGAACCAAGGCCTTGCATGGTCCTCGGACCCAAACCTATGGGGAAACCAAGTACAAAGATGATGACATCTTAAAAGTAATGGACAGAACCAAGGCCTTGCATGGTCCTCGGACCCAAGCCTATGGGGAAACCAAGTACAAAGAAGAAGACATCTTTAAAGTAATGGACAGAACCAAGGCCTTGCATGGTCCTCGGACCCAAGCCTATGGGGAAACCAAGTACAAAGAAGAAGACATCTTTAAAGTAATGGACAGAACCAAGGCCTTGCATGGTCCTCGGACCCAAGCCTATGGGGAAACCAAGTACAAAGATGATGACATCTTAAAAGTAATGGACAGAACCAAGGCCTTGCATGGTCCTCGGACCCAAGCCTATGGGGAAACCAAGTACAAAGAAGAAGACATCTTTAAAGTAATGGACAGAACCAAGGCCTTGCATGGTCCTCGGACCCAAGCCTATGGGGAAACCAAGTACAAAGATGATGACATCTTAAAAGTAATGGACAGAACCAAGGCCTTGCATGGTCCTCGGACCCAAGCCTATGGGGAAACCAAGTACAAAGATGATGACATCTTAAAAGTAATGGACAGAACCAAGGCCTTGCATGGTCCTCGGACCCAAGCCTATGGGGAAACCAAGTACAAAGAAGAAGACATCTTTAAAGTAATGGACAGAACCAAGGCCTTGCATGGTCCTCGGACCCAAGCCTATGGGGAAACCAAGTACAAAGAAGAAGACATCTTTAAAGTAATGGACAGAACCAAGGCCTTGCATGGTCCTCGGACCCAAGCCTATGGGGAAACCAAGTACAAAGATGATGACATCTTAAAAGTAATGGACAGAACCAAGGCCTTGCATGGTCCTCGGACCCAAGCCTATGGGGAAACCAAGTACAAAGATGATGACATCTTAAAAGTAATGGACAGAACCAAGGCCTTGCATGGTCCTCGGACCCAAGCCTATGGGGAAACCAAGTACAAAGAAGATGACATCTTAAAAGTAATGGACAGAACCAAGGCCTTGCATGGTCCTCGGACCCAAGCCTATGGGGAAACCAAGTACAAAGAAGAAGACATCTTTAAAGTAATGGACAGAACCAAGGCCTTGCATGGTCCTCGGACCCAAGCCTATGGGCAAACCAAGTACAAAGATGATGACATCTTAAAAGTAATGGACAGAACCAAGGCCTTGCATGGTCCTCGGACCCAAGCCTATGGGGAAACCAAGTACAAAGAAGAAGACATCTTTAAAGTAATGGACAGAACCAAGGCCTTGCATGGTCCTCGGACCCAAGCCTATGGGGAAACCAAGTACAAAGATGATGACATCTTAAAAGTAATGGACAGAACCAAGGCCTTGCATGGTCCTCGGACCCAAGCCTATGGGGAAACCAAGTACAAAGAAGAAGACATCTTTAAAGTAATGGACAGAACCAAGGCCTTGCATGGTCCTCGGACCCAAGCCTATGGGGAAACCAAGTACAAAGAAGAAGACATCTTTAAAGTAATGGACAGAACCAAGGCCTTGCATGGTCCTCGGACCCAAGCCTATGGGGAAACCAAGTACAAAGATGATGACATCTTAAAAGTAATGGACAGAACCAAGGCCTTGCATGGTCCTCGGACCCAAGCCTATGGGGAAACCAAGTACAAAGATGATGACATCTTAAAAGTAATGGACAGAACCAAGGCCTTGCATGGTCCTCGGACCCAAGCCTATGGGGAAACCAAGTACAAAGATGATGACATCTTAAAAGTAATGGACAGAACCAAGGCCTTGCTTGGTCCTCGGACCCAAGCCTATGGGGAAACCAAGTACAAAGATGATGACATCTTAAAAGTAATGGACAGAACCAAGGCCTTGCATGGTCCTCGGACCCAAGCCTATGGGGAAACCAAGTACAAAGATGATGACATCTTAAAAGTAAGGGACAGAACCAAGGCCTTGCATGGTCCTCGGACCCAAGCCTATGGGGAAACCAAGTACAAAGATGATGACATCTTAAAAGTAATGGACAGAACCAAGGCCTTGCATGGTCCTCGGACCCAAGCCTATGGGGAAACCAAGTACAAAGATGATGACATCTTAAAAGTAATGGACAGAACCAAGGCCTTGCATGGTCCTCGGACCCAAGCCTATGGGGAAACCAAGTACAAAGAAGAAGACATCTTTAAAGTAATGGACAGAACCAAGGCCTTGCATGGTCCTCGGACCCAAGCCTATGGGGAAACCAAGTACAAAGAAGAAGACATCTTTAAAGTAATGGACAGAACCAAGGCCTTGCATGGTCCTCGGACCCAAGCCCATGGGGAAACCAAGTACAAAGATGATGACATCTTAAAAGTAATGGACAGAACCAAGGCCTTGCATGGTCCTCGGACCCAAGCCTATGGGGAAACCAAGTACAAAGAAGAAGACATCTTTAAAGTAATGGACAGAACCAAGGCCTTGCATGGTCCTCGGACCCAAGCCTATGGGGAAACCAAGTACAAAGATGATGACATCTTAAAAGTAATGGACAGAACCAAGGCCTTGCATGGTCCTCGGACCCAAGCCTATGGGGAAACCAAGTACAAAGAAGAAGACATCTTTAAAGTAATGGACAGAACCAAGGCCTTGCATGGTCCTCGGACCCAAGCCTATGGGGAAACCAAGTACAAAGAAGAAGACATCTTTAAAGTAATGGACAGAACCAAGGCCTTGCATGGTCCTCGGACCCAAGCCTATGGGGAAACCAAGTACAAAGATGATGACATCTTAAAAGTAATGGACAGAACCAAGGCCTTGCATGGTCCTCGGACCCAAGCCTATGGGGAAACCAAGTACAAAGAAGAAGACATCTTTAAAGTAATGGACAGAACCAAGGCCTTGCATGGTCCTCGGACCCAAGCCTATGGGGAAACCAAGTACAAAGATGATGACATCTTAAACGTAATGGACAGAACCAAGGCCTTGCATGGTCCTCGGACCCAAGCCTATGGGCAAACCAAGTACAAAGATGATGACATCTTAAAAGTAATGGACAGAACCAAGGCCTTGCATGGTCCTCGGACCCAAGCCTATGGGGAAACCAAGTACAAAGAAGAAGACATCTTTAAAGTAATGGACAGAACCAAGGCCTTGCATGGTCCTCGGACCCAAGCCTATGGGGAAACCAAGTACAAAGAAGAAGACATCTTTAAAGTAATGGACAGAACCAAGGCCTTGCATGGTCCTCGGACCCAAGCCTATGGGGAAACCAAGTACAAAGATGATGACATCTTAAAAGTAATGGACAGAACCAAGGCCTTGCATGGTCCTCGGACCCAAGCCTATGGGGAAACCAAGTACAAAGATGATGACATCTTAAAAGTAATGGACAGAACCAAGGCCTTGCATGGTCCTCGGACCCAAGCCTATGGGGAAACCAAGTACAAAGATGATGACATCTTAAAAGTAATGGACAGAACCAAGGCCTTGCATGGTCCTCGGACCCAAGCCTATGGGGAAACCAAGTACAAAGAAGAAGACATCTTTAAAGTAATGGACAGAACCAAGGCCTTGCATGGTCCTCGGACCCAAGCCTATGGGGAAACCAAGTACAAAGAAGAAGACATCTTTAAAGTAATGGACAGAACCAAGGCCTTGCATGGTTCTCGGACCCAAGCCTATGGGGAAACCAAGTACAAAGATGATGACATCTTAAAAGTAATGGACAGAACCAAGGCCTTGCATGGTCCTCGGACCCAAGCCTATGGGGAAACCAAGTACAAAGATGATGACATCTTAAAAGTAATGGACAGAACCAAGGCCTTGCTTGGTCCTCGGACCCAAGCCTATGGGGAAACCAAGTACAAAGATGATGACATCTTAAAAGTAATGGACAGAACCAAGGCCTTGCATGGTCCTCGGACCCAAGCCTATGGGGAAACCAAGTACAAAGATGATGACATCTTAAAAGTAATGGACAGAACCAAGGCCTTGCATGGTCCTCGGACCCAAGCCTATGGGGAAACCAAGTACAAAGATGATGACATCTTAAAAGTAATGGACAGAACCAAGGCCTTGCATGGTCCTCGGACCCAAGCCTATGGGGAAACCAAGTACAAAGATGATGACATCTTAAAAGTAATGGACAGAACCAAGGCCTTGCATGGTCCTCGGACCCAAGCCTATGGGGAAACCAAGTACAAAGATGATGACATCTTAAAAGTAATGGACAGAACCAAGGCCTTGCATGGTCCTCGGACCCAAGCCTATGGGGAAACCAAGTACAAAGAAGAAGACATCTTTAAAGTAATGGACAGAACCAAGGCCTTGCATGGTCCTCGGACCCAAGCCTATGGGGAAACCAAGTACAAAGATGATGACATCTTAAAAGTAATGGACAGAACCAAGGCCTTGCATGGTCCTCGGACCCAAGCCTATGGGGAAACCAAGTACAAAGAAGAAGACATCTTTAAAGTAATGGACAGAACCAAGGCCTTGCATGGTCCTCGGACCCAAGCCTATGGGGAAACCAAGTACAAAGAAGAAGACATCTTTAAAGTAATGGACAGAACCAAGGCCTTGCATGGTCCTCGGACCCAAGCCTATGGGGAAACCAAGTACAAAGATGATGACATCTTAAAAGTAATGGACAGAACCAAGGCCTTGCATGGTCCTCGGACCCAAGCCTATGGGGAAACCAAGTACAAAGAAGAAGACATCTTTAAAGTAATGGACAGAACCAAGGCCTTGCATGGTCCTCGGACCCAAGCCTATGGGGAAACCAAGTACAAAGATGATGACATCTTAAAGGTAATGGACAGAACCAAGGCCTTGCATGGTCCTCGGACCCAAGCCTATGGGCAAACCAAGTACAAAGATGATGACATCTTAAAAGTAATGGACAGAACCAAGGCCTTGCATGGTCCTCGGACCCAAGCCTATGGGGAAACCAAGTACAAAGAAGAAGACATCTTTAAAGTAATGGACAGAACCAAGGCCTTGCATGGTCCTCGGACCCAAGCCTATGGGGAAACCAAGTACAAAGAAGAAGACATCTTTAAAGTAATGGACAGAACCAAGGCCTTGCATGGTCCTCGGACCCAAGCCTATGGGGAAACCAAGTACAAAGATGATGACATCTTAAAAGTAATGGACAGAACCAAGGCCTTGCATGGTCCTCGGACCCAAGCCTATGGGGAAACCAAGTACAAAGATGATGACATCTTAAAAGTAATGGACAGAACCAAGGCCTTGCATGGTCCTCGGACCCAAGCCTATGGGGAAACCAAGTACAAAGAAGAAGACATCTTTAAAGTAATGGACAGAACCAAGGCCTTGCATGGTCCTCGGACCCAAGCCTATGGGGAAACCAAGTACAAAGAAGAAGACATCTTTAAAGTAATGGACAGAACCAAGGCCTTGCATGGTCCTCGGACCCAAGCCTATGGGGAAACCAAGTACAAAGATGATGACATCTTAAAAGTAATGGACAGAACCAAGGCCTTGCATGGTCCTCGGACCCAAGCCTATGGGGAAACCAAGTACAAAGAAGAAGACATCTTTAAAGTAATGGACAGAACCAAGGCCTTGCATGGTCCTCGGACCCAAGCCTATGGGGAAACCAAGTACAAAGATGATGACATCTTAAAGGTAATGGACAGAACCAAGGCCTTGCATGGTCCTCGGACCCAAGCCTATGGGCAAACCAAGTACAAAGATGATGACATCTTAAAAGTAATGGACAGAACCAAGGCCTTGCATGGTCCTCGGACCCAAGCCTATGGGGAAACCAAGTACAAAGAAGAAGACATCTTTAAAGTAATGGACAGAACCAAGGCCTTGCATGGTCCTCGGACCCAAGCCTATGGGGAAACCAAGTACAAAGAAGAAGACATCTTTAAAGTAATGGACAGAACCAAGGCCTTGCATGGTCCTCGGACCCAAGCCTATGGGGAAACCAAGTACAAAGATGATGACATCTTAAAAGTAATGGACAGAACCAAGGCCTTGCATGGTCCTCGGACCCAAGCCTATGGGGAAACCAAGTACAAAGATGATGACATCTTAAAAGTAATGGACAGAACCAAGGCCTTGCATGGTCCTCGGACCCAAGCCTATGGGGAAACCAAGTACAAAGATGATGACATCTTAAAAGTAATGGACAGAACCAAGGCCTTGCATGGTCCTCGGACCCAAGCCTATGGGGAAACCAAGTACAAAGAAGAAGACATCTTTAAAGTAATGGACAGAACCAAGGCCTTGCATGGTCCTCGGACCCAAGCCTATGGGGAAACCAAGTACAAAGAAGAAGACATCTTTAAAGTAATGGACAGAACCAAGGCCTTGCATGGTTCTCGGACCCAAGCCTATGGGGAAACCAAGTACAAAGATGATGACATCTTAAAAGTAATGGACAGAACCAAGGCCTTGCATGGTCCTCGGACCCAAGCCTATGGGGAAACCAAGTACAAAGATGATGACATCTTAAAAGTAATGGACAGAACCAAGGCCTTGCTTGGTCCTCGGACCCAAGCCTATGGGGAAACCAAGTACAAAGATGATGACATCTTAAAAGTAATGGACAGAACCAAGGCCTTGCATGGTCCTCGGACCCAAGCCTATGGGGAAACCAAGTACAAAGATGATGACATCTTAAAAGTAATGGACAGAACCAAGGCCTTGCATGGTCCTCGGACCCAAGCCTATGGGGAAACCAAGTACAAAGATGATGACATCTTAAAAGTAATGGACAGAACCAAGGCCTTGCATGGTCCTCGGACCCAAGCCTATGGGGAAACCAAGTACAAAGATGATGACATCTTAAAAGTAATGGACAGAACCAAGGCCTTGCATGGTCCTCGGACCCAAGCCTATGGGGAAACCAAGTACAAAGATGATGACATCTTAAAAGTAATGGACAGAACCAAGGCCTTGCATGGTCCTCGGACCCAAGCCTATGGGGAAACCAAGTACAAAGAAGAAGACATCTTTAAAGTAATGGACAGAACCAAGGCCTTGCATGGTCCTCGGACCCAAGCCTATGGGGAAACCAAGTACAAAGAAGAAGACATCTTTAAAGTAATGGACAGAACCAAGGCCTTGCATGGTCCTCGGACCCAAGCCTATGGGGAAACCAAGTACAAAGATGATGACATCTTAAAAGTAATGGACAGAACCAAGGCCTTGCATGGTCCTCGGACCCAAGCCTATGGGGAAACCAAGTACAAAGATGATGACATCTTAAAAGTAATGGACAGAACCAAGGCCTTGCATGGTCCTCGGACCCAAGCCTATGGGGAAACCAAGTACAAAGATGATGACATCTTAAAAGTAATGGACAGAACCAAGGCCTTGCATGGTCCTCGGACCCAAGCCTATGGGGAAACCAAGTACAAAGATGATGACATCTTAAAAGTAATGGACAGAACCAAGGCCTTGCATGGTCCTCGGACCCAAGCCTATGGGGAAACCAAGTACAAAGATGATGACATCTTAAAAGTAATGGACAGAACCAAGGCCTTGCATGGTCCTCGGACCCAAGCCTATGGGGAAACCAAGTACAAAGATGATGACATCTTAAAAGTAATGGACAGAACCAAGGCCTTGCATGGTCCTCGGACCCAAGCCTATGGGGAAACCAAGTACAAAGAAGAAGACATCTTTAAAGTAATGGACAGAACCAAGGCCTTGCATGGTCCTCGGACCCAAGCCTATGGGGAAACCAAGTACAAAGATGATGACATCTTAAAAGTAATGGACAGAACCAAGGCCTTGCATGGTCCTCGGACCCAAGCCTATGGGGAAACCAAGTACAAAGAAGAAGACATCTTTAAAGTAATGGACAGAACCAAGGCCTTGCATGGTCCTCGGACCCAAGCCTATGGGGAAACCAAGTACAAAGAAGAAGACATCTTTAAAGTAATGGACAGAACCAAGGCCTTGCATGGTCCTCGGACCCAAGCCTATGGGGAAACCAAGTACAAAGATGATGACATCTTAAAAGTAATGGACAGAACCAAGGCCTTGCATGGTCCTCGGACCCAAGCCTATGGGGAAACCAAGTACAAAGAAGAAGACATCTTTAAAGTAATGGACAGAACCAAGGCCTTGCATGGTCCTCGGACCCAAGCCTATGGGGAAACCAAGTACAAAGATGATGACATCTTAAAGGTAATGGACAGAACCAAGGCCTTGCATGGTCCTCGGACCCAAGCCTATGGGCAAACCAAGTACAAAGATGATGACATCTTAAAAGTAATGGACAGAACCAAGGCCTTGCATGGTCCTCGGACCCAAGCCTATGGGGAAACCAAGTACAAAGAAGAAGACATCTTTAAAGTAATGGACAGAACCAAGGCCTTGCATGGTCCTCGGACCCAAGCCTATGGGGAAACCAAGTACAAAGAAGAAGACATCTTTAAAGTAATGGACAGAACCAAGGCCTTGCATGGTCCTCGGACCCAAGCCTATGGGGAAACCAAGTACAAAGATGATGACATCTTAAAAGTAATGGACAGAACCAAGGCCTTGCATGGTCCTCGGACCCAAGCCTATGGGGAAACCAAGTACAAAGATGATGACATCTTAAAAGTAATGGACAGAACCAAGGCCTTGCATGGTCCTCGGACCCAAGCCTATGGGGAAACCAAGTACAAAGAAGAAGACATCTTTAAAGTAATGGACAGAACCAAGGCCTTGCATGGTCCTCGGACCCAAGCCTATGGGGAAACCAAGTACAAAGAAGAAGACATCTTTAAAGTAATGGACAGAACCAAGGCCTTGCATGGTCCTCGGACCCAAGCCTATGGGGAAACCAAGTACAAAGATGATGACATCTTAAAAGTAATGGACAGAACCAAGGCCTTGCATGGTCCTCGGACCCAAGCCTATGGGGAAACCAAGTACAAAGAAGAAGACATCTTTAAAGTAATGGACAGAACCAAGGCCTTGCATGGTCCTCGGACCCAAGCCTATGGGGAAACCAAGTACAAAGATGATGACATCTTAAAGGTAATGGACAGAACCAAGGCCTTGCATGGTCCTCGGACCCAAGCCTATGGGCAAACCAAGTACAAAGATGATGACATCTTAAAAGTAATGGACAGAACCAAGGCCTTGCATGGTCCTCGGACCCAAGCCTATGGGGAAACCAAGTACAAAGAAGAAGACATCTTTAAAGTAATGGACAGAACCAAGGCCTTGCATGGTCCTCGGACCCAAGCCTATGGGGAAACCAAGTACAAAGAAGAAGACATCTTTAAAGTAATGGACAGAACCAAGGCCTTGCATGGTCCTCGGACCCAAGCCTATGGGGAAACCAAGTACAAAGATGATGACATCTTAAAAGTAATGGACAGAACCAAGGCCTTGCATGGTCCTCGGACCCAAGCCTATGGGGAAACCAAGTACAAAGATGATGACATCTTAAAAGTAATGGACAGAACCAAGGCCTTGCATGGTCCTCGGACCCAAGCCTATGGGGAAACCAAGTACAAAGATGATGACATCTTAAAAGTAATGGACAGAACCAAGGCCTTGCATGGTCCTCGGACCCAAGCCTATGGGGAAACCAAGTACAAAGAAGAAGACATCTTTAAAGTAATGGACAGAACCAAGGCCTTGCATGGTCCTCGGACCCAAGCCTATGGGGAAACCAAGTACAAAGAAGAAGACATCTTTAAAGTAATGGACAGAACCAAGGCCTTGCATGGTTCTCGGACCCAAGCCTATGGGGAAACCAAGTACAAAGATGATGACATCTTAAAAGTAATGGACAGAACCAAGGCCTTGCATGGTCCTCGGACCCAAGCCTATGGGGAAACCAAGTACAAAGATGATGACATCTTAAAAGTAATGGACAGAACCAAGGCCTTGCTTGGTCCTCGGACCCAAGCCTATGGGGAAACCAAGTACAAAGATGATGACATCTTAAAAGTAATGGACAGAACCAAGGCCTTGCATGGTCCTCGGACCCAAGCCTATGGGGAAACCAAGTACAAAGATGATGACATCTTAAAAGTAATGGACAGAACCAAGGCCTTGCATGGTCCTCGGACCCAAGCCTATGGGGAAACCAAGTACAAAGATGATGACATCTTAAAAGTAATGGACAGAACCAAGGCCTTGCATGGTCCTCGGACCCAAGCCTATGGGGAAACCAAGTACAAAGATGATGACATCTTAAAAGTAATGGACAGAACCAAGGCCTTGCATGGTCCTCGGACCCAAGCCTATGGGGAAACCAAGTACAAAGATGATGACATCTTAAAAGTAATGGACAGAACCAAGGCCTTGCATGGTCCTCGGACCCAAGCCTATGGGGAAACCAAGTACAAAGAAGAAGACATCTTTAAAGTAATGGACAGAACCAAGGCCTTGCATGGTCCTCGGACCCAAGCCTATGGGGAAACCAAGTACAAAGAAGAAGACATCTTTAAAGTAATGGACAGAACCAAGGCCTTGCATGGTCCTCGGACCCAAGCCTATGGGGAAACCAAGTACAAAGATGATGACATCTTAAAAGTAATGGACAGAACCAAGGCCTTGCATGGTCCTCGGACCCAAGCCTATGGGGAAACCAAGTACAAAGAAGAAGACATCTTTAAAGTAGTGGACAGAACCAAGGCCTTGCATGGTCCTCGGACCCAAGCCTATGGGGAAACCAAGTACAAAGATGATGACATCTTAAAAGTAATGGACAGAACCAAGGCCTTGCATGGTCCTCGGACCCAAGCCTATGGGGAAACCAAGTACAAAGAAGAAGACATCTTTAAAGTAATGGACAGAACCAAGGCCTTGCATGGTCCTCGAACCCAAGCCTATGGGGAAACCAAGTACAAAGAAGAAGACATCTTTAAAGTAATGGACAGAACCAAGGCCTTGCATGGTCCTCGGACCCAAGCCTATGGGGAAACCAAGTACAAAGATGATGACATCTTAAAAGTAATGGACAGAACCAAGGCCTTGCATGGTCCTCGGACCCAAGCCTATGGGGAAACCAAGTACAAAGAAGAAGACATCTTTAAAGTAATGGACAGAACCAAGGCCTTGCATGGTCCTCGGACCCAAGCCTATGGGGAAACCAAGTACAAAGATGATGACATCTTAAAAGTAATGGACAGAACCAAGGCCTTGCATGGTCCTCGGACCCAAGCCTATGGGGAAACCAAGTACAAAGAAGAAGACATCTTTAAAGTAATGGACAGAACCAAGGCCTTGCATGGTCCTCGGACCCAAGCCTATGGGGAAACCAAGTACAAAGATGATGACATCTTAAAAGTAATGGACAGAACCAAGGCCTTGCATGGTCCTCGGACCCAAGCCTATGGGGAAACCAAGTACAAAGAAGAAGACATCTTTAAAGTAATGGACAGAACCAAGGCCTTGCATGGTCCTCGGACCCAAGCCTATGGGGAAACCAAGTACAAAGAAGAAGACATCTTTAAAGTAATGGACAGAATCAAGGCCTTGCATGGTTCTCGGACCCAAGCCTATGGGGAAACCAAGTACAAAGATGATGACATCTTAAAAGTAATGGACAGAACCAAGGCCTTGCATAGTCCTCGGACCCAAGCCTATGGGGAAACCAAGTACAAAGAAGAAGACATCTTTAAAGTAATGGACAGAACCAAGGCCTTGCATGGTCCTCGGACCCAAGCCTATGGGGAAACCAAGTACAAAGAAGAAGACATCTTTAAAGTAATGGACAGAACCAAGGCCTTGCATGGTCCTCGGACCCAAGCCTATGGGGAAACCAAGTACAAAGATGATGACATCTTAAAAGTAATGGACAGAACCAAGGCCTTGCATGGTCCTCGGACCCAAGCCTATGGGGAAACCAAGTACAAAGATGATGACATCTTAAAAGTAATGGACAGAACCAAGGCCTTGCTTGGTCCTCGGACCCAAGCCTATGGGGAAACCAAGTACAAAGATGATGACATCTTAAAGGTAATGGACAGAACCAAGGCCTTGCATGGTCCTCGGACCCAAGCCTATGGGCAAACCAAGTACAAAGATGATGACATCTTAAAAGTAATGGACAGAACCAAGGCCTTGCATGGTCCTCGGACCCAAGCCTATGGGGAAACCAAGTACAAAGAAGAAGACATCTTTAAAGTAATGGACAGAACCAAGGCCTTGCATGGTCCTCGGACCCAAGCCTATGGGGAAACCAAGTACAAAGAAGAAGACATCTTTAAAGTAATGGACAGAACCAAGGCCTTGCATGGTCCTCGGACCCAAGCCTATGGGGAAACCAAGTACAAAGATGATGACATCTTAAAAGTAATGGACAGAACCAAGGCCTTGCATGGTTCTCGGACCCAAGCCTATGGGGAAACCAAGTACAAAGATGATGACATCTTAAAAGTAATGGACAGAACCAAGGCCTTGCATGGTCCTCGGACCCAAGCCTATGGGGAAACCAAGTACAAAGATGATGACATCTTAAAAGTAATGGACAGAACCAAGGCCTTGCATGGTCCTCGGACCCAAGCCTGTGGGGAAACCAAGTACAAAGAAGAAGACATCTTTAAAGTAATGGACAGAACCAAGGCCTTGCATGGTCCTCGGACCCAAGCCTATGGGGAAACCAAGTACAAAGAAGAAGACATCTTTAAAGTAATGGACAGAACCAAGGCCTTGCATGGTTCTCGGACCCAAGCCTATGGGGAAACCAAGTACAAAGATGATGACATCTTAAAAGTAATGGACAGAACCAAGGCCTTGCATGGTCCTCGGACCCAAGCCTATGGGGAAACCAAGTACAAAGATGATGACATCTTAAAAGTAATGGACAGAACCAAGGCCTTGCTTGGTCCTCGGACCCAAGCCTATGGGGAAACCAAGTACAAAGATGATGACATCTTAAAAGTAATGGACAGAACCAAGGCCTTGCATGGTCCTCGGACCCAAGCCTATGGGGAAACCAAGTACAAAGATGATGACATCTTAAAAGTAATGGACAGAACCAAGGCCTTGCATGGTCCTCGGACCCAAGCCTATGGGGAAACCAAGTACAAAGATGATGACATCTTAAAAGTAATGGACAGAACCAAGGCCTTGCATGGTCCTCGGACCCAAGCCTATGGGGAAACCAAGTACAAAGATGATGACATCTTAAAAGTAATGGACAGAACCAAGGCCTTGCATGGTCCTCGGACCCAAGCCTATGGGGAAACCAAGTACAAAGATGATGACATCTTAAAAGTAATGGACAGAACCAAGGCCTTGCATGGTCCTCGGACCCAAGCCTATGGGGAAACCAAGTACAAAGAAGAAGACATCTTTAAAGTAATGGACAGAACCAAGGCCTTGCATGGTCCTCGGACCCAAGCCTATGGGGAAACCAAGTACAAAGAAGAAGACATCTTTAAAGTAATGGACAGAACCAAGGCCTTGCATGGTCCTCGGACCCAAGCCTATGGGGAAACCAAGTACAAAGATGATGACATCTTAAAAGTAATGGACAGAACCAAGGCCTTGCATGGTCCTCGGACCCAAGCCTATGGGGAAACCAAGTACAAAGAAGAAGACATCTTTAAAGTAGTGGACAGAACCAAGGCCTTGCATGGTCCTCGGACCCAAGCCTATGGGGAAACCAAGTACAAAGATGATGACATCTTAAAAGTAATGGACAGAACCAAGGCCTTGCATGGTCCTCGGACCCAAGCCTATGGGGAAACCAAGTACAAAGAAGAAGACATCTTTAAAGTAATGGACAGAACCAAGGCCTTGCATGGTCCTCGAACCCAAGCCTATGGGGAAACCAAGTACAAAGAAGAAGACATCTTTAAAGTAATGGACAGAACCAAGGCCTTGCATGGTCCTCGGACCCAAGCCTATGGGGAAACCAAGTACAAAGATGATGACATCTTAAAAGTAATGGACAGAACCAAGGCCTTGCATGGTCCTCGGACCCAAGCCTATGGGGAAACCAAGTACAAAGAAGAAGACATCTTTAAAGTAATGGACAGAACCAAGGCCTTGCATGGTCCTCGGACCCAAGCCTATGGGGAAACCAAGTACAAAGATGATGACATCTTAAAAGTAATGGACAGAACCAAGGCCTTGCATGGTCCTCGGACCCAAGCCTATGGGGAAACCAAGTACAAAGAAGAAGACATCTTTAAAGTAATGGACAGAACCAAGGCCTTGCATGGTCCTCGGACCCAAGCCTATGGGGAAACCAAGTACAAAGAAGAAGACATCTTTAAAGTAATGGACAGAACCAAGGCCTTGCATGGTCCTCGGACCCAAGCCTATGGGGAAACCAAGTACAGAGATGATGACATCTTAAAAGTAATGGACAGAACCAAGGCCTTGCATGGTCCTCGGACCCAAGCCTATGGGGAAACCAAGTACAAAGAAGAAGACATCTTTAAAGTAATGGACAGAACCAAGGCCTTGCATGGTCCTCGGACCCAAGCCTATGGGGAAACCAAGTACAAAGATGATGACATCTTAAAAGTAATGGACAGAACCAAGGCCTTGCATGGTCCTCGGACCCAAGCCTATGGGGAAACCAAGTACAAAGAAGAAGACATCTTTAAAGTAATGGACAGAACCAAGGCCTTGCATGGTCCTCGGACCCAAGCCTATGGGGAAACCAAGTACAAAGAAGAAGACATCTTTAAAGTAATGGACAGAACCAAGGCCTTGCATGGTCCTCGGACCCAAGCCTATGGGGAAACCAAGTACAAAGATGATGACATCTTAAAAGTAATGGACAGAACCAAGGCCTTGCATGGTCATCGGACCCAAGCCTATGGGGAAACCAAGTACAAAGAAGAAGACATCTTTAAAGTAATGGACAGAACCAAGGCCTTGCATGGTCCTCGGACCCAAGCCTATGGGGAAACCAAGTACAAAGATGATGACATCTTAAAAGTAATGGACAGAACCAAGGCCTTGCATGGTCCTCGGACCCAAGCCTATGGGGAAACCAAGTACAAAGAAGAAGACATCTTTAAAGTAATGGACAGAACCAAGGCCTTGCATGGTCCTCGGACCCAAGCCTATGGGGAAACCAAGTACAAAGATGATGACATCTTAAAAGTAATGGACAGAACCAAGGCCTTGCATGGTCCTCGGACCCAAGCCTATGGGGAAACCAAGTACAAAGAAGAAGACATCTTTAAAGTAATGGACAGAACCAAGGCCTTGCATGGTCCTCGGACCCAAGCCTATGGGGAAACCAAGTACAAAGAAGAAGACATCTTTAAAGTAATGGACAGAATCAAGGCCTTGCATGGTTCTCGGACCCAAGCCTATGGGGAAACCAAGTACAAAGATGATGACATCTTAAAAGTAATGGACAGAACCAAGGCCTTGCATAGTCCTCGGACCCAAGCCTATGGGGAAACCAAGTACAAAGAAGAAGACATCTTTAAAGTAATGGACAGAACCAAGGCCTTGCATGGTCCTCGGACCCAAGCCTATGGGGAAACCAAGTACAAAGAAGAAGACATCTTTAAAGTAATGGACAGAACCAAGGCCTTGCATGGTCCTCGGACCCAAGCCTATGGGGAAACCAAGTACAAAGATGATGACATCTTAAAAGTAATGGACAGAACCAAGGCCTTGCATGGTCCTCGGACCCAAGCCTATGGGGAAACCAAGTACAAAGAAGAAGACATCTTTAAAGTAATGGACAGAACCAAGGCCTTGCATCGTCCTCGGACCCAAGCCTATGGGGAAACCAAGTACAAAGAAGAAGACATCTTTAAAGTAATGGACAGAACCAAGGCCTTGCATGGTCCTCGGACCCAAGCCTATGGGGAAACCAAGTACAGAGATGATGACATCTTAAAAGTAATGGACAGAACCAAGGCCTTGCATGGTCCTCGGACCCAAGCCTATGGGGAAACCAAGTACAAAGATGATGACATCTTAAAAGTAATGGACAGAACCAAGGCCTTGCATGGTCCTCGGACCCAAGCCTATGGGGAAACCAAGTACAAAGATGATGACATCTTAAAAGTAATGGACAGAACCAAGGCCTTGCATGGTCCTCGGACCCAAGCCTATGGGGAAACCAAGTACAAAGAAGAAGACATCTTTAAAGTAATGGACGGAACCAAGGCCTTGCATGGTCCTCGGACCCAAGCCTATGGGGAAACCAAGTACAAAGATGATGACATCTTAAAAGTAATGGACAGAACCAAGGCCTTGCATGGTCCTCGGACCCAAGCCTATGGGGAAACCAAGTACAAAGATGATGACATCTTAAAAGTAATGGACAGAACCAAGGCCTTGCATGGTCCTCGGACCCAAGCCTATGGGGAAACCAAGTACAAAGAAGAAGACATCTTTAAAGTAATGGACAGAACCAAGGCCTTGCATGGTCCTCGGACCCAAGCCTATGGGGAAACCAAGTACAAAGAAGAAGACATCTTTAAAGTAATGGACAGAACCAAGGCCTTGCATGGTCCTCGGACCCAAGCCTATGGGGAAACCAAGTACAGAGATGATGACATCTTAAAAGTAATGGACAGAACCAAGGCCTTGCATGGTCCTCGGACCCAAGCCTATGGGGAAACCAAGTACAAAGAAGAAGACATCTTTAAAGTAATGGACAGAACCAAGGCCTTGCATGGTCCTCGGACCCAAGCCTATGGGGAAACCAAGTACAAAGATGATGACATCTTAAAAGTAATGGACAGAACCAAGGCCTTGCATGGTCCTCGGACCCAAGCCTATGGGGAAACCAAGTACAAAGAAGAAGACATCTTTAAAGTAATGGACAGAACCAAGGCCTTGCATGGTCCTCGGACCCAAGCCTATGGGGAAACCAAGTACAAAGAAGAAGACATCTTTAAAGTAATGGACAGAACCAAGGCCTTGCATGGTCCTCGGACCCAAGCCTATGGGGAAACCAAGTACAAAGATGATGACATCTTA
This sequence comes from Quercus robur, assembly GCF_932294415.1. Lineage (NCBI taxonomy): Eukaryota > Viridiplantae > Streptophyta > Magnoliopsida > Fagales > Fagaceae > Quercus > Quercus robur. The sequence continues at coordinate 20,777,971 of NC_065540.1, read as the reverse complement.
AAAGTAATGGACAGAACCAAGGCCTTGCATGGTCCTCGGACCCAAGCCTATGGGGAAACCAAGTACAAAGAAGAAGACATCTTTAAAGTAATGGACAGAACCAAGGCCTTGCATGGTCCTCGGACCCAAGCCTATGGGGAAACCAAGTACAAAGATGATGACATCTTAAAAGTAATGGACAGAACCAAGGCCTTGCATGGTCCTCGGACCCAAGCCTATGGGGAAACCAAGTACAAAGAAGAAGACATCTTTAAAGTAATGGACAGAACCAAGGCCTTGCATGGTCCTCGGACCCAAGCCTATGGGGAAACCAAGTACAAAGATGATGACATCTTAAAAGTAATGGACAGAACCAAGGCCTTGCATGGTCCTCGGACCCAAGCCTATGGGGAAACCAAGTACAAAGAAGAAGACATCTTTAAAGTAATGGACAGAACCAAGGCCTTGCATGGTCCTCGGACCCAAGCCTATGGGGAAACCAAGTACAAAGAAGAAGACATCTTTAAAGTAATGGACAGAATCAAGGCCTTGCATGGTTCTCGGACCCAAGCCTATGGGGAAACCAAGTACAAAGATGATGACATCTTAAAAGTAATGGACAGAACCAAGGCCTTGCATAGTCCTCGGACCCAGGCCTATGGGGAAACCAAGTACAAAGAAGAAGACATCTTTAAAGTAATGGACAGAACCAAGGCCTTGCATGGTCCTCGGACCCAAGCCTATGGGGAAACCAAGTACAAAGAAGAAGACATCTTTAAAGTAATGGACAGAACCAAGGCCTTGCATGGTCCTCGGACCCAAGCCTATGGGGAAACCAAGTACAAAGATGATGACATCTTAAAAGTAATGGACAGAACCAAGGCCTTGCATGGTCCTCGGACCCAAGCCTATGGGGAAACCAAGTACAAAGAAGAAGACATCTTTAAAGTAATGGACAGAACCAAGGCCTTGCATCGTCCTCGGACCCAAGCCTATGGGGAAACCAAGTACAAAGAAGAAGACATCTTTAAAGTAATGGACAGAACCAAGGCCTTGCATGGTCCTCGGACCCAAGCCTATGGGGAAACCAAGTACAGAGATGATGACATCTTAAAAGTAATGGACAGAACCAAGGCCTTGCATGGTCCTCGGACCCAAGCCTATGGGGAAACCAAGTACAAAGATGATGACATCTTAAAAGTAATGGACAGAACCAAGGCCTTGCATGGTCCTCGGACCCAAGCCTATGGGGAAACCAAGTACAAAGATGATGACATCTTAAAAGTAATGGACAGAACCAAGGCCTTGCATGGTCCTCGGACCCAAGCCTATGGGGAAACCAAGTACAAAGTAGAAGACATCTTTAAAGTAATGGACGGAACCAAGGCCTTGCATGGTCCTCGGACCCAAGCCTATGGGGAAACCAAGTACAAAGATGATGACATCTTAAAAGTAATGGACAGAACCAAGGCCTTGCATGGTCCTCGGACCCAAGCCTATGGGGAAACCAAGTACAAAGATGATGACATCTTAAAAGTAATGGACAGAACCAAGGCCTTGCATGGTCCTCGGACCCAAGCCTATGGGGAAACCAAGTACAAAGAAGAAGACATCTTTAAAGTAATGGACAGAACCAAGGCCTTGCATGGTCCTCGGACCCAAGCCTATGGGGAAACCAAGTACAAAGATGATGACATCTTAAAAGTAATGGACAGAAGCAAGGCCTTGCATGGTCCTCGGACCCAAGCCTATGGGGAAACCAAGTACAAAGAAGAAGACATTTTTAAAGTAATGGACAGAACCAAGGCCTTGCATGGTCCTCGGACCCAAGCCTGTGGGGAAACCAAGTACAAAGATGATGACATCTTAAAAGTAATGGACAGAACCAAGGCCTTGCATGGTCCTCGGACCCAAGCCTATGGGGAAACCAAGTACAAAGAAGAAGACATCTTTAAAGTAATGGACAGAACCAAGGCCTTGCATGGTCCTCGGACCCAAGCCTATGGGGAAACCAAGTACAAAGAAGAAGACATCTTTAAAGTAATGGACAGAACCAAGGCCTTGCATGGTCCTCGGACCCAAGCCTATGGGGAAACCAAGTACAAAGATGATGACATCTTAAAAGTAATGGACAGAACCAAGGCCTTGCATGGTCCTCGGACCCAAGCCTATGGGGAAACCAAGTACAAAGAAGAAGACATCTTTAAAGTAATGGACAGAACCAAGGCCTTGCATGGTCCTCGGACCCAAGCCTATGGGGAAACCATGTACAAAGATGATGACATCTTAAAAGTAATGGACAGAACCGAGGCCTTGCATGGTCCTCGGACCCAAGCCTATGGGGAAACCAAGTACAAAGAAGAAGACATCTTTAAAGTAATGGACAGAACCAAGGCCTTGCATGGTCCTCGGACCCAAGCCTATGGGGAAACCAAGTACAAAGATGATAAAATCTTAAATGTAATGGACAGAACCAAGGCCTTGCATGGTCCTCGGACCCAAGCCTATGGGGAAACCAAGTACAAAGAAGAAGACATCTTTAAAGTAATGGACAGAACCAAGGCCTTGCATGGTCCTCGGACCCAAGCCTATGGGGAAACCAAGTACAAAGAAGAAGACATCTTTAATGTAATGGACAGAACCAAGGCCTTGCATGGTCCTCGGACCCAAGCCTATGGGGAAACCAAGTACAAAGATGATGACATCTTAAAAGTGATGGACAGAACCAAGGCCTTGCATAGTCCTCGGACCCAAGCCTATGGGGAAACCAAGTACAAAGAAGAAGACATCTTTAAAGTAATGGACAGAACCAAGGCCTTGCATGGTCCTCGGACCCAAGCCTATGGGGAAACCAAGTACAAAGAAGAAGACATCTTTAAAGTAATGGACAGAACCAAGGCCTTGCATGGTCCTCGGACCCAAGCCTATGGGGAAACCAAGTACAAAGATGATGACATCTTAAAAGTAATGGACAGAACCAAGGCCTTGCATGGTCCTCGGACCCAAGCCTATGGGGAAACCAAGTACAAAGAAGAAGACATCTTTAAAGTAATGGACAGAACCAAGGCCTTGCATGGTCCTCGGACCCAAGCCTATGGGGAAACCAAGTACAAAGAAGAAGACATCTTTAAAGTAATGGACAGAACCAAGGCCTTGCATGGTCCTCGGACCCAAGCCTATTGGGAAACCAAGTACAAAGATGATGACATCTTAAAAGTAATGGACAGAACCAAGGCCTTGCATGGTCCTCGGACCCAAGCCTATGGGGAAACCAAGTACAAAGAAGAAGACATCTTTAAAGTAATGGATAGAACCAAGGCCTTGCATGGTCCTCGGACCCAAGCCTATGGGGAAACCAAGTACAAAGATGATGACATCTTAAAAGTAATGGACAGAACCAAGGCCTTGCATGGTCCTCGGACCCAAGCCTATGGGGAAACCAAGTACAAAGAAGAAGACATCTTTAAAGTAATGGACAGAACCAAGGCCTTGCATGGTCCTCGGACCCAAGCCTATGGGGAAACCAAGTACAAAGATGATGACATCTTAAAAGTAATGGACAGAACCAAGGCATTGCATGGTCCTCGGACCCAAGCCTATGGGGAAACCAAGTACAAAGAAGAAGATATCTTTAAAGTAATGGACAGAACCAAGGCCTTGCATGGTCCTCGGACCCAAGCCTATGGGGAAACCAAGTACAAAGAAGAAAACATCTTTAAAGTAATGGACAGAACCAAGGCCTTGCATGGTCCTCGGACCCAAGCCTATGTGGAAACCAAGTACAAAGATGATGACATCTTAAAAGTAATGGACAGAACCAAGGCCTTGCATAGTCCTCGGACCCAAGCCTATGGGGAAACCAAGTACAAAGAAGAAGACATCTTTAAAGTAATGGACAGAACCAAGGCCTTGCATGGTCCTCGGACCCAAGCCTATGGGGAAACCAAGTACAAAGATGATGACATCTTAAAAGTAATGGACAGAACCAAGGCCTTGCATGGTCCTCGGACCCAAGCCTATGGGGAAACCAAGTACAAAGAAGAAGACATCTTTAAAGTAATGGACAGAACCAAGGCCTTGCATGGTCCTCGGACCCAAGCCTATGGGGAAACCAAGTACAAAGAAGAAGACATCTTTAAAGTAATGGACAGAACCAAGGCCTTGCATGGTCCTCGGACCCAAGCCTATTGGGAAACCAAGTACAAAGATGATGACATCTTAAAAGTAATGGACAGAACCAAGGCCTTGCATGGTCCTCGGACCCAAGCCTATGGGGAAACCAAGTACAAAGAAGAAGACATCTTTAAAGTAATGGATAGAACCAAGGCCTTGCATGGTCCTCGGACCCAAGCCTATGGGGAAACCAAGTACAAAGATGATGACATCTTAAAAGTAATGGACAGAACCAAGGCCTTGCATGGTCCTCGGACCCAAGCCTATGGGGAAACCAAGTACAAAGAAGAAGACATCTTTAAAGTAATGGACAGAACCAAGGCCTTGCATGGTCCTCGGACCCAAGCCTATGGGGAAACCAAGTACAAAGATGATGACATCTTAAAAGTAATGGACAGAACCAAGGCATTGCATGGTCCTCGGACCCAAGCCTATGGGGAAACCAAGTACAAAGAAGAAGATATCTTTAAAGTAATGGACAGAACCAAGGCCTTGCATGGTCCTCGGACCCAAGCCTATGGGGAAACCAAGTACAAAGAAGAAAACATCTTTAAAGTAATGGACAGAACCAAGGCCTTGCATGGTCCTCGGACCCAAGCCTATGTGGAAACCAAGTACAAAGATGATGACATCTTAAAAGTAATGGACAGAACCAAGGCCTTGCATAGTCCTCGGACCCAAGCCTATGGGGAAACCAAGTACAAAGAAGAAGACATCTTTAAAGTAATGGACAGAACCAAGGCCTTGCATGGTCCTCGGACCCAAGCCTATGGGGAAACCAAGTACAAAGAAGAAGACATCTTTAAAGTAATGGACAGAACCAAGGCCTTGCATGGTCCTCGGACCCAAGCCTATGGGGAAACCAAGTACAAAGATGATGACATCTTAAAAGTAATGGACAGAACCAAGGCCTTGCATGGTCCTCGGACCCAAGCCTATGGGGAAACCAAGTACAAAGAAGAAGACATCTTTAAAGTAATGGACAGAACCAAGGCCTTGCATGGTCCTCGGACCCAAGCCTATGGGGAAACCAAGTACAAAGAAGAAGACATCTTTAAAGTAATGGACAGAACCAAGGCCTTGCATGGTCCTCGGACCCAAGCCTATGGGGAAACCAAGTACAAAGATGATGACATCTTAAAAGTAATGGACAGAACCAAGGCCTTGCATGGTCCTCGGACCCAAGCCTATGGGGAAACCAAGTACAAAGATGATGACATCTTAAAAGTAATGGACAGAACCAAGGCCTTGCATGGTCCTCGGACCCAAGCCTATGGGGAAACCAAGTACAAAGATGATGACATCTTAAAAGTAATGGACAGAACCAAGGCCTTGCATGGTCCTCGGACCCAAGCCTATGGGGAAACCAAGTACAAAGAAGAAGACATCTTTAAAGTAATGGACGGAACCAAGGCCTTGCATGGTCCTCGGACCCAAGCCTATGGGGAAACCAAGTACAAAGATGATGACATCTTAAAAGTAATGGACAGAACCAAGGCCTTGCATGGTCCTCGGACCCAAGCCTATGGGGAAACCAAGTACAAAGATGATGACATCTTAAAAGTAATGGACAGAACCAAGGCCTTGCATGGTCCTCGGACCCAAGCCTATGGGGAAACCAAGTACAAAGAAGAAGACATCTTTAAAGTAATGGACAGAACCAAGGCCTTGCATGGTCCTCGGACCCAAGCCTATGGGGAAACCAAGTACAAAGATGATGACATCTTAAAAGTAATGGACAGAAGCAAGGCCTTGCATGGTCCTCGGACCCAAGCCTATGGGGAAACCAAGTACAAAGAAGAAGACATCTTTAAAGTAATGGACAGAACCAAGGCCTTGCATGGTCCTCGGACCCAAGCCTGTGGGGAAACCAAGTACAAAGATGATGACATCTTAAAAGTAATGGACAGAACCAAGGCCTTGCATGGTCCTCGGACCCAAGCCTATGGGGAAACCAAGTACAAAGAAGAAGACATCTTTAAAGTAATGGACAGAACCAAGGCCTTGCATGGTCCTCGGACCCAAGCCTATGGGGAAACCAAGTACAAAGAAGAAGACATCTTTAAAGTAATGGACAGAACCAAGGCCTTGCATGGTCCTCGGACCCAAGCCTATGGGGAAACCAAGTACAAAGATGATGACATCTTAAAAATAATGGACAGAACCAAGGCCTTGCATGGTCCTCGGACCCAAGCCTATGGGGAAACCAAGTACAAAGAAGAAGACATCTTTAAAGTAATGGACAGAACCAAGGCCTTGCATGGTCCTCGGACCCAAGCCTATGGGGAAACCAAGTACAAAGATGATGACATCTTAAAAGTAATGGACAGAACCAAGGCCTTGCATGGTCCTCGGACCCAAGCCTATGGGGAAACCAAGTACAAAGAAGAAGACATCTTTAAAGTAATGGACAGAACCAAGGCCTTGCATGGTCCTCGGACCCAAGCCTATGGGGAAACCAAGTACAAAGATGATGACATCTTAAATGTAATGGACAGAACCAAGGCCTTGCATGGTCCTCGGACCCAAGCCTATGGGGAAACCAAGTACAAAGAAGAAGACATCTTTAAAGTAATGGACAGAACCAAGGCCTTGCATGGTCCTCGGACCCAAGCCTATGGGGAAACCAAGTACAAAGAAGATGACATCTTTAAAGTAATGGACAGAACCAAGGCCTTGCATGGTCCTCGGACCCAAGCCTATGGGGAAACCAAGTACAAAGAAGAAGACATCTTTAAAGTAATGGACAGAACCAAGGCCTTGCATGGTCCTCGGACCCAAGCCTATGGGGAAACCAAGTACAAAGATGAAGACATCTTAAAAGTAATGGACAAAAACAAGGCCTTGCATGGTCCTCGGACCCAAGCCTATGGGGAAACCAAGTACAAAGATGATGACATCTTAAAAGTAATGGACAGAACCAAGGCCTTGCATGGTCCTCGGACCCAAGCCTATGGGGAAACCAAGTACAAAGAAGAAGACATCTTTAAAGTAATGGACGGAACCAAGGCCTTGCATGGTCCTCGGACCCAAGCCTATGGGGAAACCAAGTACAAAGATGATGACATCTTAAAAGTAATGGACAGAACCAAGGCCTTGCATGGTCCTCGGACCCAAGCCTATGGGGAAACCAAGTACAAAGATGTTGACATCTTAAAAGTAATGGACAGAACCAAGGCCTTGCATGGTCCTCGGACCCAAGCCTATGGGGAAACCAAGTACAAAGAAGAAGACATCTTTAAAGTAATGGACAGAACCAAGGCCTTGCATGGTCCTCGGACCCAAGCCTATGGGGAAACCAAGTACAAAGATGATGACATCTTAAAAGTAATGGACAGAAGCAAGGCCTTGCATGGTCCTCGGACCCAAGCCTATGGGGAAACCAAGTACAAAGAAGAAGACATCTTTAAAGTAATGGACAGAACCAAGGCCTTGCATGGTCCTCGGACCCAAGCCTGTGGGGAAACCAAGTACAAAGATGATGACATCTTAAAAGTAATGGACAGAACCAAGGCCTTGCATGGTCCTCGGACCCAAGCCTATGGGGAAACCAAGTACAAAGAAGAAGACATCTTTAAAGTAATGGACAGAACCAAGGCCTTGCATGGTCCTCGGACCCAAGCCTATGGGGAAACCAAGTACAAAGAAGAAGACATCTTTAAAGTAATGGACAAAAACAAGGCCTTGCATGGTCCTCGGACCCAAGCCTATGGGGAAACCAAGTACAAAGATGATGACATCTTAAAAGTAATGGACAGAACCAAGGCCTTGCATGGTCCTCGGACCCAAGCCTATGGGGAAACCAAGTACAAAGAAGAAGACATCTTTAAAGTAATGGACGGAACCAAGGCCTTGCATGGTCCTCGGACCCAAGCCTATGGGGAAACCAAGTACAAAGATGATGACATCTTAAAAGTAATGGACAGAACCAAGGCCTTGCATGGTCCTCGGACCCAAGCCTATGGGGAAACCAAGTACAAAGATGATGACATCTTAAAAGTAATGGACAGAACCAAGGCCTTGCATGGTCCTCGGACCCAAGCCTATGGGGAAACCAAGTACAAAGATGATGACATCTTAAAAGTAATGGACAGAACCAAGGCCTTGCATGGTCCTCGGACCCAAGCCTATGGGGAAACCAAGTACAAAGAAGAAGACATCTTTAAAGTAATGGACGGAACCAAGGCCTTGCATGGTCCTCGGACCCAAGCCTATGGGGAAACCAAGTACAAAGATGATGACATCTTAAAAGTAATGGACAGAACCAAGGCCTTGCATGGTCCTCGGACCCAAGCCTATGGGGAAACCAAGTACAAAGATGATGACATCTTAAAAGTAATGGACAGAACCAAGGCCTTGCATGGTCCTCGGACCCAAGCCTATGGGGAAACCAAGTACAAAGAAGAAGACATCTTTAAAGTAATGGACAGAACCAAGGCCTTGCATGGTCCTCGGACCCAAGCCTATGGGGAAACCAAGTACAAAGATGATGACATCTTAAAAGTAATGGACAGAAGCAAGGCCTTGCATGGTCCTCGGACCCAAGCCTATGGGGAAACCAAGTACAAAGAAGAAGACATCTTTAAAGTAATGGACAGAACCAAGGCCTTGCATGGTCCTCGGACCCAAGCCTGTGGGGAAACCAAGTACAAAGATGATGACATCTTTAAAGTAATGGACAGAACCAAGGCCTTGCATGGTCCTCGGACCCAAGCCTATGGGGAAACCAAGTACAAAGATGATGACATCTTAAAAATAATGGACAGAACCAAGGCCTTGCATGGTCCTCGGACCCAAGCCTATGGGGAAACCAAGTACAAAGAAGAAGACATCTTTAAAGTAATGGACAGAACCAAGGCCTTGCATGGTCCTCGGACCCAAGCCTATGGGGAAACCAAGTACAAAGATGATGACATCTTAAAAGTAATGGACAGAACCAAGGCCTTGCATGGTCCTCGGACCCAAGCCTATGGGGAAACCAAGTACAAAGAAGAAGACATCTTTAAAGTAATGGACAGAACCAAGGCCTTGCATGGTCCTCGGACCCAAGCCTATGGGGAAACCAAGTACAAAGATGATGACATCTTAAATGTAATGGACAGAACCAAGGCCTTGCATGGTCCTCGGACCCAAGCCTATGGGGAAACCAAGTACAAAGAAGAAGACATCTTTAAAGTAATGGACAGAACCAAGGCCTTGCATGGTCCTCGGACCCAAGCCTATGGGGAAACCAAGTACAAAGAAGAAGACATCTTTAAAGTAATGGACAGAACCAAGGCCTTGCATGGTCCTCGGACCCAAGCCTATGGGGAAACCAAGTACAAAGATGATGACATCTTAAAAGTAATGGACAGAACCAAGGCCTTGCATGGTCCTCGGACCCAAGCCTATGGGGAAACCAAGTACAAAGATGATGACATCTTTAAAGTAATGGACAGAACCAAGGCCTTGCATGGTCCTCGGACCCAAGCCTATGGGGAAACCAAGTACAAAGATGATGACATCTTAAATGTAATGGACAGAACCAAGGCCTTGCATGGTCCTCGGACCCAAGCCTATGGGGAAACCAAGTACAAAGAAGAAGACATCTTTAAAGTAATGGACAGAACCAAGGCCTTGCATGGTCCTCGGACCCAAGCCTATGGGGAAACCAAGTACAAAGAAGAAGACATCTTTAAAGTAATGGACAGAACCAAGGCCTTGCATGGTCCTCGGACCCAAGCCTATGGGGAAACCAAGTACAAAGAAGAAGACATCTTTAAAGTAATGGACAGAACCAAGGCCTTGCATGGTCCTCGGACCCAAGCCTATGGGGAAACCAAGTACAAAGATGATGACATCTTAAAAGTAATGGACAAAAACAAGGCCTTGCATGGTCCTCGAACCCAAGCCTATGGGGAAACCAAGTACAAAGATGATGACATCTTAAAAGTAATGGACAGAACCAAGGCCTTGCATGGTCCTCGGACCCAAGCCTATGGGGAAACCAAGTACAAAGAAGAAGACATCTTTAAAGTAATGGACGGAACCAAGGCCTTGCATGGTCCTCGGACCCAAGCCTATGGGGAAACCAAGTACAAAGATGATGACATCTTAAAAGTAATGGACAGAACCAAGGCCTTGCATGGTCCTCGGACCCAAGCCTATGGGGAAACCAAGTACAAAGATGATGACATCTTAAAAGTAATGGACAGAACCAAGGCCTTGCATGGTCCTCGGACCCAAGCCTATGGGGAAACCAAGTACAAAGAAGAAGACATCTTTAAAGTAATGGACAGAACCAAGGCCTTGCATGGTCCTCGGACCCAAGCCTATGGGGAAACCAAGTACAAAGATGATGACATCTTAAAAGTAATGGACAGAAGCAAGGCCTTGCATGGTCCTCGGACCCAAGCCTATGGGGAAACCAAGTACAAAGAAGAAGACATCTTTAAAGTAATGGACAGAACCAAGGCCTTGCATGGTCCTCGGACCCAAGCCTGTGGGGAAACCAAGTACAAAGATGATGACATCTTAAAAGTAATGGACAGAACCAAGGCCTTGCATGGTCCTCGGACCCAAGCCTATGGGGAAACCAAGTACAAAGAAGAAGACATCTTTAAAGTAATGGACAGAACCAAGGCCTTGCATGGTCCTCGGACCCAAGCCTATGGGGAAACCAAGTACAAAGAAGAAGACATCTTTAAAGTAATGGACAGAACCAAGGCCTTGCATGGTCCTCGGACCCAAGCCTATGGGGAAACCAAGTACAAAGATGATGACATCTTAAAAGTAATGGACAGAACCAAGGCCTTGCATGGTCCTCGGACCCAAGCCTATGGGGAAACCAAGTACAAAGAAGAAGACATCTTTAAAGTAATGGACAGAACCAAGGCCTTGCATGGTCCTCGGACCCAAGCCTATGGGGAAACCAAGTACAAAGATGATGACATCTTAAAAGTAATGGACAGAACCAAGGCCTTGCATGGTCCTCGGACCCAAGCCTACGGGGAAACCAAGTACAAAGAAGAAGACATCTTTAAAGTAATGGACAGAACCAAGGCCTTGCATGGTCCTCGGACCCAAGCCTATGGGGAAACCAAGTACAAAGATGATGACATCTTAAATGTAATGGACAGAACCAAGGCCTTGCATGGTCCTCGGACCCAAGCCTATGGGGAAACCTAGTACAAAGAAGAAGACATCTTTAAAGTAATGGACAGAACCAAGGCCTTGCATGGTCCTCGGACCCAAGCCTATGGGGAAACCAAGTACAAAGAAGAAGACATCTTTAAAGTAATGGACAGAACCAAGGCCTTGCATGGTCCTCGGACCCAAGCCTGTGGGGAAACCAAGTACAAAGATGATGACGTCTTAAAAGTAATGGACAGAACCAAGGCCTTGCATGGTCCTCGGACCCAAGCCTATGGGGAAACCAAGTACAAAGAAGAAGACATCTTTAAAGTAATGGACAGAACCAAGGCCTTGCATGGTCCTCGGACCCAAGCCTATGGGGAAACCAAGTACAAAGAAGAAGACATCTTTAAAGTAATGGACAGAACCAAGGCCTTGCATCGTCCTCGGACCCAAGCCTATGGGGAAACCAAGTACAAAGATGATGACATCTTAAAAGTAATGGACAGAACCAAGGCCTTGCATGGTCCTCGGACCCAAGCCTATGGGGAAACCAAGTACAAAGAAGAAGACATCTTTAAAGTAATGGACAGAACCAAGGCCTTGCATGGTCCTCGGACCCAAGCCTATGGGGAAACCAAGTACAAAGATGATGACATCTTAAAAGTAATGGACAGAACCAAGGCCTTGCATGGTCCTCGGACCCAAGCCTATGGGGAAACCAAGTACAAAGAAGAAGACATCTTTAAAGTAATGGACAGAACCAAGGCCTTGCATGGTCCTCGGACCCAAGCCTATGGGGAAACCAAGTACAAAGATGATGACATCTTAAATGTAATGGACAGAACCAAGGCCTTGCATGGTCCTCGGACCCAAGCCTATGGGGAAACCAAGTACAAAGAAGAAGACATCTTTAAAGTAATGGACAGAACCAAGGCCTTGCATGGTCCTCGGACCCAAGCCTATGGGGAAACCAAGTACAAAGAAGAAGACATCTTTAAAGTAATGGACAGAACCAAGGCCTTGCATGGTCCTCGGACCCAAGCCTATGGGGAAACCAAGTACAAAGAAGAAGACATCTTTAAAGTAATGGACAGAACCAAGGCCTTGCATGGTCCTCGGACCCAAGCCTATGGGGAAACCAAGTACAAAGATGATGACATCTTAAAAGTAATGGACAAAAACAAGGCCTTGCATGGTCCTCGGACCCAAGCCTTTGGGGAAACCAAGTACAAAGATGATGACATCTTAAAAGTAATGGACAGAACCAAGGCCTTGCATGGTCCTCGGACCCAAGCCTATGGGGAAACCAAGTACAAAGAAGAAGACATCTTTAAAGTAATGGACGGAACCAAGGCCTTGCATGGTCCTCGGACCCAAGCCTATGGGGAAACCAAGTACAAAGATGATGACATCTTAAAAGTAATGGACAGAACCAAGGCCTTGCATTGTCCTCGGACCCAAGCCTATGGGGAAACCAAGTACAAAGATGATGACATCTTAAAAGTAATGGACAGAACCAAGGCCTTGCATGGTCCTCGGACCCAAGCCTATGGGGAAACCAAGTACAAAGAAGAAGACATCTTTAAAGTAATGGACGGAACCAAGGCCTTGCATGGTCCTCGGACCCAAGCCTATGGGGAAACCAAGTACAAAGATGATGACATCTTAAAAGTAATGGACAGAACCAAGGCCTTGCATGGTCCTCGGACCCAAGCCTATGGGGAAACCAAGTACAAAGATGATGACATCTTAAAAGTAATGGACAGAACCAAGGCCTTGCATGGTCCTCGGACCCAAGCCTATGGGGAAACCAAGTACAAAGAAGAAGACATCTTTAAAGTAATGGACAGAACCAAGGCCTTGCATGGTCCTCGGACCCAAGCCTATGGGGAAACCAAGTACAAAGATGATGACATCTTAAAAGTAATGGACAGAAGCAAGGCCTTGCATGGTCCTCGGACCCAAGCCTATGGGGAAACCAAGTACAAAGAAGAAGACATCTTTAAAGTAATGGACAGAACCAAGGCCTTGCATGGTCCTCGGACCCAAGCCTGTGGGGAAACCAAGTACAAAGATGATGACATCTTAAAAGTAATGGACAGAACCAAGGCCTTGCATGGTCCTCGGACCCAAGCCTATGGGGAAACCAAGTACAAAGAAGAAGACATCTTTAAAGTAATGGACAGAACCAAGGCCTTGCATGGTCCTCGGACCCAAGCCTATGGGGAAACCAAGTACAAAGAAGAAGACATCTTTAAAGTAATGGACAGAACCAAGGCCTTGCATGGTCCTCGGACCCAAGCCTATGGGGAAACCAAGTACAAAGATGATGACATCTTAAAAGTAATGGACAGAACCAAGGCCTTGCATGGTCCTCGGACCCAAGCCTATGGGGAAACCAAGTACAAAGAAGAAGACATCTTTAAAGTAATGGACAGAACCAAGGCCTTGCATGGTCCTCGGACCCAAGCCTATGGGGAAACCAAGTACAAAGATGATGACATCTTAAAAGTAATGGACAGAACCAAGGCCTTGCATGGTCCTCGGACCCAAGCCTATGGGGAAACCAAGTACAAAGAAGAAGACATCTTTAAAGTAATGGACAGAACCAAGGCCTTGCATGGTCCTCGGACCCAAGCCTATGGGGAAACCAAGTACAAAGAAGAAGACATCTTTAAAGTAATGGACAGAACCAAGGCCTTGCATGGTCCTCGGACCCAAGCCTATGGGGAAACCAAGTACAAAGAAGAAGACATCTTTAAAGTAATGGACAGAACCAAGGCCTTGCATGGTCCTCGGACCCAAGCCTATGGGGAAACCAAGTACAAAGAAGAAGACATCTTTAAAGTAATGGACAGAACCAAGGCCTTGCATGGTCCTCGGACCCAAGCCTATGGGGAAACCAAGTACAAAGAAGAAGACATCTTTAAAGTAATGGACAGAACCAAGGCCTTGCATGGTCCTCGGACCCAAGCCTATGGGGAAACCAAGTACAAAGATGATGACATCTTAAAATTAATGGACAAAAACAAGGCCTTGCATGGTCCTCGGACCCAAGCCTATGGGGAAACCAAGTACAAAGATGATGACATCTTAAAAGTAATGGACAGAACCAAGGCCTTGCATGGTCCTCGGACCCAAGCCTATGGGGAAACCAAGTACAAAGAAGAAGACATCTTTAAAGTAATGGACGGAACCAAGGCCTTGCATGGTCCTCGGACCCAAGCCTATGGGGAAACCAAGTACAAAGATGATGACATCTTAAAAGTAATGGACAGAACCAAGGCCTTGCATGGTCCTCGGACCCAAGCCTATGGGGAAACCAAGTACAAAGATGATGACATCTTAAAAGTAATGGACAGAACCAAGGCCTTGCATGGTCCTCGGACCCAAGCCTATGGGGAAACCAAGTACAAAGAAGAAGACATCTTTAAAGTAATGGACAGAACCAAGGACTTGCATGGTCCTCGGACCCAAGCCTATGGGGAAACCAAGTACAAAGATGATGACATCTTAAAAGTAATCGACAGAAGCAAGGCCTTGCATGGTCCTCGGACCCAAGCCTATGGGGAAACCAAGTACAAAGAAGAAGACATCTTTAAAGTAATGGACAGAACCAAGGCCTTGCATGGTCCTCGGACCCAAGCCTGTGGGGAAACCAAGTACAAAGATGATGACATCTTAAAAGTAATGGACAGAACCAAGGCCTTGCATGGTCCTCGGACCCAAGCCTATGGGGAAACCAAGTACAAAGAAGAAGACATCTTTAAAGTAATGGACAGAACCAAGGCCTTGCATGGTCCTCGGACCCAAGCCTATGGGGAAACCAAGTACAAAGATGATGACATCTTAAACGTAATGGACAGAACCAAGGCCTTGCATGGTCCTCGGACCCAAGCCTATGGGGAAACCAAGTACTAAGAAGAAGACATCTTTAAAGTAATGGACAGAACCAAGGCCTTGCATGGTCCTCGGACCCAAGCCTATGGGGAAACCAAGTACAAAGATGATGACATCTTAAATGTAATGGACAGAACCAAGGCCTTGCATGGTCCTCGGACCCAAGCCTATGGGGAAACCAAGTACAAAGAAGAAGACATCTTTAAAGTAATGGACAGAACCAAGGCCTTGCATGGTCCTCGGACCCAAGCCTATGGGGAAACCAAGTACAAAGAAGAAGACATCTTTAAAGTAATGGACAGAACCAAGGCCTTGCATGGTCCTCGGACCCAAGCCTATGGGGAAACCAAGTACAAAGATGATGACATCTTAAAAGTAATGGACAGAACCAAGGCCTTGCATGGTCCTCGGACCCAAGCCTATGGGGAAACCAAGTACAAAGAAGAAGACATCTTTAAAGTAATGGACAGAACCAAGGCCTTGCATGGTCCTCGGACCCAAGCCTATGGGGAAACCAAGTACAAAGATGATGACATCTTAAAAGTAATGGACAGAACCAAGGCCTTGCATGGTCCTCGGACCCAAGCCTATGGGGAAACCAAGTACAAAGAAGAAGACATCTTTAAAGTAATGGACAGAACCAAGGCCTTGCATGGTCCTCGGACCCAAGCCTATGGGGAAACCAAGTACAAAGAAGAAGACATCTTTAAAGTAATGGACAGAACCAAGGCCTTGCATGGTCCTCGGACCCAAGCCTATGGGGAAACCAAGTACAAAGAAGAAGACATCTTTAAAGTAATGGACAGAACCAAGGCCTTGCATAGTCCTCGGACCCAAGCCTATGGGGAAACCAAGTACAAAGAAGAAGACATCTTTAAAGTAATGGACAGAACCAAGGCCTTGCATGGTCCTCGGACCCAAGCCTATGGGGAAACCAAGTACAAAGAAGAAGACATCTTTAAAGTAATGGACAGAACCAAGGCCTTGCATGGTCCTCGGACCCAAGCCTGTGGGGAAACCAAGTACAAAGATGATGACATCTTAAAAGTAATGGACAGAACCAAGGCCTTGCATGGTCCTCGGACCCAAGCCTATGGGGAAACCAAGTACAAAGAAGAAGACATCTTTAAAGTAATGGACAGAACCAAGGCCTTGCATGGTCCTCGGACCCAAGCCTATGGGGAAACCAAGTACAAAGAAGAAGACATCTTTAAAGTAATGGACAGAACCAAGGCCTTGCATGGTCCTCGGACCCAAGCCTATGGGGAAACCAAGTACAAAGATGATGACATCTTAAAAGTAATGGACAGAACCAAGGCCTTGCATGGTCCTCGGACCCAAGCCTATGGGGAAACCAAGTACAAAGAAGAAGACATCTTTAAAGTAATGGACAGAACCAAGGCCTTGCATGGTCCTCGGACCCAAGCCTATGGGGAAACCAAGTACAAAGATGATGACATCTTAAAAGTAATGGACAGAACCAAGGCCTTGCATGGTCCTCGGACCCAAGCCTATGGGGAAACCAAGTACAAAGAAGAAGACATCTTTAAAGTAATGGACAGAACCAAGGCCTTGCATGGTCCTCGGACCCAAGCCTATGGGGAAACCAAGTACAAAGAAGAAGACATCTTTAAAGTAATGGACAGAACCAAGGCCTTGCATGGTCCTCGGACCCAAGCCTATGGGGAAACCAAGTACAAAGAAGAAGACATCTTTAAAGTAATGGACAGAACCAAGGCCTTGCATGGTCCTCGGACCCAAGCCTATGGGGAAACCAAGTACAAAGAAGAAGACATCTTTAAAGTAATGGACAGAACCAAGGCCTTGCATGGTCCTCGGACCCAAGCCTATGGGGAAACCAAGTACAAAGAAGAAGACATCTTTAAAGTAATGGACAGAACCAAGGCCTTGCATGGTCCTCGGACCCAAGCCTATGGGGAAACCAAGTACAAAGATGATGACATCTTAAAAGTAATGGACAAAAACAAGGCCTTGCATGGTCCTCGGACCCAAGCCTATGGGGAAACCAAGTACAAAGATGATGACATCTTAAAAGTAATGGACAGAACCAAGGCCTTGCATGGTCCTCGGACCCAAGCCTATGGGGAAACCAAGTACAAAGAAGAAGACATCTTTAAAGTAATGGACGGAACCAAGGCCTTGCATGGTCCTCGGACCCAAGCCTATGGGGAAACCAAGTACAAAGATGATGACATCTTAAAAGTAATGGACAGAACCAAGGCCTTGCATGGTCCTCGGACCCAAGCCTATGGGGAAACCAAGTACAAAGATGATGACATCTTAAAAGTAATGGACAGAACCAAGGCCTTGCATGGTCCTCGGACCCAAGCCTATGGGGAAACCAAGTACAAAGAAGAAGACATCTTTAAAGTAATGGACAGAACCAAGGACTTGCATGGTCCTCGGACCCAAGCCTATGGGGAAACCAAGTACAAAGATGATGACATCTTAAAAGTAATGGACAGAAGCAAGGCCTTGCATGGTCCTCGGACCCAAGCCTATGGGGAAACCAAGTACAAAGAAGAAGACATCTTTAAAGTAATGGACAGAACCAAGGCCTTGCATGGTCCTCGGACCCAAGCCTGTGGGGAAACCAAGTACAAAGATGATGACATCTTAAAAGTAATGGACAGAACCAAGGCCTTGCATGGTCCTCGGACCCAAGCCTATGGGGAAACCAAGTACAAAGAAGAAGACATCTTTAAAGTAATGGACAGAACCAAGGCCTTGCATGGTCCTCGGACCCAAGCCTATGGGGAAACCAAGTACAAAGATGATGACATCTTAAAAGTAATGGACAGAACCAAGGCCTTGCATGGTCCTCGGACCCAAGCCTATGGGGAAACCAAGTACAAAGAAGAAGACATCTTTAAAGTAATGGACAGAACCAAGGCCTTGCATGGTCCTCGGACCCAAGCCTATGGGGAAACCAAGTACAAAGATGATGACATCTTAAATGTTATGGACAGAACCAAGGCCTTGCATGGTCCTCGGACCCAAGCCTATGGGGAAACCAAGTACAAAGAAGAAGACATCTTTAAAGTAATGGACAGAACCAAGGCCTTGCATGGTCCTCGGACCCAAGCCTATGGGGAAACCAAGTACAAAGAAGAAGACATCTTTAAAGTAATGGACAGAACCAAGGCCTTGCATAGTCCTCGGACCCAAGCCTATGGGGAAACCAAGTACAAAGAAGAAGACATCTTTAAAGTAATGGACAGAACCAAGGCCTTGCATGGTCCTCGGACCCAAGCCTATGGGGAAACCAAGTACAAAGATGATGACATCTTAAAAGTAATGGACAAAAACAAGGCCTTGCATGGTCCTCGGACCCAAGCCTATGGGGAAACCAAGTACAAAGATGATGACATCTTAAAAGTAATGGACAGAACCAAGGCCTTGCATGGTCCTCGGACCCAAGCCTATGGGGAAACCAAGTACAAAGAAGAAGACATCTTTAAAGTAATGGACGGAACCAAGGCCTTGCATGGTCCTCGGACCCAAGCCTATGGGGAAACCAAGTACAAAGATGATGACATCTTAAAAGTAATGGACAGAACCAAGGCCTTGCATGGTCCTCGGACCCAAGCCTATGGGGAAACCAAGTACAAAGATGATGACATCTTAAAAGTAATGGACAGAACCAAGGCCTTGCATGGTCCTCGGACCCAAGCCTATGGGGAAACCAAGTACAAAGAAGAAGACATCTTTAAAGTAATGGACAGAACCAAGGCCTTGCATGGTCCTCGGACCCAAGCCTAAGGGGAAACCAAGTACAAAGATGATGACATCTTAAAAGTAATGGACAGAAGCAAGGCCTTGCATGGTCCTCGGACCCAAGCCTATGGGGAAACCAAGTACAAAGAAGAAGACATCTTTAAAGTAATGGACAGAACCAAGGCCTTGCATGGTCCTCGGACCCAAGCCTGTGGGGAAACCAAGTACAAAGATGATGACATCTTAAAAGTAATGGACAGAACCAAGGCCTTGCATGGTCCTCGGACCCAAGCCTATGGGGAAACCAAGTACAAAGAAGAAGACATCTTTAAAGTAATGGACAGAACCAAGGCCTTGCATGGTCCTCGGACCCAAGCCTATGGGGAAACCAAGTACAAAGAAGAAGACATCTTTAAAGTAATGGACAGAACCAAGGCCTTGCATGGTCCTCGGACCCAAGCCTATGGGGAAACCAAGTACAAAGATGATGACATCTTAAAAGTAATGGACAGAACCAAGGCCTTGCATGGTCCTCGGACCCAAGCCTATGGGGAAACCAAGTACAAAGAAGAAGACATCTTTAAAGTAATGGACAGAACCAAGGCCTTGCATGGTCCTCGGACCCAAGCCTATGGGGAAACCAAGTACAAAGATGATGACATCTTAAAAGTAATGGACAGAACCAAGGCCTTGCATGGTCCTCGGACCCAAGCCTATGGGGAAACCAAGTACAAAGAAGAAGACATCTTTAAAGTAATGGACAGAACCAAGGCCTTGCATGGTCCTCGGACCCAAGCCTATGGGGAAACCAAGTACAAAGATGATGACATCTTAAATGTAATGGACAGAACCAAGGCCTTGCATGGTCCTCGGACCCAAGCCTATGGGGAAACCAAGTACAAAGAAGAAGACATCTTTAAAGTAATGGACAGAACCAAGGCCTTGCATGGTCCTCGGACCCAAGCCTATGGGGAAACCAAGTACAAAGAAGAAGACATCTTTAAAGTAATGGACAGAACCAAGGCCTTGCATGGTCCTCGGACCCAAGCCTATGGGGAAACCAAGTACAAAGATGATGACATCTTAAAAGTAATGGACAGAACCAAGGCCTTGCATGGTCCTCGGACCCAAGCCTATGGGGAAACCAAGTACAAAGAAGAAGACATCTTTAAAGTAATGGACAGAACCAAGGCCTTGCATGGTCCTCGGACCCAAGCCTATGGGGAAACCAAGTACAAAGATGATGACATCTTAAAAGTAATGGACAGAACCAAGGCCTTGCATGGTCCTCGGACCCAAGCCTATGGGGAAACCAAGTACAAAGAAGAAGACATCTTTAAAGTAATGGACAGAACCAAGGCCTTGCATGGTCCTCGGACCCAAGCCTATGGGGAAACCAAGTACAAAGAAGAAGACATCTTTAAAGTAATGGACAGAACCAAGGCCTTGCATGGTCCTCGGACCCAAGCCTATGGGGAAACCAAGTACAAAGAAGAAGACATCTTTAAAGTAATGGACAGAACCAAGGCCTTGCATAGTCCTCGGACCCAAGCCTATGGGGAAACCAAGTACAAAGAAGAAGACATCTTTAAAGTAATGGACAGAACCAAGGCCTTGCATGGTCCTCGGACCCAAGCCTATGGGGAAACCAAGTACAAAGATGATGACATCTTAAAAGTAATGGACAAAAACAAGGCCTTGCATGGTCCTCGGACCCAAGCCTATGGGGAAACCAAGTACAAAGATGATGACATCTTAAAAGTAATGGACAGAACCAAGGCCTTGCATGGTCCTCGGACCCAAGCCTATGGGGAAACCAAGTACAAAGAAGAAGACATCTTTAAAGTAATGGACGGAACCAAGGCCTTGCATGGTCCTCGGACCCAAGCCTATGGGGAAACCAAGTACAAAGATGATGACATCTTAAAAGTAATGGACAGAACCAAGGCCTTGCATGGTCCTCGGACCCAAGCCTATGGGGAAACCAAGTACAAAGATGATGACATCTTAAAAGTAATGGACAGAACCAAGGCCTTGCATGGTCCTCGGACCCAAGCCTATGGGGAAACCAAGTACAAAGAAGAAGACATCTTTAAAGTAATGGACAGAACCAAGGCCTTGCATGGTCCTCGGACCCAAGCCTATGGGGAAACCAAGTACAAAGATGATGACATCTTAAAAGTAATGGACAGAAGCAAGGCCTTGCATGGTCCTCGGACCCAAGCCTATGGGGAAACCAAGTACAAAGAAGAAGACATCTTTAAAGTAATGGACAGAACCAAGGCCTTGCATGGTCCTCGGACCCAAGCGTGTGGGGAAACCAAGTACAAAGATGATGACATCTTAAAAGTAATGGACAGAACCAAGGCCTTGCATGGTCCTCGGACCCAAGCCTATGGGGAAACCAAGTACAAAGAAGAAGACATCTTTAAAGTAATGGACAGAACCAAGGCCTTGCATGGTCCTCGGACCCAAGCCTATGGGGAAACCAAGTACAAAGAAGAAGACATCTTTAAAGTAATGGACAGAACCAAGGCCTTGCATGGTCCTCGGACCCAAGCCTATGGGGAAACCAAGTACAAAGATGATGACATCTTAAAAGTAATGGACAGAACCAAGGCCTTGCATGGTCCTCGGACCCAAGCCTATGGGGAAACCAAGTACAAAGAAGAAGACATCTTTAAAGTAATGGACAGAACCAAGGCCTTGCATGGTCCTCGGACCCAAGCCTATGGGGAAACCAAGTACAAAGATGATGACATCTTAAAAGTAATGGACAGAACCAAGGCCTTGCATGGTCCTCGGACCCAAGCCTATGGGGAAACCAAGTACAAAGAAGAAGACATCTTTAAAGTAATGGACAGAACCAAGGCCTTGCATGGTCCTCGGACCCAAGCCTATGGGGAAACCAAGTACAAAGATGATGACATCTTAAATGTAATGGACAGAACCAAGGCCTTGCATGGTCCTCGGACCCAAGCCTATGGGGAAACCAAGTACAAAGAAGAAGACATCTTTAAAGTAATGGACAGAACCAAGGCCTTGCATGGTCCTCGGACCCAAGCCTATGGGGAAACCAAGTACAAAGAAGAAGACATCTTTAAAGTAATGGACAGAACCAAGGCCTTGCATGGTCCTCGGACCCAAGCATGTGGGGAAACCAAGTACAAAGATGATGACATCTTAAAAGTAATGGACAGAACCAAGGCCTTGCATGGTCCTCGGACCCAAGCCTATGGGGAAACCAAGTACAAAGAAGAAGACATCTTTAAAGTAATGGACAGAACCAAGGCCTTGCATGGTCCTCGGACCCAAGCCTATGGGGAAACCAAGTACAAAGAAGAAGACATCTTTAAAGTAATGGACAGAACCAAGGCCTTGCATGGTCCTCGGACCCAAGCCTATGGGGAAACCAAGTACAAAGATGATGACATCTTAAATGTAATGGACAGAACCAAGGCCTTGCATGGTCCTCGGACCCAAGCCTATGGGGAAACCAAGTACAAAGAAGAAGACATCTTTAAAGTAATGGACAGAACCAAGGCCTTGCATGGTCCTCGGACCCAAGCCTATGGGGAAACCTAGTACAAAGAAGAAGACATCTTTAAAGTAATGGACAGAACCAAGGCCTTGCATGGTCCTCGGACCCAAGCCTATGGGGAAACCAAGTACAAAGAAGAAGACATCTTTAAAGTAATGGACAGAACCAAGGCCTTGCATGGTCCTCGGACCCAAGCCTATGGGGAAACCAAGTACAAAGAAGAAGACATCTTTAAAGTAATGGACAGAACCAAGGCCTTGCATGGTCCTCGGACCCAAGCCTATGGGGAAACCAAGTACAAAGATGATGACATCTTAATAGTAATGGACAGAACCAAGGCCTTGCATGGTCCTCGGACCCAAGCCTATGGGGAAACCAAGTACAAAGAAGAAGACATCTTTAAAGTAATGGACAGAACCAAGGCCTTGCATGGTCCTCGGACCCAAGCCTATGGGGAAACCAAGTACAAAGATGATGACATCTTAAAAGTAATGGACAGAACCAAGGCCTTGCATGGTCCTCGGACCCAAGCCTATGGGGAAACCAAGTACAAAGAAGAAGACATCTTAAAAGTAATGGACAGAACCAAGGCCTTGCATGGTCCTCGGACCCAAGCCTATGGGGAAACCAAGTACAAAGAAGAAGACATCTTTAAAGTAATGGACAGAACCAAGGCCTTGCATGGTCCTCGGACCCAAGCCTATGGGGAAACCAAGTACAAAGATGATGACATCTTAAAAGTAATGGACAAAAACAAGGCCTTGCATGGTCCTCGGACCCAAGCCTATGGGGAAACCAAGTACAAAGATGATGACATCTTTAAAGTAATGGACAGAACCAAGGCCTTGCATGGTCCTCGGACCCAAGCCTATGGGGAAACCAAGTACAAAGAAGAAGACATCTTTAAAGTAATGGACAGAACCAAGGCCTTGCATGGTCCTCGGACCCAAGCCTATGGGGAAACCAAGTACAAAGAAGAAGACATCTTTAAAGTAATGGACAGAACCAAGGCCTTGCATGGTCCTCGGACCCAAGCCTATGGGGAAACCAAGTACAAAGAAGAAGACATCTTTAAAGTAATGGACAGAACCAAGGCCTTGCATGGTCCTCGGACCCAAGCCTATGGGGAAACCAAGTACAAAGATGATGACATCTTAAAAGTAATGGACAGAACCAAGGCCTTGCATGGTCCTCGGACCCAAGCCTATGGGGAAACCAAGTACAAAGAAGAAGACATCTTTAAAGTAATGGACAGAACCAAGGCCTTGCATGGTCCTCGGACCCAAGCCTATGGGGAAACCAAGTACAAAGATGATGACATCTTAAAAGTAATGGACAGAACCAAGGCCTTGCATGGTCCTCGGACCCAAGCCTATGGGGAAACCAAGTACAAAGAAGAAGACATCTTTAAAGTAATGGACAGAACCAAGGCCTTGCATGGTCCTCGGACCCAAGCCTATGGGGAAACCAAGTACAAAGATGATGACATCTTAAATGTAATGGACAGAACCAAGGCCTTGCATGGTCCTCGGACCCAAGCCTATGGGGAAACCAAGTACAAAGAAGAAGACATCTTTAAAGTAATGGACAGAACCAAGGCCTTGCATGGTCCTCGGACCCAAGCCTATGGGGAAACCAAGTACAAAGAAGAAGACATCTTTAAAGTAATGGACAGAACCAAGGCCTTGCATGGTCCTCGGACCCAAGCCTATGGGGAAACCAAGTACAAAGAAGAAGACATCTTTAAAGTAATGGACAGAACCAAGGCCTTGCATGGTCCTCGGACCCAAGCCTATGGGGAAACCAAGTACAAAGATGATGACATCTTAAAAGTAATGGACAAAAACAAGGCCTTGCATGGTCCTCGGACCCAAGCCTATGGGGAAACCAAGTACAAAGATGATGACATCTTAAAAGTAATGGACAGAACCAAGGCCTTGCATGGTCCTCGGACCCAAGCCTATGGGGAAACCAAGTACAAAGATGATGACATCTTAAAAGTAATGGATAGAACCAAGGCCTTGCATGGTCCTCGGACCCAAGTCTATGGGGAAACCAAGTACAAAGAAGAAGACATCTTTAAAGTAATGGACGGAACCAAGGCCTTGCATGGTCCTCGGACCCAAGCCTATGGGGAAACCAAGTACAAAGATGATGACATCTTAAAAGTAATGGACAGAACCAAGGCCTTGCATGGTCCTCGGACCCAAGCCTATGGGGAAACCAAGTACAAAGATGATGACATCTTAAAAGTAATGGACAGAACCAAGGCCTTGCATGGTCCTCGGACCCAAGCCTATGGGGAAACCAAGTACAAAGATGATGACATCTTAAAAGTAATGGACAGAACCAAGGCCTTGCATGGTCCTCGGACCCAAGCCTATGGGGAAACCAAGTACAAAGAAGAAGACATCTTTAAAGTAATGGACGGAACCAAGGCCTTGCATGGTCCTCGGACCCAAGCCTATGGGGAAACCAAGTACAAAGATGATGACATCTTAAAAGTAATGGACAGAACCAAGGCCTTGCATGGTCCTCGGACCCAAGCCTATGGGGAAACCAAGTACAAAGATGATGACATCTTAAAAGTAATGGACAGAACCAAGGCCTTGCATGGTCCTCGGACCCAAGCCTATGGGGAAACCAAGTACAAAGAAGAAGACATCTTTAAAGTAATGGACAGAACCAAGGCCTTGCATGGTCCTCGGACCCAAGCCTATGGGGAAACCAAGTACAAAGATGATGACATCTTAAAAGTAATGGACAGAAGCAAGGCCTTGCATGGTCCTCGGACCCAAGCCTATGGGGAAACCAAGTACAAAGAAGAAGACATCTTTAAAGTAATGGACAGAACCAAGTCCTTGCATGGTCCTCGGACCCAAGCCTATGGGGAAACCAAGTACAAAGATGATGACATCTTAAAAGTAATGGACAGAACCAAGGCCTTGCATGGTCCTCGGACCCAAGCCTATGGGGAAACCAAGTACAAAGAAGAAGACATCTTTAAAGTAATGGACAGAACCAAGGCCTTGCATGGTCCTCGGACCCAAGCCTATGGGGAAACCAAGTACAAAGAAGAAGACATCTTTAAAGTAATGGACAGAACCAAGGCCTTGCATGGTCCTCGGACCCAAGCCTATGGGGAAACCAAGTACAAAGATGATGACATCTTAAAAGTAATGGACAGAACCAAGGCCTTGCATGGTCCTCGGACCCAAGCCTATGGGGAAACCAAGTAAAAAGAAGAAGACATCTTTAAAGTAATGGACAGAACCAAGGCCTTGCATGGTCCTCGGACCCAAGCCTATGGGGAAACCAAGTATAAAGATGATGACATCTTAAAAGTAATGGACAGAACCAAGGCCTTGCATGGTCCTCGGACCCAAGCCTATGGGAAAACCAAGTACAAAGATGATGACATCTTAAAAGTAATGGACAGAACCAAGGACTTGCATGGTCCTCGGACCCAAGCCTATGGGGAAACCAAGTACAAAGAAGAAAACATCTTTAAAGTAATGGACAGAACCAAGGCCTTGCATGGTCCTCGGACCCAAGCCTATGGGGAAACCAAGTACAAAGAAGAAGACATCTTTAAAGTAATGGACAGAACCAAAGCCTTGCATGGTCCTCGGACCCAAGCCTATGGGGAAACCAAGTACAAAGATGATGACATCTTAAAAGTAATGGACAGAACCAAGGCCTTGCATGGTCCTCGGACCCAAGCCTATGGGGAAACCAAGTACAAAGATGATGACATCTTAAAAGTAATGGACAGAACCAAGGCCTTGCATGGTCCTCGGACCCAAGCCTATGGGGAAACCAAGTACAAAGAAGAAGACATCTTTAAAGTAATGGACGGAACCAAGGCCTTGCATGGTCCTCGGACCCAAGCCTATGGGGAAACCAAGTACAAAGATGATGACATCTTAAAAGTAATGGACAGAACCAAGGCCTTGCATGGTCCTCGGACCCAAGCCTATGGGGAAACAAAGTACAAAGATGATGACATCTTAAAAGTAATGGACAGAACCAAGGCCTTGCATGGTCCTCGGACCCAAGCCTATGGGGAAACCAAGTACAAAGAAGAAGACATCTTTAAAGTAATGGACAGAACCAAGGCCTTGCATGGTCCTCAGACCCAAGCCTATGGGGAAACCAAGTACAAAGATGATGACATCTTAAAAGTAATGGACAGAACCAAGGCCTTGCATGGTCCTCGGACCCAAGCCTATGGGGAAACCAAGTACAAAGAAGAAGACATCTTTAAAGTAATGGACAGAACCAAGGCCTTGCATGGTCCTCGGACCCAAGCCTATGGGGAAACCAAGTACAAAGATGATGACATCTTAAAAGTAATGGACAGAACCAAGGCCTTGCATGGTCCTCGGACCCAAGCCTATGGGGAAACCAAGTACAAAGATGATGACATCTTAAAAGTAATGGATAGAACCAAGGCCTTGCATGGTCCTCGGACCCAAGTCTATGGGGAAACCAAGTACAAAGAAGAAGACATCTTTAAAGTAATGGACAGAACCAAGGCCTTGCATGGTCCTCGGACCCAAGCCTATGGGGAAACCAAGTACAAAGAAGAAGACATCTTTAAAGTAATGGACAGAACCAAGGCCTTGCATGGACCTCGGACCCAAGCCTATGGGGAAACAAAGTACAAAGATGATGACATCTTCAAAGTAATGGACAGAACCAAGGCCTTGCATGGTCCTCGGAACCAAGCCTATGGGGAAACCAAGTACAAAGAAGAAGACATCTTTAAAGTAATGGACGGAACCAAGGCCTTGCATGGTCCTCGGACCCAAGCCTATGGGGAAACCAAGTACAAAGATGATGACATCTTAAAAGTAATGGACAGAACCAAGGCCTTGCATGGTCCTCGGACCCAAGCCTATGGGGAAACCAAGTACAAAGATGATGACATCTTAAAAGTAATGGATAGAACCAAGGCCTTGCATGGTCCTCGGACCCAAGTCTATGGGGAAACCAAGTACAAAGAAGAAGACATCTTTAAAGTAATGGACGGAACCAAGGCCTTGCATGGTCCTCGGACCCAAGCCTATGGGGAAACCAAGTACAAAGATGATGACATCTTAAAAGTAATGGACAGAACCAAGGCCTTGCATGGTCCTCGGACCCAAGCCTATGGGGAAACCAAGTACAAAGATGATGACATCTTAAAAGTAATGGACAGAACCAAG
This sequence comes from Quercus robur, assembly GCF_932294415.1. Classification (NCBI taxonomy): domain Eukaryota; kingdom Viridiplantae; phylum Streptophyta; class Magnoliopsida; order Fagales; family Fagaceae; genus Quercus; species Quercus robur. The sequence continues at coordinate 20,750,314 of NC_065540.1, read as the reverse complement.
GCCTTGCATGGTCCTCGGACCCAAGCCTATGGGGAAACCAAGTACAAAGATGATGACATCTTAAAAGTAATGGACAGAACCAAGGCCTTGCATGGTCCTCGGACCCAAGCCTATGGGGAAACCAAGTACAAAGAAGAAGACATCTTTAAAGTAATGGACGGAACCAAGGCCTTGCATGGTCCTCGGACCCAAGCCTATGGGGAAACCAAGTACAAAGATGATGACATCTTAAAAGTATTGGACAGAACCAAGGCCTTGCATGGTCCTCGGACCCAAGCCTATGGGGAAACCAAGTACAAAGATGATGACATCTTAAAAGTAATGGACAGAACCAAGGCCTTGCATGGTCCTCGGACCCAAGCCTATGGGGAAACCAAGTACAAAGAAGAAGACATCTTTAAAGTAATGGACAGAACCAAGGCCTTGCATGGTCCTCGGACCCAAGCCTATGGGGAAACCAAGTACAAAGATGATGACATCTTAAAAGTAATGGACAGAAGCAAGGCCTTGCATGGTCCTCGGACCCAAGCCTATGGGGAAACCAAGTACAAAGAAGAAGACATCTTTAAAGTAATGGACAGAACCAAGGCCTTGCATGGTCCTCGGACCCAAGCCTATGGGGAAACCAAGTACAAAGATGATGACATCTTAAAAGTAATGGACAGAACCAAGGCCTTGCATGGTCCTCGGACCCAAGCCTATGGGGAAACCAAGTACAAAGAAGAAGACATCTTTAAAGTAATGGACAGAACCAAGGCCTTGCATGGTCCTCGGACCCAAGCCTATGGGGAAACCAAGTACAAAGAAGAAGACATCTTTAAAGTAATGGACAGAACCAAGGCCTTGCATGGTCCTCGGACCCAAGCCTATGGGGAAACCAAGTACAAAGATGATGACATCTTAAAAGTAATGGACAGAACCAAGGCCTTGCATGGTCCTCGGACCCAAGCCTATGGGGAAACCAAGTACAAAGAAGTAGACATCTTTAAAGTAATGGACAGAACCAAGGCCTTGCATGGTCCTCGGACCCAAGCCTATGGGGAAACCAAGTATAAAGATGATGACATCTTAAAAGTAATGGACAGAACCAAGGCCTTGCATGGTCCTCGGACCCAAGCCTATGGGGAAACCAAGTACAAAGATGATGACATCTTAAAAGTAATGGACAGAACCAAGGACTTGCATGGTCCTCGGACCCAAGCCTATTGGGAAACCAAGTACAAAGAAGAAAACATCTTTAAAGTAATGGACAGAACCAAGGCCTTGCATGGTCCTCGGACCCAAGCCTATGGGGAAACCAAGTACAAAGAAGAAGACATCTTTAAAGTAATGGACAGAACCAAAGCCTTGCATGGTCCTCGGACCCAAGCCTATGGGGAAACCAAGTACAAAGATGATGACATCTTAAAAGTAATGGACAGAACCAAGGCCTTGCATGGTCCTCGGACCCAAGCCTATGGGGAAACCAAGTACAAAGATGATGACATCTTAAAAGTAATGGACAGAACCAAGGCCTTGCATGGTCCTCGGACCCAAGCCTATGGGGAAACCAAGTACAAAGAAGAAGACATCTTTAAAGTAATGGACGGAACCAAGGCCTTGCATGGTCCTCGGACCCAAGCCTATGGGGAAACCAAGTACAAAGATGATGACATCTTAAAAGTAATGGACAGAACCAAGGCCTTGCATGGTCCTCGGACCCAAGCCTATGGGGAAACAAAGTACAAAGATGATGACATCTTAAAAGTAATGGACAAAACCAAGGCCTTGCATGGTCCTCGGACCCAAGCCTATGGGGAAACCAAGTACAAAGAAGAAGACATCTTTAAAGTAATGGACAGAACCAAGGCCTTGCATGGTCCTCAGACCCAAGCCTATGGGGAAACCAAGTACAAAGATGATGACATCTTAAAAGTAATGGACAGAACCAAGGCCTTGCATGGTCCTCGGACCCAAGCCTATGGGGAAACCAAGTACAAAGAAGAAGACATCTTTAAAGTAATGGACAGAACCAAGGCCTTGCATGGTCCTCGGACCCAAGCCTATGGGGAAACCAAGTACAAAGATGATGACATCTTAAAAGTAATGGACAGAACCAAGGCCTTGCATGGTCCTCGGACCCAAGCCTATGGGGAAACCAAGTACAAAGAAGAAGACATCTTTAAAGTAATGGACAGAACCAAGGCCTTGCATGGTCCTCGGACCCAAGCCTATGGGGAAACCAAGTACAAAGAAGAAGACATCTTAAAAGTAATGGACAGAACCAAGGCCTTGCATGGTCCTCGGACCCAAGCCTATGGGGAAACCAAGTACAAAGATGATGACATCTTAAAAGTAATGGACAGAACCAAGGCCTTGCATGGTCCTCGGACCCAAGCCTATGGGGAAACCAAGTACAAAGATGATGACATCTTAAAAGTAATGGACAGAACCAAGGCCTTGCATGGTCCTCGGACCCAAGCCTATGGGGAAACCAAGTACAAAGAAGAAGACATCTTTAAAGTAATGGACGGAACCAAGGCCTTGCATGGTCCTCGGACCCAAGCCTATGGGGAAACCAAGTATAAAGATGATGACATCTTAAAAGTAATGGACAGAACCAAGGCCTTGCATGGTCCTCGGACCCAAGCCTATGGGGAAACCAAGTACAAAGAAGAAGACATCTTTAAAGTAATGGACAGAACCAAGGCCTTGCATGGACCTCGGACCCAAGCCTATGGGGAAACCAAGTACAAAGATGATGACATCTTAAATGTAATGGACAGAACCAAGGCCTTGCATGGTCCTCGGACCCAAGCCTATGGGGAAACCAAGTACAAAGAAGAAGACATCTTTAAAGTAATGGACAGAACCAAGGCCTTGCATGGTCCTCGGACCCAAGCCTATGGGGAAACCAAGTACAAAGAAGAAGACATCTTTAAAGTAATGGACAGAACCAAGGCCTTGCATGGTCCTCGGACCCAAGCCTATGGGGAAACCAAGTACAAAGATGATGACAGCTTAAAAGTAATGGACAGAACCAAGGCCTTGCATGGTCCTCGGACCCAAGCCTATGGGGAAACCAAGTACAAAGATGATGACATCTTAAAAGTAATGGACAGAACCAAGGCCTTGCATGGTCCTCGGACCCAAGCCTATGGGGAAACCAAGTACAAAGAAGAAGACATCTTTAAAGTAATGGACAGAACCAAGGCCTTGCATGGTCCTCGGACCCAAGCCTATGGGGAAACCAAGTACAAAGAAGAAGACATCTTTAAAGTAATGGACAGAACCAAGGCCTTGCATGGTCCTCGGACCCAAGCCTATTGGGAAACCAAGTACAAAGATGATGACATCTTAAAAGTAATGGACAGAACCAAGGCCTTGCATTGTCCTCGGACCCAAGCCTATGGGGAAACAAAGTACAAAGATGATGACATCTTAAAAGTAATGGACAAAACCAAGGCCTTGCATGGTCCTCGGACCCAAGCCTATGGGGAAACCAAGTACAAAGAAGAAGACATCTTTAAAGTAATGGACAGAACCAAGGCCTTGCATGGTCCTCAGACCCAAGCCTATGGGGAAACCAAGTACAAAGATGATGACATCTTAAAAGTAATGGACAGAACCAAGGCCTTGCATGGTCCTCGGACCCAAGCCTATGGGGAAATCAAGTACAAAGAAGAAGACATCTTTAAAGTAATGGACAGAACCAAGGCCTTGCATGGTCCTCGGACCCAAGCCTATGGGGAAACCAAGTACAAAGATGATGACATCTTAAAAGTAATGGACAGAACCAAGGCCTTGCATGGTCCTCGGACCCAAGCCTATGGGGAAACCAAGTACAAAGAAGAAGACATCTTTAAAGTAATGGACAGAACCAAGGCCTTGCATGGTCCTCGGACCCAAGCCTATGGGGAAACCAAGTACAAAGAAGCAGACATCTTTAAAGTAATGGACGGAACCAAGGCCTTGCATGGTCCTCGGACCCAAGCCTATGGGGAAACCAAGTACAAAGATGATGACATCTTAAAAGTAATTGACAGAACCAAGGCCTTGCATGGTCCTCGGACCCAAGCCTATGGGGAAACAAAGTACAAAGATGATGACATCTTAAAAGTAATGGACAAAACCAAGGCCTTGCATGGTCCTCGGACCCAAGCCTATGGGGAAACCAAGTACAAAGAAGAAGACATCTTTAAAGTAATGGACAGAACCAAGGCCTTGCATGGTCCTCAGACCCAAGCCTATGGGGAAACCAAGTACAAAGATGATGACATCTTAAAAGTAATGGACAGAACCAAGGCCTTGCATGGTCCTCGGACCCAAGCCTATGGGGAAACCAAGTACAAAGAAGAAGACATCTTTAAAGTAATGGACAGAACCAAGGCCTTGCATGGTCCTCGGACCCAAGCCTATGGGGAAACCAAGTACAAAGATGATGACATCTTAAAAGTAATGGACAGAACCAAGGCCTTGCATGGTCCTCGGACCCAAGCCTATGGGGAAACCAAGTACAAAGAAGAAGACATCTTTAAAGTAATGGACAGAACCAAGGCCTTGCATGGTCCTCGGACCCAAGCCTATGGGGAAACCAAGTACAAAGAAAAAGACATCTTTAAAGTAATGGACAGAACCAAGGCCTTGCATGGTCCTCGGACCCAAGCCTATGGGGAAACCAAGTACAAAGATGATGACATCTTAAAAGTAATGGACAGAACCAAGGCCTTGCATGGTCCTCGGACCCAAGCCTATGGGGAAACCAAGTACAAAGATGATGACATCTTAAAAGTAATGGACAGAACCAAGGCCTTGCATGGTCCTCGGACCCAAGCCTATGGGGAAACCAAGTACAAAGAAGAAGACATCTTTAAAGTAATGGACGGAACCAAGGCCTTGCATGGTCCTCGGACCCAAGCCTATGGGGAAACCAAGTATAAAGATGATGACATCTTAAAAGTAATGGACAGAACCAAGGCCTTGCATGGTCCTCGGACCCAAGCCTATGGGGAAACCAAGTACAAAGAAGAAGACATCTTTAAAGTAATGGACAAAACCAAGGCCTTGCATGGACCTCGGACCCAAGCCTATGGGGAAACCAAGTACAAAGATGATGACATCTTAAATGTAATGGACAGAACCAAGGCCTTGCATGGTCCTCGGACCCAAGCCTATGGGGAAACCAAGTACAAAGAAGAAGACATCTTTAAAGTAATGGACAGAACCAAGGCCTTGCATGGTCCTCGGACCCAAGCCTATGGGGAAACCAAGTACAAAGAAGAAGACATCTTTAAAGTAATGGGCAGAACCAAGGCCTTGCATGGTCCTCGGACCCAAGCCTATGGGGAAACCAAGTACAAAGATGATGACAGCTTAAAAGTAATGGACAGAACCAAGGCCTTGCATGGTCCTCGGACCCAAGCCTATGGGGAAACCAAGTACAAAGATGATGACATCTTAAAAGTAATGGACAGAACCAAGGCCTTGCATGGTCCTCGGACCCAAGCCTATGGGGAAACCAAGTACAAAGAAGAAGACATCTTTAAAGTAATGGACAGAACCAAGGCCTTGCATGGTCCTCGGACCCAAGCCTATGGGGAAACCAAGTACAAAGAAGAAGACATCTTTAAAGTAATGGACAGAACCAAGGCCTTGCATGGTCCTCGGACCCAAGCCTATGGGGAAACCAAGTACAAAGATGATGACATCTTAAAAGTAATGGACAGAACCAAGGCCTTGCATTGTCCTCGGACCCAAGCCTATGGGGAAACAAAGTACAAAGATGATGACATCTTAAAAGTAATGGACAAAACCAAGGCCTTGCATGGTCCTCGGACCCAAGCCTATGGGGAAACCAAGTACAAAGAAGAAGACATCTTTAAAGTAATGGACAGAACCAAGGCCTTGCATGGTCCTCAGACCCAAGCCTATGGGGAAACCAAGTACAAAGATGATGACATCTTAAAAGTAATGGACAGAACCAAGGCCTTGCATGGTCCTCGGACCCAAGCCTATGGGGAAACCAAGTACAAAGAAGAAGACATCTTTAAAGTAATGGACAGAACCAAGGCCTTGCATGGACCTCGGACCCAAGCCTATGGGGAAACAAAGTACAAAGATGATGACATCTTCAAAGTAATGGACAGAACCAAGGCCTTGCATGGTCCTCGGAACCAAGCCTATGGGGAAACCAAGTACAAAGAAGAAGACATCTTTAAAGTAATGGACAGAACCAAGGCCTTGCATGGTCCTCGGACCCAAGCCTATGGGGAAACCAAGTACAAAGAAGAAGACATCTTTAAAGTAATGGACAGAACCAAGGCCTTGCATGGTCCTCGGATCCAAGCCTATGGGGAAACAAAGTACAAAGATGATGACATCTTAAAAGTAATGGACAGAACCAAGGCCTTGCATGGTCCTCGGACCCAAGCCTATGGGGAAACCAAGTACAAAGATGATGACATCTTAAAAGTAATGGATAGAACCAAGGCCTTGCATGGTCCTCGGACCCAAGTCTATGGGGAAACCAAGTACAAAGAAGAAGACATCTTTAAAGTAATGGACGGAACCAAGGCCTTGCATGGTCCTCGGACCCAAGCCTATGGGGAAACCAAGTACAAAGATGATGACATCTTAAAAGTAATGGACAGAACCAAGGCCTTGCATGGTCCTCGGACCCAAGCCTATGGGGAAACCAAGTACAAAGATGATGACATCTTAAAAGTAATGGACAGAACCAAGGCCTTGCATGGTCCTCGGACCCAAGCCTATGGGGAAACCAAGTACAAAGATGATGACATCTTAAAAGTAATGGACAGAACCAAGGCCTTGCATGGTCCTCGGACCCAAGCCTATGGGGAAACCAAGTACAAAGAAGAAGACATCTTTAAAGTAATGGACGGAACCAAGGCCTTGCATGGTCCTCGGACCCAAGCCTATGGGGAAACCAAGTACAAAGATGATGACATCTTAAAAGTAATGGACAGAACCAAGGCCTTGCATGGTCCTCGGACCCAAGCCTATGGGGAAACCAAGTACAAAGATGATGACATCTTAAAAGTAATGGACAGAACCAAGGCCTTGCATGGTCCTCGGACCCAAGCCTATGGGGAAACCAAGTACAAAGAAGAAGACATCTTTAAAGTAATGGACAGAACCAAGGCCTTGCATGGTCCTCGGACCCAAGCCTATGGGGAAACCAAGTACAAAGATGATGACATCTTAAAAGTAATGGACAGAAGCAAGGCCTTGCATGGTCCTCGAACCCAAGCCTATGGGGAAACCAAGTACAAAGAAGAAGACATCTTTAAAGTAATGGACAGAACCAAGTCCTTGCATGGTCCTCGGACCCAAGCCTATGGGGAAACCAAGTACAAAGATGATGACATCTTAAAAGTAATGGACAGAACCAAGGCCTTGCATGGTCCTCGGACCCAAGCCTATGGGGAAACCAAGTACAAAGAAGAAGACATCTTTAAAGTAATGGACAGAACCAAGGCCTTGCATGGTCCTCGGACCCAAGCCTATGGGGAAACCAAGTACAAAGAAGAAGACATCTTTAAAGTAATGGACAGAACCAAGGCCTTGCATGGTCCTCGGACCCAAGCCTATGGGGAAACCAAGTACAAAGATGATGACATCTTAAAAGTAATGGACAGAACCAAGGCCTTGCATGGTCCTCGGACCCAAGCCTATGGGGAAACCAAGTACAAAGAAGAAGACATCTTTAAAGTAATGGACAGAACCAAGGCCTTGCATGGTCCTCGGACCCAAGCCTATGGGGAAACCAAGTATAAAGATGATGACATCTTAAAAGTAATGGACAGAACCAAGGCCTTGCATGGTCCTCGGACCCAAGCCTATGGGAAAACCAAGTACAAAGATGATGACATCTTAAAAGTAATGGACAGAACCAAGGACTTGCATGGTCCTCGGACCCAAGCCTATTGGGAAACCAAGTACAAAGAAGAAAACATCTTTAAAGTAATGGACAGAACCAAGGCCTTGCATGGTCCTCGGACCCAAGCCTATGGGGAAACCAAGTACAAAGAAGAAGACATCTTTAAAGTAATGGACAGAACCAAAGCCTTGCATGGTCCTCGGACCCAAGCCTATGGGGAAACCAAGTACAAAGATGATGACATCTTAAAAGTAATGGACAGAACCAAGGCCTTGCATGGTCCTCGGACCCAAGCCTATGGGGAAACCAAGTACAAAGATGATGACATCTTAAAAGTAATGGACAGAACCAAGGCCTTGCATGGTCCTCGGACCCAAGCCTATGGGGAAACCAAGTACAAAGAAGAAGACATCTTTAAAGTAATGGACGGAACCAAGGCCTTGCATGGTCCTCGGACCCAAGCCTATGGGGAAACCAAGTACAAAGATGATGACATCTTAAAAGTAATGGACAGAACCAAGGCCTTGCATGGTCCTCGGACCCAAGCCTATGGGGAAACAAAGTACAAAGATGATGACATCTTAAAAGTAATGGACAAAACCAAGGCCTTGCATGGTCCTCGGACCCAAGCCTATGGGGAAACCAAGTACAAAGAAGAAGACATCTTTAAAGTAATGGACAGAACCAAGGCCTTGCATGGTCCTCAGACCCAAGCCTATGGGGAAACCAAGTACAAAGATGATGACATCTTAAAAGTAATGGACAGAACCAAGGCCTTGCATGGTCCTCGGACCCAAGCCTATGGGGAAACCAAGTACAAAGAAGAAGACATCTTTAAAGTAATGGACAGAACCAAGGCCTTGCATGGTCCTCGGACCCAAGCCTATGGGGAAACCAAGTACAAAGATGATGACATCTTAAAAGTAATGGACAGAACCGAGGCCTTGCATGGTCCTCGGACCCAAGCCTATGGGGAAACCAAGTACAAAGATGATGACATCTTAAAAGTAATGGATAGAACCAAGGCCTTGCATGGTCCTCGGACCCAAGTCTATGGGGAAACCAAGTACAAAGAAGAAGACATCTTTAAAGTAATGGACGGAACCAAGGCCTTGCATGGTCCTCGGACCCAAGCCTATGGGGAAACCAAGTACAAAGATGATGACATCTTAAAAGTAATGGACCGAACCAAGGCCTTGCATGGTCCTCGGACCCAAGCCTATGGGGAAACCAAGTACAAAGATGATGACATCTTAAAAGTAATGGACAGAACCAAGGCCTTGCATGGTCCTCGGACCCAAGCCTATGGGGAAACCAAGTACAAAGATGATGACATCTTAAAAGTAATGGACAGAACCAAGGCCTTGCATGGTCCTCGGACCCAAGCCTATGGGGAAACCAAGTACAAAGAAGAAGACATCTTTAAAGTAATGGACGGAACCAAGGCCTTGCATGGTCCTCGGACCCAAGCCTATGGGGAAACCAAGTACAAAGATGATGACATCTTAAAAGTAATGGACAGAACCAAGGCCTTGCATGGTCCTCGGACCCAAGCCTATGGGGAAACCAAGTACAAAGATGATGACATCTTAAAAGTAATGGACAGAACCAAGGCCTTGCATGGTCCTCGGACCCAAGCCTATGGGGAAACCAAGTACAAAGAAGAAGACATCTTTAAAGTAATGGACAGAACCAAGGCCTTGCATGGTCCTCGGACCCAAGCCTATGGGGAAACCAAGTACAAAGATGATGACATCTTAAAAGTAATGGACAGAAGCAAGGCCTTGCATGGTCCTCGGACCCAAGCCTATGGGGAAACCAAGTACAAAGAAGAAGACATCTTTAAAGTAATGGACAGAACCAAGTCCTTGCATGGTCCTCGGACCCAAGCCTATGGGGAAACCAAGTACAAAGATGATGACATCTTAAAAGTAATGGACAGAACCAAGGCCTTGCATGGTCCTCGGACCCAAGCCTATGGGGAAACCAAGTACAAAGAAGAAGACATCTTTAAAGTAATGGACAGAACCAAGGCCTTGCATGGTCCTCGGACCCAAGCCTATGGGGAAACCAAGTACAAAGAAGAAGACATCTTTAAAGTAATGGACAGAACCAAGGCCTTGCATGGTCCTCGGACCCAAGCCTATGGGGAAACCAAGTACAAAGATGATGACATCTTAAAAGTAATGGACAGAACCAAGGCCTTGCATGGTCCTCGGACCCAAGCCTATGGGGAAACCAAGTACAAAGAAGAAGACATCTTTAAAGTAATGGACAGAACCAAGGCCTTGCATGGTCCTCGGACCCAAGCCTATGGGGAAACCAAGTATAAAGATGATGACATCTTAAAAGTAATGGACAGAACCAAGGCCTTGCATGGTCCTCGGACCCAAGCCTATGGGAAAACCAAGTACAAAGATGATGACATCTTAAAAGTAATGGACAGAACCAAGGACTTGCATGGTCCTCGGACCCAAGCCTATTGGGAAACCAAGTACAAAGAAGAAAACATCTTTAAAGTAATGGACAGAACCAAGGCCTTGCATGGTCCTCGGACCCAAGCCTATGGGGAAACCAAGTACAAAGAAGAAGACATCTTTAAAGTAATGGACAGAACCAAAGCCTTGCATGGTCCTCGGACCCAAGCCTATGGGGAAACCAAGTACAAAGATGATGACATCTTAAAAGTAATGGACAGAACCAAGGCCTTGCATGGTCCTCGGACCCAAGCCTATGGGGAAACCAAGTACAAAGATGATGACATCTTAAAAGTAATGGACAGAACCAAGGCCTTGCATGGTCCTCGGACCCAAGCCTATGGGGAAACCAAGTACAAAGAAGAAGACATCTTTAAAGTAATGGACGGAACCAAGGCCTTGCATGGTCCTCGGACCCAAGCCTATGGGGAAACCAAGTACAAAGATGATGACATCTTAAAAGTAATGGACAGAACCAAGGCCTTGCATGGTCCTCGGACCCAAGCCTATGGGGAAACAAAGTACAAAGATGATGACATCTTAAAAGTAATGGACAAAACCAAGGCCTTGCATGGTCCTCGGACCCAAGCCTATGGGGAAACCAAGTACAAAGAAGAAGACATCTTTAAAGTAATGGACAGAACCAAGGCCTTGCATGGTCCTCAGACCCAAGCCTATGGGGAAACCAAGTACAAAGATGATGACATCTTAAAAGTAATGGACAGACCCAAGGCCTTGCATGGTCCTCGGACCCAAGCCTATGGGGAAACCAAGTACAAAGAAGAAGACATCTTTAAAGTAATGGACAGAACCAAGGCCTTGCATGGTCCTCGGACCCAAGCCTATGGGGAAACCAAGTACAAAGATGATGACATCTTAAAAGTAATGGACAGAACCAAGGCCTTGCATGGTCCTCGGACCCAAGCCTATGGGGAAACCAAGTACAAAGAAGAAGACATCTTTAAAGTAATGGACAGAACCAAGGCCTTGCATGGTCCTCAGACCCAAGCCTATGGGGAAACCAAGTACAAAGAAGAAGACATCTTTAAAGTAATGGACAGAACCAAGGCCTTGCATGGTCCTCGGACCCAAGCCTATGGGGAAACCAAGTACAAAGATGATGACATCTTAAAAGTAATGGACAGAACCAAGGCCTTGCATGGTCCTCGGACCCAAGCCTATGGGGAAACCAAGTACAAAGATGATGACATCTTAAAAGTAATGGACAGAACCAAGGCCTTGCATGGTCCTCGGACCCAAGCCTATGGGGAAACCAAGTACAAAGAAGAAGACATCTTTAAAGTAATGGACGGAACCAAGGCCTTGCATGGTCCTCGGACCCAAGCCTATGGGGAAACCAAGTATAAAGATGATGACATCTTAAAAGTAATGGACAGAACCAAGGCCTTGCATGGTCCTCGGACCCAAGCCTATGGGGAAACCAAGTACAAAGAAGAAGACATCTTTAAAGTAATGGACAGAACCAAGGCCTTGCATGGACCTCGGACCCAAGCCTATGGGGAAACCAAGTACAAAGATGATGACATCTTAAATGTAATGGACAGAACCAAGGCCTTGCATGGTCCTCGGACCCAAGCCTATGGGGAAACCAAGTACAAAGAAGAAGACATCTTTAAAGTAATGGACAGAACCAAGGCCTTGCATGGTCCTCGGACCCAAGCCTATGGGGAAACCAAGTACAAAGAAGAAGACATCTTTAAAGTAATGGACGGAACCAAGGCCTTGCATGGTCCTCGGACCCAAGCCTATGGGGAAACCAAGTACAAAGATGATGACAGCTTAAAAGTAATGGACAGAACCAAGGCCTTGCATGGTCCTCGGACCCAAGCCTATGGGGAAACCAAGTACAAAGATGATGACATCTTAAAAGTAATGGACAGAACCAAGGCCTTGCATGGTCCTCGGACCCAAGCCTATGGGGAAACCAAGTACAAAGAAGAAGACATCTTTAAAGTAATGGACAGAACCAAGGCCTTGCATGGTCCTCGGACCCAAGCCTATGGGGAAACCAAGTACAAAGAAGAAGACATCTTTAAAGTAATGGACAGAACCAAGGCCTTGCATGGTCCTCGGACCCAAGCCTATGGGGAAACCAAGTACAAAGATGATGACATCTTAAAAGTAATGGACAGAACCAAGGCCTTGCATTGTCCTCGGACCCAAGCCTATGGGGAAACAAAGTACAAAGATGATGACATCTTAAAAGTAATGGACAAAACCAAGGCCTTGCATGGTCCTCGGACCCAAGCCTATGGGGAAACCAAGTACAAAGAAGAAGACATCTTTAAAGTAATGGACAGAACCAAGGCCTTGCATGGTCCTCAGACCCAAGCCTATGGGGAAACCAAGTACAAAGATGATGACATCTTAAAAGTAATGGACAGAACCAAGGCCTTGCATGGTCCTCGGACCCAAGCCTATGGGGAAATCAAGTACAAAGAAGAAGACATCTTTAAAGTAATGGACAGAACCAAGGCCTTGCATGGTCCTCGGACCCAAGCCTATGGGGAAACCAAGTACAAAGATGATGACATCTTAAAAGTAATGGACAGAACCAAGGCCTTGCATGGTCCTCGGACCCAAGCCTATGGGGAAACCAAGTACAAAGAAGAAGACATCTTTAAAGTAATGGACAGAACCAAGGCCTTGCATGGTCCTCGGACCCAAGCCTATGGGGAAACCAAGTACAAAGAAGAAGACATCTTTAAAGTAATGGACGGAACCAAGGCCTTGCATGGTCCTCGGACCCAAGCCTATGGGGAAACCAAGTACAAAGATGATGACATCTTAAAAGTAATGGACAGAACCAAGGCCTTGCATGGTCCTCGGACCCAAGCCTATGGGGAAACAAAGTACAAAGATGATGACATCTTAAAAGTAATGGACAAAACCAAGGCCTTGCATGGTCCTCGGACCCAAGCCTATGGGGAAACCAAGTACAAAGAAGAAGACATCTTTAAAGTAATGGACAGAACCAAGGCCTTGCATGGTCCTCAGACCCAAGCCTATGGGGAAACCAAGTACAAAGATGATGACATCTTAAAAGTAATGGACAGAACCAAGGCCTTGCATGGTCCTCGGACCCAAGCCTTTGGGGAAACCAAGTACAAAGAAGAAGACATCTTTAAAGTAATGGACAGAACCAAGGCCTTGCATGGTCCTCGGACCCAAGCCTATGGGGAAACCAAGTACAAAGAAGAAGACATCTTTAAAGTAATGGACAGAACCAAGGCCTTGCATGGTCCTCGGACCCAAGCCTATGGGGAAACCAAGTACAAAGATGATGACATCTTAAAAGTAATGGACAGAACCAAGGCCTTGCATTGTCCTCGGACCCAAGCCTATGGGGAAACAAAGTACAAAGATGATGACATCTTAAAAGTAATGGACAAAACCAAGGCCTTGCATGGTCCTCGGACCCAAGCCTATGGGGAAACCAAGTACAAAGAAGAAGACATCTTTAAAGTAATGGACAGAACCAAGGCCTTGCATGGTCCTCAGACCCAAGCCTATGGGGAAACCAAGTACAAAGATGATGACATCTTAAAAGTAATGGACAGAACCAAGGCCTTGCATGGTCCTCGGACCCAAGCCTATGGGGAAATCAAGTACAAAGAAGAAGACATCTTTAAAGTAATGGACAGAACCAAGGCCTTGCATGGTCCTCGGACCCAAGCCTATGGGGAAACCAAGTACAAAGATGATGACATCTTAAAAGTAATGGACAGAACCAAGGCCTTGCATGGTCCTCGGACCCAAGCCTATGGGGAAACCAAGTACAAAGAAGAAGACATCTTTAAAGTAATGGACAGAACCAAGGCCTTGCATGGTCCTCGGACCCAAGCCTATGGGGAAACCAAGTACAAAGAAGAAGACATCTTTAAAGTAATGGACGGAACCAAGGCCTTGCATGGTCCTCGGACCCAAGCCTATGGGGAAACCAAGTACAAAGATGATGACATCTTAAAAGTAATGGACAGAACCAAGGCCTTGCATGGTCCTCGGACCCAAGCCTATGGGGAAACAAAGTACAAAGATGATGACATCTTAAAAGTAATGGACAAAACCAAGGCCTTGCATGGTCCTCGGACCCAAGCCTATGGGGAAACCAAGTACAAAGAAGAAGACATCTTTAAAGTAATGGACAGAACCAAGGCCTTGCATGGTCCTCAGACCCAAGCCTATGGGGAAACCAAGTACAAAGATGATGACATCTTAAAAGTAATGGACAGAACCAAGGCCTTGCATGGTCCTCGGACCCAAGCCTATGGGGAAACCAAGTACAAAGAAGAAGACATCTTTAAAGTAATGGACAGAACCAAGGCCTTGCATGGTCCTCGGACCCAAGCCTATGGGGAAACCAAGTACAAAGATGATGACATCTTAAAAGTAATGGACAGAACCAAGGCCTTGCATGGTCCTCGGACCCAAGCCTATGGGGAAACCAAGTACAAAGAAGAAGACATCTTTAAAGTAATGGACAGAACCAAGGCCTTGCATGGTCCTCGGACCCAAGCCTATGGGGAAACCAAGTACAAAGAAGAAGACATCTTTAAAGTAATGGACAGAACCAAGGCCTTGCATGGTCCTCGGACCCAAGCCTATGGGGAAACCAAGTACAAAGATGATGACATCTTAAAAGTAATGGACAGAACCAAGGCCTTGCATGGTCCTCGGACCCAAGCCTATGGGGAAACCAAGTACAAAGATGATGACATCTTAAAAGTAATGGACAGAACCAAGGCCTTGCATGGTCCTCGGACCCAAGCCTATGGGGAAACCAAGTACAAAGAAGAAGACATCTTTAAAGTAATGGACGGAACCAAGGCCTTGCATGGTCCTCGGACCCAAGCCTATGGGGAAACCAAGTATAAAGATGATGACATCTTAAAAGTAATGGACAGAACCAAGGCCTTGCATGGTCCTCGGACCCAAGCCTATGGGGAAACCAAGTACAAAGAAGAAGACATCTTTAAAGTAATGGACAGAACCAAGGCCTTGCATGGACCTCGGACCCAAGCCTATGGGGAAACCAAGTACAAAGATGATGACATCTTAAATGTTATGGACAGAACCAAGGCCTTGCATGGTCCTCGGACCCAAGCCTATGGGGAAACCAAGTACAAAGAAGAAGACATCTTTAAAGTAATGGACAGAACCAAGGCCTTGCATGGTCCTCGGACCCAAGCCTATGGGGAAACCAAGTACAAAGAAGAAGACATCTTTAAAGTAATGGACAGAACCAAGGCCTTGCATGGTCCTCGGACCCAAGCCTATGGGGAAACCAAGTACAAAGATGATGACAGCTTAAAAGTAATGGACAGAACCAAGGCCTTGCATGGTCCTCGGACCCAAGCCTATGGGGAAACCAAGTACAAAGATGATGACATCTTAAAAGTAATGGACAGAACCAAGGCCTTGCATGGTCCTCGGACCCAAGCCTATGGGGAAACCAAGTACAAAGAAGAAGACATCTTTAAAGTAATGGACAGAACCAAGGCCTTGCATGGTCCTCGGACCCAAGCCTATGGGGAAACCAAGTACAAAGAAGAAGACATCTTTAAAGTAATGGACAGAACCAAGGCCTTGCATGGTCCTCGGACCCAAGCCTATGGGGAAACCAAGTACAAAGATGATGACATCTTAAAAGTAATGGACAGAACCAAGGCCTTGCATTGTCCTCGGACCCAAGCCTATGGGGAAACAAAGTACAAAGATGATGACATCTTAAAAGTAATGGACAGAACCAAGGCCTTGCATGGTCCTCGGACCCAAGCCTATGGGGAAACCAAGTACAAAGAAGAAGACATCTTTAAAGTAATGGACAGAACCAAGGCCTTGCATGGTCCTCAGACCCAAGCCTATGGGGAAACCAAGTACAAAGATGATGACATCTTAAAAGTAATGGACAGAACCAAGGCCTTGCATGGTCCTCGGACCCAAGCCTATGGGGAAACCAAGTACAAAGAAGAAGACATCTTTAAAGTAATGGACAGAACCAAGGCCTTGCATGGTCCTCGGACCCAAGCCTATGGGGAAACCAAGTACAAAGAAGAAGACATCTTTAAAGTAATGGACAGAACCAAGGCCTTGCATGGTCCTCGGACCCAAGCCTATGGGGAAACCAAGTACAAAGAAGAAGACATCTTTAAAGTAATGGACAGAACCAAGGCCTTGCATGGTCCTCGGACCCAAGCCTATGGGGAAACCAAGTACAAAGATGATGACATCTTAAAAGTAATGGACAGAACCAAGGCCTTGCATGGTCCTCGGACCCAAGCCTATGGGGAAACCAAGTACAAAGAAGAAGACATCTTTAAAGTAATGGACAGAACCAAGGCCTTGCATGGTCCTCGGACCCAAGCCTATGGGGAAACCAAGTACAAAGAAGAAGACATCTTAAAAGTAATGGACAGAACCAAGGCCTTGCATGGTCCTCGGACCCAAGCCTATGGGGAAACCAAGTACAAAGATGATGACATCTTAAAAGTAATGGACAGAACCAAGGCCTTGCATGGTCCTCGGACCCAAGCCTATGGGGAAACCAAGTACAAAGATGATGACATCTTAAAAGTAATGGACAGAACCAAGGCCTTGCATGGTCCTCGGACCCAAGCCTATGGGGAAACCAAGTACAAAGAAGAAGACATCTTTAAAGTAATGGACGGAACCAAGGCCTTGCATGGTCCTCGGACCCAAGCCTATGGGGAAACCAAGTATAAAGATGATGACATCTTAAAAGTAATGGACAGAACCAAGTCCTTGCATGGTCCTCGGACCCAAGCCTATGGGGAAACCAAGTACAAAGAAGAAGACATCTTTAAAGTAATGGACGGAACCAAGGCCTTGCATGGTCCTCGGACCCAAGCCTATGGGGAAACCAAGTACAAAGAAGAAGACATCTTAAAAGTAATGGACGGAACCAAGGCCTTGCATGGTCCTCGGACCCAAGCCTATGGGGAAACCAAGTATAAAGATGATGACATCTTAAAAGTAATGGACAGAACCAAGTCCTTGCATGGTCCTCGGACCCAAGCCTATGGGGAAACCAAGTACAAAGAAGAAGACATCTTTAAAGTAATGGACAGAACCAAGGCCTTGCATGGACTTCGGACCCAAGCCTATGGGGAAACCAAGTACAAAGATGATGACATCTTAAAAGTAAACAAGGCCTTGCATGGTCCTCGGACCCAAGCCTATGGGGAAACCAAGTACAAAGAAGAAGACATCTTTAAAGTAATGGACAGAACCAAGGCCTTGCATGGTCCTCGGACCCAAGCCTATGGGGAAACCAAGTATAAAGATGATGACATCTTAAAAGTAATGGACAGAACCAAGGCCTTGCATGGTCCTCGGACCCAAGCCTATGGGGAAACCAAGTACAAAGATGATGACATCTTAAAAGTAATGGACAGAACCAAGGACTTGCATGGTCCTCGGACCCAAGCCTATTGGGAAACCAAGTACAAAGAAGAAGACATCTTTAAAGTAATGGACAGAACCAAGGCCTTGCATGGTCCTCGGACCCAAGCCTATGGGGAAACCAAGTACAAAGAAGAAGACATCTTTAAAGTAATGGACAGAACCAAAGCCTTGCATGGTCCTCGGACCCAAGCCTATGGGGAAACCAAGTACAAAGATGATGACATCTTAAAAGTAATGGACAGAACCAAGGCCTTGCATGGTCCTCGGACCCAAGCCTATGGGGAAACCAAGTACAAAGATGATGACATCTTAAAAGTAATGGACAGAACCAAGGCCTTGCATGGTCCTCGGACCCAAGCCTATGGGGAAACCAAGTACAAAGAAGAAGACATCTTTAAAGTAATGGACGGAACCAAGGCCTTGCATGGTCCTCGGACCCAAGCCTATGGGGAAACCAAGTACAAAGATGATGACATCTTAAAAGTAATGGACAGAACCAAGGCCTTGCATGGTCCTCGGACCCAAGCCTATGGGGAAACCAAGTACAAAGAAGAAGACATCTTTAAAGTAATGGACAGAACCAAGGCCTTGCATGGTCCTCGGACCCAAGCCTATGGGGAAACCAAGTACAAAGATGATGACATCTTAAAAGTAATGGACAGAACCAAGGCCTTGCATGGTCCTCGGACCCAAGCCTATGGGGAAACCAAGTACAAAGAAGAAGACATCTTTAAAGTAATGGACAGAACCAAGGCCTTGCATGGACTTCGGACCCAAGCCTATGGGGAAACCAAGTACAAAGATGATGACATCTTAAAAGTAAACAAGGCCTTGCATGGTCCTCGGACCCAAGCCTATGGGGAAACCAAGTACAAAGAAGAAGACATCTTTAAAGTAATGGACAGAACCAAGGCCTTGCATGGTCCTCGGACCCAAGCCTATGGGGAAACCAAGTACAAAGAAGAAGACATCTTTAAAGTAATGGACAGAACCAAGGCCTTGCATGGTCCTCGGACCCAAGCCTATGGGGAAACCAAGTACAAAGATGATGACATCTTAAAAGTAATGGACAGAACCAAGGCCTTGCATGGTCCTCGGACCCAAGCCTATGGGGAAACCAAGTACAAAGATGATGACATCTTAAAAGTAATGGACAGAACCAAGGCCTTGCATGGTCCTCGGACCCAAGCCTATGGGGAAACCAAGTACAAAGAAGAAGACATCTTTAAAGTAATGGACGGAACCAAGGCCTTGCATGGTCCTCGGACCCAAGCCTATGGGGAAACCAAGTACAAAGATGATGACATCTTAAAAGTAATGGACAGAACCAAGGCCTTGCATGGTCCTCGGACCCAAGCCTATGGGGAAACCAAGTACAAAGAAGAAGACATCTTTAAAGTAATGGACAGAACCAAGGCCTTGCATGGTCCTCGGACCCAAGCCTATGGGGAAACCAAGTACAAAGATGATGACATCTTAAAAGTAATGGACAGAACCAAGGCCTTGCATGGTCCTCGGACCCAAGCCTATGGGGAAACCAAGTACAAAGAAGAAGACATCTTTAAAGTAATGGACAGAACCAAGGCCTTGCATGGTCCTCGGACCCAAGCCTATGGGGAAACCAAGTACAAAGAAGAAGACATCTTTAAAGTAATGGACAGAACCAAGGCCTTGCATGGTCCTCGGACCCAAGCCTATGGGGAAACCAAGTATAAAGATGATGACATCTTAAAAGTAATGGACAGAACCAAGGCCTTGCATGGTCCTCGGACCCAAGCCTATGGGGAAACCAAGTACAAAGATGATGACATCTTAAAAGTAATGGACAGAACCAAGGACTTGCATGGTCCTCGGACCCAAGCCTATTGGGAAACCAAGTACAAAGAAGAAGACATCTTTAAAGTAATGGACAGAACCAAGGCCTTGCATGGTCCTCGGACCCAAGCCTATGGGGAAACCAAGTACAAAGAAGAAGACATCTTTAAAGTAATGGACAGAACCAAAGCCTTGCATGGTCCTCGGACCCAAGCCTATGGGGAAACCAAGTACAAAGATGATGACATCTTAAAAGTAATGGACAGAACCAAGGCCTTGCATGGTCCTCGGACCCAAGCCTATGGGGAAACCAAGTACAAAGATGATGACATCTTAAAAGTAATGGACAGAACCAAGGCCTTGCATGGTCCTCGGACCCAAGCCTATGGGGAAACCAAGTACAAAGAAGAAGACATCTTTAAAGTAATGGACGGAACCAAGGCCTTGCATGGTCCTCGGACCCAAGCCTATGGGGAAACCAAGTACAAAGATGATGACATCTTAAAAGTAATGGACAGAACCTAGGCCTTGCATGGTCCTCGGACCCAAGCCTATGGGGAAACCAAGTACAAAGAAGAAGACATCTTTAAAGTAATGGACAGAACCAAGGCCTTGCATGGTCCTCGGACCCAAGCCTATGGGGAAACCAAGTACAAAGATGATGACATCTTAAAAGTAATGGACAGAACCAAGGCCTTGCATGGTCCTCGGACCCAAGCCTATGGGGAAACCAAGTACAAAGAAGAAGACATCTTTAAAGTAATGGACAGAACCAAGGCCTTGCATGGTCCTCGGACCCAAGCCTATGGGGAAACCAAGTACAAAGAAGAAGACATCTTTAAAGTAATGGACAGAACCAAGGCCTTGCATGGTCCTCGGACCCAAGCCTATGGGGAAACCAAGTACAAAGATGATGACATCTTAAAAGTAATGGACAGAGCCAAGGCCTTGCATGGTCCTCGGACCCAAGCCTATGGGGAAACCAAGTACAAAGATGATGACATCTTAAATGTAATGGACAGAACCAAGGCCTTGCATGGTCCTCGGACCCAAGCCTATGGGGAAACCAAGTACAAAGAAGAAGACATCTTTAAAGTAATGGACGGAACCAAGGCCTTGCATGGTCCTCGGACCCAAGCCTATGGGGAAACCAAGTATAAAGATGATGACATCTTAAAAGTAATGGACAGAACCAAGGCCTTGCATGGTCCTCGGACCCAAGCCTATGGGGAAACCAAGTACAAAGAAGAAGACATCTTTAAAGTAATGGACAGAACCAAGGCCTTGCATGGACCTCGGACCCAAGCCTATGGGGAAACCAAGTACAAAGATGATGACATCTTAAATGTAATGGACAGAACCAAGGCCTTGCATGGTCCTCGGACCCAAGCCTATGGGGAAACCAAGTACAAAGAAGAAGACATCTTTAAAGTAATGGACAGAACCAAGGCCTTGCATGGTCCTCGGACCCAAGCCTATGGGGAAACCAAGTACAAAGAAGAAGACATCTTTAAAGTAATGGACAGAACCAAGGCCTTGCATGGTCCTCGGACCCAAGCCTATGGGGAAACCAAGTACAAAGATGATGACAGCTTAAAAGTAATGGACAGAACCAAGGCCTTGCATGGTCCTCGGACCCAAGCCTATGGGGAAACCAAGTACAAAGATGATGACATCTTAAAAGTAATGGACAGAACCAAGGCCTTGCATGGTCCTCGGACCCAAGCCTATGGGGAAACCAAGTACAAAGAAGAAGACATCTTTAAAGTAATGGACAGAACCAAGGCCTTGCATGGTCCTCGGACCCAAGCCTATGGGGAAACCAAGTACAAAGAAGAAGACATCTTTAAAGTAATGGACAGAACCAAGGCCTTGCATGGTCCTCGGACCCAAGCCTATGGGGAAACCAAGTACAAAGATGATGACATCTTAAAAGTAATGGACAGAACCAAGGCCTTGCATTGTCCTCGGACCCAAGCCTATGGGGAAACAAAGTACAAAGATGATGACATCTTAAAAGTAATGGACAAAACCAAGGCCTTGCATGGTCCTCGGACCCAAGCCTATGGGGAAACCAAGTACAAAGAAGAAGACATCTTTAAAGTAATGGACAGAACCAAGGCCTTGCATGGTCCTCGGACCCAAGCCTATGGGGAAACCAAGTACAAAGATGATGACATCTTAAAAGTAATGGACAGAACCAAGGCCTTGCATGGTCCTCGGACCCAAGCCTATGGGGAAACCAAGTACAAAGAAGAAGACATCTTTAAAGTAATGGACAGAACCAAGGCCTTGCATGGTCCTCGGACCCAAGCCTATGGGGAAACCAAGTACAAAGAAGAAGACATCTTTAAAGTAATGGACAGAACCAAGGCCTTGCATGGTCCTCGGACCCAAGCCTATGGGGAAACCAAGTACAAAGATGATGACATCTTAAAAGTAATGGACAGAGCCAAGGCCTTGCATGGTCCTCGGACCCAAGCCTATGGGGAAACCAAGTACAAAGATGATGACATCTTAAATGTAATGGACAGAACCAAGGCCTTGCATGGTCCTCGGACCCAAGCCTATGGGGAAACCAAGTACAAAGAAGAAGACATCTTTAAAGTAATGGACGGAACCAAGGCCTTGCATGGTCCTCGGACCCAAGCCTATGGGGAAACCAAGTATAAAGATGATGACATCTTAAAAGTAATGGACAGAACCAAGGCCTTGCATGGTCCTCGGACCCAAGCCTATGGGGAAACCAAGTACAAAGAAGAAGACATCTTTAAAGTAATGGACAGAACCAAGGCCTTGCATGGACCTCGGACCCAAGCCTATGGGGAAACCAAGTACAAAGATGATGACATCTTAAATGTAATGGACAGAACCAAGGCCTTGCATGGTCCTCGGACCCAAGCCTATGGGGAAACCAAGTACAAAGAAGAAGACATCTTTAAAGTAATGGACAGAACCAAGGCCTTGCATGGTCCTCGGACCCAAGCCTATGGGGAAACCAAGTACAAAGAAGAAGACATCTTTAAAGTAATGGACAGAACCAAGGCCTTGCATGGTCCTCGGACCCAAGCCTATGGGGAAACCAAGTACAAAGATGATGACAGCTTAAAAGTAATGGACAGAACCAAGGCCTTGCATGGTCCTCGGACCCAAGCCTATGGGGAAACCAAGTACAAAGATGATGACATCTTAAAAGTAATGGACAGAACCAAGGCCTTGCATGGTCCTCGGACCCAAGCCTATGGGGAAACCAAGTACAAAGAAGAAGACATCTTTAAAGTAATGGACAGAACCAAGGCCTTGCATGGTCCTCGGACCCAAGCCTATGGGGAAACCAAGTACAAAGAAGAAGACATCTTTAAAGTAATGGACAGAACCAAGGCCTTGCATGGTCCTCGGACCCAAGCCTATGGGGAAACCAAGTACAAAGATGATGACATCTTAAAAGTAATGGACAGAACCAAGGCCTTGCATTGTCCTCGGACCCAAGCCTATGGGGAAACAAAGTACAAAGATGATGACATCTTAAAAGTAATGGACAAAACCAAGGCCTTGCATGGTCCTCGGACCCAAGCCTATGGGGAAACCAAGTACAAAGAAGAAGACATCTTTAAAGTAATGGACAGAACCAAGGCCTTGCATGGTCCTCAGACCCAAGCCTATGGGGAAACCTAGTACAAAGATGATGACATCTTAAAAGTAATGGACAGAACCAAGGCCTTGCATGGTCCTCGGACCCAAGCCTATGGGGAAATCAAGTACAAAGAAGAAGACATCTTTAAAGTAATGGACAGAACCAAGGCCTTGCATGGTCCTCGGACCTAAGCCTATGGGGAAACCAAGTACAAAGATGATGACATCTTAAAAGTAATGGACAGAACCAAGGCCTTGCATGGTCCTCGGACCCAAGCCTATGGGGAAACCAAGTACAAAGAAGAAGACATCTTTAAAGTAATGGACAGAACCAAGGCCTTGCATGGTCCTCGGACCCAAGCCTATGGGGAAACCAAGTACAAAGAAGAAGACATCTTTAAAGTAATGGACAGAACCAAGGCCTTGCATGGTCCTCGGACCCAAGCCTATGGGGAAACCAAGTACAAAGATGATGACATCTTAAAAGTAATGGACAGAACCAAGGCCTTGCATGGTCCTCGGACCCAAGCCTATGGGGAAACCAAGTACAAAGATGATGACATCTTAAAAGTAATGGACAGAACCAAGGCCTTGCATGGTCCTCGGACCCAAGCCTATGGGGAAACCAAGTACAAAGAAGAAGACATCTTTAAAGTAATGGACGGAACCAAGGCCTTGCATGGTCCTCGGACCCAAGCCTATGGGGAAACCAAGTATAAAGATGATGACATCTTAAAAGTAATGGACAGAACCAAGGCCTTGCATGGTCCTCGGACCCAAGCCTATGGGGAAACCAAGTACAAAGAAGAAGACATCTTTAAAGTAATGGACAGAACCAAGGCCTTGCATGGACCTTGGACCCAAGCCTATGGGGAAACCAAGTACAAAGATGATGACATCTTAAAAGTAATGGACAGAACCAAGGCCTTGCATGGTCCTCGGACCCAAGCCTATGGGGAAACCAAGTACAAAGAAGAAGACATCTTTAAAGTAATGGACAGAACCAAGGCCTTGCATGGTCCTCGGACCCAAGCCTATGGGGAAACCAAGTACAAAGAAGAAGACATCTTTAAAGTAATGGACAGAACCAAGGCCTTGCATGGTCCTCGGACCCAAGCCTCTGGGGAAACCAAGTACAAAGATGATGACATCTTAAAAGTAATGGACAGAACCAAGGCCTTGCATGGTCCTCGGACCCAAGCCTATGGGGAAACCAAGTACAAAGATGATGACATCTTAAAAGTAATGGACAGAACCAAGGCCTTGCATGGTCCTCGGACCCAAGCCTATGGGGAAACCAAGTACAAAGAAGAAGACATCTTTAAAGTAATGGACGGAACCAAGGCCTTGCATGGTCCTCGGACCCAAGCCTATGGGGAAACCAAGTATAAAGATGATGACATCTTAAAAGTAATGGACAGAACCAAGGCCTTGCATGGTCCTCGGACCCAAGCCTATGGGGAAACCAAGTACAAAGAAGAAGACATCTTTAAAGTAATGGACAGAACCAAGGCCTTGCATGGACCTCGGACCCAAGCCTATGGGGAAACCAAGTACAAAGATGATGACATCTTAAAAGTAATGGACAGAACCAAGGCCTTGCATGGTCCTCGGACCCAAGCCTATGGGGAAACCAAGTACAAAGAAGAAGACATCTTTAAAGTAATGGACAGAACCAAGGCCTTGCATGGTCCTCGGACCCAAGCCTATGGGGAAACCAAGTACAAAGAAGAAGACATCTTTAAAGTAATGGACAGAACCAAGGCCTTGCATGGTCCTCGGACCCAAGCCTTTGGGGAAACCAAGTACAAAGATGATGACATCTTAAAAGTAATGGACAGAACCAAGGCCTTGCATGGTCCTCGGACCCAAGCCTATGGGGAAACCAAGTATAAAGATGATGACATCTTAAAAGTAATGGACAGAACCAAGGCCTTGCATGGTCCTCGGACCCAAGCCTATGGGGAAACCAAGTACAAAGAAGAAGACATCTTTAAAGTAATGGACAGAACCAAGGCCTTGCATGGTCCTCGGACCCAAGCCTATGGGGAAACCAAGTACAAAGAAGAAGACATCTTTAAAGTAATGGACAGAACCAAGGCCTTGCATGGTCCTCGGACCCAAGCCTATGGGGAAACCAAGTACAAAGAAGAAGACATCTTTAAAGTAATGGACAGAACCAAGGCCTTGCATGGTCCTCGGACCCAAGCCTATGGGGAAACCAAGTACAAAGATGATGACATCTTAAAAGTAATGGACAGAACCAAGGCCTTGCATTGTCCTCGGACCCAAGCCTATGGGGAAACAAAGTACAAAGATGATGACATCTTAAAAGTAATGGACAAAACCAAGGCCTTGCATGGTCCTCGGACCCAAGCCTATGGGGAAACCAAGTACAAAGAAGAAGACATCTTAAAAGTAATGGACAGAACCAAGGCCTTGCATGGTCCTCAGACCCAAGCCTATGGGGAAACCTAGTACAAAGATGATGACATCTTAAAAGTAATGGACAGAACCAAGGCCTTGCATGGTCCTCGGACCCAAGCCTATGGGGAAATCAAGTACAAAGAAGAAGACATCTTTAAAGTAATGGACAGAACCAAGGCCTTGCATGGTCCTCGGACCTAAGCCTATGGGGAAACCAAGTACAAAGATGATGACATCTTAAAAGTAATGGACAGAACCAAGGCCTTGCATGGTCCTCGGACCCAAGCCTATGGGGAAACCAAGTACAAAGAAGAAGACATCTTTAAAGTAATGGACAGAACCAAGGCCTTGCATGGTCCTCGGACCCAAGCCTATGGGGAAACCAAGTACAAAGAAGAAGACATCTTTAAAGTAATGGACAGAACCAAGGCCTTGCATGGTCCTCGGACCCAAGCCTATGGGGAAACCAAGTACAAAGATGATGACATCTTAAAAGTAATGGACAGAACCAAGGCCTTGCATGGTCCTCGGACCCAAGCCTATGGGGAAACCAAGTATAAAGATGATGACATCTTAAAAGTAATGGACAGAACCAAGGCCTTGCATGGTCCTCGGACCCAAGCCTATGGGGAAACCAAGTACAAAGAAGAAGACATCTTTAAAGTAATGGACAGAACCAAGGCCTTGCATGGTCCTCGGACCCAAGCCTATGGGGAAACCAAGTACAAAGAAGAAGACATCTTTAAAGTAATGGACAGAACCAAGGCCTTGCATGGTCCTCGGACCCAAGCCTATGGGGAAACCAAGTACAAAGAAGAAGACATCTTTAAAGTAATGGACAGAACCAAGGCCTTGCATGGTCCTCGGACCCAAGCCTATGGGGAAACCAAGTACAAAGATGATGACATCTTAAAAGTAATGGACAGAACCAAGGCCTTGCATTGTCCTCGGACCCAAGCCTATGGGGAAACAAAGTACAAAGATGATGACATCTTAAAAGTAATGGACAAAACCAAGGCCTTGCATGGTCCTCGGACCCAAGCCTATGGGGAAACCAAGTACAAAGAAGAAGACATCTTTAAAGTAATGGACAGAACCAAGGCCTTGCATGGTCCTCAGACCCAAGCCTATGGGGAAACCTAGTACAAAGATGATGACATCTTAAAAGTAATGGACAGAACCAAGGCCTTGCATGGTCCTCGGACCCAAGCCTATGGGGAAATCAAGTACAAAGAAGAAGACATCTTTAAAGTAATGGACAGAACCAAGGCCTTGCATGGTCCTCGGACCTAAGCCTATGGGGAAACCAAGTACAAAGATGATGACATCTTAAAAGTAATGGACAGAACCAAGGCCTTGCATGGTCCTCGGACCCAAGCCTATGGGGAAACCAAGTACAAAGATGATGACATCTTAAAAGTAATGGACAGAACCAAGGCCTTGCATGGTCCTCGGACCCAAGCCTATGGGGAAACCAAGTATAAAGATGATGACATCTTAAAAGTAATGGACAGAACCAAGGCCTTGCATGGTCCTCGGACCCAAGCCTATGGGGAAACCAAGTACAAAGAAGAAGACATCTTTAAAGTAATGGACAGAACCAAGGCCTTGCATGGTCCTCGGACCCAAGCCTATGGGGAAACCAAGTACAAAGAAGAAGACATCTTTAAAGTAATGGACAGAACCAAGGCCTTGCATGGTCCTCGGACCCAAGCCTATGGGGAAACCAAGTACAAAGAAGAAGACATCTTTAAAGTAATGGACAGAACCAAGGCCTTGCATGGTCCTCGGACCCAAGCCTATGGGGAAACCAAGTACAAAGATGATGACATCTTAAAAGTAATGGACAGAACCAAGGCCTTGCATGGTCCTCGGACCCAAGCCTATGGGGAAACCAAGTACAAAGATGATGACATCTTAAAAGTAATGGACAGAACCAAGGCCTTGCATGGTCCTCGGACCCAAGCCTATGGGGAAACCAAGTACAAAGAAGAAGACATCTTTAAAGTAATGGACGGAACCAAGGCCTTGCATGGTCCTCGGACCCAAGCCTATGGGGAAACCAAGTATAAAGATGATGACATCTTAAAAGTAATGGACAGAACCAAGGCCTTGCATGGTCCTCGGACCCAAGCCTATGGGGAAACCAAGTACAAAGAAGAAGACATCTTTAAAGTAATGGACAGAACCAAGGCCTTGCATGGACCTCGGACCCAAGCCTATGGGGAAACCAAGTACAAAGATGATGACATCTTAAAAGTAATGGACAGAACCAAGGCCTTGCATGGTCCTCGGACCCAAGCCTATGGGGAAACCAAGTACAAAGAAGAAGACATCTTTAAAGTAATGGACAGAACCAAGGCCTTGCATGGTCCTCGGACCCAAGCCTATGGGGAAACCAAGTACAAAGAAGAAGACATCTTTAAAGTAATGGACAGAACCAAGGCCTTGCATGGTCCTCGGACCCAAGCCTCTGGGGAAACCAAGTACAAAGATGATGACATCTTAAAAGTAATGGACAGAACCAAGGCCTTGCATGGTCCTCGGACCCAAGCCTATGGGGAAACCAAGTACAAAGATGATGACATCTTAAAAGTAATGGACAGAACCAAGGCCTTGCATGGTCCTCGGACCCAAGCCTATGGGGAAACCAAGTACAAAGAAGAAGACATCTTTAAAGTAATGGACGGAACCAAGGCCTTGCATGGTCCTCGGACCCAAGCCTATGGGGAAACCAAGTATAAAGATGATGACATCTTAAAAGTAATGGACAGAACCAAGGCCTTGCATGGTCCTCGGACCCAAGCCTATGGGGAAACCAAGTACAAAGAAGAAGACATCTTTAAAGTAATGGACAGAACCAAGGCCTTGCATGGACCTCGGACCCAAGCCTATGGGGAAACCAAGTACAAAGATGATGACATCTTAAAAGTAATGGACAGAACCAAGGCCTTGCATGGTCCTCGGACCCAAGCCTATGGGGAAACCAAGTACAAAGAAGAAGACATCTTTAAAGTAATGGACAGAACCAAGGCCTTGCATGGTCCTCGGACCCAAGCCTATGGGGAAACCAAGTACAAAGAAGAAGACATCTTTAAAGTAATGGACAGAACCAAGGCCTTGCATGGTCCTCGGACCCAAGCCTATGGGGAAACCAAGTACAAAGATGATGACATCTTAAAAGTAATGGACAGAACCAAGGCCTTGCATGGTCCTCGGACCCAAGCCTATGGGGAAACCAAGTATAAAGATGATGACATCTTAAAAGTAATGGACAGAACCAAGGCCTTGCATGGTCCTCGGACCCAAGCCTATGGGGAAACCAAGTACAAAGAAGAAGACATCTTTAAAGTAATGGACAGAACCAAGGCCTTGCATGGTCCTCGGACCCAAGCCTATGGGGAAACCAAGTACAAAGAAGAAGACATCTTTAAAGTAATGGACAGAACCAAGGCCTTGCATGGTCCTCGGACCCAAGCCTATGGGGAAACCAAGTACAAAGAAGAAGACATCTTTAAAGTAATGGACAGAACCAGGGCCTTGCATGGTCCTCGGACCCAAGCCTATGGGGAAACCAAGTACAAAGATGATGACATCTTAAAAGTAATGGACAGAACCAAGGCCTTGCATGGTCCTCGGACCCAAGCCTATGGGGAAACCAAGTACAAAGAAGAAGACATCTTTAAAGTAATGGACAGAACCAAGGCCTTGCATGGTCCTCGGACCCAAGCCTATGGGGAAACCAAGTATAAAGATGATGACATCTTACAAGTAATGGACAGAACCAAGGCCTTGCATGGTCCTCGGACCCAAGCCTATGGGGAAACCAAGTACAAAGATGATGACATCTTAAAAGTAATGGACAGAACCAAGGACTTGCATGGTCCTCGGACCCAAGCCTATTGGGAAACCAAGTACAAAGAAGAAGACATCTTTAAAGTAATGGACAGAACCAAGGCCTTGCATGGTCCTCGGACCCAAGCCTATGGGGAAACCAAGTACAAAGAAGAAGACATCTTTAAAGTAATGGACAGAACCAAAGCCTTGCATGGTCCTCGGACCCAAGCCTATGGGGAAACCAAGTACAAAGATGATGACATCTTAAAAGTAATGGACAGAACCAAGGCCTTGCATGGTCCTCGGACCCAAGCCTATGGGGAAACCAAGTACAAAGAAGAAGACATCTTTAAAGTAATGGACGGAACCAAGGCCTTGCATGGTCCTCGGACCCAAGCCTATGGGGAAACCAAGTACAAAGATGATGACATCTTAAAAGTAATGGATAGAACCAAGGCCTTGCATGGTCCTCGGACCCAAGCCTATGGGGAAACCAAGTACAAAGATGATGACATCTTAAAAGTAATGGACAGAACCAAGGCCTTGCATGGTCCTCGGACCCAAGCCTATGGGGAAACCAAGTACAAAGAAGAAGACATCTTTAAAGTAATGGACAGAACCAAGGCCTTGCATGGTCCTCGGACCCAAGCCTATGGGGAAACCAAGTACAAAGATGATGACATCTTAAAAGTAATGGACAGAACCAAGGCCTTGCATGGTCCTCGGACCCAAGCCTATGGGGAAACCAAGTACAAAGAAGAAGACATCTTTAAAGTAATGGACAGAACCAAGGCCTTGCATGGTCCTCGGACCCAAGCCTATGGGGAAACCAAGTATAAAGATGATGACATCTTAAAAGTAATGGACAGAACCAAGGCCTTGCATGGTCCTCGGACCCAAGCCTATGGGGAAACCAAGTACAAAGATGATGACATCTTAAAAGTAATGGACAGAACCAAGGACTTGCATGGTCCTCGGACCCAAGCCTATTGGGAAACCAAGTACAAAGAAGAAGACATCTTTAAAGTAATGGACAGAACCAAGGCCTTGCATGGTCCTCGGACCCAAGCCTATGGGGAAACCAAGTACAAAGAAGAAGACATCTTTAAAGTAATGGACAGAACCAAAGCCTTGCATGGTCCTCGGACCCAAGCCTATGGGGAAACCAAGTACAAAGATGATGACATCTTAAAAGTAATGGACAGAACCAAGGCCTTGCATGGTCCTCGGACCCAAGCCTATGGGGAAACCAAGTACAAAGAAGAAGACATCTTTAAAGTAATGGACGGAACCAAGGCCTTGCATGGTCCTCGGACCCAAGCCTATGGGGAAACCAAGTACAAAGATGATGACATCTTAAAAGTAATGGATAGAACCAAGGCCTTGCATGGTCCTCGGACCCAAGCCTATGGGGAAACCAAGTACAAAGATGAAGACATCTTAAAAGTAATGGACAGAACCAAGGCCTTGCATGGTCCTCGGACCCAAGCCTATGGGGAAACCAAGTACAAAGAAGAAGACATCTTTAAAGTAATGGACGGAACCAAGGCCTTGCATGGTCCTCGGACCCAAGCCTATGGGGAAACCAAGTACAAAGATGATGACATCTTAAAAGTAATGGACAGAACCAAGGCCTTGCATGGTCCTCGGACCCAAGCCTATGGGGAAACCAAGTACAAAGATGATGACATCTTAAAAGTAATGGACAGAACCAAGGCCTTGCATGGTCCTCGGACCCAAGCCTATGGGGAAACCAAGTACAAAGAAGAAGACATCTTTAAAGTAATGGACAGAACCAAGGCCTTGCATGGTCCTCGGACCCAAGCCTATGGGGAAACCAAGTACAAAGAAGAAGACATCTTTAAAGTAATGGACAGAACCAAGGCCTTGCATGGTCCTCGGACCCAAGCCTATGGGGAAACCAAGTACAAAGAAGAAGACATCTTTAAAGTAATGGACAGAACCAAGGCCTTGCATGGTCCTCGGACCCAAGCCTATGGGGAAACCAAGTACAAAGATGATGACATCTTAAAAGTAATGGACAGAACCAAGGCCTTGCATGGTCCTCGGACCCAAGCCTATGGGGAAACCAAGTACAAAGAAGAAGACATCTTTAAAGTAATGGACAGAACCAAGGCCTTGCATGATCCTCGGACCCAAGCCTATGGGGAAACCAAGTATAAAGATGATGACATCTTACAAGTAATGGACAGAACCAAGGCCTTGCATGGTCCTCGGACCCAAGCCTATGGGGAAACCAAGTACAAAGATGATGACATCTTAAAAGTAATGGACAGAACCAAGGACTTGCATGGTCCTCGGACCCAAGCCTATTGGGAAACCAAGTACAAAGAAGAAGACATCTTTAAAGTAATGGACAGAACCAAGGCCTTGCATGGTCCTCGGACCCAAGCCTATGGGGAAACCAAGTACAAAGAAGAAGACATCTTTAAAGTAATGGACAGAACCAAAGCCTTGCATGGTCCTCGGACCCAAGCCTATGGGGAAACCAAGTACAAAGATGATGACATCTTAAAAGTAATGGACAGAACCAAGGCCTTGCATGGTCCTCGGACCCAAGCCTATGGGGAAACCAAGTACAAAGAAGAAGACATCTTTAAAGTAATGGACGGAACCAAGGCCTTGCATGGTCCTCGGACCCAAGCCTATGGGGAAACCAAGTACAAAGATGATGACATCTTAAAAGTAATGGATAGAACCAAGGCCTTGCATGGTCCTCGGACCCAAGCCTATGGGGAAACCAAGTACAAAGATGATGACATCTTAAAAGTAATGGACAGAACCAAGGCCTTGCATGGTCCTCGGACCCAAGCCTATGGGGAAACCAAGTACAAAGAAGAAGACATCTTTAAAGTAATGGACAGAACCAAGGCCTTGCATGGTCCTCAGACCCAAGCCTATGGGGAAACCTAGTACAAAGATGATGACATCTTAAAAGTAATGGACAAAACCAAGGCCTTGCATGGTCCTCGGACCCAAGCCTATGGGGAAATCAAGTACAAAGAAGAAGACATCTTTAAAGTAATGGACAGAACCAAGGCCTTGCATGGTCCTCGGACCTAAGCCTATGGGGAAACCAAGTACAAAGATGATGACATCTTAAAAGTAATGGACAGAACCAAGGCCTTGCATGGTCCTCGGACCCAAGCCTATGGGGAAACCAAGTACAAAGATGATGACATCTTAAAAGTAATGGACAGAACCAAGGCCTTGCATGGTCCTCGGACCCAAGCCTATGGGGAAACCAAGTATAAAGATGATGACATCTTAAAAGTAATGGACAGAACCAAGGCCTTGCATGGTCCTCGGACCCAAGCCTATGGGGAAACCAAGTACAAAGAAGAAGACATCTTTAAAGTAATGGACAGAACCAAGGCCTTGCATGGTCCTCGGACCCAAGCCTATGGGGAAACCAAGTACAAAGAAGAAGACATCTTTAAAGTAATGGACAGAACCAAGGCCTTGCATGGTCCTCGGACCCAAGCCTATGGGGAAACCAAGTACAAAGAAGAAGACATCTTTAAAGTAATGGACAGAACCAAGGCCTTGCATGGTCCTCGGACCCAAGCCTATGGGGAAACCAAGTACAAAGATGATGACATCTTAAAAGTAGTGGACAGAACCAAGGCCTTGCATGGTCCTCGGACCCAAGCCTATGGGGAAACCAAGTACAAAGATGATGACATCTTAAAAGTAATGGACAGAACCAAGGCCTTGCATGGTCCTCGGACCCAAGCCTATGGGGAAACCAAGTACAAAGAAGAAGACATCTTTAAAGTAATGGACGGAACCAAGGCCTTGCATGGTCCTCGGACCCAAGCCTATGGGGAAACCAAGTATAAAGATGATGACATCTTAAAAGTAATGGACAGAACCAAGGCCTTGCATGGTCCTCGGACCCAAGCCTATGGGGAAACCAAGTACAAAGAAGAAGACATCTTTAAAGTAATGGACAGAACCAAGGCCTTGCATGGACCTCGGACCCAAGCCTATGGGGAAACCAAGTACAAAGATGATGACATCTTAAAAGTAATGGACAGAACCAAGGCCTTGCATGGTCCTCGGACCCAAGCCTATGGGGAAACCAAGTACAAAGAAGAAGACATCTTTAAAGTAATGGACAGAACCAAGGCCTTGCATGGTCCTCGGACCCAAGCCTATGGGGAAACCAAGTACAAAGAAGAAGACATCTTTAAAGTAATGGACAGAACCAAGGCCTTGCATGGTCCTCGGACCCAAGCCTCTGGGGAAACCAAGTACAAAGATGATGACATCTTAAAAGTAATGGACAGAACCAAGGCCTTGCATGGTCCTCGGACCCAAGCCTATGGGGAAACCAAGTACAAAGATGATGACATCTTAAAAGTAATGGACAGAACCAAGGCCTTGCATGGTCCTCGGACCCAAGCCTATGGGGAAACCAAGTACAAAGAAGAAGACATCTTTAAAGTAATGGACGGAACCAAGGCCTTGCATGGTCCTCGGACCCAAGCCTATGGGGAAACCAAGTATAAAGATGATGACATCTTAAAAGTAATGGACAGAACCAAGGCCTTGCATGGTCCTCGGACCCAAGCCTATGGGGAAACCAAGTACAAAGAAGAAGACATCTTTAAAGTAATGGACAGAACCAAGGCCTTGCATGGACCTCGGACCCAAGCCTATGGGGAAACCAAGTACAAAGATGATGACATCTTAAAAGTAATGGACAGAACCAAGGCCTTGCATGGTCCTCGGACCCAAGCCTATGGGGAAACCAAGTACAAAGAAGAAGACATCTTTAAAGTAATGGACAGAACCAAGGACTTGCATGGTCCTCGGACCCAAGCCTATGGGGAAACCAAGTACAAAGAAGAAGACATCTTTAAAGTAATGGACAGAACCAAGGCCTTGCATGGTCCTCGGACCCAAGCCTATGGGGAAACCAAGTACAAAGATGATGACATCTTAAAAGTAATGGACAGAACCAAGGCCTTGCATGGTCCTCGGACCCAAGCCTATGGGGAAACCAAGTATAAAGATGATGACATCTTAAAAGTAATGGACAGAACCAAGGCCTTGCATGGTCCTCGGACCCAAGCTTATGGGGAAACCAAGTACAAAGAAGAAGACATCTTTAAAGTAATGGACAGAACCAAGGCCTTGCATGGTCCTCGGACCCAAGCCTATGGGGAAACCAAGTACAAAGAAGAAGACATCTTTAAAGTAATGGACAGAACCAAGGCCTTGCATGGTCCTCGGACCCAAGCCTATGGGGAAACCAAGTACAAAGAAGAAGACATCTTTAAAGTAATGGACAGAACCAAGGCCTTGCATGGTCCTCGGACCCAAGCCTATGGGGAAACCAAGTACAAAGAAGAAGACATCTTTAAAGTAATGGACAGAACCAAGGCCTTGCATGGTCCTCGGACCCAAGCCTATGGGGAAACCAAGTACAAAGATGATGACATCTTAAAAGTAATGGACAGAACCAAGGCCTTGCATGGTCCTCGGACCCAAGCCTATGGGGAAACCAAGTACAAAGATGATGACATCTTAAAAGTAATGGATAGAACCAAGGCCTTGCATGGTCCTCGGACCCAAGTCTATGGGGAAACCAAGTACAAAGAAGAAGACATCTTTAAAGTAATGGACGGAACCAAGGCCTTGCATGGTCCTCGGACCCAAGCCTATGGGGAAACCAAGTACAAAGATGATGACATCTTAAAAGTAATGGACAGAACCAAGGCCTTGCATGGTCCTCGGACCCAAGCCTATGGGGAAACCAAGTACAAAGATGATGACATCTTAAAAGTAATGGACAGAACCAAGGCCTTGCATGGTCCTCGGACCCAAGCCTATGGGGAAACCAAGTACAAAGATGATGACATCTTAAAAGTAATGGACAGAACCAAGGCCTTGCATGGTCCTCGGACCCAAGCCTATGGGGAAACCAAGTACAAAGAAGAAGACATCTTTAAAGTAATGGACGGAACCAAGGCCTTGCATGGTCCTCGGACCCAAGCCTATGGGGAAACCAAGTACAAAGATGATGACATCTTAAAAGTAATGGACAGAACCAAGGCCTTGCATGGTCCTCGGACCCAAGCCTATGGGGAAACCAAGTACAAAGATGATGACATCTTAAAAGTAATGGACAGAACCAAGGCCTTGCATGGTCCTCGGACCCAAGCCTATGGGGAAACCAAGTACAAAGAAGAAGACATCTTTAAAGTAATGGACAGAACCAAGGCCTTGCATGGTCCTCGGACCCAAGCCTATGGGGAAACCAAGTACAAAGATGATGACATCTTAAAAGTAATGGACAGAAGCAAGGCCTTGCATGGTCCTCGGACCCAAGCCTATGGGGAAACCAAGTACAAAGAAGAAGACATCTTTAAAGTAATGGACAGAACCAAGGCCTTGCATGGTCCTCGGACCCAAGCCTATGGGGAAACCAAGTACAAAGATGATGACATCTTAAAAGTAATGGACAGAACCAAGGCCTTGCATGGTCCTCGGACCCAAGCCTATGGGGAAACCAAGTACAAAGAAGAAGACATCTTTAAAGTAATGGACAGAACCAAGGCCTTGCATGGACCTCGGACCCAAGCCTATGGGGAAACCAAGTACAAAGATGATGACATCTTAAAAGTAATGGACAGAACCAAGGCCTTGCATGGTCCTCGGACCCAAGCCTATGGGGAAACCAAGTACAAAGAAGAAGACATCTTTAAAGTAATGGACAGAACCAAGGCCTTGCATGGTCCTCGGACCCAAGCCTATGGGGAAACCAAGTACAAAGAAGAAGACATCTTTAAAGTAATGGACAGAACCAAGGCCTTGCATGGTCCTCGGACCCAAGCCTCTGGGGAAACCAAGTACAAAGATGATGACATCTTAAAAGTAATGGACAGAACCAAGGCCTTGCATGGTCCTCGGACCCAAGCCTATGGGGAAACCAAGTACAAAGATGATGACATCTTAAAAGTAATGGACAGAACCAAGGCCTTGCATGGTCCTCGGACCCAAGCCTATGGGGAAACCAAGTACAAAGAAGAAGACATCTTTAAAGTAATGGACGGAACCAAGGCCTTGCATGGTCCTCGGACCCAAGCCTATGGGGAAACCAAGTATAAAGATGATGACATCTTAAAAGTAATGGACAGAACCAAGGCCTTGCATGGTCCTCGGACCCAAGCCTATGGGGAAACCAAGTACAAAGAAGAAGACATCTTTAAAGTAATGGACAGAACCAAGGCCTTGCATGGACCTCGGACCCAAGCCTATGGGGAAACCAAGTACAAAGATGATGACATCTTAAAAGTAATGGACAGAACCAAGGCCTTGCATGGTCCTCGGACCCAAGCCTATGGGGAAACCAAGTACAAAGAAGAAGACATCTTTAAAGTAATGGACAGAACCAAGGACTTGCATGGTCCTCGGACCCAAGCCTATGGGGAAACCAAGTACAAAGAAGAAGACATCTTTAAAGTAATGGACAGAACCAAGGCCTTGCATGGTCCTCGGACCCAAGCCTATGGGGAAACCAAGTACAAAGATGATGACATCTTAAAAGTAATGGACAGAACCAAGGCCTTGCATGGTCCTCGGACCCAAGCCTATGGGGAAACCAAGTATAAAGATGATGACATCTTAAAAGTAATGGACAGAACCAAGGCCTTGCATGGTCCTCGGACCCAAGCTTATGGGGAAACCAAGTACAAAGAAGAAGACATCTTTAAAGTAATGGACAGAACCAAGGCCTTGCATGGTCCTCGGACCCAAGCCTATGGGGAAACCAAGTACAAAGAAGAAGACATCTTTAAAGTAATGGACAGAACCAAGGCCTTGCATGGTCCTCGGACCCAAGCCTATGGGGAAACCAAGTACAAAGAAGAAGACATCTTTAAAGTAATGGACAGAACCAAGGCCTTGCATGGTCCTCGGACCCAAGCCTATGGGGAAACCAAGTACAAAGAAGAAGACATCTTTAAAGTAATGGACAGAACCAAGGCCTTGCATGGTCCTCGGACCCAAGCCTATGGGGAAACCAAGTACAAAGATGATGACATCTTAAAAGTAATGGACAGAACCAAGGCCTTGCATGGTCCTCGGACCCAAGCCTATGGGGAAACCAAGTACAAAGATGATGACATCTTAAAAGTAATGGATAGAACCAAGGCCTTGCATGGTCCTCGGACCCAAGTCTATGGGGAAACCAAGTACAAAGAAGAAGACATCTTTAAAGTAATGGACGGAACCAAGGCCTTGCATGGTCCTCGGACCCAAGCCTATGGGGAAACCAAGTACAAAGATGATGACATCTTAAAAGTAATGGACAGAACCAAGGCCTTGCATGGTCCTCGGACCCAAGCCTATGGGGAAACCAAGTACAAAGATGATGACATCTTAAAAGTAATGGACAGAACCAAGGCCTTGCATGGTCCTCGGACCCAAGCCTATGGGGAAACCAAGTACAAAGATGATGACATCTTAAAAGTAATGGACAGAACCAAGGCCTTGCATGGTCCTCGGACCCAAGCCTATGGGGAAACCAAGTACAAAGAAGAAGACATCTTTAAAGTAATGGACGGAACCAAGGCCTTGCATGGTCCTCGGACCCAAGCCTATGGGGAAACCAAGTACAAAGATGATGACATCTTAAAAGTAATGGACAGAACCAAGGCCTTGCATGGTCCTCGGACCCAAGCCTATGGGGAAACCAAGTACAAAGATGATGACATCTTAAAAGTAATGGACAGAACCAAGGCCTTGCATGGTCCTCGGACCCAAGCCTATGGGGAAACCAAGTACAAAGAAGAAGACATCTTTAAAGTAATGGACAGAACCAAGGCCTTGCATGGTCCTCGGACCCAAGCCTATGGGGAAACCAAGTACAAAGATGATGACATCTTAAAAGTAATGGACAGAAGCAAGGCCTTGCATGGTCCTCGGACCCAAGCCTATGGGGAAACCAAGTACAAAGAAGAAGACATCTTTAAAGTAATGGACAGAACCAAGGCCTTGCATGGTCCTCGGACCCAAGCCTATGGGGAAACCAAGTACAAAGATGATGACATCTTAAAAGTAATGGACAGAACCAAGGCCTTGCATGGTCCTCGGACCCAAGCCTATGGGGAAATCAAGTACAAAGAAGAAGACATCTTTAAAGTAATGGACAGAACCAAGGCCTTGCATGGTCCTCGGACCCAAGACTATGGGGAAACCAAGTACAAAGAAGAAGACATCTTTAAAGTAATGGACAGAACCAAGGCCTTGCATGGTCCTCGGACCCAAGCCTATGGGGAAACCAAGTACAAAGATGATGACATCTTAAAAGTAATGGACAGAACCAAGGCCTTGCATGGTCCTCGGACCCAAGCCTATGGGGAAACCAAGTACAAAGAAGAAGACATCTTTAAAGTAATGGACAGAACCAAGGCCTTGCATGGTCCTCGGACCCAAGCCTATGGGGAAACCAAGTACAAAGACGATGACATCTTACAAGTAATGGACAGAACCAAGGCCTTGCATGGTCCTCGGACCCAAGCCTATAGGGAAACCAAGTACAAAGATGATGACATCTTAAAAGTAATGGACAGAACCAAGGCCTTGCATGGTCCTCGGACCCAAGCCTATGGGGAAACCAAGTACAAAGAAGAAGACATCTTTAAAGTAATGGACGGAACCAAGGCCTTGCATGGTCCTCGGACCCAAGCCTATGGGGAAACCAAGTACAAAGATGATGACATCTTAAAAGTAATGGACAGAACCAAGGCCTTGCATGGTCCTCGGACCCAAGCCTATGGGGAAACCAAGTACAAAGAAGAAGACATCTTTAAAGTAATGGACAGAACCAAGGCCTTGCATGGACCTCGGACCCAAGCCTATGGGGAAACCAAGTACAAAGATGATGACATCTTCAAAGTAATGGACAGAACCAAGGCCTTGCATGGTCCTCGGACCCAAGCCTATGGGGAAACCAAGTACAAAGAAGAAGACATCTTTAAAGTAATGGACAGAACCAAGGCCTTGCATGGTCCTCGGACCCAAGCCTATGGGGAAACCAAGTACAAAGAAGAAGACATCTTTAAAGTAATGGACAGAACCAAGGCCTTGCATGGTCCTCGGACCCAAGCCTATGGGGAAACCAAGTACAAAGATGATGACATCTTAAAAGTAATGGACAGAACCAAGGCCTTGCATGGTCCTCGGACCCAAGCCTATGGGGAAACCAAGTACAAAGATGATGACATCTTAAAAGTAATGGATAGAACCAAGGCCTTGCATGGTCCTCGGACCCAAGTCTATGGGGAAACCAAGTACAAAGAAGAAGACATCTTTAAAGTAATGGACGGAACCAAGGCCTTGCATGGTCCTCGGACCCAAGCCTATGGGGAAACCAAGTACAAAGATGATGACATCTTAAAAGTAATGGACAGAACCAAGGCCTTGCATGGTCCTCGGACCCAAGCCTATGGGGAAACCAAGTACAAAGAAGAAGACATCTTTAAAGTAATGGACAGAACCAAGGCCTTGCATGGTCCTCGGACCCAAGCCTATGGGGAAACCAAGTATAAAGATGATGACATCTTACAAGTAATGGACAGAACCAAGGCCTTGCATGGTCCTCGGACCCAAGCCTATGGGGAAACCAAGTACAAAGATGATGACATCTTAAAAGTAATGGACAGAACCAAGGACTTGCATGGTCCTCGGACCCAAGCCTATTGGGAAACCAAGTACAAAGAAGAAGACATCTTTAAAGTAATGGACAGAACCAAGGCCTTGCATGGTCCTCGGACCCAAGCCTATGGGGAAACCAAGTACAAAGATGAAGACATCTTTAAAGTAATGGACAGAACCAAAGCCTTGCATGGTCCTCGGACCCAAGCCTATGGGGAAACCAAGTACAAAGATGATGACATCTTAAAAGTAATGGACAGAACCAAGGCCTTGCATGGTCCTCGGACCCAAGCCTATGGGGAAACCAAGTACAAAGAAGAAGACATCTTTAAAGTAATGGACGGAACCAAGGCCTTGCATGGTCCTCGGACCCAAGCCTATGGGGAAACCAAGTACAAAGATGATGACATCTTAAAAGTAATGGATAGAACCAAGGCCTTGCATGGTCCTCGGACCCAAGCCTATGGGGAAACCAAGTACAAAGATGATGACATCTTAAAAGTAATGGACAGAACCAAGGCCTTGCATGGTCCTCGGACCCAAGCCTATGGGGAAACCAAGTACAAAGAAGAAGACATCTTTAAAGTAATGGACAGAACCAAGGCCTTGCATGGTCCTCGGACCCAAGCCTATGGGGAAACCAAGTACAAAGATGATGACATCTTAAAAGTAATGGACAGAACCAAGGCCTTGCATGGTCCTCGGACCCAAGCCTATGGGGAAACCAAGTACAAAGAAGAAGACATCTTTAAAGTAATGGACAGAACCAAGGCCTTGCATGGTCCTCGGACCCAAGCCTATGGGGAAACCAAGTATAAAGATGATGACATCTTAAAAGTAATGGACAGAACCAAGGCCTTGCATGGTCCTCGGACCCAAGCCTATGGGGAAACCAAGTACAAAGATGATGACATCTTAAAAGTAATGGACAGAACCAAGGACTTGCATGGTCCTCGGACCCAAGCCTATGGGGAAACCAAGTACAAAGAAGAAAACATCTTTAAAGTAATGGACAGAACCAAGGCCTTGCATGGTCCTCGGACCCAAGCCTATGGGGAAACCAAGTACAAAGAAGAAGACATCTTTAAAGTAATGGACAGAACCAAAGCCTTGCATGGTCCTCGGACCCAAGCCTATGGGGAAACCAAGTACAAAGATGATGACATCTTAAAAGTAATGGACAGAACCAAGGCCTTGCATGGTCCTCGGACCCAAGCCTATGGGGAAACCAAGTACAAAGAAGAAGACATCTTTAAAGTAATGGACAGAACCAAGGCCTTGCATGGTCCTCGGACCCAAGCCTATGGGGAAACCAAGTACAAAGATGATGACATCTTAAAAGTAATGGACAGAACCAAGGCCTTGCATGGTCCTCGGACCCAAGCCTATGGGGAAACCAAGTACAAAGAAGAAGACATCTTTAAAGTAATGGACAGAACCAAAGCCTTGCATGGTCCTCGGACCCAAGCCTATGGGGAAACCAAGTACAAAGAAGAAGACATCTTTAAAGTAATGGACAGAACCAAGGCCTTGCATGGTCCTCGGACCCAAGCCTATGGGGAAACCAAGTACAAAGAAGAAGACATCTTTAAAGTAATGGACAGAACCAAGGCCTTGCATGGTCCTCGGACCCAAGCCTATGGGGAAACCAAGTACAAAGATGATGACATCTTAAAAGTAATGGACAGAACCAAGGCCTTGCATGGTCCTCGGACCCAAGCCTATGGGGAAACCAAGTATAAAGATGATGACATCTTAAAAGTAATGGACAGAACCAAGGCCTTGCATGGTCCTCGGACCCAAGCCTATGGGGAAACCAAGTACAAAGATGATGACATCTTAAAAGTAATGGACAGAACCAAGGACTTGCATGGTCCTCGGACCCAAGCCTATTGGGAAACCAAGTACAAAGAAGAAGACATCTTTAAAGTAATGGACAGAACCAAGGCCTTGCATGGTCCTCGGACCCAAGCCTATGGGGAAACCAAGTACAAAGAAGAAGACATCTTTAAAGTAATGGACAGAACCAAAGCCTTGCATGGTCCTCGGACCCAAGCCTATGGGGAAACCAAGTACAAAGATGATGACATCTTAAAAGTAATGGACAGAACCAAGGCCTTGCATGGTCCTCGGACCCAAGCCTATGGGGAAACCAAGTACAAAGAAGAAGACATCTTTAAAGTAATGGACGGAACCAAGGCCTTGCATGGTCCTCGGACCCAAGCCTATGGGGAAACCAAGTACAAAGATGATGACATCTTAAAAGTAATGGATAGAACCAAGGCCTTGCATGGTCCTCGGACCCAAGCCTATGGGGAAACCAAGTACAAAGATGAAGACATCTTAAAAGTAATGGACAGAACCAAGGCCTTGCATGGTCCTCGGACCCAAGCCTATGGGGAAACCAAGTACAAAGAAGAAGACATCTTTAAAGTAATGGACGGAACCAAGGCCTTGCATGGTCCTCGGACCCAAGCCTATGGGGAAACCAAGTACAAAGATGATGACATCTTAAAAGTAATGGACAGAACCAAGGCCTTGCATGGTCCTCGGACCCAAGCCTATGGGGAAACCAAGTACAAAGATGATGACATCTTAAAAGTAATGGACAGAACCAAGGCCTTGCATGGTCCTCGGACCCAAGCCTATGGGGAAACCAAGTACAAAGAAGAAGACATCTTTAAAGTAATGGACAGAACCAAGGCCTTGCATGGTCCTCGGACCCAAGCCTATGGGGAAACCAAGTACAAAGAAGAAGACATCTTTAAAGTAATGGACAGAACCAAGGCCTTGCATGGTCCTCGGACCCAAGCCTATGGGGAAACCAAGTACAAAGAAGAAGACATCTTTAAAGTAATGGACAGAACCAAGGCCTTGCATGGTCCTCGGACCCAAGCCTATGGGGAAACCAAGTACAAAGATGATGACATCTTAAAAGTAATGGACAGAACCAAGGCCTTGCATGGTCCTCGGACCCAAGCCTATGGGGAAACCAAGTACAAAGAAGAAGACATCTTTAAAGTAATGGACAGAACCAAGGCCTTGCATGGTCCTCGGACCCAAGCCTATGGGGAAACCAAGTATAAAGATGATGACATCTTACAAGTAATGGACAGAACCAAGGCCTTGCATGGTCCTCGGACCCAAGCCTATGGGGAAACCAAGTACAAAGATGATGACATCTTAAAAGTAATGGACAGAACCAAGGACTTGCATGGTCCTCGGACCCAAGCCTATTGGGAAACCAAGTACAAAGAAGAAGACATCTTTAAAGTAATGGACAGAACCAAGGCCTTGCATGGTCCTCGGACCCAAGCCTATGGGGAAACCAAGTACAAAGAAGAAGACATCTTTAAAGTAATGGACAGAACCAAAGCCTTGCATGGTCCTCGGACCCAAGCCTATGGGGAAACCAAGTACAAAGATGATGACATCTTAAAAGTAATGGACAGAACCAAGGCCTTGCATGGTCCTCGGACCCAAGCCTATGGGGAAACCAAGTACAAAGAAGAAGACATCTTTAAAGTAATGGACGGAACCAAGGCCTTGCATGGTCCTCGGACCCAAGCCTATGGGGAAACCAAGTACAAAGATGATGACATCTTAAAAGTAATGGATAGAACCAAGGCCTTGCATGGTCCTCGGACCCAAGCCTATGGGG
Source organism: Quercus robur (assembly GCF_932294415.1). Classification (NCBI taxonomy): domain Eukaryota; kingdom Viridiplantae; phylum Streptophyta; class Magnoliopsida; order Fagales; family Fagaceae; genus Quercus; species Quercus robur. Next base: position 20,706,450 of record NC_065540.1, on the reverse strand, counting down.
AAACCAAGTACAAAGATGATGACATCTTAAAAGTAATGGACAGAACCAAGGCCTTGCATGGTCCTCGGACCCAAGCCTATGGGGAAACCAAGTACAAAGAAGAAGACATCTTTAAAGTAATGGATAGAACCAAGGCCTTGCATGGTCCTCGGACCCAAGCCTATGGGGAAACCAAGTACAAAGATGATGACATCTTAAAAGTAATGGACAGAACCAAGGCCTTGCATGGTCCTCGGACCCAAGCCTATGGGGAAACCAAGTACAAAGAAGAAGACATCTTTAAAGTAATGGACAGAACCAAGGCCTTGCATGGTCCTCGGACCCAAGCCTATGGGGAAACCAAGTATAAAGATGATGACATCTTAAAAGTAATGGACAGAACCAAGGCCTTGCATGGTCCTCGGACCCAAGCCTATGGGGAAACCAAGTACAAAGATGATGACATCTTAAAAGTAATGGACAGAACCAAGGACTTGCATGGTCCTCGGACCCAAGCCTATTGGGAAACCAAGTACAAAGAAGAAGACATCTTTAAAGTAATGGACAGAACCAAGGCCTTGCATGGTCCTCGGACCCAAGCCTATGGGGAAACCAAGTACAAAGAAGAAGACATCTTTAAAGTAATGGACAGAACCAAAGCCTTGCATGGTCCTCGGACCCAAGCCTATGGGGAAACCAAGTACAAAGATGATGACATCTTAAAAGTAATGGACAGAACCAAGGCCTTGCATGGTCCTCGGACCCAAGCCTATGGGGAAACCAAGTACAAAGAAGAAGACATCTTTAAAGTAATGGACGGAACCAAGGCCTTGCATGGTCCTCGGACCCAAGCCTATGGGGAAACCAAGTACAAAGATGATGACATCTTAAAAGTAATGGATAGAACCAAGGCCTTGCATGGTCCTCGGACCCAAGCCTATGGGGAAACCAAGTACAAAGATGAAGACATCTTAAAAGTAATGGACAGAACCAAGGCCTTGCATGGTCCTCGGACCCAAGCCTATGGGGAAACCATGTACAAAGAAGAAGACATCTTTAAAGTAATGGACGGAACCAAGGCCTTGCATGGTCCTCGGACCCAAGCCTATGGGGAAACCAAGTACAAAGATGATGACATCTTAAAAGTAATGGACAGAACCAAGGCCTTGCATGGTCCTCGGACCCAAGCCTATGGGGAAACCAAGTACAAAGATGATGACATCTTAAAAGTAATGGACAGAACCAAGGCCTTGCATGGTCCTCGGACCCAAGCCTATGGGGAAACCAAGTACAAAGAAGAAGACATCTTTAAAGTAATGGACAGAACCAAGGCCTTGCATGGTCCTCGGACCCAAGCCTATGGGGAAACCAAGTACAAAGATGATGACATCTTAAAAGTAATGGACAGAAGCAAGGCCTTGCATGGTCCTCGGACCCAAGCCTATGGGGAAACCAAGTACAAAGAAGAAGACATCTTTAAAGTAATGGACAGAACCAAGGCCTTGCATGGTCCTCGGACCCAAGCCTATGGGGAAACCAAGTACAAAGATGATGACATATTAAAAGTAATGGACAGAACCAAGGCCTTGCATGGTCCTCGGACCCAAGCCTATGGGGAAACCAAGTACAAAGAAGAAGACATCTTTAAAGTAATGGACAGAACCAAGGCCTTGCATGGTCCTCGGACCCAAGCCTATGGGGAAACCAAGTACAAAGAAGAAGACATCTTTAAAGTAATGGACAGAACCAAGGCCTTGCATGGTCCTCGGACCCAAGCCTATGGGGAAACCAAGTACAAAGATGATGACATCTTAAAAGTAATGGACAGAACCAAGGCCTTGCATGGTCCTCGGACCCAAGCCTATGGGGAAACCAAGTACAAAGAAGAAGACATCTTTAAAGTAATGGACAGAACCAAGGCCTTGCATGGTCCTCGGACCCAAGCCTATGGGGAAACCAAGTACAAAGATGATGACATCTTACAAGTAATGGACAGAACCAAGGCCTTGCATGGTCCTCGGACCCAAGCCTATAGGGAAACCAAGTACAAAGATGATGACATCTTAAAAGTAATGGACAGAACCAAGGCCTTGCATGGTCCTCGGACCCAAGCCTATGGGGAAACCAAGTACAAAGAAGAAGACATCTTTAAAGTAATGGACGGAACCAAGGCCTTGCATGGTCCTCGGACCCAAGCCTATGGGGAAACCAAGTACAAAGATGATGACATCTTAAAAGTAATGGACAGAACCAAGGCCTTGCATGGTCCTCGGACCCAAGCCTATGGGGAAACCAAGTACAAAGAAGAAGACATCTTTAAAGTAATGGACAGAACCAAGCCCTTGCATGGACCTCGGACCCAAGCCTATGGGGAAACCAAGTACAAAGATGATGACATCTTCAAAGTAATGGACAGAACCAAGGCCTTGCATGGTCCTCGGACCCAAGCCTATGGGGAAACCAAGTACAAAGAAGAAGACATCTTTAAAGTAATGGACAGAACCAAGGCCTTGCATGGTCCTCGGACCCAAGCCTATGGGGAAACCAAGTACAAAGAAGAAGACATCTTTAAAGTAATGGACAGAACCAAGGCCTTGCATGGTCCTCGGACCCAAGCCTATGGGGAAACCAAGTACAAAGATGATGACATCTTAAAAGTAATGGACAGAACCAAGGCCTTGCATGGTCCTCGGACCCAAGCCTATGGGGAAACCAAGTACAAAGATGATGACATCTTAAAAGTAATGGATAGAACCAAGGCCTTGCATGGTCCTCGGACCCAAGTCTATGGGGAAACCAAGTACAAAGAAGAAGACATCTTTAAAGTAATGGACGGAACCAAGGCCTTGCATGGTCCTCGGACCCAAGCCTATGGGGAAACCAAGTACAAAGATGATGACATCTTAAAAGTAATGGACAGAACCAAGGCCTTGCATGGTCCTCGGACCCAAGCCTATGGGGAAACCAAGTACAAAGATGATGACATCTTAAAAGTAATGGACAGAACCAAGGCCTTGCATGGTCCTCGGACCCAAGCCTATGGGGAAACCAAGTACAAAGATGATGACATCTTAAAAGTAATGGACAGAACCAAGGCCTTGCATGGTCCTCGGACCCAAGCCTATGGGGAAACCAAGTACAAAGAAGAAGACATCTTTAAAGTAATGGACGGAACCAAGGCCTTGCATGGTCCTCGGACCCAAGCCTATGGGGAAACCAAGTACAAAGATGATGACATCTTAAAAGTAATGGACAGAACCAAGGCCTTGCATGGTCCTCGGACCCAAGCCTATGGGGAAACCAAGTACAAAGATGATGACATCTTAAAAGTAATGGACAGAACCAAGGCCTTGCATGGTCCTCGGACCCAAGCCTATGGGGAAACCAAGTACAAAGAAGAAGACATCTTTAAAGTAATGGACAGAACCAAGGCCTTGCATGGTCCTCGGACCCAAGCCTATGGGGAAACCAAGTACAAAGATGATGACATCTTAAAAGTAATGGACAGAACCAAGGCCTTGCATGGTCCTCGGACCCAAGCCTATGGGGAAACCAAGTACAAAGAAGAAGACATCTTTAAAGTAATGGACAGAACCAAGGCCTTGCATGGTCCTCGGACCCAAGCCTATGGGGAAACCAAGTACAAAGATGATGACATCTTAAAAGTAATGGACAGAACCAAGGCCTTGCATGGTCCTCGGACCCAAGCCTATGGGGAAACCAAGTACAAAGAAGAAGACATCTTTAAAGTAATGGACAGAACCAAGGCCTTGCATGGTCCTCGGACCCAAGCCTATGGGGAAACCAAGTACAAAGAAGAAGACATCTTTAAAGTAATGGACAGAACCAAGGCCTTGCATGGTCCTCGGACCCAAGCCTATGGGGAAACCAAGTACAAAGATGATGACATCTTAAAAGTAATGGACAGAACCAAGGCCTTGCATGGTCCTCGGACCCAAGCCTATGGGGAAACCAAGTACAAAGAAGAAGACATCTTTAAAGTAATGGACAGAACCAAGGCCTTGCATGGTCCTCGGACCCAAGCCTATGGGGAAACCACGTATAAAGATGATGACATCTTAAAAGTAATGGACAGAACCAAGGCCTTGCATGGTCCTCGGACCCAAGCCTATGGGGAAACCAAGTACAAAGATGATGACATCTTAAAAGTAATGGACAGAACCAAGGACTTGCATGGTCCTCGGACCCAAGCCTATTGGGAAACCAAGTACAAAGAAGAAGACATCTTAAAAGTAATGGACAGAACCAAGGCCTTGCATGGTCCTCGGACCCAAGCCTATGGGGAAACAAAGTACAAAGATGATGACATCTTAAAAGTAATGGACAAAACCAAGGCCTTGCATGGTCCTCGGACCCAAGCCTATGGGGAAACCAAGTACAAAGAAGAAGACATCTTTAAAGTAATGGACAGAACCAAGGCCTTGCATGGTCCTCAGACCCAAGCCTATGGGGAAACCAAGTACATAGATGATGACATCTTAAAAGTAATGGACAGAACCAAGGCCTTGCATGGTCCTCGGACCCAAGCCTATGGGGAAACCAAGTACAAAGAAGAAGACATCTTTAAAGTAATGGACAGAACCAAGGCCTTGCATGGTCCTCGGACCCAAGCCTATGGGGAAACCAAGTACAAAGATGATGACATCTTAAAAGTAATGGACAGAACCAAGGCCTTGCATGGTCCTCGGACCCAAGCCTATGGGGAAACCAAGTACAAAGAAGAAGACATCTTTAAAGTAATGGACAGAACCAAGGCCTTGCATGGTCCTCGGACCCAAGCCTATGGGGAAACCAAGTACAAAGAAGAAGACATCTTTAAAGTAATGGACAGAACCAAGGCCTTGCATGGTCCTCGGACCCAAGCCTATGGGGAAACCAAGTACAAAGATGATGACATCTTAAAAGTAATGGACAGAACCAAGGCCTTGCATGGTCCTCGGACCCAAGCCAATGGGGAAACCAAGTACAAAGATGATGACATCTTAAAAGTAATGGACAGAACCAAGGCCTTGCATGGTCCTCGGACCCAAGCCTATGGGGAAACCAAGTACAAAGAAGAAGACATCTTTAAAGTAATGGACGGAACCAAGGCCTTGCATGGTCCTCGGACCCAAGCCTATGGGGAAACCAAGTATAAAGATGATGACATCTTAAAAGTAATGGACCGAACCAAGGCCTTGCATGGTCCTCGGACCCAAGCCTATGGGGAAACCAAGTACAAAGAAGAAGACATGTTTAAAGTAATGGACAGAACCAAGTCCTTGCATGGACCTCGGACCCAAGCCTATGGGGAAACCAAGTACAAAGATGATGACATCTTAAATGTAATGGACAGAACCAAGGCCTTGCATGGTCCTCGGACCCAAGCCTATGGGGAAACCAAGTACAAAGAAGAAGACATCTTTAAAGTAATGGACAGAACCAAGGCCTTGCATGGTCCTCGGACCCAAGCCTATGGGGAAACCAAGTACAAAGAAGAAGACATCTTTAAAGTAATGGACAGAACCAAGGCCTTGCATGGTCCTCGGACCCAAGCCTATGGGGAAACCAAGTACAAAGATGATGACAGCTTAAAAGTAATGGACAGAACCAAGGCCTTGCATGGTCCTCAGACCCAAGCCTATGGGGAAACCAAGTACAAAGATGATGACATCTTAAAAGTAATGGACAGAACCAAGGCCTTGCATGGTCCTCGGACCCAAGCCTATGGGGAAACCAAGTACAAAGAAGAAGACATCTTTAAAGTAATGGACAGAACCAAGGCCTTGCATGGTCCTCGGACCCAAGCCTATGGGGAAACCAAGTACAAAGAAGAAGACATCTTTAAAGTAATGGACAGAACCAAGGCCTTGCATGGTCCTCGGACCCAAGCCTATGGGGAAACCAAGTACAAAGATGATGACATCTTAAAAGTAATGGACAGAACCAAGGCCTTGCATTGTCCTCGGACCCAAGCCTATGGGGAAACAAAGTACAAAGATGATGACATCTTAAAAGTAATGGACAAAACCAAGGCCTTGCATGGTCCTCGGACCCAAGCCTATGGGGAAACCAAGTACAAAGAAGAAGACATCTTTAAAGTAATGGACAGAACCAAGGCCTTGCATGGTCCTCAGACCCAAGCCTATGGGGAAACCAAGTACAAAGATGATGACATCTTAAAAGTAATGGACAGAACCAAGGCCTTGCATGGTCCTCGGACCCAAGCCTATGGGGAAATCAAGTACAAAGAAGAAGACATCTTTAAAGTAATGGACAGAACCAAGGCCTTGCATGGTCCTCGGACCCAAGCCTATGGGGAAACCAAGTACAAAGATGATGACATCTTAAAAGTAATGGACAGAACCAAGGCCTTGCATGGTCCTCGGACCCAAGCCTATGGGGAAACCAAGTACAAAGAAGAAGACATCTTTAAAGTAATGGACAGAACCAAGGCCTTGCATGGTCCTCGGACCCAAGCCTATGGGGAAACCAAGTACAAAGAAGAAGACATCTTTAAAGTAATGGACAGAACCAAGGCCTTGCATGGTCCTCGGACCCAAGCCTATGGGGAAACCAAGTACAAAGATGATGACATCTTAAAAGTAATGGACAGAACCAAGGCCTTGCATGGTCCTCGGACCCAAGCCTATGGGGAAACCAAGTACAAAGATGATGACATCTTAAAAGTAATGGACAGAACCAAGGCCTTGCATGGTCCTCGGACCCAAGCCTATGGGGAAACCAAGTACAAAGAAGAAGACATCTTTAAAGTAATGGACGAAACCAAGGCCTTGCATGGTCCTCGGACCCAAGCCTATGGGGAAACCAAGTATAAAGATGATGACATCTTAAAAGTAATGGACAGAACCAAGGCCTTGCATGGACCTCGGACCCAAGCCTATGGGGAAACCAAGTACAAAGATGATGACATCTTAAAAGTAATGGACAGAACCAAGGCCTTGCATGGTCCTCGGACCCAAGCCTATGGGGAAACCAAGTACAAAGAAGAAGACATCTTTAAAGTAATGGACAGAACCAAGGCCTTGCATGGTCCTCGGACCCAAGCCTATGGGGAAACCAAGTACAAAGAAGAAGACATCTTTAAAGTAATGGACAGAACCAAGGCCTTGCATGGTCCTCGGACCCAAGCCTATGGGGAAACCAAGTACAAAGATGATGACATCTTAAAAGTAATGGACAGAACCAAGGCCTTGCATGGTCCTCGGACCCAAGCCTATGGGGAAACCAAGTATAAAGATGATGACATCTTAAAAGTAATGGACAGAACCAAGGCCTTGCATGGTCCTCGGACCCAAGCCTATGGGGAAACCAAGTACAAAGAAGAAGACATCTTTAAAGTAATGGACAGAACCAAGGCCTTGCATGGTCCTCGGACCCAAGCCTATGGGGAAACCAAGTACAAAGAAGAAGACATCTTTAAAGTAATGGACAGAACCAAGGCCTTGCATGGTCCTCGGACCCAAGCCTATGGGGAAACCAAGTACAAAGATGATGACATCTTAAAAGTAATGGACAGAACCAAGGCCTTGCATGGTCCTCGGACCCAAGCCTTTGGGGAAACCAAGTACAAAGATGATGACATCTTAAAAGTAATGGACAGAACCAAGGCCTTGCATGGTCCTCGGACCCAAGCCTATGGGGAAACCAAGTACAAAGAAGAAGACATCTTTAAAGTAATGGACGGAACCAAGGCCTTGCATGGTCCTCGGACCCAAGCCTATGGGGAAACCAAGTACAAAAATGATGACATCTTAAAGGTAATGGACAGAACCAAGGCCTTGCATGGTCCTCGGACCCAAGCCTATGGGGAAACCAAGTACAAAGAAGAAGACATCTTTAAAGTAATGGACAGAACCAAGGCCTTGCATGGACCTCGGACCCAAGCCTATGGGGAAACCAAGTACAAAGATGATGACATCTTAAAAGTAATGGACAGAACCAAGGCCTTGCATGGTCCTCGGACCCAAGCCTATTGGGAAACCAAGTACAAAGAAGAAGACATCTTTAAAGTAATGGACAGAACCAAGGCCTTGCATGGTCCTCGGACCCAAGCCTATGGGGAAACCAAGTACAAAGAAGAAGACATCTTTAAAGTAATGGACAGAACCAAGGCCTTGCATGGTCCTCGGACCCAAGCCTATGGGGAAACCAAGTACAAAGATGATGACTTCTTAAAAGTGATGGACAGAACCAAGGCCTTGCATGGTCCTCGGACCCAAGCCTATGGGGAAACCAAGTACAAAGATGATGACATCTTAAAAGTAATGGACAGAACCAAGGCCTTGCATGGTCCTCGGACCCAAGCCTATGGGGAAACCAAGTACAAAGAAGAAGACATCTTTAAAGTAATGGACGGAACCAAGGCCTTGCATGGTCCTCGGACCCAAGCCTATGGGGAAACCAAGTACAAAGATGATGACATCTTAAAAGTAATGGACAGAACCAAGGCCTTGCATGGTCCTCGGACCCAAGCCTATGGGGAAACCAAGTACAAAGATGATGACATCTTAAAAGTAATGGACAAAACCAAGGCCTTGCATGGTCCTCGGACCCAAGCCTATGGGGAAACCAAGTACAAAGAAGAAGACATCTTTAAAGTAATGGACAGAACCAAGGCCTTGCATGGTCCTCGGACCCAAGCCTATGGGGAAACCAAGTACAAGGATGATGACATCTTAAAAGTAATGGACAGAACCAAGGCCTTGCATGGTCCTCGGACCCAAGCCTATGGGGAAACCAAGTACAAAGAAGAAGACATCTTTAAAGTAATGGACAGAACCAAGGCCTTGCATGGACCTCGGACCCAAGCCTATGGGGAAACCAAGTACAAAGATGATGACATCTTAAAAGTAATGGACAGAACCAAGGCCTTGCATGGTCCTCGGACCCAAGCCTATGGGGAAATCAAGTACAAAGAAGAAGACATCTTTAAAGTAATGGACAGAACCAAGGCCTTGCATGGTCCTCGGACCCAAGCCTATGGGGAAACCAAGTACAAAGATGATGACATCTTAAAAGTAATGGACAGAACCAAGGCCTTGCATGGTCCTCGGACCCAAGCCTATGGGGAAACCAAGTACAAAGAAGAAGACATCTTTAAAGTAATGGACAGAACCAAGGCCTTGCATGGTCCTCGGACCCAAGCCTATGGGGAAACCAAGTACAAAGAAGAAGACATCTTTAAAGTAATGGACAGAACCAAGGCCTTGCATGGTCCTCGGACCCAAGCCTATGGGGAAACCAAGTACAAAGATGATGACATCTTAAAAGTAATGGACAGAACCAAGGCCTTGCATTGTCCTCGGACCCAAGCCTATGGGGAAACAAAGTACAAAGATGACGACATCTTAAAAGTAATGGACAAAACCAAGGCCTTGCATGGTCCTCGGACCCAAGCCTATGGGGAAACCAAGTACAAAGAAGAAGACATCTTTAAAGTAATGGACAGAACCAAGGCCTTGCATGGTCCTCAGACCCAAGCCTATGGGGAAACCAAGTACAAAGATGATGACATCTTAAAAGTAATGGACAGAACCAAGGCCTTGCATGGTCCTCGGACCCAAGCCTATGGGGAAATCAAGTACAAAGAAGAAGACATCTTTAAAGTAATGGACAGAACCAAGGCCTTGCATGGTCCTCGGACCCAAGCCTATGGGGAAACCAAGTACAAAGATGATGACATCTTAAAAGTAATGGACAGAACCAAGGCCTTGCATGGTCCTCGGACCCAAGCCTATGGGGAAACCAAGTACAAAGAAGAAGACATCTTTAAAGTAATGGACAGAACCAAGGCCTTGCATGGTCCTCGGACCCAAGCCTATGGGGAAACCAAGTACAAAGAAGAAGACATCTTTAAAGTAATGGACAGAACCAAGGCCTTGCATGGTCCTCGGACCCAAGCCTATGGGGAAACCAAGTACAAAGATGATGACATCTTTAAAGTAATGGACAGAACCAAGGCCTTGCATGGTCCTCGGACCCAAGCCTATGGGGAAACCAAGTACAAAGATGATGACATCTTAAAAGTAATGGACAGAACCAAGGCCTTGCATGGTCCTCGGACCCAAGCCTATGGGGAAACCAAGTACAAAGAAGAAGACATCTTTAAAGTAATGGACGGAACCAAGGCCTTGCATGGTCCTCGGACCCAAGCCTATGGGGAAACCAAGTATAAAGATGATGACATCTTAAAAGTAATGGACAGAACCAAGGCCTTGCATGGACCTCGGACCCAAGCCTATGGGGAAACCAAGTACAAAGATGATGACATCTTAAAAGTAATGGACAGAACCAAGGCCTTGCATGGTCCTCGGACCCAAGCCTATGGGGAAACCAAGTACAAAGAAGAAGACATCTTTAAAGTAATGGACAGAACCAAGGCCTTGCATGGTCCTCGGACCCAAGCCTATGGGGAAACCAAGTACAAAGAAGAAGACATCTTTAAAGTAATGGACAGAACCAAGGCCTTGCATGGTCCTCGGACCCAAGCCTATGGGGAAACCAAGTACAAAGATGATGACATCTTAAAAGTAATGGACAGAACCAAGGCCTTGCATGGTCCTCGGACCCAAGCCTATGGGGAAACCAAGTATAAAGATGATGACATCTTAAAAGTAATGGACAGAACCAAGGCCTTGCATGGTCCTCGGACCCAAGCCTATGGGGAAACCAAGTACAAAGAAGAAGACATCTTTAAAGTAATGTACAGAACCAAGGCCTTGCATGGTCCTCGGACCCAAGCCTATGGGGAAACCAAGTACAAAGAAGAAGACATCTTTAAAGTAATGGACAGAACCAAGGCCTTGCATGGTCCTCGGACCCAAGCCTATGGGGAAACCAAGTACAAAGATGATGACATCTTAAAAGTAATGGACAGAACCAAGGCCTTGCATGGTCCTCGGACCCAAGCCTTTGGGGAAACCAAGTACAAAGATGATGACATCTTAAAAGTAATGGACAGAACCAAGGCCTTGCATGGTCCTCGGACCCAAGCCTATGGGGAAACCAAGTACAAAGAAGAAGACATCTTTAAAGTAATGGACGGAACCAAGGCCTTGCATGGTCCTCGGACCCAAGCCTATGGGGAAACCAAGTACAAAAATGATGACATCTTAAAGGTAATGGACAGAACCAAGGCCTTGCATGGTCCTCGGACCCAAGCCTATGGGGAAACCAAGTACAAAGAAGAAGACATCTTTAAAGTAATGGACAGAACCAAGGCCTTGCATGGACCTCGGACCCAAGCCTATGGGGAAACCAAGTACAAAGATGATGACATCTTAAAAGTAATGGACAGAACCAAGGCCTTGCATGGTCCTCGGACCCAAGCCTATTGGGAAACCAAGTACAAAGAAGAAGACATCTTTAAAGTAATGGACAGAACCAAGGCCTTGCATGGTCCTCGGACCCAAGCCTATGGGGAAACCAAGTACAAAGAAGAAGACATCTTTAAAGTAATGGACAGAACCAAGGCCTTGCATGGTCCTCGGACCCAAGCCTATGGGGAAACCAAGTACAAAGATGATGACTTCTTAAAAGTGATGGACAGAACCAAGGCCTTGCATGGTCCTCGGACCCAAGCCTATGGGGAAACCAAGTACAAAGATGATGACATCTTAAAAGTAATGGACAGAACCAAGGCCTTGCATGGTCCTCGGACCCAAGCCTATGGGGAAACCAAGTACAAAGAAGAAGACATCTTTAAAGTAATGGACGGAACCAAGGCCTTGCATGGTCCTCGGACCCAAGCCTATGGGGAAACCAAGTACAAAGATGATGACATCTTAAAAGTAATGGACAGAACCAAGGCCTTGCATGGTCCTCGGACCCAAGCCTATGGGGAAACCAAGTACAAAGATGATGACATCTTAAAAGTAATGGACAAAACCAAGGCCTTGCATGGTCCTCGGACCCAAGCCTATGGGGAAACCAAGTACAAAGAAGAAGACATCTTTAAAGTAATGGACAGAACCAAGGCCTTGCATGGTCCTCGGACCCAAGCCTATGGGGAAACCAAGTACAAGGATGATGACATCTTAAAAGTAATGGACAGAACCAAGGCCTTGCATGGTCCTCGGACCCAAGCCTATGGGGAAACCAAGTACAAAGAAGAAGACATCTTTAAAGTAATGGACAGAACCAAGGCCTTGCATGGACCTCGGACCCAAGCCTATGGGGAAACCAAGTACAAAGATGATGACATCTTAAAAGTAATGGACAGAACCAAGGCCTTGCATGGTCCTCGGACCCAAGCCTATGGGGAAACCAAGTACAAAGAAGAAGACATCTTTAAAGTAATGGACAGAACCAAGGCCTTGCATGGTCCTCGGACCCAAGCCTATGGGGAAACCAAGTACAAGGATGATGACATCTTAAAAGTAATGGACAGAACCAAGGCCTTGCATGGTCCTCGGACCCAAGCCTTTGGGGAAACCAAGTACAAAGAAGAAGACATCTTAAAAGTAATGGACAGAACCAAGGCCTTGCATGGACCTCGGACCCAAGCCTATGGGGAAACCAAGTACAAAGATGATGACATCTTAAAAGTAATGGACAGAACCAAGGCCTTGCATGGTCCTCGGACCCAAGCCTATGGGGAAACCAAGTACAAAGAAGAAGACATCTTTAAAGTAATGGACAGAACCAAGGCCTTGCATGGTCCTCGGACCCAAGCCTATGGGGAAACCAAGTACAAAGAAGAAGACATCTTTAAAGTAATGGACAGAACCAAGGCCTTGCATGGTCCTCGGACCCAAGCCTATGGGGAAACCAAGTACAAAGATGATGACATCTTAAAAGTAATGGACAGAACCAAGGCCTTGCATGGTCCTCGGACCCAAGCCGTTGGGGAAACCAAGTACAAAGAAGAAGACATCTTTAAAGTAATGGACAGAACCAAGGCCTTGCATGGTCCTCGGACCCAAGCCTATGGGGAAACCAAGTACAAAGATGATGACATCTTAAAAGTAATGGACAGAAGCAAGGCCTTGCATGGTCCTCGGACCCAAGCCTATGGGGAAACCAAGTACAAAGATGATGACTTCTTAAAAGTGATGGACAGAACCAAGGCCTTGCATGGTCCTCGGACCCAAGCCTATGGGGAAACCAAGTACAAAGATGATGACATCTTAAAAGTAATGGACAGAACCAAGGCCTTGAATGGTCCTCGGACCCAAGCCTATGGGGAAACCAAGTACAAAGAAGAAGACATCTTTAAAGTAATGGACGGAACCAAGGCCTTGCATGGTCCTCGGACCCAAGCCTATGGGGAAACCAAGTACAAAGATGATGACATCTTAAAAGTAATGGACAGAACCAAGGCCTTGCATGGTCCTCGGACCCAAGCCTATGGGGAAACCAAGTACAAAGATGATGACATCTTAAAAGTAATGGACAAAACCAAGGCCTTGCATGGTCCTCGGACCCAAGCCTATGGGGAAACCAAGTACAAAGAAGAAGACATCTTTAAAGTAATGGACAGAACCAAGGCCTTGCATGGTCCTCGGACCCAAGCCTATGGGGAAACCAAGTACAAAGAAGAAGACATCTTTAAAGTAATGGACAGAACCAAGGCCTTGCATGGTCCTCGGACCCAAGCCTATGGGGAAACCAAGTACAAAGATGATGACATCTTAAAAGTAATGGACAGAACCAAGGCCTTGCATGGTCCTCGGACCCAAGCCTATGGGGAAACCAAGTACAAAGATGATGACATCTTAAAAGTAATGGACAGAACCAAGGCCTTGCATGGTCCTCGGACCCAAGCCTATGGGGAAACCAAGTACAAAGAAGAAGACATCTTTAAAGTAATGGACGGAACCAAGGCCTTGCATGGTCCTCGGACCCAAGCCTATGGGGAAACCAAGTATAAAGATGATGACATCTTAAAAGTAATGGACAGAACCAAGGCCTTGCATGGACCTCGGACCCAAGCCTATGGGGAAACCAAGTACAAAGATGATGACATCTTAAAAGTAATGGACAGAACCAAGGCCTTGCATGGTCCTCGGACCCAAGCCTATGGGGAAACCAAGTACAAAGAAGAAGACATCTTTAAAGTAATGGACAGAACCAAGGCCTTGCATGGTCCTCGGACCCAAGCCTATGGGGAAACCAAGTACAAAGAAGAAGACATCTTTAAAGTAATGGACAGAACCAAGGCCTTGCATGGTCCTCGGACCCAAGCCTATGGGGAAACCAAGTACAAAGATGATGACATCTTAAAAGTAATGGACAGAACCAAGGCCTTGCATGGTCCTCGGACCCAAGCCTATGGGGAAACCAAGTATAAAGATGATGACATCTTAAAAGTAATGGACAGAACCAAGGCCTTGCATGGTCCTCGGACCCAAGCCTATGGGGAAACCAAGTACAAAGAAGAAGACATCTTTAAAGTAATGGACAGAACCAAGGCCTTGCATGGTCCTCGGACCCAAGCCTATGGGGAAACCAAGTACAAAGAAGAAGACATCTTTAAAGTAATGGACAGAACCAAGGCCTTGCATGGTCCTCGGACCCAAGCCTATGGGGAAACCAAGTACAAAGATGATGACATCTTAAAAGTAATGGACAGAACCAAGGCCTTGCATGGTCCTCGGACCCAAGCCTTTGGGGAAACCAAGTACAAAGATGATGACATCTTAAAAGTAATGGACAGAACCAAGGCCTTGCATGGTCCTCGGACCCAAGCCTATGGGGAAACCAAGTACAAAGAAGAAGACATCTTTAAAGTAATGGACGGAACCAAGGCCTTGCATGGTCCTCGGACCCAAGCCTATGGGGAAACCAAGTACAAAAATGATGACATCTTAAAGGTAATGGACAGAACCAAGGCCTTGCATGGTCCTCGGACCCAAGCCTATGGGGAAACCAAGTACAAAGAAGAAGACATCTTTAAAGTAATGGACAGAACCAAGGCCTTGCATGGACCTCGGACCCAAGCCTATGGGGAAACCAAGTACAAAGATGATGACATCTTAAAAGTAATGGACAGAACCAAGGCCTTGCATGGTCCTCGGACCCAAGCCTATTGGGAAACCAAGTACAAAGAAGAAGACATCTTTAAAGTAATGGACAGAACCAAGGCCTTGCATGGTCCTCGGACCCAAGCCTATGGGGAAACCAAGTACAAAGAAGAAGACATCTTTAAAGTAATGGACAGAACCAAGGCCTTGCATGGTCCTCGGACCCAAGCCTATGGGGAAACCAAGTACAAAGATGATGACTTCTTAAAAGTGATGGACAGAACCAAGGCCTTGCATGGTCCTCGGACCCAAGCCTATGGGGAAACCAAGTACAAAGATGATGACATCTTAAAAGTAATGGACAGAACCAAGGCCTTGCATGGTCCTCGGACCCAAGCCTATGGGGAAACCAAGTACAAAGAAGAAGACATCTTTAAAGTAATGGACGGAACCAAGGCCTTGCATGGTCCTCGGACCCAAGCCTATGGGGAAACCAAGTACAAAGATGATGACATCTTAAAAGTAATGGACAGAA
Organism: Quercus robur; assembly: GCF_932294415.1. Taxonomy (NCBI): domain Eukaryota; kingdom Viridiplantae; phylum Streptophyta; class Magnoliopsida; order Fagales; family Fagaceae; genus Quercus; species Quercus robur. The sequence continues at coordinate 20,690,949 of NC_065540.1, read as the reverse complement.
CCAAGGCCTTGCATGGTCCTCGGACCCAAGCCTATGGGGAAACCAAGTACAAAGATGATGACATCTTAAAAGTAATGGACAAAACCAAGGCCTTGCATGGTCCTCGGACCCAAGCCTATGGGGAAACCAAGTACAAAGAAGAAGACATCTTTAAAGTAATGGACAGAACCAAGGCCTTGCATGGTCCTCGGACCCAAGCCTATGGGGAAACCAAGTACAAGGATGATGACATCTTAAAAGTAATGGACAGAACCAAGGCCTTGCATGGTCCTCGGACCCAAGCCTATGGGGAAACCAAGTACAAAGAAGAAGACATCTTTAAAGTAATGGACAGAACCAAGGCCTTGCATGGACCTCGGACCCAAGCCTATGGGGAAACCAAGTACAAAGATGATGACATCTTAAAAGTAATGGACAGAACCAAGGCCTTGCATGGTCCTCGGACCCAAACCTATGGGGAAACCAAGTACAAAGAAGAAGACATCTTTAAAGTAATGGACAGAACCAAGGCCTTGCATGGTCCTCGGACCCAAGCCTATGGGGAAACCAAGTACAAGGATGATGACATCTTAAAAGTAATGGACAGAACCAAGGCCTTGCATGGTCCTCGGACCCAAGCCTTTGGGGAAACCAAGTACAAAGAAGAAGACATCTTTAAAGTAATGGACAGAACCAAGGCCTTGCATGGACCTCGGACCCAAGCCTATGGGGAAACCAAGTACAAAGATGATGACATCTTAAAAGTAATGGACAGAACCAAGGCCTTGCATGGTCCTCGGACCCAAGCCTATGGGGAAACCAAGTACAAAGAAGAAGACATCTTTAAAGTAATGGACAGAACCAAGGCCTTGCATGGTCCTCGGACCCAAGCCTATGGGGAAACCAAGTACAAAGAAGAAGACATCTTTAAAGTAATGGACAGAACCAAGGCCTTGCATGGTCCTCGGACCCAAGCCTATGGGGAAACCAAGTACAAAGATGATGACATCTTAAAAGTAATGGACAGAACCAAGGCCTTGCATGGTCCTCGGACCCAAGCCGTTGGGGAAACCAAGTACAAAGAAGAAGACATCTTTAAAGTAATGGACAGAACCAAGGCCTTGCATGGTCCTCGGACCCAAGCCTATGGGGAAACCAAGTACAAAGATGATGACATCTTAAAAGTAATGGACAGAAGCAAGGCCTTGCATGGTCCTCGGACCCAAGCCTATGGGGAAACCAAGTACAAAGATGATGACATCTTAAAAGTAATGGACAGAACCAAGGCCTTGCATGGTCCTCGGACCCAAGCCTATGGGGAAACCAAGTACAAAGAAGAAGACATCTTTAAAGTAATGGACGGAACCAAGGCCTTGCATGGTCCTCGGACCCAAGCCTATGGGGAAACCAAGTACAAAGATGATGACATCTTAAAAGTAATGGACAGAACCAAGGCCTTGCATGGTCTTCGGACCCAAGCCTATGGGGAAACCAAGTAAAAAGAAGAAGACATCTTTAAAGTAATGGACAGAACCAAGGCCTTGCATGGACCTCGGACCCAAGCCTATGGGGAAACCAAGTACAAAGATGATGACATCTTAAAAGTAATGGACAGAACCAAGGCCTTGCATGGTCCTCGGACCCAAGCCTATGGGGAAACCAAGTACAAAGAAGAAGACATCTTTAAAGTAATGGACAGAACCAAGGCCTTGCATGGTCCTCAGACCCAAGCCTATGGGGAAACCAAGTACAAAGATGATGACATCTTAAAAGTAATGGACAGAACCAAGGCCTTGCATGGTCCTCGGACCCAAGCCTATGGGGAAACCAAGTACAAAGAAGAAGACATCTTTAAAGTAATGGACAGAACCAAGGCCTTGCATGGTCCTCGGACCCAAGCCTATGGGGAAACCAAGTACAAAGATGATGACATCTTAAAAGTAATGGACAGAACCAAGACCTTGCATGGTCCTCGGACCCAAGCCTATGGGGAAACCAAGTACAAAGAAGAAGACATCTTTAAAGTAATGGACAGAACCAAGGCCTTGCATGGTCCTCGGACCCAAGCCTATGGGGAAACCAAGTACAAAGAAGAAGACATCTTTAATGTAAAGGACAGAACCAAGGCCTTGCATGGTCCTCGGACCCAAGCCTATGGGGAAACCAAGTACAAAGATGATGACATCTTAAAAGTAATGGACAGAACCAAGGCCTTGCATGGTCCTCGGACCCAAGCCTATGGGGAAACCAAGTACAAAGATGATGACATCTTAAAAGTAATGGACAGAACCAAGGCCTTGCATGGTCCTCGGACCCAAGCCTATGGGGAAACCAAGTACAAAGAAGAAGACATCTTTAAAGTAATGGACGGAACCAAGGCCTTGCATGGACCTCGGACCCAAGCCTATGGGGAAACCAAGTATAAAGATGATGACATCTTAAAAGTAATGGACAGAACCAAGGCCTTGCATGGTCCTCGGACCCAAGCCTATGGGGAAACCAAGTACAAAGAAGAAGACATCTTTAAAGTAATGGACCGAACCAAGGCCTTGCATGGACCTCGGACCCAAGCCTATGGGGAAACCAAGTAGAAAGATGATGACATCTTAAAAGTAATGGACAGAACCAAGGCCTTGCATGGTCCTCGGACCCAAGCCTATGGGGAAACCAAGTACAAAGAAGAAGACATGTTTAAAGTAATGGACAGAACCAAGGCCTTGCATGGTCCTCGGACCCAACCCTATGGGGAAACCAAGTACAAAGAAGAAGACATCTTTAAAGTAATGGACAGAACCAAGGCCTTGCATGGTCCTCGGACCCAAGCCTATGGGGAAACCAAGTACAAAGATGATGACATCTTAAAAGTAATGGACAGAACCAAGGCCTTGCATGGTCCTCGGACCCAAGCCTATGGGGAAACCAAGTACAAAGAAGAAGACATCTTTAAAGTAATGGACAGAACCAAGGCCTTGCATGGTCCTCGGACCCAAGCCTATGGGGAAACCAAGTACAAAGATGATGACATCTTAAAAGTAATGGACAGAAGCAAGGCCTTGCATGGTCCTCGGACCCAAGCCTATGGGGAAACCAAGTATAAAGATGATGACATCTTAAAAGTAATGGACAGAACCAAGGCCTTGCATGGTCCTCGGACCCAAGCCTATGGGGAAACCAAGTACAAAGAAGAAGACATCTTTAAAGTAATGGACAGAACCAAGGCCTTGCATGGTCCTCGGACCCAAGCCTATGGGGAAACCAAGTACAAAGATGATGACATCTTAAAAGTAATGGACAGAACCAAGGCCTTGCATGGTCCTCGGACCCAAGCCTTTGGGGAAACCAAGTACAAAGATGATGACATCTTAAAAGTAATGGACAGAACCAAGGCCTTGCATGGTCCTCGGACCCAAGCCTATGGGGAAACCAAGTACAAAGAAGAAGACATCTTTAAAGTAATGGACGGAACCAAGGCCTTGCATGGTCCTCGGACCCAAGCCTATGGGGAAACCAAGTACAAAAATGATGACATCTTAAAGGTAATGGACAGAACCAAGGCCTTGCATGGTCCTCGGACCCAAGCCTATGGGGAAACCAAGTACAAAGAAGAAGACATCTTTAAAGTAATGGACAGAACCAAGGCCTTGCATGGACCTCGGACCCAAGCCTATGGGGAAACCAAGTACAAAGATGATGACATCTTAAAAGTAATGGACAGAACCAAGGCCTTGCATGGTCCTCGGACCCAAGCCTATTGGGAAACCAAGTACAAAGAAGAAGACATCTTTAAAGTAATGGACAGAACCAAGGCCTTGCATGGTCCTCGGACCCAAGCCTATGGGGAAACCAAGTACAAAGAAGAAGACATCTTTAAAGTAATGGACAGAACCAAGGCCTTGCATGGACCTCGGACCCAAGCCTATGGGGAAACCAAGTACAAAGATGATGACATCTTAAAAGTAATGGACAGAACCAAGGCCTTGCATGGTCCTCGGACCCAAGCCTATTGGGAAACCAAGTACAAAGAAGAAGACATCTTTAAAGTAATGGACAGAACCAAGGCCTTGCATGGTCCTCGGACCCAAGCCTATGGGGAAACCAAGTACAAAGAAGAAGACATCTTTAAAGTAATGGACAGAACCAAGGCCTTGCATGGACCTCGGACCCAAGCCTATGGGGAAACCAAGTACAAAGATGATGACATCTTAAAAGTAATGGACAGAACCAAGGCCTTGCATGGTCCTCGGACCCAAACCTATGGGGAAACCAAGTACAAAGAAGAAGACATCTTTAAAGTAATGGACAGAACCAAGGCCTTGCATGGTCCTCGGACCCAAGCCTATGGGGAAACCAAGTACAAGGATGATGACATCTTAAAAGTAATGGACAGAACCAAGGCCTTGCATGGTCCTCGGACCCAAGCCTATGGGGAAACCAAGTACAAAGAAGAAGACATCTTTAAAGTAATGGACGGAACCAAGGCCTTGCATGGTCCTCGGACCCAAGCCTATGGGGAAACCAAGTACAAAAATGATGACATCTTAAAGGTAATGGACAGAACCAAGGCCTTGCATGGTCCTCGGACCCAAGCCTATGGGGAAACCAAGTACAAAGAAGAAGACATCTTTAAAGTAATGGACAGAACCAAGGCCTTGCATGGACCTCGGACCCAAGCCTATGGGGAAACCAAGTACAAAGATGATGACATCTTAAAAGTAATGGACAGAACCAAGGCCTTGCATGGTCCTCGGACCCAAGCCTATTGGGAAACCAAGTACAAAGAAGAAGACATCTTTAAAGTAATGGACAGAACCAAGGCCTTGCATGGTCCTCGGACCCAAGCCTATGGGGAAACCAAGTACAAAGAAGAAGACATCTTTAAAGTAATGGACAGAACCAAGGCCTTGCATGGTCCTCGGACCCAAGCCTATGGGGAAACCAAGTACAAAGAAGAAGACATCTTTAAAGTAATGGACAGAACCAAGGCCTTGCATGGTCCTCGGACCCAAGCCTATGGGGAAACCAAGTACAAAGATGATGACATCTTAAAAGTAATGGACAGAACCAAGGCCTTGCATGGTCCTCGGACCCAAGCCGTTGGGGAAACCAAGTACAAAGAAGAAGACATCTTTAAAGTAATGGACAGAACCAAGGCCTTGCATGGTCCTCGGACCCAAGCCTATGGGGAAACCAAGTACAAAGATGATGACATCTTAAAAGTAATGGACAGAAGCAAGGCCTTGCATGGTCCTCGGACCCAAGCCTATGGGGAAACCAAGTACAAAGATGATGACATCTTAAAAGTAATGGACAGAACCAAGGCCTTGCATGGTCCTCGGACCCAAGCCTATGGGGAAACCAAGTACAAAGAAGAAGACATCTTTAAAGTAATGGACGGAACCAAGGCCTTGCATGGTCCTCGGACCCAAGCCTATGGGGAAACCAAGTACAAAGATGATGACATCTTAAAAGTAATGGACAGAACCAAGGCCTTGCATGGTCTTCGGACCCAAGCCTATGGGGAAACCAAGTAAAAAGAAGAAGACATCTTTAAAGTAATGGACAGAACCAAGGCCTTGCATGGACCTCGGACCCAAGCCTATGGGGAAACCAAGTACAAAGAAGAAGACATCTTAAAAGTAATGGACAGAACCAAGGCCTTGCATGGTCCTCGGACCCAAGCCTATGGGGAAACCAAGTACAAAGAAGAAGACATCTTTAAAGTAATGGACAGAACCAAGGCCTTGCATGGTCCTCAGACCCAAGCCTATGGGGAAACCAAGTACAAAGATGATGACATCTTAAAAGTAATGGACAGAACCAAGGCCTTGCATGGTCCTCGGACCCAAGCCTATGGGGAAACCAAGTACAAAGAAGAAGACATCTTTAAAGTAATGGACAGAACCAAGGCCTTGCATGGTCCTCGGACCCAAGCCTATGGGGAAACCAAGTACAAAGATGATGACATCTTAAAAGTAATGGACAGAACCAAGACCTTGCATGGTCCTCGGACCCAAGCCTATGGGGAAACCAAGTACAAAGAAGAAGACATCTTTAAAGTAATGGACAGAACCAAGGCCTTGCATGGTCCTCGGACCCAAGCCTATGGGGAAACCAAGTACAAAGAAGAAGACATCTTTAATGTAAAGGACAGAACCAAGGCCTTGCATGGTCCTCGGACCCAAGCCTATGGGGAAACCAAGTACAAAGATGATGACATCTTAAAAGTAATGGACAGAACCAAGGCCTTGCATGGTCCTCGGACCCAAGCCTATGGGGAAACCAAGTACAAAGATGATGACATCTTAAAAGTAATGGACAGAACCAAGGCCTTGCATGGTCCTCGGACCCAAGCCTATGGGGAAACCAAGTACAAAGAAGAAGACATCTTTAAAGTAATGGACGGAACCAAGGCCTTGCATGGACCTCGGACCCAAGCCTATGGGGAAACCAAGTATAAAGATGATGACATCTTAAAAGTAATGGACAGAACCAAGGCCTTGCATGGTCCTCGGACCCAAGCCTATGGGGAAACCAAGTACAAAGAAGAAGACATCTTTAAAGTAATGGACCGAACCAAGGCCTTGCATGGACCTCGGACCCAAGCCTATGGGGAAACCAAGTAGAAAGATGATGACATCTTAAAAGTAATGGACAGAACCAAGGCCTTGCATGGTCCTCGGACCCAAGCCTATGGGGAAACCAAGTACAAAGAAGAAGACATGTTTAAAGTAATGGACAGAACCAAGGCCTTGCATGGTCCTCGGACCCAACCCAATGGGGAAACCAAGTACAAAGACGAAGACATCTTTAAAGTAATGGACAGAACCAAGGCCTTGCATGGTCCTCGGACCCAAGCCTATGGGGAAACCAAGTACAAAGATGATGACATCTTAAAAGTAATGGACAGAACCAAGGCCTTGCATGGTCCTCGGACCCAAGCCTATGGGGAAACCAAGTACAAAGAAGAAGACATCTTTAAAGTAATGGACAGAACCAAGGCCTTGCATGGTCCTCGGACCCAAGCCTATGGGGAAACCAAGTACAAAGATGATGACATCTTAAAAGTAATGGACAGAACCAAGGCCTTGCATGGTCCTCGGACCCAAGCCTATGGGGAAACCAAGTATAAAGATGATGACATCTTAAAAGTAATGGACAGAACCAAGGCCTTGCATGGTCCTCGGACCCAAGCCTATGGGGAAACCAAGTACAAAGAAGAAGACATCTTTAAAGTAATGGACAGAACCAAGGCCTTGCATGGTCCTCGGACCCAAGCCTATGGGGAAACCAAGTACAAAGATGATGACATCTTAAAAGTAATGGACAGAACCAAGGCCTTGCATGGTCCTCGGACCCAAGCCTATGAGGAAACCAAGTACAAAGATGATGACATCTTAAAAGTAATGGACAGAACCAAGGCCTTGCATGGTCCTCGGACCCAAGCCTATGGGGAAACCAAGTACAAAGAAGAAGACATCTTTAAAGTAATGGACGGAACCAAGGCCTTGCATGGTCCTCGGACCCAAGCCTATGGGGAAACCAAGTACAAAGATGATGACATCTTAAAAGTAATGGACAGAACCAAGGCCTTGCATGGTCTTCGGACCCAAGCCTATGGGGAAACCAAGTAAAAAGAAGAAGACATCTTTAAAGTAATGGACGGAACCAAGGCCTTGCATGGTCCTCGGACCCAAGCCTATGGGGAAACCAAGTACAAAAATGATGACATCTTAAAGGTAATGGACAGAACCAAGGCCTTGCATGGTCCTCGGACCCAAGCCTATGGGGAAACCAAGTACAAAGAAGAAGACATCTTTAAAGTAATGGACAGAACCAAGGCCTTGCATGGACCTCGGACCCAAGCCTATGGGGAAACCAAGTACAAAGATGATGACATCTTAAAAGTAATGGACAGAACCAAGGCCTTGCATGGTCCTCGGACCCAAGCCTATTGGGAAACCAAGTACAAAGAAGAAGACATCTTTAAAGTAATGGACAGAACCAAGGCCTTGCATGGTCCTCGGACCCAAGCCTATGGGGAAACCAAGTACAAAGAAGAAGACATCTTTAATGTAATGGAAAGAACCAAGGCCTTGCATGGTCCTCGGACCCAAGCCTATGGGGAAACCAAGTACAAAGATGATGACTTCTTAAAAGTGATGGACAGAACCAAGGCTTTGCATGGTCCTCGGACCCAAGCCTATGGGGAAACCAAGTACAAAGATGATGACATCTTAAAAGTAATGGACAGAACCAAGGCCTTGCATGGTCCTCGGACCCAAGCCTATGGGGAAACCAAGTACAAAGAAGAAGACATCTTTAAAGTAATGGACGGAACCAAGGCCTTGCATGGTCCTCGGACCCAAGCCTATGGGGAAACCAAGTACAAAGATGATGACATCTTAAAAGTAATGGACAGAACCAAGGCCTTGCATGGTCCTCGGACACAAGCCTATGGGGAAACCAAGTACAAAGATGATGACATCTTAAAAGTAATGGACAAAACCAAGGCCTTGCATGGTCCTCGGACCCAAGCCTATGGGGAAACCAAGTACAAAGAAGAAGACATCTTTAAAGTAATGGACAGAACCAAGGCCTTGCATGGTCCTCGGACCCAAGCCAATGGGGAAACCAAGTACAAGGATGATGACATCTTAAAAGTAATGGACAGAACCAAGGCCTTGCATGGTCCTCGGACCCAAGACTATGGGGAAACCAAGTACAAAGAAGAAGACATCTTTAAAGTAATGGACAGAACCAAGGCCTTTCATGGACCTCGGACCCAAGCCTATGGGGAAACCAAGTACAAAGATGATGACATCTTAAAAGTAATGGACAGAACCAAGGCCTTGCATGGTCCTCGGACCCAAGCCTATGGGGAAACCAAGTACAAAGAAGAAGACATCTTTAAAGTAATGGACAGAACCAAGGCCTTGCATGGTCCTCGGACCCAAGCCTATGGGGAAACCAAGTACAAAGAAGAAGACATCTTTAAAGTAATGGACAGAACCAAGGCCTTGCATGGTCCTCGGACCCAAGCCTATGGGGAAACCAAGTACAAAAATGATGACATCTTAAAGGTAATGGACAGAACCAAGGCCTTGCATGGTCCTCGGACCCAAGCCTATGGGGAAACCAAGTATAAAGATGATGACATCTTAAAAGTAATGGACAGAACCAAGGCCTTGCATGGTCCTCGGACCCAAGCCTATGGGGAAACCAAGTACAAAGAAGAAGACATCTTTAAAGTAATGGACCGAACCAAGGCCTTGCATGGACCTCGGACCCAAGCCTATGGGGAAACCAAGTAGAAAGATGATGACATCTTAAAAGTAATGGACAGAACCAAGGCCTTGCATGGTCCTCGGACCCAAGCCTATGGGGAAACCAAGTACAAAGAAGAAGACATCTTTAAAGTAATGGACAGAACCAAGGCCTTGCATGGTCCTCGGACCCAACCCTATGGGGAAACCAAGTACAAAGAAGAAGACATCTTTAAAGTAATGGACAGAACCAAGGCCTTGCATGGTCCTCGGACCCAAGCCTATGGGGAAACCAAGTACAAAGATGATGACATCTTAAAAGTAATGGACAGAACCAAGGCCTTGCATGGTCCTCGGACCCAAGCCTATGGGGAAACCAAGTACAAAGAAGAAGACATCTTTAAAGTAATGGACAGAACCAAGGCCTTGCATGGTCCTCGGACCCAAGCCTATGGGGAAACCAAGTACAAAGATGATGACATCTTAAAAGTAATGGACAGAACCAAGGCCTTGCATGGTCCTCGGACCCAAGCCTATGGGGAAACCAAGTATAAAGATGATGACATCTTAAAAGTAATGGACAGAACCAAGGCCTTGCATGGTCCTCGGACCCAAGCCTATGGGGAAACCAAGTACAAAGAAGAAGACATCTTTAAAGTAATGGACAGAACCAAGGCCTTGCATGGTCCTCGGACCCAAGCCTATGGGGAAACCAAGTACAAAGATGATGACATCTTTAAAGTAATGGACAGAACCAAGGCCTTGCATGGTCCTCGGACCCAAGCCTTTGGGGAAACCAAGTACAAAGATGATGACATCTTAAAAGTAATGGACAGAACCAAGGCCTTGCATGGTCCTCGGACCCAAGCCTATGGGGAAACCAAGTACAAAGAAGAAGACATCTTTAAAGTAATGGACGGAACCAAGGCCTTGCATGGTCCTCGGACCCAAGCCTATGGGGAAACCAAGTACAAAGATGATGACATCTTAAAGGTAATGGACAGAACCAAGGCCTTGCATGGTCCTCGGACCCAAGCCTATGGGGAAACCAAGTACAAAGAAGAAGACATCTTTAAAGTAATGGACAGAACCAAGGCCTTGCATGGACCTCGGACCCAAGCCTATGGGGAAACCAAGTACAAAGATGAAGACATCTTAAAAGTAATGGACAGAACCAAGGCCTTGCATGGTCCTCGGACCCAAGCCTATTGGGAAACCAAGTACAAAGAAGAAGACATCTTTAAAGTAATGGACAGAACCAAGGCCTTGCATGGTCCTCGGACCCAAGCCTATGGGGAAACCAAGTACAAAGAAGAAGACATCTTTAATGTAATGGAAAGAACCAAGGCCTTGCATGGTCCTCGGACCCAAGCCTATGGGGAAACCAAGTACAAAGATGATGACTTCTTAAAAGTGATGGACAGAACCAAGGCTTTGCATGGTCCTCGGACCCAAGCCTATGGGGAAACCAAGTACAAAGATGATGACATCTTAAAAGTAATGGACAGAACCAAGGCCTTGCATGGTCCTCGGACCCAAGCCTATGGGGAAACCAAGTACAAAGAAGAAGACATCTTTAAAGTAATGGACGGAACCAAGGCCTTGCATGGTCCTCGGACCCAAGCCTATGGGGAAACCAAGTACAAAGATGATGACATCTTAAAAGTAATGGACAGAACCAAGGCCTTGCGTGGTCCTCGGACCCAAGCCTATGGGGAAACCAAGTACAAAGATGATGACATCTTAAAAGTAATGGACAGAACCAAGGCCTTGCATGGTCCTCGGACCCAAGCCTATGGGGAAACCAAGTACAAAGAAGAAGACATCTTTAAAGTAATGGACAGAACCAAGGCCTTGCATGGTCCTCGGACCCAAGCCTATGGGGAAACCAAGTACAAAGATGATGACATCTTAAAAGTAATGGACAGAACCAAGGCCTTGCATGGTCCTCGGACCCAAGCCTATGGGGAAACCAAGTACAAAGAAGAAGACATCTTTAAAGTAATGGACAGAACCAAGGCCTTGCATGGTCCTCGGACCCAAGCCTATGGGGAAACCAAGTACAAAGATGATGACATCTTAAAAGTAATGGACAGAACCAAGGCCTTGCATGGTCCTCGGACCCAAGCCTATGGGGAAACCAAGTATAAAGATGATGACATCTTAAAAGTAATGGACAGAACCAAGGCCTTGCATGGTCCTCGGACCCAAGCCTATGGGGAAACCAAGTACAAAGAAGAAGACATCTTTAAAGTAATGGACAGAACCAAGGCCTTGCATGGTCCTCGGACCCAAGCCTATGGGGAAACCAAGTACAAAGATGATGACATCTTAAAAGTAATGGACAGAACCAAGGCCTTGCATGGTCCTCGGACCCAAGCCTTTGGGGAAACCAAGTACAAAGATGATGACATCTTAAAAGTAATGGACAGAACCAAGGCCTTGCATGGTCCTCGGACCCAAGCCTATGGGGAAACCAAGTACAAAGAAGAAGACATCTTTAAAGTAATGGACGGAACCAAGGCCTTGCATGGTCCTCGGACCCTAGCCTATGGGGAAACCAAGTACAAAAATGATGACATCTTAAAGGTAATGGACAGAACCAAGGCCTTGCATGGTCCTCGGACCCAAGCCTATGGGGAAACCAAGTACAAAGAAGAAGACATCTTTAAAGTAATGGACAGAACCAAGGCCTTGCATGGACCTCGGACCCAAGCCTATGGGGAAACCAAGTACAAAGATGATGACATCTTAAAAGTAATGGACAGAACCAAGGCCTTGCATGGTCCTCGGACCCAAGCCTATTGGGAAACCAAGTACAAAGAAGAAGACATCTTTAAAGTAATGGACAGAACCAAGGCCTTGCATGGTCCTCGGACCCAAGCCTATGGGGAAACCAGGTACAAAGAAGAAGACATCTTTAATGTAATGGAAAGAACCAAGGCCTTGCATGGTCCTCGGACCCAAGCCTATGGGGAAACCAAGTACAAAGATGATGACTTCTTAAAAGTGATGGACAGAACCAAGGCTTTGCATGGTCCTCGGACCCAAGCCTATGGGGAAACCAAGTACAAAGATGATGACATCTTAAAAGTAATGGACAGAACCAAGGCCTTGCATGGTCCTCGGACCCAAGCCTATGGGGAAACCAAGTACAAAGAAGAAGACATCTTTAAAGTAATGGACGGAACCAAGGCCTTGCATGGTCCTCGGACCCAAGCCTATGGGGAAACCAAGTACAAAGATGATGACATCTTAAAAGTAATGGACAGAACCAAGGCCTTGCATGGTCCTCGGACCCAAGCCTATGGGGAAACCAAGTACAAAGATGATGACATCTTAAAAGTAATGGACAAAACCAAGGCCTTGCATGGTCCTCGGACCCAAGCCTATGGGGAAACCAAGTACAAAGAAGAAGACATCTTTAAAGTAATGGACAGAACCAAGGCCTTGCATGGTCCTCGGACCCAAGCCTATGGGGAAACCAAGTACAAGGATGATGACATCTTAAAAGTAATGGACAGAACCAAGGCCTTGCATGGTCCTCGGACCCAAGACTATGGGGAAACCAAGTACAAAGAAGAAGACATCTTTAAAGTAATGGACAGAACCAAGGCCTTTCATGGACCTCGGACCCAAGCCTATGGGGAAACCAAGTACAAAGATGATGACATCTTAAAAGTAATGGACAGAACCAAGGCCTTGCATGGTCCTCGGACCCAAGCCTATGGGGAAACCAAGTACAAAGAAGAAGACATCTTTAAAGTAATGGACAGAACCAAGGCCTTTCATGGACCTCGGACCCAAGCCTATGGGGAAACCAAGTACAAAGATGATGACATCTTAAAAGTAATGGACAGAACCAAGGCCTTGCATGGTCCTCGGACCCAAGCCTATGGGGAAACCAAGTACAAAGATGATGACATCTTAAAAGTAATGGACAGAACCAAGGCCTTGCATGGTCCTCGGACCCAAGCCTATGGGGAAACCAAGTACAAAGATGATGACATCTTAAAAGTAATGGACAGAACCAAGGCCTTGCATGGTCCTCGGACCCAAGCCTATGGGGAAACCAAGTACAAAGATGATGACATCTTAAAAGTAATGGACAGAACCAAGGCCTTGCATGGTCCTCGGACCCAAGCCTATGGGGAAACCAAGTACAAAGAAGAAGACATCTTTAAAGTAATGGACAGAACCAAGGCCTTGCATGGTCCTCGGACCCAAGCCTATGGGGAAACCAAGTACAAAGATGATGACATCTTAAAAGTAATGGACAGAACCAAGGCCTTGCATGGTCCTCGGACCCAAGCCTTTGGGGAAACCAAGTACAAAGATGATGACATCTTAAAAGTAATGGACAGAACCAAGGCCTTGCATGGTCCTCGGACCCAAGCCTATGGGGAAACCAAGTACAAAGAAGAAGACATCTTTAAAGTAATGGACGGAACCAAGGCCTTGCATGGTCCTCGGACCCAAGCCTATGGGGAAACCAAGTACAAAAATGATGACATCTTAAAGGTAATGGACAGAACCAAGGCCTTGCATGGTCCTCGGACCCAAGCCTATGGGGAAACCAAGTACAAAGAAGAAGACATCTTTAAAGTAATGGACAGAACCAAGGCCTTGCATGGACCTCGGACCCAAGCCTATGGGGAAACCAAGTACAAAGATGATGACATCTTAAAAGTAATGGACAGAACCAAGGCCTTGCATGGTCCTCGGACCCAAGCCTATTGGGAAACCAAGTACAAAGAAGAAGACATCTTTAAAGTAATGGACAGAACCAAGGCCTTGCATGGTCCTCGGACCCAAGCCTATGGGGAAACCAAGTACAAAGAAGAAGACATCTTTAATGTAATGGAAAGAACCAAGGCCTTGCATGGTCCTCGGACCCAAGCCTATGGGGAAACCAAGTACAAAGATGATGACTTCTTAAAAGTGATGGACAGAACCAAGGCTTTGCATGGTCCTCGGACCCAAGCCTATGGGGAAACCAAGTACAAAGATGATGACATCTTAAAAGTAATGGACAGAACCAAGGCCTTGCATGGTCCTCGGACCCAAGCCTATGGGGAAACCAAGTACAAAGAAGAAGACATCTTTAAAGTAATGGACGGAACCAAGGCCTTGCATGGTCCTCGGACCCAAGCCTATGGGGAAACCAAGTACAAAGATGATGACATCTTAAAAGTAATGGACAGAACCAAGGCCTTGCATGGTCCTCGGACCCAAGCCTATGGGGAAACCAAGTACAAAGATGATGACATCTTAAAAGTAATGGACAAAACCAAGGCCTTGCATGGTCCTCGGACCCAAGCCTATGGGGAAACCAAGTACAAAGAAGAAGACATCTTTAAAGTAATGGACAGAACCAAGGCCTTGCATGGTCCTCGGACCCAAGCCTATGGGGAAACCAAGTACAAGGATGATGACATCTTAAAAGTAATGGACAGAACCAAGGCCTTGCATGGTCCTCGGACCCAAGACTATGGGGAAACCAAGTACAAAGAAGAAGACATCTTTAAAGTAATGGACAGAACCAAGGCCTTTCATGGACCTCGGACCCAAGCCTATGGGGAAACCAAGTACAAAGATGATGACATCTTAAAAGTAATGGACAGAACCAAGGCCTTGCATGGTCCTCGGACCCAAGCCTATGGGGAAACCAAGTACAAAGAAGAAGACATCTTTAAAGTAATGGACAGAACCAAGGCCTTGCATGGTCCTCGGACCCAAGCCTATGGGGAAACCAAGTACAAAGAAGAAGACATCTTTAAAGTAATGGACAGAACCAAGGCCTTGCATGGTCCTCGGACCCAAGCCTATGGGGAAACCAAGTACAAAGATGATGACATCTTAAAAGTAATGGACAGAACCAAGGCCTTGCATGGTCCTCGGACCCAAGCCTTTGGGGAAACCAAGTACAAAGAAGAAGACATCTTTAAAGTAATGGACAGAACCAAGGCCTTGCATGGTCCTCGGACCCAAGCCTATGGGGAAACCAAGTACAAAGATGATGACATCTTAAAAGTAATGGACAGAAGCAAGGCCTTGCATGGTCCTCGGACCCAAGCCTATGGGGAAACCAAGTACAAAGATGATGACATCTTAAAAGTAATGGACAGAACCAAGGCCTTGCATGGTCCTCGGACCCAAGCCTATGGGGAAACCAAGTACAAAGAAGAAGACATCTTTAAAGTAATGGACGGAACCAAGGCCTTGCATGGTCCTCGGACCCAAGCCTATGGGGAAACCAAGTACAAAGATGATGACATCTTAAAAGTAATGGACAGAACCAAGGCCTTGCATGGTCCTCGGACCCAAGCCTATGGGGAAACCAAGTAAAAAGAAGAAGACATCTTTAAAGTAATGGATAGAACCAAGGCCTTGCATGGTCCTCGGACCCAAGCCTATGGGGAAACCAAGTACAAAGAAGAAGACATCTTTAAAGTAATGGACAGAACCAAGGCCTTGCATGGTCCTCGGACCCAAGCCTATGGGGAAACCAAGTACAAAGATGATGACATCTTAAAAGTAATGGACAGAACCAAGGCCTTGCATGGTCCTCGGACCCAAGCCTATGGGGAAACCAAGTACAAAGAAGAAGACATCTTAAAAGTAATGGACAGAACCAAGGCCTTGCATGGTCCTCGGACCCAAGCCTATGGGGAAACCAAGTACAAAGAAGAAGACATCTTAAAAGTAATGGACGGAACCAAGGCCTTGCATGGTCCTCGGACCCAAGCCTATGGGGAAACCAAGTACAAAGATGATGACATCTTAAAAGTAATGGACAGAACCAAGGCCTTGCATGGTCCTCGGACCCAAGCCTATGGGGAAACCAAGTACAAAGAAGATGACATCTTTAAAGTAATGGACAGAACCAAGGCCTTGCATGGTCCTCGGACCCAAGCCTATGGGGAAACCAAGTACAAAGATGATGACATCTTAAAAGTAATGGACAGAACCAAGGCCTTGCATGGTCCTCGGACCCAAGCCTATGGGGAAACCAAGTACAAAGAAGAAGACATCTTTAAAGTAATGGACAGAACCAAGGCCTTGCATGGTCCTCGGACCCAAGCCTATGGGGAAACCAAGTACAAAGATGATGACATCTTAAAAGTAATGGACAGAACCAAGGCCTTGCATGGTCCTCGGACCCAAGCCTATGGGGAAACCAAGTACAAAGAAGAAGACATCTTTAAAGTAATGGACAGAACCAAGGCCTTGCATGGTCCTCGGACCCAAGCCTATGGGGAAACCAAGTACAAAGAAGAAGACATCTTTAAAGTAATGGACAGAACCAAGGCCTTGCATGGTCCTCGGACCCAAGCCTATGGGGAAACCAAGTACAAAGATGATGACATCTTAAAAGTAATGGACAGAACCAAGGCCTTGCATGGTCCTCGGACCCAAGCCTATGGGGAAACCAAGTACAAAGATGATGACATCTTAAAAGTAATGGACAGAACCAAGGCCTTGCATGGTCCTCGGACCCAAGCCTATGGGGAAACCAAGTACAAAGAAGAAGACATCTTTAAAGTAATGGACGGAACCAAGGCCTTGCATGGTCCTCGGACCCAAGCCTATGGGGAAACCAAGTACAAAGATGATGACATCTTAAAAGTAATGGACAGAACCAAGGCCTTGCATGGTCCTCGGACCCAAGCCTATGGGGAAACCAAGTACAAAGAAGAAGACATCTTTAAAGTAATGGACAGAACCAAGGCCTTGCATGGACCTCGGACCCAAGCCTATGGGGAAACCAAGTACAAAGATGATGACATCTTAAAAGTAATGGACAGAACCAAGGCCTTGCATGGTCCTCGGACCCAAGCCTATGGGGAAACCAAGTACAAAGAAGAAGACATCTTTAAAGTAATGGACAGAACCAAGGCCTTGCATGGTCCTCGGACCCAAGCCTATGGGGAAACCAAGTACAAAGATGATGACATCTTAAAAGTAATGGACAGAACCAAGGCCTTGCATGGTCCTCGGACCCAAGCCTATGGGGAAACCAAGTACAAAGAAGAAGACATCTTTAAAGTAATGGACAGAACCAAGGCCTTGCATGGTCCTCGGACCCAAGCCTATGGGGAAACCAAGTACAAAGAAGAAGACATCTTTAAAGTAATGGACAGAACCAAGGCCTTGCATGGTCCTCGGACCCAAGCCTATGGGGAAACCAAGTACAAAGATGATGACATCTTAAAAGTAATGGACAGAACCAAGGCCTTGCATGGTCCTCGGACCCAAGCCTATGGGGAAACCAAGTACAAAGATGATGACATCTTAAAAGTAATGGACAGAACCATGGCCTTGCATGGTCCTCGGACCCAAGCCTATGGGGAAACCAAGTACAAAGAAGAAGACATCTTTAAAGTAATGGACGGAACCAAGGCCTTGCATGGTCCTCGGACCCAAGCCTATGGGGAAACCAAGTATAAAGATGATGACATCTTAAAAGTAATGGACAGAACCAAGGCCTTGCATGGTCCTCGGACCCAAGCCTATGGGGAAACCAAGTACAAAGAAGAAGACATCTTTAAAGTAATGGACAGAACCAAGGCCTTGCATGGACCTCGGACCCAAGCCTATGGGGAAACCAAGTACAAAGATGATGACATCTTAAAAGTAATGGACAGAACCAAGGCCTTGCATGGTCCTCGGACCCAAGCCTATGGGGAAACCAAGTACAAAGAAGAAGACATCTTTAAAGTAATGGACAGAACCAAGGCCTTGCATGGTCCTCGGACCCAAGCCTATGGGGAAACCAAGTACAAAGAAGAAGACATCTTTAAAGTAATGGACAAAACCAAGGCCTTGCATGGTCCTCGGACCCAAGCCTATGGGGAAACCAAGTACAAAGATGATGACATCTTAAAAGTAATGGACAGAACCAAGGCCTTGCATGGTCCTCGGACCCAAGCCTATGGGGAAACCAAGTACAAAGAAGAAGACATCTTTAAAGTAATGGACAGAACCAAGGCCTTGCATGGTCCTCGGACCCAAGCCTATGGGGAAACCAAGTACAAAGAAGAAGACATCTTTAAAGTAATGGACAGAACCAAGGCCTTGCATGGTCCTCGGACCCAAGCCTATGGGGAAACTAAGTACAAAGAAGAAGACATCTTTAAAGTAATGGACAGAACCAAGGCCTTGCATGGTCCTCGGACCCAAGCCTATGGGGAAACCAAGTACAAAGATGATGACATCTTAAAAGTAATGGACAGAACCAAGGCCTTGCATGGTCCTCGGACCCAAGCCTTTGGGGAAACCAAGTACAAAGATGATGACATCTTAAAAGTAATGGACAGAACCAAGGCCTTGCATGGTCCTCGGACCCAAGCCTATGGGGAAACCAAGTACAAAGAAGAAGACATCTTTAAAGTAATGGACGGAACCAAGGCCTTGCATGGTCCTCGGACCCAAGCCTATGGGGAAACCAAGTACAAAAATGATGACATCTTAAAGGTAATGGACAAAACCAAGGCCTTGCATGGTCCTCGGATCCAAGCCTATGGGGAAACCAAGTACAAAGAAGAAGACATCTTTAAAGTAATGGACAGAACCAAGGCCTTGCATGGACCTCGGACCCAAGCCTATGGGGAAACCAAGTACAAAGATGATGACATCTTAAAAGTAATGGACAGAACCAAGGCCTTGCATGGTCCTCGGACCCAAGCCTATTGGGAAACCAAGTACAAAGAAGAAGACATCTTTAAAGTAATGGACAGAACCAAGGCCTTGCATGGTCCTCGGACCCAAGCCTATGGGGAAACCAAGTACAAAGAAGAAGACATCTTTAAAGTAATGGACAGAACCAAGGCCTTGCATGGTCCTCGGACCCAAGACTATGGGGAAACCAAGTACAAAGAAGAAGACATCTTTAAAGTAATGGACAGAACCAAGGCCTTTCATGGACCTCGGACCCAAGCCTATGGGGAAACCAAGTACAAAGAAGAAGACATCTTTAAAGTGATGGACAGAACCAAGGCCTTGCATGGTCCTCGGACCCAAGCCTATGGGGAAACCAAGTACAAAGATGATGACATCTTAAAAGTAATGGACAGAACCAAGGCCTTGCATGGTCCTCGGACCCAAGCCTATGGGGAAACCAAGTACAAAGAAGAAGACATCTTTAAAGTAATGGACGGAACCAAGGCCTTGCATGGTCCTCGGACCCAAGCCTATGGGGAAACCAAGTACAAAAATGATGACATCTTAAAGGTAATGGACAGAACCAAGGCCTTGCATGGTCCTCGGACCCAAGCCTATGGGGAAACCAAGTACAAAGATGATGACATCTTAAAAGTAATGGACAGAACCAAGGCCTTGCATGGTCCTCGGACCCAAGCCTATGGGGAAACCAAGTACAAAGATGATGACATCTTAAAAGTAATGGACAGAACCAAGGCCTTGCATGGTCCTCGGACCCAAGCCTATGGGGAAACCAAGTACAAAGATGATGACATCTTAAAAGTAATGGACAGAACCAAGGCCTTGCATGGTCCTCGGACCCAAGCCTATGGGGAAACCAAGTACAAAGAAGAAGACATCTTTAAAGTAATGGACGGAACCAAGGCCTTGCATGGTCCTCGGACCCAAGCCTATGGGGAAACCAAGTACAAAGATGATGACATCTTAAAAGTAATGGACAGAACCAAGGCCTTGCATGGTCCTCGGACCCAAGCCTATGGGGAAACCAAGTACAAAGATGATGACATCTTAAAAGTAATGGACAAAAACAAGGCCTTGCATGGTCCTCGGACCCAAGCCTATGGGGAAACCAAGTACAAAGAAGAAGACATCTTTAAAGTAATGGACAGAACCAAGGCCTTGCATGGTCCTCGGACCCAAGCCTATGGGGAAACCAAGTACAAAGATGATGACATCTTAAAAGTAATGGACAGAACCAAGGCCTTGCATGGTCCTCGGACCCAAGCCTATGGGGAAACCAAGTACAAAGAAGAAGACATCTTTAAAGTAATGGACAGAACCAAGGCCTTGCATGGTCCTTGGACCCAAGCCTATGGGGAAACCAAGTACAAAGAAGAAGACATCTTTAAAGTAATGGACAGAACCAAGGCCTTGCATGGTCCTCGGACCCAAGCCTATGGGGAAACCAAGTACAAAGATGATGACATCTTAAAAGTAATGGACAGAACCAAGGCCTTGCATGGTCCTCGGACCCAAGCCTATGGGGAAACCAAGTACAAAGATGATGACATCTTAAAAGTAATGGACAGAACCAAGGCCTTGCATGGTCCTCGGACCCAAGCCTATGGGGAAACCAAGTACAAAGAAGAAGACATCTTTAAAGTAATGGACGGAACCAAGGCCTTGCATGGTCCTCGGACCCAAGCCTATGGGGAAACCAAGTACAAAGATGATGACATCTTAAAAGTAATGGACAGAACCAAGGCCTTGCATGGTCCTCGGACCCAAGCCTATGGGGAAACCAAGTACAAAGAAGAAGACATCTTTAAAGTAATGGACAGAACCAAGGCCTTGCATGGACCTCGGACCCAAGCCTATGGGGAAACCAAGTACAAAGATGATGACATCTTAAAAGTAATGGACAGAACCAAGGCCTTGCATGGTCCTCGGACCCAAGCCTATTGGGAAACCAAGTACAAAGAAGAAGACATCTTTAAAGTAATGGACAGAACCAAGGCCTTGCATGGTCCTCGGACCCAAGCCTATGGGGAAACCAAGTACAAAGAAGAAGACATCTTTAAAGTAATGGACGGAACCAAGGCCTTGCATGGTCCTCGGACCCAAGCCTATGGGGAAACCAAGTACAAAGATGATGACATCTTAAAAGTAATGGACAGAACCAAGGCCTTGCATGGTCCTCGGACCCAAGCCTATGGGGAAACCAAGTACAAAGATGATGACATCTTAAAAGTAATGGACAGAACCAAGGCCTTGCATGGTCCTCGGACCCAAGCCTATGGGGAAACCAAGTACAAAGATGATGACATCTTAAAAGTAATGGACAGAACCAAGGCCTTGCATGGTCCTCGGACCCAAGCCTATGGGGAAACCAAGTACAAAGATGATGACTTCTTAAAAGTGATGGACAGAACCAAGGCTTTGCATGGTCCTCGGACCCAAGCCTATGGGGAAACCAAGTACAAAGATGATGACATCTTAAAAGTAATGGACAGAACCAAGGCCTTGCATGGTCCTCGGACCCAAGCCTATGGGGAAACCAAGTACAAAGAAGAAGACATCTTTAAAGTAATGGACGGAACCAAGGCCTTGCATGGTCCTCGGACCCAAGCCTATGGGGAAACCAAGTACAAAGATGATGACATCTTAAAAGTAATGGACAGAACCAAGGCCTTGCATGGTCCTCGGACCCAAGCCTATGGGGAAACCAAGTACAAAGATGATGACATCTTAAAAGTAATGGACAAAACCAAGGCCTTGTATGGTCCTCGGACCCAAGCCTATGGGGAAACCAAGTACAAAGAAGAAGACATCTTTAAAGTAATGGACAGAACCAAGGCCTTGCATGGTCCTCGGACCCAAGCCTATGGGGAAACCAAGTACAAAGATGATGACATCTTAAAAGTAATGGACAGAACCAAGGCCTTGCATGGTCCTCGGACCCAAGACTATGGGGAAACCAAGTACAAAGAAGAAGACATCTTTAAAGTAATGGACAGAACCAAGGCCTTTCATGGACCTCGGACCCAAGCCTATGGGGAAACCAAGTACAAAGATGATGACATCTTAAAAGTAATGGACAGAACCAAGGCCTTGCATGGTCCTCGGACCCAAGCCTATGGGGAAACCAAGTACAAAGAAGAAGACATCTTTAAAGTAATGGACAGAACCAAGGCCTTGCATGGTCCTCGGACCCAAGCCTATGGGGAAACCAAGTACAAAGAAGAAGACATCTTTAAAGTAATGGACAGAACCAAGGCCTTGCATGGTCCTCGGACCCAAGCCTATGGGGAAACTAAGTACAAAGATGATGACATCTTAAAAGTAATGGACAGAACCAAGGCCTTGCATGGTCCTCGGACCCAAGCCTTTGGGGAAACCAAGTACAAAGAAGAAGACATCTTTAAAGTAATGGACAGAACCAAGGCCTTGCATGGTCCTCGGACCCAAGCCTATGGGGAAACCAAGTACAAAGATGATGACATCTTAAAAGTAATGGACAGAAGCAAGGCCTTGCATGGTCCTCGGACCCAAGCCTATGGGGAAACCAAGTACAAAGATGATGACATCTTAAAAGTAATGGACAGAACCAAGGCCTTGCATGGTCCTCGGACCCAAGCCTATGGGGAAACCAAGTACAAAGAAGAAGACATCTTTAAAGTAATGGACGGAACCAAGGCCTTGCATGGTCCTCGGACCCAAGCCTATGGGGAAACCAAGTACAAAGATGATGACATCTTAAAAGTAATGGACAGAACCAAGGCCTTGCATGGTCCTCGGACCCAAGCCTATGGGGAAACCAAGTAAAAAGAAGAAGACATCTTTAAAGTAATGGATAGAACCAAGGCCTTGCATGGTCCTCGGACCCAAGCCTATGGGGAAACCAAGTACAAAGAAGAAGACATCTTTAAAGTAATGGACAGAACCAAGGCCTTGCATGGTCCTCGGACCCAAGCCTATGGGGAAACCAAGTACAAAGATGATGACATCTTAAAAGTAATGGACAGAACCAAGGCCTTGCATGGTCCTCGGACCCAAGCCTATGGGGAAACCAAGTACAAAGAAGAAGACATCTTAAAAGTAATGGACAGAACCAAGGCCTTGCATGGTCCTCGGACCCAAGCCTATGGGGAAACCAAGTACAAAGAAGAAGACATCTTAAAAGTAATGGACGGAACCAAGGCCTTGCATGGTCCTCGGACCCAAGCCTATGGGGAAACCAAGTACAAAGATGATGACATCTTAAAAGTAATGGACAGAACCAAGGCCTTGCATGGTCCTCGGACCCAAGCCTATGGGGAAACCAAGTACAAAGAAGATGACATCTTTAAAGTAATGGACAGAACCAAGGCCTTGCATGGTCCTCGGACCCAAGCCTATGGGGAAACCAAGTACAAAGATGATGACATCTTAAAAGTAATGGACAGAACCAAGGCCTTGCATGGTCCTCGGACCCAAGCCTATGGGGAAACCAAGTACAAAGAAGAAGACATCTTTAAAGTAATGGACAGAACCAAGGCCTTGCATGGTCCTCGGACCCAAGCCTATGGGGAAACCAAGTACAAAGATGATGACATCTTAAAAGTAATGGACAGAACCAAGGCCTTGCATGGTCCTCGGACCCAAGCCTATGGGGAAACCAAGTACAAAGAAGAAGACATCTTTAAAGTAATGGACAGAACCAAGGCCTTGCATGGTCCTCGGACCCAAGCCTATGGGGAAACCAAGTACAAAGAAGAAGACATCTTTAAAGTAATGGACAGAACCAAGGCCTTGCATGGTCCTCGGACCCAAGCCTATGGGGAAACCAAGTACAAAGATGATGACATCTTAAAAGTAATGGACAGAACCAAGGCCTTGCATGGTCCTCGGACCCAAGCCTATGGGGAAACCAAGTACAAAGATGATGACATCTTAAAAGTAATGGACAGAACCAAGGCCTTGCATGGTCCTCGGACCCAAGCCTATGGGGAAACCAAGTACAAAGAAGAAGACATCTTTAAAGTAATGGACGGAACCAAGGCCTTGCATGGTCCTCGGACCCAAGCCTATGGGGAAACCAAGTACAAAGATGATGACATCTTAAAAGTAATGGACAGAACCAAGGCCTTGCATGGTCCTCGGACCCAAGCCTATGGGGAAACCAAGTACAAAGAAGAAGACATCTTTAAAGTAATGGACAGAACCAAGGCCTTGCATGGACCTCGGACCCAAGCCTATGGGGAAACCAAGTACAAAGATGATGACATCTTAAAAGTAATGGACAGAACCAAGGCCTTGCATGGTCCTCGGACCCAAGCCTATGGGGAAACCAAGTACAAAGAAGAAGACATCTTTAAAGTAATGGACAGAACCAAGGCCTTGCATGGTCCTCGGACCCAAGCCTATGGGGAAACCAAGTACAAAGATGATGACATCTTAAAAGTAATGGACAGAACCAAGGCCTTGCATGGTCCTCGGACCCAAGCCTATGGGGAAACCAAGTACAAAGAAAAAGACATCTTTAAAGTAATGGACAGAACCAAGGCCTTGCATGGTCCTCGGACCCAAGCCTATGGGGAAACCAAGTACAAAGAAGAAGACATCTTTAAAGTAATGGACAGAACCAAGGCCTTGCATGGTCCTCGGACCCAAGCCTATGGGGAAACCAAGTACAAAGATGATGACATCTTAAAAGTAATGGACAGAACCAAGGCCTTGCATGGTCCTCGGACCCAAGCCTATGGGGAAACCAAGTACAAAGATGATGACATCTTAAAAGTAATGGACAGAACCAAGGCCTTGCATGGTCCTCGGACCCAAGCCTATGGGGAAACCAAGTACAAAGAAGAAGACATCTTTAAAGTAATGGACGGAACCAAGGCCTTGCATGGTCCTCGGACCCAAGCCTATGGGGAAACCAAGTATAAAGATGATGACATCTTAAAAGTAATGGACAGAACCAAGGCCTTGCATGGTCCTCGGACCCAAGCCTATGGGGAAACCAAGTACAAAGAAGAAGACATCTTTAAAGTAATGGACAGAACCAAGGCCTTGCAT
Organism: Quercus robur; assembly: GCF_932294415.1. NCBI lineage: Eukaryota > Viridiplantae > Streptophyta > Magnoliopsida > Fagales > Fagaceae > Quercus > Quercus robur. The sequence continues at coordinate 20,665,987 of NC_065540.1, read as the reverse complement.
GGACCTCGGACCCAAGCCTATGGGGAAACCAAGTACAAAGATGATGACATCTTAAAAGTAATGGACAGAACCAAGGCCTTGCATGGTCCTCGGACCCAAGCCTATGGGGAAACCAAGTACAAAGAAGAAGACATCTTTAAAGTAATGGACAGAACCAAGGCCTTGCATGGTCCTCGGACCCAAGCCTATGGGGAAACCAAGTACAAAGAAGAAGACATCTTTAAAGTAATGGACAAAACCAAGGCCTTGCATGGTCCTCGGACCCAAGCCTATGGGGAAACCAAGTACAAAGATGATGACATCTTAAAAGTAATGGACAGAACCAAGGCCTTGCATGGTCCTCGGACCCAAGCCTATGGGGAAACCAAGTACAAAGAAGAAGACATCTTTAAAGTAATGGACAGAACCAAGGCCTTGCATGGTCCTCGGACCCAAGCCTATGGGGAAACCAAGTACAAAGAAGAAGACATCTTTAAAGTAATGGACAGAACCAAGGCCTTGCATGGTCCTCGGACCCAAGCCTATGGGGAAACTAAGTACAAAGAAGAAGACATCTTTAAAGTAATGGACAGAACCAAGGCCTTGCATGGTCCTCGGACCCAAGCCTATGGGGAAACCAAGTACAAAGATGATGACATCTTAAAAGTAATGGACAGAACCAAGGCCTTGCATGGTCCTCGGACCCAAGCCTTTGGGGAAACCAAGTACAAAGATGATGACATCTTAAAAGTAATGGACAGAACCAAGGCCTTGCATGGTCCTCGGACCCAAGCCTATGGGGAAACCAAGTACAAAGAAGAAGACATCTTTAAAGTAATGGACGGAACCAAGGCCTTGCATGGTCCTCGGACCCAAGCCTATGGGGAAACCAAGTACAAAAATGATGACATCTTAAAGGTAATGGACAGAACCAAGGCCTTGCATGGTCCTCGGATCCAAGCCTATGGGGAAACCAAGTACAAAGAAGAAGACATCTTTAAAGTAATGGACAGAACCAAGGCCTTGCATGGACCTCGGACCCAAGCCTATGGGGAAACCAAGTACAAAGATGATGACATCTTAAAAGTAATGGACAGAACCAAGGCCTTGCATGGTCCTCGGACCCAAGCCTATTGGGAAACCAAGTACAAAGAAGAAGACATCTTTAAAGTAATGGACAGAACCAAGGCCTTGCATGGTCCTCGGACCCAAGCCTATGGAGAAACCAAGTACAAAGAAGAAGACATCTTTAAAGTAATGGACAGAACCAAGGCCTTGCATGGTCCTCGGACCCAAGACTATGGGGAAACCAAGTACAAAGAAGAAGACATCTTTAAAGTAATGGACAGAACCAAGGCCTTTCATGGACCTCGGACCCAAGCCTATGGGGAAACCAAGTACAAAGAAGAAGACATCTTTAAAGTGATGGACAGAACCAAGGCCTTGCATGGTCCTCGGACCCAAGCCTATGGGGAAACCAAGTACAAAGATGATGACATCTTAAAAGTAATGGACAGAACCAAGGCCTTGCATGGTCCTCGGACCCAAGCCTATGGGGAAACCAAGTACAAAGAAGAAGACATCTTTAAAGTAATGGACGGAACCAAGGCCTTGCATGGTCCTCGGACCCAAGCCTATGGGGAAACCAAGTACAAAAATGATGACATCTTAAAGGTAATGGACAGAACCAAGGCCTTGCATGGTCCTCGGACCCAAGCCTATGGGGAAACCAAGTACAAAGATGATGACATCTTAAAAGTAATGGACAGAACCAAGGCCTTGCATGGTCCTCGGACCCAAGCCTATGGGGAAACCAAGTACAAAGATGATGACATCTTAAAAGTAATGGACAGAACCAAGGCCTTGCATGGTCCTCGGACCCAAGCCTATGGGGAAACCAAGTACAAAGATGATGACATCTTAAAAGTAATGGACAGAACCAAGGCCTTGCATGGTCCTCGGACCCAAGCCTATGGGGAAACCAAGTACAAAGAAGAAGACATCTTTAAAGTAATGGACGGAACCAAGGCCTTGCATGGTCCTCGGACCCAAGCCTATGGGGAAACCAAGTACAAAGATGATGACATCTTAAAAGTAATGGACAGAACCAAGGCCTTGCATGGTCCTCGGACCCAAGCCTATGGGGAAACCAAGTACAAAGATGATGACATCTTAAAAGTAATGGACAAAACCAAGGCCTTGCATGGTCCTCGGACCCAAGCCTATGGGGAAACCAAGTACAAAGAAGAAGACATCTTTAAAGTAATGGACAGAACCAAGGCCTTGCATGGTCCTCGGACCCAAGCCTATGGGGAAACCAAGTACAAAGATGATGACATCTTAAAAGTAATGGACAGAACCAAGGCCTTGCATGGTCCTCGGACCCAAGCCTATGGGGAAACCAAGTACAAAGAAGAAGACATCTTTAAAGTAATGGACAGAACCAAGGCCTTGCATGGTCCTTGGACCCAAGCCTATGGGGAAACCAAGTACAAAGAAGAAGACATCTTTAAAGTAATGGACAGAACCAAGGCCTTGCATGGTCCTCGGACCCAAGCCTATGGGGAAACCAAGTACAAAGATGATGACATCTTAAAAGTAATGGACAGAACCAAGGCCTTGCATGGTCCTCGGACCCAAGCCTATGGGGAAACCAAGTACAAAGATGATGACATCTTAAAAGTAATGGACAGAACCAAGGCCTTGCATGGTCCTCGGACCCAAGCCTATGGGGAAACCAAGTACAAAGAAGAAGACATCTTTAAAGTAATGGACGGAACCAAGGCCTTGCATGGTCCTCGGACCCAAGCCTATGGGGAAACCAAGTACAAAGATGATGACATCTTAAAAGTAATGGACAGAACCAAGGCCTTGCATGGTCCTCGGACCCAAGCCTATTGGGAAACCAAGTACAAAGAAGAAGACATCTTTAAAGTAATGGACAGAACCAAGGCCTTGCATGGACCTCGGACCCAAGCCTATGGGGAAACCAAGTACAAAGATGATGACATCTTAAAAGTAATGGACAGAACCAAGGCCTTGCATGGTCCTCGGACCCAAGCCTATTGGGAAACCAAGTACAAAGAAGAAGACATCTTTAAAGTAATGGACAGAACCAAGGCCTTGCATGGTCCTCGGACCCAAGCCTATGGGGAAACCAAGTACAAAGAAGAAGACATCTTTAAAGTAATGGACGGAACCAAGGCCTTGCATGGTCCTCGGACCCAAGCCTATGGGGAAACCAAGTACAAAGATGATGACATCTTAAAAGTAATGGACAGAACCAAGGCCTTGCATGGTCCTCGGACCCAAGCCTATGGGGAAACCAAGTACAAAGATGATGACATCTTAAAAGTAATGGACAGAACCAAGGCCTTGCATGGTCCTCGGACCCAAGCCTATGGGGAAACCAAGTACAAAGATGATGACATCTTAAAAGTAATGGACAGAACCAAGGCCTTGCATGGTCCTCGGACCCAAGCCTATGGGGAAACCAAGTACAAAGAAGAAGACATCTTTAAAGTAATGGACGGAACCAAGGCCTTGCATGGTCCTCGGACCCAAGCCTATGGGGAAACCAAGTACAAAGATGATGACATCTTAAAAGTAATGGACAGAACCAAGGCCTTGCATGGTCCTCGGACCCAAGCCTATGGGGAAACCAAGTACAAAGATGATGACATCTTAAAAGTAATGGACAGAACCAAGGCCTTGCATGGTCCTCGGACCCAAGCCTATGGGGAAACCAAGTACAAAGATGATGACATCTTAAAAGTAATGGACAGAACCAAGGCCTTGCATGGTCCTCGGACCCAAGCCTATGGGGAAACCAAGTACAAAGAAGAAGACATCTTTAAAGTAATGGACGGAACCAAGGCCTTGCATGGTCCTCGGACCCAAGCCTATGGGGAAACCAAGTACAAAGATGATGACATCTTAAAAGTAATGGACAGAACCAAGGCCTTGCATGGTCCTCGGACCCAAGCCTATGGGGAAACCAAGTACAAAAATGATGACATCTTAAAAGTAATGGACAAAACCAAGGCCTTGCATGGTCCTCGGACCCAAGCCTATGGGGAAACCAAGTACAAAGAAGAAGACATCTTTAAAGTAATGGACAGAACCAAGGCCTTGCATGGTCCTCGGACCCAAGCCTATGGGGAAACCAAGTACAAAGATGATGACATCTTAAAAGTAATGGACAGAACCAAGGCCTTGCATGGTCCTCGGACCCAAGCCTATGGGGAAACCAAGTACAAAGAAGAAGACATCTTTAAAGTAATGGACAGAACCAAGGCCTTGCATGGTCCTTGGACCCAAGCCTATGGGGAAACCAAGTACAAAGAAGAAGACATCTTTAAAGTAATGGACAGAACCAAGGCCTTGCATGGTCCTCGGACCCAAGCCTATGGGGAAACCAAGTACAAAGATGATGACATCTTAAAAGTAATGGACAGAACCAAGGCCTTGCATGGTCCTCGGACCCAAGCCTATGGGGAAACCAAGTACAAAGATGATGACATCTTAAAAGTAATGGACAGAACCAAGGCCTTGCATGGTCCTCGGACCCAAGCCTATGGGGAAACCAAGTACAAAGAAGAAGACATCTTTAAAGTAATGGACGGAACCAAGGCCTTGCATGGTCCTCGGACCCAAGCCTATGGGGAAACCAAGTATAAAGATGATGACATCTTAAAAGTAATGGACAGAACCAAGGCCTTGCATGGTCCTCGGACCCAAGCCTATGGGGAAACCAAGTACAAAGAAGAAGACATCTTTAAAGTAATGGACAGAACCAAGGCCTTGCATGGACCTCGGACCCAAGCCTATGGGGAAACCAAGTACAAAGATGATGACATCTTAAAAGTAATGGACAGAACCAAGGCCTTGCATGGTCCTCGGACCCAAGCCTATGGGGAAACCAAGTACAAAGAAGAAGACATCTTTAAAGTAATGGACAGAACCAAGGCCTTGCATGGTCCTCGGACCCAAGCCTATGGGGAAACCAAGTACAAAGAAGAAGACATCTTTAAAGTAATGGACAAAACCAAGGCCTTGCATGGTCCTCGGACCCAAGCCTATGGGGAAACCAAGTACAAAGATGATGACATCTTAAAAGTAATGGACAGAACCAAGGCCTTGCATGGTCCTCGGACCCAAGCCTATGGGGAAACCAAGTACAAAGAAGAAGACATCTTTAAAGTAATGGACAGAACCAAGGCCTTGCATGGTCCTCGGACCCAAGCCTATGGGGAAACCAAGTACAAAGAAGAAGACATCTTTAAAGTAATGGACAGAACCAAGGCCTTGCATGGTCCTCGGACCCAAGCCTATGGGGAAACTAAGTACAAAGAAGAAGACATCTTTAAAGTAATGGACAGAACCAAGGCCTTGCATGGTCCTCGGACCCAAGCCTATGGGGAAACCAAGTACAAAGATGATGACATCTTAAAAGTAATGGACAGAACCAAGGCCTTGCATGGTCCTCGGACCCAAGCCTTTGGGGAAACCAAGTACAAAGATGATGACATCTTAAAAGTAATGGACAGAACCAAGGCCTTGCATGGTCCTCGGACCCAAGCCTATGGGGAAACCAAGTACAAAGAAGAAGACATCTTTAAAGTAATGGACGGAACCAAGGCCTTGCATGGTCCTCGGACCCAAGCCTATGGGGAAACCAAGTACAAAAATGATGACATCTTAAAGGTAATGGACAGAACCAAGGCCTTGCATGGTCCTCGGATCCAAGCCTATGGGGAAACCAAGTACAAAGAAGAAGACATCTTTAAAGTAATGGACAGAACCAAGGCCTTGCATGGACCTCGGACCCAAGCCTATGGGGAAACCAAGTACAAAGATGATGACATCTTAAAAGTAATGGACAGAACCAAGGCCTTGCATGGTCCTCGGACCCAAGCCTATTGGGAAACCAAGTACAAAGAAGAAGACATCTTTAAAGTAATGGACAGAACCAAGGCCTTGCATGGTCCTCGGACCCAAGCCTATGGGGAAACCAAGTACAAAGAAGAAGACATCTTTAAAGTAATGGACAGAACCAAGGCCTTGCATGGTCCTCGGACCCAAGACTATGGGGAAACCAAGTACAAAGAAGAAGACATCTTTAAAGTAATGGACAGAACCAAGGCCTTTCATGGACCTCGGACCCAAGCCTATGGGGAAACCAAGTACAAAGAAGAAGACATCTTTAAAGTGATGGACAGAACCAAGGCCTTGCATGGTCCTCGGACCCAAGCCTATGGGGAAACCAAGTACAAAGATGATGACATCTTAAAAGTAATGGACAGAACCAAGGCCTTGCATGGTCCTCGGACCCAAGCCTATGGGGAAACCAAGTACAAAGAAGAAGACATCTTTAAAGTAATGGACGGAACCAAGGCCTTGCATGGTCCTCGGACCCAAGCCTATGGGGAAACCAAGTACAAAAATGATGACATCTTAAAAGTAATGGACAGAACCAAGGCCTTGCATGGTCCTCGGACCCAAGCCTATGGGGAAACCAAGTACAAAGATGATGACATCTTAAAAGTAATGGACAGAACCAAGGCCTTGCATGGTCCTCGGACCCAAGCCTATGGGGAAACCAAGTACAAAGATGATGACATCTTAAAAGTAATGGACAGAACCAAGGCCTTGCATGGTCCTCGGACCCAAGCCTATGGGGAAACCAAGTACAAAGATGATGACATCTTAAAAGTAATGGACAGAACCAAGGCCTTGCATGGTCCTCGGACCCAAGCCTATGGGGAAACCAAGTACAAAGAAGAAGACATCTTTAAAGTAATGGACGGAACCAAGGCCTTGCATGGTCCTCGGACCCAAGCCTATGGGGAAACCAAGTACAAAGATGATGACATCTTAAAAGTAATGGACAGAACCAAGGCCTTGCATGGTCCTCGGACCCAAGCCTATGGGGAAACCAAGTACAAAGATGATGACATCTTAAAAGTAATGGACAAAACCAAGGCCTTGCATGGTCCTCGGACCCAAGCCTATGGGGAAACCAAGTACAAAGAAGAAGACATCTTTAAAGTAATGGACAGAACCAAGGCCTTGCATGGTCCTCGGACCCAAGCCTATGGGGAAACCAAGTACAAAGATGATGACATCTTAAAAGTAATGGACAGAACCAAGGCCTTGCATGGTCCTCGGACCCAAGCCTATGGGGAAACCAAGTACAAAGAAGAAGACATCTTTAAAGTAATGGACAGAACCAAGGCCTTGCATGGTCCTTGGACCCAAGCCTATGGGGAAACCAAGTACAAAGAAGAAGACATCTTTAAAGTAATGGACAGAACCAAGGCCTTGCATGGTCCTCGGACCCAAGCCTATGGGGAAACCAAGTACAAAGATGATGACATCTTAAAAGTAATGGACAGAACCAAGGCCTTGCATGGTCCTCGGACCCAAGCCTATGGGGAAACCAAGTACAAAGATGATGACATCTTAAAAGTAATGGACAGAACCAAGGCCTTGCATGGTCCTCGGACCCAAGCCTATGGGGAAACCAAGTACAAAGAAGAAGACATCTTTAAAGTAATGGACGGAACCAAGGCCTTGCATGGTCCTCGGACTCAAGCCTATGGGGAAACCAAGTACAAAGATGATGACATCTTAAAAGTAATGGACAGAACCAAGGCCTTGCATGGTCCTCGGACCCAAGCCTATGGGGAAACCAAGTACAAAGAAGAAGACATCTTTAAAGTAATGGACAGAACCAAGGCCTTGCATGGACCTCGGACCCAAGCCTATGGGGAAACCAAGTACAAAGATGATGACATCTTAAAAGTAATGGACAGAACCAAGGCCTTGCATGGTCCTCGGACCCAAGCCTATTGAGAAACCAAGTACAAAGAAGAAGACATCTTTAAAGTAATGGACAGAACCAAGGCCTTGCATGGTCCTCGGACCCAAGCCTATGGGGAAACCAAGTACAAAGAAGAAGACATCTTTAAAGTAATGGACGGAACCAAGGCCTTGCATGGTCCTCGGACCCAAGCCTATGGGGAAACCAAGTACAAAGATGATGACATCTTAAAAGTAATGGACAGAACCAAGGCCTTGCATGGTCCTCGGACCCAAGCCTATGGGGAAACCAAGTACAAAGATGATGACATCTTAAAAGTAATGGACAGAACCAAGGCCTTGCATGGTCCTCGGACCCAAGCCTATGGGGAAACCAAGTACAAAGATGATGACATCTTAAAAGTAATGGACAGAACCAAGGCCTTGCATGGTCCTCGGACCCAAGCCTATGGGGAAACCAAGTACAAAGAAGAAGACATCTTTAAAGTAATGGACGGAACCAAGGCCTTGCATGGTCCTCGGACCCAAGCCTATGGGGAAACCAAGTACAAAGATGATGACATCTTAAAAGTAATGGACAGAACCAAGGCCTTGCATGGTCCTCGGACCCAAGCCTATGGGGAAACCAAGTACAAAGATGATGACATCTTAAAAGTAATGGACAGAACCAAGGCCTTGCATGGTCCTCGGACCCAAGCCTATGGGGAAACCAAGTACAAAGATGATGACATCTTAAAAGTAATGGACAGAACCAAGGCCTTGCATGGTCCTCGGACCCAAGCCTATGGGGAAACCAAGTACAAAGAAGAAGACATCTTTAAAGTAATGGACGGAACCAAGGCCTTGCATGGTCCTCGGACCCAAGCCTATGGGGAAACCAAGTACAAAGATGATGACATCTTAAAAGTAATGGACAGAACCAAGGCCTTGCATGGTCCTCGGACCCAAGCCTATGGGGAAACCAAGTACAAAAATGATGACATCTTAAAAGTAATGGACAAAACCAAGGCCTTGCATGGTCCTCGGACCCAAGCCTATGGGGAAACCAAGTACAAAGAAGAAGACATCTTTAAAGTAATGGACAGAACCAAGGCCTTGCATGGTCCTCGGACCCAAGCCTATGGGGAAACCAAGTACAAAGATGATGACATCTTAAAAGTAATGGACAGAACCAAGGCCTTGCATGGTCCTCGGACCCAAGCCTATGGGGAAACCAAGTACAAAGAAGAAGACATCTTTAAAGTAATGGACAGAACCAAGGCCTTGCATGGTCCTTGGACCCAAGCCTATGGGGAAACCAAGTACAAAGAAGAAGACATCTTTAAAGTAATGGACAGAACCAAGGCCTTGCATGGTCCTCGGACCCAAGCCTATGGGGAAACCAAGTACAAAGATGATGACATCTTAAAAGTAATGGACAGAACCAAGGCCTTGCATGGTCCTCGGACCCAAGCCTATGGGGAAACCAAGTACAAAGATGATGACATCTTAAAAGTAATGGACAGAACCAAGGCCTTGCATGGTCCTCGGACCCAAGCCTATGGGGAAACCAAGTACAAAGAAGAAGACATCTTTAAAGTAATGGACGGAACCAAGGCCTTGCATGGTCCTCGGACCCAAGCCTATGGGGAAACCAAGTACAAAGATGATGACATCTTAAAAGTAATGGACAGAACCAAGGCCTTGCATGGTCCTCGGACCCAAGCCTATGGGGAAACCAAGTACAAAGAAGAAGACATCTTTAAAGTAATGGACAGAACCAAGGCCTTGCATGGACCTCGGACCCAAGCCTATGGGGAAACCAAGTACAAAGATGATGACATCTTAAAAGTAATGGACAGAACCAAGGCCTTGCATGGTCCTCGGACCCAAGCCTATTGGGAAACCAAGTACAAAGAAGAAGACATCTTTAAAGTAATGGACAGAACCAAGGCTTTGCATGGTCCTCGGACCCAAGCCTATGGGGAAACCAAGTACAAAGAAGAAGACATCTTTAAAGTAATGGACGGAACCAAGGCCTTGCATGGTCCTCGGACCCAAGCCTATGGGGAAACCAAGTACAAAGATGATGACATCTTAAAAGTAATGGACAGAACCAAGGCCTTGCATGGTCCTCGGACCCAAGCCTATGGGGAAACCAAGTACAAAGATGATGACATCTTAAAAGTAATGGACAGAACCAAGGCCTTGCATGGTCCTCGGACCCAAGCCTATGGGGAAACCAAGTACAAAGATGATGACATCTTAAAAGTAATGGACAGAACCAAGGCCTTGCATGGTCCTCGGACCCAAGCCTATGGGGAAACCAAGTACAAAGAAGAAGACATCTTTAAAGTAATGGACGGAACCAAGGCCCTGCATGGTCCTCGGACCCAAGCCTATGGGGAAACCAAGTACAAAGATGATGACATCTTAAAAGTAATGGACAGAACCAAGGCCTTGCATGGTCCTCGGACCCAAGCCTATGGGGAAACCAAGTACAAAGAAGAAGACATCTTTAAAGTAATGGACAGAACCAAGGCCTTGCATGGACCTCGGACCCAAGCCTATGGGGAAACCAAGTACAAAGATGATGACATCTTAAAAGTAATGGACAGAACCAAGGCCTTGCATGGTCCTCGGACCCAAGCCTATTGGGAAACCAAGTACAAAGAAGAAGACATCTTAAAAGTAATGGACAGAACCAAGGCCTTGCATGGTCCTCGGACCCAAGCCTATGGGGAAACCAAGTACAAAGAAGAAGACATCTTTAAAGTAATGGACGGAACCAAGGCCTTGCATGGTCCTCGGACCCAAGCCTATGGGGAAACCAAGTACAAAGATGATGACATCTTAAAAGTAATGGACAGAACCAAGGCCTTGCATGGTCCTCGGACCCAAGCCTATGGGGAAACCAAGTAAAAAGAAGAAGACATCTTTAAAGTAATGGACAGAACCAAGGCCTTGCATGGACCTCGGACCCAAGCCTATGGGGAAACCAAGTACAAAGATGATGACATCTTAAAAGTAATGGACAGAACCAAGGCCTTGCATGGTCCTCGGACCCAAGCCTATTGGGAAACCAAGTACAAAGAAGAAGACATCTTTAAAGTAATGGACAGAACCAAGGCCTTGCATGGTCCTCGGACCCAAGCCTATGGGGAAACCAAGTACAAAGAAGAAGACATCTTTAAAGTAATGGACAGAACCAAGGCCTTGCATGGTCCTCGGACCCAAGCCTATGGGGAAACCAAGTACAGAGATGATGACATCTTAAAAGTAATGGACAGAACCAAGGCCTTGCATGGTCCTCGGACCCAAGCCTATGGGGAAACCAAGTACAAAGATGATGACATCTTAAAAGTAATGGACAGAACCAAGGCCTTGCATGGTCCTCGGACCCAAGCCTATGGGGAAACCAAGTACAAAGAAGAAGACATCTTTAAAGTAATGGACAGAACCAAGGCCTTGCATGGTCCTCGGACCCAAGCCTATGGGGAAACCAAGTACAAAGATGATGACATCTTAAAAGTAATGGACAGAACCAAGGCCTTGCATGGTCCTCGGACCCAAGCCTATGGGGAAACCAAGTACAAAGATGATGACATCTTAAAAGTAATGGACAAAACCAAGGCCTTGCATGGTCCTCGGACCCAAGCCTATGGGGAAACCAAGTACAAAGAAGAAGACATCTTTAAAGTAATGGACAGAACCAAGGCCTTGCATGGTCCTCGGACCCAAGCCTATGGGGAAACCAAGTACAAAGATGATGACATCTTAAAAGTAATGGACAGAACCAAGGCCTTGCATGGTCCTCGGACCCAAGCCTATGGGGAAACCAAGTACAAAGAAGAAGACATCTTTAAAGTAATGGACAGAACCAAGGCCTTGCATGGTCCTCGGACCCAAGCCTATGGGGAAACCAAGTACAAAGATGATGACATCTTAAAAGTAATGGACAGAACCAAGGCCTTGCATGGTCCTCGGACCCAAGCCTATGGGGAAACCAAGTACAAAGAAGAAGACATCTTTAAAGTAATGGACAGAACCAAGGCCTTGCATGGTCCTCGGACCCAAGCCTATGGGGAAACCAAGTACAAAGAAGAAGACATCTTTAAAGTAATGGACAGAACCAAGGCCTTGCATGGTCCTCGGACCCAAGCCTATGGGGAAACCAAGTACAAAGATGATGACATCTTAAAAGTAATGGACAGAACCAAGGCCTTGCATGGTCCTCGGACCCAAGCCTATGGGGAAACCAAGTACAAAGATGATGACATCTTAAAAGTAATGGACAGAACCAAGGCCTTGCATGGTCCTCGGACCCAAGCCTATGGGGAAACCAAGTACAAAGAAGAAGACATCTTTAAAGTAATGGACGGAACCAAGGCCTTGCATGGTCCTCGGACCCAAGCCTATGGGGAAACCAAGTACAAAGATGATGACATCTTAAAAGTAATGGACAGAACCAAGGCCTTGCATGGTCCTCGGACCCAAGCCTATGGGGAAACCAAGTACAAAGAAGAAGACATCTTTAAAGTAATGGACAGAACCAAGGCCTTGCATGGACCTCGGACCCAAGCCTATGGGGAAACCAAGTACAAAGATGATGACATCTTAAAAGTAATGGACAGAACCAAGGCCTTGCATGGTCCTCGGACCCAAGCCTATGGGGAAACCAAGTACAAAGAAGAAGACATCTTTAAAGTAATGGACAGAACCAAGGCCTTGCATGGACCTCGGACCCAAGCCTATGGGGAACCCAAGTACAAAGATGATGACATCTTAAAAGTAATGGGCAGAACCAAGGCCTTGCATGGTCCTCGGACCCAAGCCTATTGGGAAACCAAGTACAAAGAAGAAGACATCTTTAAAGTAATGGACAGAACCAAGGCCTTGCATGGTCCTCGGACCCAAGCCTATGGGGAAACCAAGTACAAAGAAGAAGACATCTTTAAAGTAATGGACAGAACCAAGGCCTTGCATGGTCCTCGGACCCAAGCCTATGGGGAAACCAAGTACAAAGATGATGACATCTTAAAAGTAATGGACAGAACCAAGGCCTTGCATGGTCCTCGGACCCAAGCCTATGGGGAAACCAAGTACAAAGATGATGACATCTTAAAAGTAATGAACAGAACCAAGACCTTGCATGATCCTCGGACCCAAGCCTATGGGGAAACCAAGTACAAAGAAGAAGACATCTTTAAAGTAATGGACGGAACCAAGGCCTTGCATGGTCCTCGGACCCAAGCCTATGGGGAAACCAAGTACAAAGATGATGACATCTTAAAAGTAATGGACAGAACCAAGGCCTTGCATGGTCCTCGGACCCAAGCCTATGGGGAAACCAAGTACAAAGATGATGACATCTTAAAAGTAATGGACAAAACCAAGGCCTTGCATGGTCCTCCAACCCAAGCCTATGGGGAAACCAAGTACAAAGAAGAAGACATCTTTAAAGTAATGGACAGAACCAAGGCCTTGCATGGTCCTCGGACCCAAGCCTATGGGGAAACCAAGTACAAAGATGATGACATCTTAAAAGTAATGGACATAACCAAGGCCTTGCATGGTCCTCGGACCCAAGCCTATGGGGAAACCAAGTACAAAGAAGAAGACATCTTTAAAGTAATGGACAGAACCAAGGCCTTGCATGGTCCTCGGACCCATGGGGAAACCAAGTACAAAGATGATGACATCTTAAAAGTAATGGACAGAACCAAGGCCTTGCATGGTCGTCGGACCCAAGCCTATGGGGAAACCAAGTACAAAGAAGAAGACATCTTTAAAGTAATGGACAGAACCAAGGCCTTGCATGGTCCTCGGACCCAAGCCTATGGGGAAACCAAGTACAAAGATGATGACATCTTAAAAGTAATGGACAGAACCATGGCCTTGCATGGTCCTCGGACCCAAGCCTATGGGGAAACCAAGTACAAAGATGATGACATCTTAAAAGTAATGGACAGAACCAAGGCCTTGCATGGTCCTCGGACCCAAGCCTATGGGGAAACCAAGTACAAAGAAGAAGACATCTTTAAAGTAATGGACGGAACCAAGGCCTTGCATGGTCCTCGGACCCAAGCCTATGGGGAAACCAAGTACAAAGATGATGACATCTTAAAAGTAATGGACAGAACCATGGCCTTGCATGGTCCTCGGACCCAAGCCTATGGGGAAACCAAGTACAAAGAAGAAGACATCTTTAAAGTAATGGACGGAACCAAGGCCTTGCATGGTCCTCGGACCCAAGCCTATGGGGAAACCAAGTACAAAGATGATGACATCTTAAAAGTAATGGACAGAACCAAGGCCTTGCATGGTCCTCGGACCCAAGCCTGTGGGGAAACCAAGTACAAAGAAGATGACATCTTTAAAGTAATGGACAGAACCAAGGCCTTGCATGGTCCTCGGACCCAAGCCTATGGGGAAACCAAGTACAAAGATGATGACATCTTAAAAGTAATGGACAGAACCAAGGCCTTGCATGGTCCTCGGACCCAAGCCTATGGGGAAACCAAGTACAAAGAAGAAGACATCTTTAAAGTAATGGACAGAACCAAGGCCTTGCATGGTCCTCGGACCCAAGCCTATGGGGAAACCAAGTACAAAGATGATGACATCTTAAAAGTAATGGACAGAACCAAGGCCTTGCATGGTCCTCGGACCCAAGCCTATGGGGAAACCAAGTACAAAGAAGAAGACATCTTTAAAGTAATGGACAGAACCAAGGCCTTGCATGGTCCTCGGACCCAAGCCTATGGGGAAACCAAGTACAAAGAAGAAGACATCTTTAAAGTAATGGACAGAACCAAGGCCTTGCATGGTCCTCGGACCCAAGCCTATGGGGAAACCAAGTACAAAGATGATGACATCTTAAAAGTAATGGACAGAACCAAGGCCTTGCATGGTCCTCGGACCCAAGCCTATGGGGAAACCAAGTACAAAGATGATGACATCTTAAAAGTAATGGACAGAACCAAGGCCTTGCATGGTCCTCGGACCCAAGCCTATGGGGAAACCAAGTACAAAGAAGAAGACATCTTTAAAGTAATGGACGGAACCAAGGCCTTGCATGGTCCTCGGACCCAAGCCTATGGGGAAACCAAGTACAAAGATGATGACATCTTAAAAGTAATGGACAGAACCAAGGCCTTGCATGGTCCTCGGACCCAATCCTATGGGGAAACCAAGTACAAAGAAGAAGACATCTTTAAAGTAATGGACAGAACCAAGGCCTTGCATGGACCTCGGACCCAAGCCTATGGGGAAACCAAGTACAAAGATGATGACATCTTAAAAGTAATGGACAGAACCAAGGCCTTGCATGGTCCTCGGACCCAAGCCTATGGGGAAACCAAGTACAAAGAAGAAGACATCTTTAAAGTAATGGACAGAACCAAGGCCTTGCATGGTCCTCGGACCCAAGCCTATGGGGAAACCAAGTACAAAGATGATGACATCTTAAAAGTAATGGACAGAACCAAGGCCTTGCATGGTCCTCGGACCCAAGCCTATGGGGAAACCAAGTACAAAGAAGAAGACATCTTTAAAGTAATGGACAGAACCAAGGCCTTGCATGGTCCTCGGACCCAAGCCTATGGGGAAACCAAGTACAAAGAAGAAGACATCTTTAAAGTAATGGACAGAACCAAGGCCTTGCATGGTCCTCGGACCCAAGCCTATGGGGAAACCAAGTACAAAGATGATGACATCTTAAAAGTAATGGACAGAACCAAGGCCTTGCATGGTCCTCGGACCCAAGCCTATGGGGAAACCAAGTACAAAGATGATGACATCTTAAAAGTAATGGACAGAACCAAGGCCTTGCATGGTCCTCGGACCCAAGCCTATGGGGAAACCAAGTACAAAGAAGAAGACATCTTTAAAGTAATGGACGGAACCAAGGCCTTGCATGGTCCTCGGACCCAAGCCTATGGGGAAACCAAGTATAAAGATGATGACATCTTAAAAGTAATGGACAGAACCAAGGCCTTGCATGGTCCTCGGACCCAAGCCTATGGGGAAACCAAGTACAAAGAAGAAGACATCTTTAAAGTAATGGACAGAACCAAGGCCTTGCATGGACCTCGGACCCAAGCCTTTGGGGAAACCAAGTACAAAGATGATGACAACTTAAAAGTAATGGACAGAACCAAGGCCTTGCATGGTCCTCGGACCCAAGCCTATGGGGAAACCAAGTACAAAGAAGAAGACATCTTTAAAGTAATGGACAGAACCAAGGCCTTGCATGGTCCTCGGACCCAAGCCTATGGGGAAACCAAGTACAAAGAAGAAGACATCTTTAAAGTAATGGACAGAACCAAGGCCTTGCATGGTCCTCGGACCCAAGCCTATGGGGAAACCAAGTACAAAGATGATGACATCTTAAAAGTAATGGACAGAACCAAGGCCTTGCATGGTCCTCGGACCCAAGCCTATGGGGAAACCAAGTACAAAGATGATGACATCTTAAAAGTAATGGACAGAACCAAGGCCTTGCATGGTCCTCGGACCCAAGCCTATGGGGAAACCAAGTACAAAGAAGAAGACATCTTTAAAGTAATGGACAGAACCAAGGCCTTGCATGGTCCTCGGACCCAAGCCTATGGGGAAACCAAGTACAAAGAAGAAGACATCTTTAAAGTAATGGACAGAACCAAGGCCTTGCATGGTCCTCGGACCCAAGCCTATGGGGAAACCAAGTACAAAGATGATGACATCTTAAAAGTAATGGACAGAACCAAGGCCTTGCATGGTCCTCGGACCCAAGCCTATGGGGAAACCAAGTACAAAGAAGAAGACATCTTTAAAGTAATGGACAGAACCAAGGCCTTGCATGGTCCTCGGACCCAAGCCTATGGGGAAACCAAGTACAAAGATGATGACATCTTAAAAGTAATGGACAGAACCAAGGCCTTGCATGGTCCTCGGACCCAAGCCTATGGGGAAACCAAGTACAAAGAAGAAGACATCTTTAAAGTAATGGACAGAACCAAGGCCTTGCATGGTCCTCGGACCCATGGGGAAACCAAGTACAAAGATGATGACATCTTAAAAGTAATGGACAGAACCAAGGCCTTGCATGGTCGTCGGACCCAAGCCTATGGGGAAACCAAGTACAAAGAAGAAGACATCTTTAAAGTAATGGACAGAACCAAGGCCTTGCATGGTCCTCGGACCCAAGCCTATGGGGAAACCAAGTACAAAGATGATGACATCTTAAAAGTAATGGACAGAACCATGGCCTTGCATGGTCCTCGGACCCAAGCCTATGGGGAAACCAAGTACAAAGATGATGACATCTTAAAAGTAATGGACAGAACCAAGGCCTTGCATGGTCCTCGGACCCAAGCCTATGGGGAAACCAAGTACAAAGAAGAAGACATCTTTAAAGTAATGGACGGAACCAAGGCCTTGCATGGTCCTCGGACCCAAGCCTATGGGGAAACCAAGTACAAAGATGATGACATCTTAAAAGTAATGGACAGAACCATGGCCTTGCATGGTCCTCGGACCCAAGCCTATGGGGAAACCAAGTACAAAGAAGAAGACATCTTTAAAGTAATGGACGGAACCAAGGCCTTGCATGGTCCTCGGACCCAAGCCTATGGGGAAACCAAGTACAAAGATGATGACATCTTAAAAGTAATGGACAGAACCAAGGCCTTGCATGGTCCTCGGACCCAAGCCTATGGGGAAACCAAGTACAAAGAAGATGACATCTTTAAAGTAATGGACAGAACCAAGGCCTTGCATGGTCCTCGGACCCAAGCCTATGGGGAAACCAAGTACAAAGATGATGACATCTTAAAAGTAATGGACAGAACCAAGGCCTTGCATGGTCCTCGGACCCAAGCCTATGGGGAAACCAAGTACAAAGAAGATGACATCTTTAAAGTAATGGACAGAACCAAGGCCTTGCATGGTCCTCGGACCCAAGCCTATGGGGAAACCAAGTACAAAGATGATGACATCTTAAAAGTAATGGACAGAACCAAGGCCTTGCATGGTCCTCGGACCCAAGCCTATGGGGAAACCAAGTACAAAGAAGAAGACATCTTTAAAGTAATGGACAGAACCAAGGCCTTGCATGGTCCTCGGACCCAAGCCTATGGGGAAACCAAGTACAAAGAAGAAGACATCTTTAAAGTAATGGACAGAACCAAGGCCTTGCATGGTCCTCGGACCCAAGCCTATGGGGAAACCAAGTACAAAGATGATGACATCTTAAAAGTAATGGACAGAACCAAGGCCTTGCATGGTCCTCGGACCCAAGCCTATGGGGAAACCAAGTACAAAGATGATGACATCTTAAAAGTAATGGACAGAACCAAGGCCTTGCATGGTCCTCGGACCCAAGCCTATGGGGAAACCAAGTACAAAGAAGAAGACATCTTTAAAGTAATGGACGGAACCAAGGCCTTGCATGGTCCTCGGACCCAAGCCTATGGGGAAACCAAGTACAAAGATGATGACATCTTAAAAGTAATGGACAGAACCAAGGCCTTGCATGGTCCTCGGACCCAATCCTATGGGGAAACCAAGTACAAAGAAGAAGACATCTTTAAAGTAATGGACAGAACCAAGGCCTTGCATGGACCTCGGACCCAAGCCTATGGGGAAACCAAGTACAATGATGATGACATCTTAAAAGTAATGGACAGAACCAAGGCCTTGCATGGTCCTCGGACCCAAGCCTATGGGGAAACCAAGTACAAAGAAGAAGACATCTTTAAAGTAATGGACAGAACCAAGGCCTTGCATGGTCCTCGGACCCAAGCCTATGGGGAAACCAAGTACAAAGATGATGACATCTTAAAAGTAATGGACAGAACCAAGGCCTTGCATGGTCCTCGGACCCAAGCCTATGGGGAAACCAAGTACAAAGAAGAAGACATCTTTAAAGTAATGGACAGAACCAAGGCCTTGCATGGTCCTCGGACCCAAGCCTATGGGGAAACCAAGTACAAAGAAGAAGACATCTTTAAAGTAATGGACAGAACCAAGGCCTTGCATGGTCCTCGGACCCAAGCCTATGGGGAAACCAAGTACAAAGATGATGACATCTTAAAAGTAATGGACAGAACCAAGGCCTTGCATGGTCCTCGGACCCAAGCCTATGGGGAAACCAAGTACAAAGATGATGACATCTTAAAAGTAATGGACAGAACCAAGGCCTTGCATGGTCCTCGGACCCAAGCCTATGGGGAAACCAAGTACAAAGAAGAAGACATCTTTAAAGTAATGGACGGAACCAAGGCCTTGCATGGTCCTCGGACCCAAGCCTATGGGGAAACCAAGTATAAAGATGATGACATCTTAAAAGTAATGGACAGAACCAAGGCCTTGCATGGTCCTCGGACCCAAGCCTATGGGGAAACCAAGTACAAAGAAGAAGACATCTTTAAAGTAATGGACAGAACCAAGGCCTTGCATGGACCTCGGACCCAAGCCTTTGGGGAAACCAAGTACAAAGATGATGACAACTTAAAAGTAATGGACAGAACCAAGGCCTTGCATGGTCCTCGGACCCAAGCCTATGGGGAAACCAAGTACAAAGAAGAAGACATCTTTAAAGTAATGGACAGAACCAAGGCCTTGCATGGTCCTCGGACCCAAGCCTATGGGGAAACCAAGTACAAAGAAGAAGACATCTTTAAAGTAATGGACAGAACCAAGGCCTTGCATGGTCCTCGGACCCAAGCCTATGGGGAAACCAAGTACAAAGATGATGACATCTTAAAAGTAATGGACAGAACCAAGGCCTTGCATGGTCCTCGGACCCAAGCCTATGGGGAAACCAAGTACAAAGAAGAAGACATCTTAAAAGTAATGGACAGAACCAAGGCCTTGCATGGTCCTCGGACCCAAGCCTATGGGGAAACCAAGTACAAAGAAGAAGACATCTTTAAAGTAATGGACAGAACCAAGGCCTTGCATGGTCCTCGGACCCAAGCCTATGGGGAAACTAAGTACAAAGAAGAAGACATCTTTAAAGTATTGGACAGAACCAAGGCCTTGCATGGTCCTCGGACCCAAGCCTATGGGGAAACCAAGTACAAAGATGATGACATCTTAAAAGTAATGGACAGAACCAAGGCCTTGCATGGTCCTCGGACCCAAGCCTTTGGGGAAACCAAGTACAAAGATGATGACATCTTAAAAGTAATGGACAGAACCAAGGCCTTGCATGGTCCTCGGACCCAAGCCTATGGGGAAACCAAGTACAAAGAAGAAGACATCTTTAAAGTAATGGACGGAACCAAGGCCTTGCATGGTCCTCGGACCCAAGCCTATGGGGAAACCAAGTACAAAAATGATGACATCTTAAAGGTAATGGACAGAACCAAGGCCTTGCATGGTCCTCGGACCCAAGCCTATGGGGAAACCAAGTACAAAGAAGAAGACATCTTTAAAGTAATGGACAGAACCAAGGCCTTGCATGGACCTCGGACCCAAGCCTATGGGGAAACCAAGTACAAAGATGATGACATCTTAAAAGTAATGGACAGAACCAAGGCCTTGCATGGTCCTCGGACCCAAGCCTATTGGGAAACCAAGTACAAAGAAGAAGACATCTTTAAAGTAATGGACAGAACCAAGGCCTTGCATAGTCCTCGGACCCAAGCCTATGGGGAAACCAAGTACAAAGAAGAAGACATCTTTAAAGTAATGGACAGAACCAAGGCCTTGCATGGTCCTCGGACCCAAGCCTATGGGGAAACCAAGTACAAAGATGATGACTTCTTAAAAGTGATGGACAGAACCAAGGCCTTGCATGGTCCTCGGACCCAAGCCTATGGGGAAACCAAGTACAAAGATGATGACATCTTAAAAGTAATGGACAGAACCAAGGCCTTGCATGGTCCTCGGACCCAAGCCTATGGGGAAACCAAGTACAAAGAAGAAGACATCTTTAAAGTAATGGACGGAACCAAGGCCTTGCATGGTCCTCGGACCCAAGCCTATGGGGAAACCAAGTACAAAAATGATGACATCTTAAAGGTAATGGACAGAACCAAGGCCTTGCATGGTCCTCGGACCCAAGCCTATGGGGAAACCAAGTACAAAGATGATGACATCTTAAAAGTAATGGACAGAACCAAGGCCTTGCATGGTCCTCGGACCCAAGCCTATGGGGAAACCAAGTACAAAGATGATGACATCTTAAAAGTAATGGACAGAACCAAGGCCTTGCATGGTCCTCGGACCCAAGCCTATGGGGAAACCAAGTACAAAGAAGAAGACATCTTTAAAGTAATGGACAGAACCAAGGCCTTGCATGGTCCTCGGACCCAAGCCTATGGGGAAACCAAGTACAAAGATGATGACATCTTAAAAGTAATGGACAGAACCAAGGCCTTGCATGGTCCTCGGACCCAAGCCTATGGGGAAACCAAGTACAAAGAAGAAGACATCTTTAAAGTAATGGACAGAACCAAGGCCTTGCATGGTCCTTGGACCCAAGCCTGTGGGGAAACCAAGTACAAAGAAGAAGACATCTTTAAAGTAATGGACAGAACCAAGGCCTTGCATGGTCCTCGGACCCAAGCCTATGGGGAAACCAAGTACAAAGATGATGACATCTTAAAAGTAATGGACAGAACCAAGGCCTTGCATGGTCCTCGGACCCAAGCCTATGGGGAAACCAAGTACAAAGATGATGACATCTTAAAAGTAATGGACAGAACCAAGGCCTTGCATGGTCCTCGGACCCAAGCCTATGGGGAAACCAAGTACAAAGAAGAAGACATCTTTAAAGTAATGGACGGAACCAAGGCCTTGCATGGTCCTCGGACCCAAGCCTATGGGGAAACCAAGTACAAAGATGATGACATCTTAAAAGTAATGAACAGAACCAAGGCCTTGCATGGTCCTCGAACCCAAGCCTATGGGGAAACCAAGTACAAAGATGATGACATCTTAAAAGTAATGGACAGAACCAAGGCCTTGCATGGTCCTCGGACCCAAGCCTATGGGGAAACCAAGTACAAAGATGATGACATCTTAAAAGTAATGGACAGAACCAAGGCCTTGCATGGTCCTCGGACCCAAGCCTATGGGGAAACCAAGTACAAAGAAGAAGACATCTTTAAAGTAATGGACGGAACCAAGGCCTTGCATGGTCCTCGGACCCAAGCCTATGGGGAAACCAAGTACAAAGATGATGACATCTTAAAAGTAATGGACAGAACCAAGGCCTTGCATGGTCCTCGGACCCAATCCTATGGGGAAACCAAGTACAAAGAAGAAGACATCTTTAAAGTAATGGACAGAACCAAGGCCTTGCATGGACCTCGGACCCAAGCCTATGGGGAAACCAAGTACAAAGATGATGACATCTTAAAAGTAATGGACAGAACCAAGGCCTTGCATGGTCCTCGGACCCAAGCCTATGGGGAAACCAAGTACAAAGAAGAAGACATCTTTAAAGTAATGGACAGAACCAAGGCCTTGCATGGTCCTCGGACCCAAGCCTATGGGGAAACCAAGTACAAAGATGATGACATCTTAAAAGTAATGGACAGAACCAAGGCCTTGCATGGTCCTCGGACCCAAGCCTATGGGGAAACCAAGTACAAAGAAGAAGACATCTTTAAAGTAATGGACAGAACCAAGGCCTTGCATGGTCCTCGGACCCAAGCCTATGGGGAAACCAAGTACAAAGAAGAAGACATCTTTAAAGTAATGGACAGAACCAAGGCCTTGCATGGTCCTCGGACCCAAGCCTATGGGGAAACCAAGTACAAAGATGATGACATCTTAAAAGTAATGGACAGAACC
Source organism: Quercus robur (assembly GCF_932294415.1). NCBI lineage: Eukaryota > Viridiplantae > Streptophyta > Magnoliopsida > Fagales > Fagaceae > Quercus > Quercus robur. Next base: position 20,643,415 of record NC_065540.1, on the reverse strand, counting down.
AAGGCCTTGCATGGTCCTCGGACCCAAGCCTATGGGGAAACCAAGTACAAAGATGATGACATCTTAAAAGTAATGGACAGAACCAAGGCCTTGCATGGTCCTCGGACCCAAGCCTATGGGGAAACCAAGTACAAAGAAGAAGACATCTTTAAAGTAATGGACGGAACCAAGGCCTTGCATGGTCCTCGGACCCAAGCCTATGGGGAAACCAAGTATAAAGATGATGACATCTTAAAAGTAATGGACAGAACCAAGGCCTTGCATGGTCCTCGGACCCAAGCCTATGGGGAAACCAAGTACAAAGAAGAAGACATCTTTAAAGTAATGGACAGAACCAAGGCCTTGCATGGACCTCGGACCCAAGCCTTTGGGGAAACCAAGTACAAAGATGATGACATCTTAAAAGTAATGGACAGAACCAAGGCCTTGCATGGTCCTCGGACCCAAGCCTATGGGGAAACCAAGTACAAAGAAGAAGACATCTTTAAAGTAATGGACAGAACCAAGGCCTTGCATGGTCCTCGGACCCAAGCCTATGGGGAAACCAAGTACAAAGAAGAAGACATCTTTAAAGTAATGGACAGAACCAAGGCCTTGCATGGTCCTCGGACCCAAGCCTATGGGGAAACCAAGTACAAAGATGATGACATCTTAAAAGTAATGGACAGAACCAAGGCCTTGCATGGTCCTCGGACCCAAGCCTATGGGGAAACCAAGTACAAAGAAGAAGACATCTTTAAAGTAATGGACAGAACCAAGGCCTTGCATGGTCCTCGGACCCAAGCCTATGGGGAAACCAAGTACAAAGAAGAAGACATCTTTAAAGTAATGGACAGAACCAAGGCCTTGCATGGTCCTCGGACCCAAGCCTATGGGGAAACTAAGTACAAAGAAGAAGACATCTTTAAAGTATTGGACAGAACCAAGGCCTTGCATGGTCCTCGGACCCAAGCCTATGGGGAAACCAAGTACAAAGATGATGACATCTTAAAAGTAATGGACAGAACCAAGGCCTTGCATGGTCCTCGGACCCAAGCCTTTGGGGAAACCAAGTACAAAGATGATGACATCTTAAAAGTAATGGACAGAACCAAGGCCTTGCATGGTCCTCGGACCCAAGCCTATGGGGAAACCAAGTACAAAGAAGAAGACATCTTTAAAGTAATGGACGGAACCAAGGCCTTGCATGGTCCTCGGACCCAAGCCTATGGGGAAACCAAGTACAAAAATGATGACATCTTAAAGGTAATGGACGGAACCAAGGCCTTGCATGGTCCTCGGACCCAAGCCTATGGGGAAACCAAGTACAAAGAAGAAGACATCTTTAAAGTAATGGACAGAACCAAGGCCTTGCATGGACCTCGGACCCAAGCCTATGGTGAAACCAAGTACAAAGATGATGACATCTTAAAAGTAATGGACAGAACCAAGGCCTTGCATGGTCCTCGGACCCAAGCCTATTGGGAAACCAAGTACAAAGAAGAAGACATCTTTAAAGTAATGGACAGAACCAAGGCCTTGCATAGTCCTCGGACCCAAGCCTATGGGGAAACCAAGTACAAAGAAGAAGACATCTTTAAAGTAATGGACAGAACCAAGGCCTTGCATGGTCCTCGGACCCAAGCCTATGGGGAAACCAAGTACAAAGATGATGACTTCTTAAAAGTGATGGACAAAACCAAGGCCTTGCATGGTCCTCGGACCCAAGCCTATGGGGAAACCAAGTACAAAGATGATGACATCTTAAAAGTAATGGACAGAACCAAGGCCTTGCATGGTCCTCGGACCCAAGCCTATGGGGAAACCAAGTACAAAGAAGAAGACATCTTTAAAGTAATGGACGGAACCAAGGCCTTGCATGGTCCTCGGACCCAAGCCTATGGGGAAACCAAGTACAAAAATGATGACATCTTAAAGGTAATGGACAGAACCAAGGCCTTGCATGGTCCTCGGACCCAAGCCTATGGGGAAACCAAGTACAAAGATGATGACATCTTAAAAGTAATGGACAGAACCAAGGCCTTGCATGGTCCTCGGACCCAAGCCTATGGGGAAACCAAGTACAAAGATGATGACATCTTAAAAGTAATGGACAGAACCAAGGCCTTGCATGGTCCTCGGACCCAAGCCTATGGGGAAACCAAGTACAAAGATGATGACATCTTAAAAGTAATGGACAGAACCAAGGCCTTGCATGGTCCTCGGACCCAAGCCTATGGGGAAACCAAGTACAAAGAAGAAGACATCTTTAAAGTAATGGACGGAACCAAGGCCTTGCATGGTCCTCGGACCCAAGCCTATGGGGAAACCAAGTACAAAGATGATGACATCTTAAAAGTAATGGACAGAACCAAGGCCTTGCATGGTCCTCGGACCCAAGCCTATGGGGAAACCAAGTACAAAGATGATGACATCTTAAAAGTAATGGACAAAACCAAGGCCTTGCATGGTCCTCGGACCCAAGCCTATGGGGAAACCAAGTACAAAGAAGAAGACATCTTTAAAGTAATGGACAGAACCAAGGCCTTGCATGGTCCTCGGACCCAAGCCTATGGGGAAACCAAGTACAAAGATGATGACATCTTAAAAGTAATGGACAGAACCAAGGCCTTGCATGGTCCTCGGACCCAAGCCTATGGGGAAACCAAGTACAAAGAAGAAGACATCTTTAAAGTAATGGACAGAACCAAGGCCTTGCATGGTCCTTGGACCCAAGCCTGTGGGGAAACCAAGTACAAAGAAGAAGACATCTTTAAAGTAATGGACAGAACCAAGGCCTTGCATGGTCCTCGGACCCAAGCCTATGGGGAAACCAAGTACAAAGATGATGACATCTTAAAAGTAATGGACAGAACCAAGGCCTTGCATGGTCCTCGGACCCAAGCCTATGGGGAAACCAAGTACAAAGATGATGACATCTTAAAAGTAATGGACAGAACCAAGGCCTTGCATGGTCCTCGGACCCAAGCCTATGGGGAAACCAAGTACAAAGAAGAAGACATCTTTAAAGTAATGGACGGAACCAAGGCCTTGCATGGTCCTCGGACCCAAGCCTATGGGGAAACCAAGTACAAAGATGATGACATCTTAAAAGTAATGAACAGAACCAAGGCCTTGCATGGTCCTCGGACCCAAGCCTATGGGGAAACCAAGTACAAAGAAGAAGACATCTTTAAAGTAATGGACAGAACCAAGGCCTTGCATGGACCTCGGACCCAAGCCTATGGGGAAACCAAGTACAAAGATGATGACATCTTAAAAGTAATGGACAGAACCAAGGCCTTGCATGGTCCTCGGACCCAAGCCTATTGGGAAACCAAGTACAAAGAAGAAGACATCTTTAAAGTAATGGACAGAACCAAGGCCTTGCATGGTCCTCGGACCCAAGCCTATGGGGAAACCAAGTACAAAGAAGAAGACATCTTTAAAGTAATGGACGGAACCAAGGCCTTGCATGGTCCTCGGACCCAAGCCTATGGGGAAACCAAGTACAAAGATGATGACATCTTAAAAGTAATGGACAGAACCAAGGCCTTGCATGGTCCTCGGACCCAAGCCTATGGGGAAACCAAGTAAAAAGAAGAAGACATCTTTAAAGTAATGGACAGAACCAAGGCCTTGCATGGACCTCGGACCCAAGCCTATGGGGAAACCAAGTACAAAGATGATGACATCTTAAAAGTAATGGACAGAACCAAGGCCTTGCATGGTCCTCGGACCCAAGCCTATTGGGAAACCAAGTACAAAGAAGAAGACATCTTTAAAGTAATGGACAGAACCAAGGCCTTGCATGGTCCTCGGACCCAAGCCTATGGGGAAACCAAGTACAAAGAAGAAGACATCTTTAAAGTAATGGACAGAACCAAGGCCTTGCATGGTCCTCGGACCCAAGCCTATGGGGAAACCAAGTACAGAGATGATGACATCTTAAAAGTAATGGACAGAACCAAGGCCTTGCATGGTCCTCGGACCCAAGCCTATGGGGAAACCAAGTACAAAGATGATGACATCTTAAAAGTAATGGACAGAACCAAGGCCTTGCATGGTCCTCGGACCCAAGCCTATGGGGAAACCAAGTACAAAGAAGAAGACATCTTTAAAGTAATGGACGGAACCAAGGCCTTGCATGGTCCTCGGACCCAAGCCTATGGGGAAACCAAGTACAAAGATGATGACATCTTAAAAGTAATGGACAGAACCAAGGCCTTGCATGGTCCTCGGACCCAAGCCTATGGGGAAACCAAGTACAAAGATGATGACATCTTAAAAGTAATGGACAAAACCAAGGCCTTGCATGGTCCTCGGACCCAAGCCTATGGGGAAACCAAGTACAAAGAAGAAGACATCTTTAAAGTAATGGACAGAACCAAGGCCTTGCATGGTCCTCGGACCCAAGCCTATGGGGAAACCAAGTACAAAGATGATGACATCTTAAAAGTAATGGACAGAACCAAGGCCTTGCATGGTCCTCGGACCCAAGCCTATGGGGAAACCAAGTACAAAGAAGAAGACATCTTTAAAGTAATGGACAGAACCAAGGCCTTGCATGGTCCTCGGACCCAAGCCTATGGGGAAACCAAGTACAAAGATGATGACATCTTAAAAGTAATGGACAGAACCAAGGCCTTGCATGGTCCTCGGACCCAAGCCTATGGGGAAACCAAGTACAAAGAAGAAGACATCTTTAAAGTAATGGACAGAACCAAGGCCTTGCATGGTCCTCGGACCCAAGCCTATGGGGAAACCAAGTACAAAGAAGAAGACATCTTTAAAGTAATGGACAGAACCAAGGCCTTGCATGGTCCTCGGACCCAAGCCTATGGGGAAACCAAGTACAAAGATGATGACATCTTAAAAGTAATGGACAGAACCAAGGCCTTGCATGGTCCTCGGACCCAAGCCTATGGGGAAACCAAGTACAAAGATGATGACATCTTAAAAGTAATGGACAGAACCAAGGCCTTGCATGGTCCTCGGACCCAAGCCTATGGGGAAACCAAGTACAAAGAAGAAGACATCTTTAAAGTAATGGACGGAACCAAGGCCTTGCATGGTCCTCGGACCCAAGCCTATGGGGAAACCAAGTACAAAGATGATGACATCTTAAAAGTAATGGACAGAACCAAGGCCTTGCATGGTCCTCGGACCCAAGCCTATGGGGAAACCAAGTACAAAGAAGAAGACATCTTTAAAGTAATGGACAGAACCAAGGCCTTGCATGGACCTCGGACCCAAGCCTATGGGGAAACCAAGTACAAAGATGATGACATCTTAAAAGTAATGGACAGAACCAAGGCCTTGCATGGTCCTCGGACCCAAGCCTATGGGGAAACCAAGTACAAAGAAGAAGACATCTTTAAAGTAATGGACAGAACCAAGGCCTTGCATGGACCTCGGACCCAAGCCTATGGGGAAACCAAGTACAAAGATGATGACATCTTAAAAGTAATGGGCAGAACCAAGGCCTTGCATGGTCCTCGGACCCAAGCCTATTGGGAAACCAAGTACAAAGAAGAAGACATCTTTAAAGTAATGGACAGAACCAAGGCCTTGCATGGTCCTCGGACCCAAGCCTATGGGGAAACCAAGTACAAAGAAGAAGACATCTTTAAAGTAATGGACAGAACCAAGGCCTTGCATGGTCCTCGGACCCAAGCCTATGGGGAAACCAAGTACAAAGATGATGACATCTTAAAAGTAATGGACAGAACCAAGGCCTTGCATGGTCCTCGGACCCAAGCCTATGGGGAAACCAAGTACAAAGATGATGACATCTTAAAAGTAATGAACAGAACCAAGGCCTTGCATGATCCTCGGACCCAAGCCTATGGGGAAACCAAGTACAAAGAAGAAGACATCTTTAAAGTAATGGACGGAACCAAGGCCTTGCATGGTCCTCGGACCCAAGCCTATGGGGAAACCAAGTACAAAGATGATGACATCTTAAAAGTAATGGACAGAACCAAGGCCTTGCATGGTCCTCGGACCCAAGCCTATGGGGAAACCAAGTACAAAGATGATGACATCTTAAAAGTAATGAACAAAACCAAGGCCTTGCATGGTCCTCCGACCCAAGCCTATGGGGAAACCAAGTACAAAGAAGAAGACATCTTTAAAGTAATGGACAGAACCAAGGCCTTGCATGGTCCTCGGACCCAAGCCTATGGGGAAACCAAGTACAAAGATGATGACATCTTAAAAGTAATGGACATAACCAAGGCCTTGCATGGTCCTCGGACCCAAGCCTATGGGGAAACCAAGTACAAAGAAGAAGACATCTTTAAAGTAATGGACAGAACCAAGGCCTTGCATGGTCCTCGGACCCATGGGGAAACCAAGTACAAAGATGATGACATCTTAAAAGTAATGGACAGAACCAAGGCCTTGCATGGTCCTCGGACCCAAGCCTATGGGGAAACCAAGTACAAAGAAGAAGACATCTTTAAAGTAATGGACAGAACCAAGGCCTTGCATGGTCCTCGGACCCAAGCCTATGGGGAAACCAAGTACAAAGAAGAAGACATCTTTAAAGTAATGGACAGAACCAAGGCCTTGCATGGTCCTCGGACCCAAGCCTATGGGGAAACCAAGTACAAAGATGATGACATCTTAAAAGTAATGGACAGAACCATGGCCTTGCATGGTCCTCGGACCCAAGCCTATGGGGAAACCAAGTACAAAGATGATGACATCTTAAAAGTAATGGACAAAACCAAGGCCTTGCATGGTCCTCGGACCCAAGCCTATGGGGAAACCAAGTACAAAGAAGAAGACATCTTTAAAGTAATGGACAGAACCAAGGCCTTGCATGGTCCTCGGACCCAAGCCTATGGGGAAACCAAGTACAAAGATGATGACATCTTAAAAGTAATGGACAGAACCAAGGCCTTGCATGGTCCTCGGACCCAAGCCTATGGGGAAACCAAGTACAAAGAAGAAGACATCTTTAAAGTAATGGACAGAACCAAGGCCTTGCATGGTCCTTGGACCCAAGCCTGTGGGGAAACCAAGTACAAAGAAGAAGACATCTTTAAAGTAATGGACAGAACCAAGGCCTTGCATGGTCCTCGGACCCAAGCCTATGGGGAAACCAAGTACAAAGATGATGACATCTTAAAAGTAATGGACAGAACCAAGGCCTTGCATGGTCCTCGGACCCAAGCCTATGGGGAAACCAAGTACAAAGATGATGACATCTTAAAAGTAATGGACAGAACCAAGGCCTTGCATGGTCCTCGGACCCAAGCCTATGGGGAAACCAAGTACAAAGAAGAAGACATCTTTAAAGTAATGGACGGAACCAAGGCCTTGCATGGTCTTCGGACCCAAGCCTATGGGGAAACCAAGTACAAAGATGATGACATCTTAAAAGTAATGAACAGAACCAAGGCCTTGCATGGTCCTCGGACCCAAGCCTATGGGGAAACCAAGTACAAAGAAGAAGACATCTTTAAAGTAATGGACAGAACCAAGGCCTTGCATGGACCTCGGACCCAAGCCTATGGGGAAACCAAGTACAAAGATGATGACATCTTAAAAGTAATGGACAGAACCAAGGCCTTGAATGGTCCTCGGACCCAAGCCTATTGGGAAACCAAGTACAAAGAAGAAGACATCTTTAAAGTAATGGACAGAACCAAGGCCTTGCATGGTCCTCGGACCCAAGCCTATGGGGAAACCAAGTACAAAGAAGAAGACATCTTTAAAGTAATGGACGGAACCAAGGCCTTGCATGGTCCTCGGACCCAAGCCTATGGGGAAACCAAGTACAAAGATGATGACATCTTAAAAGTAATGGACAGAACCAAGGCCTTGCATGGTCCTCGGACCCAAGCCTATGGGGAAACCAAGTAAAAAGAAGAAGACATCTTTAAAGTAATGGACAGAACCAAGGCCTTGCATGGACCTCGGACCCAAGCCTATGGGGAAACCAAGTACAAAGATGATGACATCTTAAAAGTAATGGACAGAACCAAGGCCTTGCATGGTCCTCGGACCCAAGCCTATTGGGAAACCAAGTACAAAGAAGAAGACATCTTTAAAGTAATGGACAGAACCAAGGCCTTGCATGGTCCTCGGACCCAAGCTTATGGGGAAACCAAGTACAAAGAAGAAGACATCTTTAAAGTAATGGACAGAACCAAGGCCTTGCATGGTCCTCGGACCCAAGCCTATGGGGAAACCAAGTACAGAGATGATGACATCTTAAAAGTAATGGACAGAACCAAGGCCTTGCATGGTCCTCGGACCCAAGCCTATGGGGAAACCAAGTACAAAGATGATGACATCTTAAAAGTAATGGACAGAACCAAGGCCTTGCATGGTCCTCGGACCCAAGCCTATGGGGAAACCAAGTACAAAGAAGAAGACATCTTTAAAGTAATGGACGGAACCAAGGCCTTGCATGGTCCTCGGACCCAAGCCTATGGGGAAACCAAGTACAAAGATGATGACATCTTAAAAGTAATGGACAGAACCAAGGCCTTGCATGGTCCTCGGACCCAAGCCTATGGGGAAACCAAGTACAAAGATGATGACATCTTAAAAGTAATGGACAAAACCAAGGCCTTGCATGGTCCTCGGACCCAAGCCTATGGGGAAACCAAGTACAAAGAAGAAGACATCTTTAAAGTAATGGACAGAACCAAGGCCTTGCATGGTCCTCGGACCCAAGCCTATGGGGAAACCAAGTACAAAGATGATGACATCTTAAAAGTAATGGACAGAACCAAGGCCTTGCATGGTCCTCGGACCCAAGCCTATGGGGAAACCAAGTACAAAGAAGAAGACATCTTTAAAGTAATGGACAGTACCAAGGCCTTGCATGGTCCTCGGACCCAAGCCTATGGGGAAACCAAGTACAAAGATGATGACATCTTAAAAGTAATGGACAGAACCAAGGCCTTGCATGGTCCTCGGACCCAAGCCTATGGGGAAACCAAGTACAAAGAAGAAGACATCTTTAAAGTAATGGACAGAACCAAGGCCTTGCATGGTCCTCGGACCCAAGCCTATGGGGAAACCAAGTACAAAGAAGAAGACATCTTTAAAGTAATGGACAGAACCAAGGCCTTGCATGGTCCTCGGACCCAAGCCTATGGGGAAACCAAGTACAAAGATGATGACATCTTAAAAGTAATGGACAGAACCAAGGCCTTGCATGGTCCTCGGACCCAAGCCTATGGGGAAACCAAGTACAAAGATGATGACATCTTAAAAGTAATGGACAGAACCAAGGCCTTGCATGGTCCTCGGACCCAAGCCTATGGGGAAACCAAGTACAAAGAAGAAGACATCTTTAAAGTAATGGACGGAACCAAGGCCTTGCATGGTCCTCGGACCCAAGCCTATGGGGAAACCAAGTACAAAGATGATGACATCTTAAAAGTAATGGACAGAACCAAGGCCTTGCATGGTCCTCGGACCCAAGCCTATGGGGAAACCAAGTACAAAGAAGAAGACATCTTTAAAGTAATGGACAGAACCAAGGCCTTGCATGGACCTCGGACCCAAGCCTATGGGGAAACCAAGTACAAAGATGATGACATCTGAAAAGTAATGGACAGAACCAAGGCCTTGCATGGTCCTCGGACCCAAGCCTATGGGGAAACCAAGTACAAAGAAGAAGACATCTTTAAAGTAATGGACAGAACCAAGGCCTTGCATGGACCTCGGACCCAAGCCTATGGGGAAACCAAGTACAAAGATGATGACATCTTAAAAGTAATGGGCAGAACCAAGGCCTTGCATGGTCCTCGGACCCAAGCCTATTGGGAAACCAAGTACAAAGAAGAAGACATCTTTAAAGTAATGGACAGAACCAAGGCCTTGCATGGTCCTCGGACCCAAGCCTATGGGGAAACCAAGTACAAAGAAGAAGACATCTTTAAAGTAATGGACAGAACCAAGGCCTTGCATGGTCCTCGGACCCAAGCCTATGGGGAAACCAAGTACAAAGATGATGACATCTTAAAAGTAATGGACAGAACCAAGGCCTTGCATGGTCCTCGGACCCAAGCCTATGGGGAAACCAAGTACAAAGATGATGACATCTTAAAAGTAATGAACAGAACCAAGGCCTTGCATGATCCTCGGACCCAAGCCTATGGGGAAACCAAGTACAAAGAAGAAGACATCTTTAAAGTAATGGACGGAACCAAGGCCTTGCATGGTCCTCGGACCCAAGCCTATGGGGAAACCAAGTACAAAGATGATGACATCTTAAAAGTAATGGACAGAACCAAGGCCTTGCATGGTCCTCGGACCCAAGCCTATGGGGAAACCAAGTACAAAGATGATGACATCTTAAAAGTAATGAACAAAACCAAGGCCTTGCATGGTCCTCCGACCCAAGCCTATGGGGAAACCAAGTACAAAGAAGAAGACATCTTTAAAGTAATGGACAGAACCAAGGCCTTGCATGGTCCTCGGACCCAAGCCTATGGGGAAACCAAGTACAAAGATGATGACATCTTAAAAGTAATGGACATAACCAAGGCCTTGCATGGTCCTCGGACCCAAGCCTATGGGGAAACCAAGTACAAAGAAGAAGACATCTTTAAAGTAATGGACAGAACCAAGGCCTTGCATGGTCCTCGGACCCATGGGGAAACCAAGTACAAAGATGATGACATCTTAAAAGTAATGGACAGAACCAAGGCCTTGCATGGTCGTCGGACCCAAGCCTATGGGGAAACCAAGTACAAAGAAGAAGACATCTTTAAAGTAATGGACAGAACCAAGGCCTTGCATGGTCCTCGGACCCAAGCCTATGGGGAAACCAAGTACAAAGAAGAAGACATCTTTAAAGTAATGGACAGAACCAAGGCCTTGCATGGTCCTCGGACCCAAGCCTATGGGGAAACCAAGTACAAAGATGATGACATCTTAAAAGTAATGGACAGAACCATGGCCTTGCATGGTCCTCGGACCCAAGCCTATGGGGAAACCAAGTACAAAGATGATGACATCTTAAAAGTAATGGACAAAACCAAGGCCTTGCATGGTCCTCGGACCCAAGCCTATGGGGAAACCAAGTACAAAGAAGAAGACATCTTTAAAGTAATGGACAGAACCAAGGCCTTGCATGGTCCTCGGACCCAAGCCTATGGGGAAACCAAGTACAAAGATGATGACATCTTAAAAGTAATGGACAGAACCAAGGCCTTGCATGGTCCTCGGACCCAAGCCTATGGGGAAACCAAGTACAAAGAAGAAGACATCTTTAAAGTAATGGACAGAACCAAGGCCTTGCATGGTCCTTGGACCCAAGCCTGTGGGGAAACCAAGTACAAAGAAGAAGACATCTTTAAAGTAATGGACAGAACCAAGGCCTTGCATGGTCCTCGGACCCAAGCCTATGGGGAAACCAAGTACAAAGATGATGACATCTTAAAAGTAATGGACAGAACCAAGGCCTTGCATGGTCCTCGGACCCAAGCCTATGGGGAAACCAAGTACAAAGATGATGACATCTTAAAAGTAATGGACAGAACCAAGGCCTTGCATGGTCCTCGGACCCAAGCCTATGGGGAAACCAAGTACAAAGAAGAAGACATCTTTAAAGTAATGGACGGAACCAAGGCCTTGCATGGTCCTCGGACCCAAGCCTATGGGGAAACCAAGTACAAAGATGATGACATCTTAAAAGTAATGAACAGAACCAAGGCCTTGCATGGTCCTCGGACCCAAGCCTATGGGGAAACCAAGTACAAAGAAGAAGACATCTTTAAAGTAATGGACAGAACCAAGGCCTTGCATGGACCTCGGACCCAAGCCTATGGGGAAACCAAGTACAAAGATGATGACATCTTAAAAGTAATGGACAGAACCAAGGCCTTGCATGGTCCTCGGACCCAAGCCTATTGGGAAACCAAGTACAAAGAAGAAGACATCTTTAAAGTAATGGACAGAACCAAGGCCTTGCATGGTCCTCGGACCCAAGCCTATGGGGAAACCAAGTACAAAGAAGAAGACATCTTTAAAGTAATGGACGGAACCAAGGCCTTGCATGGTCCTCGGACCCAAGCCTATGGGGAAACCAAGTACAAAGATGATGACATCTTAAAAGTAATGGACAGAACCAAGGCCTTGCATGGTCCTCGGACCCAAGCCTATGGGGAAACCAAGTAAAAAGAAGAAGACATCTTTAAAGTAATGGACAGAACCAAGGCCTTGCATGGACCTCGGACCCAAGCCTATGGGGAAACCAAGTACAAAGAAGATGACATCTTAAAAGTAATGGACAGAACCAAGGCCTTGCATGGTCCTCGGACCCAAGCCTATTGGGAAACCAAGTACAAAGAAGAAGACATCTTTAAAGTAATGGACAGAACCAAGGCCTTGCATGGTCCTCGGACCCAAGCCTATGGGGAAACCAAGTACAAAGAAGAAGACATCTTTAAAGTAATGGACAGAACCAAGGCCTTGCATGGTCCTCGGACCCAAGCCTATGGGGAAACCAAGTACAGAGATGATGACATCTTAAAAGTAATGGACAGAACCAAGGCCTTGCATGGTCCTCGGACCCAAGCCTATGGGGAAACCAAGTACAAAGATGATGACATCTTAAAAGTAATGGACAGAACCAAGGCCTTGCATGGTCCTCGGACCCAAGCCTATGGGGAAACCAAGTACAAAGAAGAAGACATCTTTAAAGTAATGGACGGAACCAAGGCCTTGCATGGTCCTCGGACCCAAGCCTATGGGGAAACCAAGTACAAAGATGATGACATCTTAAAAGTAATGGACAGAACCAAGGCCTTGCATGGTCCTCGGACCCAAGCCTATGGGGAAACCAAGTACAAAGATGATGACATCTTAAAAGTAATGGACAAAACCAAGGCCTTGCATGGTCCTCGGACCCAAGCCTATGGGGAAACCAAGTACAAAGAAGAAGACATCTTTAAAGTAATGGACAGAACCAAGGCCTTGCATGGTCCTCGGACCCAAGCCTATGGGGAAACCAAGTACAAAGATGATGACATCTTAAAAGTAATGGACAGAACCAAGGCCTTGCATGGTCCTCGGACCCAAGCCTATGGGGAAACCAAGTACAAAGAAGAAGACATCTTTAAAGTAATGGACAGAACCAAGGCCTTGCATGGTCCTCGGACCCAAGCCTATGGGGAAACCAAGTACAAAGATGATGACATCTTAAAAGTAATGGACAGAACCAAGGCCTTGCATGGTCCTCGGACCCAAGCCTATGGGGAAACCAAGTACAAAGAAGAAGACATCTTTAAAGTAATGGACAGAACCAAGGCCTTGCATGGTCCTCGGACCCAAGCCTATGGGGAAGCCAAGTACAAAGAAGAAGACATCTTTAAAGTAATGGACAGAACCAAGGCCTTGCATGGTCCTCGGACCCAAGCCTATGGGGAAACCAAGTACAAAGATGATGACATCTTAAAAGTAATGGACAGAACCAAGGCCTTGCATGGTCCTCGGACCCAAGCCTATGGGGAAACCAAGTACAAAGATGATGACATCTTAAAAGTAATGGACAGAACCAAGGCCTTGCATGGTCCTCGGACCCAAGCCTATGGGGAAACCAAGTACAAAGAAGAAGACATCTTTAAAGTAATGGACGGAACCAAGGCCTTGCATGGTCCTCGGACCCAAGCCTATGGGGAAACCAAGTACAAAGATGATGACATCTTAAAAGTAATGGACAGAACCAAGGCCTTGCATGGTCCTCGGACCCAAGCCTATGGGGAAACCAAGTACAAAGAAGAAGACATCTTTAAAGTAATGGACAGAACCAAGGCCTTGCATGGACCTCGGACCCAAGCCTATGGGGAAACCAAGTACAAAGATGATGACATCTTAAAAGTAATGGACAGAACCAAGGCCTTGCATGGTCCTCGGACCCAAGCCTATGGGGAAACCAAGTACAAAGAAGAAGACATCTTTAAAGTAATGGACAGAACCAAGGCCTTGCATGGACCTCGGACCCAAGCCTATGGGGAAACCAAGTACAAAGATGATGACATCTTAAAGGTAATGGGCAGAACCAAGGCCTTGCATGGTCCTCGGACCCAAGCCTATTGGGAAACCAAGTACAAAGAAGAAGACATCTTTAAAGTAATGGACAGAACCAAGGCCTTGCATGGTCCTCGGACCCAAGCCTATGGGGAAACCATGTACAAAGAAGAAGACATCTTTAAAGTAATGGACAGAACCAAGGCCTTGCATGGTCCTCGGACCCAAGCCTATGGGGAAACCAAGTACAAAGATGATGACATCTTAAAAGTAATGGACAGAACCAAGGCCTTGCATGGTCCTCGGACCCAAGCCTATGGGGAAACCAAGTACAAAGATGATGACATCTTAAAAGTAATGAACAGAACCAAGGCCTTGCATGATCCTCGGACCCAAGCCTATGGGGAAACCAAGTACAAAGAAGAAGACATCTTTAAAGTAATGGACGGAACCAAGGCCTTGCATGGTCCTCGGACCCAAGCCTATGGGGAAACCAAGTACAAAGATGATGACATCTTAAAAGTAATGGACAGAACCAAGGCCTTGCATGGTCCTCGGACCCAAGCCTATGGGGAAACCAAGTACAAAGATGATGACATCTTAAAAGTAATGGACAAAACCAAGGCCTTGCATGGTCCTCCGACCCAAGCCTATGGGGAAACCAAGTACAAAGAAGAAGACATCTTTAAAGTAATGGACAGAACCAAGGCCTTGCATGGTCCTCGGACCCAAGCCTATGGGGAAACCAAGTACAAAGATGATGACATCTTAAAAGTAATGGACATAACCAAGGCCTTGCATGGTCCTCGGACCCAAGCCTATGGGGAAACCAAGTACAAAGAAGAAGACATCTTTAAAGTAATGGACAGAACCAAGGCCTTGCATGGTCCTCGGACCCATGGGGAAACCAAGTACAAAGATGATGACATCTTAAAAGTAATGGACAGAACCAAGGCCTTGCATGGTCGTCGGACCCAAGCCTATGGGGAAACCAAGTACAAAGAAGAAGACATCTTTAAAGTAATGGACAGAACCAAGGCCTTGCATGGTCCTCGGACCCAAGCCTATGGGGAAACCAAGTACAAAGAAGAAGACATCTTTAAAGTAATGGACAGAACCAAGGCCTTGCATGGTCCTCGGACCCAAGCCTATGGGGAAACCAAGTACAAAGATGATGACATCTTAAAAGTAATGGACAGAACCATGGCCTTGCATGGTCCTCGGACCCAAGCCTATGGGGAAACCAAGTACAAAGATGATGACATCTTAAAAGTAATGGACAGAACCAAGGCCTTGCATGGTCCTCGGACCCAAGCCTATGGGGAAACCAAGTACAAAGAAGAAGACATCTTTAAAGTAATGGACGGAACCAAGGCCTTGCATGGTCCTCGGACCCAAGCCTATGGGGAAACCAAGTACAAAGATGATGACATCTTAAAAGTAATGGACAGAACCAAGGCCTTGCATGGTCCTCGGACCCAAGCCTATGGGGAAACCAAGTACAAAGAAGAAGACATCTTTAAAGTAATGGACAGAACCAAGGCCTTGCATGGACCTCGGACCCAAGCCTATGGGGAAACCAAGTACAAAGATGATGACATCTTAAAAGTAATGGACAGAACCAAGGCCTTGCATGGTCCTCGGACCCAAGCCTATGGGGAAACCAAGTACAAAGAAGAAGACATCTTTAAAGTAATGGACAGAACCAAGGCCTTGCATGGTCCTCGGACCCAAGCCTATGGGGAAAACAAGTACAAAGATGATGACATCTTAAAAGTAATGGACAGAACCAAGGCCTTGCATGGTCCTCGGACCCAAGCCTATGGGGAAACCAAGTACAAAGATGATGACATCTTAAAAGTAATGGACAGAACCAAGGCCTTGCATGGTCCTCGGACCCAAGCCTATGGGGAAACCAAGTACAAAGATGATGACATCTTAAAAGTAATGGACAGAACCAAGGCCTTGCATGGTCCTCGGACCCAAGCCTATGGGGAAACCAAGTACAAAGAAGAAGACATCTTTAAAGTAATGGACAGAACCAAGGCCTTGCATGGACCTCGGACCCAAGCCTATGGGGAAACCAAGTACAAAGATGATGACATCTTAAAAGTAATGGACAGAACCAAGGCCTTGCATGGTCCTCGGACCCAAGCCTATGGGGAAACCAAGTACAAAGAAGAAGATATCTTTAAAGTAATGGACAGAACCAAGGCCTTGCATGGACCTCGGACCCAAGCCTATGGGGAAACCAAGTACAAAGATGATGACATCTTAAAAGTAATGGACAGAACCAAGGCCTTGCATGGTCCTCGGACCCAAGCCTATTGGGAAACCAAGTACAAAGAAGAAGACATCTTTAAAGTAATGGACAGAACCAAGGCCTTGCATGGTCCTCGGACCCAAGCCTATGGGGAAACCAAGTACAAAGAAGAAGACATCTTTAAAGTAATGGACAGAACCAAGGCCTTGCATGGTCCTCGGACCCAAGCCTATGGGGAAACCAAGTACAAAGATGATGACATCTTAAAAGTAATGGACAGAACCAAGGCCTTGCATGGTCCTCGGACCCAAGCCTATGGGGAAACCAAGTACAAAGAAGAAGACATCTTAAAAGTAATGAACAGAACCAAGGCCTTGCATGGTCCTCGGACCCAAGCCTGTGGGGAAACCAAGTACAAAGAAGAAGACATCTTTAAAGTAATGGACGGAACCAAGGCCTTGCATGGTCCTCGGACCCAAGCCTATGGGGAAACCAAGTACAAAGATGATGACATCTTAAAAGTAATGGACAGAACCAAGGCCTTGCATGGTCCTCGGACCCAAGCCTATGGGGAAACCAAGTACAAAGATGATGACATCTTAAAAGTAATGGACAAAACCAAGGCCTTGCATGGTCCTCCGACCCAAGCCTATGGGGAAACCAAGTACAAAGAAGAAGACATCTTTAAAGTAATGGAAAGAACCAAGGCCTTGCATGGTCCTCGGACCCAAGCCTATGGGGAAACCAAGTACAAAGATGATGACATATTAAAAGTAATGGACATAACCAAGGCCTTGCATGGTCCTCGGACCCAAGCCTATGGGGAAACCAAGTACAAAGAAGAAGACATCTTTAAAGTAATGGACAGAACCAAGGCCTTGCATGGTCCTCGGACCCAAGCCTATGGGGAAACCAAGTACAAAGATGATGACATCTTAAAAGTAATGGACAGAACCAAGGCCTTGCATGGTCGTCGGACCCAAGCCTATGGGGAAACCAAGTACAAAGAAGAAGACATCTTTAAAGTAATGGACAGAACCAAGGCCTTGCATGGTCCTCGGACCCAAGCCTATGGGGAAACCAAGTACAAAGAAGAAGACATCTTAAAAGTAATGGACAGAACCAAGGCCTTGCATGGTCCTCGGACCCAAGCCTATGGGGAAACCAAGTACAAAGATGATGACATCTTAAAAGTAATGGACAGAACCATGGCCTTGCATGGTCCTCGGACCCAAGCCTATGGGGAAACCAAGTACAAAGATGATGACATCTTAAAAGTAATGGACAGAACCAAGGCCTTGCATGGTCCTCGGACCCAAGCCTATGGGGAAACCAAGTACAAAGAAGAAGACATCTTTAAAGTAATGGACGGAACCAAGGCCTTGCATGGTCCTCGGAACCAAGCCTATGGGGAAACCAAGTACAAAGATGATGACATCTTAAAAGTAATGGACAGAACCAAGGTCTTGCATGGTCCTCGGACCCAAGCCTATGGGGAAACCAAGTACAAAGAAGAAGACATCTTTAAAGTAATGGACAGAACCAAGGCCTTGCATGGACCTCGGACCCAAGCCTATGGGGAAACCAAGTACAAAGATGATGACATCTTAAAAGTAATGGACAGAACCAAGGCCTTGCATGGTCCTCGGACCCAAGCCTATGGGGAAACCAAGTACAAAGAAGAAGACATCTTTAAAGTAATGGACAGAACCAAGGCCTTGCATGGTCCTCGGACCCAAGCCTATGGGGAAACCAAGTACAAAGATGATGACATCTTAAAAGTAATGGACAGAACCAAGGCCTTGCATGGTCCTCGGACCCAAGCCTATGGGGAAACCAAGTACAAAGATGATGACATCTTAAAAGTAATGGACAGAACCAAGGCCTTGCATGGTCCTCGGACCCAAGCCTATGGGGAAACCAAGTACAAAGAAGAAGACATCTTTAAAGTAATGGACAGAACCAAGGCCTTGCATGGTCCTCGGACCCAAGCCTATGGGGAAACCAAGTACAAAGATGATGACATCTTAAAAGTAATGGACAGAACCAAGGCCTTGCATGGTCCTCGGACCCAAGCCTATGGGGAAACCAAGTACAAAGATGATGACATCTTAAAAGTAATGGACAAAACCAAGGCCTTGCATGGTCCTCGGACCCAAGCCTATGGGGAAACCAAGTACAAAGAAGAAGACATCTTTAAAGTAATGGACAGAACCAAGGCCTTGCATGGTCCTCGGACCCAAGCCTATGGGGAAACCAAGTACAAAGAAGATGACATCTTAAAAGTAATGGACAGAACCAAGGCCTTGCATGGTCCTCGGACCCAAGCCTATGGGGAAACCAAGTACAAAGAAGAAGACATCTTTAAAGTAATGGACAGAACCAAGGCCTTGCATGGTCCTCGGACCCAAGCCTATGGGGAAACCAAGTACAAAGATGATGACATCTTAAAAGTAATGGACAGAACCAAGGCCTTGCATGGTCCTCGGACCCAAGCCTATGGGGAAACCAAGTACAAAGAAGAAGACATCTTTAAAGTAATGGACAGAACCAAGGCCTTGCATGGTCCTCGGACCCAAGCCTATGGGGAAACCAAGTACAAAGAAGAAGACATCTTTAAAGTAATGGACAGAACCAAGGCCTTGCATGGTCCTCGGACCCAAGCCTATGGGGAAACCAAGTACAAAGAAGAAGACATCTTTAAAGTAATGGACAGAACCAAGGCCTTGCATGGTCCTCGGACCCAAGCCTATGGGGAAACCAAGTACAAAGATGATGACATCTTAAAAGTAATGGACAGAACCAAGGCCTTGCATGGTCCTCGGACCCAAGCCTATGGGGAAACCAAGTACAAAGATGATGACATCTTAAAAGTAATGGACAGAACCAAGGCCTTGCATGGTCCTCGGACCCAAGCCTATGGGGAAACCAAGTACAAAGAAGAAGACATCTTTAAAGTAATGGACAGAACCAAGGCCTTGCATGGTCCTCGGACCCAAGCCTATGGGGAAACCAAGTACAAAGATGATGACATCTTAAAAGTAATGGACAGAACCAAGGCCTTGCATGGTCCTCGGACCCAAGCCTATGGGGAAACCAAGTACAAAGATGATGACATCTTAAAAGTAATGGACAAAACCAAGGCCTTGCATGGTCCTCGGACCCAAGCCTATGGGGAAACCAAGTACAAAGAAGAAGACATCTTTAAAGTAATGGACAGAACCAAGGCCTTGCATGGTCCTCGGACCCAAGCCTATGGGGAAACCAAGTACAAAGATGATGACATCTTAAAAGTAATGGACAGAACCAAGGCCTAGCATGGTCCTCGGACCCAAGCCTATGGGGAAACCAAGTACAAAGAAGAAGACATCTTTAAAGTAATGGACAGAACCAAGGCCTTGCATGGTCCTCGGACCCAAGCCTATGGGGAAACCAAGTACAAAGATGATGACATCTTAAAAGTAATGGACAGAACCAAGGCCTTGCATGGTCCTCGGACCCAAGCCTATGGGGAAACCAAGTACAAAGAAGAAGACATCTTTAAAGTAATGGACAGAACCAAGGCCTTGCATGGTCCTCGGACCCAAGCCTATGGGGAAACCAAGTACAAAGAAGAAGACATCTTTAAAGTAATGGACAGAACCAAGGCCTTGCATGGTCCTCGGACCCAAGCCTATGGGGAAACCAAGTACAAAGATGATGACATCTTAAAAGTAATGGACAGAACCAAGGCCTTGCATGGTCCTCGGACCCAAGCCTATGGGGAAACCAAGTACAAAGATGATGACATCTTAAAAGTAATGGACAGAACCAAGGCCTTGCATGGTCCTCGGACCCAAGCCTATGGGGAAACCAAGTACAAAGAAGAAGACATCTTTAAAGTAATGGACGGAACCAAGGCCTTGCATGGTCCTCGGACCCAAGCCTATGGGGAAACCAAGTAAAAAGATGATGACATCTTAAAAGTAATGGACAGAACCAAGGCCTTGCATGGTCCTCGGACCCAAGCCTATGGGGAAACCAAGTACAAAGAAGAAGACATCTTTAAAGTAATGGACAGAACCAAGGCCTTGCATGGACCTCGGACCCAAGCCTATGGGGAAACCAAGTACAAAGATGATGACATCTTAAAAGTAATGGACAGAACCAAGGCCTTGCATGGTCCTCGGACCCAAGCCTATGGGGAAACCAAGTACAAAGAAGAAGACATCTTTAAAGTAATGGACAGAACCAAGGCCTTGCATGGACCTCGGACCCAAGCCTATGGGGAAACCAAGTACAAAGATGATGACATCTTAAAAGTAATGGACAGAACCAAGGCCTTGCATGGTCCTCGGACCCAAGCCTATTGGGAAACCAAGTACAAAGAAGAAGACATCTTTAAAGTAATGGACAGAACCAAGGCCTTGCATGGTCCTCGGACCCAAGCCTATGGGGAAACCAAGTACAAAGAAGAAGACATCTTTAAAGTAATGGACGGAACCAAGGCCTTGCATGGTCCTCGGACCCAAGCCTATGGGGAAACCAAGTACAAAGATGATGACATCTTAAAAGTAATGGACAGAACCAAGGCCTTGCATGGTCCTCGGACCCAAGCCTATGGGGAAACCAAGTAAAAAGAAGAAGACATCTTTAAAGTAATGGACAGAACCAAGGCCTTGCATGGACCTCGGACCCAAGCCTATGGGGAAACCAAGTACAAAGATGATGACATCTTAAAAGTAATGGACAGAACCAAGGCCTTGCATGGTCCTCGGACCCAAGCCTATTGGGAAACCAAGTACAAAGAAGAAGACATCTTTAAAGTAATGGACAGAACCAAGGCCTTGCATGGTCCTCGGACCCAAGCCTATGGGGAAACCAAGTACAAAGAAGAAGACATCTTTAAAGTAATGGACAGAACCAAGGCCTTGCATGGTCCTCGGACCCAAGCCTATGGGGAAACCAAGTACAGAGATGATGACATCTTAAAAGTAATGGACAGAACCAAGGCCTTGCATGGTCCTCGGACCCAAGCCTATGGGGAAACCAAGTACAAAGATGATGACATCTTAAAAGTAATGGACAAAACCAAGGCCTTGCATGGTCCTCGGACCCAAGCCTATGGGGAAACCAAGTACAAAGAAGAAGACATCTTTAAAGTAATGGACAGAACCAAGGCCTTGCATGGTCCTCGGACCCAAGCCTATGGGGAAACCAAGTACAAAGATGATGACATCTTAAAAGTAATGGACAGAACCAAGGCCTTGCATGGTCCTCGGACCCAAGCCTATGCGGAAACCAAGTACAAAGAAGAAGACATCTTTAAAGTAATGGACAGAACCAAGGCCTTGCATGGTCCTCGGACCCAAGCCTATGGGGAAACCAAGTACAAAGATGATGACATCTTAAAAGTAATGGACAGAACCAAGGCCTTGCATGGTCCTCGGACCCAAGCCTATGGGGAAACCAAGTACAAAGAAGAAGACATCTTTAAAGTAATGGACAGAACCAAGGCCTTGCATGGTCCTCGGACCCAAGCCTATGGGGAAACCAAGTACAAAGAAGAAGACATCTTTAAAGTAATGGACAGAACCAAGGCCTTGCATGGTCCTCGGACCCAAGCCTATGGGGAAACCAAGTACAAAGATGATGACATCTTAAAAGTAATGGACAGAACCAAGGCCTTGCATGGTCCTCGGACCCAAGCCTATGGGGAAACCAAGTACAAAGATGATGACATCTTAAAAGTAATGGACAGAACCAAGGCCTTGCATGGTCCTCGGACCCAAGCCTATGGGGAAACCAAGTACAAAGAAGAAGACATCTTTAAAGTAATGGACGGAACCAAGGCCTTGCATGGTCCTCGGACCCAAGCCTATGGGGAAACCAAGTACAAAGATGAAGACATCTTAAAAGTAATGGACAGAACCAAGGCCTTGCATGGTCCTCGGACCCAAGCCTATGGGGAAACCAAGTACAAAGAAGAAGACATCTTTAAAGTAATGGACAGAACCAAGGCCTTGCATGGACCTCGGACCCAAGCCTATGGGGAAACCAAGTACAAAGATGATGACATCTTAAAAGTAATGGACAGAACCAAGGCCTTGCATGGTCCTCGGACCCAAGCCTATGGGGAAACCAAGTACAAAGAAGAAGACATCTTTAAAGTAATGGACAGAACCAAGGCCTTGCATGGACCTCGGACCCAAGCCTATGGGGAAACCAAGTACAAAGATGATGACATCTTAAAAGTAATGGGCAGAACCAAGGCCTTGCATGGTCCTCGGACCCAAGCCTATTGGGAAACCAAGTACAAAGAAGAAGACATCTTTAAAGTAATGGACAGAACCAAGGCCTTGCATGGTCCTCGGACCCAAGCCTATGGGGAAACCATGTACAAAGAAGAAGACATCTTTAAAGTAATGGACAGAACCAAGGCCTTGCATGGTCCTCGGACCCAAGCCTATGGGGAAACCAAGTACAAAGATGATGACATCTTAAAAGTAATGGACAGAACCAAGGCCTTGCATGGTCCTCGGACCCAAGCCTATGGGGAAACCAAGTACAAAGATGATGACATCTTAAAAGTAATGAACAGAACCAAGGCCTTGCATGATCCTCGGACCCAAGCCTATGGGGAAACCAAGTACAAAGAAGAAGACATCTTTAAAGTAATGGACGGAACCAAGGCCTTGCATGGTCCTCGGACCCAAGCCTATGGGGAAACCAAGTACAAAGATGATGACATCTTAAAAGTAATGGACAGAACCAAGGCCTTGCATGGTCCTCGGACCCAAGCCTATGGGGAAACCAAGTACAAAGATGATGACATCTTAAAAGTAATGGACAAAACCAAGGCCTTGCATGGTCCTCCGACCCAAGCCTATGGGGAAACCAAGTACAAAGAAGAAGACATCTTTAAAGTAATGGACAGAACCAAGGCCTTGCATGGTCCTCGGACCCAAGCCTATGGGGAAACCAAGTACAAAGATGATGACATCTTAAAAGTAATGGACATAACCAAGGCCTTGCATGGTCCTCGGACCCAAGCCTATGGGGAAACCAAGTACAAAGAAGAAGACATCTTTAAAGTAATGGACAGAACCAAGGCCTTGCATGGTCCTCGGACCCATGGGGAAACCAAGTACAAAGATGATGACATCTTAAAAGTAATGGACAGAACCAAGGCCTTGCATGGTCGTCGGACCCAAGCCTATGGGGAAACCAAGTACAAAGAAGAAGACATCTTTAAAGTAATGGACAGAACCAAGGCCTTGCATGGTCCTCGGACCCAAGCCTATGGGGAAACCAAGTACAAAGAAGAAGACATCTTTAAAGTAATGGACAGAACCAAGGCCTTGCATGGTCCTCGGACCCAAGCCTATGGGGAAACCAAGTACAAAGATGATGACATCTTAAAAGTAATGGACAGAACCATGGCCTTGCATGGTCCTCGGACCCAAGCCTATGGGGAAACCAAGTACAAAGATGATGACATCTTAAAAGTAATGGACAGAACCAAGGCCTTGCATGGTCCTCGGACCCAAGCCTATGGGGAAACCAAGTACAAAGAAGAAGACATCTTTAAAGTAATGGACGGAACCAAGGCCTTGCATGGTCCTCGGACCCAAGCCTATGGGGAAACCAAGTACAAAGATGATGACATCTTAAAAGTAATGGACAGAACCAAGGCCTTGCATGGTCCTCGGACCCAAGCCTATGGGGAAACCAAGTACAAAGAAGAAGACATCTTTAAAGTAATGGACAGAACCAAGGCCTTGCATGGACCTCGGACCCAAGCCTATGGGGAAACCAAGTACAAAGATGATGACATCTTAAAAGTAATGGACAGAACCAAGGCCTTGCATGGTCCTCGGACCCAAGCCTATGGGGAAACCAAGTACAAAGAAGAAGACATCTTTAAAGTAATGGACAGAACCAAGGCCTTGCATGGTCCTCGGACCCAAGCCTATGGGGAAAACAAGTACAAAGATGATGACATCTTAAAAGTAATGGACAGAACCAAGGCCTTGCATGGTCCTCGGACCCAAGCCTATGGGGAAACCAAGTACAAAGATGATGACATCTTAAAAGTAATGGACAGAACCAAGGCCTTGCATGGTCCTCGGACCCAAGCCTATGGGGAAACCAAGTACAAAGATGATGACATCTTTAAAGTAATGGACAGAACCAAGGCCTTGCATGGTCCTCGGACCCAAGCCTATGGGGAAACCAAGTACAAAGAAGAAGACATCTTTAAAGTAATGGACAGAACCAAGGCCTTGCATGGACCTCGGACCCAAGCCTATGGGGAAACCAAGTACAAAGATGATGACATCTTAAAAGTAATGGACAGAACCAAGGCCTTGCATGGTCCTCGGACCCAAGCCTATGGGGAAACCAAGTACAAAGAAGAAGACATCTTTAAAGTAATGGACAGAACCAAGGCCTTGCATGGACCTCGGACCCAAGCCTATGGGGAAACCAAGTACAAAGATGATGACATCTTAAAAGTAATGGACAGAACCAAGGCCTTGCATGGTCCTCGGACCCAAGCCTATTGGGAAACCAAGTACAAAGAAGAAGACATCTTTAAAGTAATGGACAGAACCAAGGCCTTGCATGGTCCTCGGACCCAAGCCTATGGGGAAACCAAGTACAAAGAAGAAGACATCTTTAAAGTAATGGACAGAACCAAGGCCTTGCATGGTCCTCGGACCCAAGCCTATGGGGAAACCAAGTACAAAGATGATGACATCTTAAAAGTAATGGACAGAACCAAGGCCTTGCATGGTCCTCGGACCCAAGCCTATGGGGAAACCAAGTACAAAGATGATGACATCTTAAAAGTAATGAACAGAACCAAGGCCTTGCATGGTCCTCGGACCCAAGCCTGTGGGGAAACCAAGTACAAAGAAGAAGACATCTTTAAAGTAATGGACGGAACCAAGGCCTTGCATGGTCCTCGGACCCAAGCCTATGGGGAAACCAAGTACAAAGATGATGACATCTTAAAAGTAATGGACAGAACCAAGGCCTTGCATGGTCCTCGGACCCAAGCCTATGGGGAAACCAAGTACAAAGATGATGACATCTTAAAAGTAATGGACAAAACCAAGGCCTTGCATGGTCCTCCGACCCAAGCCTATGGGGAAACCAAGTACAAAGAAGAAGACATCTTTAAAGTAATGGAAAGAACCAAGGCCTTGCATGGTCCTCGGACCCAAGCCTATGGGGAAACCAAGTACAAAGATGATGACATCTTAAAAGTAATGGACATAACCAAGGCCTTGCATGGTCCTCGGACCCAAGCCTATGGGGAAATCAAGTACAAAGAAGAAGACATCTTTAAAGTAATGGACAGAACCAAGGCCTTGCATGGTCCTCGGACCCAAGCCTATGGGGAAACCAAGTACAAAGATGATGACATCTTTAAAGTAATGGACAGAACCAAGGCCTTGCATGGTCGTCGGACCCAAGCCTATGGGGAAACCAAGTACAAAGAAGAAGACATCTTTAAAGTAATGGACAGAACCAAGGCCTTGCATGGTCCTCGGACCCAAGCCTATGGGGAAACCAAGTACAAAGAAGAAGACATCTTTAAAGTAATGGACAGAACCAAGGCCTTGCATGGTCCTCGGACCCAAGCCTATGGGGAAACCAAGTACAAAGATGATGACATCTTAAAAGTAATGGACAGAACCATGGCCTTGCATGGTCCTCGGACCCAAGCCTATGGGGAAACCAAGTACAAAGATGATGACATCTTAAAAGTAATGGACAGAACCAAGGCCTTGCATGGTCCTCGGACCCAAGCCTATGGGGAAACCAAGTACAAAGAAGAAGACATCTTTAAAGTAATGGACGGAACCAAGGCCTTGCATGGTCCTCGGAACCAAGCCTATGGGGAAACCAAGTACAAAGATGATGACATCTTAAAAGTAATGGACAGAACCAAGGTCTTGCATGGTCCTCGGACCCAAGCCTATGGGGAAACCAAGTACAAAGAAGAAGACATCTTTAAAGTAATGGACAGAACCAAGGCCTTGCATGGACCTCGGACCCAAGCCTATGGGGAAACCAAGTACAAAGATGATGACATCTTAAAAGTAATGGACAGAACCAAGGCCTTGCATGGTCCTCGGACCCAAGCCTATGGGGAAACCAAGTACAAAGAAGAAGACATCTTTAAAGTAATGGACAGAACCAAGGCCTTGCATGGTCCTCGGACCCAAGCCTATGGGGAAACCAAGTACAAAGATGATGACATCTTAAAAGTAATGGACAGAACCAAGGCCTTGCATGGTCCTCGGACCCAAGCCTATGGGGAAACCAAGTACAAAGAAGAAGACATCTTTAAAGTAATGGACAGAACCAAGGCCTTGCATGGACCTCGGACCCAAGCCTATGGGGAAACCAAGTACAAAGATGATGACATCTTAAAAGTAATGGACAGAACCAAGGCCTTGCATGGTCCTCGGACCCAAGCCTATTGGGAAACCAAGTACAAAGAAGAAGACATCTTTAAAGTAATGGACAGAACCAAGGCCTTGCATGGTCCTCGGACCCAAGCCTATGGGGAAACCAAGTACAAAGAAGAAGACATCTTTAAAGTAATGGACAGAACCAAGGCCTTGCATGGTCCTCGGACCCAAGCCTATGGGGAAACCAAGTACAAAGATGATGACATCTTAAAAGTAATGGACAGAACCAAGGCCTTGCATGGTCCTCGGACCCAAGCCTATGGGGAAACCAAGTACAAAGATGATGACATCTTAAAAGTAATGAACAGAACCAAGGCCTTGCATGGTCCTCGGACCCAAGCCTGTGGGGAAACCAAGTACAAAGAAGAAGACATCTTTAAAGTAATGGACGGAACCAAGGCCTTGCATGGTCCTCGGACCCAAGCCTATGGGGAAACCAAGTACAAAGATGATGACATCTTAAAAGTAATGGACAGAACCAAGGCCTTGCATGGTCCTCGGACCCAAGCCTATGGGGAAACCAAGTACAAAGATGATGACATCTTAAAAGTAATGGACAAAACCAAGGCCTTGCATGGTCCTCCGACCCAAGCCTATGGGGAAACCAAGTACAAAGAAGAAGACATCTTTAAAGTAATGGAAAGAACCAAGGCCTTGCATGGTCCTCGGACCCAAGCCTATGGGGAAACCAAGTACAAAGATGATGACATCTTAAAAGTAATGGACATAACCAAGGCCTTGCATGGTCCTCGGACCCAAGCCTATGGGGAAATCAAGTACAAAGAAGAAGACATCTTTAAAGTAATGGACAGAACCAAGGCCTTGCATGGTCCTCGGACCCAAGCCTATGGGGAAACCAAGTACAAAGATGATGACATCTTAAAAGTAATGGACAGAACCAAGGCCTTGCATGGTCGTCGGACCCAAGCCTATGGGGAAACCAAGTACAAAGAAGAAGACATCTTTAAAGTAATGGACAGAACCAAGGCCTTGCATGGTCCTCGGACCCAAGCCTATGGGGAAACCAAGTACAAAGAAGAAGACATCTTTAAAGTAATGGACAGAACCAAGGCCTTGCATGGTCCTCGGACCCAAGCCTATGGGGAAACCAAGTACAAAGATGATGACATCTTAAAAGTAATGGACAGAACCATGGCCTTGCATGGTCCTCGGACCCAAGCCTATGGGGAAACCAAGTACAAAGATGATGACATCTTAAAAGTAATGGACAGAACCAAGGCCTTGCATGGTCCTCGGACCCAAGCCTATGGGGAAACCAAGTACAAAGAAGAAGACATCTTTAAAGTAATGGACGGAACCAAGGCCTTGCATGGTCCTCGGAACCAAGCCTATGGGGAAACCAAGTACAAAGATGATGACATCTTAAAAGTAATGGACAGAACCAAGGTCTTGCATGGTCCTCGGACCCAAGCCTATGGGGAAACCAAGTACAAAGAAGAAGACATCTTTAAAGTAATGGACAGAACCAAGGCCTTGCATGGACCTCGGACCCAAGCCTATGGGGAAACCAAGTACAAAGATGATGACATCTTAAAAGTAATGGACAGAACCAAGGCCTTGCATGGTCCTCGGACCCAAGCCTATGGGGAAACCAAGTACAAAGAAGAAGACATCTTTAAAGTAATGGACAGAACCAAGGCCTTGCATGGTCCTCGGACCCAAGCCTATGGGGAAACCAAGTACAAAGATGATGACATCTTAAAAGTAATGGACAGAACCAAGGACTTGCATGGTCCTCGGACCCAAGCCTATGGGGAAACCAAGTACAAAGATGATGACATCTTAAAAGTAATGGACAGAACCAAGGCCTTGCATGGTCCTCGGACCCAAGCCTATGGGGAAACCAAGTACAAAGAAGAAGACATCTTTAAAGTAATGGACAGAACCAAGGCCTTGCATGGTCCTCGGACCCAAGCCTATGGGGAAACCAAGTACAAAGATGATGACATCTTAAAAGTAATGGACAGAACCAAGGCCTTGCATGGTCCTCGGACCCAAGCCTATGGGGAAACCAAGTACAAAGATGATGACATCTTAAAAGTAATGGACAAAACCAAGGCCTTGCATGGTCCTCGGACCCAAGCCTATGGGGAAACCAAGTACAAAGAAGAAGACATCTTTAAAGTAATGGACAGAACCAAGGCCTTGCATGGTCCTCGGACCCAAGCCTATGGGGAAACCAAGTACAAAGATGATGACATCTTAAAAGTAATGGACAGAACCAAGGCCTTGCATGGTCCTCGGACCCAAGCCTATGGGGAAACCAAGTACAAAGAAGAAGACATCTTTAAAGTAATGGACAGAACCAAGGCCTTGCATGGTCCTCGGACCCAAGCCTATGGGGAAACCAAGTACAAAGATGATGACATCTTAAAAGTAATGGACAGAACCAAGGCCTTGCATGGTCCTCGGACCCAAGCCTATGGGGAAACCAAGTACAAAGAAGATGACATCTTAAAAGTAATGGACAGAACCAAGGCCTTGCATGGTCCTCGGACCCAAGCCTATGGGGAAACCAAGTACAAAGAAGAAGACATCTTTAAAGTAATGGACAGAACCAAGGCCTTGCATGGTCCTCGGACCCAAGCCTATGGGGAAACCAAGTACAGAGATGATGACATCTTAAAAGTAATGGACAGAACCAAGGCCTTGCATGGTCCTCGGACCCAAGCCTATGGGGAAACCAAGTACAAAGATGATGACATCTTAAAAGTAATGGACAAAACCAAGGCCTTGCATGGTCCTCGGACCCAAGCCTATGGGGAAACCAAGTACAAAGAAGAAGACATCTTTAAAGTAATGGACAGAACCAAGGCCTTGCATGGTCCTCGGACCCAAGCCTATGGGGAAACCAAGTACAAAGATGATGACATCTTAAAAGTAATGGACAGAACCAAGGCCTTGCATGGTCCTCGGACCCAAGCCTATGGGGAAACCAAGTACAAAGAAGAAGACATCTTTAAAGTAATGGACAGAACCAAGGCCTTGCATGGTCCTCGGACCCAAGCCTATGGGGAAACCAAGTACAAAGATGATGACATCTTAAAAGTAATGGACAGAACCAAGGCCTTGCATGGTCCTCGGACCCAAGCCTATGGGGAAACCAAGTACAAAGAAGAAGACATCTTTAAAGTAATGGACAGAACCAAGGCCTTGCATGGTCCTCGGACCCAAGCCTATGGGGAAACCAAGTACAAAGAAGAAGACATCTTTAAAGTAATGGACAGAACCAAGGCCTTGCATGGTCCTCGGACCCAAGCCTATGGGGAAACCAAGTACAAAGATGATGACATCTTAAAAGTAATGGACAGAACCAAGGCCTTGCATGGTCCTCGGACCCAAGCCTATGGGGAAACCAAGTACAAAGATGATGACATCTTAAAAGTAATGGACAGAACCAAGGCCTTGCATGGTCCTCGGACCCAAGCCTATGGGGAAACCAAGTACAAAGAAGAAGACATCTTTAAAGTAATGGACGGAACCAAGGCCTTGCATGGTCCTCGGACCCAAGCCTATGGGGAAACCAAGTACAAAGATGATGACATCTTAAAAGTAATGGACAGAACCAAGGCCTTGCATGGTCCTCGGACCCAAGCCTATGGGGAAACCAAGTACAAAGAAGAAGACATCTTTAAAGTAATGGACAGAACCAAGGCCTTGCATGGACCTCGGACCCAAGCCTATGGGGAAACCAAGTACAAAGATGATAACATCTTAAAAGTAATGGACAGAACCAAGGCCTTGCATGGTCCTCGGACCCAAGCCTATTGGGAAACCAAGTACAAAGAAGAAGACATCTTTAAAGTAATGGACAGAACCAAGGCCTTGCATGGTCCTCGGACCCAAGCCTATGGGGAAACCAAGTACAAAGAAGAAGACATCTTTAAAGTAATGGACAGAACCAAGGCCTTGCATGGTCCTCGGACCCAAGCCTATGGGGAAACCAAGTACAAAGATGATGACATCTTAAAAGTAATGGACAGAACCAAGGCCTTGCATGGTCCTCGGACCCAAGCCTATGGGGAAACCAAGTACAAAGATGATGACATCTTAAAAGTGATGAACAGAACCAAGGCCTTGCATGGTCCTCGGACCCAAGCCTGTGGGGAAACCAAGTACAAAGAAGAAGACATCTTTAAAGTAATGGACGGAACCAAGGCCTTGCATGGTCCTCGGACCCAAGCCTATGGGGAAACCAAGTACAAAGATGATGACATCTTAAAAGTAATGGACAGAACCAAGGCCTTGCATGGTCCTCGGACCCAAGCCTATGGGGAAACCAAGTACAAAGATGATGACATCTTAAAAGTAATGGACAAAACCAAGGCCTTGCATGGTCCTCCGACCCAAGCCTATGGGGAAACCAAGTACAAAGAAGAAGACATCTTTAAAGTAATGGAAAGAACCAAGGCCTTGCATGGTCCTCGGACCCAAGCCTATGGGGAAACCAAGTACAAAGATGATGACATCTTAAAAGTAATGGACATAACCAAGGCCTTGCATGGTCCTCGGACCCAAGCCTATGGGGAAACCAAGTACAAAGAAGAAGACATCTTTAAAGTAATGGACAGAACCAAGGCCTTGCATGGTCCTCGGACCCAAGCCTATGGGGAAACCAAGTACAAAGATGATGACATCTTAAAAGTAATGGACAGAACCAAGGCCTTGCATGGTCGTCGGACCCAAGCCTATGGGGAAACCAAGTACAAAGAAGAAGACATCTTTAAAGTAATGGACAGAACCAAGGCCTTGCATGGTCCTCGGACCCAAGCCTATGGGGAAACCAAGTACAAAGAAGAAGACATCTTTAAAGTAATGGACAGAACCAAGGCCTTGCATGGTCCTCGGACCCAAGCCTATGGGGAAACCAAGTACAAAGATGATGACATCTTAAAAGTAATGGACAGAACCAAGGCCTTGCATGGTCCTCGGACCCAAGCCTATGGGGAAACCAAGTACAAAGATGATGACATCTTAAAAGTAATGGACAGAACCAAGGCCTTGCATGGTCCTCGGACCCAAGCCTATGGGGAAACCAAGTACAAAGAAGAAGACATCTTTAAAGTAATGGACAGAACCAAGGCCTTGCATGGACCTCGGACCCAAGCCTATGGGGAAACCAAGTACAAAGATGATGACATCTTAAAAGTAATGGACAGAACCAAGGCCTTGCATGGTCCTCGGACCCAAGCCTATGGGGAAACCAAGTACAAAGAAGAAGACATCTTTAAAGTAATGGACAGAACCAAGGCCTTGCATGGACCTCGGACCCAAGCCTATGGGGAAACCAAGTACAAAGATGATGACATCTTAAAAGTAATGGACAGAACCAAGGCCTTGCATGGTCCTCGGACCCAAGCCTATTGGGAAACCAAGTACAAAGAAGAAGACATCTTTAAAGTAATGGACAGAACCAAGGCCTTGCATGGTCCTCGGACCCAAGCCTATGGGGAAACCAAGTACAAAGAAGAAGACATCTTTAAAGTAATGGACAGAACCAAGGCCTTGCATGGTCCTCGGACCCAAGCCTATGGGGAAACCAAGTACAAAGATGATGACATCTTAAAAGTAATGGACAGAACCAAGGCCTTGCATGGTCCTCGGACCCAAGCCTATGGGGAAACCAAGTACAAAGATGATGACATCTTAAAAGTAATGAACAGAACCAAGGCCTTGCATGGTCCTCGGACCCAAGCCTGTGGGGAAACCAAGTACAAAGAAGAAGACATCTTTAAAGTAATGGACGGAACCAAGGCCTTGCATGGTCCTCGGACCCAAGCCTATGGGGAAACCAAGTACAAAGATGATGACATCTTAAAAGTAATGGACAGAACCAAGGCCTTGCATGGTCCTCGGACCCAAGCCTATGGGGAAACCAAGTACAAAGATGATGACATCTTAAAAGTAATGGACAAAACCAAGGCCTTGCATGGTCCTCCGACCCAAGCCTATGGGGAAACCAAGTACAAAGAAGAAGACATCTTAAAAGTAATGGAAAGAACCAAGGCCTTGCATGGTCCTCGGACCCAAGCCTATGGGGAAACCAAGTACAAAGATGATGACATCTTAAAAGTAATGGACATAACCAAGGCCTTGCATGGTCCTCGGACCCAAGCCTATGGGGAAACCAAGTACAAAGAAGAAGACATCTTTAAAGTAATGGACAGAACCAAGGCCTTGCATGGTCCTCGGACCCAAGCCTATGGGGAAACCAAGTACAAAGATGATGACATCTTAAAAGTAATGGACAGAACCAAGGCCTTGCATGGTCGTCGGACCCAAGCCTATGGGGAAACCAAGTACAAAGAAGAAGACATCTTTAAAGTAATGGACAGAACCAAGGCCTTGCATGGTCCTCGGACCCAAGCCTATGGGGAAACCAAGTACAAAGAAGAAGACATCTTTAAAGTAATGGACAGAACCAAGGCCTTGCATGGACCTCGGACCCAAGCCTATGGGGAAACCAAGTACAAAGATGATGACATCTTAAAAGTAATGGACAGAACCAAGGCCTTGCATGGTCCTCGGACCCAAGCCTATGGGGAAACCAAGTACAAAGAAGAAGACATCTTTAAAGTAATGGACAGAACCAAGGCCTTGCATGGACCTCGGACCCAAGCCTATGGGGAAACCAAGTACAAAGATGAAGACATCTTTAAAGTAATGGACAGAACCAAGGCCTTGCATGGTCCTCGGACCCAAGCCTATTGGGAAACCAAGTACAAAGAAGAAGACATCTTTAAAGTAATGGACAGAACCAAGGCCTTGCATGGTCCTCGGACCCAAGCCTATGGGGAAACCAAGTACAAAGAAGAAGACATCTTTAAAGTAATGGACAGAACCAAGGCCTTGCATGGTCCTCGGACCCAAGCCTATGGGGAAACCAAGTACAAAGATGATGACATCTTAAAAGTAATGGACAGAACCAAGGCCTTGCATGGTCCTCGGACCCAAGCCTATGGGGAAACCAAGTACAAAGATGATGACATCTTAAAAGTAATGAACAGAACCAAGGCCTTGCATGGTCCTCGGACCCAAGCCTGTGGGGAAACCAAGTACAAAGAAGAAGACATCTTTAAAGTAATGGACGGAACCAAGGCCTTGCATGGTCCTCGGACCCAAGCCTATGGGGAAACCAAGTACAAAGATGATGACATCTTAAAAGTAATGGACAGAACCAAGGCCTTGCATGGTCCTCGGACCCAAGCCTATGGGGAAACCAAGTACAAAGATGATGACATCTTAAAAGTAATGGACAAAACCAAGGCCTTGCATGGTCCTCCGACCCAAGCCTATGGGGAAACCAAGTACAAAGAAGAAGACATCTTTAAAGTAATGGAAAGAACCAAGGCCTTGCATGGTCCTCGGACCCAAGCCTATGGGGAAACCAAGTACAAAGATGATGACATCTTAAAAGTAATGGACATAACCAAGGCCTTGCATGGTCCTCGGACCCAAGCCTATGGGGAAACCAAGTACAAAGAAGAAGACATCTTTAAAGTAATGGACAGAACCAAGGCCTTGCATGGTCCTCGGACCCAAGCCTATGGGGAAACCAAGTACAAAGATGATGACATCTTAAAAGTAATGGACAGAACCAAGGCCTTGCATGGTCGTCGGACCCAAGCCGATGGGGAAACCAAGTACAAAGAAGAAGACATCTTTAAAGTAATGGACAGAACCAAGGCCTTGCATGGTCCTCGGACCCAAGCCTATGGGGAAACCAAGTACAAAGAAGAAGACATCTTTAAAGTAATGGACAGAACCAAGGCCTTGCATGGTCCTCGGACCCAAGCCTATGGGGAAACCAAGTACAAAGATGATGACATCTTAAAAGTAATGGACAGAACCATGGCCTTGCATGGTCCTCGGACCCAAGCCTATGGGGAAACCAAGTACAAAGATGATGACATCTTAAAAGTAATGGACAGAACCAAGGCCTTGCATGGTCCTCGGACCCAAGCCTATGGGGAAACCAAGTACAAAGAAGAAGACATCTTTAAAGTAATGGACGGAACCAAGGCCTTGCATGGTCCTCGGAACCAAGCCTATGGGGAAACCAAGTACAAAGATGATGACATCTTAAAAGTAATGGACAGAACCAAGGTCTTGCATGGTCCTCGGACCCAAGCCTATGGGGAAACCAAGTACAAAGAAGAAGACATCTTTAAAGTAATGGACAGAACCAAGGCCTTGCATGGACCTCGGACCCAAGCCTATGGGCAAACCAAGTACAAAGATGATGACATCTTAAAAGTAATGGACAGAACCAAGGCCTTGCATGGTCCTCGGACCCAAGCCTATGGGGAAACCAAGTACAAAGAAGAAGACATCTTTAAAGTAATGGACAGAACCAAGGCCTTGCATGGTCCTCGGACCCAAGCCTATGGGGAAACCAAGTACAAAGATGATGACATCTTAAAAGTAATGGACAGAACCAAGGCCTTGCATGGTCCTCGGACCCAAGCCTATGGGGAAACCAAGTACAAAGATGATGACATCTTAAAAGTAATGGACAGAACCAAGGCCTTGCATGGTCCTCGGACCCAAGCCTATGGGGAAACCAAGTACAAAGAAGAAGACATCTTTAAAGTAATGGACAGAACCAAGGCCTTGCATGGTCCTCGGACCCAAGCCTATGGGGAAACCAAGTACAAAGATGATGACATCTTAAAAGTAATGGACAGAACCAAGGCCTTGCATGGTCCTCGGACCCAAGCCTATGGGGAAACCAAGTACAAAGATGATGACATCTTAAAAGTAATGGACAAAACCAAGGCCTTGCATGGTCCTCGGACCCAAGCCTATGGGGAAACCAAGTACAAAGAAGAAGACATCTTTAAAGTAATGGACAGAACCAAGGCCTTGCATGGTCCTCGGACCCAAGCCTATGGGGAAACCAAGTACAAAGATGACGACATCTTAAAAGTAATGGACAGAACCAAGGCCTTGCATGGTCCTCGGACCCAAGCCTATGGGGAAACCAAGTACAAAGAAGAAGACATCTTTAAAGTAATGGACAGAACCAAGGCCTTGCATGGTCCTCGGACCCAAGCCTATGGGGAAACCAAGTACAAAGATGATGACATCTTAAAAGTAATGGACAGAACCAAGGCCTTGCATGGTCCTCGGACCCAAGCCTATGGGGAAACCAAGTACAAAGAAGAAGACATCTTTAAAGTAATGGACAGAACCAAGGCCTTGCATGGTCCTCGGACCCAAGCCTATGGGGAAACCAAGTACAAAGAAGAAGACATCTTTAAAGTAATGGACAGAACCAAGGCCTTGCATGGTCCTCGGACCCAAGCCTATGGGGAAACCAAGTACAAAGATGATGACATCTTAAAAGTAATGGACAGAACCAAGGCCTTGCATGGTCCTCGGACCCAAGCCTATGGGGAAACCAAGTACAAAGATGATGACATCTTAAAAGTAATGGACAGAACCAAGGCCTTGCATGGTCCTCGGACCCAAGCCTATGGGGAAACCAAGTACAAAGAAGAAGACATCTTTAAAGTAATGGACGGAACCAAGGCCTTGCATGGTCCTCGGACCCAAGCCTATGGGGAAACCAAGTAAAAAGATGATGACATCTTAAAAGTAATGGACAGAACCAAGGCCTTGCATGGTCCTCGGACCCAAGCCTATGGGGAAACCAAGTACAAAGAAGAAGACATCTTTAAAGTAATGGACAGAACCAAGGCCTTGCATGGACCTCGGACCCAAGCCTATGGGGAAACCAAGTACAAAGATGATGACATCTTAAAAGTAATGGACAGAACCAAGGCCTTGCATGGTCCTCGGACCCAAGCCTATGGGGAAACCAAGTACAAAGAAGAAGACATCTTTAAAGTAATGGACAGAACCAAGGCCTTGCATGGACCTCGGACCCAAGCCTATGGGGAAACCAAGTACAAAGATGATGACATCTTAAAAGTAATGGACAGAACCAAGGCCTTGCATGGTCCTCGGACCCAAGCCTATTGGGAAACCAAGTACAAAGAAGAAGACATCTTTAAAGTAATGGACAGAACCAAGGCCTTGCATGGTCCTCGGACCCAAGCCTATGGGGAAACCAAGTACAAAGAAGAAGACATCTTTAAAGTAATGGACGGAACCAAGGCCTTGCATGGTCCTCGGACCCAAGCCTATGGGGAAACCAAGTACAAAGATGATGACATCTTAAAAGTAATGGACAGAACCAAGGCCTTGCATGGTCCTCGGACCCAAGCCTATGGGGAAACCAAGTAAAAAGAAGAAGACATCTTTAAAGAAATGGACAGAACCAAGGCCTTGCATGGACCTCGGACCCAAGCCTATGGGGAAACCAAGTACAAAGATGATGACATCTTAAAAGTAATGGACAGAACCAAGGCCTTGCATGGTCCTCGGACCCAAGCCTATTGGGAAACCAAGTACAAAGAAGAAGACATCTTTAAAGTAATGGACAGAACCAAGGCCTTGCATGGTCCTCGGACCCAAGCCTATGGGGAAACCAAGTACAAAGAAGAAGACATCTTTAAAGTAATGGACAGAACCAAGGCCTTGCATGGTCCTCGGACCCAAGCCTATGGGGAAACCAAGTACAGAGATGATGACATCTTAAAAGTAATGGACAGAACCAAGGCCTTGCATGGTCCTCGGACCCAAGCCTATGGGGAAACCAAGTACAAAGAAGAAGACATCTTAAAAGTAATGGACAGAACCAAGGCCTTGCATGGTCCTCGGACCCAAGCCTATGGGGAAACCAAGTACAAAGAAGAAGACATCTTTAAAGTAATGGACGGAACCAAGGCCTTGCATGGTCCTCGGACCCAAGCCTATGGGGAAACCAAGTACAAAGATGATGACATCTTAAAAGTAATGGACAGAACCAAGGCCTTGCGTGGTCCTCGGACCCAAGCCTATGGGGAAACCAAGTACAAAGATGATGACATCTTAAAAGTAATGGACAAAACCAAGGCCTTGCATGGTCCTCGGACCCAAGCCTATGGGGAAACCAAGTACAAAGAAGAAGACATCTTTAAAGTAATGGACAGAACTAAGGCCTTGCATGGTCCTCGGACCCAAGCCTATGGGGAAACCAAGTACAAAGATGATGACATCTTAAAAGTAATGGACAGAACCAAGGCCTTGCATGGTCCTCGGACCCAAGCCTTTGGGGAAACCAAGTACAAAGAAGAAGACATCTTAAAAGTAATGGACAGAACCAAGGCCTTGCATGGTCCTCGGACCCAAGCCTATGGGGAAACCAAGTACAAAGAAGAAGACATCTTTAAAGTAATGGACGGAACCAAGGCCTTGCATGGTCCTCGGACCCAAGCCTATGGGGAAACCAAGTACAAAGATGATGACATCTTAAAAGTAATGGACAGAACCAAGGCCTTGCATGGTCCTCGGACCCAAGCCTATGGGGAAACCAAGTACAAAAATGATGACATCTTAAAAGTAATGGACAAAACCAAGGCCTTGCATGGTCCTCGGACCCAAGCCTATGGGGAAACCAAGTACAAAGAAGAAGACATCTTTAAAGTAATGGACAGAACCAAGGCCTTGCATGGTCCTCGGACCCAAGCCTATGGGGAAACCAAGTACAAAGATGATGACATCTTAAAAGTAATGGACAGAACCAAGGCCTTGCATGGTCCTCGGACCCAAGCCTATGGGGAAACCAAGTACAAAGAAGAAGACATCTTTAAAGTAATGGACAGAACCAAGGCCTTGCATGGTCCTCGGACCCAAGCCTATGGGGAAACCAAGTACAAAGATGATGACATCTTAAAAGTAATGGACAGAACCAAGGCCTTGCATGGTCCTCGGACCCAAGCCTATGGGGAAACCAAGTACAAAGAAGAAGACATCTTTAAAGTAATGGACAGAACCAAGGCCTTGCATGGTCCTCGGACCCAAGCCTATGGGGAAACCAAGTACAAAGAAGAAGACATCTTTAAAGTAATGGACAGAACCAAGGCCTTGCATGGTCCTCGGACCCAAGCCTATGGGGAAACCAAGTACAAAGATGATGACATCTTAAAAGTAATGGACAGAACCAAGGCCTTGCATGGTCCTCGGACCCAAGCCTATGGGGAAACCAAGTACAAAGATGATGACATCTTAAAAGTAATGGACAGAACCAAGGCCTTGCATGGTCCTCGGACCCAAGCCTATGGGGAAACCAAGTACAAAGAAGAAGACATCTTTAAAGTAATGGACGGAACCAAGGCCTTGCATGGTCCTCGGACCCAAGCCTATGGGGAAACCAAGTACAAAGATGATGACATCTTAAAAGTAATGGACAGAACCAAGGCCTTGCATGGTCCTCGGACCCAAGCCTATGGGGAAACCAAGTACAAAGAAGAAGACATCTTTAAAGTAATGGACAGAACCAAGGCCTTGCATGGACCTCGGACCCAAGCCTATGGGGAAACCAAGTACAAAGATGATGACATCTTAAAAGTAATGGACAGAACCAAGGCCTTGCATGGTCCTCGGACCCAAGCCTATGGGGAAACCAAGTACAAAGAAGAAGACATCTTTAAAGTAATGGACAGAACCAAGGCCTTGCATGGACCTCGGACCCAAGCCTATGGGGAAACCAAGTACAAAGATGATGACATCTTAAAAGTAATGGGCAGAACCAAGGCCTTGCATGGTCCTCGGACCCAAGCCTATTGGGAAACCAAGTACAAAGAAGAAGACATCTTTAAAGTAATGGACAGAACCAAGGCCTTGCATGGTCCTCGGACCCAAGCCTATGGGGAAACCAAGTACAAAGAAGAAGACATCTTTAAAGTAATGGACAGAACCAAGGCCTTGCATGGTCCTCGGACCCAAGCCTATGGGGAAACCAAGTACAAAGAT
Source organism: Quercus robur (assembly GCF_932294415.1). Taxonomy (NCBI): domain Eukaryota; kingdom Viridiplantae; phylum Streptophyta; class Magnoliopsida; order Fagales; family Fagaceae; genus Quercus; species Quercus robur. Next base: position 20,603,821 of record NC_065540.1, on the reverse strand, counting down.
GATGACATCTTAAAAGTAATGGACAGAACCAAGGCCTTGCATGGTCCTCGGACCCAAGCCTATGGGGAAACCAAGTACAAAGATGATGACATCTTAAAAGTAATGAACAGAACCAAGGCCTTGCATGGTCCTCGGACCCAAGCCTATGGGGAAACCAAGTACAAAGAAGAAGACATCTTTAAAGTAATGGACGGAACCAAGGCCTTGCATGGTCCTCGGACCCAAGCCTATGGGGAAACCAAGTACAAAGATGATGACATCTTAAAAGTAATGGACAGAACCAAGGCCTTGCATGGTCCTCGGACCCAAGCCTATGGGGAAACCAAGTACAAAGATGATGACATCTTAAAAGTAATGGACAAAACCAAGGCCTTGCATGGTCCTCCGACCCAAGCCTATGGGGAAACCAAGTACAAAGAAGAAGACATCTTTAAAGTAATGGACAGAACCAAGGCCTTGCATGGTCATCGGACCCAAGCCTATGGGGAAACCAAGTACAAAGATGATGACATCTTAAAAGTAATGGACATAACGAAGGCCTTGCATGGTCCTCGGACCCAAGCCTATGGGGAAACCAAGTACAAAGAAGAAGACATCTTTAAAGTAATGGACAGAACCAAGGCCTTGCATGGTCCTCGGACCCAAGCCTATGGGGAAACCAAGTACAAAGATGATGACATCTTAAAAGTAATGGACAGAACCAAGGCCTTGCATGGTCGTCGGACCCAAGCCTATGGGGAAACCAAGTACAAAGAAGAAGACATCTTTAAAGTAATGGACAGAACCAAGGCCTTGCATGGTCCTCGGACCCAAGCCTATGGGGAAACCAAGTACAAAGAAGAAGACATCTTTAATGTAATGGACAGAACCAAGGCCTTGCATGGTCCTCGGACCCAAGCCTATGGGGAAACCAAGTACAAAGATGATGACATCTTAAAAGTAATGGACAGAACCATGGCCTTGCATGGTCCTCGGACCCAAGCCTATGGGGAAACCAAGTACAAAGATGATGACATCTTAAAAGTAATGGACAGAACCAAGGCCTTGCATGGTCCTCGGACCCAAGCCTATGGGGAAACCAAGTACAAAGAAGAAGACATCTTTAAAGTAATGGACGGAACCAAGGCCTTGCATGGTCCTCGGACCCAAGCCTATGGGGAAACCAAGTACAAAGATGATGACATCTTAAAAGTAATGGACAGAACCAAGGCCTTGCATGGTCCTCGGACCCAAGCCTATGGGGAAACCAAGTACAAAGAAGAAGACATCTTTAAAGTAATGGACAGAACCAAGGCCTTGCATGGACCTCGGACCCAAGCCTATGGGGAAACCAAGTACAAAGATGATGACATCTTAAAAGTAATGGACAGAACCAAGGCCTTGCATGGTCCTCGGACCCAAGCCTATGGGGAAACCAAGTACAAAGAAGAAGACATCTTTAAAGTAATGGACAGAACCAAGGCCTTGCATGGTCCTCGGACCCAAGCCTATGGGGAAACCAAGTACAAAGATGATGACATCTTAAAAGTAATGGACAGAACCAAGGCCTTGCATGGTCCTCGGACCCAAGCCTATGGGGAAACCAAGTACAAAGATGATGACATCTTAAAAGTAATGGACAGAACCAAGGCCTTGCATGGTCCTCGGACCCAAGCCTATGGGGAAACCAAGTACAAAGAAGAAGACATCTTTAAAGTAATGGACAGAACCAAGGCCTTGCATGGACCTCGGACCCAAGCCTATGGGGAAACCAAGTACAAAGATGATGACATCTTAAAAGTAATGGACAGAACCAAGGCCTTGCATGGTCCTCGGACCCAAGCCTATGGGGAAACCAAGTACAAAGAAGAAGACATCTTTAAAGTAATGGACAGAACCAAGGCCTTGCATGGACCTCGGACCCAAGCCTATGGGGAAACCAAGTACAAAGATGATGACATCTTAAAAGTAATGGACAGAACCAAGGCCTTGCATGGTCCTCGGACCCAAGCCTATTGGGAAACCAAGTACAAAGAAGAAGACATCTTTAAAGTAATGGACAGAACCAAGGCCTTGCGTGGTCCTCGGACCCAAGCCTATGGGGAAACCAAGTACAAAGAAGAAGACATCTTTAAAGTAATGGACAGAACCAAGGCCTTGCATGGTCCTCGGACCCAAGCCTATGGGGAAACCAAGTACAAAGATGATGACATCTTAAAAGTAATGGACAGAACCAAGGCCTTGCATGGTCCTCGGACCCAAGCCTATGGGGAAACCAAGTACAAAGATGATGACATCTTAAAAGTAATGGACAGAACCAAGGCCTTGCATGGTCCTCGGACCCAAGCCTATGGGGAAACCAAGTACAAAGAAGAAGACATCTTTAAAGTAATGGACGGAACCAAGGCCTTGCATGGTCCTCGGACCCAAGCCTATGGGGAAACCAAGTACAAAGATGATGACATCTTAAAAGTAATGGACAGAACCAAGGCCTTGCATGGTCCTCGGACCCAAGCCTATGGGGAAACCAAGTACAAAGATGATGACATCTTAAAAGTAATGGACAAAACCAAGGCCTTGCATGGTCCTCCGACCCAAGCCTATGGGGAAACCAAGTACAAAGAAGAAGACATCTTTAAAGTAATGGACAGAACCAAGGCCTTGCATGGTCCTCGGACCCAAGCCTATGGGGAAACCAAGTACAAAGATGATGACATCTTAAAAGTAATGGACATAACCAAGGCCTTGCATGGTCCTCGGACCCAAGCCTATGGGGAAACCAAGTACAAAGAAGAAGACATCTTTAAAGTAATGGACAGAACCAAGGCCTTGCATGGTCCTCGGACCCAAGCCTATGGGGAAACCAAGTACAAAGATGATGACATCTTAAAAGTAATGGACAGAACCAAGGCCTTGCATGGTCGTCGGACCCAAGCCTATGGGGAAACCAAGTACAAAGAAGAAGACATCTTTAAAGTAATGGACAGAACCAAGGCCTTGCATGGTCCTCGGACCCAAGCCTATGGGGAAACCAAGTACAAAGAAGAAGACATCTTTAAAGTAATGGACAGAACCAAGGCCTTGCATGGTCCTCGGACCCAAGCCTATGGGGAAACCAAGTACAAAGATGATGACATCTTAAAAGTAATGGACAGAACCATGGGCTTGCATGGTCCTCGGACCCAAGCCTATGGGGAAACCAAGTACAAAGATGATGACATCTTAAAAGTAATGGACAGAACCAAGGCCTTGCATGGTCCTCGGACCCAAGCCTATGGGGAAACCAAGTACAAAGAAGAAGACATCTTTAAAGTAATGGACGGAACCAAGGCCTTGCATGGTCCTCGGACCCAAGCCTATGGGGAAACCAAGTACAAAGATGATGACATCTTAAAAGTAATGGACAGAACCAAGGCCTTGCATGGTCCTCGGACCCAAGCCTATGGGGAAACCAAGTACAAAGAAGAAGACATCTTTAAAGTAATGGACAGAACCAAGGCCTTGCATGGACCTCGGACCCAAGCCTATGGGGAAACCAAGTACAAAGATGATGACATCTTAAAAGTAATGGACAGAACCAAGGCCTTGCATGGTCCTCGGACCCAAGCCTATGGGGAAACCAAGTACAAAGAAGAAGACATCTTTAAAGTAATGGACAGAACCAAGGCCTTGCATGGTCCTCGGACCCAAGCCTATGGGGAAACCAAGTACAAAGATGATGACATCTTAAAAGTAATGGACAGAACCAAGGCCTTGCATGGTCCTCGGACCCAAGCCTATGGGGAAACCAAGTACAAAGATGATGACATCTTAAAAGTAATGGACAGAACCAAGGCCTTGCATGGTCCTCGGACCCAAGCCTATGGGGAAACCAAGTACAAAGAAGAAGACATCTTTAAAGTAATGGACAGAACCAAGGCCTTGCATGGACCTCGGACCCAAGCCTATGGGGAAACCAAGTACAAAGATGATGACATCTTAAAAGTAATGGACAGAACCAAGGCCTTGCATGGTCCTCGGACCCAAGCCTATGGGGAAACCAAGTACAAAGAAGAAGACATCTTTAAAGTAATGGACAGAACCAAGGCCTTGCATGGACCTCGGACCCAAGCCTATGGGGAAACCAAGTACAAAGATGATGACATCTTAAAAGTAATGGACAGAACCAAGGCCTTGCATGGTCCTCGGACCCAAGCCTATTGGGAAACCAAGTACAAAGAAGAAGACATCTTTAAAGTAATGGACAGAACCAAGGCCTTGCATGGTCCTCGGACCCAAGCCTATGGGGAAACCAAGTACAAAGAAGAAGACATCTTTAAAGTAATGGACAGAACCAAGGCCTTGCATGGTCCTCGGACCCAAGCCTATGGGGAAACCAAGTAAAAAGATGATGAAATCTTAAAAGTAATGGACAGAACCATGGCCTTGCATGGTCCTCGGACCCAAGCCTATGGGGAAACCAAGTACAAAGATGATGACATCTTAAAAGTAATGGACAGAACCAAGGCCTTGCATGGTCCTCGGACCCAAGCCTATGGGGAAACCAAGTACAAAGAAGAAGACATCTTTAAAGTAATGGACGGAACCAAGGCCTTGCATGGTCCTCGGACCCAAGCCTATGGGGAAACCAAGTACAAAGATGATGACATCTTAAAAGTAATGGACAGAACCAAGGCCTTGCATGGTCCTCGGACCCAAGCCTATGGGGAAACCAAGTACAAAGAAGAAGACATCTTTAAAGTAATGGACAGAACCAAGGCCTTGCATGGACCTCGGACCCAAGCCTATGGGGAAACCAAGTACAAAGATGATGACATCTTAAAAGTAATGGACAGAACCAAGGCCTTGCATGGTCCTCGGACCCAAGCCTATGGGGAAACCAAGTACAAAGAAGAAGACATCTTTAAAGTAATGGACAGAACCAAGGCCTTGCATGGACCTCGGACCCAAGCCTATGGGGAACCCAAGTACAAAGATGATGACATCTTAAAAGTAATGGGCAGAACCAAGGCCTTGCATGGTACTCGGACCCAAGCCTATTGGGAAACCAAGTACAAAGAAGAAGACATCTTTAAAGTAATGGACAGAACCAAGGCCTTGCATGGTCCTCGGACCCAAGCCTATGGGGAAACCAAGTACAAAGAAGAAGACATCTTTAAAGTAATGGACAGAACCAAGGCCTTGCATGGTCCTCGGACCCAAGCCTATGGGGAAACCAAGTACAAAGATGATGACATCTTAAAAGTAATGGACAGAACCAAGGCCTTGCATGGTCCTCGGACCCAAGCCTATGGGGAAACCAAGTACAAAGAATAAGACATCTTTAAAGTAATGGACAGAACCAAGGCCTTGCATGGACCTCGGACCCAAGCCTATGGGGAAACCAAGTACAAAGATGATGACATCTTAAAAGTAATGGACAGAACCAAGGCCTTGCATGGTCCTCGGACCCAAGCCTATGGGGAAACCAAGTACAAAGAAGAAGACATCTTTAAAGTAATGGACAGAACCAAGGCCTTGCATGGACCTCGGACCCAAGCCTATGGGGAAACCAAGTACAAAGATGATGACATCTTAAAAGTAATGGACAGAACCAAGGCCTTGCATGGTCCTCGGACCCAAGCCTATTGGGAAACCAAGTACAAAGAAGAAGACATCTTTAAAGTAATGGACAGAACCAAGGCCTTGCGTGGTCCTCGGACCCAAGCCTATGGGGAAACCAAGTACAAAGAAGAAGACATCTTTAAAGTAATGGACAGAACCAAGGCCTTGCATGGTCCTCGGACCCAAGCCTATGGGGAAACCAAGTACAAAGATGATGACATCTTAAAAGTAATGGACAGAACCAAGGCCTTGCATGGTCCTCGGACCCAAGCCTATGGGGAAACCAAGTACAAAGATGATGACATCTTAAAAGTAATGGACAGAACCAAGGCCTTGCATGGTCCTCGGACCCAAGCCTATGGGGAAACCAAGTACAAAGATGATGACATCTTAAAAGTAATGGACAGAACCAAGGCCTTGCATGGTCCTCGGACCCAAGCCTATGGGGAAACCAAGTACAAAGAAGAAGACATCTTTAAAGTAATGGACAGAACCAAGGCCTTGCATGGACCTCGGACCCAAGCCTATGGGGAAACCAAGTACAAAGATGATGACATCTTAAAAGTAATGGACAGAACCAAGGCCTTGCATGGTCCTCGGACCCAAGCCTATGGGGAAACCAAGTACAAAGAAGAAGACATCTTTAAAGTAATGGACAGAACCAAGGCCTTGCATGGTCCTCGGACCCAAGCCTATGGGGAAACCAAGTACAAAGATGATGACATCTTAAAAGTAATGAACAGAACCAAGGCCTTGCATGGTCCTCGGACCCAAGCCTATGGGGAAACCAAGTACAAAGATGATGACATCTTAAAAGTAATGGACAGAACCAAGGCCTTGCATGGTCCTCGGACCCAAGCCTATGGGGAAACCAAGTACAAAGATGATGACATCTTAAAAGTAATGGACAAAACCAAGGCCTTGCATGGTCCTCCGACCCAAGCCTATGGGGAAACCAAGTACAAAGAAGAAGACATCTTTAAAGTAATGGACAGAACCAAGGCCTTGCATGGTCCTCGGACCCAAGCCTATGGGGAAACCAAGTACAAAGATGATGACATCTTAAAAGTAATGGACATAACCAAGGCCTTGCATGGTCCTCGGACCCAAGCCTATGGGGAAACCAAGTACAAAGAAGAAGACATCTTTAAAGTAATGGACAGAACCAAGGCCTTGCATGGTCCTCGGACCCAAGCCTATGGGGAAACCAAGTACAAAGATGATGACATCTTAAAAGTAATGGACAGAACCAAGGCCTTGCATGGTCGTCGGACCCAAGCCTATGGGGAAACCAAGTACAAAGAAGAAGACATCTTTAAAGTAATGGACAGAACCAAGGCCTTGCATGGTCCTCGGACCCAAGCCTATGGGGAAACCAAGTACAAAGATGATGACATCTTAAAAGTAATGGACAGAACCAAGGCCTTGCATGGTCCTCGGACCCAAGCCTATTGGGAAACCAAGTACAAAGAAGAAGACATCTTTAAAGTAATGGACAGAACCAAGGCCTTGCGTGGTCCTCGGACCCAAGCCTATGGGGAAACCAAGTACAAAGAAGAAGACATCTTTAAAGTAATGGACAGAACCAAGGCCTTGCATGGTCCTCGGACCCAAGCCTATGGGGAAACCAAGTACAAAGATGATGACATCTTAAAAGTAATGGACAGAACCAAGGCCTTGCATGGTCCTCGGACCCAAGCCTATGGGGAAACCAAGTACAAAGATGATGACATCTTAAAAGTAATGGACAGAACCAAGGCCTTGCATGGTCCTCGGACCCAAGCCTATGGGGAAACCAAGTACAAAGATGATGACATCTTAAAAGTAATGGACAGAACCAAGGCCTTGCATGGTCCTCGGACCCAAGCCTATGGGGAAACCAAGTACAAAGAAGAAGACATCTTTAAAGTAATGGACAGAACCAAGGCCTTGCATGGACCTCGGACCCAAGCCTATGGGGAAACCAAGTACAAAGATGATGACATCTTAAAAGTAATGGACAGAACCAAGGCCTTGCATGGTCCTCGGACCCAAGCCTATGGGGAAACCAAGTACAAAGAAGAAGACATCTTTAAAGTAATGGACAGAACCAAGGCCTTGCATGGTCCTCGGACCCAAGCCTATGGGGAAACCAAGTACAAAGATGATGACATCTTAAAAGTAATGAACAGAACCAAGGCCTTGCATGGTCCTCGGACCCAAGCCTATGGGGAAACCAAGTACAAAGATGATGACATCTTAAAAGTAATGGACAGAACCAAGGCCTTGCATGGTCCTCGGACCCAAGCCTATGGGGAAACCAAGTACAAAGATGATGACATCTTAAAAGTAATGGACAAAACCAAGGCCTTGCATGGTCCTCCGACCCAAGCCTATGGGGAAACCAAGTACAAAGAAGAAGACATCTTTAAAGTAATGGACAGAACCAAGGCCTTGCATGGTCCTCGGACCCAAGCCTATGGGGAAACCAAGTACAAAGATGATGACATCTTAAAAGTAATGGACATAACCAAGGCCTTGCATGGTCCTCGGACCCAAGCCTATGGGGAAACCAAGTACAAAGAAGAAGACATCTTTAAAGTAATGGACAGAACCAAGGCCTTGCATGGTCCTCGGACCCAAGCCTATGGGGAAACCAAGTACAAAGATGATGACATCTTAAAAGTAATGGACAGAACCAAGGCCTTGCATGGTCGTCGGACCCAAGCCTATGGGGAAACCAAGTACAAAGAAGAAGACATCTTTAAAGTAATGGACAGAACCAAGGCCTTGCATGGTCCTCGGACCCAAGCCTATGGGGAAACCAAGTACAAAGATGATGACATCTTAAAAGTAATGGACAGAACCAAGGCCTTGCATGGTCCTCGGACCCAAGCCTATGGGGAAACCAAGTACAAAGATGATGACATCTTAAAAGTAATGGACAGAACCAAGGCCTTGCATGGTCCTCGGACCCAAGCCTATGGGGAAACCAAGTACAAAGATGATGACATCTTAAAAGTAATGGACAGAACCAAGGCCTTGCATGGTCCTCGGACCCAAGCCTATGGGGAAACCAAGTACAAAGAAGAAGACATCTTTAAAGTAATGGACGGAACCAAGGCCTTGCATGGTCCTCGGACCCAAGCCTATGGGGAAACCAAGTACAAAGATGATGACATCTTAAAAGTAATGGACAGAACCAAGGCCTTGCATGGTCCTCGGACCCAAGCCTATGGGGAAACCAAGTACAAAGATGATGACATCTTAAAAGTAATGGACAGAACCAAGGCCTTGCATGGTCCTCGGACCCAAGCCTATGGGGAAACCAAGTACAAAGAAGATGACATCTTAAAAGTAATGGACAGAACCAAGGCCTTGCATGGTCCTCGGACCCAAGCCTATGGGGAAACCAAGTACAAAGAAGAAGACATCTTTAAAGTAATGGACGGAACCAAGGCCTTGCATGGTCCTCGGACCCAAGCCTATGGGGAAACCAAGTACAAAGATGATGACATCTTAAAAGTAATGGACAGAACCAAGGCCTTGCATGGTCCTCGGACCCAAGCCTATGGGGAAACCAAGTACAAAGAAGAAGACATCTTTAAAGTAATGGACAGAACCAAGGCCTTGCATGGACCTCGGACCCAAGCCTATGGGGAAACCAAGTACAAAGATGATGACATCTTAAAAGTAATGGACAGAACCAAGGCCTTGCATGGTCCTCGGACCCAAGCCTATGGGGAAACCAAGTACAAAGAAGAAGACATCTTTAAAGTAATGGACAGAACCAAGGCCTTGCATGGTCCTCGGACCCAAGCCTATGGGGAAACCAAGTACAAAGATGATGACATCTTAAAAGTAATGGACAGAACCAAGGCCTTGCATGGTCCTCGGACCCAAGCCTATGGGGAAACCAAGTACAAAGATGATGACATCTTAAAAGTAATGGACAGAACCAAGGCCTTGCATGGTCCTCGGACCCAAGCCTATGGGGAAACCAAGTACAAAGAAGAAGACATCTTTAAAGTAATGGACAGAACCAAGGCCTTGCATGGACCTCGGACCCAAGCCTATGGGGAAACCAAGTACAAAGATGATGACATCTTAAAAGTAATGGACAGAACCAAGGCCTTGCATGGTCCTCGGACCCAAGCCTATGGGGAAACCAAGTACAAAGAAGAAGACATCTTTAAAGTAATGGACAGAACCAAGGCCTTGCATGGACCTCGGACCCAAGCCTATGGGGAAACCAAGTACAAAGATGATGACATCTTAAAAGTAATGGACAGAACCAAGGCCTTGCATGGTCCTCGGACCCAAGCCTATTGGGAAACCAAGTACAAAGAAGAAGACATCTTTAAAGTAATGGACAGAACCAAGGCCTTGCATGGTCCTCGGACCCAAGCCTATGGGGAAACCAAGTACAAAGAAGAAGACATCTTTAAAGTAATGGACAGAACCAAGGCCTTGCATGGTCCTCGGACCCAAGCCTATGGGGAAACCAAGTAAAAAGATGATGAAATCTTAAAAGTAATGGACAGAACCATGGCCTTGCATGGTCCTCGGACCCAAGCCTATGGGGAAACCAAGTACAAAGATGATGACATCTTAAAAGTAATGGACAGAACCAAGGCCTTGCATGGTCCTCGGACCCAAGCCTATGGGGAAACCAAGTACAAAGAAGAAGACATCTTTAAAGTAATGGACGGAACCAAGGCCTTGCATGGTCCTCGGACCCAAGCCTATGGGGAAACCAAGTACAAAGATGATGACATCTTAAAAGTAATGGACAGAACCAAGGCCTTGCATGGTCCTCGGACCCAAGCCTATGGGGAAACCAAGTACAAAGAAGAAGACATCTTTAAAGTAATGGACAGAACCAAGGCCTTGCATGGACCTCGGACCCAAGCCTATGGGGAAACCAAGTACAAAGATGATGACATCTTAAAAGTAATGGACAGAACCAAGGCCTTGCATGGTCCTCGGACCCAAGCCTATGGGGAAACCAAGTACAAAGAAGAAGACATCTTTAAAGTAATGGACAGAACCAAGGCCTTGCATGGACCTCGGACCCAAGCCTATGGGGAAACCAAGTACAAAGATGATGACATCTTAAAAGTAATGGGCAGAACCAAGGCCTTGCATGGTCCTCGGACCCAAGCCTATTGGGAAACCAAGTACAAAGAAGAAGACATCTTTAAAGTAATGGACAGAACCAAGGCCTTGCATGGTCCTCGGACCCAAGCCTATGGGGAAACCAAGTACAAAGAAGAAGACATCTTTAAAGTAATGGACAGAACCAAGGCCTTGCATGGTCCTCGGACCCAAGCCTATGGGGAAACCAAGTACAAAGATGATGACATCTTAAAAGTAATGGACAGAACCAAGGCCTTGCATGGTCCTCGGACCCAAGCCTATGGGGAAACCAAGTACAAAGAATAAGACATCTTTAAAGTAATGGACAGAACCAAGGCCTTGCATGGACCTCGGACCCAAGCCTATGGGGAAACCAAGTACAAAGATGATGACATCTTAAAAGTAATGGACAGAACCAAGGCCTTGCATGGTCCTCGGACCCAAGCCTATGGGGAAACCAAGTACAAAGAAGAAGACATCTTTAAAGTAATGGACAGAACCAAGGCCTTGCATGGACCTCGGACCCAAGCCTATGGGGAAACCAAGTACAAAGATGATGACATCTTAAAAGTAATGGACAGAACCAAGGCCTTGCATGGTCCTCGGACCCAAGCCTATTGGGAAACCAAGTACAAAGAAGAAGACATCTTTAAAGTAATGGACAGAACCAAGGCCTTGCGTGGTCCTCGGACCCAAGCCTATGGGGAAACCAAGTACAAAGAAGAAGACATCTTTAAAGTAATGGACAGAACCAAGGCCTTGCATGGTCCTCGGACCCAAGCCTATGGGGAAACCAAGTACAAAGATGATGACATCTTAAAAGTAATGGACAGAACCAAGGCCTTGCATGGTCCTCGGACCCAAGCCTATGGGGAAACCAAGTACAAAGATGATGACATCTTAAAAGTAATGGACAGAACCAAGGCCTTGCATGGTCCTCGGACCCAAGCCTATGGGGAAACCAAGTACAAAGATGATGACATCTTAAAAGTAATGGACAGAACCAAGGCCTTGCATGGTCCTCGGACCCAAGCCTATGGGGAAACCAAGTACAAAGAATAAGACATCTTTAAAGTAATGGACAGAACCAAGGCCTTGCATGGACCTCGGACCCAAGCCTATGGGGAAACCAAGTACAAAGATGATGACATCTTAAAAGTAATGGACAGAACCAAGGCCTTGCATGGTCCTCGGACCCAAGCCTATGGGGAAACCAAGTACAAAGAAGAAGACATCTTTAAAGTAATGGACAGAACCAAGGCCTTGCATGGTCCTCGGACCCAAGCCTATGGGGAAACCAAGTACAAAGATGATGACATCTTAAAAGTAATGAACAGAACCAAGGCCTTGCATGGTCCTCGGACCCAAGCCTATGGGGAAACCAAGTACAAAGATGATGACATCTTAAAAGTAATGGACAGAACCAAGGCCTTGCATGGTCCTCGGACCCAAGCCTATGGGGAAACCAAGTACAAAGATGATGACATCTTAAAAGTAATGGACAAAACCAAGGCCTTGCATGGTCCTCCGACCCAAGCCTATGGGGAAACCAAGTACAAAGAAGAAGACATCTTTAAAGTAATGGACAGAACCAAGGCCTTGCATGGTCCTCGGACCCAAGCCTATGGGGAAACCAAGTACAAAGATGATGACATCTTAAAAGTAATGGACATAACCAAGGCCTTGCATGGTCCTCGGACCCAAGCCTATGGGGAAACCAAGTACAAAGAAGAAGACATCTTTAAAGTAATGGACAGAACCAAGGCCTTGCATGGTCCTCGGACCCAAGCCTATGGGGAAACCAAGTACAAAGATGATGACATCTTAAAAGTAATGGACAGAACCAAGGCCTTGCATGGTCGTCGGACCCAAGCCTATGGGGAAACCAAGTACAAAGAAGAAGACATCTTTAAAGTAATGGACAGAACCAAGGCCTTGCATGGTCCTCGGACCCAAGCCTATGGGGAAACCAAGTACAAAGAAGAAGACATCTTTAAAGTAATGGACAGAACCAAGGCCTTGCATGGTCCTCGGACCCAAGCCTATGGGGAAACCAAGTACAAAGATGATGACATCTTAAAAGTAATGGACAGAACCATGGCCTTGCATGGTCCTCGGACCCAAGCCTATGGGGAAACCAAGTACAAAGATGATGACATCTTAAAAGTAATGGACAGAACCAAGGCCTTGCATGGTCCTCGGACCCAAGCCTATGGGGAAACCAAGTACAAAGATGATGACATCTTAAAAGTAATGGACATAACCAAGGCCTTGCATGGTCCTCGGACCCAAGCCTATGGGGAAACCAAGTACAAAGAAGAAGACATCTTTAAAGTAATGGACAGAACCAAGGCCTTGCATGGTCCTCGGACCCAAGCCTATGGGGAAACCAAGTACAAAGATGATGACATCTTAAAAGTAATGGACAGAACCAAGGCCTTGCATGGTCGTCGGACCCAAGCCTATGGGGAAACCAAGTACAAAGAAGAAGACATCTTTAAAGTAATGGACAGAACCAAGGCCTTGCATGGTCCTCGGACCCAAGCCTATGGGGAAACCAAGTACAAAGAAGAAGACATCTTTAAAGTAATGGACAGAACCAAGGCCTTGCATGGTCCTCGGACCCAAGCCTATGGGGAAACCAAGTACAAAGATGATGACATCTTAAAAGTAATGGACAGAACCATGGCCTTGCATGGACCTCGGACCCAAGCCTATGGGGAAACCAAGTACAAAGATGATGACATCTTTAAAGTAATGGACGGAACCAAGGCCTTGCATGGTCCTCGGACCCAAGCCTATGGGGAAACCAAGTACAAAGAAGAAGACATCTTTAAAGTAATGGACAGAACCAAGGCCTTGCATGGTCCTCGGACCCAAGCCTATGGGGAAACCAAGTACAAAGATGATGACATCTTAAAAGTAATGGACAGAACCAAGGCCTTGCATGGTCCTCGGACCCAAGCCTATGGGGAAACCAAGTACAAAGATGATGACATCTTAAAAGTAATGGACAGAACCAAGGCCTTGCATGGTCCTCGGACCCAAGCCTATGGGGAAACCAAGTACAAAGAAGAAGACATCTTTAAAGTAATGGACAGAACCAAGGCCTTGCATGGACCTCGGACCCAAGCCTATGGGGAAACCAAGTACAAAGATGATGACATCTTAAAAGTAATGGACAGAACCAAGGCCTTGCATGGTCCTCGGACCCAAGCCTATGGGGAAACCAAGTACAAAGAAGAAGACATCTTTAAAGTAATGGACAGAACCAAGGCCTTGCATGGACCTCGGACCCAAGCCTATGGGGAAACCAAGAACAAAGATGATGACATCTTAAAAGTAATGGACAGAACCAAGGCCTTGCATGGTCCTCGGACCCAAGCCTATTGGGAAACCAAGTACAAAGAAGAAGACATCTTTAAAGTAATGGACAGAACCAAGGCCTTGCATGGTCCTCGGACCCAAGCCTATGGGGAAACCAAGTACAAAGAAGAAGACATCTTTAAAGTAATGGACAGAACCAAGGCCTTGCATGGTCCTCGGACCCAAGCCTATGGGGAAACCAAGTACAAAGATGATGACATCTTAAAAGTAATGGACAGAACCAAGGCCTTGCATGGTCCTCGGACCCAAGCCTATGGGGAAACCAAGTACAAAGATGATGACATCTTAAAAGTAATGGACAGAACCAAGGCCTTGCATGGTCCTCGGACCCAAGCCTATGGGGAAACCAAGTACAAAGAAGAAGACATCTTTAAAGTAATGGACGGAACCAAGGCCTTGCATGGTCCTCGGACCCAAGCCTATGGGGAAACCAAGTACAAAGATGATGACATCTTAAAAGTAATGGACAGAACCAAGGCCTTGCATGGTCCTCGGACCCAAGCCTATGGGGAAACCAAGTACAAAGATGATGACATCTTAAAAGTAATGGACAAAACCAAGGCCTTGCATGGTCCTCCGACCCAAGCCTATGGGGAAACCAAGTACAAAGAAGAAGACATCTTTAAAGTAATGGACAGAACCAAGGCCTTGCATGGTCCTCGGACCCAAGCCTATGGGGAAACCAAGTACAAAGATGATGACATCTTAAAAGTAATGGACATAACCAAGGCCTTGCATGGTCCTCGGACCCAAGCCTATGGGGAAACCAAGTACAAAGAAGAAGACATCTTTAAAGTAATGGACAGAACCAAGGCCTTGCATGGTCCTCGGACCCAAGCCTATGGGGAAACCAAGTACAAAGATGATGACATCTTAAAAGTAATGGACAGAACCAAGGCCTTGCATGGTCGTCGGACCCAAGCCTATGGGGAAACCAAGTACAAAGAAGAAGACATCTTTAAAGTAATGGACAGAACCAAGGCCTTGCATGGTCCTCGGACCCAAGCCTATGGGGAAACCAAGTACAAAGAAGAAGACATCTTTAAAGTAATGGACAGAACCAAGGCCTTGCATGGTCCTCGGACCCAAGCCTATGGGGAAACCAAGTAAAAAGATGATGACATCTTAAAAGTAATGGACAGAACCATGGCCTTGCATGGTCCTCGGACCCAAGCCTATGGGGAAACCAAGTACAAAGATGATGACATCTTAAAAGTAATGGACAGAACCAAGGCCTTGCATGGTCCTCGGACCCAAGCCTCTGGGGAAACCAAGTACAAAGAAGAAGACATCTTTAAAGTAATGGACGGAACCAAGGCCTTGCATGGTCCTCGGACCCAAGCCTATGGGGAAACCAAGTACAAAGATGATGACATCTTAAAAGTAATGGACAGAACCAAGGCCTTGCATGGTCCTCGGACCCAAGCCTATGGGGAAACCAAGTACAAAGAAGAAGACATCTTTAAAGTAATGGACAGAACCAAGGCCTTGCATGGACCTCGGACCCAAGCCTATGGGGAAACCAAGTACAAAGATGATGACATCTTAAAAGTAATGGACAGAACCAAGGCCTTGCATGGTCCTCGGACCCAAGCCTATGGGGAAACCAAGTACAAAGAAGAAGACATCTTTAAAGTAATGGACAGAACCATGGCCTTGCATGGTCCTCGGACCCAAGCCTATGGGGAAACCAAGTACAAAGATGATGACATCTTAAAAGTAATGGACAGAACCAAGGCCTTGCATGGTCCTCGGACCCAAGCCTATGGGGAAACCAAGTACAAAGATGATGACATCTTAAAAGTAATGGACAGAACCAAGGCCTTGCATGGTCCTCGGACCCAAGCCTATGGGGAAACCAAGTACAAAGAAGAAGACATCTTTAAAGTAATGGAAAGAACCAAGGCCTTGCATGGTCCTCGGACCCAAGCCTATGGGGAAACCAAGTACAAAGATGATGACATCTTAAAAGTAATGGACAGAACCAAGGCCTTGCATGGTCCTCGGACCCAAGCCTATGGGGAAACCAAGTACAAAGAAGAAGACATCTTTAAAGTAATGGACAGAACCAAGGCCTTGCATGGACCTCGGACCCAAGCCTATGGGGAAACCAAGTACAAAGATGATGACATCTTAAAAGTAATGGACAGAACCAAGGCCTTGCATGGTCCTCGGACCCAAGCCTATTGGGAAACCAAGTACAAAGAAGAAGACATCTTTAAAGTAATGGACAGAACCAAGGCCTTGCATGGTCCTCGGACCCAAGCCTATGGGGAAACCAAGTACAAAGAAGAAGACATCTTTAAAGTAATGGACAGAACCAAGGCCTTGCATGGTCCTCGGACCCAAGCCTATGGGGAAACCAAGTACAAAGATGATGACATCTTAAAAGTAATGGACAGAACCAAGGCCTTGCATGGTCCTCGGACCCAAGCCTATGGGGAAACCAAGTACAAAGATGATGACATCTTAAAAGTAATGAACAGAACCAAGGCCTTGCATGGTCCTCGGACCCAAGCCTATGGGGAAACCAAGTACAAAGAAGAAGACATCTTTAAAGTAATGGACGGAACCAAGGCCTTGCATGGTCCTCGGACCCAAGCCTATGGGGAAACCAAGTACAAAGATGATGACATCTTAAAAGTAATGGACAGAACCAAGGCCTTGCATGGTCCTCGGACCCAAGCCTATGGGGAAACCAAGTACAAAGATGATGACATCTTAAAAGTAATGGACAGAACCAAGGCCTTGCATGGTCGTCGGACCCAAGCCTATGGGGAAACCAAGTACAAAGAAGAAGACATCTTTAAAGTAATGGACAGAACCAAGGCCTTGCATGGTCCTCGGACCCAAGCCTATGGGGAAACCAAGTACAAAGAAGAAGACATCTTTAAAGTAATGGACAGAACCAAGGCCTTGCATGGTCCTCGGACCCAAGCCTATGGGGAAACCAAGTAAAAAGATGATGACATCTTAAAAGTAATGGACAGAACCATGGCCTTGCATGGTCCTCGGACCCAAGCCTATGGGGAAACCAAGTACAAAGATGATGACATCTTAAAAGTAATGGACAGAACCAAGGCCTTGCATGGTCCTCGGACCCAAGCCTATGGGGAAACCAAGTACAAAGAAGAAGACATCTTTAAAGTAATGGACGGAACCAAGGCCTTGCATGGTCCTCGGACCCAAGCCTATGGGGAAACCAAGTACAAAGATGATGACATCTTAAAAGTAATGGACAGAACCAAGGCCTTGCATGGTCCTCGGACCCAAGCCTATGGGGAAACCAAGTACAAAGAAGAAGACATCTTTAAAGTAATGGACAGAACCAAGGCCTTGCATGGACCTCGGACCCAAGCCTATGGGGAAACCAAGTACAAAGATGATGACATCTTAAAAGTAATGGACAGAACCAAGGCCTTGCATGGTCCTCGGACCCAAGCCTATGGGGAAACCAAGTACAAAGAAGAAGACATCTTTAAAGTAATGGACAGAACCAAGGCCTTGCATGGTCCTCGGACCCAAGCCTATGGGGAAACCAAGTACAAAGATGATGACATCTTAAAAGTAATGGACAGAACCAAGGCCTTGCATGGTCCTCGGACCCAAGCCTATGGGGAAACCAAGTACAAAGATGATGACATCTTAAAAGTAATGGACAGAACCAAGGCCTTGCATGGTCCTCGGACCCAAGCCTATGGGGAAACCAAGTACAAAGAAGAAGACATCTTTAAAGTAATGGACAGAACCAAGGCCTTGCATGGTCCTCGGACCCAAGCCTATGGGGAAACCAAGTACAAAGATGATGACATCTTAAAAGTAATGGACAGAACCAAGGCCTTGCATGGTCCTCGGACCCAAGCCTATGGGGAAACCAAGTACAAAGAAGAAGACATCTTTAAAGTAATGGACAGAACCAAGGCCTTGCATGGTCCTCGGACCCAAGCCTATGGGGAAACCAAGTACAAAGATGATGACATCTTAAAAGTAATGGACAGAACCAAGGCCTTGCATGGTCCTCGGACCCAAGCCTATGGGGAAACCAAGTACAAAGATGATGACATCTTAAAAGTAATGGACAGAACCAAGACCTTGCATGGTCCTCGGACCCAAGCCTATGGGGAAACCAAGTACAAAGAAGAAGACATCTTTAAAGTAATGGACGGAACCAAGGCCATGCATGGTCCTCGGACCCAAGCCTATGGGGAAAACAAGTACAAAGATGATGACATCTTAAAAGTAATGGACAGAACCAAGGCCTTGCATGGTCCTCGGACCCAAGCCTACGGGGAAACCAAGTACAAAGATGATGACATCTTAAAAGTAATGGACAGAACCAAGGCCTTGCATGGTCCTCGGACCCAAGCCTATGGGGAAACCAAGTACAAAGATGATGACATCTTAAAAGTAATGGACAGAACCAAGGCCTTGCATGGTCCTCGGACCCAAGCCTATGGGGAAACCAAGTACAAAGAAGAAGACATCTTTAAAGTAATGGACGGAACCAAGGCCTTGCATGGTCCTCGGACCCAAGCCTATGGGGAAACCAAGTACAAAGATGATGACATCTTAATAGTAATGGACAGAACCAAGGCCTTGCATGGTCCTCGGACCCAAGCCTATGGGGAAACCAAGTACAAAGATGATGACATCTTAAAAGTAATGGACAGAACCAAGGCCTTGCATGGTCCTCGGACCCAAGCCTATGGGGAAACCAAGTACAAAGAAGAAGACATCTTTAAAGTAATGGACGGAACCAAGGCCTTGCATGGTCCTCGGACCCAAGCCTATGGGGAAACCAAGTACAAAAATGATGACATCTTAAAAGTAATGGACAGAACCAAGGCCTTGCATGGTCCTCGGACCCAAGCCTATGGGGAAACCAAGTACAAAGATGATGACATCTTAAAAGTAATGGACAAAACCAAGGCCTTGCATGGTCCTCGGACCCAAGCCTTTGGGGAAACCAAGTACAAAGAAGAAGACATCTTTAAAGTAATGGACAGAACCAAGGCCTTGCATGGTCCTCGGACCCAAGCCTATGGGGAAACCAAGTACAAAGATGATGACATCTTAAAAGTAATGGACAGAACCAAGGCCTTGCATGGTCCTCGGACCCAAGCCTATGGGGAAACCAAGTACAAAGAAGAAGACATCTTTAAAGTAATGGACAGAACCAAGGCCTTGCATGGACCTCGGACCCAAGCCTATGGGGAAACCAAGTACAAAGATGATGACATCTTAAAAGTAATGGACAGAACCAAGGCCTTGCATGGTCCTCGGACCCAAGCCTATGGGGAAACCAAGTACAAAGAAGAAGACATCTTTAAAGTAATGGACAGAACCAAGGCCTTGCATGGTCCTCGGACCCAAGCCTATGGGGAAACCAAGTACAAAGATGATGACATCTTAAAAGTAATGGACAGAACCAAGGCCTTGCATGGTCCTCGGACCCAAGCCTATGGGGAAACCAAGTACAAAGAAGATGACATCTTAAAAGTAATGGACAGAACCAAGGCCTTGCATGGTCCTCGGACCCAAGCCTATGGGGAAACCAAGTACAAAGAAGAAGACATCTTTAAAGTAATGGACAGAACCAAGGCCTTGCATGGACCTCGGACCCAAGCCTATGGGGAAACCAAGTACAAAGATGATGACATCTTAAAAGTAATGGACAGAACCAAGGCCTTGCATGGTCCTCGGACCCAAGCCTATGGGGAAACCAAGTACAAAGAAGAAGACATCTTTAAAGTAATGGACAGAACCAAGGCCTTGCATGGACCTCGGACCCAAGCCTATGGGGAAACCAAGTACAAAGATGATGACATCTTAAAAGTAATGGACAGAACCAAGGCCTTGCATGGTCCTCGGACCCAAGCCTATTGGGAAACCAAGTACAAAGAAGAAGACATCTTTAAAGTAATGGACAGAACCAAGGCCTTGCATGGTCCTCGGACCCAAGCCTATGGGGAAACCAAGTACAAAGAAGAAGACATCTTTAAAGTAATGGACAGAACCAAGGCCTTGCATGGTCCTCGGACCCAAGCCTATGGGGAAACCAAGTACAAAGATGATGACATCTTAAAAGTAATGGACAGAACCAAGGCCTTGCATGGTCCTCGGACCCAAGCCTATGGGGAAACCAAGTACAAAGATGATGACATCTTAAAAGTAATGGACAGAACCAAGGCCTTGCATGGTCCTCGGACCCAAGCCTATGGGGAAACCAAGTACAAAGAAGAAGACATCTTTAAAGTAATGGACGGAACCAAGGCCTTGCATGGTCCTCGGACCCAAGCCTATGGGGAAACCAAGTACAAAGATGATGACATCTTAAAAGTAATGGACAGAACCAAGGCCTTGCATGGTCCTCGGACCCAAGCCTATGGGGAAACCAAGTACAAAGATGATGACATCTTAAAAGTAATGGACAAAACCAAGGCCTTGCATGGTCCTCCGACCCAAGCCTATGGGGAAACCAAGTACAAAGAAGAAGACATCTTTAAAGTAATGGACAGAACCAAGGCCTTGCATGGTCCTCGGACCCAAGCCTATGGGGAAACCAAGTACAAAGATGATGACATCTTAAAAGTAATGGACATAACCAAGGCCTTGCATGGTCCTCGGACCCAAGCCTATGGGGAAACCAAGTACAAAGAAGAATACATCTTTAAAGTAATGGACAGAACCAAGGCCTTGCATGGTCCTCGGACCCAAGCCTATGGGGAAACCAAGTACAAAGATGATGACATCTTAAAAGTAATGGACAGAACCAAGGCCTTGCATGGTCGTCGGACCCAAGCCTATGGGGAAACCAAGTACAAAGAAGAAGACATCTTTAAAGTAATGGACAGAACCAAGGCCTTGCATGGTCCTCGGACCCAAGCCTATGGGGAAACCAAGTACAAAGAAGAAGACATCTTTAAAGTAATGGACAGAACCAAGGCCTTGCATGGTCCTCGGACCCAAGCCTATGGGGAAACCAAGTAAAAAGATGATGACATCTTAAAAGTAATGGACAGAACCAAGGCCTTGCATGGTCCTCGGACCCAAGCCTATGGGGAAACCAAGTACAAAGATGATGACATCTTAAAAGTAATGGACAGAACCAAGGCCTTGCATGGTCCTCGGACCCAAGCCTATGGGGAAACCAAGTACAAAGAAGAAGACATCTTTAAAGTAATGGACGGAACCAAGGCCTTGCATGGTCCTCGGACCCAAGCCTATGGGGAAACCAAGTACAAAGATGATGACATCTTAAAAGTAATGGACAGAACCAAGGCCTTGCATGGTCCTCGGACCCAAGCCTATGGGGAAACCAAGTACAAAGAAGAAGACATCTTTAAAGTAATGGACAGAACCAAGGCCTTGCATGGACCTCGGACCCAAGCCTATGGGGAAACCAAGTACAAAGATGATGACATCTTAAAAGTAATGGACAAAACCAAGGCCTTGCATGGTCCTCGGACCCAAGCCTATGGGGAAACCAAGTACAAAGAAGAAGACATCTTTAAAGTAATGGACAGAACCAAGGCCTTGCATGGTCCTCGGACCCAAGCCTATGGGGAAACCAAGTACAAAGATGATGACATCTTAAAAGTAATGGACAGAACCAAGGCCTTGCATGGTCCTCGGACCCAAGCCTATGGGGAAACCAAGTACAAAGATGATGACATCTTAAAATTAATGGACAGAACCAAGGCCTTGCATGGTCCTCGGACCCAAGCCTATGGGGAAACCAAGTACAAAGAAGAAGACATCTTTAAAGTAATGGACAGAACCAAGGCCTTGCATGGTCCTCGGACCCAAGCCTATGGGGAAACCAAGTACAAAGATGATGACATCTTAAAAGTAATGGACAGAACCAAGGCCTTGCATGGTCCTCGGACCCAAGCCTATGGGGAAACCAAGTACAAAGAAGAAGACATCTTTAAAGTAATGGACAGAACCAAGGCCTTGCATGGACCTCGGACCCAAGCCTATGGGGAAACCAAGTACAAAGATGATGACATCTTAAAAGTAATGAACAGAACCAAGGCCTTGCATGGTCCTCGGACCCAAGCCTATTGGGAAACCAAGTACAAAGAAGAAGACATCTTTAAAGTAATGGACAGAACCAAGGCCTTGCATGGTCCTCGGACCCAAGCCTATGGGGAAACCAAGTACAAAGAAGAAGACATCTTTAAAGTAATGGACAGAACCAAGGCCTTGCATGGTCCTCGGACCCAAGCCTATGGGGAAACCAAGTACAAAGATGATGACATCTTAAAAGTAATGGACAGAACCAAGGCCTTGCATGGTCCTCGGACCCAAGCCTATGGGGAAACCAAGTACAAAGATGATGACATCTTAAAAGTAATGGACAGAACCAAGGCCTTGCATGGTCCTCGGACCCAAGCCTATGGGGAAACCAAGTACAAAGAAGAAGACATCTTTAAAGTAATGGACGGAACCAAGGCCTTGCATGGTCCTCGGACCCAAGCCTATGGGGAAACCAAGTACAAAGATGATGACATCTTAAAAGTAATGGACAGAACCAAGGCCTTGCATGGTCCTCGGACCCAAGCCTATGGGGAAACCAAGTACAAAGATGATGACATCTTAAAAGTAATGGACAAAACCAAGGCCTTGCATGGTCCTCCGACCCAAGCCTATGGGGAAACCAAGTACAAAGAAGAAGACATCTTAAAAGTAATGGACAGAACCAAGGCCTTGCATGGTCCTCGGACCCAAGCCTATGGGGAAACCAAGTACAAAGATGATGACATCTTAAAAGTAATGGACATAACCAAGGCCTTGCATGGTCCTCGGACCCAAGCCTATGGGGAAACCAAGTACAAAGAAGAAGACATCTTTAAAGTAATGGACAGAACCAAGGCCTTGCATGGTCCTCGGACCCAAGCCTATGGGGAAACCAAGTACAAAGATGATGACATCTTAAAAGTAATGGACAGAACCAAGGCCTTGCATGGTCGTCGGACCCAAGCCTATGGGGAAACCAAGTACAAAGAAGAAGACATCTTTAAAGTAATGGACAGAACCAAGGCCTTGCATGGTCCTCGGACCCAAGCCTATGGGGAAACCAAGTACAAAGAAGAAGACATCTTTAAAGTAATGGACAGAACCAAGGCCTTGCATGGTCCTCGGACCCAAGCCTATGGGGAAACCAAGTAAAAAGATGATGACATCTTAAAAGTAATGGACAGAACCATGGCCTTGCATGGTCCTCGGACCCAAGCCTATGGGGAAACCAAGTACAAAGATGATGACATCTTAAAAGTAATGGACAGAACCAAGGCCTTGCATGGTCCTCGGACCCAAGCCTATGGGGAAACCAAGTACAAAGAAGAAGACATCTTTAAAGTAATGGACGGAACCAAGGCCTTGCATGGTCCTCGGACCCAAGCCTATGGGGAAACCAAGTACAAAGATGATGACATCTTAAAAGTAATGGACAGAACCAAGGCCTTGCATGGTCCTCGGACCCAAGCCTATGGGGAAACCAAGTACAAAGAAGAAGACATCTTTAAAGT
This sequence comes from Quercus robur, assembly GCF_932294415.1. Taxonomy (NCBI): domain Eukaryota; kingdom Viridiplantae; phylum Streptophyta; class Magnoliopsida; order Fagales; family Fagaceae; genus Quercus; species Quercus robur. The sequence continues at coordinate 20,580,200 of NC_065540.1, read as the reverse complement.
AATGGACAGAACCAAGGCCTTGCATGGACCTCGGACCCAAGCCTATGGGGAAACCAAGTACAAAGATGATGACATCTTAAAAGTAATGGACAGAACCAAGGCCTTGCATGGTCCTCGGACCCAAGCCTATGGGGAAACCAAGTACAAAGAAGAAGACATCTTTAAAGTAATGGACAGAACCAAGGCCTTGCATGGTCCTCGGACCCAAGCCTATGGGGAAACCAAGTACAAAGATGATGACATCTTAAAAGTAATGGACAGAACCAAGGCCTTGCATGGTCCTCGGACCCAAGCCTATGGGGAAACCAAGTACAAAGATGATGACATCTTAAAATTAATGGACAGAACCAAGGCCTTGCATGGTCCTCGGACCCAAGCCTATGGGGAAACCAAGTACAAAGAAGAAGACATCTTTAAAGTAATGGACAGAACCAAGGCCTTGCATGGTCCTCGGACCCAAGCCTATGGGGAAACCAAGTACAAAGATGATGACATCTTAAAAGTAATGGACAGAACCAAGGCCTTGCATGGTCCTCGGACCCAAGCCTATGGGGAAACCAAGTACAAAGAAGAAGACATCTTTAAAGTAATGGACAGAACCAAGGCCTTGCATGGACCTCGGACCCAAGCCTATGGGGAAACCAAGTACAAAGATGATGACATCTTAAAAGTAATGGACAGAACCAAGGCCTTGCATGGTCCTCGGACCCAAGCCTATTGGGAAACCAAGTACAAAGAAGAAGACATCTTTAAAGTAATGGACAGAACCAAGGCCTTGCATGGTCCTCGGACCCAAGCCTATGGGGAAACCAAGTACAAAGAAGAAGACATCTTTAAAGTAATGGACAGAACCAAGGCCTTGCATGGTCCTCGGACCCAAGCCTATGGGGAAACCAAGTACAAAGATGATGACATCTTAAAAGTAATGGACAGAACCAAGGCCTTGCATGGTCCTCGGACCCAAGCCTATGGGGAAACCAAGTACAAAGATGATGACATCTTAAAAGTAATGAACAGAACCAAGGCCTTGCATGGTCCTCGGACCCAAGCCTATGGGGAAACCAAGTACAAAGAAGAAGACATCTTTAAAGTAATGGACGGAACCAAGGCCTTGCATGGTCCTCGGACCCAAGCCTATGGGGAAACCAAGTACAAAGATGATGACATCTTAAAAGTAATGGACAGAACCAAGGCCTTGCATGGTCCTCGGACCCAAGCCTATGGGGAAACCAAGTACAAAGATGATGACATCTTAAAAGTAATGGACAAAACCAAGGCCTTGCATGGTCCTCCGACCCAAGCCTATGGGGAAACCAAGTACAAAGAAGAAGACATCTTTAAAGTAATGGACAGAACCAAGGCCTTGCATGGTCCTCGGACCCAAGCCTATGGGGAAACCAAGTACAAAGATGATGACATCTTAAAAGTAATGGACATAAGCAAGGCCTTGCATGGTCCTCGGACCCAAGCCTATGGGGAAACCAAGTACAAAGAAGAAGACATCTTTAAAGTAATGGACAGAACCAAGGCCTTGCATGGTCCTCGGACCCAAGCCTATGGGGAAACCAAGTACAAAGATGATGACATCTTAAAAGTAATGGACAGAACCAAGGCCTTGCATGGTCGTCGGACCCAAGCCTATGGGGAAACCAAGTACAAAGAAGAAGACATCTTTAAAGTAATGGACAGAACCAAGGCCTTGCATGGTCCTCGGACCCAAGCCTATGGGGAAACCAAGTACAAAGAAGAAGACATCTTTAAAGTAATGGACAGAACCAAGGCCTTGCATGGTCCTCGGACCCAAGCCTATGGGGAAACCAAGTAAAAAGATGATGACATCTTAAAAGTAATGGACAGAACCATGGCCTTGCATGGTCCTCGGACCCAAGCCTATGGGGAAACCAAGTACAAAGATGATGACATCTTAAAAGTAATGGACAGAACCAAGGCCTTGCATGGTCCTCGGACCCAAGCCTATGGGGAAACCAAGTACAAAGAAGAAGACATCTTTAAAGTAATGGACGGAACCAAGGCCTTGCATGGTCCTCGGACCCAAGCCTATGGGGAAACCAAGTACAAAGATGATGACATCTTAAAAGTAATGGGCAGAACCAAGGCCTTGCATGGTCCTCGGACCCAAGCCTATGGGGAAACCACGTACAAAGAAGAAGACATCTTTAAAGTAATGGACAGAACCAAGGCCTTGCATGGACCTCGGACCCAAGCCTATGGGGAAACCAAGTACAAAGATGATGACATCTTAAAAGTAATGGACAGAACCAAGGCCTTGCATGGTCCTCGGACCCAAGCCTATGGGGAAACCAAGTACAAAGAAGAAGACATCTTTAAAGTAATGGACAGAACCAAGGCCTTGCATGGTCCTCGGACCCAAGCCTATGGGGAAACCAAGTACAAAGATGATGACATCTTAAAAGTAATGGACAGAACCAAGGCCTTGCATGGTCCTCGGACCCAAGCCTATGGGGAAACCAAGTACAAAGATGATGACATCTTAAAAGTAATGGACAAAACCAAGGCCTTGCATGGTCCTCCGACCCAAGCCTATGGGGAAACCAAGTACAAAGAAGAAGACATCTTTAAAGTAATGGACAGAACCAAGGCCTTGCATGGTCCTCGGACCCAAGCCTATGGGGAAACCAAGTACAAAGATGATGACATCTTAAAAGTAATGGACATAAGCAAGGCCTTGCATGGTCCTCGGACCCAAGCCTATGGGGAAACCAAGTACAAAGAAGAAGACATCTTTAAAGTAATGGACAGAACCAAGGCCTTGCATGGTCCTCGGACCCAAGCCTATGGGGAAACCAAGTACAAAGATGATGACATCTTAAAAGTAATGGACAGAACCAAGGCCTTGCATGGTCGTCGGACCCAAGCCTATGGGGAAACCAAGTACAAAGAAGAAGACATCTTTAAAGTAATGGACAGAACCAAGGCCTTGCATGGTCCTCGGACCCAAGCCTATGGGGAAACCAAGTACAAAGAAGAAGACATCTTTAAAGTAATGGACAGAACCAAGGCCTTGCATGGTCCTCGGACCCAAGCCTATGGGGAAACCAAGTAAAAAGATGATGACATCTTAAAAGTAATGGACAGAACCATGGCCTTGCATGGTCCTCGGACCCAAGCCTATGGGGAAACCAAGTACAAAGATGATGACATCTTAAAAGTAATGGACAGAACCAAGGCCTTGCATGGTCCTCGGACCCAAGCCTATGGGGAAACCAAGTACAAAGAAGAAGACATCTTTAAAGTAATGGACGGAACCAAGGCCTTGCATGGTCCTCGGACCCAAGCCTATGGGGAAACCAAGTACAAAGATGATGACATCTTAAAAGTAATGGGCAGAACCAAGGCCTTGCATGGTCCTCGGACCCAAGCCTATGGGGAAACCACGTACAAAGAAGAAGACATCTTTAAAGTAATGGACAGAACCAAGGCCTTGCATGGACCTCGGACCCAAGCCTATGGGGAAACCAAGTACAAAGATGATGACATCTTAAAAGTAATGGACAGAACCAAGGCCTTGCATGGTCCTCGGACCCAAGCCTATGGGGAAACCAAGTACAAAGAAGAAGACATCTTTAAAGTAATGGACAGAACCAAGGCCTTGCATGGTCCTCGGACCCAAGCCTATGGGGAAACCAAGTACAAAGATGATGACATCTTAAAAGTAATGGACAGAACCAAGGCCTTGCATGGTCCTCGGACCCAAGCCTATGGGGAAACCAAGTACAAAGATGAAGACATCTTAAAAGTAATGGACAGAACCAAGGCCTTGCATGGTCCTCGGACCCAAGCCTATGGGGAAACCAAGTACAAAGAAGAAGACATCTTTAAAGTAATGGACAGAACCAAGGCCTTGCATGGTCCTCGGACCCAAGCCTATGGGGAAACCAAGTACAAAGAAGATGACATCTTAAAAGTAATGGACAGAACCAAGGCCTTGCATGGTCCTCGGACCCAAGCCTATGGGGAAACCAAGTACAAAGAAGAAGACATCTTTAAAGTAATGGACAGAACCAAGGCCTTGCATGGTCCTCGGACCCAAGCCTATGGGGAAACCAAGTACAAAGATGATGACATCTTAAAAGTAATGGACAGAACCAAGGCCTTGCATGGTCCTCGGACCCAAGCCTATGGGGAAACCAAGTACAAAGATGATGACATCTTAAAAGTAATGGACAGAACCAAGACCTTGCATGGTCCTCGGACCCAAGCCTATGGGGAAACCAAGTACAAAGAAGAAGACATCTTTAAAGTAATGGACGGAACCAAGGCCATGCATGGTCCTCGGACCCAAGCCTATGGGGAAACCAAGTACAAAGATGATGACATCTTAAAAGTAATGGACAGAACCAAGGCCTTGCATGGTCCTCGGACCCAAGCCTACGGGGAAACCAAGTACAAAGATGATGACATCTTAAAAGTAATGGACAGAACCAAGGCCTTGCATGGTCCTCGGACCCAAGCCTATGGGGAAACCAAGTACAAAGATGATGACATCTTAAAAGTAATGGACAGAACCAAGGCCTTGCATGGTCCTCGGACCCAAGCCTATGGGGAAACCAAGTACAAAGAAGAAGACATCTTTAAAGTAATGGACAGAACCAAGGCCTTGCATGGTCCTCGGACCCAAGCCTATGGGGAAACCAAGTACAAAGATGATGACATCTTAAAAGTAATGGACATAAGCAAAGCCTTGCATGGTCCTCGGACCCAAGCCTATGGGGAAACCAAGTACAAAGAAGAAGACATCTTTAAAGTAATGGACAGAACCAAGGCCTTGCATGGTCCTCGGACCCAAGCCTATGGGGAAACCAAGTACAAAGATGATGACATCTTAAAAGTAATGGACAGAACCAAGGCCTTGCATGGTCGTCGGACCCAAGCCTATGGGGAAACCAAGTACAAAGAAGAAGACATCTTTAAAGTAATGGACAGAACCAAGGCCTTGCATGGTCCTCGGACCCAAGCCTATGGGGAAACCAAGTACAAAGAAGAAGACATCTTTAAAGTAATGGACAGAACCAAGGCCTTGCATGGTCCTCGGACCCAAGCCTATGGGGAAACCAAGTAAAAAGATGATGGCATCTTAAAAGTAATGGACAGAACCATGGCCTTGCATGGTCCTCGGACCCAAGCCTATGGGGAAACCAAGTACAAAGATGATGACATCTTAAAAGTAATGGACAGAACCAAGGCCTTGCATGGTCCTCGGACCCAAGCCTATGGGGAAACCAAGTACAAAGAAGAAGACATCTTTAAAGTAATGGACGGAACCAAGGCCTTGCATGGTCCTCGGACCCAAGCCTATGGGGAAACCAAGTACAAAGATGATGACATCTTAAAAGTAATGGGCAGAACCAAGGCCTTGCATGGTCCTCGGACCCAAGCCTATGGGGAAACCACGTACAAAGAAGAAGACATCTTTAAAGTAATGGACAGAACCAAGGCCTTGCATGGACCTCGGACCCAAGCCTATGGGGAAACCAAGTACAAAGATGATGACATCTTAAAAGTAATGGACAGAACCAAGGCCTTGCATGGTCCTCGGACCCAAGCCTATGGGGAAACCAAGTACAAAGAAGAAGACATCTTTAAAGTAATGGACAGAACCAAGGCCTTGCATGGTCCTCGGACCCAAGCCTATGGGGAAACCAAGTACAAAGATGATGACATCTTAAAAGTAATGGACAGAACCAAGGCCTTGCATGGTCCTCGGACCCAAGCCTATGGGGAAACCAAGTACAAAGATGATGACATCTTAAAAGTAATGGACAGAACCAAGGCCTTGCATGGTCCTCGGACCCAAGCCTATGGGGAAACCAAGTACAAAGAAGAAGACATCTTTAAAGTAATGGACAGAACCAAGGCCTTGCATGGTCCTCGGACCCAAGCCTATGGGGAAACCAAGTACAAAGATGATGACATCTTTAAAGTAATGGACAGAACCAAGGCCTTGCATGGTCCTCGGACCCAAGCCTATGGGGAAACCAAGTACAAAGAAGAAGACATCTTTAAAGTAATGGACAGAACCAAGGCCTTGCATGGTCCTCGGACCCAAGCCTATGGGGAAACCAAGTACAAAGATGATGACATCTTAAAAGTAATGGACAGAACCAAGGCCTTGCATGGTCCTCGGACCCAAGCCTATGGGGAAACCAAGTACAAAGATGATGACATCTTAAAAGTAATGGACAGAACCAAGACCTTGCATGGTCCTCGGACCCAAGCCTATGGGGAAACCAAGTACAAAGAAGAAGACATCTTTAAAGTAATGGACGGAACCAAGGCCATGCATGGTCCTCGGACCCAAGCCTATGGGGAAACCAAGTACAAAGATGATGACATCTTAAAAGTAATGGACAGAACCAAGGCCTTGCATGGTCCTCGGACCCAAGCCTACGGGGAAACCAAGTACAAAGATGATGACATCTTAAAAGTAATGGACAGAACCAAGGCCTTGCATGGTCCTCGGACCCAAGCCTATGGGGAAACCAAGTACAAAGATGATGACATCTTAAAAGTAATGGACAGAACCAAGGCCTTGCATGGTCCTCGGACCCAAGCCTATGGGGAAACCAAGTACAAAGAAGAAGACATCTTTAAAGTAATGGACGGAACCAAGGCCTTGCATGGTCCTCGGACCCAAGCCTATGGGGAAACCAAGTACAAAGATGATGACATCTTAAAAGTAATGGACAGAACCAAGGCCTTGCATGGTCCTCGGACCCAAGCCTATGGGGAAACCAAGTACAAAGATGATGACATCTTAAAAGTAATGGACAGAACCAAGGCCTTGCATGGTCCTCGGACCCAAGCCTATGGGGAAACCAAGTACAAAGAAGAAGACATCTTTAAAGTAATGGACGGAACCAAGGCCTTGCATGGTCCTCGGACCCAAGCCTATGGGGAAACCAAGTACAAAAATGATGACATCTTAAAAGTAATGGACAGAACCAAGGCCTTGCATGGTCCTCGGACCCAAGCCTATGGGGAAACCAAGTACAAAGATGATGACATCTTAAAAGTAATGGACAAAACCAAGGCCTTGCATGGTCCTCGGACCCAAGCCTATGGGGAAACCAAGTACAAAGAAGAAGACATCTTTAAAGTAATGGACAGAACCAAGGCCTTGCATGGTCCTCGGACCCAAGCCTATGGGGAAACCAAGTACAAAGATGATGACATCTTAAAAGTAATGGACAGAACCAAGGCCTTGCATGGTCCTCGGACCCAAGCCTTTGGGGAAACCAAGTACAAAGAAGAAGACATCTTTAAAGTAATGGACAGAACCAAGGCCTTGCATGGTCCTCGGACCCAAGCCTATGGGGAAACCAAGTACAAAGATGATGACATCTTAAAAGTAATGGACAGAACCAAGGCCTTGCATGGTCCTCGGACCCAAGCCAATGGGGAAACCAAGTACAAAGAAGAAGACATCTTTAAAGTAATGGACAGAACCAAGGCCTTGCATGGTCCTCGGACCCAAGCCTATGGGGAAACCAAGTACAAAGAAGAAGACATCTTTAAAGTAATGGACAGAACCAAGGCCTTGCAAGGTCCTCGGACCCAAGCCTATGGGGAAACCAAGTACAAAGATGATGACATCTTAAAAGTAATGGACAGAACCAAGGCCTTGCATGGTCCTCGGACCCAAGCCTATGGGGAAACCAAGTACAAAGATGATGACATCTTAAAAGTAATGGACAGAACCAAGACCTTGCATGGTCCTCGGACCCAAGCCTATGGGGAAACAAAGTACAAAGAAGAAGACATCTTTAAAGTAATGGACGGAACCAAGGCCATGCATGGTCCTCGGACCCAAGCCTATGGGGAAACCAAGTACAAAGATGATGACATCTTAAAAGTAATGGACAGAACCAAGGCCTTGCATGGTCCTCGGACCCAAGCCTATGGGGAAACCAAGTACAACGAAGAAGACATCTTTAAAGTAATGGACGGAACCAAGGCCTTGCATGGTCCTCGGACCCAAGCCTATGGGGAAACCAAGTACAAAGATGATGACATCTTAAAAGTAATGGACAGAACCAAGGCCTTGCATGGTCCTCGGACCCAAGCCTATGGGGAAACCAAGTACAAAGATGTTGACATCTTAAAAGTAATGGACAGAACCAAGACCTTGCATGGTCCTCGGACCCAAGCCTATGGGGAAACCAAGTACAAAGAAGAAGACATCTTTAAAGTAATGGACGGAACCAAGGCCATGCATGGTCCTCGGACCCAAGCCTATGGGGAAACCAAGTACAAAGATGATGACATCTTAAAAGTAATGGACAGAACCAAGGCCTTGCATGGTCCTCGGACCCAAGCCTACGGGGAAACCAAGTACAAAGATGATGACATCTTAAAAGTAATGGACAGAACCAAGGCCTTGCATGGTCCTCGGACCCAAGCCTATGGGGAAACCAAGTACAAAGATGATGACATCTTAAAAGTAATGGACAGAACCAAGGCCTTGCATGGTCCTCGGACCCAAGCCTATGGGGAAACCAAGTACAAAGAAGAAGACATCTTTAAAGTAATGGACGGAACCAAGGCCTTGCATGGTCCTCGGACCCAAGCCTATGGGGAAACCAAGTACAAAGATGATGACATCTTAAAAGTAATGGACAGAACCAAGGCCTTGCATGGTCCTCGGACCCAAGCCTATGGGGAAACCAAGTACAAAGATGATGACATCTTAAAAGTAATGGACAGAACCAAGGCCTTGCATGGTCCTCGGACCCAAGCCTATGGGGAAACCAAGTACAAAGAAGAAGACATCTTTAAAGTAATGGACGGAACCAAGGCCTTGCATGGTCCTCGGACCCAAGCCTATGGGGAAACCAAGTACAAAGATGATGACATCTTTAAAGTAATGGACAGAACCAAGGCCTTGCATGGTCCTCGGACCCAAGCCTATGGGGAAACCAAGTACAAAGATGATGACATCTTAAAAGTAATGGACAGAACCAAGGCCTTGCATGGTCCTCGGACCCAAGCCTATGGGGAAACCAAGTACAAAGAAGAAGACATCTTTAAAGTAATGGACAGAACCAAGGCCTTGCATGGTCCTCGGACCCAAGCCTATGGGGAAACCAAGTACAAAGATGATGACATCTTAAAAGTAATGGACAGAACCAAGGCCTTGCATGGTCCTCGGACCCAAGCCTATGGGGAAACCAAGTACAAAGATGATGACATCTTAAAAGTAATGGACAGAACCAAGACCTTGCATGGTCCTCGGACCCAAGCCTATGGGGAAACCAAGTACAAAGAAGAAGACATCTTTAAAGTAATGGACGGAACCAAGGCCATGCATGGTCCTCGGACCCAAGCCTATGGGGAAACCAAGTACAAAGATGATGACATCTTAAAAGTAATGGACAGAACCAAGGCCTTGCATGGTCCTCGGACCCAAGCCTACGGGGAAACCAAGTACAAAGATGATGACATCTTAAAAGTAATGGACAGAACCAAGGCCTTGCATGGTCCTCGGACCCAAGCCTATGGGGAAACCAAGTACAAAGATGATGACATCTTAAAAGTAATGGACAGAACCAAGGCCTTGCATGGTCCTCGGACCCAAGCCTATGGGGAAACCAAGTACAAAGAAGAAGACATCTTTAAAGTAATGGACAGAACCAAGGCCTTGCATGGTCCTCGGACCCAAGCCTATGGGGAAACCAAGTACAAAGATGATGACATCTTAAAAGTAATGGACATAAGCAAAGCCTTGCATGGTCCTCGGACCCAAGCCTATGGGGAAACCAAGTACAAAGAAGAAGACATCTTTAAAGTAATGGACAGAACCAAGGCCTTGCATGGTCCTCGGACCCAAGCCTATGGGGAAACCAAGTACAAAGATGATGACATCTTAAAAGTAATGGACAGAACCAAGGCCTTGCATGGTCGTCGGACCCAAGCCTATGGGGAAACCAAGTACAAAGAAGAAGACATCTTTAAAGTAATGGACAGAACCAAGGCCTTGCATGGTCCTCGGACCCAAGCCTATGGGGAAACCAAGTACAAAGAAGAAGACATCTTTAAAGTAATGGACAGAACCAAGGCCTTGCATGGTCCTCGGACCCAAGCCTATGGGGAAACCAAGTAAAAAGATGATGGCATCTTAAAAGTAATGGACAGAACCATGGCCTTGCATGGTCCTCGGACCCAAGCCTATGGGGAAACCAAGTACAAAGATGATGACATCTTAAAAGTAATGGACAGAACCAAGGCCTTGCATGGTCCTCGGACCCAAGCCTATGGGGAAACCAAGTACAAAGAAGAAGACATCTTTAAAGTAATGGACGGAACCAAGGCCTTGCATGGTCCTCGGACCCAAGCCTATGGGGAAACCAAGTACAAAGATGATGACATCTTAAAAGTAATGGGCAGAACCAAGGCCTTGCATGGTCCTCGGACCCAAGCCTATGGGGAAACCACGTACAAAGAAGAAGACATCTTTAAAGTAATGGACAGAACCAAGGCCTTGCATGGACCTCGGACCCAAGCCTATGGGGAAACCAAGTACAAAGATGATGACATCTTAAAAGTAATGGACAGAACCAAGGCCTTGCATGGTCCTCGGACCCAAGCCTATGGGGAAACCAAGTACAAAGAAGAAGACATCTTTAAAGTAATGGACAGAACCAAGGCCTTGCATGGTCCTCGGACCCAAGCCTATGGGGAAACCAAGTACAAAGATGATGACATCTTAAAAGTAATGGACAGAACCAAGGCCTTGCATGGTCCTCGGACCCAAGCCTATGGGGAAACCAAGTACAAAGATGATGACATCTTAAAAGTAATGGACAGAACCAAGGCCTTGCATGGTCCTCGGACCCAAGCCTATGGGGAAACCAAGTACAAAGAAGAAGACATCTTTAAAGTAATGGACAGAACCAAGGCCTTGCATGGTCCTCGGACCCAAGCCTATGGGGAAACCAAGTACAAAGATGATGACATCTTAAAAGTAATGGACAGAACCAAGGCCTTGCATGGTCCTCGGACCAAGCCTATGGGGAAACCAAGTACAAAGAAGAAGACATCTTTAAAGTAATGGACAGAACCAAGGCCTTGCATGGTCCTCGGACCCAAGCCTATGGGGAAACCAAGTACAAAGATGATGACATCTTAAAAGTAATGGACAGAACCAAGGCCTTGCATGGTCCTCGGACCCAAGCCTATGGGGAAACCAAGTACAAAGATGATGACATCTTAAAAGTAATGGACAGAACCAAGACCTTGCATGGTCCTCGGACCCAAGCCTATGGGGAAACCAAGTACAAAGAAGAAGACATCTTTAAAGTAATGGACGGAACCAAGGCCATGCATGGTCCTCGGACCCAAGCCTATGGGGAAACCAAGTACAAAGATGATGACATCTTAAAAGTAATGGACAGAACCAAGGCCTTGCATGGTCCTCGGACCCAAGCCTACGGGGAAACCAAGTACAAAGATGATGACATCTTAAAAGTAATGGACAGAACCAAGGCCTTGCATGGTCCTCGGACCCAAGCCTATGGGGAAACCAAGTACAAAGATGATGACATCTTAAAAGTAATGGACAGAACCAAGGCCTTGCATGGTCCTCGGACCCAAGCCTATGGGGAAACCAAGTACAAAGAAGAAGACATCTTTAAAGTAATGGACGGAACCAAGGCCTTGCATGGTCCTCGGACCCAAGCCTATGGGGAAACCAAGTACAAAGATGATGACATCTTAAAAGTAATGGACAGAACCAAGGCCTTGCATGGTCCTCGGACCCAAGCCTATGGGGAAACCAAGTACAAAGATGATGACATCTTAAAAGTAATGGACAGAACCAAGGCCTTGCATGGTCCTCGGACCCAAGCCTATGGGGAAACCAAGTACAAAGAAGAAGACATCTTTAAAGTAATGGACGGAACCAAGGCCTTGCATGGTCCTCGGACCCAAGCCTATGGGGAAACCAAGTACAAAAATGATGACATCTTAAAAGTAATGGACAGAACCAAGGCCTTGCATGGTCCTCGGACCCAAGCCTATGGGGAAACCAAGTACAAAGATGATGACATCTTAAAAGTAATGGACAAAACCAAGGCCTTGCATGGTCCTCGGACCCAAGCCTATGGGGAAACCAAGTACAAAGAAGAAGACATCTTTAAAGTAATGGACAGAACCAAGGCCTTGCATGGTCCTCGGACCCAAGCCTATGGGGAAACCAAGTACAAAGATGATGACATCTTAAAAGTAATGGACAGAACCAAGGCCTTGCATGGTCCTCGGACCCAAGCCTTTGGGGAAACCAAGTACAAAGAAGAAGACATCTTTAAAGTAATGGACAGAACCAAGGCCTTGCATGGTCCTCGGACCCAAGCCTATGGGGAAACCAAGTACAAAGATGATGACATCTTAAAAGTAATGGACAGAACCAAGGCCTTGCATGGTCCTCGGACCCAAGCCAATGGGGAAACCAAGTACAAAGAAGAAGACATCTTTAAAGTAATGGACAGAACCAAGGCCTTGCATGGTCCTCGGACCCAAGCCTATGGGGAAACCAAGTACAAAGAAGAAGACATCTTTAAAGTAATGGACAGAACCAAGGCCTTGCAAGGTCCTCGGACCCAAGCCTATGGGGAAACCAAGTACAAAGATGATGACATCTTAAAAGTAATGGACAGAACCAAGGCCTTGCATGGTCCTCGGACCCAAGCCTATGGGGAAACCAAGTACAAAGATGATGACATCTTAAAAGTAATGGACAGAACCAAGACCTTGCATGGTCCTCGGACCCAAGCCTATGGGGAAACAAAGTACAAAGAAGAAGACATCTTTAAAGTAATGGACGGAACCAAGGCCATGCATGGTCCTCGGACCCAAGCCTATGGGGAAACCAAGTACAAAGATGATGACATCTTAAAAGTAATGGACAGAACCAAGGCCTTGCATGGTCCTCGGACCCAAGCCTATGGGGAAACCAAGTACAACGAAGAAGACATCTTTAAAGTAATGGACGGAACCAAGGCCTTGCATGGTCCTCGGACCCAAGCCTATGGGGAAACCAAGTACAAAGATGATGACATCTTAAAAGTAATGGACAGAACCAAGGCCTTGCATGGTCCTCGGACCCAAGCCTATGGGGAAACCAAGTACAAAGATGTTGACATCTTAAAAGTAATGGACAGAACCAAGACCTTGCATGGTCCTCGGACCCAAGCCTATGGGGAAACCAAGTACAAAGAAGAAGACATCTTTAAAGTAATGGACGGAACCAAGGCCATGCATGGTCCTCGGACCCAAGCCTATGGGGAAACCAAGTACAAAGATGATGACATCTTAAAAGTAATGGACAGAACCAAGGCCTTGCATGGTCCTCGGACCCAAGCCTACGGGGAAACCAAGTACAAAGATGATGACATCTTAAAAGTAATGGACAGAACCAAGGCCTTGCATGGTCCTCGGACCCAAGCCTATGGGGAAACCAAGTACAAAGATGATGACATCTTAAAAGTAATGGACAGAACCAAGGCCTTGCATGGTCCTCGGACCCAAGCCTATGGGGAAACCAAGTACAAAGAAGAAGACATCTTTAAAGTAATGGACGGAACCAAGGCCTTGCATGGTCCTCGGACCCAAGCCTATGGGGAAACCAAGTACAAAGATGATGACATCTTAAAAGTAATGGACAGAACCAAGGCCTTGCATGGTCCTCGGACCCAAGCCTATGGGGAAACCAAGTACAAAGATGATGACATCTTAAAAGTAATGGACAGAACCAAGGCCTTGCATGGTCCTCGGACCCAAGCCTATGGGGAAACCAAGTACAAAGAAGAAGACATCTTTAAAGTAATGGACGGAACCAAGGCCTTGCATGGTCCTCGGACCCAAGCCTATGGGGAAACCAAGTACAAAGATGATGACATCTTAAAAGTAATGGACAGAACCAAGGCCTTGCATGGTCCTCGGACCCAAGCCTATGGGGAAACCAAGTACAAAGATGATGACATCTTAAAAGTAATGGACAAAACCAAGGCCTTGCATGGTCCTCGGACCCAAGCCTATGGGGAAACCAAGTACAAAGAAGAAGACATCTTTAAAGTAATGGACAGAACCAAGGCCTTGCATGGTCCTCGGACCCAAGCCTATGGGGAAACCAAGTACAAAGATGATGACATCTTAAAAGTAATGGACAGAACCAAGGCCTTGCATGGTCCTCGGACCCAAGCCTTTGGGGAAACCAAGTACAAAGAAGAAGACATCTTTAAAGTAATGGACAGAACCAAGGCCTTGCATGGTCCTCGGACCCAAGCCTATGGGGAAACCAAGTACAAAGATGATGACATCTTAAAAGTAATGGACAGAACCAAGGCCTTGCATGGTCCTCGGACCCAAGCCTATGGGGAAACCAAGTACAAAGAAGAAGACATCTTTAAAGTAATGGACAGAACCAAGGCCTTGCATGGTCCTCGGACCCAAGCCTATGGGGAAACCAAGTACAAAGAAGAAGACATCTTTAAAGTAATGGACAGAACCAAGGCCTTGCAAGGTCCTCGGACCCAAGCCTATGGGGAAACCAAGTACAAAGATGATGACATCTTAAAAGTAATGGACAGAACCAAGGCCTTGCATGGTCCTCGGACCCAAGCCTATGGGGAAACCAAGTACAAAGATGATGACATCTTAAAAGTAATGGACAGAACCAAGGCCTTGCATGGTCCTCGGACCCAAGCCTATGGGGAAACCAAGTACAAAGAAGAAGACATCTTTAAAGTAATGGACGGAACCAAGGCCTTGCATGGTCCTCGGACCCAAGCCTTTGGGGAAACCAAGTACAAAGATGATGACATCTTAAAAGTAATGGACAGAACCAAGGCCTTGCATGGTCCTCGGACCCAAGCCTATGGGGGAACCAAGTACAAAGAAGAAGACATCTTTAAAGTAATGGACAGAACCAAGGCCTTGCATGGACCTCGGACCCAAGCCTTTGGGGAAACCAAGTACAAAGATGATGACATCTTAAAAGTAATGGACAAAACCAAGGCCTTGCATGGTCCTCGGTCCCAAGCCTATGGGGAAACCAAGTACAAAGAAGAAGACATCTTTAAAGTAATGGACAGAACCAAGGCCTTGCATGGTCCTCGGACCCAAGCCTATGGGGAAACCAAGTACAAAGAAGAAGACATCTTTAAAGTAATGGACAGAACCAAGGCCTTGCATGGTCCTCGGACCCAAGCCTATGGGGAAACCAAATACAAAGATGATGACATCTTAAAAGTAATGGACAGAACCAAGGCCTTGCATGGTCCTCGGACCCAAGCCTATGGGGAAACCAAGTACAAAGATGATGACATCTTAAAAGTAATGGACAGAACCAAGGCCTTGAATGGTCCTCGGACCCAAGCCTATGGGGAAACCAAGTACAAAGAAGAAGACATCTTTAAAGTAATGGACAGAACCAAGGCCTTGCATGGTCCTCGGACCCAAGCCTATGGGGAAACCAAGTACAAAGATGATGACATCTTAAAAGTAATGGACAGAACCAAGGCCTTGCATGGTCCTCGGACCCAAGCCTATGGGGAAACCAAGTACAAAGAAGAAGACATCTTTAAAGTAATGGACAGAACCAAGGCCTTGCATGGTCCTCGGACCCAAGCCTATGGGGAAACCAAGTACAAAGATGATGACATCTTAAAAGTAATGGACAGAACCAAGGCCTTGCATGGTCCTCGGACCCAAGCCTATGGGGAAACCAAGTACAAAGATGATGACATCTTAAAAGTAATGGACAGAACCAAGACCTTGCATGGTCCTCGGACCCAAGCCTATGGGGAAACAAAGTACAAAGAAGAAGACATCTTTAAAGTAATGGACGGAACCAAGGCCATGCATGGTCCTCGGACCCAAGCCTATGGGGAAACCAAGTACAAAGATGATGACATCTTAAAAGTAATGGACAGAACCAAGGCCTTGCATGGTCCTCGGACCCAAGCCTATGGGGAAACCAAGTACAAAGATGATGACATCTTAAAAGTAATGGACAGAACCAAGGCCTTGCATGGTCCTCGGACCCAAGCCTATGGGGAAACCAAGTACAAAGATGATGACATCTTGAAAGTAATGGACAGAACCAAGGCCTTGCATGGTCCTCGGACCCAAGCCTATGGGGAAACCAAGTACAAAGAAGAAGACATCTTTAAAGTAATGGACGGAACCAAGGCCTTGCGTGGTCCTCGGACCCAAGCCTATGGGGAAACCAAGTACAAAGATGATGACATCTTAAAAGTATTGGACAGAACCAAGGCCTTGCATGGTCCTCGGACCCAAGCCTATGGGGAAACCAAGTACAAAGATGATGACATCTTAAAAGTAATGGACAGAACCAAGGCCTTGCATGGTCCTCGGACCCAAGCCTATGGGGAAACCAAGTACAAAGAAGAAGACATCTTTAAAGTAATGGACAGAACCAAGGCCTTGCATGGTCCTCGGACCCAAGCCTATGGGGAAACCAAGTACAAAGATGATGACATCTTAAAAGTAATGGACAGAACCAAGGCCTTGCATGGTCCTCGGACCCAAGCCTATGGGGAAACCAAGTACAAAGAAGAAGACATCTTTAAAGTAATGGACAGAACCAAGGCCTTGCATGGTCCTCGGACCCAAGCCTATGGGGAAACCAAGTACAAAGATGATGACATCTTAAAAGTAATGGACAGAACCAAGGCCTTGCATGGTCCTCGGACCCAAGCCTATGGGGAAACCAAGTACAAAGAAGAAGACATCTTTAAAGTAATGGACAGAACCAAGGCCTTGCATGGTCCTCGGACCCAAGCCTATGGGGAAACCAAGTACAAAGAAGAAGACATCTTTAAAGTAATGGACAGAACCAAGGCCTTGCATGGTCCTCGGACCCAAGCCTATGGGGAAACCAAGTACAAAGATGATGACATCTTAAAAGTAATGGACAGAACCAAGGCCTTGCATGGTCCTCGGACCCAAGCCTATGGGGAAACCAAGTACAAAGATGATGACATCTTAAAAGTAATGGACAGAACCAAGGCCTTGCATGGTCCTCGGACCCAAGCCTATGGGGAAACCAAGTACAAAGAAGAAGACATCTTTAAAGTAATGGACGGAACCAAGGCCTTGCATGGTCCTCGGACCCAAGCCTATGGGGAAACCAAGTACAAAGATGATGACATCTTAAAAGTAATGGACAGAACCAAGGCCTTGCATGGTCCTCGGACCCAAGCCTATGGGGAAACCAAGAACAAAGAAGAAGACATCTTTAAAGTAATGGACAGAACCAAGGCCTTGCATGGTCCTCGGACCCAAGCCTATGGGGAAACCAAGTACAAAGATGATGACATCTTAAAAGTAATGGACAGAACCAAGGCCTTGCATGGTCCTCGGACCCAAGCCTATGGGGAAACCAAGTACAAAGATGATGACATCTTAAAAGTAATAGACAGAACCAAGACCTTGCATGGTCCTCGGACCCAAGCCTATGGGGAAACAAAGTACAAAGAAGAAGACATCTTTAAAGTAATGGACGGAACCAAGGCCATGCATGGTCCTCGGACCCAAGCCTATGGGGAAACCAAGTACAAAGATGATGACATCTTAAAAGTAATGGACAGAACCAAGGCCTTGCATGGTCCTCGGACCCAAGCCTATGGGGAAACCAAGTACAAAGATGATGACATCTTAAAAGTAATGGACAGAACCAAGGCCTTGCATGGTCCTCGGACCCAAGCCTATGGGGAAACCAAGTACAAAGATGATGACATCTTAAAAGTAATGGACAGAACCAAGGCCTTGCATGGTCCTCGGACCCAAGCCTATGGGGAAACCAAGTACAAAGAAGAAGACATCTTTAAAGTAATGGACGGAACCAAGGCCTTGCGTGGTCCTCGGACCCAAGCCTATGGGGAAACCAAGTACAAAGATGATGACATCTTAAAAGTATTGGACAGAACCAAGGCCTTGCATGGTCCTCGGACCCAAGCCTATGGGGAAACCAAGTACAAAGATGATGACATCTTAAAAGTAATGGACAGAACCAAGGCCTTGCATGGTCCTCGGACCCAAGCCTATGGGGAAACCAAGTACAAAGAAGAAGACATCTTTAAAGTAATGGACAGAACCAAGGCCTTGCATGGTCCTCGGACCCAAGCCTATGGGGAAACCAAGTACAAAGATGATGACATCTTAAAAGTAATGGACAGAACCAAGGCCTTGCATGGACCTCGGACCCAAGCCTATGGGGAAACCAAGTACAAAGAAGAAGACATCTTTAAAGTAATGGACAGAACCAAGGCCTTGCATGGTCCTCGGACCCAAGCCTATGGGGAAACCAAGTACAAAGATGATGACATCTTAAAAGTAATGGACAGAACCAAGGCCTTGCATGGTCCTCGGACCCAAGCCTATGGGGAAACCAAGTACAAAGAAGAAGACATCTTTAAAGTAATGGACAGAACCAAGGCCTTGCATGGTCCTCGGACCCAAGCCTATGGGGAAACCAAGTACAAAGAAGAAGACATCTTTAAAGTAATGGACAGAACCAAGGCCTTGCATGGTCCTCGGACCCAAGCCTATGGGGAAACCAAGTACAAAGATGATGACATCTTAAAAGTAATTGACAGAACCAAGGCCTTGCATGGTCCTCGGACCCAAGCCTATGGGGAAACCAAGTACAAAGATGATGACATCTTAAAAGTAATGGACAGAACCAAGGCCTTGCATGGTCCTCGGACCCAAGCCTATGGGGAAACCAAGTACAAAGAAGAAGACATCTTTAAAGTAATGGACGGAACCAAGGCCTTGCATGGTCCTCGGACCCAAGCCTATGGGGAAACCAAGTACAAAGATGATGACATCTTAAAAGTAATGGACAGAACCAAGGCCTTGCATGGTCCTCGGACCCAAGCCTATGGGGAAACCAAGTACAAAGAAGAAGACATCTTTAAAGTAATGGACAGAACCAAGGCCTTGCATGGACCTCGGACCCAAGCCTATGGGGAAACCAAGTACAAAGATGATGACATCTTAAAAGTAATGGACAGAACCAAGACCTTGCATGGTCCTCGGACCCAAGCCTATGGGGAAACCAAGTACAAAGAAGAAGACATCTTTAAAGTAATGGACAGAACCAAGGCCTTGCATGGTCCTCGGACCCAAGCCTATGGGGAAACCAAGTACAAAGAAGAAGACATCTTTAAAGTAATGGACAGAACCAAGGCCTTGCATGGTCCTCGGACCTAAGCCTATGGGGAAACCAAGTACAAAGATGATGACATCTTAAAAGTAATGGACAGAACCAAGGCCTTGCATGGTCCTCGGACCCAAGCCTATGGGGAAACCAAGTACAAAGATGATGACATCTTAAAAGTAATGGACAGAACCAAGGCCTTGCATGGTCCTCGGACCCAAGCCTATGGGGAAACCAAGTACAAAGAAGAAGACATCTTTAAAGTAATGGACGGAACCAAGGCCTTGCATGGTCCTCGGACCCAAGCCTATGGGGAAACCAAGTACAAAGATGATGACATCTTAAAAGTAATGGACAGAACCAAGGCCTTGCATGGTCCTCGGACCCAAGCCTATGGGGAAACCAAGTACAAAGGTGATGACATCTTAAAAGTAATGGACAGAACCAAGGCCTTGCATGGTCCTCGGACCCAAGCCTGTGGGGAAACCAAGTACAAAGAAGAAGACATCTTTAAAGTAATGGGCAGAACCAAGGCCTTGCATGGTCCTCGGACCCAAGCCTATGGGGAAACCAAGTACAAAGAAGAAGACATCTTTAAAGTAATGGACAGAACCAAGGCCTTGCGTGGTTCTCGGACCCAAGCCTATGGGGAAACCAAGTACAAAGATGATGACATCTTAAAAGTAATGGACAGAACCAAGGCCTTGCATGGTCCTCGGACCCAAGCCTATGGGGAAACCAAGTACAAAGATGATGACATCTTAAAAGTAATGGACAGAACCAAGGCCTTGCATGGTCCTCGGACCCAAGCCTATGGGGAAACCAAGTACAAAGAAGAAGACATCTTTAAAGTAATGGACAGAACCAAGGCCTTGCATGGTCCTCGGACCCAAGCCTATGGGGAAACCAAGTACAAAGAAGAAGACATCTTTAAAGTAATGGACAGAACCAAGGCCTTGCATGGTCTTCGGACCCAAGCCTATGGGGAAACCAAGTACAAAGATGATGACATCTTAAAAGTAATGGACAGAACCAAGGCCTTGCATGGTCCTCGGACCCAAGCCTATGGGGAAACCAAGTACAAAGAAGAAGACATCTTTAAAGTAATGGACAGAACCAAGGCCTTGCAAGGTCCTCGGACCCAAGCCTATGGGGAAACCAAGTACAAAGATGATGACATCTTAAAAGTAATGGACAGAACCAAGGCCTTGCATGGTCCTCGGACCCAAGCCTATGGGGAAACCAAGTACAAAGAAGAAGACATCTTTAAAGTAATGGACAGAACCAAGGCCTTGCATGGTCCTCGGACCCAAGCCTATGGGGAAACCAAGTACAAAGAAGATGACATCTTAAAAGTAATGGACAGAACCAAGGCCTTGCATGGTCCTCGGACCCAAGCCTATGGGGAAACCAAGTACAAAGATGATGACATCTTAAAAGTAATGGACAGAACCAAGGCCTTGCATGGTCCTCGGACCCAAGCCTATGGGGAAACCAAGTACAAAGAAGAAGACATCTTTAAAGTAATGGACGGAACCAAGGCCTTGCATGGTCCTCGGACCCAAGCCTATGGGGAAACCAAGTACAAAGATGATGACATCTTAAAAGTAATGGACAGAACCAAGGCCTTGCATGGTCCTCGGACCCAAGCCTATGGGGAAACCAAGTACAAAGATGATGACATCTTAAAAGTAATGGACAGAACCAAGGCCTTGCATGGACCTCGGACCCAAGCCTATGGGGAAACCAAGTACAAAGAAGAAGACATCTTTAAAGTAATGGACAGAACCAAGGCCTTGCATGGTCCTCGGACCCAAGCCTATGGGGAAACCAAGTACAAAGAAGAAGACATCTTTAAAGTAATGGACAGAACCAAGGCCTTGCATGGTCCTCGGACCCAAGCCTATGGGGAAACCAAGTACAAAGATGATGACATCTTAAAAGTAATGGACAGAACCAAGGCCTTGCATGGTCCTCGGACCCAAGCCTATGGGGAAACCAAGTACAAAGAAGAAGACATCTTTAAAGTAATGGACAGAACCAAGGCCTTGCATGGACCTCGGACCCAAGCCTATGGGGAAACCAAGTACAAAGATGATGACATCTTAAAAGTAATGGACAGAACCAAGGCCTTGCATGGTCCTCGGACCCAAGCCTATGGGGAAACCAAGTACAAAGAAGAAGACATCTTAAAAGTAATGGACAGAACCAAGGCCTTGCATGGTCCTCGGACCCAAGCCTATGGGGAAACCAAGTACAAAGAAGAAGACATCTTTAAAGTAATGGACAGAACCAAGGCCTTGCATAGTCCTCGGACCCAAGCCTATGGGGAAACCAAGTACAAAGATGATGACATCTTAAAAGTAATGGACAGAACCAAGGCCTTGCATGGTCCTCGGACCCAAGCCTATGGGGAAACCAAGTACAAAGATGATGACATCTTAAAAGTAATGGACAGAACCAAGGCCTTGCATGGTCCTCGGACCCAAGCCTATGGGGAAACCAAGTACAAAGAAGAAGACATCTTTAAAGTAATGGACAGAACCAAGGCCTTGCATGGTCCTCGGACCCAAGCCTATGGGGAAACCAAGTACAAAGAAGAAGACATCTTTAAAGTAATGGACAGAACCAAGGCCTTGCATGGTCCTCGGACCCAAGCCTATGGGGAAACCAAGTACAAAGATGATGACATCTTAAAAGTAATGGACAGAACCAAGGCCTTGCATGGTCCTCGGACCCAAGCCTATGGGGAAACCAAGTACAAAGAAGAAGACATCTTTAAAGTAATGGACAGAACCAAGGCCTTGCATGGACCTCGGACCCAAGCCTATGGGGAAACCAAGTACAAAGATGATGACATCTTAAAAGTAATGGACAGAACCAAGGCCTTGCATGGTCCTCGGACCCAAGCCTATGGGGAAACCAAGTACAAAGAAGAAGACATCTTTAAAGTAATGGACAGAACCAAGGCCTTGCATGGTCCTCGGACCCAAGCCTATGGGGAAACCAAGTACAAAGAAGAAGACATCTTTAAAGTAATGGACAGAACCAAGGCCTTGCATAGTCCTCGGACCCAAGCCTATGGGGAAACCAAGTACAAAGATGATGACATCTTAAAAGTAATGGACAGAACCAA
The DNA here is from genome assembly GCF_932294415.1 of Quercus robur. Lineage (NCBI taxonomy): Eukaryota > Viridiplantae > Streptophyta > Magnoliopsida > Fagales > Fagaceae > Quercus > Quercus robur. Next base: position 20,557,842 of record NC_065540.1, on the reverse strand, counting down.
GGCCTTGCATGGTCCTCGGACCCAAGCCTATGGGGAAACCAAGTACAAAGATGATGACATCTTAAAAGTAATGGACAGAACCAAGGCCTTGCATGGTCCTCGGACCCAAGCCTATGGGGAAACCAAGTACAAAGAAGAAGACATCTTTAAAGTAATGGACGGAACCAAGGCCTTGCATGGTCCTCGGACCCAAGCCTATGGGGAAACCAAGTACAAAGATGATGACATCTTAAAAGTAATGGACAGAACCAAGGCCTTGCATGGTCCTCGGACCCAAGCCTATGGGGAAACCAAGTACAAAGATGATGACATCTTAAAAGTAATGGACAGAACCAAGGCCTTGCATGGTCCTCGGACCCAAGCCTGTGGGGAAACCAAGTACAAAGAAGAAGACATCTTTAAAGTAATGGGCAGAACCAAGGCCTTGCATGGTCCTCGGACCCAAGCCTATGGGGAAACCAAGTACAAAGAAGAAGACATCTTTAAAGTAATGGACAGAACCAAGGCCTTGCGTGGTTCTCGGACCCAAGCCTATGGGGAAACCAAGTACAAAGATGATGACATCTTAAAAATAATGGACAGAACCAAGGCCTTGCATGGTCCTCGGACCCAAGCCTATGGGGAAACCAAGTACAAAGATGATGACATCTTAAAAGTAATGGACAGAACCAAGGCCTTGCATGGTCCTCGGACCCAAGCCTATGGGGAAACCAAGTACAAAGAAGAAGACATCTTTAAAGTAATGGACAGAACCAAGGCCTTGCATGGTCCTCGGACCCAAGCCTATGGGGAAACCAAGTACAAAGAAGAAGACATCTTTAAAGTAATGGACAGAACCAAGGCCTTGCATGGTCTTCGGACCCAAGCCTATGGGGAAACCAAGTACAAAGATGATGACATCTTAAAAGTAATGGACAGAACCAAGGCCTTGCATGGTCCTCGGACCCAAGCCTATGGGGAAACCAAGTACAAAGAAGAAGACATCTTTAAAGTAATGGACAGAACCAAGGCCTTGCATGGTCCTCGGACCCAAGCCTATGGGGAAACCAAGTACAAAGATGATGACATCTTAAAAGTAATGGACAGAACCAAGGCCTTGCATGGTCCTCGGACCCAAGCCTATGGGGAAACCAAGTACAAAGAAGAAGACATCTTTAAAGTAATGGACAGAACCAAGGCCTTGCATGGTCCTCGGACCCAAGCCTATGGGGAAACCAAGTACAAAGATGATGACATCTTAAAAGTAATGGACAGAACCAAGGCCTTGCATGGTCCTCGGACCCAAGCCTATGGGGAAACCAAGTACAAAGATGATGACATCTTAAAAGTAATGGACAGAACCAAGGCCTTGCATGGTCCTCGGACCCAAGCCTATGGGGAAACCAAGTACAAAGAAGAAGACATCTTTAAAGTAATGGACGGAACCAAGGCCTTGCATGGTCCTCGGACCCAAGCCTATGGGGAAACCAAGTACAAAGATGATGACATCTTAAAAGTAATGGACAGAACCAAGGCCTTGCATGGTCCTCGGACCCAAGCCTATGGGGAAACCAAGTACAAAGATGATGACATCTTAAAAGTAATGGACAGAACCAAGGCCTTGCATGGTCCTCGGACCCAAGCCTATAGGGAAACCAAGTACAAAGAAGAAGACATCTTTAAAGTAATGGACAGAACCAAGGCATTGCATGGTCTTCGGACCCAAGCCTATGGGGAAACCAAGTACAAAGATGATGACATCTTAAAAGTAATGGACAGAACCAAGGCCTTGCATGGTCCTCGGACCCAAGCCTATGGGGAAACCAAGTACAAAGAAGAAGACATCTTTAAAGTAATGGACAGAACCAAGGCCTTGCATGGTCCTCGGACCCAAGCCTATGGGGAAACCAAGTACAAAGATGATGACATCTTAAAAGTAATGGACAGAACCAAGGCCTTGCATGGTCCTCGGACCCAAGCCTATGGGGAAACCAAGTACAAAGAAGAAGACATCTTTAAAGTAATGGACAGAACCAAGGCCTTGCATGGTCCTCGGACCCAAGCCTATGGGGAAACCAAGTACAAAGATGATGACATCTTAAAAGTAATGGACAGAACCAAGGCCTTGCATGGTCCTCGGACCCAAGCCTATGGGGAAACCAAGTACAAAGAAGAAGACATCTTTAAAGTAATGGACAGAACCAAGGCCTTGCATGGTCCTCGGACCCAAGCCTATGGGGAAACCAAGTACAAAGATGATGACATCTTAAAAGTAATGGACAGAACCAAGGCCTTGCATGGTCCTCGGACCCAAGCCTATGGGGAAACCAAGTACAAAGATGATGACATCTTAAAAGTAATGGACAGAACCAAGGCCTTGCATGGTCCTCGGACCCAAGCCTATGGGGAAACCAAGTACAAAGAAGAAGACATCTTTAAAGTAATGGACGGAACCAAGGCCTTGCATGGTCCTCGGACCCAAGCCTATGGGGAAACCAAGTACAAAGATGATGACATCTTAAAAGTAATGGACAGAACCAAGGCCTTGCATGGACCTCGGACCCAAGCCTATGGGGAAACCAAGTACAAAGATGATGACATCTTAAAAGTAATGGACAGAACCAAGGCCTTGCATGGTCCTCGGACCCAAGCCTGTGGGGAAACCAAGTACAAAGAAGAAGACATCTTTAAAGTAATGGACAGAACCAAGGCCTTGCATGGTCCTCGGACCCAAGCCTATGGGGAAACCAAGTACAAAGAAGAAGACATCTTTAAAGTAATGGACAGAACCAAGGCCTTGCGTGGTTCTCGGACCCAAGCCTATGGGGAAACCAAGTACAAAGATGATGACATCTTAAAAGTAATGGACAGAACCAAGGCCTTGCATGGTCCTCGGACCCAAGCCTATGGGGAAACCAAGTACAAAGATGATGACATCTTAAAAGTAATGGACAGAACCAAGGCCTTGCATGGTCCTCGGACCCAAGCCTATGGGGAAACCAAGTACAAAGAAGAAGACATCTTTAAAGTAATGGACAGAACCAAGGCCTTGCATGGTCCTCGGACCCAAGCCTATGGGGAAACCAAGTACAAAGATGAAGACATCTTAAAAGTAATGGACAGAACCAAGGCCTTGCATGGTCCTCGGACCCAAGCCTATGGGGAAACCAAGTACAAAGAAGAAGACATCTTTAAAGTAATGGACAGAACCAAGGCCTTGCATGGTCCTCGGACCCAAGCCTATGGGGAAACCAAGTACAAAGATGATGACATCTTAAAAGTAATGGACAGAACCAAGGCCTTGCATGGTCCTCGGACCCAAGCCTCTGGGGAAACCAAGTACAAAGATGATGACATCTTAAAAGTAATGGACAGAACCAAGGCCTTGCATGGTCCTCGGACCCAAGCCTATGGGGAAACCAAGTACAAAGAAGAAGACATCTTTAAAGTAATGGACGGAACCAAGGCCTTGCATGGTCCTCGGACCCAAGCCTATGGGGAAACCAAGTACAGAGATGATGACATCTTAAAAGTAATGGACAGAACCAAGGCCTTGCATGGTCCTCGGACCCAAGCCTATGGGGAAACCAAGTACAAAGAAGAAGACATCTTTAAAGTAATGGACAGAACCAAGGCCTTGCATGGTCCTCGGACCCAAGCCTATGGGGAAACCAAGTACAAAGAAGAAGACATCTTTAAAGTAATGGACAGAACCAAGGCATTGCATGGTCTTCGGACCCAAGCCTATGGGGAAACCAAGTACAAAGATGATGACATCTTAAAAGTAATGGACAGAACCAAGGCCTTGCATGGTCCTCGGACCCAAGCCTATGGGGAAACCAAGTACAAAGAAGAAGACATCTTTAAAGTAATGGACGGAACCAAGGCCTTGCATGGTCCTCGGACCCAAGCCTATGGGGAAACCAAGTACAAAGATGATGACATCTTAAAAGTAATGGACAGAACCAAGGCCTTGCATGGTCCTCGGACCCAAGCCTATGGGGAAACCAAGTACAAAGAAGAAGACATCTTTAAAGTAATGGACAGAACCAAGGCCTTGCATGGTCCTCGGACCCAAGCCTATGGGGAAACCAAGTACAAAGATGATGACATCTTAAAAGTAATGGACAGAACCAAGGCCTTGCATGGTCCTCGGACCCAAGCCTATGGGGAAACCAAGTACAAAGATGATGACATCTTAAAAGTAATGGACAGAACCAAGGCCTTGCATGGTCCTCGGACCCAAGCCTATGGGGAAACCAAGTACAAAGAAGAAGACATCTTAAAAGTAATGGACGGAACCAAGGCCTTGCATGGTCCTCGGACCCAAGCCTATGGGGAAACCAAGTACAAAGATGATGACATCTTAAAAGTAATGGACAGAACCAAGGCCTTGCATGGTCCTCGGACCCAAGCCTATGGGGAAACCAAGTACAAAGATGATGACATCTTAAAAGTAATGGACAGAACCAAGGCCTTGCATGGTCCTCGGACCCAAGCCTATGGGGAAACCAAGTACAAAGAAGAAGACATCTTTAAAGTAATGGACAGAACCAAGGCATTGCATGGTCTTCGGACCCAAGCCTATGGGGAAACCAAGTACAAAGATGATGACATCTTAAAAGTAATGGACAGAACCAAGGCCTTGCATGGTCCTCGGACCCAAGCCTATGGGGAAACCAAGTACAAAGAAGAAGACATCTTTAAAGTAATGGACAGAACCAAGGCCTTGCATGGTCCTCGGACCCAAGCCTATGGGGAAACCAAGTACAAAGATGATGACATCTTAAAAGTAATGGACAGAACCAAGGCCTTGCATGGTCCTCGGACCCAAGCCTATGGGGAAACCAAGTACAAAGAAGAAGACATCTTTAAAGTAATGGACAGAACCAAGGCCTTGCATGGTCCTCGGACCCAAGCCTATGGGGAAACCAAGTACAAAGATGATGACATCTTAAAAGTAATGGACAGAACCAAGGCCTTGCATGGTCCTCGGACCCAAGCCTATGGGGAAACCAAGTACAAAGAAGAAGACATCTTAAAAGTAATGGACAGAACCAAGGCCTTGCATGGTCCTCGGACCCAAGCCTATGGGGAAACCAAGTACAAAGATGATGACATCTTAAAAGTAATGGACAGAACCAAGGCCTTGCATGGTCCTCGGACCCAAGCCTATGGGGAAACCAAGTACAAAGATGATGACATCTTAAAAGTAATGGACAGAACCAAGGCCTTGCATGGTCCTCGGACCCAAGCCTATGGGGAAACCAAGTACAAAGAAGAAGACATCTTAAAAGTAATGGACGGAACCAAGGCCTTGCATGGTCCTCGGACCCAAGCCTATGGGGAAACCAAGTACAAAGATGATGACATCTTAAAAGTAATGGACAGAACCAAGGCCTTGCATGGACCTCGGACCCAAGCCTATGGGGAAACCAAGTACAAAGATGATGACATCTTAAAAGTAATGGACAGAACCAAGGCCTTGCATGGTCCTCGGACCCAAGCCTGTGGGGAAACCAAGTACAAAGAAGAAGACATCTTTAAAGTAATGGACAGAACCAAGGCCTTGCATGGTCCTCGGACCCAAGCCTATGGGGAAACCAAGTACAAAGAAGAAGACATCTTTAAAGTAATGGACAGAACCAAGGCCTTGCGTGGTTCTCGGACCCAAGCCTATGGGGAAACCAAGTACAAAGATGATGACATCTTAAAAGTAATGGACAGAACCAAGGCCTTGCATGGTCCTCGGACCCAAGCCTATGGGGAAACCAAGTACAAAGATGATGACATCTTAAAAGTAATGGACAGAACCAAGGCCTTGCATGGTCCTCGGACCCAAGCCTATGGGGAAACCAAGTACAAAGAAGAAGACATCTTTAAAGTAATGGACAGAACCAAGGCCTTGCATGGTCCTCGGACCCAAGCCTATGGGGAAACCAAGTACAAAGATGAAGACATCTTAAAAGTAATGGACAGAACCAAGGCCTTGCATGGTCCTCGGACCCAAGCCTATGGGGAAACCAAGTACAAAGAAGAAGACATCTTTAAAGTAATGGACAGAACCAAGGCCTTGCATGGTCCTCGGACCCAAGCCTATGGGGAAACCAAGTACAAAGATGATGACATCTTAAAAGTAATGGACAGAACCAAGGCCTTGCATGGTCCTCGGACCCAAGCCTCTGGGGAAACCAAGTACAAAGATGATGACATCTTAAAAGTAATGGACAGAACCAAGGCCTTGCATGGTCCTCGGACCCAAGCCTATGGGGAAACCAAGTACAAAGAAGAAGACATCTTTAAAGTAATGGACGGAACCAAGGCCTTGCATGGTCCTCGGACCCAAGCCTATGGGGAAACCAAGTACAAAGATGATGACATCTTAAAAGTAATGGACAGAACCAAGGCCTTGCATGGTCCTCGGACCCAAGCCTATGGGGAAACCAAGTACAAAGAAGAAGACATCTTTAAAGTAATGGACAGAACCAAGGCCTTGCATGGTCCTCGGACCCAAGCCTGTGGGGAAACCAAGTACAAAGAAGAAGACATCTTTAAAGTAATGGACAGAACCAAGGCCTTGCATGGTCCTCGGACCCAAGCCTATGGGGAAACCAAGTACAAAGATGATGACATCTTCAAAGTAATGGACAGAACCAAGGCCTTGCATGGTCCTCGGACCCAAGCCTATGGGGAAACCAAGTACAAAGATGATGACATCTTAAAAGTAATGGACAGAACCAAGGCCTTGCATGGTCCTCGGACCCAAGCCTATGGGGAAACCAAGTACAAAGAAGAAGACATCTTTAAAGTAATGGACAGAACCAAGGCCTTGCATGGTCCTCGGACCCAAGCCTATGGGGAAACCAAGTACAAAGATGATGACATCTTAAAAGTAATGGACAGAACCAAGGCCTTGCATGGTCCTCGGACCCAAGCCTGTGGGGAAACCAAGTACAAAGAAGAAGACATCTTTAAAGTAATGGACAGAACCAAGGCCTTGCATGGTCCTCGGACCCAAGCCTATGGGGAAACCAAGTACAAAGATGATGACATCTTAAAAGTAATGGACAGAATCAAGGCCTTGCATGGTCCTCGGACCCAAGCCTATGGGGAAACCAAGTACAAAGATGATGACATCTTAAAAGTAATGGACAGAACCAAGGCCTTGCATGGTCCTCGGACCCAAGCCTATGGGGAAACCAAGTACAAAGAAGAAGACATCTTTAAAGTAATGGACGGAACCAAGGCCTTGCATGGTCCTCGGACCCAAGCCTATGGGGAAACCAAGTACAAAGATGATGACATCTTAAAAGTAATGGACAGAACCAAGGCCTTGCATGGTCCTCGGACCCAAGCCTATGGGGAAACCAAGTACAAAGAAGAAGACATCTTTAAAGTATTGGACAGAACCAAGGCCTTGCATGGTCCTCGGACCCAAGCCTATGGGGAAGCCAAGTACAAAGATGATGACATCTTAAAAGTAATGGACAGAACCAAGGCCTTGCATGGTCCTCGGACCCAAGCCTATGGGGAAACCAAGTACAAAGAAGAAGACATCTTTAAAGTAATGGACGGAACCAAGGCCTTGCATGGTCCTCGGACCCAAGCCTATGGGGAAACCAAGTACAAAGATGATGACATCTTAAAAGTAATGGACAGAACCAAGGCCTTGCATGGTCCTCGGACCCAAGCCTATGGGGAAACCAAGTACAAAGAAGAAGACATCTTTAAAGTATTGGACAGAACCAAGGCCTTGCATGGTCCTCGGACCCAAGCCTATGGGGAAACCAAGTACAAAGATGATGACATCTTAAAAGTAATGGACAGAACCAAGGCCTTGCATGGTCCTCGGACCCAAGCCTCTGGGGAAACCAAGTACAAAGATGATGACATCTTAAAAGTAATGGACAGAACCAAGGCCTTGCATGGTCCTCGGACCCAAGCCTATGGGGAAACCAAGTACAAAGAAGAAGACATCTTTAAAGTAATGGACGGAACCAAGGCCTTGCATGGTCCTCGGACCCAAGCCTATGGGGAAACCAAGTACAAAGATGATGACATCTTAAAAGTAATGGACAGAACCAAGGCCTTGCATGGTCCTCGGACCCAAGCCTATGGGGAAACCAAGTACAAAGAAGAAGACATCTTTAAAGTAATGGACAGAACCAAGGCCTTGCATGGTCCTCGGACCCAAGCCTATGGGGAAACCAAGTACAAAGAAGAAGACATCTTTAAAGTAATGGACAGAACCAAGGCCTTGCATGGTCCTCGGACCCAAGCCTATGGGGAAACCAAGTACAAAGATGATGACATCTTAAAAGTAATGGACAGAACCAAGGCCTTGCATGGTCCTCGGACCCAAGCCTGTGGGGAAACCAAGTACAAAGAAGAAGACATCTTTAAAGTAATGGACAGAACCAAGGCCTTGCATGGTCCTCGGACCCAAGCCTATGGGGAAACCAAGTACAAAGATGATGACATCTTAAAAGTAATGGACAGAATCAAGGCCTTGCATGGTCCTCGGACCCAAGCCTATGGGGAAACCAAGTACAAAGATGATGACATCTTAAAAGTAATGGACAGAACCAAGGCCTTGCATGGTCCTCGGACCCAAGCCTATGGGGAAACCAAGTACAAAGAAGAAGACATCTTTAAAGTAATGGACGGAACCAAGGCCTTGCATGGTCCTCGGACCCAAGCCTATGGGGAAACCAAGTACAAAGATGATGACATCTTAAAAGTAATGGACAGAACCAAGGCCTTGCATGGTCCTCGGACCCAAGCCTATGGGGAAACCAAGTACAAAGAAGAAGACATCTTTAAAGTATTGGACAGAACCAAGGCCTTGCATGGTCCTCGGACCCAAGCCTATGGGGAAGCCAAGTACAAAGATGATGACATCTTAAAAGTAATGGACAGAACCAAGGCCTTGCATGGTCCTCGGACCCAAGCCTATGGGGAAACCAAGTACAAAGAAGAAGACATCTTTAAAGTAATGGACGGAACCAAGGCCTTGCATGGTCCTCGGACCCAAGCCTATGGGGAAACCAAGTACAAAGATGATGACATCTTAAAAGTAATGGACAGAACCAAGGCCTTGCATGGTCCTCGGACCCAAGCCTATGGGGAAACCAAGTACAAAGAAGAAGACATCTTTAAAGTATTGGACAGAACCAAGGCCTTGCATGGTCCTCGGACCCAAGCCTATGGGGAAACCAAGTACAAAGATGATGACATCTTAAAAGTAATGGACAGAACCAAGGCCTTGCATGGTCCTCGGACCCAAGCCTATGGGGAAACCAAGTACAAAGAAGAAGACATCTTTAAAGTATTGGACAGAACCAAGGCCTTGCATGGTCCTCGGACCCAAGCCTATGGGGAAACCAAGTACAAAGATGATGACATCTTAAAAGTAATGGACAGAACCAAGGCCTTGCATGGTCCTCGGACCCAAGCCTATGGGGAAACCAAGTACAAAGAAGAAGACAGCTTTAAAGTAATGGACAGAACCAAGGCCTTGCATGGTCCTCGGACCCAAGCCTATGGGGAAACCAAGTACAAAGAAGCATCACTGGAATCCCCTATATCCCAGTCGATTGCTCAGATGGATTGCTTAGAAATCATCAGCCTTGGACGATATTCACGCGCTTATCACAGAATATCCAACTGATATCTCGGTTAGTTTTCTTAAGTTTGACTTATTATGAATTATCGACGTAATGCCTGGTAGTGTTGAAAAATTGGAGTTAGTCGAATTATGCTTCAAGCCATTCGGCTCTAAATACTCTCGAAGAAACGCACACATAGGGCACACCCATTCAAGAAACAGTGTTGTCAAAGAAACGGTGTTCAAAACAGGTAAAGAAATTTCCATTATTGTTATGAAGAAGAGATAGTACAGCGTACAATGAAAAGCTGGAATCAGCCTACGTTGAAGCCTACTACACAAGCAAGAAAAAGAAAAATACAAGAAAGCCGGAGAAAGCCGAGGAGGTATGTCGGAGGAGAGGTTGGCTACAGCTAAGAGACCTTATTCTTCCCCCGCACCCTTACCTGCCCATAACTCAGGCAGCCAAAGAGACCCAACTTGAACCTGACACCGTTGAAGAAAAGGTGTAGGGAGTTGGAGGTGGTGGGGCTCTCTCTAAATATACGCCTACCGCAAAGCAGAGGCGCTGATGGGGAAAAATCCTTCTTCTGCCGCACCAAAACTCTGGCATGGACAGAACCTGCTTCGGATTTTGACTAAAAGAGGGGAAAATTCCTTTCCCTCTCGGTGGAGATGGAGTACTCCTTTGAACTTGTGCTTCCTGTGCCCATACCTTACTATTGTAAGCCTCATGAAGACACGGCGCTTCTGCGGCGGAGGAAGTTCTTTATTCCCAACCCTCGCTTTCAACATGTTATGCCAAGAAAGGAGGACTCCGGATATGGAAGGCGTGATGTAAGAGAAAACCAAAAGGAGGGGTGTATATATAAAGCAACCTTTTCTCCCTCCTATTTATTTGAAAAGACAAGATGATGGCAGTCAACTCACGCGGCGTCCCAAGGAGCACTACTGACAAAGTGGTCTTGGCTCAACTTCCAACGTCAACTGCAACTAAGAGACTCAAGGGGCCTCATAAAGGCGCGCCTCGATCCTTGGGGCGTCAGGGAAGTACCGCATGACCAGAGGCTGCAGAAATATCTCTTAATCTGCGGGACCATTGAATTCGCGGCCCAGGCCCACTTTGCATGGAGGCCCATGGACACCCTGTTCGGCACCTCGGGAAATGCCTAATAAAAGGGGAAATCAAGTACTAATGCAGACGTTGGTCTTGGACAGAACCTAAGGCTTGCATGGTCCTCGGACTCAGGCTAAAAGGGAAAACCAAGTACTAATGCAGACGTTGGTCTTGGACAGAACCTAAGGCTTGCATGGTCCTCGGACTCAGGCTAAAAGGGGAAACCCAGTACTAATGCAGACGTTGGTCTTGGACAGAACCTAAGGCTTGCATGGTCCTCGGACCCAAGCTAAAAGGGAAAACCCGGTACCGATAAAGACCCAAGTCTCGGACTCAAGCCTAAAGGGAGAAAAGTCAAGTACATAAGATAAAACGCATAAGTCTTGAACAAAACCCAGGTTTTGCAAAGTCCTCGGACTCAGGCTGCTTGGGAAATCAACTGCCCGAATGAAGAAAGGGTTAAGTCTCACGCATCATGGAGATGGCAGAGCAACCTAATGATCGTCAACCTAAGGAGGCCATTCATCCGATGGGTAACATGTCCTCGGATAAATACCTCTCACACCTTATCGAGCATTTGACGCCCATCACTGCTAATTTTAAGATAAGTCTCTTTCCTCACTGGTCAGATTGTTATGTTGAATAATAATTTTGTTAAAATCATCGTGGCATCTTTTTATCAACGATTACTTTGGCCTTATTTATTATTGATTCAAATGCTATACTATTATGCCGAGCAGCACTTTCACATTTGTTAAAATATATAGACAAGACATACGAAATAGAGTAACAATCACTTTTATTAATATGAAAAATTGTTACAACATACAAGGAAGGGCTTAAACAAGCCTATACAAAAAAAAATGAATTGCTAAAACAATAACAACATCCGTAACACAAGTAAGTAAACCATCAGGTGTCTTTTGAATTCGCCTTCAAAGTCTTTCTGAACTCTATGCCTCAGTACTGCTCGTATCAGGAGAAGATCCTTATACAAAAATAATGAAGGAGAAGGAAGAAGAATTGGAAGACATGGAAGCACTTCAGCAAGCTCTTGTCACTGAAGAATGCAAGGGAAAAAGAAGATGGAGGACATGAGCGGGAAGGAGGAGAAGAAGAGAGAAGTAATGAAAAGAAAGTAAAAGGAGCAAAAGAGGGAAAAGGGGAGGCATATTAGGTATGCTCATGAAAGAGCAGATGGAGATGACAAGGGAGGTTTTCGACTCAGTCACACCATAAGCGAGGTATGACGAGTCCCTGCTTCGGATTTTGGCTAAAAGAACGGGGAGGCAAATCTTAAGCCTCCGCCACCCTTGCCTCGACCGAGCCATCTCGAGTTTTGTTGGGACATGGCGTTTCTGGGAAAAGAAGGGTTTGTTCATGGTGGATTACTATGAGAGAAGTATTATTGAGTAGTGAAGAGTCGGATGGAGGGAGTGGATTCTGAGAAGAACGTGAGGGATTCTGATATGGAAAGGTCACCCCCTGTCTTCTCTCTTTATATAGGGGACGAAGAAAAGGGTATGTGACACATTCAGATCCCCAGGGAAATCCAGAGTATAACGCGCCGCTTCGTTTTCCCACACTATCGGTAACCGTTACATCTAGAAGGTCTCGTAAATGGTAAGAGATTAAAGGCATGTTGCGGATAACCACGCGGCATAACGGCAACGTACGTAAATCCAGGAAAAACGGCTCGTAGACCGGGGCATTCCTCGTGGAGGTGAAGAGTCACCAACGTTGATCAGGGGCCGAATTAAATGAGCCGCAGTTAAGGCTCGATATTATCAAAACCCACCTTTCCAACCAAGACGTTGGACAGCAGGGTTTTGAGGGGCTATTGTGGGGCCCAATGGTCTATGGGCCCGGCTCGCTCGCTTATGGGGAGTCCACAGGTCACCAAACTAAAGGAGGCCAGGGCCCAAGCCCAAAAATAGTGAGCCCGATGTGGTTCAAAGATACGTCCGAGGACCGCTCAGTCCTCGGAAAGCCCAGAAGCCCACTGACGAGAATGGGATATAGGCGAACTTGAAAGATCAGAAAATATCTCACGGAAATAGTCCTTAATACCCTTCATTGACATGACACCGCCCCAAACAGAGCCGGATTTTTAGGCTTTATGGACCATCTCCCCCGATTCAGGGATTAGATTGATGGGACAGATATCTGTCCTGGAAAGATCGACCCTACACGTGGACGGGGAACAACAAACGCAGGCTAGTATAAAAGGAAAGATAAACTAATAAGGAAAGGGGGGACTCCCATCTAGCTTCTGGAGAAAGACTTGATGAAAGAGAATGTCTGGATAATACACGCCGGACTCCACATAAAAACCCCTCCGACGGGTAACCGGGGACAACACCATCGCTCCTCGGACATGATCCGAGGAGCCGAACCCTCCTAGATACAAGATTGATGGGCCAGAATATACAGCCCAAAGCTCTATCTCATATCGGTTCACCTATAGTCCGGCCCGAAATGTCGCCCTGTGACCCAACGCTGGCCTTTCAAGCCCACTCTCTACAAATATTATTGTGGGGGACCTTCCGTGTGTGAGCCCAACAACGTTGATGGGCCGATAAAGATTTTGTGTCCCTACAAATATCATTGATTTTTTTTTTTAGAGTAACATTACAGTTACAAACTTATCTACAATATTTTTATAAACTGTTGATGTACAAATTTTTATTGGTTCACATATGGGCCTATCATTTACAAAACTTTTTTATTTATCAATAATCACTCATTATATCAGCAATATACCTTTAGCACTTTCCTCATTTTAAAGGCCATTAAAAAAATTTATAGATCTAAAATCTAAAACAACATATACTAGCCCAAAAACATTTGTGCAACAACAAAAATCACCAATAGCAAAGCTAAAAAAAATTAAGTCCTATTAACCAATTTTACTCAAACAAACAACTGGTCCTTTAAAAAGTTTTAAATAGAATAATTTTGTCTTTACTTAGCAAATGCACACATCAAAAACTAAAAAAAAAAAAAAAAAAAAAAAAACCTTTGCAGCTAAGAAGTTGCCAAATTAGAGGCAGAGTCGCCCCCTTAATGCAAAGTTCTAGTTTTGTCCCTGCTCACAACCTAGACATGCATGTCATGTCACTTGGTTTTTTTTTTTTTTTTTTTTTTTTGTGGATTAAAAATGTCCCATCACAAGTCTTTTCTATTTCAGTCCTATTTGGATACCACTTATTGTTAAAAACTGAAACACATAAAATAATTTTTAAATACGTGAATAGTATCGTGAGACCCAGTTTTAAAGAAAAATTTGTTAAAATCCGTATTTGCGAGTTTCGTGAATAGTGTGCATAGGACAAAAAAAAAGAAAAAAAGAAAAAAAGAAAAAAGAGGCCAAATGCAGAAAACTTTCATTAGCAACCTTAACGTCAAGGCTTCAAAAAAACGTTTTGGCAATAACCGTTAAATAAGGAAACAACTGATAGCTGTAAGACTTCAACGTATGGAATTATTTTCTATTCAATTAGCATGAATTTGCCAACTCATGAAATGTAGACCATCAATGAGATATTATTATATTGATTGAATTTTAAATATATAAAAACGATTTCATCATTTCACTTGAATGACCATTTAATCAAAATTATGATTTTTGTAAAAATATTCAAACAGAATTGGGCTAAAGTTTCTTCCCAGCCCAAATTAAAGAGTCCAAAATAATTGAATTATACCCAACCTAATGTTTGGTTGTACAAGCCCATTAGATCCATTCATCTAACATAGCCCATTTTAGTTTCATTCAACTATTGAGCCCAGCCATTTCTCATTTCTTTCTTGGCTACTTGATCCTAATTCTTAAATTCAATCTCTGAAAAAAAAAAAAAAAAAAAAAAAAAAAACCCCTTTTGAAGCTTGAACTCAATAATGTGAAAATGTGATCCTATTCCATTTCATTAGAGTTAGCCTCAAAGTCATTGACAGGTCAAAACCCTAGCCCTAATTCTTGGCGTCCTCATTGTAATTAACGATGACGCTTCATGGATCTAGCTTCTGCTTCAATGTGAGTTCTGCTTCGCCCCCGTTAATCCTTTACTTTGCTTTTGAATAGTGCATTTTTAGGTGCTGATAGTGATAAATTGAAGTTAGAAACTATAAGAAGCTAAATTTAGTGTTTTTCTGAAGGTATACTTATCTGGGTTTTGAACCCAAATACAAAAAGGTTTAGGTTTAAGGTAAAACTATAGCATATCTTAGAATTTTTGGGTTTAGAGCTTCGGTCTATGAAAAACCCACTTTTTAATTTTTCAATTTTTGTTGCAGTAGCTTTTGGGAATCTTAATTTGTTATATCTGGGTTTTAGAAAATATTAGACAGACAAATTAGAAGAAGAAAAAAAAAAAAAAAAAAAAAAAAAAAAGAGAAAGGAGACGAGGTAGAAAATGCTTAAACTTGTAGAATTATTTTAAAAACAAAGTCATTTTTGATGACTTGTCAAGTACTACCTTAGTTGAGGTTGAAAGTGATAAGTAGTGGTGAAAGTTGAACGGTTATTGAGAAAAATTTACTTTTTGCTGTACTTATTATACTGCAAATCAATGCTTAGCTTTATTTGATATTGGAATTAGATAATTGGCACCTGTGTTTCCAATCGAGAAGTGTAGGGTTCAAATTCCCCCTCCCCCATTGTAACCACTGGAATTTATCAAGGGAAAAAAATTGATAAACTAATCATTAATGAAATAAGTCACATTTTATTCATTTGAAGAAAGATTTGTAAGACAATTTGAGTCCAAAGCTTCTGTCTCTGAGTTTATGCTGTTCATAGGTCTTTTATGAGTTTATTTAAGTTATATTTATCTATCTTAATCTTTACTTTTATAGGGAAATGTTTCTAATATCAGGGCAGTTTGTAGCTTGCCATGTTCATTTGTCAATAGTTTTGCACCACTACACCGTCTTTCAACAACTTCCTTGAAGCAATATGATTTTGTTCCAGCTAAAGGCTTTGGAAGAGGACATAAAATCCATTTTTCGCCTGATCATTGTCGCTTCAGCTTGCAAACTGGAAGATCCAGTGAGTCCTAGGCTTTGCCACAAATTTTTTTTTGGTGCTCCTTTCAGCTTATACTTATAATTAATTGTTACACCATCAGGTGTAATCACAATTTTATGTCCATTGACCATCTATGGGACATGGTTTTTCTGTCTAATTATATTCCAATTTTCTATTATCATGCCTAAGTTTTAAGCACTTCTAATTCTGTGTAATTAGTGCAGAACTCTTTCAACAAGTTTCCATTTTGCCCACATTGAGACCATGTCAAGTAACAAGTGAGGACTCTAAGGACCCCTTAAGTAGTGAAAGCATTATAATGGATGAGCAGACCTTAGAGCAGGACCTACAGATTGCCATTTCAGAAGAAAACTATGTTGAAGCAGCAAAAATTAGGGATAGCCTTAAAAATCTCCATGAGGATAGCCAGACTTCAGTATTGCTAGCAAATGCTCGATTTTATGACTCATTTAGGACTGGGGATTTAGCTACCATGCAAGCTCTTTGGGCTAAGGGGGATGAGGTCTGTATTGTGCACCCTGGTGTCTCTGGGATATCTGGTTATGATGATGTAATGGAAAGCTGGGAGTTTGTGTGGGCGGACTATGATTTCCCGCTAGAGATTCAGCTGAAAGATCTTAGGGTTCATGTTAAAGGGGATGTGGGGTATGTTACGTGCAGGGAGTTTGTTAAAACCGAAGGTAGCAAATGGGGGGTACAGTTTGCAACAAATGTATTTGAGAGGATTGATGGTCAATGGTTTATCTGTATTCACCATGCCTCGCCTATTGATTTATGAGATCAATTAATATAATTCATGATATATAATAAATTCTCTTTCATTGCATTTTGCAGTTTTGCTTGTATTTCCAATTGTGCGCTCTCCCACCTTGCCTCTCTAGGGGTTGAGAAGCTTGGTCCCTCCACTCTTGACAATTAATTACAAGTTTACAACACAACAATAAAGCTCTAGTCCCAAATAAGTTAAGAGTCAAGGTAGAGTCGGCTATGTATATTTTCCTTGTTGCCATTCTATTTTATCCAAAGTTATGTTCTCTATTACCTCTTTCATTGACATGTCATTTTTTAGAGTTCTTATTAATGTTATTTTTGATCTATTTCTACCTTTCTTTACTCCCTCAACTTGAATTTTTTTTAAAAAAAACCCTTACTCTCTATCAATGGTGCATTATTTGCTCTCATGACAAAAATAACTCAAGCAACTCTTACTCATCTTTTCATTAATAGAGGCCACCCATATCTTTGAGCAAATGTCCTCATTTTTTGAAAATGCCACTTTGTATTATAACTTAACGATCATCAAAATACAGAGCATCAAAATACAGGGCTTCCAAGGCCGGTTGAGGGGATTCCTCTAAATGATGACTGCATTTCCATATATTTTCACTTTAGCATTCTTATTTGAACTACTTGCATTTTATGAATATGTTGTTTCTTAATAGCCCAACATTTAGTATTATTGAGAATAGATGGTCTTATATAATTTTTCCTTTAACTTAATAGGTATTCTATGATCACATAGTACTACATATGTGCTTCTCCACTTTATGCACCTTCCTCTTATTTTATGATTCAATTATTGATACAAGTTATTGAAAGCTCTCACTCTTTGGTATCTCTTGACTATCAAGTCTCATAGCCCCTTCATCTTTGTTTCTTGTTTTACCAAATTTATATTCCATGTAGTTTATTTTAGTCTTAATTAACTGAAAGCTTTTAGATTCTAAAGTGTCTCACTAAATTTCTAACTTGACATTGATCTCGACAATCAATTGCATACTAATTTTATCCGCAATGAATTGTAAGCTAGATTGTATAATCCATGGTACTTCAGCACAAAATCTCTCCTTTCACGGCCATGACATGATATCAATATTTTTAGAAAAAGAAAACGAAAGACATTGATTTCATTGAGTTTAGATGCCATTCACCGGCTAAAAGAGACCGCCCATGGAAGTTCTAATATTATTAGGTTTCCTTCAGATGCATTTATGCATTCCAGCTATTTACTCTAATGCTTGGGTAATGGGCATGTCCATTGTATTTCTATCCAGAAAATGTGCACGTTATTGGCATAAAAGCCAGGCCACTTGCACTTTATGGTCAGTTTGGATGAAGGGGGAGGGCTCTACTCCTCCTCTCTCTCTCCCTTCATCCAAATGGGCCCTAAATCTAATCATGTAATGACTTCTTCAAAATTCAGTTTGTCTGAAAGATAATAAAGAAATTCTTATTCTTCCCTCACCACACAGCTTCACACCATTTATTTGTTGGCCAAAATGATAAGTCGGTTCACTGCCCCTTCTTGAAACTTGAAAGAACCCAAAACTTAGAATCTGCAGAAGGGACTTTCCACCTTCAGGAAGGATCCATATATAATCAAATTCTGCTTAAATGCATAATCAGTTTGATTTAGACCAATTTTAAAGCAGATACCTTCATTCTTTATATTGTAGGCAAAAGATTTTCCTTACAATGACAATTTGTTGGAGGGTTCAATTTCTCACCTCTACGTATTAACAAAAAAAAAAAAAAAACAAGGAGCATTTACGCAGAACTGAGTATGCCTAAAAAAGTATAGCATTATCTCCGGTATTTGGCAAATTTCAAGAGTTCCATCCTCTTCTTTAGAGTACAGTACTTCTAGTCTCTCTCTTAAGTTGCTATGTAGTTGAAGATTTTTGACAGCTAAATAACAGCTTCCATGTGTGAAACTAGACCCTACCAACAGGGGAGGAGGATGGATTTGGAGCATATTTTGCAGATGCTCTTCTTTGGCTTCCATCATTTTCATTCAAAATAGGTTCCTTGAAAACTTTTGCTTCAGACATGTCCAAGAGATTGAACGGTCTCTTACAGCTTAACACTGCGACACAAATGAAGAATGATTGCAACAGAGAGATTGATGGATTGAATTCAATTGAGTATAACCCATCCTTCAATTCTGTCATGCTGAAGAAGGGACTGGCCTGCTGAGATCCTCCCTGAATGCAAGTGTACATTATGTATATGTAATTGGCACATCAATATAAACAAGTGGGGACAAAAACAAAGGCTGAAGGATAATGGTAGTACCTGGAGAAAAAGTTCAATATGGTCTGGGATAGGGCAATCTTTGGAGATCTTGGGAATCTTAGTGCTTTGGTTCTGGTTGGAGAGAACACACAGTTTGCAGCCAACATCCCAACCTTCACAGTCACATGATCCTCCAGATTTCCATCGATCCATCAATCGGGAAGGCTCTCCTTTGCTTGGTGAGCCATGAGCACCACCTGGAAGTATGACTACAATACTATCAGAGTCTTCAGTTTCTTTGTAGTTGCAAGAGCACCTGTCTTCTGGCAAACATTTTATGCAGAGCTTCTCCATAAAATCTTTATCATTCTCCGTTCCATCGTGGCTTATGTTTTCATTAGGGATCTTGACAACAACGGCTGCAAGCTCCTTGTTTGTCACGATTTCCAGTGGTTCTTGATCTGCCTGTCTTAGCTCAACACCTGACAAGACAGATTCTCTCACCAAGAACTGGTTGTTGGAAGAGCTGGAAACCTTCATCTGACCGACAACATAATAGTCACATCCATGACTAGGCCTTTTACTTCCTTGACTTATCCAGCCACCACTTTTCTGAACAACTATCGTCTGTCTCAGTCTCAGATATGGTGGGTGGGAAAATTAATGGAATGGAAAAACTTCTTGTTGGTCCATTAGGTAGTGGAAAGAAGTGGGAAAAAGAGGAGGTTATGGTAGTGGAAGGATTTCTAATTACTATCTCATAATTTTCGGGACTGTCTGTTGGAGACCAGGCTGGTGGGAAGAATGACACTATGGAATTGGAATTATAAGAGAATTCTGGAGATGTTTCATTGGATCCTGAACTGCCATAACTTTCACTATTTGAGTCATTGGCTGGGAAGATTGATGGAATGGAAATAGAGGAGTTTGGATTTGTTCCATTCCATATCCAACTGAAACTTTCTGACTCTGAGTCTGAGATGGCTGATGGGAAAAATGAGTACTCTACCAGTGATTCATTTCTTTCTTCCATCAATGTATTACTACGGTCCAAGTTGTTGGCAACAAATTCTGCAACCAAAAATTTCGAAATATAGAAATGCTTAAAACTGAAACTATATAGTATTCAGTCACTAAAATTTTCTTGTCTGACTAAAATTTTTTGAAACTTACCTGAATCAACTTGGTGCTTCCTACTGATATTGGACAGAAAAATTCTGGGAAATTGAGAGAGAAAGAATTACATATTAAAATGATTTTTGGTGTTCATAATTTATAAGAATTTTGAAGTTTCAGAGACGATACTTTCTCATGAACTCTCTAGCTGTGTTCCTTTCCGCGTGACTGACTAGACCAAGGGCCTTCTTCTGAAACCAAAAAAGAAGTAAAAAAGGTGGCTAGGCATGTTTAGGTTGCTTCTTTTCTTTTCTTCTTTTTTTTTAGGCAGGAGAAAATGCTTTTGGCCTACTTTTTTTTTTTTTTTTTTGAGAAAGAAGACATCAGACTTTATTGAACCAGAGGGGCCAAATCAGCCTGAACAAGATGATAGATGGTAGGAGGAACTTCTTCCATCCAAATTACACACTCTGCTAAATTTACAGCTAACTTAGCCAAACCATGTACCACTTTGTTGCCCTCTCTCTTTATGTGAGAGTAGGACACTTCTGAGAAATTTCCTGCTAATGAAAAAGCATCCCTGATCAAACCATAAGCAGCCAGCCCCACAACTTTTGTTTTCAGAGCTTGCGTCACTACCAGTGAGTCACCTTCCACTATAACATTATCAAGCCCAATGTCAGCAGCAAACTCAAGAGCACGGGAAGCAGCCAGAGC
Source organism: Quercus robur (assembly GCF_932294415.1). Taxonomy (NCBI): domain Eukaryota; kingdom Viridiplantae; phylum Streptophyta; class Magnoliopsida; order Fagales; family Fagaceae; genus Quercus; species Quercus robur. Next base: position 20,537,241 of record NC_065540.1, on the reverse strand, counting down.
CTCAATCTCCACTACTTTGAAAGCTTGGTTCAGCGATTGGGCCAAAGATGCGATCACTAGGTCGTCTCCATTACGAATAACCACACCAATACCTGACTTGTTAGTGTTGGAACAGAGTGCTCCATCATAGTTAATCTTGAAAACATTCTGGGCAGGGGGAGACCAAGAGGTCCGTTGCTGTCTCTGTCGAGGATGAGTTGCAGGTTTAATTGCTTTGAACTCATTAAACCTGTCCTTTGCAAATTGAGCCAACTGGGTTGTGGAACAACAAGACTGCTGGGCCCTTAATTGATTCCGTTGGGTCCAAATGGACCAAACAAACATTGCAAACAATTCCGGAGCTCTGTCATTTTTTATAATCCAGGCCATAAGCTCACCAAAGCACTGGAAAGAAGTATGAGCCCGAAACCTCCACAACACCATCGCTCCCTAAACCCCATCAAGCTCAGCACAGCTCCACACCGCGTGAAAAATATCTTCACTACCTCCAGAACATCTGTCATAGGAATGGTCATTAATAATTTGCTGACGAGCTAAATTCCTTTTAGTAGGGAGAGAATTTTTACAAGCTCTGCAAATAAGGTGTTTTACCTTGTTTGGGACATCAAGAGACCAGACTACCTTCCACAAGCCTTTTTCATAATCTAGAGGTTCTTCAAGCTGATTGAAGTCCACCTCTTCTCTTAGAAACCGATACCCCAATTTGCATGAGTACCTATGAAGCACGGGTGCGTTTTGGGACTCGGGTGCGGGTGCGGGACTCAGTAATTTTTGAAAAAAGTGGGTGCAGGTGCGGCAGGACTCGGCGATTAAAAAATTATTAAAAATATTTTTACAATATATGTTTAATATATTGCTAAGCATACTTTTTCACATTATATAAACAAATACCAAATTTAAGAGCAATAGTAGATAATAACTAAAACATGATGTTCATAAATTAAATACAATCCACAAGATTGAAACTAAAACATTCCATGATGTTCGGAAATTAGAATACAACTCATAAGTTTGAAACTAAAACAAAATAAAAGATAATCAACAAGACAATCAAACACAAAGATCATCATCCTCAAGATCAATAGCTTCACTTCGAACTTCACTTTCACTAGTAGTAGCACTAGTGTTAACATTCCCAATAACTATGGCCTCCAACTCTGGCTCATCAAGTGTAAGAGTTGCATTCTCAAGAATTCTAGCTCCTCCATGCATGTCGCTCTTATTCCAAGAGTCTCCTGCAATATCCCACATCTTTGTTGCTGTATGTATGTACTCTTCATTGCGCCTTGACAAGAGTTGAAGATTAGAATGCACATATACCAAATCCTCAGCGTGTGCAGGAGCCATTTTGTTTCTTTTTAAGGAATGAATGAATTTGTATGTGCTCCAATTTCTCTCAGCACATGAGGATGAGCAAGGTTGTCCAAGAAGTTTAAGGGCAAGGGTTTGAAGAGTTGGAAATGCGGAGCCATGGTATTGCCACCAAACCAAAGGTTGTAAGGTCCACCTATCTGTCAAGACACTTGGTGAAGGAAACCTCCCTCGTAAAAATTTAGCAAACTCAAACTTCACCACCGTTAAGTCATTCTCATCTTCAAAGTATCGCTCCAAACACTTGCTTCTTTCCATAGAAATTTCATGATCCCGATGTGGAAGGATGCGTTTTGGATTCTCTGAAAGCCATTCAATAGAGTAATACCTAGTTAAAGATTAAAAAACAAATATAGATGAAATGTGTGTTTTACTAAAAGGGTGAATTAAGGAAAATAGATAATAAATGTACTTACTTAGGATTTAAGGAATGAGCCAAGCAATGTAGTGGTGTACAATTTTTAGTCCATCGATCAATGAGTATATCATATACCACACCCCAAAATGAGCTATATTGATCATCTTCCAAGCCTTCATGCCGATATATTACTGTCTTCACCTTCTCTATCATTGAATCCCACATCTCATACACAAGATGAAGACACGGCTTATCTGTGTTGGCTATTTGTAGTATATTATAAATGGGTGCTGTGAATTCAAGGATATAATCAATATTATCCCACCAAAGATCACTTAGAATCATATCTTTCACCTTTTGAGTTTTTCCAACATCATCCTCCCTATAAAAAGCCCATTGGTCACTAATAGCCATGGCTTGAAGGCATCTTTTTATCAACTTCAACCTTTTTAACATTACAACCACCGAAGCAAATCTAGTATCAGCAACTTGGAGCAATTTTAATAGACAAAATTCATTAAACATTGCCAACCTCATTGAATGGTTCATGATAAAAACACGTATGAAGGATGCATCATCAGCAACACGTGTAATCCAACTACATTCCTCATATGTAACTTCATTCTTTTCAGTGTTTTTTGCTGCACAAATATTCTTCAAAACTAGATTGAGAGTGTGGACAACACAAGGTATCCAAAATATTTTAGGATACTCACCCTCAATAAGAGTTCCAGTAGACTTCATCACATTAGCATTATCAGTAATGACTTGGACAACTTTTTCATGTCCAATCTCTTTTTTAGCATCCTTCAACGCCCCAGCAATGTAATGCTTATCTTTGAACTCACCTGACCCATCAATTGCCTTTATAAACACTGGACCCCCATCTGATACAGCCATAATATTAATAAGAGGCCTCCTTTGTGGATCTGACCATCCATCAGAAACTATACTTACACCATTTTCAAGCCAAGAGTCCTTAATTGGTTTCAAAAGTCTTTCAACATGAGTTCTTTCTTTTTGCAAAAGTGTTGTTCTCAAGGCATTGTATCCAGGAGGAAGATAACCCGAAATGCTATGAGTAGCAGCAAATGCATAGGAACTACGATAATGTGGGTTCCTTGCAAAGTTCAACGGAAGCCCACCGGTGTAAAACATCCTAGCAATTCTTCTATCCAAATCATGTCTAGCATTATTCTGGAATGCTTTCTCCAAAGTAGTATTCATTAGGGATGGCAATGGGGCGGGGCGGGGCGTGGCCGAAGGATGGGGTCTTCGTCCCCGCCCCACATGATTTTGTCTTGCCCAATCCCCGCCCCGCCCCGCATGACGGGGAATACTTTCTCACCCCATCCCCGCCCTTTGGGGCCCCACCCCGCCCTATAAAACTCTACTTTTTGTTAATTTGCCCTACAACTAGTACAATTTTTTTAATAAAACTTATTTTATTAATAAAAATATACTTTTTTTTTATAGGATTAATAAAAATATACTTGAAATTACAAATTTATCCCATCAAATCAAATCAATTTTTAGAAAAAATTGAATAATATATCCAAGTATTTAACAAGACAATCATAAAAATAAAATAAAAATCTCATATTATAACACATAACAAAATAAAGACAGAGAATCACATTAGGCAAAATAAAATATGCTAATATTAATATGTTTGTTTATATAGTAGGGTTTTAGGGTATGAAAAATTTACAATTATAACCCTTAGTAATGCGGGGTGGGGTGGGGCGAGGCGGGGCGGGGATGGGGCGGGGTCGGTCTAAAAAGTCTAAACCCATTCCTGCCCTGTCCCGTGGTGCGGGGCTAAAATCTTGCCCATCCCCACCCCACTGCCTTTGCGGGACGGAGAAAACCCGCACGGGGTGAAGCGGGGAGGGGCGGGTTAAGCGGGGCGGGGAAAAATTGCCATCCCTAGTATTCATAGTCACCTTCCTCCTCTTAGCATCAACTGGATTTGTACTATGACTACTATCACTCCCTTCCTGTCTCCGAAATGGGGAAATAGGTATCCCACAGCCTGGGGGAGGTGGGGGTAAGGGAATTTGACTTCTCTGTTCTTTCTCTAACTTATTATTCTCAACTTGATCATGCATTTGCTGCATTTCCAACTTATGGCTCTTTGACACCTTAACGCATGCTCTAATACCTTTGCCAGAAATTTGTAATAAATGAGCCTTAACCCTAGAATAGGATCCCATAAAAACTATATCACAATAGTTGCACTTAAAATATGTGTTTCCACTAGATTTAACAGATGCACCAGCTGGTTTTTCTACTTTAGTCACATACTGCCAAAGAGGAGATTCATCATTTGACACTTCTTGTGAACTTTCTGTGCTATTAACTTTGTCCATTGCAAATTCAATAGATTCAATTTAACCTACAAATAATAACTATTAACTAAATAAATTAATGATAAATCAAACCAAGTTCACAGCAAAAAAACACAATAGCCAGGTTCACAGCAAAAAAACATAGAACCACAGAACCGAAAAAACCCTTTAACTCCCACAAATAACCTACAAATAATAACTATTAACTAAATAAATTAATGATAAATCAAACCAAGTTCACAGCAAAAAAACACAGAACCCTTTAACTCCCACAAATCACAGGTTAACAAAACCCTTTAACTCCCACAAGAACCGAAAAAACAAGCAAAAAAACACAGCAAGCAGTCAAGCACACAAATTTTCAGATTCACAAATTCATTTCTAAGCAATTTGAAAGAGAGAAATCGTAAAAAACAAAGAGTAAAAATTCAAGAAAAGAGAAGAGAGAGCACACCTGAAGGCTGAAGCAGAGCACACAACACTCACAGAGAGCTCAGAGCACAAAGAAGAGAGATGAGGGATGGAGCACACAGTCGCACAGAAAAGGGAGATGAGGGACGGAGTGAGAGAGGGTGTTTGGAGTTTTGGACGAAGTGTGAGGGTCTGAGAGAGTCTTAGGTATTTAGGTTAAGTCCAAACGGTGCGTTTTGCACCTTTTTTTTTTTTTTTTTTTTTTGAATTTCGGCCTGACTCGGCCGTTTCGGCTTGAACCGGCCATTTCAGCGGTTTCGGCTGATACGGCCCGAGTCGGCCCAATTTGAGCCGCATCGGCGCCGATTTGAGCCGCGTTGGCGCGAGTCAGGAACAGCCACGTGGCATGACGCAGCACGGATGCGCGGTCTGCAGCGTCCCTCCCACGTCGCCACGTCCCGTCGCGTCGGACGGGGGTGCGCTGGGTCCGGAGCCGCGTTCGTGCATCCCAGATGAGTACTGCCCATTTGGAGACAAAGGCCAAAAAAGAGAGTCATCAGCCTCAAACTGGGACAGAGGGATCTTTTTAATAAGTTCAGCCTCCTGAGGTATAAATATACCATCAATCATCTCTTCATTCCAGCTTCTAGTATCAGCATTAATCAGGCACTCAACAGTCGCCTCCTCCATAGACTTCAACACTGGGGAAGAGACTCTAGTTGGATGTTTAATTGGCAGCCAATGGTGCTGCCAAATCTTAATGGATCTGCCATTGCCAACCCTCTAGCACGCTCCCTCTAAGATGACATCCCTTCCTCTAAGAATGCTTCTCCAAGTGTAAGAACCCAAAGCCGAGTCCTGAGCATCTAAAATGGAACAATGGGGAAAGAATTTGGCCTTGAAAACCTTATAGAAAAGTGATTCCCTATTATTCAACAGTCTCCAAGCTCGCTTCGCCAAAAGAGTATCATTAAAATGAATTAGGTCTCTAAAGCCCAAGCCACCTACCAGTTTTGATTTGGCAAGAACATCCCACCGCATCCAATGGACTTTTCTTCGATCTCCACGCTGCCCCCACCAAAACTTCTTGACCATAGCTTCGATCTCATGGCAAAGGCCCAAAGGGAGCTTAAAACACCCATAGCAGAGGTCGGAATGGCTTGGATTACTGCCTTGATTAAGACTTCCCTCCCAGCTTGTGATAAAAGCTTACCTTCCCAAGCTTGCAGCTTTCTCCAAACTTGCTCCTTGATGTAATTGAAACTAGCCTTCTTACCTCTTCCCACCAGAGATGGAAGCCTAAGGTATTTTTCATAGAACCTGATTTCTTGAACTCTGTTCGCGAAAAATAATCTGCAAGCGCACAGAATCGTAACAAGTAGTAAAGTGTTTTTAGAAAACGAATGTCAAACCCACAAGGATTAACTATGTTATTGAATACCGAAATTCACTAAATTAATTACTATTTGGAAAATCGAAAATAAATGGAATGTTCTACTATCTGAATTAAATTAAACTATTTAATAAAAATAAATCTACAAATAAAAAGAATTAACAAAGCGTAAAAATCTAACAGTGTAAAAATATAATAAGAAGAGAGCGGTTGATTTCACCTAACAAATCCCACACAATTTATTCTTCCTAATTATTAAATTCTAATAATCTCCCGTTGATGATTAAAAATTCCTTAAGTATTCAATATCTTCTCTCGAATAATATCAAAAATATCTTCAAATAACAATTCCATATCTCTATGTGAATTTAATTAGTTGGAGACTCATTACGTAATTTGAATTTTTTGAAAAATCACACTAATCGCGGTAAAGCATCTCTACTTTCGCTCAACTAATGGTGTTTAATTCTAGAACTAAAATAACAAATCACCTCTCGATCTCATTGTCATTCAATTGATCAATCAATAATTCGTAAAAAGAAATATTAAGCATTAAGAATAAGAATTAAACACTCAATCATGGAAATATTAAAAATAAAATAACTCAGAATATAAATTATGTGTTCATTGCTAGACTACATCAATGCTCTAGAAAATAAAATTTAGTTCATAATCAAATTGAAAAGAAAACAAATAAAACTTATGTGTTTCATGGGAATTGGTTGATCAACATGAAGTGGCGCCCCTTTGTCCTCAGAAAGACTCCAAAGAAAATTCTTCAAATGTGGCACCCCTCAATTTTTGCCCTAAAGAGCCTTTAAATAGGTAAAGGAATCCTATTACAAGTTGAATTCCCATTTAGAGAAAATCCCAAATTTTCAGGCTTCACTTAACCTACTATTTTGGCCCATTTAACTTCAGAATTCGGGCTTTTGGTAAACTACAAAGTTATAGCCCTTTAAATTAAATTTTCAGCCCAACTTGAATCATCTCGATTGGACATCTGAGCCCAAAGTTATGCTGAAAATACTAACTGATGTGCAGGCTGAAATCCTAATCCGAATTGGACTTGGATTTGGTGCAAATTTCATTTGATTCCTTGCTCCAGTTGGACTTAAATTTAATTGGGTTGGTCTTCTCTTGATTTCATGCCTGGCTGGATGTAAGTTGACTTGATTCAATTGGCCTAGCCCCACTTTACATGTAAAGCCCTTGTAGATTAATCTGAAATCTTCTCATTCCTTCAAAGCACAAATGAATAGATAAATATAAATAAAAATCAAATCAAATCAAAAGAAATAAAGGAAAACTAACAATTTTAATAAATAAGAGGATAATAAAAATCATGTAAAAATTACACTTATCAAACTCCTAGAAGTCCTTTGATAGTATCTTTAGTAGCTTGTGGGGTAGATTTACTAAAGAAAAGTGCTGTTTTTTCCTTATTTATCTTTTGGCCTGATGATTGTTCATACACCCCAAGGAGCTTTAGGATATTGCTGCATTCCTCAAAATTAGCTCTACAAAATAACAAGATATCGTCTGCAAAAAATAGATGTGTTAGTTTAGGGCCTCTTTTGCATAGAGAGTAACCTTTGAGATTACCCAAGCTAGCCGCATCTTCAATCAAACCATGCAGCCCCTTCGTGCGTAAGAGGAATAGGAAGGGAGAGAGGGGATCACCTTGCCTAATCCCTCTAGATGGTGTAATAAGGCCTTGAGGGGCTCCATTAATCAAAATCGAGTAAGTGACAGATCTCACACAAGCCATAATCAAAGATATCCATTGTGCACAAAAACCCATTTTCAACATGAGAGTTTCCAAGTAAGTTCATTCGACCCTATTGTAGGCCTTACTCATGTCTAACTTGAGGGCCATAAAACTTGTTTTACCAAAAGTTTGATTTTTCATGCAATGTAATGTTTCAAAAGCCACTAGGATGTTGCCTGTAATAAGCTAGTCTTTTACAAATGCAGACTGGTGCTCAGTAATAAGGTTAGGCAGAAACTTTTTCAGCCTATTTGCTAGGACTTTTGAAAAGATTTTGTACAAGACATTACACAAACTTATAGGGCGAAATTCAGTTACCAATTCAGGACTATCAACCTCAGGGACAAGAGTAATGAAAGTGTGGTTAATGGGAGAGGGCAAAATACCTAAATTCAACCACACGAGAATAGAGTTATTCACATCCTTATCCACCACAAGCCAAAAATGTTGATAAAACAACGGAGGCGTCTCGTCTAGGCCAGGGGCTTTTAATGGTGCCATTTGATTAATAGCATCCAAGATTTCCCATTCTTGAAAAACTCCAACCAGATCAGCATTCATTTCTTCTGTTACTACTTGGGGAATTTTGTCTAGAGCTCCATACTGGCTAGCCGGACAAAAGGAAGAGAAGAGCTTGGTATAATAATTGATAAAGGCTTGACCAATATCCTCTGTCTGATTCAGCCACCTCCTAGTAAGGTCTCGAATACCTAGGATTGAATTTTTCTGGAGTCTCTTAGTGGCTTTACTGTGAAAATTTTTTGTGTTGCTATCTTCTTTACTCAACCACAAAACTCTAGATCTTTGGCTACATAGTCTAGATTCTCTATCGATCAAAACATTAACCTTGGCTTTTAATAGCCGAACCTGTGAGTTGTTCCCTGATCACATCGCTTCCAATTCTGCAGCAACCAGCAACTTCTTCTTATCTGCTAATGTCCTTCTCACGTTTCCAAAGCAATTATTATTCCACTAACTTAAATCCTGTTCACACTTAGCTACCTTCTTTAGAATTGCACTACTAGGATCCGGACTTTCAGTACTTGTCCAGGCATCTTCAACAGTTTCCCCACACCTATCATCTGAGAGCCACATTTCTTCGAATCTAAAAACTTTCCTTTTCCCTGGAATCTCCAAGCTAGACAAGTTAATAAATAGAGGTAAATGATCTGAAGAGTAACAGTGTAGGTGGTGGATTTTTGTACTTGGGAACAGTAAAAACCAATTTTTTGTTGCTAAACCCCTATCCAAGCGTTCCCAAATAGATTGACCAGACTCAAAATGTTTACTCACGTGTACTTTGGGCCCACAAATCCCAAATCCATAAGCCCACACTCATCAATTACGTCTCTGAATAGTTGCATCTGATTAAAACTTCTTAAAGCTCCACCTATTTTTTCTTCTTGTCTGGTAATTTCATTGTAGTCACCAACAGACAACCAATGAATATTTTGGTTTCTGTTCAGACTTCTGAGCTTAGCCCAAGCTTCATTCCTTTTTGCTGCATCGGGTTCACCATAAAAGCCTGTGAACCTCCATTCGTCTCTCTCATTTTTATTAATAATAGCATCAATGTAGTATCTGTGGGAGCCTACTACCTTCAAGTTTATTGAATTTTTCCAGAATAGGACTAGGCCACCCCCTCTGGTAGATCTTGGTACCACCCACTTTTAATCAAAATTAATGTAGCTAAGTGTCCGGTCTAGCCTTACTTCGTCTGTCCATGTCTCGGCTATAAACACGACAGAGGGATCTTTTGCCCGTAATATACTTACAAGCTCTTTCTCTGTACGTAGGTTCCCAAGCCCACGAAAGTTCCAAACTAGGAGATTCATTGCATCTGGCGGAGCTGGTGACTACCTTCCACCAATATCTTAGTTTGAGGACCATCTCCCTTGGAAACCTGACGCCTCTTGCCTGGTAACTCCGAAAGAACTCTACTATCATCCTAATTTCTTTTCCCCAAACCAGGAATAAGCCCCTCCTCAGGAATAGAGGGGCTGGTACCTACTGTCCTCATAAGCCGAGTCCACTTCCCTTAGAGAGGTGTATGGGTAGGAGAAGATTTGATATTGGTAATATCACATAACACCTAGGGAGCTAGATTTTCCTTTTGAATTATCGTAGTAGGTTCAGAAGGAAGCACCGGGTTTCGATTACCCATAAGGCTCTGGGGGGAGCTGTAGTCAGTAGGGGAAGCTGCCTCAGATAAGGAAGTAACCCCCTTCACATTATTAACCGAATCAAATTTCCTAATACCCTCATCAATCTCAACTAGTTTGGAAAGGAAAAGAGAATCATTAGAAACCATCTCTGCGAAATTTGTGGGATGCAGATTCGGGGGTAAGTTAATTCCAACACTTGCTTCCCCTAAAGACTCATCTTTTCCTAATGTAGTGACTGACTCAAAATGAGAAAGAGAGTTGGAATTAGAGGTGTTACCTCCCAATTCCGTGACCAAAACGGGCTGGGGCACTGCCGAGTCTCCCTTTGGCCTACCAGCCTTTCCTGCACCTGGAGCTGCCGCCTCCCCATTTTCCTTCCCTGAGGTCTCCTGTTCAAACCACCTAGGAACATAAAACACATTCCTACTCCCTCTTTGATAAGGAGAAGCTCTTAAGAATGAACCAAACTGCTGTTTTTCAGTTGACAGTGATCCCTTACTCTAAATCCACAGTTTGCATTGTTTATCACCATGGTCTAGGTAACCACACCAGTAACACATGTTAGGAAGCCTCTCGTACTGAAAGCGAACCCACGATTTTTCATTATTCTCAAGTATAATCACCCTCCCCTTACACAAAGGGAGAGATATGTCAATATTTACTCGAACCCGAAAGAAATTTCCACCATCATCCTCAGTGGACTAAGGGGACTTGCGAACCTCCCCAATCGTGTCACATAGAATTTTCGCCACCATTCTCGACATGAAGCTGAGAGGGATATTGTGCACTTGAACCCAGAACCAAGCTTTATCAAAGATCAAATCTTTAACCTGTGAACCTTCCTCGTATCTTTTCAGGACCACAAGGTGTTTGTCAAAAGTCCAAGGTTGGTTTTGAAGGATCCTTTCCACATCTTGGACATTATCAAACTTAAATAGGACTATATGGTTGCCCAGATTGTGAATCTTGAAACCATTTTGTGACCTCCATAACTGCTTGAAGGTGCGTACCATGGCCTCCATTACTAGAAAACGGGAGGTGAGAAACTTTGCCGCCACAACAAATGCTCTAGACTTTTGGGTCCGTGGAAGAGCAAAGCCAGAATTTTCCTTCTCCGAGAGCAAAAACTTACTCCAGTCTTTTGTCAATTCTTCCATGAGGGGAAAAAACGTTTGAAAAGAAGAACGATGAGAAGGAGGAACATAGATTAGATAAGAGAAAGAAGAAAATAGTGTTTCCCAGACCCCATAGAACAGAGTAACCCACTAGTCTCGAGATACCCCTTTGGAGGCTCGAGAGGATAGAGAGATCAGACCGAAAAAATACAAGACAAGAAACACAAATCTCATTCTCAGAAGGTACAAAAACTACTACTGCCTAAAGAAAAGGGAAAAAACCCTAATCTCTTAACGGCAGAGAGACCTTGGATTTCTTTGTGGTTTGATTTTCTCTAACATGCCTTTTTGGCCTACTTGAGGTATATAAAAAAACAAAAACGCAGACCCCACATAAATGCTGAGCAAATTCTTGGACTCTTAGGCCTAGTTTGGTACACTTACTCAAATACATATTTTTTGTTTTTAAACAACATTACACGTATTTTCACACACTTTTTTACTCACACGTATTTCTACACATGTTTTCAAACAACAAAATACATGTTTTTAAGTGCACGTACCAAACACCCCCTTATTTTGTGGGATTTTTTCATTATTTTTCTTTCGCTTTTCATTTAGGTAGGTTGTATTCCAGTCTTTGCACGTATTGATAATTTGATATCTCACACCACCTTTAGTATAAGGCTTTGTGGGCGATCTTGGTGCTTTTCTTCTTTTCTTAAATAAAGACCAATACTTTGTTAAAGAGGAAAGAAAGAGCATATATGTTTTAAGTGAAAAATTGAGATAATTATAACAAAAGAAGAAAAATAAAAAAAGAGCTTCTTCTAAGTTCTAACTCTTCCTATGTGACCTTTATCTCATGACAATAAGATAATGTTTTTTTTCTTGCATGAATTTAGCTTGAGTTATTTTTTTGACAGTAAGAGATAGATAGCTTGAGTTATTAAAATATACTAGTTGTAGACCTATGCGATGCGTGGGAATATACAACTGTAAGGACCATATTGGAGTTCCTAGCTCAAAGTATGAATGGACTTAGGCCCAAAAAACCCAAAACAATGAATTTATAGAGAATGAGTTAGAAAACTGGGTTTTAGTTAATCAAACAACAAGTTAAGTAAGTTGGAGACAAAAAAGTGAAAACATACAAGTTGAGACTGAAGAAAAAATGTCCTTGGCAAAGTCCGAGGAGACTGGTTCTTATATAATGCTCTTAAGTATGGTTATAAGTCTAATTCTAGATTGTTACAGTATTTCTTTCTTGATTTTTCGATCCCTTTGTCTCATTGCCACCTTCTTCTTTTATACTATCTCCCCATCTCATCTCCACCTTCCACGTGCATGCTCAATGGTTGGTGTTGATACTTGTCCCATCAGCCCCTCCCAAAAGTCTTCATATAGCAGCTGTAAGGCTGATAATCACTGTTCAGGTATCATCTCTAAATTAATGAGGTCAGAGAGTTAGCTGTAGTGAATTTAATGCGGTGGCAGCATCTTTCTTCTTAGATATTTTAGGACTTCTCCCTTTCCTATGTCTCTATCGTGCCTATCTATACCGACCGAATTTCCTAGAACGTTCCCCTAAACAATGGATCACTCCTCTTGACTTCGGCCTTTATTAGTTGATGAGGCATTCATCCTCGGACAATCCTCTTGGGCCATTATGACCAAAACTAACTTCTTCATTTACTAACACAGTCTCTTCTGTCAAAGATTTTTCCTCCTTGGACGACTCTTAGTCCTCGACTTGGGCCACAGGCCCAATATACAAATAGATAATAAACCCCTGGGCCCAATGTCCCTACAACAACTATTATTCTTTTTTTTTTTTTTGAGATAATAGATAGAAAAACTATTCTTTTTTCAAGTGATCTATATTATATATTCAAACTTTTGTATAGTGTGTGTGGTTTTTTTTTTCTACAACTAAAATTTTTAAGTTCCAAAATTAATTATTTGAATTTCTTATTCTCTTAAAAGATTATCATGATAACCAAACTTCATCACAAATTTACAATTACTATTACTCAAATAATTTATAGAGACATTCAAATACATAATCATCTCACTTCTAAAATATCTAAAAATTAACTCAAACCAAAACTATAAGAGGGATAGAGAGTACATGTAATAAATAACTCAAAAAACACACCACCAAAGTGTATCATCCAAAAGTAGAGATAACAAAAATCATCAATCTAAAATAGAGTTGCAAGAAAGAATTAATGAGAGAGAGAGAGAGAGAGAGAAAACAATCACATTTTTTGGAAGAGAATGTGAGACAAATAACGAAATTATATAAAAGAAGATGAGTAGAAGAATATTCAAAAGAAAATGTATAGTTATAAACACCAAATTATCTAAATCATGCTATGTGATAGATTAACATTAAACTGTAATTTCATAGAATAACACGTAACAAACAAAGAAAATAAAATTAAAAAGATAACAAAAAAATTAAAATATAACAAAATCATATCAATTTAAAGTAGAGATAAATATAAAAAATCATTAATCTAAAGAATTAAACGTCCACCAAAAGAAAGAATATATATATATATATATATATATAGAGAGAGAGAGAGAGAGAGAGAGAGAGAGTATTCACCTTTTTGTGTGAATAATATATGGATTGAATGGAAGAGAAAATAACAAATTTTTATAATAAAAAAATGGGGAGAAGAAGAGTCAAAATAAAAAGAAGATGAAGGGATGGAGAGAAATTGTAAGGTTAATGTATAGACTATAGAGTAGTGGGGAAATAGAAAGGTAAAAGAAAGTAAATGTTGGAGAATGTGTAATTGTAAAGTGGCAAATTAATAAGGAGAAAAATAATTAAAATGGAGGGAGAAAATATTGAAAATAAGTTGATGATGTGGCGTTGATGTATCTCAATAGGAGTGCAGCAACATTAAACGCTACCCTTCAGCTTTTAGATATATATAATTATAGATTAAGTAAAATTAACTTTAAAAATAAAAAACTTATTAACCATTGAGGAGGTGAAAATTTGATTTAGAGTTTATAACATGATAGACCTCAACCAGGCATAGGTTCGTTTTTGAGAATTCAACCACCACTCTAATCAAGACTCATTTTGATTGCTAGTAACTAGTAAGGCAACCCAATCCATCACTTGAAAGCAAAAACATGCGGAACACAAAAGCTAGACCCAACCTCACTACCAGTTCTTCATTACCCAACTCAGTCACACATTTGAACTTATGGTCTGTCTTGCTAACTCTACTCTATCCTACTATTCTCCACTCCCATTCGATTCAAACAAGCCCTTAAAGACCTTTGGTCCCTCAAACTACTTTCCTGGTCTCCAAATCACCCCTACCAACCATGGTCTTATTCTTACACAAACTAAATATGCAACTGATGTTCTTCATTGCTTCCATATGTATGATGCTAAACCTATTAAATCTCCATGTTGCCCCTCCAATATTTGACATTCACTACCTATCCGACCTTTTCTATATATGCTGTCCAACAAGTATGTCAGTTCATGCGTACTCCCACATATCAACACCTCCAAGCTGCAAAACGTATCTTAAGATATATTCGTGGAACTTTTTACTGTGGCATTCACTTCACTCCAAGCCCCTTAACTTTGTTTGCCTTTAGTTGACTGGGTTGGAGACCCTTTCACTAGATGATACACCACTGGCCTTGTTTTATTTCTCAGCAACAATTTAAACATTTTAGTTTCTTGGTTTTCAAAGAAACAAAGCACTTTTTTTGCTTCTCTACAGAAGCGAGTACATAGCTTTTGCTTCCACAGCTGCCGAGTAGTTCTCATGGTTGCACCACAAATATAATTTTGCAGACATCTTCACCGAAAGCCTTCCTGCTCCACGATTTCAGGAGCTTCAATCCAAATTTCAAGGAGTAAATATCTCCAAACTTTAGAGGTGTAATTTGTAATTTACCCATATATATCTTTTCATATATTTTCACTTAACATTCTTATTTGAACTACTTGCATTTTATGAATATGTTGTTTCTTAATAGCCCAACATTCAGTATTATTGAGAATAGATGGTCTTATAGAATTTTTTCTTTAACTTAATAGGTATTCTATGATCACATAGTACTACATATGTGCTTCTCCACTTTATGCACCTTCCTCTTATTTTATGATTCAATTATTGATACAAGTTATTGAAAGCTCTCACTCTTTGGTATCTCTTGACTATCAAGTTTCATAGCCCCTTCATCTTTGTTTCTTGTTTTACCAAATTTATATTCCATATAGTTTATTTTAGTCTTACTTAATTGAAAGCTTTTAGATTCTAAAGTGTCTCACTAAATTTCTAACCTGACATTGATCTTGACAATCAATTGCATACTAATTTTATCCGCAATGAATTGTAAGCTAGATTGTATAATCAATGGTACTTCAGCACAAAATCTCTCCTTTCACGGCCATGACATGATATCAATATTTTTAGAAAAAGAAAACGAAAGGCATTGATTTCATTGAGTTTAGATGCCATTCATCTGCTAAAAGTGACCGCCCATGGGAAGTTCTAATATTATTAGGTTTCCTTCAGAAGCATTTATGCATTCCAGCTATTTACTCTAATGCTTGGGTAATGGGCATGTCCAGTGTATTTCTATCCAGAAAATATGCACGTTATTGGCATAAAAGCCAGGACACTCGCACTTTATGGTCAGTTTGGATGAAGGGGGAGGGCTCTACTCCCCTCTCTCTCTCCCTTCATCCAAATGGGCCCTAATCATGTAATGACTTCTTCAAAATTCAGTTTGTCTGAAAGATAAAAGAAATTCTTATTCTTCCCTCACCACACAGCTTCACACCATTTATTTGTTGGCCAAAATGATAAGTCGAATCACAGCCCCTTGTTGAAACTTGAAAGAACCCAAAACTTAGAATCTGCAGAAGGGACTTTCCACCTTCAGGAAGGATCCATATATAATCAAATTCTGCTTAAATGCATAATCAGTTTGATTTAGACCCAATTTTAAAGCAGATATCTTCATTCTTTATATTGTAGGCAAAAGATTTTCCTTACAATGACCATTTGTTGGAGGGTTCAATTTCTCACCTCAACGTATTAACAAAAAAAAAAAAAAAACAAGGAGCATTTACACAGAACTGAGTATGCCTAAAAAAGTATGGCATTATCTCCGGTATTTGGCAAATTTCAAGAGTTCTATCCTCTTCTTTAGAGTACAGTACTTCTAGTCTCTCTCTTAAGTTGCTATGTAGTTGAAGATTTTTGACAGCTAAATAACAGCTTCCATGCGTGAAACTAGACCCTACCAACAGGGGAGGAGGGTGGATTTGGAGCATATTTTGCAGATGCTCTTCTTTGGCTTCCATCATTTTCATTCAAAATAGGTTCCTTGAAAACTTTTGCTTCAGACATGTCCAAGAGATTGAACGGTCTCTTACAGCTTAACACTGCGACACAAATGAAGAATGATTGCAACAGAGAGATTGATGAATTGAATTCAATTGAGTATAATCCATCCTTCAATTCTGTCAAGCTGAAGAAGGGACTGGCCTGCTGAGATCCTCCCTGAATGCAAGTACATTATGTAGATGTAATGGCATATCAATATAAACAAGTGGGGACAAAAACAGAGGCTGAAGGATAATGGTAGTACCTGGAGAAAAAGTTCAATATGGTCTGGGATAGGGCAATCTTTGGAGATCTTGGGAATCTTAGTGCTTTGGTTCTGGTTGGAGAGAACACGCAGTTTGCAGCCAACATCCCAACCTCCACAGTCACATGATCCTCCAGATTTCCATCGATCCATCAATGGCGAAGGCTCTCCTTTGCTTGGTGAGCCATGAGCACCACCTGGAAGTATGACTACAATACTATCAGAGTCTTCAGTTTCTTTGTCGTTGCAAGAGCACCTGTCTTCTGGCAAACATTTTATGCAGAGCTTCTCCATAAAATCTTTATCACTCTCCGTTCCATCATGGCTTATGTTTTCATTAGGGATCTTGACAACAACGGCTGCAAGCTCCTTGTTTGACATGAGTTTCAGTGGTTCTTGATCTGCCTGTCTTAGCTCAACACCTGACAAGACAGATTCTCTCACCAAGAACTGGTTGTTGGAAGAGCTGGAAACCTTCATCTGACCGACGACATTATAGACGCATCCATGACTAGGCCTTTTACTTCCTTGACTTATCCAGCCACCACTTTTCTTCTTAATTTCATTAACAAAGTAAAACGTATAATACTGGCCTGAATCATCCTTCCCAGATGATGTTAAATTTTTCATTGTGGCTGCAAGGATCATTTTGTCATTCTTGACTGCAAAGCTAAACAAAGGGAGCCCATTCTTGACTGTAAGTTGCAAAAAGGCTTGAGTAGTTGATGCCTCATGCATCTCATTCTGGAGTGCGTCATTGCCACTTGTTGGCCTAGAGCAAAAGGAATCCAAACTTTCTTTTGATGGAAGAATGGTTTCAGCAGAATGGAATGAATTGGATACCTTATATTTCAGTATTGGGTCTAGTAACCTTCTTAAAGGGCTGGACTTTACTCTGTTGTGACCATTTGACTTCTCTCTGTTTGAAGTATCCGAATAACGAGAAGTTTCAGATCTCACTGGACCAGACTTGACACTAACATATGAGGAGCTCAACTGTGGTACAGATGAACCCTCCTTGAAACTGAAACTTCTTCCCACACGACTTAAGCTGAAGCTAAACCGGCGATTGGGTGATGGATTTCTACCTCTTCCAGCTGCCAGCTCAGTGATTTCTTCATCCAATGTTTTTGAAGTATCAACATGTAAATTTGTAAGCTTAAGAAGATCCAACTCAAGCTTTTCTGCATTGACACCTTTAGATAGCAGAGCGGATATCTTATCTGAGCATTGGGATGTGTGATATGCAACAGATGAAAGCTCCTTACCCCGAGCATTGATCAGGCTACGTGGCATAATGTCTGACATGGCGTTAGTCTCAACTCTAGAAGGCAGTGGACATGAGTGTGGAATTTCAGAACAGAGTTCTGCACGGTGAAAATCCGCACGAGAAAAGCTATCTGAAAAATGACTCCCCTGTGCTTCAGATGACTTCTCCTTGGATAATTTTTCGGGTTGTGAAAGTTGGAATACTTCTGAAAATTCATTCTGGGGTAATTCGTTTGGTCGAAGGAGAACAATGTTGTTATGCTCACCAGGGGAACATCGATTGGTGAGATCTATATCTGTTTGTTTCAACTCCTCTACCCTCTTCCTACTTTCACCATTGCCAGTACTTAGCTTCTCCTTTGAACCAAGTGAGACCCCATACCTCCCCCTATTTGAATGCCCAGCTCCAGTTTCTGAGGTTACCTTTTGATCTCTATCTTTTCTCCTGATTCTTAATTCTCGCAACTCCTCTCTGCTCTTCTTAGCTTCATCAATCCCAGCACTCGCTTTGTGCTTCTGATTGAGTGAGATCTCATTAGTTCCTGAATTAAATGTCAAATTTCCCATTTTTGAAGTAATCTTATGATCTAAATCTCTCCTCTTCGCCCTATCAAGTATTATATCTGAAAATTTTCCACCAGAAGACTTCTGTGTCCAAGGTACCTTTTTCTGCCCATCCCTGTTACTTTTGGAAGCAGTCTCAAAATCTTGGAGTTGTATGACATTCCGGACAGACGGTTTGGCACCTTGAGTATGGCCATGCTTATGAGCTGAGTTGAGAGTAGAATGAGGCAGAGAGTGTTGCTCAGCAAATGCCTTGCTTTGGACTGTACTAGAGAAGGTAGATGATCCACTGGTTGCTTTTGATGGTATATTACAGCCACTGCATGATGCATTATTACTGCTTCTGTCTGGGACTGGCTTTTGCTGATGTTTCCATTTTTCTAGTTGTGCCCAATCTAGGACCCCAAAATTCAAAGCTTTCTCTTGGAGGTTTTCTTCTTTCTGTGCACGCTGGAGATAACTGGGCAAATTTGACATGTGTTTGACAAGCTCATCTTCTTTACTAGTATTTGCCTTGACAGACTGCCTCTTATGATTCCCTGAAGACTTTGCTTGGACTGAGATTTTTTCATCCATATAACGTCTTTGTTCACGATGCCAATCACTGTATTGTAAACCAGCAGGCATTTTTAACTTGTCTTCATACTTTGGATTTTGACTTGCTTGGGGTGAGAGGACCCTCTGCTTCACAATCTTGGATTTGTTCTGCTGTTTTGAATTCTTTTTGAGCTCTGAACTGACTCCTGTTTCTCCAGCAGGTCTTCGGAACTCATTAGTTGGATGTATATAGGATGTCATGATATCAAATATTGTCAAGCTTCAATGACACATATTAGCTGCCAGCACAGTGTGTGGAAGAAGATATTGGTCACCACTCTGCAACATTTATGAAAAGTTCACATAGGAGAGTGTTCCTATGATGCTGAGCATAAGAATCATATTAGATGACTGTAACCAAACTTGAGAGAGAGAGAGAGAGAGAGAGAGAGAGAGAGAGAGAGTATAATCAAGATGCCAAAGCATTTTAAGCTTTTAAAACAAGAAACCAACACAGATGAAAGTCATGCAGGTAAAGACCCTTTCCTTATCACAATACAGGAGAAAAAAATTGATCCTTTTAAAGGGGAAAACATTTCTACGTCACAATCAATTAAACTCTCAAGAATCAGAAGCCACCGCAGAAGAAAACAGAAGCAGTACAGGATAGGATTACCTGAGCTGAATAACTACCCTGAATTCTGAATTAAAACAAACATCACTACTCAGATAGAACCTCATCTTCAATATATTTAGATGATTGCTAAAATTTTCAGATAACACATTAAAAAATCATGCGGGGGAAATGTGATCATGTGGCAATTCTTTACCAACTGAAATCAACAATATTTGGATCAACGAAAAAAATCTTGTCTAGAAACTCAATAATTATGGCATGAGGAAAAAGAGATGTTCCACTTGACAGCAGTAAGACAAAGATTGAATTTGAATGTGACTGCTAGCATTATTGGTTAACATTTTGAGTGGCCCCATTGGTGCACCAATGCATAAATTCTTGACACTTAAAGTTAGTTTAACAAACATTTCCTTTTTCTCTCCAACTATTTAACCTAATCTTCAACATGGTCTGGAATTTATCCTCACACATTTCCTTTTCTTCCTTGTATAATCATGACCCAATATCCATACATTAAATATAATTAGTTTTAGGTAAGTTTCTTAATACATGTAAAATAATTTTTCAACAAACACACCTATCAGAAAAGACTGGTATCTATCAAATTCAAGAGTCTCTTTTCTTGGTGGTACTAGAGTGATTTCAAGCATTACTTGAGCTCTCTAATAGCACTTGGTCAAAGACTGCATCGATAATAATGAGACTAAACTAAACTGTGTTTGTTCCATTTTACAGCATAAAAAATACTTCTCTCATAATTTTTTTTTTTTTCTTTTGGTTGGTCAAAAAAATAAAAAAATGAAAATCATCTTGGAAAAGACAAAAGCCTCTGATTCTTATCCAATCCTCGCTGCTTTTTTTTTTTTTTTTTTTTTTTCTTATCAGACAAATAAAACTGTTTCCTTTGTTGCAAAAATGAATTCTCCAGTTGCAGCAATGCTACAAAGTTCATACATTTCAATATTATCTTTGATCAATGGCATGTGCTTCGGTTTCTCTCTCAAGTCAAAGAAAGAAAGAAAGAAAGAAAGAAACAGATCCAAACAGAGCATTACATCAAAATACCATATAAATATCAACTTAAGCACTTATCAGATAAATAAATAAACAAATTCTAACTCCGTTTGATAGCTGAGAAAGCTGAGGAAAATAAATGAAAAAAAGTAGCAAAAGCAAAAGCAAAAGCAACAAAGTCCTACATTTCCGCAACTTCTTCAAAAAACAAAGAAATACCTCAAGCAAAACGCCAAACCTTAGGCTAAAACTAAAACACACCCACAATCCCGAAAACAAATTTGGTATTTTCAAGAATCCAAGATTCCATTTTTTCTCTCACTTTCCTCTGCTTTCTCATTAACCAAACGGATCCAAAAACAAATAATAATTAAAAAAAAAAAAGGTTCTTTCACAAATCGGAGGACGTACCTCAACAATGCAGAAGCAAAATGCAGGAAACACCGAAACTCGTCGATCCCAATAAAGATCCGAAACGTAACGACACCACGGTCACAAAAAAACACAACACAACAACGAAAAGAATATATCTCAAACCAACGTAGACTGTAAGGAAAGAAAAGAATTATAAGCGCTACAAAAAACAATGCTATTTCTATAGTAAAACTCAAATCTTTTTTTTCCTTCCTATATGTTTATGTATACACATGTATATGAGTTTTGTTTCTCCAAAAGCTGAAAATAAAGAAAGACCCAGCAGAGCTATTTATTTTTACAGACACAAAAAATCATGGAGCACTGTGAGTCTCTCTCTCAGTGAGTGAGTGAGAAAGAGAGAGAGAGAGAGAAAATGTCGTGAAGCGTTACTTTTTCTATTTTTTTTCTAATCAAACGGTTGAAAAGCGAGGCAGAGCTATTGGGCTAGAGGTGTGGCTATTTGGAGGGGGACCCACTTGGTGACTTTCTTTCGCTGTGTTTGTGAATCCCGAAGAAAATGTGGGACCCAATGAGGAAGAACAGATGTTACGTCAGCGTTTTCAGCTGATTGGGATGTGCCGTGGAATGAGGATGTTGGGGATTCGCATCGTCTAATAATTATTGGACCGTAAATAAGCTTACGGATCCTTTCACCTGTTTTTGGTTTTGCTTTTGGATTATTTGTACCTATGATTCTTCATTTCTTGTCTTTTCTTCGAGACTATAAAGACTTTTACTCCATCCCTTTCTTTTCTTTTTCAATAAATTTATAGACATATAAAATACATATATATATATATATATATATAAAAGAATAAAATATAGCCAGCATTGTTGATGTTTAGACCTATAAAATTCAAGACATTTCAAAACTGATCAACTTGACCCTAAATTGCTACTAAATTTTTATTCTATGTCAGGATAATTAGAAACCAAATTAATCAGTTTTGAAATGTTTTAGACCTAAATAGTATTAACTCAAACCTTAGTTATATTAAAATTATTAGTAAAAGTTGTATAATCTATAACAATAATGACAGTGGTAAGACTTTTAAGGACATGTTATAAGAAATAAAATAAGGACACGGATTTCCTCCAAACTAGTTTGGAGGAAATCCTCCAAACAGGAACAGCTGTCACTTAAAAACAGAGACACATAAGCTTGGAGTCATGTGCAACGCACATGACCCATTTAACTGAAGAGCTGTTAACCCTAACAGCGTTAACGCTACACTTTCTTCTCAAACACACACAGCCTCACGCCTCTCTCTCATCTCCTCCACCTTTGTCTTGGTTTTCTCAGCAAACTCAGACCGACAAGCTCTTGTGAGGCGGAATCGACGATGGCCACGTGCAGCAGCCGCCGATCTCACCGGACCAACTGGACAGCCCCTCTCTCTTTCGCTCCTCAAACTCACATCTCAACCTGAGGTTTTGAGGTTCTGACCGGCAAGAGCTTGTGAGGCGGAATGGACGACGGTCACACCTCTGTTTTTCTCAGAACCTCAGACCGGCAAGAGAATCCAGCCACCCACTGCACATGGCCAGCCTCTCTCTTTCTATTCATTTGGTTTTAGTTTTGAATTTTTTTTTTTTTGCGTTGAATCTTAGGGTTTCAGAAAGGGGTTTCTGGCTGATTTTTCCTGGTATTAGAAAGAATAGTTTTTTTTTTTTTTTTTGGTTGTTGTTGACTGAGAAAGGTAGCTTTCCTTTGGTTTTAAATGGATATATTTTTTTAAGTTCTTATGGATGTAATAAATTTTTATTATTTTAAAGAAAATTAGACCAGCAATTTAATTTGGAAAGAAGCTGTTTGTAATACGGGATGTTTTTCCTTAAATTTTATATATACATTTTTGATTGAGTTTATGAACCACTCTTGTTCCTATTCAAATCCACTGGTGATTATTGTTTCTTTAAAGTTTGGTTATATTCATGAGGCTTTGAGTGTTTCTGCTATGATTCAAATGAATTCTTTATTGTTGGCCATTAAAATCTCTAGAGGCTAAAAAGGTTGTAAAATTTTCTATTAAAAAGAATAGAAAGATCATATCAGATTCCAAAATTTTCATAATCAATAGAAAGATGGTCAAGAAAAAACTGTAAACTAAGAGACGTTTTTAGTTAGTTTAATTTTATTGTCTTTATTCTATGCAAAATTATTGCTTATTTCTTTCAATTTCTTTTATAGATGCTAGTCCATATCATATGAAGCACGGTGCATTTAAGCTCAAGAATGCCTTTATGCAGCAACAATATAAACTCTGTTTACAGAACAAGTGCAACTTTAAGTTCTTTCTCATAATGTGGACCTTAAGGGTTAAAAGTGAGATCCATAAGACTTAAAATGGACAAGAAGATTAATATTTGCACAGTTCGCGACTGAGGATAGCTGCTATATAAGTGCAATAGGGATGACGGTTAGTTCAGAAGAGATGTGTAATCCCCATGGAGAAAAGCCGCATTTTTGAAGTGCTTTCTCTGTCTACGAAGGTGGAGGAGATGAGAGGGAGGCATGAGGCTGTGTGTGTTTGAGAAGAAACTGTGGCTAACGCTGTTAGTGTTAACAACTCTTCAGTTAAATGGGTCATGTGCGTTACACATGACTCCAAGCTTATGTGTCTCTGTTTTTAAGTGACAGCTGTTCCTGTTTGGAGGATTTCCTCCAAACTAGTTTGGAGGAAATCCGTGTCCATAAAATAATGTATCACTGGCTGTGATACATTATTTTATCCTTAAAAGTCTATGTAATCCACGGATACCTGTTAGAGCAGGGCAGGAAAAAAACTCGACCTAAATAGGAAGTGGGGCTGGGGCGGGGCTGGGGAATAGGAAGCTTGTCCCATATTCGCCCATTGTCATATCTGCACTTTTTGCTCTTTGTCATGATAATTAGAGACTAAATTAGTCAGTTTTGAAATGTTATGAACCCAACTAGCATTAGCCCAAATCTCCATAATATTACAATTAGACTAAATTAGTCAGTTTTGAAATGTTATGAACCCAACTAGCATTAGCCCAAATCTCCATAATATTACAATTATTAGTAGAAGTTGCATAATCTATAATAGTAGTGGTAGTGGTAAGACTTTTATGGAAATGTTATAAAAAATAAAATAATGTATCTCAATAAATTGTAATTTGTTTATGCCTATTGTAAGGACCTGATTTGAACTCCTAGACTAAAAGGTATATGGACTTAGGCCCAAAAAATCCAAAACAATGAACTTGTAGAGAGTGGGTTGGAAAAACTATAACAATCAGAAACCAATCTTGTAATCAAACCTAAGAGCAATATATAAGAGCTGTGCTCCTCGGATATTGCCGAGAATGTTTTTCTTCAACATAAACCCGTCTGTTTTCATTCTTTTGTCATTTCAATCTACCTTAGTGTTAGTTTGAATCATTAAAGCCCAATTTTTCCAACCTACTCTCTACAAATTCATTGTTTTGGGTTTTTTGGACCTAAGTCCATATACTTTTTGACTAGGAGTTCAAATTAGGTCCTTGTGCCTATAATCTAGTTAATAAGAAAATTTTGAAGATATTACACATTTATTTTATAAATTGATGTGATTGATGACGCTTTAATAAGATAATGGTGTTTTAATTATTTTTTGTAATTGGTAATATATTAGTTTGTAAGATTTATATAGTAATTTTTTTTTTTTTTTGTATTTCTAGCATCACTCTTAGATTAAAAAAGAAAAGAAAAGAACATATAATAGAGTTTTGCTACATGGCATAAATATTCTAATTTTTGGTGTTTATTTCCATTTTATGTTATGATTTCTTTAAACATGTTTTCTTTTAATATTTTTTTTGTCGTAAAAAAAAATTGTAATATAAAATATTTTTTCCTTCCCTTCCTTTTGGTTAGTACGTGGTTAGTTAAACTTTACTAATTTTTCAAGACACTTATGAAATATCACTAATTTGTTAGATAACTTTTTTAAATTTAAAAATTTTACTTATTATTATTATTATTTTTAGAAACAAAGACCTCAGATTAATGAAAAATGGCTAAATCAGCCAGAAGTACATAAACAAATTATTTGATGCTTACCTTTTGTAATATAGATTTATTTATTCAATGCTCACCTTTTGTAATATAGAATTAAATTTCCCTTCCTGAATGGTGAAGCCAACGTAAGTATTCTAGTTATCACAGCCATGGCGCAAACCCAAAATAGGGAAAATATAAAACAAAAACTACGGCTAACCGTGTTTAATTAGGTTGCTAATATAGCCAGGGCCTGCTTCTGAAACCAAAAAAGAAGTAAAAAAAAAGGTGGCTAGGCATGTTTAGGTTGCTTTTTTTTTTTTTTTTTTTTTTTTTTTTTTTTTGTGTTGCGCCGCCGGGGGGGGGGGAGGGGGGAAGCTTTTGGCCTACTTGAGGTATATAAAAAACAAAAACGCAAACCCCATTTAAATGCTGAGCAAATTCTTGGACTCTTATTTTGTGAGAATCTTTCATTATTTTTCTTTTGCTTTTCTTTTAGGTAGGTCGTATTCCAGTCCTTGCACGTATTGATAATTTGATATCTCACACCACCTTTAGTATAAGGCTTTGTGGGCGATCTTGGTGCTTTTCTTCTTTTCTTAAATAAAGACCAATACTTTGTTAAAGGGGAAAGAAAGAGCATATATGTTTTAAGTGAAAATTTGAGATAATTAGAACAAAAGAAGAAAAAGAAAAAGAAAAAAAGAGATTCTTCTAAGTTGTATCTCTTCCTATGTGACCTTTATCTCATGACAATAAGATAATGTATTTTTTCTTACATAAATTTAGCTTGAGTTATTAAAATATATTAGTCGAAAACCGCGCGATGCATGAGAATATACAATTATTATTATTATTATTTTTTTTGAGATAAAAGATAGAAAAATTATTCTTTTTTCAAGTGATCTTTATTATTCAAACTTTTGTATAGTGTGTTATGGTTTTTTTTTTTTTTTTTTTTTTTTTTTACCTACAACTAAAATTTTTAGTTGAATGTATGAGAAGCTCTATATCAGTCAAAGACAAACATTTTGATAAACCTGACCAACAATTTCTAGAGGATGGTTGGTCATCTTTAACTCTGTAATTGAGTAGGCTGAGGTGCTATGCATCATTTATTTCTTTCAATAAATTCTTTATTAGCTACTTATCAAAATATATAAATAAATAAAATAAATTCTTTATTAGCTGCAGTATACAATTGCAGAGTCAATAAACATTCAAAAGCTTAGGGCATTTGACTATTTGAGGAGATATACCTGTGATTTATCAATTGCGGCTGATCATCCATCTAAAAATAAAGTTCAACAGTGGCTAATCAAATCGCTTCATAAATTTTTTTTGATTTATTGAGATGATTATCAAATCTTTTTTGGCTAAGGGTTGGGATCTGATCTTCATATTATATCACAGGCCATTTAATGTCACTATCCATTTGATCACTCTAGGAAATATGCAATACCTTGAAGAAACAGAACCACTGGAAGTCCCACCATGAAATGCCAAATTGCTTTACATTTCAAAACAATTCCACATATTGTAATATCTCAAAGTAATTAGTGTCATTGTTATGAACGCACAATAATAACGTAATAAGTATAACAAAACTTCTTTCAATGGTTTGTAATTCATCCACAAACCTCCCACCTCTATAACTCTTATTTAAAACAATACGAACTTCAATAAAACAAAAATAAAAATAAAAAGGGGCTCAGTGCAGCAGTCATTCTGAATCAATATCCTGATGGGGGAGGAGGATCGACGATGCAAGCGAAGCGCTGGACCCAACAGGTGGAGGTGCAGCGAAAAGGCGTCGCCTGGAAAGTCCTACTGCGACAAGCATTTGGCTCAACAGATACAGAATCAGAAGAAAAAGAGAAATCAGACTCATAGCGATACCAGTGAGAGGAAGAAGAAGGTGATGGAACAATCTGCGTGTTATAATAAGATAGAGAGAGTTGATTCCGGTGAAGGACAATCGACCTCAGCACCTTCACCTTCACCTAATGATATGGTAATTAAAAACCTTTGCATTGAACACATTTTTATTCTTTCAATTATATAAAAATCATATTGTGTGTGTCTCATTGTTAAAAATAAAAATGAAATTCATAGATGTTTTGAGATTATTGTTTGCTTTGCATTTCCTGTATCAATTGAAATCATAATAGTGAATTTTTATGCCCTGGTTTATTTTTTGGTCCTATCCTGTAATGTAATGGTCAACAAATGAATTGTGTTCCATTTGAACAAGCTTATTAGCATTGCATTGCAAGATAAGGCTTCCCAAAACAAGAAAGAGAGTTTGATGTGTCATCAATGTCAGCGGAGTGATAAGAGCGTTGTTATCTGCTATTCCAATTATAATAGCAAGCGATATTGCTATGAGTGCCTTGACCAGGCACTGCTTGGTCATGGCCTGATCACCCACCAACTTTCCCACTCTCCCTTGAGTAGGATACTTGACATTCAGATGTAATGTTGAGGGCACTGCGCTCACGATGTGAAGCCAGGGCCTGCTCAGGATAGTTGTGTATGGGGAAAACGCTTCTACCACTACGAAATTAACCTGGACCTCTACATCACCGACCTATACGGGAAGTCTGATCATTCCTCAAGGGACCACCATTTTGCCATTAAAACCCATCAGTAGAGAATCATACGTATGCAGGTCCTTGGGCCTCAAGTTTAGCCCCCAGTACAAATCTAGTACATTATTTTTCCTCCACTTCCCTAGTCAACCGGTACTCTCCTCACATCATAGCCCCAAATCCTAACAGTAACCACTAGGGTATCATAATGTGGTTGGAGGGTTCCCTGCTTGTCCTCCTCAAAAAAACTCAAGCTAGGGGGGGCCATCACCTTTGCTCTTATGGGAGTCTGATCTCTGGCCTCTAGGTCAAAGCCCCCCACCATGGAGATGACTCCGGAACTTGCCATGACATCATCCCTTGGTCTAGCCAAGATCACATTAATAGTGCCCAATGTTGGCCAAGGAGTGTCGTTTCTATGCATCCCATTTCCTGAATGTCTGACCTGTTCCATAAGCTGATGCAGGAATTAATTGAGTTTCTCTGCCCTCGCCAACTGATTGAGGTGATCGCGCAAGGTCCTGCAGTCCTTCGTGGTGTGTTCTCTGTCTTGATGGTAATGGCAGTAGAGGCTTAGGTTTCTCTTGGATGGATCCCCACCCATCCTGTTGGACCACTTGAAAAATGGCTCATTTTTTTTTTATCTTCTCTAGTATTTGGTACACTGACTCCTTAAACAGTGAATTGACTAGTTGAACCCTCACGGATGTCATATGACTAGGGAAATCTCTTCAGGGCCGATCATTATGGTACCCTCCTCCCCGACGATCCCTCTTTTCTGGGAACACTTTAGCTTTTCCTTTTCCCTACATCTGGTCCTCTTCTAACCTTTTGTACTTGTTTATGCGATCCATAAGCTAGCGCATGTTCAAGGCAAACTTCATTGTTAATGACTTCCCTAGGTCATGCTCGATTGGGAGGCCAACCTTGAAAGTCCTCACTGCCACATCCTTAAAATATCCATCTACTTCATTGTACATTTCCCAATACCAATTTGAGTAAGTCTTGAGGGACTCCCCCTTCCTCATGGCCATAGACAGCAAATAATCCACTGGCCTGGGGACTTTACTGCAGGTTATGAATCTAGCACCAAATGCCCTTGTCAGCTCTTCAAAGGACCTAATTGATGCTTTCTCCAATGCATCAAACCAACGCATGACAACAAGCCTAAGGTTGGAGGGGAACACCTTGCACATAAGGGCCTTATTGCTGGTATGGACGACCATCTTTTGATTAAAATGGCTTACATGCTCCACGGGATCAGTTCTTCCATTATGTATGGTGAATGTTGGCTGGGAAAACTGGTGGAGGAGCTTGGCCTTATTAATCCTTCTTATAAAAAGGGACTTAGAAATCTGTCATAAGGCTTTACTCATAGCATTGTTTCTCATGGTGTGATGAGAAAGTCCCTTTCTGCGTTTGTTATGGCCCTTCTCCAACTTGTCTTGCTGTGAAGAAGATGAGTAGGACTCGTTAGGTGGAGTTCTAGACCTACATCGGTATGAGCGATCACGGCTTCCCCCTGAGCCCTTACTTGATGGGGAAGATGGGCTCCTCTTATCATGCCTCCTGCACCTCAACTTCCTGCCCAGATGACCAACTTCCCGTTGCAGCTTCAATGTCTCTTGGTCATGTGAAACATGACTCCTAGACTTGGAACGACTTCGCTTAGTACGTTTAGTGTGATTAGATTCCACCATAACACTTGGGGTATGTTGCCTATCTCTCTTACGTTCCAAGTTAACAAACTGGTTCTCCCTCTGAGAGCCAACTAACTCCTCCCTATCTTGGCCAGCATTAGCCATAATTACTCAGGACAGATCCTTCACCACTTGTTCCCACAAACGACGCTGATTGTAAAGACCTAAAAGTTTGTAGCCCAAGCCCACTTAGAGTAATGGGTTGTGCCTTTCGAACCTGGCTCAAATCAATAAAATTTGTAAGAGGAGGGAAAAAAAAACAACAATGGACTTTGCCTGAGGATAGCTACAGGGAAGGATCAGGTTTTTATTCAAAAGCAAACGAGTATCAAGCTCTACACCGGTGCTCTTGAGGAGACTAAGTTTGTATAAAAAGTAGTACTGTTCACTTTCTCCTCTCAATGCTCTTCTTTATGTTTCTTCTCTCTTTTTCTCGACCTCCTTTCGAATGCTCTCTCCTTTCCTTATATACCTCTACCTCCATCACATCTTCATCATCCATTTCTACCTAACCTCTCTCCTTTTTTGACACTTGTTACCTTTCACATTTGAAGAAGACGGTGAAAGGAACCTGCTTAGCTGTGGTTTACACTGTTCAGGTCACTTCCTCATCAATGCGGTTGATAAAACTGTTGTCTATCATTTAATGCGAATGCAACAGGCTACACTAGGCCAAAAGCTTCCATATTGCCCATTAGCTTCCACTCTCTTCAGATCCTAGTTCCCACTTAGAATACCACAGAGTACCATGATTCATTTCTTCTCCTCCTCGGGCGGATTCCTCCCATTGGCCCGTGGCTTGCAGCATTTCCACGTCAATGCTACGACCTTTCAACTTCATCCTCAATCCTCGGGCCAATGCTTCGACCCTTCAACTTCATTCTCGGTTCTTGAGCACCCACAATATAATATATTATTTTAATATATTATTTACTCGAGTTTAAATTCTATAAAAAGTCCATATTAGACCTCCTATATTTACACCCTCTCATAGTATATTGTCATATCATATATCTTTAAATTGTGGAATAAATAATTTAATATAAAAATACAATCATAATAAATACTTATTTATAACTATTATAATTATCAAATTTTATATTTAAAAATCTCTAACCTTTTTGGGTAAAAAAATTGTATATTTTAAAAATAAAACAAAGAGAGGATCATATTTTGTTGAACTAATGCATAGGTTACTTTTCTTAATTGGCATAGCATTTTAAAACATCTTGAGGCTTTGGCAATCGAGTATCATTTAAATTACAACTCTCTTCTAAATCATTCAGTCGACTTTTAAAATCTTTAATTTACACTCTCTATCATTACAAAAATGTCAATGTGCATATTTCATTATGGTCCATCTTATTTTCACCATTAATTTGCCTAAAAAAGATTTCATTTTTCATTTTAAAAAGACGTGTGAATTAACAAAATTTTATTGGATGCTGATAAAAGGAGTAAATTGATATTGTTGTAATACTGTAAGTGTAAATTATAAGCTTTCTTTGTTAAAAAGACCAATTTATAAGCAATCTTATACTTAGATGGGTTTGAATAGTGTTTTAGCCATAATTTTAATATACATACTAACCTCGTCACACACACCCTGCATGAGTGATGAGGCTATTTTTATCTATTTATTTTAAGTTTAATATAATTTTTTAATTTGAATTTATCTATTGTTAGTAAGGTTACACAGAAAATGATTTTTATAAACTAAAATTTATATTTTAAAATGAAGTAAACTACTAGATTTAGTGTGTGCTAGTTTTTAGGAAAAAAATTGTATCAAATGTACGTGACATATGTTTGGATAGAAAGTGTATTAATTTTTAGGAAAAAATTTTCTATGCTAGTTTGTTTGTTTGTTTGTTTGTTTTTTTTTTTTTTTAATTTTGTTGAATTACAATTTTAATCGTATTTTTTATTTCTTAAGAATAAGGATTATCTAATTAGATTATGGGCATTTTTTACATTTTTTAAAACCATAACTAACTTTTTGAATCCTCTTAATATATAGAGAAGAGATTACATGATACAATGAAAAGGGAAAAGAAAAGAAATCATATACCATATAGTCAAAGTTGGGTGTTAGAATTTATAGTTGCATCATGTTAATATTCTCTCCTTATGCCATGTTGTACAATTTGGTTTTTCCATATGACTCAAAAATTAATAACATAGTTTATTATAAGTGAAATTCTATCACCAAAGTTTCAAGAAATAAAAAAGAAAATTCATCATTTGTTTAAATTATTTTTGTTATCTACAATAGTTTTTTGTTTTAAAGTAAATTTGGTTTTAAAAGATTTTTTTTTTGGTCACATTTCATTAAGGGAAAAAAAATTTATGTCTTCTTAGAATTATTTTTTTTGAGAAGAATTTCTCATTGGAATTTTGATGGTATTACTAAAACACTTACTTTAAATTTTGTATTGTATGACCATATTGCAATTAAAAAACAAGTGATTTTCTACTTCACGCCCCCAAAACTACAATATGTTGGTGTAACTTTTATTGCCCAGTATTTAATATGATATTAGTTAATAGTTTTTCAATATCTTTTTCTTTTAATAACACAACTTAAACCCGAACCACACCACTAATTACAGGAAAAGAAGATCTTGATCAGGCCATTGAAAGTGTGCCAAGTATGGAAGGCCTTTTGTGACGTCAAGACTTATTGTCAGTTTGCAGACAACCAATCAAGGATCCTTTTCTACAACTCTTCATTGAGGAGAGCAAAACCATGACTCGAGCTTCAGGACTCATACTTAACACCTTTGATGACCTCGAGGGTATCCGATTCTCTGTCACATTGCCCTTCTTTTTCTGAACGTTTGCACAATTGGTCCATTCAATGCTCTTGTAAAAACCGGAATCGGAGATTGTAAAGTTGTGATTTACAACTATGTTTTATGTTGGCTTTATTTCATGATGTTGTAATTGCTTTAATTTTGTTCCTTGTATTTTGTGGGATTTTATTGTATTGGGTTTAGTATTAAGTTGGTGAAGACTTAAATTTAATTGAAGATCAAGTAGTTTTCACGAGAAGCTAAACCGCGAAGTAGCCATGTGAGAAGCACATGACTGGAAGCTGAAGAGTCGTGCTAGGCGGTCAATTTCGCGAGTATTTTGCGGGTAAGGCATTCCTGCGAAATAGTCGCGAAACATTCTACTTGGAGGATTTTTAAGTGTGACTTTCTTACCCTTCATCCATACTATATATACCCTCATTACCCAGAGAAATTGAAAAAGAGGTCATTCAAAGAGAAAAACCCTAGATAGATTTTCTACAACACACACACCCATTTTTTAAAGAGAGAGTTACTCATCCTTAGTGAGAAATCATTCTAGCCTTTTCTCCTTCTCTCTTGCGTTTTCATACCTTGAGAGGAGATTTACCCAAACACAGCCTATATATTTTCAGAATGTAGAGAGTGTTTTGGAGTTTGGGAAGCTTTGGGGATTTGCCAAAAAAAGCCAATGAGGCTTGGCGGATGCAATTAGGTGTATTGCGAGATTTGGAAAGTTAGACAAGACACGGTTCCAAGAAGCCTTGTTAGAGTAGGAGCTTGGAGGGTTTAGGTACATTAGGTAGATTAGGCTTAGAGGGTCTCTTGCTATTCATGTATTCTAACTTATTGTCTAATGAATTGATTTACCGCTTAGAGGGCGGTGGAGAGGTCTTTCGCCGAATTCTTCGGTTTTTTCTTCGATAACATATTGTCGTGTTATCTTATGTTTATATCTTTCTTCCTTTAATTTTGTACTTTATTTTTATTGTTTGTTGTTCATGTTTATGCACTAGAGTAGTATCGGTTGATTGTGTTTCATTTACTCTTGTTTCTGCACTTAGATAAGTTAGAGTAAAAGCAATCTAGCCGTAATTTTTTATTTGGGGGTTTAAACAAGCTCTTGTGTTTGAACACTAATCCAAACTTTTAGGGATGATGTTGTATAGTAGTGCTTATCCTCCTCTAGCAACTTATTGGAATCGGACCATAATTGCATGGCGTGGTTGAATTCCCGGCCATTAAGATTTGTTGTTTATGTTAGCTTTGGGAGCGTGGTGAGAGTGATACATGGTCAATTGTTGGAGTTTTGGTACGGTCTAGTAAATAGTGGTGCATCATTTTTATGGGTGATATGATTGAAGGTGTGAAAGGGGATGCGATGATCTTGATGGAGCTTGAGGAGGCCACAAAAGAAAGGGGCTTTGTGGTGGATTGGGCTTCACAATAAGATGTTCTAGCCCACTCAACTGTGGGTGGGGTTTTTCACCCATAGTGGCTGGAACTAAGTTTTAGAGAGCATTGATGCTGGGGTCCCTATGATTTGTTGGCCCGTATTTGGAGACCACCAACTTAATAGTAGGTGGGTTAGTGAGAGGTGGAGGATTGGGCTTGATATGAAGGACATGTGTGACAGATTAACCATTGAAATGATGATAAAGACTCTACTGAAACATAGAAGGGAGGAGATCATGGGGTCCATGATCGATTTTCAAAATTGGCTTATGATTCTGTTATCCCAAGTGGATCCTCATACAACAACTTGGAGAAGCTTATTGAAGACTTGAAAAAAATATGATTCTATGATTAGATGGATAATTGCAAGCTGGAAGTGGCAATATATTATTAAGATGGCTCTTCATCAAAAGCATATGCTCAATTCCTATCATAGAAAAATAAAATTGAAGTTATTTGGAGTGTTTGTCAGCTGCTAAATAAAAAGTTTTGTAATATTTGGAGTGTTTGTTTTGTGTTCTTATCCCACTTCAACTTGATTGTTTTTGTTAATCAATTGTTTTTTGATGGTTTTTAATTATTTTCCAAGAGTACGTATGTTTACTTGTATAACTTGAAATAATTGTGTGTATAATGTATTACCTCGAACTGTGTGCTATGCATATGCTTTTGTTGTACAATTCTCTTATTTATTGGGAAAAAATTAAAAAGAAAAAAAATAATTTGCCAAGAGTCTTGTGGCTTACTAGCACCAACCAAACTTTTTTAATTCCACTCTCGCTTAGTTATGGATAATAGTATAATGTGTGTGTATATTCTCATAATTATTTAAGCCATCCTTTTCGTTACTAGTAAATTAAAGTATCTCTGTGGGGACATTGTTTCCACAATTATGTCGGATTTTGTTGTTCTCAAAAAAAAAAAAAAAAAAATGTCGGATTTTGTTTATCTAGGAGTTATAGCATATAGACTTGTCATTTAAATTTTTTTTTATTATGCATTTATTGATTCTAATATATATATATATATATATATATATATATATCTGTGTGTGCGTGTTTTTATTTTGAGACAGTGGAAACTTTGATACTTATTTGTTTTGTATGTATCCAAAGTGTGAAGAATGGTAAATTACTTCACTTAAATTTTACTACCAAAATTTTTAAAAGATATTGTTTATTTAAATTAATTTAATCATTTAGCAATGCGTGTGCTTAACGGTATGTGACGGGAATGACGACTCTACATCTCGCTGACGAAGATAACATTAATGACGAGAGAATCATCCATGACGAGGTCATCCGAAACAACGAAGAAAGCCATCATCACTGACGAAGGCAGGGAGTTATTCAATGCAGTCAATCAATGACCCGAGCGGTTACCAAATCGACCAAGCAGACCGTTGGAGAGCCTCTTAAAAGTCTCATTACTGACCAGGGGCGTTACTTCAGAGAGCATTAACAGCCTCAACGGCTAGCCCTTAAAGCCTCAGGTATAAAACTTGCATACAACCAACAGAAGGAGATAGAGGCACAAATACTCTGAAATTATCTTTGACTTCTTTACTGTGTTTAATTGTGATCCTAACTTTGGCATCGGAGACTTTGTGGCAGGCGCCACACCGGTGTCCCTCATTGAGCAAACCTTCACATCCCACAGGTGATTCCATCTGCTCACTCACTGACGGATTTGTGTTCCATCAGTTTGGCGCCGTCTGTGGGGAACGAGTTTTCAAATTCATATTCGAAGACGTAGTTTCCATCAATTCTCCATATCCAGATGGAATCCAACCCAGATTCAGCAACCTTGGCCCAGCAAGTTCAAGCCCTTGCAGCCACCATCGAGGAACTCACCAGACAGAACCAGGAAATGAAGCTGCGGCTCCAGCAGGTTCAGCAAGCTCAACAGGAAGAAAACCGATCCAAGAGTAACACGGAGGGAGAGGGGGATAGCCAACGGAGGGAAACCCCCCGGAGACCAACAACTCCGGACGAACAGAACTCAGATCTTCTTCGGGAAATGAGGAAAGAGATGGACGAACTAAGGAGCGCTATCAAAGAAAAGACAGACCGAAGTGTGGACAAAA
The DNA here is from genome assembly GCF_932294415.1 of Quercus robur. NCBI lineage: Eukaryota > Viridiplantae > Streptophyta > Magnoliopsida > Fagales > Fagaceae > Quercus > Quercus robur. Next base: position 20,501,592 of record NC_065540.1, on the reverse strand, counting down.
TGATAAGGGCTACAGATTCGCCCTTCACTGCAGCGGTGCTTGATTGCCCCGTGCCGTCAAAGTTTCGCCTACCTCAATTAGAACCATTCGACGGGCTGAAGGACCCTCAGGACCATCTTAATACCTTTAAGACGACTCTGAGTCTTCAGCAACCACCTGACGAAATATTGTGTCGTTCCTTCCCTACGACTCTCAAAGGAGCTGCAAGAGAGTGGTTTACTAAGTTGCCAAACTCGTCCATAGACAACTTCGATCAGCTGAGTAGTGCTTTCTTACGCCACTTCATAGGGGGACAACGCCCAAGGAGACCAGTAGATTACTTACTCACCATAAGACAGGGAGAGAAGGAGACCCTGAGGTCATATGTCAAGCGATTCACCCGAGAAACTCTGGAAGTGGACGAAGCTGATGACAAGGTGCAGCTGACGACCTTCAAAGCCGGGTTGAGATCCAGAGACCTTGTGGCCTCTCTTGCCAAAAACCCCCCGAAGACAATGGCCGAGATGCTCCTGAAGGCACAAAAGTACATGAACGCGGAAGATGCTCTAGCTGCCATAAAAGGTACTGAGAGGCTAGGAGACAAGTCCAAAGGGGAAGACGACTGCAGAGGGCAAAAAAGAGATCGACCAGAACGTCGGAACAATGACGGGAATAGAAGGAGAGACGACAAAAATACTCGCCAGGTAAAATTTACTCCATTGGTTATGCCTGTAGACAAGACTTTCACGCAGATCAAGGACGAGCATTATCTCAAATGGCCCAGGCCTCTACACTCGTCCCTCAACGTGCGTGACAAGAACAAGTATTGCCGGTTCCATAGAGACCACGGTCACAACACAGAAGATTACAGAGACCTGAAGGAACAAATAGAGGAATTAATACGGAAAGGAAAGTTGCAAAAGTATGTAAAGAAAGGAGAATATAGCAAGTTCAGAGACGACGCCAGGACCCAACATGAATCCTTCACTCGGGATGACGACCATACGTCCCAACCTCCACGCAAAGTGATCGGGGAGATAAACACAATCACGGGAGGGCCATCTTCAGGAGGGTCATTTAGATCACTTAGAAAAGCATACCACAGACAGGTGAACAGCGTCCACACCATGCCTCCGTCCAAGTACCGACGAACGTACCAAGACATGTCCTTTAATGAAGGAGACGCCAGGGGAGTGAAGCAGCCTCACAACGATCCCCTGGTCATAGTGCTGAATATAGAAGGGTTCAATACCAGAAGGATCCTTGTTGATAACGGGAGCTCAGCGGATATCATCTACCTCCCAGCCTTCCAGCAGTTGAAGTTAGATCCAAAAAGGCTCCGTCCTTTCGAATCTCCGCTTGTCAGTTTCAGTGGGGACAGGGTCTACCCCAGGGGTATAGTGACTCTGACGGTGACAGCAGGGGCCTATCCATTGCAGCTGACCAAACAAGTAGACTTCCTGGTTGTAGATTGCCCCTCGTTCTACAATGTCATCATTGGGAGGCCTACCCTAAACAAGTGGAAGGCGGCAACCTCAACCTACTGTTTGAAGGTGAAATTCCCAACAGACGATGGTGTGGGTGAAGTGAAGGGTGATCAAGTCCTGGCAAGGGAGTGCTACCAGGCCGTACTGGCAAGAAAGGAGAACCACACGTGGACGATAGAGGAAAAAGAGGAAGACGGGATGGAGACCCTGGAAGCAGTGGAATTGGTAGAAGGAAATGCGGACAGGACGACCAGGATAGGGACGACACTAAGCCCTGAGATGAGAGCGAAACTCATAAAGTTCCTTAAAGGGAATCTAGATGTCTTTACATGGAGTCACGAGGACATGCCAGGCATATCTCCAGAAATCATCCAGCATAGGCTGAATGTAGACCCCAACAAGAAGCCCGTCCAGCAACGACGAAGAACTTTCGCTCCAGAGCGAGATCAGGCAGTAGCAGAGGAAGTAACCAAACTCTTGACGACTGGATTCATCCAGGAGGTATACTACCCAGAATGGCTCGCCAACGTCGTCCTGGTAAAGAAACCAAATGGAAAGTAGAGAATGTGTGTAGACTTCACCGACCTGAATAAAGCATGCCCAAAGGACAGCTTCCCTCTACCAAGGATAGACCAGCTCGTGGACTCTACCGCCGGACACAAGCTGTTGACGTTCATGGACGCCTTCTCAGGGTACAACCAGATAAAGATGGCTGAAGAAGACCAGGAGAAGACCACCTTCATCACAAGCCAAGGACTCTACTGTTACAAGGTGATGCCTTTTGGGTTGAAAAATGCTGGAGCTACATATCAGAGGATGATAAACAAAATGTTCAACCAACAAATTGGCAGAAACATGGAGGTATACGTAGACGATATGCTCGTCAAGAGTAAGGAAGAGCTCGCTCATCTGGACGACCTGGAGGAGACTTTCGCAACCCTGAGAAAACACCAGATGAAGTTGAATCCAAGCAAATGTGTTTTTGGGGTAGCCTCGGGAAAATTCCTGGGATTCATGGTGTCCCAGAGAGGAATAGAAGCCAATCCAGAAAAAGTACAAGCTATCATTGACATGGCCCCACCCAAGACCGTCAAGGATGTACAAAAACTGACAGGAAGGATAGCAGCTCTAAATAGGTTCGTCTCTAGGGCCACAGACAAATGCCTGCCCTTTTTCAAAACCCTCAAGCAGGCCTTTGCTTGGACCGACGAATGCGAAGCAGCGTTCCAAGAACTGAAGCGATATCTGAGCAGTCCACCTCTCCTGAGCCCGTCCAAAGGAGGGGAGAACCTATACTTGTACCTGGCGGTGTCAGCCTCGGCAGTAAGCGCAGCCTTGATTAGAGAGGAAGGCAAGAAGCAACTCCCGGTGTACTACGTCAGTCAAGCCTTTCAAGGAGCTGAGTTCAGGTACCGAAGGATCGAAAAGATTGCGTTTGCGCTTATAGTAGCCTCGCGCAAGCTCAGGCCGTATTTCCAGTCAAATCCTATCCTTGTGATGACGGATCAACCAATTAAGAAATCAATGAACAAACCGGAAGCAGCAGGGAGAATGGTCCAATGGGCAATCGAACTTAGCCAATTTGACATCGAGTACCATCCAAGAGCAGCTATCAAGGCACAAGCTCTGGCTGACTTCATCGCTGAATTCACTCATCCAGATGAAGAAGGAACTACAGACGAAGTTGATAAATGGACAATACAGACAGATGGTTCGTCAGCCCGAAAGAGGGGGGGAGTAGGGGTCGTCATAACCACCCCCGACGGAGAAGTGATGAAGTATGGAGTTCAACTGGAGTTCCCAGCCACCAATAACGAAGCCGAATATGAAGGAATATTGACGGGCTTGAGGCTTGGAAAAGCTCTTGGTGCCAAAAACTTGCTGATCCAGAGTGATTCAAAGCTGGTAATTGGACAGATCAGTGGAGAGTACGAGGCAAAGGAAGAAAGGATGCAGAAATACCTTAAACTGACAAGGCAACTAACTCAGGAGTTCAACTCAGTGGAGTTCGTCCAAGTACCAAGAAACCAGAATATTGGAGCTGACGAGGTGTCGAAACTAGCGTCGTCAGAAGCAGGAGGGACGAGCACAGACGTGGCAATAGAGATTCAGAAATACCCGAGTATTGAAGAGGTGGCGGTGCTCACCACCCAGAGCACAGACACCTGGATGACGCCCTTAATATCCTTCCTCCGAGACGGGCACTTACCTCAGAATACTGACGAAGCCAGAAAGGTAAAAAAAAGAGCGGCCAGGTTCAGGATCCTAAATGACGTCTTGTACAAGAGAGGCTTCTCTATGCCTTACCTAAAGTGCGTCGACGAAGATGAGGCCAAATACATCCTAGAAGAAGTACACGGAGGAGTCTGTGGCGACCATGCCGGCTCCCGATCCCTAGTCAACAAGGTGATAAGAGCAGGGTACTTTTGGCCAACCATGTAGGGGGATGCTGCTGACATCGTCAGAAGATGCGACAGATGCCAGCGGTACGGGAATGTACAACGGCTTCCAGCGGAGAAGATGACGGCCATATCCTCCCCATGGCCATTCGCACAATGGGGAATCGACATCGTCGGTCCTCTGCCCCAAGGTAAAGGTGAGGTAAAATTCCTTCTAGTTGCTATTGACTATTTCACTAAATGGGTTGAAGCAGAGACCCTAGCAACCATCACTGAGGCTCGGATCCGGAGCTTCGTGTGGAAAAACATAATCTGCAGGTTCGGGATTCCTGTGACGATCATATCTGATAATGGGAAGCAGTTCGACTGCCAAGGCTTCAGAGACTTCTGCTCGGACCTCAGAATCAAGAATCAGTTCTCATCCCCGGGACACCCCCAGGCAAACGGACAGACGGAAGTAACGAACAGGACGCTGCTCAAGATAATCAAAACCAAGTTGGACGAAGCAAAAGGTGCCTGGCCAGAAGAACTACCTAGTGTCCTGTGGGCATACAGGACTACAGCCAGAACCCCGACAGGAGAGACACCCTTCAGGCTTACCTATGACACAGAGGCGGTGATCCCAGTAGAAGTTGGAGTAACAAGCATCAGGCGAGGAACTTTCAGAGATGGACCCAATGACGAGGAACTGCGGTTCAACCTGGATTGCTTGGATGAAGTAAGAGACAATGCGTCCAGTAGAATGACGAAGTATCAAAAGAAAATGGCCGAGTATTACAACAAGAGGGTCAAACTCAGGCGTCTGGCCATAGGGGACCTTGTCCTTCGCAAAGTCACTATAGCAACTAAAGACCCTACTCAAGGAAAGCTGGGCCCTACATGGGAAGGGCCATATCGCGTCGTTCACTACTCTAGGCAAGGAAGTTACCATCTGGAAACTATGGACGGACAAAAGCTCCCTCGTCCTTGGAACATTGAGCATTTAAAGAAATACCATGAGTAAATGTAATACACGAATACATTCGTTGTTGAAGTTAATAAAAGTATTATTCCTTTGATGTTTTTGCGCAGGCAGTACAGGTCAACCATGAGGCCTATAAATCACTGAGTAACAAGATTCCGCCTTGACGGATGTAAGTTACTGACGAACATCATAGGACGGTAAAAAGACTAAGTAACAAGATTCCGCCTTGACGGATGTAAGTTACCGACGACCATAATAGTATGGTTAAAAAAAAAAAACTAAGTAACAAGATTCCGCCTTGACGGATGTAAGTTACTGACGAACATCATAGGATGGTAAAAAGACTAAGTAACAAGATTCCGCCTTGACGGATGTAAGTTACCGACGACCATAATAGTATGGTTAAAAAAAAACTAAGTAACAAGATTCCGCCTTGACGGATGTAAGTTACTGATGAACATCATAGGATGGTAAAAAGACTAAGTAACAAGATTCCGCCTTGACAGATGTAAGTTACCGACGACCATAATAGTATGGTTAAAAAAAAAAAAAAAAAAAAAAAAAAAAAAAAAAAACTAAGTAACAAGATTCCGCCTTGACGGATGTAAGTTACTGACGAACATCATAGGATGGTTAAAAGACTAAGTAACAAGATTCCGCCTTGACGGATGTAAGTTACTGACGACTATAATAGCAGGGTTAAAAGACCAAGCGATAAGAGTCCGCCTGGACGGACATAAGCCGCCCATGCAGCACTCCCTAAAGTCACAAATGGCAGAAGTCAGTTGACGGAGAAAAGAGCGCAGTGCATTAAATCAACAACTAATTAACAAAGCACAAAAATTGTGGACGGATGTAAATCAGCCAGAACATCAAGAAGAAAAGTAAGTACGCTTCATTCCAGCCCATAACCACTGGGCCAATATCATTGTTTTCAAAATAAAGTTAACTGTTTTGAAATTAGATTTACAAAAAGAAAGGCCCAAAAACAAGATGGGCACCCACCATAAAAAAAAAAAAAATTTTAAGTATTAAGAGTCAAGCGTCAGCTATGCCTTCACTGGCCGGTACGTCAGCAATAGGTTCAGGAGCATCATCACCAGGGGCAGAAGATGAAGCCGCCTCCTCCAAAGCCATTTCCTTGTCAACTTCCTCCAAATCCAGGCTCTCCAGGTCGACTCCAGAAGGATGCTTGATCATGTACCTCCGGAGAAGCTCAAAACCTTTGAAATACCAGCTGAAGAGCACGGTATTGTACTCGTCAGTGGTCTGGAAGGCCTCCACGGATCGAGCAGCGATGGTCACAAGCTTCTCCTTGGCTGCCAGAAGCTGCTCGTCCTTCTCGTGAGTCAACCCGCGCTCAACTCTGAGGTCGTCCTCCAGCACCTTGACCTTCTCCTTCAACGTGGTTGCCTCGTCCATAGAAGTGATCAGGTTCGTCCTCAGGTCAGAGTTCTCCTTCTCCAAAGCCTCCATCCGGGTTGCCAAAGACGCCACCTTGGCCCCTTGAGTGAGGTACTCAGCGGTGATATGGATACTCTCTCCCAACACCTGGAGGGAATTATGAAGTCGTCTATAAAAAAAAAAGAAAAAAAAAAATGATGATGAAGAGAGAAGAACCCCACACCTGGACCAGTTTGTGGACGTGACGAGAGGCCACATCGTTTAAGGACAAGTCAGAAAGAGCCTTCAAGTCCGCTGAAGTAACGACCTCGTGAGCTCTTTCTACGGCCAATGACTCGTCATCCCATATTGTGGATGAACGAGTATCTGTCTTCTCTTTCCCTTTGCCAGCCACACGCGGCCTTTTGGAGCCGGGAGTAGGAATCTCTTCTATTGAAGCGGTCGGGGAGGCAGTCCTCGTCGTTTCGGAAGCTATGGAGGGAACGATGTTGAGCGGGATGGAGGCAGGACCCTTCCCGGTGACTCGCACAGCCTTCTTCCCCAGATTGGACAGGGGTTCGTCCTTCTTTGACCTCATCTTTGCGTACATGTCCTTGTTGAATTTTGTCGTCATCTCTGCAAGAAGAAAGTGTGTCAAAAAATTGCTTAAGCACACATAAGAAGAACCAGCACTGACGAAGTCAAAACTTACTCTTTTTGCCTTCAATGCCAAGCTGACGAAGGACGAAAGGAGATGGGTCAGGACCAAGGTTGTAAAATGCAAGAGACCGGGGGTCAACCAGTTCGTCCCAGCTCTCAATCGTTTCAGCGTACCCGATGGCAGTCTCTATGCGTTCCTTATACCATCTCTTCAGTCCAGGCCGTCTCTTAACTATACCAAACAAAGAAACAGAGAAGTCAGCAAGATTAGAACCTCAAAATTGGCAAAATTGAAACAACGGGGAGAAATACTGACGCACCTAAGGTCGGGGTTCCCCACCGACGGAGCAACCTCGGGATATCACCCCAATCACTACTGGATTGAGTCTCGAAGTCGTCCCCAGACACAAAGAAAAAGCACGACTTCCAATACCTGAATGACGAGGGCAATCCCTTGACGATCCTAGTCTTTCTCTCCCAAGGGACTAATTCATAATACCCCCACTCCTTAGACTCTTTCAAACGATATAGGTAGGTGAGCTCGCCTATCCTGATCATATCCCCGTTGGAGGCCAACCATATTTGCATACAGTTGATGACGATCCTCCACGAGTTAGGCATGAGCTGCCCAGGAGCTATACCAAAGTGATCTAAAAGTTCCATCAGGAATGGGTGGACGGGGAGCCTAAGCCCACAGGTGAAGGTTGACTCGTAAAAACATATTTCGCCTGGAAAGAAGTGACAGGCCCTATCTTCTTCCCTGGGTAGACGAACACGAACCCTAGACGGAAATTGAAACCTATCCTTAAATCTATTCACGGTCTCGTCATCCAGACCACAAATCTCCCTAAGAGCGTAAAAAGCCCTAACCTCTCGAGGGTCAGAAACGGCTGTATCTCCTTCAGCCGGGCCACTACTGGATGATAGCCCAGTCTCAAGATCGCTAGATCTAACCTCAGACATCAATCCTCTCCCTCCTAAACCCTCGAACCAATTAAGCGATTGACGGAGCAAGGGCAACAATTCGCCCAAAACGACGCTCAGACTATTGCCCCCGTACACAAAATTTTCTAAAAAAGGGTAAGTACCCAAAGACCCCCCTAGACGCGCAAAAAGGAAGGATATCGACGGGCAAGCTATCCTAACCTCCAAACTATCAACCATGGAAAATACAGAAATCGGAGGGCAGAAAAATAAGGTACAAAAACTGAAACCCCAAAAGAAAAACAAGGACCAGCAACAGAATAGAAGCAAAGAGAAATAGCGAATCAAAAAATTATGCTACAGCAAAGGAAGAAAAAGAAGAAAGAAAAAGGAAAGAAAAACGTACCTCCAATGGCGGAACAGCAGAAGCGCAGCGCAAGAAAATCTGGAGAATGTAAGTCCTAAAGAAAATGCTCTAAAAAGTTGGTCTGTCTTTGCTCTTTCAGAAGTAGAAGAAAAGTTAAAGAGGAGAAGTTTTAAATGTGGGCCAAAAACGATTGAAAAACCAGTGGGAAACCCAAGGGTCATGCCATTAATTCCACAGACCATCAAGCGCCACGTGCCCATGATTGTGTGTAGCGCCGCCACTAAGCATTAAAAGCGGAACAGAACCCCAAGAGTCACAAGAAAAACTTTTCATCTTCTGTGATCGTCATGACGGGTCACCGACGACCCCAGAACCTGGGGGGCAATTGACGGGAATGACGACTCTACATCTCGCTGACGAAGATAACATTAATGACGAGAGAATCATCCATGACGAGGTCATCAGAAACAACGAAGAAAGCCATCATCACTGACGAAGGCAGGGAGTTATTCAATGCAGTCAATCAATGACCCGAGCGGTTACCAAATCGACCAAGCAGACCGTTGGAGAGCCTCTTAAAAGTCTCATTACTGACCAGGGGCGTTACTTCAGAGAGCATTAACAGCCTCAACGGCTAGCCCTTAAAGCCTCAGGTATAAAACTTGCATACAACCAACAGAAGGAGATAGAGGCACAAATACTCTGAAATTATCTTTGACTTCTTTACTGTGTTTAATTGTGATCCTAACTTTGGCATCGGAGACTTTGTGGCAGGCGCCACACCGGTGTCCCTCATTGACCAAACCTTCACATCCCACAGGTGATTCCATCTGCTCACTCACTGACGGATTTGTGTTCCATCAGTATGCATGTGCTACTTTTTTGTGTGTGTGTGTGTGTGTTTGATTAAGCTATTTTGATCATTTGTGTTTGTTTGTTTAGACCCCTTAAAAATAGATTATTTAACCTAATGAATTAGCCAAGTAGTTACTTAGATTAATTATGAGATCTAGGTTAAACAGTAATAAATCATATCATGTAGTGCGGAAAAATAAATAAGACAACGATATAGTTACCTAGGAAAACCAATGAAACCAATCGTTTCAAGATAAAAACCCAGGGAGGATTTGACTTAGCTATCCTCAAGGTAAACAAATCCACTAGAAAGAATTGAAGTTTACAAAAGATTTAGTCCTAAATCTAATGCTACCTCTAGTGAAACTTACTAACACAACCACGTGTAACTCCGACTCCACAGACTCTTCTCTCTTGGATTTGCAGAACACAAGCTCCCATGCTTATGACTTTAAGATCTCATTCAAAGGTTTAGATCACCAGTTGTTGATCTTGAAGCAGTAACTAGATTCCACTAGCACTTGATTGTAGATCTCATTCCGATAGACACTTGTAGAGTTAGAAGGTAACAGAGCCTCACAGATCTCACAGGAGTAACTCACAAGTATTCCAAGAGTCTTCAAAACGTAGTTAGGATTTTACTTTATACTTAGAAGTGTTGGACTGAAACCTTAAACGTTTTCGTGGGCTTGAGCTTGATTTAAATTTTGCAGAATTTGATTTACTGCTATTTTCGATCGGTCGAGATTCACATAACTTGAACTCTCCTTTCTATGGCTTGAATGTTTTGGAGTCTTGATTTGTACAATCTTGAGCAATGTCTAACACCTAATCTAGACGTGTTTTTATTCTCGTTTGCCAACATACATAAAATAGGAATCTAAACATTTAATCCTAAATTTTTAAAACCTAACAATCTGCCATAGTTTTTTATATAAATGATTTAGTCTTATAAGACATGCTTCCATCATGTAACTCCATATACAAGTATATTATCCTTTTTGTTCAATTTTGATGAATTTAATAAAAAATTATTTAATTTAAATAATATTTTTAACTAATTCATATATTACAATTTGCAAAAATATACCCTGATTGCACCATGTGACTCGATATAAGTATTTTATGTCATACAACATACTTTTTTCATGCATTTCATTATAAATATAAATTTTTTGTATTACTTTTTGTGATTCACTTTATATTCCATTAATTACAATTTTTCATATATTCTTTTTACTTTTCTTATAAAATAACAAAAATACTTATGGTAAGTTATGATTAGTAGAGCATAAAGTGGAACACACAAAAAGTAATACATCATATTTGTATTCTTAGTACTACGAATATAAATCCCCTGTAGCACTTTTTGCGTTCCACTTTTTTATGTGGAAAATTTTGTGTTCCTTTTTATAATTCATCAATCACAAATTTTATAATTCCTTTTATGAGGAGTATAGAGTAAAACACAAAAATTGAAATAGAGAATTTCTGGATGATATTAAGTGTTATATTGAAAAATATATTAAGTGTTAACTATTAAAAAACAGAAAAAAAAAAAAAAAAAAAAAAAAAAAAAAAAAAAAAAAAACCAAAGACATTCTTATCAATTCATTATCTCTATTAAAGGTTGGAACAATACACTAAAAGACTTTATCCCAAATCTTAAAATTTCAAAACAAGTTTAAAACTATTTTTAGCTAGAACAAGCATCCAAATTTAGGAACATATATGGTATACTATATGCTAATCAAACAGTTGACAAATGGGACGAGGAAAACAAGAGTCTTCTGGATGGGGTTCAACTATTTGCAAGGTATTAATTATCCAAAAAGAAAAAAGAAAAAAAAAAAAACACTATTTGCTTGATATTGTTAGTATAGTTAAAGAGTAAAAATTCCCAAGTGGGACTATCAAGCACATACGACACTACCAGTAAAGTCTAGTTCCTTAGTTGTCCAAATGAAAAGTCAATCAACTGCATTTTGCATTAATTTGTTGAACAACAAGAACAGCTATTCAGCCACATCCAAACAATATTAAGAATGTCTCTTAATTTCGTTAAGAAACAATATTAACAATATTAAGAATAATACTTTAAATATTTTTTGGACTTCGCTCAACTAAACAATATTAAGAATAAACGATTGTTTTAGAAATAATATGCTTGTAAAGGTTCCAAAGAAAACACATTGCAGAATCCAGAGTGCGAATTCTATGTAAATAAAAAATAGGCTTTTCCTTCCATTATATATATATATATATATATATATATATATATATATTTATATTGATAGGCCCAATAAATATCATTGTCTAGAAGAGCCTATCAAATACCATCGTCCACCCCTTTCTAGCATGGACAATAGTAGAAGCGCCATAAAGAGGAACATTCAATATCTCGAACAGTTACAAATCAGCCAAAAAGACCGTTGGAGACCAATTAAAGCCTACCGTGAATGAGCCCATAGACGTTACAAAAGAAGCAATTATACCACCATGAATAGGGTACAACAGCTAGAAGGAAAGAGGATGTATATATGCAGGGGCAGCTCTACCCTTTGTTTAGGGGATTCAAATGAACCCCTTGACTTCCCAAAAAAAAAAAAAATGTATTTATAATTTTTTTTTTTGTTAGTTTCATATTTTAATTTATTTTTAAAAATATTTTTGCACACCCTAACTTAAATTTTATACACCCTTACTACAAGTATTTCCAATTTTAAGAATACGAGTAAGTGTTTTTGAACTATAAGTTTCACTCTTTATTATAAATTTATATTATATATTTGTGTGTGTCTAATATTCACTACAACAAAATGTATTTTCAGTGATGAAAAAATTTGTCACTAAAAGTCCAGTTTTTTGTCACTAAGGACCTTTACTGATGAAATCGGACTTTTAGCAATGAAACTCATTTTGTCGTTGTAGCCCCATTGTTAAAAATCCTAGCGACGAAAATTTTCGTCACTAAAAGTCCAATTTGATTAAAAAAAAACTTTTAGCAACGAAAATGTTTCGTAGCTAAATGTTTTCCTCGCTAAAAACAGTATTCAGCGACGAAAATATTTTGTCACTAAAACCATTTCAATTTATTAAATCATATTTAGTGACGAACAATTTCGTCACTAAAACTATTTTCGGGTACATATAGTGACGAAAAAATTCGTCACTAAAACTATTTTTAAGAAAATCTAGGCACATATAGCAACGGAAATTTTTGTCACCAAAGCCATCTCTTACAAAATTCTGCTTCCTTTAGCGACGAAATATTTCGTCACTAAAACAATTTTTTGTTGCTATATTTGTGAGGAAAAAATTCGTCGCTAAAACATATTTTTTGATTTTATTATTTTTGTGGCTTTGATATTAATCTGTAACTTGTCATTACATTATTAAAACCTCACATTTGATTAACACATTTATTTCAACAACACATTTATAAAAAATTGATCCATACATTCCACAAGTAAAAAATAAAACAAGTATCCAATTCAAACTCCTTCCATACAGTAATTGTTTGCAACACAAACAATAACTCAAGATGTTTTATAACAATACAAAAAGTGTAGCATAATATAATTAGAACCAACGAAAGATGTCCTTATATGTTTTCAAGTAATGCCAAAAGTAAATCCCCTAAAGCCACCAATAAAAAATCTACACAAATAAAAAAACACTACTACATTAAAATCGTAAAGTAAAAACACTAACTATGTTATAAGAAATATTTCTAACAATGCATTAAGAGTAGCCACACCAATGAATTAAAATCACAACTAATTAAAAAAAAAATAGAGAAATTGCTTACCAAACCGACACACTAGCATGATTTGATGGACAAGGGGTTTTGGATACTTCTGAGTGTTCATCAGCCTATTTAAAAAATAATATAAAAAAACTAATCCAAGCAACAATCTTAAAATTAAAAAATAAAAATAAAAATAAAAATAAAAAACCTAACCTAAGCAAGTATGTGATTGACAATCTCAAGCAAGTGTTACAAGTTACAACATTTAGTGGCTTTTAAAAAGTTCCAAGTTCGAATAAGAAGGCAGCAAAATTGAGTTTTGTTCTAACTTCTAAATGGTCTTGTTATGTTGACTAATCATTTGTCTTCATATTAGTAATGTCTTGATCACTTCTTTTCCATCAATTGTAATGTCTCCAAAAAAAAAAAAAAAATCAAATTGGATTAGTTCATTAGATGACCTTCCTGTTTGTTTGATAAATACCAGTAATTTTCAGGAAAGAGATTTGAAAATAGTACATATTCATATGCAATTATTGGACCCTATTGCGACTCTGTGTTAATACTTAATACTTGTGCTTTTCATTTGATATGCACAAAGACCACATGTTTTTAATAAAAAGTAACATTTCAAAACCATGAGATGCTAAGTGCTAACCAGTTAGCTATTTTGCTGTAGAAAAATCATGCCTTTATCTTAAGTCTCAACTCCTTAAATAACTAATAATTTTTTTTAAATGACAATGTATAACCCCTTTTTCTTTTCTTTAATAACCTTTTATACTATTTCTCAATTTGGAGATGATAATTTTATTCTACTTCAACCTACCTCATCTCATGCGGATCTTTCCTACCTCTCAAAGGTGGTTAGGCGGAAATGATTTACCTCAACCCCGAGGCGAGACAAGGACGAGTTTAAACTTTCCTACCCACTCCACCTTGCATAAAAGGACAACTCATGCATAATATATTCTAACATTTAAGTTTATAAGCTACTTAGGTAAAATGAGGACAACTCATGCGCAATATCCCATTCATGAATGCACAAGTCTATATTAATACTTAAAACAAATAAAATACTATCCATCACATCTAATCAATAATGCTCATTCACATTTGTAAGAAATGAAAAACACTTCCAATATATATTTAAATCAACTTATAACACCATGCAAGTCACCTGCTTGCTCCAACACAACAACCCACCACAAAACCAATTTCCAACATCACAAGTATAGAGTTTTATAAGTATTTAAATAAAATAAAATACTATTCATCACATCTAATCAACAATATTCATTCAAATTTGCAAGAAATGAAAAACACTCCCAATATGAATTTAAACCACCTTATAACACCATGCAAACCACTCGTTTGCTCCAACACAACAACCCACAAGAAAACCAATCACAAACATCACAACTATAATGCTTACAAGTATTGAAATCTACTATTCATCATATCTAATCAACAATACCCAATCTCAATTCAAAAGAATAAAAAACACTTTCAATATGAATTTAAACTACCTTATAACACCATGTAAGCCATCCGCTTGCTCCAACATAACAATCCACCACAAAACCATTTTTCAACATCACAAGTATAGAGTTTTACAAGTATTTAAATCAAATAAAATACTATTCATCATATCTAATCAATAATACTCATTCAAATTTGTAAGAAATGAAAAACATTCTCAATATGAATTTAAACCACCTTATAATATCATGCAAGCCACTTACTTGCTCTAACACAACAACTCACAAGAAAACCAATCACAAACATCACAACTATAATGCTTACAAGTTACAAGTATTGAAATCTACTATTCATCACATCTAATCAACAATAGCCAATCACAATTCAAAAGAATGAAAAACACTTCCAATATGAATTTAAACCACCTTATAATACCATACAAGCTATCCGCTTGCTCCAACATAACAACCCACTACAAAACCAATTTCCAACATCACAAGTATAAAGTTTTACAAGTATTTAAATCACATAAAATACTATTCATTACATCTAATGAAAAATACTCATTCACATTTACGAGAAATAAAAAAACACTCCCAATATGTATTTAAGCCATCTTATAACACCATGCAAGCTACCCGCTTGCTCCAACACAACAACCCACCATAAAATTCAATTTTCAACATCACAAGTATAAAGTTTTATAAGTTTTTGACTAGAATTTACTTACTTTGCTCAAGCTAAGTTTACAAATTTCTAAAAAAGTCCAAAGTTAACTTGTGTTCTTCACCTTAATCCTCTCAATTTCTTCAGCCACAAAAGAGAAAGAGAGCTGGAGATAAAAGAAAGATAACTTCTAGTTAGCTTTAGCCCACATACAAAAGAAAAAAAAAGACCCATGAATAATCTTACATTTATGATTATATATGACCAGTGTCCAGTTCTTTTCACAACAACATTTGAGATCACTTCACTTGTGTCTGTTTCAAAACAAAGTGTTGGGTTTGGCTCTCTCTAAAGACTAAACTCAAAAGTAGTTAACAAAATTGGGACCTCCAAAATATAAACACGTAAGCCATCTATGCTACAAATGAAGATATGCATATATTGAAAAGCACTATTAGGTCTTCTTTATCTCCACACTAGAAACAACAAGAATGCACTGATAATCCTTGATATCCCTTAGTAGACTCAAAGTGTTTCACAATTATTCATCAAGCCAAAGTTGTGGACAGGAAACGATGATATCCAATGTACCATAGGCCAAACAAGGTAAATTTATCAAGGTACCTCGGCCCTTGAAATCCTGAATTTAGATTGGCCTTTCCCTAAATAACAAGTTGTGACTTCTTGTCACTAAAGCAAACATAAGTAGAAAGTAATACAAAACCAAAACAACAGTAAAGAGGACATGTATATGGTATCAACTGTTGAAAACAAGAACAACATGCAGTAAAGGTTAAGAACTTTCCTAAAAAATAAAGAATTTTTGACAAACTCTCGAAAATTACAAATACATTTAAAAACCCACAAGTTATACAATCAAAAAGTACAGTCAACACCAAGTAGGTCATCAATTGCAAACTCACAATAAAATTCACCACAAACCCATGTCACATAATATTAAAAAAAAAAATATATATATATATATATATATTTTTTGTTTAGAAAAACAAAAATATAGAAAGAATGAACAAAAAAAAAAAAAAAAAAAGGCACCGAGATCGCACTACTACTAAAACTTGTCAACTTCTGCAACATTGAAACCCAAAAAAAAAAAAAAAAAAAAAAAAATCAAAAACTCATAAACAAAACAGAAATTAGTGAAAGCCCCACAAAGAATAGTGTACCAAGAGCAGGTTGGGTTCACTGGTGCGACGGGTCGTCGGTGCGAAGGAAGGCGAAGGGTCGTCGGAGCTAGGGGAAGGTGAAGGGTCGAAGCTCAGCGAAGGCGAAGGGTCGGAGCTTGAAATGCAAACGGTCGGAGCTCGGAAGGCAAAGGGTCTTCAAATCAATGACGGTTGGTTTCTTCAAATCGGCGATGGTTGGTTTCTTCAAATCGACGACAGTCTTCACATTAGCGACAGTTGGTTTCTTCAAATCGGCGACGGTTGGTTTCTTCACATTGGTGACGGTGGGTATTTTTTTGGTTTGGGAAAACTCTAGAAGAGTGGTTGGGTATTTTTTCTTTTGACCAAAATGATACAGGGAACTGGGTAATGAAATGGGGCTATTTATATTCCCATCTTTAGCAATGAAGTACTTCCGTCTCTAATGCCCATTTCTTCATCGCAAACGGTCTGGTTTTTATGTTTTTAGCGACGAAATAGGAATTTCGTCACTAAAGAACCCAGACTTTGTTAAGATTTTTAGTGACAAAATTCCTACTTCGTCGCTAAAACATACTTTTAGTGACAAATTTTAATTTTGTCGCTACAACAATGAAATGAAAACTTGTGATTTATTTTTAGTGACGATTTTATTCCATTGCTACTAATTCCAGCTTTTAGCGACGAAAATTATTTCGTCGCTAATATTACCCACAGCAGTACCTACAGTGACAAAATATTTCGTCACTAAAAGTTTCAATTTTTAGCGACGAAATAATTCGTCGTTATAGATTAATTAAGTTCGCGCCAATGATTTTTCTGTTGGTACCCATTTTTTAGATCACAATAGTGACGAAAATTATTTTTCGTCACTAAATGTTATAATTTTTTTCCATTATTAGTGACGAAATTCATATTTCGTCGCTAAATCTGTATTTTTAGCGACAAAAAATATTTCCTCAATAATTTTTGTCGCTAAAAATACATTTTGTTGTAGTGATTAATTATGTGTATTACTTTTTGTTATAATGTTATTTGTGTGAATAATGATGTGTGTGGATATTTGTGTGTACAATATAAATATAATATAACTTTATATAATTTAATAATTGGGAAATAGATATGGTTTATTACATGTGTGTGTATTGTTATCATATTATAATAACTTTGTATTATAAAGGTAGAAAAATTCAAGAAGAAAAATTGTAAAGTTAGTGATTGTTCAAGCATTTAAATTTAATTGATTAAATAGACACGTAATATATTATTTTATGTATGAATGAGTGTGGTTATGTGCGTCAATAATTAATACAAAGCCAATGAGTTAAGTTTATTTATGTAGTTTAAAATATTTTTATAAAAGACAAATTAATAGATAATAACAATTATATAAAAATAAAAATGTTAGATAAACTTAACAAAATAAAATGGCCATAACTACCCACATTAGTAATTAATTCTCATAATGAACTCTCTCTCTCTCTCTCTATATATATATATATTGGTTTCTCACGGTATTTTGTCAAAACTTTTAACCAGACACTAATCATTGTTCAAAATTTGAAAACTTGTAGAAGGAAATTGTAAAACTTCATTTTTTTTTTTTTTTTTTGTCAATGACTTGATATATTCAAGTTTGACAGTTTTTAGACTCCTTAAAACAATTGATTAAACCTAGTTAATTAACCAAGTTGTTACTTAGTCCAATTAAACAAGTCTAGGTTATCACAATAATAAAGATCAAATCAAGTAAAGTAGCGGAAAATAAATAATACAAGATATGATCACCTAGGAAACCAAACCGGTAAAAACCTGGGGAGGATTTGACCTAACTATCCTCAAGGTAAACTTGAATCCACTATCAGAAAGAATCGAAGTTCATACAAAAGGACTTACAAGCACCCCCGCTCGACTTCCTAATGTTACCAACCAGTAAAACTTACTGACACGACCACGTGCAAGCTCCGAATCCACGGACTCCTTCTTTCTTGGATTCCCACCAGCTACAAGCACCTCCGCTTGTGTATTCTTTAAGCTTTAACGGCAGCAACTGTTTTGATCATCAAGGTGTAGAGAATATTTCTTCCTTGAAAACCCTAAGTTTGTGTAAAGGAAAGCTCCTCAAGATCTCACAAGAGATTTACACAAACCGCAATATCAGCAACACTAAAACGTGGCTAGGGTTTGCCTTTTATACTAGGACAAATAAGAAACCCTAAAAATGTTTTAAAACAACTAGGGCTGAGTTGGAAAATTCTGTAGAAAAGCAATCTGCCCGAGCTTCGATCGGTCGAGCCTAAGCTTTGATCGATCGAGCCAGGCCGAAAGCCACACTGCTTTCTGCTTTACACTCGATTCCAACTTTACATTGACATACAACTTTGAGCTAACTTTAAACACTTCTAAACACATTGTTTTGATCATGGTTTGCCAACATTACACATTAGAGTTCTAAATACATAAATCCTAAGTTTTAGAACCTAACAAACTCCCCCTTTGGCAATCTGTGACAAAACACAACTTATAAGCTCAAAGTTTACAAAATGAAAAGCCCTTTACAAAATAATGCTCATAAACAAAAATTCAATCCTAACTACTATCTATCAGTTGCAAGTGTAGACAGCAGCTCAATTAAATCAACCTGTATATTTCCTAAAACACTAAACAAAATGCATAACCGCATGTGTGGAAAAAAAATACAAGTAAACTAAATAACTTCTTGATTTCAAACAACACAAATAAAGACATATATCAATGAATAACTCATGAATATAAATCAATAAGCAGTTTGAAATAATAAACAAATAAAGTACCAACAAAAACATAAAACTCCCCCTAACATGAATATCCCATCAAAAACAAGGTAAGAGCTAAAAATGTTAAGTACACAGTGAAGCACCTAGATACAATCTAAAACTCCACAAACTCCAACAAAAATAAAAAAAAATCTCCCCCTGAAAGCAAAAACTCTACAAGTACTCCTTCTTTTTGTGACGGAATGCCAAATGGCACACAAGATATCCATCATCAAAAGGGAGGTGGTCCAAACTGCGCCAACTTCGCACGCAAGACACGGATCTCATCAAGCACGTCCACCAAAATCTATCCATGAGCCGCCTGAACGGTCAAGAGATGATCCAACGTGCGACGAATGTTCGAATCATCCGTAGCAGTCGGTGGAGGAACATCAGCACCAGCATCAACAGCAGTACCAGAAGGCTCAGCAGCAGCTGTACCTGTAGAAGAGGGAGGAGGGGGAACACTACTAGATGACGCACCTCTAGTACGAGAAGGAGGAACCCTCAACTGAGCAGCCCTCTGACGAAGAAAGGTGGCACCTATAGGAGCTATCACATGAACAGGCTCACCTGACGGAAAACCATCTAAACCCAAATAGAGCAGAATCCTATGAATGAAAATAGGATGAATCAGCGCATGCCCTACGGCAGAACTCCTATGAACCTCGTTCAAAGAACGAAGGAACAAGTGAGGAAAACTGATAGACGCTCCAGATGCAAAGGCGTACAAAAACACACATCGCTCTAAAGGGATGGTGTGGAAGTGAGAGATAGGCCACACAGAATGACACGCTATCCTAAAGAGGAGATAGGCAGTCTCAGTAAGCTCAACAGACGTGATCCGAGGATCAGAACCCCACTGGATAGAAGACCCAGTGATGTAAGATATCACAACATCTAAAGAAGGTGTCTCATCATAGGGATAGTCAGCATCCCGAACAACCGGCACCCCTAGAGCATCAGCCACCACCCGAGGGGTAATGGTGAACTCTACACCTCGTATCCAACTCCTAACAAGGGTGTTGGAATCATAGACGTGGCAAGAGAGGTTCGAGTAGAACTCTCTAATCAGGGCGGTCGGAGGTAGATGATCTATCTGTATGAGAGGCAACCAACCCCTAGACTCAAAATTGGCCCTAATGGCCGGATCAAGCTCATCTAATACAACAGCTCACTCAGACCAGATCTTACGCCTACAGTTCAAGGTGTCATAGGCTTCTCTACACTTATCATTCTTAAACAGCTCTACTCTAGGTGGAGACTCAGAGAAAGTGGATGTGGTCCTATGAGCTCTAGTTTTCCTAGGCATGGTGCTAAGATAAGGATCAAAACACAGAGCGAAAGAACAAAACCACAAAACAAAACCAAGGGCAGACTGCAAGTTAGCACAAAAATAGAAACAAAATCTATATGATGCATGAACAAATTGAGATGTCATGATGCATGTGCTAATGCAGTGAATTGAGTCAAAAAGATTAAATTACAAAATTGGCTTGCACATAAAGGTTTTTAACACAAAAACCCCAAAATATAGAAACCACTTGATCAATTTTAAAAAAAAATTGACGAATTGATCATTACACATGATAGAATAACAACAATAATGACCAATTACATCAATTGGAGAAGCCAATTTCATCAATTTAAGCCAATTTAACAAAAATCCCCAATTCGGATCAAATTCAAAACCCTAGAATTTTCAATTTTTCAAAAACCATCAAATTGATCAAATTAAATCATAGAGAACATCAATATAACATCATGGCACAAAAACCCATTGATCAATTACACAAGAATTGGCTTGAATCATCAAAAACCCAATAATTTTGAAAATGGCGAAAAAACCCATTAGAATGCATGAAAAATGCATGAAAACAAGAAATAAACTTGAAAAAGAAGGGCAAAAGGGTCTTACCGGCTTCCAAGGACAAAAACCCAGCAAAAATCTTGAAAGAAAACGACAAAAATTGATGGTGGAGCCAAGTGCCAACGCGGAGAGAGAGAGGAACTTTTGAAAAAGTTTGAATAGTGACTTTGAAAAAGTCCTATTCTGCCTTTTTAAAAACCAGAAACACGAGTTTCGATTGATCGAAAATCAGCCTCGACCGGTCGAAACAGACAGAGGCTCCCTCTCTAAAAAAAATTTAAAATTTTAAAAATTTTGATCGGTCGAAAAACAGAATGGACCAATCGAATCTGGCAGAGGCTCACCAAATTTTTCTGGAAAAACACATTTTTTTGAAAAACAAATTGATTTGACTCAAGGCATTAAAATTTAAGACAAAAAATGCATGAGTATGAGATGATATGATTTTCCAAACAAGAATTTTAAGCCCAATATACCCAAAAACAAAATTTTGCATTCTCCACAAATTTTCAAGCAACAAATTTAGTTTGCACATAATTCAAAGTGATTGCAAAAACTTGGTTGGTCAGACCATAAACACACACAATAGTATGTACAATGTTTAGCAACGAATAACTCGTGTAGTGTGTGCGACTAGCAAAGACATGAGATACATGTGAGGTGATATGTGAATAGTAATCAATCACAGAGTCTACAAAATTCATCACAAAGAATTTAAAAGAGACTATCACCTAAAGAGTTACATCATATAGCTCTCACATCTCCTAGATCATAAGCTTGCAATCATGTAAGTTTCTTGTATTTATGCCTCATAATATACATTCCAATTTTAAGTTTATGTGAGTTTGGCATCAAGTCTAATAGTACACACCAATTAGATTTTAAGAATTAAGCACTTTTACCGAGGCTTCACCTTATGTTCTTTTTGTGCATGTGCTACACTTTCTCGAGCACAAAATCTTATGATATGCACTAAGGTGTTCATGATTGGCTAGTGAACAGTGGTGAGATGGTTATTTATGCCTTTCTCTAAAAGTTCAAGTCCAACATTTAAAAACATGTGACTTCAAGATTAAGACATAGTAGTCAAAAATCATACACATCTTTCCCACACAACATGCACTACAAATCTTCAACTAGTTGAGTGCAATAAATAAGCTCATCAAAGCTAAACAAGGTACAAACAACATGTTATGTGAAAATAAATTGACCAACCTTGTTCTCAAAAACCAAGAAGAATAGTGCAAAAACAAAATGTGCTTCCTTTTTCCCTTTTTTTTTTTTAATTTTTTTTTTATATTAAAAATAAAAACACCTAGAATGAAATGCATGAATGTTATGCTTATGCAAATCCTAAAAAAAACAAAGAACAATGGTCACAAAGGGTATAACAATGAAGCAAAAGGACCATGTCAGAAAGACTCAGTTAGGTCAAGTCTTTTGCATCCAAAACTTTTTAGATGCACCACGAGCATTGGAGTTCTTATTCACTTGAGAATGATTACCAACTCCAGGATTTGAATAAAGGTTTAAAGCCTTTACCAAATCACCAATAAGTACCATAGGATCAAGTGCTTGAGGCACAGGTACTTTTGGTTTGTTTGCTCTCTTTGCAGCTTGCAGCTTGTAGCAATTTGGACGTATGTGTCCAGTCTTTCCACAGAAATGACAAACCCATGCAGGTTTATCATGTGTCTTGTCCTTAGATAGGGTAGGCTTCTTAGGCTTAGATTCTTTCAGATCAACCCTAATCTTCCTAGATGATGAACCTTCTAAGGGTTTAGCAACCTCAATCACAGGGGGTTTGACAGATTCACTCACTTTCTCACTCGCAGAAAGTTTAGAAGAAGAAGATGAAGGAACAAACTTAGTGGAATGGGGAGCGGACACACAGATGCTATCAACATAACCTAAACCAGTTTTGTTAGAAGATGACTTTTGAACACTCAGCATTTGATCAAGTTTAGAACTAGCAGATCTAGCAACAGATAAATCAAGTTCTAAGGATTTAACTTTATCAAGCAAAAGCATGTTTTCAGTTTTCACATTGTTCAAAAGGTCATTAGCATCAAATAATTTAACAAGCAAATTTTTCTTTTCAAGCTCAAGAGATTCAATTTTCTTTAGGCCAAGTTCAACATTCATAGCATCCTTTGCAGCAACTTTGCAAAGTTTGTTATAGGCCTTTTGAAGATCTGCATTTTCAGAGAGTTCCCCATCAAAAGGGTTCTCTTCAACAGATATGCTCTCATCAACTACAGCAGTAGCAGTGAAAGCAATGAAGTTTCCATCCTCATCACAATCAGAATCATGATCAGAAACTTCACCATCATTAAGGGTTACAGCCATAGCCTTACCCATAGACTTCAAATAGGTTGGACATTCAGATTTCAAGTGTCCATACCCTTGACATCCAAAACATTGAGAGCCCAAAGAATTATTGGAAGATTGTCCTACTCTCTCTCTAGGTTTATCATTGTTATTAACCTTAGTGGGATCATGCTTCCTAAAATTTCTAGGTTCGGCAGTGTTTGTGCCTCTTGCCTTTCTATTGTTATTCCTGAGAAAATTTCTAAAATTCTTGGCAAGATAGGCAATCTCTGTAGCAGAGAGCTCATCATCAAATCCACCACTTTCAACATCATCAACTGACTTAAGAGCCATTGATTTGGATTTGGAAGTTTTGGGTAGATCCAACTCATAGGATTGAAGAGATCCTACAAGCTCATCAATAAGGATGGAGTCCACATCCTTGCTTTCAGTAATGACAGTCACCTTGGGTCTAAAGTCCTCAGTCAAAGATCTAAGAATCTTCCTAAAAATTTTAGGTTGATCATAGATTTCACCCAAGTTAAAAGCAGAATTAACAATATCATTTAGTTTAGCATAGTTATCATCAAAAGATTCATCATCAGACATCCTAATGCTTTCAAATTTAGAAGTCAATTGCTGCAATTTATTTATTTTGACAGCCTTTGTGCCTTCATGCATAGTCTGGAGGATATTCCAAGCAGTATGAGCAATCTCAACATTTGAGATTCTCTTAAATTCCTCCATAGAAACAACATTAAAAATCGCATTCATAGCCTTGCTATTAAACGAAGCTGCTTCTTTTTGAGAAGTTTGCCACTCACTAACAGGAGTAGTGGGCTTCTCCCATCCGTATTCAACGGAGTTCCACACCCTCTCATCAATGGATTTCAGGAAGGCTTTCATCCTTACTTTCCAGTAAGTATAATTATTCCCATCGAAGTGAGAAGAAATAACTAGAGAGTGTCCGTGTTCCATGACAACAGGGGTCAGGGATCAGCTCAAAGATCAAAGGATCAAAAACAAAAGAGCTATCCGCTCTGATACCACTTGACAGTTTTTAGACCCCTTAAAACAATTGATTAAACCTAGTTAATTAACCAAGTTGTTACTTAGTCCAATTAAACAAGTCTAGGTTATCACAATAATAAAGATAAAATCAAGTAAAGCAGCGGAAAATAAATAACACAAGATATGATCACCCAGGAAACCAAACCGGTAAAAACCTGGAGAGGTTTTGACCTAGCTATCCTCAAGGTAAACTTGAATCCACTATCAGAAAGAATCGAAGTTCATACAAAAGGACTTACAAGCACCCCCGCTCGACTTCCTAATGCTACCAATCAATAGAACTTACTGACACGACCACGTACAAGCTCCGAATCCACGGACTCCTTCTTTCTTGGATTCCCACCAGCTACAAGCACCCCCACTTGTGTATTCTTTAAGTTTTAACGGCAGCAACTGTTTTAATCATCAAGGTGTAGAGAATATCTCTTCCTTGAAAACCCTAAGTTTGTGTAAAGGAAAGCTCCTCAAGATCTCACAAGAGATTTACACAAACCGCAATATCAGCAACACTAAAACGTGGCTAGGGTTTGCCTTTTATACTAGGACAAATAAGAAACCCTAAAAACGTTTTAAAACAACTAGGGCTGAGTTGGAAAATTCTGCAGAAAAGCAATCTGCCCGAGCTTCGATCGGTCGAGCCTAAGCTTCGATCGATCGAGCCAGGCCGAAAGCCACACTGCTTTCTGCTTTACACTCGATTCCAACTTTACATTGACATACAACTTTGAGCTAACTTTAAACACTTCTAAACACATTGTTTTGATCATGGTTTGCCAATATTACACATTAGAGTTCTAAATACATAAATCCTAAGCTTTAGAACCTAACAAAGTTCTCTTTTTATTAAAATTTTTTTAGTTTAAGTTTCTTAATAACTCCCCTAAACAAAATTTCAAGAACCTTCATTATATATAAGATACATCTCAAAATTAAACGAGACACATATACATACACACTTACGCCGAAACGCTTTATTCATTCTTATAAGCTCTCTTTGCCAAGTTTATCCACTAACTTTATCATTGGAGACTCCGTGACCAGCACCATGCCGATGACCCCTCAAAGAGGACCCTGTTCTTGATCTTGTAGGTACAGAAACAAAGCTTGTGTTGACTCATCTGGACGAACCTACTTGACTGATGATCTCGGCATCGTGTATATATATATATATATATATATACATACATACGTAATGATGTTTACAGCATGGACAAACAAACAACACAAAACTGAAAGTCGTGAGTCGTGAGTACGCTAGCCTTGTTGGTCCTTATTCCAATTCCCAAACGCAGCATCATATTCATCTTTGGGACCATTTAAGTTAAGATGGGTCGTCAACATCAGCAACCTCACTTACTGATGTTGCCTTTTCCTTTACTAGGTCACATCAAACCCATGCTGAGTATTGGACAGCTTCTTTGCCACGCTGGCCTCCATGTTACCTTCCTTAACACAGAGCACAACCATGGCCGCCTCACCCAGCTACAGGAGCTTTCTACTCACTTCCCAACCCTCCATTTCCAGTCCATCTCTGATGGATTGCCAAAGGTTCACCCTCGCACTTTTGACTTAACTAAAGACATGGTCATCTCGTTCAAGTTTGTCACAAAGCCACTCTTTCGCGAGATGTTGGCTGAGTATAGCAGAAACTCTGATCTGGGTCCGGTTACTTATGTAATAGTGGATGGAATTATGTACTCTTTTGCTAATGATGTGGCTGAGGAGTTGGAAATTTGCGTAATCACCACGCGTCCATACGGTGCTTGCTGCTTGTGGAGCTTTTGCTGTATTTCAAAGCTAATTGAGGAAGGCCACATTCCAGTTGGACGTGAGTATAACTTCTATTAGTTCTAACTAAATTGGCTGAATTGGTTATTGGTGCTGTGCATATATACTAATAGAATGGGTTAATAGGACAATGGTCAATCAACAACTCGGTTATGTCCCTTTTCAGACCCAAAAATAAAAAATAAAAAATAAAAAAATAAAAAAAAAGCGCAAAATTATCATTCCACATATATTTATAAACTCTGGAAGAACTTACGTTCTGTAAGTATCTATTAAATTACGCACTACACACCAGTATGATCTAGTATATTTGAAGCTTAAAAATTTCTACATTGGTTTATTGTGAAATAATAGAAACTTCCGGTTTATTTACTCTTGAATATGAAAAGCTGTTAATTAATTCCATATTCAGCCAACAAGTCAGGTAGAATTTGATTTTCGATGGTGAATGCAGACCATGCATGTGCCAAATAATACTTATTCAACATCGACAATATTCTCCTAATGTTGAAGACATGCCATATATATATATATTCACATCAGATTGCTTTATAAACAATATCAAACTTGGAAGGTATAAATAGTATTTTATCCATAACTAATTTTGATATACATATTACACAGTATGATGAAATTAATTAGGAAAAGTGAGTTGCAATTATTTCAACTAATTAAAAATTTCTTATTATTGAATAAAAAATTTGGAATTTGAATTTTATTTATAGTAAAATTAATCAGTATCTTAGTTTGATAATATAGAGAAAAAATGATGGAGTGGACATTATAGGCTTAAATTCTATCATATCTAGAAAAAAAGTAAATAAAAAATAAGGAAAAAAAAATCATATACTATATTGTTTTAATGCAAATATGGGTTAAAAAAAAAGTGTTCCCGACACATTACTTTAAGATAGTTTTATTTATTTATTTTTAAATAAAATAAAAAAGTAACTACTATTATTTTATAGTAATTTTGATTATATATTAGTAAAATATTATCTAAAAAATTTGTATTGCATGACCACGTTGCTATTGAAAAATAAGTTATTATCTACTTGGCATAACTCCACCCGCAATATATTGAAGCAAGTTTTACTATCAAATATTTAATATTATATATTGCTTTTCCTTTTGCTATCACAATGAACTTCCGGCCTCCACCGTAATTGCAGTGAAAGAAGATCTAGATCGGACGATTAAAAGCGTACTAGGTATGGAGGGTCTTTTGTGACATCGAGATCTACCGGTTTGTAGACAGCCAATCATAGATCCTCTCCTACAACTCTTCATTGAGAAGAGCAAAACCATGACTCGAACTTCAGGAATCATACTCAACACCTTTGATGACCTCGAGGCCCCGGTTCTCTGTCACATTGCCTCTCTCTTTCCAAATGTTTACACAATTGGTCCACTTATTGCTCTTGTCAAAACCCAAATTGAGGATGATGTCGTCTTGCAGTGATTATCCTCCATTAGTAACTTATTGGAACTAGACCATAATTGCATAACATGGCTAGATTCCCGGCCATTGTGATCGGTTGTTTATGTTAGTTTCGGAAGTATAGCAAGGGTGACATGTGGTCAATTGTTGGAATTTTGGTATGGTTTGGTCAATAGTGGCGCGTTGTTTTTATGGTAATACAACGTGATATGATTGAAGGTATGAAAGTGGATGAAATGATCCCAATGGAGATTGAGAAGGCCACAAAAGAAAAGGGAATTTGTGGTGGATTGGGCCTCACAAGAAGATGTTCTAGTCCACCCAGCTGTGGGTGGGTTTTTCACCCACAGTGGTTGGAACTCAATTTTAGAAAGCATTGATGCTGGGGTGCCTATGATTTGTTGGCCCCTATTTGGGGACCACCATCTTAATAGTAGATGGGATAGTGAGGGGTGGAGGATTGGGCTTGATATGAAGGACACATGTGATAGATCAACCATTGAAATAATGATAAAAATCCTTATGAAACATAGAAGGGAGGAAATTGTTAGGTCCATGGACCGATTTTCAAAATTGGCTCATAATTCTGTTAGCCCAAGTGTATCCTCATACAAGAACTTGGAAAAGCTTATTGAAGACTTGAGAAGAATATGATTTTGTGATTAGATTGACAATTGTGAGCTAGAAATGGCAATATATGATGAAGCTATGGTTCTTCATCAAAAGCATATGGTCCTTTCTTAATAAAGAAAATAAAATTGAAGAAGTTATTTTTAAGAATATTGTGGTTGATGTTAGATTTTGAGTTCCCTCAAGTCATAAACTAAATAAAAACTTCTGTAATAATTGGAGTGTTTGTTTTAGCGTTCCTATTATACTTCAACTTTTGTTAGTCAATTGTTATTTGATAGTTTGTAATTATCTTCCAAGAGTTCGTTTACTTGTATAACTTGAAATAACTGTGTACAATGAATTATCTCCAATTGTGCACAATGTGTTTTTGTTGAACAATTGAATTCTCTTATTGGGCAAAAAATTAAAAAGAAAAAAAAAAAAAAAAAGATTTTCCAATAGTCATGTGGCTCACTAGTACCAGCCAAATGTTTTTATTCTCACTCTTGCTTAGTTGTGGATAATAGTATAATGTATATGTGTGCATGTGTGTATATATTCTCCTAATTATATTTTTTTATGCCATCCTTTCGTTCTTAGTAAATTAAAGTATCTCCTTGGAGACATTGTTTCCACGATTGTGTAGAATTCTGTTTATCAAGGAGTTACAACATATATACTTGTCAATGTGTGTGTACATATATTGGAAGCTCTTATACATATTTGTTGCGTATGTATCCAAAGTTTGAAGGAATGTAAATCAAGGGAGTCAATACCATTTCATACCGGCCGGTATGGCCGGTATTCTCTGTTCCGAAACTCACTTCGGTACAAAATCATCCCCTATTTCGTCTCGTTCTAAATACTGGACCATTTTGGAAGGTATCGGCCATTTCGGATGAAAAATGTGTTTCGATTTGAAGTGGTTTATTTTGTAAATTTTTCATTTAAACCAAAAAAAAAAAAAAAAAAAAAAAAACACCATGAACCAGAGGTTAACAAAGGCGTGGTGGTGGACCTAGTGGCGTTGCTTTAGTTGGCTGAGCAAAACTAAAGCTTGGTTGGATAGATCATCATTTTAGGGAAGAAAGAGACAACAATTGAATAAGTGGAGAAGGAGATGAGGAGAAAAAGTAACAATAAGAAAAAAAAAAAAAAAAATGAGAAATGGTTGAAAGTTAAAAGGTGTGGCTGAGGGATAAGGAGTAGAGTTATTGTCCACACCAACTCTCTTCTATTTCCAAGGCAATCACGTGGGTCTTACAAGTTTCAATTTTGAAATTTTACTTTCAATTTTTTTTTTTTGAAAACTTTCTATTTTTTCCGTACTTATATTTAATTTAATTTATTTTTAAGTCTTAGATAATGTTAGACTGATATGATATGTTGGACTTGGGCCATTTTTATTGGGTATGTTGAACCAAACATATAGGTTGGATATAAATTTAATAACTATATACACACTTTTAACTCAATGCACATGTGGTATATATGTATTAGTGGTAATCTCGGAACGGTATACTGGTATTAGCGATTACCGAAATATTTCATTTTTTTGAACAAACTGAAACGCCTTCGGGTATGGTATTGACTCCCTTGATGTAAATTACTACACTTAAATTCTACCACCAAAAGTTCCAATAATTTTTAAAAATGTTATTTATTTAAATTTTTAATGATTTAGCCTTTTAAAAAAAAAATGATAATGCAGGTCCACTTATTCAATGTATGAATTGTGAGTTTCAATTAGTTTAATTGGTAAAATCTCTTGTCATTGAATAAAAGATTTAAGATTCGATTTTCACCATACCAAAAAATTATTTGATTTCTTGGTTTGATAATAAAGAGCAATCATTAGAAACGAATACTATAGATTGAAGATGTCTCAAAAAAAAAAAAAAAACTCAGTATGAATTATATGCCGTAAAATGAGTTTTTTTTTTTTTTGGTATTTTTTATGTGTTTAATTAAACTATTTTAAACATTAGCATTAAAAAAATACATGACTAGCAGCATGGAATAAAGGTTGCCACCTATATATGTTTTTGTTGTTTTTTTGAGATACTCTAATTGCACCATGTGACCTGATATAAGTGTTGCATGTCGTATAACATACTTTTATCACATATCTCATTATGATTATAAATTTTTTGTATCATTTTTTGTGTTTTATTTTATATTCTATTAATTACAACTTATTATATATTATTTTTATTTTTCTTATAAAACAACTAAAGTTTAAAATGCCAAAAAAAAAAAAAATTTTTGATACTCATGGTAGCTTATGATTAGTGGAGCATATAGTAGTACACGCAAAAAATAGTACTTATGGTAGGTTGTGATTGATAAAGTATAAAATAGAACACAGAAAGTAATATAGAATATTTTTATTAGCATTATAATAAAAATTATACTTTCACTTTTTATGTTTCATTTTATGCTCTAAATATAATTTTAAAATTTTTATTTTTTCTTTCTTTATAAAATAACCAAAGTTTAAAGTGGGAAGAAAAAAAATTGCTCAACATACAACATTTTGAGGAGTACAGCATTAAACACAAAAATTTAGATAGATAATTTTTATTCGGTATTATGTGTTATATTGAAAAATATATTAAGTATTATATTGAAAAAAATGCATAGACATTTTTAACAATTAATTATTTCTATTAAAAATTTGAACAATACACTAAAAGACTTTAGACCTAAAACATGAAATTTCTAAATGAGTTTAAAACTGTTTTTAGCTAGATGTTTGACAAGGACCCAAATCTAAGAATGAAACAGTTGACAAATGGGACGAGGGAAACAAAAGTCACCTGGACGGGGTTCCTTCAACTATTATAAAATAGGGTCTCATTGCCTTTGCCGCCTGGACATCCAAACAATATTAAGAATAAAATGAAGCTATATATATATATATATATATATATATATATATATAAGATCTACTTCGTTTTATTCTTAATATTGTTTGGACTTCGCATGCATTGTACATCCAAACTCCAAACAATATTAAGCATAAAACGAATGTTTCAGAAATGATATGCTTGTTGAGGTTCCGAAGAAAACACATTGCAGAATCCAGAGTGCGAATTCTATGTAAATAAAAAATAAGTTTTTCCCATTACATATATATATGTACGATGTTTACAGCATGGACATCCAAACTAGTGGCGATGCCACGTGCAAGTCAGGGTGTTCCCATGCCAGGAACACCCTGACTTGAAAAAAGACCTGAAAAAAAAAAAAAAAATTTACAAATTTTTTTATACTTGCTCTGTTAGGGGTGTGCATGGGTCGGGTTGGGTCGGGTTGAGGGGACTTTTTGACCCAACCCACCATGGTGGGTCAAAAAAATTTCAACCCAACCCAACCCATCACATAAGTCCAACCCAACCCAACCCAACCCACATGGGTTGGGTTGGGTCGGGTTGAACCCATGGGTTTGACAAAATTTTTTTATTATTATTATTAAATTGAGTAGAAAAAAATATAAATATTAATATATTAAAAAAAACCTAAAGATTAGTATCAATGTAACTCCTTAAAGGCTCAACACTAATGACTAAACAACAATAGTAATTTATTAGGATTTATGTAAACTAATTGGCTTTTATATAGGATAGGAATAATTTGTTATTTAAAAAAATTTATTAATTATATAATATATTTTTTATATATATTGAATTAGTATTAGTAGGAGGAATTGAGGAAATGTTGCTCTACAACTGATTTTTTTTTTTAAATTATTAAATATAATATATATATATATATATATATATATTTATATATATAAGTTCCCTACAATTGATTTAAAAAAAATTATTAAATATAAAATATATTTTAAATATATGTTAAATATGGTGGGTCGGGTCGGGTTTGGCGGGTTTGTAATTTTATGACCCAAACCCAACCCGACCCGCTATAAAATTATTTTTTGTAACCCAACCCAACCCACCAAGCCTTAAAAACCGACCCAACCCGATGGGTCGGGTTGGGTTGGGTCGGGTTTGGCGGGTCGGTGGGTTTTCTGCACACCCCTATGCTCTGTATTATAGGAACACCCTCGAATTAAAAAAAATATATATTTTAATTGTTCTAC
This sequence comes from Quercus robur, assembly GCF_932294415.1. Taxonomy (NCBI): domain Eukaryota; kingdom Viridiplantae; phylum Streptophyta; class Magnoliopsida; order Fagales; family Fagaceae; genus Quercus; species Quercus robur. The sequence continues at coordinate 20,469,520 of NC_065540.1, read as the reverse complement.
TTTCAAGCAAAAAAAAAAAAAAAAAATGAAGAAAGCCCAAAATAAAATTTGGTAACAGAGGCAAGCCCACGGCAACTCGGCAAGCCCAACAGATTACAGAGGTAAACCCACGGATTCTCAAAAAAAAAAAAAAAAAAAAAAAAAAAAAACACCAATACAGAGCTGCAGAGCAAATCAAATCAGAACTCACTTCTAATTTTCTAAATCAGAAATCCCTAAAGGCCTAACGTAAACCTAAAGAGTGAAGATAGAGCAAGCAACGCCTCACTGCCTCAGTCCCTCAGAGCAATGCCTCAGGCTCAAGCCAACTGCCAACAGCCGGAGTCATGGAGATCGGATCGGTCACGTCGCTTGCAGCTCGCTCGTTGTCGGAGATCGGTCCAGTCCAAATCGTCATCGTTGCTTGGCTCACTCGCCCCTCGTCCTCGTCGCTCGTCACTCGTCACTGCCCTCATCGAAGATCGCTCGTCGCCTCGTGACCTCGTCACTGCCTCAACGGCCTCAGCCTTCAGGCCTCCCTGCTTAGCTGCTCCGATGCTCGGCTGCTCCGGTGCAGGTGCTCCCTCCCTTTCTGACTCTCTCTCACTCTCTCACTCTCTTTCTCCATCTGAATGACTTTTTCTGAAATGAAAATTATGACTCTCTCTCTCTCTCTCTTTATTCTTTAATACTAATTTTAATACTTTGTCTTTATCTGATTCTGTGATTGGGCCACTAATTGCTAAGCTTTAATTTTATCTTTATTAATATTTGGTTGATTTTTTGACTTTTTAAATTTGTCTTTATCTTAATATCTTATCTGTTGGTGTTGGTTAGTGTTGGTGTGTGTTTGTGTAGGTGTGATATTAAATTATTAATTGTCTTTTTAGTGTAATGTGTATTGTGATTGTAAAGTTTTCTGATGGGCAGCTGGCTCTTGTGATTGGAGAAATTTAATTAATTGAGGAAAAAAATAATTAATAATTTAATTAATCAATACATTATAAAAAACAAACAAATTAAATTATGTTAGACTAAACAACAATTAATAATTTAATAATTAATAAAATAACAATACAACAAATTAATGAAACAACTAAACAATAATAATTAATAATTTTATTAATATATCAAATGAATTTATAGTTTATTGTATAGGTACCTTTGTTCATTTCATTTCTTTTCATTTTTTTTTTTCATTTTTGAGGTTTTTCGGTGTGCAAAATGCAAATTTGTTTTGGTTTTAAATTTTTTTTTTTTTAAGCACAAACTTCATGTCGGCCAAATTTTGAATTTCGGCCAGTATTTACCGAAACACCCGAAATAGACTGAAATGACTCAAAATTTTTTCAAAGTGAAATAAGAATACCCTGGACAAAATTCCTAGAGTAGTCACTGATCCAAACAACACAAAATCGAAAGTACACTAGCCTTGTTGGTCCTTAGTCCAATTCCCAAACGCTGCATCATATTCATCTTTGGTACTTTTTAAGATGGGTCGTCAGCACCAGCAAGCTCATATACTAATGTTGCCTTTTCCTTTACTAGGCCACATCAAACCCATGCTAAGTATTGCACAGCTTCTATGCACGCTGGCCTCCATGTTACCTTCCTTAACACAGAGCACAACCCTAGCCGCCTCACCCAGCTACAAGAGCTTTCTACTCACTTCCCTACCCTCCATTTTGAGTCCATCTCCGATGGCCAGCCAAAGGATCACCCTCGCACTTATGACTTGACTAAAGACATGGTCATCTCGTTCAAGTCTGTCACAAAGCCACTCTTCCGCGAGATGTTGGCTGAGTATAGTAGAAACTCTGATCTGGGTCCGGTCACTTGTATAATAGTGGATGGAATTATGTACTCTTTCGCAAATGAAGTAGCTGAAGAGTTGGGGATTCGAGTAATTACTACGCGTCCATAAGGTGCTTGCTGCTTGTGGAGCTTTTGCTGTATTTCGAGGCTAATTGAGGAAGGCCACATTCCAGTTGGAGGTGAGTACGACTTCTATAAGTTCTAGGTGCATATATACTAATAGAATGGGTTAATGGGACGATGGTCTCTCAACAACACGGTGATCTCTCCCTCATACCATTAAGGCATTAACCTGAAAAACTATGGTTATCTCCCTTTTCAGACACACACACACACACACACACAAAAAGCGCGCGAAATGGTCATTCCACATATTGAGTTTCACACTACACGCGTATACGGTCTAGTATATTTGCAGCTTAAAAATTCCCACATTGGTTCATTGTGGAATGATAGAAACATCCACTTTATTTACTCCTGAATGTGAAAGGCTGTTAATTAATGCCAAACTCAGCCAACACCTCAGGCAGAATTTGATTTTCTATGGTGAATGCAGACCATGCATGTGCCAAATAATATGTATTCAACATCCGCAATATTCTCTTAATGTTGAAGCTATGTCATATATATATATATATATATATATACACATCAGACTGATATATAAGCAATATCAAACTTAGAAGCTCTACATAGTATTTTAGCCTCAATTTTAATATACGTACTACAGGATATGATGAAATTAAGTAAGTTATAGATAACTCAACTGGTAAAATATCTTGTCGTCTAATAAAATATCTAAAGTTTGAATTCCACTTACACCAAAAATTAATTGGATTTCATAGGTTTTAATTTTATCATATGTATAAAAAAAATTACTATTATATTAAAATTTTAATGATATTAGTAAAATATTTTTTTAAAGATTTGTATTGCATGACCACATTGTGATTGAAAAATAAATGATTATCTACTTGGTACATCCCCATATACAATATGTTGAAGAAACTTTTATTATCCAATGTTCAATATTATATTAGTATATATTTTTCAAATTACATTTCATTTTACTATCACAATTAACCTCCAACCTTCGCCACAATTATTGCAGCAAAAGAAGATCTAGATAGGACGATTACAAGAGTGCCAGGTATGGAGGGTCTTTTGTGATGCCGAGATCTACCTTTAATTTGTAGACAGCCAATCACTGATCCTCTCCTACAACTCTTCATCGAAGAAAGCAAAACCATGACTCGAGCTTCAGGAATCATACCCAACACCTTTCATGACCTCAAGGCTCCGATTCTCTGTCACATTGCCCCTCTCTTTCCGAATATTTACACAATTGGTCCACTCAATGCTCTTGTCAAAACCCAAATCGGGGACGATATCGTCTCGCAGTGTATATCCTCCTCTAGTAACTTATTGGAACCAGACCATAATTGCATAACATGGCTAGATTCCTAGCCATTAAGATCTATTTTTTATGTTAGCTTTGGAAGCATAGCAAGGGTGACACGTGGTCAATTGTTGGAGTTTTGGTATGGTTTGGTCAATAGTGGCGCATTGTTTTTATGGGTTATACGACGTGATATGATTGAAGGTGTGAAAAGGGGTGACATGATCCCGGCGGAGCTTGAGGAGGCCACAAAAGAAAGGGGATTTGTGGTGGATTGGGCCCCACAAGAAGATGTTCTAGCCCACCCAGCTGTGGGTGGGTTTTTTACCCACAGTGGTTGGAACTCGGTTGTAGAAAGCATTGATGCTGGGGTGCCTATGATTTGTTGGCCCCTATTTGGGGACCACCAACTTAATAGTAGATGGGTTAGTGAAGGGTAGAGGATTGGGCTTGATATGAAGGATAAATGTGATAGATCAACCGTTGAGATAATGATAAAAACCCTTATGAAACATAGAAGGGAGGAAATCATCAACTCTATGGACCAATTTTCAAAATTGGCTCATGATTTTGTTAGCCCAAGTGCCCAAGTGGATCCTCCTACAAGAACTTGGAGAAGCTTATTGAAGACTTGAGAAGAATATGATTTTGTGATTAGATTGGCAATTGCAAATTGGCAATGGCAGTATATAATAGGTTCCTCAATAAATCATATGCTCCTTTCCCAATAAAGAACAATAAGATTGAAGAAGTTATTTTAAAGAATATTGTGGTTTATGTTAGATTTTGAATTCCCTCATTTTGGCAGCTAAATAAAAATCTTTGTAATAAGTGGAGTGTTTGTTTGAGTGTTCTTATGACACTTAAACTTGATTGCAGTTAGTCGTTTGTTATTTGATGGTTTTTGATTTTCTTCCAATGGTCTATTTACTTGTATAACTTGAAATAATTGTGTGTACAATGTATTAACTCCTATTGTGTACAATGCATATGCTTTTGTTGTATAGAATTTTCTTATTTATTGGGCAAAAAATTAAGGGGAAAAATATTTACCAAGAGTCTTGTAGCACACTAGCACCACCCAATATTTATTAATCCCATTCTCACTCCTAATTACATTTTTTTTTATGCCATCTGTAGGGACACGATTCTCAAACGGCCCAGCAATGACGTTGGGCTCGCACGTGAAGGATCCCTCACAATAAGATTTGTAGAGAGTGGGCTTGAAAGGCTAGCGTTTGGTCACAAGGCGTTGGTCCAAACCGGACTTTAAGGAAACTCAGACAAGAAAAGGCTTCAGCCTGGATATCCAAGCCTTACAACTTTGTAACTTGAGAGATTGGACTCCTCGGATCATGTCCGAGGAGCACTAATGTCTTTCTCCGGTTACCCGGAGGTGGGTTTTTCGTGGTGGTGTACATATATTATCCGGTCATTCTCATCCCTGGAGTTTTTCCCAGGAAGTGAGATGGGGATCTCCTTCTGATTAGTTTACCTTTCCTTTTATACTAGCCTACGTTTGCTGTCTCTCGTCCACGTGTAGGGTCAACTTTTCCTGGACTGATATTTGTCCCGTCAATCTAATCCCAGAATTGTTGGGGATGGTTAATAAAGCCTAAAAATCAGGTTCTGTTAGGTGTAAAGTCTTATCAGTGAAGGGTATTAAGGACAACTTCCCTGAGATATTTTAGATCTTCTTACGGATTTGTTCTTATAGCTCTCTTTTACCCCTTCTGTCAAGGGAGCTTTAGGCTTGCCGAGGACTAAACCGTCCTCGGCTGCATATCTGGGCCATCCTCGGCCTTATACTTTTAAGCTTGGGCCGTAACTTTTTTCAGCTTGGGCTTGCGGGCTCCCCACGAGCAAGTGGGCCTGGCCCATAAACTATCGGGCCCCACACCATCCTTTCATTCGAATTTAATTCATGTATTTCTTTGAAGACACTGTTTATAAATTATGTATAAACTAAACCAGAACTAGTATGAAATGCAGCAAAAGAGAGCAACAGAAAACTAAAATATGTTGCCTCTACAACTATAAATGCAGGTTATAAACATGTTATCTGCAAGGGAGACACACCCAATGTTATTCACCCACTTCAAAAAATCATTCTTGGAGCCCCTTTGGGCTATCAAACATATTATAGATGATAAGTTATTTTAAATTCCTTCCCTGATTGGATTCTTTTTCATGGATGAAAGTGCATTTTACTAATTATTTGAGCCTTTTACCCACTTCCCAACCCTTCATTTTGAGTAGGGGTGGCAAAATAAGCTCAAACCCATTTGCCCACCCAAACCAACCCAATTATTAGTTGGGTTAAATGACATCAACCCAATTAGATTCAATTATTATTGGGTTTTAATTAAAAACCCATTGAACCCCATTTAACCCAAAAACAATATGCCCCAAATTCAACCTAGCCCTCAGGTTTCACGAGGATTTCATTTTCCCTAATTTTCTCAACTTCCAATCACATCAAAACTCTTCAAAGTTTCAGAAGATTTCTAAGTTGTTCGCCAGAATATTCACATTATCTCTTTCCGATCACTCCAGCACTCATCGAATAGCTTCGAATCTCGGATTTGGTTTCTCTCTTTAGTTACTCAAAAGTCTTTTTTTGCTTTCCTTCATTTTCTCCGTTACCAAACAGTGATTCATGTGGCCACTAGGCAACAATCATAGGACAATGATTTGTGTGGCCCCAGGGATTTACAAGCAACCTGCGTACGTGCCAAAAACCTCATATTTAATTTCTCATTTTAACATATTTTATTCAATGAGATGGGTGATTCATCCACATGAGTACCAAAACATAGATCCACAAACCCAAAGAAAATAAACTTTAATGCTATGAAACTTAAACTTTAATTCTAAATAAACCAATGCCAATTTAGTAGTAAATTAGACCTTCCTATGGGTAGAGGCGCATCGTGCATGGAATGTAAGACAAAATTCAGAGTTGCAGTGGAAAACAAACATACCTCCAGCCATAGTTATTTAAGTCTTTGAAGAAAAGAAAACTCACCATATGATGATAGTGTATATAAAAGGGTCTTCTAGTTTATGGCATTTACCTCACACATATCTTTTTGATGGGAGACAGGCTATATATATATATATATATATATATATATATATATATAAGCTAGACTAGGGACCCTTTTAAATTAAAATTTGTTCCATAACCTTCTTCCATCAAGGAGTTTAAAACTTGTAACTCTAAGGTGTTTATTAACCAAAGGGGTTAAATCATTTGAGAGTTACTTAGAAATTGTTATTCACCATAACATCGATCTTTCACCCAAAAAAAAAAAAAAAAAAAAATCCTTAAAATATGAGTTTTCATTTATCATTTAAATGTGGGCCACATAAAGTTTTCTTAAAATCATAGAGTTGAGAAGAATATGATTTTATGAGTAGATTGATAATTGCAAGTTAGCAGTGGCAATATATGATTAAGAAGTTTTCTTAACAAAGCATATGCTCCTTTCCTTATAAAGAACAATAAGATTGAAGAACCTATTTTTAATAATATTGTGGTTGATGTTAGATTTCGGGTTGCTTCATGTTAGCAGCTAAACAAAAGGCTTTGTAATACTTGGAGTGCTAGTCTTATTGTTCTTATCGGACTTCAACTTTTTTTTTTTTTTGAGAATGTTATCGGACTTCAACTTGATTGCTTTAGTCAATCAATTTTTATTTGATAGTTTTTAATTACCATCCAAGGGTCTGTTTATTTGTATAAGTTGAAATAAATGCGTGTACACCTTCAATTGTGTACAATGCATCCGCTTTTATTGTAAAATAGATTTTTGTCCTTCATTAGCCAAAAAATTAAAAAATATAAATATAAAACAAAATACGATTTGTCAGTCCGCTATGAATAATATTGTGTTCATATATATTTTGATAAAATAAAGTGAAAGTAGTTGTAACTTGTGGAGGGCTCATCCCTGGTCTCAATGATCTATGAATCTATGATCTAACCAGTCAGGTCATTGTCAGTCTGATTCATTTGTAGATGTCATTATGCTGCTTATAGTTTTTAACCCACAATATTAGACTTGCAATCATTTTCGATGGATTGTTTATGTTGCAAGATTGGATCTGTAAATTAAATAACATCAAGTCAACTCAACGATACAGATAAACATGAACACGGAAAAACCTGTATTCTATTCGTTTTCTGAAAAAAAGTGTCTTTATCTCAGGGTGCAACATTCGTCATTAGTCTTGCTATTCACCGACTCCCCAAACTAATCACAGGCGTCAGGTGTGAGTCCACTCCATGGGTACGTCGATGAGTATATATGTGTTAACAAATTTTTTTGGCATAGATGCAAGAAAAATGTTAAAACCATAACTTTTGTTACAACTTACTCATATAAATCCACCATTTTTACTTCACTATTCACAAATCACAACTTGCCATGTGAGCAAATTATGGTAAAAGTTATAGTACTAGTATTACTCATAGATGCAAAATGTGCGTTAGCCAGCCTGGATTTAACTGTTACACAATACTGTTGATAAGAGTAATGCATGCATACGTACACTGTAAATCCTCTCTTCCATTTTTCTTTGAACGTAAGGTGAAATGATAATCGCATAATATTTTTATAATACTTACACACAATAAATTTTAGGTGACATATTGTTGTTGGGTTGTAATTGGTGCAATAATGGGTAAAATTAGAACCAGTAACAACTTACCACCTATAATTTATTGTAAAAATATTGTGAACGTAGCATTTTTTCATATGAAAAGTGCTAGAGCCATAAACTTTTTTATATATTTTTTTACAAATTGCTAACATGATGAGTTATTACTGAAAAGTAAAAATAAAATGATGTCAGTACTAAGCCCAGATGAGAATTAGTAAAAATCTATCGCCTCAAAAGTTTGTAAAAAATATTATAAAAAAGTTGGTAGTGGTAACACTACTCTTCTCATATAAACATAAAATTCCACAACAGTTAAGTTAGCAAATTTTTATTAAGTTCTCATTTAAGCCCATAGCTAACATTACTTTTTTATCTATTACTAACAATCTATCACATAACTGTTGTGAAATTTTTTGCGTTTATAGATTTTTCTCAATTTGAACCCACCTCCCTTTCTCCCCCTATCTACTTATATAAAGAAAAAAAGAATTTCCATCTATATATTTTGAAGCTTAAGATACATTGATGATAAAATAGGAGAATTTTCTTTCTATTTTATTAGTAAATTTTGACAAATATAAGAAATAATATATCAAGAATAATTACATACTATTGGGGGGGGGGGGGATCAAAGAACAAGGTGAATTTAAAGAATCAAAAGATCATCATGGATTTTTAGCAGTGCGATAAAAGAGTAAGTAAAACCCCGACCCAGTAAATTCTCAAACAGTAAGGGTACGTTTGGTACGCAATAATAACTCCTGTAATGAAATAGTTATTCATGTGTAATATCAATTCAGTTATTTGGCTGCACCTTTATTACATGAATTAGTTATTACATTGTAATAACTATTCTTTAAATTGAAGAATAGTTATTCCTCTTTAAAATGGATGTAATAGCTATTCCTTAGTGTATATAATAGGTTTTAAAATCAATATATTTCCAAAAATATAAAATTTTCTTATACATCATCTTTTAGAAGTTTTTTATATGTAACAACCAAACTTATTAATAGTAATAGTTATTCCATTACAATGTCTTCTATTCTTAGTAATAAAGATTACTATTCCTAATATAATCTACGTTCAATGTACCAAACGTACCCTAAGTCATTTTCACTACCACAGTGCATATTGCTGTTGGATTCAGAGAGAGAGAAAGAGAGATTGTAGAGGAAAATTTATCCCTGAGAGGAAAACAATCTTCTTGGCCATGTACTTTGGCCTTTGTAACAAAACATGCAATGGTTTGTGGAGGTGGTAGAATGGTCATGACTGGCATTGAACTGTTGAAGGTGCCGGTGACTGGTGCCAGCGGAGGTTGGTGGTGGTGCTGGCATGGGATGGGTGGGATTTTTTTTTTTTTTTTGGTAAGTGAAATAAGAACAATGCATAAAATAAGAATTTAATTAAATAAATGTACATATGATATGTTATGATTTGTAGAATATAAAGTGGTACAGAGAAAGTGAAATAGAAGATTTTAATTTGAACATAGAAATTTATGGTGTGATTTGCAGAATATATTGTGGAATATAAAGTAGTATATAGAGAATGCGCAGAATAGGACGGGGTCAACAATTTTGGAGGCCTAAAGTGAAAATTTTAAATGGGTTTTTTTTATAATTAAATATTTATTAAATAATATTTATTAAACTTTTTAATTTTTTATTTAAAATCTATTTTTCTTACTTTTTGAGATATAAAATTACTAATTAGGTTTTTGTTTTTAAGTTCCTCTAACATTTCTTTTACAATTAATAATATGACTAATTTTGCTTAATTTTATTATACCTCAAATAGGATTTTATTAATTGGTATGATAAAGAAAAAAAAGACTATTCATTCTACAGTGGGCGGGTTAGTGTCTTAGAGCATCCACAGCAGCTGTGGTATAATTTATGTCATTTTGCCACACTAAAGACCTACTTTATTGTTTTACCACATCATTTTACAACATCCCATTTATCAGATGTTTTATCATTCAATCCTATACATTAAAATAATATTTACTACACATTAAAATAATATAAACAATACAATAAAATAATATATCTAACACAGTAATTAACAACCACAACACTGCTGCCGCCGCCGCCACCACCGCCACCGCCACCACCACCATCGTGGCAGCTACAATCCATTGCAAAACAAAAAATTGAAAACAAAACCACCGCCCACCACAAAACCCATTAAAACCCAGAAAACACAGAAAATCCATGAATCAAACCCAGAAAACAGCAACTCAAACCCAGAAAACACAACCAACTCAAACCCAGAAAACACAACCAAAACCCACTAGACCGGCAACCCAAACCCACGAAACTACTAGCACCGCTAACCCAAAGCCCCGAATCCACTTGCACCGGCAACCAAAACCCATTAGCACCGGCAACCCACGATTTCGATCTCACCTCAACGTCGATGGCCACGTCGATTCCAATCCCATAATCGTGACGAACACTCCGGCGGCAGACCTCGCCCTCACGAACCTCGCTTATTGCTCGCACACCGATCTTCATGGCTTCGCCGTCCCTGGCACCAAGCTCTACCTCGCCTCCATCGCCGATTCCTTTGTTCTTTCTGGGTTTGTGAGGATTCCATTTCTGGGTTTTGTTTTAAACTAGGAATTGGATTTGAGGATTTTTGGGTTTGATTTTTGGATTTGAAGAAAGAAGATTTCTGGGTTTGATTTGAGGAAAGAACACCGGTTTGGGAGAGAGAGACCGATTGTGAGGAGAGGTGTTCGTGAGGAGAGGAAACAACACCGGTTGGGGAGAGAAAAAATCAATTAAAAAAGTGAGAGGAGAGAGAAAAACCGAATAAAAAATAATAAATTTATACCACATTTCGTCCGTACCGTTGCAAATTTGCAACGGTACTGTTCATATGTGGTATAAATTTTACCATTTGGAACATCTGATAAAGCTCCGTTTTTGTGTTTGGTGTGTTAAATGTGCCAAAAATTTGGCATTTGGCACATTTAGCACATCTGCTGCGGGTGCTCTTAGGGAAGCTAGTTTTAGCCTGTGGGATCGTGGGTCATGTGGCATTGTGTGCTAGTATGCTATGGGCAGTGTGCTACTGCTATCAACTATGTATTGTGAGGCTTTTTTTTCTTTTTTTTTTTTTTTTCCTTTCTTTAATTTTTTTGGTAGAAAAATTAAAAAGTCTAATTAATGTGCAATTATTGTATAAGAGTTGAAACAATCAGTAACCCATGTAATACTACTTCATATCTTCTCTATATATACATCCAACAAATCATAATACTACAATCTACAAGGGTGTACTCCTATCTGAAAAACAGAACACAAAAGGTCTTGTGATGGCGCAAGACAAAGTCCCTCACGTTGTTATCTTGCCCCTCCCACTTTCAGGCCACGTTAAACCCATGCTCACCTTAGCCAAGCTTCTCTGCGATGCCGGCTTTCTAATAACCTTTGTTAACTCCGATTACAACCATGATCGTCTTGAGCGTGTCATGGACATCCCGGCCTTCTATAATCGCAGTCCAGGGTTTCGATTTGTGTCCATCTCTGATGGTCTTCCACTTGATCAACCACGTCTTGGCCCTATTATATTTCAATTGTTCTCTAATACTAGGACAGTGAGCAAGCCACTTTTCCGAGAATTGTTGATATCACTACGACAATCGACAGAAAGGTCTCCACCGACGTGTATTATAGCCGATGGACTCATGTGTTTCGCTATTGATGTTGCTGAGGAGCTTGGGGTTCCAATCATTACTTTTCCAACTCATGGCTCCCATGGCATGTGGACTATTATGCATACTTCAAATCTCATTGAAGAAGGGGAAGTTCCTTTCCAAGGTAAGTGGACTTTTGGTTTTCTTAATTACTCCTATATGTAATATATACAACAATAGAACTGTGTTTAAATCAAATGGAACTGTGTTTAATTACCCTTGCTCGTTGGATTGCTTATTGTATGTGAGACCGACCTTTAAACATCTCTTCTTTTTACTCGGATTTCCTCCTCAAGTTCAGAGATGGTTCAAGGCCCTCCTCTTCTCTTTTGCCTTTTTAATATATTCTTATTTAGAAGAAAAAAAAGGGACAATGATCTTCTAAAAATTTGAAAGTTTTTAAATATTATACATAAAATTTGAAATTTTGGGTAATATTCCGAAAATAAAAAAAAATTGGTCCAAAGAACCTAAAAATTATATTGAATTAATTGGTCACCTTGTCACGTTGTGTTCTTCACAAAACAAAAATCCCCATAAGTGTTACAGGCATCGATTTTTTAAATTAAAAAAAGAAAATTGTGTTTGTTCTTTGATGGAACACAAATCCGTCAGTGAGTGAGCAGATGGAATCACTCGTGGAATGTGATGGTTTGCTCGACGAGGGACACCGGTGTGGCGCCTGCCACAAAGTCTCCGATGCCAAAGTTAGGATCACAATTAAACACAATAAAGGAGTAAAAGATAGTTTTAGAATATTTTTGCATATCTCCTCTTCTGTTGGTTGTGTGACAGTTTTATACCTGAGGCCTTAAGGGCTAGCCGTTGAGGCTGTTAATGCTTTCTTTAGTAACGCACCTGGTCAGTAATGAGACTTTTAAGAGGCCCTCCAACGGTCTTCTTGGTCGATTTGGTAACTGCTTGGATCATTGGTTGACTGCATTGAATAACTCTCCGCCTTCGTCAGTGATGATGGCTTTCTTCGTTGTTTCTGATTACCTCGTCATAGATGATTCTCTCGTCATTAATGTTATCTTCGTCATCGAGATGTAGAGTCGTCATTCCCGTCAGTTGCCCCCCAGGTTCTGGGGTCGTCGGTGACCCGTCATGACGATCACAGAAGATGAAAAGTTTTTCTTGTGACTCTTGGGGTTCTGTTCCGCCTTTAATGCCTAGTGGCGGCGCTACACGCAATCATGGCCACGTGGCGCTTGATGGTCTGTGGAATTAATGGCATGACCCTTGGGTTTCCCGCTGGTTTTTCAATCGTTTTTGGCCCACATTTAAAACTTCTCCTTTTCAACTTTTCGTTTACTTCTCAGAGAGCAAAAGCAAACCAAATTTTTTAGTGATACTCTGAATGTTTTGAGGCTTCCTTTCTTCTCCGATTTGCCTTGCGCTGCGCTTCTGCCGTTCCGCCATTGGAGGTACGTTCTTCTTTCCTTTTTCTTTCTTCTTTTTCTTCTTTTACTGCAGCATAATTTCTGATTTGCTGTTCCTTTTTCGCTTCTATTCTGGTGTTGGCTTTTGTTTTTCTTTTGGGGTTTCAGTTTCGTACCTTGTTTTTCCGCCTTTTGATTTCTGTATTTTCCATGGTTGATAGCTTAGAGGTTAGGATAGCTTGCCCGTCGATCTCCTTCCTTTTTGCGCGTCTAGGGGGGTCTTTGGGTACTTACCCTTTTTTAGAAAATTTTGTGTACGAAGGCAATAGTCTGAGCGTCGTTTTGAGTGAGTTGTTGCCTTTGCTCCGTCAATCGCTAAATTGGTTTGAGGGTTTAGGAGGAAGAGGATTAATGTCTGAGGTTAGGTCTAGTGACCTCGAGACTGGGCTATCGTCCAGTGGTGGCCCGGCAGAAGGAGATACAGCCGTCTCTGGTTCTCGAGAGGTTAGGGCTTTTTATGCCCTTAGGGAGATTTGTGGTCTGGATGACGAGACCGTGAATAGATTTAAGGATAGGTTTCAATTTCCGTCTAGGGTTCGTGTTCGTCGTCCTAGGGAAGAAGATAGGGCTTGTCACTTCTTTCCAGGCGAAATATGTTTTTATGAGTCAACTTTCACCTGTGGGCTTAGGTTCCCCGTCCACCCGTTCCTGATGGAACTCTTAGATCATTTTGGTATAGCTCCTGGGCAGCTCATGCCTAACTCGTGGAGGATCGTCATCAACTGTATGCAAATATGGTTGGCCTCCAACGGGGATATGATCAGGATAGGCGAGCTCACCTACCTATATCGTTTGAAAGAGTCTAAGGAGTGGGGGTATTATGAATTAGTCCCTTGGGAGAAAAAGACTAGGATCGTCAAGGGACTGCCCTCGTCATTCAGGTATTGGAAGTCGCGCTTTTTCTTTGTGTCTGGGGACGACTTCGAGACTCAATCCAGCAGTGATTGGGGTGATATCCCGAGGTTGCTCCGTCGGTGGGGAACCCCGGCCTTAGGTGCGTCAGTATTTCTCCCCGTTGTTTCAATTTTGCCAATTTTGAGGTTCTGGTCTTGCTGACTTCTTTATTTCTTTGTTTGGTATAGTTAAGAGACGGCCTGGATTGAAGAGACGGTATAAAGAACGCATAGAGACCGCCATCGGGTACGCTGAGACGATTGAGAGCTGGGACGAACTGGTTGACCCTCGATCTCTTGCGTTTTACAACCTTGGTCCTAACCCATCTCCTTTCGTTCTTCGTCAGCTTGGCATTGAAGGCAAAAAGAGTAAGTTTTAACTTCGTCAGTGATGATTCCCCTTATGTATACTTAAGCAAGTTTTTGACACACTTTCTTCTTGCAGAGATGACGACAAAATTCAACAAGGACATGTATGCCAAGATGAGGTCAAAGAAGGACGAACCCCTGTCCAATCTGGGAAAAAAGACTGTGCGAGTCACCGGGAAGGGTCCTGCCTCCATCCCGCTCAGCATCGTTCCTTCCATAGCTTCTGAGACGACGAGGACTGCCTCCCCGACCGTTTCAATAGAAGAGATTCCTACTCCCGGCTCCAAAAGGTCGCGTGTGTCTGGCAAAGGGAAGGAGAAGACGGGTACTCGTTCATCCACAATATGGGATGACGAGTCTCTGGCTGTAGAAAGAGCTCACGAGGTCGTTACTTCATCGGACCTGAAGGCTCTTTCTGACCTATCCTTAAACGATGTAGCCTCTCGTCACGTCCACAAACTTGTCCAGGTGTGGGGTTCTTCTCTCTTTATCATCATATATATATATATATATATATATATTTTTTTTTTTTTTTTTTTATAGACGACCTCATAATTCCCTCCAGGTGTTGGGAGAGAGTCTCCATATCACTGCTGAGTACCTCACTCAAGGGGCCAAGGTGGCGTCTTTGGCAACCCGGATGGAGGCTTTGGAGAAGGAGAACTCCGACCTGAGGACGAACCTGATCACTTCCATGGACGAGGCAACGACGTTAAAGGAGAAGGTCAAGGTGTTGGAGGACGACCTTAGAGTGGAGCGCGGGTTGACTCTCGAGAAGGACGAGCAGCTTCTGGCAGCCAAGGAGAAACTGGTGACCATCGCTGCTCGATCTGTGGAGGCTTTCCAGACCACTGACGAGTACAACACCGTGCTCTTCAGTTGGTATTTTAAAGGTTTTGAGCTTCTCCGGAGGTACATGATCAAGCATCCTTCTGGAGTCAACCTGGAGAGCCTGGATTTGGAGGAAGTGGACAAGGAGATGGCTCTGGAGGAAGCGGCTTCGTCTTCTGCTCCTGGTGATGATGCTCTCGATGATGCTCCCGAGCCTGTTGCTGACGTGCCGGCCAGTGAAGGCACAGCTGATGCTTGACTCTTCATACTTAGAAAAATTTTTTGTTTTATTGTGGGTGCCCGTCTTGTTTTGGGCCTTTCTTTTTTGTAAATCTAATTTCAAAACAATTTACTTTATTTGGAAAACAATGATATTGGCCCAGTGTTTATGGGCTGGAATGAAGCGTACTTACTTTTCTTCTTGATGTTCTGGCTGATTTACATCCGTCCGTACTTTTTGTGCTTTGTTAATTAGTTGTTGATTTAATGCACTGTGCTCTTCCGTCAACTGACTTCGGCCCTTTGACTTATGTCCGTCTAGGCGGACTTTTGTCACTTGGTCTTTTAACCTCATTATTATGGTCGCAGTAACTTACATCCTTCAAGGCGGAATCTTGTTACTGTCTTTTAACCATAGTATTATGGTCGTCGGTAACTTACATCCGTCAAGGCGGAATCTTGTCACTTAGTCTTTTAACCATAGTATTACAGTCGTCGGTAACTTACATCCGTCAAGGCGGAATCTTGTTACTTAGTCTTTTAATCATAGCATTATGGTCGTCGGTAACTTACATCCGTCAAGGCGGAATCTTGTTACTTAGTCTTTTAACCATAGTATTACAGTCGTCGGTAACTTACATCCGTCAAGGCGGAATCTTGTTACTTAGTCTTTTAATCATAGCATTATGGTCGTCGGTAACTTACATCCGTCAAGGCGGAATCTTGTTACTTAGTCTTTTAACCATAGTATTATGGTCGTCGGTAACTTACATCCGTCAAGGCGGAATCTTGTTACTTAGTCTTTTAACCATAGTATTATGGTCGTCTGTAACTTACATCCGTCAAGGCGGAATCTTGTTACTTAGTCTTTTAACCATAGTATTATGGTCGTCGGTAACTTACATCCGTCAAGGCGGAATCTTGTTACTTAGTCTTTTATAGGCCTCATGGTTGACCTGTACTGCCTGCGCAAAAACATTGAAGGAATAATACTTTTATTAACTTCAGTAACGAGTGCATTCGTGTATTACATTTACTCATGGTATTTCTTTAAATGCTCAATGTTCCAAGGACGAGGGAGCTTTCGTCCGTCCATAGTTTCCAGATGGTAACTCCCTTGCCTAGAGTAGTGAACGACGCGATATGGCCCTTCCCATGTAGGGCCCAGCTTCCCTTGAGTAGGGTCTTTAGTAGCTATAGTGACTTTGCGAAGGACGAGGTCCCCTATGGCCAGACGCCTGAGCTTGACCCTCTTATCGTAATACTCGGCCATTTTCTTTTGATACTTTGTTATTCTACTGGACGCATTGTCTCTTACTTCATCCAAGCAATCCAGGTTGAACCGCAGTCCCTCGTCATTGAGTCCCTCTCTGAAAGCTCCTCGCCTGATGCTTGTTACTCCAACTTCTACTGGGATCACTGCTTCTGAGCCGTAGGTAAGCCTGAAGGGTGTCTCTCCTGTCGGGGTTCTGGCTGTAGTCCTGTATGCCCACAAGACACTAGGCAGTTCTTCTGGCCAGGCACCTTTTGCTTCGTCCAGCTTGGTTTTGATTATCTTGAGCAACGTCCTGTTTGTTACTTCCGTCTGTCCATTTGCCTGGGGGTGTCCCGGGGATGAGAACTGATTCTTGATCCCGAGGTCCGAGCAGAACTCTCTGAAGCCTTGGCTGTCGAACTGCTTCCCATTATCAGATATGATCGTCAAAGGGATCCCGAACCTGCAGATTATGTTTTTCCACACGAAGCTCCGGATCCGAGCCTCAGTGATGGTTGCTAGGGCCTCTGCTTCAACCCATTTTGTGAAATAGTCAATAGCAACTAGAAGGAATTTTACCTGACCTTTACCTTGGGGCAGAGGACCGACGATGTCGATTCCCCATTGCGCGAATGGCCATGGGGAGGATATGGTCGTCATCTTCTCTGCTGGAAGTCGTTGTACATTCCCGTACCGCTGGCATCTGTCGCATCTTCTGACGAGGTCAGCAGCATCCCCCTGCATGGTTGGCCAAAAGTACCCCGCTCTTACCACCTTGTTTACTAGGGATCTGGGGTCGGCATGGTCGCCACAGACTCCTCCGTGTACTTCTTCTAGGATGTATTTGGCCTCGTCCTCGTCGACGCACTTTAAGTAAGGCATAGAGAAGCCTCTCTTGTACAAGACGTCATTTAGGATCGTGAACCTGGCCGCTCTCTTTTTGACCTTTCTGGCTTCGTCAGTATTCTGAGGTAAGTGTCCGTCTCGGAGGAAGGATATTAAGGGCGTCTTCCAGGTGTTTGGGCTCTGGGTGGTGAGCACTGCCACCTCTTCAATACTTGGGTATTTCTGAATTTCTATTGCCACGTCTGTGCTCGTCATTCCTGCTTCTGACGACGCTAGTTTCGACACTTCGTCAGCTTCAATATTCTTGTTTCTTGGTATCTGGACGAAATCCACTGTGTCGAACTCTTGAGTTAGTTGCCTCGTCAGTTTAAGGTATTTCTGCATCCTTTCCTCCTTTGCCTCGTACTCTCCACTGATCTGTCCGATTACCAGCTTTGAATCACTCTGGACCAGCAAATTTTTGGCACCAAAAGCTTTTCCAAGCCTCAAGCCCGTCAATATTCCTTCATATTCGGCTTCGTTATTGGTGGCTGGGAATTCCAGTTGAACTCCATATTTCATCACTTCTCCGTCGAGGGTAGTTATGACGACCCCTACTCCCCCCCTCTTTTGGGCTGACGAACCATCTGTCTGTATTGTCCATTTATCAACTTCGTCTGTAGTTCCTTCTTCATCTGGAAGAGTGAATTCAGCGATGAAGTCAGCCAGAGCTTGTGCCTTGATGGCTGCTCTTGGATGGTACTCGATGTCAAATTGGCTGAGTTTGATTGCCCATTGGACCATTCTCCCTGCTGCTTCTGGTTTGTTCATTGATTTCTTAATTGGCTGGTCCGTCATCACAAGGATAGGGTTTGACTGGAAATACGGCCTGAGCTTGCGCGAGGCTACTATAAGCGCGAACGCAATCTTTTCAATCCTTGGGTACCTGAACTCAGCTCCTTGAAAGGCCTGACTGACGTAGTACACCGGGAGTTGCTTCTTGCCTTCTTTTCTAATCAAGGCTGCGCTGACTGCCGAGGCTGACACCACCAGGTACAAGTATAGGTTCTCCCCTCCTTTGGACGGGCTCAGGAGAGGTGGACTGCTCAGATATCGCTTCAGCTCTTGGAACCCTGCTTCGCATTCGTCTGTCCAAGCGAAAGCTTGCTTGAGTGTTTTGAAAAAGGGCAGGCATTTGTCTGTGGCCCTAGAGACGAACCTATTTAGAGCTGCTATCCTTCCTGTAAGTTTTTGTACATCCTTGACGGTCTTGGGTGGGGCCATGTCAATGATAGCTTGTACTTTTTCTGGATTGGCTTCTATTCTTCTCTGGGACACCATGAATCCCAAGAATTTTCCCGAGGCTACCCCAAAAACACATTTGTTTGGATTCAACTTCATCTGGTGTTTTCTCAGGGTCGCGAAAGTCTCCTCCAGGTCGTCCAGATGTGCGAGCTCTTCCTTACTCTTGACGAGCATATCGTCTACGTATACCTCCATGTTCCTGCCAATTTGTTGGTTGAACATTTTGTTTACCATCCTCTGATATGTAGCTCCAGCATTTTTCAGCCCAAAAGGCATCACCTTGTAACAATAGAGTCCCTGGCTGGTGATGAAGGCCGTCTTCTCCTGGTCTTCTTCAGCCATCTTTATCTGGTTGTACCCTGAGAAGGCGTCCATGAACGTCAACAGCTTGTGTCCAGCGGTAGAGTCCACGAGCTGGTCTATCCTTGGTAGAGGGAAGCTGTCCTTTGGGCATGCTTTATTCAGGTCAGTGAAGTCTACACACATTCTCCACTTTCCATTTGGTTTCTTTACCAGAACGACGTTGGCGAGCCATTCTGGGTAGTATACCTCCCGGATGAACCCTGCCGTCAAGAGTTTGGTTACCTCCTCTGCTACTGCCTGATCTCGCTCTGGAGCGAAAGTTCTTCGTCGTTGCTGAACGGGCTTCCTGTTGGGGTCCACATTCAGTCTATGCTGGATGATCTCTGGAGATATGTCTGGCATGTCCTCGTGACTCCATGCAAAGACATCAAGGTTCCCTTTAAGGAACTTTATGAGTCTCGCTCTCATCTCAGGGCTTAGCGTCGTCCCTATTCTGGTTGTCCTGTCCGCATTTCCTTCTACCAATTCCACTGCTTCCAGGATCTCTACTCCGTCTTCCTCTTTTTCTTCTATCGTCCACGTGTGGTTCTCCTTTCTTGCCAGTACGGACTGGTAGCACTCCCTTGCCAGGACCTGATCACCCTTCACTTCACCCACACCATCGTCTGTTGGGAATTTCACCTTCAAACAGTAAGTTGACGTTGCCGCCTTCCACTTGTTTAGGGTAGGCCTCCCAATGATGACATTGTAGGACGAGGGGCAATCTACAACTAGGAAATCTACTTGTTTGGTCAGCTGCAACGGATAGGTCCCTGCTGTCACCGTCAGAGTCACTATACCCCTGGGGTAGACCTTGTCTCCACTGAAACTGACAAGTGGAGAGTCGAAAGGACGGAGCCTTTTTGGATCTAACTTCAACTGCTGGAAGGCTGGGAGGTAGATGATATCCGCTGAGCTTCCGTTATCAACAAGGATCCTTCTGGTATTGAACCCTTCTATATTCAGCACTATGACCAGGGGATCGTTGTGAGGCTGCTTCACTCCCCTGGCGTCTCCTTCATTAAAGGACATATCTTGGTATGTTCGTCGGTACTTGGACGGAGGAATGGCGTGGACGCTGTTTACCTGTCTGTGGTATGCTTTTCTAAGTGATCTGAATGACCCTCCTGAGAATGGTCCTCCCGTGATCGTGTTTATCTCCCCGATCACTTTGCGTGGAGGTTGGGACGTATGGTCGTCATCCCGAGTGAAGGATTCATGTTGGGTCTTGTTGTCGTCTCTGAACTTGCTATATTCTCCTTTCTTTACATATTTCTGCAACTTTCCTTTCCGTATTAATTTCTCTATTTGTTCCTTCAGGTCTCTGCAATCTTCTGTATTGTGGCCGTGGTCTCTGTGGAACCGGCAATACTTGTTCTTGTCACGTACGTTGGGGGACGAGTGTAATGGCCTGGGCCATTTGAGATAATGCTCGTCCTTGATCTGCGTGAAAATCTTGTCAACAGGCATAACCAAAGGAGTAAATTTTACCTGACGAGGATTTTTGTCATCTCTCCTTCTATTCCCGTCACTGTTCCGACGTTCTGGTCTGTCTCTCTTTTGCCCTCTGCGGTCGTCTTCCCTCTTGAACTTGTCTCCTAGCCTCTCGGTATCTTTTATGGCAGCTAGAGCGTCTTCCGCATTCATGTATTTTTGGGCCTTCAGGAGCATCTCAGCCATTGTCTTCGGGGGGTTTTTGGCAAGAGAGGCTACAAGGTCTCTGGACTTCAATCCTGCCTTGAAGGTCGTCAGTTGCACCTTGTCATCAGCTTCGTCCACCTCCAGAGTTTCCCGGGTGAATCGCTTGACATATGACCTCAGGGTCTCCTTCTCTCCCTGTCTTATGGTGAGTAAGTAATCTACTGGTCTCCTTGGGCGTTGTCCCCCTATGAAGTGACGCAGGAAAGCACTACTTAGCTGATCGAAGTTGTCTATGGACGAGTTTGGCAACTTGGTAAACCACTCTCTTGCAGCTCCTTTGAGAGTCGTAGGGAAGGAGCGACACAATATCTCATCAGGTGGTTGCTGAAGGCCCAGAGTCGTCTTAAACGTATTAAGATGATCCTGAGGGTCCTTGAGTCCGTCGAATGGTTCTAACTGAGGCAGGCGAAACTTTGACGGCACGGGGCAATCAAGTACCGCTGCAGTGAAGGGCGAATCTGTAGCCCTTACCATCTTGTCTACACTCCGGTCTGTCTTTTCCTTGATAGCGCTCCTTAGTTCGTCCATCTCTTTCCTCATTTCCCGAAGAAGATCTGAGTTCTGTTCGTCCGGAGTAGTTGGTCTCCGGGGGGTTTCCCTCTATTGGCTATCCCCCTCTCCCTCCGTGTTACCCTTGGACCGGTTTTCTTCCTGTTGAGCTTGTTGAACCTGCTGGAGCCGCAGCTTCATTTCCTGGTTCTGCCTGGTGAGTTCCTCAATGGTGGCTGCCAAGGCTTGAACTTGCTGGGCCAAGGTCGTTGAATCTGGGTTGGATTCCATCTGGATATGGTGAATTGATGGAAACTACGTTTTCGAATGTAAATCTGAAAACTCGTCCCCACAGACGGCGCCAAACTGATGGAACACAAATCCGTCAGTGAGTGAGCAGATGGAATCACTCGTGGAATGTGATGGTTTGCTCGACGAGGGACACTGGTGTGGCGCCTGCCACAAAGTCTCCGATGCCAAAGTTAGGATCACAATTAAACACAATAAAGGAGTAAAAGATAGTTTTAGAATATTTTTGCATATCTCCTCTTCTGTTGGTTGTGTGACAGTTTTATACCTGAGGCCTTAAGGGCTAGCCGTTGAGGCTGTTAATGCTTTCTTTAGTAACGCACCTGGTCAGTAATGAGACTTTTAAGAGGCCCTCCAACGGTCTTCTTGGTCGATTTGGTAACTGCTTGGATCATTGGTTGACTGCATTGAATAACTCTCCGCCTTCGTCAGTGATGATGGCTTTCTTCGTTGTTTCTGATTACCTCGTCATAGATGATTCTCTCGTCATTAATGTTATCTTCGTCATCGAGATGTAGAGTCGTCATTCCCGTCATTCTTCAATTAAAATTTTTGAAAATTGAGATTTATGCGCTGGCTTGTTGCAGTTGAGCTCTACCAAAAATCTTGGTTTTTTTTTTTTTTTTTGATGGGATGGTTTGGTGTTTTTTTCATTACTTGTTACTTTCTTTTTGGAATGAAATATTACTTGTTACTTGATAAACAATAAAATAAATCATATCAGACATATTATAGAATATAATGTTGCTAATTAGTGATTCTCAAAAAAAAAAAAAAAAAAAAACAAAACAAAAAAAAACAAAAACAAAAACAAAACAAATGTTTCTAAATAGTTTTTATTTAGAATAATATTGGATATAATGAAGATAATTATATAATATATATTTAATTTGTAGATTTTCAAAAATTATGTTGACCGAAGAACAAATGGTTAAAAATAATTTGTTTGAGGTAAAATGGAGAAATGAGGCCTTTGTGCCAAAGGTTTATATAATAGATTAGGTGTTATAATTGGGGAAGTCAAGCAATCCGGTCCAAAAACAAAGGATTCACAACCAAAAAAACAATGTGTGTGTATATATATATATATATATATATATATATATATTGTAAGGGACTCCTAAATATTATAAATTGAAAGGGAAATTATTGCAGAATTTAATCCAAAATCAATTATAGATTCAAGATTAAAATATAAAATTTTAATTTTGGCGTATGACTGAATGGAATTATATTAAGAAACAATTATTTTATAATTTTTTGTTTATATTTAATTAACGTTGAATATATAGTTTTGTAAAATTTTATATTTTAATTTAGTTTTAAATTTTTAATCTATTTTTTTACTCTTAATTTGTGAAATATGTTTGTTAATACTTTGACCAGCAAGATGAAATTCATATATACATTAATTTGCCATGAAAGCTTTTGATTGTCTTACTACAGAAGAAAGTGACATGGATAAGCCTATCACCAGCATTCCCAGCATGGAAAGCCTCTTGCGGCGTCGAGATCTTCCTGGTAATTGTAGACTAGAAGTTGAAAATCCATTGATGGAATTTATCATCAGTGAAGCCTCAGCTATGAAAAGAGCCTCTACTCTTATACTCAACACCTTTGAAGAACTCGAAGCACCCATTATCGCTCACCTCGGCTCTTTCTTCGACAAGGTTTACACAATTGGTCCTCTGCATGCTCTCTTGAAGACTCGCAACAAAGACTCTTCACAATCCGTTTCATCCTATGGTAGTTTGAGAAAAGAAGACTCAAGTTGTATGGAGTGGCTTAACTCTCAACCTCTTAAATCAGTCATATATGTTAGCTTTGGAAGTGTGATCGAGTTGTCACGTGACCAATTGATAGAGTTTTGGCATGGTTTGGTCAATAGTAGGAAACCATTTTTGTGGGTGGTAACACCAGACTTAGTTGAGGGGAATGGAGAATTAGGTCAAATTTCGGAGGAGCTTGAACAAGGGACCAAGGAAAAAGGGTATATGGTGAGTTGGGCCCCACAAGAAGAAGTCTTGGCCCATCCATCTGTTGGTGGGTTTTTGACCCATAGTGGATGGAACTCAACTTTGGAGAGTATTTTCGAGGGAGTTCCTATGATTTGTTGGCCTCAAGTTGCTGACCAACAAGTCAACGGTAGGTGTGTGAGCAAGTTGTGGAGGGTGGGGTTTGACATGAAAGATACTTGTGATAGGTTTATAATCGAGAAGATGGTGAGAGATCTTATGGAAGACAAAAGGGAGGAAATCATAAGATCGACGAATGAAACTGCAAGAATGGCTCGCGGTAGTGTCAAAGAAAATGGGTCCTCTCATTGCAACCTAGAAAGGTTGATTGAAGACTTACGCTTAATGAGCTTAACCAACTAAATTCATGTTTAAACATTTTAGTATTACATTTAAAAAGTTAGAGAAAAATTGAATATGTTATATTGGCTTCTAGCATTTGAAAGTATCATTACTCTAAATAGAAATCACATGAATTGTCGCTTATGCATTACTAGGTTATAATTTCGTTCAATATATCGAACACTCAATGAAAGCTTTAAATAAGATGGGTCCTCTTATTGCAACTTTGAAATGGTGATTGAACTTTGAAAGGCTTAATGAGCTAACCAACCCATGGTTTGTTGCATGGTTTAACTTTGGATCTTGAGATTTCAATTGGGTTTTTTAAATTCTCAAAAGCCCATTCATTCCAAACAGAGTGAAGACGTTCGCATTACAACATAATATGAATTCTTGGTTGCGTAAACTATCAAGGAACTAGCTTTGATTCGTTGGTGTGAAACTATGCAGTTTAAGTTGAAAAAAAGGAATGCCACGCCTTCTCGGGGTTATTGTTGATCTCCGAATTGTTGGTGCAGGTATGTATTACAAATAATTTGTTTATTGTGAGTTCCACATTACTTTGAAGTGAGCTCATTCGTGTGTTTATAAGTAATGATAAACCTTTATTTATATCTAACGATAGTGATTCTAATATGGGCACGAGCTCTCAGTGACTATTGGTAAGTTATTATTAGTTTTAATTTGATCCTATCACTAAATTTATATTTTTAACCTACAGAAATATCCTGATAGTATGCACCTAGGTGGATCAAGACAGCAACAGATGGGAATATCCTTATATTGGAATTTAAATATAAGTCATAAATAGCAGCACTTATTTACAATTTTTTAGTTTATATCAGGCATAATATCATGAGTTGGCAAAATCAATATTAGTTTACTACAAATGTTAGTGAGACTTTTAAAACAAGAATAATACTAGAGATACAAACTATTTTACAAAAAATTTTACAAACTGCTGATGTGGTGAGTGATTATTGGTAAATGAAAAAATTATATTAATAGTGAGCTTAGATGAAAACCAATAAGAGATTGGTTACATCAATATTTTGTAAAAAAAAAAAAAAAAAAAAAATAGTTGTAGCATTACTCTTAAAACAATTAGTTGCTTATGTTATTAGCTAGTTTTATTGTAATATATCTTCCCTTCTTAAAGGTTTTGTTTTCAAAATGATATGAATTTTGATGAGATTAAATTCTATAAGAATGTGGTGTAAAACTCATGTTTTAACCCTCTAATCCCAACATGCCACATTATCTTATCACATATTTAACAATAAGTATATAACCATACTCAATCAATTCTAATATCTATATATAAATACAACCAAATTAAGAGTTTATTGAGATGTTATTAGGTGTGGTAGGATGTATTAAATTTTAAATAAAATGATAATATGGCAATCTGTGGGGGCCGATTAATTAGGAAGTATACGTATTGTTAAGACATTGTTAACTGGGCCTATGGCCCAATCCGAGGACGTTAGACCATCCGAGAAAGTCCAGATAAGATTATAAGGAGAACGGAATGAAGAGAGGATTAGAGACAATATGAGATAGGTCAAACAATTGTCCGAGGACAAAAGCCCTCTCGGCAACATGTGTCCGAGGTCGATCTGAGTGCCATATCATCATGGACTTACTTTGGAATTACATCATCACTAAGGGTTAGACGTTGGACAAAGGATAAAAAAGGAGAAGAGCAACAAATATCTTCAAAAAGCTGCTACCACCGCATTAAATGACTCCCAACCAACTCTCTGACCGCATTAATGTGGAAATGATGCCTGAACAGTGATCAAGCAGCCTTACAGCTACTAGTTGATGATTCTGGGAAGTGCTAGATGGGACAGGAACGAATTCTCTGAATCTAACCTACACGTGTGTGGTGAGGACGGCACCAAGGCTGGAATATATAACATGGAAAGATATACTAAAAAGGGGAGGAGCATAAGAAACAAAAAAAGACTAGAACTCTTATACAATTTGATTATTGAACAAAACCATATGATACGTACTACTTGGACTATTCCGAAGATAGATTTTCTAATCTGAATTGCATCTTACAGTCTGAAACCACTAAATCTAATCGTTTTTCTTCTAGGATAGATCTAATTCTTCCATCCACGCTCTATAAATTTATTGTTTGGGCCACTTGGGTTTGAGCCCAATCTTGTTTTGGGACCAATCCAATTTCAATCCTTACACAATCTTTTATTGAATGGTGTAAAACATGAATTTTACACTTCCTCGTTCCTAAATTCGTACTCAATTTTGATATGGGAATTGTTATTTATATTATATATTACCAAGATTGGATTAGCCAAAGCATTAATAAAAAGAAAGTTATTTTAATATTTAATCTCATTGAACGTGCTGAAAGTTATTTTAATATTTAAGGTCTGCTTGGATAGAACTTATTTTGCTGAAACTGAAAACTAAAAACTGAAAACACTGTAACAAAATAATTTTTAAATGTATAAATAGTACTGTGGGACCTATTTTTAATGAAAAAGTTGATAAAAAGTGGAGTTTGTGAGACCCGTGAACAGTGCACAAGTGCACTATTCACAAAAGACCGGGTCAACTGTTGCGGCTGAAAAGAAAAAAAAAAAAAAAAAAAAAAAAAAAAAAAAAAAAAAAAAAAGTGAAAACGCAGACGCAGCACTTAAGTACTATCCAAACTAGCACTTAATCTCATTGAACATGCTTTTTAAATGGTTCCATAGTCTATATATTGCTATATGTCTGGTCATAAAATGATCAAGATATATATATATATATATATATATTTTTTTTTTTTTTTGAGCATATCAAGATATATTTTTCAGCTAGCAGAATCAGGTTTTTTAATTATAAAATAAAAATAAGAGAGTATTAAATTCAGGTAGGAGTTGGATACATGATATATTAGGTTTAGAACATTAGCATTAGTGGTGTCAAATCGCCATATTACTATTTTTAACAGCTAATATAACAAAAATGATGCTGCATCAACGGAGCTATTGCTAAAAAATTTGACACTTGAGCGCATTGCCATAGATGGCAGTGTTACACTTTGAAAACATGACAAGTTAGAAACAAATAATAATAATAAAAATATTTAAATGAAGTGGTTATTAAAATAAAATCATTGATATTAGGTAAATTGTAAAAAATAAGGTGTTAAAAATGGATAAAATAATTTTTTAAGGAGTTAAAAACTAAAAAAAAATAAAAAATATAGCTCTATCAATGTTGGAGTTCTAAAAGTAAAGGTACCTATTTATAGGTTAACACGGGTCAGGTTTCAATATATCCAATCCAAACTTGACCAATTACCATCCCTATATTAACAACAGCTTTTATTAGGTTACTAGAAAGGTGTTTTTTTTTTTTTTTTTTTCCGTTGATCAAAAGAATAGTGTTTTTCATTTTGCTTTTGATCCGCGTATATAATTAGAGACTTGTCAACAAAGTTATTGTCTTTATAATGTTTGGAGGAGTTTCAGACCAATTTTTTTATTACCACAAAACTAGATTATATTGCTTTCATAAATAAAGACACAAACCATCATAGAAATATTACAGACAGAAGGAATTACAAGTTACAGCATTATTTCATATTTGACGGAAAGAAAATAAAACTGAAGGGAATAACCGGGTACTCAATAGTAGAAAGTCAATCATAAGAATGGTAGCCTCAGCCAGTGATCTCAACGGACTTGACCTGAGGCTTCGGCTCTGGGACCTTGGGAATGGTGACAGTCAGTACCCCATTCTCCATTGAAGCCTTCACTTCATCAACCTTAGCATCCTGAGGCAACCAGAACCTCCTTAGGAACTTGCCGTGACCCCTCTCGACTCTGTGCCACTTTTCGTTCTTGTCCTCTTTCTCTACGCTCCTTTCCCCACTAATCTGGAGAACTCTTCCTTCTTCAACCTCAACCTTCACCTCCTCTTTCTTCAACCCTGGAAGATCAGCCTTGAACACATGGGCTTCTGGGGTCTCCTTCCAATCAACCTGGGCATTAGCAAATGTGGAAACCTCATTAGACCCCAAGGGTAACAATAGGTCTGAGATTGTGGAGAATGGATCTAAAACGCGACTGTTGCCAAACAAGCTTGGAATCAGAGACATCTTTGCTCAAAGAAAATAAATGTTACAATGACTCTTTTTGTAAGTGTTTCACTGATGAATTGAGTGATATGTGGATGGTGATATATATATACACACATAGAGAGAGAGAGAGAGAGAGAGAGAGAGATTTGTGGTGTGGCTGTGGGGTCTTCAAGTTTCGGGGTTCTTCTATTTCTTGTTGATTACTGGATATATCTGGATGCTTCATGTATGATGTATCACTATTTGTAACCTTCCAGGGAGTTCTATCTTCTTAGTCTTGCGTGGCAATGGCTTCTTTACAAAAAGAAGCTATAATTGTTCGTTGATAGTTGACATAAAAGAAGAGAAGGTTCTGGAATAAGGGTTGGGTTTCCATTTATGTATGGCCTCCGCCTTTTTATCCCACAAGGTGCTGTCGAGCTCAAGATTTACTGCCTTGAATTACTTCGAGTGCGAGGACTAATTTCAATGTTGATCAATACCTTGAGGGAAATATTTGGGCCTTGTTTAATAAAGTAAGGCAACCCAATGAAGAAAATATAAATTTAAAATGGGGGGTGGCTATTGGGCTTTTGCTTTCAACTTAATTTGTAGATAAGCTGAGTTAGGGCCCGTGGAATATCTTGTGCCACACGTGCCAACATTTACATGGTCCAACCCAAATTTTGGGAATAATTGATGAATTTGATAGTTGATTGGTATTGATTCGCACAAGGAAGTTTGTGATCATTAGTGCAATAGTTGCAAACAGTGGCTACTGTGAAGTGAAGGCCGAAGGTTGGAACTTGGAATCCAGTGATTTGAAACCGGAAAATGATTTTTTCTTTTTTCCTTGATAAAAAGGCACTAGGATAGATTCCTAAAGTTAAAGGTGGGCATTTAGTTGTTGATTAAATGGCACTAGGATAGATTCATCTGCAAGTTGAAGGATGCTCGAAGCTTTAAACATTCATCTATTGTCCTTGGGTAGGGTCCTTTTTTTTCTTTTTTTATATATATTTATCCTTATTTATCCAAAAAAAATACATATTAGGAAAAACATCCTCTTCATTTTAAAAGTGCAACCATTGACCATTTTGACCATAGCACATAGATACAATCCTTAGGCTTCACCACATTGGTTGCGAGTGAAAGTAGAGTAGAATGAATAAGACCTAAAATTGTTTCATTCATTCTTGCAACATTCCTATTAGTCCATATGAGCCCAAAGAGAATAAAAAATAACTAAAAGAAAACATTTATCTTTAGGGAAAAATCTATTTTAGTGGGTGCATTCATAAATTGAAATTATGGATTAAACTCATCATTTTAGTTATTAAAACACAATGTATTAATCATCCCCCTTATCTTTACACAAAGTTAACCTAGTACACCAAGTTTCCCCAATCATTAAAACACAATGTATTAATCATCCCCTTATCTTTACACAAAGTTAACCTAGTACACCAAGTTTCCCCAATCGATATCGTTGCTTTCCAAGAATGTTCATACCTTATGCACAAGGCCATTGACCATAGCACATGGATATAGAACATTCACATCAATGGGTATACAATAGAAAAAACTGTCAAATTTACACATTTTTCTTCAAAAACAATCTACATCAGTTTATGTAAAACACTGTAACTTTTCATTTTTGCTACTGTAACCATGTAAATATACAAGGTTACTGTAGTTTTGTATTTTATTTTTTTAATAATTTTTTCTCTCACCTCTCACGTCACTCTAACATCAGATTCCCTTTCTTCTTCATCTGACTCTCTCTTTCTTCTCCACTGATTCTTTTCCTTCTCTACCTGCTCCATACAATAAATCATTAAATTCATCAAACAAATCCTAGATCTAGACCTCAAACTCATCAAACTCATATGGTTTTCCTAAATCTAGGTCTCAAACCCATCAAACTCATATACAAAACCATATCATCAAACCCATATATAAATTTATGTGAATCAACAAAAAAGAAAGCAGCTACTAAATCAGTAGCGAAAGAAGAAGCAATGGCTATATTAGCAAAAGAAAATAGTAGCTTAAATGAAAGTAAGCAATGGCTACATCAATAGCAAAAGAAGGTAAGCAGCAACTACATTGGCAAAAGAAGACAACAGTAGAAACGGAAGTCCAGCCATGGAGGTTCACCTTTGTGGTGATCATGTGAGTTTCGGCCATGACCATGGAGGTCCAACATTGGAATTTTTGTGGTGGTAAGGAGAGAAGAGAAATGAGAGAGAATGTGAGAACAAATAAAGCTAAAAATAAAAATAATAAAATGATTAAATAAATAATAAAAAAAGATGTATAATAGATAATTTGATATAGGTGTTTTTTAAAAGTGATTGTATAAAATATAAAAAGTAGAGTCTTATCTAAAATAGAAGGAAAAATTTAGACTAATTGATGTGGTTGCTCTTAGGCCTCACCACATTGATCCTAAGTGAAATTAGAGTAGATGTGTCCATCATACTATACGTAGCTCTCCATGAATAAATTTGACTCTATTAATTGTACACATGGGCTTTCCATATTACCTTCGATAATGTTGTGTGTGTTTGCCATGATTTAAAGCCTCACCTAGAATTTGATTGAGTATTCTTCACAAACATAAGATATGCACTCTTAATGATGTACGAAGTACCCCCATTCAATGTACCTTCCCACACCATAGTATCATTGGTTTGTCTAGAGTTTAAAGAGATGCTCTTTATAGTGGTAGCCTCATGAGACAAAAATAAACTATCAATGAGTAACAGTAACTAATTATTGGCCTCTCCATGAGTAAACACGGCAGAGGGAGGGGAGCATATGTTTATGCCTTCAACTTCATGCAGGCACATGCAATTCATTTTATTCTGACTAATACTACACATATGTACTAGCAGGGGCATAGCCAGGAATAATTACTTGGGGGGGGGTTAGGTTGTAATAGAGATATACCAAATATAATTCATAAGTCTATTGAATACAAAATTATCAACTTTCATATATCATCATATACTTGAACATTAATAAACATGAAAAACTGTCTAGTTCAATGTAGACATACAAAAAAGAAAAGAAAATTCACATCAAATCATGCCTGACGACAATTTTTCATCGAATAAAATTCATCCATTATCATCTCTACAGTGAAATTCTCTGCAATTTCCTTCTCTATATAAACTATCATATTATCTACCGAAAGCTCATCCTCAATTCTATTGCGAAGTCTTATTTTTAACAGCTTCATAGTTGAGAAAGCTCGTTCTGTAGTTGCTGTAGAAACTGAAAGGGTCAACACAAGATGAATAAGTCTATTAATCAAAAAATAGATTTTAGACTTTCCTAAAATTTTTAATCTCCTACATAGCTCGGAAATTGTACTCATATTCTGAAAATTTGGATGTTTTATCACATCAAGCTGATAATGTTGCAATTAAGACTCCAAAAGTTCTTGTTCTTGTTCAGTGAAATCTTGAGGATAATATTTCTTAACCAAATTGCATATATCAACAATTTTGAATAATCTAAAAGAATCCTTGGGATTTAAAGCTGAACTAAGAATAACAAGTTCCGTTGTTAGCTCACAAAATCTACTTTTCAATTCTTGTAATTGAAAGTCTATTGCAACTGCAAATATGCCAATTCTAAAATGATGATCCATTGTTAAATCTTCATCTTGATGACGATATCTACCTCGAGTTTTAGTGTAACAAGTATTCATATCAGGAATATCAATTTCATGTTGCTCACAAAATGATATAACACTAGCAAGTAAAGGCTCCCATCCATCATCTCTCAACTTTTGAATAAGTTATTTTATAGTTGAAACTAAATGCATGGCATTTAAAAAGTCTTGAGAATGTTGTTGAAAAGCTTGACAAAGAATATTAGTAATTCTCATTATCTCTTTCATCAAATGCAAGATTAAAATAAATTCAAATGATGTTAATACCTGATAAATTCCCTTAACATCACTGCGTTGTTTATAATTAGCCCATTCCTCAGAGATAGTGTTGATAACTTTGTAAGTAGCATAAAACATTTTAATCAAACTACAAATAGATTAAAATAAATTCAAATGATGTTAATACCTGATAAACTCCCTTAACATCACCGCGTTGTTTATAATTAGCCCCTTCCTCAGAGATAATGTTGATAACTTTGCAAGTAGCATAAAACATTTTAATTAAACTACAAATAGATTGAAAATGAGATCCCCACCTAGTATCTCCAGCTCGTTGCAAAGTACCAATCTGGTTTGCACCTCTTCCAGTCTCAGTTTCATTAAAAGCAATCATATTCTCAACTTGTTCTGCATGAGCATGTTGCAATTCATCATTACGCTTACTAAAACCAACAACAATATTGATAATATTAACCAAATGATCAAAGAACTAATGAATATCTTTTACTTCTCTAGATGTTGTAACTAGAGCTAATTGTAACCTATGAGCTATACAATGTACATAATAAGCATATAGGCAATCTTTAAGAAAAAAAGCTTGTAATCCATTCCATTTACCACGCATGTTACTAGCCCCATCATATCCTTGACATCGAATATTTTCAATGTGGAGGTTGTAATTAAAAAGGACAGCACATATCTCATTCTTTAAAGTCAATGCAGCAGTGTCTCTAACATGCACAATATAAAAGAAACGCTCTTTAATGAAACCTTCTTTATTAACAAACCTCAAAATGATGGCCATTTGCTCTCTTTTCGACTCATCTTGAGCTTCATCAACTAGAATGCAAAATTTTGCATCCCCAATTTCTTCACGAATAGCATTTCGCACTTTACTAGCTAGAATATGCAAAATCTCCTTTTGAATTGTGGGAGACGTATATTTGGCATTCTATAGAGCATTTTCCTAGACAACTCTAGCTACATTTTCATTAAAATTTGATGTGTGTTTTATCAATTCAATAAAGTTACCTTGATTTTTTGAATCAATGCTTTCATCATGACCTCTAAAAACACAAGTTTAGAATGCTAGCCATCAAACACACTCTATTGAGGTCTTGAGCTGCAATCGATTATTCTCCATTTCTTTTGATATTTGTTTCTCAACTAGTTTGTCAATATGTCCTAAATAATTCATTAGATCCTCACAACATTTCTCAGCAATTTTATGTGGTGTATTAGGATCTTTCCCTTCATGACCAATTAAAGAACAATTCATTCCATCCTTCACCTTTTTCCAATTATTAAAACTTTTTTCAGTGAATGCATCTGATCCAGGATGACCTGTTGGTTTCTTATGAAAAATGTAGCAAGGTTGACAATAGATTGAATCTATCAAAGGTGAGTATTCCAACCAATTTGAATGTGATTCAAACCATGAAGATTGAAAACTACGGCGATGATTTTTCGGTCCTTTGTATGGATACTTTATGTCTCTAGGTTGATATGGACTAGTTATGAGATAAGCACGTCGAATTTCATCTTGTTTGATGAAAGGGAATTCATATATTTGTTTACGTGATCCTGGATTACGGTCTATCCCTTTAGATTCAATTCTTAAATATTTGGAGGGACACTCATTAGGCATTAAAGTATCAACATTTGTTTCTACAGAAGTCCTAAGTTTTGAATGACTAATATCTTTTTTCTTAAAGAATGCATCAATTGTTTGTCGTTTTCTCATTATTTGACACCTAATTTCAATCCCAAAAAAAAAAAAAAATATATATATATATATATAATAATTAAATCAATTCAACAAATGATAAACTAACTTGGGAGAGAGAGATAATAAATTATCATATAAAATTCATTCTTACATGAACTATAATATAAATACACCTGTAGTTAAGTAATGACCTTTTAGGATAATAAAACTAAATAAACAAATCAGTCGAAAGTATAAACAAACAACATAAACCAAATAAATTTACAAATCCCCACTACCATGTATAATGTAATGATTGAAAACCAAATACATAGACTCACGACCCTCACCCCAATTTCCTTCCATAGATTTTTTTTTTTTTTTCCATTTATAATTTACTTACTTTACTACCTAACTACACAATGCAAGCCCCACCCAGCCCCCACTCAAGGGACAAACAACACAAAAGTCAAAAGGCTGGTCTTAGAGTTAATGGATCAAATAATAAAGAATACAATAACAATAAACACAAAAAGACAAAAGACAAAGTCAAATAAGTATAAATTGCTTTGCTAGCAAAGGGAAATCACATACACATATTTGATATTTCTATTCTACTATCAGTATTTAGTTTAGTTGTAGAGAAAAAGAGAGAGAAGTCAAGTAAAGAACTGAGATGAGAATGAATGAATGAGATACCTTGAGGAATTGAGGTGAGGGCTTGAGTTAAGGTTGAGGCAATGAAGGCTAGTTTAGTAGGCTAGTGGAGGCAGTGGCGTCACGATGAGTCGGTGGGGAGATTGTTTATGAGGCAGAGGCGTGAGCGTGACACTATTGGAGGTGTGAACTGAGAAGGTAAAAAACTAAGGCAGAGGCGTGACAGTATATTAGATTGTTCTCTCTCTCTTTTTTTTTTTTTTTTTTTTTTCCAGACAGTGAGGATTGAAGTCTGAAGATGCCTTTTGTTTGTATTTAATTAGGTATTTTAGATTTTGGATTTGGGCTGGGCTAGAAGTGTTTTTGGTCTAGAAAAGAATAATTTTGTTTGATTAGGGAATTGGGGCTGGCTGGTGGGGCTGGATGTGGGCCAAGTTTTTTGCTTAATTTGAAGTTGTATTGGACTAGAACTCTAGAAGAATTGTTGAGAATAATATGGAGGGGCCGGATCTTAACTTTTGGGGGGACCCATGTAATTTTTTTACATACTATAGTGGAAATTTGAAAAATATTGGGTGGCCATGGCCCCCCCAAGGAGTCAAGTGGCTCCGCCCCTGCATGCAAGCCCCACCCGGCCCCCACTCAAGGGACAAACAACACAAAAGCCAAAAGGTTGATCTCAGAGTTAATGGATCAAATAATAAAGAATACAATAACAATAAACACAAAAAGACAAAAGACAAAGTCAAATAAGTAAAAGTTGCTTTGTTGGCAAAGGGAAATCACATACACATATTTGATATTTCTATTCTGCTATCAGTATTTAGTTCAGTTGTAGAGAAAAAGAGAGAGGAGTCAAGTAAAGAATTGAGATGAGAATGAATGAATGAGATACCTTAAGGAATTGAGGTGAGGGCCTAAGTTGAAGTTGAGGTTGAGGCAATGAAGGCTAGTTTGGCAGGCTAGTGGAGGCAGTGGTGTCACGGTGAGCCGGCAGGGAGATTGTTTCTGAGGCAGAGGTGTGAGCGTGACACTATTGGAGGCGTGAAGTAAGAAGGTAAAAAACTAAGACAAAGGCATGAAAGTATATTAGATTGTTCTCTCTTTAATTTTTTACAAACGGTGAGGATTGAAGTCTAAAGATGCCTTTTGTTTATGTTTAATTAGGTATTTTAGATTTTGGATTTGGGCTGGGCTAGAAGTGTTTATGGTTTAGAAAAGAATAATTTTGTTTGATTAGGGAATTGGGGCTGGATGTGGGCCAAGTTTTTTGCTTAATTTGAAGTTGTATTGGATTAGAACTCTAGAAGAATTGTTGAGAATGATATAGGGGGCCGGATCTTAACTTTTTTGGGGTGGGGGGGGGGGGGGGGGGGGGCATGTAATTTTTTTACATACTCTGGTGGAAATTTGAAAAATTTTGGGGGGCCATGAGCCAAGTGAATCCGCCCGTGTGTACCAGGTCTTCACTCAAATGGAGTCGTTGAGCAAAAGTAAAATCTTCAATATTCGTAAAATCTGAGCCAATCCATCAAGGCCCACATAATTTGGCAATGGAAGCTACTTTAGTTCTTACACCATATTATATACATTTGATTATATTCCTTCCACACCCATTCTTGTTTCATTATGCCATTTCTAAAGATAAGATTCGTCTCTCACTAAAAACATCATGGACATGGACATGCACACACTTCTACCAAAAAAGAAACGCCATTGATACACCACATACCATTGCATATCTCCGATACACATTTTTTTCTTTATTCCCTAATGCGCCCGCCATTCTTTTTTGTTCTATAAATACTGCATCCTCATTTCCCTTGAACAACATTGCTAGCTAGCTTGTGTAGTGCTTTCCCTCGTAACATTTTTTTGAGTGTTTTAATCTCCTTGTTCAATATCATTTGTTTTTTCTCATTACCCATTAAGCTATAACAAATATGTCGATCATTCCTAATAGCGTCTTTGGTGGTCGATTTGATCCATTTTATTGGGACCCATTCGAGGACTTTCATTTCAATTCCAGTATCGCTGTGCCCCATACTCCTTTCCTCAATGAAACAACGTCCTTCGTCAGCGCTAAGATAGATTGGAAGGAGACCCCAGACGCATACGTGTACAAAGTAGATCTTCCTGGAATGAAGAAAGATGAAGTGAAGGTGGAAGTGGAGCACGGTAAGGACCTCTGCATTAACGGCAAAAGGAAGGTAGAGAAAAAGGAGAGGGCCGACCAGTGGTACCGTGAGGAGCACAGCAGCTGCGAATTCTTTAGGCGTTTCAGGCTGCCTGAGAATGCCAAGGCGAATAAGATGACAGCAACTTTATATAATGAAGTGCTTACTGTTACAGTTCCTAAGGAGGAGACCAAGAAGCATATTGCCAGAATAATTGATATTTGTTAAGACTGTTTATTTCACACACACTCACTTGCACACACACCAATTTATCATCATAATTAATTTATACGTGAATAAGTGGATGTGTATAAAGAGACATTTCTCTTGTTAAGGTACTACATATATGCAATAACTCTTAATGATTGAGAACGAGATTTAAAAAAGTTAATTAGCAATCTTAGGAGTTCTTTTTTTTTTTTTTTTGAATCTCAATCTTAATCATTGAAATTGTATTGCATCCTGTGAATCTATATTTTCCCAAACAACAACGTATGTGATTGTCTGGATAAATAAACTGTATCATGGTATAATTATAAGAGTATATTTCTTACCCAAAAAGAGCTTTTTCTCCTGTTCCAATTAATGTTAAAATTAACCAAATCTGTTTTATTTTCTATGGATCCGATGAAAACCGTACATGGTTTCCTGCTAAATTTTTCTAAGCTTGTTGGAATATTGTTGATCATCAAATATGCTCTGTTTTGCTAAGTATTTTCATTTTCTGGGTCTATTCCTATAGATCAAAATAGAACCTTTATTATTATCATTCCTTTAGGATCTATCAATTTAAGACCGTATACCAATCCTGGCTGAAAGTTCAAAAACGTGTACAAAACACCTTTGAACGTTTAGACCCCCAAAAATTAACTTAACCAAATCAAGCAATATGTCAAACAACAAGTGTGCGGAAACTTAACACATGCTGTAATATGAAATTGGTTAAACAACTATCTAAGCCATAACAAAATAAAACCACAGCAGATAAAATAAAGGCAAAGATAGAGAGGAAGAAAGATGCAAACACAAAGACAACACGCGATGTGTTATCGAAGAGGAAACCGAAGACCTCGGCGAAAAACCTCTCCGCCGCCCTCCAAGCGGTAATCAATCCACTAGAAAATACAGTTGGGATACAAGGACAGCAATAGACCCTCCAAGCCTAATCTACCCAGTGCACCTAAGCCCTCCAAGCTTCTTGCTCCAACGAGGTTGCGCCGAACCTTTTTCTTTTCTAGCTTCCCGGATTCCGCTACTACACCGTAGCATCAACCAATGAAGATTGGCTCCTTCCTAACTGCTTCCCAGAACTCCAAACGATTGTCTCACAGAGATGATAATGGTGAGAACCAGGTTTGGTATAATGCCTCTCAAGGTTTTGACAATGGAGAGGAAGAGAGTGAGGGAATTTGAAGAGACTCTAAGGTATAGATTGTGGGTAAAACAATCTGGTTTTTCTTTAGGGTTTCTCTCTCAAAATTCTCTCTGGAAGCTCTCTTTCAATCGTGGGTTAAAAGGGTATTTATACTGGAGTGAAGAGGAATGTGAAACGTCAGGTTTTTCCAAAACAGGGGTGGCTCGCGGCTTGACCTCGCGGCTTGACCAAGTCGCGAGATCCAGTCGCGAGTTAACCGTATGGCCAGTTGTCCTGTTTTGTCCTGTAGTGCTCCAGCTAGCATGACTGTTCATCTTCCAGCACGCTTGGCACGTGTGCAGCTTCTGGCGGCTTACAGCCGCGAGTCCACCCGCGAGTCCCAGCCGCGACACTCTGTTTTCTTGCACACTCTTGAGCAATCTTCACTCTATCTCACTCACTACCCTTACAGCAATCCCACCTAAATACAGGGTTACTAAATGCTGAATTACAAGCAAATTTGGCACGGAATAAAGCCAATTAGATGTTTGAATAAATTCAACCTTACAATCTCCCCCTTTGGCTATTCCGTGACAAAACCCTAAAACAGACTCTAGACTTAACATGTGAGTTGGGAACAGTTGAACAAAACTCACTCACACCTAACTCTAGAAGCTGTGAAGCACTTGAATCATATGAACATAAACTCCTAAAACACAACAATACACCATGATCATTGTAAGCAGAAAATTATAAATGCATATGAAACAGGCAATATGAGATCAACCAAAGATGGAGTTAATAAACAAACCATGGCTTGATCAACCAAGTGAACACCACAAGGTAGTGATCACAGTGCTCATTCACACTTGGAATGAACACAAGGACATACAAGTTAACAAGCACAAGGCAAGACACTTGTATGCTCAACACTCAACCAATGCATAGCACACATGGCATATGCATCTAGGAACAATCCTACAAGGGCACAAGAGTGACAGTACATAAACCAAAATGCATAACATTAAGATTAAAGTACTGATTTCAAACATAGTATAAAGGCTGCACTTAAGCAAGGTACAAACCATAAAGCCTACAAACTATGCATAAACCATAAACCCTAAAAGCTTACATAAGCATATGGGTACAAACCCATTATATTGAATAAAAACTTAAACAATATAAACTAAAAGTGCATAAAGTTTCTCCCCTTCAAAGTGATTAGAAGCTGTGATGCACTTGGAACATATTTATACTTGTACCCTGAAACACTTGCACAAACCACATTAGACCCTCAAGGTAAAGCAAGTAATAAATGACAAGTATAGAAATGACTACAATGATCACATAGCAAAGCAAATGATCATCTGAACATGCATTCAATGAAGTATAATAACATAGGGATATATGCATGTCCAAAACACAAACATGATGCAATGAGAACACCAAAGCATAACACAAAGCACCATAAAGCCAACAAGAAAACAAACAGAACAAGGTTTTCTAGTTAACACAATGTCTTCTCCCCCTTGGTATATGCATCTCCCCTATGGAATATCTCTCCCCCTACAAATGTGCATGAGAAATAGAATTTTTCCCCCTAAGGATGTGCACAAGAGTCATATAGAAAAGACAAAATACTCCGAAACATTCTCTAGAGTATACTCTCCCTCTTTTTGTCAGGAATAGACAAAGGGTCAAGAAGAAACGAGGGCAAGAGATGAAGGTATGAACAATGCTAATGATGCATGAGGGGTGCAAGATGAATGAGAAAATGAAGCACAAACCTAAGACAAAGTAACATGCTACAAAGCATAAGGTAAGCATGACATGCTAGGATGAAACAGCAAGGTCAAGACCAATGCATGACAAGGGTAGCAAAGGTGTGTGCAAGAGGTGGCTAAGTGCAATGCATGATCAATGCATGAAAAATGCACATGTGGGGCAAAGTGTGTTAAAATACACAACCAATGAACCAAACATGTTCCTAATGAGGAAACATGAGAAACCCCAAATTTTGGTACTCATCGGAGTCCAAACAAGCGAGAAAATGTCTAAGAGGCATTTTATCAAACACCTAGCATGCACACTATAAACAAAAAAGTGAAACAATGCATGAACATCATGAAAACCACCCTTAATACATGTTCTTACTGCCACAAGGGGCCAACATCCAATGCATATCAACAAAAGAAACCAATCCCATGAAGAAAAATGACAAAAAAAATAAGTTTTCCCAACCCCTATGATGAAAATCCCAACCAAGAGCACAAAACTCTCCAAAACATAATCTAAGGATCAAAATCAATGAAAAGAGTTTATAATTACCTTAGAGATGTTAATGGATTGAAAAACCATTCAAATTGGTTGGGTTTTGATGTAAAAATATTGAAAGAGGGGTTTTAGAGAGGATGGGAGAGGTTTAAAACAAGTTTCCCACGAAAAAGCTCTTTAAAAAGCTGATTCTGGGTGACTCGCGACTGGCGAGTCGCGAGCCAAGTCGCGAGTGAGCCGCGAAACCTCTCTGTCTGAGCTCGCGGCTTAGACTCGCGGCTTGCAAGCCGCCAAACCGACCAACCAAAACTGGCAGCTTGCTGGCAGCTCACGCAAGTAGCCAAAATGAGTGGCCAAAAAATCTGACACTTGTTTTTCAAACCAGAACATGTTTAAACATTGAAAAACAAAGTAAACACTAAACATAAACTCAAAGAGTGATAAAAATCACTTCCAAAAACATATAAAATGATCAAAAATCTTTTTGGATTGAACCATATATGATTGAGCACACACACATCACATTTAGACAAGTACAATCTAACAAATGAATAAGACATTCATTGAACATTAGGCATGTGTGTTGTGTGTGTGTGTATCAAATGTGGAATAGTCCTTAGTCTAGAGTGAAGCTTCAATGATCAATTCAATCAAGTCATACACAACTAGTGCTAAGTCAAGTGGTCTATCTCAATTATAGAAATGAACATATATGACCTCCCACAAGAAAATGATTACATATGATGAAGCTTTTCATTTGGCTTCTTTATAATTCATAACATTTGATCATTTTGAATCAAAACATCTCATTTTGAGATCGATGCCTGAAATTTGTGATATTTCAATTTGATGAACAAGCCTTTGGCTTTTTGGGCATCATACAATTTCATTTAAGTCGCTTTCCCTTTTTCCTAGTCGAATACTAGTATGTGCGACGGCTTTTGCAGCTCATTTTCTCTTTTCATTTTGAGATTTACATTTATTGAGCTCTTTAAGCAATAAAAATAAAAGAGTGGGAAGAGATATAAACACAAGTCTACGCATGTATCAAAACCAACATGACTATTGACTAATCATTCATGACAAGCTTGAAGATCGATTTACAACAATCACACAAAGATGTCAAGATTTTTCCCACAAAGATATAAGTGCAAAAATAACAAGCTAAGCTCGTAAATGCACAAAGCCATTTGTACAAAGGTACAAGGCCAAACTCACATGTGATATGTGCTCAAACATATACGATCAAACTTTTTGAATTTTTCACTTTTTATGTGGTTTTGGATTTTTTACTCACACAAAACTGAAATATAAAAGTAAGATCAAAAACAAAACAATGCATACAAATAAATGCAAGATGCACAAAATGCATGAAGATATGACATTTAATGCATGAAGGGTCCTACAAAGATCGAAAGAATTAGATCAAGGACCAAAAGAGCAAAAGCTCAACCATAGGAACCCTTCCTCATCCAAACGGAATGATTGTTTGGAATGAGTGTCTCATGAGAAATGAGACGAGGGTTGGAAGAATGAGAACTGGAGATGCACATAGTCAAGGAGTTAAGAGCATTAAACATTTTCTTTAACAACATGCTATTTTCACTCAAATCCAGTTTACTCTTTTTAGCACAACTTCCAAAAAGCTCAAGTTTCTCTTTTCTTTTGATTCTCTTAAGAGCTTGAAACTTAGAGCAATGAGGTCTAAGATGACCAAAGGCACCACAATGGTGACAAACAATGTGTTTAGGTCCACTAGGCTTTTTGGGAATGGATCTAGCAACATGGTTTTGTTCCCTCTTTAACTTATGACATTGAGGTCTTATATGACCAATCACACCACAATGGTGGCAAGTTGGAACAAACTTAGATCCATCCAAAGCCTTAGATTGAGACCTAAACGAAGGTTTTGACTTAACAGCCTTTCTCTCCACCTTTTGATTTCTTTTATGTGGAGGAATGTACACCGATTTGTCCTTTAAGGTAGAACACACACTAGGCACAAAATCGGGTACCACAACATAATTGCAACAAATATTATCATCCATTTTATCAATGGGTTCAGCAATCAAACACTTGGCATGCATCTTAAGAAATTCATTTTCACATTTAAGATCATCAACAAGTTTGTTAGACAAAACAAGTTTAGCATCCAAGTCCATATTCAAACATTCAAACTCTTTCAGCTTTTCAAGAGAAATTTCAGCAAGTTTTTTATATTTCTCAACCAATTTGTTGGATTCATTGAGCTTAGCAATCAAATCATCCTTTTCACAAAATAACTTGCTCAAATTCTTTTGAAACTTCTTAGCATTTTTCTTCAAGAGTTTGTCAACAACACCCATGGATTCAATTAACATGTCATCACAATTATGAGGATTAGCACTCATAGAGACATTTTCACAAACACGTGGCATGTTACATTCATCACCAACCAAATCATGCAAAGAGGCATACAAAGCACAATCCATGGCAAATAAACACAAGGGGTCAAGGATCACACTTAGGTATTTAAACCACAACAAGTGTACCCGCTCTGATACCAACTGAAAGTTCAAAAACGTGTACAAAACACCTTTGAACGTTTAGACCCCCAAAAATTAACTTAACCAAATCAAGCAATATGTCAAACAACAAGTGTGCGGAAACTTAACACATGCTGTAATATGAAATTGGTTAAACAACTATCTAAGCCATAACAAAATAAAACCACAGCAGATAAAATAAAGGCAAAGATAGAGAGGAAGAAAGATGCAAACACAAAGACAACACGCGATGTGTTATCGAAGAGGAAACCGAAGACCTCGGCGAAAAACCTCTCCGCCGCCCTCCAAGCGGTAATCAATCCACTAGAAAATACAGTTGGGATACAAGGACAGCAATAGACCCTCCAAGCCTAATCTACCCAGTGCACCTAAGCCCTCCAAGCTTCTTGCTCCAACGAGGTTGCGCCGAACCTTTTTCTTTTCTAGCTTCCCGGATTCCGCTACTACACCGTAGCATCAACCAATGAAGATTGGCTCCTTCCTAACTGCTTCCCAGAACTCCAAACGACTGTCTCACAGAGATGATAATGGTGAGAACCAGGTTTGGTATAATGCCTCTCAAGGTTTTGACAATGGAGAGGAAGAGAGTGAGGGAATCTGAAGAGACTCTAAGGTATAGATTGTGGGTAAAACAATCTGGTTTTTCTTTAGGGTTTCTCTCTCAAAATTCTCTCTGGAAGCTCTCTTTCAATCGTGGGTTAAAAGGGTATTTATACTGGAGTGAAGAGGAATGTGAAACGTCAGGTTTTTCCAAAACAGGGGTGGCTCGCGGCTTGACCTCGCGGCTTGACCAAGTCGCGAGATCCAGTCGCGAGTTAACCGTATGGCCAGTTGTCCTGTTTTGTCCTGTAGTGCTCCAGCTAGCATGACTGTTCATCTTCCAGCACGCTTGGCACGTGTGCAGCTTCTGGCGGCTTACAGCCGCGAGTCCACCCGCGAGTCCCAGCCGCGACACTCTGTTTTCTTGCACACTCTTGAGCAATCTTCACTCTATCTCACTCACTACCCTTACAGCAATCCCACCTAAATACAGGGTTACTAAATGCTGAATTACAAGCAAATTTGGCACGGAATAAAGCCAATTAGATGGTTGAATAAATTCAACCTTACACTGGCCTATCAGCTTGTGCAACAGATCAAACCATACTTGTTTCTTTCTTCATATAATCATCAACCCTTGTCAAGTGGGATTAGTCCCAGGTCTTAAGAGTCTTTTATAAAGAAATCCTACCTTGCCATAGGAATATAGAAGGCAAAATACGTCTACAAAATTTGATTGACAAAACTTACCAATTAAAATGGTTTTTTTTTTATTTGTCAGGGACTTCCTTCTCATATTACACAACTTTTCATGACTTGAATTCTTCTGCCATCATAATTGAGACGGTTGTTTATTGGAACAACTTTTTTTTTTTCCTGATTAAGGATTTGTTTGAATAGAACTTATTTTGC
The DNA here is from genome assembly GCF_932294415.1 of Quercus robur. Taxonomy (NCBI): domain Eukaryota; kingdom Viridiplantae; phylum Streptophyta; class Magnoliopsida; order Fagales; family Fagaceae; genus Quercus; species Quercus robur. The sequence goes on along the minus strand of NC_065540.1, from coordinate 20,425,457 downwards.
TGAAACTGAAAACTGAAAATACTGTAGCAAAATAATTTTTATATGTATGAATAGTGCCATGGGACCCATTTTTAATGAAAAAGTTGCTGAAAAATGGAATTTGTGGGTCCATGAACAGTGTTCGGATGTACTATTCACCGTGGAAAAGTCAACAAATGCAGGCTGAAGAAAAAAAAAAAAAAAAAAAAAAAAAACGTAGAAAACATAAACGCAGTTTCAATGCTATCCAAACCCCCTCTAAATGTAGATTGAGTTTTATGGTTTGTAGAACTATGATAGAAAAAAGATAAATGAAAAATAAAATAAAACGATTACTTTTTGCTGAAAGTACTAAAAAAAATTATGTTTCTAATTTCCACTATATTTTATTGCTTGGATATACAAAATGACTTGCTTGTAAGAAAATCAAATATTGGACATAATAATAATAAATAAATAACATTGTGTCAACTAAAATTTATTATCAGATTTTTTTTTTTTTTGGCTATAATTAACATAAATATTACATTCAAGCCATCAGCTAGATTTATAAAAATAAAAACTCATGTTATTAATGTCAATTACAAAAATAATAACAAACTAAGTTAGTAAGTCCTATAATCTGAATCCCACATTTGATAATATGATTTTACAAATTACTTTCATCTTAGGTTCATTTAATGAAAAAATCATGTGTCACATCATTGTAATTTTGAGAGGACCATATTCCATGCAATTTACTAATATGCAATTGAACCCTTTGATAACTCTATGAAAAAATCTTTTGCTCTTACTGATAACTCTTTTATCATCGACCAAAACACCAATAAATTTTTGGTGTAAGCAGAAATTGAACCTTAGATCTCTTATACAACCACCAAAGACTTTACCAATTGAACTAACTGAAATTCATATATATATAGTGTTCGTTGAGTTCATTGTTAATGCTTTTATATGGGGTGTGTTAAATTTCTCTCCTTTTCTCACTTTGAGAATCTCACTCTATAATTTTATTGAATGAGTAAGAAAAATGAAGAGAATAATTACAACAACTAAGCTTTGTTCCTCATGTACAAAAGCAGAGCAGTATAACTAACCAAAAAAACTAACTTCCTAAAAGCATTTCCAATAGTGTAACTAAATCCAAAATTCTTTCTATAATGGAGAATGAAACCATAATTTATTACTCCAACAGTCTCTCTATATCTCAAAAAGTTTTTTGCTCATGAACAGTAACTCATCAAGTTTGATGAGTTACTGTAGATTAGGAAAAGAATTTATCACATTAAAAAATTACAAAGCTAACTTTTTTGTGCCAGCATGAATAAAAAAAGAATTAAAAAATAATAAAGAAATAATATTTTAATGGAATAGAGAAAATATAAAGAATCTATTGGAAAGTGTATTTTATAAAGTGAGTAGATAAAAGGTAAAAGTCACTGTTTACTCACCAAATAGTAACAAAATTTGAAGAAATTGTTGGAGATGCTCTAACAAACTAGACATTGCACAGTGTCAAACGGTTTTTGCATTACGTTTATAACCAATCACAGCTGGAATTAGTCCTTGATTTACACGTCCATAATTGCCATTGGATTGCCGAAGTGAATTACACTTAATTGTGAGTGTTTAATTGACCTCTTGTTGAGTTTGTTGAAGCGCCTGCTGATCTGATCTTGTGAGTCACTTAACAATAATGCGTGGACATTTCCAATCTCTTTCCTGTTTTATATTGCAAAACGGTGCCGGATGATCCTTTCGTGAAATTGCTGTGAAAGCCAAATAACGGATTATTGAAAGAAAAAGTCTAGGATCATAAAAATTTTCACAACTTCTTGTTAGAAGTGTAATGTGGCAATGTGAATAGTAAAGAAAAAATTATAGGTCCATGCAATGGCGGACCTAAAAAATTTTTCCAAGAGGACAAGCTAAATATAAAAAAATTATTTAGGAGCTATCTAAACTCAAACAATTGCACAATGTATAAAACTTGTGTTTTGGACTAATTCAAAAGGATTGAGATGTTAAAGGCTTAATTTCTAAAATCTGTGGGGCCAATAACTATATTTTTCTATAATTTGTACTTTTTATGATTTAAAAGCTAGGGGGGTCATGGTTCCTTAGCTTCACCTATAAATTCATGTGTAATTAATAGTTAATAACTCACAATTTACCACCTCAAAATTGTGACAAAATAATTGTGATATAATTTGTGTTTCTAAAAATATTCTTCTTCAAAATGGCTGCCAAAGTGCCATTCATTCTGCTTTAGGGACAAATAATCGGGCCGAAACCCGAAAGCACTCTAAAACAAGACAGACCATGGGCTGGATTTGTAGTTAGACCACTGTTGTATAATAGGCTAATGCACTCGGCCCATGTTTTCTTTGTCTTTTTAAGCTGTTATCTAATTCCAAGCTCACAACACGACAGGCCCTAGTAGCTACATGCAAACTGTAACATCTGTGCTCATTTTCCACGTGCCAATCACTCTACATGCATGGGCTTACCGACTCCCCAGTTCCATTAAAATGAAGAAAATTCTATTCTATTCTATACTTTTTTCTTTTTTTAACTGATAAAGACCCATATTGCTTGATATAAGATTTAGAATCTCTTCACTTTCTTCCCCTTTTGTTTTATTTTGCAGACGAAAACTGATCACTTTGGTGCAGGAATTGCTTGGAAATGAGTCATAGCACATTTGTGAAGAACCACAAACCCTATCCCACGCGCACAACAATCACACTCATTCCGCTATCCCACCTTATTTGTTGTCTTGTCCAAGTAACACTAACCCCAGAAAGTAACCAACACGTCCGTGTACGAAGTGCGTGAATTGTTGAAAAATTCTGTTCCCTCTTTTGTGCTCCTTAAATCTTAAACTCACACAGACTCTCTCTTTGCTTACAATTTCAGTGTTAAGTACAATTTCATATAACCATGGAAACCTCGTTGCATAACGAATTCAAACCTTACAATGCTGCCACTCGCGCTGCTCACTCGCACCATCAAGGTATGATGACCTTCTTCTGGGGCCACAAAACCGAGATCCTTTTTCCGGGTTGGCCCGGAAATGACTCGGGTATGTACGCTTTAGCCTTGATTTTTGTCTTTGTTCTAGCTGTGCTCGTTGAGTGGCTCTCTTATTGCAACCTTGTAAAGCCTGGGACAAACAACGTCACAGCAGGGCTGGTGCAAACGGCAATCTATACGCTCCGTTCTGGGCTGACTTACATGGTGATGCTCGCCGTGATGTCGTTTAACGGCGGCGTTTTTCTTGTCGCCGTCGCTGGACACGCCGTGGGGTATGTGATTTTCAGGAGTCAGGCTTTTAAGAAGTCCTGTGGGTCCTCCGGGCCGGGTTCTGACAGGCGGGCCGGAACCCAAACCAATCTTCCTTCAACGAAATGCTGATGTAATATCTGGGGTTTTGGGTTTGGTGTGTGTGTTTTTAAGTTTCTGAAACAAGTTTGTTTCAATAAATCGTTGGTTTAGAAAAAGAGAGTGAAAGATTATTGTGGTCTTCTAATCCGTTTTTTTCTCTTTCATTATTTTGGATAAGGCTTTTGGGATTAAATACCCTCTTCATCTATCAGAGTTTGAAGGACTTAGGATCATGGAATGGAAAATGTCGAGCTTAGACTCCGCTGGTTTGGTTCAACTGAAAATGTAATAATTGATACATTTAATTTTTTTAATAACATGATGAATTCTTTTTGCTATTAACGTTACTTTCACGTGGTCTATCAAAGTTACCAAAAAGATTATGTGTTGTTTATTTGTAAACTTTCTCTAAACTTGTCGGAAAGCAACGTGCACCTTTGGTGAGCAGCATTACTTGTTTTTTGGGTTAATAATTTTTTTATTTAAAAAGCTGGTTCATAATTGGACTAGTTATACTTATATATTCCCTTAAAAAAATTCATAGTTTTGATGATGCTAAACGAATTTGATATAAAGTAAAACTATTTTCAGATTGAATCAGTTTTGCTTTTTGTTCAATCCTATCGAAATTGAACCAATTTTGTGATTTATCAAACGCTAATACAGTGCAATTAAGTATCTATACTTAACTTTGATGATGTTTCATAATTTTTCATTGGGTAAATTGCTAAATACACTCCTAACATTTGGGGTTGTTTGGATTTTATACCCTAAAATTTGATAAATTGGATTTTACACTCTAAAGTTTACTTCCGTTAGCAAAATTAGCCCCTCCGTTAGTGGGTTGTTGACATGTCTATTAAGTGCCACATAAGCTGATGAAGTGTACTAGTTGATCCAATTAAAATATGAAACATGGATATAATAAATCCACATCAGATAAATAACTTAAAACTTTAAATAAATAAAATAAAAACTTTTTTAAAATTAATTAAATAAAAACTTTTTTTAAATAAAATAATTAAATTTCCTTATCAACTATCATGCTAGGTTTCTCATGGGAATTATTCACTTTCTTAATGTCTTCTTCCCTTCCATTAAACTTAAGCCATTGTTGGTAGCTAGAGAAGATATTAGAAAATGTTCATTCAAATTTTATGAACTTCAAGTACTTCTCACATAGCAACAATCAAACCAACAAAAATATCAATAAACCACAAACTGATGTGTTCATCAGAGACAGAGGAAGAGAGAGTGAAAAGGAGATTAAGCCAGCAATGGAGCAGATCGAGTGGTGGTGGCCAAGTTTCATGCAACCAAACCTCAGTAGCTACCAACGACCACCGCGAGCCATAGAAGGATGGATCTCTCTCTCTCTCTCTCTCTCTCTAATCTCGCAGGTTTCCCTCTCCTAAGCCTAATTCTCTCTCAAGCTCAGCCATGCCGAAACCTCACGAGTATAGTCACCATACACGGCAACACAAGTCAACAGGGTCTCCACCATTGATGGCCGTCGATTTCTCTCTCTCTCTCTTTGTCTTATCCTTTGGTTGATTTGGTGATTAGGTTATGAAAGCTTGAGAATTTCATTTGGGTTTGGGAAAGAGAGCTTGTAGATCCATGGGTTTTGATATGTGCCCTATTGAAATTGTTTGTGTGTTTTAGAATGGGTTTTTAATTTGATTTGTAATTTTTTTAGTGTTTGTTTAGGTAGAAAATCTTGAATGCCCAAAATATTGTATTTTACGTATTTTGGTTGTTGGTTCTGCTCATTAATTATTGTGTTGGGTTTCTTGGGAAAATTTTTTGTTTGGTCACCCAGAAAATGCTGGGATTTTTTTTCCTATTTGTTTATGGCTAGATTCATTTGGATTTTTGCATCGCGTTGTCATTTTTCAGTGTTTCTTTGGAAAGAGATTCTTGATTTTCTTGAGGAAATTTCGAATAACCTAAAAATCAGAAATGCTATAAAAAATATATATATATATATATATATATATAGATTTATTTTAATTTTAGTTAAAGACATTAAATAGTTAATAACACATGTCACTATTTAATTGTTCCAACTGGCAAACATCACAATATGATGTGGCACTTAACAGACACATCAGCAAACCACTAACGGAGGGTCTGATTTTGCTAACGGAAGTAAACTTTAGGGTGCAAAATCCAATTTTTCGAACTTTGAGGTGTAAAATCCAAGTAACACCAAACATTAGGGGTGTATTTTGCAATTTACCCTTTTTCATTTGTTTGTTCAATAAATGCCTAGTCTGGCTTCCCAATCTAGCTAGTTTCTCAACAAAAAAATTAAAAATTAAAAAAATTAAATTTAAAAAAACTTTTATTACACTTTATATTAATCTTGTGATGTCTTTTTTATAGGAGTGGGGTAAGTGATGTTGAATGAACCATATAAATTTTCCTTGAATAGATTTATCATTATAATTTATAAGGTTTTTTTTTTTTTTTTTTTTTTTTACAAGATAGAATTTCTACTCTAGCCTAATCTAAGTGTATATGTGTGTGAATCTCCCTTCTAGAGACTTGAATCTCGGCCCTTACCCCCTACACTCCATAAGTATTTGTACTTGTGGAGTGACCATCGCACCAAGGGTGCGCTATGGTATTATAATTTATAAATTAATTACACTGCAATGTTCAAGAGATTGTAGTATTTTATTATGTAATTCTCTCAATTTTGATTTTTTTGATAATTTTTCTTATTTTCTAGCATAATTTCATCCTAAACACAAATTAGGATCTAACCATCCCTAGAATTTAGTATATATTAATGATTATTATCTCTTCGACGGTCTTTATTTGAATAATAAAAGTTTAGAGCGGTTTTTCTCATCTTCTTTTTTGATGGATTATATATATATTTGGATCTTCAAGGATTTATTTATGAGATAAACGCATAAAGTCATAACAAATTAAAGTTTCTTATGGTGTTTTAAGCAACTCAATGACTATAATAATTTGGATTGAGATTGAGTGCGATAACTCTCAATGGTCGAGATTGTGAGTTAAAAAAGCAACTTTTAATATCAATCCTTAATAATAATTGTAAGGACGTGGTTTTGGTTCCTAAGCCCAAAGGGTAGAAAGATTCAGGCCCAAAGAGCCCAACACAATAATTTTGTAAAGAGTGGGCTTAAAAGCTAGGCTTCAATAGATCAGGCAATGCGCACAGTGGATTAAAGATACTTAGAAAGCAAAGAAAGGCAAATTCTAAGCAAGGAAATCCTTTCTCAGTAAAGTCTGAGGAGAATGATTCTTGAATATAATTCTTTTGGACTTAGATGTAATTTCAGTTCTTGTTGCTACAGTGTGTTCTCTCCAGATTTTCTGATCCCCTCTCCCTGGAGGGTCTCTTACATTATATAGCTCTTGTTAGATAATCTTAGCCCTCCATTTGTTGATCGTCCAGGCCACCACTTGAGCGCTAGTCCCATCAGACACCTTCCCAAGCCCCATGTGAGTTAGGGCAGCTAAGGCAGCACTGTTCAAGAGTCTTCTCCACATAAATGCAGTCAGGAGGTTTGGTAGGATGCATTAAATGTGGTGGTAGCCACCATCCCTTCAATCATGTCAAGGCTAACCCTCTCTCCAAAGCTCTTTCTCTACAATATGACCTCCTCTGGTAACATGCCACTGATGTGGCCTTATTGTCCGAGCTTGTGACCTCCTCAGTGCGATAATGGCCTCCTCGGCCATGGGTATGACACGTGATGCCAATACCTTATTTAAATTCTTATACCCCACAATAATAATAATAAAAAGTTATAAAAGCAAGAAAGTGAAGAAGTAATTTTTATTTTTTAGAGAAATGAGGGTAATTGCACCTCTAATCCAATAATTTATATAATCTTTTCAACAATAAAAATTATATCATATATCAAGTAACAAATATTTTTATAAACTTAAAAGCAAATTTTACATTTTATTGTTATATAGATGTTAAATCCACGCATGAATCCCAAGTAACAACAAATCAGAGAGTCCAAAATGTTAACAATTTTATTGTTGACCTCGATTTATTTAAGGATATGAATTCATTCCCAAATATGAACAGGTCCATAATGCATATTGCCCACAATCCGAGTTAGATGATTTGTGGGAGTCTGGAAATCACTCTCCTTTTGTTTGTCCCTTTTTCTTTCTCTTTAATTTCAAAATGGACAAAGTTTAACTACAAAATTGGTTGTAGTATAAGATTACAACCTTAATCAATAAAATAAATATTACTACATATTTTGAAAATCTAACCGTTGAATTACATGTTTTTTACACTCTTGAAACACATGTCAAATTTTGTGTCAATCGGATATTATTTACTATATGGTCTATAAGTTTATATTTTATGCATAATTGTAAACTACAAAAATTTACAATTTAAACAACTTATTAATGACATAGCTATTGATCTTTAATTTTTTAGAAATTTTGCAAGTATAAAGAATATAAGAAGAAGATGTAATCCAATGGTGGATTTGTCAAAACCTAAGGCTACAACTTATTCTATAGCTAAACTTTGTCCTTTGGGAACTATTTTTGTTTCCAAATAGTTTAACATGAAGTGGGTTCAAATTCAACAGTCGCGGTGCCATGGGAAGTTTTCCTCTGAACGTTTGAATATATTCTAGCAACAAAATAACCTCCAAATTTTTGTACTTTTTTTTTACAAAATTTAATTACAAAATTAGTTGTAACCTAAGACTACAACCTTACTCAATATCTTTTTATTGAAGATAAATTTTGACAAATCTCCCATTAAATTACATCTACTTCTTATATCCTCCATGCTTGCAAAATCTCTAGAAAATTAAAGATTAATAGTTATGTTATCAATAAATTGTTTAAATTGCAAGTTTTTTGTAATTTAAAATTATGTATAAAATATAAGCTTATAGATCATATAATAAATAATATCTAATTGATACAAAATTTGACATATGTATTAATAGTATAAAGAACATGCAATTTAACGATTAGATTTTCAAAATACGTATTAATGTTTATTTTATTAAGTAAGTTTGTAGCCTGAAGCTACAACTAATTTTGTAACTAAATTTTGTCCCATTGTTTTATTATTATATAAAATGTCAACTTATAGTGTCTACTTTTGATAATTGTATTTTTTATCATCAAACCAATACATCAATTGGTTTTTTGTGTAGGTGAGGATTGAACCACAGATCTCTTATTCAACCATTAGAGGCTTTACTAATTGAGCAAACTAGAACCCATACAAATTTTTATACCTTAATATTTCACTCATTTCTCAAAATAAATAAATAAATAGATAAGTAACCCTATCATCCAAGAAATCCTAAATCTGTCCTTTTTTTTCCACACAAAATAAATTTTTTGTCTTGAAATAGTGCTACAACAATAATGTAGCTATAAAAATTTTATGGTTGTATCAATTATAGTTTCTGTGTGTAGGTTGCAATTAGCACAAATAAGGTCTTTCCCAAAACATAATATTAAATCTAATTTACAACAGGGAAGATGAATTTAAAAAAGAGAGAGCCACTTCACATTAAGGGTGCATTTGTATAAACTATTAAAAAACTATGTATTGATCCTACGTAGTACTAGTACTTAAGCCCACAATAAGCTCCAAATGCAAAATAAGCTTTTTCATGCAAATAGGGAGGACAAAAATTCGACGTCCTACTTGACTCGTAATGTCCTATTCTGTCCCATGCCAAATTTATGATCAAATCTTTCTCATACATATGTTCTCTCTCTCTCTCTCTCTCATATTAATGTCAAAACCTACCCACTCCAACTCCAACTTGTGCAGGTTTTTCCCTCCTCAAAAAAATGACAGAACAAGACCAGGGCATATATCCTTCAACTTATTACCTTGAATGAGAAATTTTTTTTATCTTAACTTGGTTGGTTATTAGTTATGTATGGACAGGATTTAAGTCCTAGGCCCAAAAGTTAAAAGGATCTAGGCCCAAAAAGCCCAATACAATAAATTTGTAGAGACTGGGTTGGAAAACTAAGCTATAATAAGTTGGGTAACAATTATAATAGATCCAAATGACAATAAGGTAAAGATAGATTGGTTTTCTCTAAAGAAAATAGTCCTCGGTACAGTCCTAGGAGATCAATTCCTATATATATTTCTTGAATTGATTACAAGGAGATCAATTCCTATATATATTTCTTGAATTGATTACAAGTAAAGCTCTTATTGCTCGTGTATTTCTTTCTCAATTTTCCGATCCCTTTCTCTCAGAGCCTCCCTTCAATTTTATACTATCCTTTCCCTTTCATCTCTGCCTTCCACATGTAGATTAGATTGTTGGTGTTGATCCCTATCACATCAGCACCTTCCTGAAGTCTCTAGAGAGTAGCTGTAAGTCTGAAAACTATTATTCAGGTATCACTTCCTCATTAATGCGGCCAGAGAGTTAGTTGCAGAGCATTCAATGCGGTGGTAGCAGCTTTCCCTTAGATATTTCCCAGCTCCCATTTGTCCTGTACATTCATAATGCAAATACTTATCAATAGAATTTCCTGGAACGTCACTCTGGATGACAAAACACACTTTTTGACCTCTGCTTCGTTTAACTGAGGACATACTCCTCCTTAGCCTACCTTCCCCAGCCTTCCCATTCGTAGCTTGCTCATAGAGTTCTGAGTCTCACATCTTCATTACTGTTTATCTATCCTCGAACCACTGAGCATTCTCGGACAAGACCGAAGGCCCAACATACATTCTTAGACCCCTCAACCCTACAATAGCCCCTCAAAACTTCGGTTTTTTCCCTCCTGTCCAAGAAGAAAAAACGGGGTTTTGACTTTGGATAATTAAACCCATATGTTTCTTTAATTTCCACACGTGAGAATGTAACTTCGTGTGTCCCGTAACTATTCCTAACACTTCAGAGCCCACGATGTCTCATTAATTGCTCCAAGCGACGCTTTGTTCCCTGCATCCTATGGTGGTATGCTGATCCTACGGCTGGCATTTCTCCTTGAATTTTGAGCAGGATAACTCCCACTTAATTTCGCCTTCTATATAAGGTGCTTGGTGGGTTTACTTTTTTCTTTACTTCACAAATCTGCAAACTCTTACGACCTTTCAAACTCTCAAGCTTTCAAGACTTCCCAAATCTCCCAACTCTCAAGAAGCTCTTGAAGTGTCACCTGTTTTTATTTTTGTAAGTCTTTTACATTCTAAAGTTCTTTTCTTCTCGATCAACCTCCTTAGCCTTCTAATCTTCAGTCCCTTTTCAAAAAAATTTCCCTTACTTCCCCTTAGCTTGCTTAAATGGGTAGATTCAAGCACCTTGTAGATTCTCCTGCCGGTATGGAAGGCTTCAAGGCCAAGTACCACATTCCCCAGGGAGTTTCCCTGCGATATTGTGTTCCAAACCAGGTGCTCACACATAGGAATGAAGGGGATTTCATCATTCCCATGATCGCCTTCATAGAAGGGGGAATGACGCTTCCTATGGGTAGGGTAACCAAAGACTACCTGATTACCCATAGGCTGTGTCCCCACCAATGTGCACCCAACCTATTCAGAGTTTTAGGTAACGTCGATGCTCTCAACGAGCAAATGGGTTTAAGACGTATGAATGTCATTCACTCACTGACGTGGGGTATTACTTCAAGTCTAGGTCCTCAATCATTAGGCTCATATAGTGTCTTCCCAAGTCCAATAGGGGCATGAAAGATGACTACCTAGTTGCCTCTAGGGAATGGCATGACGGTCTTCACTACTCAACTCGAGAAGGAGAGCCAAGTGGGATGCCCTAAGGTTTGGTCCCTTGACACGGGACTTAGTTTCTTAGTTTCTTAGTTTTGTTGCTCTTCCCTTTAGCATTTCATTTCTCTTTGATGATGGGTTTCATCGTTCTAACCATGATTCTGCTCCTCGGTTATTTTTGCAGATAAAAGGCATGTAATGCCCAGTCTCAACTTGGTCAACGTCACAGACCTCAACAAAGTCCTAAGGTCCGAGGTGTTTATGAGTGAGGATAGCAGCTGAGAGCAATCCACCACATTCTAGACTTCGAGCCATTATCAGACAAATTCTAGGAAGTGGGCCACGCAATCAAGGCAGGCGACCCTCGGCTCCGTAGGATAGACGTCTCTATACCTGGGTTCCTTGCCCGAGAAGACCTTGTGCCCGTTGAGCTGCCTCCCCAACTTACTCTCCCTAAAGTAGCGACTCCAAGGGAAGAAACTGCTTCCTCACGCCTATCACTCGAGGAGGAAATAGACCAATACCAACTTGAGGAAAAGAGAGAGGTGCAAGGGGATCCTATCATCCACATATTAGACCTTGAGGACGAGTTTGACAGGATCTCAGGTGTTCGCACCCCAGGCCTCATACTTGCAAAAATAGATGATAGCTCCGAGAAGGAGGAAGAAGAGATGGCACTCAACCCGAGGAAAGACTTGTAGGACCTCCTCGCGAGGAGGAATAAAGGGTCATCCTCTAAGGAGGCCTCAAAGTCTCAGCTCCCTTCTTCTGTTCCCCCTCCTCTCCTCCTACTACTGGTCTACTCCCCATTCCCAATTTGAAGAAGAAAAGGAAGGAGCAAGAAGTGGAGGAGGGTGAGGTGGTCCGCCAGGAGGCCAAGAAGCAAAAAATGGCCCAAAACAAAGGGAGGGCCTCCTCTATAGAGAGTAGGGAGAACCCAGGTGTGGCTAAGGTACGCCACCAACATCACACCTAGGCTCCTCGGCTAGAGTTAGATGGAGTAGCCATTCCATGGAACTCCTCTATCAGGGAGTTTCAGAGAGAACCCTCTTTTTACCAAAAGATATGGCTGTTTTAAGGCACATGAGGCAACCAGACCTCTTCATGTCCCTGAAAAGGGATCTAGCCCTAGTAGTTCACTGTCATACCTTTTAGTTTAAATGCTAAGTTGCCCCTCCCGTTTGTTTTATTATTATTATTTCATTGTACATATATTTGTTTTTTTTACATGGTATTCTCTTGTTGTTTTTTCGCAGGCTATCTAGGAAGTTTTGTAGCCGAGGAGTGGGTCAAAGACGCCCAGAATGATGCTAGGGTCGAGGCCAACCTCCACGCCAAGGCCAACAAGGCCTTGGGCACATCTGAACAGAAAAACAAAGAGCTTACCAGTAAGATGATTGCCAAGGAGAGGGCACGTCTGAGTGTCGAGGCAAGCTTGAAGAATGCCCAGGACCAGGTTGAGGACCAACATAAAAGGCTCTACCATACTGAGATAGAGCTAGCCATAGCAAAGCAGTAGGTCCTGGAGCTGAGTGCTAATCTAGAAAAAGCTAAAGCCGCCGCTCAAATAGCTGAGGAAGCCATAGAGGCCTCAAAGCAAGCATCCTATGAGCTTGGGGTGCAGGAAACCGAGGTTCAACTGGCAGATGAGTTGGCCGAGGTCTGCAGGGACTACTGCAAGGAACTGTGGCTAGAGGCCCTCAACCTTGCAGGAGTCCCCGCTACCTCGAAGTGAAGGGAGGCTAGGAACGTCTACTACCCTCCTAACATTCGCAAGGTTCTAACCGAACTCCCACCTCCCATTGCTCTTGCACCACTCTCAATTAAGCAACCCCTTACCATCCAGGCCTCTCTTCCCCCTCTCGAGGTCCCAAAAGGGCTCAGCCAAGTTGGTGACCAAGGCTAGGGGGTAGAGATGGCCAAGGACAAGGGCAAGGGTAAGGGTAAGGCGATCCAGTCTTTGCTAAAGGCCAAGGATGCTGCCAAGGCGAAAGACCCCGACAAGGCTAAACTTTAGGATTTTCCTTTGCAGTTCTTCTTTTGTATTAGCAATTTGCCATTGTCTATAATGTATTTTTCCTTTATTTAATGAAAAGACTTCAACTTTATTTTTTGAATCTTTATTTTTCTTGCAATACTTATTTTTAGTTGGTTATAATCCTTGTTTTGCTCTTTACTGAGACCTTTAAACTGATGATGCCTTCAAAGGTGAACACCCACACTTTGACAAAAGCTAGTAGTAATAACTAACTGTTAACTTAAATAAACCAAACATGTGTACATGGTGAGAAAAATGACTAAGCCCTGAGAGACAAATGAAATGCTTAATAGAAAAAGAGGGCGCCTGAGGCTTTTTCTTTTATGAGTATCTTATTAATATATCCTTAGAATCCTTTAATCAAGACCCAAGGTGGACTTTCCAAGTGTTAACTTCCCCATGGTATATGATCCGAAGGACCTGTCACGTCTGAAGTTCTGTTCAACACTTAAATGGATAATTCAGAATATTAATTTTCCCAAGGCATGATCGAGGAACCAAACATAGCCAAGGTTCTGCTTACACATAGGTAATGAAAAGTGTTAATTTACCCAAAACATATGGTCTGAGGGACCTGAAAATGCCAAGGTTCTGTTTAATACTTAGGGAAATGTCATTAAGTATTAATTTACCCAAAGCATGTGGTCCGAGGGACCAAGCATAACTAAGGTTTTGTTTAACACTTAGAAAAATATCATGAAATATTAATTTACCCAAAGTATGTTGTCCGAGGGACTAGGCATAACTAAGATTCTATTTAACACTTAGAAAAATGTCATGAAGTATTAATTTACTCAAAGTATGTGGTCCGAGAGACCAGACATAACTAAGATTCTGTTTGACACTCAAAAAAACTAAGGTTCTGTTTAACACTTAGAAAAATATCATGAAGTATTAATTTACCCAAAGTTTATGGTTCGAAGGACCAAACATCACTAAGATTTTGTTTAATACTTAGAAAAATGATTGGAAAATATCAATTTACCCAAGGTATATGGTATGAGAAGCTAGGTATGACCAAGGTTCTGTTTGATATTCAAATAGATTATAGGACACATAACGCATAATATTAATAAACCAAAATATGGCAGAGAAAACTTTCACTAATAATAATACCTTCTCAGATTTTTTACATTCCAGGAGCGTGGTACAACATTTTCATCTAAATCTTCAAGATAATATGCAACTATTCCAGCCACTGAGGTGATGCGATATGGCCCTTCCCAGTTGGGCCCTAATTTTCCTCATGCTGGGTTCTTTGTAGTACCCAAAACCTTACTTAATACTAAGTCTCCAGGTGCCAATGGCCTTAGCTTCACGTTGGCATCATACCCTTACTTGAACTTGTGTTGATAATACGCTAGTTGAACCATGGCATTCTCTCTTCGCTCTTTAATTAAGTCCAAACTCTTCCCTAACAGCCCATCATTATAGCTCGGAGTGAAAGAACTCGTTCTCAGTGTTGGGAATCTAGTCTCCAGAAGAATAACAGCTTCAGGCCCATAAGTCATCGAAAAGGGGGTCTCCTCTGTTGACCTACGAGGTATGGTCCGATATGTCCAAAGGACGTGTGACAGCTCTTACACCCATTTTCTCTTCACATCATCTAATCTCTTCTTGGGTCCATTCACTATAACCTCATTGACAGCCTTAGCTTGTCCATTCCCCTGTGGACAAGCCGGGGTGGAATACCTATTCATGATTCCTAAGTCATAACAGTACCTCCTAAAGGCTTTGCTATCAAACTAAAGGCTATTGTCAGAGATGAAGGTATGGGGGATCCCAAACCGAGTGACAATATTTTTCCAAACAAATCTATTGGCATTCACGTCCCTGATATTTATCAATGGTTCAGCTTTAACCCACTTAGTGAAGTAATCTGTGCCAACCAGTAACCATCTCTTATTCCCTGCTGCCTTAGGGAAAGGTCATACAATATCCAACCCCCATTAAGCAAACGGCCAAAGGCTGGACAGAGGATTAAGGATTCCCCCAAGTTGGTGAATGTTTGGTACTAATCTTTGGCATTGGTCACACTTCTTCATATCCTCTTGCGCTTCCTTTTGCATGTTCAACCACCAGTATCCCTAGGTGAGAGCTCAATGAGCCAAAGACCTGCCTCTTGTGTGGCTTCCACAAATCCCTTCATGTAACTCCTCAAAGACTAGCTTAGATGCCTCAGGGTGTATGCACAACAAGTACGGCCCAGAAAAAGAGCGCTTGTACAACTTTTGGTCCTTGAACAGCCAAAACTGAGGAGTATTTCTTCGTACTTTGTCAACCTGTGACTTTCCCTTGGGCAAGATATCCTCCTTAAGAAATAACGTGATAGAATCCATCCAACTAGGTCCCACTCTAATTTAATGAATATAGACCACCTCCTTCTTCAACTCAGTAGGTTTACACAAATCTTCAACAAGGATAACTCAAGGCAAGCTCTGGGCCGAGGAGGTTGCAAGAATGGACAAAGAATCAGTATGGGTGTTTCCGCTTCTAGGGATATGCAACAAATTGAAAGACTTAAACCCTAATTGTAATTGTCTGACTTGACTTAAGCATTCTTGCATTCTCATGTCTTTGGCCTCTAACTCCCCACTTACCTGGCCTACAACCAGACTCGAATCCAAAAATATCTCCACCACTTTTCCCCCCATTCTCTGAACCATGGTCATCCCTACCAACAAAACCTCATACTCAGCCTCGTTGTTTGTGACCGAGAAGGCCAACCTTGAGAATTTCTCAATTGTGATCCTTTTAGGAGATATTAGAACTAACTCCACTCCAAATCCTCTGTGATTCGCTGCCTTATCAATGTATACCCTCCAAGATAAAGGTTCCTATAAGGAGACCACGGCAACTGATTTTCCATCCATGTCCTGCTTCTCTATCTTCTCCTCTATTGGGGGATTCAGCAAACTCGACCACTAAATTTGCGAGAGCTTGGCCTTTGATAGAGGTGTAGGGCATATACTTGATATCAAAATCCCCTAAAATCGTACCCCATTTGGCAATCCTCCCTATGAAATCAACACTCCGAAGTAGTGAACGAAGTGAAAGTTGGGTTAAAACAACCACTGTATCGGATTGGAAGTAGTGAGGGAGTTTACGTGTAGCATGTACTACTGCCAAAATAGCCTTCTCCAATGGTAAATAACGAACTTCTACTTTGTGCAATGACTTGTTTACATAGTAAACTGGCTTTTGCACACCATTGTCAATTCATATCAACACCAAGCTTACAGCATGGGAAGCCACAGCAATGTAGGCAAACAAGACCCCGTCCACCTCGGGCCTGGACATTACAGGTGGCCGAGAAAGGTATTCCTTAAACTGTTGGAAGGCCAAGGCACACTCCTCGGTCCACTCAAACCCCTTCCACTTATTCAATAGCTGGAAGAAAGGTCTTCACCTATCTACTAACCGAGAGATAAACCGGTTTAGGGCAGCAGTCATTCCAATTAGCTTTTGGACCTCTTTAGGATTCTGAGGTGGTTACAGACTGCTAATTTCCTTAACTTGATCAGGGTTGACCTTAATTCCACAATGAGTGACCATATAACCCAGAAATTTACCTAATCCCACGCCAAAAAAGCATTTGGAAGCTTTAAGGCACAGTTTGTGTTTCCTCAATATTTCGAAAATATCCCCAAGGTCCCCTACACGCTCGGACTCCACCTTACTCTTCACCACCATATCATCTATATAAATCTCAATACTCTTGCCCAACTGTGGCTTAAACATCCTAGTCATCATCTTCTGATAAGTAAACCCTGCATTTTTCAAATCAAAAGGCATCACCTTGTAATGGTAGTTTCTAGTAGGAGTAAAAAATGTTGTCTTTTCTTAATCACCTAGGGCCAATGGTATATGATAGTATCCTTGGAAGGCATCCAAAAAACTCATTTGAGGATGGCTTACAATTGTATCAACTAGCTGGTCTATCCAAGGCATAAGGAAAGGGTCTTTTGGATAGGCCTTATTCAAATTTGTGAAGTCTACTCACACTTGCCACTTCCCACTTTTCTTTTTCACTACCATAGTATTGGCTAGCCACTCAGGGTAAAACACCTCTTTAATAGCCTCAGCCTGCTTAAGTTTGATCAACTCGTCTTTGATAGCATCAAAAGGGTCTTTAGATGAACGCCGAGGTGGTTGATTTTTAGGTGTGACAGACGGATTGACATTCAAATGATGACAAATGAAGTTCGAATCCACCCCAAGAGCGTTGTAAGCACTCCATGCGAACACGGCAACATCCCTCTTGAGAAACTCTATCAGCTCTTCCTTCTCTTAAAGAGGCAGCTGGGCGTTGTCCTAAAAAAACATTTTTGAATCATCATCTATAACAACCTTCTTCAAATCCTTACACTTCGCCCCCTCAGCCGTCTCATCCACTGGTGACATCGGAGTCCTTGATTGCTATAAACCCCTATAATTAGAGGCTGGGGACCTAGTTTCAGGCTGATGCATAATTGCGGCCACTAAGCACTGTCTAGCCACGAATCGGCTCTCAACCAACTATTCAATCTTATTTCCAAACGGATATTTCACTTTCAAGTGGAAGGCGGAAGAAACAGCCCCTAGGGCATGAAGCCATGGTCGTGCTACAATGGCTATATAGGGAGAATAAGCATCCACCACAATAAAGTCCACCTCCACCACAATAAAGTCCACCTCCACCACCTCAGAGCCTGCTTGCACGAGTAGTCTGATCTGATCCTTTGGAATAACCATCTTCCCATCAAAGCCTAACAGAGGTGAATCATAACCTGTCAAATCCTCCGATTTCAAGTTTAACCCCTTGTACAAATCAAGGTACATAATTTCTGCCCCGCTACCCTAATCCACCAACACCCTCTCCATGTCATACCCCCCTATCCTGAGGGTGACCACCAAGGCGTAATCATGCAGCTGTATAGTTCCACCCTTATCCTCATTCGAGAAGCTCAATGTCGGTCAGATCTCCATCCTAGCCCTCTTCAGCACATGGTTAGAGTCTTCAGCAAGTGGACGAGCTACCGACATCACTTTAGAGAGATGAGAACCAGTCCTTCCTAGGACAGCGAGGATGACATTAATTGTGCCGAAAGGGGCTCTTAAAGAGGCATCTCTCCGAGGCTCCTAACTTGCTTGGCCCACTTGCCCAGTGGGATGATAAAAAAATTGCTTCAGCCTCCCCTCTCGAACCAGCTACTCCAAGTGATTCCACAAGGTTCTACAGTCCTCTATGGTGTACCTTCAGTCCTAATGGTATTGGCAATGAAGGCTTTGATTGCATTTCATGGGGTCAACTCCCATCTTATTTGGTCATTTAAAGAATGGCTCGTTCTTGATTTTCTCCAAGACTTAGTGTACTGGCTCTCGGAACATAGTGTTAACCATTTGAGTAGCGGTAAACCCCGATTGCCTAGCAAAGTCTCTCCGAGGCCCGTTGTTGTTGTATCGGTCCGACTTGAAATCCCTCCTCTCCTGAGGGATAACCTTAGCCTTCCCTTGAGGGATAACCTTAGCCTTCCCTTTCCCCTGTTACTGGTCCTCCTCTACCCGCTTATACTTGTCAATTCATTCCATGAGTTGACGTACACTGTTAGCAGATTTCCCAGTCAAAAACTTCCTCAAACCATGCTTAACTGGTAGGCTAACCTTGAAAGTTCTTATGGCCGCATCATCAAAGTCGCCATCAATCTCATTAAACATCTCCCAATATCTATCTGAGTACGTTTTCAGGGTCGCCCCTTCTCGCATGGCCATAAACAGTAAGGAATCTAAAGGCCGAGGAACCCTGCTACATGTAATAAAGCGAGATCCAAACGCCTGAGTGAGTTTCTTAAAGGAATCAATGGAACTTGCTTCCAAGCTATCAAATCACCTCATGGCCACAAGCCCTAAACTATAGGGGAATACCTTGCACATCAAGGACTCATTCTTGGAGTGCACAGCCATTCTCTGGTTGAAGTGGCTCACATGCTCCACAAGGTCTGTTCGACCATTGTACATAGTGAACATTGGCTGAGTGAACCGTTAAGGAAGTCTCCCTTCCTCAACTCTGCGCATGAAAGGTGACCTGGAAATCTGATTGAGCGCTCTGCTCATCGCATCATTTCCCAAACCTTTGGAATATGAGTTCCTGTTTCTGCGTTCATGGTGGTAGTCTTCATCATACAAGAAAGACTCGTTGGGGGGAGTCCTTGACCTGGGTCTTTAACTACCATCCTCCTCATCGCCAGAAGAGAAGTCAGAATTGGAGGGAGTTCACCTTCGCCGTTCGTAGTGCAACTTCCTTTTCAGATGATCAATCTCCAGTTGCATGGCTCTGGTATTCTCCTCATGAGAAAGGTGGCTCCCGCTTTGAGACTGGCTCCTGCTAGTATGGGTGGTATGCACACTAACCTCCCGGTCTCTTCTTCGTTCAAGATTAACAAAATGATCTTGACGTTGGGACCCTATAGATTCCTCCAGATTTGGACCTGAAGCTACCATAGTTAGACGTTAATTTCACTATAGTACCAAAATTTCCGACAAACGGCACCAATTGTATGGACAGGATTTGAGTCCTAGGCCCAAAAGTTAAAAGGATCTAGACCTAAAGAGCCCAATACAATAAATTTGTAGAGAGTGGTTTGAAAAATTAGGCTATAATGAGTTTGGTAGCAATTATAATGGATCCAAATGACAATAAGATAAAGATAGATTGGTTTTCTCTAAAGAAAATCGTTTTTGGTACAATCTGAGGAGATCAGTTCCTATATATATTTCCTGAAGTTAATTACAAGTACAGGTCTTATTGCTCCAATATTTCTTTCTCAATTTTCCGATCCCTTTCTCTCAAGGCTTCCCTTCCATTTTATACTATCATTTCCCTTTCATCTCTGCCCTCCACTTGTAAATTAGATTGTTGGTGTTGATCCCTGTCACATCAGCACCTTTCTGAAGTCTCTGAGGAGTAGCTGTAAGGCTGAAAACTACTATTCAGGTATCACTTCCTCATTAATGCAGCCAGAGAGTTAGTTGCAGGGCATTCAATGTGGTGGTAGCAGCTTTCCCTTAGATATTTCTTAGCTCCCATTTGTTTTGTACATTCATAATGCATATCATTATCAATAGAATTTCCTGGAACGTCACTCTGGATGATAGAACACACTTTCTGACCTCTACTTCGTTTAGCTGAGGAGATACTCCTCCTCGGCCTGCCTTCCTCAGCCTTCCCATTCGTAGCTTGCTCATGGAGTTCTGAGTCTCACATCTTCATTACTATTTATCTGTCCTCAGACCACTAAGCGTCCTCGGATAAGGCTCAAGGCCCAACATACATTCTTAGACCCCTCTACCCTACAAGTTATATGTGCCATATATCAAGGTTGAATTTATATAAACACACTCCATTTGTTATTCACTTCTTTCGTATACAACTTATTTTCTTTTCTTTTTTTTTCTTATACAACTTATTTTATTTTAATTTGCAATGAGCAGTGTGGAGTTAATTCTACTGACCAAGTCATTAGAAGAAATGTCCCCTCAGCTCATCAGCTCCCGAACCAAACAGTCTCACATCTCCGTCATATTAATATATAAAAAATTAAAAAATTAAAACTTTTTTTTGGTTAATATGGTTACCACTGACACCAGTTATGTACATTAAACACGTGTAATTATATACTTATATTATTGTAAGGGTTAAAGGTTGAAATTCATCATAAACTATGAGCTATTTATACTTCACCGTCCAAATTATAAAAGCTTATAATTTTCATCCTAATTAAATATAACTAACCCTAAAATTGCACCCATAATATGATTGCCAGTTAAATCACTATGACCATAAAAAATTAAGGTTAAATTATAAATTTCACTATTTGATTTTATCTAAAATTCAATTCAATTTTATAAATTCAATCTAGGGATGGCAACAGGGCAGAGTGGGGCTAGATCATAGCTTTCTAATTCTCACCCCGCCCCCACACTTGAGACAATTTTTTTTTTTATAAAACCTGTTAAATAGATCACATAAAATCAAACTAATTTTTAACAAGAAATTAAAAATATAATCCAAAATATTTAATAAGAAAATATTACAATAAAAAAGAAAAAAAGATCTTAATATAACAGGGGCAATTTGAAAATATAATATTATATGTGGCATAGTTCTGTGAATAATTATCCATAATTAAGTAGAGAAAAATTGTTCTC
Source organism: Quercus robur (assembly GCF_932294415.1). Lineage (NCBI taxonomy): Eukaryota > Viridiplantae > Streptophyta > Magnoliopsida > Fagales > Fagaceae > Quercus > Quercus robur. Next base: position 20,404,125 of record NC_065540.1, on the reverse strand, counting down.
CATAATTCAATCATTTAACTTTTAACTTTATTTAATTCAGTCATCATGTCCACTTCTATTAGAGAATTGATGTTAACTGTCCCAAAATATGTAGTCCAGATCTTCTATCTCACTCTTCCTACTCTATTATATACTCTACAAATAAAAACATGTCACATGTCTATCTAATTTATTAAATGCTAAATTTATGCCTTCTATTATTTCAATTTCCTAAATATGATGGGTTATTTATTATTTATTTTAGGAAACTAAAATAATAGAAGACATAAATTTAGCATTTAATCAATTAGATGGACATGTGGTATATTTTTATTTGTGGAGTATATAGTGCAGCAGGAAGAGTGAGACAGAAGATTTGGACTCCGAAATATGACATTACTTTATTTTTCTTTGAATTTTTTAAATTAAAAAATCAAACTAATTAAATTAAAATTAAAAAAGAAAATTTTTTTTCACATAAAAAATCCTTAAAATGAATAATAAATAAAATCTCCTCAAAAAAATGATTTTTTTTCAAAATAGATAAATTCAACCAAAATTCAAATTTTATATCAATACAAATTTTATACGACTAAAAAAGTCAATCCAAATGAGAATCGGGATTAAACCAAAACACTTTAACAAAAAAATTTCTACTCAAAATTTTCCAAAAAATCAACTATATACATTCAACCACTAAACCAAAAAACTTTACCAACAAAATTTCTACTCAAAATTTTCCAAAAAATCAACTATATATTACAATAAAAAAGAAAAAAAGGTCTTAGTATAACAGGAGCAATTTGTAAATATAATATTATATGTGGCACAGTTCTGCGAATAATTGTCCATAATTTAATAGAGAAAAATTATTCTCCATAATTCAGTCCTTTAACTTTTAACTTTATTTAATTTAGTCATATCTTGTCCACTTCTATTAGAAAATTGATGTTAACTATCCCAAAATGACATTATTTTATTTTTCTTTGAATTTTTTAAATTAAAAAATCAAACTAATTAAATTAAAATTAAAATAGAATTTTTTTTTTCACATAACTTAAAATGAATAATAAATAAAAGGCAAAAATGCAAAAATGACCCTCTAACTTTCACATTTTTTTCATTTAAGTCCTCTAACTTTTAGTTTTGTTAATTTAGTCCTCTAACTTTCAATTTTTGTCAATGCAAGGCTTCGTTACATGGCTATTAGTGGTTGCTGTTAGAACCTCTGAAATGACGTTGTTTTGCACTTTTTTTTTTTAATTCAGAATTAAAAGGAAAAAAAAAAAAAACAACAACAACAACAACATTAAGGGGAACCAAGAAACGACGCAAGGGGAGCAAGAGCAGACGAAGATCTCTGAGCAATCGACGATGCAATCGAATCAGCTACCAAGAAACGATGCTCTGACGACTTTGTGGAATCATCAAATCCCCAAAGAAGTAGAAGTCGGCGGTTGCCAAGATCCATAGTGGCTCTCCAACACCCAAATCCAAATCCTCTATCTCGATGTGAAATGAGATTGTCAGTGATGAAGTTTGGGGGTCGCATTCTGTACAGCAAGACAGCCATCGATGTAGAGCAAGCTGCAAACCACCTTCTTCACACCATCGCTAACTCCAAGTCCAAGAAGACTCAATTCGTTCTTGGATTCGATATTGAGTGGCGACCCACTTTTACTAATGGTAACCGCACCGTTTCTTCTTTCAATTAATCTGTCAACTGGGATTTCCCTTTATTTTTTATTTCTTTTCCAGATTTTTCTTATTTTCTTTTAATTCCGAATTTTTTTAAATTAAAAAATAAAAATAAAAAAGTGCAAAACGGCGTTGTTTCAGTGGTTCTAACGGCAACCACTAACAGCCATGTAACGGAGCTTTGCATTGACAAAAATTAAAAATTAGAGGACTAAATTGATAAAATTGAAAGTTAAAGGACTGAAATAAAAAAATATAAAAGTTAGAGAGTCAGTTTTGCATTTTTGCTTAAATAAAATCTCCTCAAAAAATGAATTTTTTTTCAAAATAGATAAATTCAACCAAAATTCAAATTTTATATCAATACAAATTTTATACGACTAAAAAAGTCAATCCAAATGAGATTCGGGATTAAACCAAAAAACTTTAAAAACAAAATTTCTACTCAAAATTTTCCAAAAAATCAACTATATACATTCAACCAAATTTCTATCAATCTCTGTACACAAATTTAATTCAACCAAATACGCAACCAAAAATCCATCACATTCTCATCAATCAAAACCTTTCATTACTTTCCTAGCAGCCAAACAACTTCCTAATCATTTGTTAACGCCAGCCCGAGCATAAGACCTACTTATCAAGCCCGATTCACCAACATTAGATCCATCAGAAGCACACGAGTTTCAATCACGTGAGAAATGGAAATGGAGGTTATAGAAAGAAGCTAAGCACTCCCGAAGAAAACCAGAGATTCTCTTCAGCTTCAGCTTTAAGGGCTCAGTTCAAGCACAATGCGACGATTGGATCTGTTACAACTCTTACTACGTACGCTTGCAGCAACTCTCAATTCAGTAATGTTCCTAGCTCCCTTCACACACTCCTCTTGTATGTCTATGAATTCCAACTGCCTCTAAAGTGATCTTTGTAGGTTGTTAAGGTCGTCAGATCTTTGTTTGAGCTTTGCTCTGAGAAGTCGCTTTGCATGTCCGATCTTGTACACGAAAACAATGGTGGTGGCTCAAAGGTTGGTTTTTGTTCCATTAATTACTATGGTTGAAATTGCCATTATCTGAAAGGGGTTTGGGATTTTTCGAGAAAGACTAGAGACCAGAGAGGGAAAATTTGTTTTCTTTTCATAAACCGAGTTCAAAATTTTGGATCAAAGCCAGGAGAAAATAAATAACTAGATTGGCACTTCCAAATTTCCCATGCATAACAAAGTTAAAGTTAAAGTTTAATCAGTAAATTAAAAATTATTTTTAAAGAATTAACATTTCTTCAATTGTTGTGCACTATCTTATTGTATTTTACTCAATTTTTGGCAATTTAAGAATGTAAATTTTCCAATCTCCCAAACGCATGAAAGGTGAACAAGCTCTTGCTTTCTCTCTCTATCAAAATTAATACTAAAACTTTCCAAGAAAGAGGCAGTGACTATCTCTAAAAACAAAATGCCAAAAAAATTGGAAGGATAAAAAATTCTCTCCCTCTTGATTTTTGAACTCAACCCCCTTTGTTTCCTATACACCAATTTAGTTGCTACTCTCCATTTTATAATCTTATTTAAGGTTAACTATGTCCTAAGATTAAATGGATTAATCATATTACCAACTGAAAAGTGTTAGAGAACTTGAATACAACATATTTATTAGTAATTTTGTATCTTAAAAAACTAGAAAAGTAGATTTTAAATAGGAAGAAAAAGATATCAAAAGGTAAATAAATATTTTTTTAATTAATATTTATGTGTGTGTATATATATATTTTTTTAAACTCACATAAATTCACCACATTAGGCCCAAAACACATTCAGCCGGTCCTAATTCTGACCAATATTTATGACCAACATTGGTAGAAAAGAGAGATACAATCTCTGATTTAATCTCTTATTAGACAATTTTGGGAAGACGTGATTGTGTAATTGTTGAAAATGTGGTTGGGCCGTTGGGTTATTTTAGTCAATGTCAAAAAATTGTAAGGAGTAATTTATAAATTCATTGGTTACAAAAGCAAAAAGGAGAATTCAATTTTTTGATGGTCACAACTCACATGACTACGGTCGTCATACTCTTGGATGCAATTTGTACGTGGTTTGTTAATTACAATTGAGGTGATAATTGTAATTTTCATAATGTAGGGTACAAAGTAAAAATATTACATAATTTAGGATAGATTTCTATAATTAACCCTTATTTTTATTGCGCCTTACCTTTAGACTTCGCCCAAGTGAATGCGAATTTCAAGAGTTTAAGATAATGTCCTTACCTAATAATTTGTCATCTAATGGGTGACCTTTTTTAGATTACTAAACTACTTTACTAATGAAGACTTTCGTAAAGAGTTTTATAGGTATGTTTAGATTGAGTTTATTTTTACTGAAACTGAAAACACTATAGCAAAATAATTTTTAAATATGTGAATAGTACTGTGGGATTCATTTTTAATAAAAAAATTGTTGAAAAGTGAAATTTGTGGGTCCGTAAACAGTGCACGGATGCACTGTTTACCATGGAAAAGTCAATCTTTGCGGCTACTATTCATGAACAGTAGCCGCATTACTCCCTGAAATGCGTGAAAACAAAAAATAAAAATAAAAATGGAAAAACGCAACAAACAAAACGCAAACGCCAGATATTAAGTGCAATCCAAACAGGTACTATATATATATATATATATATATATATAAATTGAGGTCACTACTAATGTGACATATTACGTCAATCATTTGGAAAATGAAAATTTATTTATATAGTTTATTAACTCCGTGCACCAAATATAAGAGAAAGATTGAAAAAGCATTGCGTATTTGTAAATGGAAGTCTTGGTTCTATGTCAAATATATATTTTTCCGAATGTGATTGTATAGCCAGGAAAAGCCAAAGAGCCATTCCGCGACATCAGCTATAAGTAATTAAAAAATTCAATTAGTCTACTACGAATATAGTACTATAAAAAATTTCATAACTCTTTCATCAAAGTCCGTACTACAAAAGTTATTTATTGTGATTAATGCAAGATAAAATATTTGTGATAGGTCCATATAAAATAATATTACTCTAAGTACAATCTACAATCCTAACAAATTATGATTATAACATATAAGAAACAAAAATAATGTCAATGTAGGGAAATGTCAATGGATGTCTCAAAGACATTGGTTTAGAAAATATTTTTAAAAAACTTTTTATGAAAAAAAAAAAAAAAAAATCCCGAATGTGATTGTATAGCCATGAAAAGCCAGAGAGCTATTCCGCCACATCAGCTATAAGTAATTAAAAAATTCAATTAGTCTACTATGAATATAGTACTATAAAAAATTTCATAACTCTTTCATCAAAGTCCGTACTGCTGAAGTTATTTATTGTGATTAATGCAAGGTAAAATATTTGTGATAGGTCCATATAAATAATATTACTCTAAGTACAATTTACAATCCTAACAAATTATGATTATAACATGTAAGAAACAAAAATAATGTCAATGTAGGGAAATGTTAATGGATGTCCTAAGAACATTGGTTTAGAAAATATTTTTTAGAAACTTTTTATGGAAAAAGAAAAAAAAAATTGACTTTTTTTACAACCTTTTATATTTCCAATTAAAGTGATATTAAAATTTTTCTAAAATAATCTATTAACAATTGTCCTAAAGACACCTGATGAAGCGTAAGTTCGTCAATCAGAGATGGCAGATGGAACTCATCTTCAGCCTGGGTGATAATGTCTTCAAAGTAGTCACTAGTGCGGTGCCTGCCACAAAATCTCTGATGCCAAAGTCAATATCAAGAAGTTATCGATGAAAAAGTAATGTAATATCACAGAGCAAGAAATATATTTCAGAGTGTCTAAGTACCTCGTATTGGTGATGTGAGAACCTTATATATAGGTTGCCTTGGATTCTGACCGTTGTGGTTAATAATGGGACGTTAATGCCTTTCCTGGTAATGCCTCCTGCTTAATAATGGGGTTTTAATGTGCTTTCAACAGTCTGCATAGTTGTTATTGTAACCGTCCGAGGTGTTACTGGCGGTATTGAATGGTCCTAATACCTTCGTTAGTGATGGAGGCATTTCCTTTGGTTCATCCATGAGGATGATTTCGTCTGTAACTTATGTTCGTCTGTAGTTGATTTCATCAGTCCCATCAGCTACCCCCGGATTCTGTGGTCGTCTTGACATGACGACCATGAAAGGTGAAGGGGTTTTTTTTTTTTTTTTATATATAGACCTGTAAGCACTCTTTTGGGACTTCGTGCCGTATTAAATGCGTAGTGGCGGCTCTCCACAGGGAGTGGCCATTTGGCGCTTTTTGATTGGTGGAGTTAATGCTCCGCTTTGTGGGACTATTGGGCTTCCCGCTGGTTTTCAATCGTTTTGAGTCTTGATGTTTAAAACTTCTCCTCTTCTTTTTTCCTTTACTTTTCAAAAAATAACAAAAAAACTTCCAATCACTGTTCTGAGCGATTTTTTCGAACCTTCATTCTGCAACTCTTCTTCAGACCGGTGTGCTGTGCATTGGTGCTTCGCCGTTTGTTAAGGTATGTTTTCCCTTACATGTTTTTACCTTCTCTTTTTATCTTACTGCGATATAGCCTTTGATTTCCTTATTCTCCTCTTCTTTTTCTTTTTGTTGTTCTTCGATTTTCTTGGGGATTTAGCTTGTGTTGTCTCCCTTTGCCCCTTTTTTTCTGTATTTCCATGGTTAACAGCTCTGAGGTTAGGATAGCTTGCCCATCAATTTCCTTTCTTTTTGCGCGCCTAGGAGGGTCTTTGGGTGTTTTCCCATATTTAGAGAATTTTGTCTTTGAGGCCAATTGTTTAAGTGTTGTTTTGGGCGACTTGCTGCCTCTGCTTCGCCAATCGCTTAATTGGTTCGAGGGTCTAGTGAGAGATAGAGAGGCAATGTTTGAGGTTAGGTCTAGCGACCTCAAGACTGGGTTATCGTCTAATGGTGACCCAGTGGAGGGAGATACAGCCGTCTCTGCCCCTCGAGAGGTTAGGGCTTTTTATGCCCTCGGGGAGTTGTGCGGTCTAGATGCCGACACTGTGAGTAGATTTAAGGATAGGTTTCAGTTTCCGGAGCGAGTTCGTGTTCATCGTCCTAATGACAAGGATAGGGCTTGTCATTTTCTTCCAGGTGAGGTATGTTTTTATGAGTCAGCCTTCACTTGCAGGCTTAGGCTCCCCGTCCACCCGTTCCTAATGGAACTTCTGGCCCATTTTGGTATTGCCCCCGAGCAGTTCATGCCCAACTCGTGGAGAATCGTGGTCAACTGTACGCAAATATGGTGGCTGCTAATGGAGATATGATTAAGGTAGGTGAACTCACCTACCTATACCGTTTGAAAGAGTCTAAGGAGTATGGATACTATGAGTTAGTCCCTTGGGAGAGAAGAACTAGGATTGTCAAGGGTTCACCTTCGTCCTTCAGGTATTGGAAATCGCGATTTTTCTTTGTGTCCGGGGATGATTTTGAAACTCAATCCAACAGGGATTGGGGCGATGTCCCGAGGTTGCTTCGTCGGTGGGGAACCCCGACTTTAGGTGCGTCAGTATTTCTCCCCGTCGTTTTAGTTTTGCCAAGTTTGTTGTTTATCGCTACTAACTCCTTTATTTTTTGTTTGACACAGTTAAGAGACAGCCTAAGCTTAAGAGCAGGCATAAGGAGCGTGTTGAAACCGCGATAGGATACATAGAGATGATTGAAAGTTGGGAGGATCTGGTTGATCCACGGACCCTTGCCTTTTACAACCTTGGACCTGACCCATCTCCTTACGTTCTTCGTAATATTGGTATTGAAGGAAAAAAAAGTAAGTATTGACATCGTCAGTGTTGACTCTTCTTATGTACACTTGGGTTTTCTTTTAAGTGTTTTTCTCTTGCAGAAATGACGACCAAGTTCAATAAGGATATGTACGCGAAGATGAGGTCCAAGAAGGATAAGTCGCTGTCAAACATTGGGAAGAAGACAGTGCGCGTTACCGGGAAGGGTCCTTCCGTCGCTCCCCTTGGCTCCGTCAATCCCATAGTTTTCGTTACTAAGACGACGAGGACGGCTTCTCCAGCCACGTCGGTAGAAGAGATCCCTACCCCAGGTTCCAAAAGGCCGCGTGTATCTGGTAAGGAGAAGTAGAAGGTTGATTCTCGGTCGTCCACCATATGGGATGACGAGAGATTGGCAGTAGACAAGGCTCATGAGGTCGTGACTGTAGCAGACTTGAGGACCCTCTCTGACGTGCCTCTTAACAAGGTTGCATCTCGTCACATCCACAAGCTCGTTCAGGTAGGGTGTTAACTCTCTCTTCTTTTTTTCTTTTTTCCTTTTTTACTGACGACTTGAAAACTTCTTTCCAAGTACTGGGGGAAAGTCTTCACATCACCTCTGAGTATTTTACTCAAGATGCTAAAGTGGCATCCTTAACATCTAGGATGGAGGCCTTGGAGAAGGAGAATTCTGAGCTGAAGAAGAATTTAATTGTTTCTATGGACGAGGCTACCTCTTTAAAGGCGAAGGTCAAGACCTTGGATGACGACCTCAGAGTTGAGCGTAAATTGACTCTAGAGAAGGACGAGCAGCTTCTTACTGCCAACAAAAAGCTTAAAACAATTTCCACCAGATTAGTTGAGGCCTTCCAGACAACTGACGAGTACAATACAGTACTTTTTAGTTAGTACTTCAAACGTTTCGAGCTTCTCAGGAGATATCTGGTCAAGCATCCTACTGGAGTCGACATGGAGAGTTTGGACCTGGAGGAGGTTGACAAAGAGATGGCAATGGATTAAGCTGCCCAATCCTCTACTCCCGAAGGTGATGCCCCTAAGACCGCTACTGACGCTCCGATTGGTGAAAATTCTACTGCTGATGCCTGACCTCATTACTTAGGAAAAATTTTTCATTTTTGTGGATGCCCATCATGTTTTGGGCCTCTTTTTTTTGTAAATCTAATTTCAAAACAATTACCTGTTATTCCATTTTGAGAACAATGTTTATGGCCCAGTGTTTATGGGTCTTTTTAGGTATAACAACAATGGTAATCGCCCTTGGTTTTTAGGCTTTTAATTGAATTTGCTGCATACTTACTTGTTCGTCAAATGCTTGAGCTGTTTTACATTCGTTCATACCTTGTACTTAGCGTAAATCTTTAGCTGTGACCTTTCCCCTCCATTCGTCACTGATTTGCTACTTAGTCTGCAACTCACAATCCTTCAGGGGGGCTTGGATACAGCCTGAGCTTTGTTTTGATTTGTTGCAAGGTTCTTGTCCCTTCTCTTTTTTTTTATGTAGATTCGTCGGTAACCTGCATCTGTCAGGCGGAATCTTGTCACTTGCGCCCACTAGAGGATTGTGCCTGCGTCAGTGGCTTACACCCGTCAAGGCGAAGTATTGCTACAAGACTTATACCCATTCAAGGGATTTTGTTATGTTTATGGCTTCGTCAGTAACTTACATCCGTCAAGGCGGAATCTTGTTACTTAGCCTTTTGACTTACACCCTTTCAAGGGATTTTGTCATGTTTGTGACTTCGTTAGTAACTTATATCTGTCAAGGCGGAATCTTGTTACTTAGCCTTTTTATGTCGTACGGTTGACTAGACCTGCTTACACAAAGACATTAGATGAATAATTCTTTTATTAATTTCAGGAATGAATATATTTGTTTGTTACATCTATTGGTGATACTTCTTTAAGTGTTCAATGTTCCATGGTCGAGGGAGTCTCTGTCTGTCCATGGTTTCCAGGTGGTAACTACCTTGTCTTGAGTAGTGAACGACTCGGTAAGGTCCTTCCCATGTGGGACCCAGCTTTCCTTGGGTAGGGTCTTTAGTTGCTGTGGTGATCTTGCGTAGGACGAGGTCACCTATATCCAGTCGGCTGAGTTTAACCCTCTTATTGTAGTATTCGGCCATTTTCAGCTGGTACTTTGTCATCTTACTGGAGGCTTTGTCTCTTACTTCGTCCAAACAATCCAGGTTGAGTTGCAGTTCATCGTCATTGCACTCTTCGTTGAATGTCTCTCGCCTGATGCTCGTTACTCCTACTTCGACCGGGATTACTGTTTCAATGCCATAGGTAAGCCTGAAGGGGGTTTCTCCTGTTGGGGTTCTCGTCGTGGTTCTGTAAGCCCACAGGACACTTGGTGATTCTTTTGGCCAAGCACCCTTCGCATCGTCCAGCTTGGCTTCGATAATCTTGAGTAGCGTCCGATTCGTTACTTCCGTCTATTCGTTTGCCTAGGGATGCCCTAGGGACGAGAATTGGTTCTTGATCCCAAGGTTTGAACAGAAGTCTCTGAAGTCTTGGCTGTCGAACTGTCTCCCATTATCTGATATAATCATCAACGGAATCCCGAACCTGCAAATTATATTCTTCCACACAAAGCTCCGAACTCTTGCCTCAGTGATTGTTGCTAGAGCCTCTGCCTCAACCCACTTTGTGAAGTAATCAATAGCAACTAGTAGGAATTTTACTTGACCTTTACCTTGGGGTAGTGGACCGACGATGTCGATTCCCCATTGTGCGAATGGCCACGGGGAGGCTATCGTCATCAATCTCTCTGCTGGAAGCCGTTGTACATTCTCGTATCGCTGGCACCTGTCGCACTTCTTAACGATTTCAACTGTGTCCACCTGCATAGTAAGCCAAAAATAACTTGTTCGTATTACCTTGTTTACCAGGGATCTGGGTCCGGCGTGGTTGCCGCAAACTCCTCCATGGATTTCTTCCATTATGTATCTGGCTTCTTCTTTGTCGACACACTTCAAGTAAGACATGGAGAAGCCTCTCTTGTATAAGGCGTCATTAAGGATTGTGAATCTAGCCGCCCTCTTCCTGATCTTTTTAGCTTCTTCTGTATTCTGAGAGAGGTGTCCGTCCTGGAGGAAAGAATTATTGGTGTCATCCAGCTGTTTGTGCTCTGAATTGTGAATATTGGGACTTCTTCAATGCTGGGGTGCTTCTGGACTTCCATCGCCAAGTCCATGCTAATCTCCCCTTTTTCTGACGATGCTAGCTTCGAACTTCGTCTACCCCCATATTCTGACTTCTTGGGATCTGTACGAATTCCACCGTATCGAACTCCTGAGTCAGATGTTTCGTCAGCCTAAGGTATTTCTGCATTCTCTCTTCCTTTACTTCGTACTCCCCTTTGATCTGCCCGATCACTAGCTTTGAATCATTTTGGACTAACAGGTTCTTAGCTTCAAGCACCTTTCTGAGCCTCAATCCCGTCAGTATCCCTTCGTATTCAGCTTCGTTGTTGGTAGCCGAAAATTTTAGTTGAACTCCATACTTGAGCATCTCTCCGTCGGGGGTGGTTATGACGACCCCTACTCCCCCCCTCCTTTGGGCTGACGAACCATCAGTCTGTATCGTCCATCGCTCGACTTCGTTGGTGAGGCTATCCTCGTCCGGAAAGGTGAACTCTGCGATGAAGTATGCCAAAACTTGCACCTTGATGGTTGTTCTGAGATGGTACTCAATGTCAAATTGACTGAGTTCAATTGCCCACTGAACCATTCTTCTGGCAACTTCAGGTTTGTTCATGGATTTTTTGATTGGTTGGTCCATCATCACGAGGATGGGATTCGCCTAAAATTATTGCCTTAGCTTGCGTGAGGCTACTATTAACACAAACGTGATCTTTTCAATCTGTGGATACCTGGACTCAGCCCCTTGGAAAGCTTGGTTGACGTAGTAAACTGGGAGTTGTTTCTTGCCTTCTTCTCTAATCAAGACTGCGTTCACTGCTGAAGCTGACACTGCCAGGTACAAATATAGATCTTCCCCTTCTTTGGACTGGCTTAAGAGGGGTGGACTACTCAGGTAACGTTTGAGTTCTTGGAACGCTGCTTCACATTCGTCAATCCAAGCGAAAACCTGTTTCAAGGTCTTGAAAAAGGGTAGGCACTTGTCTGTAGCTCTAGAGACAAACCTGTTTAAAACTGCAATCCTTCCTGTGAGCTTCTGGACTTCCTTAACAGTTCTGGGCGATGCCATGTTGATTATGGCTTGCACTTTCTCCGGGTTTGCTTCTATTCCTCTTTGGGACACCATGAATCCCAAGAATTTTCCTGAAGCTACACCAAAAACACACTTACTAGGATTCAACCTCATCTGGTATTTTTTGAGGGTGGCAAACATCTCCTTCAGGTCGTCCAGATGTGTGAGCTCTTCCTTACTCTTGACGAGCATAACATCCACGTATACTTCCATGTTCCTGCCAATCTGTTGGCTGAACATTTTGTTCACCAGCCTCTGATACGTAGCTTTGGCATTCTTTAATCCAAAAGACATTACCTCGTAACAGTAGAGTCCTTGACTCGTGATGAAAGCAGTCTTCTCCTGATCTTCTTCAGTCATCCTTATCTGGTTATATCCCGAGAAGATGTCCATGAACATCAGTAACTTGTGTCCGGCTGTAGAGTCCATTAGCTGGTCTATTCTCGGTAAAGGGAAACTGTCCTTCGGGCACGCCTTGTTCAGGTCTGTGAAGTCTACGCACATCCTCCATTTTCCATTTGCCTTCTTTACTAGGACAACGTTTACGAGCCATTCAGGATAGTGTACTTCCCGGATGAACCCTATCGTCAACAACTTGGTAACTTCATCGGTGACTGCTTGGTCTCGTTTTGGGGCAAAGACTCTTCATCTTTGCTGGACGGGTTTCCTTTCCGGGTTCACATTCAACTTATGCTGGATGACTTCTGGAGCTATGCCTGGCATGTCCTCGTGGCTCCATGCGAAGACATCTAGATTTTCTTTAAGGAATTGAATGAGTCTTGTTCTCATCTCAGGGCTTAGCGTCGGCCCTATCTTCGTCATCTTGTTCGCTTCTCCTTCAGCCAGTTCCACTGTTTCTAGGGCTTCCATTTTGCCTTCTTCCTTCTCTTCAATCATCCATGTGTGGTTCTCCTTTGCAGCCAGGACGGCCTGATAACACTCTCTGGCCAGGACTTGATCTCCTTTTACCTCGCCAACACCGTTATCTGTTGGGAATTTCACCTTCAAACAGTAGGTGAACGTGGCTGCTTTCCATTTGTTGAGCGTGAGCCTCCCAATGATGATATTGTAAGATGAGGAGCAATCTACCACTAGGAAATCTAATTGACGGGTCAACTGCACCGAGTAGGTCGCCACTGTTACTGTTAACGTCACTATGCCCTTGGGATATACCCTGTCTCCGCTGAAACTGACGAGGGGATAGTCAAATGGGCGCAACCTCCGTGGATCTAGCTTCAGCTGCTGGAAGGCAGGGAGGTAGATGATGTCTGTAAAGCTACTGTTGTCCACGAAGATCCTTTTGGTATTGAATCCCTCTATGTTCAGCATTATAACCAAAGGGTCATTATGGGGCTGCTTCACTCCCCTGGCATCCACTTCATTGAAGGACATGTCTCGGTCCGTTCGTTGTTGTTTGAACGGAGGTATCGTGTGGACGCTATTTACCTGCCTCTGATACGCTTTCTTGAGGGATTTAAATGACCCCCCTGAGAAGGGCCCTCCTGTGATCGTCTTTATCTCCCCGATGACATCCTGTGGAGGTTAGGACGGGCGATCATCATTTCTGGAAGAGGACTCGTGCTGGCTTTTATTTCCGTCTTTGAACTTACTATATTCCCCCTTCTTCACATATTTCTATAATTTTCCTTTTCGTATCAGCTCCTTTATTTGCTCCTTTAGGTCCCTACAATCTTTTATGTTGTGGCCGTGATTCTTGTGGAATCGACAATACTTGTTCTTATCACGGACGTTAGGGGATGAGTGTAATGGTCTTGGCCATTTGAGATAGTGCTCATCCTTAATCTGAATTAAAATTTTGTCAACAGGCATAACTAGAGGAGTAAATCTTACCGTCCGAGGACTTTTATCATCTTTTTTTCTGTTCATGTCATTATTTCGACGATCTGGACGTTCCCCCTTTTGACCCCTACGCTCATCATCCCTTCTTCCTTTGTCTCCTGGCTTCTCTACATCCTTTATGGTTGCTAAAGTGTCTTCGACATTCATGTACTTATATGCTTTTAGGAGCATTTTTGCCATCATCTTTAGAGGATTCTTCGCTAGTGAAGCCACGAGATCTCTGGATCTCAGCCCTGCTTTGAAGGTCGCTAGTTGTACTTTGTCATAAGCTTCGTCTACCTCAAGGGTCTCCCGAGTAAAACGTTTTACATATGACCTTAAGGTTTCCTTCTCCCCTTGCTTGATGGTGAGTAAGTGGTCTGCTAGCCTCTTTAGGCGCTGCCCTCCTATGAAGTGACGCAAGAAGGCATTGCTCAACTGCTCGAAGTTGTCAACGGACGATGTTGGCAATTTTGTGAACCATTCCCTTGTGGCTCCTTTAAGAGTGGTGGGAAAGGAACGACACAGTATCTTGTCAGGTGGTTGTTGGAGACCTAGCGTCGTCTTGAAGGTATTAAGGTGATCCTGAGGGTTCCTGAGTCCGTCGAACGGCTCAAGTTGAGGTAAACGAAACTTTGACGATACTGGGCATTCAAGTACCACCGCCGTGAAAGGCGAATCCGTGGCCTTTACCATTCTGTCTATGCTTCAGTCCATCTTCTCCTTAATGGCATTCCTCAGTTCGTCCATCTCCTTCCTTATCTCTTGAAGGAGATCTGAATTCTGCTCGTCCGGAGTAGTTGATCTTTGATGAATACTCCTTCTATGGCTATCCCCTTCTCCCTCCATGTTATCCTTGGATCGGTTCTCCTCCTATTGAGCCTGTTGGACCTGTTGGAGTCATAGCTTCATTTCCTGATTTTGTTTGGTGAGTTCTTCAATGGTGGCTGCAAGAGATTGAACTTGCTGGGCCAAGGCTGCGGAATCTAGATTGGATTCCATCTGAGTGTTGAAGTTGATGGAAACTACGTTTTCAAGTATGAATCTGAACCTACAAACCTACAGAACCTACAAACCTCTTTATTCAGCAACATTTTCATTAAAAATTGGTCTCACAATATTATTCACACTGATGGAACACAAATCCGTCAGTGAATGTGCAGATGGAATCACTCGCGGGATGTGAAGGTTTGCTCGTCGAGGGACACCGGTGTGGTGCCTGCCACAAAGTCTCCGATGCCAAAGTTAGGATCACAGTTAAACACAATAAAGAAATAATAGATAGTTTCAGAGTATTTTTGCATATATCCCCTTTTGTTGGTTGTGTGAGAGTTTTATACCTGAGCCCATAAGGGCTAGCCGTTTGAGGTTGTTAATGCTTTCTTTTGTAACGCACCTGGCCAGTAATGAGACTTTTAATAGGCCTTCCAACGGTCTTCTTGGTTGATTTGGTAACTGCTCGGATCATTGATTGATCGCATTGAATAACTCTCTGCCTCGTCAGTGATGATGGCTTCCTTCGTTGTTTCTGATCACTTCGTCATAGATGATTCTCCCGTCAGTAATGTTATCTTCGTCATCGGGATGTAGAGTCGTCATTCCCGTCAGTTGCCCCCCAGGTTCTGGGGTCGTCGGTGACCCGTCATGACGATCACAGAAGATGAAAAGTTTTTCTTGTGACTCTTGGGGTTCTGTTCCACCTTTAATGCTTAGTGGCGGTATTACACGCAATCATGGCCACGTGGCGCTTGATGGTCTGTGGAATTAATGGCATGACCCTTGGGTTTCCCGCTGGTTTTTCAATCGTTTTTGGCCCACATTTAAAACTTCTCCTTTTCAACTTTTCGTTTATTTCTCAGAGAGCAAAAGCAAACCAACTTTTTAGTGATACTCTGAATATTTTGTGGCTTCCTTCTTCTCCGATTTGCCTTGCGCTGCTTCTGCCGTTCCGCCATTGGAGGTATGTTCTTCTTTCCTTTTTCTTTCTTCTTTTTCTTCTTTTACTGTATAATTTCTGATTTGCTATTCCCTTTTCGCTTCTATTCTGGTGTTGGCTTTTGTTTTTCTTTAGGGGTTTTCAGTTTCGTACCTTGTTTTCCTTTTGATTTCTGTATTTTCCATGGTTGATAGCTTAGAGGTTAGGATAGCTTGCCCGTCGATCTCCTTCCTTTTTGCGCGTCTAGGGGGGTCTTTGGGTACTTACCCTTTTTTAGAAAATTTTGTGTACGAAGGCAATAGTCTGAGCGTCGTTTTGAGTGATTTGTTGCCGTTGCTCCGTCAATCGCTAAATTGGTTTGAGGATTTAGGAGGGAGAAGATTAATGTCTGAGGTTAGGTCTAGTGACCTCGAGACTGGGCTATCGTCCAGTGGTGGCCCGGCTGAAGGAGATACCGCCGTCTCTGGTTCTCGAGAGGTTAGGGCTTTTTATGCCCTTAGGGAGATTTGTGGTCTGGATGACGAGACCGTGAATAGATTTAAGGATAGGTTTCAATTTCCGTCTAGGGTTCGTGTTCGTCGTCCCAGGGAAGAAGATAGGGCTTGTCACTTCTTTCCAGGTGAAATATGTTTTTATGAGTCAGCCTTCACCTGTGGGCTTAGGTTCCCCGTCCACCCGTTCCTGATGGAACTTTTAGATCATTTTGGTATAGCCCCTGGACAGCTCATGCCAAACTCGTGGAGGATCGTCATTAACTGTATGCAAATATGGTTGGCCTCCAACGGGGATATGATCAGGATAGGTGAGCTTACCTACCTGTATCGTTTGAAAGAGTCTAAAGAGTGGGGATATTACGAATTAGTCCCTTGGGAGAGAAAGATTAGGATCGTCAAGGGATTGCCCTCGTCATTCAGGTATTGGAAGTCGCGCTTTTTCTTTGTGTCTGGGGACGACTTCGAGACCCAATCTAGCAGTGATTGGGGTGATATCCCGAGGTTGCTCCGTCGGTGGGGAACCCCGACCTTAGGTGCGTCAGTATTTCTCCCCGTTGTTTCAATCCTGCCAATTTTCAAGTTCTGATCTTGCTGACTTCTTTGTTTCTTTGTTTGGTACAGTTAAGAGACGGCCTGGGCTGAAGAGACGATATAAGGAACGCATAGAGACCGCCATCGGGTACGCTGAGACGATTGAGAGCTGGGACGAGCTAGTTGACCCTCGATCTCTTGCGTTTTACAACCTTGGTCCTGACCCATCTCCTTTCGTTCTTCGTCAGCTTGGCATTGAAGGAAAAAAGAGTAAGTTTTAACTTCGTCAATGCTGATTCCTCTTATGTATAACTTCGTCAATGCTGATTCCCTTTGTGTACATTTAAGCAAAAATTTTTTTTTTTTTTTTTTTTTTTGACACACTTTCTTCTTGCAGAGATGACGACCAAGTTTAACAAGGACATGTATGCAAAGATGAGGTCAAAGAAGGACGAACCCCTGTCCAATTTGGAGAAGAAGACCGTGCGAGTTACCGGGAAGGGTTCTGCCTCCATCCCGCTCAGCATTGTTCCTTCCATAGCCTCCGAAACGACGAGGACTGCCTCCCCGGCCGTTTCAATAGAAGAGATTCCTACTCCTGGCTCTAAAAGGCCGCGCGTGGTTGGCAAAGGAAAGGAGAAGACTGATACTCGTTCATCCACAATATGGGATGACGAGTCATTGGCCGTGGAAAGGGCTCACGAGGTCGTTACTTCAGCGGACTTGAAGGCTCTATCTGACTTGTCCTTAAACGATGTGGCTTCTCGTCACGTCCACAAACTGGTCCAGGTGTGTGTTCTGCCCTCTTCATCATTTCATTTTTTTTTTTTTTTTTTTTTTTTTTTTTTTATAGACGACTTCATAACTTCCTCCAGGTGTTGGGAGAAAGTATCCATATCACCGCTGAGTACCTCACTCAAGGGGCCAAGGTGGCGTCTCTGGCAACCCGGATGGAGGCTCAGGAGAAGGAGAACTCTGACCTGAGGACGAACCTGATCACTTCCATGGACGAGGCCTCGACATTGAAGGAGAAGGTCAAGGTGCTGGAGGACGACCTCAGAGTTGAGCGCGGGTTGACTCAGGAGAAGGATGAGCAACTTACGGCGGCCAAGGAGAAACTAGTAACCATTGCTGCTCGATCCGTGGAGGCTTTCCAGACCACTGACGAGTACAATACCGTGCTCTTCAGCTGGTATTTTAAAGGATTTAAGCTTCTCCGGAGGTATATGATCAAGCATCCTTCTGGAGTCAACTTGGAGAGCCTGGATTTGGAGGAGGTGGACAAGGAAATGGCCCTGGAGGAGGCGGCTTCGTCTTCTGCCCCTGGTGATGATGCCCCCGAACCTGTTGCTGACGTGCCGGCCAGTGAAGGCACAGCTGATGCTTGACTCTACATACTTAGGAAAATTTTTTTTTTATTGTGGGTGCCCGTCTTGTTTTGGGCCTTTCTTTTTGTAAATCTAATTTCAAAACAATTTACTTTATTTTGAAAACAATGATATTGGCCCAGTGTTTATGGGCTGGAATGAAGCGTACTTACTTTTCTTCTTGATGTTCTGGATGATTTACATCCGTCCGTACTTTTTTGTGCTTTGTTAATTAGTTGTTGATTTAATGCACTGTGCTCTTCCGTTAGCTGACTTCTGCCATTTGACTTATGACCGTCCAGGCGGACTCTCGTCACTTGGTCTTTTAACCAAAGTATTATGGTCGTCGGTAACTTACATCCGTCAAGGCGGAATCTTGTTACTTAGTCTTTTTAACCATAGTATTATTGTCGTCGGTAACTTACATCCGTCAAGGCGGAATCTTGTTACTTTATTCTTTCTAGCCATAGTATTATGATCGTCGGTAACTTACATCCGTCAAGGCGGAATCTTGTTACTTAGTCTTTTAACCATGGTATTATTGTCGTCAGTAACTTACATCCGTCAAGGCGGAATCTTGTTACTTTATTCTTTTAACCAGTGTTATGGTCGTCAGTAACTTACATCCGTCAAGGCGGAATCTTGTTACTTAAGTCTTTTAACCAGTGTTATGGTCGTCAGTAACTTACATCCGTCAAGGCGGAATCTTGTTACTCAGTGATTTATAGGCCTCATGGTCGACCTGTGCTGCCTGCGCAAAAACATTGAAGGAATAATACTTTTATTAACTTCAGTAACGAGTGCATTTGTGTATTACATTTACTCATGGTATTTCTTTAAATGCTCAATGTTCCAAGGACGAGGGAGCTTTCGTCCGTCCATAGTTTCCAGATGGTAACTCCCTTGCCTAGAGTAGTGAACGACGCGATATGGCCCTTCCCATGTAGGGCCCAGCTTCCCTTGAGTAGGGTCTTTAGTGGCTATAGTGACTTTGCGAAGGACGAGGTCCCCTATGGCCAGACGCCTGAGTTTGACCCTCTTATTGTAATACTCGGCCATTTTCTTTTGATACTGTGTCATTCTACTGGACGCATTGTCTCTTATTTCATCCAAGCAATCCAGGTTGAACCGCAGCCCCTCGTCATTGAGTCCTTCTCTGAAAGTTCCTCGCCTGATGCTTGTTACGCCAACTTCTACTGGGATCACTGCTTCCGAGCCGTAGGTAAGCCTGAAGGGTGTCTCTCCTGTCGGGGTTCTGGCTGTAGTCCTGTATGCCCACAAGACACTAGGTAGTTCTTCTGGCCAGGCACCTTTTGCTTCGTCCAGCTTGGTTTTGATTATCTTGAGTAACGTCCTGTTTGTTACTTCCATCTGTCCATTTGCCTGGGGGTGTCCCGGGGATGAGAACTGATTCTTGATCCCGAGGTCCGAGCAGAACTCTCTGAAGCCTTGGCTATCGAACTGCTTCCCATTATCAGATATGATCGTCAAAGGGATCCCGAACCTGCAGATAATGTTTTTCCACACGAAGCTCCGGATCCGAGCCTCAGTGATGGTTGCTAGGGCCTCTGCTTCAACCCATTTTGTGAAATAGTCAATAGCAACTAGAAGGAATTTTACCTGACCTTTACCTTGGGGCAGAGGACCGACGATGTCGATTCCCCATTGCGCGAATGGCCATGGGGAGGATATGGTCGTCATCTTCTCTGCTGGAAGCCGTTGTACATTTCCGTACCGCTGGCATCTGTCGCATCTTCTGACGAGGTTAGCAGCATCCCCCTGTATGGTTGGCCAAAAGTACCCCGCTCTTATCACCTTGTTTACTAGGGATCTGGGGCCGGCATGGTCGCCACAGACTCCTCCGTGTACTTCTTCTAGGATGTATTTGGCCTCGTCCTCGTCGACGCACTTCAGGTAGGGCATAGAGAAGCCTCTTTTGTACAAGACGTCATTTAGGATCGTGAACCTGGCTGCTCTCTTTTTGACCTTTCTGGCTTCATCAGTATTCTGGGGTAAGCGCCCGTCTCGGAGGAAGGATATTAAGGGCGTCATCCAGGTGTTGGTGCTCTGGGTGGTGAGCACTGCCACCTCTTCAATACTTGGGTACTTCTGAATTTCTATTGCCACGTCTGTGCTCGTCCTTCCTGCTTCTGACGACGCTAGTTTTGACACTTCATCAGCTCCAATATTCTGGTTTCTTGGTATCTGGACGAAATCCGCTGTGTCGAACTCTTGGGTTAACTGCCTTGTCAGTTTAAGGTATTTCTGCATCCTTTCTTCCTTTGCCTCGTACTCTCCACTGATCTGTCCGATTACCAGCTTTGAATCACTCTGGATAAGCAAGTTTTTGGCACCAAGAGCTTTTCCAAGTCTCAAGCCCGTCAATATTCCTTCATATTCGGCTTCGTTATTGGTGGCTGGGAACTCCAGTTGAACTCCATATTTCATCACTTCTCCGTCGGGGGTGGTTATGACGACCCCTACTCCCCCTCTCTTTTGGGCTGACGAACCATCTGTCTGTATTATCCATTTATCAACTTCGTCGGTAGTCCCTTCTTCGTCTGGAAGAGTGAATTCAGCGATGAAGTCAGCCAGAGCTTGTGCCTTGATGGCTGCTCTTGGATGGTACTCGATGTCAAACTGACTGAGTTCGATTGCCCATTGGACCATTCTCCCTGCTGCTTCCGGTTTGTTCATTGATTTCTTGATTGGCTGGTCCGTCATTACAAGGATAGGATTTGACTGGAAATACGGTCTGAGCTTGCGCGAGGCTACTATAAGCGCGAACGCAATCTTTTCAATTCTTGGGTACCTGAACTCGGCTCCTTGAAAGGCCTGGCTGACGTAGTACACCGGGAGTTGCTTCTTGCCTTCTTCTCTAATCAATGCTGAGCTGACTGCCGAGGCTGATACTGCCAGGTACAAATATAGGTTCTCCCCTCCTTTGGACGGGCTTAGGAGAGGTGGACTGCTCAGATATCGCTTCAACTCTTGGAACGCTGCTTCGCATTCGTCAGTCCAAGCAAAGGCCTGCTTGAGGGTTTTGAAAAAGGGCAAGCATTTGTCTGTGGCCCTAGAGACGAACCTGTTTAGAGCTGCTATCCTTCCCGTAAGTTTTTGTACATCCTTGACGGTCTTGGGTGGAGCCATGTCAATGATAGCTTGTACTTTTTCTGGATTGGCTTCTATTCCTCTCTGGGACACCATGAATCCCAGGAATTTTCCCGAGGCTACCCCAAAAACACATTTGTTAGGATTCAGCTTCATCTGGTGTTTTCTCAGGGTTGCAAAAGTCTCCTCCAGGTCGTCCAGATGAGCGAGCTCTTCCTTACTCTTGACGAGCATATCGTCTACGTATACCTCCATGTTTCTGCCAATTTGTTGGTTGAACATTTTGTTTACCAACCTCTGGTATGTAGCTCCAGCATTTTTCAACCCAAAAGGCATCACCTTGTAACAATAGAGTCCCTGGCTGGTGATGAAGGCGGTCTTCTCCTGGTCTTCTTCAGCCATCTTTATCTGGTTGTACCCTGAGAAGGCGTCCATGAACGTCAACAACTTGTGTCCAGCGGTAGAGTCCACGAGTTGGTCTATCCTTGGTAGAGGGAAGCTGTCCTTTGGGCATGCTTTATTCAAGTCAGTGAAGTCTACACACATTCTCCACTTTCCATTGGGTTTCTTTACCAGGACGACGTTGGCGAGCCATTCTGGGTAGTATACCTCCCGGATGAATCCAGCCGTCAAGAGTTTGGTTACCTCTTCTGCTACTGCTTGATCTCGCTCTAGAGCGAAAGTTCTTCGTCGTTGCTGAACGGGCTTCCTGTTGGCGTCCACATTCAGTCTATGCTAGATGATCTCTGGGGATATGCCTGGCATGTCCTCGTGACTCCATGCAAAGACATCAAGATTCCCTTTATGGAACTTTATGAGTCTCGTTCTCATCTCAGGGCTTAGCGTCGTCCCTATCCTGGTTGTCCTGTCCGCATTTCCTTCTACCAACTCCACTGCTTCCAGGGTCTCCACTCCGTCTTCCTCTTTTTCTTCTATCGTCCACGTGTGGTTCTCCTTTCTTGCCAGTACGGCCTGGTAGCACTCCCTTGCCAGGACCTGATCACCCTTCGCTTCACCTACACCATCGTCTGTTGGGAATTTCACCTTCAAACAGTACGTGGACGTTGCTGCCTTCCACTTGTTTAGGGTAGGCCTCCCAATGATGACATTGTAGGACGAGGGGCAATCTACAACCAGGAAATCTACTTGTTTGGTCAGCTGCAACGGGTAGGTCCCTGCTGTCACCGTCAGAGTCACTATACCCCTGGGGTAAACCCTGTCTCCACTGAAACTGACCAGCGGAGAGTCAAAAGGACGGAGCCTTTTTGGATCTAACTTCAACTGCTGGAAGGCTGGGAGGTAGATGATATCCGCTGAGCTTCCGTTATCAACAAGGATCCTTCTGGTATTGAACCCTTCTATATTCAGCACTATGACCAGGGGATCGTTGTGAGGCTGTTTCACTCCCCTGGCGTCTCCTTCATTAAAGGACATATCTTGGCATGTTCGTTGGTACTTGGACGGAGGAATGGCGTGGACGCTGTTCACCTGTCTGTAATATGCTTTTCTAAGCGATCTGAATGACCCTCCTGAGAATGGTCCTCCCGTGATCGTGTTTATCTCCCCGATCACCTTGCGTGGAGGTTGGGATGTATGGTCGTCATCCCGATTGAAGGATTCCTTTTGGGTCCTATTGTCGTCTCTGAACTTGCTGTATTCTCCTTTCTTTACATATTTCTGCAACTTTCCTTTCCGTATTAACTCCTCTATTTGTTCCTTCAGGTCTCTGCAATCTTCTGTGTTGTGGCCGTGGTCTCTGTGGAACCGGCAATACTTGTTCTTGTCCCGTACGTTGGGGGACGAGTGTAATGGCCTGGGCCATTTGAGATAATGCTCGTCCTTGATCTGCGTGAAAATCTTGTCAACAGGCATAACCAAAGGAGTAAATTTTACCTGACGAGGATTTTTTTCATCTCTCCTTCTATTCCCGTCACTGTTCCGACGTTCTGGTCTGTCTCTCTTTTGCCCTCTGCAGTCGTCTTCCCTCTTGGACTTATCTCCTAGCCTCTCGGTATCTTTTATGGCAGCTAGAGCATCTTCCGCATTCATGTATTTTTGGGCCTTCAGGAGCATCTCTGCCATTGTCTTCGGAGGGTTTTTGGCAAGAGAGGCTACAAGGTCTCTGGATTTCAACCCTGCCTTGAAGGTCGTCAGTTGCACTTTGTCATCAGCTTCGTCCACCTCCAGAGTTTCCCGGGTGAATCGCTTGACATATGACCTCAGAGTCTCCTTCTCTCCCTGTCTTATGGTGAGTAAGTAATCTACTGGTCTCCTTGGGCGTTGTCCCCCTATGAAGTGACGCAGGAAAGCACTACTTAGCTGATCGAAGTTGTCTATGGACGAGTTTGGCAACTTAGTAAACCACTCTCTTGCAGCTCCTTTGAGAGTCGTAGGGAAGGAACGGCATAATATCTCGTCAGGTGGTTGTTGAAGGCCCAGAGTCGTCTTAAAGGTATTAAGATGATCCTGAGGGTCCTTGAGTCCGTCGAATGGTTCTAATTGAGGCAGGCGAAACTTTGACGGCACGGGGCAATCAAGTACCGCTGCAGTGAAGGGCGAATCTGTAGCCCTTACCATCTTGTCTACACTCCGGTCTGTCTTTTCCTTGATAGCGCTCCTTAGTTCGTCCATCTCTTTCCTCATTTCCCGAAGAAGATCTGAGTTCTGTTCGTCCGGAGTAGTTGGTCTCCGGGGGGTTTCCCTCTGTTGGCTATCCCCCTCTCCCTCCGTGTTACCCTTGGACCGGTTTTCTTCCTGTTGAGCTTGTTGAACCTGCTGGAGCCGCAGCTTCATTTCCTGGTTCTGCCTGGTGAGCTCCTCAATGGTGGCTGCCAGGGCTTGCACTTGCTGGGCCAAGGCCGTTGAATCTGGGTTGGATTCCATCTGGATATGGTGAATTGATGGAAACTACGTTTTCGAATGTAAATCTGAAAACTCGTCCCCACAGACGGCGCCAAACTGATGGAACACAAATCCGTCAGTGAATGTGCAGATGGAATCACTCGCGGGATGTGAAGGTTTGCTCGTCGAGGGACACCGGTGTGGTGCCTGCCACAAAGTCTCCGATGCCAAAGTTAGGATCACAGTTAAACACAATAAAGAAATAATAGATAGTTTCAGAGTATTTTTGCATATATCCCCTTTTGTTGGTTGTGTGAGAGTTTTATACCTGAGCCCATAAGGGCTAGCCGTTTGAGGTTGTTAATGCTTTCTTTTGTAACGCACCTGGCCAGTAATGAGACTTTTAATAGGCCTTCCAACGGTCTTCTTGGTTGATTTGGTAACTGCTCGGATCATTGATTGATCGCATTGAATAACTCTCTGCCTCGTCAGTGATGATGGCTTCCTTCGTTGTTTCTGATCACTTCGTCATGGATGATTCTCCCGTCAGTAATGTTATCTTCGTCATCGGGATGTAGAGTCGTCATTCCCGTCACACACATTTAAAAATTATTTTGTTACAATATTTTCAGTTTTCAACATCCAAACGTACCCTTAGTTTTGGCAACATTTGAACCTTTGAGGAATTTATTAGCCAAAAAAAAAAAAAAAATGAGCAACCAAAGCTATCTAACAGCCTTTTATCTCTCGGTCCTCGTCATTACCTCCACAGTCATTGGTTTCAGCTCCTCCATATATAATAGAGCAGTGCTTATTACTCATTTACAAGAGAAAACTTAGAATTCCCAAAAGCCAAGGTGTCCCTATTCTCAGAGAAAACTTAGAATTCCCAAAAGCCAAGGTGTCCCTATTCTCTCTCTCTCTCTCTCTCTCTGTGATCAGATGGAGATGCCTCCTGGACCCATGCCGAATGTAAGTATCTGTATGAACTCAAACACTACGATGATGAATATGATGATGCAAATGAGCTTCTATTGGGGAAAAGATGCCACAATCCTATTCCATGGGTGGCCAGACAACAAACTTGGCATGTACGTGTTGGCTCTTTTCTTCGTGTTTTTGCTAGCCTTTGCAATCGAGGTGTTGTCCATCTTGCCCGATGTCAAGCCTACAAGCACGAATCCCATGCTGGGCGCCTTGACTCAAACCATCATATATACTTTTCGCATGGGTTTTGCTTACTTAGTCATGCTCTCTGTCATGTCCTTCAACCTTGGAATCTTTATAGCCGCCCTGGCTGGCCATTTCGTCGGCTTCTTTCTCGTCAAGTCTCGTGCTCTCTCCGCGCCCAAACCTACTGAGACCACGTCCTGCACTGCCGTCATTCCCAAAGTTTGATTTCTGCATATTATATTATTATCAAACTCGTACGTATTTCAAAGGAGAAGACAGTCTACACATACATCTATCTTTTACCATATACGAATCAAAGAATTAAACTGCTATCCATCACATATTATGTGAGGGAAGATGCATGAGTTGATTATCTTTTTACTGTTGTGTATTGTACCCTTTCCCTTTATTTGACTGTTGTGTCCGTTTATTGTACCCTTGCTCTTTATTTTACTGTTTGTATGGTCTGTGTATCCTACCTGGCGTGTATTAATGTAGAGGTGTAATGAGAAGGTTTCTATTAGTCATTCTACTCTTTTCTCTTTGGCAAAAAGTCTTTCTACCAATGTAATTATTATTTATTGTTGTAGCCCAGTAGGAAAGGGACCAATGAGACGAAAGAAGAGATGAAACATCCAATAGGCAAGTGAAACGATCAAATTTATGACGAGGCTTTTGCTACCTTTTAATGGACAGAAGAAAATATTATATAACATAGTGGGCATCGACTTTTGTGGTCCATATGTAAGAGTATAAACCGAGTTTTGCATGACTTGACTTGGGTTAATGGTCTGGTTCATTACACCCATAAAGACAATGTGTTCAAAAGACGTGTCATAAGTCAAGTACACTAAACATTGGACCCAACTTTTCCCTAAATAAAACAGCCTTTTGACCATATGTCATTATTCTAACGAAACTAAACCAGGTAGACCCAAGTTTTGCACTTCAAGAAAAAAGGTAAAAAATAATACCGGAGAGTTCTTGGTTGCCATAAAGGGACACTTCCAGCCACACCTGTTACCGACACTTTACCGGTTAAAAAGTAGGGTTAATTAATATAATAGAAACTATATACATCATCCTACCCAGTAAAGTGAAACCAAAAGCATGCTTCAAAAGTCTGATAAATGCCTCAACATTAAAGTCCATAACCCAAGGGCGTAACTAGCACACGGTATTTACATGTTTAGATAATGCCTACATCCTTATGTCACATCAAAACGCACCAATCGAATCGTGATTGTATTATGTAGTCAAACCCAGCGTGGGCCACGACTGATTCGTTGTAGTTACACATCCAGAGTAACTTGCTAACTGCAATTGGTACTACTGAGGTGAACAAAAATCACATATTTAAGGTTCGGATTGACCCTTTCATGGTATCTGGTATTAGGAGCTTAAGAATTCTAAATCTAGCAGAAAGACGAAGAAATCTGTCACCCAACTCTGATATCTATCTACCACTACCAGTTCTTATTCGAATACATAAATCTAAAAAGTGCCAAAGACAGATATGTTAAATCATTTCTATGAGGTTCAAGAAGAAGAAGAATTTTGTATATAGTCTAAAGCTATAGGTCGTTTTATGTATTATAAATGATAAAGCTACATGTCGTTTGTACAAAGCTAGTAGAGTTATAGTGTTAGTTGACAGGTGTTAGTTTTCTATTGGCTTAGACTTTTGTTAGTTATTTGTTAGAGTTTCCCGCGTCTCTGTTCTTCTTATATAAGAACCAGAGTTTGTTAATTATATCAATAAACAGAATCATTCACATACAAACCCTCTCTCTCTCTTCCATGCTTCAACCCTCCATTCCTCCATTGTTGAAGCTGTGTATGTGCTTGAATTCTAACATTACTTTCTATTTCTTGGTATACATATGGTAACTACACCAGATTCTTTTTTTGTATTTTCCCCAGCAGCCAAGCAAATTAAAAGCACCACTGCAGCCAATGGATTACAAGTAAGATGTCCTAACCCCAGGATTAGTTTGATACAAAAATCATAATATAGAAGATCTTTGCAGTCCAAGAGCTGAAAATAGCCTTCCACTACTGGGCCAGAAGAGGGAGAACCAACCCCTTTGACGTTCATCAGCTGCAGCTTCATGTGATTCCTCTGAATTATTTGCATCTTAATCCTCCGTATCAAAATTGTTATGGTTTTCACCTGCATCAGTATCTTCTTCATCTTCAGCCCCAGCAACAGCGATTTACCCTGGTTTCTTGTCAAATAATCCTTTAAATTGTGTCCTAGCCTTCTTCTCAACTTCCTGCATTTCAAATGATGACATATAGTATTGTCTCCATGAAAGTACAATACTATGCTTATACAGACTACTTAAACCAAACCTAATTCTAGTTAGTAAACCCTAATTCTAATTGACTTAGGAAGTCTCAATTATTAAATTACAACAAATACCCTTGACTCTAAGAAATTATATACTAATAAGTTAATTAACTACCAAGACCTAAAACAAAATCCACTTGACCAATAAAAATACAATTGACTTCCAAAATTAAGTAAAACTAAATTAAAATAAATATTTCTTTTCACTCCACGCACCATTCTCCCATGGTTGGAGAAAACTTTTCCTCAAGTTGAAGTGTTGAATGATAAGAATTATGGCTCTAGATACTTTAGTTCTGGAATCACCTTTGATAGCACTGAGAAAATAGAAGGCTTATCTTCCACCAAATCATTAAATTCTTCTAGAATTACAAAATCAATATGTGGAATAATCATTGCAACTGTTATA
This sequence comes from Quercus robur, assembly GCF_932294415.1. NCBI lineage: Eukaryota > Viridiplantae > Streptophyta > Magnoliopsida > Fagales > Fagaceae > Quercus > Quercus robur. The sequence goes on along the minus strand of NC_065540.1, from coordinate 20,376,394 downwards.
GCCTTATCTTGAACCACAAAAAGAAACAGTGTATCAAAGTTTCCACTTCATCCAGCTTTTTATCTTCATGCACCTCAGAGGGTTGATCAATAACAAATGCATCAAACTCATATTCCATATGTGCACCCTGTATTTGCTCTCTTGCTGAACTTTCTCCTCAAGTAGTGAGAAATCTTCCTTTTTTTTGCTAAACTTCAATAACATTAAACTTTTATGGAGCTAAGAGTTAGGTAATTCACCCTACAAACAGACTCGATATGAGGTGGGAGGTTACCTTTATTGAAACAAAAAGATTGACAAGAGCTTAAAGCAAATCTAGCAGCTACATGGGCTGCATAATTGCAGTTTCTCTGGACCCAACTGAACTTAAAAGCAGGAAAAGAAACAGGCTTTATTATATCTGCTACACATAGTTTAAATACTTCACCTTACTGTTTAGGCTTTAGCACGAAAGTTAAAGCAACATTTGCTGGTACTTTTACTTCTATTTCAGAAAAAAAATTTGGTGGCCCAACATAATTGTCTCAATTTATGAAATTTTACCTTCAAGATTATCAGGCAGCCCTTGGATGGAAGTTATCATTATGTCTAATTGGATATTCTGTTGACCATACCTTCTAATGTGCTTATCTAACTTTGCAAATATGTTCTAGACAATTTTCACGAGCTTCTCTAGGGTTTGGACTATGGTAGATTAATCAAAAGTAGCAACTGGTGTTGTGTTTGGGTTCGGCAAGGTCAGGTACAAGGATTTTTTTAATGGTTTTGATCAGACAAAGGTTTTTTAAGTTTTTTTTTATCAGGTCAAGAATGACTAGGCTTGACATGGCTTATTTATATATGAGTCGGATCAAGGGCTTATAAGTAGGGGTGTTCACCAAACCACTCAAACCGCACCTAAACTGACCAAAACTACCCACAAAATGGAGTAACTACACCGCACCGCACAGTGCATGGTTCTACGTTAAGAAAACTACACAAAACCTTACCACACCCGTGTGTGTGTGTGTGTATTATGAAGTAATACTATTATAAAGATGGGCCCTTTCACACCTAAAAACTTGTTGGGCTACTCTTAATCAGCCCAAAACAAAGAAAAATAAGCCCAACATTTTAAAATTTGGCTAAGCCGATCCCAAAATTTTGAAAAATGTCCCACCCCAAAACACCAAACCACACTGTGATAAATCGCAATGCACATGTGACTGCAAAATTGAGGCACAGTGCGATGATGGTTTTGGCCAAACTGCACTGTGCAGTGCAGTGATAAAAATGGATCAAAACAGCACCTTGAACACCCCTACTTATAAGTTCTGTTTAAGTGGGTCAGGCCCGGAATCAAGGTTGTCATATGGGTCAAGTCTTTGAAACCCAGGGATATGTGCGACTTCAAAGGTTTATAACCCAGTGACAACAATTCTTGGACATAGCAAGTCAGAAAATGGGACGCACAGGGATGATGGTGGTGGCATGCAAAGTAATCTGGCTAAGTTTTAATAACAAAGCATTAAGTATGGACCAAGGGTAATGGCGACGGGACAATACTAACAGGGTATTGTGGCGGTCCTTGCAGTGGTGTGGTTTGGCAGTGACAAGCGACATGGCTTCCAGGGAAACTTGGTGGCAATGAATTTCTGATGGGACAGTAATGGACCAGAGGCAACAATCAAGGCATGAGAAATCTTTGTGGCCAATCAATGTTGGGGGAAGAGGTTTCACAACAGGCATTAGTAGTCGTGGTAGTGTACTGGGGTTGATGAAATTGTTTTTTGAGAAACAAACTAACTGCTAAACACACACACGCTTTAATTACACTCTCTCACCAAGCTCAAACACAGATTGAGAAAAAATCAAGATTGTTGGTTTGGAGCCTTCAAAGATTGGCAATTCTGCTTTTTGGTGGATTGCACTATGTAAGGGATTTGGTGATGGAATAGGTGTTGGCCTGGGTGTTGATTGATGATCAAGCTTGTGATGATTGGGTCACGACAGATAGATGGTGGTATTTTTTTTTGGTTTTGTTGATGGTGGCAGGACGGTTGAGGAAGAAGATAGTTGGTGTCAGATAGGGTGGGTTTATAACAGAGTTTTTCGTTTTCAATTCTAGTTGCGAACCACAGCGATACTTCAAACAGGACAAAATTTTGCTCTGATACCAAATTGTGACGCAAGACAACCAAAACTTGATGCTACACAAAAATTGAAAACATAAAAAATTAAAAAAAAAAATCCTAGGAGTTGGCACCTAGGGTGGAATGAAGTCAACACTAAACCATTGGAAAACTTCCGATATAGTTTTTTATTAATCAAGCAACTGTAAACTAACTCCATAGGAGTAGAATGCTCTGTTTATACAAACTGCTAAAACCAAACCCTAACTCTAGTTGACTTGGGAAATCCCAGTTATTGAATTACAAAAATAACCTTGACACTAGAAAATTAAGTACTAATAACATAATTAACTAAGACCTTCTATAAAATCCAATTGACCGATAAAAATACAACTAACTTCCAAAATTAAATAAAACTTAATTTAATCAACATTTTTTTGCGCTTCCAATATCAAATAAGTTGTGTTAAAACATCAAATAAGAGAAAGCCAGGTGCAGCAAAATTACAAGTTAATAACATACTGTGAGTCTTATCTTCTCTGCATCATCCATTATACTTTTGAAGTTCAAACCAGTCCAATCCTGCAATTGGATTCAAATCATGTAAATGGTTCAATAAAATTGATGCAATATAGGTGTTAGATGCTTCATCAATTAACCCAGATAAAGATCCTGAAGCACTCATGGTTCAATCAAGAAAGGAAACCTCAAAACATATAGCACCAACCATAATTAGATTATAGGTCTAACTCTCTTAAAGAAACTTAAAAGTGATAATTAACACTCAATATGCACCTACTTCCAAATAATTTTAAAGGCAAAAGCACAGTTGAAGACAAAATCTAATAGGAATTTCCTGTCGCGAATTAGTTTCGATATATGATGAAAAAGACAACTTAAAATCAGATAGATTCCCCTCTACTATCCATATTGATTGTAATGTTCCCTAGCCTGTTTTGTTTTTGTTCTTCCTCTTATTTGTACAACCTTTTGTGGTAACAAAAAAAAAAAAAAATCAGATAGATTCATATTTTGGATATCCAAATGACCATTCAACAAGTTCACATCCATAAGTAAAAACTGGTCTGGTGGTCAACAATAGCACTTCCACAGTTCCACAGCCATCTCAGAATATATGCAACAATGACAACCATTTCAAACAAATTTTGAATCAAGTGCATTTTTTTTTTTTTAAGGAAGATATCTCACTTTTTTAATCCCCACCCCCCCCCCCCCCCAAAAAAAAAAAAAGAAAGAATAAAAAAGAGGATATTTTGTAGATTACCTTTGGCATCTCAAAACCAAGAAGTTCAATTTCCCATTGGACATGAGCACCTTCAAGAACATTAGCTGGCCTGATCATATAGGTGAAAATATTCAGTCATAAAATTTGAAGTAGAAGAAAGAAGAAGGTGGACATGATGAATTGAGGAGAAAAACAAATATAAAAACAATAATCACACTTTCAATCTGCATTACTCTAAATACATTTTCTGGCAAAACGGTAACCATAGAAGGTAAACTAGATTTTCAAAAGTAACCTTGGGAACTTATCATATGCATAATCAGGTGGACATGTGACAATAGTTATCTCACCAGGCAGCATCAAACGAACACACATTTCAAATCCCTCAGGTACCTAGCATACAAAACTAGATTTTCATTCAATTGAATTGAATTGCAGAAGCAAGGGCTTAGAAAAACTTTGTTAAATTTGTGCTGATCATTGTTGTCAACTCTTGTATCATAGAAGATCCTCCTTTCTTCATTAAGAAGCATGCCCTTGTAATGGACATATGGTAGACTATCATGAAGAGGGCAATCCATCGGAAACTCACCTAATTGTTTCAAACCATTAAGAAAAGCATCATGTTATCATTCATAAAAATCAAAACAAATGCAAATAGTACAGCCATGTATTAGATCATAGAAGAGTACTATTAAAAAATGAAACATAGAGAGAACAGGGAAAGAAGCTCAAATGAAAGCAGTAACTGGAACCTAAACTAAGTAAAAATAGAAAAATCATATAAATCCTTTAGTCCTACTTATCAAAAAAAAAAAAAAGTTACCAACAAATACCAATCCTAATGGGAAAAGAAAAATTCTGAAACCCAACCTTTCCCATCATGAATTTGGCATTTTATAAGGCACCCATCTCCAAGCATATCCCGCACCTATCAATGCATAAGTAAAATCACCTTTTCCATTACAAATCCAGCTAGGTGCTTTCGTTTGATATCTATAGGGGTGAACTAAATAAATACTGGATCAAACTACATGACATCACATGTGATACAGAAATAGAACAGTAAAATAAATAAGTAAAACATCATAAATTAGACTTCAGATTGAAAGAAAGAACCTAAGAACTTGTTTGGTAATGTTCTCCAAAAAAGAAAAAAACACTGATCTCAGAAATCTGTTTTTTGGAATAAAAGCAAAGAACAGTTTTCTAATGTTTTTAAGTCAAAATACCATTGGATGACAAAATCTGGAAAACAGTGTCCAGAGAACCAGAAACAAAGAACATGTCTGGAATAATTGTAATCATTATGTTCAATTCTCCTAATGGTGGACTGCACAACAACTGATTTAAGTGAAAGGGAGAATTATGAAACTAAAATTAGAGAATCAATCTACTAACTGAACTGATTCAACAAATTGTAACACCTTTGCTTCATTAGCAATCTTCTGGTAACAAACCAATTCAAGAATTATGGGAACCATTTAAAAAAAGGAATACCACAGGACAGGATTAAAGGATATGGCAAACTGTTCTGAACAACTGGATACCATCAAAATGATAATGGAAAAGATAGTGAAATTATAAATTGATCAAAAAAGGGGTAAAAGGAAGTTGGAGGTTGGGGGGTGGGGGGGAGGAGGAATCAATTTAAATCTATATTATGGAGAAAGAGAAGATACTAAAAACTAAATAAAGGAAAATCACTAGGAGTGTGAAAGAGTATAAGGTGAAATCGACAGAAGCAGCTTCACCTTTGTTGATTACTTGATTAGGGCAAGAAGATAGGGAAGGAGCATTTTCATATGACCCATGGTAAATTGCACTGGGCACTCAAGTGAGCAGTTTTCTCAGTGTTTTCAGGTGTTCCCATACCAAATTTTTCAGAAACATCAAAAAGACGTTCATCGTTTTCCCCTGATTTTGCAACTCTGTTTTCTGAAACCTGTTTGCAAAGAACATCTAAGCCAAACATGTTTTTTTCAAGCAGAGAAGCGTTTTTGTTTCTAAAACCAAAAGAGTTACCAAACAATGCCTAATATTTCACCTAAAATGGGGATATTTATCATTTGATTTTTCACCTTGAAGCACAAGACAAAATATTCTGAACAACTCATTAGATTCAAGAAAAAGGGAAAAAGTCATTCCTGTTAAAACATGTACACCTTGGCAAGAAAAGACATCACTCCAATCCACCAAACTATTAAGTGGTTGCAAATTGAGGACTTGTAAGTTCAAGACCTCTTCCTGTTACAACAAAGATTTACATACAATAGATTAAGGAATGCAATGATTTGCAAGGAGGAAGAACCTCAGACCTGAATGAAGTGGACAAGCTCCACCTCAAAGTTAACTTCTTCAAAACTTTACTATCACAGGGATCAATGGGGATTGAGTCAGGCACTGACTGGTGACATATGCTACCGCCTTCTCTCCACATGCCATTGTCACAATTCCCATCTCAAGACCTTTAGGTACCTAATTTATACACGAGCAATGATGAAAACCATATAGAAAAGGAGCATAAATCAGTGGACAGAAAAATAGCAGTTTCCTCTAAAGCTAAAGCCAATGGAGACAGTTTTCTATTCAGCTAAAAACTTCAATAACAGTTTTCTATTCAGCTAAAAACTTCAATATTTTCCTGAGTTTATTTCAACAAATAAGTACAGTATATTGAATTAAAACAGAGCTCAAAATATAAAACTCAGCAAATATTACACACGTCAGAAAATTCTAATAATGCACGTTATTTCACTAAGAAAACCAAGCACACCAAGCAAATCGAAGAAGTTAATTACAAGAGATGTCTTACTCACCTCAGATTTTCCAAAAGTAAAGAAATACGGTTCTCCTTCCATATGTGACAGAATCAATTTTCCATCACCAATCTTTGCAGAAATCCTGGAAACAATCATACTCCACTAGATACTTCAAGCATTCCAATTGGCAGTTTAACATAAACACAGCAGCAAATACACACACACACACACACACATATATGGGCAGGAATAAGTTCCTACCAAGCTTTTACTTCATAAGGATCCCTTGGTGATTCCCAACCCTGCCCTTCATTTATTACCTGTTCATGTAGGAGTCTCTTAACACTATAGTTATTGCATACTTACCCAAAAATAAAAGATGATATTGCCATCACATTTATTTTTCCGGACAGCCAATTAAAATCATGAATATTACAAAATACAGAATATCCAGTAAAATGTATTTTTTTATTTTCATTTGTTGTAAAACATTTATTAAAATAATTAATGAAAAACTTGTTGACCACATTGAATTTTTGTTCCCTCAAATCTATGATCTAACAAGAAAATATAATATAGCGGATAAGAATGTCCTCAGGATTCTCCTTTCAATTCAATATAAGAATAATGAGGCAAAGTAACAATTCAGAACAGGTACTCATTATAGTGAACTAAAAATCAAGTTAAAAAACATAAAAAAAATTCAAAAGCTTGCAGTGAGCATCCAACAGAATAGAGACAACCTTCTTATACAGACAAAATAGTGAAGGAGATTAATCTTAATGAAATTTTCACTGTTTTCATCATTTGAAAGCATATCAGGTTCACAATATAACCGCCTAAGGAGCGCCTCTCCCTTCCCTCCATTGTACATGAACATGAGTAGTGTTTTTTTTTTAACACACTATGCATTATTTTTTTTTTAACCTCCATGTAAGTCTTTTTTATTTCTTACGAACTTTTTTTTTTATGCAATATGAGCTTGAGAGTAAATTTATACAAACTACATTTTCTATCCTCTCATTTTTTTTCTTCTCAACCAAGCAAAAGAGTTTTTCATCTCTCCACATTTTCATCCTCCCAACCAAACACACTAGGGAAAACAAAATCTTATTTCTATCCCCCCACTTTTCCCATCCCCCCAACCAAACAGAACCTAACATAATAATAATAAGAAAATGTTCCTATCAAAAATTACAATAATGCAACAATTCATAATATAGTTGCCAATACCTTCTTCACAACTCCCAAATCATCACTTACTACCTGAAAATCAACACATTAACAAAATCAGGATTAGATCTAAATTTTAAGGAGAAGTTGGATGCAATGTTATTTTCTTCAAAGGTAGACACCGACAGAAAGACAGAAAATGGAGCTGTGGGGAAACACTAGTGTGTGTGTGTGTGTGTGTGTGTGTGTGTTAGAGAGGAACACCAAAGGGAATCTTCATGAAAGTTGGATACCATTATTAAACTACTCCTTAGATCTAAAATATCAAAATTAGGTACAATGTTGGTCAAGATATACCAATATGGATTTCGGATATGAAGGCCCACCAATTGGAGGTCGGTGATCTTGAATAAATTCCAATGAATAGAATTGAAATTGAAAATAATAACCCCATGTAATAATGAAATCAACGGGTGTGGTGTGCCAGAAGTACAGTTCAAAATGTTATGATTTTAAAGATGAATAACATGCATCATGCCTATGATAAAGAATTGAAAGTGGACACTCTTGCCTGGGCTTTGAAGAAATCTATCATCTCAATCTCAAAATGAAGTTCATCATCCTTCGGAAATTCATTGACAACCAAAACTGGTCAATCATCCTCACCATAGTGCACTTGAGGTTTCATCTTGAACTGAAACATTATTAAAAACTTTTAGTAAGTAAAAATATACAAAGCATAATTTTTTGTTTCTGATAAAGTAAAATATACCAGTGTAATCAAACTATCAATAAACTTAATTTTCATCCCCAAACAAATTCTGTATTTTTCTTTTCTTTTTTTGAATTAAATTTGTCCATTGTAGAAGGTCCTTTTCCAGGAAACGAAGATAAAAATTGTCAGATATGCCAGCTAAAAACGAAAATTTAACGGATTAAAAAAAGCCACATGCTTTTCTTTAAATATGCAATGTGTAAATAACATAATGACTAATTTGGTCCATTCTTTTGCCAATTCTTTTGTGATATAAAGAGAGTTCAGGAAACTAATAAAACATTACCATTGCCACTTCACCCTTGAAAATTGTTGGAATGCCTTCTAGCAATCCCACTATCATCTTGCTTTGCCCAAAACAGGTCTTATTGGGGTACCTCTGCCTGTCATGTAGAAGTAAATATTTCCAGCCAATAACTGTAGCAGAAGGCATTTTAACATTGAAATCAATTTGGTAAAGGCCTAATTATTAAAGTAGGAATTCTCGATATTGTGGGAGGCCAAGGGACAACTTTCTTTGACAACTTCAGTACATCCATTACAGGCTAAATGAGAAGTAACAAACACAATTACATAAAGTTAACTAGAAATATGTTAAAGGTGCCTTTGGAGAGGAGGGGGGGGAAACCCTAAAGCATGGAGCAAAGAACTCAAATGCAAGGGTTAAATCCATATTTAATAATGTGTTTTGTACACCGATCACAAGAGAATAGAGCAGCCTAAGTGAGATGATACAAAATTACCTGATCATGCTGGCATCAGTGGGCATAGGATAGAATGGCTATAAATTTTCAAAAGAAATATGCCATATAACCAGGAAAATAGATAAAAGTGTTTTTCTAGTTTAGACGCATAAAATCATACTGACCTCCATTTTCTGATCTACTAGATTCAACAACTCCATCCAATGTTCGAATGCCATATAATAAAAAGCGCGAAGAGCCTTAGGAATAATGTTTTTGGTAAAACGCACCGTTTCATATTCAAATTTTACTTTCATTTGTGCTGAAACCAAACTCACCCACTCACGCACCGAAGATGCGAGACAGAAACACAGAGATGCGACAACAAAGAGGAATCGATTAAAGGAAGATTTTATGTTTTTTTTTTTTTTAATATAGTTAAACTGGGCTTTATTTTTAACTTCTATTTTAAATTAATTGCACTCAAGAAGTATTATATTTATTTTAAAGGTTTTATATTTCGAGCATACTTTTTTTTTTTTTTTTCAACGAGAGTTTCAATTTTAATTTATACCGTCTATTTCTTATAATTTTTATTTATTATCATATTAAAATACTAATTTAGACAAAAATACTAATTTATTTTAGTGTAGACAATAATTAAACTACAAATCCCTTATTTAAGAACAAAAGAATTTATTAATTGAGTTAATTCTAATGCCAAATAGTAGAAGTTGATTGATTCATGCTTCTTGTGCGTGTGTCCAACAAGTGTTTTTGCTTCTTACCTTATTGAGTTGAAGTCGTTGCCAATTTTGCAATCTCACGCAATTGCAGTCCATATGTTTGAATTGATTGCGTTGAAATATAATGGAGGGACCGGAACTAAGATCGATAACTGAGAAATGTGAACCAAATCCAGATGAAATTAATGCAAAGCCACTGAGGCCGGGTGTCCAAGACATCCAATAAGATTGTAAGACTGCATAACCATAATAATAAATAAATAAAAAGTTTTTAGGTGTTAGACGTGATTAAAACCTGATATGCATTAACGATATTCCCAATTAACTATGTTAGCTTTTTTTTATGCACTAGTTAGTGGTAAAGATTATTTTGATACAAATTAAAAGATTATGAAGTTTTTTTTTTTTTTAGTAAATTTATGAAGTAAATTAATACGAAGCATTTCCAAACATAGGACAAACATTATAAAAAATTCAACTCTTATTAAATTTCTTTAGACTTTTGATTTTTGAATTTAAATTGAACTATTATTTTGATTTTTTTTAAAAATTATTTAAAATAGATTTTCACTTAAAGTAAATTGTGTTAAAAATTTAAGGTACCTATAATAAGTTATATGAAGAAATTGTGTCCCACAACTTTACTACTTACGTCGAGTCATACAGTGCAAGCACAATGCGTAGGGCCCAATTTTTATTATTAAAAAAATTATGGTTAATTATTAAAATAATATAAAACAAATAATGAACTTTAAGCAAACTTAGGGTCCGTTTGGATACAGCTGAAAACTAAAAATTGAAACTGAAAACTGAAAAACACTGTAACAAAATAATTTTTAAATATGTGAATAGTACCGTGGGACCTATTTTTAATGAAAAAGTTGTTGAAAAGTGAAATTTGTGGGTCCTTGAACAATGCACGGTGTGCACTGATTGGCTGAAAATTATTTGACAAGTCAAACTTTGTGGCTACTGTTCATGAACAGTAGCCGTAACACTAAAATTTGCCTCTAAAACGCGTGGAAAAAAAAATTTGGAAAAAAGCAGATGCAAACGCTTTCAGCCGAATCCAAACGTACACTTACTCTAAAAAAAAAAAAAACTTTAAGCAAACTTTTTTTATTATTATTAAACATAACTAATCAAGTTTCACTTTGAACTACATCTAATTTAATGTATTTATAATGGACTACATAACGTAAGGAGAAAAAAAATTAATAAAAAAAGGGAGAGAGCATCTACTTTGCCCAACTGTAACGTATATGGTCCATTTGATATGATTTTTTTTTTTTTTAAGAGAATTTCAACCTATAGCGTCCACTCTTGATAATAGCATTTTTATCATCAGACCAAAACACCAATCAGTTTTTTATATAAGCAGGGATTGAACCACAAATCTTTTATTTAACCATTAGAGACTTTATCAGTTGAACTAACTGGAACCCACAATATGATATAATTCTATCAGATATAATTTAGAATTGAGCTAATACAATACTAATTATATTGTACCATCACACACCCTTAGTGCGGTGATCACTCCACAAGTATAAGTGTTTATGAGATGTTGGGGGTAAGGATTGAGGTTTGTTGATGCTCATTTTAAGACCTAGTAGCAGGAAGAAGTCCAACAATATGGGCAGAGAAGAGTTAGTGGATTGTTAGAAAAAAAACCATTAAACCTGAATGGTAGAAACAATGGTTCATAAGCCCATAAAGTACATAAATGGGTCTTAAGGAAAGCAAATGGGCCTAAAAGAACTCGGAGAGAGAAATAATAAACACATGGGCGTTATGTGATGTAGAAAAGTAAGAATGGACCGCAACAGGCCTGAAATAATGAAGTAAGAAAGTAAAGGGTTGATAAAAAGCCCATAAACCCCAAGGATGAAGGATAAGGTAATCGAGTGTGAGAAGCCCAAAAGAGTTAGAAAAAACCCATGAGTATGCAAAATTAGAAAATGTGCCAAGGATGCCTAACGAAAGCAAATGGGCCAAAAATGCTCAAGAAAAGAAATAGGACAAAAGAGCCCACAAGCAATATAATGGGTCAAGAAAAGCCCAAAGTAGCATAAGTATAAGTTCAATAACCATATTAAGTCATTGAGAGAAGAATAGGCAGCAGGCCCTAAAAGGCCCAACAAGCATGGGTCAAATGACATCACAACATAATTAAAAGAGTGGTAAGGCAAGAATGGCAACAAGATTGCGAAATGAGCAAAGAACTGGCTAAAAGGGGAAAAAACCACTATCAAGCAAGGCCTAGCCCTTGAAAAGAACAAGCTAATAAAGAATGGAAATCATAAAACAGTTTACGCTATAAAAGGTTAAGGAAGAGCGGCAGAATGCACAGATGAGCCTCTAGACCACGGCAGGCACATGAGCAGCGGACAAGCTTTTGGCATACATGGGAAGTGGAGCACGCGCAAGGCCTAGGCACCACCAGCCTATACCCAGCCAATACAGGAGTGGTGGATTATGGGTAAGAAAGGGTATGGTCTAGTGGAGAGGAGAAGAGAAAGCCCATTCTAGGGTTCCTGCTCATATTCTTTTAGGGGTGATGTCCTATTGGAATGACATACCACCCAAAAGAAGGAAGGATGAGTTGGAAACACTAAGTGCATACCATGAGGGATAGCAAGAGAGAATGTCACGGTGAGCAAACAAACAAAATAGTCTTCTTTGTCTAGTAATGGGGAATAGCATAGCCAGCACAGGTAAGTAGTGGTAGCTAGACAGTTGACAAACTAGTGGGTGGTTGGGAGGAACACCCTAAACCAGACAAAAGTGGTTAAAGGCTAAAATGGTAAAATCAATCACAACAGGCAGTATATAAAGGGCCTTCGTCATGCACTGTATCATCATGGGAACAATAGCAATCACTAGGAGAGAACCACAGCACGACCATCACCATAACACCACATGAGCAAACATTAAGAAAGAAAAGAAAATAGTGAGAAAGAATTAAAGTAACAAAACGGAGAGAAAAGAGAAAAGAAACAGAGTGTAAAATGGCAGGCATGCACCAATAGACTAATCACTTCTCTCCCTTTAAAAGCCTACCCTCTGTTAAGGATAAAGAACTTGTTTGGGCACAAGCCATTCAGGCCCGTTCTCTCAAAGTGGATAATTTCTACGACAGGATTATCCTGTGAGGTTGTCCGCATTGAGGAAATGGTTCCATCCTTAGTCTCAACCTTGTAATACAATTGAACACAGCATATCACTTCTTGCTATTGTTTCTTATCTTGTCTTTATCGCCTATGATGTGTTCTTTTTCCCTGTTTTAACTAAGGATCCCTTACTTATTTTGCCTAACAAGAAACGTATTTCTTTTATCATTGTTTTATTGCGTTTATCTACCATAACTTTTCTGTAGCAACTTTGCCTGCCATAGGTATATGACTAAAAGTTCCGGCAAACGGGGCATAGTTGGTGCGAAAGCCGGACCATAGTAAGTTGCAACTAGACCGGTCCCGATTCTCTTATCCAGAACACTTGGGCCCAGTACAGCAAGAGGTAGTCTAGCCCAAAATCACAAAAGGCCCACCACAAGGTTCAAGTCTCCAAGAGGAAAAAGTTTTACATACATATACACTTAGATTAGGTTAAAATAAAATTTATATCATGTATATATATATATATATATATATATATATATATTGTGATTGCATTGGTGATAATAACTAATTACAATCGTATTAGCTCAATTCTTGCCAATATACATGGCAATATATGGTTTTGTCACCTCTCCAACTATCTTCCCATTAGGTAGGGTTTTATTGCCTTCATCACGTCAAGGTAACACTCTACTGCTAAGTTATATCCATTTCCATCCCTCCTCCTCCTCCTCTCCCTCCCCCCTCTCACATAGAATTATAAGAGAAATTATATGGAATAAAGAAAAATTATACGGAATTATAAGAGAAATTTTTATCAATCTCACAAAAAAATAAACGCATCCCATTGCACTGGACATTCATAGTGAGTAAAATAGTATAAAAAGAAAGTGTTTTGAATCATTGCTATTTGACTTGGCCTGTTCTATTATATATTACATAATTTCACAAATCTCATATAGTTTGCTAAAAGTTTTATAATTTTATATGGAATGATTTTTTTTTTTTTTTTTTTTTTTTTTTGCATTTGGGTTTTAACCACCACTTATCTAAATTTCACATGATTTTTTTTCCTTGAAAGTGTGAATTGAAGTGATTTAGAAAGTTAATGGATTAAATTAAAATTTTAAACAAATTTAAGTTTTACTTTGACATCAGTGAATTATGTAATTTACAAATCTATATATATATATATATATATATATATAGGTAAAGCTGAGAGAAAATCTAATTAAATTTCAAATTAGAATTCAATTGGAGTCTAATTTTGCGTCATGTGTTCCATCTAATCTAAGTTTTTAAATTTTTGTTCAAAGTGAGTTAATTCAATGTGAAAATTGGATTTCAATTAGAGTTTAATTTTGCACCACATGTCCTATCTAATCTCTTTTTCTTTTTTCTTTTTTTAATTTTTGGGTCAAATGAGTTAATTTAATGTAGAAAGCGAGGAGTCCAATATAAATAAACTATAAAAAAAACTAATCATATATTTAACTATATATATAAATTAGAGGAAGAGAGAGCTTGAATGATTTTATATTTATGCGTCATTTTTTTTTTGGTATAACTAAAAACAATTCAAATATATAAGTCATTTATGTAATATACCATGACTATATACGGTCAATTACTAACTAGGTAATATATATATAGAGAGAGAATATATATATAGAGAGAGAGAGTTCAATTAGAATCAAAATTGGATTTTGCTTTTGTTAACTTTCCATATAAATTAAATTATTTATATTTTTGCTGTTATTTTTTCTCTGAACTAATGAGCATATTTTAAAATGTTATGAATATCGTTTCGGAGCGCCTTTCGGTTTGTCTATTGGAATGGAATATTTCGGTACCGATTGTACCGTTACATACCATTTTGGGATTTTGCTATTTTATAAATATATATTGATAAAAAATCATATGAATTATTAAGGATTTTAAAGGTTTTTTTTTTTCTTTTTTGATAGAAAGGGTTGTAAGAGCACTCACAGCAGTGGTGCTATATAGGTATAATGCTATTTTTTAGCTTTCAAATATCAAAAAACCATTACGCAGCAATGGAGTTAAATCTAAAATATATATATATATATATATATATATATATTTAGCTCCTCAGCTACAGTGCACATCTATCTTTAGATGTGCACTATAGCTCAAAGCTAAAAAAAAAAAATAAATAAATAAATAAAACAAATAAAATATTTCACTTCTCTCTCCTCTCTCATTAAAATATTCCTTTCCTTTTCTCTCTCTCTCTCTCTCTCTCTCTCTCTGGGGCTTCTCTTCTTTCTTCCTCAAATTTTTTTTTTCTCTCTAGCTCATCGGCCTCCCTCATCCCTCAGCTTGCCGGCCAGCTCCCTCACCGCCAACCTGTTCCACCGACCCACGCCAAGCCCAATTGCCGATCTCCCCAACCCAGTCTGTGCCCCTTCGCCGGCCTCAACTTCACCAGCCCAAGCCCCATCGCCCAGTCTGTGCCCCTCCACCGGCCTCAACGTCACCGACCCAAGCCCTAAGCCACTGATCCACGCCTCCAACCCACGCCTCCGCCCAATCCTCCGATTAGACCCACGCCGCCCAGTCCTCCCCACTCCGCCGATCAATGCCTCCGCCCAGTCCTCCGATCAGACCCACGCCATCTCTCTATTCTCTTTGCTGTGATTGAATTTGTTTGTTTGTTTTTTTCTTTTAATGTATTTTCATATGGGAATGATGTTTGATTTTATTTTTCTTCTGTGGGTTTGATGACTGTGGTGGTGGCGATGGTGGTTGTTGTGGCTATGGTTTGGTGGTACGGTGTTTGATTTTTTTTTTTTTTTTTTTCTTGTGGGTTTGGTGGCTGTGATGGTGGCGATAGTGGTTGTTGTGGCTATGGTTTGGTGGTACGGTGTTTGATTTTTTTTTCCTATGGGTTTGGTGGCTGTGGTGGTGGATTGGTGACTATGATTGTGATTTGATTTTTTATTTTGTTTGTGGGTTTGGTTGTGTCTGGTGGTGGTGGTGGTGGTGGTGGTAGTAGTGGTGGTTGTGGGTGTGGTTGTGGTTGTGGCTGTGGTTGATGGTAGAGGTGGTTGTAGATGATACTGGGTTGTTTTTTTAGGTAGTGCGATATATTATTTTATTGTAGGTGGTATATTATTTTATTGTAGGGATATATTATTTTATTGTGGTGTTTATATTATTTTATTGCGTTGATAGCTAAAATAGATCCATTGCTGTAGCATGTGTGTATGTATAATAGATAAAGTAACTTTTAATGAAGTTAAAAAACTAAATTTTTAGCTCTAGGCAGAGTTTGGATTCAACTTATTCTGCGTTTGCGTTTTTGTGTCTCTTTTTTTTTTTTTTTTTTTCCCTGCCGTTGTTTTTGACTTTTCAACCTGTTTACTGTACACTTTTCATCAACTCATGTACTGTTCATAATAAAAATAAGCCGTGGAATGCACACCAGTGGGTCCCATTTACTGTTCACGGACCCACAAACTTCACTTTTCAACAACTTTTTCATTAAAAATGGGTCCCACGATACTAATCACACATTTAAAAATCATTTTGTTACAGTATTTTCAGTTTTCAATTTTCAGTTTCAACAAAATAAGTTTTATCCAAATATATCCCTACCGTGGATGCTCTAAAGTTATAAGTAGCATATTTGATTAAAATATATATATATATATATATATATTTTAATATAATTACTTCATTTAAATTATTTTCTTTCATTAAAGTACTAAACTCTTTTGACGCACCTCTCTGGAGACATGACTACTCTCAAATCTTTATAACACTATTCCATTCTAAGTTATTGAAAAGGTTGTCAGTGGCTTTATAAAAATTCGTCTAGCACACTGCCCAAGCCAACTTCATTTTCTAATTCCAACATTTTTCTTATTTTTATTTTTTCCTTTTCCTTTTACCACTCATCCGTTTCACACTTGTATCTTTTTCTGTAGTTGTTTCTCCTCCACACGTTTTGGGACTCTTCCACTTCTCTCTTTATAATTTATCATCTTCATCTTCAACTTTTGAGGTTTCCTCAGGTTTCCTTTGGCTCTCTACTCGTGGTATTTTTTTTCCACATCTCAGTGCTCACTTTAAGTTCCCTTAAAACAACTCATCATCCCCAGATCAAACTCACCGCTGATGGTTTTTAAAGATGTAGCTGTACAGTTTGGTATGTGCATTTCATTTTCCAATTTTTTCCCTTCAAATTCATACCGGCCGAATCTTAAATTTCGGCCGGAAAATACCGAAATGACCCAAAACGCCCGAAATAGTCCGAAATTTTACCCAAGGTGGAATAGGGGGGTTTGCCATTCTGGTTTGCTTACTGATACGGTATTTTCTGGCTATTCCGGCCAGAACGGAACGGTATCCATAACAATATTTTTTATACAATTTTTATTCATATATTTTGCATGTGAAGATACTGAACATAATAAACATAATAAACTATAATTAAACTGAACAATTTAATGCATCTATTCACGTTCAATTTAGGAAGTACTATTTTACCAATTTATTATATTATTTTGTATCTTATTTATTAGAATTTCATTGACAATAATTGTGAATCAATATTATATATGTAGTATCCTATAGTAATTTTAAAAATTATATACATAATAGTAATATAATAAGAAATTTGGTGTAATCAATGTCATGAAAATTGCAAGAAAAAACTATTTTATTACCTCCAAGTGTCCTAGTTGAACTCTATCCTGTATATTTAATAGCTCAAATTAACATCAATAGCACCACTGCAACGAGTTACATACTAGTATTTTTAATAAAGTGTAACATATGACCATGACGTAAAGAGATTATAACAATAAAGTGTAACATATGACCATGACGTAAAGAGATTATAACAACTTAACATAGAGAGAAATTAACCATTAGATACAATCACGACTTATAGGATCTCATTTAATACATAATATTAATTAATTTTCTTTTAATAAATGTGAGAGTAATTTTTTTTATAATTAGATATTTACAATAACAAGAATGGAGAGATTCGATACTTAATTCTTTTTTTTTTTTTTGGCCAAACATGAGTATCAAAACATTTTCGAGTATTTAATTATTTTCTCGGATGTATGCAACCTCCATCCTATGCACACCAAGTTATAACAAGGAGGAATCTCATGAATGTAACCCCAAAATAGTAACAAATATTTTAAATCCAATAACTCATGAATATTATAAGGTTTTAAAAATCACTAAATCAACTCTTCGAGAGCAGTACTTAATTCTCTTTACAAGGAAAAACCTTTAATACCATTAAATTACAAAGTACAAACCTCCTGACATTGGAGGATACAATAGAAAAGAAAGCCGGACTTTGATATAGTACTGCCATGCCGAAAGCAAACTAGCTACAAAATCTGCCAACAGCAACCAGCTCACTATCTAGAATAGAATCACCAATTAATTCACGGTGTATATTAGTCCAAAAAATAGGCGTGGAGGTGGGTCGGTGGTTGGTTGGTTGGTTGGTTAATTTGTTGGTTTGTTGAGCAACCATTGAATAGGAACCCCTCATATCCGGAGAGAAAGGAGCCCCTTACACCTTGTGGACCCATAGATTAAAACTGATTTTATTTTTTAATTTTTTCAAACATTATAATTACATAATAACTTAATTAAGAAGAAGATAAAAATAATACATTTTGAGCCAAAACTGAACTAAGATGTGTAGGTGATATTAATTGATTTAATTAATATAAAAATAATAGGTAGGTGATATAGTCTTGATGTTGAGGAATTATTAGGTTTTTCAGTAGAGTTTTTAGTGTGGTCCTTCCAACTAATGAGTTAATGTTATTTATAAATAAGTTTTCTAATCAAAATAAAGAATAAAAATTAAAAATTACCTACAGTTATATAAATAATAATATTTTATTGGTTAAAAAGTTAAAGAGAGCCACTGGTACACCTGGTGAACCTAGCAACTTCTCCCTAATGTCCTATCCTATGTAAAAATAATGTTGCGTTTATTAATCATAATTTATCAGTCATCACCGCCAACGAATATCGTTATTACTTTTTGGTTGGTTCATAAAGAAAAAAAAAAAAAAAAAAGGTTAAAAACAAATGAGTCATTGGCGCCGATTGAGGAAAAGTAGTCAAGCTACAGAACCAAAACGGCAAATGGAGTAGTTTGATGTTTGATTGATTGAGGTCACATGCATGGATGCAGGATATGTTATGCTCATGCCCACCTTATTAGCAAATAGCATTCGTTAGTACCCTGTCAATGGGTAGCATCATTGTTGCCATGATTTGACTGATAAAGATTTGGTGCATGGCACCCAGTCTATTATTTATTTATAATATATAAATAAATAAATAAAATTTAAAAAGTCCTATGGACGTGATGACCGGCGGTAGTTAGTTTTTTTTTTTTTTTTTTTAGAGATCAAGGTGACAGCTAGTTGACCTAGCACAAAGTGATTCAGCCTAAATTGTAATAGTATTTTTAATTATTATTTAAAAAATAATTTTATTAACCGGTGTTTTTAAAATAACTATTAATAAATTACTAAAAAAAATTTCGACTCTATTTTATAAGAAAAATAAAAACTTGTCAAAAAAATTAAAATTTTTTTTCTTAAAAAGTTTTCAAAAATATTTTTTAACTTAATACATTTATGTAGCATTTGGTACATGATAATATTTTAGGATTTTTAAGAATGTTTAATAATTTTCATATTTGGTTGTAAATTACATTAGGGAATGTGGATTCCCCCTTTTAATAGGAATGTGGATTCCTTTTAAAATATGTGGGTTTCTAGATTTCCAAACTTAAAACAAATTGTATTTTTTATAAATTGACAATTTTAACTATTTTTCATTATCATTTAAGCAATTAAGATAAAATATAAAACAATTCATTAATATATTTTCTTTTATCTTTATCTCTTCTTGCCAAAACAACATTATCTCTTTCCATCAAAACAACATAAACAAGATAGATAACTCTGTTAATATATTCATCTTTTCTTCTTTTAGACTATAGTTTTAATAAATTTGTCATAATTTTTAGTTTATATTTTGTTTTTTATTATTTATTTAGAGGAAGATTATTATTATTTTTTGTTAAAAAAGACTTATATTGGATTTACAAATCTAAGGACAGAATGTGAAAAATAAATAATTCAGTTAAGATTTCTAGGAATAAATCAAACACTATAATCTCACATTTTTAGGAATCTTATTAGATTCCTAATTAAACCAAACATAGGAATAGTTACATTCCTAGACATCCAGATTATAAAGCATCATATTTTCAAAAATCTAGATGTCAGGAATAATGTGAATTTTCCCATTCCAAACGCCACCTTAAGGCATCATCTGCGTTATTCCCTTTCAAAAAAAAATTTAAAAATTAAAAAGAGAAGTTTGGTAATCAAAAAACCTTTCTACACTACTTTAATGAAGTCAGTCACCTCTTCTATTTCCTTTCATGCAAACTTCTAGACTTGGAGGGATTGGATTTAGGATTCAGTACAATAACTAGAACTACTGCATCGCACCATATAATATAGGAAATTAATGATTGAGATTAAGAGTTACAAAAGTCACTTTTAATCTTAATCTTGAATATAAAAAATTAATTAATTAACCTTCACCTTTTTATCATCACTTTTACATTTCACATCCTAATGGTTAATTGCACGATGCAATAGCATACTTGTCTATAATTACACTAAATCTCAATCCAACTTGGAGCTCCATTTCTTCTCTTTATAGAAGTGCAATAGCATACCGTATCAAATCTCAATCCGACTTGGAGGTCCATTTCTTCTCTTATAGATCAACTGTGGCATCTGCGGCAGAACCCAAACTCTGTTTGGGCTTAAATGCTTAGAATCGGTTATTATCCTAAAAATTCATTTTTACATGTCCAGCGTGAGACTTGTTGGCTGTAGCTCTCCTTCTTGGAGACCTATTCTGTTGGAAAGAAATTTGTTTCTTGATGGCCTCCAATGGCAAGTAATAAATGGTTGTGTGATGTCTCAAACTGGGTGTGTAACTGTGTATTTTGTCCAGCATCAAATATGTGTATTTGATCAATTTGTGATTTTAAACAATTGCAATGAACGTCAATTGTGACTAGCTAGACTAATTGAACAAGATCTTATTAAAGTTCAATAAAAAAATTTTAAAGTACTTCAATTCAATAACAAATAAAAACTTCATTGACTATCTCTCAAAAATTAAAGTGGTAGCTTCAAGTTGACCGGTAATTTGTAATGCATAGGGTCCAAATCATAATCAAAGCCTGATCCAAGTTCAAATGACATTGAAACCTTCTGAAGAACCTAATTGAATCACATAAATTAATAATATTTCAATAAGGAATAAATTGTAGTTTTATTTTTTAAATCAATTTAGCTAAAATAATTGTGGAGGCCAGTTAATCAATAATTATTAAAACCGTGTTAACTGGGCCTGTGACCCATCTGAGGACGTTAAACCATCCGAGGAGGCCTACATAAGATTACAAGGGAATCTAATGAAAAGAGGAGTAGATATCACATGAGATGGGTCCAGTATTCGTTCGAGGACAAAATCTTTCTCGGCAATATGTGTCCGAGGACGACCTGAATGCCGTATTGTCACAAATACACTTTAAAACTACATTACCACTAAAGGTGGGACATGGGGCCAAGGGTAAGAAAGAAAAGATAAACAAATATCTTTAACAACTCCTGCCTCCACATTAATTGCCTCTCAACCAACTCTCTGGCCGCATTAATGTGGATGTGATGCCTAAACAGTAATGAAGCAGCCTTACAGCTGCTGGTTTGAGGTTCCAGGAAGTGTTGGATGAGACAGGAAGGGATCCCCCGAATCCAACCTACACGTGTGTGGTGAAGATGACACTAAGAGAACAGTATATAACATGAAAGAATGCATTAAGAGAAAGGGAACTTCTAAACAATTGATGCTTAGAAGAAAATCTTACGAAATAAAGAACTTAGCTTGTTTCAAGGATAAATTGATAGTAATATTTGTATTAATCCATCTAGAAACGTTAAGTTTAATTGTTTTTCTTTTGAAATTAATCTAGTTCTTTTATATCCACGTTCTACAAATTTATTGTTTGAGCCTTTAGCATTCGAATCCAATACGAGTTTGGGATCGATATAAATTGAGTCCTTACAATAATTATATAAAAATTTATAAGCAAAGATAAATGAATATTTAATGTTGGAGTATTTTTAGAAAAAGTATTATTTTTTATTCTAAATATATTTTTTATATGAGAATTTTATTCTAAATATTGAATATATAATCGACAAGTATTCATTGCCAATTTATGCTATCCATATGTTGAATAATTTAATTTAGTATTACTCACATTAATTTACATCATTATTTTTATTAGAAGAAATATGTCAATTTCATTAAACCAAAGAGGCCAAATCAGCCTAAATTACATGATAAATATTTAGTAGCACATCTTCCATCTAGACAAGCAAATTGGGCGATAAAATTTCCCTTCTAGCGAAGGAATGAGCTACTGCATTCCCTTGACAGCATACATGGGAGAAATTAATACATGAAAAATGAGAAACTAGAAATTTCACATCTTGAATTAAGTGTCCATGTAAAGCTAAGGACAAATCAGAGTTTATAATGTTGCAAATAATAATCTCTGAGTCACCCTCAACCATCACATATTGAAGACCCAGTTCTAATCAAGCCCTCTAAATTACAGACCACTATACCTATCCCCGCTCTGTTCTCCTTGGAAAAATTGCCCTATTAATTTTTATTTTTTTAATGAACCAGAAGTTTTTATTAACACCAAAAAAAAAAAAAAAAAGCGACTATACAGTAGAATATGATCCTCAGCTTCAATTACCGACACAAAAGAACCAAAAGAGTTGTTCAACAAAGACCACGTAGCTAATACATGTCTAGCAAAATTTGCTTCTCTACCCACTAATGTAAATTAATTTACATTATTCGTTTTTTTTTTATAGGAACATTATTCTTTGTTTAAAAAACGTATCTTACATATTGGTGCCAAATAGCAATTCTTACCAATATTAACTATATTGATAAAGTATTAAATATTCATGAATTACTTGTATTTGACTTTGCCTTATGTGGCAAACTTTGTGAACGTTAGTGACAGTTTTATTCACTATGGTTTTAAACATTGCTTCTTTTGGTTGAAGTTAATTTCATTGAAACAAATTTGACAACAATGCAACGAATCAGTTTAACCATTGAATTAAATGGTAAGCCTTATGGCTGTAGCATTATTAATGGTTAATGGCTTTTTTTTTTTTTTAGGGGAATGGTTAATGGCTTTTAAATCTGTTATTGATGGCTATGCATTTTTATTACTATTCAAAATTTTTTTTTTTTTGCTTCAACACTATTCAATTTTTTTTAATCGTCGCTTTATTGGAGAAAAATAATGTCTGAATTTATTTTGATCACTAACTACTAAGCAATGTCATGAAGTTTCCCACTTAACTAATATATATATTTCTCACAAAAAAAAAAACTAATATATATATATATATATATTTTTTTTTTTTTTCTTAAAAACCTAATACATATATATACACACACTTTCCTCAACCAAAAAAAAAAAAAAAAACACACTAATATATATACACGTGGTCAAGGAAATTTTTTTTTTTTTGATAAGACGTGGTCAAGGAATTATAAGACATAATAGTATAATACTATTCCTTTTTTGTTATCTTTGCTCACACTTTGTCACCCAATTTAATTTGAGAGCATGCCAAATATATGT
Source organism: Quercus robur (assembly GCF_932294415.1). Taxonomy (NCBI): domain Eukaryota; kingdom Viridiplantae; phylum Streptophyta; class Magnoliopsida; order Fagales; family Fagaceae; genus Quercus; species Quercus robur. The sequence continues at coordinate 20,352,990 of NC_065540.1, read as the reverse complement.
TTACCATTCCGACAAATATATGTTTATCTTTTTTATCCTTAAAAAAATACTATTATTTTGTGTATACTTTGTTATGGGTAAAAATAAATATTATGAATAGCTTCTTATCCTACTATAAGTGGTGTAGACTTTGAAAAGATATACAGTGGATGGATAGGCTTGTTGTATCGTGGGAGCAGCACACATAATTGCTTATCTACTGCATCGAAAAACTTCATAGACAGTTTATCGTCTTAGGAGAGCAATTTGATCCGTGCCTTAACTTCACCACCTAAAACTCATGGAATTGATGGTAATTTTATTTATCATGTTATAAGATATTATGAAAAATACCAACATGGTACTATCTCCTAATTTTCTCTCTATTTATGGTGAAATATAATTATCTAAATTATTATTTTATAAATTATGAATTGTAATTTATTTATTAATTTATGTTCTTAGGAACAACATTTAAAAAATAAAATATAGAAAAATGTAATCTCTAAACTTTCCCTTCACCATTCACATTTGGAGTTCTAAAAATTTTAGCATTTAGCATACCAAAAAGTTACTTTGTCTTTTTAGTATACTATTTAACAATACACCATACATCTCATAATCTATTCTTTTACCTCTTTATTTAAATATTTTTTTATTCTTTTTCTTTATATTTATTATTTCTTTATGCATGGAAGAGAGATAGAAAGAGAATTGAATAAAAAATGGGGAAAAAAAGGTTTAGCTCATCGGATGTAGGAGAAAATACAAGGTGTTTCGGATGCATGTATCCTCACACCTTATACCACCTTCGGATGTAGAGTTTTTTTTGGTATTTGGGGTTCTAAAATAACATTTTAGTACACCCAATGTGAATGCTTAGTATAATTTGCCCCCACCATTCATTAAAACCTACTATGACTTTTGAGTGAAAATTTGTGGTATGCTTTTGTATAAAAAACCTCATTATCTACACCGTGTGTGTGTGTGTTTTGGTTTTTTTATTTTTTAAAAGGGTAATTGTCTAATGTACATTGCTTAAGAAAGTGTTATGTATAGTATAATTTGTCACACCATTCTTTAAAAGCTATCATTAGTTTTGAGTTGAGTTAATGTGTTTTGTGTTAAAATCTCATTCCTTCTTCTTTGTGTGTGTATGTATTTATTTCTCAAAAACAAAAAAAAAATCCGTAAATCTCACCTCAAGTCAATTATACCACACAATTGCACTAATCTATAAAAATGATACTATTAACTTAAAAATTGATTATTTAACTAAAATCTTTGAAATGATCACTAGCGCAGTTCCTTCAGTACAATTAAAATTAAACGTGATTCTTAAAAAGTCCTAAAATATAATGAAGCGCAAACATGTCTTGAGGATCCTAGAACTTAATCTAAAGTATGATCATGACAGTCCCCATTACAGTGTTAACAATAGGCCAATACCAGATTCACCATCAGGACAAATCTTTTCGTACTCTACAAAGCTCGCTCCCGATATCAATATGGAGGTCACGTCATGTTATAATAATAAAAAATCTCTCTCTTTTTCAAAAAATAAGGTTAATTAGCTTTGGTTTTCCTCTCTTAAATTTTATTTGAGTCAGAAATAACTAACGAGCTTAAAAGTTACTAAGTTATTTGTACCTGTCTAATTTGTTAAAAGTTCATAACCTACCTTAAAAATTTGGGATTAAAATTGTGCTGTTGTTGTTGACCTGACACCTGAGGTATTTGTATTACTAATAACCCAAGCAAAATTATCAAACTTCCCTATTTTAGATTTTACTAAAATTTTTATTTTTCTTAATTGAATCAGGGTATTATAATTTTTATAAAAAAAATTTTGATTTTATTTTAGAAAAATAATTTGTATATTTAAATTTGAAAGTGATGTGACTTAACTTCAACTACTGCACAAGATCAACTCTGGACATGAATTCCCACTCAAAAGATATCCTACTAGGTATGCGGCTACTAAGAACACGTGAAGGAATCGTACCTTTGTTTCCTGTCCTGATATTGATGACAGATAAGAAAATTAGTATATGATTGCAAAACATTATTTGTGGGCTAAATTAGAAAAGAAAAAATTTAAGAATGGTGATGGTTAGAGCATCCACGTCCGGATCTTAAATCTCATCTTATTTTACCATCTCAAAAAGTTATTTTATCAATTATATCATACCATTTTACAATATACCCACCATTCCAAAACTCTATTATTTTACCATCTTATTAAAATATTATTTTTTTAATCTTTTTTTATTATTACTTTTCCAACTGTCACCTTTTTTGTTTTCAAAATTAACTCTTCTCCGTTTACAGAACTGTGCACTATTAAAATAAAATTTTTTTGGATGGCATACTGCTACAGTGCGATCTCACATATGAGATCGCACTGTAGCAGTATGCCAAAAAATTTTGGCCGGTCCCAGGTTTAGCAATCCAATTGCTGGGGTAATTTGGGCCCAAATGCCAAATATATTTTACAATTTGGCATTTGAGAAGTTTTTAAGCTGAAACACAACCTATGTTACACACTATCACCTAGTTTTTAAGCTGAAATTTTATGTTAAAGTCACTTTTTTCAGTTTTGTAACAGTATGTCCAGGGTGTGTAGTTTTTAAATAAAGATTAAAGCAAAGTACTACATTCATACAAATTTTATTATGGTTCAAATTTTAAATGTTCGAATGACTCTAATATGATTGAACTTAGAATCTTATGGAAATTAATCGAGTGATAAGAAAAAGAAAACAAATACAAATACAAGGATGATGACGAATCACGATGAGAGCCAAATGGATTTGGGCATGACCAAAGACCAAGTCAAACCGAAACACACCCAGGAAACATGCATCGCACGTCCACCACCACTAAAGGACACATCAACTGACGTGAATAGTACAATCCCAACTGCCCAATGCAATTATACGCGTAGAGTTCACTAACCCAAACTTTTTGATGTGCGTGTTTTTCTTTAATAATCCTATAGTTACTCAATTTAATAATCCTATTGCATTGATAAAGGATGGGAGATTTGAATTTTTGTTTTTCTCCAAAAGCTAGAAGGCTCTTTATCTTTTAATTTTTTTTGTTAACTAAACTCTAAAGTAAAGTAGTAGATATTTTTTCACGATGCATGACTTAATTAAACACTATATGCAAATAAATCAAAAGTATATTAATAATGAGTGAATGACATGAGAAAAACTAAAAAGAACACATTAATTTTTTTTTTTTTTTTGAAATAGAAATTTACTCTAAACTAATTTTTTTTTTTTTTGAAAAATAAATACAACATGCTGCTAACCCCGCAATTTGAACCCTTTCCTCCCTAAACCCTCAAGCACTTTGTACATGGGGAGGTGTCAATTCAGCTACAAGACCTTTGGCACTCTAAACTAATCTTAGTATATATGTATGTGAAACACTCTCATGGATATATTCTAACATTTACTCTTCCACCTCACAAGAACTTATAAAGCAAACCGATGATGTCGTCCTATAGCCTCTCTGAGGGTTTTGTGATTCTTGGCAAAATTAATATTATTGATTGTGGCCTGGCCTATTGACAAAATCATCATTGTTCACCAACTTATGCCAGCTTGGAATGATGGTTAGAATTTAAAGGAACAGGGATTTTTTTTTTTTTTTGGGTGTTGGTGGTAGTGGATGCATTTTGGGCATTATCTAGTAAGAAATTTTTATTTATTGTTAAATTCCATTATGTTTTAGCAAAATATTATTCTACTAAGATTGATTATAAAAAACTCAATCCTGCAAATTTCAAAATTAATAAATGCGAGTTACCAAACCCAAACACCTTAGTGGGTGGCATGTGTGGTTCAAGTCACAAAAGGTGGCATAGCCACGGACTTTTTTGGTTGCTCTTGCCCACTACCAAGCCACCCTTTGCCGCAACGAAGCGTGTTTGGCCAATTGCCAAAAAAAAAAAAAAAAAAAAAAGAAGAAGAAGAAAAGAGAAAAGCATGCTGGCCATGCGCTGTTGAAAGCAACAGCTGTTGTTGATCTCACCCATTACCTCTGATACACACACGAGTCTCTTGATAGAGTGTTTCAGCCAAAATACACACATATAATACTCCAACAAAATTCGCTCATGAATAAAGCAAAGATAGGAAAAAAATAGAACACAAAAGAAAAAATAAAGGTTGCTCGACGCGTAGGAACAGTCCACGTGTCGGTAGCCTTTAATAGCTCACTACTACGTCTTAAAATCAAAGATACTTCCCTCCTAAGCTAAGCCTCAGTTCTCACTTCTCACTCACGAGTCACACACCCACACCACTCGAATTTTTTTTTTTAATCATTACTCTAGTTCACACTTTGTTTTTTCTCACCCACGGGGTATTTGGATTAACTTTTTTTTTTTTTTTTCTTTCAAATAGACTTATTTAACAAAGCGTAAGTTTTTTATAGTTTGTTTGAATCAGAGTATAGTAAATTTAGCCTAGCTAGGCGTGTGCAAAAAACCGACGAACCGAAAAAACCGCTTCAAACCGACCAGACCGATGTAAAAATTTCGGTTCGGTTTCGGTTCGGTTCGGTTTCGGTTCGGTTCGGTTTCGGTTCGGTTCGGTTTCGGTTTTATCATATAAAAAACCGAAAATTTCGGTTCGGTTTTCGGTTGCAATTTCTAATAGGCCGAACCGACCGAACCGAACCGAAATATATTAAATAATAATAATTTGTACAAAATATTTTAACAAAGTACCTGGTATCCTAGCGACAAGGACACGTGCTTGTCTCCAGTCAGCCCAGGTTCGACCCTTAGTAATGCCTTTTTATTTTTCCTCTCCTTATTACCAAAACTACGTCGTTTTGGGGTTTGCTTTATAACCCTATTAATCCTATTTTCAGCATTTGTCTCTCACGTTTGGGTTTTGTTCTCTCTGACTTCCGTTTTCAACATCAAGAGAGAACATCAAGAAGCAAGAAATGAAAAACCCACACCAAGAACAACATTCAGAGAGAATCAAGAACAAGAATCAAGAAACCCACCCAAAGATCCAGAGAGAAAACATCAACAAACCCCGTTGTCGCCGCTGCCTGGAATCTTCGCCACCTGGTTTCAATCGCCGCCGCCTCCTTCGCTGTCGCCGCCTCTCTGGTTTGATTTTTCTGTCTTCGTGGTTTGGGTTTTGTTCTTTGTGGGTTTCTGTTTAGGTTTCAAGGTTTCTGGGTTCGTGGTTTGGGTTTTGTTCTTCGTGTTTGGGTTTCAAGGTTTCTGGGTGTTTGGGTTTTGTTCTTCGTGGTTTGGGTTTTGTTCTTCGTGATTTCTGGGTTTCAAGGTAGAAGGTTGTGAGTTTGGTTTCGCCGGTACGCTTCTTCGTCGTTCTCTCTCTCTTTTTTTTTTTTTTTTTTTTTTTTTTTTTTTTTGGGTTTTGTGTTTGCTACTTTGCTTGGTGCTTGGTGTTTGTTGGTGTTTGGGTGGTGAGAAAACGTGGGAAAGCAAAGGGATTTTCTGGGTTTGTTAATTTTTTCTGGGTTTGTTTATTTTTTTTGGGTTTGTTAATATTTTCTGGGTTTCTGCTTTCTGGGTTTGTTAATATTTTCTGGGTTTGTTAATTTTTTTTCTTTGTTTGCTTTCTTAGAAAATAAATGATGAGGAAACCGAAAAACCGACTGAAACCGACCGAAACTGAAATCCAACCGAAACCGACGGATTTCCAATTATTTCAGTCGGTTTCGGTTGAGAATTTCACAAACCGAAAATTTCGGTTTCGGTTGGCCAACACTTAGAAAACCGACCGAAACCGAACCAACACACCCCTAAGCCTAGCCAATTGTACTCTATTCGCTTTCACTCCCTTTCAATTTAAATAAACCATTAAAAATTTCTTTTAACTACTATATTATTTAATGTAATAATCACGACAAAAACCAAGAATTTAAGTCGAAACACGTCAAAAATAAAAGATTTATTTGATAGAATTAGAAGACACTTGACAAATAATGGAATAATTACATAGCAAAATGAGATTAATTACAAAATTAAAGAACCAAACTTAGCACAGAAGAAACTGAAAATCCAGCTGCCACACCTCGGGGAAAAGGAAAGGTGCTTGACCTTTTTTACTCACTTTTCTTCTAGGGTATATTAAAAAAAAAGAGTCACCACCGCATAATTTTTAATCTTAGAACATACTATTTATTAGTCTACTCACTCCTTCCTCCAAATTAATACTTAAAACAGTTAAACCACGACCGCACGTTGCTCAATAAAAATAAAATAAAATCAATGCCTTACAATAACAACAATGGTCAAAACTCAAAGAAACTAAATAGTGGCCGCCAACTACAATCCAACCTCTCTGGCCAACATAGCATTATATAGGTATTTCCCCTGTACAAAGTCCAGATTCTTTTTTTGTTTTTTATTTTTAATAAGCAAGTCCAGATTCATCTTACAACTATGGAATTATGCAAAAAATTATATAGGTAGTTCCTAGCTATTAATTTTCCTGGAAAATCCAGGAAACAAGTATATAATAAATGTACATAATGATAGACAGCGTGGTAGAAAGTAAAATGGGCAAAAATAATAAATCCATTTATTATTACTCGACTGTATTTGGTTGGGCTGACAGGTAGGAATCAAATTCGAGGGACAAACCCGCATCATTTCAATTTGTAGTAGTAATTCACTAAAACAAAAAACATGGACCCAACCCCTCCAATTGTTTCCCACAACGCCTTATTTCCCGAAATACTAAAAACAAAAAATAAAGAAAATAAAAATAAAAAGTAAAAACCATCCACCATTGTCCTCGTTCCCTGAGCCCAACCAACCAAGCACAAGCTGTAGCATCATTTCGTTTCACTTTCCTTAAAGTAGACATTTATTACCATCTAGACTAACCCAAAAAACCTTTGTTTTCTTCTCTTCTTTCATTGTCACCGTTTCATTTTCTTTCTTCAAACTTGTTTTTCTTTATACTTACTAGTACTATGAGATCTATCCCTATGGCAAAAAACTAAAATCTTTCAAATCTTTTTCCTTTCCTAAAAACTCCCAAGAAAAGGCAACGAAATTAATGTAGGACCCAGCTGGTACCAAATCCAAGTCATTTTGGTCAGTAAGTCCACTCCTGCGGTAGCCGGATCTCATGGTTCATTTCTTGCTGCGGCCGTAGGTTGCGCCTTTGATGGTGAGGCATAGCATTGTTACTCCTTAGCCTTATAGCAACAGCATCTATTACCAATTAATAAGGAAAAACACAAAAAAGACCAAAAAAACAGTGAGTAAAAAACAAAACAATACTGCTTATGAGCAAAACAAGCTTGAAACAAGAGCAACTCATATACCAGTGTCTGGAGTACAATTTGCACTAAAACGAGACTGAACTTGGGGCTGACCACCCACCATGTTCTCCACGTTCAAGTTCAGTGCCTGCACCACTCTCGCTGGGACTAAAACAGTCGAACACCCTGTAAATATTTAGACAAAATAATCAGTAAAAATAACAGTACTTACAACTATAACCAGATCTGATAAAAATGAACTACAAAGCAATAAACATATTTGAGACCAGCAAGACTCCAGAGTTAAAAGAAGCGAGAGAGTCTGGACCTGGCTTTCGGCGGGTATCTGAAGGACTATCAACTCGGCGCGGCAAGAACACACCGGTGCCAGTGCTCTCTCTTTTACCACCTGGGTTTGTAAGAAAGACAGCTCTCATGGCAGACCCATTATGCAGATTCTGTGGTGGTTGTTGCTGCTGCTGAGCTTGTTGCAGAGGAGGCCATGCAGATGGTGACAAACCCAGAGGACGACCATTTCTGCCACCAACGAACTCGGTGCTTGTCCTTGCTCTGTTCTGGTTCTGGACCACTTGCTGGGTCTGTCTCTGTTGGTATCTTCCACTCGCTTTGGCTTGTCCCCCCCATACCGCCGAGGAGCCCTGTTGCTTAATCATCTGCTGGTGTCTCAGCTGCTGAAACTGCTAACAAAATCACACAAAACTCCAATCAATAATCGACAAAGATAAGAAACCGTGATTTCCTGATTAAAACGCTAACAAGCGCCAAGAAAGTATGGATATGAGAGAGTACTTGCAACTGCTGGTGAGAAAGTGATTGGCGAGATAAAAATCCAACGTCTGAGTTGGAGTTGTTCTTGACTGGAACAGTGATTGGAGAAGGTTGGAGTTTCCTTGGTGGACCAAATAGACCTCCTCTGCCATGGTTGAGACTCTGCATCTCTTCACTCGTTCTCATCCTAGCCACTTCCCCTGCTGCAGCGTAAAGCAGATCCCAAGTCGCCGCTGGGTTCGACACCTGAGAAGGGCCGTTCGGACTTCCGTTGCTCGAGCCCTGCCTGCACCCACATAGGGTCGATTGTGGTGAACCGGACACAACCCAAGCCTGCAAAAAATGAGACCCAAATCAGAAACCCCACAAAAAATAAATAGTGTTAGTATAAGAATAGTAAAGCACAGAATGTTTTTTTTTTTTTTTCTCAATATACCTTGGACTTGTCAGACGAAAAAGCAGGGTCGGCGAGTGTTGAGCGAGCCATTTGACGAGTCAAGCCAACGAGATAGTCCTCTTCGTCACTTTCTGTCTCGCTCGAACCGACCAGGGACTCAACCGGAGAACTGAGATCCGACGAAGTCCCAAAAGACCCAAATCCCATATATGGGACCTCGAAAGAAAGAAGACCACCCTTCGTGGCCTCATGAGTTTCCGTTTCATACTTTTCCGTGGCTAAGTCGTCGTCAGTAAGGAACTCAGGTGGGAGCCAAAACTCACCGTCATCTAAACTCTCGGCCATGTCTAGAGAAAAAAAGCTATATTATGATGAAAGGAGGGTTTGAGGGGTTTTTGATGGCCGAAAGTGATGGAGTGGTTTGCTTTGCTGCCTGCTTAAGATTTAATAATCACAACCCCGAGTTGGGGTTTGCTGGATTTGCAGACTCAGGGACCCAGCCCAAAAATCAAAAGGCAGAGAAAGAGAGTGTGTTAGATTGTGAAAGGAAACCGAGGCCTTTTTTTTTTAATGCCTCTAGGGTCAAGGCCCTTGCTTTTGAACAGTTCGAAGAGAGTGATTTGGGTAATTGCTTAGTTACTTTTCTTGATAGAGCCTGAGAGAGAGGGTGTGTGTTTGTTGTGTGTAGAGAAAAAGAAAGAGAGAAGTGTGCTTTTTAAAGCCTCGTCAGTGAGGGAAAGTGGTAGAAACGGTACGCGCGGCATAAGGGAGGTGGAAGACACGTTCCTGGCTCCACAGAATGGGAAACTGCAAATGTATGGTTGCCGCCAGGTAAGATATTGAGAGAGAGAACACCGTGGGGTCCATCTGACAAATTTTGGGCTGCCCTTGCATGTGAGCTTGTGACACTCTTTCAAGTTTTTTAAAATTTTTTGGCCTTTTTGAAGGGTGGTGTAAGCTTATTGGGAGTGTGGGTTGTGGTGGAGTGGGGTTTTGCTTGCTTAAAAATCTCTCAATTCTCTACCAAAAAATGCTAGAATTATGGTTTTATTACTCACAACTTGTCACTTGAGTCAATTATGATAAAAATTATGTAATTTGTGATGAAAAATGATGCGGACTACTTCTAGAAGCAGAACAGTTTATTTTTAGAAAACAAGAAATAATGGCATGAAATCCACCCGAAAATAGAAAGACAAAAAAGTCTGAATTATATTGATTGAATAATTGTTCCAAAATACATTTATAGACTTCAAGTTCTATTTAAGGACTCCATTTAGCCATGTGTCTTTTTTCATACGAAGGAAATATATTTATAGTTAAGTACAATCAAATAACTGAATTAAAAAAAAAAAAAATCTAAAAAACAGCACATCTAAGTTTTGCCCATTTGTGACAAGTGATGAGCGGCAAAAGTAACCATATGGTTTCATTGCCCACAACTTCCCATTGAGTCAATCATGGCAAAAAATGTGTAATTTGTTATTGTGGTCTTAATATTTTTCTTCTCTGCACAACGTGGGAAGCAGTGACCACTCACGCAGCAGCAGGCACACTCATCATCATCATCTCATCTTTCCTTATTTGCTTAGCGGATGAGGCATGATATGCGTTGTTGAAGAATACAAGAGTAACCGACATTTGTCTTTCTTTGCTGTCCACTTGGCCACTCAGGGCCACGACCCTACTTTGCATACAAGTACTAAAATCAGCAAAATAGGTAATTTTCTAATATTTTCGCATTAAATTCCCGCGTTGTAGAATTGTTTGTCCTTCCCATGTTTGCTTATTGACTAAGGTCAGTGTTACCATTTAGGCATTTACAAGTTTCTCAAAAAAAAAAAATTTAGGCATTTACAAACAGTTTCAATTCAGGTGACAAGTTTACTCTCACATGTCGAAGTCTTTCTAAGAGTGACAACAATTAGAGACGTGTACGAAAGAACTACCAATTAATGCACCGGTTAAAGCCTGCGGTAAAATCAGCGTCATATATCTTTGGGAGAATTCTATAAAATTCATTGTCGTTTCTCGCGTAAACATATCCCATCAAAAGTTTTTTAACCATTTCTATTAAAAACAAAAAAAAGTGTAACACTTCAATTCTCATGAAATATTAAAATCTCTTCTCAAAAAAAGATGTAGGACAAAATCTTTACATTAATTTCTGTAATTTATTATATTTGATTTTTTTTAATGTAATTTTCGTTATTTTAAGTTTAAGGTATTTATTTCCTTACTTTTAAAGTGTTTTTAATGTTTTTAAAGTCAAATTTGATTTCTGTCATGATTAGATATTAATTAAGAGTTATTTTAGAATATATTTTCTTATTTATCGAGTTTTACTGAGCCCTTAAATAGGTCCCTAAATCTTTAAACGTTTTTTAAAATAATTATTCAATCAATAAAATTCAGACTTTTTGTTTCTCTATTTTCTGGCAGATTCCAGAGTCCTTTCTCCTTGTGAATTCAAGAAACCCTTGTGGATTCAAGGTTATTTTCAAAAGTAAACGTGTTTTTTTTTTCTTGTTTTCAAAAAGCAGACGTGTTCCACTTCTTGGCGCTTTTGTATTTCGTATTAAAAAAAGTCTCTATGATTATTTTTGGTTAGAAGAATAAAAAAGATATTAGTTTTTTATCATATGTGTTTGTATAAATGATAGAAAAATAAAATGATGAAAAACAAATATAAATTTTCTTTATCTAATCGAAAAGAAAAATAAGAGGATGTGTGATGATGCGAAAATCGTCAGCAATACAAGTTCGTCCAGATGAAGTAAAGACCTTGTGCTGTACCTGCGGGTGTGGTGAAGAGCCTTCCTCAAGTGGTCACCGATGTGGTGCCTACCACAGAGTCTCCAATGATAAAGTCGGCATGTAGCAACTCTTTAGGAAGTAAGAAAACTTGGAATATCAGAGCTACGTGAGCTAGTAAAATTTAGGTTGTGTGTATATGTACCTAGTCTGGTTCTGTTAAGTGTGTATATATAGCTTCATAGTTTCTAGCCGTTGGGGCCTTAATTGTGGCTTTAGTACTCCTTTCGTAACGCCTCATGACTTATTAATGCGGGTTTTGATGAGCTACCAACGATTTGACAGCTAATCGGTAACTGTTTGAGACATTGAAGCTTCTCATTAATGGTTTGCTTTTCCTCGTCAATGCCATGGCTAGGTAGATGGAGGTGTTTGATGAGGTTGTTTGGGACAGAGAGTTCGTTGGTCCCATCAGCAGCCCCCTAGGTTCTATGGTCATCATTGCATGTCATGACGACCATCAGAAGGTGAAAGGTTGTTTGCCCAGACATGACTCTTGGGGTTTTGTTCTGCATTTGATGCAAAGTGGCGGTGCATTAATGCATAGTGGCAGCGATGTATACATCGTGGCCACATGGCACGTTATGGTTGGTGGAGTTAATGTTCCACTTGTGTGGCTCTTTGGGTTTCCCACTGGTTTTCATTTTTTTTGGGTTTAGTTTTTAAACTTCTTTTCTATTCTCTTTCTTCTTCACTTTTTCTTTTTCCCCCCACCATTGTTGCTTTGTGCCTTTTCTTCTCCAAGTTGTTCTCTCCTGCAATTTCTTGCGTTCTTCCTTCTTGTGGGTGCCTTTTTCGAAGGTACATTTCCTTCTCGTCTTTTTATTCTTCATAAAATAGGCAATTTGTAAAAATTTCTAATTTTCGTTCTCGTTTTGAGTTTTTAGGATTTTGTCCCCCTTTTTCGTTTTTGGGTTCCATGGTTGGTAGTTTTGAAACTAGGACATTTTGCCCCTCTATTTCGTTTCTTTTCGCACATTTGGGGGCCTCTCTAAGTGTTTCTCATACTTTTTGTCCCTCGGTTGAAGGTTTTGTGTTTGGGGGTAGTAGTTTGGGTGTAGTGTTAGCTAATCTAGTCCCTTTGCTTTGTCAATTGTTGATTGGTTCGAAGATTTGGTGGGTGAGCGAAGAGGGATGTCAGAGGTGAGATCTAGTAAACTTGAGACGGGGCTGTCGTTGAGCAACAACCCCATGGAAGTGGAGGAAGACACTACGGCTTCTGGCCTAAGGGAGGTCAGGGTTTTCTCTGCCCTTGGGGAAAAGTATAGCTTAGACGTTGAGACCCTCTCTAGGTTTAGCAATAGGTTCCAGTTTCCTGAAAGGGTTAGGGTTCGGGTTCATCACCCTCATAAAGAGGAATGATCCTATTACTTTTCGCCCGGGGAGGTGTGCTTCTACGAGGCTGCTTTCATATGGGCTTAGATTCCCCATCCACCCCTTCATCATGGAGCTTTTAAATCATTTCAGTATTGCTCATGAGCAACTTATGCCAAACTCATGGAGAATAGTGATCAGCTGTATGGAGATATGGCTGCCTATCACTGAGGGAGATATGATTGGGATAAATAAGTTTACCTACTTGTATTGTTTTAAGGAATTCAAGGAATACGGGTACTATGAGCTCATGCCTTGGGTTAGGGAGGCTAGGATCGTCCCTACGTTGCTCCGTCGGTGGGGAGTCTCGAGTCTAGGTGCGTCATTTCTCTACTAGCCCTTCATCCTTCATTCTTTTGCACATATTTTGTCACCGCTAACTCTCCTGTTTGTTGTCTTATGTGCAGTTAAGAAATGGCCGAAGCTCAAGAGCAGGTACAGGCAATGCGTCCATGCAGCTATTGAGTACATGAGGATGATTAACGATTTTAACGATCTGGTCGACCCGCGAACCCTAGCTTTTCACTATCTTAGTCTAGAGCCTTTTGCTTTTGTCCTGCGCACTATTGAAATCGAGGAGAAGAAAAGTAAGTGTTTACTAAGCTCGTTGTTGCCACTTTTCCTTTTTTTTTTTAACAAGTGTTTTTCTTTTGCAGAGATGACGACAAAATTTAACCAAGGGATGTACGCAAAGATGAGGGCTAAGAAGAATGAGCCCTTTCCAACCTCGAGAAGAGGGTAGTGCGCATTGTGGAGAAAAGGGTCTCCGTCACTCCCTCTATCCCTGTCACTAAACTGACGAGGATAGCTTCCCCGGCTACCTCAGTGGAAGAAATTACCCCATTCTCGAAGAGGCAGCGTATGGTCGATAAAGCGAAAGTGAAGGCCACCTCCCATTCGTCCAGCGTTTATGATGACTCTGACCTTGCACTGACGAGAGCACAAGATGCCTTCACGGTTAAGGAGCATAAGGTCTTCTTTGGCGTGCCCTCCAACGAGATTATGGATCGCCATATCCACAAACTTGTCCAGGTAGTGTACTTGCGCAAAGATTTTTTTTTTTTTTTTTTTTTAAGAAAGTTGGATCTTATTTTTAGGTATTGGGGGAGACCATCCATATCACCTCGAAGTACCTAAGCAACGAGGTGAAGGCCACGTCAGCGGGGTCCTGGGTGGTGGCTTTGGAGGCAGAAAACTCAAAACTGGGGAAGGATCTTATTGCCGCCATGAATGAGGCCAATACCTGCAAGGAGAAAGCTAAGGTCCTATCTGACGATTTAAGGGCAGAGAGACAACTAACTCTAGAGAAGGACGAGTAGCTTCTGGCCGCGAAAGAGAAGATTAAGACGGTGGCTACCAAGTCTGTCGAGACCTTCCAACAGATGGAAGAGTACAACATTATGCTTTTCAGCTAGTATTATAAAGGCTTTGAGCTCTTGAGATGATTCTTCATCAAGCACCCCACCAAAGTGGATCTAGAGAACTTGGATCTCGAGGAGGTGGGCTCTTCACCACACCCGCAGGTATAGCACGAAGTCCTTGCTTCATCTGGACAAAATTGTATTGCTAACGATTTTTGCATCATCAGTTTTGAATCGTCTGTGGGGAGTCTCGAGTCTAGGTGTGTCGTTTCTCTACCAGTCCTTTGTCTTTCATTCTTTTGCACATATTTTGTCACCTCTAACTCTCTTGTTTATTGTCTTGTGCATAGTTAAGAAGCGGCCGAAGCTCAAGAGGAGGTAGCGCCTTCCTGACCCTTAGTCCTATCAATACTCCTTCGTATTCAGCTTCATTATTGGTGGCCGGGAATGTTAGCTAAACACTGTATCTGAATGTCTCTCCTTCTAGGGTGATGATAATGACCCCTACTCCGCCCCTTTTTCGAGCTGACGAACCATCAATCTGGATTGTCCATCTTTCTGCTTCGTCTGTTGCTCCTTCCTCGTCTAGGATTGTAAATTCGGCGATGAAGTCTGTCAATGCCTGTGCCTTAATAGCTATCCTGGTGTGGTACTCAATGTCAAATTGGCTAAGCTCGATAGCCCACTAGATCATCCTTCCTGTAACCTCGGCCTTGTTCATTGACTTCTTTATGGGTTGGTCCGTCATAACCAAGATAAGGTTTGCTTGGAAGTAGGGGCACAGCTTGCGTGAAGCTACAATCAAAGCAAATGCAATATTCTCGATCTGTGGGTATTTAGCTTCTACCCTTTGGAAGGCTTGACTGATGTAGTAAACCGGGAGCTGTCTTCTATCCTCTTCTCGAATCAAAATTGCACTCACAGCTGTACTTGACATTGCTAAGTATAAGTACAAGTTTTCTCCCTCTTTGGATGGGCTTAAGAGGGGTGGATTGCTCAAGTAGCACTTAAGTTCCTGGAAAGCCTTCTCACACTCGTTCATCCAAGTGAAGGCCCGCTTCAGCGTCTTAAAGAAGGGCAGACATTTGTTCGTTGCTTTTGAGACAAACTTGTTGAGCGTTGCTATCCTCCTTGTGAGTTTCTGGACTTCTTTCACGGTATTGTGCAACATCATCTCCACTATGGCTCGAACTTTCTTTGGGTTTGCTTCTATTTCTCTCTGGGACATCATGAATCCTAAGAACTTCCCTAATGCCACCCCAAAGGCACACTTGTTGGGGTTTAACTTCATCTAATATTGCCTGAGAGTTGTGAGAGTCTCTTGGAGATCGTCCAGGTGGGCATACTCTTCTTTGCTCTTGACTAGCATGTCGTCCACGTACACTTCCATGTTTCTTCCGATCTGTTTATTGAACATTTTGTTAACTAACCTCTGGTAGGTTGCTCTTACATTTTTTAGCCCAAAGGGCATCACCTTGTAGCAGTAGGGCCCTTGGCTTGTGATAAATGCAGTTTTCTCCTGGTCTTCCTCTGTCATTTTTATCTAGTTGTACCCCGAGAAGACTTCCATAGAGGTCAAAAGCTTATGTCCTGCTGTGGAATCCATCAACTGATCTATCCTTGGTAAGGGTAAGCTGTCCTTTGGGTAGGCCTTGTTCAGGTTTGTGAAGTCCATGCATATCCTCCATTTCCCATTTGTCTTCTTCACAAAGACGACGTTCACCTGCTAGTCCGGGTAGTAGACCTTGTGGATGAAGCCCGCTGCTAATAGTTTATTTACTTCGTCCATAATCACCTGGTTTCGTTCTGGAGCAAACACTCATCGTCTCTACTGGACGAGCTTTTTCTCGAGGTCAACATTTAACTTGTGTTGGATGATCTCTGTGGATATGCCTGGCATGTCCTCGTGGCTCTAGGCGAAGATGTCCAGGTTCTCCTTAAGGAGTTGGACTAGTTTCTTCTTCATGTTTGTACTCATGGTCATCCCTATTCTTGTAGTCTTCGTTGGCTCTCTGTCTACCAGCTCCATAGTTTTCAAGGCTTCCACCTTCTCCTCTTCTTTTTTCTCAATCATCCACGTGTGGTTTTTTTTTTTTTGCAGCCAACATTGCTTGGTAGCACTCCCTAGCCAATACTTGATCTCCTTTTACTTCACCTACACCATTTTCCATTGGAAACTTTTCCTTTAGGCAATAAGTGGATGTGGCTTCCTTCCAACGATTAAGTGTGGGCCTCCCGATGATCACATTGTATGAGAATGGGTAATCTACTACTAGGAAGTCTAACTGACAAGTCAATTGTCGCGGATAAGACCCCACCATGATTGTCAACATCATTATGCCTTTGGAATACACCTTATCTCCACTGAAGCTAACGAAAGAGGACTCAAAAGGGCGCAGCCTTCCGGATCCAACTTTAGCTGTTGAAAAGCAAAGAGGTAGATGATGTCTACAGAGCTACCATTATCCACGAGGATTCTCCTAGTGTTGAACCCTTCTATCATAAGCATTATGACCAAGGGGTCGTCATGTGGCTGCTTCACTCTTCTAACGTCTTCTTTTGAGAAAAACATGTCCCTGTCCGTCTGTCTTTGCTTCAAGGGTGGTGTCCTATGGATGTTATTCACCTGCCTCTAATATGATTTCTTGAAGGATCTGAACGACCCACCTGTGATCGTCTTTATCTCCTCGATCATACTTGATGGACGTTGGGATGCGTGGTCTTTGTCCCTTGATGAGGCTTCGCGCTTGTCCTTGTCATCATCCTTGGACCTGCTGGGCTCTCCCTTCTTTACAAACCTCTGCAACTTCCATTTTTGTATGAGATCCTCTATCTGCTCCTTCAGGTCCCTACAATCTTCCGTGTAGTGGTAGTGATCCTTGTGGAAACAATAATATCTTTTCTTATCACGTACATTGGGTGATGAATGTAATGGCCTTGGCCATTTGAGGTAGTGCTTATCTTTAATCTACGCCAGAATTTTGTCAACAAGCATAACTAAAGGAGTGAATTTTACCGTTTGAGGAGCTTTATCGTCTTTCCTCTTACTCTCGTCGCTATTTTGACAATCTGTACGCTCCCTTTTTCGTCCTCTCTGATCATCTTCCTTCCTTCCCTTCTCATTGGACTTCTCTACATCTTTTATCGCTACTAGGGTGTCTTTGGCGTTCAAGTATTTCTACACCTTCAAAAGCATCTTTGCCATCGTCTTTAGGGGATTCTTCACAAGTGAGATCACAAACTCCCTAAACTTCAATCCAACTTTAAAGGTTGTTAATTGCACCTTGTCATCAGCTTCGTCGACCTCTAAAGTTTCTCGAGTGAAACGTTTCACTTACGACCTCAGGGTCTCCTTTTCTCCTTGTCTAATGGTAAGTAAGTGGTCTACTGGCCTTCTCGGGCGTTGTCCCTTGACAAAGTGGCGTTAGAAGGAATTGCCCAACTACTCAAAGCTATCGATGGACGATGTTGGTAACTTCGTGAACCACTCCCTCGTAACTCATTTGAAAGTGGTGGGGAAAGAGTAGCACAGTATTTCATCAGGAGGTTATTGAAGGCCCAGGGTCGTCTTGAAAATGTTAAGGTGATCTAGAGGGTCTTTCAGTCTGTCGAACGATTCGAGTTGTGGTAGGCAAAATTTCGATGGCACTAGGCATTTCAGGACTACCGACATGAATGGTGAATCCGTCGTCCTGACCCTTCTATCCAGGCTTCGATCCATTTTTCCCTTAATGGCATTTCTTAGCTCGTCCATCTCCTTTCTCATTTTCCGGAGAAGATCCGAACTTGGTCCTTCTGGATTGGCGGGTCTTCGACAGTCACTCCTTCTCTGACTATCTCCATCGTCCTCTTGGTTGGTCCTAGACCGGTTATCCTCTTGCTAAAGTCACAGCCTCATCTCCTAGTTCTGTCTGGTAAGCTCTTCCACACTAGTTATAAATGTATGGATTTGTAGGGCCAGTGCTGCAGAATCTTGGTTGGACTCCATTTGAACCTGGGAAGTGAGTGGAACTATGCTTTCGGACCTAAGTACGAAAATTTCGTTCCTCACAGACAGTGCCAAACTGATGATACAAAAATCCTCAGCAATACAAGCTCGTCCAAATGAAGCAAAGACCTCGTGCTTTACCTATGGGTGTGGTGAAGAGCCTTCCTCAGGTGGTCACCGATGTGGTGCCTGTCACAGAGTCTCCGATGATAAAGTCAGTGTATAGCAACTCTTTAGGAAGCAAGAAAACTTGGAATATCAGAGTTACGTGTGCTAATAAAATTTGAGTGTGTATATATTGCTTCATAGTTTCTAGTCGTTGGGATCTTAATTATGGCTTTAGAGCTCATTTCGTAACTCCTCATGACTTATTAATGTGGGTTTTGATGAGTTACGAACAGTTTGACAGCTAATTGGTAACTGTCCGAGGCATTGAAGCTTCTCATTAATGGTTTGCTTTTCCTTGTCCATGCCGTGGCTAGGTAAACGAAGGTATTTGATGAGGTCGTCTGGGCAAGAGAGTTCGTTGGTCCCATCAATGTGTATTTAATGGTTTACACCCAAGTAACTCAGTGTTGGTTTTCAAAAATATTTAACAGTTTACACATAAATTAATATCACAATGGGTCGTCAAGTGTTACACTTTAAATTTTAGATGGGCTTGTGTTTTATGGAGAAACCATAGGGGGAGGGGGAGGTTTTATATCTTCCCTTAATCTGTTTACGACCTAAAATCACAACCTTTTTCTCTTTCACAAAACACTATTTTTCAATGATATATTTTTATAATGTATTAATGTGGTAAGTTATTATTGATACAACATCACTTTCATTTGTAAGGGGTAAAATTCTCTTGCAAGAAGGGGAATTATACAAAGGATACCAATTGAGCAAGTTGTCAAGCATTAAAGTCCACCTAAATCAAACCTACAAAAATCAAGCAACTTATAATTTTGTTATGATCCTAGTGTCCCACATGGATATGGATTAAGTATAAGGTTAACCATATATTTATAAGTTTTTGGGCACCCTCCCCTTATAAGCTGGTTTTCAAGGATGAGTTCTACCCTTGGGTTTATAACATTTGGTATTAAAGCCAACTACCACTCAGAGTAATCGAGCTTAGCTCATTGAGTATGAGATCAAATGAGTTGCGGCTTTGTGGTCAAATCCTTAAGGGGGCGACCTAGATACTAGATTAAAATAACTGATAGGTGAGTGGAGCCATCAAAAAAGAAAGGGCTACCATTGGGTTAGTGTCACTAGAGTGAGCCGTCGTGGACGTCGACTGCGAAGTGTGGTGGTATGTTATGATTCTAGTGTCTCACATGGATTAAGTATAAGTTTAATCGTATGTTTATAAGCTCTTAGGCACCCTCCCCTTGCAAGTCAGTTTTCAAGGGTGAGTTCTATCCCTGGGTTTATAACATTTGGTATCAGAGCCAACCACCACTTTGAGTAATCAGGCGTAGCTCATTGAGTATGGAATCAAATGAGTTGCGGCTTTGTGGTTGGATCCCTAAGGGGGCAACCTAGAGGCTAGATTAAAAAAATTTATAGGTGAGTGGAGCCACTAAAAGAGAAAAGGCTACCATCGGGTCAATGTCGCTAAAGTGAGCCGTCATGGACGTCAGCTGCAGAGCGTGATGGTATGTTATGATCCTAGTATCCCACATGGATTAAGTATAAGTTTAACCATGTGTTTATAAACTCTTGGACATCCTCCCCTTGCAAGCCAGTTTTCAAGGGTGAGTTATAGGTTTGTAATAAATTCCTAGGCTTATAATCAACCAAAGAGCTTGGTCAGAGGTACTTTGAAAATTAAGTTATTGCTAAGATTTTTGGAGAACGAAAATATGGAAATTTTTTTTATGAACATGCCTCATCTTTCCAAACTGGGAGGGTATTTATAGGTTTTTCTTGGGCTGATTTAGTGACAATTTCCCCATAAATTGAGGATTCTAATAATGCACCATCCCTTTAGGTCAGTTAAAGAGATTAGCTCTTAGGGTTCTTGCCTTGACATTGTGTCCAATAGAGACTTTCTCCTATTGCATTTAACCCAAAAGAAGTGGCGATCAGTCAGGTAATAAATTTTGACTTGATAGGTACAAAAACTTTCCTTCAGCTCATATACCAAGCAATAAGAGAGTTCAGTCACCAAACAAGGGAATTTCATGGTGATTCTCAGCCTTTTGGTTGTGCCCCCCCCCCCCCCCCCCCCCCAAAAAAAAATCATTTCTCTCAAGAAAAATAACCGTTATAACCTCCAAAATAACAAAAATATTATTAAAATCTCCCAAATGACCAAAATTAGATGTGACAAACTAGTCTGGTCAAGTTGGGTTCCATCCACCCATCCATCACCGCATCACACTAGGCAATATGTTTTTCCCTTTACACCCTCAAAAATCTTTCTTTTTGTTGGGCTTTGTGGAGTCTAGTTGTGTTTGATCCGGTTGACGACCCGACCCGATCCGAATAATGTTGCGTGATTTTTTAATGGAAGATTTTCTGAGGCTTCGTCCATGGAACGGAGTGTGGAAATTACATGGAATCCCAACTTGATTTATTTTTGACAAAAATCAAGGAAACTCTTTTTAAAAATTTGTTTCGCTAAAAAATTAGAATACTTTATTTCAATATGTAATATGAAGATTGCAATGCCACGTCTCTCCAGTTACAAAGTATAAGGAATCAAAATACATCGTCTTGCAATCTAAAAAATGAAAATTACTTGAATAAGTGAGTATATATCTTTTGATCTAAGATCAAAAGCTAAGTGGTGGGATAAGAAGGCGTTAGACACCTACCTTATTAAATCCGATAATCGATCTCCTAGGACTTAATAGCCAATAACAATTAATTTACGGCACCCAACAATCATTCAAAATACTAAAGAAAAAAGAAAAGAAGAGAAAAACACATTTCTATGTCCATCACATATTCAAGGAAAGCACAAAACATCATGAGTTGATTATTGAAACTGATTTACCACTCCCTCTTAGGTTGGACCAATGAAACTGAATTGATTAAATATTCATTTTGAGGGACCAATCAAGATCAAGTCCATTTCAACTCCATTTCAAGATTACTCCTCAAAAACCTCATCAAAAGTTTTTTATTTTTATTTTTTAAAGTTTGCTAAAAAAAAAAATGAGAATTAAGCTTTGGTCTAGCTTGAATAAAGGACAATTTCACTCATGAAGGTCCAACATATTGTGAATTTTATGCTATATCAACTCCATAAGTCTTCTCTTAAAATTTATTAAAAAAAAAAAAAAAAAAAAAAAACCCACCAAAATTCTATAATAGTGTAAAATGACCTTTTCACTTTTGGCCTTGTGTAATAATAATTTTGTCCTAGTTTTAAGATTTTTAATCAAAATATAGCATGCATTTGGAGTTTTTAGATATACCCTGGTCTGAAAGAGATCATGATCCGCCACATTCCGTAAGAAGCATATAAATTTTGTGAGGTCAGAAGGTTGACAATGCGATTGGGAGGGATTCTAAAACACGTCAAATTAATTAATTTTTCATTAGCTATAAGCCTAGAACCGAATAAAGCTTATGAATAATGATGCTTTGTCGTTTTAAGTTAGTCATGCTTACCATGAAACGGGAGCATCGTAGACAATAAAGATGATGTTGACGACAAACTTTTCGTGATATCAATCTCCATCCACGATTTTTATATTTTTAAAACATGGAAATAACATAACTTGTAAGATTGGTGGATCGTGGAAATATCCTATCCTTATGGAGAAATAATGTTTAGTTTCTCAACCAAAAAATTTATTAAAAAAATGAAAATTTTATTTTTTTAAATACAAAATAAAAATTTTATTATAACATAATCTAAATGTATATATGTGTGAAACTTTTTCAATCGGAAATTTAAATTCGGGTCCTTGCTCTCCATATTCTACAAATATCTATACTTGTAGAATAACCATCGTGTCAAAAGTGCGTGGTGATATAATAAAAATTAAAAAAAAAAAAGGTTTTCTAAATGATTCAATAACGTAAAGAACCCTTCTCCTTGTACTTACTCAAAAGTCAAAATATTAATGACAAATTATATAACAGTGCACGTAACTTTAGCACTTCTTGATTCAACGGTTCAATTGCTTTCATCAAACGTTTAGTTGAGATGAAAGAGAATAAAAAATGCTGAGAGAATAGAAATATATATATATATATACACGTTTTTTACTGTGTGTTTTGTAGAGGATGAAAAAGCGGAAGAATTGAGAGTAAATTATGATTATGTCCTCGTTATTAAAAATAAAATGATGAAAAAATTGGTGCAATCTTGACATTTTACCTTCCTAAAGAGAGAAAACTCTTCACCCCTTATTTTTCCTTCCACTCTATTTTCTCTCATTACCAAACAAACAAACAAAAAAAAGGCATTTTCTCTTATATGTTCCCTTTCCTATTTTCCATCATCTCTAAAACACTTTCAACCGAACAAACATTTATGTGAATATAATTTTTTGCGCCTTCATGTATTTGGTAGTATAAAAAAGAAATAGATCAAGGGAATTTTATCTCTTAATTTCTCTTATTTAGCTTGACTATAAAAATAATTATATTTCACATCAAGCTAAATAAGGAAGTCAAAAGATAGTTTTCCAACTCATTTTAAGATTGATACCAAATATAAAAAAATGAGATAGTTTTAAAATATTTTGAAATACTATTTAATAAAAATAATTGATTTTAGAATTAGGGAACAAGAAATTTTTTTTTCTTTTTTCTAGGAAGAGTCTTATGTTTGATCACCTTGTTTATCAACATTAGTAATAGTAACATTAATTCTTGGCAATGGTCCTAAGATATTTATTTTGAATCATTTAGGTTTGAAAGTTGCTGCAATAACTGTGTCAATTACCAAAATTGACATCTCTTCATGCACAAAATGCTTGGAGATTTAGGAGGAAAAATGTTCGAACTGCGGGATTAGCAACATATTGTAACTTTTTTTTTTTTTTTTAAAAACACCCAAAATTACACATTTTATGGTTAGATGTCTTTTATTTCTTATGCACCATATTTACTCTCTTTCATATTTTGGTCAAACTAATGTTAAGAGGGAAAATATTTTTTCCATTCAGGTTTGAGGAAATGACACTTCACTCCAAACGAGAAAAGTATAATTACCAAAAAAAAAATGTAAATATTGTATAATGACAAAAACGCCATGCAAGGTTGGCTAAACGCATTTTGGGCCTAATGCAACAATTTAAACTGGAGTCTCCTCTTATTTTTTAATATTATTTGAATAATATTTATATTTTTGACAATTTTCATTTAAAAAATATTTTTCTTACTTTTTAATATGCAAAATTACTACTAATTATGTTTTGGTGTTCAATTGGTAATATTACTAATCCATTTAATCTCACTTGTGACATAGTCAATCTTAAACATGATTTATCAATTTTAATTTCAAAAAACTCATTTTTGCAAAAACAACTATAACATGTATTGTTAGTAATGTTTTGTAAGGGATACATGCATTAGAAAAAGAATCTAACATTTTTTTTTATATAATTTAATACCTTAATGGGAGAATTTTCATCTATTTGTAAAACTTCTTAAAAAAAATTTTAATTATGAAAGTAATAAAAACCATGAGTATCAAAATAAATATCATGTTTAAGATAGTCATTGTCTATTTTAACAATATTAAAATTTAGGATTGGACATTGGAGGTAAGTAATTGATTTATTAGGAAAACTTATTTATGATTTTAATTTTGATAGAGTCAAAAAAAAAAAAAAAAGTTCTCTACACCTTCCATGAGTTTTGGAGATTAAAATTTTTGACACTCTTAAACTATATATTCCTCCTAAGTAATTTTTAGTTACTTTTGAAAAACGTAGAAAAATACTTCCTCCTCTCACATTTTAAAATGGGGTCCATTTATTAAATTCATAATAAGATTTATCATAAATATGAGAAGAGATAACATAATTTTTTAATGGATTTTAGGGCACAAATTAATTTCCATTTTTGAAAAAAAATTTCTCGAGAATTGAAAAAGTAATGACAACTTTTTCAATTCTCAAAAAAATGTTTCAAAAAATAAAAAGTTTAATGTGTACCATAAAGACTCACATTAACCGAACCCTTTTTCAATACCCTTATAATACCCAAGAATTTTCTGTCCCTTCCCTTTCCCTTCATCCAAACTAACGGTAAAGATTGAGGTTGAGCCGCCTGACACCATGCAGCACAGATAAGTCGGCAGCTCAACTGTCTATTTGTTTTGGTCAGACTTCCCACTTCTTTCGGTTTGTTCAACGACCGTCGTTTTCTGTAATCATTATTGCGGGTGTGTCGGTATCACTACTCAAACTCAATGGTCGGCGCTAGGCCGCTAGCTAATGAAATTTGTGCGATAAAGAACACGGGCGGGGTTGATTAGCGTAAAAGAAGTTAGGGATAATTACACATAACCCACCTGTGGTTATGGCGAAAATCACTTTGCCTACCCGTGGTTTGAAAAGTATCACTTAACCCACCTGTGGTATGTTTCCGTCAATCTCCGTAACCCACCTCAAGCCCAGCCGTTACAAAAACACCTCTTAACACCAAAACACAACATAACGCGAATCAAAACACCCAAAACTCAGAAACTTTTCAAGAGAGAGACTTGTGGTGAGATCAACGTGTTCTTCGTGGTTTTTATATCTCTTTTTCAGCATCACTCACCCGCAAATCCCTACTCTCTTTCAGTTTCATGGGGTTTTCTCGCAGACCCATTTCGCATTCCACTCGAATTCCCACAAACCCAGTTCAGATTAGTGGGTTTCGTACTTGTTCTTCGTGCCACTCTTACTCTCACCCGTTGAGTTCTAGCCATGGAGCCGAGTTTAAGAATTTGGGCCGTTCTGAAATGCGATTTGGGCAACTGGGTTTTGATCATTTTCTAGTTTCTACAGTTTCGAATGGTGGGTCGGGGGGCTATGGAGGTTCTGGTGGCTATGGGCAACTGGGGTTTTTTTTTTTTTTTTTTTTTTTTTTTTTTTTTTTTTTAAATTTGAGGAGTTAGCCAAAGGGTTGAGGGAGGCAATGGGGAAAACTTCTATCTTTCTTTTCTCTCTATTGTGAACCCATAACCACTGGCCACCGTGATCTCTGCAAAAAAAAAAAAAAATAAAGCACACCCAAATGCAAAAACCAACAAAACCCACAAATGGTGACACAAAACCACCAAAATGGAGAGCCACAACTCATTAATGGCGAGAAAATTTGTAACCACTTATGGAGAGCCAGAACCACCGTGATGAGATGAAACCACCGGGCCAGGACAGGTTGAAAAAGAGATATAAAAACCACGAAGAACACGTTGATCTCACCACAAGTCTCTCTCTTGAAAAGTTTCTGAGTTTTGGGTGTTTTGATTCGCGTTATGTTGTGTTTTGGTGTTAAGAGGTGTTTTTGTAACGGCTGGGCTTGAGGTGGGTTACGGAGATTGACGGAAACATACCACAGGTGGGTTAAGTGATACTTTTCAAACCACGGGTAGGCAAAGTGATTTTCGCCCTAACCACAGGTGGGTTATGTGTAATTATCCCAAGAAGTTATAAGATTTTGTAATTCTCAAAAACTCCATGAATCCTTTTTTTTATATAGATCCAAGTTCTTTTGAACAATGTATGGTTATTTAAAAAACCATTCATTTGTATCTGTAATCACATTTATCTAATTATCTCTCTCTTTTTTCGTTTTACTAGAATAATCACGGTTTTCAATTAGGGAGGCCTAAACCAATCCAATCATACCTTAAAATCAGAAAATAATCATCAAAATATTAAAAACCTATTCAAAAAGCTAACACCGGGTCTGTAAATTAATGTTGATTGTTGACTACTGTAAGCTTTTTTTTCCTTGAAAAAAGATTTTAAAATAAAAGGGAATATGCAATTGTAAAATCGAAACAATATGCATTTGTCGCTAGACTATGAGCTACCCTATTGCCGTTTCTCTTAATATGAGAATACAACAATCTTACATAACTATTAGCAACCCTTTTCACATCGTCTATCAGCAAACCTGTTGGAGATAAGTTGCACTCCGCTGATTTCAAATCTTTAATCAGATCGAGAGAATCCCCTTCAAGAATAGCACTTTAGAAACCCAATTCAAGCGCAAAGGACACAGCCTTCAGAGTAGCCAACACCTCAACCTCCTTAGGCTTATAAGCTTGATGGATTTTTTCTGAGCAAGAAGCCAACACAGCTCCATTATTATCTTGGATTACCACTCCAATTCCGAACTAATTAGATTCATTGAAAATAGCGCCATCAAAGTTTATTTTCACCAAACCAGCTTGCGAACTTCTCCATCTTGAGCCCTTAATATTGCTGCTCGTAACCTGCACTTCAGTATTCTGCAGATTAGCTCTAAATTGTGCCAATTTTTGCTTCGCTTGTTCAGCCACTTAATGGAGCGGAACAACTTGTTGGTTCACACGAGCTTTATTTATTTGATTCCACACCATCCAAGCAGTATAAGCAAACAACTCTAGTGCCTTTCTTTCTACAATCAGCCATGACAATAGCTTTTTCACATCTGTAAACTCAACCTCAGACCTGAAACACCATTCTTCACGATTACCCCAAACAACTTCCAACTCCGAGCATGACCAAAGAGCATGCTCGGACTCCTCCACAACAGAAAGACACCTCTCACAGATCGAGATAGCTGTAATTTTCCTCTTCATCAACACTTGTTTTGTAGGAAGAGCATTACAACACGCTCGCCAAAGGAAATTTTTAATTTTTGGTGGAACTTGCAGCTGCCATATCTCTTTCTAGACCTGTTTATCACGAATTGGTGGGACTTGTTGGCTTGCTTCCATCTCTGATTCTTGTTTGAGGAACGTATAACCGGACTTGCATGTGTAGTGACCCAATGTGGAGTATGGCCAATACAAGGTGTCCTCAATTGCAACTCAGCTAAGAGGAATCTTCTTGATCAACTCAGCATCCTCTTCCACAAATAAATCATCAATCAGCTCCTCATTCAATTTTCTTGTGTTTGGGTCTATGAGCAAATCCACCGTATGATTTTCAAAACTCTCTAATGGACAAGTTGGCTTCCTTGGAGGGTGTTTTCTTGGCAGCCAACGTTACTACCATATATTAATTTTTTCTCCACTTCCAATCCTCCAAATTGCCCCCCTTTGAATAATGTCTCTCCCCCTAAAGATACTCTTCCAAGCATAGGAATCCAACCTTGAATCGACAGCCTCCACTATTGAAGAATTTGGGAAGAAGCGAGCTTTAAATACCTTATAGAAGAGTGAGGTCTTATTATGCAGGAGTCACCAAGCTTGCTTTACTAAAAGATAGTCATTGAATAAGGGACTCAATCTCACCAAGACTTCTTAATAAGGGACTCAATCTCATTACACAAACTTACTGGCAATTTATAGCATCCCATAGTGTAAGTAGTGATAGCTTGAATAACTGCCTTTAAGAGCACTTCCCTTCCGGCTTGGGAGAGTAATTTTGCTTCCCATCCTTGAAGTTTCCTCAAAACCTTCTCCTTTATATAATTAAAACTCTATTTTTTCCCTTTACCAACTAGAGAGGGCAGCCCAAGGTATTTCTCATAGTGCATGATTTCCGGCACCCCCAATTTCACCTCTATTCCATGCTTGACTTCTTCCAGTAAAGAGTTGCTAAAGAACAAAGAGGTCTTGCTTCTATTTACTTTTTGTCCCAAGGCTTCCTTATACTTGTTTAGTAAGTCCATCACCTTCTCACACTCCTCCATTTTAGCCCTGCAAAAAATAAGACTATCATCTGCGAAGAGCAAATGTGTTAGTTTAGGGCCTCTCCTACAAAGGGAGTAGCCATGAATATCGCCCTGTAATTCAGCCTTTTTAATCAATCCATTCAACCCTTCCGTACAAAGAAGGAATAAGAAAGGGGAAAGTGGGTCTCCTTACCTAATCCACCTTGTAGGAAAATCATCCCACATGGTTTTCCATTCACCAAAACAGAATATGAAACTGTTTTCACACAACCCATCACAAGGTTTATCCACCTCTCCCTAAAACCAATCTTCCTCATTATCCCCTCTAAATAATACCACTCCACCCGGTTATAAGCCTTACTCATATCTAGTTTTAGTGCCATATACCCACATGAGCTCTCCTTATACTTCTTCATACTGTATAAGGTTTCAAAAGCCACCAAAATGTTATCCAAAATTAATATTATATTTTGTTGGTAAGTGCAACCTACACTATAAAAAATTGGACCTATAGTGGCGTTGTGACATTTGTGAAACGCCACTATAGGCTCATTTGGGCTACCACAGGAAACATGAGAAATAGAATCATAATTAAAAAGAATTGAATTGATTCTCTCAAGGTGAGACGGGAATTCTAACTCAAAGCATCAATGTGAACAGGAATTAAATGTCATTGTGACTCATGAGAACTTCTCAAGTTAAATCTACTAATACCAATCTAATTATTGTGTAAGTTTATTTATGTTTAACTCTACTTTTTTTTTTTAATGCTTAGAAAATTTGCATGGCTATTAGTTATTGAATTTAGAGAATATCGTTGTGGTGATTATGTAAGGCTTAAAGCACAATATTTTATACAAAATTTTTATATATTAGCTAAGGACAAAACTTAGGTATAGTACCTTAGGTGCTGTTCTTTATGTTTTCCTCTTAAATTCATCCATGTGGCTACTTAATTAAATAATACACTTTCATTCCATAACAAAAAAATCCATATGGCAGAATCTTAAGAGGGGAACCTAAGGAACAGCACCTAAGTACTGTACTTAAATCTTGCCCAATAGCTAAATAGCCACCAATCATCTTAAGGTGTTAGATGTTTATACAATTTTAAATTAAGGGTATTACTCAAGGTGTATAAGTTAGCGTGTAAGATAGATTTTGTTTTTGGGATAGTTTAAGAGTGTTACGTGTTGATGGTATACTTAGATATTAATTTAATGCTTTGTTTGTTTGTATGGTTTTATTTGAATGGACATACTAAATGATAGATATAACCATTCGAATGAAATCAACATTGAAAAAGATGATTTAAATTAGAAAGTAACATTTACAAGAATACAGAATGTACTTGAAAAGAATGTAAGTTATAATACAATTGAATTTTATTTTCTTTATTAAATTTTGTCTCACTTCTTATATTATTTCCTTAGTTTCGTTCTAAAATTGGTATTAACTTTTTAATGATAACTCCATTTATGCAAGTATTTGAAAATCTTTTATCGATAATTTAGAGATAGTATACAAGATTGACAAATAAATAGAATTGAGTATATTGGAAGAACTTCACTTCAAATTGCCGCAAGTGTTATTACGAGATAGAATTTTAGATGAAAATTTTGAGATTTATGTGATTAACATTCATTTAGTTATTGTTTCTTAATAAAATTATATATCACATGGCAAATTATGTCATACAACATGTAAAACTAACATTGAGCAAGCACAAACATAACGTGTAAGATCTAACTTTTATTATTACAAAAATTATGGTAGATTATTAAAATAAATAAATTATTTTACTAAAAGAAATTCTAGAAACTCTTGTTGGTAGAATTTTAATTGAATCAATGTTTTTTAACCTTTTGAAACATATAAATAGAGCTTCACTTAGATAAATTGTGTTAATTGTTTTAATATACTTCGACATAACATAACGAGTAAAACGGGAAATAATTAAAAGAAATGAGAGGTGTCTACTTGGTATAAATAAAGAGTGTAGACATAACTTTTACCATATAGTATGGAATATGATATTATTTATACACGTGCTTATAAAATATGCAATTTCATTGTGAATAACATGATATGATAATAATTAAATTCGGAGTACAACTACAAAATGACCTAACTTCTGCAGTTGTAGACTGGGGTTATAAACAGCGGACACTAGACATATATAACCAATGTGGGATAAATATCTTTTTTTTTTTTTAGTAAACAATAATATTTATTAGAACACATACGAAAATAATAATAATAATAGTGTTTTGAACTAGGTTTATAATACATTACATAAACCCAATTATGTAATATAGTTGTACTCTGGTTATGTAATGTATTATAAACCCGGTTTAAAACACTATTGTAGAGACTGGGTTCGAGCGCTCCTCCTATTGGACGAAAGGTCTCAAGCCCAACTAGTCCAATACAATGAATTTTTAGAGAATGAGTTTAAGAACTAGATCTTAGTCCGAACCACAATCACTAGACACAGTTAGGTGTGGGTTGAGTAACAAGGAAATGGGTTGAAGTATGGGATTTTGTCCTCGGGCGTTTCGTCCTAGGAACTGAGTATTCTTCTTCTTCTTCTTTCAGTACTAGGTTACAGGGGTTTTCAAGATCATGCAGACTGCCACAGCTTCCTTCCTTTTCTCTCTTTCTGCGATCCCTCATTCTTGGAGGGTCTCTCCTATTATATACTCTTTTCCAGTCGATCTTGATCCTCTACCTGTTGATCATGCAGGCCATTACTCGAGTGCTCATCCCATCAGCCACCTTCCCAAACCCTCCGTGAGTTGTGGCAACCAAGACCGCATTGTTCAGGGGTCATTTCCTCATTAATGTGGCCAGAACGTTAGTTTGGTGCATTCAATGGGGAGGTGACAGTTTCTCCTTGGATTGCTTCTGCACCATACGCCTATGGGTATCCTACTGTGCTTACCTTTCTCCTGGGAGCGCTTTGGGAGGCTGCCTTTGCCGGTACGCTGTTCTCTCCCCTTGGGATTTGGGGTGCCGAGAGCAGGATTGTCCTCGGCAACACTTCTGGGCCATTTGGGCTTTCTTTGTCCGTCCTCAACCGTTTCTCTCTCCTCGGCACGAGTCTTGGGCCTAGTATAAAGTGGGTCGGGGTTGTCAAATTCCTTGGCCTCATAATAGCCCCTCAAAATCCTGCCGTTCGGCTCCTCGGACGGAGATGAGGGTTTTGGTAACATCAAGCCTCAGTCATGGCTTGTCAAGTCTTGTCCTTCATCAATACCAGAGCCTCTTCGTTTGCCCGAGACACGTTCCTAGCGCCTTGGTATACGAAGCATGTCTTTATTAAATGCTAGCGACTCTGTGCTCCCCACGTTCAATGGTGCGATGGTGATCTAATGGTGGAGATTTCCTAACCTTTATGGGCGGGAAAACCCGCACAGTTACTTTTAATGGGAGGTATAAATACCCATTTGAACTGATTTGTCTCTTTACCTTTGCACTCAAGAGTTCTTGCGCACACATCCTGGTTCAGTCAAACTTCCAGCCAAACTCAAGTCTCTCTCCAGCATAAAAAGCTTGTCCGATAAGCTTTCCTAATTTCTGTAAGTTTTCTTCTCTCTCCAACTTGCGTTTTCTCTCTTCTAAATTTATCTTTCTCTTGTTCCTCCCTTTCTTTTGTCATCCCCTGAGTCTCTTTGGCGGTTTCTATAGATGGGTAAATTAAAAAAGTTGGTTGAGACCGAAGAGGTGATGGAAAAATTCATCACCGATTATAGGATACCCCCCAATGTAGGTTTGAGGCACTGTGAGGAAGGAGAATGGCACTTTAGGAGAAACGCGGGCGAGGTGGTGATTCCCTTACTCGCCTTTATAGAAAGGGGTGTGAGAATCCCCATGGGGCCAGTAATGAAGGATTAACTTAGGCACTTCCAATTAGCCCCCACCCAGTGAGCTGCTAATGTGTTTAGGATCCTGGGTTGTGTAAATGCCTTAAACGAGAAAATGGGGCTAAGGTTGACCCATCACGACGTAAACTGGTGCTACAACCTCCAACTCCTGAAGGGCAAATCCTACTATATGAAGATGAGGGACGACAGGGTTCGGCTTATTCAGTGCCTCCCCGAGTCCAGCAATGGGTTGAACAAGGACTTTCTCATTGTGTTTGGGGAATGGCACGATGGCCTTCCTTGCCCAACAATGGAGGGGGAATCAGGTGGGGTACTGGGAGTAGGAGAGGGATAATCTTCTTTGCCATCGTGATTTGCACGGCTCGGTTACTAATATGAACATTTTTTTTTTTTGCAGATCCACACGCCTTTCAACGACACTTCCACCTAACCAACCAGGGAGATTTGGAGACCATTCTCAAGGCGGAGGTTTTTGTAGTCGAGGCGGACAACCAAGTCAAAGTCGCTCACAAGATCTTAGGGTACGACCTTATCCAGAAGTCATTCATTGCCCCGAAGCACGTGATCAAAGCTAACGATCACCGACTTTAGAAAATCATTGTAGTAGAGCACGAATTTCTGATTCCTGAAGGATCTCCTGTTCCAGAGGGCATCCCGTTGGCCGACTCTTCTTCGTCCCACCAAGCAGCAAAGGTCGAGAGTGAATTGGGCCTGCCCAAAGAAGGATTCAATGTGTTTGGCCAAGCCAGTTCGTCTGAGGATCCTTCTGGTGACTTGGGTGACCCCAACTTGTCCGAGGCGGATCTCTTGTTAGCAGGGATATCTTCTCAGGCGGAGATGGGTTTTAAGAGGAAGCCTCAGACAAGCTTATTCGACCTGATTGAGGGCCAGCCGTGGAAGGATGCACTAGGGAAGTCACAATCCAACCTTCCTCCTCCTCCACCATAGCCTCAGCCTGTTCAGACCAGATCTTCTCCATCTCGATCGCAGCCACCCTCTCCTCGATCCAAACTTCCCGCTCCTCCCTAATCTACTTTGCCTCCTCGACCTGAGCCTGCCGACCCAAAGAGGAAGAGGAGTTCCAAAGGCAAAGAGCCAATGGATAGGGGGAAGTCTCGCTTTTCTCAAGAGGAGGGTGAAGCCCCGCGGGCTCAAAAGCAATTAACGATAGGGCATCAAGGCCGTGGAAAAGAGGTCGATGCCCAACCTGCGCCTTAGGCTTGGCTTCCTACCCCAATGCTTTATGGGGAGCCGCTGATGGACGACGCTTCCCTAAGGGATTTCCAGGGCGGTGAAGGCACATATGTAGCCGACACGTTGGAGAGGACCTTGCTTGTCCCTGTCGATATGGACGAGTTAAAGGGTCTGAGGAGGCAAAAGGTCTTCCACAACATCAAGAGGTATTTAGGCATGGTAAGGTTTCTTACACTTGTGATTTTGCTGATTTATGCTCCTTGATTTCCCATTTATCGTGTGTTCATCCCAATTGGTAGGCAATCCAAGCCACTTATAGGCTAGAGGATGAGGCCAAGGAGCAGAGCAAGTCCTTGGAGCTTGAATGTAACAAGCGCATGGATGCTACACGGACACTCAAGAACTCCGAGGCTGACCTCTTTAGGGCCAGGGAGGATCTGAAGGAGATGACAAGGGCCAGGGACAGTGCCGAATCAGGCCTTGCCAGCGCCCAAAAGCAGGCCGAGGACCAGACGAGGCGCTTGCTCGAAGCTGAGGGAAAATTGAAGATTGCCAAGGAGCAGATCAATGATTTAAAGAAGAAGTTGTCCGAGGTAAAGAAGGCTAGGGGAGTTGCGAAATGGGCCAGGGATGAAGCCTTAAGGGCCACGACAGAGACATAATTTGCTAAGACGGAGGCTGAGAGCTCCAAGGACAAAGCTGTGGAGGAGGCCTATGACACAGGGGTGGCTGATACCCAGGCCATTCTCAAGGCTCAAATCTCTAGGGTATGCCGGCTCTACTGCTCCTAGGTCTGGAATGAAGCCCTCAAACAAGCTGGGATGGAGGCTTCATCCGATCTGTGGAAGGCGGAGAAGGTATACTATCCTTCGGCCATCCGTGAGACCGCCCTTGTCAACTCTGAGGCTGTGAGTGCTCCAGAGAAGGCTGAGGTTGCTCGGCCTCAGGTTGCCTTGGCCATGTCTGCCCCTAACGAGCCAGCCGAGGGGGGCGAGCTTCCTAGGGTGACGAAAACACATGGAAGTTCGAATCCTGAGGCGCCCTAGGAAGCTACTGGATCTATAGTCAGTGCTCAGGTCTCTCACACCGAGGAGCCACCTCTCTTGGTTCAGCCCCTTCAGACCATTTCCCCGGATGATGTCTCCTAGGGTTCTGAGGCCAATCCTGCTGAGGTCCCTAAGGAAGGGGACATCTCCCAGGGTTCTGGGGCTAATCCTACCCAGCTCCCTAAGGAAGGGGCCAAAATAAAGTTGAAGAAATAGGGGTCCCGGCCAACTTTTGTATTGGTTCCATTTTAGATTTTAGTTAGTTTTCTTTTGTTTTAAGGACCTTGGAATGGTTTGTAATTAAATTTTTTTCGACTACATGTCTGAAATTCCTTTCTTCCTTTTTCTTTTGAATTATGTGTTTATTATCACCACCGCTATTGCTATTACTGCGAATCTCGTGCCTTGTGAATTGGTTATCCTAACGGGTATGAATGGTTGCGTACATAATATATTTGAAATTAAACCCCTAAATTCAAACTTGCCGGCATCATGGGGACGCTTGGTTTGCGTTTACCCATGTTTTTAGGGGGCTGAGTGTATGATTCGAGGTACCGAAAGTGTACTTAGGCCACATTCACAACCTTTACGAATCTTGAAGTATCTAGTTTCCCCATAGGTCCGAGGACCATGTAAGACCTTGGTTCTGTCCAGTACTTAGATCTTCCTTAAAGTAACTAGTTTTCTCATAGGTTTGAGTCCGTGGACTATGCAAGACCTTAGTTCTGTCTAGTATTTAGATTTTCTTGGAGTAGCTAGTTTCCCCATAGGTTTGAGTTCGAGGACCATTCAAGACCTTGGTTCTGTCTAGTACTTAGATTTTCTTGGAGTAGTTAGTTTTCCCATAAGTTTAAGTCCGAGGACCATGCAAGACCTTGGTTCTGTTCAGTACTTAGATCTTCCTTGAAGTAACTAGTTTCCCCATAGGTTTGACTCCGAGGATCATGTAAGACCTTGGTTCTGTCTAGTATTTAGATTTTCTTGGAGTAGCTAGTTTCCCTATAGGTTTGAGTCCGAGGACCTTGTAAGACCTTGGTTCTGTCTAGTACTTAGATTTTCTTGAAGTAGCTAGTTTTCCCATAGGTTTGAGTCCGAGGACCATGCAAGACCTTGGTTTTGTCTAGTACTTAGACGGTTGCCAGAATGCGAGACGTGTAATCAGGATGGATTTAAAATTTGAACTAGATAAATGTTTGTATTAATAATAATACATTCTCAGGTTATTTACATTCCATGGACGAGGTACAACTTTCTCATCTAAGTCTTCCAGGTAGTATGCTCCTATTCCTACAACTGAAGTAATTCGGTATGGCCCTTCCCAGTTGGGTCCAAGCTTTCCCCAGGATGGGTTTTTGGCAGCACCCACAACTTTCCTCAACATTAAGTCCCCCGGGGCTAGCGGCCTAAGCTTCACGTTGGCATCATATCCCTGTTTGAGCTTCTGGTGGTAATAGGCTAATTGGACCATTGCCTTTTCTCTTCGTTCGTCGATCAGATCTAGGTTCTTCCTCAGTAGTTCGTCGTTACTGTCCGAGGTGAAGGAGCTCATCCTCAATGTTGGGAAGTTTGCCTTTAGAGGGATAACAGCCTCGGCCCCATAGGTCATGGCAAAAGGCGTTTCCCCTGTTAACCGCCGCGGTGTGGTCCGGTAAGTCCATAAGACGTGTGGTAGCTCTTCCACCCATCTTCCCTTGGCGTCATCCAGCCTCTTCTTAAGCCCATTAACTATGACCTTGTTGACAGCCTCAACCTGCCCGTTTCCCTGAGGATAGGCTGGAGTTGAGTACCTGTTAGTGATCCCCAGCTCGTAGCAATATCTTCTGAAGGCCTTACTGTCAAACTGGAGTCCATTGTCTGAAATGAGGGTGCGAGGGACTCCGAATCGTGTAACAATGTTTCTCCAGATGAATTTCTTAGCATCCACATCCTTGATGTTGGCTAGGGGCTTAGCTTTGACCCATTTGGTGAAGTAATCTGTGCCGACTAGTAGATATCTCTTATATCCTGCTGCCTTTGGGAAAGGTCCCACAATATCTAGGCCCCACTGGGCGAACGGCCATGGACTGGACAGAGGGTTGAGGATCCCGCCTGGCTGATGAATATTCGGGGCGAACTTTTGGCACTGGTCACACTTTTTAACGTATTCCAGGGCTTCCTTCTGCATCCCCGACCACTAGTATCCCTGGGTAATGGCTCGGTGCGACAGAGATCTTCCTCATGTGTGACTCCCGCAGATCCCTTCGTGTAGCTCTTCAAGCAGTAGTTTGATGCCTCAGGGTGGACACACAGTAAATATGGCCTGGAATATGAGCGTTTGTACAATTTGTGGTCCTCGGACAACCAAAACCGAGGAGCTTTTCTTCGTATTTTCTTTGTCTCCGACTTTTCCTCGGGCAAGATGTCATCTTTGAAGAACCTCACCATAGGGTCCATTTAGCTAAGGCCTACTCTAACCTCATGAACATGGACCATGCCTTTGGCTACTTCATTCGCTTTGTCCAGATGCTCTACAAGAATAATTCGGGGCAGATCCTTTGCTGAGGAGGTGGCAAGCGTGGCCAGTGAATCTGCATGAGTGTTTCCACTCCTGGGGACGTGCGACAAGCCGAAAAGGTCGAAACCCGGCTGTAGGCGTTTGACTCGGCTTAAGTACCCTTGCATCCTTGCGTCTCTGACCTTTAATTCTCCCTTTACTTGGCCCATTACCAGTCTTGAGTCCGAGAACATCTCCACTGCTTTTCCTTCCATTTTCTGTACCATGGCAATTCCTTGTAGTAGGGCCTCATACTCAGCTTCGTTGTTCGTGGCTGAGAACTCAAGTCTTAGGGACTTCTCTATGATGGTTTCCTCAGGAGATATTAGGACTAGCCCCACTCTAGATCCCCTTTAATTTACTGCGCCATCAACATACACCTTCCAACATGGGGGTCCTGGTGTAGAGATCACTCCAACCGATTTTTCATCCATGTTCTGCTCCTTTGCCACTATTTCTACTAAGGGTTCAGCAAATTCGACTACTAAGTCAACTAGGACCTGGCCCTTTGTAGAGGTCCGATGCATGTATTTAATGTCAAAAGCTCCTAGAATTGTGCTCCATATGGCAATCCTTCCAGTGTAATCAGTGGTTCGAAGTACAGACTTCAAAGGTAGTTGAGTTAGAACAACCACTGTGTGGGCTTAGAAATAATGGGGAAGCTTTCGCGTAGCGTGAAACACAGCTAGTATGGCTTTCTCCATGGGTAGGTATCTGACCTCAGCTTCATCCAGCAACTTACTCACGTAATAGACCGACTTTTGGATGCCATTGTCATCCCGTATTAGCACCAAGCTCACGGCATGGGGGGCTACAGCAATGTATGCGTACAGAACCTCATCGGCCTCGAGAATGGACATGATAGGTGGCCGGGATAGGTAATCCTTGAGTTGCTGGAAGGCCACAACACAGTCCTCGGACCACTCAAACCCCTTCCACTTGTTAATCAAGAGATAGAACGGTCTACATTTATTCGCCGACTTGGAAATGAATCGATTGAGGGCTGCGATCATCCCAGTAAACTTTTGGACCTCTTTTGCATTTTATGGTGGTTTTACGTAGTTTATAGCCTTGATCTGGTCGTGATTGACCTCGATTCCCTTATGAGTAACCATGTAACCCAAAAACTTGCCTAACCCCACGCCAAATGAGCACTTGGAAGCATTCAGGCGCAGCTTATGCTTCCTCAAGACGCCAAAGGTGCTACCAAGGTCCCCTAAATGCTTGGATACCACTTTACTCTTCACCACCATGTCATTGACATAGATTTCGATGCTCTTGCCCAACTGTGGCTTGAAAATTCTTGTCATCATCCTTTGATAAGTGGATCCTGCATTCTTCAGACCAAACGGCATTACCTTATAGTGGTAATTCCCAGTTGGTGTCACGAATGTTGTTTTCTCCTGATTCTCCAGCGCTAGTGGTATTTGATGATAGCCTTGAAAGGCATCTAGGAAGCTCATTCGAGGATGGCCTGCTCTTGCATCCACTAGTTGATCTATCCGAGGCATAGGGAACGGGTCTTTAGGGCATGCTTTATTTAGGTCTGTGAAGTCCACACAAACTTGCCACTTCCCACTTTTCTTCTTGACCACTACAGTGTTGGCCAACCATTCGGGGTAAAAAACTTCTTTAATAGCCCCAACGCGCTTAAACTTCGCCACTTCATCCCTAATCGCATTGGCATGCTCTTTTGACAGGCGAAGGGGCGGTTGCTTCTTGGGAGTGATGGCCGGGTTGACATTAAGGTAATGACAGATGAAGGCTGGGTCGATCCTGGGGGCATTACAGGCATCCCATGCAAATACATCAATATTTCTTTTAAGAAACTCAATCAGCTCCTCCTTCTCCTGAAAAGGTAACTGAGCCCTTACCCGAAAGAATTTCTCCGGGTCATCGCCAATAGCCACCTCTTTTATATCTTTGCATTTTGTCTCCTTAGCAGTTGTGTCAAGGGGCAAAACCGGGGCCTTTGATTGCTATAAATTCTTCTCAGCGGAGGCCGAGGACTCTGCATCAAGCCGATGCGAGATGGCCGCTACCACGCATTGCCTCGCTGTGGGTTGGCAACCACGGATTTCAAGAACTTGGTCTCCGACGGGAATTTCACCTTTTGGTGCAACGAGGAAGCAACAGCCCTTAAGATATGGAGTCAAGGCCTACCGACGATGGTGGTATAGGGGGAGTAGGTGTCCACCACGATGAAGTTGACCTCTACTATCTCTGGGTCGGTCTGAATGGGCAGCTTAATCATGCCCATTGGGATGACAAGCTTCCTATCGAAGCTCATCAGAGGGGAGTTGTAGGGCATCAAATCTTCTGGTTTCAACCCCAGCCCCTTGTAGAGGTCGGGGTACATAACCTCGGCCGCATTGCCACCCTCTACTATCACTCTTTTCACATCGTAGTCCCTGATTCTAAAGGTGATCAACAACGCATCGTCGTGGGGCTGGATGGTCCCGACCTTGTCCTTCTCTGAAAAACTAAAGACGGGACAAAAGTTCATCCTGGCTCTCTTCGGCTCTGGCTGGGACTCCACGGCAGGCAGTTGAGCCACTGATAACACTCGTGCAGGGCGAGTGCCTGTTCTCCCTGGCGCGGCCACGATTATGTTGATCGTTCCTGTGGGTGGCCTTAAGGCAGAATCCCTCCTGGCCTCTTGATGGCCTTGATGACCACTGGAATGATGCAGAAGGTTCTTGCAGTTCTCTGTGGTATGCCCGTGGTCTTGGTAGTATTGGTAATAAAAGTTCTGATTGCGCCTCGAGGGTTCTCCCGCCATCTTATTCAGCCACCTAAAATATGTCTCGTTCTTGATTTTCTCCAACACCCGTTATACTGGTTCTCGGAATACGGCATTGACAGTCTGTGCGTTGGTTGTTCCGGGTTGCCTATGAAGTCCCTCCTCGGGCGGTTGTTGTTATACCAATCTGACCTGAAATCCCTCCTCTCCTGAGGGATAACCTTCTCTTTTCCTCTTCCCTACAACTGGTCTTCCTCCACTCGCTTATACTTGTCGATCCGATCCATCAGCTGGCGCATACTGGTGGCAGGTTTGCTGGTCAGAGACTTCCTCAGACCGTAATATGCTGGTAGACTATTTTTGAAAGTGATAATGGCGACGTCGTCAAAATTGTCTTCCATCTCATTGTACGTCTCCCAATATCTGTCCGAGTAGGCCTTTAAGGTTTCTCCGTCATGCATGGATAGCAACAGTAAAGCGCTCAAAGGCAGAGGGGCTCTACGATTCGTAACGAAGCGGGAGCCAAAAACTTGAGTCAGCCGCCTGTATGAATCTATGGAGTTCTTCTTTAGACCATTAAACCACCTCATCGCCACTGGTCCCAAGCTGGATGGGAAAACCTTGCACATCAGCGCCTCGTTCCTAGAATGGACAGCCATCCTTTGGTTGAACTGGCTCACATGCTCCACAGGGTCTGTTTTATCGTCGTAAATGGTGAAGGTTGGCTGCTGGAACCGTCGAGGAAGTATGGCCCCTTCTATGTTATGCGTAAAAGGCGACTTGGAGAGTTAATCCAATGCCCTGCTCATGACATCGTTTCCCAAGCCCCTAGGAGATGGGCTTTTGTGCCTACGCCTCCGGTAGTGCTCTTCTTCATGGGAGAAGGTCTCATTTGGGGGAGTCCTCGATATTCATCTATGGTCATCGTCACTTTCATCGTCGGAGGGCATGTCAAGCCTAGAACGAGACTGCCTTTGCTATGCATGGTGCAGCTTTCTCTTCAAATTGTCTATTTCTCGTTGCATGGACTGCCTATAGTTCTGTTTTAGAGACATATGGCTCCTAACTTCTTCTAGTTACAGGGCCCGGTTGTTATTTTGTCTTTGAAGCACGTGACTGCCTGCATGAGAATGGCTCTTGCTGGTCTAAGTGGTGTTTACACTACCCTCTCGAAACCTTCCATTCTTTTCATATCGATCACGTTTGGGGTTAGGAAAGTTACCCTGTTGTTGGGATTTGGCTGATTTGGGCTGATGGGAGCCTATTTGATGAGGGCTTGATCCTACCATGCCTGATCGTTGTCCTTCCAAACACACAAGTTCTTCCCACAGACGGCGCCAATTGTAGGGACTGGGTTCGAGCGCTCCTCCTATTGGA
Organism: Quercus robur; assembly: GCF_932294415.1. Lineage (NCBI taxonomy): Eukaryota > Viridiplantae > Streptophyta > Magnoliopsida > Fagales > Fagaceae > Quercus > Quercus robur. The sequence continues at coordinate 20,312,453 of NC_065540.1, read as the reverse complement.
CAAAAGGTCTCAAGCCCAACTAGCCCAATACAATGAATTTTTAGAGAATGGGTTTAAGAACTAGGTCTTAGTCCGAACAACAATCACTAGACACAGTTAGGTGTGGGCTGAGTAACAAGGAAATGGGTTGAAGTATGGGATTTTGTCCTCGGGTGTTTCATCCGAGGAACAGAGTATTCTTCTTGTTCTTCTTCTTTCAGTACTTGGTTACAGGGGTTTTCAAGATCATGTAGACTGCCACAACTTCCTTCCTTTTCTCTCTTTCTGCTCTTTTTCGGCGATCCCCCATTCTTGGAGGGTCTCTCCTATTATATACTCATTTCCAGTCGATTTTGACCCTTCACCTGTTGATCATGCAGGCCATTACTCGAGTACTCGTCCCATTAGCCACCTTCCCAAACCCTTTGTGAGTTGCGGCAACCAAGGCCGCACTGTTCAGGGGTTATTTCCTTATTAATGCGGCCAGAATGTTAGTTGGGTGCATTCAATGCGGAGGTGACAGTTTCTCCTTGAATTGCTTCTACACCATACGCCTATGGGTATCCTACTGTACTTACCCTTCTCCTGGGAGCGCTCTGGGAGGTTGCCTTTGCCGGTGTGCTATTCTCTTCCTTTGGGATTTGGGGTGCCGAGAGCAGGATCGTCCTTCACAACACTTTTGGGCCATTTGGGCTTTCGTTGTCCGTTCTCGGCCGTTTCTCCCTCCTCGGCACGGATCTTGGGCCCAGTATAAAGTGGGCCGGGGTTATCAGATTCCTTGGCCCCACAACTATTATTAGTATTTTCGTGTGTGTTCTAATAAGTATTACTGTTTACTCAAAAAAAAAAAAGTGATTATTATAGTAATTTCACAAGTTGCATATAGTGCAATCAAAAGCATTTCCTTGCAGGTTTGCCAACTGTACTCCATCTCTTCTCTTTGTCTTTGTTAGGGTCATATTTTCTATGCATTGATATATCTTTTGACAAAATGCATTTTACTGTAATTGGATAGATCTAAAATGTGTTTAATGTATCAAGAAGTGTGTTGCACAAACACAACAAGTGGAATCACTAAAGACATGAAGATTGAACCAAAAAACAAGTGAAGAAAAGTTGAAACAGTGAACTTTGACACTTGCAGTGGCAGCTCTAGAAATTTTTTTTAGGGTGGTCACTAAGAAATTTAAATTACCACAATATTTTTCTTTGTACTATTTTTTAAAGAAAAATGAAATTGGAAACTATTTTTTTTTGAATAGGTTGAACAAGTTACAAATTTTATCTTTTTGTTTTATAATAGGCTTTTTGTTGAATAATTTTTTCACTTATTGTTGTTTGATCCTGTCTTGTTTTTGTTTGGTTTTTGTTTGTTGTTATTTGAGCTAATATTTGTTATTGTTATTTAAGCTTTAAAAAAAAAAGGATTAAGAATTATGTTTAGAGGCAAAATTAATTTTAGAGTAATGCTACGTCCACAACATTTTTACAATAAATTTTATGTAAAAAACTGTTATTAGTGGGTAAAAAAATAATAATAGTATTTGGCCCAAATCAAAATTAGTAACAGCTTACTACATTAGATTTATTGTAAAATTATTGTGAAAATGTTATAAATGTAGTAGAACTACTCTTATTTTTGTTGAACCCAAATTTTTGTAATTCTCAAGTCAGGATGTTCAAAATTTTTATTAGAGTAATTACAATAGGTTAATTTAACATATAATATTTTTTTTGGCAAATGTATATATACATTTTTTTGCAAGTCAGGGTGGTCTTGTGACTACCTTGGCTTGCATGTAGAGCCACCACTGGACATTGCTCTCAACACAAGTTCAACACTAGCATCTATCAAGATCTACGATTTTAGAATTCTTAAATCTGAATTTCGGCTCATGATGACTTGGATTGCTAAGGTTTTGTTCACTAAACCTCTAAACCATATAAAAGCTTTATTTTAAAGTCATAAAATATACAACGACTCAATTAAAGAACTCATACACTCTGTGAGAAGCTACGACGTTTTATGCGTCTTAGGGTTTTATAACCAAATGCTTCCACGTGCTTTGGAGTGAAGAACTTTGCAACCAACAACAATTAATCAGTTGCTAGGAGTTAGTCACACACTGGGATCCATGCAAAGGAAGAAGTCTCAACAATATTAAGTCCAATTGGGGATTGGAGAAAAGGTTCAATTGTAGGTAGTATTTTGGGATAGTCCTGGATAATTGTAAGATTCCTTATACTTGTAACCACTTGATTCTTGATTAGTGGATTCTTGAGAGTGGTGACCTGAAAATTAACCGGTGGGGCTTTTGTCTTGTGAGAGGTTTTTCCTATTTGTCAACAAATCACTGTATTCATTTAATTTCCGCTACTCTTAGATTATTTTAGTGATTTGTTGGTACTTCCACGATTTGCATGTAATTTGACCTAATTAATAAACTTGGATAATTAAATTAATTAACTGGGGTAAATCTATAAACCAACAGCCTTTGTTATTTATCATGAGTTTTAGTAGTACTTCTTGGTTGTTATCAATATTGATTTTATACTTGCCGTTTTCTACCTTGTTTGGAGTGATTTCTAAGGGCTTGAGAAAAGACCACTCAATGAAGTCTCAGAACTCTTTTTGTTGGAAATAATTCATCAAAAGCCATTTTCAATCTAAATGTTTCATCTCTTATAATTTTACATTGAATTTTTCAATATTTAAATAGGTTTTTGTCAAAATTTATTTGAATTTCTATTAATTTTAGTTAATAGTCATTGAGAGAGCGCATGAAAACAATTTAAAAGATTAAAGGTTCTAATTGATTTTTTATTTATTTAATGCAAGGTTTAATTTGAAATAACTCTTGGTTATAGAAAAATTATATGATATGCTCAAATCTTTAATAAACGGTAGTCACTTGACTTGAGTAGACTGTAACCACGTGTTGCATATAGAAAAAATATCACTAGGTACAATAACGATTTTTAGGACACAACTTTTAATATATATTTGTTTTTTTTTTTAATTTTTTTATATAATAATTTGATAGTTATAATAGGTGTAGGGACATAGGCCCAAATATATATTGGGCTTTGGGTCATGTCCGAGGAGGCATAGTGGTTCGAGAATAGATCAACAATGAGGAAGGAGTAAGACTTTGAACTTCACGAGCAAGCCAGGAAGTTCTGTTGATAAGGATATGCAACGTGAACGTACAAGACAAAATGGAAGTTGAGAAATATCTAAGGAAAAACTGCAACCACAGAATTAAATGTTCTACAGCTAACTCTCTGGCCGCATTTATGTAGAAAAGACCCCTGAACAGTGCTCCTTGGTCACCCCAACTCATAGAGGGTCTGTGAGGGTGTCCGATGGAACAAACACTCAAGTAGTAGTTTGGACGATTGACAAGTGGAGGGCTAGGATCATTCAAAGGGAGATATATAATGTAAGAGACCCCAGATGAAAGAGTGATTGAAAAATAGAGAGAGAAACACTGTAGCCATCAAGAACTGAACTTGTAATAAAACTTGAGAATCAATATATAAGAATTGATCTTCTCAGACTGTGCTAAGGACAGTTTTTCTTTAGATTAAACTATTTTATCTACTTTCCCTTATGATCTGAATCCACTTCATTTGTTGACTGATTCATTAAAACCTAGTTTTCCAACCCACTCTTTACAAATTCATTGTATTGGCCTTTTTGGGCCTAAGTTCATTTACTATTTGGGTTAGGGACTCAAATTGTGTCCTTACAATAGGTAATAAGAGATTTAAACAATGAAAATCTTCATTGACAACACTAGGATGTGCTAGGCAATTGAACTACATGACTCTTATTGTCATATATAATTGTTTTTAGTTATTAAAAAAATTGCTCTTTCATTTTGTCTTTTATTTTTAAAATGGAAAGTCTCACATTGATAGGTGGATTTTTTTTTTCAATAATTAAACACTTATTAATAAGTGATGTAACATATATTTAACTAAAATGTTTATTATTTATGACATTATTGTCTAACCACTGGTCATACCTCGGTCTGATCATAAGACCAAATAAGAACTACTCTCTTTTTATAGTTCTTTGGTAGGTTTGGTTTTTAGAACAATGTAAAAGTACATGACCAATTTAATAGTTATGTGATTCGTCCAAATGATTTAATGAGATATGTAATTAAAATGCAAATGAATGATTATTTGAATTATCACTTAACATGGCTAGAGAATATTTCTCCAAACCAAATTTGAGGAGAAATTTAGTTTAAATAAAAATTAAAAATCTTATATTGTAATTGTGGGGGGATGAAGTTGATTCAAGGCCAAAGCCTAAATGCTCAAATGATCATGCTTGAGGAAATGGGCCAAGTCCATTTCAATAAGTACTAACGGGAAACCTTTCAAGACTATTCCCGTGGAGTTCCGAGCATACTACCAACTCGGAAACACTTTTCCGAGATCATAAGCATGGGTGATCCCTTGGTAAACGAAAGAAGTACCACGGGAGATTGATCTTACCCTTTCTATTTTTGGCCGAGGTGACGCTCTTACCAAGACCATCTCGGGAAACCTCTTGAAAGGATAAGGATTACAAAAGTCGTCACCTCTGCATTAATGAGGGGTTCTCTACCTAATTTCTTCCACATTAAATATACATAAGATAACCTAAATAGTACAAACAAACTCCCAAAAGTCATGTTTCATGATGAAAAGGGGAGAGAACCAAGGGAGGATGGGACAAATATCTCCAAAAAATTTGGCTTGAAGCAGGCCAACTGGAGAGATAAGGATAGGAAAAATGCCTATAAAAGGGGTGAAGGCAGCCAAAGAGAGGGGGTCGAAAAATATTAGGAGAAAAACCTAGAGAAGAGAGAGAAAAAGTTGTATGATGTTTTTCTTTTCTTTGTAATTCCCAGCACCTCAGGAAAGGAGTTGTATAACTTGGCTTGTAATATTTTTGCAATCTTGCTTTGATAAGTCAATTGTTTGAGTTTCCCATTGTGAAATTTTGACCTTATTCTATTGATAAATAAATTGTGCAAATCAGTTACCTATAGATTAAACCATTGTTAAATTAACTAGCGTTTTTTTTTTTAATTTTTTTTATTGAGTTTCTGACGCCCACAGTAATCATTAAATCAATAACTTTCGATAGAGGTTTGACCATAAAATGAATAATAGAACAAGGAAAATAAAGTACGTGATTCGCTTATTCCACCTGAGAGCGACAACATAATGACTTCTAGACGAAGGAAAGAAGAAGACGTGGACACATTTCTGGCTTGAGTTTTTATTTTAGTTTATTTTGTTTTTGTATGAATTTTTAAACTTTTGTATTTTAGGTATAACCATATTTTTGTCCAACTTATTTTTAAGTAAAATAAATCCATGAGAATAAGTAAATCAACATTCATGCAATTCAATGAAATATGGGCATGTTTAGTACATGTGTTAAACACATGTTTTCAGTTTTTAAATAACATTACACGTATTTTTATATACTTTTTTACTCATACGTATTTTCAAAAAATACAAACAACATTATTAGAACAATGTTATCAAATAACCCCTAATACCTTGGCACTAAATTAATTTACACTCTCTTAAATTTTTATTTTTTATTGCACTCAGACTAAATGACCCTAAGATTGTACTATGCAGTGTGTACTACGTTAACTATTTTATAAAAGCACTTTTCTCTCTTTTTCACGTGTAAAAAAGCACAAAATTTCAATGGCGCAAATTTTGAACATTCGCGCCGAAAGAGAGAGGCGACTACCATAGTGTGTAACACCACTTTCACATTATTTGACTGTCCGTTTCCATTTTCTGTAACAAATTCCAAAATAGAAAACGGATCTTAGTTTAGCGGCTTGAACATGAAGATTGAAGATTTGATAGGGCTAGAGTTTGGAAAACATGTCAAATTTTACTTATCCAAAATAACAGCATTGTGTCTGCGTGCATGATGCATGAGACAGTACACACACATATAGTTGGCATATATTGACAATCCATACCTTCCTTTTTAAATTTTTTTTTTTTTTTTTTGAGCTATGCTTAAACACTTTTCATTCTTTTGGGACAAGGGCGGCGCATGCAACATTGCAAGTTGAAGCCCTAATAATGTATATCAAATATTTATTTATTTATTTACTTTTGGGTGAGAATCTATTTAATATGTCAATTGCTATTTAAAATTATGAGTGGGAAGTGGGAACATTTTTCATTTAGAGTTTTAGAGTATTAGACCAACACCAACTAACCCCCTCCAGAATTAATTAGAATGTTCTTTATATATTTGTCACTATACAGGTTGCTATAAATGAGGACATAATTAGCTATTAAAGCATGCGTGTGCACTTCTTGTCTATGATTTGTGGGTAACATGTCTAACGGTTGTCGATGTCTTAAATAAATTAATAAATATCATTCAAACTAATCAAGATTTAATGGGTATGGTATGGACTATGGACTATGAAGTCTTTTAATGAAAAAAAAAATGATAAAGTAAAATTGTTTTGTGCCAATGGGGGCTTGGCTCAGCTGGGTATGGTTCGTTCGCTATACCTAACACGCTCAGGTTCGATTCCCACTACCAGCAGGAGTCCGTTGGTGGGCATCATATCCCTAAGCGTGTGTGCTCTGCCCGGGGGTTTAATATAACCATAAACACCCCTATTTTTCTTTCTCAAAAAAAAGTAAAATTGTTTTGTTATAAAAAACTTACAAATTGATTATGTATGTGATTAGCGTTACTTTAATAAAACAATAAATAAATGTAAGATTGATTTTTTTTTTTAATAATCTTTGTGATTGGTGACAAATTATTTTATAAAGTTTATATATGGTAGCTAGTATTTGTAATATTTATAACATCACTATTTTTTTAATAGATTCAAATGAGCTTCTTTGTGCTATAGGGAAGATTTAAACTAAAATACCTTATTCAACTATAATAGATCGACTTTATCAATTGTTAAAGCCTAATTTTTCCAAAACCAAATATATGGCAAGCCCAAACATTATTAGAACAATTATTTCATCTTTTTATATATATATATATATATATATTGCCTAAATTATGGGGATTTTTGAAGAAATGTGGTTTGGAGGGCAAAAGAGGACCTATTTGGAGCTTACAAATGGGATTTAGAACTTTAACTTAGAGCTTACCTAAGGGCATCAGGACCTAGATTAGCAGCCAGCATCAATTTTTTTGCCTTAATTAAATGCTAATGTTATAGATTGGATCTAATATTAGGCATCAAATCATTGATTGTTGCATCATGCTTCTTAAAATGTGACTAGATATATTTTCACATTTAATTTCAATTTTCATCATGCATTTTACGTTGTTCATGCATCATAAAAAATTTGTTGATATGCATCTGTTCATTGTACTATTTCAAATTTTACATTAGGTCATTGCATTAGCATGATAGATTAGGCCATATTACCTTAATTTTCCATATTATTATTGCAAGATTTTTCTATTGCTTAGATTAGGGATTATGGTGTTTGAATAGCTCATATCTATAGATTCTTGCATTTAGGAGGACATTAAGATATGAATCTATCATAATCATAAAGTTTCTCTACATAAAATATGAATGTTCTTGCATCATCATAGAAAACTTTGACACGTTATTTAGTGTTCGTTTGAGAACAGCTTATTTAGTTGAAACTAAAAACTTTTTGCTGAAAGTACTGTAAATAAAGTTAAAAAATAGTTGAAATAGTACAGTGGAACCTATGAATAGTACCAAAGAGTGCAATGAGACCCATAAATAGTAGTAAAAATAAGCTAAATAGTAAAAAAATTGACTTTTTAAGCCAATGCCAAACACAACCTTAATATTGCATAGCATGAAATAAATAAAAGAAATAAAGTAAACTTTGATTTCCGTTCTTGCATACAACTAACATGTCATCTAGGTTAGAATTTTGCATCTTCCTTATATGAGATAAGAATTGTCATGTGAAATAATTAATTATTAGTTGAAATGTGAAAATTTCCAGAGTTGAGGTTTGAACTATTTCTTTAGGAATATCCATAAAATATCCCCGTTCATCATGTAGGGGACCTGATTTATAAGGGTATACATTTTAATCTTCTTCCATATTCATGCATTTTGGTGATCCCCATGCATGGGTAGATGTTGTGTGTTTACTTTTACTTTCTTCTTTTATTTTGTGTGATAGATTGAGTAAATTGCTTATATGGTCACTGTAGTCTATAAAATTGGTTTTTGGATCAGGTGGGTGGTTGTGTAACACCTTCTTACTTTATAAGTTAGCCTCTAAACTTAGTCTAAGGATTGATGTAGATTATGTTTTATTCAATGTAATTTTCTTTTATAGTATTTTCATTAAATTGTAAATATGAAATAAAATTTTTTATTTTATTTAATTAGTTTGTACTTAGTATTAAAGTCTTGTAATTTTTACGTTCAAACATTTTTGTATCAGTTATATATCATTGAAGTTTATTTGAGATTTAAAAAAAAAATTCCCATGAAATTAAATTAAGTGATAATTACATGTAAGGCTCTTAGGTTAGTTAGACGATATTCACAATTGAATATCCATCTTAAAATTCGGTATTGGGAGTGGGTTCCAATTAGTTTGATTTGTAAAGTCTATTATTGTTGAATAAGAGATTTGAAATTCAAACTCTACCTCACCAAAAATCAACTAGTGCTTTAGCCTAATGATTCATAGAGTGGACAACATAGATTTTAATTCTACCATGTATATCTATCAAAAATTTTAAAAAGGGGAAAAATGCCAAGAGACCCCTTAAACTTTGAAGCAGTAGCCAGAACACCCCCTAAACTTTTAGTTTAGCCAATTTGCTTCTTTAACTATACAAACCTGCCAAATAAAGCTATCTGTTAGTCTTTCTGTTAAGTGACTAACGGAACACAACACACACGTGTGTTTCATTTACATCAAAGAAAAAAAAATCCACGGATTAATTTTAAGAGGGGGAGAGAGAGTTTGAGATGTGGAGATTAGATTTGGGATTAGTTTTAACTTCTGAGAGGCTAGAGCTTGAGAGTTTTTGGCTATGGAGGCTACAGATTGGATAGAGAGGGAAAATTGAAAGAGAAAGAAATTGCTGGAGAGAAGTTAGAGAAGAGAGATGGCTTGGTCTTAGGAGCCACAGCCGGCAGTGGTGGTAGCGGTCTTGAGTCAGCCATGGTGGCTGATCTTTGAGTTTGAGAGAGAGGTTGATCTATGGGTTTAGAGAGAGAAGTTGCATAAAGAAGCTTTGGTTTGGGCTTTGAGACTTTGCCAAAACCCAGGATGGTACTTGTCAAACATGATCCGATGGTGGTGCATACCTCCAGCGATTCTGCAACCTCCTCGATGCTTCCTGTGCTTGCCAATACAGCCATGTCTGACGCTCACTATTTATGGCCTCAAACAAGTTTACATCATTTGAAACTCTCTTTTCTTTCAGCAATAGAACAATTGATAAAGAAAATCAATTCTGGGAAGTGATATAAATAAATTTAAAGTAGCCATGACAAAAGGATTAGAAGCTTATGAATTATAATGAAGAAAAGAGTGACAGAAGTGATGAACATGTTGAAAACACATCTATATAGTGTCTTCACAAATGTGCTTATCTTTTGACTTAAATGAAGAAGCTAGTAGTTACGAAGATGGTTATATTGCCAAGGTAGGTGGACTCAACATTGAATATGATGTGACGAGTCCATGCTTCTTCTGTTCTTCCTATTCCTCTTCAATCGTGTTGACATTGTTGGGATCTCTCAATTGGTTTCGAAAGTATTTTTTAAAAAAATAAATGAAATGCACGTGAGTTCCGTTAGTCACTTAACAAATAGACAAACAGATGGCTTTATTTGGCAAGCTTGTATAGTTTAAGGAGCAAATTGGCCAAAATAAAAGTTTAGGGGGTGTTTTGTCCACTACTTTAAAGTTTAGGGGGTCTCTTGGCATTTTTCCCTTTAAAAAGAATAGAAAAAAGTATTGGAAAATTATACCTATAAAAAAAAAGAAAAGAATCTTGCTCCTTCAAGTCACGGCTGCCACACTTGCCTACTTGCCTACTTTAAGCTTCTCCTTCGCGTAATTCCTTGCGAGTTCATTTCCATGATACTAACACAACTATTCCTCAAACTCTATTGATAAATCATCATTTTTTTTTCTAGCTAGGTTTAATTTTTTAAGGGAAATGTTAACCAATGCTTTAGGGCATTGATTTATGAACTATTTTTAGAAATATTTTATTGGGAGCAAAAATGCAAAATTGACCCTCTAATTTTCACATTTTTTCATTTCAGTCATCTAACGTTCAGTTTTGTCAATTCAGTCATTTAACTTTCAATTTTTGTCAATGGAAGGCTCCATTACATTTCTGTTAGTAGCTGCCGTTAGACTCACTGAAACTACGCCATTTTGTTTTGTTTTTTGTTTTTTGTTTTTTGTTTTTTGTTTTTTTTGTTTTTTTTTTTTAATTCGGAATTAAAAGAAAATAAGAAAAATCTTTAAAAAAAAAAAAAAAACCATTAAAGGGAATGATGACGTCGTTCCCCTTCCCCTGAATCAAAACAAAACAAAGAAGACCAAAATCCCTAACCCATCCCCGATTCAGAACTCCATCACTGATTCAAGATAAAGAGTAGATAATAGTCAGTTGGGGTTTTAAAGTTTATATTATATAAGGTTAGGTTGATCTGAATTGTGATCTGATCTGATCAAAGAGTGCGATTAAGGCAAAACAAAGGAAAGCAAACATGGGTTTAGCATCAAAGATTGTAGCCAAGTTGAATCTGGTTGCCCACCCAGAAGGTGGGTTTTACTCTAAAACTTTCAGAGATAACTTTATCGTTCTCTCCAAGTCTCAGCTTCCCCCTCAGTGTAAGTTACGATAGAAGAACCTATATTTATATGTGATGATGATGATGATGATGAATCCTATTGTTTTCTATATAAATTTTGTGTTCTTATAATGATTTCAGGCAAGGTGGAACATGCAATGAGTTTGTGCATTTACTTTTTGCTACCGTCTGGGAATGTGTCTAGCCTCCACCATATACCATGTGTAGAAACATGGCATTTTTTTGTTTTTGTATTTGATTTAGTCAAGTTTTGCTCTGCCTTGACTGAATCAGTGATGGGTTAGGGATTTGGGTCTTCTTTGTTTTGTTTTGATTCAAGGGAAGGTGTCGTTGTTCCCCTTAATGTTTTTTTTTTCCCCATATTTTTCTTATTTTATTTTAATTCCGAATTAAAAAAAAAATGCAAAACGACGTTGTTTCAATGGGTCTAACGGCAGCCACTAACAGAAATGTAACGGGGCCCTACATTGACAAAAATTGAAAGTTAGAGAATTGAATTAACAAAACTGAAAGTTAGAGGACTTAAATAAATAAATAAAAAAAGTGAAAGTTAGAGGGTCAGTTTTACATTTTTGTCTAAAATAATAAATGATGTTAATCATGAAAGTGGTGTCAAAACTTTCCTATTATGGTTTATTAATAATTGCTTTAAAGGCATCCATTAACATAACTATTTTTTAAATAATTCATTATCAAAAAATTATAAAAATATCATAGAAAAAGAATAGAATAAAAATTATAATCCATTAACATAACTAGTACTAAACATATACTTAATTACCACTTTATCACACACGTACATTGACAGGTGTAAATGACATTTGTTGGATTAACCCATTTTATTTGGGGGTTAGGTTATTGTTTTATCTTTTAATCTATTTAAATGGATCATTGAATTAGGATTACATAAAAATACATTAGCATCAATTAACATCGTACCAAAAAAAACACATACAAAAATCATACAAAAAATAAAAAGACCAATTGATTCTTAGTTCACATGAGAATTAAAGGGGAAAAAAAAGTTCACATAGAAACTTATTAACACAAGAGAACTAAAAATAAAAATGATATCTTTTAGGACATAAGGGGAAAGAGAGAAAAATGGTTGGCTTTTCAAGTTACATTTGATATAATTTTTAATGGTGTTAGTATTACACCCCATGATAACATTTTATTAGACGTTTTTTTTTTTTTTTTTTTTTTTTTTTTTTTTTTGTGACAAATTTATAGTTGGATTTTATCATCGCCTTATATAACTGGTAAAATATCAAAATAATCATAGATAAATAACTTTTTCATTAAAATGATAGTATTAGTTTCAAGTTTTTTTTTTTTTTAATTATACATAAAATATGACTTAATGACTTAAATAGTAAACATGTAATTGACATGAAGTTTGGTATGCATATTCAAATGAAAAGTGTTTGGATATTTTTTTTTGGTTGAAAAAAGCTTTTGAGTAGTGTAATATTAAAAAAGAATTATATTGTGGGTTCCAGTTACCTTAACTAGTAAAGTTTTTTTTATAGTTGAATAAGATATCTTGTATTCAATTTTCGCTTACACGAAAAACTAATTAATGTCTTGGTTTGATGGTAAAAAGATATTATCAGGAGTAGATGCTATAGTTCAAAGCCTCTTAAAAAAAAGTTATACTATATATATCTTGATTTTGTCCTCATAAAATTAATCCACTCCACTTATCTCTAATCCAAAGCATGCCATAACATTGACAATCAAGAAATCTCTCTCTCTCTCTAAAATGGGACAGCAAAATCATAGTACCATTTAGCTAGACGACTTTATCCCTCAGATTTTTTCACCCTAAACAGTGACAAAGCTTTTATTTTCTGGTTAGGGTTGGTCACTCGTAGGCCAACTTTAAACGAAAGTTTATCCACATTGGTGGGACCCAATAGGTGCAATAAACTTAGTAGACCAGCGGACAAGGTGGCCCAATGAATGTCTTGTAACACTCACCTTGATGAACACTTGATAACACAAGATCGCACCTTTTTATCTTAGATCTCATCCCCGTCACCGCTAAATATGGTCCATCTCTCCAACCCGCGCGTGGTTTAAAATTTTTCTTGTTTACGTCTTTCAAGAAAATTAATTGAAAATACCAAAAATACCCCAAAAATGAATATCCTTTTTTAATTTTGATAGATAATTTCAACTTTTGGGTCTAATTATTTCTTTTATCATCATGTTAAGATATATTTTTTTTTAATTTTTTGATGCTAACTTGCAAGTGGTTTTAAATTTTCATGTTTAGTTCTTTAATGAAAATGAATTATAAATACCAAAAAAACCCAAAAATGATTTTTTTTTTAATTTTAAAAGATGATTTTAACTTTTGAAGTCGATTCTTGATAATTTCTTTTTATCATCATATTAAGATGCAATTTTTATTTTTAGTATAAGTATCGATACTCAAATCTCTTATTTAAGAATATAAAATTTTACCACTTCAACTAACTAAAATACACAATTAAAAAAATTGAATATCCTCATCATTTATTATGGGATCTTTACGACGAGACAGAAGGATAATTTGAGAGACGTATAATGTTGTGGGTTTTATAATTGAAGCCGTGAGTGGTGGTAAACTCAGTGGTGTCCAGATGGGCAAGTGGGTCTCTTGGGAGTGACTAGCAGTGAGTGTGTGATGAATCACTGGAATGTGTTAGTGTTAGCATAATAATTATTTGGGTTTTCTTTTTGAGTGAACGTTAAGGTTGCTAGCATTATACGGTAACTTCTTCTTCCTTGCTTTATCACTGTGTATCTACTTATCTAGTTACTTTCTTTTTCTTTTTTCTTTTTTGCTTTTCGAAGCTAGTTGTGTTAATAAAGTTGATAAGCTTACATGTACTGTACCTAACCTCGTGTTCCCCATAGTTTTTATTTTTTTTCATCACCGAAATTCCTTTTGTAGGACCCGAATAAGAGATTTTTAGGTGGTTTGTTTGAAACGCCGTAATGATTCATTGATTTGTTTGATATATATCTCTATAATTTTATTTTTTGCTGAATTATTTGATCTTATCTGAAAATGTTCCCTCATGTTACTGTTTTTACTTTTTAGTCCAAATTCTTGCCAAAAAGGTTCCGTACCTTCACATGCCATGGATGCTAATAAATCCTAGGCATAAATAAATGCTAGGGAATAAAATGTTACGTAATATGCCTAAGGAGTTTTATTTTTTTGGCTAAACTCTTAGGTTAATTACTACCTATAGATTTGGTAGTAATTAACTAGTTATACAAATGATTACATCTCGATGGATTGGAAGCTATAAAAATGAGTTCTGGATACAAGTTGTGAACAAATCTATAGGTTTATATTTATATTTATTATAAAAGTGATACCCCAATATGTATATATATACGTGCATTAAGATTCTCAAAAAAAAAAAAAAAAAAAAGTATATTAAAACTTTACATCAACTTTAATTAACAAGAGTCGTGACTCAAGACTCGAGACATTTGTTCAAGACTTCGACAAATGGCTGAGAATAAGTGACATTTTGGGTTATAATTTTAGCCACGCAAGGTGATTAGATGAAAGGTTGTAAAAGTGGAGTAAGGACAATTGTGGGCGGTGCATGCAATCAAAAGGAAACCATCAGAGAATAAAAGCAAAAATGGGAGGCGAAAAGAAAGGTGCACTTAGAGTCAAACCTTGTAGAGTTGTAGTATTATTAACAAATACAAAAGGAAAAAAAAAAGATTAAAAAAAAAAGGATTGAAATCAATAGAAAGAATGAACAGGAACAGATCCCATAAGCGTTTCCATTTTTTAAATATAGGTGCATGCATATATTTCTCTTGCAATTGTTTTATTTATTCTGTTTTCTTCTTTTCTTTTTCAATTCCCGAGTGGTGAGGATGATCCTCTCCATTTGCAGACTCCATCCACGTATATATATATTAAGAATGCAGAATAATTTTGTTATGGCACGTAGATGCACATGGATCATCTATAGCTAGCTGTTATAATCTTCAATGTGAAATGGGTTATTTACTTTTTTGCAGCGCCCTTGTGATATATAGAAAGTATATTTATGTATAATGGAATTTTCTCATATATATATATATATATATAATGGGAATGGAAAGCAAAAAAAAAAAAAAAAAAAAAAAAGAGGGAAAGGAAAAAGGGGAGAGAAGATAAAATATGTTTGGTTAATTAGGACGGATAAGATGACATATTATGTATTTCACAGACTTACACTAACACGAAAATTTACAAAATTGATTTATCTTTCACTTTCAGGAAAATAATAGAGGATTTCGTTTTCCTTTTTCCTCTATTTTCCATTTCTTTCTAATCAAATATAAGAAATAGTGTATATACCATTCTTTCCTTTCTTTCCATCCATTTTCTCAAAACCAAGTACAATGCTGGCATGTAAGAATTTACATTTGACCAAGGGCCACCACACAATACTTAAAAAAGCTAGAATCACATCTGGAAATTTTATTTATCAATTGTATCAAACCAAATATAAATAGACATGATCATATTATGGTTGTTTTCTGCTAAGCACAATTATCAATTCTTTGTCCAATGGATATATGTTAACTAGAGAATACAGTGCGTGCATTAAGAATAATACCATTACACACTGCAGGATTGGTAGTGGGGGGCAATCCCCTATCATTAGAGCGTAGTGAACAAGTTATGGCTTAAAGAAAGGTATTTGGATTAGGCCACATAAAATTGTCACCATATTCATTTGTACATGATGATCATGTGCTCAGGTGGATGGGTATTTTTTACTGCAGTTGCATACAACACCCTTGGATAATATACGCATATATAAAACTTTTATTCTATGGAATCCGTACATTTTATGAGAGTGACAGTTTATATAATTATTGATCTGGGTTATAATACATATGTATAAAAAGGTCATGGCCATGCTCGCGTGCATGCTCTCAAGGCCATGGATGCCCACGTGGGCCCGCAGCCAAGACTAAAGGAACTCTCTTCCTAAAACACTCTCAAATTTTCTTCTTTTATATTAGATCAGGAAATAGTTATATTTTATTTGGAAATTTCTCTTCGTCACATGCAATTCAAACTTGGAATCCCACCTAAATGCTATTTTGTCTGATTAAATGGTATTGAGTATTGACCCCTTGTAAGAATATTCTCTATAAGTGACGGGTGAAACGTGTCGGGGGGCTTTATTTGATAGCTCAAATTATGAAGTTGGAGTGACAAAATTTTCTTTTTTCACTTTATTATCGGTGGCTACATTGTTTGAATTGCATATCAACCCAATGCGGGTGATATGTTCCCATCCCCTCAACCTATTTGTCCCACAATTTAAACTCGTAAATATTAATTGTGTCAATTTCATCATTGAATCTCATTTTTATTTACCATTATTAAAACTATCATGTAACTTATGCAAATGCATTGATATATTTAAGATTATACACAATTTTTATTATAAAAATATATAATTAGCCAAATTATTATTTTTTAAAAATTAGCACGTAACACATGCATACGTATAGATATTTTTAAAATTAAACAAAACTTTTATCATTAAAATATAATTTGTGGGGACGAGGATCCCACCTCTAATTTAGATGGCCAGTTAAGGTTATTTCCGAGAACGCACCTTGAACCTCGGGGACGAGCACTAGTTATGTGAGGCGCATAAAGTTAAAACATCAAAAAGGAAAGAAAATAGACTTGGCATGAAATACGAGAAGAATGAAGAAAGAAGGGTATAGAAGTCATTCCCTTCGCATTAAATACAAGACAATTACTCTTCTGGTCGCATTAATGAGGAAATAATCATGAATAGTAGTGACACAGTTAAGATTATAGGGTAAAACTTGCTAGTATGTTTTGGATGGGACAAGAGTTCTAAGAGGGCAATCTCAGCCCTCCAAGTGTAAGATTCAGATAAGTTGTAGCTGGATATAAAAGAAAGAGGAAGATCCAAATGCCGGGGGAATAGAAAAATGAAAGAAAAGAATCTATCCATCTGTAATCCCAATCTTGGACTAAACTCGAGAACCAACACTTGTATTTTTTCTTAACTAGTTCTTGAATTGTGAATTAATAGAAGAAGCATCATTTCTTATTCAATTCTATGACGTAAACTTTCTTAGTTCACGCATTGGATATCATAATCAGCTTTGACTTCCTATCTCTAAACAAATTTATTGTGATAGTAAACAGTAAAATCTTCATTTATTTCCACAAGTTGATTAACTGCTTTTTTGCCGTTACATAAATAATTAGTCAAATTATTTTTTAAAAAAAGTACACGTAATTAGTCACATATTAAAATTTTTACCTAAATTTAATACTACTTATGACAAATTCTTTTTCTTCTAATTTTTAATAATATAGAACATGTGGTGATCTTTGTTATGCAGTGATTTTTATTGAGTATATGTGATTGGTTTTTTTTTTTGTTTATTTATTTATTTTATAGTATATTAATATTAGATTTTTAGTATTTTGCACTAATGAACTCACTTGGCACAAAGATTAAAAAACTTAAGTGGACACATAGCACAAACTTAAGTGGATAATTATGGTGCGGTCCCTACATAAATTTAGACACATGGCGCAAAATTGGATTATAATTGAATTTTCTCTAAGCTTTACTTATTAATATATTTTTTATAAAATAGCATGTAACACATACATACGTATAGATACATGTAAAATTAAACACAATTTTTATTAT
The DNA here is from genome assembly GCF_932294415.1 of Quercus robur. NCBI lineage: Eukaryota > Viridiplantae > Streptophyta > Magnoliopsida > Fagales > Fagaceae > Quercus > Quercus robur. The sequence goes on along the minus strand of NC_065540.1, from coordinate 20,294,872 downwards.
AAAAATATAAAAAATTAGTCACATATTAAAATTCTCACATAAATTTAATACTACTTATGATCATTTAAAATTTTTTTTTTTTAATAAGATATGTGTGGTGATCTTTGTTGTGTGACGGTTTTTATTATGTATATGTGATTAATTTTTTTTGTTTATTTATTTATTTTATAGTTCATTAATATTGGATTTTTAGTATTTTGCACTTATTAACTCACTTGGCACAAAGATTAAAAAACTTAAGTGGACACGTGGCACAAACTTAAGTGGATAATTATGGTATAATTCCCACATAAATTTAGATACATGACGTAAAATTGGATTCTAATTTTAAATTCTAATTGAATTTTCTCTAAATTTTACTTATTAATATATATATATATATATATATATATTAATTTATGTGATAAATGGAGCACATGTTAAAAGCTTATTATAGAAAGGGTAAAATATTTCAAATCAAATCAATTCCAACCATTAAAAATTTAAAGGAATAGGGGATCCAATGATGATATTGACTTGACTTTGAAAATTGAGGAACTAATTGGACACACTTAATACTTGAGTCTTGAGGGACCAAATTAATAATTTGACTTTTTTTTTTTTTTATTATTGATTGGGTGATAGGATAGCAAATCTGAGATAGAAATATTAAGGGGACTTTGGTAAATAATTAAAGTAATGATAGTAGAACCCTAATTTTAAGAGGCATTGCAGTGTTACTGCTTCATAACATTGAGGTAGTGGTAATTTATATAACTTGCAAATTACAAAAGTACCATCCGCTCAAAATAAATGTACTATTTTTATTTTTGAATCAATGAAGTTTTACTTCCCAACTCTATATTTATATTTACAAAAATAAACATGACTCTGGTTAAAAGATTTATCTTTTGATAAATGTTCAAAATATTTATCACCACTTAATATGGAATAATGAACATTTTAGAAAGAATATTAATTTTCTTTATTCATTATTAATGAATATATGACTTACAAATTAGAATCAAGACAAATTTAATGAGTGTTGGAATTAAAGGAAATTAGAAAAATAGTCCAGAGATCGTAGAAGCACAGAAAGAGAAAGAAAACATGAATGAATTACATCATACACATGGTTTAGTTTGATAACTTATGTTTAAGAGATAAGTCTTTGACAACAACATCTTTGATTTTTGGAACGTATTGTACAATTAACCTTAATAAAATAAAATAAAATAATGTATATATATAAAGACTTATATAAGATAGGGTTACATAATTGGCATCTCTTAGACCAACAAATAGATAAAATAATCCCAAAATCCATCTTTTATCAATGAGAATAATTCTTATACTAATTAAGAAATAAATTTACCTTGCTCAAAAAAAAAAAGAAAAAGAAATAAATTTACCATATAGAGGAGCGAGCGTAACGTGGTGGCGCGTGTACAAAACTAGGTGAATTTAGAAGCGAATCAATTATGAACTAGAACTAGTATATACTAATGGTAATGGGGAATTAGAAGGATGGGAAAGGTTGATCTCATCCAAAACAAAAACAAATCTTAGAAGGGAAGGGAAGCATGGGTGTGAGAATATCGAGGAACATGTCCCCTTGATTAGCGGTGAAGTATGGGTTTTGTGTCCTAAAAATAATATTTAAGATTTTAAGATTGTCGTTTGCCTTTTTGACGGTGCTAGTGTCTCGCTGTCTACGGAAGAGTGTGGTAGATTCTTTTTCAGAAAAATATTTGACCATCTGTCTCCCTTAATTGGCAGCTACTTCTTTAGTCCATTGCTGCCATTGTCTCTCTTTACTCTTTACTCTTTAGTGGAAACCAGACTAAACCCCATCTTAATTTTTTAAAGCTATTTTCTTGTTTCAATCTGTCAAATTCTCTGTTCAAAGTGTTTATGAAATCGTTAATCATATCCTATCAAAAATAAAATCATCAATCATATGCTAGGTCCTACACCCTGTCAAAGTTCGTCACCAAGTCAAAGTCCTATCATTATTTTTGTTAAAAAAACTTACCATCTCCTGGCCTTTTTATTATCTAAATCCATGTTGTAATCCATGTCATCGTAACCTCTATATTAGTTGCTTATGGTGGTGCTTGTTTTTACCAGACAAGTATGGCACACAAAATCCATGATTTAAGCATTTTGCTAGCTGGAGAGAACCTAAAGTGCATGAGAACGGTGGAGACGAAGACTTTCTCCTTCATTTTTAGTATTAGTTACACAAATGAGGCGTTATACGCTCTTTTTGTAACCCACTATTTGTAAATTGTAATAATGGGGCTAGTGAGGTTATGCCCAATTGCCCATTAATAGGAAATCCAGTTGGGCAACTTGGCCTAAATTTTAACACTTAAAAAATAAATAAATGTTAATAAAAAATAAATAAAACTTCCTTCATACTATTTTTACCTTTTATTTTATTATTAAAAGTCATGCTACATGACAGAGGTAGACAGAAAACAGAGCAAAGTTGTTGATATTGGGCCCGTAAGGCTTGAATTGCCAAGCCCAATTCGGTCATTTAAACCAAATACAAGTTGTAATAGGAAACCTCACTGGCCGACTTTAACATAGCAATATATATTATATTAAGTGCAGCCGTGCGTGTAGAGAATTCCAATAACGGAGTAGGTATAGCCGCATAAGAGAAAGAGAATAAAAAGGGAGGCAGTTAGGTTCTATTTTTATTGTTTTTTGTGAGAGAGTGTTATGGTGTAATTTAGAATTAGGTTTTTTGAGAGTGTTCTTGATGATGTCAAAATCGTCAGTTAAGTCATTTGTTCAATTTGAAGTATTAAACGATCTTGTAGAACCTACAAGATAAAGGAGAGATAGATCAAAAAGACCATCGAGTTGTGCCTGGTGGAGGAGCCTATGATGTTTAAGTTAGTATCAACCCATATATTTTGTATATAAATAATTTTTTGTAGTAGTTTTTGGCATACCTTAGCTAGTGAGACAGATTATCTCTTTTTATAGGTGACTTAGGTAGCTGTTGTACATAAATTAGGGTGATTGTTACCTTGATTGTAACGATCTTTGTCTTAATAAGAGTTTAAGAAATTTGATGGTCGTTATTGAATGTGTTGAGCGGTTATCTTTGATGGCCTGCTAATGATGCAAGATCGTCCATATTAATGGACGACCTTAATGATTTTTTTGGACTTATTAGTTGCCCCCCATTCCTAAGTCTGATTTTGCTTTATGCTGGTCCAACTTAGGGAATATTCTTGACTTGTTTAGATTTAGGCTTCTTTATCTTCAACTACCTTTTTTTTTTTTTTTTTTTTTTTTTTTTTTTTTTTTTCAGGAATATTAGTATTTCTATGACGACCTCTTAGTATCTACCTTTTGAAGGTCTTTTTGGATGTTCGAGGGATCATGGCTTGAAAGTGAGTTGATTTCTTTGGATGACATGTGTGAGGTTTTAGTGTCCTCTTTGGATCCCTTCATCATTCTTTTGTAGCTTGAAGAATTTTGATATTTGGATGATGTTATTCTTCCAAGATTTTATATTCTTGTGTGAAGAATTTTTATCATCCGTTGATTGCACAATTTCATTCTATCAATTAAATTTTAATGCTAAAGTGTTTATATTACCTTGGCCACGCCATTTGTTGTTTTGTCGATGAGGCTTTAGGGAAGACTTGATGTTTTCCGATGTTGTTCGTCAAGTGATTGCATTTTGTGAAAGGAGAAAGTTAAAGCTTTGACCAAGAAGTTATTAATGGTGCAAAGGGACGAGTGGCTCTAGTCGGCCAATCAGAAGATCAAGACCGTGGCTGCTAAGGTCGTCCAAGTGTTCCAGCTCACTGAAGAATACAATATTGTTTTGTTAAGCTAGTACTGCAAAAGCTTCGAACTGCTGAGGAGGTACTCTGTGAAACATGGTCCGGGGGTTGATTTGGAGAACCTGGACTTTGAGTCCATAAAGAAAAGGAGGCTGACGAAGTTGCTCAGGCTATGATGATTGTCTTCCATTAATTGCTACGTGAACTTTTTGTTTTTTGTTTGACCTTTGCCTTATGGTCTACCTCCCTTAGCCTTTTCGAAGTGATCCATATCCTTTTAGGGTTGTACCACTTAGCTTGTCTTTTCAAGTGGTTTACATCCATTTAAGGAATTTTATCACTTAGCTATTTTTAAGTGATGTACAACCATTTAAGGAATTTTATCACTTAACTTCGTCAGTGATTTACATTCATTTAAAGAATTTTATCACTTGCATTCGTTGGTGATTTACATCCATTTAAGGAATTTTTTCACTTAGCTTTGTCAGTGATTTACATTCATTCAAGGAATTTTATCATTTAGTCATTTTTAGGTGATTTACATCCATTTAATGAATTTTATCACTTGACTTCGTTAGTGATTTACATCAATTTAAGGAATTTTATCACTTAACCATTTTTTGGTGATTTACATCCATTTAAGGAATTTTATCACTCGCATTTGTTGGTGATTTACATCAATTTAAGGAATTTTATCACTTGGCTTCGTTAGTAATTTATATTAATTTAAAGAATTTTATCACTTAACCATTTTTGGGTGATTTACATCCATTTAAGGAATTTTATCACTTGGATTCGTCAGTAATTTACATCCATTTAAGGAATTTTATCACTTGGTTTCGTCAGTGATTTATATCCATTTAAGGAATTTTATCACTTGGTTTCATCATGTGATTTACATCCCTTAGATTAGGGAATTTTATCACTTGTCCTCATCATGTGATTTACATCCCTTAGATTAGGGAATCTTATCACTGGCCTCAATAATGCTTGCTGCACTTTGTTAGAAACAATAATAACCAAATAGGTAAATTGCATGTTGTACTATAATAGATATCTTTTGATGAAGTGCATTCTATATGAATCATAGAGAAGTATTCTATGATATATTAAAATTGAAGCTATTTGACTATATACTTCTTTAAACTGATCTTTGTTAGGTGCTTGCACCGTATATAGTTTTAAGAGCAATTTAAAAAGATTTTGGTGAGTTAGTAGAAATTTATTGAGACTTAAACTCATGTCTATACTGTGAACACGATCATCTAGCATTTAAAGTCTAGGAGACTTAATAGAACTTCTCAGATTCATGACAATGAAACATATGCTACTAATAATATAGTTGTATTGGTCGTGATAATTGTAACAATTTTATTGCAATATTTTCAATATGTTCCATATATGCATACTTGTAATGATCATGCAAGCTTGATATGCACTTAATTATAATAAGATAATATTTGGCATTGCTAATTAAAGAGAAAGAAATAAATGAGTTACCTCGACAAGAGACCTTAAATCACGATACTCTTGTGTACGTACCTCGATCTTTTCATTGTTGTAGTCCTCTTGACAAGTTTTAAGATCTCTTTTGTTAAGCTTAACATGCTATTTCATGTTTGAGGCTTAGATTTTTTTTGCTTCATTCTTTTGTAGGTTAACATTTTATTTCATGTTTGAGGCTTAGATCTTTTTTGCTTCATTCTTTTGTAGGTGACTAGACCACATTATTGCCCCCGTTTAAACATGAAAGTGCAATTCTCGTTGTTGGATGATGACCAAAAGAATGGACTGTCATGGTTTGTACCTGTATGTTTGTTCCTTTAGGCTTAATCTTAGTCCCAAATGAAACCTTCATAAAATTTAATGTCTAATTCAATAGAACAAAATTTAGAAACTTATAGACCAATGCCTATGAATATGTAAAAATAGAGATGAGGCAGTATGTTCATGATAGAACATTATGTATAAACTTATAGAGTGGTCCCAAAAAGGCACTGCTACTCTTCAAAATAATTGAGTAGAATGAAAGAAATAATTAGCTGGATAAATTATTTCATAGTGTAGGGTGATAGCAATTCAATTTTGGAGAGATAAATTTGGAAAATACTATCATCTTTAGGTGTGATATTTTCAAGATATGAAATTCCATAATCAATTTTTATGTTTCTAAATTTCTTTCAAAAGAAAAATCTGCTGATAATAAATAGGTATATATTGACACCTTAAGTCGAGGTGGCTACTAGTAAACGACATATAGGCTATTTACGAGAAACTTGTGTCTTATTTTACCTTCGTCAATTATATAGCATAACATATACTTACAAGGATGGCAACCTTATGAAATGATAAGAGAAGGTCATGATATGACTGCATATAATTCATGAAAGTACATCAATGCACACAAATAAGGGAATAAATTCTGGTATTCCAGCCTAAATGACATGCACATTGGTTGCCAAGTCCTTTTTTGTAGAAATAACCTACCAATTCGGTTTACATGGTAAAATATATCCACTTAACCATATATAAAAATCTATCATCTCATTTGCTTTCTTTTTATGAAAAAATGTTTCTTTCATTGGTTGATTATGAAATCTGTCAACAAATGTTTAACTACATAGCATACGATTGGCTAACTCTTGGCCTTTAACATAGAAATTATTTAAACAATAGCAACTACGGTGGAGCAATAATAAGTGTCGCATAACTGACTCGTAAATATGGCGCTAAAAGGAGGGTGAGATATCTAATATCTTTCCCCATAGTGTGGTTTGAAATATTTTTAGATTTTGCTTTATTTATTTTTTTAATCAAAATTTGCTCTATTCTAAGCAAGTAATGCTATAAAATAAATGAGAGGGGTAGGGACCTGACTTGGCAAGAAAACCTCTATGACATTCTCAACAGTTGTGCCTACGCCATGACTTTTTTCTACCAGATGATTTTTCTTATGTCGAGCCTTTTGTTGATCCATTTTGTCAAGCTTTACTAGGCTCATTTTGCTCCAAAAAATACTAACAAATTAATATTCTTGATTGTTCTCAAATGATGAGCTTAATATAGAGTACATGTCATTTGAGTCAAAATATACATTTGGCCGACTCCTTTAAGGAGCATTCACAGGGTCCTTAACTAATTTCTGTTTAATAGAACCACATGGAAATAATTTGATACTATTTAGTATTTAGAGACAGTAAGCTCTACTTGTATATCATATATGTGAGTCAGTACTTACTCTGGTGATGTTACTAGTGCGAGCATAAAATAAAAACATTGTACTTGTATAGCTGCTTCTATTGAATCGTACATGTGGATTGTGATACCGTAAGAGTCCCATATTTTTCCCTTTGAATGCTTGAAGGTATGGATAGGTATAGATGGAATCATTTAAGTTTTCCATTCTCAAAGTCAGAGCAACATATATTTATACATGGAAAAGTTTGAATAGTAAATTTTGTTTGTTTTATTGTGGAACATTTCAAGATACAAAATTTCATAATATTTTGAAAATGATTTATGCTTAATTATTGCAGTTCTTTGGGTCTTTCAACCTCAGTCCCACCTTGCATTCACTTTGAAAATTATTTTGTGTGCAAGGCCGAATACATCATTCATGCATTTTATTCCTAAAGGTTTCTTTTAAATCTTTTCGGAATTGTTTCTTGAAAAACAAAGTTCCATTAACCAACTGACGGACTAATAACTCATGCATAACATGGTTAGAAACTGTAGAGCATTCTAACCATGTTATGCATTTTCTACTATACTTTTACAACCAATAAATAAACATAAATTTGGGGGATGGCCTTATGTTGTGGTTTTATTACTCATGAATATCGACCAAGATATTATCAAAGTACCATTTATTTTTCTTCTTTAGTGTACCATTAATCTAATACCATAAAGGGACACAAATAGTCTATTTTTGTTTTAGTTATAGCAGGAAATATAATAAGACCCTTTTAAAAAAGCCATAATTTGGATATTAAAGCCATAATATATAACTTATATTTAGCTTTAATGACAAGGATCTCAAAGAGACCGGTGTGAGTGTGACTTCTTAGCCATTGATTTTCTTCGAAGTGTGTAGGTTGTAGCATTTAAGGAATTAATTACCCTTGGCTTCAACACATACCCAATACCGATTGGGTTTAGACTTTCTTTCCTTGTTTTAAACTTAATTTCATATTTAAAATTAGGATTCTAAATTTGACAAGAAAATAAAATTTGACTTTTGCCTCTAAACGTCCAAAATTATAATTTTGGTAAGATAATAAATTTTCCTTAATGTTCAAGCATTGAGATTTATTACCTCTTGCAAGGCAGTAATATATTGACTTCATCTTTCCTATTTAAGCAAGATATGTTTAGGAAAAAAAGGGTGATAACTAGCAAGTGGCACCATACATGTGTCAATATGAACATAGTTGAATTATGTGCCAAACAAGTGTGTCTATCATCAGGCATGCAACTGAACAGTACATGTGAAATTGTGAATGATCAAAATGGGATTTGCACCACATTGGGTTGACTGTATTTATCTTAAGCAGCAGGTATATATTCATATATATATATATATATATATATATATATATGCACAATAAGTCTCATCAATTGTAGCTTAAAATTTTTTATTTTATATATTGTTATTTTATAAAGCTTTTAGCCAAGACTATGATTCCCATTCCTCCCATATATATATTTATATATATATATATATATATATATATATATATCACCATATATAGTAATTTCGGTATGATCAAATTGAGATCTAAAATAAATATAGAAAAACAAAGCTACGTTGGGACTACCATTACTATGGTTGACCTATTTGGAGTAATCTAGGAATTTAAAATCTTAGGCAAATGTAATAGTATCACGTAGAAAAATAACTTTAGGGAGAATAACCCCTTAAACATACTCAAAGAAAGGTTCAGTGGGTTAGGCCATGTATCTTTGGGGCGATTTTATCTTTGCTCTTATTTCTTATTTTTTTATTTTTTATTTTTGAATAAAGGTATAAGAATTACCTTGGGTTTTTGACACGAACCATCTCATTTGTGGCCAGGATCATTGACCTACATTAACATGATGACATTTTTTGCCAAATCACATCGAGGTGATTTGATTTGGCCTCCAAATTTCACTTGCTTGTCCCTTTGGGTTGGAAGACACTGCAAGACCGCTTTTGTCGCGGGTAGATCTGCTTCTATTAGAGGATCTTTACTCCACATTCCATCTAGCTGACCGAGACTAACTAAAGTATCATGGTGTTCATATCTTTTGAATGAACTAAGTGACCCTTTGTTATAGGAAGAGAACAATGACTTGTCTTTTTCCACAGACGGCGCTAAACTGATGATGTGAAAATCGTCAATTAGGTCACTCGTTCAATCTGAAGCATTAGACGATCTTGTAGAACCTGCAGGATAAAGGAGAGATAGATCAAAGAGACCACCGGGTTAAGCCTGGTGGGGGAGCATCCGATGCTTAAGTTTGTATTAGCCCATATATTTCGTATATAGATAATGTTTTGTAGTATTTTGTAGTAGTTTTTGACATACCTTAGTTAGTGAGACGTATTGTCCCTTTTTATAGGTGACTTAGGTAGCCGTTGTACATAAATTAGGGTGATTATTACCTTAATTGTAACATTCTTTGTCTTAATTAGAGTTTAAGACATTTGATGGTCGTTATTGAATGTGTTGAGTGGTTATCTTTGATGGCCTACTAATGATGCAAGGTCGTCCATATTAATGGACGACTTTAATGATTTTTCTGTACTCATCAGTTCTTATGCACTATTGAATCTCCCTATTTTTATAGTGAAATTTTCCCGTCATAGCCCTGGAGGTAGGCAGTTTGTTGAATTACGTAAATTTTTGTGTTCTTTGTGTGTGCTTGTTATTTAATTTTCGCTTATTTATTAATATTGATTTGAGTCTTGGGGTGCTATTTGCACAACAAAAGTTAATGATAGAGATAGGTTGAGCAGAGCATAGAATGATCTACCTTGTTCGGCATCAAGCTAAAACCTGCTCTACTTAATGTCCAATGTAGTGCACTCTTGCTCGACACTTCAGGCATATCCCAGGTTAGGATCAGATAGAAATGTGAGAATTTCAAATGTATATACCGTTAGCCAGATAGATAATCGGTTGAAAATTCCCACTTTGAGACTTGAGAACGTAACTTTTTTTTTTTTTTTGAGGAGCGAGAACGTAACTTAAGCCATCATACATCCAGATTACACGCCAATGGTTACAAATCTAAACAACCCTCATTATCACATGAAGAAATGGTCCAAAGGGTATAATAGTGTCAACAACTTTTAAAAGGAACCAACCTAGGAGAAAAAGGTAATAGTGTAATACATTCTTGAGTGAATTATTAATTATTTCACTACAAAAAAGAAAAAGAAAAAGGAGAAGTCTAACTTGAGCATCGGAGTGCCGGTAGCCGAACACTACACTAGCGTTCTGGACTTTCACCCTATTATCTTTATGCAAACTTCTCTAACAGCTTGGACTTATAATAGCTTAGACCTACAAAGTATTTAATTGACGTCAGTTGTGAGAAACATGCATTTATAACAACTAAAATTTTATGGTTTAGATCATTGTATAATACACGCCTTTTGCAACCCTTCATACAATTTTTTTAATTAATTTAATTTTTATATATCATTTTTCACTTTCTAAGCTCTAGGGTTAAAATGATAATTATACATTTGTAAAATTTCATAAATAACCCTAGCCATAAATTCGAAATCTCACATGGTTATAGTGCAATTCCTAGAAAATTGGTCTCTTTAGCTAATGTCCAAATTACTGTTTTATTGATATTCAAATGGTTGATCCATTGATATTCAAATGGTTGATCCATGATCATACCATAGACATGCATGCGTCAGATAATCTTGAATTAGTACTAAAAAATTAGTTAATTTCTAATGGAAAGGTAAAATCTTGTTGTTGGTTGTTATTGTTTGATTGTGGTAGACATGCAAGAATACAATAATTCCAGGATTTTAAACTAATGGGGCTGGAGTATAGGTAGAAAAAAAATTTTTCTTATGAGTTAGCAATGTGGAATTTACTAGTTTTCAATTATTAACTTATCTAATTTAAAAAATATTAGTTATTGCATTATAAGCAATGTCATGAATACCATTTCGGACTCTATTTTGAGTTGTTTATTGGAATTGAATATTTTGATACAGACCTATTTTAGCATTTTGTTTTGGGGTTTCCACTATTATATATATATATATATATATATATATAAATTATTAAGGATCTTAAAATTATAAGTCCATATTTCAATTAGTATATCAATTTTAAGCCTAAAATATATATTTAATACAAATGCTATCAAATTAACAATTAATTTTCAAGAATATAATATAATTAATTAAAATGTATCTATATAATGAAAGAAGAAAAAGGCATAAGCTAATTATTATTAAAAAAAAGAAAAAAGAAAACTAGGTGATAACGTGTAGGGGAGGGTAGAAGGCTTAAAAGTCAGCATAAAAATCTGAGCTTCACTTAAATACTAGTCAGGCTAGTCACGTGAAGCTCACAAAACTTAAAAAGTAAAAGAAAATAACACAAAAAACTAGCCAGGGTGGGTGGAAATTTTTAGTATTGTTGTTTAAAATGATGTGAAAATTATGATTTAAAATGTATTGTAAAAACATGTGTTTACAGTATTTATAAAGTAAAAAATATGTTTGGTATTATGTTTTAAATAATATATTTTAGTGTGTGAAAAAAATATAATTGTGTGTTTGGTATATGTATATGTGTTTTTTTTTTTTAAGCGGACAAGTGAGCCCCTTAGTTGGAATTGAAGAGAGAAACTCTATGTGTTGTTTAATCAAGTAGGTCCCATATTTTTCAAAATATTTACAAAAGTATCATAGAGCAACGTTGTTTGAAATCTAAAAAACTGGTAAGAGTAGTTTTCTAATTTCAGTGTTTAAATACCTTAAAATGAGCAACCTAATTCAAACACTCCTAAAAACACACAATTACGAGTCCAAATCTTCTGTACCATTTTCTGTATACTACTTTATATTCCACCAATTACTACTTGCCATGTTTTCATTTTACTTTCCTTATAGAATAACTGAAGTTCAAAATGGAAAGCAATCATACACATGGTAAGTAGTTATTGGTGAAACATAGAGTGGTACACAAAAATGGTATAGAGGATTTGGACTCCACAATTACCAAACATGTTGTTTTTTTAGAACTACAGTTTTCATTATTTAAACATTGAAAATGTTGTTTGGAAATTGGAATCACTTACCAAACATGTCTAAGAAACAGAGTTGAAGTGTTTGAAGGTTTGTAACCGTGGGGCGTGGGTAAGAAACCTAAAACGTGACTAGCATTTTCTTCTATAGAAAAATCTGATTTTCCCTTCACCATGCTCCAATCTGCACGTTGAGAGTTTTCTCTCAACAAAAATTGGTATTTTTTTAATCACAATTAATCTGCTGGAGAGTGGATTCTTTGTTTGTTTTTTTTTTTTTTTTTTTCCCTCACAAATTTATCCATAATCCATAATCCATAGTCACAAAGATTTTGGAATTGGATATTTTTTTTCACCATCAACATATTTCGATGACAATACTAAGAAAATAGTCCCTTTCGGCTTTTATATCTTTAAAAAATAAAAAGCACCTATTCTTTTTATCGCTTACTCATATTTCTAGTTTGGGCTGTGCAGCAAACGGGTTTCGTCAATCCGGTACAGTTTTGGCACTAACCAGGGCCGAAGGAGTTTGAAAAATATGAATTGTATGATTTCCTCGAGAAAAAAAAATGTCTTTTAATGAATAATGGGTCAACCTTAGCTTGGACCTAAAGTAAGTGGGCCGTGCTTGAGGTTAGTGTGGGGTGTCTGGCAATGAACGAATTGTGGTTTTCCACTTTTCTTTTAGGTTTAGAATGGGCTGGGCAGTTGGGCTCGCTTTGTGTTGAGAAACTCTTGTCCATGCATTTCTAATTTCTACACCCCCCCCCCCCCCCCCAAAAAAAAAAAAAAAAAATTCTTGTCTATCTTTTATCCAAAACCCAAAAGGCAAAAGTTAAACAAAAACCAGTCCCCACTCAATGTAATTATCAATTGTCATAAGAATTTTGGTTTAATTCGCAATCGCTTTATTTATTTATTTTTTATTTAAGGTGAAAGACAAGAATTGTAATATTGTAATCCTATGTAGATAGATCAATAATCTTGTAATCTAGTGGTACTTCTATATTGACTTATTGAGTAGTGATAGTATTTACCAAAAAGTGATTGTTTTTCGTTTCTAACCAAATTTAAAGCGATTACTTTTAGTCATTTTAGGATGATGACGTGCAATTTTTAAAATAAAAGTGATCACTTTTAAATTTAATGACTAAAATCACTAATAGAATGAACTTTAAGGATCAATAATATATTTAAGCTCAATAAAATAATAATAACAATAATAATAATAAAAATGCACTTTTTGAAATAAATAAAGTCAATTGAAAAAAAAAATCAGTTTCAATTTGACTGATTTTCACTTATTTTTGACCAAATTTTGAATTGGCAATTTTTTTGTCCGTGTTATATTTTTATGACCACGAATATGTCACATGACTCACATAGCACACTTTGTTCCCCCTCCCCCCTCTCTTACACTGTTATACATGTTCTTGACAACCCAACAATTTTATGGGAGAAGCAAGAAATAACATTAGAGAATCAATATTGGTGGCGGTAAAATAACCTCAAACTCCAATTTAAAGGCTTTTTTTTTTTTTGGCTACAGTGAATTGCTAAGACGAGTAGTTCTCTATAGCAAGAATCCATAAAAAAGAAGAAGAAGATTTTATCACATAGTTGGGTTTTGTGGCAGAGAGGAAGTGAGAAAGAAATTAATTAAAAAATGAATACTATTTGGCTAATGAAAAAAAAAAAAAAAAAAAAAAAAAAAAAAAAAAAAAGAAGAAGAAGAATTGATGTAGGGGTGTTATGAAATGGTATATTAAAATAGATAAAGTAGTTTTTTAAAATATTAAATACAAGACTTTTTAGCTCCACCTACTTGGATGCTCGGGAGTGATACACGCTTCACATATCAAGGAACTTCTCATTGATAACAGTTAGTGTTGAACACCAACTCCATAGTACTATTTCTCAAAAAAAAAAAAAAAAAAAAACTCCATAGTACTTGCATATATAACTGTTGTTCGTTCAGCTTTTCTCTCTTGCTGTCTCCATCAGGCATCAAGCCACATTTCAAGCAATTAACTTCTAGTAATTAATCGCTGTGTTGCCACTTGAGTGTAGGGCTGTCCACAGAAAACCGGTACCCGACCCACCCGAAAAAACCGTCCGATCCGACCCGAAAACCGGCCGACCCGACGATGGTGACGGTCGGCGGCGGGTCTCCGCCTCCAGAACCCGTAACCGGCGGGTCGGTTGGCGGGTTTTCCCCCCCAAAATCCGAAAAACCCGAACCGACCGGCGAAAACCCATAATCCGGTGAGAAACCCAGATTCCGGCGAGCAAAACCCAGATTCCGCGCGAGCAAAACCCAGATTCCGGCGTTATTTGATAATTCCGGCGAGTTTTGAGATGTATTTTGGCTAGATCTTGACTAGATCCGGCGAGATTTCGCTAGATCTAGTTGAGTTCTTGGCTAGATCCGGCGAGATTTCGCCGGATCTAGTCGAGATCTTGGCTATTTTCAGCGAAAACTCAAAGGATTTGGCCGATTTTCATCATTTTCTAGCCGGATTTTCTTTATTTTCCAGATCTCGACTCCGACCGAACCCGACCGCCGCTCGTTGATGTTCCAACCCGTCCGAACCGACTTCTCCGACGGTCGGCGGCGGGTTGAAAGTTTGCCCACCCGATCTGGTCGGGTCGGTTCCGGGTTGGGCACAAACCCGACCCGGACCGACCCGTGGACAGCCCTACTTGAGTGTATAGCAAATTTGCAAATGCATCAACAAACCATAGGCCTTTAGCAACGAATTGCCAACCCTATGCATGTGCCTAGCACCGAACCCAAGTACATGTCTATGAATGGAGGGCTTGGCCTGTGCTACTGCCATCTACATGACACTGCATGTCGTCGATGTCAAGCCCACAACTAGTCACAGGGGCGGCCCAACATGATTTGGGGTCTAAGGCGAAAAATTTATGCGGAGCCTTTAATATGTAAATATTAATTAAACAAAATTATTTAATACTAATCAAATTAAAGTTAATTTGATACATTAAATACATAAATAATACCAACTAGACTAATGTTAATTTCATATAGAGAATTGAATATCATAGTTGAATTATAAATATTAATAAAAAGAAATAAAAATATATTGCGATTGAAAAAGATACTTTATTTTGGATATAAGACGATGCATAGTTAAATAAAGTTGTAATCTAATTTTTAATTTTATATTTTGATTTTAAGAGAGAGAGATAGATATTATTTGGTGTGTGACTTTGTAGGATATTAGTTTACAAAAATTAAAGTCTCAAACTATCAAGGGAGATTAATCTATAATTAATGATTTAACACATTTGCAACATCTTTTTGAAATATTTTAGGGTTTCAATTGAGTTAAGGTTCTATTGGTCTCGTAATTTGAGAACATTAATAGAAATGAAAAAGAAAAATGCGCTAATTAAAAATACTATAAAATTTTCAAAATATAATGGGACACTGTCTCTCATTGATGAACTTCATCAATTTAACTAATGAATGTTTATATCACTTATTTGTGATTAATAACATGACAATTTGTAAGTCAATAGTAAAATTTGTAGTACCCTTAACATCACTAATAAAAAAAATGTACAACTTTTAGAAAATATATAAAAATTTGGGCCTTTAACTATGAAAAATGGGGTCTTTTTTCTTAAGAAAATTTTTGTTTTTTGGTGGGGCCTTAGGCCTAGGCCTAACTTGCCTAGGCCTTGAGCCGGCCCTGACTAGTCATTACCACCCATATCAAATAAAGCCATAACTTGCTTGCCCATGCGCTAGCAAACTCTACAAAACGCATCCCCACAAGTAGGCAATACAGTCTGTGTTACATTCTCACACAAACTTGGGATGGAAATTCTTGTTGATAGATCAAGTTTGTATTATGTTGAGGTAAGGGTATTTGATTACATGGGTAAATGAACACAAATCATTTAATCATCATGTTAAAACCTTTAAGTTTTAATTTGATCCATTTAATATGAGAGTTGACATGACACGACATGACCTATAAATATACTTATTAAAAAAGTCATTTTATATTGACATAAACACAATTATTTCAACCCGTCTATAAAATAAAAATTGACATAATAACATTTTTTTACTAGTCATTAATTCGTGCAATGCACGAGAAAGCTTTGCACAAATGTATAATAGACATAAAGAAACTATAAATGTCATTTATAATGTAGTAATTTTGGTAAAATTTAAGTACTATGCCTTAGGTTCACCAAAAAAATTAAACCATATGGTTGAAGCTCATGCAATATAAGAGAAAGTTCAATAAAATATGATCTTATCTATTTTATTTTATTTTTCTAAATATAGAATTTAATAATTATAGTAGTCATTAATCGGAAATCATCTTGTGTGTGTGTGTTTATATATATATATATATATATATATATATTTATTTATTTATATATATGATTTGACAAGATTCTAATGGAAGGTGTAAATATAAGTGGCTTATAGAGAATCCTTATAGAGTATAGAGTTTAAAACCAATTAAAAGTATATATATTAGAATTATGACATGGAAAAAATTGGGCTTTAAAAAGTGTTAAGTTATGATTTTTACATAATATTTATGTTGGCTTTATTCCATGACAAAAAGTATTGTAATTTCATTAATTTATTTTCTTGTATTTTGTGGGATTTAATTGTAATGAGTTTAGTCTTAAGTGATGAAAATTTGATCAAGACAATTAAAGGTCACATGAGGAGCACATGCCGGAAGTTGAAGAGTCAATGTATCTCGCGAGTAATCTCACTACTTGGCCAACTTGCGAGATGTATTGATAGCTGGGATTTTAAGTGTGATTCTTATACCCTTCACCCATATTATATATACCCTTATTACTGTATCAAAAAAAAAAAAAAAAAAAAAAACCCTCATTACCCCACAAAATTGCAAGGAGGCTAAATAGATAGAAAACCCTGGAGAGAGGTTTTTACAACACCCACCATTTTAGAGAGAGCTACTCATCCTTAAATGAGAATTCCTTTGCAGTCTCTTCTCCTTCCCATCTTCCTTTATCATACCTTGAGAGGAGATTTGTAATTAAACACAACCCACACCCATTTAGAATGTAGAGAGTGTTTTGGAGCTTGGGAAGTATTGGGTCTTTGCCAAAATAAGCCAGTGAGGCTAGGCGATGCAATCGGGCAATATTGCGGGATCCGGGAAGCTAGTGAAGGCAAAACTTCGAGAAGTCCGTTAGTAGCTGGAGTTTGGAGGGCTTAAATACTTTGGGTAGATTAGGCTTGGAGGGTCTTTTTGGTATCCTTGTACTCCAACTTATTCATTAATAGATCATTTTAGCTTGGAGGGTCATAGAGAAGTTTTTATGGTGAGTTCTTTAGTTTTCATTTTCGATAACACATCGCCGTGTTATCTTGTGTTTGCATCTCTCTTCCCTTATTCCTTGTGCTTTATAATTAATTGTTAATTATGTATGCCCATGCACTAGGTTGTAGTCCTGGTTAATTGCGCATTATTTACTCTTATTCTACATTTAGTTGAGTAGATTAAAAACAACTTAGCCATAATTTTAAAATTGGGGGTCTAAACAAGTTTTAGTATTTTACATTATTGAGCTTTCAAAAAGTTTATGTGGCAATACTAGAAGTATGGAAGAAGTCAAAAAAATTCAAAGGCATTTATTTTATATATATTACTAGTTGTGCAATATATGGAAAAGTTTAACAAAATATGATTTTTTCTCTTTCCTCTTTTTTTTTTTTTTTTTTTTTTTTTTTTTTTTTTTTTTTTTTTTTTTTTTGAGAATGAAATACTTTCTTATATTAAGCATAAGAGGCTAAATCAGCCTGAACTACATGAAGGATATCTGGTGGTACATTTTTCATCCAGACATTTAAATCGGGCGAGGTAATTGCCTTTCTTGCCAAAGCGTGGGCGACATTATTTCCTTGTCTACGAACATGGACAAAATGTATACAAGCAAAGTAAGAAGCCAACTGTTTTACATCATGAATTATATGACCATGTAAAGCTAGGGACGGTTCTGTGCCTATCAGCTCCCTGTGAATGATATCTGAATCTCCCTCTAACACTGCGGAAGTGATGCCAAGTTCTACTGCAAATTCAGTTGCTCTCCTCGCTGCCAGTGCTTCTACTTGAGTAACAGTTGCTGGCAAAGGTATTTGCTGAGACAGTGAAGCGATTACTACGCCATCCGAATTGTGAACCACCACTCCTAGTCCGGCTCTACCCTCTTCTGAGAAAATTGCACCATCGTAATTTATCTTCATCTCGTTTGTATTTGGTGGTCTCCAATGGACATGGTTTCTGTGTACCAGCTTCGGGATAGATGGTCTGGTATCTTGAAATTCAACTTTCCTCTCCTTTGATAAGTGGAAAATTTGGTTTAAGGGGCACACTGCTTCATTGAAACGGAGCTAGTTTCGATGGTTCCAAATTGCCCACCCCATAAATGCTAGCAACTTTGTGTCTTTGTTTTCTGATAAAGCAAACTTGAAGATGTCCTTCATAGATTGACCTTCCAAATCCGAGAGCCAGCTCCACTGCGGATCAGACCTCCAGACTACCTGCACATTAGAACAAAAGAAAATAGAGTGTGAGCCATCCTCAGACCGCACCTTGCAACTCTCACAGAGAGCATGTTGGGCGATCTTCTTGCGATACAAGTTAGCTTTTGTTGGGAGAGCTTCCTTGCACGCTCGCCAAGCGAAGTTTTTCACTTTGTTTGGGACTTGTAGACCCCAAATCTTCTTCCAAAAAATTGAATCTTCTACTGTTAATTGCATTGGTGCACTGCCTTCATACAAGAAGTGATACCCCGACTTCACAGTGTATTGACCTGATGGGGTGAAAGGCCAAATGAGCTTGTCCTCTTGGCTGAAGGAACTTAGTGGGATGCCTTTAATGACAGCTGCTTTTGTTGGTTCAAAGACAAGATCAATAACATCACTTCTAAATATGAAATTTGATAATCATTATGCTTATTACTTCTTTTATTTTTATTTAATATGAAATTTAAAAATTATGATAGTTATTTATCACTTTTTATTTATTTTAATTATGATAAGATTCTAAAATTTGATGAAAGGTTTAAATATAGAATATAATTTAAAATCAATTAAAATAATATATATTAAAATAATGATATATAAATTTGTGAGATCTTAAAAACTTATTTGATAAAATATTATGAGGTCAAACAAATGCCAAACGTCTTTAATTTCCATTATTCTAAATCATAGATTATAGATATTTTGTAAGCATCTAAACTATAATAATTATAAAAAATGAATTTCTTATAAATTATATTTAATAATAACATCAATTAAAATATTACTAACATACAATTTAAATATTTTATTACAACCAATGAAGTTTCATCCAAATTTAAAAATACTTAATCTAAAAAACATTAAATGAAATTTTTTCTTTGTTTTAGGTAAAAAAGTTTAAGGACACTACGATTTCATAGAAGAATTTACTTATAACCACTAAAATTCTTTTAATTATTTATTTCTATATTTAAAATTAAAATTTATGTCATATAAAATGAAAAATATTTATAATTGTTAAATAAGTCCATATCAAAATAATGGAACTTAACTTTTCTCAATACAAATAATGAAATAGGTTATTATCAGTTAATTGTTATTTAAGCAAGTTAACACAAAATTAACTTATTTATTGATAGTGTCAAATTGAGTCGATCTGATTTGACAACAACCTATTTGCATTAATTAAGCAACCTGCAGAAATCGTATCATATTTGCAAAGGTTGTCCAACGTTATTAGTGTGTTACCTTTAACATCTTGCAACTTTGCAAGTCGTTACCAATCCCAAGCAAGGTTGTCAAAGCGCACATACTAACCTACAATTTGCTAAGCTCTAACATTGCATCAAAAGCAATTCAGCAAAAAAAAAAAAAAAAAAAAAAAAAAAAAACAATGCATCAAAAGCCCACGACCATTATTCATTATTCCTAAGTTTGTCTTCTCTTGTTTGGATTGTAAGGAATTGTTGGATCGACAATAGATTGTTCATGCACGTCATGTGTATGATGAAGTGAATGAGTGCGCTAAATTTTTGGCTAGGATAGGTAGAAATCAAAATGTGGCTCCCTCTATCACATAGCTATATGTGGTTGACGCCATTATGTTCATAGTTCATAAGAAATGTTAGATTTAGATTTGTTTGGGAAGAACTTATTTCACTAAAATTGAATTAAAAAAAAAAAAAATATATATATATATATATATAGATAAAGTTAAAAGTTAGTTAAAATAGTATAGTGAGATTCATGAATAGTATCAAAAAGTGTAAATAAACCTATAAATAGTAGTAAAAATAAGCTAAAAAGTTTAAAACTACATTTTTCAACTAGTGCCAAACGCAACCTTAATCATTTAAACAGGAGTTATGGTGGAGAAAAAATTTAAACCAATGATTTTGTGCTCTAATATCATGATAAATTATTAATTTTCTCGTTAGTTTTAAACTATGATGAATTTAACTACTCCCTCTGTCCTAGTTGGTTTGTTCTTTATTCCATTTTGAGATGTCCCAAAATATTGTTCAGTTTCTAAAAATAAGAATCATTAATTTACTAATATTCTTATTATACCCCTACTTTATTTTCAAAATTATTTGAAAAGAAAACTAAATTTTTTTTTAAAAAAACCAATCTAATTGGGATATTTTTTTAGTTACCTCATTAAGAATAACTCTTTTATAAAAAAGTTGATAAATTTATTTAAGGGTAGTTTTGTAACTTATAAATTTTTATAAAACAGACAAGATAATAAATAATATTCTTTTAAAAAGTCTGACTTTTCAAATAAGACAGACAAATTAAGATAAAAAGAGTATTTAATTAAGAATAATGCTACATACACATAATAAAAATGTACAATTTTATGTCACGTGGCGAGGACATAAAATTGTGCATTTTTATGTTTGGCATTGCTCTTTAATTAAAGGGAATATTTGAGGAGCAGGTAGTCACATGGAACTGCTCAGTGTACCCACTTGCGTCTCCAAACTCTACAGGGTACCACTAATTATCACTGTGTATGGAAAATGCTAGAGGGTACCATAATAAAGTATTAGGATAAATTCCAGAAAACACCTGAGGTTTGGGTCAATGACAGTTAGGTTCAAGATATTTTAAAAATGATCAATTTGGTCCTTAAAAGACAAAAAAAACCCTTACACCGTTAACTCTCTTAAACCTCCGTTACAGTTTTCTTTTCTCGTCTTTCTTCCTCACAGACCCTCCCTCTCGGTGGTTCCTTTGATTCTCACAGCCAAAACCCCACTCTCCCTCTCTAACCTCAGATCTGCTACTACCACCACCAGCCATAAAACCCAGCCAAACCATAGCATCAAGACCCAAATCCAAAAAACTTATAGCATCCTCCACCGCAAATCCAAAAAACCATAGCATCCTCCATTGCAAATCCACCCCATACCGGAAACCACCGCCGGCCACAAAACCCAAAAAAAAAAAAAACCCCAAAACCCAAAACAAACCACCCAAACATCAGATCCCACCACCACCGCCAGCCACAAGACCCAAAGAAAAAAAAAACCACAAACCCACCACCGCCACCGAAAACCACCGCCGGCCACAAAACCCAAAGAAAAAAAAAAAAAACCCAAAACCATTCAACCACACATTAGAGCCCACCAAAAAAATCGTCAACAAACCAAAACCAACCACTACAAAACGCACCACCACCGCAAAAACCACCCAAACCACAACTCACAGCCACCAAACCCACGTACCACTATGAAGAAAAGAGGCATGAACGAGAGAAACAGAGGCTTGAAAGGGAGGAGAGTGGATCCGCTTGGAGAGAGAGAGAGAGAGGATGAGAGGGAGAAGGAGAGGTATGAGGAAGAAGAGAGGAAACAGAGAGACAGACAGGATTGAGACAAAAAAAAAAAAAAGTAACGGAGGAAATAGAAATGGTAATAACAGTGTAAGGGTGTTTTTGTCTTTTAAAGACCAAATTGGGCATTTTTAATATATCTTGGACTTAACTGTCATTAACCCAAACCAGTTTTCTGGAATTTACCAAAGTATTATCAACGCGCTCATTATAATGTTTCCACGCAACCATTAACGGTGTGCATGCGTGTACTACATCTGGACCCACAATCAAGTAGACTCGCGTCGCGTGCAAACGTGGATGGCCCTGATTCAGTTATACGTATCAACAATGGAGCGTACAAGTATTCTTTTCAAGAACCCATTTTTTGCTGAATTTTCAAGAACCCATTTGGTACGCAGTAACTTGTCTTCTATATAAAGATTGGCCTTTACAACCTGCTTAACCATTAAGCATTAAAAAAACCAATCCCTGTAAACAAAGCAGACAAAAACCATTGTCTCCGCTTTAGATTCTTGGCTTTGGCTTTTTATCTTTTGTAACGCTCACACACCAAACGCGTTATTCTTTTTCTTCTGATTACAAAAGAGGGAAGAAGAAGAAAGGAAAAGAAAGAAGCAAGAGTGAAAAAAAACAATGGGAAAGGATAGGAAAATAGGCGTGGCAATGGATTTCTCAAAGAGCAGCAAGAACGCTCTAAAATGGGCTATAGATAATTTGGCAGACAAGGGTGACACCCTTTTCATCATCCACAACAATCCCAACCGTCTCGACGAGTCTCGCGGCGAGCTTTGGGCTCAATCTGGCTCTCGTATGTCTCTTAATTGTTACAGTTTTTGTTTCTAAAAGTTCAAATGAATTACTTATATCTGTACTGGATTTGATCTGATCTTTTATAATATGGGTTTGTTTTGTAGCTCTTATTCCTTTGTCTGAGTTTAGAGAACCCGAGGTTATGAAGAAGTACGATGTTCAGACTGATATTGAAGTTCTTGATACGCTTGACACTGCTTCGAGACAGAAAGAGGTTTTATTTATTTATTTTTCTTTATATATTTTTTCCCCTTTGCCTTTATAGGGATTGTCTGTTGTTAATAATTTCGATTATATGGCTTTAATGTTTTTGTCTTTTTTGGGTTGGGGTGTGTTATGAATGTGGTTTTAGGTGAACATTGTTACGAAATTGTACTGGGGAGATGCAAGGGAGAAGCTTCTACAGGCTGTTGAAGATCTGAAGCTGGACTCTCTAGTAATGGGAAGCAGGGGACTTGGTACTATACAAAGGTAAAAGATCTAATCTTTCATTCTCATAGAATACAGATCTATCTTTTCTATGTGTCTTAGATGTGTATGCATGCATGTATTAAAATTGTGTCTTGTGGAAAACAGGATTATTCTGGGGAGTGTGAGCAACTATGTGATAACACATGCTTCTTGCCCTGTGACTGTAGTCAAGGATTCAAGCGTTGGCCAGCACTGATTTTACTGATTTGGATTTGGATTTTGAGTTACGTATGGTATCAATAGCATGAGCAATGTTATATTTTATGTTTTCCTGAATTTAAGATAACTTTTCTCTTGGGACTATTATTGAAAACCAAATAGATGGATATGTATTCCCCTTATCATCAAATATGAAGAATAATTTACTTGGTCATGGCATATTTGGCCCCTTATATATAATTAGAAAAACTAAAACAGATCCACGGTACATATGAGAGAACGGATGAGCACTGCGCCGTAGTATTTGAATAATTTTTCTTACTAGAATCTATATATTTGTTCTTGGAATTGATAGTTAAACATGCAACAACCACAAGAGCCAAGACACTGGTGGGTTAAAAAGTCTTTTGCTTTATGGGTTTAATTCTTTGCTGATCTTTGTTAGTAGTCTTTCTTATATGGGTTAAATTCTTTGCTGATCTTTGTCAACCATTAAAAAACAAAAAGTCCTTGTCTTATCGTTCATTATATTTTTTTTCCTGTTGAGATTTGGCATACACAATAATATCATATGGATGGGCGGTTTAGATTTATGTTTTGTGGTGTGATGTGGCACAGATTTATTAGGGAATTTTTTATGGAGTGATGCTACGACTTACGTGTGAAGTCGGTGGCTTGATTATCCTAATCCATGTATGCTTTGGAGTGGCATGTAAGCCTTGATTTCCTATTTCAAATACAACACTACTTCCTAATTGTTTTAGGAGTAGTTTTCATAGCATGTTGAATTCCCAACCGGCTTAGATATCCAATTCAATTTGGAATTGATATGTTGGAACTCACGTGCTCAAAGTATATTGGCTGGTTTGGAATGGTAGAAAATTCTATCGTTGAGATTTAAGAGCTACTTGAAGTAGTCTTTGCTTGGATTAGTATTTGCACGTGGACATAAGGAAGTTTCATGGAATAAAATTCTAGTGCTTGGAGGAATAGTATCTTTTGCCGACTTGACATCCTATATAAGGAGAAGGTGCTTCGGCAATTTAGAGAAAAGAAAATAGGAAGGTGCTTCGGCAATTTAGAGAAAAGAAAATAGAGTGAAATAGTGAGATTGGCTGGTGCATATTATTGTGAGGGTTCACTAGTTTAGCATAGGATCCAAGGTCTTCTCTATGCTATATTGGGTGTATTGGGTTGTGAGAGAGCTATTGTTTGTATTGGAGATTGGGTGTGTGTGAGAATATATCTCCATATTTTGATTAGTGAAATTTCTTCGTCGTTGCCTGTGGACGTAGGCCAAAAGCTGAACCACGTAAATCCTTGGTGTTCTTTTGTTTGTGTGTGTTTGTTTATTTTCAGATTTTGGGTTTGCTTCATTCCTATTGTTTATTTCTTGGAGATCTTTCTATAATCATAATATTTTCACAATCAATATTGAGGTGGGAGTGCTATCTAGAGGCACTTTCCTACAACATTATGAGCCTACGATAGCTACAAGTTTTTCACGAGTCTCTCAAAGTAATGTGTGAATTAGAAATCCTCTATTTCTCTCTTACGATAGCTACAAGTTTTTCATAAGTCTTTCAAAGTAATGTGTGAATTAGAAATCCTCTATTTCTCTCTTAGTATTTTACTTAATGCTCAATTAACCATGGTTTTTAGATTCGAACTGTTCAATGAACCGTAAAAGAAAAAAGGTTCAAGAATTTTGAGGTTAGAGCGAAATCAAACTGTGATGACATCATAATTATTTTAATATAAATAAATATATTAAATTAGTATAAATAGAAAAATTAAATAAAATGATCCAATTAAATATAAAAATCTATCTTTCAAATATATTTTTTTCATATCATAACTTTCATGAGATAAGAAATATCAAATCTTAAGCATACATGGATATAATATTTCTTTATTTATTTATATGTTAATTAGTTATACTTGTGATAGTAATTGTAGGGATGTTAGGCCCAGTAGAATAAATTGGGCTGGGGACCCAATCTGAGGACATGAAATAGTTTGAGGAGGGGTGAACATTATCAGAGGAGTCAGTGTTAATAAGTGAATAGGTTAGTTTTGATCATAAAAGTCCATGAGGGTGATCCAAGGTCTAAAGGGGTGGTCTACCATCCAGGGCAGCGTTTTAGGAAATTCTATTGATATAGATAAGCATAATTATTTACTTTATGCTCAATTAACCATGGTTTTTAGATCTGAATTGTTCAATGAACCGTAAAAGAAAAAAGGTTCAAGAATTTTGAGGTTAGAGCGAAATCAAACTGTGATGACATCATAATTATTTTAATATAAATAAATATATTAAATTAGTATAAATAGAAAAATTAAATAAAATAATTCAATTAAATATAAAAATCTATCTTTCAAATGTATTTTTTCATATCATAACTTTCATGAGATAAGAAATATCAAATCTTAAGCATACATGGATGTAATATTTCTTTATTTATTTATATGTTAATTAGTTAAACTTGTTATAGTAATTGTAGGGATGTTAGGCCCAGTAGAATAAATTGGGCTGGGGACCCAATTCGGGGACATGAAATAGTTTGAGGAGGGGTGAACATTATCAGAGGAGTCCGTGTTAGTAAGTGAATAAGTTAGTTTTGATCATAAAAGTCCATGAGGGTGATTCGAGGTCTAAAGGGGTGGTCTACCATCCAGGACAGCGTTCTAGGAGATTCTATTGATATAGATAAGTATAACAGAAGTACATGATAGAGGGAAGTCCTAAAATATCTAAAGAGAAAACTGCTACCACCGCATTGAATGCTTTACACCTAACCAACTGGCCGCATTAATGTGGAGGTGATACCTGAAAAGTAATTTTCAGCCTTACAGCTACTACCAGAGATTTCAGGAAGGTGTTGATGGGACAAGGATCCACACTGGCAATCTACCTTATACGTGAAGGGTAGAGATGAATAAAGGAAGATAGTATAAAACAGAAGGAAGATCCTGAAGAAAGAGATTGGAAAATTAAGAGAGAAACATTGTAGCAATCAAGAGTTGAACTTGTAATCAAACTTGAGAAGAAATATATATAAGAACTGATTTCCTCGGATTGTGCCGATGGCAATTCTTTTAAGATTAAACTAGTTTATCTTCATTTTCTTGTCATCTGGATCCATTTTACATGTTGTCTGACTCATTAAAGCCCAGTTTTTCAACTCACTCTTTACAAATTCATTGTATTGGGCTCCTTGGGCCTAAGTTCATCCATTTTTTGGGCTTGGGAGCCATATTGTGACCTTACAATTGGCACCATTTGTGGGAAATTCTGGTGTTGTGGTGGGTTTACGTCCACACCAGGAGGAATCTATGGGGTCTCAACGTCAAGATCATTTCCTTCATCTTGAACGAAGAAGGGACCGGGAGGGAAGTCTGCATACCACCCATACTAGTAGAAGTCAATCTTGAACTGGAAGTCACACCTCTCATGAGGAAAATGCTAGGAACATGTAGCTGAAGATTGATCATTTGAAGAGGAAGTTGCACCATGAATGGCGAAGGCGAACTCCCTCCATTTTGACTTCTTTTCTGACGATGAAGATGATGGTAGTTATAGACCTAAATCAAGGATTCCTTCTACTGAGTCTTTCTCATATGATGAGGACTACCACTATGAGCGCAGAAACAGGAACTTATCATCCAAAGGCTTGGGAAATGATGCGATGAACAGAGCACTCAACCAAATTTCCAGATCACCTTTCACGTGCAGAATTGAGGGAGGTACACTTCCTTGGCGGTTCACTTAACCCACATTCACCATGTATAATGGTCGAACAGACCCTGTGGAGCATGTAAGTCACTTTAACCAAGAATGGCTATGCACTCTAAGAATGAGGCCTTGATGTGTAAGGTATTCCCATCCAATTTGGGGCCTGTGGCAATAAGGTGATTTGATGGCCTAGGTGCATGTTCCATTGATTCCTTTAAGGAGCTTACCCGGACATTTGGATCTCGTTTTATTATGTGCAGTAGGGTTCCTCGGCCCTTAGATTCCCTATTGTCCATGTCTATGTAAGAAGGGGAGACCTTGAAAACGTACTTGGATAGCTACTGGGAGATGTTCAATGAGATCGATGGGGACTTTAATGACGTGGCTATAAGGACTTTTAAGGTCGGCCTGCCTGCCGAGCATAATTTGAGAAAGTCCTTGACCAAGAAGTTGGTAAGGAGTGTGTGTCGGCTTATGGATCGTATTGACGAATACAAGCGGTTCGAGGAAGACCAGCAGCAAGGGAAGGGAAAGGCTAAGATTATCCCTCAGGATAGGAGGGATTTTAGGTCAGACAAATACAATAATAACCAACCCCGAAGGGATTTTACTGGGCAATCTGGGTCTACGACTCCTCAGGTGGTTAACATAGTGTTCCGAGAGCAAGTAGATCAAGTCTTGGAGAAGATCAAGAATGAGCCATACTTTAAATGACTAAACAAGATAGGAGGAGACCCCATAAGGCGTAACTAAAGTCTTCATTGCCAGTACCACCAAGAACGAGGGCATACCACCGAGGACTGTTGAACTCTATGAAATCATCTGGAGCAACTTGTCAGAGATGGAAGGTTACAACACTTTTTGTATCGACCCAATGGGTAAGGAGACTAAGTAAAGTCAGGGACTCAGGGGAACGCTTCTTCTAGGCCCCCTTTAGGCATAATTAATGTCATTTTTGCTGCTCCTGAGAGAACTGGTTTTCATCTTTCCAAGGTGATGTCTGTAGCTCAGCCAACTGCCAAAGACTCTAATTTTGAGCCGAAGAAGGCTAGAGTAGAGACCTGACCGACGTTGGGTTTTTCGGATGAGGACAAGATTGGAACCATACAGCCACACGATGATGCTTTAGTGGTCACGCTCAGGATAGGGGGTACGATGTGAAGAGGGTGTTGGTAGACTAGGGCAGTGGTGCAGAGATTATGTACCTTGACTTGTACAAAGGGTTGAACTTGAAGCTCGAGAATTTGACAACCTATGATTCATCTTTGGTAAGCTTTGATGGGAAGATTGTCATTCCAAGGGGTCAGATTAGACTGCTCGTGCAAGCAGGTTCAGAAGTAGTAGAGGTGGACTTCATTGTGGTGGATGCTTATTCTTCCTACACGGTTATTGTGGCAAAACCCTGGCTTTATGCCCTAGGGGCCGTTTTTTCAATTTTGCATTTAAAGGTGAAATATCCGTCAAAGGACCAGATTTAAGAGCTAGTTGGGAGTTAATCCATGGCTAGGCAGTGCCTGGTGGCTGCAATTATGCATCAGCCTAAAGCTGAGTCTTCGGCCTTTGTTGAGGGGGGCTCATAGTAATCAAGGATTTCGATTCTCTCTATGGACACGGTGTCGGAAGATGCAAAATGTGATAGGTTGGAGGAAATTGTTCTAGATGGTGATCCGGAGACGATTTTTTAGGTTGGAACTCACTTGCCTCCTTGGGAGTAGGAAGAACTGTTAGCATTTCTAAGGAGGAATATTGATGTGTTCGCATGGAATGTTTATGAAGCTCCTGGGGTGGATCTAGACTTCATTTGTCATTGTTTGAATGTCAACCCAGCTGTCCTCCTTAGGAAGCAACTACCTCGGTGCTCATCTAAAGAGCATTTTGATGTTGTCAATGAGGAGGTGAACAAGCTTAAGCAGGCTGGAGCTATTAAGAAAGTGTTCTACCCTGAGTGGTTAGTCAATATAGTGGTAGTGAAAAGAAGAATGGGAAGTGGCAGGTATGTGTAGACTTCACAAATCTGAATAAAGCTTACCCCATAGACTCTTTTCCCATGCCTTGAATAAACTAGTTGGTGGATGCCACTGTAGGCCATCCTCATATGAACTTCCTGGACGCATTTCAAGGGTACCATCAGATACCTTTAGCTTTGGATGATCAGGAGAAGACAGTTTTTGTCACCCCTACTAAGAATTACCATTACAAGGTGATACTTTTGGTCTAATGAATGCAAGGTCTTCTTATAAGATGATGATGACTAGGATGTTTAAACCACAACTAGAAAAAAACATTGAGATTTATATAGATGATATAGTGGTTAAGGGTAAGTTGGAATCCGAGTATGTTAACAATTTCGGGAATATTTTTGAGATCTTGAGGAGACATAAGCTGCGACTTAATGCTTTAAGTGCTCTTTTGGTGTCAGATTAGGGAAGTTCTTGGGGTATATGGTTACTCACCGTGGAATTGAAGTCAACACTGACTAGATTAAAGCAATTAACAATTTATAGTCACCTTGGAATCCCAAAGAGGTCCAGAAGTTGACAGGGATGACTGTTGCTCTAAATCGATTCATTTCTCAGTTAGCAGACAGGTGTAGACCTTTCTTCCAGTTGTTAAACAAATAAAGGGATTTGAATGGACCGAGGAGTGTGTCTTGGCCTTCCAGTAGTTGAAGGAATACCTATCTCGGCCACCTATTATGTCCAGGCCTAAGGTGGATGAGGTTTTGTTTGCTTACATCGCGGTGACTTCCCATGTGGTGAGCTTAGTGCTGGCACGGGTTGATGGTGGTGTGCAGAGGTTAGTTTAATATGCGAGCAAATCACTGCATGATGTCGAGGTGCGTTACCTACCTCTAGAAAAGGCTATTCTGGCAGTGGTGCATGCTACACGTAAGCTCCCACACTATTTCCAATTCCACACAATTGTTGTCCTAACCCAATTTCTGCTTAGATCTCTACTTCGGAGTGTTGATTACATAGGGAGGATTGCCAAGTGAGGTACGATCCCAGGGGTTTTTGATATCACGTACATGCCTTGCACCTCTGTTAAGGGCCAGGTCCTCGCCAATTTGGTGGCTGAGTTTGCTGAAACCCCATTTGAAGAAAAAGTTGAGAAGCAGAACATGGATGGAAAATCAGTTGGTATGGTCTCCCTTTAAGAGTCTTAACCCTGGAGAGTATACGTTGATGGTGCAGCAAATCAAAGATGATTTAGAATGGGGCTAGTTATAATTTCTCATGAGAAGATCATTATTGAAAAATCCTTAAGGATGGGCTTCTCGGCCACCAATAATGAGGCCGAGTATGAGGCCCTATTAGTAGGGATGACTATGGTTCAGAGAATGGGAGGGAAGACAGTGGAGCTGTTTTCAGATTCGAGATTGGTTGTAGGCCAGGTAGGGGGAGAGTTGGAAGCCAGAGATCTTAGAATGTAGGAATATTTGTACCAGGTTAGACACTTACAGTCAAGATTTGAGTCTTTTAATTTATTGCAAATCCCTAGAAGTAGAAATACACATGCTGACTCTCTTACCACGCTCGTAACTTCCTCGGCACAAAGTTTACCTCGGGTGATCTTTGTGGAAGACTTGTGTAAACTTACTGAAATAGGGAGAAATGTGGTTCATATTCATCAAATTATGGTGGGTTCTAGTTGGATGGACTCTATTATGCTATTCCTTAAGGAAGACACCTTGCCCGAGGGTAAATCCGAGGCCGACAAGGTAACGAGAAAGGCTTATCGGTTTTGGCTATCCGAGGACCAAAAGTTGTACAAGCGCTCTTTTTTCTGGAACATATTTGCTATGCATACACCTTGAAGCAGTTGAACTACTCCTAGAAGAGTTACATGAAAGGATTTGTGGAAGCCACACCGGAGACAGATCTTTATCTCATAAGGCCCTCACTCAGGGATATTGGTGGCCAAATATGCAGAGGGAAGCACAAGAGTATGTGAAGAAATGCGACCAATGCCAAAGATTTGCCCTAAACATTCACCAACCAGGAGTTGTCCTTAACCCTCTATTCAGCCCTTGGCCTTTTGCTTAATGGGGCTTGGATATTGTAGGGTCCTTCCTTAAGGCAGCAGGGAATAAGAGATGGTTACTAGTCGGCATGGATTACTTCACCAAATGGGTTGAAGCTGAACCATTAGCGAATATTAGGGATATGGATGCCAAGAGATTTATCTGGAAAAATATTGTCACTCGGTTTGAAATCCCTTGTACACTCATCTCAGACAATGGCCTTCTGTTTGATAGTAAAGCCTTCAAGAGGTATTGTAATGACCTGGGCATAACAAATAGATATTCCACCTCGGCATATCCAAAGGGAAATGGACAGGCCGAGGCTGTCAATAAGGTCATTGTGAGTGAGCTCAAAAAGAGGCTGGATGATGTAAAAGGAAAATGGGTGGAAGAGTTGCCACATGTCCTTTGGACATATCGAACTACACTTCATAGGTCCATTGGGGAGACGCCCTTTTCAATGACTTATGGGGCCAAGGTTGTGATTCCTCTGGAGACAGGATTTCCAACGCTAAGAACAAGCTCTTTTACCTCGAGCAGCAATGATGGGCTATTGGAGAAGAGTTTAAATTTAATTGAAGAGTGAACAGAAAATGCTATGGTTCAACTGGCGTACTATCAACATAAGCTTAAGCTGGGGTACGACTTAAATGTAAGGTCAAGGCCATTAGCACTTGAAGACTTGGTATTAAGAAAGGTTTTGGGTATTGCCAAGAACCCATCTTGGGGAAAGTTAGGGCCTAATTGGGAAGGGCCATATCGCATCACTTTAGTAGATGAAATAGGTGCATATTATCTTGAAGATCCAGATGAAAATGTTGTACCACACCCCTGAAATGTAAACAACTTAAGAAAGTATTATTATTAATGAAAGCTTTCTTTACCTTATTTTGGTTTATTACGTTATGTGTTATGCGATCTACCATTTGTTTGAATATCAAACAGAACTTTGGTCATGCCTAACTCCTTGGACCAAATATCTTGGGTAAATTGATATTTTAAGTTATCTATCTAAGTATTAAACAAAACCTTAGCTATGCCTGATTCTTCGAACCACATGCTTTGGGTAAATTAATACATCCTAACATCTATCTAAGTGTTAAACAGAACCTTAGCTATGCCTAGCTTTTCGGACCACATGCTTTGGGTAAATGAATACTTTCTATTATTTTCCTAAGTATCAAACAGAACCTTAACCATGCCTGGCTCCTCAGGCCACATATCTTGGGTAAATTGATATTTTAAGTTATCTGTCTAAGTATTAAACAGAACTTGAGTTATACCTGGCTCCTCGAACCACATGCTTTAGGTAAATTAATACCTCCTGACATCTATCTAAGTGTTAAACAGAACCTTGCTATGCCTGGCTTCTCGAACCTTATACTTTGGGTAAATTAATACTTCCTATTATTTTCCTAAGTATCAAACAGAACCTTGGTCAAGCTTGCATCCTCAGACGACATACTTTGGGTAAATTGATATTTTAAGTTATCTATCTAAGTATTAAACAAAATCTGAGTTATACCTGGCTCCTCGGATCACATGCTTTAGGTAAATTAATACCTCTTGACATCTATCTAAGTATTAAACAGAACCTTGCTATGCCAGGCTCCTCGGATCTCATACTTTAGGTAAATTAATACTTCCTATTATTTTTCTAAGTATCAAACAGAACCTTGGTCATGCTTGGCTCCTTGGACCACATTGGGTTAAATTGATATTTTAAGTTATCTATCTAAGTATCAAACAGAACCTTGGTCATGCTTGGCTCCTCAGACCATATACCTTGGGTAAATTGATATCTTTTAATAGTTTTTCTAAGTATTAAATAGAACTATAATTATGTCTGGTTCCTCGGACCGTCTACTTTGGGTAAATTAATACTTCATGACAGTTTTCTAAGTATCAAACAGAACCTTGGTCATGCTTGGCTCTTCGGACCACATACCTTGGGTAAATTGATGTCTTTAACTATTTTTCTAAGTATTAAACAGAACCTGAGTTATATCTGGTTCCTCGGACCACCTGTCTTGAGTAAGTTATTACTTCCTATTATTTATTTAGGTATCAAACAGAGCCAGCCATGTTGAATGGCAAAGGTCTTTGTTGTAGTGACATGATCAAATGGACTCTCATGAGCATCACTTAAAGTATTTGAAAGAATATTTATGATCTGTTTAACAATCGATTATCATCCCCAATTCCTTAGACTTACTGATAAGTGGAGAACTAGGGGGAGTTTGATATGGATGTATGCTCTACCACTATATATGTTTTTTAAGTTAAGGTTACACTTTGTTAAGATCATGGATTTAGTAGGTTTAACTTGTTCTATAGCCAATCATATGGGGTGCAGTTATTGTGTTGCCGCTTATGTAGATAACTAAATAGAGCTATATCTTATTTCTATGTCAGTTAAGTGTTAAATAAAACAAAAAATATGTTAGGATCAATATCAATATCACAAATATGAAGGAAAAACTCATAATTATCATTGATCTTAGCCTTAGAAAAAGGCAATTTGCTTACAAAAGATCAAACTGAATTACAAGTTCTGGAAATAAGAACAACAGTAAAAAAAAAAAAAAAAAAAAAAAACTTAAAAATACTACTCTAAACTACTTTTTTATTACAATTTTCTTTTTTGGTGGACCCTTGGTAGATTGGGAGAGTGTTGCTTCTGAAGATCCTAAGTCTGTGCTTTTGAGATCACCCTTGGCAGGCAATGAGAAAGTTGTTAGAACTATCTTCATTGTAGAGGGCACCTTTTTCTCTTTAGGTGGATCTTAAGGAACAGCTGGGGGCTTGGTGGCATTACGGGCCACTCCCTTGTTAGCATTAGCTTTTTTTTCAGCAACCCCATGCTGCTGAGGAGGTGTCAACCTTGGAACTGGTTGAGCCTGATGCACGGATAGCAGGAGGGTAGTAAACACTCTCTGCTCTCCTAAGTGTAGAAAAGGCCTTAACCCCAGCCTGGTTAAGGGTCTCATTCCACACCTGGAGGCAGTAGTTTCTACATACCCCTGAAACCTCAACTCTGACCCTGAGGGCCTTCTTGGTCTCTACCACCCCTACATCATAGCCGTCTTGCTCGGCTCGGTCTCTTGCCTTCTCGGCCTCTTCTAATTTCTTCTTTAGGGTGATAATTTGTCCTTTGAAGGCGGCTAGTTGGTCCTCAGCCTGTCGAAGCAGCACTCGTTAACCTTCAACCTGTCTCTCAGCGCTGTCCAAGGCAGCTTCAGCACTCTTTTTGTCCCTTTCTACCTTGGTCAGTTTATTCTTTAGCTCGTTTATTCTTTTCTCGGCCACATTGAAGGCCTCCACGGCCACATTGCGCCTTCCTTCTTCTTCTTTCATTTGCGAATGGCAAAAATTTGTTATCTCCTCTGCTCGGAATGTGGCTTGAACGGTTTGCCAAGGAAAGAAACATGGTAAAAAAATAAAAATGGGAAGCAGTAAAGGGAAGAAAGGGGAGGAAACTTGCCAAAATAAAAAAAGAAGAAAGGCTAATTGAAGGACTTAACATCGTGAGGTCCCTTTTCAGACTAAGGAAGACCTCGTGCCTTCTTAGGGACCTTTGATCGGCCATGTCTTTAGGGAGTAGCAGTGCCTGCTCCACTGCATCGGCCATGTAGCTGGCCTTCCCTTATTGGAAGTCCCTGATGGAGGCATTGGCGGGTAGAAGGGCTCCATCCAGCCCCCGTTTGCCCTACCTTAACTTATTTAGCCCCTCTTTGGTGCTCAGCCTCTTGGGAGGGGTGGGTTTTTCCTCCTTCCACCACCTCCTTACCCTTCTGTTCCCTCTTCCTTTTGAGGTCAGCGGGATCAGATTGGATTAGGCTGGAAGAGGCAGGCCGAGGTCACCAGTTGAGATCTCTGGTGACAAAGGCTGGTTAAAAACATCGTAGACGTCTTTTGAGTCTGAGACGTCCACTATCTCTTCTTCTTTTTCTTCTTCCTCCTCTTTGATGATAGGATGGGAAGGAGTGGCCTTTTCGCTTGTATGTTGGAGTGGCAGAGTTGCTAGAGGTATACCTTTTGGGATAGCACTAGGTGATGAGAAAACTCGGAACGGCAACGCTTTTTTGGTGCAAGCGTGGGTCCTTGGCTTTATAACGCACTTCGGAGCCTGGAAGCTTTTAGAGATGGGGGTGTAGTTGAGGATCAGGTGTGCTGCTCTTAGTTGACTGTTACTATGGACGAACACCTCGCCTTCAGTATCTTGTCTAGGCTCGAATGCTAGACCTAAAGCCCCACTTGGTGTCCCCTCTCTCGTCAGCAAAAAAAGCACGAATCAAAGAAGCACGAATCAAAGGAAAACTTATATACAAACACAAACAAAGGAAAAGGGGAAGGGGGTGACTTTGAAATAATTAACCTAGACATAAAGCCCCACCTGGTGTCCCCTTTCTCGTTTGGCAAGGGAGGCCATCATGCCACTCCCTTGAAATAATCAAGAAGTCCTTTTTTAGGCCTTTGTTGGAATCGAGGAGGCATTGGATGTGCCTAACCTCAGGGTGCCTAGATTTTAGGTAATACCTCTGTCCCTTTAGGTGGTGGAGGTTGTAAATCCAATTGACGTCATGATGGGTAAGACCTAAGCCCATTTTTTGGTTAAGGATATCAATGCTACTTAAAATTCTAAACATGTTTGGGGCACATTGGGTGGAAGCTAATCTGTGAGCCCTAAGGTAATCCCTAGTGACGGTGCCCATAAGGATTCTCATCCCTTCCTCTATAAAGGCAATCATCGGGATTACCACTTCTCCTTCTTACCTTTTCTCGTGCCATTCCCCTTCCTCACAATACCTAATTGATACTCTTGGCAGAATCCTATACTGAACTTTAAAATTCTTTATATTCTCCGCGGAGTCTACTAAGTAAGCAAATCTACCCATATTTAGAGTAGGGTTGGAGGTGCTAAGACAGTAAGGGAGAAACTAAGAAGACCATGGAGGAATATGTCACGCCCCAAACCCGATAACTGGATTTGTGACCATGACCGGCATGCTAATATCAAGCTTAAACCTGATATTAACAAGAACCAACTTAACTTTTTCTAAAACTTTTACAAAAGCTTCCACTTGATATTCAGAGCATCTGCATTGTACCTCAAAGGATAACACAATCCATTGATTATTCAAATTATAAATTTTCACATAATACATCTCTTAATACTTTAAGGTACACACTTTCATTATATCCTAAAATACACCATACTACAAATCTAAACATCAAATATCTAATTTAGGATATATACATATAAAACTAAAACCAGCTCCTTCCAAACTCGACTAAGGCTTCCTCTGCTCCAAAATAAAACTTGTTAACTGAAAGAGTGGAAGGGGTGAGTTACATAACTCAGTAAAGGTGAGATATATGAGAATTTAATAAGGGTGTGTGTAAATCAGATCATTTCATTCTATGAATATTTGAATAGGAGAACATCTTTTCATGCATAGTACTTTATACTATTCATAATAATAACTTATACGCTCTTCATAGAAAATAATTGTTCTCCTTTTTCTTATTAGGTTAATATTACCAAAAATTTTCGAATTAAACTTCTTTCATTTCCTACAAAGTCACCATATGTATATTCTCATTACAAAATAATCATTTTAACTTAAATAAGATAATCGGCAACTTTTTATTAAACTAGAAACATCTTGACTCAATAAGAAAACCTTTCTTTATAAACCTCTTCCTGAAAAATATTATAACTTTCATAGGCATAAAACTTAACGTTTCATAAAGAATAGGTACCTGATAACTTTTAAACATAAATTTGTACTTTTATCAGAAGCTTTATCTTTATAGCACAACAGAACTTTAGAAACTTTTATCTTTAATGAACAGCTTTCTTTTCTTCAGAAACTTCTTATTTTCATGAGAGCTTTTAATTTTTCATAATGCATTTAAACAAAATAATTCTCTCATGATTAATAACATAACATAGCTGTTCATATCATATTGGTTAGTCCATATCTGATAAGTCTGTACAGAGAAGGCCTCATCACATTTGGGTGACCTCATGTGCCTGATATTTTCCTCTTTGAGAGGCCTGATGGCATATCTCCTCAAGGTTTTATTCCTCCCCACCGTCCCTACACATTGGGGAGTAATCATTGTTCAGATTAGAGTTACGGGTAACCTCATTTCCTCTACTTTAAATGGCCTAGAGTTACGGGCAGCCCCATTTCCTCTACTTTAAATGGCCAAACAGATAACATTTTTCTATGGAAAGCCAATAATTAACCCCTACTGATAGTGTTTAGATCACCAGAGGACATAACCCGAAAATATTTCATACTTTACATCATACTGAAATTTTTTATTTCGCATAACATTTCATTATAATAGCATTTCCATTCTTTTCTTTAAACATCATGTTCGTGGAAATTAGTAATGACATCAATATGCTTAAATCATATACATAAGGTTTCAAAAGCTCACGAACATATTTTTGTCAAAATAATGATTATATGCCATATCTATAATAAAAAACCTTTTAATGCATAATATACTTTAAAATAACCTCATGACTTACCAAATACCCATATAACTTATCCCTTACCTGAAAGCAGAGGAACCGAGAGCCTACAGTCAAAGGAGCTTAGACTTGGGGAACTGGTAACACCTAAACCAAATATCAAAGTTTATTACTTACTATCAATTATCCCTTATCATAAACTTACATATTCATCTCAAAGCCTATCTCTTAAAATCAAGGAAGTCCTAATCCCACCTCAATGAGGTTCCCACAAATACAAAGTACATTCATCAGACAACATGATGTATTAAATCACAGAGAAACCAATTCATAAAATTTATATATACTCCAAACATACCAAAGGATGAGCATATTAAATTATAGCTCAAAAAATTCACCCTAACTTGAGAATTAAATCCACAAAGTTAGGTGTAGCATATGCTGTTCACTGCTCATTTCAGCAGCGTATGCTCCATTTGTAAAATACAAATGGGCTGTCCACACACACCCAATTGTCATGAAATTTTACAGAACTACTCCCCTGTATGTCCAGTATATACCATAAAAATTTCGGAGTCAAAGCAAAAATCCATGATTTACTAAAAATCACACAAGACAGTATACTCAATTCTGTCCTGACAGAATTTCTTGCAACTTACAAATTAAACCATTATTTTTATGTTCATCTAAATGCTGTGAGACCACTTCCATAACAACCATGTGTGTCTTAGAATTCAAAAAAACTACTCTTAGCATATTAATTCACAAAATATGATTTAATACATATTTTTCTTGTTGTAAACATCAAATCTGTCACAGAGACAGCTTCAGTACACATTCTTACAAAATCATCAACAAATAGCAATAGATCTTAATTTCATTTGGGTATTTTTATACCTATATTATACATATTAAAATATGTTAATAAGCATTGAATTGATCACAATATCATCAAACTTTTAAATCACTAAAACAGAATCATAATTCAGCCTCTAAAATCAGGATAGAGGATAAAGAAGTAGCATAAACAAATGAAGTTTTGATTACTTACCCAACCTTTGAAGCTGAAATTTTAGTGTTAACCCTTTAATTTCTTCTTTAGAGAGGGATATTTTGTTTTGGTGAGAGATGGAGGCTGCCGTGTAAGAGCAAAGAGAGAAGAAAACAAAAACAAAGAAAAAGGAGTAGAGAAAGAGGGCTGGACTTTCTGCCTGGTGCAACCAAGAAGATGAGATAAGGAGAGGACTTTTGGGGCAGCCAAAGAAGATAAGAGATGTGGACAATTGGGGTGGGATACATGGAAGGCTAGGGAAGAAAAATCACACCCCCTTTTTCTCCACTTTTTCAACTTTCTTACATTCACACTCACTTTTCTACAAAAATAATTTCTTGCATTCACACTCACACTTTTCTACAAAAATAATTTCACTTTGCATATACATATACATATATATATATATATATATATATATATCTCCTTACCTTTATAAAGTTATTCCCATCACATTAAAAGAGCATATATGTTCTATAATGTCACAAAATCAAAGCTTCATGCACTTAATAATTAAGACAATAACATGCACATAAACCCATAAATTAATTATGAAATTAGGTTGGGGTGTTATAGAATAGACACGGAAAAAAAAGAAAAGTAGCTTGAAAAAGTAAATGGAAAGGTTTATGAAGACTTACACGAAGAAGAAAACTCTCCTCGGACTGGCTTTTGGTAGGTGTGAGGACACGAGTAAATTGGGTAAGTTTGCAGGTTCAGTGTATGAGCACTAAAGTGAGATGAATGATTGATTCGGCCAGTATTTATATAAAAAACAGAGTTACAATCAGGAAAATTATCGCCTGAGTTCCAAAAATTTAATGAAGGCGCGTCTCAGATGCCGAAGCGTCAGGAGCGTGCGTTAGGCAACTAAAAATGCAT
Source organism: Quercus robur (assembly GCF_932294415.1). Taxonomy (NCBI): domain Eukaryota; kingdom Viridiplantae; phylum Streptophyta; class Magnoliopsida; order Fagales; family Fagaceae; genus Quercus; species Quercus robur. The sequence goes on along the minus strand of NC_065540.1, from coordinate 20,255,279 downwards.
CTGCGCAGATAGAGGTGATGTATGGTAAGGGTAGAGTGGTTGTGGCGATATCAAAATCCTCATTTTTGCCCGAGGAGCAAAAGAGGGGAATTTTGAGGGGTTATTATAGGGATGTTAGGCCCAGTAGAATATATTGGGACGGAGGCCCAATCCGAGGACATGAAGTAGTCCGAGGAGGGGTGAACATTATCAGAGGAGTCCGTGTTAGTAAGTGAATAGGTTAGTTTTGATCATAAGAGTCCATGAGGGGTGATCCGAGGTCCAAAGGGGTGGTCTACCATCTAGGGCAGTGTTCCAAGAGATTTTATTGATATAGATAAGCATCACAGAAGCACAGGATAGAGGGAAGTCCTAGAATATCTAAAGAGAAAGCTGCTACCACCACATTGAATGTTCTACACCTAGCCAATTGGCCGCATTAATGTGGAGGTGATACCTGAACAGTAATTTTCAGCCTAAAGTGTAATTTTCAGCCTTACAGCTACAACCAGAGACTTCAGAAAGGTACTGATGGGATAAGGATCCACACTAGCAATTTGCCCTACACGTGGAGGGTAGAGATGAATGAAGGAAGATAGTATAAAACAGAAGGAAGGTCCTAAAGAAAGAGATTGGAAAATTGAGAGAGAAATACTGTAGCAATCAAGAGTTGAAAGCAATTTGCCCTACACGTGGAGGGTAGAGACAAATGAAGGAAGATAGTATAAAATAGAAGGAAGGTCCTAAAGAAAGAGATCGGAAAATTGTGAGAGAAATACTGTAGCAATCAAGAGTTAAACTTGTAATCAAACTTAAGAAGAAATATATAAGAACTGATCTCCTCGGATTGTGCCAATGACAATTTTCTTTTTATTAAACCAGTCTATCTTCATTTTCTTGTCATCTGGATCCACTTTACTTGTTTTCTGACTCATTAAAGTCCAGTTTTCCAACTTACTCTTTGCAAATTCATTGTATTGGGCTCTTTGGACTAAGTTCATCAATCCTTTACAGTAATAATAATAGTAATATTATAATAATATAGGAATTATAAGGAAACTTACATTAAATAAAATAAAAAATTTAAATTCATTAGTAATTTTAAATTAAAATAATTATTTAATAATTATTATATACTTAATAGTATTTGCCTTTAAAAAAAATAGTGCTAGAATCACACACTATTTTATAATATTTTGCCACAATTATGATGTGACCCACTTTTTTCTTCCACTAATCACACTTTGCTATATTATATTTTTGATAAAAAAGTTGTAAAATTTTTTTGTAACACTAAATTTTCTCTTAAAAAAATTGTAAATATTAATTAGAAGTACTTTTAATATTTTATTTGTTGCATATCAATCTATCAATATAAGTCAAATCATGGGCTCAAAGCTGCAAAAATCTAATGGTTGAAACATTTTTCCATCTTTAATTCAAAAATCAAAAGTTTTCTTCCTTCTCGATGCAAGTCACATGAAAGGGCTTTGGAAACATAAAAAAGAATACAAAACAAACAGAGAGAAGTGAGAAAATCATAGCAGTGGAGATAGACAGAAGAAAGAGAAGGAGGAGAAAAATAAGAAAGAAAAAGAAATAGAAGCAGAAGACGAAGAGGAAGTCCGTGACTCGAGATGTACCTGTGCTAGGTTGCAGGCTTGCTGCTTCAATTTCGTACAACTACTTTGTTGTCTTTTTCTTCTCAGTTTGTTTGTTTGTTTTTTTTTTCCCCTTCACAAATCTTTTGGTTCTAGATCTGAAAAAATTCCAAAGTGCATGCCGGCCAAATCTTTAATTTCAGCTGGTATTTGCTAAAAAAAAGTAATCGTGAGAACTGTTCATGGTTTTAAGAACTGTGGAGTTCAACCACAGTTTGCATGGGTCTATGCTTTTTTTTTTTGGGCATATAGAGGCTTTAAGGCTAAAATAATTGCAAAGAAGAGGGGTTCACGGTTAACTGTATCGGATTGTACGGTCCAGTCTGGATTTCAAAACCCTACAATTAACTGCAATATGATTTATATTTGATATTATATAAATATATATATATATATATAATTTTAAGATTTGATTACTTTAAAAGAAAAAAAAAGGGACATTGGTAACTATGATATTGTGAATCCATTCATGTGATGCATTAGTGATGCCAATAAGTCATCGGTGGATATTTTGTTTTATTTTTTTCCTTTACAAAAAGTGAGAGAGGGGATTTCAACCCAAATTATCTTTATTAGAAGAATTAAGTAAACCACTAAACTTTGACGGTGCGCTATTCAAAGATACAGAGGAAGCAGGACTGGGAGTTGCCGTACGTGACTCTCATGGAAAAATTCTCGCCTCCCTGGCAGAAAAGATCAAGATGCCATCATCATCCGACGAAGTTGAAGCTCTTGCAGCTGTTCGAGCTATCACCCTTGCTATGGACCTCAATCTACCCTCTTTTATTGTCGAGGGAGACTCCGAGGTGGTTATTTCAGCCTTAAGGAAAAAAGAAGACTCTTTTTCTTCTTTTGGCCATTTGATTTCTTCCATCAAGCAATTTTTAGTTTATTGTAATTGCATTTCATTTTCTCATACCCGTAGATCGGGGAACTCAGTTGCTCATTCTTTAGCCAAATTCGCAAAAACTATTGATGGTGTGTTAGTGTGGATGGAGGATGTTCCACCACCCGTTTTGGATGTACTTTTAGCCGACTTTGGCTGATTTCTTTTCTAATAAGATGAAGATGAATTCTCAAAAAAAAAAAAAAAAAAAAGTAAACCACTGTGAGAGTGTCTTTTTCGGGATACTCAGGCCCAAGGATCCCGAGCCTGAATGAAAAGGAAAGGATTTGGTGGACCGGGCCTTGACTCACCGCAGCTAACAAGCTGTTTAAGAATCAAGTGAATACAGAGAATACTCCTGACAACATACAGAAAAAAATGACAAACAAGGATATCGAAGAGTGCCAAAAATTAACAACGTAAGTTCAGAAAGAAAGAAAAACAGGATTAGCAAGACGATAAAAAAAGAGTGCTGTGGGGATCCTGGGAGTTATGAAACAGTATTTCATTAAGACATTATCTGTTTGATTACAGAAAGCTCACTAGGACGTGATACAAGGTCCAATCAAGCTCAAAAATTGCAGCCTTGAATGGCTATTTCAGCCTTCAAAACTTGCGAAGTTTGATTCTCGTTGGATCCGAGTATGTGCCATAGTGGCCTTTACAGGATATCGGGAAGCAGTATTTGTTTTCCCTTAGTATTTTCTTTCTGCACAGATTTTTCTGATAGTTTTTCCTAGAGAATTTCTTCTTTCTTGTGTTTCTTTCTTTTTTTCTCGCTGCCTTCTTCACAACCCATCCCCTCCTTTTATAGTGGAGTTTTCTGGGCGTCCCGGGGAACCGTTGGTTCCCCTGTTTTGTTCTTTTGCAAACAGAGCATGCTCTGTCTCCATCGCCTCGGTAAGTCCCTTTCCGTTTTCTCTCATTCTTTCCTTCTCTTGGTTCTGATTCCTTCGAAAGCTTTTGGTTGGCCATCCTCTTTGGGACGTGCTGAGGTATGCCCTTCTCTGCATCCCCATTTCTGGCGTCTTCCTCTTTTCCCTTTCTTTCCTTTTTGGGCGGAATCCTGTTCTGCTATTTTTGAAAGTCATTTGTTACCATTCTTTTTCCCTGTCCTGGTTCCCTGAGGTCCTTTTCTGTCTGTGCCATTGAGAGGTCGCTCGCGTCTTTTATTTCTTGTTTTTCTTCTTCTGTCTTCTTTCTATCGATTTGTCCCAGTCTTCCTTTTTATTTGTGCTTGAAGGGATCTGCGCTTATTGAGGATCCTTGCTTCTTTACACTTTGCCGTGGTTTCTTTTTTGGACGCTTCTTTCTTTTCTGGGCTCCAGGATCCTTTGGGCCTTCCTTTTATTCCCCCATGAGTCATCCGTATCTATTGCTTTGGGCTTAGCCTGAATTTTTTCTTTTGGGCTTGACTTGTTCTTCTGTTTTGGGCTTATTTTATTATGGCCCTTTCTTTTTCAGACCTCAACAACCACTAAACTATAAAGCTCTTGACGGTGGCTTTTTTATTAATTAATGTATAATTCTGATTGCATATTTATGAGTAAGTTTTCTTAACGAGACTAGAGTAATATAAGGGTGTTTAAACTACTTAATATGTTCTTGTATTAAGAGTCCAGGTATTTTGATTAATTATATATATATTTTTTTGATGACATGATTTATTTATTTTATATATTTGGTTAGCAGTAACTTCTTTAAATATTTTTTTTCTAACTATAGTTGTATTTTTATTTTTATTTTTAAACAAATGTAAACATATGAAAATGACCTAGTCCAAACAGTGAGAAAGTTCAAGACTGGAAGAGCCAACATTACCATCGCTTGGATGGAAAACGCTCCAATAGCGTGCTTTATCCCAGTGCATCCAAGTCAACCTTTAAACATTTTCCGAAAAGAAAAAGGAATGGTCCCATACCTCAATTTCCAGTCAATTGAAATATTTACCCTCTATTTTACAAGATTTTATTCTGTTTGAAAATCCGCCTGTGGATTTGCTTTCTCTTTTTAACTTTGATTTATCTGGTTTGTACTTAAGCAGGCGCTGCCCTGTAAATACCTTGATTGTTTAGTTCTTTTTAATGCAGTATCCTTTATACCCAAAAGAAAAAAAAAAAAAAAAAAGAAAGAAAAGAAAACTGATGAAATATTGATGATAGGGAAAAGTTCAAATGCGATGTTGATTGTTGAAGACTAGATAATAGTACTTCTTTTACATAACTTTTATTGACAGAACAACCAAGAGTGGAGAAAACTTCATAGAAAAACTGCAACAGGGTAAGCAAGGACAGGGCTCAAACTCTCAAAGGCTCAAACAAACTCTTTTTACTACAGTCTACAGACAAATCACAAGAAATTGCAAAGTACAAAGAACCCAATTGATGACAAAGCGGTCAATTATTATGCAGTAATAATGCACCTATTGTGAGTGGCGAGTATAAGTTCATCTATTTGGAAGCATTAACCATCCCAAAGCGTTTTCGCATAAAGGCAACATGTTTGTCTCTTGGAGGTAGACTTTCCTTGATGGCACTTACACATACAAACTCATTAGCCCAATTGAAAAGTTTGGGAAATTTCTCCCTTGTCAACAACTCTGATGCCCCTGAAGCTTCTTCAAGAACTCCAAGCCAGTAGCCTATCATGTTAGCAGCAATGTCTAGCAGTCCAATAGTCTCTCCACCAAAATACCTCTTTCCCTTGAGCTCATTTTCTAGAAATTGTAGAAGCTTAGATAACTCTTCCGCAGCCTTCTCGCGCTCTTTCTGATCTTCACCCCAACAAGCTTTAAGTATTGCAGGCAAGCACTAAAAAAAGAAAGAGAGAACTCAAATTTTAGCGTGACTCGCAGTCTATTTTTATAGGTTAAAAAAATTGCTTCTCTAATGAGTGCTTATACCAAAGAAAAAAAAAAAAAAAACCACAAATAGATAATCAGTGAATACATGGCTTATCATTAAAGCCTCTGGGTACGTTATTAAAATAATGACTAAATAATTAAATTAATTATTTTTTAATAATTTAAACTTTTAGAATAATAGGTAAATATATGTAACATAGGAAATCAAATAGTCATGAGATTGAACTCTATTTACACCATTCCTTCTATTTCAAATAAAATAAAAAACTCACCTCTTAGGCCCACATGAGAGGAGTATTAAAGCAACCACACAAAAAAATATTGGCTCAAATACAATTTTAATCCAATATAAAAAATAAAATGTTTGTTTATTACATTACAAATTTACAATTGAAAGAAGCTTTAAGAGTAAATGGTATTTTACCTTTTCGTCTATGAACTTGGCCCAGAATCGTGCATTGGCTCTCTCATAAGGATCTTTGGGCAAGATGGGATGATTTTTCCAGGTCTCATCAATGTATTCGAGAATAACAAGTGACTCGGCCACAGGCTTTCCATTGTGTACGAGCACGGGAATCTTTTTGTGAACTGGGTTGTATTTGAGGAGGGAAGGGCTCTTGTTAGTTAGATCTTCTTCAATGTATTTGTAATCTATTCCTTTCAGCTTCAAAGCCATCTCTACTCTGCGACTATAAGGGCTGTGCCACGCACCAATCACCAATACTTCTTCGGCCATAATGACACTCTTTGTTACTGCACTTTACAGAGTTTGTAATGAGATTCAAATTTCAAAGGCTTGGCTCTACCCTCTGGGTTTGATGCCCTTTTTATAGAGCCTATGCATGATTTTTATATTTAAAGAGTAAAAACCCAACTTGAATTCGTCCATAAGTTTGAATCTTGATGCTAACATAGGACGTGGTTAAATTCAGTGTCAAATTTTCCCTTTTCGCCAAGCAGTTGTGGTAAGTGCTGGAATGTCAATAATGGCAAATCCAGGCCATAGTTCATTGATGATCTCAGCAATGGCTGAGCTGACGGATGACCTCAGCCAGAAACAGAATGTAGTCTTTCGGAAGGCTCTAGAGCAATGGACTAAACTAACTACTGTATAATACTAGCAAAGTCGACTGCCTTTGGGTCATGTGGCTCATCCAGTCCACTTAATTTATATGGGGTGGTGGGATACTAAGCCGTACTGTAGTTCCCTCATAGTCTTTACCTAACATGGGAAAATTTTTAGTTAAAAAAAGAAAAAAAGAAAAAAAGAGAGAGAGAGAGGGGTAAACTTGCAACATTTAGAGTTAGTTTAGTCTGGAAGATGGAAAAATGAAAGGATAGAAAAAATTTAATTTTTTCTCATGTATGCTTGGTTGGAGGGATTGAAAAATGGAGGGATGAAAAACACTTTTGTTTGGTTGAAGAGAAAAGTAGAAGGATAGAAAATGTAATTTATATAAATTACTCTTATGCCCTTATTACATACTATTTTATAAGTTTTTTCTTTGTATTCATTAAATAAGAAGAAAATAATACTTCTATTAATTAAAGTCAATTTACAAAAATTCTCACATCACACATATTATATTAAATTCTCGCATCACACATATTATAACTCATATTATATTGAGTTATGTAAGATTAGCAAGTTAGTCAATTTTGCTTTAGATTTTGTAGTACTTGGAGATTATTTCTAAATTGTGGATTTTAGATATTGTAAGAGGTTTATTAAGAGCATCGTTCATTTGGAGTTTTATTTAAATTTTGGAAATTAATTATGTTTATTGAGTTATGTAAGATCAGCAAGTTAGTCATGCATCTAAAAATAACTAAAAATGCTTTAAGACTTCAAGCATTAATGACATTGCCTAAAAATTGTAATTGATGGGGTGAGCCACACATCTAGTAAGCAATTATTCACAATACACCACCGGATAGAGTCAAACATAGCACGAGTATTTTGATTTCACAAACTAACCCAATGATATCAAATATAGTTTTTCCAAAACATATAATGAACACTTAATACATATGTAATCAAATCTTAAAATCATTCGAAAACACATACAAATAATTAATCAAAGCACAGTGTCACATATACACATATCACATATTCTCACATACAATCTTGTGAGCGGATATCAACATCTAACCCCCTGTTGATGAGGGATCAACACTTATTCTCACATACAACCCTGTGAGTGAGCTTACATATATATATATATCTGATCAATTCTAAAAACACTAATTTTGAGTCATATATCACAAAAGCAAAATTTATACAAAATAGAATAATTTTCTTAATATTAACAATTATTCCAAATATAGAGACATATCGAATATCACAATATTGAATTGAAACATAAATCAAAGGATGCTTGACTCTCTTAAGGAACAAACAGGAATTGAGGAGTTTATGTACGTATTTTACAAGTCTTGAATAAGTCTGAAAAATTAATTTTCTAAAAGAAATGTTTTAAATACCATTTGGAAAAATAGGAATTTGACTTTGAAATCACTTGGTTTTAAACAAGTTTAAAGAACAAGAATCTTTCTTACATTGAAACTCAATTATTTTCTGAAAATAGTATAGTTTAGAAATCATCTTTTGAATGAGATTTGAACATTCAAAAAGTTATTTAAATTTCAAAGTTTCTCTTTAAAACATTATTTAAAAGTCAAAATTTCTCTTTCAATGATGTAGAAAAAATGCTTTTGATAAACTTTAGAAAATGTATGCTTAAAAACATAACCTTGGATTAAATTCTGGGTAATTCCAGCCTATTTAGGTGAATTCCGGCCGAAACTTTAATTTCGACTAGTATGGAGCCAACTTTTTTTTTTTTTTTTTTCCAAGTTCAAAGCTCAAACATAAACTTAAAAATAGGGGTGACCATGGGTCGGGTTTGTGCCCAACACGCGACCAACGTGACCAAGTTGGTGAACAATTTGCAGGCCTACCGTCGATCGGTCAAATAGTCGGGTCGGTTCGGACGAATTTTTGCTAGAACGTGGTCGGGTCTTGGTCGGAGTCGGATTTGGCTGAAACTCGTTGGATTTGGCTAAAAATTCGGCGAATTTGGCTGAAATTCAACGAATCTGGTCAAAAACTGGCTGTGAATGGTGAGATCGCACCGGATCTCGACGAGATTTCGCCGGATCTAGTGAGATTCAATTGAAATAATCTTCAGACGGTGGAGATCAGTGGCCTTTTTGGTGGAGGAGTCGGTTGGGTCGGTTGAAATTGGGTTTAGAAGCAAGGACCCGCCAACCGACCCACCGGAATCGGGTTGGGTACCTTGGAAACTGCTCCCAACCCGTTACAAAAGTTGGATTGGGCGGTTTCCAAATTGGCTCGGTCGAAATTGCAAGTGGGTCGGGTCAACGGGTTGTCTTGGATAGGCCTACTTAAAAAAGAAGAGCAAAGGAAGACAAAGAAGAATAAATTCGTAGCATTGGAATGTAGTGCTATCACGTGTGGACAAAGAAGCTTTCTTTCTTAGTTTTTCAAAGTTCAAAGCTTGCATCTGGAGAGTTTTCAAAGTGGAAAAGTGAGGTGACTGTGAGACTATGGAAATATAAAAGACCAAAACATTGGAATGTGCAATCACGTGGGTAGGTGGTGGGACTTGGGAGTGGAGCTTCTTGGAAGCTTCATGACATATAAATATTCCAATATAATTATTTATGGACAAAACTTAGATACAGTACTTTAGGTGCTGTTCCTTAGGTTTTCCTCTTAAGATTTAGCTATGTGGTTACTTAATTAAGAAATATACTTCTATCTCATGAAAAAAAATCAACATAGCAAAATCCTAAGAAGGAAACCTAAGAAACAGTATCTAAGTACTGTACATAAGTCTTGCTCACTATTTATTTACAAGAAAACCCAAATTTGAATTTTATTTTTCTCAATAACTAATTTAGGGTGCGTTTGGATACCGCTTATTTTGCTGAAAACTGAAAACTGAAAACAATAGAAAAATAATTTCTGGTTATTGTTTACACTAAAAAACACTGTTCATATGCTTGATGCACTGTTCATGTCCCATGAACAGTGCACTAGGCGTTGGTCCAAAATAAAAAAAAAAGGCTAAAAGGCAAAACGCAAGGCTGTTAGACGCAATCCAAACGCTCACTTAATTACTTTATTATGATTTTATTTAATCTCACTTATTTAATATATTTGAAATTAAATTAAATTCATTATTTTATATAATGGTAATAATATATATATGTATGTATATTGGTTTTGTTAACAGAAGCCGGGTAGTAGCGGTTAATGAACCAGTTGCTGGGCCCCATTTGAATAGGAAATTGATAAAAACCAAAATTTTAGATAGTGTTTAATTTAGGCATGAAGTTTGGATTTTATAATAATTATATGATAAAAATGTCCGTTTTATACATTTCTTTCCATTTCACTTATTATTTTCCACCCAATTTCACTTTATCAATATACTCTTCGTCTTCTTTCACTTTACTAATATCAAACTCAATTCCTTTCAATTTAACCATTATCAAACCCACTTCCCAAAAAAAAAAAAAAAAAAAAAGAAAAAGAAAAAGAAAAGAAAAAGAAAAGATGAAGAAAAGTTCAAATGTTCAATGAAGGATTAAGCAATTATTTTACAGGGTACAATAATTTTATTTTATTAAATTTATATTTATTTTTTAAATATATTTAAATATGAGATTAATCTTTATGTTTAATACATGTTGTATATTATAGCACCAATAGATAAGAATTTAGTTGTAAGTGAGACTCATCAAATTGTTAAAAGAAATTGTTGTGTACTCTTGAAGCCTGCCTGGTATATAATTCATCATTCTTTCATGTCTAAAATGTTCTATTTGTCAAAACAAAAAAAAAAAACAATTACTAGACCAATGTTATAGCCTTATAAGTACAACGAAACGTGAAATCCCAAGTACTATATATACCAAGTGCTGAAATCTTCTAAACAATACACATGATAATGCATTAATGCTTACTTTTGTAACTTAGAAAGTGACAATAGAGCACGGGCATCTAGTCATTATTTATTTTATTTGTATCATGTTTTTTTCATTTATCCTAAAATATGATGTGATTGTTTTAATCTTGTTTTAATATAGCACCAATGGATGAGAATTTAGTTAAGTGAGACTCATCAAGTTGTTAAAAGGAATTGTTTTAACTTAAATGAATTACTTCAAGAATGAAATATTATTTTATTTTATTTGTATCATTTTATTTTTTCATTTATCCTAAAATATGATATTGATTGTTTTAATCTTGTTTTAATGTAGCACAAATGGATGACAATTTAGTTGCAAGTGGGACTCATCAACTTGTTCCAATAAATTCCTTTGACTTAAATGAATTACCCAAGAAGGTACTATTATTTTTATTTTATTTGTAATCCATATTTCATTTAATGTATAATATGATATTGATTTTTTTTTTTTTAATTCTTGTTTTAATATAGCACAAATTGATGATGATTTAATTGCAAGTGAGATTCATAGAAGTGTTTCAAGGAATTGTGTTGAGTTAAATGAGTTTCCAAATGATAGAAAAAATAATAACACTTGTGGAGGGGAAATAATTGATTTGAATGAATATTCAATCGATGAAACGGGGGTTCTTGAAGAATATGAGGATATGAGTTCAATAGAAAATGAATTTGAGCCTTTTCTTGGTCAATGTTTTCTTTGTGAAGATGAAGCTTTCATTTTCTATAAAAATTATGGAAATCGAAATGGTTTTACAATTCAAAAAGGTCGTTTGGAGAAAAAACGGAGAAATAAAAAGACTTAATTTCTTTTGTCATCAGGAAGGTAAAGAACCACTAAAAATGGGGGATCTATCTAAGGAGTAAAGAAATAGGAAGTCTTTAAAATGTGGATGCAAAGCTCGTGTAACTATTGTATTGCGAAAGTCAATAGTCATTTTTCCAAAAGAATGACATGTCATTATTTTTGTTGTGGAATACTGATGCAGGCTGCAGAAGTGTCAAAAAGCAGAACACGTCTATCTCTAGAAAACAAGAAACAAAACAAGTTTTCTTCTGAAAATGACCTCAAATCCACAAGGAGAAAGGGTTTGGAATCCACCAGAAAATGGAAAGACAAAAGTTTGAATTTTATTGATTGAATAATTGTTAAAAAACGTGCACAAACTTAGGGGCCTATTTAAAGGCTCTGTAAAACTTGACAGATAAAAAAATATATTCTAAAATAACTCCTAATTGATACTTAGCCATAACAAGAACCAAATTTGACCTTAAAAGCATTAAAAACACCTAAAAACAAGGAAATAATAACCCTAAACCTAAAGTAATGGAAATTACAAATTAAATACCATAATTAATAAATTACAATAATTAAATTGTAGATTTCGTCCTACATTAGACCCCCCCACTTGAAACAAATTTGTTCTCGAGTTCATCTTTGAAATATGAAATCTTCCATGCCAAGAGAACAAATACTTTGAATACTTCATCTTCCTTGTCTTCTTTGTTAGGACATATGTGATTCATTTGTTAGGAACATATGTCACTATTTTATATAATTGACTAATCCTTTGACAAAACGCACTTTACTTGTATTTGGGTAGATCTAGGATATGTTTAATACTTCAAGAAACTTTGTTTCAAAATCAGTTTTCTTTTGAAAATGACCTCAAATCCACAAGAGTTCCTTGAATCCACAAGGAGAAAGGGTTTGGAATCCACCAGAAAATAGAAAGACAAAAGTTTGAATTTTATTGATTGAATAATTGTTAAAAAACGTGCACAAACTTAGGGGCCTATTTAAAGGCTCCGTAAAACTTGACAGATAAGAAAATATATTCTAAAATAACTCCTAATTGATAGTTAGCCATAACAAGAACCAAATTTGACCTTAAAAGCATTAAAAACACCTAAAAACAAGGAAATAATAACCCTAAACCTAAAGTAATGAAAATTACAAATTAAATACCATAATTAATAAATTACAATAATTAAATTGTAGGTTTCGTCCTACATTAGACCCCCCCACTTGAAACAAATTTTTTCTCATGTTCATCTTTGAAATATGAAATCTTCCATGCCAAGAGAACAAATACTTTGAATACTTCATCTTCCTTGTCTTCTTTGTTAGGACATATGTGATTCACTTGTTAGGAACATATGTCACTATTTTATGTAATTGACTAATCCTTTGACAAAACGCACTTTACTTGTATTTGGGTAGATCTAGGATATGTTTAATACTTCAAGAAATTTTGTTTCAAGATCAAGTGTTGAAGCCATGCAAGTCTGTCCAAGATTCAAGCTGAAAAGTGCTTGTCATTAAAGCTCGACAGCTAGCTTGACAGCTAGCCATCTATTGAGCTTAAAGAGCTATTCAGCCTCGTGGCTCGATAGCAGCTCGACAAATAAGGTATCTGTCGTGGTTTATGAAAAACAAATTTTTAGTTTTGTTTTGACTCCAATCCGTGTTTATGTGTTTGGGCTTTCTTTTCTCACAACCCTACACATATAAAATGATTATTTTAAGGGTCTTCAAAGTGATCACAAGTTGCGCAAGTGTTGTGCAAAGTTTGTTCAAGAAATTTGTGATCGGAGACACAGGTTTGCCCTAGTTCATCATTCTTGTGAAGAAGTTGCTGTGTTTGTGCATCATAGGGTTTTGTGACCAAGCATCTTCTTAATCTTCATTGTTGGGATGAACTGAAGAACTTTGCAGCCAACAACCTTCTCTAGTTGGTGTTTGAAGTTGTGTACTGGGATCCGCGCAATTGGTTAGTCACGTACTGGGAGCCGTGCATCAAAAGGAGAAGTTGCTGTGTTTGTGCACCGTAGGGTTTTGTGACCAAGCATCTTCTTGATTTTCATCGTTGGGATGAACTGAAGAACTTTGCAGCCAACAACCTTCTCTAGTTGGTGTTTGAAGTTGTGTACTGGGATCCGCACAATTGGTTAGTCACGTACTGGGAGCCGTGCATGAAAAGGAGAAATTGTCATTACAGAACAAGTCTAATTGCGTATTGGGGTAAGGGTTCAACTGTAGGTTGGTATAAGGTACTGAGATTCCTTTACTTGTAACCGCTTGTTATGGTAATAGTGGAATTTCGGGAGTGGTGACCTTAAAATCACCTGGTGGGGTTTTTGTCATGTTGGTTTTCCTCATTTGTAAACAAATCACTGTGTTAATTTATTTTCTGCTGCACTTAGTTTAATTGGTGATTTGTTTGTGCTACCATGCGTTTGCATGTTAATTAATTTAATTAATTCACTTGGCTAAATTAATTGGTTAATTAATCATAAGGGGTTAATTCGTTTTTGGCCTATTAAGTGGTATCAGAGCAGGCACACTCTGATTAGGGTTAATCTTTATTGTGTTGATCCATTGACCTATGTTTGTCATGGATAGAGGATAATCATTAATTATACCTCCTTTGTTTGATAACACTAACTATGCATACTGGAAAGTACGCATGAGAGCTTTCTTGCAGTCTCTAGATGAGAAGGTATGGCAAGTTGTAGAGATTGGCTGGACCAAGCCAAAGGAAGCATCGGTTGATTAGGATGATGCCAAGATCAAGGCGGAAAACTTCAACTGCAGGGCATTGAACGCTTTTTTCAGTGCAGTCACTAATGAGGAGTTTAAGAAGATATCTTCTACTAAAACTACTAAGGAGGCATAGACCATTCTCTAGACAACCTATGAGGGAACTAAGGCTGTCAAAGATTCAAAGTTTCAGAGGCTCACTACAAGCTTTGAAGAAATCAAGATGGAGGAGGATGAGTCGTTCGATGAGTTCTATGCCAAGCTCAAGGATATAATGAACTCAGCCTTCAATCTTAGGGAAACCATTCCTGAACCCAAGATTATGAGGAAAGTGCTCAGATCTCTACTCGAGAGATTCCATGCAAAGATCACAGAAATTGAGGAATTAAAGGATATTGACAAGATTCCTTTGACAGAGTTGGTTGGCAATCTACAGACCTACGAGTTAGGGTTAACTAGAATTGGCAAATCAGGTAAAGGCAATAGCATGGCACTAAAGGCCAAGCGCAGTGACACAGATGAGTCTTCAGATGATGAAGATTCTAAGATGAAGTCCTACATCACCAGACAATTCAAGAAGTTCATGAAGAATGCCAATGGGAAGGGCTTTGACAAGGACCGTAGGCAATCCAGTTTTTCTCAGTTCAAGAGCCAAGACAAAGGGAAAAAGGATGCTAGGGATGGCGGTCAGTACACTGTTCCCGCAGGACCTAAGTGCTTTGGGTGTCATGGCTTTGGTCACATGAAACAAGAGTGTCCTACATATCTTAAGAGTATTGGGAAGAGTAAGGCACTTGCTGCTACTTTAAGCGACACCGAGCCTAAGGATGATTTCGACAATGAGGATGACAGAATCCTGAATGCCTTCACTGCCACTGTCAATGTCAATCCTACTGAGGGGATTGTTGAAGATGTGGATGAAGAAGAGGAATTGGTGGAGTCTAAGTTTGAGAAGATGGATGATCAAGATAATATCCATACAACCTATGAGAAACTATATAGCTTTCTAAGAAACACGAGAAACTTTATAGGCTGACCACCAAGAAGCTCAGTGATGTGGAACTTGATCGTGAAGAGCTTTCCACAAAGTTTGATGAAGCCAATCAGACTATTGGAGTATTGAGATTTGAGAATAATTTCTTGGCTGAGAAAACCAAAAAGCTTGAAGTGGAGCTGTTTCAAGTCAGAGCTCAATTGGAGAGGACTTCAAGTACAAAGCTTGATGAGATGCTCAGTTTTTAGAAATCTGCTTCTAATTGAACAGGTTTAGGGTATGGTCTCTCTTTTTCTAATATTGCTTCTACTAGTACTACTGTTTTTGTTCCTTCTGCTAATAATGTTGAAATTGAGAACACTAATATTAAAATTGATTTAGCTAGTGAGAACATAGAAAAGGGTAAATTTATCCTAGGAGCACCCCCTAAGCAGGATAAGAAAGAAGTTAAAAACCTTAGGGTTAAGAAGGCTAACTCTCAAAAGCCTAAACAGAAGAAGCAGCATCTTTGTCATCATTGTGGAGTTGCCGGTCATACTCGACCAAATTGTTATAAGTGGTTAGCCACTCGACAGAGCAACAACATGATAGCATCTGGAAGCCAGAATCAGCTTCAATCCTCTCTTGCTCCCCTTAGAGATCTTCTCAAAACTCTCATGTTCCTTTTGAACTTGAACGGTTTCAATTCTTCCCCCTTACCACCGGTTCAAGGGTTCACTTAAAGGAAAGGTTCTTCCAAGGCATGAAAGGAAAAGGGCTCCAAGTGATTCTATCACTTTTCTGTTTCTCTCTTTTTGTTTTTGTGTGTGCATTACTTGTGTTATTGCTTTCAAGTTTTGAGTCAGTCTAGTTTTTATGCTTTGCTTTGCTTAACATGTTTTTGTTTGTTTATTTTGTTTTTCATATAAAAATAAAAAGAAAATTGAAAAATCAGAAAAATACAAAAATAGTGTGTGTTTTGTTTACATTGGTACTTGTGTACCTTGGATGGCCATTGAAACAAAGTTTTCTAAACTTTATATCTCTTGTGGCTTAGATGAGCATCTCTATGCAAAACTAAGTAAGCTTGTTTGTGATGAGTAAGATTAAGTAATCTCTTGTACTTAACACTCGTATCACTCTTTTTGAAGGGAAGGACTAGAAAATCCTACGAGAAAGGCATAAATGACCATCTCATTACTGTTGCCCGCCAATCATGAAATGACAATTGTGTGCTTCAGCATAGCAAAATTGGAATGTCAAATGCTTAACATAATTGGGTATTTCTTTTTTCTCTCTTATATGCCCATGCATGATTTGCTTAAAAAGAAAAATATGCAAAGAAAAATAAAAAGTAAAAAGATCAAAATGCTTTAAATATGATTGCAAGTGTGTATTCTAGGAGAGGTGGGAGTTATAGGATGTACCTCGAAGGTGATAGTCCCCATCAAACAGTTATGATTGTGTGTGAGTTAAAAGTGATTTTCTCATATCTCAAATCGTCATGACATGTATACACTTATGCAATCTTGCGATGTTTTCCACACACAACACGCAATATTCTTTGCTACTCTTGATACATGTGCAGGTACAATGTGATTTGGCCATCACAAGGTTTTACATGTGTTAATGTATACTCACTAAACTGTCTTGACTTATTTTTGAAATATAAAATTGGTTAGACTTGTTTAGTGTGTATGTGTGTGTTTTTGGGATCCATGTGCTTAAAAATTGTTGTTGAGAGATAATTTTGAGAGTTTAAAATGTTGATTGGATTATTGGTTGAGATGCATGCTTGATTGCATTCATATCTGTGTTTTTCCCTTCTTGAAAAAACTGTTTTTAAGCAACCTCGACACCTTCTCGACACCTCTCGACACCTGGCCTTTCTATCGAGATCTTAAGCTGTTTCTTATCCCAATCTCGATAGTTGTCTCAACAGTTGGTGGATCAATCGAGAAAGTTCCTGGACCCTCGATAGCTTCTTGACAGCTGGTGGATCGATTGAGATTCTTTTTAGCTTTTGTTGAATTGTCCCTTGACAGCTCCTTGATAGCTTCATCTGTCGATGCCTTTTTTCCTCGACATCTGTCTCGACACTTGTCTTGATACCTCTCGACATCTATATCAGTCGAGAATTACTAAACACCTATAAATAGGTTTCAACACGATCCGATCCTCATTTTCTCTATCTCTCTTGATCTATTTGCACCTATTCACCTCCTAAACACTCTCTTCTCTCTCAAAACCTTCAACCCAAGTGATTTTCGACCTTTCCTTGCTTCAAATCACTTGGTATGATCTCTTTTTCTCTCATTATTCATGCATTTCATGCATTTAGACCTAGGTTTTGGGGTTTTTGAAAAATTTTGGGGTTTTCCAAAATTGTTGAGTGTTTATTGAAAATTTGGGATGGGTTTTGTTTAAATGATCTTTTAACCTCATGCATTGCATCACACATGCATTATAACTATATTTTCATGCATTTAGATGTGTGTTATATATGTTAAATTGTCTGTGTGTTGGTAGGTTTGGATTAGGCTGAGCCCATGATGTTTTTTTTTACTTTGCACGTTACATGCTCATGCATTTTCATGCATACGTACCTTACATTCAATATATCTGTGTATATTTGAACTGTTTGGAGCTTTTCTAAGTGTTTCTTTCTTCCCCCTCACTCTCTAGTTTACGTTAGTGCGTCAATGGCACCAAAACGGAAGTTTGCTCCATCCTAAAACCCTTTGCGTTCTAGGGCATCCACTTTGTCTTTTGATCCTACCCCTTCTTTTATTCGGTTCCGTGATAAGGATGCCCGAAAGGACTTCTCAGAGAAATTTTCTTGATGAGGTGGTCGTTCGGAACGCCGAGTCATTTTGGTGGACTTCGCTGACACTGACCTACCCGATGTCATTCACAGTTGGGGTTGGGAGTCACTGTGTGACGTCCCGGACACACGTCCTTCTGTGCTGACCCAGGAGTTTTACTCCAACATGCATGGAATTGATTCTTCAGTACCTCTATTTCATACTCGCGTTCAAGGTACGTGCATTGTTGTCACACCAGAGTTGGTATCCGATGTGCTCCGTGTCTCGAGGGTAGAGCATCCTGACTACCCTGGTTATGAGCGTCTGAGGTTGTGTCCAAAGATGAGATGATCTCTGCTTTCTGCGAGCGCCCTTTTGATTGGGGTGATCATCAGATTACACCATGTAAGGCCTTTGCTAAAGGTCCTAGATTCATGAACATGGTGATTACTTTTGTTTTGCACCCACTCTCTCACTATAACTCTATCATAGAGCCTCGTGCTCTATTTTTGCTTTCTTTGTTAGAGCACCTCACTATAGATTTTCCTTCACATTTTATTCTTTCTCTTATATATGTGTATAGGGATACGGCTACTCGTGATAAGCTCATTTACACTTCGGCTATCATGTGGATTTTATGCCATTTTTCTGTTCCTTTTCCCTCTTTCGACCACTTCCCCGTTATGTGTGCCATTGACTACGCTACCGTTAAATGGAGCGAGGTGTAGTTTCGATTAAGGTGATTTGGTACAGCAGCTCCTTCCACTCCTTCTGCTCCATCCACATTTGCTCCCTCCTTTTCTATGAGTGGAGTGACTTTAAAGGACATCATGGCGCAGCTTCAGCGCATGGATGCTTGCCTCGACACTCTCAGTGATGAGTTGTGTCAAGTGAATACTCGTGTTGGATGCATTGCTTGATGCCAGACTGAGATGGATGGTTATACTATGCCTTCCACTCTTGTGGCCCCTACGAATGAGAGTGATGCTGCTGCTGATGATGATGTTGATTCTGATGATGAGGATGATGGCGATGCTAGCTTACCAGCGATGATGAGATGTCTACTTGACACTCTTACCCTTTGTCACTTGTGACAAAAAAGGGGAGTGATTTTAGTTATAAGAGTAGTCATACGTAGGGGAAGGGTTAGCATAGGAGATTTTTGCTAGGGGGAGAGTGCATTTTAAGGGATGTAGTGAGGATTACTTGTATCTTTTTCTTTTCTTTGCTTTAGATACATTTATTCTTGTACCTTAGGTCTTGTGACCATTATTGACATACATTGTACTTATATTCTTTATATATTGATGTATGTTGTTTCACCTATCCTTGCATGTGTTGTTTCTTTTCTTTCTTTATACACATGGTTCTTATTACTTGTATGCAATCTATTATTTCTGTTTCACACAAAGATGCCTTGATGAGTTTTGTTTAAAGTGTTTCAGAAATACAGGTTGTCAAAGTCTACATACCATAAACTCTCTTCTTGAAAAGTTTTTCAAGAGTTTGTGTTAGGATAGATTTTATTGTACTCAACAAGTGAATATGGGTTGAGTAATTTATGACTTCTCTCATATCTCATTTTTTTGTTATGGTTTTGTCATGAATTTCCAAAGGGGGAGATTGTTAGGACATATGTGATTCACTTGTTAGGAACATATGTCACTATTTATGTAATTGGCTAATCCTTTGACAAAATGCACTTTACTTGTATTTGGGTAGATATAAGATGTGTTTAATACTTCAAGAAACTTTGTTTCAAGATTAAGTGTTGAAGCCATGCAAGTTTGTCCAAGATTCAAGCTGAAAAGTGCCTGTCATTAAAGCTCGACAACTAGCCATCTATCGAGCTTAAAGAGTTGTTCAGCCCCGTGGCTCGAAAGCAGCTCGACAGATAGGGTATCTGTCGAGGTTTATGAAAAACAAATTTTCAGTTCTGTTTTGACTCCAATTCGTGTTTATGTGTTTGGGCTTTCTTTTTTCATAACCCTAGACATATAAAATGATTATTTTAAGGGCCATCAAAGTGTTCACAAGTTACACAAGTGTTGAGCAAAGTTTGGTCAAACAATTTGTGACTGGAGACACAGTTTTGCCCTAGTTCATCATTCTTAGGAAAAAGTTGCTGTGTTTGTGCACCGTAGGGTTTTGTGACCAAGCATCTTCTTGATCTTCATCATTGAGATGAACTGAAGAACTTTGCAGCCAACAACCTTCTCTAGTTGGTGTTTGAAGTCGCGTATTGGGATCTGCACAATTGGTTAGTCACATACTGGGAGCCGTGCATCAAAAGGAGAAATTGTTACTACAGAACAAGTCCAACTGGGTATTGGGGTAAGGTTTCAACTATAGGTTGGTAAAAGGTACTGGGATTCTTTTACTTGTAACCACTTGTTTTGATAACAGTGGAATTTCAGAAGTGGTGACCTTAAAATCACTTGGTGGGGTTTTTGTTGTGTTGGTTTTCCCCATTTGTAAACAAATCACCATGTCAATTTATTTTTCACTGCATTTAGTTTAATTGGTGATTTTTTTGTGCTACAACGCGCTTGCATGTTAATTAATTTAATTAATTCACTTGGCTAAATTAATTGGTTAATTAATCACAGGGGGTCAATTCGTTTTTGGCCTTTCATTCTTCCAAAACTTGAAAGTCATCAATTGAGCAATTTGAACTTCTTGTCCCTTGATCTTCATGCAATTAACAATATTCACCAAATAAGAGTCAATAATCAAATCAAATCTTTCCACCCTAATAAAATTAATAAACTTCGTTTCAGTGTCTCCCACCAAAAAAATAGGAGCTTGAACGTTGCAATCATCTAACTTGACTTCATCGAGATCGTTGACAACTTCCTCTATAATTTCTTTTTTAATGATTTCTACTATCTTGACCTCAAGATTTTTTTTTTTTAATAGGGTCTTCATTAATCTCCCCTACAATCTTGATTTTAGGTTCTTCTTCTATAACAAGGTCATCATTAATTTCCTCGAAAATCTTTATATTTTCTTCTTTGACTTCTATAAACTCTTCAAGAAAAGTATTTTCTTCAATATATAGTTCTTCTTTTAATAGTGGAATATATGGCTCTTTAAAATAATTCAAGTGTGAACTTGTTGGCCAATAATAATATTGTATTGTATATGACAAGATTTATTCACAATCCAAAGGATAAAATTTGATAGAAAACATCTTTTTCATCCTTGTCCATGAATGAATTTTGTTTTTACCTTGTTGGATTCTATTAGATTGTACTCATTCCTACCAACGTAAGACATACTCACTAAGTTTATACAAAGCAAGTCCAATTTTTCTCTCATAATAAATATTCTTAAAGTCAAATAAATCCTCTAGATCAAGTAACCAATCAATAAAATCGTCTTCATAAAAATAACCATTAAGACTTGCAATTCTTCCATAATGTCTATATGAAATTTGTTTACCAATAAGTTGCCCATGAGTTATGTCTCTGCGACAGTTATACCTATTGTTTCCATGCTCCAACGATGACATCTTAGCAAAGATATTTGTGAGTGCTAGCTGTACATCATATAATACTTGCTAAGTTTTCTGTCACTAGAATTGCTTCCGTCTCATACGCCAGCCATCAGACTAGGATAAGTCAAGGCTTTGATACCAACTGATGTAGGATGCAGAAGCGGAACACATCTACCTCTAGAAAACAAGAAATAAAACACGTTTTCTTTTGAAAATAGCCTCAAATAGATGAGGGTTCCTTGAATCCACAAGGGTCCTTGAATCCACAAGGAGAAAGGGTCTGGAAAGATGCATGCTATGAATGATGCCATGGATCTCTTACAATTTTGTAAAGTTGCTAAAGAAAGGAATTCTAAGTTTCAATATGCATTCACAACCGATGAAGAGAAAAGGTTAGTGCAAATTTTTTGGTTGCCTCCTTATAGTTTTGATAGGTACCAAAAATATGGAGATGTAGTTGTTTTTTATACTACTTACAAGGTAAATGCTTATGATATGCCTTTTGGTATTTTTGTTGGTGTTAATAATCATGGAAAGATGATTCTCTTTGGTTGTGCACTTCTTCGAAATGAAACAACTTGCGCTTTTTAGTGGTTAATGAAGGTACTCTATTTATCTTATAAATTTGTACAACTATTTTTTCATTTTATTTAAATAATCAATGGAATAATATTAATACATATCATTTAAAATGTTTACATATTCTAATAAATTTTTGTTTGATTAGCAGCATTTTGCATGTTTAATGAAGTAACAACCCAAGACAATTCTGACGGATCAAGATCCATGGA
This sequence comes from Quercus robur, assembly GCF_932294415.1. NCBI lineage: Eukaryota > Viridiplantae > Streptophyta > Magnoliopsida > Fagales > Fagaceae > Quercus > Quercus robur. The sequence goes on along the minus strand of NC_065540.1, from coordinate 20,233,282 downwards.
TTACGGAGGCAATATCTAATAGGCCAAAAATGAATTGACCCCTTGTGATAAATTAATTGATTAATTAGCCAAGTTTGTTAATTAATCAAATTAACATGCAAGATGCATGGTAGCACAAACAAATCACCAATTAAACTAAGTATGCAACCGAAAATAAATTGACACAATGATTTGTTTACGAATGGGGAAAACCAATATAGCAAAAACCCCACCGGGTGAGTTTAAGGTCACCACTCTTGAGAATCCACTATTATTAAAACAAGCGGTTACAAGTAAAGGAATCCCAGTAACTTATACCAACCTACAGTTAAACCCTTACCCCAATACCTAATTGGACTTGTTCTGTAGTGACAATCTCTCCTTTTAATGCACAATTCCAAGTACATGACTAACCAATTGCACGGATCCCAGTACGCGACTTCAATCACCAACTAGAGAAGGTTGTTGGCTGCAAAATTCTTTAGTTCATCACATGATGAAGATCGAGAAGCTCCTTGTTTACAAAACCCTACGGTGCACAAACACAACAGCTTCTTCACAAGAAAGATGAACTTGGGCAAATTCTGTCTCCTGTCACAATTTGCTTGAACAAACTTTGCTTAACACTTGTGCAACTTGTGTCACCTTTGACGGCCCTTAAAATAATCATTTTATATGTCTAGGGTTGTGACAAAAGAAAGCCCAAACATACAATCACAGATTGAATGAAAAACAGTCTTGAAAAGCTGAACTTCATAAACCTCGATAGATACTTGTTTGTCGAGTAGCTGTCGAGCCGCGGGCTGGAACAGCTCTTCAAGGCTCGATTGATTCTAGCTGTCGAGCTTTAATGAACAACACTTTTCACTCTTGAATCTTGGATAGACTTGCATGGCTTTAACACTTGAACTTGAAACCTTATTTCTTGAAGTATTAAACACATCCTAGATTTAGCCAAAAACAAGTAAAGTGCGTTTTGTCAAAGGATTAGCCAATTACATAAAGTATTGACATATGTTCCTAACATGTGAAACACATATATCCTAACAATATTGAAAGAATTACCAACCACAAAACATGCCTTTTGTATATGGCATATTATTGCTAAATTTAGTGGTTGGTTTACATCAATTATTTGCAATCAATATTCAAATTGGTGCATAGAGTGCTACAAGTTATTCAAGTTAGACTCATGTGAAGAATTTGAGGGTCAATGGACTCAAGTTATGGAAAAGTATGACATGCTTACTAACAAGCATGTAATTGATTTATATCAAATCAAGCACTTTTGGGTACTATGTTACCTTCGTGGGCATTTTTTTGATGGAATGAAAACAACTAGAAGATCGGAAAGTATAAATGCCTTTATTAAACGGTTTGTTAGTTCTCACATAAACTTGATTGAACTTATTAAACAAGTAAGTCAATACTAACCATTGATTTCTTTTGTTGTATAATTTGTTTTATTTGTTAATATTTGTAGTCTTTCTGTGTCCTATAAAAGTTTTTGATTTATTTTATTATTTATAACATTAGGTTGATCTTGCTATTGAAGATATTGATATAAGAGGAAAACATGTACTTGCTATTGATATAAGAGGATAACATTAGGTTGATCTTGTTATTGAATCCAATATTTTGTTTGAAATGTTAGGTAGAAGTTCTTGAGCTTATATAACAAAAATTGTGACAATATTATTTTTGTTATTTTTGACAATCTTATGCGATTGTACCAAAACCCTTCTTCACCCACTAACACAATATTATGCCATTGTTAATTGATGTTTCTCTGTCTTTTTTTTTTTTTTTGGGTGTTATATTTTTATTTTGACAATATTATGTCATTGTACTTTTTTTTTTTGAGAATGATGTCATTGTACTTGAATGTTTTTTTTTTCATACATTTTAATGAATTTACCTAAATTTACTTCAATAAATATGGGGTTGTACTTAAATGTTTTTCATACACAGTTTGTTGTAAAAAAACCGTTTTCATAATTTTTTTTATTCTAAAAACTGTGTGGACCTAACATTACCTCCTCCTTTTTTTTTTTTTTAAAGAAACGGAACCTAGTTGGCTAGCATTATAGTGAGGGAATGGAAAAGACGTTAAAAGTTAAAACCAAAAAATAAAAACTCAAGACTCAAGTCAAGATAAAGCCAAGTCTTTAATATTTATCCAAAAAAAAAAATAAAAAATGAAAGCTCGAAAATGTGTTAAAAAACTCAAGAGCTGTTTAGACCCCCAAATTAAAGTTAAGGCTCGATAGATTTTACACTAACTTAATTCTAAGTGCGAAATAGTGTAAATGCGAGTAGATAAACAAACAAGTTACTCTAACACATATTCATATAATCACAGTAGTAAAATGAAATGTAAAAGAGTAGGGAAGAAGAATGCAAACATAGATAACACGCCGATGTGTTATCGAAGAGGAAACCGAAGAACTCGGTGAAAAACCTCTTTGCTGCCCTCCAAGCGGTAATCGATCTACTAGACAATCAGTTGAGATACATGGGTCAGCAAGAGACCCTCCAAGCCTAATCTACCCACTGTACCTAAGCCCTCCAAGCTTTAACTCCAATAAGGCTTCTCAGAACCGTGTCTTGTCTAGCTCTCTAGATCCTACAACAAGCTCCTTGTTGCATCTGCCATTCTTGGCTTCTTCCAATGCTTCCCAGCAGCACCAAACGATCACTTGACACTTTGAAAGGGTGTGATAAGTGTTTTGGCTATCAACCTCTCAATGGTATGGAAATGGAGAGGTAGGAGTTGAGGAAAATCTACAAGCTATTGTATAGAGGATTGTGGGTATAACAATCTCTAACTCTCAAGATGTTTGGATAGGGTTTTCTCTCAGAAGCATTCCCTTACATTTGTGGGTAATATGGGTATATATAGTGTGGGTACAGAAAGTGTGTATTAGATAGCATAGTCTGGCAAAATAGAATGTCTCGCGGGTGTCTCGTAGGAAGGCCTTACCTGCGAGATACTCGCGAGACACAGCTATCTCAATTTGTATTGACTCTTCGCATTCCAGTCATGTGCAGGGCACATGCATTACTTCGTGGGATGCTAAGTCGCGAGATACCCGCGAAAACCTCTTTAGTCTTCAATAGCTTGAGTCTTCACACTCTCTCTCTCTATCACACAACCCTTACAATCAAATCCCACAATAAATACAGGGCACAAAAGATTGATTAAAATTAAAATCAAATTTGGCACAGAATTAAAGCCAACAATACACACAGTTGTAAATCACAACTTTACAAAAAAAAACCAAGTCTTTAGTCAGTTTAGGTGAGGCGTAAGATTGGACAAAACTAAAGGGCATTTTGGTCCGGTTGTAAAATAATTTGAATTTTTCCATCTAAACTGACACACACTAAATACTTATTTAGCCTTTTCCAAATCCCCAACAAACATGAATATTTTATTATTATTTATATCACATTAATAGGTGCTATATAGCACCTGTTAACAACACCTTATATATATTAGGAATTCTGAGACACCCTAAAACGGTATTGCAAAATAGGCCGGCATCAAAATATTCCATTCTACTGAACAACCCAAAATGGAATTAATAAAATTAGTTTAAGTATTTGTTTGGATCCACGTTTTGTGCTGCGTTTCACGTTTGCGTTTATTATTTACTGGGACCCACGCTACACAGTAGGCAAAATAAACGCTGAGGAAAGACAGGAATGAAAAGAGCTAAAATGCAAGCTCTAACGCACCGTTTCATTAAACTCTAAACACGTGTTCAAGTATTGTTCATGGACACCAAAGCCAACAAAATTTAGGAATGAATTGAAAAAAGCTAAAACGCAAAAGAGATGCATCATTTCATTAAACTCCAAGGCGTGTGTGTGTACTGTTCATGGCGTGTGCGTGTATTGTGAAAAATGGTGCGCTCAACGATCTAATGAAAATGGTGCGTGTACTGTTCATTGCACAAGCACAACTATCATCTGATCAAAACGATGTGTTCTATTCAATGACTATTTTCATTCTCTTCAGCTTTCTTCTTTTCTCTCAACTACTGTGGCAAAATGTCTTCAAAGCTCTTCAATGCTCCGTTTGAATCCTCTTCAATGAATTACACCTACCCACCAACCACAAAACCATCAAAAAAGAGCACACACAGTACAAGCAAACCCATTACGTGGAACTCTCTGAAAAGATCCCCTCTATTCTTCCTTTGCTCGAGCTCACCTTCTCTCCGCTTGGGACATCGTTGCCGCCATTGTGGGTCTCTGCATTCACGGGTAAGTTGTGTCTAACTTCTCATGCTCTCTGATCTATTGGTGTGTGATTATATTGTTTTCCATAAGGCTTCATCAATCTGGTTTTTTTGTGTTCAACGTTTGTGTGTGGTTTTTGTGTTCGGTTTTTGTGTTCATCGTTTGTGTGTGGTTCTTTTGTGTTTTCCATGACACTAGTATGTGGGTTTCTTGATCCTTCGTGTACTGCCATTATTTCTCTTCCTACCTCTATTGTATTTGGATATATGTGAGTTTACTTTGCATTTTTCATCTGGGCATGCCTAACTGATTATGATATGCACATGAACTGTTTGTTGAAATGTCTCAATAAGTATAGAAGGAAGTTGTAGCAAAAATGGTTAAGGAGAAACTAAGGACGGTGGTAGTAATGATCCGAGAGCTGACTGGAAAGACCCTAAGGAACTACAAGCTTTTTGTGAGTTCTGTGCTATTCAAGTCATAGACGGCAAGAGGAAAGGAGGATTTTTGACCAAAACTGGGGTTGATGTAGTGATTGAGCAGTTGGGTGCCATGGGAAAAGTGGTTACTTACCTGCAGATTAAAAACAAATGGGATCATTTGAGAAAATGGTGGAAGCAGTATAATGAGTGTTTTGACAATGAGACTGGGTTCAGTTATGATGCTGGAACTGGGATGCTTAAGGCCAGCGATGAGTGGTGGACCCGAAAGATTACGACTAGTTCACTTTACATAATTGTGAAAAACTTTACTGTCTACAACTATATTACTGTGTTCTATCTACTGGTTGTCCACATGTAGGCATGTCCCAATGCAAAAACCTTTAAAAATAAAGGTTTGCCGAATCGTGACTTCATGAACATCATGTTTGGAGGCATGGTTGCAACGTGGAAAAATGCATTTTACATGAGTGGTCAAATACCAATAGCAACCACCGAAGGGTCTAGGGACTGTGCTGATAGCACGAAATTTGTTGACCCCCAATGTGAACCCTTTGTGAATGTTGACGCAATGGAGGTTGAAGGTCCATCATCGTTGAGGGCAGGACCGGCAATGAGTAAGGGGAAAGGCTTGGCAACCAGTGTCCACCTTTTCAAGCCAATTTGCAAGAAATCAAGAAAAAAATGTTTAGTTGCTCAAGAGATGTCTGACTCTTTGAAGAGTATCTCAGATGTTATTGTTAAAAGTAGAAGTGTAAGTACCCGTACACCATTTGCTTCCACAACAACTACTCAGGTTAAAGCAATTCTGGACATGGTGTTGAGTCTTCCTGGGGTGCACTTAGGTCATTACCTTCATCTGTTCAACACCCTCTACTTCATGGAAAAAGAGCAGGGTAGGCACATGTTTGCAGCACTTCGCGATGACAAGGACGTCCAGCTGAAGTGGCTAGAAAAAGAGTACCAAAGGCACCCTGAATTTCATTTTCAGTGAAGGAAAGGGGATTGTGTCGATAGGGTTGCTTAGGCTTGGTGTAGTAATCAGATTTTCAGTGTTGTACCTGTTGCACTATTTTTTTTTTCTTTTATTTTTTTGGTAGAAACTAATGCTTACCATGGGTGTGTATGTAAGACAATGGTTACCAATTAATTGTCATGTGTAGTGTATGCTTACCTGTTCCTTTTTCTTATGCTTACTTGTTCCTTTGCTTGTTGCAGTTTCTCTTTTTCTGGTGAGTTTTGAAACTAGTAAAACTTTTTCTTTATTTTTTGAAGGTTTCTGTTTAATGTATGCCAGGTTTTATAGATATGTTTTTTGCAATCTCTTTGGAGATATTAAGAAACGAATACACTGTATCTTTCTTTACCTATCAGGCACTATTTCATGGCATATCTTGAAATCATTATTGAACTCATGAAACAATAAATTTCAAATAGAATGTGTTTTTGTTTTGTGTAATGCTTTGTTTTTGTGACCTGTCAAAACATCTTATGTCATTAATTTTTCATGAGAATGCAGCATTCAATCATGTAATTGTTTATTCCCTATATAGTATTCTATGTTTTGTATTCTTTTGATGTGGTTTATTATATAACTTAGTGATTTTGTTGACTGTATTTCTAAATTTTTTTCCAGTAATGGTTTGGTCATTTAATTGTGAAGAGACCAATTGGTTTTATGATGAGTTAACTTGCATGTATACAGGGTTTCTAAACTTATTTTTGTCTTATAAATGTTGATCATGGTATTCAAAACTGCCTTCTGATAATTGCGATATGCATTGATTTTGTATTTTCTTAAAGTTGAGTTTTCTTAGGACTTCAATCCATGCTCCAGTGTGTATGGTTCTCTGAGTGTTGTCTCTCAAAAAAAACTAATGGATGTAAAAAAGAATATAGAAATAGTTTCAGAAGACAAATATAGCAAGTGCTGAACCGCTTACATAGTTACATATGCTATTCTCTAATAGATACTTTCGAATTAATTCTTTCTTTGATAATTGTTAGACTGCCAACTATTGGTAAGGTTGAAGTGTGGAGTTTGGCTTCTACTAGGCATAAATTTCCTGAATATTTTGGCTAGTTTTGTTTTCCATTTCTGTCTTCTTGTGGTCATTAGAAGTCTCTTTGGCCTGTGAGCTACATAATGGGAATTTTTCCTCTTCTGTTCCCTAATCCTCCTATATTTGCTTTGGTGAATGTGCAATTCAATACTAGGTATATAGTACAATGCCAAGATACTTTAGAAATTAAGTTAATTGTCACTTTCAATCTTGATAAATCTTACATGTTACTAGTAGGCTTGATGTAGTCAAACAAGTATTTTGGATTTTTTATATCTATATGATTGGGCATGTCCCAAAATTAATGATATCGGTTTTTCTGTTTTTTATGTTGTTTGGAAAGGAGTCTTTTTTTTTTTCTTGGATTCATGAAAGGAAGTTATACCAAATTTTATATTGTTTTCTTTCATTTTATTTGAAAGGTGTATATGATATACATGCAGGAAAACACAAACACGCACACACCTCAACATAGATTAGTTCAGCTTGTTGAAATTTGTTACGGATTAGTTCAGCTTGTTATAACTACAATTCTGTAATAGCAGTTAACCTTACAACCATCTTTTGGTATGGCAGTAGGTAACTAGTAAGTGTAGTTAATCTTGCATTGTTTGTTACCTGCTATCAAAGGCATATTTTTAGTCTAGAACAAGTTTTTATATATTGATGTACATGTTCTCTGTGATTAATGCAATTCACTTTCAAATTCATTTTGTTCTTCTCTCAATTCTATCTCTTAGTTTTTTGCATTCATTTTCTGCATAATTGCCACGGCAAAGCTTTCAAAAGTGTTAGTTTTTAGACCCCTTAAAACCACAATCAGATTAACCTAGGTAATTAGCCAAGTGATTACTTAGTCAAATTAACAGATCTAGGTTAACAGAAATATATCATATCAATGTATAGCAGCGGAAAAATAAATAACATGATGATATGATAACCCAGAAAAACCAAACTAGTCAAAAACCTGGGGAGGATTTAACCTAGCTATCCTCAAGGTAAAAAGCAAATCCACTAGAAAGAATCGAAGTTCATACAATAAGACTTACAAGCCCCAACGCTTGACTTCTTATTGCTACCCACCAGTAGAACTTACTGACACGACCACGTGCAAACTTCGAATCCACGGACTCCTTCTTTCTTTGGCCTTTGCAAAACACAAACACCCCCGTTTGTGACTTTGAGATCCCACTTAAAGGTTTAGCAACACAAACTCTCCTATTTGTGACTCCAAGACCACCTTTGAAGGTTTAGATCATCAACACCTTTGATGACAAGGGAAGGCAGCAACTTCTACAATATCGGATCTTGAGATTCTTCAAGGAATAGTACTGGTAGAAGACATAAGAGAGTTTTTTAAGAACAAAACCCTAAATACAAAAGAGGCACACTCTTTTCTCTCTGAAAAGCCACATAAAAACGTGCTTAGGGTTTCCTTTATATACTGGGAGAAGTAGATTAGAAACCTTAATCCTAAATGGGCTTGAACTGCTGTTTGGGCTTAATTAAAATTCTACAGATACGACTTTCGATCGATCGAGCCTGTCTTTCAATCAATCGAACTAGGCAGAATATGAAATCTTCTTCCTGCAACTTGTATGTTCTTGAATCTTGACTTGAATCACCTTGAGCATTGTCTAATAAAACCTATAGACTTTAAGATCTATATCTAGACAAGTTTGTGTTCATGATTTGCCAATTGTTCAAAACATTTAGAACCTAACAAAATGCATCAAAATCTAAGTGATGAATGGTGTTTTTATTAGAGGCTCCTTTCTTAAAATTTTGTTTATAGGTTGGGTGACCATTAAAGATAGGTTAACAACAAGGGATAGGATTGCTGAATGGGGGGTTACACAAGAGACAAATATTACAGGGTAAAAATGGAAAGATTTGTAACTGTTGAATAGATACAGAACCTAAGGCTATTGATAGTTGTGATTTTAACAAATCTCATAGGAGAAAAGGGAGTAGATTAATCTTATGTCTATCAAGTGTTGAGAGTTTCTTCTGTTGTGTTTGGATATACAAGGAGAAATAGGCATTAATGTAGACTCAAATTTGTTTGTTGTATTCAAACAATAATAGAGAAGAAAATGTTTGTTATGACTCAAATCTGTAGTTTTTTTTTTCCTCCTTCTTTGTTGGCGAGTATCTGTAATTGCATTGTTGGTGCAATTGTATTATGGCTTTTTTTATTTGTCCTAGTAGCTAAAAGTTGCTATCTAGATTGCTTTATCCTGTACAAATGCAATCCCTTTACAACTTAAGAGACATTGTTACTTATGACATCTGTTCCAAGTTGGACAGGACACATGTTAATGTTCCTTTTATTCCCCTTAGCTGTAGTAACTAACTGTCAAATGCACAGGATTACTTCCCTAATAAGAACTTTGTTTTCTGCAAAAGAAAAAGTAATTGAACTTGGACCTAACTACATCAATAAATGAAGTCTCTGTATTTGAGCCTTGCTTTCATTAGGATATTCCTTTCATTGATGATTGCTTTAAAAACATACAGAGTTGAATCATTGTTGTTATGTTGCTATTGACTTAATGCTTTCACAATATGAAGTTTCTTAAATTGTGATACAACTAACTTTTAGGAATCAAAAGAAACCTCATGTTGTAACTTATAAAGTGTCGCTTAGAACTTTTGACATTTTAATATCTTTTGTCTACTTAATCTGATATCTATGGTGTCATATATTCTCTTATCCTGGAATAAGGCATAAACTCCACAATATGGTTTGTAATTTTCATTTTTCCTTCAGGGTTCAATCCCTGTGGCAACAAACAATTTACTTATTAAAAAAAAAAAAATTTCTTAACCTGCAGAAGATCAGTTATTTTCATGCTTTACACCTGTTGACAAAGATTCCCTGCTTTTAGATATGTTCTGTATTTCAAGGCTCTGAATTTTAAGCTCGATATCTTTAAGATCATTGTTCAATAGCTGTAAAGCAGTCTCAAGGTATACAAAAGGATGGATTTGCTAAATGACTCATCTAATTTCCAGCACCAGTGAGTTTCTATACTTTCCTCTCTAGATGTGAATATACAATTTGTAGAAATCTTGGATGCAATCGTGAAAGCATATGCTTAGGATTGTTAATTTATTGGCACCACCATAGTTTGACCCTAGTAGTAATAAAGGTTCAATAACGTTTAACAACTTGTTTTTAGCCTACATATATATATATATATATATATTTTTTTTTTTTGACTAAGCCTACATATTATAGTATCACATTAGTATTTGTACATGCAATTAAAGTCGGTAACATATGCAGGGACAATGACTTCGACCTGAGCGACAACATTGTACTAGTAGCATATATGACCTATATGACCAAAGTACCATTGCATACGAATATACAAATAGGGTATGAATGGGTACAATATACATTAACTGGAAATGAGGAGAAATGTCGAAGACATTTTAGAATATCAAGCCATGTGTTTGGACATATGTGTAATACAATGCGACAGCATGGATATAATGGTACCAGAAGAGTTTGCTTGGAAGAGTCTTTGGCAATGACATTGGTGGTACTTGGTCATGCTGAGGGTAACAGAATAGTGCAGGATAGATTTCAGCACTCGGGTGAGAGAATGCATCGACACATGGCCATGGTAGTTACATTGTTAGCCACCGTTGTGGCAGCGGACATTATCAAGCCAGCTGATCGTACATTTTGGGATGTGCCAGAACATGGCAGGAAGGGGATCACCACAACAAATTGCATGTGCGCATGTGACTTTGACATGAAGTTCACATTTTTGCATGTGTTGGATGGGAAGAGTTAGCGCATGACATGAGAATTTTTTTAAGCTGCCTTAATAATGAGAGTTACAACTTCCCAAAAACTCCAGCTGGTTTGTAAATATGTAGTTTAATTACAGTATTAAAGTATGTATTAGTGTAGTGAAAATGGTAATGTAATAAACGTGTTCATTTGCAGGAAAGTATTATCTTGTTGATTCAAGGTACCCTATGAAGAAAGGGTTCCTTGCACCATATAAGGAGGAGAGGTACCACATCCACGAATTTTGGCCTCATGAAGTGCTGCATCATCCAGAGGAGAGATTTAATTATCTCCATTCATCACTCCATTCGATCATAGAATGAATTTTTGGAGTTTGGAAGAATAAATGGAAAATTTTGAGAAATATGCCACCCTTTCATATACGCACTCAATCGTACATCATTATTGCTACAATGGTTCTTCACAATTTCGGTAGAGTACATGAGATAAACAATGACGTTAAATGTTTCAGATCTATAGGGGGCACATCTGGACGTAGTGAGAGAGGTCATTACGATTCCGTGGCACATATGATCTTGATCTTGGATGAAACTAAGATGAAAGAGGTTCGTGACAATATCACAACATCAATATGTGCGGACGATAACTGATTATGGTGACTATTATTTTTGTCACAATAGAAATTTAGTGTGGTTGAAAATACCATTAACATTATGGAAATTTTTTTGTGGGGACCATAACTGATGGTTCAAAAACTTCAATAATGTAATACCATTTGTTGTTGTATTGTTGGTAAGCAGAACTAAGGGCTCACAAAACTTGATTGTAATACCTTTGATTTATGCATTTGTATATATCGTTACAAGTGAAACTCATGGGTATTGCAACAGTAGATTTCAAGCTTACAAGGGACTTCTAAATAGACTCCAATCTTATCTGAACAAGAGATAAACTTAATGGATTTTAAGATTGAAACAGTAATCTGCCAGGAATTTAAAAAATAAAAATAAAGAAAATAATATCTACCCTGAATTTCTTTTAAAGACATCAAGAACCCTAACTATCAATTGCTGAGTGTATATAGATAAATAGATATAATATATATATATATATATATATGTATGTATGTATATATATAAACACACATATACAACAACAGAACTTACAATCTCCATCAACTTGGCCATTAACATCATAGAGCAAATTCAAACGTCTCCACATTGTTTTAAGAAGTACAACTACATACATATCATAAACTGTTACTTGCTATAGTACGATTAACATACAAAACAAATGTAATAATACAAGTCTGTATTATTACATACATACACATCCCATTATGGCAAACACATATGCCTGATTTTGACTTCCCCAAACCTAGTAGAGAAGATAAGCAATTTTAGAAACATGACCCAGGATACTACTAGAGCTATTGTCAATTTCTTTGCTTTCTCTTTAGAAATCATGCGTGTAGCCTTGGCTCTTTTAGCCTTTCGTTTTGCAACTTGCTCCCTTTCCAATGCTGCGGTTGTCAGGGCGTGTGCTTGCTTCGACTCTTCATTAGCAACTTCCACCACATGCTCCAATTGCTTGAATTTGGCGATAACAATAGGTGCTGTTGCTGCACCACGCGTACAACAAATGCTGGTGTCTAACCACTTGAAGAACTTGCATGCACGGTCATCATCCTGCACAATACAATACAACATATAAATAGGAATACAATGAATTGGTTCTTTAATGCACAACACAAATATTTTGCCAATACTTGGATATGGTACTTATTGGCGACCAATAGTGACAAGTATAAAACCTCCTACCAAATGTATGAAGTTTCAGGGAAGTCCTAATGATGCAGTTCTCAACATCACAAAAATGGCCATCATAACTGGAAAGATAGTTACTTGTTTTCGACATTGGCATATCTTGGGCTTGAAAAAGAAAAATAGAGGAGAAGGTGCATATGTAAGTAATCAATATAACGGAAGAAATGAGAGAGCTATATAACATCAACCTACTAATAAGCAATCTCACTGGAGGAGCTCAAAGCTGCTTAAAACTAATGACTTTGCTGCCTCTAAGACAATTCAACTTCAACACAGAAACACTTTATTGAGATCTACTAATTGCACTTCTCTTTACTCTGATGGTCATCAACAACAACAGCAAATGCTGAGCTTCTCTAGTCCCAAATAAAAATCTGTATTAGCTTAAAGAATTCTCACAATGCCACATTATTGCCTTACTTTCATCACTCATTATCAGGCTATGGTAAAAATACAGGTACATATATTAAGCAGTTAAGGATGTGAAAGTGAAATGTCTTTATTTAATAGGTGTACTTGCATGGAGATTTTTAATTCATGATCAAATTGATTGGTTTGGGTTTAATGTTTGATTGTGGGGTTGGATATATTGGACATATATATTAATGTTAGATAAAGTCTAAAGATGGGTTGTCATTGGTTATTTGGGTTTTGATTCCCCTATACTGGTGGAGGGTCTTTTCAAGGAAATCTCTGGGGCTCTTGTTTTGAGTCTTGTCAATTAAAAAAAGTCTAACTATTTGGGGTACTATCAGAGCCTAAGAAATTCATGATTTTTGTTGTGGCCCCTTTAAATATTACAGACAAGCTAATTTTGTTTTGGCTTCCTTGCCTTCATTGGTTTATTTTAAATCTTTTCTGGTTTTCTTTTTCAGGCTATAGTTCTGGGAGGTTGAATGGTACAAGCATGTATGGGGCTTTAGCAGGAGCTAGAAGGCCATTCACTCCATCTCAGTGGATGGAGTTAGAACACCAGGCCTTGATCTACAAATAATTAACTGCAAATATGCCTGTACCATCTAACTTACTCATCCCCATTAGAAAAGCCCTTGATTCTGCTGGGTTCTCTAGCTTTACAGGGGGACTTCTAAGACCCAATACATGTAAAATTAGGAAAGCAAGATTTCTTACATCCACAAGATTGGCATCCTAGATCTCTCTCAAAATTTTTGTAGAATTAAAATATCAAGCACAGTTGCACAAACATCAAAAGAGAAAATTAAACTAGACTAATATTCTTTATAGTAAGAGCATATTCGAGGAAGGAAATTTATACCATTTTTTTCTTATAAATTATAAATGATTGCATTAAACCAAAAAAGAATTACATAAAAGAAACCAACAGAGTATATTGTTCGTATATCCAAAAGGATTTTTAGATCAAGTTACAAATGTTATGAGTCAAACAAATCACAACATTGTTTGAGGTCTACTTGCATCCAAAGACAACCAATAAAACAAACATCTGACAAACTAAGATTTTAAGTCTTCAAGCATCATCCTATTTCTCTCCCACTAAACACTCCACAATAAGCAAAGAGGAATAGCACTCCAAACTCCACTCTCAAATCCCTTTGAACTCTGTCACCAACACTTAAGCCCTCCTTTCATTGTCTAAGGCATCATCCACTCACACCCAAAAACCACAATGAAATCCCATAATTCCATAGCCAAAGGCAATTGAATAGCAAATTATCCACATTTTCAAAACTTATCCACCTACAAGCAGAGATGGTGGTAGGTTGGTTATTGGCAGCTTTGGATCCAAGGTGGTTTTCTTTTTTATTGCTAAGTTACATGGTGGGTCTAGAACTGACAAGCTCACTCTCCGCCCTGTTTTTACAGAGAGAGAATAAGATATTTTCCAATCTCAATCTACACAATGTAGGTCCATAAATATGTAAATACATTAACCAATCTCATTGCTAAACAAAAAACAGAACTGATCATAAAGCTAAGTCGAATCTTAAGCAAAAAGAACAAACAAAAAAAACCCAACAGATCCAAATCTCCGTTTATACCTTTGATCATCATGCGTTTCAAACAACAATCAAAGTATTGAAATCCAATTCTTAAAATAGAAAGAAACAAAGAGAAATCACACACACAAATCACAGTAATGAGAATATTGTGAAAGTAATATGTACCTGTGATTTAGAACACGAAAGATACTCAAAAACCCATTTACCCAGAAATTAAACAAATGGGCTAGCAAGTGAAATTGGAAGAGGCATGAAATGGGTTTATGGGAAGAGAGGTGTCATGGGTGGGAGCTCAAGTGAAATTGGGGAAGAGGCTGAAATGGGTTTATGGAAGGAAGAGTACACACTGGCATCAGACTGGGGTTGTCTTCCTCGTGGATTTCTCACTTGAGCTCTTCGCCGGCGTTGGACCGATGTAGGTCTTCCTTGTGGATTTCTCTAGTGGGCATGGAACTCTCCGAAAGCATAGGCGTTAGCTAAGGTACGGTGAGGAGTGAATAGAGGAAGGAAAAAGAAAAAAACGCTGTATTTATTTGCTACACTACTTTCAGCTGAGCTACAATACCCATATCACCAAATAATCATCCACGTTTTTTCACTTATTTGCTATAGTGTTTTTAGTTTTCAGTTTTTAATTTCAGCAAAATAAGTTCTATCCAAACGGATCCTAAGAGTAAATGATATTTTACCTTCTCATCTATGAACTTGGCCCAGAACCGTGCATTGGCTCTCTCATAAGGATGTTTGGGCAAGATGGGATGGTCTTTCCAGGTCTCATCAATGTATTCGAGATTAACAAGTGACTCAGCCATAGGCGTTCCATTGTATACGAGCACGGGAATCATCTTGTGAACTGGGTTGTATTTGAGGAGGGAAGGGCTCTTGTTGGTTATATCATCTTCAATGTATTTGTACTCGATTCCTTTCAGTTTCAGAGCCATCTCTACTCTGCGACAATAATGGCTTCCCCACGCACCAAACAACAATACTTCCTCAGCCATTATGACACTTTTTGTTCCTGCACTTTACAGGGTTTGTATTGCGATTCAATGGCTTGGCTCTATCTTCTAGTCTGACGCCCTTTTATATATAGAGTCTAGGCACAATGGTTACTTAGTGGTTAAGCCTTTGACTGTTTGTATTATTTGTGTTTCTTGGACAATAAGAAGTTCTAAAATGTGCGACTAGGTGGTGGTTGAAGACATATTAGAGCAATAGACATGGGGAAGAACCTGCACAATTAATGGATCGGTCAAATGCGGGTTATTATTTAAAGAAGATAAAACCCAATTTATATTCGTCTTTTACTCCTTGTTTATTTAATTCGATTTCTTTATGCTAATATCGAACTTGGTTACATGTCAATTTGTCCCTCTTCACCAAGCAGTGGCGGCTTTAGGAATTTTTTTCAGGGTGTTCCTCAACAAGCATAAATTACATAATCTAATAAAAAGAAAAATTTGTATATTAACAACAACAACAATAAAAAAACATGCAAATACATAAAGTTTACAATTACCTTCTACGAGTTTTCATATTTTGAAATCGTTACATGATAGTCTCATTATCAATGCTACAATAATAATAAAATTATTAATTATTGTTGTTTAGTTGTTTCATTAGTTTGTTTGTCTTTTATAAACTATAATTTGTTATATTGTTGTTTCATTAATTATAAAATTATTAATTGTTGTTTAGCCTAACATAATTTAATTTGTTTGTTTTTTTATAATATATTAGTTAATTAAATTATTAATTATTGTTTATTAGTTGCTTCCCCCAATTAATTATTGGTTAATTAAATTATTGTTTATTAGTTGCACTAGCACACACCCCATGTGCATTTACTTCCCCCAATTTAAAACCTAGAAGTGTATTATTTTCTAAATTATTATATTTCTTTCTTTTGAAGAATGAATTAATGATTATTATCTTTGCCCATATTATCAATTAAATTATAACCCACTAAGTATAATGACTGAGATTCAACAAATACCAATAGTAGACAAATTGTTTTTCAAATTTCAATGTCTAAAATGTTCTTAAAAAATTTAAATGGATAAAAAATCTTCTTAAATACAACTAATTAAATTTTCTAGTATTATTTTAGATATGATATACTGTAGTATATTATATTCATTCATAATGTTATATAATATAAAATACTTTAACAACAAATAAGCATGAAAAGTAAAGGAAAAATCATATGGCCCATACCTAACCACTTGTGTGTGTATTATCAATTGCTTTTGAAGACTTCAAGTTCAACCATACACGTGGTAGAGGCAATAGGCAATTGATAAGTGTTTCTTGGTTGGGCAAAATGTAACACTCTAGTACTCTACTTCGTAAACAACCGAAGAACCAAAGAAGTAATGAAAAGAAAAACAGAAGAAAAAAAAGAGCAGATCAGATTAGGATGCCAGAGACTGAGAAAAGTGTTAAGACTCACTTGTTATGGTTGCCACCGATGCATCATGCGTATGTTGCTTTATTGCTTTAGGTACGTTGGAATGAGATTCTAGCGGACTTGTGGCAATGGATGAAAAGCTAGATGAATCTATTGTCATTGATGTGGCTCCCCCCTCGGCCCCAACATGGCTCCGCCACTGGCGACGTCCGTTGGTTGTTGTCGTTGATGTGCTTTGTTCTGGTTTTGCTTCACTTGATGAATTTGTTGCTCTGGTTTCTTTAGGTTAGGTTGTAATCGCGTATATTGGGTTTTGGTTTAATTTTTTTTTTTTGAGAATCTGTGGGTTTGCTACCATGATGGGTTTGCTTTACCTTGTTTTTTTCTTTAGATTGGGTTTGTAATTTGTTGTTTAGGATTGATGTTGAGCTTTTTTTCCCTAGTGGGCTTGCTCTGTTACAATTTTTTTTTTTTGCTTGAAAGTAGAACAAATAATTTTCTTTTCTTTTTTTAAATTTTTTTATTTGAGGGTGTTCCTAATTTTTTTTTAGGGTAAACAAATAAAAAAAAATTGATTATTGTATATAAGTTTTTTATTTTTTTTTCTAGGTCAGGGTGTTCCTGGGAACACCCTAGCCTGAACATGGCGCCACCACTATCACCAAGCAGTTGGCAGTGGTAAGTGCAGGAATGTCAATAATGGCAAACCCTTTTATGGTAGGTATTGGAAAATATAGTTTTGCATTACATACAAAATAATATAGCGGAAGCAACACAATGATCTACTTCATTCATGAGAGATAACATACAATCTTAAATTCTAAAACAAAAAATAGAAAGCGTACCTTTATGTAGTGAAATTCAAAAACATGAACTAGATAGTATCTTGACTCTTGAGAATACCTTTAATCTTTATCCCAATTCCACATCGTGCCTAAGATGTTTGGTGTCTCAATCAGTTCTTATGTATCTAAATTTAAATCAGGGGCGGCTTGATGCATTTGGGGGCCTAAGGTGAAAATTGATTATCTTGTTTTAGGTGCAAAATTACTACTAATTAATATGAACCATGTAGAATATATATATTTTTTAATTTAAGAAATTTTATAGACATAAAAGATTTGGTAAAACTTTTCATCCTTGTTGATGTGGCAGATTGATAGTGGTAAGTAAGAAAGTGATGTTAATGGTGGACTTAGATGAGAACTAGTAAAAGTTTGCTAACTCAATTATTGTGAAAAATGTTATGAATTTTTTTTTGTGCATTGCTCTCTGTTTTTTTTTTTTTTGAGAAGTGCAACATTTACAATATTTTTCACAAGAAATGCTAGGTGTTAAGTTGCTTCTTGTTTTCTATTTGAACCCACCACTATAATTTTTTTTTTTTGCCATCAATAACAAGTTATAATAACCTATTACTTAGGATTTGTTGTAAAAGTGTTGTGAAAAATGTTGTAGATGTAGTATTTCTCTCTCTATTTTTTGTTTGTTTTTCATTTGATAAAATGTTGGGGACATATTTTTATGTAATTGGCATATCCTTTGACAAAATACACTTTATTTGTATTTGGGTAAATCTAAGTAGGTTCAAGATGATCATTACAAGTGGTTAAATTAAAGACATGAAGACTACTCAAGAAAAGTGCAAATCTGCAGGCCTCGATACCTCATCGACAGAAGCTCGATCTGTCGAGATTCATTAAAGCTCGATAGATGTTTCGATTGATCGAGCTTACGGGTTTTTCAAAATATAGCCAGCAATGTTTTTATTCTAAAAGACTATTTGTTTATGGGTTTGTATAATCCTTATTAGACTAGGAAAACCCAAGGTTTGTGTAAACCTATTTGGAATAGGAGAGCCCATTAAACTCTTATTTAAAGGAGGTTGGAAAAAGAAAAACCTAACCCTAGAGAGCTTCATAAGGTTTTCTTTTTGAAATCCTAGCCTCCTGCTATAGAAGAAAGAGTTCTTGCTACGTTTCTTGTACGCCTTTGGGTTCTGTAACCAAGCAAAGTCTCTTGCACCAACATTGAAGATCTTATTGGTGTTTCTATGTAAAGCTGTTGCAAATCAACTACAACAATCAAAGGGTTGCTGTGGAGTTAGTCACGTACTTGGGAGCCGTGCATCGAAAGGGGAACTGTCACTATAGAACAAGTCCAATTGGGTATTGGGGTAAGGGTTCAACTGTAGGTTGGTAAGGTACTTGGGATTCCTTTACTTGTAACCGCTTGTTATGATAATAGTGGATTTTCGAGAGTGGTGACTTGAAAATCGCCCGTTGGGGTTTTTGCCATTAGGTTTTCCCCATTTGTAAACAAATCATTGTGTTATTTATTTTCCGCTGCATAATTAGTTTATTGGTGATTTGTTTGTGCTACCACGCGTTTGCATGATAAATTGATTAATTAATAACTTGGATAATTAATTAATTAATTTCTATCACAATGGGTCATTTAGTTTGTGGCCTATCAAGTGGTATCAGAGCGGGCACACTCGGATTAGGGTTTAATCTTTGCTGTGTTGATCCATTGACCCCTGTTGTCATGGAAACTCTTGATTGTTTTGATTTGCATGATCTTATGTTGAATGGTGATGATGATATTCAAGATGCCTATTGCAAGCTTTATAATTTGTGTATGAAATCTCTTGAATGTTCTACAAAATTAAAAGCTAAATTTAAAAAGGTCAAGCTTGAAAAAGATGATTTGATTGCAAAATTGGATGAAGCCAATAATTTGAATGAGAAATTTAAAAATCAAATTTCATCTCAGGTGGACAAAATTAAGAGTTTGGAAGAGCAACTGGTTGAATATAAAACTGAAGTTGAAAAATTAACTAGTGCCAAACTTGTTGTCGAGCCTAACTCAAATGAAAAAGATTTTTATATTCCTCCATTCAAAAGGAATAATAAAGATTTGAAGGCTAATATTGCTAGGATAGACAAAGGTAAACAATCTGATGTTAACACTGAAGTTTCTAAACCTATGTCAAACTCCTCCTAGGTTGAATAAAAATTCTGAATTTGTCCCCACTTGTCATCATTGTCATATTGTTGGTCATATTAGGCCAAATTGTCCTAAGTTGAGGTCTCTGTCAACCTCTAAGGTTAGACCTCCTTCTAGGAAGCCGAGTAGTCCTAAAACTGCTCATGTTTGTCACCATTGTGGTGTTTTTGGACACACACATCCTAATTGCTTTAAGTTGTTTCCTCATAAGCGAGTGTCAAATATGTCTCATCCTTTGTCTAAAGGCTTTGCACCTATTCTTGGTGAGTTATTAAAAGCTTTAAGCTTTATGACTCAATTTCAAGGGAATTCTAATTCCTCTATGTCCTTTAGTAGTCATATTAGGACGCGTGCCTTTTCATCTTCACGGTCAAAGACTCGTGCTGTGTGGGTGAGAAAGGAGCCTAAGACTGAAGTGTCTTTTCTGTTTGTCCTCTACTTTAATTCTTTCTATCTGTAGTAGAACTCTCTTTGCTTGATTTCTTATCTGATTTGGAATCATGCTTTCATGCATCTGCACCTTTCTATCATGCCTTCATTCCTTTGCATCTTTCTTTCATGATTTCATGTTGTTTGTCTGTTTTTGTTTGGTTGTTTTGTTTTTATTTTGTTTTGTTTAAAAAAAATTGAAAAATCAGAAAAATACAAAAACAGTGTGTGTTTGTGTACATTGGTACTTGTGTACCTTGGATGACCATTGAAACAAAGTCTTCTAAACTTTGTATCTTTTGTAACTTAGATGAGCATTTCTATGCACAACTAAGTAAGTGAGTTTTGTGGCTCGTGTTTGTGATGAGTAAGATTAAGTTGTCTCTTATACTTAACACTCATATCACTATTTTGAAGGGAAGGACTAAAAAATCCTGAGAGAAAGGCATAAATTACCATCTCACCACTGTTGCCCGCCAATCATAATATGACACCTGTATGCTTCGGCATAGCAAAAATGCAGTGTCAATGACATTTTTGTGCTTAGGCATAGCAAAATTGGAATGTCAAATATCATTGGGTATTTCTTTTCTCTTTCTAATATGCCCATGCATGATATGCTTAAAAGAAAAATATGCAAAGAAAAATCAAAAGCAAAAAGATCAAAAATAGCGTGTATTCTAGGAGATATGAGAGTTATAGAATGTATCTCAAAGGTGATAGTCCCCATCAAGCAGTTATGATTGTGTGTGAGTTAAAGTAATTTTCTTATATCTCAAATCGTCATAACATGTATACACTTATGCAATCTTGTGATGTTTTTCACACACAATACGCAATATTCTTTGCTATTCTTGATACATGTGCAAGTACAATCTGATTTGACCATCACAAGGTTTTACATGTGTTAATGTATGCTCACTAAACTGTCTTGACTTGTTTTTGAAATATAAAATTGGTTAGACTTGTTTAGTGTGTGTGTGTGTTTTTGAGGATCCATGTGCTTAAAATTTTTATTGAGAGATGATTTTGAGAGCTTAATATGTTGATTGGATCATTGGTTGAGTTGCATGTTGGATTGCATTCATGTTTGTGTTTTTCACATCTTGAAAAACTGGTTTTAAAAGCTTGCTTGACACTTCCTCGATACCTCCTCGATACCTTGCTGTTTGTCAAGCTTCTTCAACTTTTTCTTATTGTAATTCCGACAGCTTCTCGACACCTAGTGGATCAATCGAGAAAGCTCCTGTCTCCTCGATAGTTTCTCGACACCTGGTGGATCGATCGAGATCTTTTTATCCTTTTGTTGATTTGTCCCTCGATAGTTCCTCGACAGCTGCATCTGTTGACGTCTATTATGCTCGACACTTGTCTTGCCACGTCTCGATCGATTGAGATCCTCTTGCATGCATTATTTTTCACATGTTTTGCATATTTTTGATTATCTTTGTGTCCATAGCATCTTGTTTTTCTTTTTCTTGTAGGTCTATGGTTCCTTGTTCTCTTTGTTCCCTCTATGTTTATTTTATGTTTGTCTCCGTCATGTCTTTTGGCTTTTTATGCCCTTTGACAATCGTGTCAAAAAGGGGGAGAAATTTGAGGATTGAATGTCATTCCTCAGGGGGAGTAATAGATTTAGGGGGAGAACTTCATGTTAAAGGGAAGAATGTTTTTGTTGTAACTAACTTAGGGGGAGAGTTAGTTTGATACACATTGATATTGATATATTTTTGTGTTGTGTATCTTTTGGTTTTGTAACCATTTACATACATCATGTGTTGTTTCTATATTAGATGATGATGTATGTGTTTCACTCTTTATCTCACATGTGTTGTTTCTTTTCTCTCTTTATACACATGTTTCTTGTTTATTTAACTTGTCATTATTTTCCACATGGTACCTTGATGTGTTTTGTTTAGTGCCTTTCAGGAAAGACAAGTTAAAGCCAAGTCAAGATTCTGAACCTTCTCCTTGTAGCAACTTCCAAGGTTCAGATCTTTTAGACTAGGCTTATTTATTCTATAATCTTGAGTAGAATGTATTCTAGGACATTCAATGTACTCTTGTGGTTTTGTCACGGATTGCCAAAGGGGGAGATTGTTGGGGACATATTTTTATGTAATTGGCATATCCTTTGACAAAACATTTTATTTGTATTTGGGTAAATCTAAGTAGGTTCAAGATGATCATTACAAGTGGTTAAATTGAAGACATGAAGACTACTTAAGAATTGCTCAAGAAAAGTGTAAATCTGTAGGCCTCGATACCTCCTCGACAGAAGCTCGATCTGTCGAGATTCATTAAAGCTCGATAGATGTCTCGATCGATCGAGCTAACGGGTTTTTTAGAATATAGCCAGCAATGTTTTTATTCTAAAAGACTGTTTGTTTATGGGTTTGTATAATCCTTATTGGACTAGGAAAACCCAAGGTTTGTGTAAACCTATTTGGAGTAGGAGAGCCCATTAAGCTCTTATTTAAAAGAGGTTGGAAAAAGAAAAACCTAACCCTAGAGAGCTTCATAAGGTTTTCTTTCTGAAACCCTTGCCTCCTCCTACAGAAGAAAGAGTTCTTGCTACATTTCTTGTACGCCTTTGGGTTCTGTAACCAAGCAAAGTCTCTTGCACCAACATTGAAGATCTTATTGGTGTTTCTATGTAAAGTTGTTGCAAATCAACTATAACAATCAAAGGGTTGCTGTGGAGTTAGTTACGTACTTGGGAGCCGTGCATTGAAAGGGGAACTGTCACTACAGAACAAGTCCAATTGGGTATTGGGGTAAGGGTTCAACTGTAGGTTGGTAAGGTACTTGAGATTCCTTTACTTGTAACCGCTTGTTGTGATAATAGTGGAGTTTCGGGAGTGGTGACCTGAAAATCATCCGGAGGGGTTTTTGCCGTTAGGTTTTCCCCATTCGTAAACAAATCACCATGTTATTTATTTTCCATTGCATAATTAGTTTATTGGTGATTTGTTTGTGCTACCACGCGTTTGCATTATAAATTGATTAATTAATAACTTGGCTAATTAATTAATTAATTCTATCACAAGGGGTCATTCAGTTTGTGGCCTATCATAAAAAAAATATTATTTTATTTATTGGTTATAAATAACCATATTGGTTAAAATTTGGGTGCCTTTTTTTTTACTTGGGGCCTTAGGTGACCGCATTAATTGCATCTAGCATTCAGCTGACACTAATTTAACTACATTTAACTGTTCATACATTTATCTAACATATGTACATTTAACTACCAAAGACAATTATTTTCTCTTCTTTTAATCATACATACATTTAACTACCAAAGATAGTTATTTTATTTAATAAACAATTGATTATTTTATTGGGTTAGCTTTTTAGGCTAGTCCAATTGGGTTTTAGTGTGTGGCTTGGGATGGGACCAGAGAGACAACTAAGGCTATAGCTTCAATGGGTTATGGGCTTCCATCAACTCTTGACATGCCCAAAGTTACCATTATTTATTGAATAAGTAACACTATAGAAATATAATTGTAGTCTAGTCCTTCTTAATAGATTATGTTAGGTTCTATGACTTTAGGAACTAATGTATTAGAACTTCAATTTGTATTGTGTTGGCAAACCATGATCAAAACATTGAGTCTAGATTTAGGCTTGCTCAAAGTATGTTTATTTGTAAAATTGAAATCGAGTGATTGCAGAATTTATTGGACTAAATCTGCAAGGCTCGATCGATTGAAAATTAGACTCGATCGATCGAACCACGTGCATATTTATTTTTTTTGCAGAATTCCAATTTAGCCCAAACTCTACTAAACGTATTGGGTTTCAAGTAAAACACTCCTATATATAAAGGAAACCCTAAAACATTTTTATGAGCTTTTTAGAGAGATTAGAGTGTCTCTTTTGTATTTAGGGTTTTGTACCCAAAAGCTCTCTAAGGTTGCTCTTTATGCTATGTGTGTGAATTTTTTGTGAGATCTAGAGGTGCTTGCCTTCACATACACTTAGGGTTTCCAATCTCAAGATTGATGTCAAGAGTTTGGTGATCATTCAGTTGCTACATTTAAGAAGCTTAAAGATACACAAGCTGGTGTGCTTGTACTTGTTGGGAATCTAAGAAAGAAGTAGTCCGTGGATTTGGAGCTGTCATGTGGTCGTGGTAGTAAGTTTCTTGCTTGAGGTAGCAATAGGATGTTAGTGGTCTAAGTCACTATTGTATAAACTTCGATTCTTTCATAGTGGATTTGGTTTTACCTTGAGAATAGCTAGGTTAAATCCTCCCTAGGTTTTTACCGGTTTGGTTTCCTGGGTCATCATATCCTTGTATTCTTTATATTCCTCATTTTACATTGATGTGATTATATGATTGTGTTAATCTAGATCTGAAATTTGGACTAAGTAATAACTTGGCTAAATAACTAGGTTAATTTGGTTGTGTTTTAAGGGGTCTAAAAATGTACAAGTGGTATTAGAGCGGTTAGCTCTTTTGTCTTAGATATTTTGATCTAAGAGTTGATACTTGACCCTTGTTGTCAGGGATAATTTGAAGTGTCTTTCTGATCATGTTTCTGCTCATGTTTCTGTTGATCTTATTAATGCCTATGAAACTTTCCATAAGGAATTATTGAAATCTATGAAAATTGCTAAGAAATTCAAGGAAGAGTTAAAATTGGCTAATCTTGAAAAAGAGGAATTGGTTGTTAGATTAGATGAATCTAATAAAAAGAATGAATTTTTGAGAAATCAAATTTCCTCTCAAGATGAGAAGATGAAAAGCTTGGAACAAGAGTTAGTTGAATCTAAAGCTAAAATTGAAAATTTGACTAGTACCAAGCCTGCTGTTGATAACAGAAGTGTTTCTGTTTCTCTTAAGCCTAAAATTGAGAAAGTTTATATCCCTCCTTTCAAGAGGAAGAAAAGTCTTATTTTGCTAGGTTAGACAAAGGTAAAAGTTCTGATGTAGACGCTGAAGTTTCTAAACCTAAGTCTAAACCTACTATTAGAGAGCAAAAGAAATCTGTTTTTGTGCCTACTTGTCACCTTTGTGGTGTTGTTGGTCATATTAGACCAAATTGTTCTTTGTTGAGGCAAAAACCAAAATCTGAGATTAGAATTGTTGTTAGGAATACTGATGTTCCTAAATTTGTTCCTGTTTGTCACTTTTGTGGTGTCTCCGGTCACATTCGTCCTAATTGTCATGAATTGAAATTTAAGCATTCTGTATTTCAGTCTAGGATATGTGATGTATTTCTCCTGCCATAAGTTCATATAAATTGTTTCATATTCTTTTGAAAAATTTGAGCTTGTTGGCTTGTGAAAGGAATTTGCAAGATTTCAGTCTCTCTCAGAAGATTGGTGTAATCCCTCAAATACACTCTGCCTCTCATGGATTTTCACCTACAAAGCCAAAGACTCGTGCTATATGGGTGAGAAAAGATTCTCCAAGGTGAGTGTTGTTTACTTGTCCCTGATTTAATTCTTTCAATTGTTTGTGGACATGTTTTGTTTTTGTTTTTGGTTATTTTTGTTTTTTAGGTTGTTTTTTTATTAAGAAAAAAATCCAAAAACATTGAAAATTTCAAAAAGACAAAAAATTTTATTTTGTGTCTAGTTTTATTTTTCTTGAGGATTACATAAATTGTGATATCTCTTTCTTGATTTAGAACATGCTTAACATTTTGGAGAAACTTGAATAGTATGTGTTATATAAGTACTAAGCTATTTTTGATTTTGTGTGAGTATGTACTAGTTTGTACATGTACTCAAGGATTAATTAAAAAATTGATATTTTTTGTTTGTGTACCCTCTATAACTTAGTTAAGCACTGTCATGCATTGCATTTGCATTGTTCATTTAGCATAATGTTTGCTTTTTGTTTTTGGTCATAAATTTTTTTAAAACCAAAAAGATTTTTGTGTTTTGTATTTCACATCTTGGATTTATAATCAAGGATTGGCTATATTATCTTTACATAATATGTTTATGTACTTTGTTTAGCTTGGATGAGCTTATTTATTGCACTTTACTAGTTTGAACTTTGTAGTGCATGTTGTGTGGGAGATGTTTATAGTTTTTGATCACATGATCTTGATCTTGAAATCACATGCCTTTGATTGTCGGACTTGAACTTATTGAGAAAAGCATAAATAACCATCTCACCACTGTTTACTAGCCAATCATGAACACCTTAGTGCATATCATAAGATTTTGTGCTTGAGAAAGTGTAGCACATGTACAAAAAGAACATAAGGTGTAGCCTCGGTTTAAATGCTAAAATTGGTGTCTACATTATTGGGCTATAATTAATTAACAATCAAATAAAATTGGTGTGTACATTATGAGGCAAATCAAGAAACTTACATGATTGCAAGCTTGTTTTCTAGGAGATGTGAGAGTTATATGATGTAACTCTTTAGGTGATTGTCTCTTTCAAAATAATGTGATGAATTTTGTAGAAATTGTGATCGATTACTATCTACATATCACCTCACATGTATCTTAAGCTATTGCTAGTTACACACACTACACAAATTATTCTTTGCTAAACTTAGTACATGATATTGTGTGTGATCTTATTGTGGCCATCCAAGATTAAAAGTTCTTTGATCTTAATGCAAAATGTGTTTTATGGTTGAGTTTTTTAGGACAAATTGATTGAAAATCTTTTTTTTGGAAGATTTGGGTTGAATTCAAGTATTTTTGAAAAACTTTTTATCTCATACTCATGCATTTTATTCATAATACAATGTGCTTTGAGGAGTTTCTGCATTAAAATGCTTTGTTTTTCAAAAAACTGATTTTTCCAGATTTTCGATTGATCGAACTTGTTGCTCGACCAATCAAAATTGCGATTAAAAAATTTGGTTTAAATCTGACTGACTTGATAGGTTTCGATCGATGCTCGACCGATTGAAATTGAAAAATTTTCAGTTTTTAGAGTTTTGACCAAAATATTTTTTCATGCATCATTTGTGTTTAGGATTTACATGCATTGCACTGTTTTTTTTTTGTATCCATCTTGCAGTTTTTCAGTCATATCTCTCATTGTTTTCACACATAACATGCATACACTTTGCTAAATTGGGTACTCACCTTGATTTAAAAATTGATTGATTAATTTTGAGTCATTTGTACATTTTAGTATATGCTATTTTTTATGTGTGCACTACAGAAAATATTTTTCTTAAGAGATATGATGAATAATCAATGTGCAAATATTTTCTTTACTCATGCAATTGTTTATGGGTCACATAGTGTCAAGTTTGCATTTATTGAAAGAGAGCATATTTTTCTTTGTGTGTATCCTCAACTTAGTTTTTAAGTTTGATTTGTGTGTTTTTTTTCCCCACCTCCTAAATTTTCCCGAAAACTGTTTTCCCCAAATCTTGTTGTGTTTTTCCTATTTTTATAAGGGGAGAAGTTTGTTTTTAACCTTTGTTCTTCATAGGGGGACTTGTCTCTATTTTCTATAGAGTTGAATTGTTTTGTGTTCCCTTAATTCTCTATTTTCTCTTTACTTTTGTTGCGTATGTTGTCTGTTTACTCTTTGTATGAGTTGTCTTTGTCAATACGTGACAAAAAGGGGGAGAAATAGATGAAATGTGGGAATCCTGTTTGTTTTGTTTAGGGGGAGATAAAATTGTTTTTGAAAGGGGGAGAAAAATGTTTTTTTTAATGTATCTAACTTAGGGAGAGAGTTAGTTTGCATATTTACTTGTATTTTCCACACATGCGTTTATGCGTTTGTTGAGTGTTTCAGGAATATATAGGTTGATTCAGTCATGCTGCTGTCTACACTTGCAACTGATAGATAGTAGTTAGGTTGAATTGTATTTGGGCTATTTGTAACTTTGAGCATTTCATGTTTGTGATGTGTTTTGTCACAGATTGCTAAAGGGGGAGATTGTTAGGTTTTAAGACTTTAGGAACTCATGAATTAGAACTTCAATTTGTATTATGTTGGCAAACCATGATCAAAACATTGAGTCTAGGTTTAGGCTTACTCAAAGTATGTTTATTTGTAAAATTGGAATCGAGTGATTGCAGAATTTATTGGACTAAATCTGCAAGGTTCAATCAATCGAAAATTAGACTCGATCGATCGAACCACAAGCAGATATATTTTTTCTGCAGAATTCCAATTTAGCCCAAACTCTACTAAACGTATTGGGTTTCAAGTAAAACACTCCTATATATAAAGGAAACCCTAAAACATTTTTATGAGCTTTTTAGAGAGATTAGAGTGCCTCTTTTGTATTTAGAGTTTTGTACCCAAAAGCTCTCTAAGGTTGCTCTTTATGCTATGTGTGTGAATCTTTTGTGAGATCTAGAGGTGCTTGCCTTCACATACACATAGGGTTTCCAATCTCAAGATTGATGTCAAGAGTTTGGTGATCATTCAGTTGCTGCATTTAAAAAGCTTAAAGATACACAAGCTGGTGTGCTTGTACTTGTTGGGAATCTAAGAAAGAAGTAGTCTGTGGACTTGGAGCTGTCACGTGGTCGTGGTTGTAAGTTTCCTACTCAAGGTAGCAATAGGATGTTAGTGTTCTAAGTTGTTGTAAGCGACTAAATTTCTCGGTTTGAAATAAGTCAAAAAAGTAAAATAGTTTCACAAATGCGAATTTGTATTGATGATTATGTGATACAATTCTCTATAATTACAAAAGAGTTATCATCTGATTAGATCTCCTTAAAAGACTTGTTAATTGGATTTGTAGTAATGTGATTTTGATTTGAACACCCAATGTAGTTCAATTTGGCTGAAGAATGGATCGAAGATCTTTGGAACAGAATTACAATGAATCTTTGGCTATGAGCTTGTTGGAAATCCTTTGTTCTTCACGTTCTTCGTGTTCTTTGTCTTCGAAGGTTTGTGGTGGAAGTTCTCTGGGGCTCTAGAGGCTTGAATCCGTGGAGCTTCACTGATTTATGGTTGTTTGAGGTTTCTGGAGGCTTTTGAGCTTGATTCCAGTGACCTTTGAGATCTAGGCAGGTAGTTTGGATGATTATGCTTCAAATGTTCTTTGTATTTGAAGGTTTGTGGTGGAAGTTCTTCGGGGCTTTGGAGGCTTGAATTTGTAGAGCTTTACTGATTTGTGATTTGTTGATGTTTTCGGACCTTTGAGCTTGATTCCCGCAAACTTTAGGATCTAGGCAGATGGTTTGGATGATTCTGCTTCGAATGTTCTCCGATTTTGGGGTTGAAATTCTTGAAGGCTCTGAGGCTTGATTCTTGTAGAGCTTTTTTACTTCTGAATCTTGGTCCCCCTAAATGTCTTAGGAAGGCTTCTATTTATAGGAGTTTGGAGGTGGGTGAGCGACACGTGGCAGAGTCTGATTGGTGACACGTGTCACAGCCTGATTGGTTCGCTTATGTCATCGCTTACACATGCTAGATTGATTAAGTCATCGCTTACACGTGCGAGGCTGCTTGTGTCATTGCTTACACGTACGAGGCTACTTATGTCATTGCTTACACGTGCGAGGCTGCTTGTGTCATCGCTTACACGTGCGCTGATGCGTGATTGGTTTTTGCATGACACTTGGCAAATTTCTGTTGGCTTCTGAATAGTGATAGCAAAACCTAGTAGCAGTACGTGGTGCTTTGTAATTGGCTGTATTTTGTGGACTTGGTAATGTGACGTGTCAGCTTGTGATAGGTCAGAAATTTTTCCTCTCTACAGTTGCTATTGTATAAACTTGAGAATATGTGTTCCCTGTGTGGTTACCCAACATACTGAGATTTTGACCGTTCTATTAGATCTTAAACTTGATATATCAAAGAAACCTATATTTCATGATCGAGTTCATAATCCTCTAAGGATTGAGAGTCTTTGAAAATAGAAATTTTGAGAGCTACTATTCAGGTGATAGTTGTTAATTTAATAATTAATCTCACAGTAGTCTAGTTAAATGTGTCTTACACACTTAAGACACACTAGCTCATCAGCTAGAAGTCTCCACTTCCATGATCAAGACAAGCAATCTTAGTTGACATGTTATAGTTATTGTAGATGAAAGACCTAATTTCATCACCAACTACATAACTAAGTTTTTGAGTTTCAAAGAACTTGTGATTTATACATTCTGTAACTAAATTACATACAATGCATCTTGAGGACTATATGATAATACCCTATTAGTTTATATACAAACAGTCTTACATAATTAAACAACTTAATTAATTATAACATGCCAATAAATTAGAGATTAGGCACAAACCCTTACTAGGAACATTCAGGATTCAGCCCATAGTTCATTGATGATCTTAGCAAGGGCTGAGCTGAAGGATGACCTTAACCAGAATGTATAGTCTTTCAAAAGGCTCTAGAGCAAAGGACTAAACTATGGACAAGATATGGGGTGGTGGGCTAGTATAGGTCACCTCAAAAGTCTTTCCTAAAAAAGGGAAATTTTTAGCAAAAAAAAAAAAAAAAAATAAATAAATAAATAAAAACAAAAAGTGCAAAATCGTTACTTATAGAATAGACTAAACCTACACGTAAGAAGTCGAATGACTAGGGGCTTGTCAGGCTGAGTAAACAATATTTTGGAAAAATAATAATGTTATGCTCTTTCTTCTCATATAATAGAGTTACACTAATTAAAATTTATGGTGAGATCCACTAATCGCGTAAGCGAAGAACGTGCTACATTAATGTACTTTTGAGTATTGTGTAATTTTCTTGCTATGATAAGTTTCTTTGATTGAATTTCATAATTTCATGTTAGCTGGACAAAACAATTTTACTTTACCATTTGAGTTTTAGGTGATAACCAAATTGGATTGGCATACTTTATACTAGTTTCTATTGTCTCATATTTGTGTTCGAGTCCCACTTCCTTTACAAAAAAAAAAAAAAAAACTTGCTTTGCCATTCAATAAAAATGAGTCCTTCATTTTTTAATCATTCACTACTAAAAAGCAGGTTTATAACCGCATTTTTGTTGTGGTGTTTTTAAAAAACGCAACCATAGCCAACCTAAAGCTGTAGTGAATGGCAAAGCAATGACTTTGATGCGTGGGATCCTTTCCCATTCCCTCCATAGGCTTACACATTTCTTTATGGTTTTGCAATGACTTTTTTTAGTCAAAAACCATTACGAGTTAATTAACATATTGCATAATTTCACTAAAATGTGTTAGGTTCTAAAGTTTAGGATTTTATGTATTTAGAACTCTAATTTGTATTGTTGGAAAACCATGATCAAAACAATATGTTTAGAAGTGTTTAAGTCTAGCTCAAAGTTGTGCGTCTATGTAAAGTTGGAATCGAGTTAAAGCAGGAAAGGATTGTGCCTTTCGGCCTGGCTCGATCGATCGAAAGACAGGCTCGATCGATCGAAGCTCGGGCAGAATGTTTTTCTGCAGATTCGTCCAACTTAGCCCTAAGTGTTTTAAAACGTTTTTAGGGTTTCTTATTTGTCCTAAGTATAAAAGGCAAACCCTAGCCACGTTTTAGTGTTGCTCATATTTGCGGTTTGTGTAAATCTCTTGTGAGATCTAGAGGAACTTTCCTTTACACAAACTTAGGGTTTTCAAGGAGAAGATTTATCTACGCCTTGATGATCAATTCAGTTGCTGCCATTAAACCTTAAAGAAAACACAAGCGGGTGTGCTTGTAGCTGGTGGTGAATCCAAGAAAGAAGGAGTCCGTGGATTTGGAGCTTGCACGTGGTCGTGTCAGTAAGTTCTACTGGTTGGTAGCAATAAGAAGTCGAGCGTGGGGGCTTGTATGTCTTATTGTACGAACTTTGATTCTTTCAAGATAGTGGATTCAAGTTTACCTTGAGGATAGCTAGGTCAAATCCTCCCCTGGTTTTTACCGGTTTGGTTTCTTGGGTGATCATATCTTGTGTTATTTATTTTCCGCTTTTTTGCATGATTTGATCTTTTATATTGTGATAACCTAGACTTGTTTAATTGGACTAAGTAACAACTTGGCTAATTACCTAGGTTTAATCAATTGTTTAAGGGGTCTAAAAACTATCAAAATGGTTGAAACTCAATTATCTAAAACCATCATAATATTTTGTTTTGAAAATTTTTAAGAATACAAGTAGCGTGGTTTTTGTAAGGTTGAATTTATTCAATCATGTGTTGGCTTTATTCCGTGCCAAATTTGCTTGTATTTTAGCAATTAGATACCCTGTGTTTAGGTGGGAATTATGTAAGGGCTGTGTGTGAGAGAGTGTGAAGAAAACTCAAGATGTGTGCAATCAAAGGAGTCTTGTGACTGACTCACAACTAGCAAGTCGCCAAAGTGGCACACGTGTGAAGTATGCAGGGAACTGAAGGGTCACGACAGCTAGAGTACTATAGGACAAAATGTACAGTTTGGTCAGGCAATTAGCTTGCGACTCAAAATTGCGACTTATTCCACTCGCGAGGCTGAGTCGCTAGAACACCCTGTTTGGATGAAAACTAACTTTTCACATTCCTCACATACACTACTATAAATACCCTTATACCCACGAAATGTAGAGAGCTTCCAGAGAGAATTTTGAGAGAGAAACCCTAGAGAAAAACAAGATTGACTCATCCACAAACTTCATAATTTGATTCTCCAAATTTCTCTACTCTCACCCTCTCCATTGACATATCCTTGAGAGGTACATTGTCACGCCCCAAACCTAGAAGGGTCCAAAGTGTGAGAGAAGAACATTAAGAGTGAGAACGTAGGAGATTTTTTCTTCTTTTCTTTTCTTTTCTTTTCTTCTCCTCAACACATGACAAGGATAAATAACCATACTAAAATCTCCATATTACAAGTCAGAGCTCTATAACACATTTACAAAAAATACAAATTACAAATTCCAAAATTCCAAATGGATCAACATGCCCAAGGCTAACAAACCTCAAGGACCCAATCTTCGATAGAATTCGTTATGGCCTCAATAAATTTAGAAAGTTGAGTCACCAACCATAGCATAAATCTCTCAATTAGCATAATGCTCTTGTAAGGTTGAATTTAATCAACCATTTTGTTGGCTTTATTCCGTGCCAAATTTGCTTGTAATTCAGCATTTAGAAATCTTGTATTTAGGTGAGAATCATGTAAGGGTAGTGTGTGAGAGAGTGTGAAGAAAAGCTTAAGAGTGTGCACTTAAGCAGGGCCTCGTGACTGGATCTTACGACTGGCTCACGACTGGCGAGTCACCAAAAGACGCACACGTGTGAAGCATGCAGGGGACCTGAAGAGTCATGCTAGCTGGAGCACTACAGGACAAAACTTTTAGTCTGGCCAGGCAATTAGCTTGCGACTCAAACTCGCGACTTATTCCAGTTGCGAGCCCAAGTCGCCAGACAGCTCCATTTATTACAAACCTGACCTTTCGCATTCCAAACACACACCAGTATAAATACCCTATACCCACCTATTGTAGAGAGCTTCCAGAGAGAATTTTGAGAGAGAAACCCTAGAGAAAAACAATATTGACTCATCCACAATCTTTATACTTTGATTCTCTAAATTTCTCTACTCCCACCCTCTCCATTGTTACATCCTTGAGAGGTACATTAGCCAAATCCTTATCTCGCCATACCCACATTTGTGAGAAGGTTATTTGGTGCTTGGGAAGCAATTAGGAAGGGACCAATTGATATTGGTTGATGCTATGGGCTATAGTGGAATCTGGTAAGCTAGAGAAGACAAAGGTTTGGCGTAACCTCGTTGGAGCAAGAAGCTTGGAGGGCTTAGGTACACTGGGTAGATTAGGCTTGGAGGGTCTTCTGCTGTTCATGTATCCCAACTTTATTCTCTAGTGGATTATTGACCGTTTGGAGGGCAGCGGAGAGGTTTTACGCCGAGAACTTCAGTTTCCTCTTTGATAACACATCACTGTGTTGTCTTTGTGTTTGCATCTCTCTTCCCTTAATCTTTGCCATTTAATTTCTATTGTGGTTGTGATTTTATTTGGTTTAGATTGCTTTATCAATTCTGTTTTAGCTTATTTTCATATTCCGCACATACATTGTTTGATAATAAGATTGAATTGGTAATTTGTAATTTGGGGGTCTAAACATTCAAGGTGTTTTACACACTATTTGAACATTCAGCTCCAATCGCCACCAGTAAAACAAGCTCCGTGCTCGAGGTATAGCAAATTTATTTGAAAAATTGTTGGAGAGTGGGATGAGCTAAAGCCTAGTAAGTAGCATAATTAATAGGGGTGGGGGAAACGCAAGTTTCATGATGATAAACAGTTTGCAAAACATGTTTTAGTTTGAGAAATTGCTAACTAAATACTGCAAGATC
This sequence comes from Quercus robur, assembly GCF_932294415.1. Classification (NCBI taxonomy): domain Eukaryota; kingdom Viridiplantae; phylum Streptophyta; class Magnoliopsida; order Fagales; family Fagaceae; genus Quercus; species Quercus robur. The sequence goes on along the minus strand of NC_065540.1, from coordinate 20,198,884 downwards.
ATTTTCAATAATAATGTAACAAGAATGATTAATGATGAAACATAAAGTTTCTCAAAATAATACCATGAAACTATATATTATAATATGCGAGCACTAATAATATAATTCCAAAGGCATAAAATCTAACATATAGTAATATATCACAAATATACCACACTGCCACATAGATCGGTCAGGGGATCTACCCATTCACAACTGGCATGATATTGTCCTCTCTGGTATGCAGACTTTTGGCCTCACGGATAGCAGCCTCACCTATACCCTTAAGATTTTTCTCTCCCCCTATGGGCAGCAGAGAGAGCTCGTCAAATAGGATGTCTTTTGCATGTGGTCTTTTGGGCCCATGGACAGCAGCCTCACCTACACACAATCAAGGAACCTTTTCCCCCCATGGGCAATAGGGAAGAACACGTCATCCAAAATGAAAAGGGCACTGACCTGGATTTGATTCCGTTGTCACAAAGACCAAGAAAACCAAATTGGGTGATCACTGGGAAATCACACATGGCATGGTGTTAAAAACCACATAAGCTTACAGGTTACATTACTTTGAAATACATAGTTCATATCCAGGTAGTTTCAGAAAAACCTTAAATAATTTAACTTCTACAAAGTTTGTAAGGTTTTCAACTTCATTCTTGTCAAGAGATTTTCTATCAATTTCCCAAATAATACAAGACAAGATAAGCATTTTTAAATTTTCTAATATACCATAAAATCCATGATTTCCTTATCAAAGATTAAATAAAAGATGCTCATTTTTCCATATCAACAATTCATGCATTTCCCCAAATGCAATAACAAACATGATGCATTTTCATATATAATCGTATACATATTAAGGTTACGACACAATAGTTTTTAGGAAAATATAGTTTCCATAGGTAGTTTCCAAAAGCATGTCTAACCCAAAAACAACATTTGTGCAACATGGTTATTTTTCAAAATCTCATTAAAAAGCTACTTACCTTAGAAAGCCAACCAATTTTACCTCAACCAGGCATCACAAAATCAACCAATCCCATCACTACGTCCATCACCAAGAATCTCAAAACCTAGAAACATAAGGAACAAGCCTATTTAAGCCTATTAATAACAAGACCTATCACAAGGTTATCATCACATTTGTCTCCAAAATCGAATAGTGTTGTGAAATTTTAAAATACTCGCAAGTGTACGAACCGTACTGAAGTATAGTTGGACAAGAACAAGGTCGAACCCACAGGGACTTGTATGAATGTGGGAAAATTAATTAAACCTTAACCAAATTAATCCTAATCTAGTTTAAATAAAAATTGGTTGGTTGCAATAAAATAAACTAAGCAAATAGTTAAACTAAGCAAAAGATATAAAGTAATAAAAAGATGTAAACAGTTAAGAGAAAGGAATTAAGGTTTTGGAATCCGCCTTGTAAATCATATTAGCATATATTTATGATCATTAATTTTTCCCAACCACTGCATGATAATCTAGAAATCAATCTTGCTATCATGGAAAATATCATCATTAAAATCCTTATTTTAAAAATCAAAAGCATGTTCTTCTTCGCTTCTTAAATATAAAATCAAATCATCAATTGTATCCGTAGCCAAACAAATCACAAGATATATTCAATTCTAAAAATCAAATCATAAATTGTATCCATTGACAGACAAATCACAAGTGATATCCAATTTTATAATCAAGAATTAATAAACCAAGCATTCAATTAATTAAGACAAATCCTAAATCATGAGAAAAACATGATTGAACTCATATCTAGAATCTCATCTTAGTCAATTGATATGAAACAAGAACAATTTAAATCATTAAAGAACAACTATTGTAGGAAAAATCAAATCACATAAATATTACTGATGGTCCTTAACAAGGTTTCATCCTCAACCCTAATTATAAATTTAGCTACTCATAGTAATTGAAAGAAAACACAAAAATAAAATACTAAACATTAAACTAGACAAATAAAATAAAACTAACTGTCATGGAAGAAAACCAAAGAAGTAGCCGCACTCTCTATACATTCAGCCCTCCGCCCTAGCACTAGCCTCCGCCTCCCTGAATTTTGCCCTAAAGAGCCCTTAAATAGGTCAAGGAATCCTATTACAAGTTGAATTCTCGTTTGGAGAAAATCCCAGATTTTTAGGCTTCACTTAACCGACTATTTTGGCCCATTTAACGTCAGAATTTGGACTTTAGGTAAACTACAAAGTTGTAGCCCTTTAAGTTATCGTTCCAGCCCAACTTGAATCATCTCGATTGGACATCTGAGCCGAAAGTTATGCCAAAAATACTAACTGATGTGCAGTCTGAAATCCTAATCCGAATTGGACTTGGATTTGATGCAAATTTCCTTTGATTCCTTGCTCCAATTGGACTTAAATTTAATTGGGTTAGTCTTTTCTTGAATTCATGCCTAGCTGGATGTAAGTTGGCTTGAATCAATTGGCCTAGCCCCACTTTGCATGTAAAGCCCTTGTTACCTACAACACAAAGATATTATATAATCAGTCACAAAATAACATAAAAGTAAGGCTAAATATGTAGATATGTGAGTACTTTATTGTATATATTTCATGCACATCAAATAGGATCCCCTAAAACAAATCAAATGCACTAATGCCTAGCTTGCCCAACCTAAGACAAGTACCCATTCCCAAACGAGAACCAAACAAGCATGCAAACTCCTAGTGCCACAACACAAAATCAAAGCATTTTAATAATCCACTGCAAGCAATGTGCACATATAAACGTAACATAAAACACGTCAATTCATAATAGGGGTAGCATATCTCATGAGTTTTCCTTTAGAGCACTAAATGATTAGACCAAACCATTATTAGACTTAACTAAGTAAAACACATGTCGAAGAAAGCACATGAATTTACAAACCAATCCATTCAACAAAGATTTGAAGTAAATTCCACAAAATCTCAGCATTTTCATCGCACTTTCAGATTCAATATACAGTAGGCCAACTATTTTGTAAAACTTGTTTGGTCCACAAAACGTTATTCAATTAACTTGACATTAAATAGGGATAAGCTCTTATATGTGTAGTATGTACCATAAAAAATTCAGCTCAAAATAATTTTTCTATAATTTATTAAAAATCACCTGTCGCAACTGACTCGAATCTATCAGGGACAGATTTAGAGTCCCAACAAAAAATTACTATAATTTTAATATTATTGCAAAAGCTTTGAGACTTGGTTAAACCTTAGAGCTACATGTGTTAGCACATATAAACAACTAGGATTACAACCCATAACCTCATATAACAATCATCACAACACAAGTCAAGAAATTCAATCCCATAACTCATATTGGCAATTTATCAAACACTTGGCACGCAACAAGCATAATGTACATATCAATTAAACAATTTCATAGTCAATACCATCAACTATCACCTATGTCAAAATCTTTCCCAAAATTCAAGGAACTCACTTTTAAAAGTAAATCCCAATCCTCAGCATAAATCAAAAACTATATGATTTCTCAAGAAATCCAACTCACAAGGTTGCCAAACAAAACTTCCAATTCACCTCATTAAATTAATAGCCTCCAAATAAAGTCTTAAATGTCCCAACAACTCAATAAAACAACCCCCAAAACAAAACCCACAACATCAAAGAGCAATACAAACAAAATAGGATAAATACCCATAGTAAAAACCAAATCATCCCATTAAAGCAAAAACCCACCAATAAACTGAAATTTTCGGATTTAAACAAAACACTTGCTGCCCAAATCCTCATAAACCTCTAATCTTCCATTACTCATCAAACCCATCAAGTATATACCATAAACATCATAAACTAACAAAACCCAAAGGATTTCATAGAAGAAATTGAGAGAAAACTTAGATTTTTACCTTGGGTCTCTTGCACTTCAAAATCTCATGGAGTTTTGGCTATACTAGGAGAATCAACAGAGACATAATCCTTCCTAACAAGGAGATTTTGACTAGAGATGGGAAAGAAATGATGAAGGAGATGGGAACTTTGAGGTTCGGTCATCATTGGGGATGAAAAGAGTGAATAAGAGATAGGAAGGAGAGAGTAGTCGTGAGAATGAAAAGAGAGGGGGGGGGGGGTTTCACATGTGGTGGTAGATGGGGGAGATTATAAACCACACATAAGAAATATCTTGTTAACAATTTTACAAAAATGCCCTCACTAAAAATATACACATATATTTAAAGAAAAACTTGGGGTGTCACATACATTTTGCCAAATCCTTTTCTCACTATACCCATATCAGTGAGGAGGCATTTTGGTGCTTGGGAAGCAGTTCAGAGATGACAAATTTACTTGGTTGATGCAATGAGTTTTGAAAGTTCAAATAGTGTGTAAAATACCTATGAACGTTTAGACCCCTAAATACAAAAATACCAACACAAGCTTATAATCAAACAATATATGTGCGGAATATGAAATATAAGCTATATCCAAATTGGTAACACACTCTAAACCATAATTAAATACAATCATAGCAGTAATTAAAAGGTAAAGAGTAAGGGAAGAGAGATACAAACACAGAGATAACATGGCAATGTGTTATCGAAAAGGAAACCGAAGTACTCGACGAAAAACCTCTCCGCCACCCTTCAAGTAGTCAATAATGCACTAGAGAATAAAGTTGGGATACATGAATAGCAGAAGACCCTCCAAGTCTAATCTACCCGATGCACCTATGCCCTTCAAGCTTCTTGCTCTAACAGGGTTACGTCGAACCTTGTCTTCTCTAGCTAACCGGATCCCACAATCGCCCATTGCATCAACCAAATGAATTGGTCCCTTCTGAATTGCTTTCCAAGCACCAAAATACCTCCTTACTGATATGGGTATTGTGAGATAGGATTTGGCTAAATGTACCTCTCAAGGATATGTCAATGGAGAGGGTGAGAGTAGAGGAGTTTGGAGAATCAAATAATGAAAATTGTAGATGAGCCAATCTTGTTTTTCTCTAGGGTTTTTCTCTCAAAATTCTCTCTAGATGCTCTCTACATTTCATGGGTATAAGGTTATTTATAGTAGTGTGTATGAGGAATGCAAAAAGTTAGTTTCAATCAAACAGGGCATTTTGGTGACTCAACCTCGCGACTGGAACAAGTCACGAGTTTGAGTTACAAGCTAATTGCCTAGTGAGACTAGAAGTTTTGTCTTGTAGTGCTCTAGTTGTTGTGACCCTTCAGCTCCCCCTGCATGCTTCACACCTATGCCATTCTTGCGACTTGCCAATCGCGAGATCTAGTTGCGAGACTCCTTTGAATAGCACACTTCCTGAGATTTCTTCACACTCTCTCACACACTACCCTTACATAATTCCCACCTAAATATAGGGTATCTAATTGCTAAATTACAAGCAAATTTGGCACGGAATAAAGCCAATACCTGATTGAATAAATTCAACCTTACAATCTCCCCCTTTGGCTATTCTGTGACAAAACCCTAAAACAGACTTTAGACTTAACATGTGAGTTGGGAACAGTTGCCAAAACTCACTCACATCATAATTCTAGAAACTGTGAAGCTCTTGAACCATATAAACAAGTATTTCCTGAAAACAACAACACAAGACGATCATTGTAATAAAGATTAAAGTAATAAAGCATGGTTTGACCAAACAAGAACAATCACTATAAATAGTGATCACAATGATCATTCACACAAGGAATGAACATCTGGACATGCAAGCTAATAAGCTCAATGCAAAATATCATTTGCATGTCCAACACTCAACCGATACAAGAACACAAGGTAGATGCATCAAGGATATAAAATCCAACAAGGGCACAAGAGTGATGTACTAAAGAAAATGCATAACATTAACTAAAAGTACTAAGCTACAAAGGATGGGTACAAAATAAAATATAGTTTAAACAGCTAAACATAATCATGAACTATGAGCAAAGCAAAACCATAGTTAATATAACACAAAGCTCTTTTTCTCTTTCTCCACCTATCATGAATCATAGGAGCTGTGATGAAATTGAAACATATATACCTGTAACCTGAAACACTTGTACAAAACACATTAGACCCTTAAGGTAAAGCAAGTAATAAAAGGACAAGTATAATGTAACAAGTAAATTGTGATCAAGTAAACATGATATAAAATATATAAGTAACTTGACCATACACCAAAACAGTTATATAGAAATGATTACAATAATCACATAGCAAAGCAAATGATCATTAGAACATACAGTCAATGAAGCACAATAGCATAAGGATGTATGCATGTCCAACACACAAATACGATGCAATGAGAACAACAAAGCATAGATACTAAACATAACTCAAAGCACCATAAAGCAAACAAGAAACATAAACATAAAGAAACACAAACAAAACAAAATTTTCTTATTAACACAATGTCTTCTCTCCCTTGGTATATGCATCTCCCCTATGGAATACCTTTTAATTGCTGCTGTGTTTGTGATTAATTATGGTTTAGAGTGTTTTACCTATTTGGTTATAGCTTATATTCATCATTCCGCACATATATTGTTTGTGTATAAGCTTGTGTTGATATTGTTAAAATTGGGGGTCTAAACATTTATTAGTGCTTTACACATTAATTGAACTTTCAATTGGTATCAGAGCGGGTGCACTTGCTGTGGTTTCATTACCTAAGTGCGATCCTAGACCCTTGTTGAGATGGATAGATCTCAATCGCTTAATGTTCCACCATATTTTGATGGGAGCAACTGTGCATTTTGGAAAGTCCGTATGAGGGCATTTCTATGTTCCATTGATGAAGTGTTTGGGATGTTGTAGAGATAGGATGGACTAGGCCGAAGGTCACTAAATCCACTTGGGATAAGGTAGCCCTTGCGGAAGCTAACGCTAATAGCAAGGCTTTAAATGCTATTTTTTGTGGTGTTTCTCTTGATGACTTTCATAGGATTTCTCATGTTACAATTGCCAAGAAGGCATGGCAAATCTTAGAGACGACTTATGAAGCCATCAAAAAGGTGAAGGACAGCAAGTTGCAAATGCTAACCACACACTTCGAGGAGCTAAAGATGAGTGAAGATGAGTCATTCGACTCATTTTATGGGAAACTAAATGAAGTGGTGATTGGGAAATTCAACTTGGGAGAAAAGATAGAGGACTCCAAGATTGTCAGGAAGATCTTATGATCATTGCCGGAGAGCTTCCATGCAAAGGTCACTGCCATCGAAGAGAGCAAAGACCTTGATGAGATTAAAATTCAAGAACTCATCGGTTCTCTTCAAACATATGAGCAATCTCTACCATCACAAAGGAAGAGCAAATCTCTTGCTCTAAAGACAATCAATGAGAGAATGGAAGCTCAAGAATCCTTGGATGAGGATGAGGGTTGAAAAGGAAGTGGCGTATCTTGCTAAGAACTTCTGTAAGTTCTTGAAGTTCAAGAGAGATGGGAAGTCTTTTGAGAAGGGCAAATTCTCAAATTTTAAGGACAAGAAAGACTTCAAGAAGAAGGATTCAAAAGACTCCCCCCCCATCTCAAATGGTCACATGCTTTGAGTGCAAAGGGCATGGGCATGTAAAGAAAGAATGCCCTACTTATTTGAAGGCAAAGGGTAAAGTATTTGCCACTACCCTTAGTGACTCAGATAGTTCAAATTTAGATTCGGAAGAAAGTTGTGATGGAGAAGGAAACTACTCTGCATTTATGACCATTGCACCCATGGACTTTTCAGAAGATTTGAATGCATTAGTGGAAGAGCTCGGTGAGTACACTGAAGTGGAGTCAATGAGAGTTGGGAAGGAATCTGATGATAAAGGTGAAGAATGTGTCCATGAAGGAACAAAGGGATTGCAAGAAACTTATAATTCTCTTCTAGAGAAGATCGAGGAGAATGCAAGAGTTGTTAAGACAGTGATAAGAAAAATGAAGAGAGCAAGGCAAGATTACAAAAGTCTTCTAGTGCGGTACAAGGAGACTAAATGTGAAGTTGAGATGTTGAATGGAGAACTAACTGAAGCCTATTCCAAGATCAAGTTTCTTGAGCTTGAAGTAATTCAGGCTAATGCTAAAGTGGAGTGGGTTGCCTCCAAAAAGCTTGACGAAGTGCTTGCACATCAAAAGCCCTTTTCTGACAAAAGCGGCTTAGGATACACTGGAGAGAGTAGCTTAAGCGCCAATGTGTCTAAGGGGATGAAGTTTGTTAGAGCAAAGGAACCAGTGGTAGTAACTCCAACTGTTGAGAAAGGGAAGTTTAAGAAGAAACCAAAGGTGGTTGCTCAACGGGTTTTAACAAAGCCTCCAAACCCAGTTGTGGCTAAATTCGAAGCGAAAGGAAAATCTCTTTCGAAGTCACAAAGAGGACCACAAACTCAAAACTTTTGCCATCATTGTGGAATCCGAGGACACACTAGACCTAATTGCCACAAGCTTCAGGCGTTAAGGAATGGCTGCTCTCAAAGGCCAAGAGGACAAAGAAATGGCAAAGAGAACCTCAAGCAATCAAAAGGGGGAGAAGCTTAGCCTAATATTGGTGATGTGATGAAGATGATAGTCACCATCACTTCTTGTTTGGCAAACTTCACCCTAAGGTTTGAGAATCGTAACTCAAGTATCCAATCCTCTAAGGATATCACCCCAAATGCATGTTCCATGTGGGTGAAGAAGGGTATACATGTATAAGCATTAGAACATGTCCATGCATCAATTCTTTCTATATGTTGTGTCTTTGCTTGTTTGTTTTCCTAAGTAATCATTCTAGCATGTTTTAAAAAATTTCTGTTTTTTTTTTTTTAAGAGCTTTGAATGTTTTTCTTTTTGATCATTCTTTACTTTCTTTTGTGTCAAAAATCTAAAAACACATAAAAAGTAGAAAATCCAAAAAGTTTGATTAGGATTATTGTGTTTTGTCACACGCATGTTTTGCCTTGTACCTTCGTACAAATGGCTTTGTGCATTTACGAGCGTAGCTTGTTCTCTATGCACTCATATCATTATGGGAAAAATCTTGACATCTATGTGACTGTTGTAAATAGATCTTCAAACTTGTCATGAATGATTAGTTAGTGGTTTTGTTGATCTTGAGGCTTGCATAGACTTGTGCCAATATATCTTTCCACTCTTTTATTTTATTTTATTTTTGCTTAAAGAGATAATGAGCTGCAAAAGCTGTCGCATATACTAGTATTTGACTAGGAAAAAGGGAAAGCGACTTTTATGAAAATGAATGGTGCCAAAAGCCAAAGGCTTATTAATCAAATTGAAATATCAAAAATTTCAGGCATCGATCTTAAAATGAGATGTATTGTTTGAAAATGATCAAATGTTATGAAATGTATGAAGCCAAATGAAAAGCGTCAAAATTATGTATTCAAGTTCTATGGGAGGTCATATATGCATACTTTTATAATTGAGATTGGTCACTCTTCCTAGTGCTAATTGTGTATGTCTTGGTTGAATTGATCATTGAAGCTTGACATTAGACTAAGGACTATCTCATCTTTGGTACCCACACACATCACATATGTCTATGTTCAATGAATGCCTTATTTATTCATGTGATTGTACTTGATTAAATATGTTGCACTTTGTTGATCAAACACAAAAAGATTTTTCAGTATTTTAATTGTTTTTGGAAAGTGTTTTTGTTTTGAAAAGTTTCAAAACTTTCAAAAACTGTGCAACTCTGTTTTGGCAACTCACACTCGCGGGTCAAGCCAATCGCGAGCTTACTTAGAAGCTCTCGCGACTCTCTGGTGAGTCATGCCCCCAGTCTCGAAAAAGACTTAGAAAAATTTCAAACTTTCTGGGTTTTTAGCATTTTCGCAACTCACTTTGGTGATTGGTTTGCGAGTGGAAGCTCTTGTTGCGAGTTTACTCAAAATGCTTTGCGACTTACTCGCAAGTGGACCTTCCAGTTGTGAAAAACACTTAGACAAATTTTTCAAAATTTGTCATACGGGTTTTTGGTGACTTGACCTGGCGACTTGCTCATGACGCATTCCAGTCGCGAAAAACGCGTGTTTTGCACAAATAGGGTTAAACCCAAGACAGTTTTCAAAATCTTTTTAGTTTTCCCTTGCATCACGTGCTATTTCATTGTCTTGTCCGCCTCTCCCTCTTCCAAAACCACCATTTTCACTCACAAAACCTCCATTTTCTTCATCAATCCTTCACCAATCTTCAAGAAAAGGTATGGGTTTTCTCTTATTCTCAAAGTATTTCATGTTTCTAGTCCTAGATTTCTTGGATTTTGTGTTTTTATTGAGATTTGAAAATATGATGTTAGAATATGGTTTGTTGATATTTTGTTGAGTTTGATGTATGGGTTTTGTTTGTTTTGGTAGTATTATGCCTAGTATACATGTTTTTCATGTTTCTTTCTTATTTCTGTGCATTATAGCATGTTTGTGGATTCCATGGAATACAATCGTTGTAGGGATAATCATGTTTCTTTGATTTTGAAACATCATATGATTATGTGTTTCTACACTTTTCCCTAATTTGCACACTTTTGCATTTGATGCGCGCGCGCACACACACACACACACACACTCTTTGACATGTTTGAATGCTTAATGTCACAATTCTATCATGTATTGATGAATTATGTCTTTACATGTCAAAACATATCTCATAGTGCTCATACTCTTAATCGATTATCCTTATCCCTTTTGCATAATCAACAAACTATGGACACCTATTTGGCACTTCTCTTAACTATAGTTAGCTTAGAGTCAATGGTTGTGCCTAGTTCGTGATCCTCTAACTTCACGAGTGCAGTAAACTACAATCACTCTCTCAATGTATGTTGCTTTCCATGTTACAATCTTGAACAAAGAAAAGGTATAGATGATACAACTTGTAACCAAATTACATAGACTTTTGTCATGTTGTCTTATAGAAGCAAAAGATATTCCATACCTTCCTTGAAAGCTCAAATTAGTGTGAAAACACTAGAGTTTGTTCAGACTTCAAATTAAAAATTACGGCTAGATTGCTTTTACCTTAACTTATCAAAGGGTGGAATAAGAGTAAATAAGCACAATAAACCGATAACACTACTCTAAACCATATCTAACCACAATGAACAATAAATAACAAGCTTAAAGAGTAGGGAAGAGAGATGTAAACACAAGATAACACCAAGAAGTGTTATCAAAGAGGAAATCGAAGAACTTGGAGAAAAACCTCTCCGTGACCCTCCAAGTTGAAATCGATCCACTAGTGAATAAAGTTGGAGTACATGAATAACAAAAAACCCTCCAATCCTAGTTTACCCCTTGTACTTGAGCCCTCCAAGCTCCTCCTACCAACAGACTTCTCAGAGTCTTGTCTTCACTAGCTTTCTGGATCCCACAATTCAGCTCGATTGCATTCACCACTAAATGGCTCCTTCCAATGCTTCCCAAAGGCACCAAAACTGGACTCAACACTCAGATTGGTTGTGGTATGTGTTTGGGCTAAGAACCTCTCAAGGATGTAGAGATGGAGAGGTAGGAGTAGAGGAAAACCAAGAGGAAATATGTAGATGATTGTGGGTATAACAATCTCTAACTCTCAAGTGTATTTGCTAGGGTTTTCTCTTTGAAAAGCATTCCTTACATTTTGTGGGTAATGAGGGTATTTGTAGTGTGGGTAAAGAATTTGGTAAAACACTTTATCTTTTTGCCAAACAGAGAGTTTTGTGGGTACCTCGTGAGATGGCCTTTCTCGTGAAGTACTCGCGAATTTGACAACCTGGCATGACTCTTTAGCTTCTAGTCATGTGCTTCATGCGTGGCCTTTCGCGGGATACTTTCTCGCGAGCTTCTCACGAACTAGTCGCGAATTGCAATGATTCTTCTTTGAAGCTTGATTCTTTACCTATCTCTCACACTCATCCTTTATGATTAAAACCCACATAAATACAAGGAAATGATTGTAGAAATTACAATTAAATTGGGCACGGAATTAAAGCCAACAAAGGCTAGTTGGAAATCACAGCTTTATAATCTCCCCCTTTGGCTATTCCGTGACAAAACCCCTAAATAGACTCTAGACTTAAACGTGAGTTTGGAAACAGAGGCAAAACTCACTCACACCTAAATCTAAAAGCTGTGAAGCACTTGAACCATATACACCTGTATCCTGAAACACTTGCACATAACAAATAAACTTCATTAAGTACGAGACAAGTAGAACATAGGGCATGTATAGAGAGCAAGTAAAATGCGATCAAGATAAACACAAGATATGAGAACATATAGCATAGCTTGATCGTATAGAAACAATCATTAAGAAAAGACCACAGTGAACATTTATGAGTAAATGATCATCCGGACACGCAATGCAATTAAGAGCAATGCAAAAATCAATTGCATGTCCAACAAACCACATGATGCATTATAGAAACTAGAGCGAGAAGCAATAGATGACTACAAGTATCAAGAAATGGCTATAAAAACCAAGGTACACAAAGTACTAAAGAAAAACTACGTTTTAAACTAAAGTATTGAAAGCTTTAAATATAGCATTGTAAATTAACATAAACTGTAAAACATAATAAGCCACCAATAAACCAATGGTTTTACTACTCCCCCTTAGGCAGTACTCCTACTCAAGCTAATCTACTCCCCCCTTTTGACCGGAATGGCTAAAGGTCCTAGAAAAAATCGGACTCTGAGTTTGATTTTTCCAAGTCTTGAATCTGAGAACATAGGGCAGTGATTTGGCCTTGAAGGTATGTAAACTACCTCGTGGAGTAGTCAATGTGTGCATTCAGCATGGCATGCACCTGTTCTACCCTTCCAAGTATCAAATGAAGGCGATCGAGTGCTCTAGCTTGTGCTTGAGAAAATGGCTGTGGAGTATCCTCCGGTCCATGAGTGAATTGATCAATCTCATCTTTGGTGTTGCCACCTTCATCTTCAGCTTCATCTCTTGGAATTTGTGATGCATTGGTTTCTAGACTAGGAATGTGATCTTTACTCCGGTTCATAGTGCGCTCACTAATTGACTCTTCCCTTTGTATGATTGGGAGTCCACTTGGAATTTTCACCCTTACCTTTGATATTAGAGACATGACAAGACTTGGAAATGGTAGAGTCAACCTTGACTTTCTCTTCTTAATGCACTTGACGAAAAGGTGGTAGATGTGACCACAAATATCAATCTCTTTATGAGTGAAGAGATCATGGAGGAAAATGGTCCTTGGCCCCGACAAGGTTGTCAAATTCTTCACCGAATGGAGGTTGAAGATCATGATATAGGCCAAAGCTCTCATCTCAAGAGAGAAACTGATCATGTGCAAGGCTGTCTTCTTGAGTTGACCTTCAAGAACTTGCACAAGAGGCTTAAGCTTGTCTTTCCTCTCATAAAACTGTAGAGAGGTATCCAGAGTCATCGATCGAGTCTCTAAAAGCTCTTGGATTGACTCTCTAGAGACAGTAAATTCTTTCCCTTTGACCCAGTAATTGATGTGGTTGCCTTCCATAAATGCATTTGCAAAGAATTCCTTGATGATGCACTCATACACATCACTTGAGGGATTTATCAATTTGGTCCATGTCCTCTCCTTGAACACTTCCGGAATGAAAGTGTTCTCCAAGGATTTAATGTCCACACTCCTTTCCAAGATGATCGAAGCATTCTTGTAGTGATCGATGTAGGAATTGTTAGCATCATTGTTTCTGAATGAATTAGGGAGTGACGAGGATGCTTTGCTAATTTCTTTGTAGCTGACTTACGAGGAGACATCTACAAAAAGAACAAACACACAAACCATACACAAACATGGTAACAAACTTGATTTGATACAAGTTAGTCCATAAACAAGAACAATTAGAATTTTTTTTTTCCTAAAATGTAAATAGACAAGCAATACATAGACACAAGAACATGTTATAGGTGCTAAAAGTTCTAAAAAGACTTAACTAGCATGAGTGTATGCAAAAACATGTCTAGTGTTAGAGTGTGTGCATCAAGTGTGCATCTAGTGTGCATGTGAGATGCATGATCAGTGCATGAACAAGCACTCATGGGGCAAAGTGTGTAAAACACACAACCAATGATCAAAACATGATAAACATGCATAATCATTATAATCCCCAAAAATTGGAACTCATTGGAGTCCAAAAGAATGAAAAAAAAAAAAATACCATATAGGCATTTTATCAAACATTCAAAGTGCACACACTACACTTATATATGAAACAATGCATGAACACTTCTAAAACTTGCCTAAATACATGTTAAAATGCCACTAGGGGCCAACAAAAACACAACCAAATTCAATGGGACATAGCCCAATCAAGAAAAATTAAAAAGATTTGACAAAAATGAAAATTTCCCAACCCCATTCAAAATAACCCCAACCTTAGAAAATTTAAGAATCTAAGACTTAATCTAAGGATTCAAAGGATAAAAGATGTTAAAACATACCTTAGAGAAGACTTAGAGATGAAATCCAAGTAGTTTTGGTTGAGATTTGAGAGAAAATAGTGTTTTTGGTTGAGAGAGGGACGAAGGAGGCAAAATAAGGATTTTGAAAAACTGTCATTGTGTACCCCTTTAAAAACTGAAAATTTGCTCATTTTGCAGAATAGCTACTCGCGAAGTTTTTGCGAGTTACTCACAAAATGCCTCAAATGCACAGGGCAAGTTTTGTGGGAAGCTGTTTCTTGCGAAGCACTTGTGAGGGAGTCACGAAACTCTTTGTGTAAAATTTTGGAAGAAATGAAAATTAGCTTCCTCATTTTCGTGATTAAGGTGCGAGATAGCTTACTTGCGACATACTCACGAAACTGCTTCTAGAGGAGTTTTTCAACAAAACATATTTGGTTTTTGGGAAAAACTTTTCAAAACACAAGTGATACACAAAAACACCTTCAAAAACAAATTAAACACTCAAAAATCGTTTAACGTTTGATCATCAAGCAATTGAGTATACACAAATCACATTTGAACACGTACAATCACACAAATGAAATAGGCATTCATTGAACATTTGACTTGTGTGTTGTGTGTGTGAATCATCTATGAACTAGTCCATAGTCTAGTATGAAGTTTCAATGATCAATTCAATCAAGTCATACACAACTAGCATGAAGTCAAGTGACCTATCTCACTTGTAGAAATGAACATATATGACCCCCCATAAAAGTCTTTACATTGATTGAAAGCTTTTCATTTGGCTTCCATTTTTTATACTTTTTGACCAATACAACTCAATTTTTGAGCAGCGATGCCATGAAATTTTTTTATATTTCTTTGAGGAATAAGCCTTTGGCTTTGGCATCATACATTTTGAATACATTTTGCTCCACCTTTTCCTAGTCAAACTAGCTTTTGAAGCAAGGCCTTTTTAGCTCTTTCTCTTTTTAGAGATAGACGTTAGTAGAGCTTTTTGACATAAAAATATATATGAGGAGATATATAGGCACAAGTCTACGCATTATCAAGATCAAACAAGACTATTGACTAATCATTCATGACAAGCTTGAAGATCTATTTACAACAATCAAACATAGATTTCTAGATTTCGCTCACACTTAAAAAATGTGCATACATAACAAGCTAAGCTTGTAAATGCACTATGCCATTAGTACGGAGGTACTAGGCTAAACTCAACATGTGATATACACAACATAAGCAATCAAACTTTTTGAGATTTTATACTTTTTATGGGTTTTTGAATTTTTTGACACACTAAAAAACAAAGCAATAAAGTAAGATCAACAAAACAAGGTAAACAACAACAAAGACCTATAAAAGAAACATGAAGACATGTGAGACACTTTCTACATGAATGTACCAATGATAGACTAATGAGGGTCACACTAGAGAAATGAGTCAAGGAATGATACCGACACCGATGGTCTTACGAAGAGATTCAAACTGTTGTGAAATTTTAAAATACTCGCAAGTGTACGAACCGTACCGAAGTATAGTTGGACAAGAACGAGGTCGAACCCACAGAGACTTGTATGAATGTAGGAAAATTAATTAAACCTCAACCAAATTAATCCTAATCTAGTTTAAATAAAAATTGGTTGGTTACAATAATATAAACTAAGCAATTAATAAAATTAAGCAAATAGTTAAACTAAGAAAAATATATAAAGTAATAAAAAGATGTAAACAATCAAGAGAAAGGAATTAAGGTTTTGGAATCCGCCTTGTAAGTCATATTAGCATATATTTATGATCATTAATTTTTCCCAACTCACTACATGATAATCTAGAAATCAATCTTGCTATCATGGAAAATATCATCATTAAATCCTTATTTTAAAAATCAAAAGCATGTTCTTCTTCGCTTCTTAAGTATAAAACCAAATCATCAACTGTATCTGTAGCCAAACAAATCACAAGATATATCCAATTCTAAAAATCAAATCATAAATTGTATCCATTGACAGACAAATCACAAGTGATATCCAATTTTATAATCAAGAATTAATAAACCAAGCATTCAATTAATTAAGACAAATCCTAAATCATGAGAAAAACATGATTGAACTCATATCTAGAATCTCATCTTAGTCAATTGATATGAAGCAAGAACAATTTAAATCATTAAAGAACAACTATTGTGGGAAAAATCAAATCACATAAATATTATTGATAATCCTTAACAAGGTTTCATCCTCAACCCTAATTATAAATTTAGCTACTCATAGTAATTGAAAGAAAACACAAAAATAAAATACTAATCATTAAACTAAACAAATAGAATAGAGAAAGAAATAGTCACAGTGCTAGAGAAAAGCCATAGACAAAAAGAACACGTTCTACTCCTACGCACCAGTCCTAGCCGCAGCCTCTATATGTTCAGTCCTCAGCCCCTACCACTCCTCTACGAATTTTGCCCTAAAGAGCCCTTAAATAGGTCAAGGAATCCTATTACAAGTTGAATTCTCGTTTGGAGAAAATCCCAGATTTTTAGGCTTCACTTAACCGACTATTTTGGCCCATTTAACGTCAGAATTTGGACTTTTGGTAAACTACAAAGTTGTAGCCCTTTAAGTTAACGTTCCAGACCAACTTGAATCATCTCCATTGGACATCTGAGCCGAAAGTTATGCCAAAAATACTAACTGATGTGTAGTCTGGAATCCTAATCCGAATTGGACTTGGATTTGGAGCAAATTTCCTTTGATTCCTTTCTCCAATTGGACTTAAATTTAATTGGGTCGGTCTTTTCTTGAATTCATGCCTGGCTGGATGTAAGTTGGCTTGATTCAATTGGCCTAACCCCATTTTGCATGTAAAGCCCTTGTTACCTACAACACAAAGATATTATATAATTAGTCACAAAATATCATAAAAGTAAGGCTAAATATGTAGATATGTGAGTACTTTATTGTATATATTTCATGCACATCACAAACCAAGGACCATCAAGTGGTTTAGTGAAAATATTAGCCTTTTGATTATCAATGTTGATAAACTCCAGCCATACAACTTTTTCTTCCACCAAGCCACGAATGAAATGATATCAAATTTTGATATGCTTTGAGTTTAAGTGTTGAATAGGATTCTTGGATAGATTAATGGCACTTGTATTGTCATAGAAAATGCACATGGTGTCTTGAGAAATCCCATAATCATGAAGAAGCTTTTTCATCCATAGGAGTTGAGCACAACAACTACTTGCTACAATATACTCTACTTTAGCATTTGATAATGACATTGAATTTTACTTCTTTCTCATCCATGACACCAAATTGTTTTCGAGATAGAAACATCCTCCCGAGGTGCTTTTCTATCATCAACACACCTAGCCCAATTAGCATCCGAGTATCTGGCTAGGCAGTCATTTGAATCTCTTGAGTACCAAATCCCGTAGTCGGATGTTCCGTTGACATAGCGAATGATTCTTTTAACCACCATCATATGGGACTCCTTGGGTGCTGCTTGAAAGCTAGCACATACTCCAACATTGAAGGCTATGTCTGGCCTACTTACAGTGAGGTATAGGAGGCTACCAATAATGCTCCTGTAAAGGGTTGGATCTACTTCCACATCGGCTGGATCGGAGCTTAGTTTGACCAAGGAACTCATTAGAGTAGATGCATGTTTCCTGGAGTCTAAACCAAATCTCTTTACTAGATTTTTGGCATACTTCTATTGAGATATGAATATCTCATCTTTTTCATTGCTTCACTTGAAGACCATGAAGGTAGTTTAACTCCCCCACCATGCTCAATTCGAATTCCTTCTTCATTTCCTCTGAAAATTCTTGAGCAAAAGCATCAATTGATGAACCAAACACAATGTCATCTTCATACACTTGAGCTACAAGAAGAGATTTCTCATCTTGTTTGATAAAAAGAGTCTGGCCGGCTTGACTCTTTTTGAATCTATGATTCAAAAGATATGACGTTAAACGATCATACCATGCCCTTGGTGCTTGCTGCAGCCCATATAAAGCTTTCTTCAATCAAAGAACATGGTCTAGAAAATGAGGATCTTAAAACCCTTTTGGTTACTCAACAAATACTTCTTCTTGTAGAAGCCCATTCAAAAATGCACTCTTCACATCCATTTGATAAAGCTTGAAATTTATAATACATAGTATTTGAGAGAAGAATCCAAATTGACTCAAGTGTTGCTATCGGAGCAAATGACTCATCAAAATCTACACCTTCAACTTGAGTATAACCTTGAGCCACCAATCTTGATTTGTTTTGCACAACTGCACCATCCTCATTGGTCTCTTAAAGATCCACTTAGTACCAATTACATGAGTGTCTTTTGGTCTTGGGACCAATTCCCACACATCATTTCTAATGAATTGATGTAATTCTTGGTGCATGGAGTCTACCCAATTTTTATCTTTCAAGGCTTCTTACACTTTCTTTGGTTCAAATTGAGCAAGATAGCAATGATAAGTCGCATGATTCACACTATAGCTAGGTCCTCTTCTCAAATGAAGGCCTTTATCCAAGTCTCCAATTATATTACTTTTTGGGATGATTTAGACTCACTCTTGATGATGCTTTCTTTGAAGTTGAGGGCTCATCATCACGAGAAATTGGAGGTTGTACTTCCGGTGGAGTGAGTGGGCTTGATGGCACTTGGGTTGATCTAGTTTCCTTTTTTGATGTGGTAGGAGTAGTTTCTTTTTCTGGTGATTGTTTCTCAACATCATCCCTTTGTGAAGAGTCACCGTCATCATGATTCTTCTTAAGGCTTGAAGCTTCTCCACCTTCATCAACACTCTTTTCCGGAATAGCATCATCTATGACCACATTTATTGACTCCATGACCGTCTTGGTACACTTGTTGTAAACCCTATATGCTCAGCTATTCACGGAGTACCCAAGAAAAATTCCTTCATCACTCTTGGCATCGAATTTATTAAGATTTTCTCTATCATTAGGGATGAAACATTTTCTACCAAATACCCGGAAGTATTTCACCTTGGGCTTTTTTTCATTTCATATCTCATATGATGTTTTCTTTGTTCCCGCTCGAAAGCAGATTTTATTCCCAATATGGCATGATGTATTCACTGCTTCACCCTAAAACTTTTGAGGAATATCCTTGTTAAGAAGCATTACTCTTGCCATCTCTTGTATAACACGAGTCTTCCTTTCGACAGCCCCATTTTCTTGTGGAGTTTTTGGGGCCAAGAATTCCTTATTAATTCCATACTCATTACAAAATGCTTCAAAATTCACATTCTCGAATTCCTTCCCATGATCACTTCTTATTTTGATGATAGGAACTCCCTTTTCATTTTGAAGCCTCTTGCAAAGTTTCTCCATCTTCTCACACGCTTTTGACTTTTCTCTAAGGAATTCCACCCAAGTGTATCTTGAGAAATCATCAACCACAACCATGATGTACCTTTTGCCACCCAAGCTTTCCATTCTTGTTGGGCCCATTAAATCAACATGGAGTAACTCCAAAGGACAAGATGTGGCAATAACATTTACTTTGGGATGGCTTGATTTGGTTTGTTTTTCCAATTGACATGGGCCATAAACATTTTTCTCAATCTTTCTGAACTTCAGTAAACCAAACAAAGGCTTCAAGATTAGAAACCTTTGCCACTTGCTTGTAATTAGCATGGCCAAAGCGTTGGTGCCATAGCTCTAACAAATTGACTCGAGCACTCTGGCATGAGACATTTGGCTTGGGAGCCACACTATAGCAGTTGTTAGTAGTTCTTCTAAGTACCTTTAAGACTTGAACACCTTCTTCACTAAGGATTACACACCCTTTCTTTGAAAATTGAACTAGAAAATCCTCATCACAGATTTGGGTGATGCTCATCAAATTTGCCTTAAGCCCCTTGATATGTAATACATCGGTCAACAAAGGAAGTCCCAAAAAGTCAATAGTTCCCTTTCCAAGGACTAGAGAGTGGCTACCATCTCCAAATGTCACATAGCCATCCTCCTTTTCTTTAAGGCTTTTAAAAAGAGATTTATCGCAGGTCATGTGCCTTGAGCACCCACTATCAAGATACCAAAAACAAGAGTTAAACACTTTTAATGCGGTGTGGACAAAAAAACAAGCATGTGATAAACATTCTTGTTTTTCAAAACAAGATTCATCTTCCTTTACATTTTGCCCAGATGAGTGAAGCTTTCTTTCTAAACCATCAAGCTTATTACACAAATATCTATTCCTCCTCTTATATTTTTTCAATCAAGGAATTAGACTCACACAAACTATTATGAAGCATGTGATTTCTATGCTCTAAACATTTCAGCATGTGTATGAACATTCTAGCATGTTTCTTTGATTTTAATAACTCTAAGAGCTCATCACTAGGACTGTAAAGTTGTGATTTATAACTATGTTTTATGTTGGCTTTATTCCATGACAAAAAGAGTTATAATTGCATTAATTTATTTCCTTGTATTTTGTGGGATTTTATTGGATGGGGTTTAGTATTAAGTTGGGGAAGAATCAAGCATGCAATGAAGATTAGTGCAATTTCGCGAATAGCTCGTAAGAAGTTCACGAGTAAAGGTTCCCGCGAAAAGGCCTTGTGAGAAGCATATGCTGGAAGCTAAAGAGTCAAGTGCTAGGCTGAATTACGTGAGTACTTCGCGAGACAGGCCATCTCGTGGGGTACCTACGAAACTCTCTACTTGGAGGATTTTAAGTGTGATTTTTTTACCCTTCATCTATACTATATATACCCTCATTACCCATAAAATAAAGGAGAGGTTGTTCAGAGAGAAAACCCTAGATAGGTTTCTACAACACAACACACCCACCATTTTAGAGAGAGAGCTACTCATCCTTTAGTGAGAAATCATTGTAGTCTCTTCTCCTTCCCTCTCCCATTGTTATACCTTGAGAGGAGATTTGTACCCAAACATAACCCACACCTTTTCAAAGTGTAGAGAGTATTTTAGAGCTTGGGAAGCTTTGGGGATTTGCCAAAAAAAGCTGGTAAGGCTTGGCGAATGCAATCAGACAGTATTGCGGGATCCAGAAAGCTAGTGAAGATAAGACTCCGAGAAGTCCGTTGGTAGCAGGAGCTTGGAGGGCTCAAGTGCATTGGGTAGACTAGGCTTAGAGGGTCTTTTATTATTCGTGTACTTCAACTTATTCACTAGTGGATTGATTTCGACTTGGAGGGCCGTGGAGAGATTTTTCATCGAGTTCTTCGGTTTTCTCTTCGATAACACGTCTTGGTATTATCTTGTGTTTGCATCTCTCTTTCCTTACTCTTTAAGCTCTACATATATTATTGCCTGCTTGCTTATGGCTTAGAAAGTAGTTCCGGTGATTGTGCTTCATTTACTCTTGTTCCGCACTTAGATAAGTTAGAGTAAAAGCAATTAAGCCGTATTTAAAAATTGGGTAAGAATTAGTGTTTCACACTAATTTGAGCTTTCAAGGACAATCTCCAAAGATGCTCATAGAGTCATTATCACAAACACATGAACCATAATTCATGTTAACTTTTTCCATCACCAAATCCATAGTAAGGAGGGGTCTAGGATCACACAAGGATAATGAAATCCAAAATAGTGTACCCGCTCTGATACCAATTGAAAGCTCAAATTAGTGTGAAAACAGTAGAGATTGTTTAGACCTCAAATTAAAAATTACAGCTAGATTGCTTTTACCTTAACTTATAAAAGTGTGGAATAAGAGTAAATAAACGCAATAAACGTATAACACTACTCTAAGCCATATCCAAACACAATGAACAATAATAACAAGCTTAAAGAGTAGGGAAGAGAGATGCAAAGACAAGATAACACCATGATGTGTTATTGGAGGAAACCGAAGAACTCGGTGAAAAACCTCTTCGCGACCCTCCAAGTTGAAATCGATCCACTAGTGAATAAAGTTGGAGTACACGAATAATAAAAGACCCTCTAAGCCTAGTCTACCCCATGTTCTTGAACCCTCCATGCTCCTGCTACCAACGGATTTCTCGGAGTCTTGTCATAACTAGCTTTTCGGATCTCGCAATTCAGCCTAATTGTATCCACCACTAAATGGCTCCTTCCAATGCTTCTTGTAAAGTTGTGATTTCCAACGAGCCTTTGTTTGCTTTAATTCCATTCCAATTTTGATTGTAATTTCTTCAATTGTTTCCCTGTATTTATGTGGGTTTATTTGTAAGGGATGAGTGTGAGAGATTGGTGAAGAATCAAGCGTCAAAGAAGAATTAGTGCAGTTTGCGACTAGCTTATGAGAAGCTCATGAGAAAGTAAGCCGCGAAAAGACCACGTGTGAAGCACATGACTTAAAGCTGAAGAGTCATGCCAGCTTGTCATTTTGCGAGTACTTCGCGAGAAAGGCCATCTCGCGAGGTACCCGCAAAACATTCTGTTTGGCAAAAAGTTAAGTTTCTTTACCCACACTATAAATACCCTTATTACCCACGATTTGTAAGTAGTGCATTTCAGAAAGAAAACCCTAGCAAATACACTTGAGAGTTAGATATTATTATACCCACAATCATCTACACATTACCTCTTGGTTTTCCTCTACTCCTACCTCTCCATCTCTACATCCTTGAGAGGTTCATTGCCCAAACACTTACCACACCCAATCTGAGTGTTAAGTGAGGTTTTGGTGCTGTTGGGAAGTATTGGAAGGAGCCATTTTGTGGTGGTTGCAATTGGGCTGAATTCTGGGTTTCAGAAAGCTAGAAAAGACAAGACTCCGAGAAGTTCATTGGTAGCAGGAGCTTGGAGGGCTTAAGTACATGGGGTAGACTAGGTTTGGAGGGTCTTTTGTTATTTGTGTACTCCAACTTTATTCTCTAGTGGATCGATTTTGACTTGGAGGATTGCGGAGAGGTTTTTCGTTAAGTTCTTCAGTTTCCTCTTCGATAACACATCTTGGTGTTATCTTGTGTTTGCATCTCTCTTCCCTACTCTTTAAGCTTTCATTTTATTTTTCATTGTGGTTGGATATGGCTTAGAGTAGTATTATCATCATATTGCACTTATTAACTCTTATTCTGTACTTTGATAAGTTAGGGTAAAAGCAATCTAGCCATAATTTTTAATTTGGAGTGTAAATGAGCTCTAGTGTTTCACACTAGTTTGTGCTTTCACTTCCGAAAGGCACCAAAACTTGACTCAACACTCAGATCGGGTGTGGTAAGTGTTTGGGCTAAGAACCTCTCAAGGATGTAGAGATGGAGAGGTAGAAGTAGAGGAAAACCAAGAGGAAATGTTTAGATGATTGTGGGTATAACAATCTCTAACTCTCAAGTGTATTTGCTAGGGTTTTCTCTTTGAAAAGCACTCCTTACATTTCATGGGTAATGAGGGTATTTGTAGTGTGGGTAAAGAATTTGGTAAAGTACTTTATCTTTTTGCCAAACAGAGAGTTTTGTGGATACCTCGCGAGATGGCCTTTCTCATTCTTTATGGAAAAAAAAAAAAAATCATCTATTGAGGCATTTGCTTCTATTTTGGGAGAGTCCTAGTCATACTTCAATATGAGGAATTTGATAATACAACTAGGAGAAGAGGGGGAGGGGGGGGGGGGGGGGGGGTTCCCCTCTTTTCAATGTGAAAATTTTGAATAAATTTTCGGTAATGATCCCTTTCATTTTTTTATTATAAAAAAGTACCAATAATCTTTAATTTATTGTTGTGTAATTTATTTTCCTTTTATTATTGACCTTTTGTCATGTGCCATTAATTTTAATTAAGAGCATTTAAAGCATAAATTTATTTATAAAATATATTAGTAAATCTATCTCTTTTGCCAAAAAAAAAAAAAAATGTTTTCCAAAAATAAAGTCATGCATTTATATTGAGGGAATTAAGGATACCAAAATACAATGATTCATTTAGCTTGGCCCTCCTTGAGAAAAATTTCTAGCTTTGCCATTGAATTCAACTACTTTAGTCTGAAGAGGCTAAGGTCTCCATCATCACACACAATGCACCCCGCCCCCCCCCCCCCCCCCCCCCCTCTCTCTCCCCCCTCCCCCTCCCCCCAGATATTTTAAAAAACCTTCTAATAGTAGGTAAAAGTACAACCTACTTCAATTTATTTATGACCCCGCCCTGACGGGAGCAAAGATTGGCCCACCTTCCTCCTACACATTAGCCAAATTTGCCCCCCAAATTCCCAACTTTTTACCTAAAAACAAAATGTATTTTTGTAAATAAAAAGGTGTGTAATGGCATTATAAAATAGACAACTCCCAAGAAAGTTCATTTTTTGCCAAAACTCATCCTCCCACTTGATATATGCCCCTCTACAGTTCTACAACACTTTATAGTTCTACTTCATTTTTTTATTTTTATTAAAAACTGTCACACACAACTTGTATACACACATTATTACACATTTAATTTTTAAACCGAAATCATAGGTTGAATACACAATTTCAAAAATGAAATTGTGTTCCTCAACTTACTATTTTAATTCAAAAAATGTGTGCAATAGTATATGTTTAATAGATTGTTTGTGACAAACACTACCTTTTTTTTTTCTTTTTCTTTTTCGATTCTCAATTCTCACACAATTCCTTTTCTTTCACAGTGCATGCTCTGTTACAAAACTCCTTTTTTTTTTTATATATATATTTTTTTATTTAGTATTATATCAGTTTAATATCTATTTATTTATCTTATGATTTATGAATTTTTTGACTATAGTTATCTAATTTGGTTGAAATTGAATTCTATATATTTTATTGTTTCTTATAATGATTTTATTATATTTAATTTCCACGAATATTATTTCTTTTGATTGTAAATATAGTTTAGTTTTATTATATACATATATTTAATTTCTATGAATGTTATGAATTTATGATTTTTTATAAGAATTATTGAAATACTAGATACAAGATGACCCTAAGATACTCAATCGAGTGTTTAGTTTGTTTGTATTTATAAGTGTTGATAAAAATTACGACAAAAATTTTTGATAACAGTAATCTTGCAATATTATATATGAGTTATAACTTACTTTGGATTTAAGATTTTTTATTTAATTATTTTAATTTTTTATATAACTAATGCATAAAGACATGTATGTGTATATGTATGTCATGGTTTGAGTTTTTCTTGAATTACAAATCAATATGATAGTTTTACCTTAGTCTCCGCAAACAAAAATTCCTGACTATGCCCCTGATTCCCACATTCATTATTTAAATTGTTACATGCATTAGCAACTTTACACGAATCTCACTCATTCTGTGAGGCCTCATTTAACCCTTTGGGGGTAACAAGCAATGAAAGAATAATTGGATTCACATGCTAAAACTCATACTAAGGACTAGGTGATTTGCATCAAGGGAGTCATATTATGTAAGTGAGTTTACAAGACCTAAACTTGCAGAGATAAATCAATTTAGTGTCATAAGGCTCGTCTTGAAGCCAAATGTTTATCATAGGAATTACCGAATTAAATATTAACTATGAGAAGATGTTTGTCTCTATTGCTCATGTATCCTCTGCTCACTCTCTTATTACAGTTGTCACCGTGTCATTTTGATATTTTTTAGATGTATGTGAGGAATGTCAGTTTACAAAAATTTTACTTGACAGGATAACCAAGAGTGGAGAGCACTTTATAGAAAAACTGCAACAGGGTAAGCAAGTACGAGGCTCAAAGGCTCAAACAAATTCTTAAACTATTACAAACAAATCACATGAAATTACAAGGTACATAAGAACACGATTGATGAGAAAGCGGTCAATTATTATGCAGTAATATGCACCAACTGTGAGTGGCGAGTGTAAGTTCAACTATTTGGAAGCATTACCAACCCCAAATCGATTTCGCAAAAAGGCAATCAGTTTGTCTCTAGGAGGTATATTTTCCTTGATGGCACTGATACTCACAAACTCATTAGCCCATTTGCAAAGTTTGGGAAATTTCTCCTTTCTCAACAACTCTACCCCAAAAGCTTCTTCAAAAATTTCAAGCCAGTAGCCTATGATGTTAGCAGCAATGTCTACCAGCCCTATAGTCTCTCCACCAAAATACCTCTGTTCCTTGAGCTCATTTTCTAGAAATTGTAGAAGCTCAGATGTTTCTTCCACAGCTTTCTCACGCTCTTTCTCTTCACATGTGCAAGATTTCCATATTGCAGACAAGTACTATTAAAAGAAAACAGAGAAAATTCAAATTTTTAGTGTTGAGATGCCCTTTTTCTCCTTTTCTCTTGGTTGATGAATTATATCTCTCTTCTCTAATGAGTGTTTATAAAACTGATAAATAAATAAAAACAAAAAACAAATAAAATAAAATAAAAAACAAGCTCACGGACACAGTTTATGGTGTATTTGACTGCAATGCACGCAGGGGTGCTTTTGGATGATTTATCTTTGACATACACATTTATAACAGGAAATTTACTGCCACTGAGGACCGAGGTTGTGAAGTTCACTAAGATTACCAAAAATAAATACGACAAGAACTTGAATTATAAAGCCACTCGAAAAACAGCTATTAGACTGGATGAGGAACTATTCTCATTTAAAAATTGATCAATATCATAGTAGTTTAAATTAATATTACAATTTTTATAAAGAAAATTATAAATTTAAAAATATATTCATTGTTACGTCATTTAAAATTAAATGATATTTTTTTCATCAGTAAATCCAAAAAAAAAAAAAAAAATCTTAACTATAATTTGTTTAGGACATGACAAATTTATAATTTGGAGTAGCTTAACAGTAAATGGTATTTACCTTCTCGTCTATGAACTTGGCCCAGAATCGTGCATTGGCTCTTTCGTATGGATCTTTGGGCAAGATGGGATGGTCTTTCCAGGTCTCATCAATGTATTCCAGAATAACAAGTGACTCAGCCAAATGCTTTCCGTTGTGTACAAACACGGGAACCTTCTTGTGAATTGGGTTGTATTTGAGGAGGGAAGGGCTCTTGTTTGAAAAATCTTCATCAATGTATTTGTACTCTATTCCTTTCAGTTTTAGAGCCATCTCTACTCTGCGACTAAAAGGGCTTCCCCAGAAACCAAACAACAACACTTCTCCAGCCATTATGATTTACGACACTTTTTGTTTCTGCAATTAAAAGAGTTTGTAATGAGATTCAAATGCATGGCTCTACCTTCTGGGTCTGATGCCCTTTTACTTTTAAAGCCCATAATCTCAATGGTTACTTGGTGGTTAAGCCTCTATGACTTTGGCTGTTGGTATTATTTGTGTCTATTGGTCAAAATGTGCGACTAGGTGGTGGTTGAAGACTTATTGGAGTGATAGACTTGGGGAAGAAGCTGCACAATTTTTTTACCCAAAAATAAAAAAAGAAAAAGCAAAAAGAAGCTGCACAAGCACAGTTAATGGATCGGTCAAATGCGAATTATTTTTCAAAGAGGGAAACCCCAACTTGAATTCATCTCTATAAATTTCAGCAAAAAAAAATTCATCTCTATAAATATCATTATTTTTGATAATCTCGTCTCTATATAATTATTTATTCAATTTGATTTCTTGTTGACAATACAGAGCGTGTTTTAAGTGTTAATTTTTCCCCCATCGCCAACAAGATGGTGGTAATTGCTGGAATGTCAATCATGGCAAATCCTAGTATAGATGGACCATTCAGTATTTAGCTCATAGTTCATTGATGATCTCAGCCGGGCTTTTTAAAGGCTCTATAGTTTGAAAAAATGGAATAAACTATGGTAATAATAAAATCAATAGCCTTTGGGTGTTGTGGCTCATCCAGCCCACTTAATTTATATGGGCTGGTGGGGGGAACAGTGAAACTTGCTTCATAGCTATGAGGAAGGTTATGTTAGATTGAGCAATTACATTTTGCTGATGATATATGGTGATTCTAATAAGTCCTGCATCCTTGATTATAGTATTGACAATTCGAACATATCTTTTCACCCTAGAAAAAAGAGCCATGTTACTTGTACAAAACTTTTGACAACAATTTTTTACACATTGATGTGGCAAGCTTTTACTAGATTTTATTTGGTCCCACTATTATCATCACTTTTTTACTTTTCACTAACAGTATCTTGAGAATACAATTACTTTACCTCTTGATGTTTAGATGATAACCCAATAGTATTGGCAAACTTTATACTACCTTATATTGTCTTAGATTTGTGTTTGAATCCCACCTCCCCCTAGGCCCTAGGTACATTGATTCACAAGATAATGGTTGAGTAGAAAGCAAATTTTGATATGTTTTGGACACTAAAATTTGGGCACTCATCCATATTTCATATATTCCTACCTCCTTTTGAGGGAAAACAAATCTCACTATTGCTCATACCATTAATGGATTATCCTATCCCTTTCGCATAATCAACACCCTATGAACATCTATTTGGCACTTCTCCTAACTATAGTTAGTTTAGAGACTTTGGTTGTGCCTAGTTTGTCATCCTCCAACTTCACTGTTAGGACATATGTGGATATTATTAGAGACATATGTTATGTAAATTGGCTAATCCTTTGACAAAACGCACTTTACTTGTATTTGGGTAGATCTAGGATGGGTTTAGTACTTCAAGGAACAAGAGTTCAAGTTTATATTGAAGCCATGCAGATCCGTCCAAGAAACAAGTGAAGAAGTGTTGTTCATTAAATCTCGACAGATAGCTCGACAGATCCATATCCATCAAGGTTTAATGCTGATGCTCGACAGCAATTCGACAGAAGTTGTATCTGTTGAGAATTACGAAATTTAGATTTCCATATCTGATTTCATGCATATCCATATGTATTTGTGTAGGGTTTCTTTTCTCACAACCGTAGACATATATAAGGATTATTTTAAGGGCCGAAAAAGGTGATGCAACTTAATGTAAATTGATTATGCATGCAAATTGTGACCGGAGATAGAATTTGCCCTAATTCATCATATTCCTTGTAGAAACTACTGCGTCTTTATGCCAAGGGTTTTGTAACCAAGGAGCTTCTTTCAGTTCATCGTTGGATGAACTGAAAAATTTTGTAGCCAACATCTTCCTTAAGTTGGTCTGTTAGTCACGTACTTGGATCCGTGCATCAATTGGTTAGTCACGTACTAGGAGCTGTGCATTGAAAGGAGAGATTGTCACTAAATCACAAGTCCAATTGGGTATTGGGGTAATGGTTCAACTGTAGATTGGTATTAGGTACTGGGATTCTTTTTACTTGTAACTACTTGTTTTGATAATAGTGGATTCTCGGGAGTGGTGACTTTAAATTTACCCAGTAGGGTTTTGCCTCGATGGTTTTCTTCATTCATAAAAAAATCACTTGTGTCAAATTTATTTTCCGCTGCATTTAACTTAGTTGGTGATTTGTTTGTGCTACCACGCTATTACATGTAATTGAATCTAATTAATTTCACTTGGCTAAATTAATTGATTAAGTTACTAAAAGGGTCAATACATTCTTGGCCTATCATTCACGAATGCAATAAACTACAATCACACTCTCAATATATGTTTCTTTCTAGGTTACGATCTTGAACAAAGGAAAGATATAGATGTTACGACTAATAACCAAGTGACTTTGTCTCTTTTCATGTTGTCTTATGGAAACATAAGATGCTTCAGACCTTTCCTATTCCACAATTTAAATCTTTTCTTGATCTCTTTATTGAATCTCATTCTTTATTAATATATATATATATATATCTATATATATCTATAGGGGCAATTGCTCCTACTTTGGGAGAGTCCTAGTCATATATCTAATAGGAGGAATTTGATAATACAACTGGGGGAAGACCCCTCTAGCTTTTCCAAAAATGCCCATCCTCCTTTATTTTAATGTCAAAATTTTGAATAAATTTTAGGTAATGGTCCCCCATCTTTTTTTTAAGTGCAAATACTCCTTAATTTTTTTTTGTCTAATTTATTTTCTTTTTGTAAGGTTGAATTTATTCAACCATGTGATGGCTTTATTCCGTGTCAAATTTGCTTGTATTTCAGCAATTAGATACCTTGTATTTAGGTGGGAATCATGTAAGGATTGTTTGTGAGAGAGTGTGAAGAATTTAAGTGCGTGAGCATTCAGAGAGGTTCTCGCAATTGGATCTCATGAGTGAGTTGCGACTAGATCTCATGAGTGACTCGCGACTGGCGACTCGCCAAAATGTCACGCGTGTGAAGCATGCAGGAAGCTAAAGGGTCACAATAGCTAGAGCACTACAGGACAAAAAGGACATTCTGGCTTGGCAGTTATTTCGCGACTCAAACTCACGACTCATCCCAGTAGCAAGTGAATCACCAGAACACCTTGTTTTGTAGAAAAATGACTTTTCACATTCCTCATGTACCCTACTATAAATATCCTTATACCCACGAAATGTAGAGAGCTTCCAGAGAGAATTTTGAGAGAGAAACCCTAAAGGACAACAAGATTGGCTCATCCATAATCTTATATCTTTGATTCTCAAATTCCTCTACTCTTACCCTCTCCATTGACATATCCTTGAGAGGTTCATTAGCCAAATCCTTATGTCACTATACCTATATCTGTGAGGAGGTTATTTGTTGCTTGGGAAGCAATTTAGAGATGACCAATTCATTTGGTTGATGTAATGGGCTTATTGCGGGATCCAGAAAGATAAAGAAGACAAGGTTGGGCTTAACCTTGTTAGAGCAAGAAGCTTGGAGGGCTTAGGTGCATCGGGTAGATTAGGCCTGGAGGGTCTATTGCTGTTCATGTATCCCAACTTTATCTTCAGTGGATCATTTTACCGCTTGGAAGGTGGCAGAGAGGTTTTTCGCTGGGTTCTTTGATTTCCTCTTCAATAACACGTGTTGGTATTATCTTTGTGTTTGCATCTCTCTAACCCTTACTCTTTACCTTTAATTGCTACTGTGTTGTGATTAATTATGGTTTATACTAATTTGTTTATTTAGGTATTGCTTGTACTTATCATTCGGCACATATATTGTTTGAATATAAGCTTGTGTTGGTTATTTTGAAATTGGGGGTCTAAACATTCACTAGTATTTTATACACCAAGTGAACTTTCAATTGGTATTAGAGCAGGTACATTTGTCGGATTTATACATCCTAAGTGTGATCCTAGACCCTACATTGGATAGGTCTCAATCCCTAAATGCACCTCCCTTCTTTGTTTGGAGTAATTACGCCTTTTGGAAAGTGCATATGCATGCATTCTTGTGCTATATTGATAAGAGCGTATGGGATGCCGTTGAGAACGGTTGGACTAGGCCGGAGGCTGCTAAATCTACTTGGGATAAGGTAGCCCTTGTAGTGGCTAATGCTAATAGTAAAGTTTTGAATACTATCTTTTGTGGTGTCTCACCTGATGAATTCAACAGGATTTCACATGTTACAATTGCCAAGGAGGCATGGGAAATTCTGGAGACCACATATGAAGGCACCAAGAAGGTGAAAGGCACCAAGTTACAAATGCTCACCACTCGATTCGAAGAATTAAAGATGTGCGAAAATAACTCATTTGACTCCTTTTATGGGAAGTTGAATGAAGTGGTGATTGGAAAATTCAACTTGGGTGAAAAGACGGAGGACTCCAAGGTTGTGAGGAAGATTTTACGATCATTGCCAGAGAGCTTCCGTGCCAAGGTTACCGCAATTGAAGAGAGCAAAGATCTTGATGAGATAAAAATTCAAGAACTCATCAGTTCTCTTCAAACTTATGAGCTATCTCTACCATCACAAAGGATGAGCAAATCTTTTACTCTTAAGACAATTTATGAGAGAGTGGAAACTCAAGACTCCTCGGATAAGGATGAGGTTGAAAAGGAAGTGGCATACCTTGCAAAGACTTTTGCAAGTTCTTAAAATTCAAGAAGGATGGGAAATGTTTTGAGAAGGGGAAATTCTCAAATTTCAAGAAGGATAAGGAAGACTTCAAAAAGAAGGATTCCAAAGATTCTTCTCCATCTCAATCTCTTGAGTAGAGATCTAAGTACCTTTCTAACAATCTTGAGTTTGGGAATGGTTTTCCCAAGATTAAAGGCTAAGTTCACTATGTCCTTGAGCTTGGCATAGAACTCATTGAATGACTCATCCTCCTCCATCTTAATCTCTTCAAAGCTTGTGGTAAGCCTTTGAAGATTTGAATCCTTGACAACCTTGGTTCCTTCATAGGTTGTCTAGAGGATGGTCCATGCTTCCTTGGCAGTTTCGGTAGAGGATATCTTCTTAAACTCCTCATTCGTAACCGCACTGAATAAAGCATTCAATGCCCTACTGTTGAAATTAGCCGCCTTGATCTTAGCATCATTCTAATCGGCTGGCGCGTCCTTTGGCTTGGTCCAGCCTATCTCCACAGCTTGCCATACTTTTTCATCTAATGGCTACAAGAAAGCTCTCATGTGTACTTTCCAGTATGCATAATTAGTGCCATTAAATAAAGGAGGTATAATCAACGATTGTCCTCTATCTATGACAACAGGGGTCAATGGATCACAAAGCAAAGATTAACCCTAATCAGAGTGTGCCTATTATGATACCACTTGATAGGCCAATAATGTATTGATCTCTTGTGATGAATTAATCAATTAATTAGTCAAGTTAATTAATTAATCTAATTAGCATGCAATACACGTGGAAGCACAAACAAATCACTAGTTAAGTTAATATGTAGTGGAAAATAAAGTTGACATGGTGATATGTTTACGAGTGGGAAAACCCCCTAAGGCAAAATCCTCACTGGGTGATTTTAAGGTCACCACTCCTGAGAATTCACTATTATCACAACAAGTGGTTACAAGTAAAGGAATCTCAATACCTTATACCAGCCTACAGTTGAACCCTTACCCCAATACCCAATTGGACTTGTTTTGTAGTGACGATCTCTCCTTTCAATGCATGGTTCCCAGTACGTGACTAACCAATCGATGCATGGATCCAAGTACGTGACTAACCACCAACTTGAGAAGGATGTTGGCTGCAAAGTTCTTCTGTTCATCAACACAATGAAGATCACGAAGCTCTTTGGTTACAAAACCCTACGGCGTACAAACGTAGCAGCTTCTTCAAGAGAAAGATGAACTAGGGCATATGTCTCTGGTCATAATTTGCTTGAACAAAATCTTTGCATCAAGTTTCATCCACTTGCATCAGCTGTGATTGCCCTTAAAATAATCCTTATATATGTTTAAGGTTGTGAGAAAAGAAAGCCTAAATATGTATACATGGATATGTGTGAAATCAGATTTAAGAAACTAATTTTCGTAAATCTCGATAGATAGGTTATCTATCGAGCAGCTGTCGAGTATAGGGCTAAGTTTACCTTTTAAACCTCGATAAATATTATCTATTGAGCTAGCTGTCGAGCTTTAAAGTGCAGTACTTCTTCACTTGATTCTTGGACAGATTTGCATGGCTTTAACACTTGGACTTGGACTCTTGTTCCTTGAAGTATTAAACACATCCTAGATCTATCCAATTACAAGTAAAGTGCGTTTTGTCAAAGTTTTGTGAGAGGTCATATATGCATATTTCTATAATTGAGATTGGTCACTCTACTTAGTGCTAATTGTGTATGTCTTGATTGAATTGATCATTGAAGCTTCATATTAGACTAAGGACTATCTCACATTTGGTACACATGCACACATCATACATGTCTATGTTCAATGAATGCCTTATTCATTTGTGTGATTGTACTTGATTAAATGTGTTGTACATACTCAATCATATGTTGATCAAACACAAAAAGATTTTTGAGTATTTTTAGTTATTTTTGGAAAGTGTTTTGTGTTGAAAAATTTCAGAAACTCTAAAATTTTTACAACTCTATTTTGGCGACTCACTTGCGGGTCATGCTAGTCGCGAGCTTACTCAGAAGCTCTCACGACTCCTTGGCGAGTAAGTCCCCCAGTTGTGAAAAACACTTAGAAATTTTTTAAAAATTTCTGGGTTTTTGCCATTTTCGTGAGTCATTTTGGCGACTTGGTCGTGAGTGGAAGCTCCAGTCACGAGCTTACATAGAAGGTTTTGTGACTTTCTCGTGAATGGATCTACCAGTTGCGAAAATGACTTAAGACAAAATTTTCAAAATTTTGTTCATGGCATTTTGGAGACTCGTTTTGGCAACTTGCTCGCGGGTCAGTTGAATCACGAAAATCATGTGTTTTGCACAAATAGGGTTAAATCTCAAACAATTTTCAAAATTTTTTCAGTTTTCCCTTGCATCACGTGCACACACCTTGTCTTGTCTGCCTCTCCCTCTCCCAAAACTTCTATTGTCACTCACAAAACCTCCATTTATTCATCAATCCTTCATCAATCTTTAAGAAAAGGTATGGGTTTTCTCTTATTTTCAATGTATTTCAAGTTTCTAGCCCTAGTTTTCTTGGATTTTGTGTATATGTTGAGATATGGAAATATGGTTGTTGAATATGGTTTTGTTAATGTTTTGATGAGTATGATATATGGGTTTTGTTGGTATAATTCTTATTCTACATGTTTTACATGTTTTTTCTTCATTCTTATGCATTGTACTATGTGTTGTGTTGTGTTATGCATACCATGTTCATGATAAAATGTCTCTTAGATGTTTTTGTGTGTCTCTTTGGATTCCATTGAGTACAAAGATTGTAGGAATAATCATGTTTCTTTGATTTTGAAACATCAAATGATATATGTGTTTTTACACTTTTCCCTAGTTTGCACACTTTTGCATATGATGCACACACACACACACACACAGTCTTTGACATGTTAAGTATTCAATGCCATGATTCTATCTTGTTTTGATGATTGTATCTTCACATGTCATTTTTTTTAATTACTCTTTAAATTCCAGTTTTTAAGGTTTTAATTCAAAGTTTATGCTTTAGGTACTAACTTGTTACTAATCAAGTTTATTACTGGATTTTGTGCTTTGTTTTGTGGTATTTGCTGCTTAGTTCTGCAGATGGCAAGAGGAAAAACCACTTCTCTGCGTGGTGACAAGAGGAAACGCATTGATGAGACCCAGCTTCGCTTCACCCAACACTTTGAGCGATATAGCCAGCACTTTGAGAAGGCTCTAATCATTCAGGAGTGATTCGTGGATCTTGTCGATCTAAAGGACTACTTCATCCCAAGCTATTTTGCAGAAAGAGGTTGGGAAAAGCTTCTTGGTGATCTCCCTAGGGTTTGTGAACCACTGATTAGGGAATTCTATGCTAATGCCATACTTAGAAACGATTACATCAATTGTTAGGTTAGAGGCAATGAATTCACTCTTGAAGTGGGGGACATTGATGGTGTTCTTGGACATGGAGACTTATATCATGAAGACTTCACTCCCTTCAAGGATAGGATGCTCTCTATAGAGATGGTTCAATCCCGTATTGGTGGTGCTAGGGAAGGGAAATGCCTCAACACAATCACTTTCCCTCCAAATTTGAGATGCCTTACCTACATCATGCTATTCAACCTCTATCCAGTAAGGAAAATGACCACCATCGACATTGCTAGAGCCATCTTCCTCATGGATCTTCAAGAGAAAACCTACATCAACATCGATGCACATGTATTCTCCATCATTGCTGAAGAAACAAGGACAACCTCAAGGCCAAAGCTTGTTCTCCCTAGTCTAATCATGAGGATCCTCCATGAAAAAGGTGTGGAGACTCCACAGGATATAAGCCTCATGAGTGTACCTTCTGCTATAAATTCTCAAACAATCATAAGGAGTAGAGTTTGTC
Organism: Quercus robur; assembly: GCF_932294415.1. Lineage (NCBI taxonomy): Eukaryota > Viridiplantae > Streptophyta > Magnoliopsida > Fagales > Fagaceae > Quercus > Quercus robur. The sequence goes on along the minus strand of NC_065540.1, from coordinate 20,162,850 downwards.
TTTCAGGTGATGAGGAAGCGAATGATCCTGAACAAGAACATCCTGCGGACACCAAAACTGAAGCGGAAAGGCAACATCTTCTTCAAGAAGAGGTGGTGGTCATGGAAGGAGCGGAGCTTTATCGTCTTTATCAATACCTCCAGATGCTTTTCAGATCATTCTTGAGAGGATTGATAGCTTAAGGGATGTCCAAACTGAGCACTCCAACAGACTTACCACCATTCAAGACCAAATCAACTTGCTCACAGCCAAGTTTGATAGCTTCATGAAACAACATTAGCCCTTTGGCCATTCGGGTTAAAAAGGGGGAGTAGTATGGAGTAGCTCTTAAAGGGGAGCCTATCTTAACAGGAGCCTATCTTAAGGGGGAGAATAGTTTAAAGTTTAAAGTTTTTATAGCTATCTTATAGTGTTTTTTTTATAGCTTTTATGGGTTTTCATAGCACTTATTCTAGTACTTTGGTTTTTAAGTACTCTATGACTTTTATACTTTGGTTTTAAAATACTTGGATATTATGTGTTATGGATGCTTGGATGTTTTAGCTATTTAAACTTTTCCTTATGTACCTTTGCTTTGTAGCTTTTTAGTACTTTTAGATTATGTTTGCATTATCTTTAGTACTCTTGTGCCCTTGTTGGATCTTGTATCCTTGATGCAATAACTTTAGCATTCTTGCATCGGTTGAGTGTTAGAAATGCAAATGATACTTTACGTTGAGCTTATTAGCTTGAATGTCCGGATGTTCATTGTGTGAATAATCATTATGGTCACTATTTATAGTGATTCTTCTTGTTTGGTCAAGCCATGCTTTATTGTTACATTCATTATTGCTTGATCGCATTGTGCTTGCTCCATTTGCATTTCAAGATTTCTACTTACAATGAACTTCTTGGGTTATTGTTTTCAGGAAAACTTGTTCGTATGGTTCAAGAGCTTCACAGAATCTAGAGTTAGGTGTGAGTGAGTTTTGGCAACTATTCCCAACTCACATTTTAAGTCTAGAGTCTGTTTTAGGGTTTTGTCACGGAATAGCTAAAGGAGGAGATTGTATGGTTGAATTTATTCAACCATATGTTGGCTTTATTCCATGCCAAATTTGCATTTCAGCAATTAGATATCTTGTATTTAGGTGGGAATCATGTAAAGGTTGTTTGTGATAGAGTGTGAAGAATTCAAGTGTGTGAGCATTTAGAAAGGTTCTCGCAACTGGATCTCGTGAGTGACTTATGACTGACGACTCGCGAAAATGCCACTCGTGTGAAGCATGCAGGAAGCTGAAGGGTCACGACAGCTAGAGCACTATAAGACAAAAAGGGCAGTCTAGCCTGGAGTTATTTCGCGATTCAAACTCGTGACTCATCTCAGTAGTGAGTGAGTTGCCAGAACACCCTGTTTTATAGAAAAATGACTTTTCACATTCCTCATGTACCCTACTATAAATACCATTATACCCACGAAGATTGACTCATCCACAATCTTATATCATTGATTCTTAAATTCCTCTACTCTCACCTTCTCTATTGAAACACCCTTGAAAGGTTCATTAGCCAAATCATTATTTCAGCATACCCATATCTGTGAGGAGGTTATTTGGTGCTTGGGAAGCAATTTAGAGATGACCAATTCATTTGGTTGATGCAATAGGCTTATTGCGGGATTCAAAAAGCTAAAGAAGACACGGTTAGGCTTAACCTTATTGGAGCAAGAAGCTTGGAGGGTTTAGGTGCATCAGGTAGATTAGGCTTGGAGGATTTATTGCTATTTGTGTATCTCAATTTTATTCTTTAATGGATCATTTTACCGCTTGGAGGGCAGCAGAGAGGTTTTTCGTCGAGTTCTTCGATTTCCTCTTCGATAACACGTGCCGGTGTTATCTTTGTGTTTGCATCTCTCTAACCCTTACTCTTTACCTTTAATTGCTGCTGTGTTGTGATTAATTATGGTTTAGAGTAGTTTGTTTATTTGGGTATTGCTTGTACTTATCATTCGACACATATATTGTTTAGTACAAGCTTGTGTTGGTCATTTTAAAATTGGGGCTCTAAACATTCACTAGTGTTTTAATAAATCCCATGATTTTAATTTTGCTGATAATGTTTTAAGGAAAAGGGGGGTTGTTTTGAATATCCCCTTTTTTTAAAGGTAAATAAAGGGGGGGGGGGGGAACTGGAGAAAAGATTTTATTATTATTATTATTTTTTGAAAAGTTATAGGTTTTTCCTTTTCAAAAGGAGAAAATAATTGAACTAAAAATCCCATGATTTTGTATTGGAAATAATTTTGTAAGGAAAACTATTTTAAAAAAGAATTATTTAAAATAAAGAATTATTTCAAAGAGAATGTTCATGTTTTTATTTTATTTTTTGTCAAAAAGGTTTGGATTCCAAAAATTTCATGATATTTTAAAGAAAACATGGTGCAAAAGATTATTCCCTTTTAGAAACTCTACTCGTTCAAAAGATTTCATTTTATTATTATATATATATATATATATATATATATTAAAGAATTTCTAACACGGTAAAGAAAATCATTTTTTTTTTTTGTTGAAAGATGAAAGATTTTGTTTTTGAAAAGCATACGATACAGTACACCAGCCAAGGCATGCAAGAATGCTGACATGGTTGGATCCAGACCCTACACGTGGAATGGCTGTGAGCAAAGGAGAGGAAATGTTGGCTGAAGTAAAGGATCTTTGGTCTGGGCCAATGGCATGACCATCTTGGGGAAGAGTGAGATTTGCACTTGACATGGACACTCAGCACTCATAGAAGGGAGATAGTGACACCCTATGGTCAAAGGCTATGAAATCCCCTTCTTTATTGGTTGTGCTTATGTTGGACCACTGTTAAGGACACGTGCATCACTCTTAGTGCCCTTGATGTCCCTTTCCTTGTTCAAGGATTGCTCCCTACGTAGTGGCAGGGCCACCCTCCATGCCACTACCCTGACTTTGGCATGCTCATTCTTTCTCCTCCAGCCACTACATAGTACAAAAACTATATTAGGGTTTAAATGGAGGAATCATGGTTTGACACTGTAGACACTCGATTTTGCACCCATGATTTAATCAAGGAGAATGACTGGAATGACCATTTATATACCCCAAAAATATGATTGCATTACATGCATTAACTTGTTCAATGCATATCATAAAAATGATCTTGAGATTCCAACGGTTGCTACAGTTTGCCTGGTTTCCAAATCAAACCATCGGATCGAAAGATATTGCATGATCAAATTTGTACGGTCAGCATGCATTGTGTTTAGGTAGAGTCGACCACAAATGTTTAATTTAAATTAATTCTGATTGGTTAAACAATTAAAATTAATTAAATAATTTTGTGATTGGTTGATAATTAGTGTCTAAAATAGGATTGCTTGCATGGGAATAAAGGGGATAATTGGAAAACGATAAAATTGTGAGTAATCTAAACTTTATCAAGATTTATTTTAGAATATTTATTTACAAGATAATTGTTGCTGAAAAGACCTGAATTATCTAGAAAATAGATAAAAATCTTAGAATACGGATTGAAAACACGTCTAAGTGCAAGGCTCAGCTCAAGAAAACCTAAAAAAGGAGTCTAAAACGCACCCGAACACGAAAGCGTGATTGGCATCCAAGAGTGCCATTTGGCACTTTTGGAGTGCTGGTGCCGAATGGCACCTATAAGGGATTTGGCTTGACGCTTTTCGGGTGACAATAAAACATATCCTTTTCGACTTTTTTGTAGAAGGACACGTCCCGATTCACATTCTAATCGTCATTGCTTATTTTTTAAGCATTCCAGCCTCTATAAATAGTGACTAGATCTCAAAATTCAAGACACTCTTTTACACTCTAGGGGAGACTTTCTCACACTCTCAAATTTCTAATATTTCTAATCTCTCTTTTTGATATTCTCTCTTAATCTAGGGTTTTTAGGTTTCAAAGATAATTGCATAAATTTCTTTGAACCCTAAATATCACCTCAAGAAGAAGAGTGCCCCATGCAAGAGATTGTTTCTTATTAACCCTTTTTTTTTTCTTATGTTTCTCTTGTTGTGATGATGCTTGTTTATATATATTTTTAGTTTAGTTGTTTCAAATATTCATATCACAAATTTTTGATTTATTTTGTTGAAGCATGTTCTTGATTCTTTTTATTATTGTTATGATCTATTTCTTAGTTTCAAAAATCTACATGTTATCACTTCTTTTTCTCAAATAAAAACGGATCTACATCTTGATTAGATGCAAATCTAAATTTTTCTTAAATTAAAAAGAGGTCTATGTAAGGTTGAATTTATTCAACCATCTAATTGGCTTTATTCCGTGCCAAATTTGCTTGTAATTCAGCAATTAGTAACCCTGTATTTAAGTGGGTTTGATGTAAGGGTAGTGAGTGAGATAGAGTGAAGATTTCTCAAGAGTGTGCAAGAAAATAGAGACTCGCGGCTGGGCCTCGCGGGTGACTCGCGGCTGCAAGCCGCCAGACGCAGCACACGTGCCAAGCATGCTGGAAGGTGAACAGTCATGCAAGCTGGAGCACTACAGGACAAAACAGGACAACTGGCCATACGGTTATCTCGCGACTGGATCTCGCAACTTAGTCAAGCCGCGAGGTCAAGCCGTGAGCCACCCCTATTTTGTAAAACCTGACGTTTCACATTCCTCTCCCACTCTAGTATAAACACCCATTTTACCCACGATTGTAAGAGAGCTTCCAGAGAGAATTTTGAGAGAGAAACCCTAAAGAAAAACAAGATTGATTCACCCACAATCTTTACATTAGAGTCTCTTCAAATTCCTCAACTCTCTTCCTCTCCATTGTCAAATCCTTGAGAGGCATTATACCAAACCTGATTCTCACCATTATCATTACTGTGAGAGAGCTGTTTGGATTTCTGGGAAGCAGTTAGGAAGGAACCAATCTTCATTGGTTGATGCTACGGTCTAGTAGTGGAATCCGGGAAGCTAGAAAAGAAAAAGGTTCGGCGCAACCTCGTTGGAGCAAGAAGCTTGGAGGGCTTAGGTGCACTGGGTAGATTAGGCTTGGAGGGTCTATAGCTGTCCATGTATCCCAATTGTATTTTCTAGTGGATTGTTTACCGCTTGGAGGGCGGCGGAGAGGTTTTACGCCGAGGGCTTCGGTTTCCTCTTCGATAACACATCGCGTGTTGTCTTTGTGTTTGCATCTTCCTTCCTCTCTATCTTTGCCTTTTTATTATCTGCTGTGGATTGTGTTTTGTTTCGGCTTAGATAGTTTTTACCAATTCCATATTACAGCTTATGTTAAGTTTCCGCACACTAGTTGTTTGACATATTGCTTGAATTGGTTAAGTTGTAATTTGGGGGTCAAAACGTTCAAAGGTGTTTATACACGTTTTTGAACTTTCAGTCTACATCTTCATTAGATGCAGATTTGAATTTTTCTCAAAATAAAATCGGAGCTGCATCTTTATTAAATGCAGATCTGAATTTTTCTTAAATCAAAAACGAATCTACATCTTCATTAGATGCAGATTTGATTTTTTTCTCAAATAAAAAACTGATTTGAATTTTCATTAGGTGTAGATCTAAATTTTTCTCAAATAAAAAACAGAACTGCATCTTCATTAGATGAAAATCTGAAATTTTTTTAAAATAAAAAATGATTTGTATCTTCCTTAGATACAGATTTGATTTTTCTTAACTTAACAAATTTCGAAATAAAAAAAGATCATAAATGGTTGTGTTTATTTTATTTAGTGCATGTAGTACAAATTTATTTTATGAATGAAATCCTCTTCTTAAGAAATCTTTTTCATATTTTTTGTACATATAAAAAAACAGATCTTACTTCTCTTTCATGAAAAAACCAATTTTGCTATTTCCAAAAAACATATCTGATTTTTCTTTCATAAAAAAACCATTTTTCTTTTTTAGTTCTCAAAAACATATCTGAGTTTTCTAAACCCAATTCAATTTTTTATCACAACAACGGATCTAAATTTTGTTTAACAAAGAGGATGATGCATTCATAAGTAAGCTTGTGTGATTTAGGTTTTTTCATGTGTGCAACATATTGTTCATGTCATGCATAAAGGGGTACATTGGTCATAAAAGTCTAGAAGACCAGACTCTGTTTGGGCAGAATGGGTGCCTAACACCTTCCATTATGTAACTTAGCCTCCAAATTTAGTGTCATTGGTTAGGTAGACCTAGGCTTTATCTTTATTTTTATTTTGGGTAGTTCTTAACTAGGACCCAAAGCCATGTAATGCTCAATTTATTAAATATGTATTCTTTTTTATTCAATCAATGAGAATGAAACAATTCAGTCATGTATTCTATATTTAGTGTTTTTTATTTATTATTATTATAAAAACTAAGTGGCGACTCCACACCACTTACCCAAAAAGAGAGGTGTCTTTCAAAGCACCCAAAAATCTCTTTTTTTATAGGCACTTTTGCGGTCTCTCACAGACACCTATCTTTTGTACTTGGCAACATTCCTTAGACTATCAGAGTAACATGTTGCTAGACCATTAGGGTAAGAACCAGGAGAGAACATTAGAGAAAAGAGTAGAAAGTATGTAAGGAAATGGAGTAGGAAGAACACCATCATTGTACAAGGAAAACTTCCATTTTTCACATAATAAAGAGTTTGAAAGAGTAAGGGACATTCCCCCTTGCTCACCCGTGGTTTTTCATCCCTTCTTAAGGGTTTTCCATGTACATTCTTTGTTTTCTTTACTTTCCTTGCAATGCTTTCTTTGTCTCTCGACTTTATTATGTTAAAGCTTTCATTTTTATCACTTTCAAGCTTTTTCATCAAAATGTACTGTTAGATTGCTCATCCACTTTTCATACAAGTTCACAAATCTAACTTGCATGTACACATACTTTTAGAGATTTCTTTACCTAAACTATTAATTTAAAACAACAATATTTATAAGAAAGAATAAAGAGCAACAATAATGAATAAATGCAAGAAATTAAAAGGCAAGAAAATAAAGTGCAATAAAGTAAAGGAATACAAATACAAGACATAAAAATAAATTTCTTGGAATTTAAATGACAAGAAAAGTAAAGGTTCATTGGAAAAATTAATTAGATTTTTTAAGGATTTCTCCTAAATAAGTTCTAATTTTGCTCAAGCCCTATGGGTTCTATGCCAAAAGAAGAAATGAGAGTACAAAGCCATCACCATTCTCTAAGGCAACTGATGATGCCAAAAATTATTAGTGAGCTGCACGATCCTCACGTGCTCTAGACAGAACTTGCAAAACAAAAACAAAGAAGACCTTGCAGAGAGTATTGGTGTGGTACCGGCCAAATACCCTCCAAAGGTTAAGTTAGAGAACTTTTAAAACTCTAGAGTGCCAGAGCTGGGATAAATTATACGTACCTTGATTTGTGAGGGCTTTGGGGTTTTTATAGTAGAGTAGAGATGACTTCCGTTTTCTTGGCAGGGAGTGTCTTTCCTTGTAGGGAAGATCCACATTAATTTTACATATTTTGCGGGATCCATTTCTTGTAAGTGTTCCCCTGATTGTGGCTAATCGTGGGGTACAAGACATTTCCTTGTATAGATATTCGTGAAGGTCAAGCTAGGCCACGCTGGACCCGTCAGCCTCTTTCCTCGTCTGAAGATCCCCCATCAGCTTCATAGAGATGCTCGTCAAATATTGTGGGCCCGTCTGCCATGTGTAACCATCGCCTTGATCTCCGTCTGTTAATATGAAACCGTCGGGTCCTGAGAGGCTGTCGGCTTCTTTGCTACGCCAAAATATCCTTATCAGCAACATACCGATATTGTGCTTTAAACAAAGTTTAAAATCCATTTAGGAAAAATATATAGAAAATATTTTTGGGTGATGAGAGAGCAATATATAACAATAGACACACACACATAGAACAATAGAAATAAAATAGTGCAATAAATAAAGGGGATGGGGATGAACAAAATGTAAATGGGACATGGGAATGGGGATGAGCATAAATGTAAATTGGACAAGGGGATGGGGATGAACATAAATGTATATGGGATAAGGGAATGGGGATGAACATAAATGTAAATGGGATAAGCAGGTAAATATAACAATGTAAATAAATGAACCATAAAATAAAAGGAACAACAAAAATGTTCCTAGATGCCTAGAAGTGATTAGACTTCTTCCCACAACTATAAAGGTTCAATGCCCATCTAGGAAACCCACAACAATAATATACAATATATACACCAACAAATAAATATGAGCAAGAAAATAGAAAGACAAATATAAACAACAACACAAATATAGAACTAGGAATTCAAAGCAAGAATATAAAGAGACAATAAATAAAAGGAGTATTTTCATATATATAATATATGATGTTACAAAGGAAAAGAGAAATGGGGAATGGGTATAGCTATATGGAAGCTAACTCATTCCCTCACAACTTACCCACTTACCGAAATATATATATATATATATATATATATATATATATATATTATAAAGGAAAAGAGGGGCTGAATATTTGTGAGGGGTTTCCTAAGGAAGAGAGAGAGAGAGAGAGAATTTATCAAAAAATTTCTAGGCTATTCTTGAAGTGTATCTAGTCTAATGTAGTATTTCTACTGTATATAGTATATTTTTTAACAAAAGGGAGGGGGAGGCTATGTGATGGTGTTCCAAAACACTAACACATAGCCGCCCCCATTTTGCTAGGCACCAGCTGTGGTGCCAACTATGATGCCAATTGTGATGCCAGTTGTCCCCTCTAGAAGCTTCTCCATTCTTCTTTTTCAATTTTCTAATTTTCCCTCTTTTCTGATGCTATTTTTGGGCTGCTATTTGGAGGCCTTTCTAAGCTCTAATTTCTTCAAACCTGATATCCCTAGACACCTTTGTATGTCTAGTTTCCATAGGCTCTAACCTTGCACGATTTGGAGTTATGATCGTCAAGATATCGTGTCCAGAAGAGAGATGACATAGTGTAGGAAATTTTGCTACATTTTTTCTTGAAAAAATCATTTATTCCAATATGTAGTAGATATTGTCAAGCCCTTTTTCTGAGAGGTAGTTGAAACATCATACCTCAAGTTGGTTTAAACGGATAGCTCTAGTTGTTGCTCAGTTGGTACAATTGTTTGTGCGACATTGGTCCCAAAACAACCCTTTTGACCTAAAAAAAGTGAAACATTTATTCAGAGTTTAAGAGTTTTATTGATATCTCATTTTTTTTTAACTCTGATTTTGGCCTTGAACTATTTTTTCGAAGGGAAAAATATGACCTATAAGATGGTCTAATATTCAGCCTGATCAGACGGTGGAATCACAAAGTCAACTTTTTGACAATCCCTGGTTAGGGTTTTGGTCTTAATTCTTAGAAAAAGAGATTTAATTGTTGCAACTTTTTGATTTGCCATCCAATCGTGTTGTATTAATTTACTACCCCTCACTACAAAAAACTTAATTTTTAGTAGCGGTTGTAACTACTACTAAAACTATTAAAAACTATTGCTAAAAGTCAGATAGGTCTACACTAGCAGTTTTCTAAATCGCTACTACAACTTGAATAATCACTGTTAAGTTAGCGTCACTATAAGTTATAGCAGCGGTTTTAGGAATTGCTAGTATAGAAAACATCTATAATTAAAAACTGCTAGTACACACAGCCCTGCCTTTTCGAATTAATTATTTATACCAGTGGTTATGTAACTGTTGCTAGAGAATTAAAAACTGCTAGTATACACGCTCTTCCTTTTGGAATTAATTATTTGTACTAGCGGTTATGTAACTACTGTTAGAGATACTTTAGCAGCAATTCATAGAACTGCTGCTGGGGAATGAAAAAACCACTAGCACACTGGGCCCTTCCTTTTGGAATTAATTATTTATACCAGTAGTTATGTAACTGCTGCTATAGATTCTTTAGCAGCAGTTCTATAAACCACTGCTTAACAAAATTAAAAATGTTACCCATTCCTTATTTCTAGCATAAATTATTTTTAAAATCGGTTTAGTGAATTGCTACTAGATATTCTCTAACAATAGTTTTATAGAATGCTGCTATAAAATAAATAAAAACCGCTAGTTCTCCCATTCTTACATTTTGTTATAAATTAGTTATTACTGCAAAAAACAACCACTGCTATAGGTTCCATATAGGAGCAGTTATAAAAACCGTTGCCAAAGGTATAAACATTATTGAATATTACAAAAATATTTATTTAATTAAAATTTTCCCCAAAAATTAGTAATATAACATATTTAAAATGTTATTAAAATCCACAATTTCAAAACTCAAAGTAATAAAATAATTGCAAATAGTTAATAATATTGATCCAAATGAAGAAATAAAGCCTTACAATTTGAAGTTTGAAATCACAAATTGCCAAATAAAAGTGTACGGCACCGAGATTCCAAGGCCCATATTGGCCTTGGGCCCAGACCCATCTAGGCCCCGGGCCCAAGCCCATTCCGACCTTGGGCGCAGGCCCAGCAGAAAGTTCCAGTTACCTTATGCCCTTCTTGAAACTGCCTTAGAGTAAAAACAAGTTTTGGGTATTGAGTTCCCAGAGTTGACCGGTTAATCTTTCCCGGTAGAGCGTATGAGTCATATCCGGGAAAGTCATGGTATGCACGGGAACGTGAGTTGCCGAACATAATCGGTCAAAATGGAACCAAGTTCCAAGATCATAAATGCTGCACCGCCCTTTCACCTAAACAACCACTTTAACCAGATAATACTGGACCTTCAGTAGCACTAACGGTGACTGTAATCATAATCTCCCCACTAACCTTGGCTATAAATAGAAGAAAGTTGGGAGAAGAAGGGGTTCAGAAAAATTGAGAGAAAACAGTCAAGGAGAGGGTATCAACTGGGTGTTACTTTGAGTCTCTCTGCCGAGAACGACCCGTTGTAGGAAATACTTAAGCCCACTACAAATAAATTGTGAGCCCAAGTGACCTAAGGTCCAGAAGTCTTGCACTTGGTTCTTACAACTGGCGCCCACCATGGGGCTCTCCTACGAAGCTGTGGTTTGAGTGAGACTTAAGCAAGGGAGATGTCTGAGGAGCGTTCAGGGGGGCATGTTCCGAGCAATTCCGCAGGATCTTCTCGGGGATCAATGTGGAGGGAGAGAAGGCAGAAATGGCTGGAGGATAGGGAGCATCCAAGAGGAGAGGAAAGGTCCGGATTAGGAGAAGGATCGGCCCAGACACACCGGACAATTTCAAGCGTCTCAGCACATCGGCAATATGATGATAGAGACCGGGAGCTGGAGCGGTTACGCAGATTGGTAATGGACTTGGAGCTGGAAGCAAGGGGTAGGCGCCATGAAAGGAACCACAACCCCCAACCCAGGAGAAACCGTGGCGAGGAAGGTTCCAGCCGATCTGTTACACAACAATACCGAGACTGATCACGTTCTCAAGAGTCACATCGACACTCCCAGGAGACGCGTCGTAGACGGGAACGTTCCCGGTCGCATGGATATGATAACCAAGGGTCAGAGTCGCCAGAGGAGCGGCGGCACCACAACACCGCGATGGACGCCATGAGCAGGGCCTTGCGGATGGCAGCCCGGTCTCCATTCTCTGATGAGATTGAATGGGCACCCATGCCGAGCAGATTCACGCGTCCACCATTCAATTCCTATGAGGGGAGGACAGACCCCGTGGAGCATGTCAGTCATTACATCCACATGATGTCTTTGCATGCGCACAACGATGCATTGATGTGTAAAGTATTCCCCTCTAGTCTCGGGTCTACCGCACTGAGATGGTTCAATGGGTTGCAGAAAGGTTCTATACACAGCTTCGCCGAGCTGATTCAGGAATTCGGCAGCAGGTTCGTAACATGCAGCCGAGTGCAACAACCGGTCGACGCATTGCTTTCCATGAAAATGAGGGTCGGGGAAACCCTTCGGAGTTATGCCAGCCGATACTGGGAACTCTACAATGAGATTGGTGGGGGGAACGAGAAAATTGCGGCTAGCACCTTCAGGATGGGGCTCCCCGAAGACTCTGAACTGCGGGAGTCGCTGACAAGAAGACCCCCGGAGGATATGAGGCAACTGATGAGACGCATAGAGGAGTACAAATGCCTAGAGGATGACCGGCCGCAAAGCAGGGGGAAAGCTCCTCTTACGGGGAGATCTCGGCAGAGCATCTTGCCGCCAAAGCCGAAAAGGGACTTCAGAATGCAGGAACCAGAGGTGCAGATCGAAGGGGTTAATGTGTTGTTTAAAGAGCCCGTGCGCAAAATATTGGAACGGATAAGGAACGAGCCATTCTTCAGATGGCCGAACAAAATGGGGGGCGACCCATCTCGGAGGAACCAAAGCCTATACTGCACCTATCACAGAGACAAGGGGCACACCACCGAGCAGTGTAGGGTATTGAAAGATCATCTCGGACAGTTAGTGAAGGCAGGGCACTTGAAAGAGTTTGTAGCAGATTCCACTGACCGGGAGACCGGGCAGGGCGCCCAACAGAAAAGGAACCCCCTTCCACCACCCCTGGGGGTAATCAACGTCATTCATGCCGCACCGAGAAGAGCAGCAGCGGCAAAAAGGGTAATGACAGTGGCTTGCACGGAGGGAGAATCATCCAAGAAGCAAAAGAAAGTTGGACGGCTGGACATCTCGTTCGAAGAAGATGATTTGGAAGGAACAATCCTACCTCACGACGACGCTTTGGTGGTGACAGCCCGGATAGGCGGATTCTTGGTGAAGAGGGTGATGATTGATCAGGGTAGCGGGGCTGACGTTATATACCCGGACCTCTTCGAAGGGCTCGGGTTAAAAACCCAGGATTTGGCAAAGTATGACACGCCATTGGTCTCGTTTGATGGGAGAGTTGTGATTCCCGAGGGGCAAATCTCTCTCCCAGTGGACATGGAGGGCAAGGAAGTTACAGTTACGTTCATAGTAGTCCGATCATTCGCACCTTACACCGCAATCCTGGGGAGGCCGTGGATTCACGCCATGGGGGCTGTTTCGTCCACCCTTCACGTGAAAGTAAAATTTCCTACTGAGTATAGAGTTGTAGAGGTAAGGGGGAATCAACAGGTGGCGAAGCAATGCCTCGTAGCCGCGGTCCGGTGGGAAAAGGAACAGCTCGGTCAAGCTGAGCACGCCGAGAAAGAGACTGCATAGCAATTACAGAGACCCCGGGAAACTGGGGCGGACGTTGCCGAGGAGGTGCTGAAGGTAAGAATTCTCCCAGATAGTGACAAATACTTCCAGATAGGTACAAGCATGAATGACCGGGAAAGGGTAGAGATGTTGTTGTTCCTGTTGCAGAACATAGATGTCTTCGCATGGAACCCGTATGAAGTGCCCGGCGTAGACCCCGAGTTCATTGTTCACAAACTCAACGTGGACCCATCATTTCCCCCGAAGAAGCAGAAGCCGAGAAGAGCATCAAAGGAACACGTCGATGCAGTAAACCTGGAGGTCCAGCGACTGAAGGAAGCCGGGGTCATAAAAGAAATATTCTTCCCGAGATGGCTAGCAAACACTGTCGTAGTGAAGAAGAAGAGCGGTAAATGGAGAGTTTGTGTGGACTTCACGGATTTGAACAGAGCGTGTCCCAAGGACCCATTCCCGATGCCCAAGATTGATCAGCTAGTGGATGCCACGTACGGGCACCCGAGAATGAGCTTCCTGGACGCCTTCCAAGGCTACCACCAAATTGCCTTGGCGCCCGAGGACCGAGAAAAGACAGCATTTATATCCCCGAACGCAAACTATCACTACGAGGTCATGCCGTTTGGATTGAAGAATGCCGGGGCCACCTACCAGCGTATGATGACAAGGATGTTCCGGGAAAAAATTGGATGCACGGTTGAAGTTTATATCGACGACATGGTGGTAAAAAGCAGAAAAGAGTCGCTGCATACTGAAGACCTTCGAGGAGTATTCGAGATACTGCGACGACACAAGCTGCGCCTGAATGTCGAAAAGTGCACTTTCGGAGTGGGGGCTGGCAAGTTCCTGGGTTATCTGATCTCCACTCGGGGAATAGAGGCTAACCCCGACCAAATAGAGGCCGTTAATCGCCTCAAACCACCGAGCAATCCTAAGGAGGTGCAGGTGCTCACTGGGATGTTGGCCGCCCTGAACCGATTCATCTCCAAGTTTGCCGATCGCTGCCGGCCATTCTATCAACTTCTGAAGAAGTGGAAGGGGTTTCAATGGGACGAGAGCTGCGATGAAGCTTTTCGAGAACTAAAGGAATATTTGGCAAAGGCGCCGAGGTTGACGGCCCCGGAGCCCGGGGAGGATCTGTTTATGTACCTTGCAGTCACCGATCATGCCGTAAGTGCTGTGTTACTAAGGGACCGGGGAGTGCAAATGCCGGTGTATTACGTGACCAAAACCTTGGTTGATGCCGAGACAAGGTACCTGCCTCTTGAAAAGTTGGTTTTGGCCCTGGTGCACACCACGAGGAAGTTACCACACTACTTCTAGGCACACACAGTGTTTGTCCTCACCGAGTATCCATTGCAATCACTGTTGAAGAGATCCGACTTCACAGGACGGATTGCTAAATGAGGGACTCGGTTGGGATCGTTTGACATAAGATACCGACCTAGAAGCTCGGTGAAGGGACAGGTTCTCGCTGATTTCATCGCGGAATTTACACCCAAGAATGAAGGCAAGGTAATCTGTAGTGCGGAGATTCGCCCGTGGAGGTTATTCGTGGACGGCGCATCAAATGCTATGGGGGCCGGGGCTGGTATTGTCATAATCACCCCTGAAGGTATGCGACTGGAACACTCCTTCAGATTGGGGTTCAAAGCCTCGAACAACGAAGCCGAATATGAAGCCCTACTGGCCGGGTTGAGGGCAGTATTGCATCTGGGCGCAAAGGACGTGGAGATCTACTCGGACTCTCGGCTGGTTGTTTATCAGATCACTGGGGACTTCGAGGCTCGGGACCCCCGAATGAAAGCTTATCTAAGTACGGCGAAGAAAATTATCGGTCAGTTTGGAACGGTAAAGATATCCCAGGTAGCCCGGTCACAAAACAAGCATGCTGACTCTCTTGCCACGTTAGCCTCATCGGCTACCGAGGACACGCCGAGGCTTATCACGATAGAACTTATAAGGGAGCCAAGCATCTGTGTGAAGACTGCTCCCGACCAGGCCGGAGTAGAGGTTGCGCAGGTGGCGGTAGCCGGACCATGCTGGATGAACCCGATCATAGACTTTCTTTCTGAAGATAAAGTTCCAGAGGATGAGGCCGAGGCCAACAAGATTCGACGAATGGCTCCCAGGTACTGGTTGTCTTCGGACCGGAAGTTGTACAGAAGGTCCTTCGCGGGCCCTTACCTCTTGTGCCTGCATCCTGAAAGAGTCAAGGAGCTTCTAACTGAGCTGCATGAAGGAGTGTGCGGCGGGCATGCTGGGGGACGATCTTTAGCACACAGAGCAATGACGCAGGGGTTTTGGTGGCCACAGATGCAGAAGGACGCCGCCGAATACGTTCGGAGTTGCGAACAATGTCAAAAGCACACCCCAATGATCCATCAGCCGGCAGGACATCTAAATCCTGTCAGTAGCCCTTGGCCCTTTGCACAATGGGGGCTTGACATCCTCGGGCCATTCCCCCGAGCAACGGGGAACCGCCGATTTGTACTGGTGGCTGTGGATTACTTCACGAAGTGGGCTGAAGCTGAAGCCTTGGCCAATATCCGGGATACTGACGTGAAAAAATTTGTGTGGAAAAACATAGTTACAAGGTTTGGGGTGCCAAATTCGCTAGTGACAGACAATGGGCTACAGTTCGACAGCAACGCTTTTCGGGCCTTTTGCAGCGAGCTCGGCATCAAGAACAAGTATTCAACCCCGGCATACCCCCAGAGCAACGGCCAAGCTGAAGCAGTAAACAAGACTATTTTGAACGGGCTCAAGTGAAGGTTGGATGGAGCGAAAGGAAGATGGGCAGAAGAACTACCCAGTGTTTTATGGGCCTACCGCACGACCCCCAGGAGATCCACGGGGGAAACCCCGTTTTCTCTGGCATACGGAGCAGAAGCAGTGATACCAACCGAGGTGAGCTTATGCAGTGCACGGGTCGCCGGGTTTGACCCCGTACAGAACGCCGACCTGATGATGGAGCATTTGGATTGGCTAGAAGAATGCAGGGAGGCCGCGACCGTGCGTCTTGCCGAATATCAGCAGAAGCTGGCCCAAAGGTACAACCGAAATGTAAAGGCCAGGGAATTCAGTGCCGGGGAATTAGTGTTAAGAAGGGTAGTGGGGAACATGCGGGACATGGCTGCAGGGAAGCTTGCTCAGAGCTGGGAGGGACCATACAGAGTCACAGCCATCGCAGGTGCAGGGGCCTACTACTTGGAAGACCTAGACGAGAGATCGCTCCCCCGACCATGGAACGCCAACAACCTGAAGAAATTCTACGCGTAATCGTCGATGTAAGCCAGAACTTGTATTCTATTAAGATTAAGAGCATGATGAACTTTTTTGTCTATGCTGTTTTTGACTCTGTAACCGCACACCAAGAGAATCGCCAATAAATCTCTAAGGACAGAAACCTGACCCTCGGCTCGATCAATATCGCCGAGCAGGTGAAAACCTTACGAATAAATCCTAAGGACAGAAACCTGACCCTCGGCTCGATCAATATCGCCGAGCAGGTGAAAACCTTACGAATAAATCCTAAGGACAGAAACCTGACCCTCGGCTCGATCAATATCGCCGAGCAGGTGAAAACCTTGCGAATAAATCCTAAGGACAGAAACCTGACCCTCGGCTCAATCAATATCGCCGAGCAGGTGAAAACCTTACAAATAAATCTTAAGGACAGAAACCTGACCCTCGGCTCGATCAATATCGCCGAGCAGGTGAAAACCTTACAAATAAATCTTAAGGGCAGAAACCTGACCCTCGGTTCGATCAATATCGCCGAGCAGGTGAGAACCTTACAAGTAAATCTATAAGGACAGAAACTTGATTCTCGGTTAAAATCAAATATCCGGACGAGCGGAAACTTTGCAAACAAATACTCGAAGGACGAAAACACAATTCTCGGTTAAACCAAAACCTGATAAAAACCTAACCCTTTTACAAAAACTAAGTCCAATAGCGCTCTCAAATTACCCACAGCGCCGTACAACAGGTTTTTGGGGGTACCATTCTATTAAGCGGCCATAGCACTGGTATAATTCAAGCAAAACACAAACAGATATAATTTCATTCAACAAATTGAAACGGAAAAAGAAAACGGACTACTAATTAAACAAGTAAAAGAAATTGTTCAATCACCACATCCCGGTGACATGGGCAAATAAAACCGATAAGTTAAAGCAATTGTTCAATCACCACATCCCGGTGACGTGGGCAAATAAAACCAATAAGTAAAAACAACTGTTCAATCACCACATCCCGGTGACATGGGCAAATAAAAATAAAATAAAAATAAGCTAATAAGTAAAAGTAAAATCAGCTGGGAGGTTGAGTCGGTGGTGGCACTTCCTGCTGGACGGTCAAGGAAAAAGGCGGGCCCTCACCAAGAAGCTCCTACACAGTAGGTATGCTCGTGGCCTCCATTTCCTCGGGCTCGGCGTGAGAATCGATTTGCTCCACCAACTCCCTCATACTGGCCGTCTCCTCTTCGTCAATGGCAACCGGGGCGTCCTGGACGGCAGGTGCAGGGTTCGGAAATGGAATCTGGCCGGGGTCTCTCAGCGGCGAGTCTTCAGGAACTCCCATTGCCTGAAGAGCGGCAAACCACCCGGCCTCGAAACCCATATGCTGAGCCCGAGCCACCACCGGTTCTGCAGAATTCTTGGCGTCGGCAAAGCCTACGTCATACCACTTTTGCTCCGCAGCCGCCAAGCCTGCCCTGAGATCGGCTATCTCCTCGGCATTGGAAGTGTTAAGGCTGAGGGCTTCGGCTAGTTTGAGTTCCATCTCATTTTGCTTGGCCAGGAGCTCTGCATTCCTTTTTTCGGCCAATGCCCGGAATTTCTCCGCAGCAGCAGCCTTCTTCTCAGCAGCCTCAGCAAGCTTCAGCTTTTCCTTAGCCGTTTTTACTGCTGACTCTCGCGCCCCCTTCTCGCGCTCGTTTTCCTCATCAAGCTCCCGTGCCCGGGCAGCCACAATGTGAGCCAGTTGAGCGGCCTAGCAAGAACGAAGGTTAGCAAAGAAACAAAAGGAAATCTATATGGAGTAAATAGACAAAAGAATTACCGCAATGGCGTGCCACTCTAACCGGCGCCCCACAGACTCCTCGGACCCATCATCGAAAGCGTGCACGTCCTCGGGAAGTTGGAGAGCCTCAGCCAAAGTTTGGGCAATACGGCCGCCTTCGCCCTTATCCCACATCCGAACAGAGGCGGTTGAGGGCAATGGCTTGCCGTCCAGAAGGAACTTTGGCTCCCACGCTGGAGCCACTTGGGAGGAGGACGCGCCCCCCGTGCCAGCTTCGGTTGGCGGCTCGCGGATAACAATTCCCCCTGTTGGTCGGGGAGGAGTCTGGACTACGGCATCCCCCGGGCCCGTGGAAGGTTGCTCGGTTACTTTCTGTTTCTTACGGGCCCGTCCGGACTGCGGAGGGGGAGGAGGCTGAGACACTGGACCCCGACCCTGAGTAGGCGAGGGCTGGTTGGTCGGCCGGGCACCAGGCACGAACCGGTCAAGGGTCATGACTCTCCTTGCCACCATTCTTGCACCGGGTTGGATCGCTTCAGCTAGCAAGTTAGCCGCTTCTATCACTTGCTGTTGATTCTCGGCGGGTGGATCCTCGGGATGGGGCTGCTCTTGGGCTTGGTCCCCTTGTTGTATGGCTTCGTGAGCTCTCTCTCTAAGGCGCTGAGATACCCGTTCCGCGGAATCGTCTCGCAGGGGAACTAGTTCGTCCGCGGCAGTGAACCGCCGACCAAATTCCCTCGCTTCCCCGGTTGTAAGCTTCGGCGGCAAAAAATTCACGTACCGGACGTCTATGTACGATAGCAAGGGGCTGTCAACTATCAGCGCCTGCTTGAAAGGCTGCCAGGTAGAATAAACCGGCTCCACTCCGAGGATCAGGTGTGAAGCCCGAAGTTGCCCGTCCCAATGCACGTAGATCTCGGAACGGAGGACGAAATTTAAATCCCTGGTGTGGACGGCTCTGAGGTCCTGAACAAACACTTTGCCGTCTGCAAAAGAACAGGTGACGCATTAGCCTTTAACAATAAAAATTTTTTCTTTACTCAAACAATTATAAGAAGGGGATGGTACGAACCCACTTCACGCAGTGTGAGGGGGCAAGGAATCTCCCCGGCAAACCAATTGTCGCGCACCCTGACGAACTCCCCGGCGAAGTTCCTGTTGGAATCGGGTAGGCACGATATCAGCCGTACCCGAGCATCCCTTGTCTTTAAGTAATAATTGGTTGATTTGCTCCCACAAAGGCTGTACATTTGGTTAATATCATGGTGGTCTAATTGTAAGTTAAAGGTATGGTTCAACTTGCTGACACAACTAACTACCCGGTAAAAATTGGGGGGAAGCTGGTCGGGGTAAGTGAGTGTGCTTATCAAGAGGGGATCTACGGGGAACCTAACCCCACCTTCTAAAATGGACATCAAAGGAAAGAAGGCTATACCCTGCCCTCGGTGGAGTTCCATATCACTCTTATGGCAGTAAGCCACGTCCACGTCATTGGGAATACTAAATTTACTCCTAAAGGTGGCCAAAGCAGCCGGGGTTTCTAGAAGGTAAGAGTAACCCATCTATAAAGCCTAAAACTACAAGAGTGAATTCAAAGAAACAAAGCTGAAGGAACAGGAAGGGGAAGAAAGACTTACTTTGGGTTCTAAGGAGGAAAAGAACGCTGAGCAAGCAAGCGCACAGAAAGGTGGTCGGCAGAGAGTAAGCATTAAAGATCAGAGGCGAAGGAAAAATGGAATGGTGTTTAGAGAAGGACTATTTATAGAGCCAAGAAGAAATGGGGGAAGAAGAAACGCTTAATCAAGCAATAAATGGGCACAGTCTACGAGCGACCCAACGAATGCCAAGCGTAACCGATTCGCGCGCCGCTTCGGTTCGCGAACCGTCAGGCAATAATGACGACTGCGCCTGGCTCCGCGAAACGGCGCGTCTTTTGAGATGAATATTAATAAGAAGTGACAGCCAGAAGTCCCAGGCTAGAAGATTCCCGAGGTCAAAAGGCCCAGGCAGCTCCTTGATTCTTCTCGGCGACCGAGTATGAATCAAGGGGGGGCTATTGTACGACACCGAGATTCCAAGGCCCATACTGGCCTTGGGCCCAGACCCATCTAGGCCCCGGGCCCAAGCCCATTCCGGCCTTGGGCGCAGGCCCAGCAGAAAGTTCCAGTTACCTTATGCCCTTCTTGAAACTGCCTTAGAGTAAAAACAAGTTTTGGGTATTGAGTTCCCAGAGTTGACCGGTTAATCTTTCTCGGTAGAGCGTATGAGTCATATCCGGGAAAGTCATGGTATGCACGGGAACGTGAGTTGCCGAACATAATCGGTCAAAATGGAACCAGGTTCCAAGATCATAAATGCTGCACCGCCCTTTCACCTAAACAACCACTTTAACCAGATAATACTGAACCTTCAGTAGCACTAACGGTGACTGTAATCATAATCTCCCCACTAACCTTGGCTATAAATAGAAGAAAGTTGGGAGAAGAAGGGGTTCAGAAAAATTGAGAGAAAACAGTCAAGGAAAGGGTATCAACTGGGTGTTACTTTGAGTCTCTCTGCCGAGAACGACCCATTGTAGGAAATACTTAAGCCCACTACAAATAAATTGTGAGCCCAAGTGACCTAAGGTCCAGAAGTCTTGCACTTGGTTCTTACAAAAAGTATAAACAATATTGGTTGGTACTTAAGATAAGACAAGGATGAAATAATTGTAGACAACCTACAATAAAAACTAAGACTATAAATATTCCTTTTGAAGCACGCCAAAAGTCGCTCCAGCAATGAAACTCGGTCTCCCTTTATATTCTAATGTATTGTCACCATATATTTGCATTAGTGAAAACTATAAAGGCAAATCTTAGAGAATATATCAAATGGTTATTGGAAAAAAAATGATGAGAAATACATATCTTCACATGCATTATTTTTATTGTATTACCTCTAAACCAAGAGTCATCAAGCTCATCATAATCTTGGTGATTTACTATATTTGGAGCCTTAGCCACTATTTGTGTTGTAGTTTTTGATTTATCAAAGTGCTTTGCTTTCAAAGCATGCTTCCAATTCCTCCATTGATCACCCAATCTTTTTAAAGTATGATGCTTGATTATCCGTCTTGCAATCTCATCTTGGGGGGTGTCAAACTTTGACTGAAACACAAATACATATAAAAAACCATAACTACTATGTAGAAGCATTCTTTCTCAAAAAAAAAAAAAAAAAAAAAAATCTGTGTAGAAGCATTGAAATTCTAGAAAGAAGTATAATATATGTTACTAAAATTTTAATACCTCAATGATACTCCAAAAATTTTCTTTGTAGTCATTTGGCATTGTACACCAACTAAAAACATTAATAGGACATAAGAGAGGCTTCCATGCAACAATCTTTATAAATTGATTAAACCTATAGTTTTCATGTTTAGCAAGCTGGAAATAACGGTCAAAAGACAACTTAACCTTATTTTTAGGGGGCAAATTCCATATGTTAGACATACTTGTTATTCCAAGTATCGTACATATACCTACATAATTTGTTTACGCAGAAAAAAAAAAAAAAAAAAAAAAAAAAAAAAAGTAGTCAACACCACAATCATACTTTTAATTAAGTGTCACGTGCTACAACGACTAAAAACATAAGTAATCATATTCATATGTAGTTGTAATTTGAAATTTTACTTCCATATATTCTCCATTTGAGTGTGTAACTATTTTTTTCCCCTTTTTGTTGTACATTGTTTCAATTGTTGCAAAACAACTTAATTTGAGCAAGAACACTATATTTCAAATCATTTGTTTCTCACATATAAAAAAATTCAATTGTTTTTCATTTAAATCCTAGAATTTTTTTTTAAATTTCATTATGCTTACAATAATTAATATAACAAGATAAACATATTTATTCTGTTAGTAATCTTTCTAATCACATAGAATAAATACTAGAACGTTAGTTCCCCCCTCCCCCCCCCCCCCCCCACACACACACACACACATATATATATATATATATATATATTACATGTCTCTAAAATGAGTTAGGAAATTATGGACTTCTCAATAGGTGTTTGAAACCACACTAAGATTGTTGAGGATGAACATCTTCACAGATTAAACCAATAGATAACAGTAGTAATACTTGTGGTTTGGGAGGTATTTTTATCATTTAGTAATTTTAGGGTTTTTTTTTTTGGTTCATTTTAATCATTCCTATGGTATTTTGTAAATTTGGAGGTCTAGAGGTATATTTTTCATTTTGAAAATTTTAAAAATATTTCTCTTATTATGGACATTTTGGAGATATTTTGGTCGTTTTCTAATTCTAGGGGTATTTGTGTCATTTTGAGTATTTTAGGGGTATTTCGGTCATCAGGGTGTTAGTCTTCTAATTGGAGTAAAAAATAAAAATAAAAATAAAAAGGACTAAACTTTGTAGTTTTGTATTTAGTAATCACTTATATAAGCGCAAAAAAAAAAAAAAAATGTATATTGTACTATTGGGAAACCGCTACCAAAAAAAAAATTGTAGCAGTTACAAAAAAAACCACTGCTACGAAGAGACTTATAGTAGCATTTGAAAATCCGCTACAATAAACCCTCTTTAGTAGCATTTTTTGTAAGTGCTACAAAAAAGACCACTATTATAACTCATTTTTTTTAGTGCCTTTTTGGCTTTGAAACTTATGATTTGCACAGTTTTTTGAATTATTTTGGATTTTTATTATTGTTTTGATGCGTTAATCAGAGTCGGACAAAATACGATATCGACACTACAGACAAGAAACCAAAATCTTAGCCTGCTCGAGATCCAATACATCACAAAAAATTGATGGGGCAGAGCCAATAACAAAACAACCTAAATACTTATTTTTAAAAGATCAAGAAGCCAAAACATAGGCATCTTGATTTGCCTCTCTAGGACCCCATTTGAACTTAATAGATTGACAAAGAGTTGCCAATTTGGTAGTTTCTAAACATAGAACCTGGATCCTCCCTGGAGATGCAATGGATGGTCCATTAATAGCATCTATACAAATCTTGCCGTCACTTCAAACAATAGCTTATTGTGTGAACCGATTTTTGAGTTACCCAATTGATTGTTTAAGCTTCAACTTGGACATGGATATTGGTTTCTACTTGGTTTTTGAGAGTAAAAACATATGTCCCACTCCAATTTCTAGCAACAATAGCAATATACAATCTGTCACTATCGATACTGTATTTTGTCCGACCCTGATTCATGCGTCAAAACAAAGACCAAAAATTTGAAAAAATTTAAAAAAAAGTGCAAAATCATGAATTTCAAAGCCAAAATGGGTTAAAATAAATATAATGTGATTGGATTATGGATCAAAAGGTCACAATGTTTGAAAAATCCATTTTACATCAATTAAGACTAAAACCCTAACTGGGTATGGTCAAAAAGTTGACTTTTTGATCAGAACGTTAGATCATGTTGAAGTTTGGACCGTCTTGTCAGTCATATTTTTCCCTTCAAAATGATAGTTTATGGGCCAAAATTGAAGTTAAAACGGATGAAATATCACCAAAATACTAAAAACCCTAATAAAATCTTCACATGTTGAAGTTTAAACCATCTCGTAGGGCATATTTTTTCCTTCAAAACAATAGTTTACGGGCCAAAATCGGAGTTAAAACGGATGAGATATCACCAAAATACTAAAAACCCTAATAAAATCTTCACTTTAAAAAAAAAAAAAAAGGAAAATTGGCAGTTTTTGACCCAACTTCGCACAATTAACTGTACTAATTGGGCGAGAACTAGAATGAGCGATCTAGACATTCTTGAAGAACAAGATCTTAGCTAATTTTCATCAAAAGGGCTTGACAATTGCTGCTTCGGATTGGAAGATATGAATTTTTTAAGAAAAAATGTCACAGAATTTTTCAACTCTGCGTCACATTCCTTCCAAGCCCGATATCTCAACAAATATAGCTAAAAATAGAGTTAGGATAGGATTTTTGGAAACTAGACATCTAGAGCTTTCCGTGCATATAAATTTTGAAGAAAACAGAGCTTAGAAAGGCTTTTAAACAGTCGTGCGAAAATCAAGTCAGAAATCAAAAAAAGACAAAAAAGGCTGAGGAGGTGGCAAATGGCGACTAGCATAATGCTAGCCTCCCATTTCCTCATTTCCCCTATAAATCCCCGGCCCCCCCCCCCCCCCCAATTTTTCTAAAGAATAGAGATAGAAAATGAGTGAAATTTGTGAAATAGGGAGAAAAAAGTGAGGAAAATACCTTTAGAAATTCAGAAAAAAAAAGGGTTTCTCTCTCCTTTCTCTCTCTCTCTCTCTCTTTATAGGAAACCCACACAAATAAGCGTCATCCACATTTGTTATAATTTTTGTGGGTAAGGCTTGATAGCTCACAAATTGAATGACCCCTTGTGATATAAATTAATTAATTAATTAGCCAAGTTATTAATTAATCAATTTATCATGCAAACGCGTGGTAGCACAAACAAATCACCAATAAACTAATAATGCATCGCAAAATAAATAACACGGTGATTTATTTACGAATGAAGAAAACCTAATGGTAAAACCCCACCGAGTGATTTTCAGGTCACTACTCCTGAAACTTCACTATTATCACAACAAGCGGTTACAAGTAAAGAAATCCAAGTACCTTACCAATCTACAGTTGAACCCTTACCCCAATATCAAATTGGAGTTGTTCTGTAGTGACAGTTCCCCTTTCAGATGCACGACTCCCAGTACGTGACTAACCAATTGCGCGGATCCCAGTACGTGACTTCAATCACCAACTAAGAAGGTTGTTGGTTGTAAAGTTCTTCAGTTCATCCACACGATGAAGATCAAGAAGATACTTGGTCATAAAACCCTACGGTGCACATACACAGCAACTTCTTCAAGAGAAAGAGATGAACTAGGGCAAGAACTTCGTCTCCGGTCACAATTTGCTTGAACAGAGTTTACTCAAAGCTTGTGCAACTTATGAATACTTTGACGACCCTTAAACTGATCCTTTTATATGTCTAGGGTTAGGAGAAAAGAAAGCCCAAAGACACATTCACGGATCCCAAGAAAATCATATTGAAATTCTGAAAATCTTAAACCTCGACAGATAACAAGTGTCGAGCAGTTGTCGAGAAGGTGTCGAGCACACCGAATGAAGAACAGCTTCCTTAAACTCGATAGATGCAGCTGTCGAGCCAACTGTCGAGCTTTAACAAACTTGAAAGTTTCAATACTTGATCTTGAAACAAGATTTCTTGAAGTATTTCAAACATCCTAAATCTACCCAAATACAAATAAAGTACGTTTTGTCAAAGGATAAGCCAATTACATAAAATCATGACATACGTTCTTAACAAGTGAAACACATATGTCCTAACAATCTCCCCCTTTGGCAATCCGTGACAAAGCCACAACAAACAAATGAACATATGAGAGAAGTCATAAATCACTCAACTCATATTCACTTGTTGAATACAATAAAATCTATTCTAACACAAACTCTTGAAAAATTTTGCAAGAAGAAAGTTTATGGCAAGTAGACTTTGACAACCTGTATTTCTGAAACACTTTAAACAAAACTCATCAAGGCATCTTTGTGTGAAATAAAAATAATAGATTGCATACAAGTATAAGAAACATGTGTATAAAGAGAGAAAAGAAACAACACATGAAAGGGTAGGTGAAAGAAAAACATACATCAATATAAATAAAGAAATAAGTACAATGTATGTCTATAAATGGTCACAAGACCTCATGTACAAGAGTAATGTATCTAAAAAGAAAGAAAAGAAAAAATACATACTATCCTCACTACATCCCTCAAAAATGTATCAACACTCCCCCTATCAAAATGATCCTATACTAACTCTCCTCCTAAGATGGACTATTCTCATACCAAAACTACACCCCCTTTTTGTCACGAATGACAAAGGGTAAGAATGTCAAGTAGACATCTCATCGGCAGAGCTAGCATCTCCATCATCATCATCGGAAGCATCATCGTCATCACCATCATCATCATCCTCATCCTCAGAAGTAGAAGCCACGAGAGAAGGTGGTGAAGGAGTAGCCTCAGGAGCAAAGCCACCCATAGATGCCTGTCGTCATGCAATACGACCAACATGAACGTTCACCTGATACAACTTCGTAGAGAGTGTATCGAGGTGAGCATCCATGTGCTGCAGCTGCGCCATGATATCTCCTAGAGACACATCGCCCGAAGAAGAAGGAGGAGTTGATGTGGATAGAGCCGAATGGGATGGAGCGGAATGGGAGGAAGGAGCTGTTGAATCCAACTACCACAATCGAAGTTGGGCCTCGCTACGTTTAACGGTAGCGTAATCTATGGCACACATGACGGTAAAGTGGTCAAAAGAGGGAAAAGGAATAGAAAAATGGCATAGAATCCTCGTGATAGCGGAAGGAAAGATAAGCTTATCACGGGTCGCCGAATCTAGATGAACATCTATAATAGACAGAATGAAATGAGAAGGGAAGTCTATAGTAAGATGCTCAAGAAGAGACAACAAAAACCGAGCACGAGGCTTTGTGATGGAGTCATAGTGAGAGAGGGGATGCAAAACAAAAGTCATCACCATGTTCATGAATCTAGGACCTTTAGCAAAAGGTCTACATAGTGTAAAAAGACGCTTACCCCAAGCAGTAGGGCGCTCACAGAAAGCAGATATGAGCTCATCCCTGGACACAATCCTCAAACGCTCACAACCAGGATAGTCAGGAAACTCTATCCTAGGAACCTGAAGCATATCCGCAACCAAGTGCGGTGTGATAGGAATGCGCGTACCTCGAACGCGAGTGAAGAAAAGAGGTACTGACCAATCAATCCCGTGCATGTTGGAGTAGAACTCCTAGATAAGCACGAGAGGACAAGTGACTGGGACGTCACACAGTGACTCCCATCCCCTATTGTGAATGACAGAGGGAAAGTCAATGTCTGCAAAATCCATCAAGATGACTTGGCATTCCGAATGAATGCCTCGTTTAGAAAAGTTCTTCGAAAATGCTTTAAAGGCATCATCATCATGGAACCGGATATGAGATAAGGTAGGATTAGACGAAGAAGAAGCACCGGAACGAAGAGCGTTTCGGGCTGGAGTGGATTTACGCTTAGGTGCCATAGACACGACTAACGTAAACAACAGAGAGGGAGAGAAAGAAAGACAATCAGAAAAGTCCCAAACATTTTCAAATATATCAAATATATTGAAAAGAAGTACGTATGCATGGGAAATGCATGAACATGTGACATGCAAAGGAAATTGCATCATGGGCTCAGCCCAATCCAAACCTATCAGCACACAAACATATAGCACACATCTAAATGCATGACAATACCATTATAATGCTAATGTGATGCAATGTATGAGGTTTTAAACACATTTTAGTGAAAACCCAACCCAAAATTTCAATGAAATCTAATCAATTTTGAAAAACCCCAAAAATTTCCAAAAACCCCAAATCCTAGGTTTCAAAATATGAAATGCATGAATGGGAAAGGATTAGAAGCTTACCAAGTGAGGAAAAAACTTTAAAAACCTTGTAAAATCCTTGAGAACCAAGATAGGAGTGAGATTGGAGTGTTTTTGGGAGAGAAACAGAGAAGTATCGAGAGAGAGATCGATGGAAATGAGATCCGAATCGCGCAGGGGCTTTACATAGGAAAGCTAGTAAATCTCAACAGATGAAGGTATCGATAGGTATCGAGGGATCTGTCAAAGAGGTGTCGAGGAAATATTCGTCGATAGCTTAGGTGTTGAGGAGGTATCGAGGATCAACACACCAGAATTAAGAACAAAAGCTCGATTGATCCACTAGGTATCGAGAAGCTATCGAGCATACAGACTGAATCTCGATAGATCCACCAAGTATCGAGGTGCAGGCGAGATTGTGATAAGAAAAAGCTTAAGGAAGCTCGACAGATAGCCAGCTACCGAGGAGGTATCAAGGAGGTGTCGAGCCAACTTTTAAAAATAGTTTTTCGAGATGTGAAAAACACAAACATGAATGCAATCCAACATGCAACACAACCAACGATCCAATCAACATATTAAGCTCTCAAAATCATCTCTCAAATGAAAATTTAAGCACATGGATCTCCACAAACACACACACACACACACACTAAGCAAGTCTAACCAATTTTATATTTCAAAAACAAGTCTAGACAGTTTAGTGAGCATACATTAATACATGTAAAATCTTGTGATAGCCAAATCACATTATACCTGCACATGTATCAAGAATAGCAAAGAGTATTGCGTGCTGTGTGTGAAAGACACCGCAAGATTGCATTAGTGTATGCATGTTATGACGATTTGAGATATGAGAAACTCACTTTAACTCACACACAATCATAACTACTTGATGGGGACTATCACCTTTGAGGTACATCCTATAACTCCCATATCTCCTAGAATACATGCTTGCAGTCATTTTAAAAGCATTTTTTATCTTTTTGCTTTTGATTTTTCTTTTAAACATATCATGCATGGGCTTATTAGAGAGATAAAAGAAATACCCAATGATATTTGACATTCAAATTTTGCTATGCCTAAGCACACAAATGTCATTGACACTGCACTTTTGCTATGCTGAAGCATACAAGTTTCTTATTATGATTGGCAGGCAACAGTGGTGAGATGGTTATTTATGCCTTTCTCTTAGGATTTTTTAGTCCTTCCCGTCAAAAAGAGTGATATGCGTGTTAAGTTTAAGAGACAACTTAATCGTACTCATCACAAACACGAGCCACAAAGCTCACTTGCTTAGTTGTGCATAGGGATGCTCATTTAAGCTACAAATGATACAAAATTTAGAAGACTTTATTTCAATGGCCATCCAAGGTACACAAGTACCAAAGTACAAAAACACACACTGTTTTTGTATTTTTTTGATTTTTCAATTTTTTTTTTAATTTTTATAAAGAAAAAAAAAACAAAGCAAAAACTGAAAAATAACCAAACAAAAACATGTGAAACAAACAAAGTATAAAAACTAGACTGACTCAAAACATGAAAGCAAAACACATAAGTAATGCACACACAAAAACAAGAAGAGAGAGGAAAGTGACAGAATCACTTGGAGCCCTTTTCCTTCCACACCTTGGAAGAACCTTTCCGTCTAGCAAACCCTTGAACCGACAGTGAAGGGGAATAATTAAAACCGTTCAAGTTCGAAAGGAACATAAGGGCTTTGAGAAGATCACCAAGGGGAGCGAGAGAGGATTGAAGCTGATTCTGGTTCCCAGATGTTATCATGTCATTGCTCTGTTGAATGGCAAGCCACTTTTAGCAATTTGGTCGAGTATGACCGGCAGCTCCACAATGATGACAGAGATGCTACTTCTTTTGTTTAGGCTTTTGAGAGTTAGCCTTCTTAGCCTTAGGGTTTTTAACATCTTTCTTCTTAAGCTTAGGGGGTGCTCCTAAGATAGATTAAACTTTGTCTAAGTTCTCACTAGCTAATTCAGTTTTAATCTCATTGTTCTCAATTTTAACATTATTAGCAAGAGGAACAAAAATAGTAGTACTAGAAGAAGCAGTATTAGAGGAAGAAAGACCATATCCTAAGCATGTTCGATCTGAAGCAGATTTCTGAATGCTTAGCATCTCATCCAGCTTTGCGCTTGAAGTCCTCTCCAATTGAGCTCTGACTTGAAACAACTCCACTTCAAGCTTCTTAGTCTTCCCAACCAAGAAATTGTTCTCGAATCTCAGTGCTCCAATAGTCTGATTAGCCTCATCAAACTTTTTGGAAAGCTCCTCACGGTCAAGTTTCACATCACTGAGCTTCTTGGTGGTTAGCCTATATAATTTCTCATGCTTCTCAAAAAACTTATACAGCTTCTTATAGGTTGTATGGATGTCATCTTGATCATCCATCTTCTCAAACTTAGATTCCACCAGTTCCTCTTCTTCAACCACATCTTCAACAATCCCATCAGTAGGATTGACCGTGGCCGTGAAGGCATTTAAGATTCCGTCATCCTCATTGTCGGAATCATCCTTAGGCTCAGTGTCGCTCAAGGTAACAGCAAGTGCCTTGCTCTTCCCAATGCTTTTGAGGTAGGTAGGATACTCATGCTTCATGTGACCGAACCCTTGACACCCAAAGCACTTAGGTCCTGAGGGAATAGTGTACTGACCACCTTCCTTAGCATCCTTCTTCCCTTTGTCTTGGCCTTTAAACTGAGAAGAACTGGATTGCCTGCAGTCCTTGTTGAAACCCTTTCCATTGGCGTTCTTCATAAACTTCTTTAACTGCCTGATGATGTAGGACTTCATCTTGGAATATTCATCATCAGAAGATTCATCTATTTCACTGCTCTTGGCCTTCAGTGCCATATTCTTGCTTTTACCCGACTTGCCTATTCTTGTTAACCCTAGCTTGTAGGTTTGCAAGTTTCCAACCAGCTCAGTCAGAGGAATCTTGTCAATATCCTTTGATTCCTCTATTGCCGTAATCTTGGCATGAAATCTCTCAGGCAGAGATCTGAGCACTTTCCTCACAATCTTGGGTTCAGGAATGGTTCCCCAAGATTGAAGGTTGAGTTCACTATGTCCTTTAGCTTGGCATAGAACTCATCGAAAGACTCATCCTCCTCCATCTTTATCTCTTCAAAGCTTGTAGTGAGCCTCTGAAGCTTTGAGTCCTTAACAGTCTTCGTACCCTCATAGGTTGTCTGGAGAATGGTCCAAGCCTCCTTGGCAGTTTCGGTGGAGGATATCTTCTTGAACTACTCATTGGTGACATCATTGAACAATGCATTCAAAGCTCTACTGTTGAAGTTTGTTGCCTTAATCTTGGCATCATCCCAGTCGGTTGGCGCTTCAGTAGGCTTAGTCCAGCCTATCTCCACAGTTTGCCACACTTTCTCATCTAAAGACTGCAAGAAAGCTCTCATGTGTACTTCCCAATATGCATAGTTAGTGCCATCAAATAAAGGAGGTATGATTAATGACTGTCCTCTATCCATGACAAACAGGGGTCAATGGATCAACACAACAAAGATTAAACTCTAATCAGAGTGTGCCTGCTTTGATACCACTTGATAGGCCACAAAATGAATGACCCCTTGTGATAGAAATTAATTAATTAATTAGCCAAGTTATTAATTAATCAATTTATCATGCAAACGCGTGGTAACACAAAAAAATCACCAATAAACTAATAATGCAGCGGAAAATAAATAACACTGTGCCAGCCCAAACTCCTCCATCTACTTATACTGTGGTGGATAAAAGCTTTGCTTTTCTGCTACATATAAAATTGCATTGAAATCACCAATGCAGCACCAAGGACCATTCACCAGTGTAGAAAGGTGGGATAGAAGTGCCCATGATTTAGTTTTTTGACTAGCCTCAGGCCAGCCATAGAAGCAAGTCAAGAATCACTCCTTGCCATCATCTTTAAACACTTTGGCTAGAATATGGTTCTTAGTGTAATTAATAACCTCAAGATGCACCTCAGGTTTCCACACCAAAAGCTAAACCTCCTCCTGAATTCGACTTCTTGACAATAAGTTTATCTTGGAATGGTAAATCTCTACAGTGTTTATCAAAACCATCTTCATCTAGTCGTGTTTCCATTAAAAAACACACTGTGGGTGCTATCCCTCACAATTTTGTGAAGGCTACGAACTATCCAAGGGTTCCCAAGCCTTTGGCAATTCTAACTTAATAGCCTCATTTTGCTTGGCAAGGGTGATTCATCACCCCCACCACTATAGTTTTTTGTGAACGCTCCTCCACTTTCTCACGCTTCTTTAATTGCCTTTGAATCCATACCTGTTTTATTTTCATTTTCCTACACATCTCTCTTCCCCAATACAATTACATCATGTTGTTTTGAGACATCTGACCCACATAACATGCGAGCCAGCCTTTTACAAGTGGGCCTAGGCTTAAAAGCCCTTGGCCCATCCCCATTTTTGATCTCCACATGCTTAGCATAAGGACTCAGCACATCACCTACCTTTTTCAAACTTGAATCAACCACGTTATCCTGAACACTTGAATCAATTCCTTCACACTTTTTCTCCGCTCACGTCCCTCTAACGTAGCTTAGAGTGGTGGGGCTGTAGAATTCATTATCTTCCTTTAGGAGTGATATTCTTTCCCTCTATTGACACCGTTGATAGTAGGGCTAGTGGTCTCTTTTTCTTTGGGGTGGGGAAACAGAAATCTTTTCTTTATCTCTTTCTATAGCTCTGCTTATCCTTTGGAGATATGGAAGACATTCTAAACGATTAGAAGCGATTCTCTCTTCTGGAGGAAGAGAATAACAAGGTTACCTTGGATAAAGAAAACCCTGCTAAAGAAGTGATTCTTGCAGCCAAGTTCATGACAAGAAGAGTGCTTAACATCGAGGTGATCGAAAGAACTCTCAAGCCACTATGGAAAATGCGAAACAGATTTGAAATTCGAGACATAGGCAACCATATCCTACTGTTTGTGTTTAGTGATGAGAATGAGGCTGAAAGGATTTTAGCAACTAAACCATAACCTATGACAAGCATCTTATCATTCTCTCTTGTTATGATGGTTCATGTCCTATCCAGAATGGCAGATTTCACACAGTAAAATTCTGGGTTCAAATCCATGGCCTCCCAGTGAGCAGACTAAACGAAAAGACAGCCTATGGGATTGGCAAAAGCCTTGGGGAAGTGTCAAAAGCGTCATAAGCCGGGGAATTAATCAGGGGTAATTTTTTAAGGATCAGAGTTGGCGTTAATGTCTCAAGACCCTTAAACAGAGGACGTAAAGTCCTTCTTGGCGACGAAGACGAGGTCTGGGTAACCTTCAAATATGAGAAGTTGCCTAATTTTTGTTATTGGTGTGGAATGGTGTCTCCATGCTGCGAAGGAGTGCAGTGTATGGTTATCCAATAAGGGTTCGCTATCTTTAGATCAACAGGAGTATGGTTTGTGGCTCCGAGCCGATCCATTCTCAGTAGGGAAGAAGTCCTTCATGTTTGTATTGGGTACAAGAGGGTATTTCGGTGGGGAAGATAACCTTGTAAGGAGTGGAAGTGGTTTAGAAAGGAGGTCACAAGAAGTGGAGACGTTGCAGGTGGTGGCTTCAACGGGGTTGGTAGGACTCATGAACCAAGAGGGACAAGTTTGGAGTATAGCCCGCTGACACAGTTAAAAGCAAAGGATGGGGTTTCGGTTAAGGAGCCAGACAACTTGCACAAAAATGGAAGGGTCAATGGGTTGGTGGGAAAACAAGAAGGGAAGATGATGAAAATAGAAGTTTCTGCCTCAAACCGTAAAAAATCCCAGGCAAAGGTGGCAGAAAGCATGCAATGGGAAAAAGGGGCTAGGTTTTAAAAAAAAGACGAAAAGGCGGGAGGTTTGGAGGCTTGTCCTAGTTTGGCTGAACACGTTGGGCCTTGTAGTTTTGAGGTTAACATACCGGGGTACCTTTTTATTGGGCTGAACCTAGTAGTGACAACACAAGCCCAACTCGGTATGGTTAAGGACTCTACTGAGGCTCCACATCAAATCCCAACCACTAGGCCTGAGCCCTTTCAGTTAACACCAGAATTACAAGGGAGAAAGTGGGTCAGAATTGACTACCCAGCCCAAGACTCCTTTATTAAATCTTCAAGTGCTGAAGTCCAACATGAACTACCAAAACTTGAAGTTTCAGAGACTCAACCTGCGAAAAGAAGAGGGGTGTGCAACAATGAGGTCTCTACATAGTCCGTATCATCAGCAGTGGCTGATTCCCAACCTCGTTGGTCACCATGAATTGTGTGAGTTGGAACTGCCAGCGAGTTCGAGAACTTTCAGATATTCTGAAAGAGAAAGGGTCCAACTTGGTTTTCTTAATGGAAACCAGGACAAAAGCTTCCTATCTAGAGATATTGAGGTGTAAGCTGAAGTTTGATAATCAATTTATGGTGCCAAGGAAGAATCGGGGTGGTGGTCTTGCCTTGTTGTGGATTAATGATTTAAATTTGCACATCAGAACCTTCTTGCCTCGACACATTGATGCGGTGATAAATCTAGCAATCGATGACACCTGGCGTTTCACGGGATTCTACGGAGTTCCTGAAGTGGCCAACCGGGAAGATTCTTGGTTAGTGCTTCGCCATCTTGCATCTCAGTTTAACTTACCGTGGGTGTGTATCGGCGATTTTAACGAGATCGCTAAGATTGAAGAAAAATCGGGAGGAGCAATTCGGCCTGAAAAGCAAATGCAGGATTTCAGGGATTGTCAAGATTTCTACGGGTTAAAGGATTTGGGTTTTACTGGCTTGCCTTTTACTTGGTGCAACAAGCATTTTGGTGGCGATCTTATATGGGTTCGGTTAGATAGAGCACTTGCTTTAGCTGATTGGATCCTAAAATTCCCATCGTGTCATCTTCACCACTTACATGGTTTGTCCTCTGATCATAAACCTTTATGGCTAGCTTTTGATGATGTTAATACTCATTTTTATCAAGCTCAGAAACCATTTCGGTTTGAAGCCATGTGGCTTAAAGATGACCGTTTTGAAGACTTGGTCCATTTGGTATGGGATAGGTGCTTAGAGGGGGATGCTATGGGTAAAGTGTTAGCAAAGGTAGCTGTTTGCCATACTCAGTTGAAACTTTGGGATAAATCCACATTTGGCAATATTCACATTGAACTAGCCCGAAAGAGAAAACAATTGCTGCAGGCAGAAGGTGAATCAATGGGTGGAAGAGGGCATACTCGGGTCAAGTTTCTCACTGAAGAAATCCAAAAACTGATGGACAAGGAGGAAGTTATGTGGCATCAACGAGCAAAGAATGATTGGCTTAAGTTTGGTGACCAAAACACTAAATATTTCCATTGCCATGCAACAAAGAGGAATAAGAGGAATTTCATTTCGGGTTTAGAAAATGAGCAGGGTAGCTGGGTTGAAGGGGAAGATCAGATTGGGGCATTGCTTACAGGGTATTACTCATCATTATTTACCTCGGGAAATCCCACGCAGTTAGACCCTGTGTCAGATGTGGTTGAGACAAGGGTATTAGCCGAGATGAATTTGGAGTTGCTCAAGCCTTTTGTAGAGGTAGAGGTGCAGCTTGCTCTTAAGAAAATGGATGCGAACACAGCTCCAGGGCCGGATGGCCTTCCACCACTATTTTACAAGCAATTCTGGGGGAAAATTGGGCGAGAAGTCACAGAAGCAGTCTTATTAGCCCTTAATACAGGTAATATCCCTACCAACCTTAACCACACTTTTATTACCTTAATTCCAAAAATTCAAAGCCCTAGAAGAGTCACCGAGTTCAGGCCCATTAGCTTGAGTAATGTTCTATATAAGTTGATAGCTAAGGTCCTAGCTAATCGCTTGAAGCCTCTACTGCCTAAGTTGATTTTAGAAACCCAAAGTGCCTTCATGTTAGAAAGATTAATCACATACAACATCCTTATTGCTCATGAGACGCTTCATTACCTAAAAGGAAAAAGAACAAGAAAGATGGGCTATATGGCCTTGAAACTTGATATGAGCAAGGCCTATGATCGTGTTGAATGGGTTTATTTAGAGAGGATTATGGAGAAGATGGGGTTTAGCCAAAGGTGGATTAATTTGATTTCTATGTGTATAAGGTCTGTTACATACTTAGTTATGCTTAATGGTCAACCCCATGGTCTGATTACCCCAACTAGGGGACTGCGTCAAGGTGACCCATTATTGCCTTATTTGTTTTTATTAGTGACAGAAGGTCTAAATGCTCTATTCAAACAAGCTGAGTGTTGTGGGGAAATAAGGGGAGTTTCTTTGTGCCCGACAGGTTCAAGAATTTCTCACCTGTTGTTTGCTGATGACAGCTTGGTCTTTTGTAGAGCTACAGTCTCTGAGTGTGTGAAGATCCAATGTCTCCTTTATCTTTATGAACTTGCCTCAGGCCAGTCCATTAATAGAGGGAAGACTAACATTTTCTTTGGCTCAAACACTCATTCACGTACTCAAGATGCTGTCATTAATTTTTTGGGTATTCCGGCAATTCAAAGTTATGAGTATTACCTCGGTTTGCCTTCCTTGGTTGGTCGAGCGAAGAAGAAGTCTTTTAGTCTTATAAAGGAAAGAATATGAAAAAAATTGAAGGGCTGGAAGGAGAAGTTGTTATCACAAGTGGGTCGTGAAATCCTTGTCAAGGCTGTTATCCAAGCAATCCTCACTTATACCATGTCCTGCTTCAAGCTACCAAAAGGGCTTATTAAGGAGATTGAGACCCTCATTAGGAAGTTTTGGTGGAGTTATAGAGGTGAGCAAAGGAAAATTCATTGGGTTGGTTGGGACAAGATGTGCAGGCCTAAAGGTGAGGGAGGTATGGGGTTTAGAGAACTAGAGAAGTTTAATGATTCGCTTTTGGCTAAGCAAATCTGGCGCCTAGCTTATAATGAAGAGAGTCTTTTTCACAAAGTCTTCAAAGCAAAGTTTTTCCCGAATTGTTCAATCATGGAGTGCGAGTCCTTGAACAAAGGGTCTTATGCATGGAGGAGTATCATAAAAGCTAAACATGTTATGGACTTAGGAATGGTTTGGAGAGTTTGAAATGGTGAGTCTATCCAGATTCGTGGTGACCGGTGGCTGCCCCAAGTCTCAAGTGCCAGAGTCCTATCTCCTGTCATGGGGTTGGCCTTGGATGCAAGGGTTTGTGATATTATAGACCAGGACCAGGATTCACATAAGTGGAGGGCTGATTTGATTGACCATATTTTTCTGCCTCATGAAGCGAAGCTAATAAAAGGCATTCCTTTGAGTTTGCAGGGTGTTTCGGACAAGCAAGTGTGGCTGCCTTCCAATAATGGCGAATTTACAACACGTTCAGCTTAACATTTACTTGCAGGTCAAGGGAGGATTTTGTTGCCAAGTAGTTCATCAGGTGGTGGAAATAAACAAGCCTGGAAGAGTATATGGAATTTACATGTTCCACACAAGGTTAAGCACCTGATGTGGAGGGCAGCAAATGAAGCCTTGCCTACCTTGCATAACCTATGGCACCGAAAAGTAGTGACATCAACTTACTGCCCATTTTGTAAATCTGATGGTGAAGATACGGTCCACGCTTTGTGGAGCTATAGAAGGCTGCTAGTGATTTCGGAAGATGATAGAGAACTACGGAAGTGCAGTGGGCAGAAGTTCCTTCATTTTGCTAACCTCTAAGCATATTTGTTCATGAGGAAGAATAGTTTGGATATTGACTTGCTGGCTGTGATTATGTGGTTAATTTGGGGCAGAAGAAATGCAGCACGTCTGGATGAATGTATCCTTGAATATCACCAAATTCGGACCAAAGCTAAAGTGCATTTGCTAGACTTTAAATCAGCACAGAAAGATGATCGAAGAGTTGCAACAGCTACTACGAGAGTTCCTAGATGGATTCCTCCCATTCCAAATCATTTCAAAATCAATTTTGATGGGGTTGTCTTCTCGGAGTTGAATGCGGCGGGGCTAGAAGTGGTCATTTGTGATTCCTATAGAAGGGTGGTTGGTGCCTTGGCTAAGCGAATTCCAATTCCAATCTCAGCAGCTATTGTTGAAACTTTAGCCTGCCGTAGAGCCTTGATCTTTGCTAAGGAGCTGAACTTAATGGATACTATTTTCGAAGGAGATGCAAAGCAAATAATTAAAGCTTTGTTGGCCAAAGAGGTGCATCAGCTTAAGTATGGACATGTTTTACAAGACTCTCTGGTCCTAGCTTTTGGCTTTCGGGTTTGTAGTTTTACCCATGTTAAGCGTGTAAGCAACTCCGTTGCTCATTTCCTAGCTAGACGTTCTAAAACAGGTAACGAGTTACAGGTTTGGCTGGACTCTATCCCTGACAATCTAGCACCCCTTGTCTGAAGGGATGTTTTGTAATTTGCTGTGTCTTGAATGTTATTTGGCCCCTGGGTCTGGTTTCTCAAAAAAAAGAACACTTGAATTCGAAATAGGATAGTTGTCAACCTCCCAATCCGTATCCAACACTTCCATATCCATATCAATAGTTCCATGTTTATTGGAAAATTTATCTCCACTATTTGAGATAATCTCGAAAATCTCGGAATTTCCTTCATCCCATTTTTCATGCTCAGTGCTGGTCCCAAGAATCTCAGACTTCCCTTCCTCATGTTTGTCGTGCTCATTAGGGTTTGCAACTTGTTTCTTGTTCGTCACCGTTTTACCACCTTGCTCATTGGCTTGTCCGTTTTTGTCCACCGTTTCCTACTCACTATTAGATTTGCCTAGACGATTTGATTCGCATTTGGATGGTGACATAGACCACCCTCCGCTGGCTTTCAACCATTCCCCGCATTGGCATATCATTTCCCCTCCATTTTTTGTAGCAGCAAAATAACTGGCACACTGCTTGAGATCATGACTTAATAATCCATAATAATGGCAAAAAATTGACAACCGAAAAGTTTTTTGCTTTTATATATAGTATTATATATATATATATATATATATTTATTGATAATTGTTATTATTTTTAATTCAATTCAATTTTTTGCTTAATTTTCTTACTTCCCACCCAATCACTACCTCTTTCCTCCTAATAAACCCTTTTCTTTTTTCTTTACCTTTGTTTAGACTTGAGAGAGCTTCAATGACTAAAAAAATATATGCGATTAAAGAGGCCAACTATGTTGGTTTAAATAACTTTCAAGAACACCAAAAATCATTCATCACTGTCAGTTTGTCACTATTGAGATGGTCCACTACATCCAAAATTATGCAAAATCCAAGGCGTGGCAATCCACAAAGGGATAAAGTGTATGACAACAATTCCCATGGCTTTGGTTGGCTGCTATCTGTATGGGTTCATGATGAGAGAGTTAAATAGTCTGGTAGGACGTATGTGGTTTCTTTTTTAACATTAAAAAACAATACTACCCCTCTTCTTCCTTACGCATGTGATATGATTATGTTCTACATACATATAATTCTATCTCTTAAAATTTTTACATGTATATTTCAGTTTATGCTCTACAATTTGATCGAAACTCCAAAGGTAAGTTAAATAACATTCAGGACAATTAGAAATTTGGGAATTTGGGTTGCTTAATTCTATGATTTTGTAATTACTTTTTTTCTTCTTCATAGAAACAATATGATTTCTCTTGGTGCAATGTTTTGTGTTTCTTAATCCATCTCTTATCAAACATTCAAACCCCATAAATCCTCAGATTCATTCGCCAAAAACCTACTTCCAAGATCAAACAACACAAAAACACGTTGAGGCAAACCAAAATATAACCAATCAATTGTCTTGGATGTATTCAATTTGTTCTCATTAATGAGATCTGTGAGTTCTTTTATAAAATAAATTTATATTAAAAAAAATTTTAAAAAAAAAATCAGCTCAATGACGACATCCAAGTCATAAATTTTACTTTTAAAAATCACAGAACATTCTGTTTTTCATTTCTTATATACGCTGTTGGTTTTGGTTTTTGCTTGAGTACTTCATATGCTACCCATCTAATGTTGAAATTGGATCATTTTGAACATTTTTCTTTTTTCTTGCCTACTTGGGATCATTGATCATTTGTTCAATTTTAATGTACTTAGTTTGTCTTTGGTGTAATATATGAGTGGATTCATGTTACAAAATAATTTTTTTCATTCCCATTTTAGAACATACACATTATGTGTTTGACAAAATATCTCACTTTTGCATCAATTTAAATTAACTTCATGTTTTTGTGCCAAATCTTCTAAAGTTTGTTTGTTTTATATTATTTTATTTTTTTACACCTCTTGTTTTGAGTAGGCCTTGATGGTCTCATTTTTTCTAATACGCATTTAGGCATACTAAGTCATCAACATCATTGGCAATTTAGGACATTAAAACTTTGCATAATCAAAACCCAATTTGCATCATTACAATATTTAATAGTCTTCCTAAATAGAAATATGTTATAATTATTTTTAATATATGTATATAACTGATTAGATACAAGTTTAAATTTGCAATGTGGCCACTAGCGAGAAGAAACAATTACGTTAAGCTAATTTTGAAAACTTGACATTTTGGCTAGGTGCCACCAACTTAGTATTTTTTATGACCCCTTAAAACTGAGGGATTAAAATATCAAATTGATATGCAACACCAATAAAATATTTTATAATTATATTTCCTTAGATCTTGACATGAAAAATGATATATTCAATAATAATAATAATAATCCAATTTTTTTTAGATTCATTTTCAATACTTTTTCCATGCATCGCACAATATGAGACTTTACTCACACGTGTATGCCTAACAATTTCATTCTTATGTGTGAGCCTTTGCCTCATTGTGGGCCATAAGGAAATTCTAATTGATCCCTCTTGCCTATGAGGTTTTTATTCACGAACGTGGCATCTATGAGCCTCTAGTACACCATCCACGAGAATCTTGTGTCAACTATGCACACTCGTCCATGGGAACCTTGTGCTAAACCGCTATTGGACTTTTTCTAGGATTGTTTATGTGAGCTTTACGGGCTTACCTTGTAAGATGCACACTTATGTGAGCTTCAAGCACATGCACATTGCACCCTATTTTCACTCCATTTGCAAAAGAGACTAACCTTACTAGTTTAGACATCATTTAACCCAAAAGTTTAATCTTACTAGTTTGGGTTCAACTATATTATATTAATGATTCACTTTTCTAGTTATTATTCAATATCAAATTCACTCAAACATGTATGCTCAACAATACAAAAACCATAAAGTCTTGCAAGGAAATTCACAAAAGAGAAAGGGCCAAGTAGTAAATGTTAGAGGAGATTATTATCATGAATTCTAGATTGCAAGTTTTTCTCTCAAACGTGTGATGTATTCTTCAAAGAAAACATCTTTGAATCTTCCTCAAAGAAAACATAATTATGCTTATGTTCTACATCTATTTCCAAGAGATAATTAAATGGGCATCATTTACTTCACCTAATAAGGGGTTTGAAGCTAGGAAGTCAAATTCGTATTAGAGGCTGTTTTGGTTTGGCCAGGAGAATGAAATATTTTGGTATCGGTTAGTACCAGTGTACCATTTTGAGAGTACCACTATATATATATATACACACACATACACACACACATTATCTTAATATATTAGCTTAAATAACATGTTTTTTATTAATATCTTTTTCAATTTTTTACTATTTTAAATTTTTTTTTTATACATTTTGAAAGAGTGCTAGTACTGGTTCAATGATCAGTAGACTTAGTACGACATACGGTATTGACTTCCTGGGTCTGAAGGAGGAAACACAGAAAATGTATAGATGATACAACTTATAATCAAATGACTTATTGTTTTGTCATGTTGTCTTATGGAAACATAAGATGTGGAATCTGAAGAGGCAATTGGTCCTACTTTGGGAGAGTCCTAGTCATCTTTCGAATATGAGGAGTCTGGTAATACAACTACTTCAGACCTTCGTCACTTCAGCCAGGTAAGAGCTCCACATCCCACATTCATTATTTAACATTTTATCAACTTATCATGCATTAGCAACTTTACACGAATCTCACACATTCTGTGAGGCCTCATTTAATTCTTTGTGGTAACAAGTAATGAAAGAATAATTGGATAAACATGCTAAAACTTAGACATAGGACTTTGTGATCTGCCTCAAGGGAGTTATTATGTGTGTACAAGACCAAAACTTGCAAATATAAATTTGTTTAGGGCTACAAGGCTTGCCTTGTTGCCAAATGTTTAAATTAGGAATTAGATATTGACTATGAGAAAATGCTTGTCTCTGTTGCTCATTTATCCTTTGTACACACTCTTATTATAGTTGTTGTTAGAAAATTGCCTCAAATTCTAATTGTGGCTTGAAAATTTAATTAGGTTTCCTAGTTAAAGAAGGAAAAATTAATTTAGGTTTTTTTTTTGTGTGGAAGAAAAGACTATTCCTTGGTGTGGAAGGAAAGACTATTCCTTGTTAAAGAAGTAATGTATTTCTAGTCTATGAGAGAATAGGAAAATAGTCTTTTAAATAAACAATGCTACAAAGAATTTGATGGCTTTGGCCCAAGGGTCTTCTCTATGGGGTGAGAGAAAATTGAGTGTGACACCAAGAGAGAAAAAAAAGATTTTCGCTTAGGAGATAGAAAAGGAGAAGAGAGCAAAGTGTTACTGTCTTCAAGGAGACAGGCAAGGAGGAGAGAGCAAAGTGTTGCTACCTTGAAGAAGATAATCAAGGAGTAGATCAAAGTATTGCCGCCTTTAAGAAAATAGCCAATGAGAGTTATGTGGAAAAGAGAAAGAAGAAGAGAAGATAGCAAAGGAGGAGAAAGCAAATTATGCCGTTTGACAAAATAGTCAAGGAGAGTTATGTGGAAAAGAGAAATAAGAAGAAAAGAAAGCTAAAGAAAAGAGAGAAAAGTGTTGCAGCCCTCTAGATAAATAATTAGTGTGTGAGAATAAAGAAAAAGAAGAATGTTTTTCTTTGGCCGTGAGACACAAAGAAAGTATGTGTGAGGAAAAAAAAAAACAAAAACAAAAACAAAAAAACAAAGAGATTTTTCTTTAGTCATGAGACACAAAGAGAGAGT
This sequence comes from Quercus robur, assembly GCF_932294415.1. Taxonomy (NCBI): domain Eukaryota; kingdom Viridiplantae; phylum Streptophyta; class Magnoliopsida; order Fagales; family Fagaceae; genus Quercus; species Quercus robur. Next base: position 20,120,168 of record NC_065540.1, on the reverse strand, counting down.
GAGTGAGAGTAAAGAAAAATAAAAATGATTTTTCTTTAGCCATGAGACACAAAGAGAGTGTGTGTGAGAGTAAAGAAAAATAAGAAATATTTTTCGTTAGCCGTGAGACATACACAATAGACATTGTAATTGATTTGAGAATAACGAAATTGATTCGGAGTTTGTCCTGTAGTTCTTCCCTTTAAGGAGAAAGGGTTTTTTACGTAAGTATTTGTATTTTTGTGTGTGATTACTATTTGGGATTAATAATGTTGGTTGGAATATTATTTGAGATCCAACAGTTATCACTTCTTGTCATTGAGATATTTTTAAGATGTATGTGAAGGATGTTAGTTTACAAGATTATTATTTGATAGGATAACCAAGAGTGGAGAACACTTTATAGAAAAATTGAAACAAGGTAAGCAAGTACAAGCTCAATGGCTCAAACAAATTCATAAACTATTACAGACAAATCACAAGAAATTACAAAGCATATATGAACCCGATTGATGACAAAGTGGTCAATTATTATGCAATAATTTGCACCAACTATAAGTGGCGAGTGTAAGTTCACCTATTTGGAAGTAGCACCAACCCCAAAGCGATTTCGGAAATAGGCAATCAGCTTTTCTCTAGGAGGTAGATTTTCCTTGATGGCACTAACACTCACAAACTCATTAGCCCAATTGCAAAGTTTGGGAAATTTCTCCCTTGTCAACAACTCTGCCCCCGAAGCTTCTTCAAAAACTCCAAGCCAGTAGCCTATGATGTTAGCGGCAATGTCTAGCAGTCCAACAGTCTCTCCACCGAAATACCTCTTTTCCTTGAGCTCATTTTCTAGAAATTGTAGAAGTTCAGAGGCTTCTTCCAAAGCCTTCTCATGCTCTTTCTCTTCACCCCAGCAAGCTTTAAATATTGGAGACAAGCACTAAAAAAAGAAATAGAGAAAATTCCAAATTTAGTGTGACTCGCAGTCTATTTCTCTAGGTTGATAAATTGTATCTCCAACAAGTGCTTATACAAAAAGCATAAATAGATAATTATTAATACATGTTTTTTCATTAGAGCCTTTGGCTACGTTATTAGAATAATGGTTAAATTTCTCTAAAAAAAAAAAAAGAATAATGGTTAAATAATTAAATTAGCCATTTTTTAAATGTTTAAACTTTTGAAATAATTAGTAATATATCATGGTATCAAAGAAGTTAATCATGGACTTGAACTTTGTTTATACAATATCTTCAATTTAAATAAATTAATTATAAAAAAAAAAAAAAAAAAACCCACCTTTCGGCCCACATGAGAGGATTATTAGAATTATGTTGCCATTTACAATTGTTAATGTCACTACGATTTTCAAGAACTAACACCCCTATCCCCATTAAAAAAAAAAAAAACGAAAAGTCATGCCTCTAGAAGTATATGTTATTTAGGATCATAGAGTGCTCAAGGACGGACCTACACTATGCAAGAGGGGGGCCATTGCACCCCCCCCCCCCCCAAAAAAAAACTAATATAAAAAAATTAAGATTTGCCCTTATATATATATATATATATATATATATTTGTCTCTCTTCCTCTAAAATATTTAGAGATTGATCTACAAGAAAATAAATAAATAAATAAAATTCATGCCCCTTTAACTACAAAACCAAAATAAAATAAATAAATATGGACTAAAGAAAAATCGTGCACAAAATAAGAAACATTTATTTTGTATGTTATACTTTGTTGATGTGTTTTATAATATGAAATGTTTAAGAAATACTTATTTTGTAGGTAGTATTTTGTTGAATATGAAATAGATATTAGTTTTTATTTTCATAAATTTTTTTTTGGTTTTAAGCTTTGGCCCCCCCAGGTATGAATCCTGGTTCCGTCCCTGGTAGTGCTTAATAATCCCATATGCCCTCTTTGTTACTATCTATCAAATAATAATAATAATAATAAATAAAAGTACTAAATTGACTCCAAATTAAAATAATAATGACCAAAATGTAAAGTTGAAATTTACCGTGAACTCAAAATGTGAGTACCAAAATGGTATCTTTATTAGAAATATAAAATTTATTTTACCACATTTCCAGGTTTAAACTAAAAAAATAAATCAAATAAATTAAAAAAAGAAAAAAACTAAACCATGCTGATTTTATTTTTTTACATTATAAATTTACAATTTGAAGAAGTTTAAGAGTAAATGATATTTTACCTTCTCGTCTATGAACTTGGCCCAAAATCGTGCATTGGCTCTCTCATAAGGATCTTTGGACAAGATGGGACTGTCTTTCCAAGTCTCATCAATGTATTCGAGAATAACAAGTGACTCAGCGACAGCCTTTCCATTGTGTACGAGCACAGGAATCTTCTTGTGAACTGGGTTGTATTTGAGGAGGGAAGGGCTCTTGTTGGTTATATCTTCTTCAATGTATTTGTACTCAATTCCTTTCAGTTTCAGAGCCATCTCTACTCTGCGACTAAAAGGGCTTCCCCACGCACCAAACACCAATACTTCTTCGGCCATAATGACACTCTTTGTTCCTGCACTTTACGGAATTTGTAATAAGATTCAAAGGCTTGGCTCTACCTTCTGCGTCTGATGCCCTTTTATAAACCCTAGGCACAATGGTTACTTGGAGGTTAAGCCTTTGGCTGTTTGTATTATTTTTTTGTTTCTTGGTCAATAGGTTCTAAAATGTGGGACTAGGTGGTGGTTGAAGATTTTTTTTTTTTTTTTGGATAAGGGTGGTTGAAGACTTGCTGAAGAAGCTGCATAGTTAATGGATCGGTCAAATGCAGGTTATTATTTAAAGAGGAAAAAACCCAATTTATATTCAGGAATCATTTCAGCCCATAGCTCATTGATGATCTCAGAAGGGGCTATTACGGTCTGTACAGGTAACCTCAAATTCTTTACTTAATCAAATACGTAAAAAAAAAAAAAAAAGGTACAGGAAAACTTGCTTTGCACGATAAATTGAATGACTAGGGGATTTGTTAGGACGAGTAAACAATATCTTAAAAATACAATAATGTTATACCTTCTCTTTACATATAATAATAAATCACACTAATTAAAATTTATGGTAAGACTCACTAATCGTGTGAAATGAGGGAGTATTATATATAACATTATTGTACTCTTTAGTATTGTATAGTTTTCTTGCTAGTATAAGTTTCTGATAGTTTATTTTATTGAATTTCGTGTTAATTGGACCAAAAAAAAAAAATTGATTTACCTCTTGAGGTTTAGATGATAACCCAATGGCATTGGAATACTTTATACTAGTTTATATTATCTCATGTTTATGTTTGAATTCCACCTCCCCCTAGGTACATCGATTCACAACATAATGGTTGAGGAGAAAGCAAAATTTGATATGTTTTTTGGACACTACAGTTTGGACAATAAATTTTGATAAATTTTCATATGTTCCTAACTCTTTTTGAGGGTAAACAGATCTTACTGTTGCTCAAACCATTAATTGATTATCCTTATCCCTTTTGCATAATCAACACCCTCTGAACACCTATTTGGCACTTCTCCTAACTATAGTTAGCTTAGAGACTTTGTTTGTGCCTAGTTTGTCATCCTCCAACTCACGAGTGCAATAAACTACAATCATACATTCTCAATATATGTTGCTTTTTAGGTTACAATCTTGAACAAAGAACAGGTATAGATGTTACAACTTATAACCAAATGACTTAGGCTTTTGTCATGTTGTGTTATGGAAACATAAGATGCTCCATACCTTTCCTATTCCACAATTTCAATCTTTTGTTGATCTCTTTATTTGAGTCTCATTTTTTATGGGGAAAAAAAAAAAAAAAAAAAAAAAAAAAAAAAAAAAAAAAAAACATCTATAGAGGCAATTGCTCCTACTTTTGGGAGAGCCCTAGTCATATATATATATATATATATATATATATATATATATATATATACCCAATATGAGGAATTTGATAATACGGGAGGGGGAGGGGGGGCCTAGCATATTCAAAAATGCCCGCCCCCCTCTATTTTAATGTCAAAATTTTGAATAAATTTCTGGTAATGGTCCCTCCCCCTTCAATTAAAAAAATTACAAACACTCTTTAATTTATTGTTGTCTAATTTATTTTCCTTTTAATATTGGCTTTTTGTCATATATCATTAATTTTTGTTGGGAAATTTAGACCCCAGTTGATAGAATTAACAAATTTTAAATCCAAGTTGTTAATTAGATTTATTATGAATAAACCTTATTAAAACAAACAAATATCAATATCATGTACAACGAAATAGTAAATAAGACAAGATATGATAACCCATGAAAACTAATGAAACAAACTAGTTTCACAGTAAAAAACTTGGAGGGGAAACCTTCCCAAAAAGTAATTCACTATAGTAAAGAGAAGTTTCAGATCTAGTACAAAACCTTTGTCCCTAAACTCTACAATCCCCATAGATGAACTTACAGCAGAAACCTTCTACTACTTCAGAACCTCTAAACTCTTTAATATATGAACGCCACCCTTTTGCACAGATCCCAGTATGTGACTAACTCCAGCAACTTGAAGAAGGTTGTTGGCTACAAAGTTTTTCACTTCATGCACAATGAAGATCAAGAAGTACTTGGTTACAAAACTCTAAGGCACAAAAGATGCAGTAACTTCTTGCAAAGAGAATAAGACACTGGGTCACTTTTTGCATGTGTTCTCCATGTATAACAACCTTTAAAATAAGTCTTTTATATATATATATATATATATATATATATATATATAGGTTTGTGAAAAAAGAAACCCTACACATACATGTTAGCTAGGGCCAAAAATTAGATTTGAAATTCCTAATTTCGTAGACCTCGACAGATTTAGCTTCTGTCGAGCTTCTATCGAGCTTTGTTCTTAAATCTCGATAGATATTGTTTTTGTCGAGGTATCTATCGAACTTTAATGAATAGTTTTTCTTCACTTCTTTCTTGGTCAAATCTTTATGAATTTAATACTTGACTTGAATTCTTATTTCTTGAAGTACTAAACTCATCCTGCATCTACCCAATTACAAGTAAAGTGCATTTTGTCAAAAGATTAACCAATTACATAAAATATGTCCTTAACAATTTTAATTAAGAGCATTTAAAGCAAACATTTATTTATAAAAATAAATAAGTAAATTTATCTCTTTAGCATGAAAAAATTCCAAAAATAAAGTCATGCATTTATATTGAGAGAATTAAGGATACCGGAATATAATGATTCATTTAGTTTGGCCCCCCTTGAGAAAATTTCTGGCTCTGCCATTGAATTAAACTACTTCAAACCTTCACTAGTTCAGTCAGGTAAGAGGGTAGAACCTCCATCATCACACATTCAGTATTTAAATTGTTATCATGCATTAGCAACTTTACACAAATCTCACTCATTATGTGAGGCCTCATTATTTAGCCCTTTGGGGTAACAAGCATCAACATTGGTGGTGCCAAAAATTTAGCAATTTGGCACCACAAAAAGCCACTTATCTATTTTAACTTACTATTTCACAACTCACTCGCTCTTATTTTCACGTCAAAGTTAAACACTAATCATTTATTTATTATTTTTTCTCTCTCTTAATCTCTATCTCTTTGTCTTCTCTTCAAACTAAATCCATTCACAACATCACCACCAGCCACAATCCACCATCTCAAACTCAGCCACCATCAACCATTGATCCACCACCACAAACCCAGTCACGATCCACCACAAAACCTGTTAACCAAGAAAAAACCAAAATAAAATCCATTAACCTCAAAATCAAAACCCATTCATCAACAGAAAACCCATTTGCCTCACGCTCAAACTTAGAGCTGCAACCAAAAACGACGTCGTCGTAGTTGGTGGCAATAGTGAAAATTTCAGTTTCAACTTCGATTCATTCCTCTCTATCGAGTTCGCCTCATGCCATTGACGCCTCACCAATTTCAACTCACCTCATGCCATTGAGTTCGAAGAAGGCGATGCTGGTGGAGTTGCTTGGGAATAGGGTTTGGGCATGGTGGTGGATTGCGTTGTGGGCAAGATGGCTTGGCGAGAAGGTGACTGGGAGAGAGATGGGTCGGCAATGGGGCTTGGGGCGACAAGAAGGAACAAAGATGGTTGACTAAATAGAAAGCTTAGGTGAGCTGCGAGTTGAGGAAAAAGGATAAATCAGAAAAGGGTAGGGGAGATGGAGGACTGGGCTTGGTGGGTGAGAGTGGAGGAAGAGAAAGCTTGGATGAGATTGTGAAGAGAGTGAGTGGAACTATGGAGTGAAGGGGAAAAAAAAGAAAAAGAAAAAAGGAAATAAATATTATTTTAATGGGAGAAAGAATAAAATATATTATTTTCTTTTAACATTTGAGCTACAATGCACAACTATAGATGGTTATGCATTGTAGTTGAGTAGTTAAAATTTTTACGTATACCACCTCCAATGTAGCACACTTTTTGTATATTGTGGTGTTAAAAATAGCAATTTAGTTTTTTAGCACCACCAATACTAATACTCTAATGAATGAACAATTGGATACACGTGCCAAAACTCAGACATTGGACCAGGTGATTTGCCTCAAGGGAGTCATATTATTAAAGTGAGTTTAGAACACCTAAACTTACAAAGATATATCTTTTTAGTGTTACAAGGCTCGTCTTGAAGCCAAATGTTTAACTTAGGAATTACTGAATTAAATATTGACAATGAGAAGATGTCTGTCTCTATTGCTCATTATCCTTTGTTGACACTCTTATTACCGTTGTCATCTCTTTTCATTTTGATTTTTTTTTTTAATACAAGATAGAAATTTTACTCTAACCTAACCTAAGTGTATATGTGTATGAAGCTCCCTCTTAGAGACTTGAACCTTGACCCTTACCCCCCACACCGCACAAGCACTTATACTTGTTGAGTAACCATCACACCAAGGGTGCGCAGTAGTCATTTTGATATTTTTTAGATGTATGTGAAGAATGTCAGTTTACAAAAATTTTATTTGACAGGATAAACAAGAGTGGAGAACACTTTATAGAAAAACTGCAATAGGGTAAGCAAGTACAAGGCTTAAACAAATTCATAAACTGTTACAAATGAATCACATGGAATTACAAAAGTACATAAGAACCCGATTGATGACAAAGCAGTCAATTATTACGTAATAATATGCACCAACTGTGAGTGGTGAGTGTACGTTCACCTATTTGGAAGCATTACCAAGCCCAAAGTTATTTCGCAAAAAGGCAATTAGTTTGTCTCTAGGAGGTAGATTTTCCTTGATGGCACTGACACCCACAAACTCATTAGCCCAATTGCAAAGTTTGGGAAATTTCTCCTTTGTCAACAACTCTACCCCCAGAACCTTCTTCAAAAATTACAACCTTGTAGCCTATGATGTTAGCAGCAATGTCTAGCAGTCCTATAGTCTCTCCACCAAATACCTCTGTTCCTTGAGCTCATTTTCTAGAAATTGTAGAAGCTCAGATGCTTCTTCCACAGCTTTCTCACGCTCTTTCTCTTCACACGAGCAAGATTTCCATCTTGCAGGCAAGCACTATTAAAAGAAAATAGAGAAAACTCAAATTTTAGTGCGAGTTACAGTTTTTCTCCTTTTCTCTTAATTGATAATTTATATCTCTATTCTCCAACGATTGTTTATAAAATTAAAAAAAAAAAAAAAAAAACCAAATAAAAAACAAGCTCGCGGACACATAGTTTATGGAATCTTTGGCTGCAATGCACGCAGGGGTATTTGCTTTTGAATGATTTATCTTTAACATACACAATTTTAACTGGAAATTTACTACCACTGACAACCGAGGTTGTGAAACTCAATAAGATTACCAAAAATAAAAACAACAGAAACTAGAATCATAATTTATAAGCCACTTGAGAAACCGCTATTTGATTGGAGAAGGGCTATTTTCATTTAAAAATTGATTAATATCATGGTTGTTGGATTAAGATAACTTGACCCCAGTTAATTAATTCAATTACCCAAGTTGATTAATTAGGTTCAATTTCATGCAAATCGTGGAGGCATCGACAAATCACAAAAAAATAAATAAATAAAAGCAACGGAAAATAAATTTGACACAGTGATTTGTTGACAAATGGGGAAAAATCGCAAGGCAAAAATTTTACTGAGTGATTTTAAGGTCACAACTCCCAAGAATCTACTAATCAACAATCAAGACGTTACAAGTATAAGGAATCGTACCAACTACCCTTACCCTATCTCGAAATACCAACCTACAATTGAACCTTCGCTCTAATACCCAATTGGACTTGATTTTATAGTAGCCTTCTTTCCCTTGATGCACAAACCTCCTATTTGTGACTAACCCTTTGCATGGATTCCAAGTACGTGACTAACTCCAGCAACTTGAACAAATGTTGTTGGCTGCAAAGTTCTTCACTTCATCAACAATGAAGATCTGGAAGCACTTAGTTACAAAACCCTATGGCATACAAACGCAATAATTTCACACGAAGAATATAAGTCTCTTGGTCTCTGTATCCGTGTGTAACGGCCTTTAAAATAAGCTTTATATATGTCTAGGGTTATGAAAAAAGAAACTCCAAACAAATATACAAGATTGGGCCGAATTTAAGATCTGAAAATTCTAAAATCGTAAATCTCGATAGATCGAGCTGTTGTTGAGCTATCTATTGAGTTTCACATTAAGTCTCGATAACAGGCATCTATTAAGCTATCTGTCGAGACTTAGTGAATAGCTTTTCTTCACTTGTTTCTTGGATCAATTTTCATGTTTTTAATAATTGACTTGAACAACATGTTTCTTGAAGTACTAAACTCATTTTAGATCTACCCAATTACAAGTTAAGTGTATTTTGTCAAAGAATTATCCAATTACAACAAAATATGACCCTAGCAATAGTAGTTTAAATTAAATATTAGTACAATATCTTATAAAAGAAAAATTATAAATTTAAAATACATCCAATACTATGATCATTTAAAATTTAAAAGATATTTTTTTACATTACTAAATCCAATAAATAAAATTTTAACTATAATTTGTTTAGGACATGACAAATTTATAATTTAGAATAGCTTAATAGTAAATGATATTTACCTTCTCGTTTATGAACTTGGCCTAGAATTGAGCATTGGCTCTCTCATAAGGATCTTTGGGCAAGATGGGATGGTCTTTCCAAGTCTCATCAATGTATTCTAGAATAACAAGTGACTCAGCTAAAGGCTTTCTGTTGTGTACAAGCACGAGAATCTTCTTGTGAACTGGGTTGTATTTGAGGAGGGAAGTTACGCCTTGAGCACCTCAATGGCGTGAGCTACACACAGCTGCTAGAATCTAAAGGAAAGGGGGACACTCTCTGATGTACTGTACTGATCACCAAGCGCTACCCTGAGAGAGATTCTAGTCACTTCCTATTTTGGATAGTACCTTGCTTGGGCAACACAGTAGACACGTGTAGCTCCCCCTTTGGCTTGAGGAAGAAACAAAACCCATGATCATAGCTTCCTACAACCATGACATGTGTTGTCCTTCCCCACATACCTCCTCCAAGCAGCTGAGCTTTTTTCTCTCTTCCAGCGGACAAATGTGTACTATTGATTAGTTGTCATCTAGGATTTGCAAACACTAATAGAGTGTTGCCACCTGCCTTTGTATACCAGGTGTTCTTCCATGTACTATAAAAGGATATGTACACTAGTCATTCTAGGTATCGGCAAATATACGAGGAGTAAGGTAGAAAAGGACAAGAAGAAATGACAAAAGCTGACACTGAATAGAGAATAAAAAATGTATTTTTGGTCTCATTGAAAAGGAATGTAATATTCTTGCAAGAGGAAGGACACCAAATCCTTGCTCCTCACCATGGTTTTTCACCCCTTTGTCATGGGTTTTTCACATTGTTAAGGACATATTTTGTGTAATTAGCTAATCTTTTGACAAAACGCACTTTACTTGTATTTGGGTAGATCTAGGATGTGTTTTGTACTTCAAGAAACATGTTGTTCAAGTCTAGTATTAAAGTCATGAAGATTTGACCAAGAAACAAGTGAAGAAGGGCTATTCATTAAAGCTGGATAGATAGCTCGACACCTACAGAAAGATAGCTCAACAGCTGCTCGACAGATAGCTATCTATCGAGATTTAATGAATGAAACTCGACACATTCTCAATCGATCAAGGTATCTATCAAGGTTACAGGAATTCAGATTTTCAGATCTGATTTTTGGCTCATGTTTTTGTGTTTTTGTAGGGTTTCTTTTCTCACAATCCTAAACATATATAAGGCTTATTTTAGAAGCTGTCACATAAGAGAATACAAGATGAACATATGCAAAAAGTGACCGATACCTTATTCTCTCTGAAAGAAGCTACTGCGTCTTTGCGCCTTAGGGTTTTGTAACCAAGTGCTTCTTGATCTTCATTGTTGATGAAGTGAAGAACTTTGCAACCAACAATTTTCTTCAAGTTGGTGAGTGAGTCACATACTGGGAGCTGTGCATCATTTGTTAGTCACGTACTGAGATTCGTGCAAAAAGGGTGGCGTTCATATATTAAAGAGTTCAGAGGTTCTGAAGCGGTAGAAGGTTTCTGCTGTAAGTTTATTTACGGGGATTGTAGAATCTAGGGACAGAGGTTTGTACTAGATCTGAAACTTTTCTTTACTATAGTGGATTGCTTTTTGGGAAGGTTTCCCCCTAGGTTTTTTACTGTGAAACTAGTTTGTTTCATTGGTTTTCCTAGGTCATCATATCTTGTCTTATTTATTTTTCCGATGCATGATTTTGACATGATATTGATGTTTGTTTGCTTTAATAAGTTTTTATCAATAATAAATCTAATTAACAATTTGGATTTAAAACTTGTTAATTCTATCAACCGGGGTCTAAATTTTCCAACACACGTAATTTCTTGTCTTTTTCTCTTTATTTAGTTTTACTCTTGTTCTTCCTTGTCTTTGTTGGTAGAGAAACACTATTATAAATCTTTTTCAAAATGGTGTTTAAGTGTGCTCTAGTTATGGTTTAGAGGTTTTCTCAAAGTAATCTCTAAAAATCTAATTTACACATACACGTGTTACCTATGGGTCTCTCGTATACCATCCTTCGGTATCATGCGTCAACTATGCACGCTCATCCATGAGAACCTTGTGCCAAATCATTAATCTAGCATCATTAACAATACTTCTTTGTTGCCACACACCACCATGAGATCTAATACCACTTTATTGAGGAGAGAACACATTGGGAAGTTTCAAATCATCTCAAGTTGTCATATATAAGTAGAGACCTCATGGGGGAAAGTATGAGGTTTTCCCATGTGACACTTTATATGAATAGTTTTTTATTTAGCCTTTCACCTCACCTCATCTTCTTATCCATGTCTAGTTTAATCCATAAATGCAAAAGATTAAGAGATTTGGTTTTACTCTCTTGTCCAACTTCTTGAACTCTTCCACGTTTAATTTCATAAATGAAAATTTTTCTCTATTCAATGTTTGCCTTTCATATTATAACACTTGTTATTTTATATATTCCAGTTTCACAAAATATCAAATGGCCAAAAAGAAGGGAGAGAGAGAGAGAGTCAATGTCAATAAAAGTATGAAATTGGTTTTGATTTTAGGTGCATATGATCTAAATTTCTCAACAACATTGTCAAAGCTTGATACAACGGTTCAACTAGTTGGGGTTTCTAAAATGCATGTTTATTTATATTTTTAATCTTTGTAATTAATTGAGGTACTCAGTTATATGTAAAATTAAACTTGCGATATGAAATAGTACAATTTTACATCTCTCTATTCAATTGTTGTTATATTTTTTTATCTCTTGACATGTATATATAGTTTTGCAAATTAAAAATTATAAACCTTAAATCTTAGATGTTTAGCCTTCAAGAGTTCACATGTTTTCTTTTTAAAAATAAAATAAATACTCCTTAAAAAAAGAAAAAGAAAAAGAATTAATAAGAATTTTTATATTGAAAACGTCAAATGTCAGAATCAAGTGGCATTTTTAGGGTATATTGATTATGGTTACTTATGGATATATTGTATTACAATTTCTTTTTCTTCATTATTGCACATCGCGCCAAACATCTGCTAGTTATATTGTTATTATAACATACTAGTCGTTAACCCGTGCTACACACGGAAACCTACCTGTTTGTGAGGTAGACTAAAATAATTTTATAAAATCCTAAATTGATTAAGAAACTACACTATTACATGATTTGCTCTTGTATGATTTCAATTTGTGTTACAATTTGATGAAGAAGTCATTGCTTGAACATGTAATGGCTTACAAAAAATTTGTAAAATAACCAAGAGATTTTAATATATTGCACGGATTTACACTAACTACTCAGGAATACCATATAAAAATGCATATTTAAACATTAAGAGAAAAAAAAATCCTAAATTGTACTCACATAAAGTAAATCCATATTCAGGAATATTATTCTAATTTGTAAATTTATAATATTATATAACATTAACTTTTATTTTAATGTTTGCATGGATTTTGTTATTTTCAAGGATGAAATTTCAGATATTAAAAATTCTAAAAGACCAAAAAATATTAAAGAATCAGATAATTCACTGCTTTGAAATTATTGAAACAAAACAAAATATATATGACTAAACAATAGAGAAATATAGAAGAAAGATGGGTTACATTCAAAATAATAATTCATGACTATAACTATTGAAAAGAATCAAAAGATTTAGAGCCTACAAATTATAGATTGTGTGTGTGTGTGTGTGTGTGTGTGTGTGTGACTACACAACAGAGATATATAAGAGAAAGATGTATCACAATCAAAATAATAATTCAGATATTAAAACTTTTGAAAAGCCAAAACATATTAAAGAATCATAAGATTTACTTCCTATAAATTTTTGAAATAAAACAAAATGTATATGATTACACAATAGAGAGATATAAAAGAAAAATTGATTACCTTCAAAAGAATAGTACATGGTATAGTCATTGAAATCTGCTAAACATGTTCAAATATTGTAAAAACTAACACAAATTTAGATGTTAAAACTTTCAAAATGCCAAAAAAGATATATGATTAAAGAATAAGTTATTGAAACAATTCAAAAAATATATGACTATTCAAAAGAGAAATATTAAAAAAAAAGAAAAAAGAAAAATGTATACGAACCCATAAAGCAGTAAGTTTTAAATTTTAACCGGTCTAAACTTTAAACGATGAAAAATTTTTAACGGGTCTAAACTTTAAACAATGAAAAAAAAAAAAAAAAAATCATATGCAGTCACAGACGTAAAGTTTGGTGGTTCATGTACAAAAATCAATTTTTTTTAAAATAAATTACAAACCATAAAACATTTTTTTTTTTTTTTAACAAAGTAGAGGAGAAGAAAATATTGGAGTGACAGAGAAGGGGATACCAAATTATTTATTAATAATAAAAATAATAATAAATTAAAGATTTTCTAGAAAGTAGACAAATCTCAATATATGAAAATTTTAATCAAATAATCAATTACTTTAAAAAAAAAATAATGATCAATCTTTTTGCTTAGCCCAAAAAATCATGTTATATTTCTTTTCTTTTTTTCTAGTTTAATAATAGTTATATATATATATATATATATATATATATTACAATGTTGTGTAGTATAATATATATTATTTTAATAAGAAATAAAGAAGAAGGAGGAGTCATACCTGGCCACCACTTCAATTGATGAAAACATCAGATTTTAACCACACACGTGATGCACATTCTCTTGGAATGCAAAGAGAGGAAGAAGTTGAGAATAGAGTCATAGATGGGTAGAGCTGATTGCAAATGTGTGATATTATAATTTTTTAAGGATAAAAAGAAAAGTTATTTTGCTTTGAAGATTGCTGCACGTAGTCCCTTTCTTCAATTCAGTCCAAAGTAAGTCATAGAAGTTTTGTAAGGATGAAGGAGGAAAAATTAGAGAAGAGAGAGGATGGGGAGAAATAGTTTTTTGTGTGTGTGATTTTGCGTTGATTTTAGAATTGGATTTATCTATCTATCTATCTATATATATATATATATATATATATATTGGGGTTTGCACTGCTTTTCTAGTGTTCATGATTAACCTCGCAAATTTGGAGATAAATTATCAACATTTGAGTTTAAGTTTAAGTTGGACTTGTTAGAGAGACAGAGTTTCACTCCTTGTTAAGTTTGGACTTTAGTTGTTGATGTCAAAGATTAGTCCTCCTCGGGTTGAAGTTGATATTGTTAATTAAAAAAAAAAAGTTGAATAATTTTATTTAAAAAAAATGATAATGATGTGGCAAGTTCTGGAGAGGTTAACAAAAGGTAAAAGACTTTGGTTTTATATATATTATAAAAGGACACAACCAATCCAAAATTTTAAGCTTATGAGTTTGGATTCAACTATGTTATATTAATCACTCACTTTTTTTATTGTTATTTAATGTGAGATTTCACTCACACGTATATGTCTAACAGTTCAAAAATCATAAAGTCGTACAAGAAAAATATCAAAAGTGAGAGCCAAATAAAGGAGATTATTATCACAAACATGTGATATATTCTCCAAAGAAAACATCTTTGAATCTTCTTTAAAGAAGACATAATTAAGCCTGTGTTCTATTTCCATAGAGATAGCTTAACAAGTAGCATTTAGTTCACCTAATGAGGGGTTTGAAGGAAGAAACACTTTGGAATAGGCAAAAATGATATCCCCTTTGTCATTTCTCCAAACTGCCATAGCTAGGGAAATTTTGGGCCAAATGGCAACATCATAGTTTACCTTGTATCGACCCGATTGTAGAGGAGTCCAACTTGAAGATTCCATTGAATGCAAATATTCACTAATACAATTTTTTTAAAAAAATATATAAATATATATATATATATATATATGTAAGGACACAATTTGTAGTGACCCCAAAATGATATTTGGTTCATACGTTTAAGGGCCCAAACAATATCATTTGTAGAGCGTGGGCTTGAAATGCTAGGCCTGGGTCACCGAACAGCGGTTAGCCATGGTTTCTATGGAAATTTACATGAAGGTGAACCTAACGTGTCTAACAAGACCTTCTTCTGATGCGGCATGAGTGGTTCCGGTCTTTAGACCTCGTCCGAGGAGCCTAGTGTTTTTATTCTTCTCCTCTTTTAAGACTTCATGGTCTGGGAGACCCCCCCCCCCTTTTCCATTGGTTCTTTTTTCCTTTTATACTAACATTTACCCTCCTTCCAGTGTCCATGTGTAAGCTCCACTTTCTGTCAGACGCAGAGTTCTTTATTGCAGTATTGGCAACTTTTTCACTTGGCCTGTTCCTGCACTGAGCTTGTCCTTTCCTTTAAGGGCTCTATGGGGTGCCGAGCATAAGATCGTCATCGGCCATATCCTTAGGCCTTTTTCGGACTTTCATTATGCGTCCTCGGCAATAGCTCTCCTCATCTCAGGCCTTGGGCCCTAATGTAAAGTGGGTCGGGGCCACAAATTCTCTGGCCCCACAATAACCCCTCAAAATCCTACTACCCGACCTCTTGGTTGGGAAGGAGGGTTTTGGTATTGTTGGGCCCCCATCATGGCTTGTCCAGCTCTGCCCTTCATTAATGTCGGTGTCTCTTCATTTGCCTGGGAGGTGCGCCGGATTATGAGACATTCCTTTAGATTTACTCACGCGGCGTCCTCGCCGTTTCAGTGTTCGAGGTGCGTCTTTAATATGTCCCTTTCACAAGGCCACCCAAACCCTATGGTTGTAGATGGTGTTGGGAGTTGAGTAGAAACTGTCTCGTCTGTAGCACTTCTTGGAAATCTGCGTAAATTAAATGCCGCCAACTTGCCCTCCATATAAGAAGCAGGGTAGGGAGTCATTCCCTTTACGTATAGATCCTTCAGTCCCTTTAAATTCCTAATCCTTCAGCTGTGTTCAAAGTTTTCATCGCCAGTGCAATTAAACCTTAGAGTGATATGTTTGAGGTACGAATGGGGGTGAAGGAACCACACCCACTCCAGAGGCACTGGGTCCTTCTGAGACTTGAGATGGCGTGGCCAGGACAGGGGAGACACAGACTCAAGACGGTTCTCCGCTTTCACAAGGTGGGAGCGATGCCTCCATCTCTTTCAGTCAAAATCCGAAGCAGGTGCTGGTCGCGTCAGATTTTTGGTGCGACAGCAGTGGGGTTTCTCGTCGTCAGTACCATCCGCTCTCTTTCGAGCGTTGCTAATATGACACCTGCGTGTTAGGAGTCAGAGCTGATGCAGGGATTAAGCATCCCTGCTTCTTCCTCTCTTCCTTCACTGGTGCCTCTTTCCACCTCCGCTTCTTCTTCTTTCCCATCACCGGTGTTAGGTTCTAAAGTGTAGGACTTTATGTATTTAGAACTCTAAATTGTATTGTTGGCAAACCATGATCAAAACAATGTGTTTAGAAGTGTTTAAAGCTAGCTCAAAGTTGTAAGTCAATGTAAAGTTGGAATCGAGTGTAAAGCAGAAAGCAGTGTGGCTTTCGGCCTGGCTCGATCGATCGAAGCTTAGGCTCGACCGATCGAACGTCGGACAGATTGCTTTTCTGCAGAATTTTCCAACTCAGCCCTAGTTGTTTTAAAAAGTTTTTAGGGTTTCTTATTTGTCCTAAGTATAAAAGGCAAACCCTAGCCACGTTTTAGTATTGCTCATATTGCGGTTTGTGTAAATCTCTTGTGAGATCTAGAGGAGGTTTCCTTTATACAAACTTAGGGTTTTCAAGGAGGAGATATTCTCTACACCTTGATGATCAAAACAGTTGCTGCCATTAAAGCTTAAAGAATACACAAGCGGGAGTGCTTGTAGCTAGGTCAAATCCTTCCCAGGTTTTTACCGGTTTGGTTTCCTAGGTGATCATATCGTGTGTTATTTATTTTCCGCTACTTTGCATGATTTGATCTTTATCATTGTGATAACCTAGACTTGCTTAATTGGACTAAGTAACAACTTGGCTAATTACCTAGGTTTAATCAATTGTTTAAGGGGTCTAAAAACTGTCAAGTGGTATCAGAGCGGGTTGCTCTTTTTTTTTTTTTTTTTTTTTGATCTTTTGATCTAAGAGCTGATCCTTGACCCCTGTTGTCATGGATAATTTGAATTGTATTTCTGATCATGTTTCTGCTCATGCTTCTGTTGATTTTATTGATGCCTGTGAAACTCTTCGTAAGGAATTATTGAAATCTATGAAAATTGCTAAGAAATTCAAGGAAGAGTTAAAATTGGCTAATCTTGAAAAAGAGGAATTGATTGTTAGATTAGATGAATCTAATAAAAAGAATGAATTTTTGAGAAATCAAATTTCCTCTTAAGATGAGAAGATGAAAAGCTTGGAACAAGAGTTAGTTGAATCTAAAGCTAAAATTGAAAATTTGACTAGTACCAAGCCTGCTGTTGATAACAGAAGTATTTCTGTTTCTCTTAAGCCTAAAACTGAGAAAGTTTATATCCCTCCTTTTTAAGAGGAATAATAAAGAAAATGCTTATTTTGCTAGGTTAGACAAAGGTAAAAGTTCTGATGTAGACGCTGAAATTTCTAAACCTAAGTCTAAACCTACTGTTAGAGAGCATAATAAATCTGTTTTTGTGCCTACCTGTCACTTTTGTGGTGTAGTTGGTCATATTAGACCAAATTGTTCTTTGTTGAGGCAAAAACCAAAATCTGAGACTAGACTTGTTGTTAGGAATACTGATGTTCCTAAATTTGTTCCTGTTTGTCACTTTTGTGGTGTCTCCGGTCACATTCGTCCTAATTGTCATAAATTAAAATTTAAGCATTCTGTGTTTCAATCTAGGATATGTGATGATATTTCTCCTGCCATAAGTCCATATAAATTGTTTCATATTATTTTGAAAAATTTAAGCTTGTTGGCTTGTGAAAGGAATTTGCAGGATTTTAGTCTTTTTCAGAAGATTGGTGTAATCCCTCATATACACTCTACTTCACATGGATTTTCACCTACAAAGTTGAAGACTCGTGCTATATTGGTGAGAAAAGATTCTCCAAGGTGAGTGTTGTTAACTTGTTCCTGATTTAATTCTTTCAATTGTTTATGGACATGTTTTGTTTTTGTTTTTGGTTGTTTTGTTTTTTAGATTGGTTTTTATTAAAAAAAAAAAATCCAAAAACATTGAAAAATTTCAAAAAGACAAAAATATTTTATTTTATGTCTTGCTTTATTTGTTTTGAGGATTACATGAATTATGATATCTCTCTTGATTTAGAACATGCTTGACATTGTGGAGAAACTTGAAAGCTGTTTTTGATTTTATGTGAGTATGTACTAGTTTGTACATGTACTCAAGGGTTAATTACGAAATTGATATTTCTTGTTTGTGTACCCTCTATAGCTTAGTTAATCACTGTCATGCATTGCATTTGCATTATTCATTTAGCATAATGTGTGCTTTTTGTTTTTTTTTTGTCATAAATTTTTTTAAAAACCAAAAAGATTTTTGTGTTTTGTATTTCACATCTTGGATTTATAATCAAGGATTGGCCATATTATCTTTACATAACAAGTTTATGTACCTTGTTTAGCTTTAATGAGCTTATTTATTGCACTTTACTAGTTGAAGTTTTGTAGTGCATGTTGTCTGGGAAAGATGTTTATGGTTTTTGATTACTATGTCTTAATCTTGAAGTCACATGTTATTTAACTGTCGGACTTGATTCTTTAGAGAAAGGCATAAATAACCATCTCACCACTGTTCACTAGCCAATCATGAACACTTTAGTACATATCATAAGATTTTGTGCTCGAGAAAGTGTAGCACATGCACGAAAAGAACATAAGGTGAAGCCTCGGTTTAAATTTCTTAATACTTAAAATTGGTGTGTACTATTAGGCTTGATGCCAAAATCACATGACTTAAAATTGGTATGTATATTATGAGGCATAAATTCAAGAAACTTACATGATTGCATGCTTATGATCTAGGAGATGTGGGAGTTATATGATATAACTCTTTAGGTGATAGTCTCTTTTAAATTCTATGTGATGAATTTTGTAGACTTTGTGATTGATTTCTATTTATATATCACCTCACATGTATCTCAAGCTTTTACTAGTTGCACACACTACACAAGTTACTCTTTGCTAAACTTGGTACATTATATTGTGTGTGATCTTGTTGTGGCCATCTAAGATTAAAGTTCCTTGATTTTGATGCAAAATGTCTTAATGTTTGAGTTTTTGAGGACAACTGGTTGAAAAACTTGTTCTTGGAAGATCTGAGTTGAATTCAAGTGTTTTTGAAAAACTTTTAATTTCATACTCATGCATTTCATTAATGAAATATTGTGCTTTGAGGAGTTTCTGCATTAAATTGCTTTGTTCTTCAAAAAATTTGATTTTTCCATGCATCATTTATGTTTAGGATTCACATGAATTGCATTGTTTTTGTATCCATCTTGCAGTTTTGCAAGTCATATCTCTCATTGTTTTCACACATAACATGCATACACTTTGCTAAATTGGGTACTCAACTTGATTTAAAAATTGATTGATTAATTTTTGAGTTATGTACTTTCTAGTATATGCTATTTTTATGTGTGAATTGTAGAAAATTATTTTCTTAAGAGATATGATGGCTAATCAATGTGCAAATATTTTCTCTACTCATGCAACTGTTTATGGGTCACATAGTGCCATGTTTGCATTTTATTGAAAGAGAGAATATTTTTTCTTCATGTATATCCTCAACTTAGTTTTTCTTTTTAAACTTGGTTTATGTCTTTTTATTTATCCCCAACCCCTTTATTTTTCCTCAAAATTGTTTTTCCCAAAACTTGTTTTGTTTTTCCTATTTTTATAGGGGGAGAAGCTTGTTTTTAACCTTTGTTGTTCATAGGGGGAGTTGTCTCTATTTCCTATAGAGTTGAATTGTTTTGTGTTTCCTTCTTTCTCTATTTTCTCTTACTCTATTGCGTATGTTTTCTGTCAACTCTTTGTTTGGGTTGTCTTTGTCAATGCGTGACAAAAAGGGGGAGAGATTTAGATGAAATGTGTGGAAAATACAAGAATGTTCTGTTTAGGGGGAGTTAACATTGAGTTAACATTGTTTTTGATGTATCTAACTTAGGGGGAGAGTTAGATTGCATATTTGTTGATTTACTGTTTTTGTTTTTCTGTCACACATGCGGTTATGCATTTTGTTTAGTGTTTCAGGAAATATACAGGTTGATTCAATTGAGCTGCTGTCTACACTTGCAACAGATGGATAGTAGTTAGGATTGAATTTTTGTTTATGAGCATTATTTTGTAAAGGGCTTTTCATTTTGTAAACTTTGAGCTTATATGTTGTGTTTTGTCACGGATTGCCAAAGGGGGAGTTTGTTAGGTTCTAAAGTGTAGGACTTTATGTATTTAGAACTCTAATTTGTATTGTTGGCAAACCATGATCAAAACAATGTGTTTAGAAGTGTTTAAAGCTAGCTCAAAGTTGTAAGTCAATGTAAAGTTGGAATCGAGTGTAAAGCAGAAAGCAGTGTGGCTTTCGGCCTAGCTCGATCGATCGAAGCTTAGGTCGACCAATCGAACATCGGGCAGATTGCTTTTCTGCAGAATTTTCCAACTCAACCCTAGTTGTTTTAAAACATTTTTAGGGTTTCTTATTTGTCCTAAGTATAAAAGGCAAACCCTAGCCACGTTTTAGTGTTGCTCATATTGCAGTTTGTGTAAATCTCTTGTGAGATCTAGAGGAGGTTTCCTTTACACAAACTTAGGGTTTTCAAGGAGGAGATATTCTCTACACCTTGATGATCAAAACAGTTGCTGCCATTAAAACTTAAAGAATACACAAGCGGGGGTGCTTGTAGCTGGTGGGAATCCAAGAAAGAAGGAGTCCGTGGATTCGGAGCTTACACGTGGTCGTGTCAGTAAGTTCTTCTGGTTGGTAGCATTAGGAAGTCGAGCGGGGGTGCTTGTAAGTCCTTTTGTATGAACTTCAATTCTTTCTGATAGTGGATTCAAGTTTACCTTGAGGATAGCTAGGTCAAATCCTCCCCAGGTTTTTACCGGTTTGGTTTCCTGGGTGATCATATCGTGTGTTATTTATTTTCTGCTGCTTTACATGATTTGATCTTTATCATTGTGATAACCTAGACTTGCTTAATTGGACTAAGTAACAACTTGGCTAATTACCTAGGTTTAATCAATTCTTTAAGGGGTCTAAAAACTGTCAACCGAGGCTACCTTGGTGTTTCTACTTCTTCCTCTGCTTCTTCTTCTCTTCCATTAGCGGGGCCATCTTGTCATGCATAACCTCTACCAGAGTAGAGTTTTGAAGGATTTATCTCTTCCTTGTATCTTATTCTTTTTGTTTATGTAGTTAGCTTTTGGTATAGGCTTACTTAAGCCCCTCATTGTACGCTGTATTGTTTTTTTGTCTTAATAAAAGATGATTCTGTTTTATTCTACATATTCTTTCTTCTCTGCAGTAATTATTTTGTGAATGGATGTATTTCATATGGGTATTTTTTTATTAGTTTTTTTGAACGATACTTATAGCAGAAACCCTTGTAACAAAATGCTACTACTTTAAATTCATTGAGATTAACAGGCATAATAATGTCGACCAGAAAAAGGTTATACATACAAGACTAACCGAGATAACAGTTGAATGCTGTTTATTGTGTATGAGGTGATCATCCGAGGATGGGTAACCCAAAAATGAACTATCGGAGAGAGTCACCGTGGAGTAGGATGCTTTGCACGTTCCTACCAATACTTATAGCTTTAACCCTTTTTAGCATTTGGTTCGAGGACCGAGGTATAATTATACCGGGCCGAAATACTTGTTTACATTAGTTTCTCTAGTTCTGGGAATCCGAGGACAAGACAGGATTTCCATCCTGTCCAAAACTTATAACTTCTTTAAATAGTTGGTTTCCCCATAAGTTTGAGTTCGAAGACCATGCAATACCTTGATTCTGTCCAAAACTTAGATATTTCTTTAAGTAGTTTGTTTCCCAATAGGTTTGGGTCCGAGGACCATACAATACCTTGGTTCTGTCCAAAACTTTGATATTTCTTTAAGTAGTTGGTTTCCCCATAAGTTTGAGTCCGAGGATCATGCAATACCTTGGTTTTGTCCAAAACTTAAATATTTCTTTAAGTAGTTGGTTTCCCCATAGGTTTGAGTCTGAGGACCATGCAATACCTTGGTTCTATCCAAAACGTAGCTTTTTAAGTAGTTGGTTTCCCCATAGGTTTGAGTCTGAGGACCATGCAATACCTTAGTTCTGTCCAAAACTTAGCTTTTTAAGTAGTTGGTTTCCCCATAGGTTTGAGTCCGAGGACCATGCAATACCTTGGTTCTGTCCAAAACTTAGATATTTCTTTAAGTAGTTGGTTTCCCCATAGGTTTGAGTCAGAGGACCATGCAGTACCTTGGTTCTATCCAAAACTTAGCTTTTTAAGTAGTTAGTTTCCCCATAGGTTTGAGTCCGAGGACCATGCAATACCTTGGCTCTCTCCAAAATTTAGCTTTTTAAGTAGTTGGTTTCCCCATAGGTTTGAGTCCGAGGACCATGCAATACCTTGGTTCTATCAAAAACTTAGTTTTTTAATTAGTTGGTTTCCCCATAGGTTTGAGTCTGAGGACCATGCAATACCTTAGTTCTATCTAAAACTTAGCTTTTTAAGTAGTTGGTTTCCCTATAGGTTTGAGTCCGAGGACCATGCAATACCTTGGTTCTGTCCAAAACTTAGATATTTGTTTAAGTAGTTGGTTTCTCTATAGGTTTAAGTCCGAGGACCATATAATACCTTGGTTCTGTCCAAAACTTAGATATTTCTTTAAGTAGTTGGTTTCCCCATAGGTTTGAGTCCGAGGACCATGCAATACCTTGGTTCTATCAAAAACTTAGCTTTTTAAGTAGTTGGTTTCCCCATAGGTTTGAGTCCGAGGACCATACAATACCTTGGTTCTATCCAAAACCTAGCTTTTTAAGTAGTTGGTTTCCCCATAGGTTTGAGTCTAAGGACCATGCAATACCTTGGTTCTATAAAAAACTTAGCTTTTTAAGTAGTTGGTTTCCCCATAGATTTGAGTCCGAGGACCATGCAATACCTTGGTTCTGTCCAAAACTTAGATATTTCTTTAAGTAGTTGGTTTCCCCGTAAGCATGAGTCCGAGGACCATACAATACCTTGGTTCTGTCCAAAACTTAGATATTTCTTTAAGTAGTTGGTTTCTCCATAGGTTTGAGTCTGAGGACTATGCAATACCTTGGTTCTGTCCAAAAGTTAGATATTTTCTATAAGTAGTTGGTTTCCCCATAGGTTTGAGTCCGAGGACCATATAATACCTTGGTTCTGTCCAAAACACAGATATTTTCTTTAAGTAGTTGGTTTCCCCATAGGTTTGAGTCCAAGGACCATACAATACCTTGGTTCTGTCCGAAACTTAGATATTTTCTTTAAGTAGTTGGTTTCTCCATAGGTTTGAGTCTGAGGACCATACAATACCTTGATTCTGTTTGAAACTTAGATATTTCTTTAAGTAGTTGGTTTCCCCATAAGTTTGAGTTCGAGGACCACGCAATACCTTGGTTCTATCCAAAACTTAGCCTTTTAAGTAATTAGTTTCCCCATAGGTTTGAGTCCGAGGTCCATGCAATACCTTGGCTCTCTCCAAAACTTAGCTTTTTAAGTAGTTGGTTTCCCCATAGGTTTGAGTCCGAGGACCATACAATACCTTGGTTCTGTCTGAAATTCAGATATTTTCTTTAAGTAGTTGGTTTCCCCATAGGTTTGAGTCCAAGGACCATACAATACCTTGGTTCTGTTCGAAACTTAGATATTTTCTTTAGGTAGTTGGTTTCCCCATAGGTTTGAGTCTGAGGACCATACAATACCTTGGTTCTGTCTGAAACTTAGATATTTCTTTAAGTAGTTGGTTTCCCCATAGGTTTGAATCCGAGGACCATACAATACTTTGGTTCTGTTCAAAACTCAGATATTTCTTTAAGTAGTTGGTTTCTCCATAGGTTTGAGTTCGAGGACCATACAATACCTTTGTTCTGGCCAAAACTTAGATATTTCTTTAAGTAGTTGGTTTCCCCATAGGTTTGAGTCCGAGGACCATGCAATACCTTGGTTCTATCTAAAACTCAGATATTTTCTTTAAGTAGTTGGTTTCCCCATAGGTTTGAGTCCGAGGAACATACAATACCTTGGTTTTGTCCAAAACTCAGATATTTATTTTAAGTAGTTGGTTTCCCCATAAGTTTGAGTTCGAGGACCATGCAATACCTTGATTCTGTCCAAAACTTAGATATTTCTTTAAGTAGTTGGTTTCCCAATAGGTTTGGGTCCGAGGACCATACAATACCTTGGTTCTGTCCAAAACTTTGATATTTCTTTAAGTAGTTGGTTTCCCCATAAGTTTGAGTCCGAGGATCATGCAATACCTTGGTTTTGTCCAAAACTTAAATATTTCTTTAAGTAGTTGGTTTCCCCATAGGTTTGAGTCTGAGGACCATGCAATACCTTGGTTCTATCCAAAACGTTGCTTTTTAAGTAGTTGGTTTCCCCATTGGTTTGAGTCTGAGGACCATGCAATACCTTAGTTCTGTCCAAAACTTAGCTTTTTAAGTAGTTGGTTTCCCCATAGGTTTGAGTCCGAGGACCATGCAATACCTTGGTTCTGTCCAAAACTTAGATATTTCTTTAAGTAGTTGGTTTCCCCATAGGTTTGAGTCAGAGGACCATGCAATACCTTGGTTCTATCCAAAACTTAGCTTTTTAAGTAGTTAGTTTCCCCATAGGTTTGAGTCCGAGGACCATGCAATACCTTGGCTCTCTCCAAAACTTAGCTTTTTAAGTAATTGGTTTCCACATAGGTTTGAGTCCGAGGACCATGCAATACCTTGGTTCTATCAAAAACTTAGCTTTTTAAGTAGTTGGTTTCCCCATAGGTTTGAGTCTGAGGGCCATGCAATACCTTAGTTCTATCCAAAACTTAGCTTTTTAAGTAGTTGGTTTCCCTATAGGTTTGAGTCCGAGGACCATGCAATACCTTGGTTCTGTCCAAAACTTAGATATTTTTTTAAGTAGTTGGTTTCTCTATAGGTTTGAGTCCGAGGACCATACAATACCTTGGTTCTGTCCAAAACTTAGATATTTCTTTAAGTAGTTGGTTTCCCCATAGGTTTGAGTCCGAGGACCATGCAATACCTTGGTTCTATCCAAAACGTTGCTTTTTAAGTAGTTGGCTTCCCCATTGGTTTGAGTCTGAGGACCATGCAATACCTTAGTTCTGTCCAAAACTTAGCTTTTTAAGTAGTTGGTTTCCCCATAGGTTTGAGTCCGAGGACCATGCAATACCTTGGTTCTGTCCAAAACTTAGATATTTCTTTAAGTAGTTGGTTTCCCCATAGGTTTGAGTCAGAGGACCATGCAATACCTTGGTTCTATCCAAAACTTAGCTTTTTAAGTAGTTAGTTTCCCCATAGGTTTGAGTCCGAGGACCATGCAATACCTTGGCTCTCTCCAAAACTTAGCTTTTTAAGTAATTGGTTTCCCCATAGGTTTGAGTCCGAGGACCATGCAATACCTTGGTTCTATCAAAAACTTAGCTTTTTAAGTAATTGGTTTCCCCATAGGTTTGAGTCTGAGGGCCATGCAATACCTTAGTTCTATCCAAAACTTAGCTTTTTAAGTAGTTGGTTTCCCTATAGGTTTGAGTCCGAGGACCATGCAATACCTTGGTTCTGTCCAAAACTTAGATATTTTTTTAAGTAGTTGGTTTCTCTATAGGTTTGAGTCCGAGGACCATACAATACCTTGGTTCTGTCCAAAACTTAGATATTTCTTTAAGTAGTTGGTTTCCCCATAGGTTTGAGTCCGAGGACCATGCAATACCTTGGTTCTATCCAAAACTTAGCTTTTTAAGTAGTTGGTTTCCCCATAGGTTTGAGTCCGAGGACCATACAATACCTTGGTTCTGTCCAAAACCTAGCTTTTTAAGTAGTTGGTTTCCCCATAGGTTTGAGTCTAAGGACCATGCAATACCTTGGTTCTATAAAAAACTTAGCTTTTTAAGTAGTTGGTTTCCCCATAGGTTTGAGTCCGAGGATCGTACAATACGTTGGTTCTGTCCAAAACTCAGATATTTTCTTTAAGTTTAGTGGGACCAGCCCCTCGGCCAAGGTGTGGGACGTTGATCTGACGTTGGAAGCTCCAAGAACTGCCCGTGCCACAGGTGCTTCAAAGTGCAGCCCCTAGTGGGACTTTATGTTAGGGCACAACAACGGGCCGTTGGAAGTAATGGAGGGACTCTCTCGATCCACCGTCTGTGCCAATGCACAAGCCTTTCCCACAGACGACGCCAGTTATAAGGACACAATTTGTAGTGACCCTAAAATGATATTGGGTTCGTACGTTTAAGGGCCCAAACAATATCATTTGTAGAGCGTGGGCTTGAAAGGCTAGACCTGGGTCACCGAACAGCAGTTAGCCATGGTTTCTATGGAAATTTACATAAAGGTGAACCTGACGTGTCTAACGAGACCTTCTTTTGATGTGGCATGAGTGATTTCGGTCTTTAGACCTCGTCCGAAGAGCCTAGTGTTCTTATTCTTCTCCTTTTTTAAGACTTCATGGTCTGGGAGACCCCCCCCCCCTTTTTCCATTGGTTCTTTTTCCCTTTTATACTAACATTTACCCTCCTTCCAGTGTCCACGTGTAAACTCCACTTTTTGTCAGACGCAGAGTTCTTTATTGCAGTATTGGCAGTTTTTTCACTTGGCCTGTTCCTGCATTGAGCTCATCCTTTCCTTTAGGGACTCTATGGGGTGCCGAGCATAAGATTGTCCTCGGCCATATCCTTAGGCCTTTTTTGGACTTTCATTATGCGTCCTCGGCAATAGTTCTCCTCGGCTCAAGCCTTGGGCCTTAATGTAAAGTGGGCCGGGGCCACAAATTCTCTGGCCCCACAATATATATATATATTGTAATAAAATTACTAATAGTTTTAACATTTTCTTCTTTAGGCCCCTCTAGATTTTGCCCACCAAGGGACCCTTGATCACTCATTAATGCTTATTGGTTAGATTCGAACAACTAATTGAGGAAAAGTTGTGTGAAATGTGAACGCATGTGGACATATCATATGAAAATTTGTTGTCTCATTCTTTAGTGTCCTACTTGTATGTCCATCGATGCTATGCATTGGTGATACCATGACATTGGTGGATTCTTTGTTTTTGTTTGTTTATACTTACAAAAAGTCGGGGAGAGGATTTGAACCCAAATTATCCTCCTTAAAAGAATTGAGTAATGCCACTAAAAGCCCTTGATAGTTGCTTCTTTGTTATTTAGAGTACGATTTTGAATGCACTATTTACAAGTTCTATATGGGGCCAGAGTACTATGACTCTATGAGGATATTAAAACCATTTAATCCACTCTTGTATTAGGGGTCTATTTATATTGATTTATTTTACAGCTTTGGTTGGATATACTGTAATTTTTAAATTTTTCTCAAGTACAATTATATTTTAATTTTAATTTTTAAACAAATGTAAACATTTGAAAATAGCCTGGTCCAGGTAACGAAAATCCTTGAGCCCTAAAACAAAAATGAAAATGAAAAAATAAAAAGAAGAAGAAAAGAGAAACTTTATCCAAGACTCCCAAGTGCAAGTCATCTCAAGTTGTCAACCTTTGAACAGTCTCCTAACACCAAAAGGAATAAATTCAAATTTCATATTCCGGTCAACTGAAAATATCTACCCTTATACTACACTACACTGCAAGTCTGCAACTAATGAAATTTTAATAGTAGGGAAAAATTCAAATGCCATGTTGAAGACTAGTTTAATAGCACTTCTTTTACATTACATAGTAATTCTTAAATGGCAGGATATTTAAGAAGAAAAATTCTTAACTAGTCTCAGAGTATGAAAAAATGGTGCTTCCTTCTTTTACATTCATGGTGGACTCCACCATAAATTTAATGAGCGGACCCCACCGTAAATGTAAGAGGAGAGAGTATCATTCTCTATAATGCGGGAATATCTAAGAATTACTCATCCAAGAGTAGTGAACACCGTATAGAAATACTGCAACAGGGTAACAAGTACAGGGCGCAAACTAACATATAGACTATTACAGACAAATTATATGAAACTACATAGTACATAAGAACCCCATTGATGGCAAAAAAGTCAATTATTATGCAGTAATGTGAACCAACTATGATTGGCAAGTGTAAAGTTCACCTATTTTGAAGCATTAGCGCCCCCCAAGCGACGTCGTAAAGTGGCAAGTAGTTTGTCTCTAGGAGGTAGATTTTCCTTGATGGCACTTGCACTCACAAACTCATCTGCCCAATTGCAAAGTTTGGGAAATTTCTCTCTTGTCAATAACTTTACCCCGGAAGCTTCTTCAAAAACTCCAAGCCAGTAGCCTATGATGTTACCAGTAATGTCTACCAGTCCTATATTCTCTCCACCAAAAAACCTCTTTTCCTTGAGCTCATTTTCTAGAAATTGTAGTTTCTCAAATGCTTCTTCCTTAGCCTTCTCACGCTCTTTCTCTTCACCCCAGCAGCAAGCCTTAAATCCTGCAATCGAGCTCTAAAAAAAAGAGAGCGACACAGAAAACTCAAATTTTAGTGTGACTAGCAGTCTGTTTCTCTTTGATGATAAAGTGTATCTCTAAAGAAGTGTTTGTACCAAAAAAAACACAAATAGATAATCAAAATATGGTTAAATAATTAAATTTGTCATTTTTAAGTTTAAGCTTTGAGGACGGTGAGTAATTTATCATAATATAAAAACAAGTTATCATGAGTTTAATCTTGGCATCTACTCCACCTTCTATTAAAAATTAAAAATCTCATGTATTTCTATACTCTATTCTCCCAAATTAGAGAGATATTGAGAGAGGGTAGAGTATAGAAATATTTAACAAAATAAATTATCAAATTTACCCTTATCATATTAACAAAATTACAAACTATAAAAAAGTTAATTATTCCCCTCTCTTTTAATTTTAAAAACATCCAAACAAGGTGAAAGATAACGATTCCCCTCTACTCTCCTCTCACTCCAAACTTCCAAACGTAGAATAAAAGTCTCATTTTACACAAAAATAATAAAACAAGGGCGCCTCCTTCTCAATGTTAAGACAGCTATGTTTGTTTACAGACATCATAGTTTTACAAATTAAAGAATCTAAAGATTAATATTTACCTTTTCGTCTATGAACTTAGCCCAGAATCGTGCATGGGCTCTCTCGTAAGGATCTTTGGGCAAAATGGGATGGTCTTTCCAGGTCTCATCAATGTATTCGAGAATAACAAGTGACTCAACCACTGGCTTTCCGTTGTGTACAAGCACGGGAACCTTCTTGTGAACTGGGTTGTATTTGAGGAGGGAAGGGCTCTTGTTAGTTAAATCTTCTTCAATGTATCTGTACTCGATTCCTTTCAGTTTCAGAGCCATCTCTACTCTACGACTGAAAGGGCTTCCCCACGAACCTAACAACAATACTTCTTCGTCCATTTTTGATGAAACTTTTTGTTGCTGCACTGTCAAGAGTTGTTATGAGATTCAGATGCTTGGCTCTTCCTTCTGGGTCTGATGCCCTTTTAAAGAGCCTACTATGCACTATGGTTACTTAGTGGTTAAGCCACTACTATGCCTTTGACTGTTCGTATTATTTTTGTTTCTTGGGGAGGAAGCTGCCCAATTAATGGATAGAAGAAGACTTGGGGGTTATTATTTAAAGAGGAAAAAACCCAACCTGAAGATAGACAATGTTAACTTAGTCAATTCGATTTCTCGTTGCATTAAGGAGTAGTTATATGTCAATTTTTCTCTCTTCCCTACGCAGATGGTGGTAACTGGTTTAAGTGCTGAAATGTCCATCATGGCCCATGGCATATCCTAGCATAATTGGAACATTCAGGACCCAGCGCCATAGTTCATGGATGATAGACTTGGGGGTTATTATTTAAAGAGGAAAAAACCCAACTTGAAGATAGAAAATGTTAATTTAATCAATTCGATTTCTTGTTGCACTAAGGAGTAGTTATATGTTAATTTTTCTCTCTTCCCTACGCAGATAGTGGTAAATGGTTTAAGTGCTGAAATGTCAATCATGGCCCATGGTATATCCTAGCATGATTGGAACATTCAAGACCCAGCGCCAAGTTCATGGATGATCTCAGCAAGAGCTGAGCTGAGCGATGATCTCAGCCAGAAAAGTCTTTTTGAAGGAAAAAAAGAATAAGTCTTGTGCCACTTTATGCGGCACTAGAAGGACTCAAGAAAAAAGGAAAAAGAGTCAAATTTGCAACAGAGCATAAACGGAGCCTACACCACAGAAATTTTTAATGATTACAGTACTAATTATACAATCCTTTGAAAGGACAATAATTATAGGATCCTTTAAAAGTACAATAATATTATATGAGTTCGGTTAATGTATACCTATGTGCAAAGGTTTCTTCGGACGAGATGGAAATTGGCCCTCAAGTGTAAAGGTAGAAAGGAACTTGACTGTAAGACCCACCCGTCGAGCAGGGACAAAAGTCAGCCTTAGTGATCCGACAATGCCGAATGTAAGGCCTACGCCCCATAGAAACTGTCTACCTAAGACTGTCCCTTAGCCTGTTGGTCCTGACACAAGGTTAGAATTCTAGGCTTTCTAGCTTTTCTAGAGTGGTATCTCACTGACGGCTCACCACCCCCCCCACCCCCCCCCCCCCTGGTGCGCGCGCGCGAGAAGGGGGCCTTCTTGGCCCTCCACCTAAGCTACATAGGAAAGCCCAAAGCCAATTCCAGGGAACAGCGAAGCTTCATAGGGTCTTTTTGTCCGGATGCAAGTAGTCCGCATCTTCACAAACATGTTTATTTCACTGAGTCTCTCTCCGAGATAGTGCCCAAATCATTATGCCTTCCGTGTGGGTCGAACTAATGGCACACATCAACTATCCATAATAGGAAACTTTTTATAGAAAATTGAATAAGCTGTCAAATCAGTTAATTACTTTTCATTTTTCCATAAAAATTTTCTTAAAATTGTTTGCTAACATATACCCTTAGGGCATGCATTAGTAAAACCCATATTATATTTTCTCTTCTCTTTTTTCGTTAAACTCACACACTATTACCAAAACTGCATGCAATACTTTAAAATTACAAATAATATTATATTCCCTACTATCATATGATAGTAAATTCTATTAATTAAATTCATGATAAGACTCATTAATGCCATTATTCATGATGTGAAATGAAGGAATACAACATTATTATATTTTTGGGGTATTATATAATTTTTAGCTAGGATAAGTTTCTTTTGGTTGATTTTTAATTGTATTTCATGTCAATTATGTTAGTTTTTAGACCCCTACAAACACAGTTTGTTTAACCTAAGTTTATTGCCAAGTTGATACATAAGTAAATTATGTAGATCTAGATTAAACATTCATCACACATCATGTAGCAGAAAAGTAAATGAAGTTTAGATATGATGGCTCAAGAAAACCAATGAAGCAAACCATTTTCAAGGTAAAAAACTTGGAAGGGAACTATCCCAAGAAAACAATCCACTATATCATATAGAAGTTTACAGTCAAGAACATTTAATTTGTAGTAAACTTAACTATGATTATCAAACTTAGCTCTGAAACCCTTAGACTTCTTTAACGTAAATCTGTTCCAACATAAACCTTCAGTTCATGCCTTTGATCTTTGTTTAACAACAGTAATTTCATGTTGAGGATCATTAATAGTTAATTCTTTGGAATTTCTTTTTATTAAATCTTTCCAAATTTTCTTCAAAACTTATTGTTGATTTCAGTTTTTTAACATTTTCTTCTTTTATTAAATTTTTCTTAAGCTTATTGAGATACTCTTTTTTTAATTTAGGGTTCTCAATTTGGCTTATCAAAGTAATTAACAAACTTTCATTTTCTTCACTTTTGGTGAGAACATTAACAATTTTAATAACATTGCAATAGGAATCTCTACAACCTATTTTAAAATTAGGTGAACCAGAAGATTCATCAGCAGATTGATAATAAGAATCAGATGAGGAAGAAAAATCCTCTTCCAAAGAATCAGACGGAGTGTTTGATTCTAGGATTCTGAATAGATCTTCTTGATCTTCATCATTGATCTTTAACATGTTAAACTTATTTTTTAACTTACCAGGTTATATATATATATATATATATATATATATATATATAGACACCTACATAATAATAAAAAGTTTTCTATCATCTCTCTTAAACGGTTTTTAAACCTCAAATAGATCACAATATGCTTATGTCTCATAAGAATGGTGATGACTTAGAACTCTCATTCCTTTATGATGAAGAATCCATAAGGCTTGAAAGAGATTAAAGTCTATTTAAGAGAGAGAAAAAAAAAACATTTTTAATCAACCTTTACAAAATTTCAGCACTTTACTTTCCTTGCAGTTTAATTTCTACACTTTATTATTATTGTTTCTTTACATTTCTCATTAAAGTTATCATAAAATAAATATGTTTGGGTAAACATTTCCCCTACACACTATTAGAAGAAAATGCTTTTTCTACAATCTTTAAAGAGAATCTTTTTAAAATGTTTTTCCTTTGTTCTTCTTAAATGTTTTCAAAACAAAAATCTTTTTTTTTTTTTTTCCTTTCTAAGAGTTTTTCAAAATACAAACCTTTCTTTTTTTAGATGCTTTTCCTCTTCTAAAAAAAAGGAAGTTTTCAAAATAAATTTTTTTTAGGAGATTCGAAACCCTTGTTTTCAAAATATATTAAAAAAAATCTATTTTCTTTAAGGGGAACCCGAAACCTTGTTTTTAAAAATATAAAACTGTTTTCAAAATAAATAAATAAATAATCTGTTATAAAATCTGTTTTCAAAATAACATAAAACTCTTTTCAAAAACTTTTTTCAAAATAATAAAAAACTGTTTTCAAAATAAAAAATAAAAAATAAAAAAAAATCTGTTTTTTCAAAGTGGGGAAACCCGAAACAAAAATAATAATAATAATAATACAAATGTTTTCAAAGTTTTTCAAAAGAAAAGGTTTTCAAAAATAAAATGTTTTCAAAAGTGCTTTTTGTATATACAAAAGTTTGCTTTAACAAAAATGCTTTCAAAAAAGGGTTTTCAAAAGGAAATGTTTTCATAAAACATTTTTACCACGTTGGAGAAAATTGTGTGTATATGGTTGTTTAAAAAAAAAAAAACTTGTCTTCTTTCCTTTCCTAAAGAAAACCTGTTTTTACTAATATATATATATATATATATATATATATATATATATATATTTCAAAAAAAAAATGTGTTTTAACACGTTGGTTTATCCCAAAAAAAAAAAAAAAGTCTTCTCCCTTCTTTAATTTTTTTTTTTTAAATCTTTTGAAAAAGTGTTTTTACCACGTAAAAGAATTGTTTTTGTTTCCAAAATCTTTTTCCCTTTTTTAAGAAAACCGAAAATTGTGTTTTTTTTTTTTATAAAAAAAAAAAAAGGAGTTTCGTAAGGAAATAGGATTTGGCTTACCTCTAATACTTTTTAAAAAAGAATCTCTTTTTTTTTTTTTTTTTTTAATGAGAGACTGGCACATCACTCACTAACTAAATAAAAGGTGGGGATTAAAACTCACTACCACTTGTCGTTGTATATTTAAAACAAAATGACATGTCCAGTTAAAAATGTACTAGAGATAAGCCAAACCCGTTTCTTTTACCACGTTAGATTTCCTTTAAAAAAATAATAAATAAGGGTTTCTAGTATTTTGATGTCTTTTTTTTTTTTTAAAAATAATAAAAGTGTGATTTTTAAAAATAATAAAAGTTAACATTGTAACCTTTTTCTTAGAATAGTGGTAGTTTAAGAATTTGTGTTTGAGGCTCATTCTCTTGAGTTTTTGAACACCCTATAAGCTTACATTGTTCCTCTTGAGTCTTTGAACACCCTATAAGCATACATTGTTCCTATTATTTCTTGGCACTAATGAGTTTGCTTGTCATCTTTTTGCATGATTAAATTGAGAAAATGATGGATGACAACAAGGTGCTACTCTTCCAACTCTCTTTCTTTTTTTATGTTGTGATTTATTTATGTATAGCATATAGTATTCACATGCTAGCTATATAGTAAATAAATACTCACATGCTATTGTAAAATATACTTGTATGCTCTCTCACATGTTACTTTTGTATATACCTTACATGTCTTGATTTTATATATTCTTTGAAGTTAATATTCACATGTTAGCTATACATAAATATTTACTCACATGCACAAACTGTCAAGTATTCTATTTCTTCATAAAAAAGTTAGCATTTGGAATAAATTAAAATAAGATACTATCTAACGATAGGCATTGTGGCTGTGGGATTCCTAACACCTTCTCCACACGTAACCAAACTTCCGAGTCCAAGATTGTTGATTCAAAAACTTTTGGTTTACCTTAATTAATGAACCTTTAAAATTTGGTTTAGTTAAGTAGATAACTTAAAATAAATTAGACATTTAGGTGACCAATCACACCTAATACAAAACTAATAGTTGATGGCAACTCCTAAAATAAAAATAAGAAAAAATGACTCACATATACATACCACACTCTAGATACACAAGCACACAAGGTCACGTTGCCAAGAATCCAACGTGAGAAGAAACTCCTAAGTTCCTAAAAACTGCGGCGTCACAAGTAATATTAATGACCACTTTCTTTAGATTAGACCAAGTTGCTGTCCTTTGGTATGATGGGCCGGAGGAAACAGCAGGTTACTTCCCAAATACTCTTGGAATATTATTTTAATTAGCTGCAAGTATCTTCCTAAATCCAAGGAAGCCCCTTCAAATAGAACTAAATTCCTTGACCTCCACAATTGATCCGAAATCAGAATCCCAAAAAACAAAAAAAGCCTCTGAGATAAAAGCAGTGGCTAATCCTTTAGGTGGGAACAGCATGACAATAAACAAAAACATGGAGAATTAATTTAGGAGACATTCCGTATAAAGGGCATGAAGGATAAATGCTTGGGTTGAATCTAAGGATTTTATCCTTTGATGGAAGAATAAAATCCTCAGATTGCAGTTGTCACCTCTTGAATCTGAGGATTTCATCATACTTTTATTACAGTTGTCACCTCTTGTCATTTTGATATTTTTTAAATGTATGTGAAGAATGTTGGTTTACATAAATTTTATTTGACAGGATAACCAAGAGTGGAGAACACTTCATAGAAAAACTGCAACAACCAACAGGGTAAGCAAGCACAGGGCTCAAAGGCTCAAAAAAATTTATAAACTATTACAAACGAATCACATGAAATTACAAAGTAC
Source organism: Quercus robur (assembly GCF_932294415.1). Classification (NCBI taxonomy): domain Eukaryota; kingdom Viridiplantae; phylum Streptophyta; class Magnoliopsida; order Fagales; family Fagaceae; genus Quercus; species Quercus robur. The sequence continues at coordinate 20,084,850 of NC_065540.1, read as the reverse complement.
TTAAGAACCCGATTGATAACAAAGCGGTCAATTATCATGCAGTAATACTAATATGCACTAACTGTGAGTAGCGGCGAGTGGAAGTTCACCCATTTGGAAGCATTACCAAGCACAAAGCGATTTCGCAAAAAGGCTTTTAGTTTGTCTCTAGGAGGTAGATTTTCCTTGATGGCACTGATACTCACAAACTCATTAGCCCAATTGCAAAGTTTGGGAAATTTCTCCTTTGTCAACAACTCTACCCCAAAAGCCTCTTCAAAAATTCCAAGCCAGTAGCCTATGATGTTAGCAGCAATGTCTAGCAATCCTATAGTCTCTCCACCAAAATACCTCAGTTCCTTGAGCTCATTTTCTAGAAGGCGTAAATACACTTTTGGTCCCTACATTTTGGGCCATTTCTCGATTTGGTCCCTAAACTGATTTTGCTCCTATGTCAGTCCCTAATTTTTCAAAATCGTTTTTAAAATTGTCCCTACCGTCAACCTAGTCATGGAAGAAGCTGATGTGGCAAACGAAAGTGCCAGGTGTCAAAGCCAACTAATAAAATAATAATAAAATATTTTATTTAATATTTTTTAAATGCCACGTCAGCATTTTTGAATTAAAAAAAAGCCATTTCAGTTTAATTAAAAAATAAAAATAATTTATATTTTTCATTTCAATTTAATTCAAACTAAATTTTTTTTTTTTTTTAAAAAAACAAACTTGTAAATCTGATTTTATTATTATTATTATTATTATTATTATTATTGCTTTCATTATTTTTTAGCTAAAAACACAAGAACTTGTTCTTCATGTTCTTCCTGAATCCAAGAACAATCAAACCCAGAGCAAGAGCACAATCAAACCCAGAACAATGCAAAATTCATACAAAATCCCTATCCTCCACCGAAACCTCCAGAACATGAAAAATTCATCAAACCCAAACCAACATGAGAAAACCAACCTAGAAAAATCATCAAACCTCCAACCCCAAAACTTCATTAAACAACACCCCGCCAATCAACAACACCAAATCCGCCATCAACAACACCAAATCTGCCGTCAACAAACCCAAATCCACCATCAACTCGCCATCAACAGCACCAAATCCATCTAGTCAAAGCCCAGTCTGAGTCACGGTCAACTAAACAAAACAAAAACGACCACCGATCTCCACCACAATCAAACCCAGAAAAACCCAGCCCTCTCCAACAAAAACAACCACCCCGACCAAACCCAGAAAAACCTAGCCCTCTCCAACCAAACCCAGCCATCTCCATCTCCATCTCCATCTCCAACCAAACCTATAATCCAAGACCCATGGATTACCGATCTCCACCTCGACCACCGATCTCCACCCCGACCACCGATCTCCACCTCCATTACCGACCACCCCACGGAAAACTAGAAACACCCAAAGATTAGAGAGTTAGGTTTAGAGAGAGAAAGAGTTATTGAAAGCTTGAACAAAGAAAGATACAAACACATATATGCACCAAGAGACAGAGAAAGAGAGGATCTAGAAAAGAAAAAAAAAAAAAAAAGATACTGACAAACACTCACCAATAATATTTATTTATTAAGTTATTTTTATTTTGATTTTTATTTTTATTTTTTTGGTTTATCTTAAAAGAAAGAAGAAAATGAAATAGATACAAACACAAACATAGACACACCATCCTAGAATGAGAAGGGGTGTTAACTAAATGTTTGTTTCTTAAGAAAGTTCAAGAAAAATTGGAATTATAAATTGTTTTCTCAATATTTAAAATTGAAAAAAGGTTTTTTTTTTTTTTTTTTTTTTTTTTTGAATTTAATTTTTTTGAATTAATTTTTTTTTTGTTAATTAAAATGCTGACTTGTCATTTTTAAAAGCAAAATAAATTTTTTTAATATTATTTTATTTGCCACGTCAGCGATTAACATGCCACCTATGCACTCCGTTTGCCACATCAGCTTCTTCCGTAACCGGGTTGACGGTAGGGACGATTTTAAAAATGATTTTGAAAAATCAAGTACTGACATAGGAGCAAAATTAGTTTAGGGACCAAATCGAAAAATGACCCAAAATGTAGGGACCAAAAGTGTATTTACGCCTTTCTATAAATTGTAGAAGCTCAGAGGCTTTTTCCACAACTTTCTTATGATCTTTCTTTTCACACGGGCAGCATTTCCATATTGCAGACAAGCACTATTAAAAGAAAACAGCGAAAACTCAAATTATAGTGTGAGTTACAGTTTTTTCCCTTTTCTCTTACTTGATGAATTAAATCTCTATTCTCTAACGATTTAAAGAAAAAAAAATAAAAAAAAAAAGCTCACGGACACATAGTTTATGGAGTCTTTGACTGCAAGTCTGCAATCCACGCAAGAGTGCCTTTGATGATTTATCTTTAATATGTACTGAGGAGTGAAGTTGTGAAGTTCACTAACAGCATTAGTATTGGTGGTGTTAAAAAGCTATATTGCTATTTTTAGCACTACCAAATACAAAAGTGAGGTTGCAATGGTGGAGATATAGCTAAAAAATTTAGGCTTTGTTTGGATTTTTTTTTTTTTCATCACTCATCACTCCTCATTTAATTTCTGTCACTTATCACTCATCACTTAAAATACCCTACCCTATTTGGCACCATCACTCAATATTTTTCAACTGTTTGTGGGCCCCATACCTGTCACTTGGTCAGAGCAAAGCTGTTTTGAGGGCCCCACCATTTTCTCTTTTCTCATTTCCCCATCTTCACCCCTGTTACTCTCCCAAAACACAAACCCGAACCCAACTTCAACCACAATAACAACAACAACAACAACAACAGCAACAACAACAAAATGCGGCCAATCAGATGGCTAATTCCACCTCCACCTCAGCTGGCAACGACGGGACGATGATGACGACGAGCCGATACAGAACTGATACGGCAATGACGAGCAGATAAGCACCGTGATGTGGCAAATCGAATCTGAAAGATGGTGGATGAGGTCCCGGCCCATTTTAAGATCTTCATCCACGGTCTCGACTGGGACACCATGCCGAAACCCCAACCGCTATGTTCAAGGAATGGGTATTTTGAAACCCATTCATGTGGGTATTTTGAAACCCCAAATCCAAATCCAAATCCATCCTTACCCGGTCATAGAGTGCAACTTCAGACCAAAAAATTCTATGATGAAGATCAAAAAAAAAAATGAAAAAAAAAAAATAGAAAGAAAGAAAGAACTTCAGAGTTGAGACAAAAAAAAAAAAAAAAAAAAAAAAAAAAAAAAAAAAAATCAAATCTTACAATGAAGAAATAAAAAATTCTTGATGAGATAGAGGAAAAGAGATGGTTTGAAGGATGAGCTGTGTTAATGGCAAATGGGTATGGAGAGAAGAGAGTGGCTTGGGAAGAGAAGAGGAAGAGGGAAAAAAAAAAGTAAAGAAAGAAAAGAGATGGTTTGAAGGATGAGACAGGACACAGTAAATGGGGGGCACCATGTCAATATATTTACGAAAATGCCATTGAAAACAAACACATGGAAACTGAAAACAACTAAAATGTGTTTTCAGTTTCCATAACTCATCACTCACAAATGAGAGAATTGAGTGATGAAAACAAAAATTGGAAATAGTGTTATGAAAATCCAAACGGACTTCTCAACCATGGGTCCAACAATTTTTGAGTTATGAGTTATAAAACAGAGTTATGAGTTATAAAAACTCAAAATCCAAATAGCCCCTTAGCTTCTCAACTACAGTACATAGCCAAAAATTGTTGTGCGCTGTAACTCAAAAGCTAAACCAATATATTATATTTTATTGCTCCCTCCAATTAAATAATATTTCTTCATTTTTTTTTCTTGTTTCCTTTTTCTACTCGTTGGCTGTCTCTTTCTCTCTCCAATTTAGGCTCACCCTCTCCCTTTTTTTTTTCTCACTCTCGCCAACCTAAGCGCCTACCCCTGCCCGTTGCCGACCCAAGCCCTTGCCCAGTGCTAGCGTGGGTTGTTAGGTTACTTAGAGTGGATTTCTCAATGTGGCGGTGTGGATTTCTTGGCAAGGGATTCTCGTTGTGGCAGCATGGGTTTCTCGAAAAGGTAGCGTGGGTTTCTCGGCATGGCTATGTTGATGGTGGGGTTCGTGGGTCAATGTGGCCATGGTGGGTATGGGTTTGTAGATGGCAGTGGGTATGGGTTTTTGGGTGTTGGGGGTGGTGGGTTGTTGATTGGGTTGTGGATTGTTTCGATTGTACCATTATTCCAATTCGTGGGTTTTTTTTTTTTTTTTTCTCTGTTGGTTGCTGGTTTTTTGGTTGAGCTTGAGGCTGCCGTGATGGTGGTTGTGGTTTGGTGGTGCCGTGATGGTGGCTATGATGGTGGTGGTAATTGATTTGGGGTGGTGGGTTTGGTGGTGGTTTGGTTGGGTTTGGCAAGTTTTTCTGGGTTTCGTGGTGGCTGGGTTTCGTGGGTCAATGGTGGTGTGGCTATGTTGGTGGTGGTTTGTGTGATGGTTTTTGGCTAATTTGGGTTTTTGGAAGTGGCTGTGGGTGGTTGTTCTTGGTTGGGATTGGCTATGGTTTTGTGTCATTGATCAGTTTGTGTGGTTTTTTTTTTTTTTTTTTTTTTTTTTTTTGCAATAATTGTTGTTTATTGTAGTAGATATTTTATTTTATTTTATTGTTTATATTATTTTATTGTGTTAAAAGCTAAAATAAAACCACTGATGTTGGGTGTTTTGTAAAGTGAGAAAGTAAAATAAATAAAGTGACTTTTTGTGGTGCCAAATAGTTAAATTTATAACTCCACCAATGTGGATGCTCAAATTGCCAAAAATAAAAACAACAAAACTAAAAAGATAAGTCAACTCATGCCTCTCCCCTTGAACTAGAAGGCTAGAATTATAAGCCACTCGAAAAACAGCTATTTGACTGGATGAAGAACTATTTTGAATTTCATTTAAAAATTGATCAATATCATAGAAGTTTAATTTAATATTACAATTATTTTTTAAAAAAAATATAAATTTAAAAGTATACCAATGCTGAATCATTTAAAATTTAAATGATATTTTTTACCTTCTCGTCTATAAACTTGGCCCAGAATCGTGCATTGGCTCTCTTGTAAGGATCTTTGGGCAAGATGGTGGTCTTTCCAAAACTCATCAATGTATTCTAGAATAACAAGTGACTTAGTCAGGGGCTTTCCGTTGTGTACAAGCACAGGAATCTTCTTGTGAACTGGGTTGTATTTGAGGAGGGAAGGGCTCTTGTTGGCTATATATTCGTCAATGTATTTGTATTCTATTCCTTTCAATTTCAGAGCCATCTCTACTCTGCGACTAAAGGGCTTCCCGAAAAAACGAACACCAATGCTTCTTCAGCCATTATGATTTATGACACTTTTTGTTTCTGCAATTAAAAGAGTTTGTAATGAGATTCAAATGCTTGGCTCTACCTTCTGGGTCTGATGCCCTTTTATAGCCTAAAATCTCAATGGTTACTTGGTGGTTAAGCATCTATACCTTTGGCTGTTTGTATTATTTGTGTTTATTAGTCAAAATGTGCAACTTGGTGGTGGTTGAAGAAGCTGCAGGATTTTCAACCCAAAAAAAAAAAAAAAAAGAGGGCAAAAAGAAGCTGCACAAGCACAATTAATGTATCGGTCAAATGCGAATTATTACTCAGAGGAAAACCCCAACTTAAATTCATCTCCATAAATATTATTATTTTTTGATAATCTCATCTCTACGTATTTATTTATTTATCTAATTTGATTTCTTGTTGACAAAATAGGACGTTAAGTGTTAATTTTTCTCTCTTTGCCAGATGGTGGTATGAGTATCTCCGGTAATTTTTTCAAATTTTTGTATTTTTTGGAGAATGAACTATTCCTTTTACCTTTTAACTACCTACTTTTTCAAGTACACTTTCTAACTAACTCTATATTTTTTATATATCCCATTTAAATATTATTTCTTCAATTTTTTTTTAATCTTTCTTTGTTTGTTTTTCAATCTTCCGTCATTCATTTCTAATGAGTATTGTGGGGGATGAATGTGAGCACAAGCCAAGAGGCAAAGGCCCAATAGATCATTCTTTAAAAGATGGGCCCAACCCAAAGATATGGATATGAATGAAGTAGTCTGGGGAATAAAAGATAACATTTTGAGATCACTCTCATGGGGGTCTGAGCTGACCTCCATTACCAAGGTCCATTATTGAGGTGCCACCTTCCATCAAACTCACCCCAAGAAGCACAAGGAACAGATAAGGACCATTGGAGCAGTCACCTTCGCATTAATGAGATTTTTCACCTAATCTCTACCACAATAAATGCTAATTTACTGGCCTGGACATTGGAAATACCCCCAAAAGTCCCCTTTAATGATAAAAAAGTGGCAGAGTAGAGAGATGATAGGACAAGTATCCCCCAACTCCAACTGGAGAAAGAAGGAGGAGGATGAGATGGCTATAAAAGGAGGAGAGGTGCAATAGAAAGGAGGATTCATAAAATTTAGAGAAAAGGCTAAGAGAAGAACAAGAGGGAGAAAGTGAAAATAGAGAGATAATTCTGAGAGTTTTTAGTCTTTGATCTTATCCCTTGTACCTTGAGAAACTTGTTTCTGTATCTATAAAGCCTTTTTTGGTCTTTTTGTTCCTTCAATTTGTTGTTTAGATCTCCCATTCTGAAATATTTTTACCTTCTTATTACAAATTAGTAGTGCAAGCCATTTATTTTTTTCCTTCATTATTTAATAGGTGATTGTATTTGACTCCCGTAAGTATATTTTTCAAATACCCAACAACCATATTTTTTAAAATCTCAAAATGGTAATATGTTTAAATTTTTTCTAATGATATTTTTCTAACAAATCTCATGGAGCACTTGTAGTAACAACATAGTGTGTTGTAGGTCATATAATTTTGATTAGAAATGCTACATTCATAATATTTTTCACAACACTTTCACAATATGTGATAAGTTGTTATTTGTTCTAATTTGAACTCACCATTGAAATTATTTTTTTGCTCGCCAATAATAACCAGTAAAAACTTACCACTTAAGATTTAATATAAAAGTATACTGAAAATATTATAGTGGCATTTCTCAATTTTAATTTTTTATTCTTTATTTTATTTTTGTATTTCTCTCTTTATTTTTTTGTCATCTCTTTTTTTCTCCTCCACACACGTATCCTCATTCCCCACTCCTTTTGTTTTTATTTTTCTATCTCTTCTCTTCCAGGACCTCCACACAATTATGTCCTCTTTGTTTTTATGTTTCTACCTTCATCTCTAGCACTCTCTTTCTCTCCCTCTCTATTAGCGTTCTTTTTCTTCTTCTTTTTTTCTTTTTTTTTTTTCTTGTTCTAATTTTGTTAGTTTTATTTTGTATGAAAAATAATGTTGTCTCTTTGTTTTGATCGTGTTTGAGAGAGAAAGGAGTGGGTTAATTTGTAGTTGTTGAGATAAAAGTTGAATATTTTAATGTGGCGTATTAATTTTTTATTTCATTTTATTCTTTCGCTAATGAACAGTGGGTATCAAGAGAGTTACTGTTCATTAGCAATCAAAATTTTTTATTTTTTTTTCTAATGAACAATAACTTGGAAAAATTGTTGGAGCACTATTTTGTGGGTTTACTCTCTAAATTTGGGGTTAAGAGAGTTTGTTGGAAATGCTCTTTAATTGTTGGAATATCAATCATGGCAAATCCTAGAATAGTTGGACCATTCAGGATTCAGCTCATAGTTCATTGATGATCTTAGCTACAATGGGCTTTTTAAAGGATCTATAGTTTGAAAAAAGAGTAATGCTACAGTTATATACTATTTTACAACATTTTTACAAACTATTGATGTATCCAATTACTTATTAATTTTCATCTAAGTCCATTATTAACATCACATTTTCATTTACCAATAACCGCTCACTATATCAACAGTTTGTAAAACTTTTTATAAAAAAATTTGTATCTCTAGTATTACTCTTGAAAAAATGGAATAAATTGGTAATGATAAAGTCAAGTGGCTCATCCAGCCCCCTAATTTATTTGGGGTGGTGGAGGTACAGTCAAACTTGCAACATAGCTACGAGGAAGGGTATGTTAGATTGAGCAATTTACTTCTTGTTGATGATGTCTGGTGATTCTAATAGCTATTCCAAAACCACCCGGATGGCTACTCCTGCATTTTTGGTTATAGTACTGACAATTCGAACATATCTTTTCACCCAAGAAAAAATAGCAATGTTATTTATACAAAAATTTTGATAACATTTTTTTTACGTGTGTTGATATAGCAAGTTTTTACCGGATCTTATTTCGTCCTATTATCATCACTTTTCTACCTTTCACTAACATTCTATCACGTCAGTAATTGTTAAAAATTTTGTTCAATTTTTTGTGGTTATAAATTTCCTCTAGAAAAAAAGACCTGCCTGAACCAGAATTATAGCAATCCCCATTTGAAAATCCTTCGATATCATACCTCATCTCTCCGCCCAAACCAGACTCACCGGTGAAGTTCATTATAAGCCCATTTTCAGCCCAACTATCAAGAAAGCAGGCCCTCTCCGCAACCCCAATCTCAACCCATTCTGGTTCGTAAATGAAGCAGAGGTGGGCCTCATGTATAATCTTCGATTTAACAAATATATATATATATATATATATATATATATATATATTAAAATAAATAAAAAATAAAAAAAAACCCCATCGGGAAATTGAAAATCCTAAATTCCATATCCAACCTTTACCTTCCAAAGTTAAAGATACGTCACTTGAGTCATTCACATCAGTAACGGATCGGCATGCATGGTGGAAAAGTGCAAAAATGAAATATTGGATGGTAGCCTCAAAAATTCCAGTGCCAACTGAGATTCAACTTTAAAAGCAGGAATTGATTCTAGTAGCATTTCATTTACATCTTTCATGCCTCATGCAATGCAAGTAGCATTTTTTTTTGAGAAACCAGACCCAGGGGCCAAATAACATTCAAGACACAGCAAATTACAAAACATCCCTTGAGACAAGGGGTGCTAGATCGTCAGGGATAGAGTCCAGCCAAACCTGTAACTCGTTACCTGTTTTAGAACGTCTAGCAAGGAAATGAGCAACGGAGTTTCTTACACACTTAACATGGGTAAAACTACAAACCCGAAAGCCAGAAGCTAGGACCAGAGAGTCTTGTAAAACATGTCCATACTTAGGCTGATGCACCTCTTTGGCCAGCAAAGCTTTAAAAATTTGCTTTGCATCTCCTTCAAAAACAGTATCCATTAAGTTCAACTCCTTAGCAAAGATCAAGGCTCTACGGCAGGCTAAAGCTTCAACAATAGCTGCTGAGATTGGAATTGGAATTCGCTTAGCCAAGGCACCAACCACCCTTCCACAGGAATCACAAATGACCACTCCTAGTCCCGCTGCATTCAACTCCGAGAAGACAGCCCCATCAAAATTGATTTTGAAATGATTTGGAATGGGAGGAATCCATCTAGGAACTCTCGTAGCAGCTGCTACAACTCTTCGATCATCTTTTTGTGCTGTTTTAAAGTCCAGCAAATACACTTCAGCTTTGGTCCGAACTTGGTGATATTCAAGGATAGATTCATCCAGACGTGCTGCATTGCTTCTGCCCCAAATTAACCACATAATCACAGCCAGCAAGTCAATATCCAAACCATACTTCCTCATGAACAAATATGCTAAGAGGTCAGCAAAATGAAGGAACTTATGCCCATTGCACTTCCATAGTTCTCTATCATCTTCCCAAATCACTAGCAGCCTTCTACAGCTCCACAAAGCGTGGACTGTATCTTCACCATCAGATTTACAAAATGGGCAGTAAGTTGATGTCACTACTTTTCTGCGTCATAGGTTATGCACGGTAGGCAAGGCTTCATTTGCTGCCCTCCACATTAAGTGCTTAACCTTGTGTAGAAACTGTAAATTCCATATACTCTCCCAGACTTGTTTATTACCACCACCTGATGAACTACTTGGCAACAAATTCCCCCCCTGACCTGCAAGTAAATGGTAAGCTGAACATGTTGTAAATTCGCCATTATTGGAAGGCAGCCACACTTGCTTGTCCGAAACACCCTGCAAACTCAAAGGAATGCCTTTTATCAGCTTAGCTTCATGAGGCAGAAAAATATGGTCAATCAAATCAGCCCTCCACTTATGTGGATCCTGGTCTATAATATCACAAACCCTTGCATCCAAGGCCAACCCCGTGACTGGAGATAGGACTTTGGCACTTGAGACTTGGGGCAGCCACCGGTCACCACGAATCTAGATAGACTCACCATTTCCAACTCTCCAAACCATTCCCAAGTCCATAACATGTTTAGCTTTTATGATACTCCTCCACGCATAAGACCCTTTGTTCAAGGACTCACACTCCATGACAGAACAATTTGGGAAAAACTTTGCTTTGAAGACTTTGTGAAAAAGACTCTCTTCATTATAAGCTAGGCGCTAGATTTGCTTAGCCAAAAGCGAATCATTAAACTTCTCTAGTTCTCTAAACCCCATACCTCCCTCACCTTTAGGCCTGCACATCTTGTCCCAACCAACCCAATGAATTTTCCTTTGCTCACCTCTATAACCCCACCAAAACTTCCTAATGAGGGTCTCAATCTCCTTAATAAGCCCTTTTGGTAGCTTGAAGCATGACATGGTATAAGTGGGGATTGCTTGGATAACAGCCTTGACAAGGATTTCACGACCCACTTGTGATAACAACTTCTCCTTCCAGCCCTTCAATTTTTTCCATATTCTTTCCTTTATAAGACTAAAAGACTTCTTTTTCACTCGACCAACCAAGGAAGGCAGACTGAGGTAATACTCATAACTTTGGGTTGCCGAAATACCCAAAAAATTAGTGATAGCACCCTGAGTACGTGAAAGAGTGTTTGAGCTGAAGAAAATGTTAGTCTTCCCTCTATTAATGGACTGGCCTGAGGCAAGTTCGTAAAGATAAAGGAGAGATTGGATCTTCACACACTCGGAGACTGTAGCTCTACAAAAGACCAAGCTGTCATCAGCAAACAACAAGTGAGAAATTCTTGGACCCGTTGGGCACAAAGAAACTCCCCTTATTTCTCCACCACACTCAGTTTGTTTGAATAGAGCGTTTAGACCTTTTGTCACCAATAAAAACAAATAAGGCGATAATGGGTCACCTTGACGCAGTCCTCTAGTTGGGGTAATCAGACCATGGGGTTAACCATTAAGCATAACTGAGCATGTAATATACCTTATACACATAGAAATCAAATTAATCCACCTTTGGCTAAACCCCATCTTCTCCATAATCCTCTCCAAATAAAACCATTCAACACGATCATAGGCCTATCTCATATCAAGTTTCAAGGCCATATAGCCCATCTTTCCTGTTCTTTTTCCTTTTAGGTAATGAAGCGTCTCATGAGCAATAAGGATGTTGTCTGTGATTAATCTTTATGACATGAAGGCACTTTGGGTTTTCGAAATCAACTTAGGAAGTAGAGGCTTCAAGCGATTAGCTAGGACCTTAGCTATCAACTTATACAGAACATTACTTAGGCTAATGGGCCTGAACTTAGTGACTCTACTAGGGCTTTGAATTTTTGGAATTAAGGTAATAAAAGTGTGGTTAAGGTTAGTAGGGATATTACCTGTATTAAGGGCCGGTAAGACCACTTCTGTGACTTCCCACCCAATTTTTCCCCAGAAATGCTTGTAAAATAGCAGTGGGAGGCCATTCGACCCTGGAGCTATGTTCGCATCCATTTGCTTAAGAGCAAGCTGCACCTCTGCCTCTACAAAAGGCTTGAGCAACTCCGCATTCATCTCGGCTGATACCCTTGTCTCAACCACATCTAACACAGGGTCTAACTACGTGGGATTTCCCGAGGTAAATAATGATGAGTAATACCTTGTAAGCAATGCCCCAATCTAATCTTCCCCTTCAACCCAGCTACCCTGCTCATTTTCTAAACTCGAAATGAAATTCCTCTTATTCCTCTCTGTTGCATGGCAATGGAAATATTTAGTGTTTTGGTCACCAAACTTAAGCCAATCATTCTTTGCTCGTTGATGCCATATAACTTCCTCCTTGTCCATCAGTTTTTGGATTTCTTCAATGAGAAACTTGACCCGAGTATGCTCTCTTCCACCCATTGATTCACCTTCTGCCTAAAGCAATTGTTTTCTCTTTCGGGCTAGTTCAATACGAATATTGCCAAATGTGGATTTATCCCAAAGTTTCAACTGAGTTTGGCAAACAGCTACCTTTGCTAACACTTTACTGACAGCATCCTCTTCTAAGCACCTATCTCATACCGAATGGACCAAGTCTTCACAACGGTCATCTTTAAGCCACATGGCTTCAATCCGAAACGGTTTCTGAGCTCAATAAAAACGAGTATTAACATCATCAAAGGCTAGCCATGAAGGTTATGATCAGAGGACAAACCTTGTAAGTGGTGAAGACGACACAATGGGAATTTTAGGATCCAATCAGCTGAAGCAAGTGCTCTGTCTAACCAAACCCATATAAGATTGCCATCGAAACGCTTGTTACACCAAGTAAAAGGCAAGCCAGTAAAACCCAAATCCTTTAACCCACAGAAATCTTGACAATCCTTGAAATCTTGCATTTGCTTTTCAGGCCAAATTGCTCCTCCCAATTTTTCTTCAATCTTAGCGATCTCGTTAAAATCGCCGATACACACCCACGGTAAGTTAAACTGAGATGCAAGATGGCGAAGCACTAACCAAGAATATTCCCAATAGGCCACTTCAGGAACTCCGTAGAATCTTGTGAAGCACCAGGGGTCATCGATTCCTGGATTTATCACCGCATCAATGTGTCGAGGCAAGAAGGTTCTAATGTGAAAATTTAAATTATTCATCCACAGCAAGGAAAGACCACCACACCGATTCTTCCTCTGCACCACAAATAGATTATCAAACTTCAGCTTACACCTCAATTTCTGTAACTAGGAAGCTTTTGTCCTAGTTTCCATTAAGAAAACCAAGTTGGGCCATTTCTCTTTCAGAATATCCGAAAGTTCTCGAACTCGCCAGCAGTTCCCAAGCCTCTGGCAGTTCCAACTCACACAATTCATGGTGACCGGGGGGCCTGGGAATCAACCACCGCCAATGATACAAACTGTGTAGAGACCTCATTGTTGCACACACCTCTTCTTTTTGCAGGTTGAGTCTCTGAAACTTCAAGTTTTGGTTGTTCACATTGGACTTCAGCACTTGAAGATTTAATAAAGGAGTCTTAGGCTGGGCGGTCAATTCTGACCCACTTTCTCCTTTGCAATTCTGGTGTTAACTGAAAGGGCTTAGGCCTAGTGGTTAGGATTTGATGCGTAGCCTCCGTAGAGTCCTTAACCACACCAAGTTGGGCTTGTGTTGTCACTACTAGGTTTGGCCCAATAAAAAGGTCCCCCGGTATGTTAACCTCAAAACTACAAGGCCCAACGTGTTCAACCAAACTAGGACAGGCCTCTAAACCTCCCGCCTTTTCGTCTTTTTTTAAAAACTCAGCTCCTTTTTCCCATTGTATGCTTTCTGCCACCTTTGCCTGGGATTTTTTACGGTTCGAGGCAGAAACTTCTATTTTCATCATCTTCCCCTCTTGTTTTTCCACCAACCCATTGACCCTTCCATTTTTGTGCAAGTTGTCTGGCTCCTTGACCGAAACCCCATCCTTTGCTTTTAACTGTGTTTGCGGGCTATACTCTGAACTTGTCCCTCTTTGTTCATGAGCCCCACCAACCCCTGTTGAAGTTACCACCTGTGACGTCTCCGCTTCTTGTGACCTCCTTTCTGAACCACTTCCACTCCTTACAGGGTTATCTTCCCCACTGAAATCCCCTCATGTACCTGGTACAAACATGAAGGACTTCTACCCCTACTGAGAATGGATCGGCTCGGAGCCACAAACCATACTCCTGTTGATCTAAAGACAGCGAACCCTTACTGGATAATCATACACTGCACTCCTTCGCATCATGGGACACCATTCCGCACCAATAACAAAAATTAAGCAACTTCTCATATTTGAAGGTTACCCAGACCTCGTCTTCGTCACCAAGAAGGACTTTACGTCCTCTGTTTAAGGGTCTTGAGACATTAACGCCAACTCTGATCCCTAAAAAATTACCCCCGATTAATTCCCCGGCTTGTGAGGCTCTTAACACTTCCCCAAGGCTTTTACCAATCCCATAGGCTGTCTTTTCGTTTAGTCTGCTCACTGGGAGGCCATGGATTTGAACCCAGAATTTTACTGTGTGAAATATGCCATTCCGGATAGGACATGAACCATCATAACGAGAGAAAATGATAAGATGCTTGTCATAGGTCCATGCTTCAGTTGCTAAAATCCTTTCAGCTTCATTCTCATCACTAAACACAAATAGTAGGATATGGTTGCCTACGTCTCGGATTTTGAATATGTTTCGCGTTTTCCATAGTGGCTTGAGAGTTCTTCCGATCGCCTCAATGTTAAGCACTCTTCTTGTCATGAACTTGGCTGCAAGAATCACTTCTTTAGCAACAGAGTCTTCTTTATCCAAGGTAACCTTGTTATTCTCTTCCTCCAGAAGAGAGAATTGCTTCGAATCATTTAGAACGTCTTCCATATCTCCAGAGGATAAGCAGAGCTATAAAAAGAGATAAAGAAAAGATTTCTGTTTCCCCACCCCAAAGAAAAAGAGACCACTAGCCCTACTATCAACGATGCCAATAGAGGGAAAAAATATCACTCCTAAAGGAAGATAATGAATTCTACAGCCCCGCCGCTCTAAGCTACGTTAGAGGGATGTGAGCAGAGAAAAAGTGTGAAGGACTTAAGTGAAAGCATTGCAAGTAGCAAATTGAAAGGCACTAAACGTACAATGTTGTACTACAGTTTTACACAAGTTTAAGCAATTACATAATTTACTACATAATTATTGGCAAGAAAGGGCCTGTACTTTTAAGGGCCAACATTCAAAAATTGAAATGGAGCAGGGTTGATGGAAGGGACATAAGGTATAGGGTAATTATGGACTTGGTTTAGGTCCAATGCATCTAGTGCATTGGACTCAATCAGATGGAGACACGTGTCTAAAAGTAGACATATGTCATCATCTCAACGGGTCTAGTACTACTAGACACTGGCCCTGAGCCTAACTCAATAATTATAAAATAATCCCAGAATGCCATAAATGCATACTCCTCTCTTTCACATAAATGTGGGTCCCACTAATTAAATTCATAATAGAACTCACAATTCATGTAAGATGAAAGAGTACGCATTTATGGTACTCTTGGAGTATTTAATAATTTTCTACAAGTTATATATGAAGTATAAACTTTAAATATAAGAAAAAAAAAATCAATCACAACAATTCGAAACTTAAAAAGTAGTCTATGCACTAGCCTTTCCCTCTACGATTTTTCTAATTAGCCATCATCATCAACAATACAAGTTGCAAGCTGTTGGAGGGAGCCAAATTTCTTTGCCTTTTCAGTTCGAACAACTGGCATCATAATCAAAGTGGAATTAGAAAGGTTTTTGTGGAGGAGAGAACATGTTGGAAAGCCTCCAATTAAGTAGTTATTGTAATACTAACCTCATCACATGTGCATTGTGCGTTTGATGAGGCTTTTTATTTTTATTTTTTTGGTCCAGTATCATAATTTCCTTTTTTTTTTTTTCTTTTTTTTTTTTTTTTTTTTTTTTTTTTTAATTTGGATAAGTTTATTTTGAAGACATGGATTAGTAGGAGAGTGTCCTATTTTGTAGGCATTTTAAGTGGAGTTGAAGATACCGGATTGTCCTCAAGTTTTTTTCCCAATTAAACGTAAGATTTAGGATATTTCTGAACTACATAAAAGTCTAGTCTTAAGAGGGGAATCCTCTTATAAATATTATAGACTAGTCTCATCACACGCGCTTTGCATGTGCGATAAGGCTTTTTTTTTTTTTTTTTTTTGATCTAGTGTCATACTTTTTTATAAAAAAAAAAATATATTGGATAAGTTTGTTTTGAAGACATAGATTAGTAAGAGAGTGTCCTATTTTATAAGCATTTTAAGTGAAGTTTGATATATATTTTTACCGAGTTGTCCTCAAGTTTTTTCTGTTAAACGTAAGGTTTAGGGGTATTTCTAGACCACATAAAAATCTAGTCCAAAGAGTTGAATCCTCTTATAGATAGTATAGATAAATATAAGGACACAACTTAATCCAAAAGTTAAAACTTATGAGTTTGGATGCATTTATGTATTATTAAGTACTATTAACCATCTGCTCAAAAGAAAGTATTATTACCCATTCATTATTATCTATAAATACTATATTACCAAAAACGTTTGACCCATAGTTGACTTCTTTATATTGTGACACATAAATTCTGTAGTCTCCACAATTTTACATACTAGTAAGTTGCCCATATAATGTACAGATAATGATATAATGTTTTATATAAATTTTTTTAGAGAATATTGTACATATATTATTGAATATTTGTTATAAAACTTTGTTAATAATGAGTTCATCATGAGAAGTAACAATTATAAATTGCATACACATATCCATTATAATTATTATGTTCAAGTAATGAGCAATAAAAAAATAAAATAAAATAAAAAACTTTGGAGTAATATTGTATAATAAAAGTTGATAAAATATTGTTAATTCATTTCATATTATTGATATTTATTATGTGATGTAATAAAGAGCTTCATTGCGAAATCTTGTTTTTTTGTTTCTCCAATGCTTTGTTTTTGGGGTATGGCAATGCATGTAAATCTTGTTGGGTGGTATGTTATTGTCATCTGTTTCTTCATCTTCAATTTTTGAAGTTTGGTACGTCTCTATTTGTTCAATTTTTGAGCTTTCATCATTTTTTTCTTTTTGTTGCATCATTTGTGTCGGTCATTAATGAATCGGTACTAGAAGATTCTTGACTTGATCTTACAAATTTTGGACTTGCAAATTTGTTGTCGCTAAGATTTTATGTAGGTTTCTGCATTCATATGATATTTTAGTAATGTGATAGATTTTTGTAAATGTTTATATATATATATATATATATATATATATATATATATTACTTTAGGAATAGTGTAGAAAAATTATTAATATAGCATATTGGATTGTGTACATTTTTTTTTCTTCCGTACTTTTTTGTCATTTGAAGGTGCGTCAAAAATCTTAGCACCTGTGTAATTTTCAAAACCATCTGTTAGATTAGATTCATTCAAACAAAGTAAGAAGATGTATTTTCTTCCTAAAGTTTTCTTTAGATCATGTGGGATTCCTTCTCCAATATCAATTTGCATATGAGGAATTTAATATATATTTGTATCTCAGTTTGTTTTTCGGCAAGATCGCTTGTAGATTTATTTAGGATTTTCTTAGCATTTCGATCAAATATCACAAAAGTTGTTTAGTCAGTTGCATCAAAAACTTCAATTTGAATCTTGTATCTGAAGTAGTTTGCAATTGTATATATAGTAGTTGTAATGAGATGAATATATTATAAATATTTGGAGAGTATGTAGTTAATGTGAGTGCCTCTAACCTTGGGATAGAGAGATTTATTTTTGTTTCATATTTTGTACACCAAAATAATCCTGATTGTGGTTTGACCTTCCTTCCACAAAGAATGCATGAAATGTAATACCAACCCATTATTGTAACAATGTTGCTTATTGTTGCAATACTGCAGTAGTTCACATCCTTCAATGAACTTTGAAGTTAATATGTATTATTTTTTAATGTAAATAGTATGATGTCCTATTATTTTTTCATGTAAATGATGAGTATAATTTGAAATGATTAACAAACATGTTTTGTAGGATCTCATTCAATGCATTTGATCTCTTCTATTTTCTTCATATTTTTTAAAAATAAATCCTCCCATGAAAATTGTTATGCATGTATTTTTGGTATTTCTTGTATAGGATCATGTTTTTGACCATTCTTATCATTGAATTTTTTTTAAAGAAAATATTATGTAAATGGTATTTTGTGAGATAGTATATGCTATTTATTAATAATTTTAGAAATATGCAGTTGTCAATTATTTCAACAACCTTAGGAATCTCTAGATTTATATATGTTTTTGTTACATTGGTCGATGACAAAGAGAATTTGCCTGCATAAATTGCATAAAATATTATTAGTAAACAAAAGCATATTGAATTGAAATTGAGAAAAAAAAAAATGACATGTTTTCATGAGAATGAGATTTTCTAGAAGTATCATCTACGCGTGGAGGAGGAAGAGAGTTTGTAAGTGGGCAAGAGTTTTGGTTTTGATCTACATGTGGGAAAGGTCAAACTTGAGTCATAATATGTAAGGTGATAATTGGGCTTGGGCTTTTCATAAGATTTGGTCTATTTTTAAAAGGTAGTCCATTTTGTAAAGAATAATATTGAGTCTAATTGTCAAAAGCAGTCCATATTTTATATAATAATAAAAAGATGTTGCTGTGATCTATTGAGTAACAGTTAAAAAAACATAATTAAAAGAGGATAAATATGCTAAATGCTAATTAGAGTGCCACATGGCAGGAGCCAGGAGCTCATGCACTCCCACATGATGTCTTTGCTTTTATATATACTAGGAAAGGCCTTCTTTTTTTTTTTTTTTCTTTTTTTTTAACACAAACCCAACCTCATTCATTCATAAATCAACCATTGTCAAAGTACAAAGCCTTTTGAGCAAGTGGGGGAGGCTCCTCCAACCACACTAGCTCCTCCACTATTTGTCTAGCATATTTTGCTAGAGAATGTGCTACAGAATTGGCACTTCTCTTAACACAGCTAATAGAGAATTCTCTAAATCCCATTGTCGTACATTAGATATCCCCATAAATATGCCCCAACCTAGAATAAATAGCTCTTGCAGACAGTAAGGCCTTTATAACAGTCACGTTATCTCCTTCCAAGACTAGGTCCCGAAATCCTGCTTCCTTTGCAAACTCCATGGCTCTCCTACAAGCTAGGACTTCAGCTTCCTCACTGTCCATCACTGATGGTCCTCTCACCGACAATGCCGCCATGAATTCCCCCATAGCATTACGGATTACCAATCCTACACCTGAAGCATTAATCCCTGCAAAAACAGCTACATCAAAATTGAGTTTGTAAGCCAAGCCTGACGGTGGCATCCATGAAGCCTATTGCTGCGTTGAACTGGAAGTGGATTGGACTGCGAGCTACTCTTAAGCATCTCTATACTCCTTTGGAAAATCCTTAGCACGCTTATTCAGCCGAGAAGGGTCCTGTATAGTTCCTCCATGCAAGACTGAGTTTCGTTGATTCCATCTAATCCAACACTACACTAAGAACTCAAACTCATCCACTGTCAGTCTATCCATTAAATCTTCAACCAATTGCAACATATCCATTTGGCTCATTGAGTACTCCTCCAAACAGACTTTGCATCCAGCCCATAAATCTTGAGCCACTCCGCATCCCCACAAAACATGAAGTACTAATTCAATATCTTGTTGACAGAGTTCACACGAGCTGTCCTCAATGATTTTCATGTGCACCAAATTCTCTCTTGTTGGCAATATGTTCTGACATGCCCTCCAACCAAATACCTTCACAACTTCAACTAGATTTGGTTCTTGTTCTTCACCCCCAAGCTCTCCTCCCAACCCCCCACTTCTCTTGATATCATTCTAGCCATATGGTAGCCATATTTCATCGAATACACCCCACTCTTGTTAGGCAGCCACATTATAGCATCTGAAACATGTCTTCTACTCAATGGAACCTAGAGTATAGCTTCCACATCATCCCTATGGAATTTAGCAGCAAGCACACCTCAGTCCCATTCATGAATAGTCCAATCAATGAGTTCAGTAACACGCCACTCCCATTCCTCCTCCAATGGTGGGTGCAGGACCTTATTTGTTAGGTAATGTGGAATCCATTGATCTTGAATAACTCGAATAGAAGATCCATCTCCTACCCTTCAACAACATCTTTTTTTCAGAATTGGTTGGGCCACAATTAAACTTTTCCAAACATAAGAGCTATTAGGTACATCAGAGGCTTCCAAGAAAGTACTCCTAGGGAAATACCTAGCTTTAAAGCACCCATACAACAAAGACCCATGAACCTGTAGCAATCTCCAACCTTGCTTAGCCAACATAGCTGCATTAAAATCTCGTATGGCATTGAAACCCATACCACCCTCTCTTTTCGGTTGAGACAGCACATCCCAGCTCCTCCAATGGATCTTTCTTTCATTTACAACTTGACCCCACAAAAATCTAGCACACATAGCATTCAACTCATTACATAGCTTCACTGGTAGCTAGAAAACCCCCATTGTGTAAGTAGGAATGGATTGGGCCACCGCCTTAATAAGAATTTCCTTGCCAGCTCTAGATAGCAATTGCCCTTTCCATCCTTGGATTTTCTTCCAAACTCTATCCTTTAGAAAGGAAAAAGTTTGGTATTTAGATCTGTCCACCAGAGTAGGTAGCCCAAGATAGGACTCAAACTGCTCAACCTCCCTTATGCCCAAAGCCATTTTAATCATATCCCTTTGTTCACTCCCAGTATTGCTACTAAAGTAGATAGAGGATTTCTCAAAATTTATACATTGGCCCGACGATGCTGCATATGTCTGTAAAACTTCAGAAATAACCTGCACTTCCCCTTGATTAGCCCGACAGAATAACAATGAATCATCAGCAAATAATAAGTGGGAAATGCTAGGTGCCCTCCTACATATAAAGACACCATGAAGCCACCCCTCCCCTTATGCCTTGGCTAATAGTGAAGAAAATTCCTCTGCACATAACAGAAACAAATAAGGTGACAAAGGATCTCATTGTCGAAGCCCCCTAGAGGGTAGAATAATACCATAAGCTTTTTCGTTAATGCATACAGAAAAACTAGGAGTTGTCACATAACTCATGACTCTGTCAATCCAACCTTCAAGTAGACCCAGTCTTGACATAATACCCTTCAAAAAAGGCCACTCCACCAGATCATATGCTTTACTGATATTCAATTTTAGGGCTATAGATCCCTTTCTGCCCGTTCTTTTACAATGCATGGAATACAAAGTTTCATATGCTACCAAAACATTATTAGTAATCAGCCGACCAGGTACAAAAGCACTTTGATTAGAAGAGATCAAACAAGGAAGAATGAGCTTTAACCCGTTTCCCAACAACTTATATATAATTTTATAGATGACATTATAGAGGTTGATGGATCTATAATCAGAGATCCTTTCAGGCGACTTGACTTTAGGAATAAGAACAAGATGAGTATAATTAATTTTAGGTAGCATAGTACCAGAGTTCAAAAAGTCCAACACAGCAACAATCACATCATCACCTACAATATGCCAAAAGTTTTGGTAAAAGAGAACATTCATACCATTAGGTCCAAGAGTCTTTGTTGGTCCCATCTGGAACAACACTGCTTTGATTTCTTCTGCACAATATTCACTAGACAATACTTCTAACATATCCTCAACCATTTTGTGTTGTACTATATGAAGGCAATCATCCATTCGATCACATCCGCCTGCGGTAAAAATAGACTCAAAATAATTTGTCACCACTCCAGCAATATCCATTATCACTTCAACCCAATTCTGCTATTGGTCCCTTATGCCTTGGATAAAGTTTCTTCTTTTTTGTTGGGATGCCTTAGAGTGAAAGAACTTAGTATTTTTGTCCCCATGTGTTAACTAAGAAACTTTGGAGCATTGGTGCCAATAAATCTCTTGCTTGACAAGAAGGTCATCTAGCTTTTTGCTCACTTCCAAAAATTCGACTTCGCTCTCTTCAGTTGGCTCACCTACATTTAAAGTCTCAACTTGTTTCTACAGTTTCTTAATTTCTTCGATATCTGGGTGGGTTTTCGAAGAGCTCCATGCATGCAGGTTTGTGCCACATCCCCTTATTTTCTCCTATATATTAGTTATCGCTGAATCTGACCCACATACTAAAATCCATTCTTCCTCAATTGTTTTCTCACAATCATCCCACATTAACCAAGATTCTTCAAATTTAAAGCCACATGCTCCATAACCTCAGCTTCCTCTATCAAATATGGTTTGCATAAGAAGTGGTAGATGATCTTAAGCATGTGACACCAGATGAGTTATAGTACAGTCTTGAAATTTCCCCTTCCAATCAACATTAGCCACTGCTTTTTCCAACCAATGCCTAGTGTTTGCATTACCTGGTCTTTTGTTATGTGAATGGGTAGCCACGGAATCCCAAGTCAGCCAAACCACATGAGTCCAATGCCAACCCAAACTCCTCCATCTACTTATACTGTGGTGGATAAAAGCTTTGCTTTTCTGCTACATATAAAATTGCATTGAAATCACCAATGCAGCACCAAGGACCATTCACCAGTGTAGAAAGGTGGGATAGAAGTGCCCATGATTTAGTTTTTTGACTAGCCTCAGGCCAGCCATAGAAGCAAGTCAAGAACCACTCCTTGCCATCATCTTCAAACACTTTGGCTAGAATATGGTTCTTAGTGTAATTAATAACCTCAAGATGCACCACAGGTTTCCACACCAAAGCTAAACCTCCTCCTAAATTCGGCTTCTTGACAATAAGTTTATCTCGGAATGGTAAATCTCTACAGTGTTTATCAAAACCATCTTTATCCAGTCGTGTTTCCATTAAAAAACACACTGTGGGTGCTATCCCTCACAATTTTGTGAAGGCTATGAACTGTCCAAGGGTTCCCAAGCCCTTGGCAGTTCTAACTTAATAGCCTCATTTTGCTCGGCAAGGGTGATTCATCACCCCCACCACTGTAGTTTTTTGTGAACACTCCTCCACTTTCTCACGCTTCTTTAATTGCCTTTGAATCCATACCTGTTCTATTTTCCTTTTCCTGCACATCTCTCTTCCCCAGTACAATTACATCATGTTGTTTTGAGACATCTGACCCACATAACATGCGAGCCAGCCTTTTCCAAGTTGGCCTAGGCTTAGAAGCCCTTGGCCCATCCCCATTTTTGATCTCCACATGCTTAGCATCAGGACTCGGCACATCACCTACCTTTTTCAAACTTGAATCAACCACGTTATCCTGAACACTTGAATCAAGTCCTTCATACTTTTTCTCCGCTCACGTCCATCTAACGTAGCTTAGAGCAGTGGGGCTGTAGAATTCATTATCTTCCTTTAGGAGTGATATTCTTTCCCTCTATTGACACCGTTGATAGTAGGGCTAGTGGTCTCTTTTTCTTTGGGATGGGGAAACAGAAATCTTTTCTTTATCTCTTTCTATAGCTCTGCTTATCCTTTGGAGATATGGAAGACATTCTAAACGATTGGAAGCGATTCTCTCTTCTAGAGGAAGAGAATAACAAGGTTACCTTGGATAAAGAAAACCCTGCTGCTAAAGAAGTGATTCTTGCAGCCAAGTTCATGACAAGAAGAGTGCTTAACATCGAGGTGATCGAAAGAACTCTCAAGCCACTATGGAAAATGCGAAACGGATTCGAAATCTGAGACATAGGCAACCATATCCTACTGTTTGTGTTTAGTGATGAGAATGAGGTTGAAAGGATTTTAGCAACTAAACCATAACCTATGACAAGCATCTTATCATTCTCTCTCGTTATGATGGTTCATGTCCTATCCAGAATGGCAGATTTCACACAGTAAAATTCTAGGTTCAAATCCATGGCCTCCCAGTGAGCAGACTAAACGAAAAGACAGCCTATAGGATTGGCAAAAGCCTTGGGGAAGTGTCAAAAGCCTCATAAGAAGGGGAATTAATCGGGGGTAATTTTTTAAGGATCAGAGTTGGCGTTAAGGTCTCAAGACCCTTAAACAGAGGACGTAAAGTCCTTCTTGGCGACGAAGATGAGGTCTGGGTAACCTTCAAATATGAGAAGTTGCCTAATTTTTGTTATTGGTGCAGAATGGTGTCCCCATGATGCGAAGGAGTGCAGTGTATGGTTATCCAGTAAGGGTTCGCTGTCTTTAGATCAACAGGAGTATGGTTCGTGGCTCCGAGCCAATCCATTCTCAGTAGGGAAGAAGTCCTTCATGTTTTTACTAGGTACAGGAGGGGATTTCGGTGGGGAAGATAACCCTGTAAGGAGTGGAAGTGGTTCAAAAAGGAGGTCACAAGAAGTGGAGACGTTGCAGGTGGTGGCTTCAATGGGGGTTGGTAGGACTCATGAACCAAGAGGGACAAGTTCAGAGTATAGCCTGCTGACACAGTTAAAAGCAAAGGATGGGGTTTTGGTCAAAGAGCCAGACAACTTGCACGAAAATGGAAGGGTCAATGGGTTTGTGGGAAAACAAGAAGGGAAGATGATGAAAACAGAAGTTTCTGCCTCGAACTGTAAAAAATCCCAGGCAAAGGTGGCAGAAAGCATGCAGTGGGAAAAAGGGGTTGGGTTTTTTAAAAAAGACAAAAAGGCGGGAGGTTTGGAGGCCTGTCCTAGTTTGGTTGAACACGTTGGGCCTTGTAGTTTTGAGGTTAACATACCGGATTACCTTTTTATTAGGCCGAACCTAGTAGTGACAACACAAGCCCAACTCGGTGTGGTTAAGGACTCTACTAAGGCTACACATCAAATCCCGACCACTGGGCTTGAGCCCTTTCAGTTAACACCAGAATTGCAAAGGAGAAAGTGGGTCAGAATTGACTGCCCAGCCCAAGACTCCTTTATTAAATCTTCAAGTGCTGAATTCCAACGTGAACAACCAAAACTTGAAGTTTCAGAGACTTAACCTGCGAAAAGAACAGGGGTGTGCAACAATGAGGTCTCTACACAGTCCGTATCATCGGCGGTGGCTGATTCCCAACCCCGCTGGTCACCATGAATTGTGTGAGTTGGAACTGCCGGCGAGTACAAGAACTTTCGGATATTCTGAAAGAGAAAGGGCCCAACTTGGTTTTCTTAATGGAAACCAGGACAAAAGCTTCCTATCTAGAGAAATTGTGGTGTAAGCTGAAGTTTGATAATCAATTTATGGTGCCAAGGAAGAATCGGGGTGGTGGTCTTGCCTTGCTGTGGATGAATGATTTAAATTTGCGCATCAGAACCTTCTCGCCTCGACACATTGATATGATAAATCCAGGAATCGATGACGCCTAGCATTTCACGGGATTCTACGGAGTTCCTGAAGTGGCCAACCGGGAAGATTCTTGGTTAGTGCTTCGCTATCTTGCATCTCAGTTTAACTTACCGTGGGTGTGTATCGGTGATTTTAACGAGATCGCTAAGATTGAAGAAAAATCAGGAGGAGTAATTCGGCCTGAAAAGCAAATGCAGGATTTCAGGGATTGTTAAGATTTCTGCGGGTTAAAGGATTTGGGTTTTACTTGCTTGCCTTTTACTTGGTGCAACAAGCATTTCGATGGCGATCTTATATGGGTTCGGTTAGACAGAGCACTTGCTTCAGCTGATTGGATCCTAAAATTCCCATCGTGTAGTCTTCACCACTTACAAGGTTTGTCCTCTGATCATAAACCTTTATGGCTAGCTTCTGATGATGTTAATACTCGTTTTTATCGAGCTCAAAAACCGTTTCGGTTTGAAGCCATATGGCTTAAAGATGACCGTTGTGAAGACTTGGTCCATTCGGTATGGGATAGGTGCTTAGAGGGGCTTGCTATGGGTAAAGTGTTAGCAAAGGTAGCTGTTTGCCAAACTCAGTTGAAACTTTGGGATAAATCCACATTTGGCAATATTTGCATTGAACTAGCCCGAAAGAGAAAACAATTGCTTCAGGCAGAAGGTGAGTCAATGGGTGGAAGAGGGCATACTCGGGTCAAGTTTCTCACTAAAGAAATCCAAAAACTAATGGACAAGGAGGAAGTTATGTGGCATCAACTAGCAAAGAATGATTGGCTTAAGTTTGGTGACCAAAACACTAAATAATTCCATTGCCATGCAACGGAGAGGAATAAGAGGAATTTCATTTCGGGTTTAGAAAATAAGTAGGGTAGCTGGGTTGAAGGGGAAGATCAGATCGGGGCATTGCTTACAAGGTATTACTCATCATTATTTACCTTGGGAAATCCCACACAGTTAAACCCTATGTTAGATGTGGTTGAGACAAGGGTATCAACCGAGATGAATGCGGAGTTGATTAAGCCTTTTGTAGAGGCAAAGGTGCAGCTTGCTCTTAAGCAAATGGATGCGAACACAACTCCAGGGCCGGATGGCCTACCACCACTATTTTACAAGCAGTTCTGGGGAAAAATTGGGCGAGAAGTCACAGAAGCGGTCTTATCAGCCCTTAATACAGGTAATATCCCTACCAACCTTAACCACACTTTTATTACCTTAATTCCAAAAATTCAAAGCCCTAGAAGAGTCACCGAGTTCTGGCCCATTAGCTTGAGTAATGTTCTATATAAGTTGATAACTAAGGTCCTAGCTAATCGCTTGAAGCCTCTACTGCCTAAGTTGATTTCGGAAACCCAAAGTGCCTTCATGTTAGAAAGATTAATCACAGACAACATTCGTATTGCTCATGAGACGCTTCATTACCTAAAAGGAAAAAGAACAGGAATGATGGGCTATATGGCCTTGAAACTTGATATCAGCAAGGCCTATGATCGCGTTGAATGGGTTTATTTAGAAAGGATTATGGAGAAGATGGGGTTTAGCCAAAGGTGGATTAATTTGATTTCTATGTGTATAAGGTGTATTACATACTTAGTTATGCTTAATGGTCAACCCCAGGTCTGATTACCCCAACTAGGGGACTGTGTCAAGGTGACCCATTATTGCCTTATTTGTTTTTATTAGTGACAGGAGGTCTAAACGCTCTATTCAAACAAGCTGAGTGTGGTGGAGAAATAAGGGGAGTTTCTTTGTGCCCGACGGGTCCGAGAATTTCTCACCTGTTGTTTGCTGATGACAGCTTGGTCTTTTGTAGAGCTACAGTCTCCGAGTGTGTGAAGATCCAATCTCTCCTTTATCTTTATGAACTTGCCTCAGGCCAGTCCATTAATAGAGGGAAAACTAACATTTTCTTCAGCTCAAACACTCTTTCACGTACTCAAGATGCTATCATTAATTTTTTTGGTATTCCGGCAACCCAAAGTTATGAGTATTACCTCGGTCTACCTTCCTTGGTTGGTCGAGCGAAAAAGAAGTCTTTTAGTCTTATAAAGGAAAGAATATGGAAAAAATTGAAGGGCTGGAAGGAGAAGTTGTTATCACAAGGGGGTCGTGAAATCCTTGTCAAGGCTGTTATCCAAGCAATCCCCACTTATACCATGTCCTGCTTCAAGCTACCAAAAGGGCTTATTAAGGAGATTGAGACCCTCATTAGAAAGTTTTGGTGGAGTTATAAAGGTGAGCAAAGGAAAATTCATTGGGTTGGTTGGGACAAGATGTGCAGGCCTAAAGGTGAAGGAGGTATGAGGTTTAGAGAACTAGAGAAGTTTAATGATTCGCTTTTGGCTAAGCAAATCTGGCGCCTAGCTTATAATGAAGAGAGTCTTTTTCACAAAGTCTTCAAAGCAAAGTTTTTCCCAAATTGTTCAATCATGGAGTTCGAGTCCTTGAACAAAGGGTCTTATGCGTGGAGGAGTATCATAAAAGCTAAACATGTTATGGACTTAGGAATGGTTTGGAGAGTTTGAAATGGTGAGTCTATCCAGATTCGTGGTGACCGGTAGCTGCCCCAAGTCTCAAGTGTCAGAGTCCTATCTCCAGTCACGGGGTTGGCCTTGGATGCAAGGGTTTGTCATATTATAGACTAGGATTCACATAAGTGGAGGGCTGATTTGATTGACCATATTTTTCTGCCTCATGAAGCTAAGCTGATAAAAGGCATTCCTTTGAGTTTGCAGGGTGTTTCGGACAAGCAAGTGTGGGTGCCTTCCAATAATGGCGAATTTACAACACGTTCAGCTTACCATTTACTTGCAGGTCAGGGGAGGAATTTGTTGCCAAGTAGTTCATCAGGTGGTGGTAATAAACAAGTCTGGAAGAGTATATGGAATTTACAGGTTCCACACAAGGTTAAGCACCTGATGTGGAGGGCAGCAAATGAAGCCTTGCCTACCCTGCATAACCTATGGCACCGAAAATTAGTGACATCAACTTACTGCCCATTTTGTAAATCTGATGGTGAAGATACGGTCCATGCTTGGTGGAGCTGAATAAGGCTGCTAGTGATTTAGAAAAATGATAGAGAACTACGGAAGTGCAGTTGGCAGAAGTTCCTTCATTTTGCTAACCTCTTAGCATATTTGTTCATGAGGAAGAATAGTTTGGATATTGACTTCCTGGCTGTGATTATGTGGTTAATTTGGGGTAGAAGAAATGCAGCACGTCTGGATGAATCTATCCTTGAATATCACCAAATTCGGACCAAAGCTGAAATTTATTTGCTGGACTTTAAAATAACACAGAAAGATGATCGAAGAGTTGCAGTAGCTGCTACGAGAGTTCCTAGATGGATTCCTCCCATTCCAAATCATTTCAAAATCAATTTTGATGGGGCTGTCTTCTCGGAGTTGAATGCAGCAAGACTAGGACTGGTCATTTGTGATTCCTATGGAAGGATGGTTGGTGCCTTGGCTAAGCGAATTCCTATTCCAATCTTAGCAGCTATTGTTGAAGCTTTAGCCTACCGTAGAGCCTTGATCTTTGCTAAGGAGCTGAACTTAATGGATACTGTTTTCGAAGGAGAAGCAGAGCAAATTATTATAGCTTTGTTGGCCAAAGAGGTGCATCAGCCTGAGTATGGACATGTTTTACAAGACTCTCTGGTCCTAGCTTCTGGCTTTCGGGTTTGTAGTTTTAACTATGTTATGCGTGTAAGCAACTCTGTTGCTCATTTCCTTTCTAGACGTTCTAAAACAGGTAACGAGTTACAGGTTTGGCTGGACTCTATCCCTGACAATCTAGCACCCCTTGTCTCAAGGGATGTTTTGTAATTTGCTGTGTCTTGAATGTTATTTGGCCCCTGGGTCCAGTTTCTCAAAAAAAAGAACACTTGAATTCGTAATAGGATAGTTGTCATCCT
Organism: Quercus robur; assembly: GCF_932294415.1. Taxonomy (NCBI): domain Eukaryota; kingdom Viridiplantae; phylum Streptophyta; class Magnoliopsida; order Fagales; family Fagaceae; genus Quercus; species Quercus robur. The sequence continues at coordinate 20,055,877 of NC_065540.1, read as the reverse complement.
CCCAATCCGTATCCAACACTTCCATATGCATATCAATAGTTCCATGTTTATTGGAAAATTTATCTCCACTATTTGAGGTAATCCCAAAAATCTCGGAATTTCCTTCATCCCATTTTTCATGCTCAATGCTAGTCCTAAGAATCTCAGACTTCCCTTCCTCATGTCTGTTGTGCTCATTAGGGTTTGCAACTTGTTTCTTGTTCATCACCGTCTTACCACCTTGCTCATTAGCTTGTCCGTTTTTGTCCACCGTTTCCTACTCACTATTAGATTTGCCTAGACGATCTGATTCGCGTTTGGATGGTGACAAAGACCACCCTCCACTAGCTTTCAGCCATTCCCCGTATTGGCATATCACTTCCCTTCCATTTTTCGTAGTAGCAAAATAACTAGCGCAATGCTTGAGATCATGACTTAATAATCCATAATACTGGCAAAAAATTGACAACCAAAAAGTTTTTTGCTTTTATATATAGTATTAGAGATATATATATTGATAATTGTTATTATTTTTAATTCAATTCAATTTTTTGCTTAATTTTCTTACTTCCCACCCAATCACTACCTCTTTCCTCTTGATAAACCCTTTTCTTTTTCTTTACCTCTGTTTAGACTTGAGAGAGCTTCAATGGCTAAAAAAATATATGCGATTAAAGAGGCCAACTATGTTGGTTTAAATAACTTTCAAGAACACCGAAAATCATTCATCACTATCAGTTTGTCACCATTGAGATGGTCCACTACATCCAAAATTATGCAAAATCCAAGGCATGGCAATCCACAAAGGGATAAAGTGTATGACAACAATTCCCATGGCTTTGGTTGGCTGCTATCTGTATGGGTTCATGATGAGAGAGTCAAATATTCTGGTAGGACGTATGTGGTTTCTTTTTTAACATTAAAAAACAATACTACCCCTCTTCTTCCTTACGCATGTGATATGATTATGTTCTACATACATATAATTCTATCTCTTAAAATTTTTACATGTATATTTCAGTTTATGCTCTACAATTTGATCGAAACTCCAAAGGTAAGTTAAATAACATTCAGGACAATTAGAAATTTGGGAATTTGGGTTGCTTAATTCTATGATTTTGTAATTACTTTTTTTCTTCTTCATAGAAACAATATGATTTCTCTTGGTGCAATGTTTTGTGTTTCTTAATCCATCTCTTATCAAACATTCAAACCCCATAAATCCTCAGATTCATTCACCAAAAACCTACTTCCAAGATCAAACAACACAAAAACACGTTGAGGCAAACCAAAATATAACCAATCAATTGTCTTGGATGTATTCAATTTGTTCTCATTAATGAGATCTGTGAGTTCTTTTATAAAATAAATTTATATTTAAAAAAATTAAAAAAATAAAATAAAATCAGCTCAGTGACAACATCCAAGTCATAAATTTTACTTTTAAAAATCACAGAACATTCTGTTTTTCATTTCTTATATACGCTGTTGGTTTTGGTTTTTGCTTGAGTACTTCATATGCTACCCATCTAATGTTGAAATTGGATCATTTTGAACATTTTTCTTTTTTCTTGCCTACTTGGGATCATTGATCATTTGTTCAATTTTAATGTACTTAGTTTGTCTTTGGTGTAATATTTGAGTGGATTCATGTTACAAAATAATTTTTTTCATTCCCATTTTAGAACATACACATTATGTGTTTGACAAAATATCTCACTTTTGCATCAATTTAAATTAACTTCATGTTTTTGTGCCAAATCTTCTAAAGTTTGTTTGTTTTATATTATTTTATTTTTTTACACCTCTTGTTTTGAGTAGGCCTTGATGGTCTCATTTTTTCTAATACGCATTTAGGCATACTAAGTCATCAACATCATTGGCAATTTAGGACATTAAAACTTTGCATAATCAAAACCCAATTTGCATCATTACAATATTTAATAGTCTTCCTAAATAGAAATATGTTATAATTATTTTTAATATATGTATATAACTGATTAGATACAAGTTTAAATTTGCAATGTGACCACTAGCGAGAAGAAACAATTACGTTAAGCTAATTTTGAAAACTTGACATTTTGGCTAGGTGCCACCAACTTAGTATTTTTCATGACCCCTTAAAACTGAGGGATTAAAATATCAAATTGATATGCAACACCAATAAAATATTTTATAATTATATTTCCTTAGATCTTGACATGAAAAATGATATATTCAATAATAATAATAATAATCCAATTTTTTTTAGATTCATTTTCAATAGTTTTTCCATGCATCGCACAATATGAGACTTTACTCACACGTGTATGCCTAACAATTTCATTCTTACGTGTGAGCCTTTGCCTCATTGTGGGCCATAAAGAAGTTCTAATTGATCCCTCATGCCTATGAGGTTTTTATTCACGAACGTGGCATCTATGAGCCTCTAGTACACCATCCACGAGAATCTCGTGTCAACTACGCACACTCATCCATGGGAACCTTGTGCCAAACCGCTAATCTAGCATCATTAACTGTACACCTTTGTTGGACTTTTTTCTAGGATTGTTTATATGAGCTTTATGGGCTTACCTTGTAAGATGCACACTTATGTAAGCTTCAAGCACATGCACTTTGCACCCTGTTTTCACTCCATTTGCAAAAGAGACTAACCTTTCCACTTACCAACGCCTCCAATTAAATAGTTAATATAATATATATGGACATCATTTAACCCAAAAGTTTAATCTTACTAGTTTGGGCTCAACTATATTATATTAACGATTCACTTTTCTAGTTATTATTCAATATCAAATTCACTCACACATGTATGCTCAACAATACAAAAACCATAAAGTCTTGCAAGGAAATTCACAAAAGAGAAAGGGCCAAGTAGTACATGTTAGACTAGATTATTATCATGAATTCTAGATTGCAAGTTTTTCTCTCAAACATGTGATGTATTCTTCAAAGAAAACATCTTTGAATCTTCCTCAAAGAAAACATAATTATGCTTATGTTCTACATCTATTTCCAAGAGATAATTAAATGGGCATCGTTTACTTCACCTAATAAGGGGTTTGAAGCTAGGAAGTCAAATTCGTATTAGAGGCTGTTTTGGTTTGGCCAAGAGAATGAAATATTTTGGTACCGGTTAGTACCAGTGTACCATTTTGAGAGTACCACTATATATATATATATATATACACACACATACACACACACATTATCTTAATATATTAGCTTAAATAACATGTTATTTATTAATATCTTTTTCAATTTTTTACTATTTTTTTATTTTTTTTATTTTTTTTATTTTTTTATTTTTTTATTTTTTCATTTTTTTACATTTTGAAAGAGTGCTAGTACTGGTTCAATGATCAGTAGACTTAGTATGATATATGGTATTGGCTTCCTTAGTCTGAAGGAGGAAACACAAAAAATGTATAGATGATACAACTTATAATCAAATGACTTATTGTTTTGTCATGTTGTCTTATGGAAACATAAGATGTGGAATCTGAAGAGGCAATTGGTCCTACTTTGGGAGAGTCCTAGTCATCTTTCGAATATGAGGAATCTGGTAATACAACTACTTCAGACCTTCGTCACTTCAGCCAAGTAAGAGCTCCACATCCCACATTCATTATTTAAAATTTTATCAACTTATCATGCATTAGCAACTTTACACGAATCTCACACATTCTGTGAGGCCTCATTTAACTCTTTGTGGTAACAAGTAATGAAAGAATAATTGGATACACATGCTAAAACTTAGACATAGGACTTTGTGATCTGCCTCAAGGGAGTTATTATGTGTGTACAAGACCAAAACTTGCAAATATAAATTTGTTTAGGGCTACAAGGCTTGCCTTGTTGCCAAATGTTTAAATTAGGAATTAGACATTGACTATGAGAAAATGCTTGTCTTTGTTGCTCATTTATCCTTTGTACACACTCTTATTATAGTTGTTGTTAGAAAATTGCCTCAAATTCTAATTGTGGCTTGAAAATTTAATTAGGTTTCCTAGTTGAAGAAGGAAAAATTAATTTAGGTTTTTTTGTGTGTGGAAGAAAAGACTATTCCTTGGTGTGGAAGGAAAGACTATTCCTTGTTAAAGAAGTAATGTATTTTTAGTCTAAGAGAGAATAGGAAAATAGTCTTTTAAATAAACAATGCTACAAAGAATTTGATGGCTTTGGCCCAAGGGTCTTCTCTATGGGGAGAGAGAAAATTGAAAGTTCAAAAACGTGTACAAAACACCTTTGAACGTTTAGACCCCCATAACACAACTTAACCAAATCAAGCAATATGTCAAACAACTAGTGTGCGGAAACTTAACACATGCTATAATATGAATTTGGTTAAAAACTATCTAAGCCATAACATAATAAAATCCACAGCAGATAATATAAAGGCAAAGATAGAGAGGAAGGAAGATGCAAACACAAAGACAACACGCGATGTGTTATCGAAGAGGAAACCGAAGTCCTCGGCGAAAAACCTCTCCGCCGCCCTCCAAGCGGTAATCAATCCACTAGAAAATACAGTTGGGATACAAGGACAGCAATAGACCCTCCAAGCCTAATCTACCCAGTGCACCTAAGCCCTCCAAGCTTCTTGCTCCAACGAGGTTGTGCCGAACCTTTTTCTTTTCTAGCTTCCCGGATTCCGCTACTAGACCGTAGCATCAACCAACGAAGATTGGCTCCTTCCTAACTGCTTCCCAGAAATCCAAACAACTGTCTCACAGTGATGATGATAGTGAGAACCAGGTTTGGTATAATGCCTCTCAAGGATTTGACAATGGAGAGGAAGAGAGTAGGGGAATTTGAAGAGACTCTAAGGTATAGATTGTGGGTGAAAAATCTGGTTTTTCTTTAGGGTTTCTCTCTCAAAATTCTCTCTAGAAGCTCTCTTTCAATCGTGGGTAAAAGGGGTATTTATACTGGAGTGGGAGAGGAATGTGAAACGTCAGGTTTTACAAAACAGGGGTGGCTCGCGGCTTGACCTCGTGGCTTGACCAAGTCGCGAGATCCAGTCGCGAGTTAACCGTATGGCCAGTTGTCCTGTTTTGTCCTGTAGTGCTCCAGCTAGCATGACTGTTCATCTTCCAGCATGCTTGGCACGTGTGCTGCTTCTGGCGGCTTGCAGCCGCGAGTCACCCGCGAGTCCCAGCCGCGAGTCCCAGCCGCGAGTCTCTGTTTTCTTGCACACTCTTGAGCAATCTTCACTCTATCTCACTCACTACCCTTACAACAAACCCACCTAAATACAGGGTTACTAAATGCTGAATTACAAGCAAATTTGGCACGAAATAAAGCCAATTAGATGGTTGAATAAATTCAACCTTACAAAAATTGAGTGTGACACCAAGAGAGAAAAAAAAGATTTTCGCTTAGGAGATAGCAAAGGAGAAGAGAGCAAAGTATTGCTACCTTCAAGGAGACAGGCAAGGAGGAGAGAGCAAAGTGTTGCTACCTTGAAGAAGATAATCAAGCAGGAGATCAAAGTATTGCCACCTTTAAGAAAATAGCCAATGAGAGCTATGTGGAAAAGAGAAAGAAGAAGAGAAGATAGCGAAGGAGGATAGAGCAAATGATGCCGTTTGAGAAAATAATCGAGGAGAGTTATGTGGAAAAGAGAAATAAGAAGAAAAGAAAGCTAAAGAAAAGAGAGCAAAGTGTTGCAGCCCTCTGGATAAATAATTAGTGTGTGAGACTACAGAAAAAGAAGAATGTTTTTCTTTGGCCGTGAGACATGTTTTTCTTTGGCCGTGAGACACAAAGAAAGTATGTGTGAGGAAAAAAAAAAAACAAAAACAAAAACAAAAAAACAAAGAGATTTTTCTTTAGTCATGAGACACAAAGAGAGAGTGTGTGAGAGTAATAAAGAAAAATAAAAAAGATTTTTCTTTAACCATGAGACACAAAGAGAGTGTGTGTGAGAGTAAAGAAAAATAAGAGATATTTTTCTTTAGCCGTGAGACATACACAATAGACATTGTAATTGATTTGAGAATAATGAAATTGATTCGGAGTTTGTCCTGTAGTTCTTCCCTTTAAGGAGAAAAGGTTTTTTACGTAAATATTTGTATTTTTGTGTGTGATTACTATTTGGGATTAATAATGTTGGTAAGAATATTATTTGAGATCCTAACAGTTATCACTTGTCATTGAGATATTTTTAAGATGTATGTGAAGGATGTTAGTTTACAAGATTATTATTTGATAGGATAACCAAGAGTGGAGAACACTTTATAGAAAAATTGAAACAAGGTAAGCAAGTACAAGCTCAATGGCTCAAACAAATTCATAAACTTTTACAGACAAATCACAAGAAATTACAAAGCATATATGAACCCGATTGATGACAAAGTGGTCAATTATTATGCAATAATATGCACCAACTGTAAGTGGCGAGTGTAAGTTCACCTATTTGGAAGTGGCACCAACCCCAAAGCGATTTCGCAAATAGGCAATCAGCTTTTCTCTAGGAGGTAGATTTTCCTTGATGGCACTAACACTCACAAACTCATTAGCCCAATTGCAAAGTTTGGGAAATTTCTCCCTTGTCAACAACTCTGCCCCCGAAGCTTCTTCAAAAACTCCAAGCCAGTAGCCTATGATGTTAGCGGCAATGACTAGCAGTCCAACAGCCTCTCCACCAAAATACCTCTTTTCCTTGAGCTCATTTTCTAGAAATTGTAGAAGTTCAGAGGCTTCTTCCAAAGCCTTCTCATGCTCTTTCTCTTCACCCCAGCAAGCTTTAAATATTGCAGACAAGCACTAAAAAAAGAAATAGAGAAAATTCCAAATTTAGTGTGACTCGCAGTCTATTTCTCTAGGTTGATAAATTGTATCTCCAACAAGTCTATTTCAATTCAGAACATTTATTTAAAGAGGAAAAAAAAACCCAATTTATATTCAGGAATCATTTCAGCCCATAGCTCATTGATGATCTCAGCAGGGGCTGAGCTAAAGGACAATAGTACTAATTACAAAAGGCAACGGCCTTTTCGGTCAGGTGGGCTATTACGGTCTGTACAGGTAATTAACCTCAAATTCTTTACTTAATCAAATACGTAAAAATAAAAAAGTACAGGAAAACTTGATATGCACGATAAATTGAATGACTAGGGGATTTGTTAGGACGAGTAAACAATATCTTAAAAATACAATAATGTTATACCTTCTCTTTACATATAATAATAAATCACATTAATTAAAATTTATGGTAAAACTCACTAATCGTGTGAAATGAGGGAGTATTATATATAACATTATTGTACTCTTTACTATTGTATAGTTTTCTTGCTAGGATAAGTTTCTTATAGTTTATTTTATTGAATTTCATGTTAATTGGACCCAAAAAAAAATTGATTTACCTCTTGAGGTTTAGATGATAACCCAATTAATGGTATTGGAATACTTTATACTAGTTTATATTATCTCATGTTTATGTTTGAATTCCACCTCCCCCTAGGTACGTCAATTCACAACATAATGGTTGAGGAGAAAGCAAATTTTGATATGTTTTTTGGACACTACAGTTTGGGCAACAAATTTTGATAAATTTTCATATGTTCCTAACTCTTTTTGAGGGAAAACAGATCTTACTGTTGCTCAAACCATTAATTGATTATCCTTATCCCTTTTGCATAATCAACACCCTATGAACACCTATTTGGCACTTCTCCTATCTATAGTTAGCTTAGAGACTTTGGTTGTGCCTAGTTTGTCATCCTCCAACTTCACGAGTGCAATAAACTACTATCACATTCTCAATATACGTTGCTTTTTAGGTTACAATCTTGAACAAAGAGAAGGCATAGATGTTACAACTTATAACCAAATGACTTAATCTTTTGTCATGTTGTGTTATGGAAACATAAGATGTTCCATACCTTTCCTATTCCACAATTTCAATCTTTTGTTGATCTCTTTATTTGAGTCTCATTCTTTATGAAAAAAAAAAAAAAAAAAAAATCAATCTATAGAGGCAATTGCTCCTACTTTTGGGAGAGCCCTAGTCACACATATATATATATATATATATATATGCCCAATATGAGGAATTTGATAATACGGGAGAGGGGGGGGGGGGGCGGGGGGCCTAGAATTTTCAAAAATGTCCGCCCCCCTCTATTTTAATGACAAAATTTTGAATAAATTTCTAGTAATGGTCCCTCCCCCTTCAATTAAAAATATTACAAACACTCTTTAATTTATTGTTGTCTAATTTATTTTCCTTTTAATATTGACTTTTTGTCATATATCATTAATTTTTTTTGGGAAATTTAGACCCCTGTTGATAGAATTAACAAGTTTTAACCCCAAGTTGTTAATTAGATTTATTATAAATAAACCTTGTTAAAACAAACAAACATCAATATTATGTACAACGGAATAGTAAATAAGACAAGATATGATGACCCATGAAAACTGATGAAACAAACTAGTTTCATAGTAAAAAAAACCTGGGAGGAAACCTTCCTAAAAAGCAATTCACTAAGTAAAGAGAAGTTTCAGATCTAGTACAAAACCTTTGTCCCCAAACTCTACAATCCCCGTAGCTGACCTTACAGTAGGAACCTTCTACCGCTTCAGAACCTCTGAACTCTTCAATATATGAACACTACCCTTTTGCACAGATCCCAATACATGACTAACTCCAACAACTTGAAGAAGGTTGTTGGCTGCAAAGTTTTTCACTTCATGCACAATGAATATCAAGAAGTACTTGGTTACAAAACCCTAAGGCGCAAAAGACGCAGTAACTTCTTGCAGAGAGAATAAGGCACTGGGTCACTTTCTGCATGTGTTCTCCATGTATAACGGCCTTTAAAATAAGCCTTATATATGTCTAGATTTGTGAAAAAAGAAACCCTACACATCCATGTCAGCTAGGGCCAAAAATCAGATCTGAAAATCCTGATTTTGTAGATCTCGACAGATTTAGCTTCTGTCGAGCTTCTATCGAGCTTTGTTCTTAAATCTCGATAGATACTGTTTCTGTCGAGGTATCTATCGAATTTTAATGAACAGCTTTTCTTCACTTGTTTCTTGGTCCAATCTTCATGGATTTAATACTTGAGTTGAACTCTTATTTCTTGAAATACTAAACTCATCCTACATTTACCCAATTACAAATAAAGTGCATTTTGTCAAAAAATTAGCCAATTACATAAAATATGTCCTTAACAATTTTAATTAAGAGCATTTAAAATGCATTTTGTCAAAAAATTAGCCAATTACATAAAATATGTCCTTAACAATTTTAATTAAGAGCATTTAAAGTGCATTTTGTCAAAAGATTAGCCAATTACATAAAATATGTCCTTAACAATTTTAATTAAGAGCATTTAAAGCAAACATTTATTTATAAAAATAAATAAGTAAATTTATCTCTTTAGCAGGAAAAAATTCCAAAAATAAAGTCATGCATTTATATTGAGAGAATAAAGGATACCGGAATATAACGATTCATTTAGTTTGGCCCCCCTTGAGAAAATTTTTGGCTCTGCCATTGAATAAAACTACTTCAGACCTTCACTACTTTAGTCAGGTAAGAGGGTAAAATATCCATCATCCCACATTCATTATTTAAATTGTTATCATGCATTAGCAACTTTACACAAATCTCACTCATTATGTGAGGCCTCATTAATTAGCCCTTGGGGATAACAAGCATCAACATTGGTGGTGCTAAAAATTTAGCAATTTGGCACCACAAAAAGCCACTTTATTTATTTTAACTTACCATTTCACAACTCACTCCACATCAATGCTCTTATTTTCACATCAAAGTTAAACACTATTCATTTATTTATTATTTTCTCTCTCTCTTAATCTCTATCTCTCTGTCTTCTCTTCAAACTCAATCCATTCACAACATCACCACTAGCCACAATCTGCCATCTCAAACTCAGCCACCATCAACCATTGATCCACCACTATAAACCCAGTCACAATCCACCACAAATGTAACGGCCCCACCCCAACTATGTAGATATTGTCCACTTTGGGGCCCATACCCCCTCATGGTTTTGTTCTTCTGATAAAATTGGAACGATACATAGAAGATTAGCATGGCCCCTGCGCAAGGATGACACGCATAATCGAGAAATGGTCCAAATTTTTTGGATTGTAGTGACCAAAAAAAAAGGGGGGTCTCGCATTCCATGGAATCCCACATTGCCTAGGGAAGCACATGAGAATGTGTTTATAAGGAATGACCTCCCTTTAATGTGTAAAGGCATTTTCCCCCACTGCTATGTGTTTTGGGGGAGAGCAAAACCGTGAGGGGTATGGGTCCCAAAGTGGACAATATCTACACAGTTGGGGCGGGGGTCGTTACAGATAATATTAGAGTCATGCCCTAGCCGAAAGTGTGGGCTCCACATGCGAGGATGCGTGTGCTCGTAAGGGGGGTGAATTGTAGTGACCCAAAAAAAGGGGGTCTTGCATTCCATGGAATCCCACATCGCCTAAGGAAGTACATGAGAATGTGTTTATAAGGAATGACCTCCCTTTAATGTGTAGAGGCCTTTTCCCCAACACAACCTGGGGAAGAACAAAACCGTGAGGGGCATGGGCCCCAAAGCGGACAATATCTACACAGGTGGGGCGGGGTTATTACAACAAAACCTATTAACCAAGAAAAAGTCAAAACAAAATCCATTAACCTCAAAATGAAAACCCATTCATCAACAGAAAACCCATTTGCCTCACGCTCAGACTTAGAGCTGCAACCAAAAACGACGTCGTCATAATTGGTGGCAACAGTGAAAATTTCAATTTCAACTTCGATTCATTCCTCTCCGTCAAGTTCGCCTCATGTCGTCAACACCTCACCAATTTCAACTTGCCTCATCTCATTGAGTTTGAAGAAGGTGATGCCGATGGAGTTGGTTGGGAATAGGGTTTGGGCATGGTGGGGGATTGCGTTGTGGGCAAGATGGCTTGGCGAGAGGGTGACTGGGAGAGAGATGGATCAGCAATGGGGCTTGGGGCTTGGGGCTTGGGTCGATGAGAAGGAACAAAGATGGTTGACTGAATAGAAAGCTTGGGTGAGCTGCAAGTTGAGGAAAAAGGATAAATCAAAGAAGGGCAGGGGAGATGGAGGACTGGGCTTGGGTGGGTGAGAGTGGAGGAAGAGAGAGCTTGGATAAGATTGTGAAGAGAGTGAGTGGAACTATGGAGTGGAGGGGGAAAAAAAAAGGAAATAAATATTATTATAACTAGCCGCGAACACGCGCGTTGCGCGTGATAATTATTTTTTTGGTGGTTTTATTAATTTTTTTTTTTTATAGTTTAAACTAATCTAATAATGAGTAATGTATTTCGTAATTATATTTTTATTTATTATAGGAACAATCATAAATGTAATAAAGAAACAATCCAAAACACCAAAAAAATGTAAACTAAAAAAAATTAATAAAACTTAATAATGATTAATTGAACCAATATTAGGATAAAATTTTGTTTTTGATATCTTCCAAGCCAAGAGTCTGTGCATTTTATCATCAACATGGAGTTGAACAAGTTAGCTCCAACATAGAGCTGGAAGCCTAATTATGCACATGAGGTATGCTATTCTATGTACCTTCTCCATTGGTTATACTATGAAAGGGTAATCAAAATGGTTACATGCATAATATCATCCAGTGAAATTAGCATATGTACCATTCACAATACCAGCCATCAATGATCGTAACTCTCAATATGAAAATCCAATGAGAATCCTTGATATTCAAAAATCTTGCATATGTATCATTCAATTTCACAAGGTAAAATAAACATAAAAGACAACCAAAATGTCTCTAATCAGTAAAAAAAATATCAGATGCCAAGTCTAAATCATAAATTGCTTGAACATAAAGATGAATTTCAAAGCTAAAACTCTAGTAGCAGAAACTTCAGTCATACAACCATGATAAACAGATGACCAATTCAGTCAATAAAAAGAGAGAGCAAATTCAGCCCCGGAGAAGATTAAAGTCCATTTACTTTCTTACTTCTCATTTCTCTTTCCTGTTAGAAGTGAAAACTCACACAACCTGGGGATGGATACTTAAGCTAGTTTCCTCTCATAAGCCCTAGTATCTGTTAGTGTGGTTCAGTACTGTTTCTTTCCAGTCAAAATGTTCAGGGGGTGAATTGCCCTCTCTTCCCCATCTAATCATCCCTATTTAGATACTACTATTAATCTAACTAACCGCAAACCCGCGCGTTGCGCGTGATAATTATTTTTTTGGTGGTTTTATTATTATTTTTTTTTACAATTTAAACTAATCTAATAATGAGTAATGTATTTCGTAATTATATTTTTATTTATTATAGGAACAATCATAAATGTAATAAAGAAACAATCCAAAACACCAAAAAAATGTAAACTAAAAAAAATTAATAAAACTTAATAATGATTAATTGAACCAATATTAGGATAAAATTTTGTTTTTGATATCTTCCAAGCCAAGAGTCTGTGCATTTTATCATCAACATGGAGTTGAACAAGTTAGCTCCAACATAGAGCTGGAAGCCTAATTATGCACATGAGGTATGCTATTCTATGTACCTTCTCCATTGGTTATACTATGAAAGGGTAATCAAAATGGTTACATGCATAATATCATCCAGTGAAATTAGCATATGTACCATTCACAATACCAGCCATCAATGATCGTAACTCTCAATATGAAAATCCAATGAGAATCCTTGATATTCAAAAATCTTGCATATGTATCATTCAATTTCACAAGGTAAAATAAACATAAAAGACAACCAAAATGTCTCTAATCAGTAAAAAAAATATCAGATGCCAAGTCTAAATCATAAATTGCTTGAACATAAAGATGAATTTCAAAGCTAAAACTCTAGTAGCAGAAACTTCAGTCATACAACCATGATAAACAGATGACCAATTCAGTCAATAAAAAGAGAGAGCAAATTCAGCCCCGGAGAAGATTAAAGTCCATTTACTTTCTTACTTCTCATTTCTCTTTCCTGTTAGAAGTGAAAACTCACACAACCTGGGGATGGATACTTAAGCTAGTTTCCTCTCATAAGCCCTAGTATCTGTTAGTGTGGTTCAGTACTGTTTCTTTCCAGTCAAAATGTTCAGGGGGTGAATTGCCCTCTCTTCCCCATCTAATCATCCCTATTTAGATACTACTATTAATCTAACTAACCGCAAACCCGCGCGTTGCGCGTGATAATTATTTTTTTGGTGGTTTTATTATTATTTTTTTTTACAATTTAAACTAATCTAATAATGAGTAATGTATTTCGTAATTATATTTTTATTTATTATAGGAACAATCATAAATGTAATAAAGAAACAATCCAAAACACCAAAAAAACGTAAACTAAAAAAAATTAATAAAACTTAATAATGATTAATTGAACCAATATTAAGATAAAATTTTGTTTTTGATAATCTATTAAGGTTATTTTCTTTGTAGAAATTATAATTTTGGCCACCCAAACATATTATCAAATAAAAAATTATTAGCAAAATCTAAGAATTAAATTTCTATACATGCATTGTTATAAAATAATAATAATTAAAATAAAATTACAAAAGTTAAAATTTGTCACCTATTCGATTATTTTCGTTTGACTAACCTTTGCTTTTCTTTAAATGAATGACATTATAGAGTACTTCTAATACAACTATTAGAGTACTTTATCTGCCATAAAGGATTAGAAAATAAACAAAAATTAGTAAAGTCTCATAATTTAACATCTAAATTGAGCACTATAAAAAATCATGCTATGTAATAGAATAAATACCAAATTATCCAAATCATACTATGTAATAGAATAATATTATATTTTTATATGCTATATTTAATTCTTTAGAACACAATAGGATAACATTTAACAATCAAAGATAATAAAAAATAAATAAAAAACAATAACAACAATTTAAAAAACAAAACTAAATTGCATTAACCCAAAATAGAGTTTTAAAGAATATAAAAAATTACCAACCTAAAGTAGAGATGCAAGAAAAAAAAATCAACCAAAAAATTTAGAGAGAGAGAGAGAGAGAGAGAGAGAGAACCATTTTTTTTGTGAGGGAAAACTACGCATAGAATTGAAGAGATAGTAACAAATTTATAGTAAAAGAGTGTGAATAAGAAGAGACAAAAATAAATGGAAGATGAAGGGAAAGAGGAAGAATGATATTAATGTAGAGGGTAGTGGGAAGATGAAAAGGTAAGGAAGGGAGAAAGATTGAAGAAGTAGTGGGGAGATGAAATGGTAAGGGAGAGAGAAAGGTTGGAGAAGTGTAAATATTAAAAATAAATAAATGTTAAAAACAATTATTGAAAAAAAAAAAAAAAAACAAAAAACCCTAAAGCTTGAAAGGTTTCAAGCTTTAGGGTTCCCCCCCCCCCCCCCCCCCTTCCTCCTCCTTGAAGCTGAAAAGGCTCACACAAAACCCTAAAACTGAACTAAAAAGACTTTGGATTGGGCTTGATAGTGGAACTAAATAAATAAGAGATGGGCTGGATTAATTATATAGATTTATTATAGGGTGATAGTAGAAGTAAATAAATAAGTAGTAGGGTGCATTTATAGGGTTGAAAATTGTAAAAACCATTTTAAAATTGTAGGACAAATTATATATATATATATATATATATATATATATATATATTTTTTTTTAAAATGACATGGCAGCTAATGTGGCGCAACGTGAGAGCAGCAGCATTAAACGCTACGCTTCAGCTTTTAGTAATATATAGATTAGAACAGGACAGTAAAGAGCTAACTATGACTTTATTGTCTAACATAATAATCAAGTTTAAACTGAGATACAAGTTGCATATAATTATATAAAGGCCCACTGAATGATCAATTTAGTTAACAAATTTGCCAATTTAAACTTAAATTCATGCAGCCAATGGGATGAGTACCAATTATATAAGGATTACAATAAACAGGCAAAGGACTTTGGATCATCAGAAAGGATTTAACACAAATAAGTGTGAAAAATAACACAGTGCAATTGAAAAAAATAGTTGCATAGCACCTGTGTAGGTGTAAATCTAACTGAGTTCTGTTTTGGCTGATCTTGGGGATAAGGACCTGGGTCAGGAGGAGTGTATGCCTCAACAATGAGTGTATCCTCCATACTGACACCATCTGCTGAATCAACACCAGATATCTTATTCCCAATAAGTGCATGACTACCGCCTTTCTGCATCTTGGGAAGCTTAATTCGAAAAGGAGGCATCGGCTGCAAGTTTTCACTGCCATCTGGATTTATAAAACAAACCTAGAAGAAGAGAAGGAAAGGTAGTTTTTAAGTGACATCATTTTTACTCAACGCATGATTATACATAAAACATCAAAAGAAAAGGCAAACAATAGCAAACCTGATAATCCGGAAACTGTCTTTCAAATGGTCAGCATCAAGAAAAGTATCTTTGAAATCTACCATTTCCAAAAGATCAGGCATGTTAGTCCATTGTGCTGCAGAAGGATTCCCATAGCCCAAAAATACGTTGTGCAGCCAATCAGGAACAATACAATATTCATTCATAAGATCTCTTATAGACTCTAAAATTGCTTTGAAATTGTTTTCTTTTGGCTTCCTCCTCATCAATATATTGAATGTCCCGTAAACATCGTCTGCACCTTTCTCTGCAATATTGCTGACATCCATGTGGTATTGCGCTGTATCTAAAGCAACAGTTACAGTTCTCAGTTCCCCTTTTGGAGGCTTCCACTCATCTCTTTTAATTCTTCCTGTGAAATCATTCATGAGAGTTCCCTTCTCATCACGAACCTCAATAATCTCACATCCCCTCACATACTGAAGTCCAAGCCTTTGTGGCACACTTGCCTTGGCAGCTTCTTCAGCACTTAGAGGCTCAAATGAAGGGTGAATCGAAAGTAAAAACAGAACATCGTGCTCTTTAAAGGCATTCCACTCTGATCTTATTTGTGCTTTATAACTGGAAATGCAAAAAAGTCACGACTGCAGTAACAGATGACGGCCTGACTTCTTCAATGTTTGGCTGTTTTACCTTGGTGATCTTAAATTCTTTAATTGGCACTGCCATTCTTGACCAACCGAGAAAAACAGTTTCTCCCTCATTATTGATGCAGGCAAGGAGATGTGGTACAGCTTCCTGGATATCCTCACGTATCTCATATGTTGATTCAAGATGGAAGAGATTAAAATTTCACAGAAGATAATCATGAAGCGTTAAGAATTGTAAATTAAGTTTTGGAAGAGCTAGACAACCCTCGCCATAGTAATTTATGCTTGGTACAAGGCTTTCATCCTACGTAATTTGCTCATTTGGGTAGAGTGGGAGAGCATTTATGGCTTCTTTTTGAGATTGTTGTTTCTCAAAAAAGGAGACCATGACTTCAATAAGAAAATCAACCCTTTCTGACCAGGGATCTTCCTCTGAGATCAGTTTGAGCTGCAAAAAGGGATCATGTCAGCTAGTGTCCAAAAATCATACAGTTTTTAAAACAATATCTTTATACGTAAACACAGTCACACACACGGAGAAAGCATGAGAGGGGAGAGTACATTAAGAAAGAATATGACAGCCGAATGGTTTTATGACATGATTTTAAACTAGTGCAACACAAGATGAATGGCAGCATCAGTATACCAGATTTGCCCCAGACAGAATTACAGAAGAATAACTTTCTCTTGAGTCTGCAAGGGACAATATAGGGACTTTAATGTACAAAAAAAAAAAATTTATTAAAATATAATTCATTTCTAAAACCCAATGGCAGTTAAAGCCAGAAATTTTTAATATAGTTACAATACTACATGCAGAATCATTAACGTTAAGGCCTTCACAAGGTAAATCCCAGAACTTCTTGTTCTAAACAAGTACTTATAATCAACTTACCACTCAGCAGAGACATTAAAGATTATATTATTAATTTGCATCCCCCTTCCCCAACCCACCCCCAAAAAAAATAA
The DNA here is from genome assembly GCF_932294415.1 of Quercus robur. Lineage (NCBI taxonomy): Eukaryota > Viridiplantae > Streptophyta > Magnoliopsida > Fagales > Fagaceae > Quercus > Quercus robur. The sequence continues at coordinate 20,038,944 of NC_065540.1, read as the reverse complement.
AAAGAGAAAGAAAACCTTATCAAATTTCTCATACACTCCTAAAATAAAAAATACATCTAGTTATTCTCAGTACTGTGCTAACTGATGGTAGAATTTTACGACTTGTGATTTTAGAGGTAAAAGAGTGATAATTCTTGGGAGCCAACAGCAACAAAAATGACCTTTGCATAAACAGTTGTGCAAGAGTATAGGAAGCACTAACAAACTCCACATGAAGATCAACAAGAACTCATTCTGGTCCTAGGCATGAGATCAAAAGTGACTATCAACATAAGGCAAAGTGTAATCAATCATTCATTTACAAACCTTGTGGCAAACCAAATCCCTCAAATCCATAGGAGGAAGCTTTGACAACTTCTTAGAGAGATCAGCCCGCTTGTTAATTGCACCAATGTTAGCCAATGCAAGTTCTCGCAACTACAAGCACCAATGGAAAGAAAGTTGAGACATTTATCAAATTGAATTAAACAATAATCAAAGCAATAATGGTGATAACAATAATAATAATGATAACAACTAATTGTTCCTTAATATTAACATCATAAGCAGCGACATTTTCAATTCAGAACATTTATAAATGCCTGCTGAGACACGGACCTTGGGGATCTTCTTGAATGCAAGCAGTTGAAAAGATTGGAAGCGATCATAATGAGACTGCAGCACCTCATCATCTGTCAGTTGAGTCCCAACATGATCATTAATCTCAAATTTCTCATAGAACTGCAGCAAGTCGACCAGTTGTGCAAAGAGTTTCCCCTTCTCATGTTTATAGAGTGCACTCAGATGGCACTTGGCAACAACAGCCACGTCAGCAACAAGAGGTCTCAGGTACCTGTATGCCCCAGAAAAGAGAAATGTTTTGAAAAAAAGAGAATAAAATTATTCCCATAAAAAAAATGATAAATAGAACTCGAGAAGAAAAAATAATGATAAAACATAGCATGAGTAAATAAGTTGACCAAAGGATTCCACCATTCATGGATCATAAAAGCATATAATTTCACTTGGAAAAATCTTTTCCAAGGAAGATCTAGTATGTGATAAAATAATCACCACAATCTAAAGAAACCAATGTCAAATAATGTGGGGAACAGGAACCAGTTGTCTAGTATCATTTTGGATTTTAAAATTATTCTCCACATATAGGCAAGATTGAAGAACAAAACACTAAGATCTCAACTTTAAAAACATAAAAACCAAGGAAACCATTATAGATCAGAACAGAAAAAAGTCCCATTTCATCTTTCTACTTGCTAAACTTAATGAAGTGTAATTTCAAACTAAAATTACCATTAAAAAAACACAGAAAGCAATCACATAAGCCCATCCACATCTGCTCAGATATAAGTTTAAGAAACTCTTCTTTTTGTTCCAAAAGTAAGAATAATTTTATTGAAACGAGATTACTTCATGAAAAAAGTCACAAAGTACCCTTATGTATTACAAATGGAAAAAATATCAACATATGAATGGACTCTATGAAACATTGAACAGAATTACTATTTGTAATACCCAATGCACTCCACATCTTCAAAAGGGAGTGTGGAAAATGATAAGAAAAAAAAAGTGCATGTTACCTCCTTGTTGGCAGTTGGCTCAAGAGATCAATAAGAAATTCCAGAAACCTCTCACAGTACAAAACACAAGCATCGTCAACTTGCTTCAAACCATAAGCATCATTATTTTATTATCTTCATTAACATGTTCCTGGAAAAAAAACCGTTGAATCCAGTACCTGGTACAAATTGATAAACTTAAACATAAATGCCTTGCGCACCATAGTTATAGATCAAACAATTACTTCATAGTTTATTGTACGATAAAACCTCCAGAAATTCTTCAATAAGATTTCTCAAGAATTTCACTTCAAGCTTAGTTGACGGGTCAAAAAGCTCTCCTCCCTTTGTTGCCTCCTTAGCTTCTCTCTTTATCATTCTTTTCCATTTCTTGATCAATTCCTGATTAAGACAAAGCTCCATCTACATAGAAGAGAAGCAGATATTTAATAAATTCCAACCGCTAGGGAAACAGATTAAGAAAAAGCATGTGTCAAACCTGCAAACAACCATATGACAAACTGTGCCAGGATTGCAAACTTGCTAATCTCAACACAGTCTCACTGACAACCTCATCTCCCAAGCTCTGTTACACAATGTATAAATCAACAGACAAACAACTAAACAAGAACTCATTTATGAGCAAGAATGAATTGTACAATATGAGTTTATAGACGCAGGCATATGTATACATGACCAAATGTATGACTGCATTGAGCATGTAACAACGTCTGGACATACTTGAGTTTAGATGACTTTCAATTATTTCTTATCATAAGGGCAATAAACGTTATGCAGCTCTACTTAGGAAGAATCAAATACAGGTATATTTTAAGTGAGTGTCTGAAGTTTATTTCTTTCCACTGAGAATTTAGAAGTGCGAAAAACTAACCATCAGCAACTTAATCATTCTAACTTCATAAGACCATGAAATGTAAATTAAAAAAAAAAATGGAAGCATTGATATAATGATATATAAATAATATAGAGTATGACAGAGCTAATTAAGCAAATTAAAAGGTTTAGGAGATAACGCATACATGGACCACATAATAGGTTAGAGACATCCAACAAGTGATTGTTTCTAACATCTAAATGTATTTGATCAAAGCATAAGGTAGGATGCTAGCATACCTGAAAGGCGTTGATCATGAAAACCAATTAATTCATCTTCTCAACAATGCTTAATTCTATTCCCTACCGTTACATTTGACATATAAGAGATTCAGATTAGGGGTGGCAAATGAGCGAGTTGGGTCATAAATGGATTAGATGTATAATTACCCATTTATCCATTTATGACTCGTTTATATATAAATTAATTATTCATTACCCGCACATTCCATTTAATTAATAACCCGTCCATTTAATCTAATATGATCCAAATGTCTCTAAAACTAATTGAATACCCTATTAACTTCAAAATTATCAAAATACCCTTAAATACCCAAAATGACCCAAATATCCCCCACACTTTCAAAATTACCAATATATCCTTGAACATCTAAAATTACCAAAATACCCTAGAATGATAAATCTGAGCTTTTAGAAAGGATTGATGAAATTGCCCATGCCAAGTAAGACACCTGAAATTATAATTATGTATAGAATATGAAATTGCCCGTGCCCAGTGTTATTATTTTAGCCATTTTATCATTGAAATTATAATTATGTATACAAGTTTTCTCATTTGTCAAATTAGTTAGCAAAAAAAAAAAAAAAAATGTCAAAAATTAAACTAAATTCCTAAATATGAGCTATATTAGTCAGCCCAATTTGACTATACACCGCCCCCAAATTGAACAGCACCACCGCCTTCTCCAGGTGAATGTTCTGCTGCGCCGCCTTCTGCTTCGGCTTGAACGCGTCGAACCACGTGAACGTGACGGTGTTGACGTGGTCCTCGTCGGGAGAGTTCGGGAAGCGAGTCTCGACGAGGCAGAGGGCTTTGAAGTAATTCTGGAGGAGGTCGCGACGAGCGATGGGAGTCGAGTCGGGCGTGCGCTCCAAATCGGCGCGGTACTGCTTTAGGGTTTGGAGATCGTCCTCGAGGTACTGAGCTTCGCGCTTGGAGTAATTGAAAGCGATGTAGTTGCGGAGAGGCCGGTAGAGCTCGATGGAAGTGGTTTTCTTTTCGAAGATTGCGAGCATGATGTTGGAAGACGATGAGGACGAAGCCGATGGTGTGGCCATGGCGATGATATTTTGAGAAGAAGAAAGAAGAAGAAGAAGAAGAAGAAGGTGAGTCAATTTGAGACTCTGATTTTGAGTTTTCGTTTTTGTTTTTGTTTTTGTGTTTTCCGTTTGGTGTTTTTGGTGTTTTTCTTATAGGCGAAGCAAAGTGTGATTGGAATGGGAATAAGTCAACTTTTGTTTCGTTAGTGAGAAAATCTGACAAAGAGTGTTTTAAGCCTTAAGGAGAGTGAGACAGAGGGCCGAATGTTTTGGCATAGAAATCTAGTGGTCTTTGTTTCTATTGGTATTTGTGGGTTTTACAGGGGTTTATGGTTATTTCACTTATTTGTGGATTTATTTAATTTTAAATTTTAGATGGGTTTATTAGGTATTCATGGATTTACCTATTTAGATTCATTTAATTAAATAATCAAATGGGCATTTACCTATTTAACTTAAATATTCAATTTTTTTTTTTTTTTTTTTTGATAAGCAAATGGGTTTGATTAAGACCTTTATATATATATATATATATATATATATATATATAGAAAGACTAAAACTTTATTTATGAAGATAAAGAAACAGATACATCATAGACAAGAGTTTGTTCTAAAAAACAAGGACACTCTTCAATCCAAGCAGAGAAATCATCCAAGCCAAGAGCTTGTTTTGCCAATAACTGGGCAGGCTTATTGCCTTGACTTTTAACATGGGAGAAGGACGCTTTCCTAAACTCATTACATTCAGCTAGCATCCCATATATCAGACTACAAACAGTTGATGGAGCATTCAAAACTTGCTTTAGAACCTGAATAACAATCAATGACCCTTCTAAAACCAAGTCTCTGATTCCCACCTCCTTAGCAAAGATTATACCAACTTCAAATGCCTTTGCTTCAGCTTCAACAATCCCCAATGGAGCATGTAATTTCTTGCTTAAACCTGCAATGAATTTTCCTTCATGGTCTCGAATAATAGCACCAGCACCTATAGCCTTTTAAGCCATAAACCTTGCAGCATCAACATTAACTTTATAAGAAGGAAAAATAGAAGGAGACCAAGCTACTTCCAAATGAGTTGGTGGATTCACTAATGTTCTATTTGCTGACCAATATTCATCTAGGTAGTTCTTACACCAGTCAACCAACTTCAGACCTTCCTTCCTCGGCTTCCCATGAATCACTTCATTTCTATTAGACCATAGAGCCCATGCAATAGTTATAGCTAGACCAATATCTTACATACTCCAATCTGCTTCCATGATGATATACCATAAAAAAATCAAAAAAGCTCCTAAAAGTAACCATTGATAAAGAACTGAGAAAAGGTGAATGAGCCCAAGTGTCTCTAGCTTTTGAACACTCCCAAAATAGATGATAAAAAGATTCTGCACATAACCCACACTCCTCACAATTGTTGTCTACCAGAATTTTCCTTGCTACCAAATTAGCCTTAGTTGGCAAGATGTCTCGAGCTGCTCTCCATGCAAAATGTCTGATCTTGTGAAGGATTTGGCATGACCATAATCTTTTCTAGAATTGATGCAAGTGACTTCCATCAGAGCTAGAACCAGCTTCCTCGTCTTTCTCTAGTTCTAAAGCCAATTTATAGGCACTTCGAATTGAAAACAGTCCATTTGAAGTTGCTGCCCACACCTGTTTATCATCTGGCAATCTAATACTCAAAGGTATACTTGCAATCTCTTCAGCTTCAAAATGAAGGAAAACTCTATTCAACAAATTCAAGTTCCAACACTTCTGTTTAGCATCAATTAAATCACTGACTCTTGAGTTCAAAGGAAATGAACCTCTAAGTGAAATTATCTTATGTGTAGAGGAGCTAGGAACCCAATTATCTTCCCAAACCTTGATATTCCTACCATTTCCCACACGCCAACATAACCCTTTCTGAACAACCTTTTGAGCAGCCATTAAGCTTCGCCAAACAAAGGATGGTTTTTTCCCTATAGATGCATGGGCAAAGTCACAATCCGAAAAATATTTTGCCTTGAAGACTTGATAGACTAGTGAGTTATGACCAACTTGGAGCCGCCAACCTTGCTTTGCTAAGAGTGCCAAATTAAATAAGATGGGTAATGGACAGATTCATGGATATAGATAAAAATTACCAGGCAAAAAGCACCTTTTAGTCCCTACATTTTTAGGTGATTTCCATTTTAGTCCCTATATTTTATTTTTACCGCTTTTAGTCCCTATCTTGAAAAACGGTTTCCGTTTTGGTCCCTGCTGTTACATCACAAACGGAAAAAACTGACGTAGCAAACGGCAAGAATAAATAATAATAAATTAATGTCCCTGTGGCCGAAATTAATAATAAAAAATGTTTTTTGGCATTAAAAATGCCATGTCAACATCTAAATTAAAAAAAAAAAAATTATTTATGAATTTTAACTAATTAAAAACAGAATTAAAAACTAAAAATCATATGAATTGAGATCTAAATGTGTCTTGAAGAAGAACAACAAGAACACAAACCCATAAATTATTTAAAAAAAAATTTTTAAAAAAAGAAGAAGAAGAAGATAGAGAGAGAGAGAATGAACTAGACATCAAGAGATTGAACTAAGAAGATGAAAGATCCGGGTTTTAATCACAGAGTCGGCCAAAAAAAAACCTATGAAACAAATCAACCAAATCAGCCACAACCTACGGCCAAATAAGCCACGATCCACATCCAAAAAACCCATGAACCACGAACCAATCGGACCTATGAACCAATTGGAACCATTGAAGCACAATCACCCACAACCCACGGCCAAACTGACGGCGACACCATCGAGCACGTCCTTACCCACGAATCTGACCACCACAAAATTCAAACCCATATCACAGCCAACATAAACCCACGAATCCGATACCCAACAAAAACCTATGAATCCAGCAACCCGGCACCACATAAGCCACCCACAGCAACCAACGACCCGACACCACCGTGCCTCATCACCTCACCCACCAAATCAGACCCACGAACCACCGAAGCACAAGCACGAAACCACCAAGAACATTCACAAGTCACGGCAGAGAGAGAAAAGAGAGCAGAGAACAGAGAAGTGAGAGAGGAGAGAGAAGAAGAAACGTTGGGAATAAAAAATTGATTAAAACCCAGATCTTTCATCTTCTTAGTTCAATCTCTTGATGTCTAGTTTGTTCTCTCTTTTTCTTTTTCTTTTTTTTTCTTTTTTTTAATTTTTGGGTTTGTGTTCTTGGATCTAAGTTTGTGTTCTTGTTGTTCTTGTTCAAGACACACTTATATCTCAATTTATATGATTTTTAGTTTTTAATTCTGTTTTTAATTAGTTAAAATTAATAAATTAATTTTTTTAATTTAGATGCTGATGTGGCATTTTTAATGCCAAAAAACATTTTTTATTATTAATTTAGGCCACATGGACATTAATTTATTATTATTTATTCATACCATTTGCCACGTCAGCTTTTTTCGTTTCTAATGTAACAGTAAGGACCAAAATGGGAAGCGTTTTTCAAGATAGGGACTAAAAGTGGTAAAAATAAAATGTAGGAACTAAAATTGAAATCGCCTGAAAATGTAGGGACTAAAAGGTTCTTTTCACCAAATTACCACCCAATCACTACCTCTCTCTCTCCACCCGATAAACCCTTTCTTTTTCTTTACCTCTGTTCAGAGTTCAGACTTGAGAGAGCTTCAATGGCTAAACAAATATACGCGATTAAAGAAGCCAACTATGTTAGTTTAAATAACTTTCAGGAACAGTGGAACAGAAACTCATTCATCACTGTCAGTTTGTCACCATTGAGATGGTCCACTACATCCAAGATTATGCAAAATCCAAGGCGGGGAAATCCACAAAGGGATAAAGTGTATGACAACAATTCCCATGGCTTTGGTTGGCTGCAATCTGTATGGGTTCATGATAAGAGAGTCAAATAGTCTGGCAGGACGTATTTGGTTTCTTTTTTAACATTAAAATACAATACCACCCCTCTTCTTCCTTACGCTTGTGATATGATTATGTTCTCATTTGTAAGGTTGAATTTATTCAACCATCTAATTGGCTTTATTCCGTGCCAAATTTGCTTGTAATTCAGCATTTAGTAACCCTGTATTTAGGTGGGTTTGTTGTAAGGGTAGTGAGTGAGATAGAGTGAAATTTGCTCAAGAGTGTGCAAGAAAACAGAGACTCGCGGCTGGGACTCGCGGGTGGACTCGCGGCTGCAAGCCGCCAGAAGCTGCACACGTGCCAAGCATGCTGGAAGATGAACAGTCATGCTAGCTGGAGCACTACAGGACAAAACAGGACAACTGGCCATACGGTTAACTCGCGACTAGATCTCGCGACTTGGTCAAGCCGCGAGGTCAAGCCGCGAGCCACCCCTGTTTTGTAAAACCTGACGTTTCACATTCCTCTCCCACTCCAGTATAAATACCCCTTTAACCCACAATTGAAAGAGAGCTTCCAGAGAGAATTTTGAGAGAGAAACCCTAAAGAAAAACCAGATTGCTTCACCCACAATCTATACCTTTGAGTCTCTTCAAATTCCCTTACTCTCTTCCTCTCCATTGTCAAATCCTTGAGAGGCATTATACCAAACCTGGTTCTCACCATGATCATCTCTGTGAGACAGTTGTTTGGAGTTCTGGGAAGCAGTTAGGAAGGAGCCAATCTTTATTGGTTGATGCTACGGTCTAGTAGCGGAATCCGGGAAGCTAGAAAAGAAAAAGGTTCGGCGCAACCTCGTTGGATCAAGAAGCTTGGAGGGCTTAGGTGCACTGGGTAGATTAGGCTTGGAGGGTCTATTGCTGTCCTTGTATTCCAACTGTATTTTCTAGTGGATTGATTACCGCTTGGAGGGCGGCGGAGAGGTTTTTCGCCGAGGACTTCGGTTTCCTCTTCGATAACACATCGCGTGTTGTCTTTGTGTTTGCATCTTCCTTCCTCTCTATCTTTGCCTTATTTTATCTGCTGTGGTTTTATTTTGTTATGGCTTAGATAGTTGTTTAACCAATTTCATATTATAGCATGTGTTAAGTTTGCACACACTTGTTGTTTGACATATTGCTTGATTTGGTTAAGTTGTATTTTAGGGGTCTAAACGTTCAAAGGTGTTTTGTACACGTTTTTGAACTTTCATTTGGTATCAGAGCGGGTACACTTGTTGTGGTTTTATTACCTAAGTGTGATCCTAGACCCCTGAGTTGTGATTGTTGTTTTGGATTATACCATGCTGAATTGTAGCTTAAGTGTTTGTGAAAATGACTCTATGCATATGTCTGAAAGGTGTCTTACTGATGATCTTGTAGAGTTATTAAAAACTAAGAAACATGCTAAAGTTATTGTTCACATGCTGGAATATCTTGAAAATCAGAATCTTGTCTTACACAGTAGCATATCTGAGTCTAAATCATTGATTAAGAAATATAAAAGAAAGAATAGAATGTTGTGTGAGATGATTGAGAATCTGAAAATGAAAAATCAATCTAAAAGAAGCATGAAAACTGATGATGAGTGTGTGTTTGAAGGTCAAGAATGTCTGTCACATGTGAACCTATTTGTGCATACCTCATTGAAGGTGTTTAATGCATGTTTGTGGTATCTTGACAGTGGGTGCTCTCGCCATATGACAGGGGATAAGTCACTGTTTAAGTCACTCAAAGAAAAGGTTGGTGACTATGTGACCTTTGGTGATGGAAGTCATGCTCAAGTCCTAGGCAAAGGAACCATTGAGATACCCGGTTTGCCTCTGTTGAAAGATGTGCTGTTCATAAAAGGGCTGAAGGCGAATTTGCTGAGCATCACTCAAATTTGTGATGACGATTTCCTGGTACAATTTTCTAAGAAAGGATGTTTGATCATCAATGAAGAGGGGATTCAGGTTTTGGAAGGAAATCGGACTACAGATAATTGTTATGGAATAGTTCCCACGGCACCAATATCGTGTAGAAGTGCTCGGGTGGATATGTTGGAGCTGTGGCATCACAGATTTGGGCATGCCAACTTCAAACAAGTAGCAAAAGTCTCCAAACTTGAAGCAGTCGAGGGACTTCCTAAGTTTGGAAAAGTGAAGAAGACCGTTTGTGGTGCATGTCAAATGGGGAAGCAAACTAAGGCAAGTCATCACAAGGTAAATGTGATAGCCACCTCTCGGTGCTTGGAGTTACTTCATGTTGATCTGATGGGGCCCACCAGAACTGAAAGCCTAGGGGGGAAGAGATACATTATGGTCATTGTGGATGACTACTCAAGATACACTTGGGTTGAATTCCTTAGAGAAAAATCAGAAGCTTGTGAGAGGTTGGAGATTCTGTGCAAGAAACTACAAAACGAAAAGGGGATACCGATAGCCAAAGTTAGAAGTGATCATGGAAGGGAATTTGAGAATGCAAGATTCGAGTCCTTCTGTGAGAAGAATGGAATTAAAAGAGAGTTTTCAGCTCCCAAAACTCCACAACAAAATGGAGTGGTAGAGAGAAAAAATCGTGTGATTCAGGAGATGGCGAGAGTCATGTTGCTTAACAAGCAAATACCTCAAAAATTTTGGGGAGAAGCTGTCAACACCTCGTGTCACATTGGAAATAGGATTTTCTTTCGAGTTGGTACAAAGAAGACTGCATATGAGATATGGAATGGGAAGAAGCCTAAAGTGAAGTATTTCCGGGTTTTTGGAAGTAAATGCTATATCTTAAATGATCGAGAAAATCTTGGGAAGTTTGATGCAAGAAGTGATGAGGGTATTTTTCTTGGCTACTCTACTACAAGTCGAGCGTATAGAGTGTTTAACAAGAGAACAAAGGCTGTGATGGAATCCATAAATGTCAAGATTGATGATGCCTTACCTAAGGTGGAAATGATTGATGATGTAGAAGGGCCGAGCACCGAAGAGCCTGATGTTGAGGTAGAAGCTTTGGATATAGAAGGTGAAGAACCTATACCAGAAGTAGAATCGACTCCCATCAACTCAAGAATGGAAACGAGATCGATGTCTAGAACTTCAAGTCCTCTTACTCCTCCAGAAGTTCATCCTCCTATCTCTCGTAGTGATGAAGTTTCCACTTCAAAAAGGCCATCTTCAAGAGTTGTCAAGAATCATCCGGAAAGTAATATCATAGGATCACTTGACGACGGTCTTCGCCTCAGGAAAGGAAATATTCTGCTAGCCAATCATGTAACATATCACTGTTATCTTGCACAGTTTGAACCAAAAAGGGTTGAAGAGGCTCTTCAAGATGAGAATTGGGTTGAGTCAATGCATGAAGAGCTGAATCAGTTTGTGAGGAATGATGTGTGGGAACTTGCTCCACGGCCTGAGAACGTTCATGTTATAGGCACAAAGTGGATTTTTAAAAACAAAACTGATGAAGATGGAGAGATAATTCGAAACAAGTCTCGGTTAGTGGCTCAAGGATACACACAAGTAGAAGGAGTGGATTTTGATGAATCATTTGCTCCGGTGGCAAGACTCGAATCCATTCGAATCCTCATGTCCATTGCGTGCACTTTGAATTTCAAGCTTTATCAAATGGATGTTAAGTGCGCTTTTCTGAATGGGGCTAAATGAAGAAGTATTTGTTGAGCAACCAAAAGGATTTGAGGATCCTCATTTCCCAGATCATGTATTAAGATTGAAGAAAGCACTTTATGGTTTAAAACAAGCGCCTAGAGCCTGGTACGATCGTCTTACACATTATCTTCTAGATAGAGGTTTCAAGAGAGGGTACGCCGATCGAACTCTGTTTGTCAAAAATGATGAAGATTATCTCCTTGTGGCACAAGTCTATGTTGATGACATAGTGTTTGGGGCAACTATCGAAGATCGTGCTACTGAATTTTCTGAGGAGATGAAGAAGGAGTTTGAGATGAGCATGGTGGGGGAGCTCACATTCTTCTTGGGTCTTCAAGTCAAACAACAGAAGGAGGGTATATTTGTATCTCAAGAGAAGTATGCCAGAAACATTGTCAAGAAGTTTGGACTAGACTCCAAAAAACATGCCTCCACTCCCATGAGCTCTTCCACTAAACTGAATGTGGATTCGTCGGGAGTTGAAGTAAGTCCCACATTGTATAGGAGCATCATAGGAAGTTTGCTCTACCTTACAGCCAGTAGACCGGACATTGCTTTCAGTGTGGGCGTTTGTGCCAGGTACCAAGCTAATCCGAAGGAATCTCATCTGACTGCTGCTAAACGAATCATTCGATATGTGAATGGTACTGCAAACTATGGTCTGTGGTATTCAAAAGACTCAAATGCTTGTCTTGCTGGGTATTCAGATGCTGACTGGGCTGGCAGTGTAGACGATCGGAAAAGCACTTCAGGCGGCTGTTTTTATCTTGGTAACAATCTTGTTTCGTGGATGAGCAAGAAGCAGAATTCAGTGTCTCTATCTACTGCAGAAGCAGAATACATCGCTGCTGGAAGTTGCTGCACTCAGCTTCTTTGGATGAAGAAATTACTTCATGACTATGGAATTCCTCAAGAAACGATGTGTGTCTTCTGTGACAACACCAGTGCCATCAATCTTTCCAAGAATCCTGTTCAGCATTCAAAATCCAAACACATAGAGATACGTTACCATTTCATTCGGGATTTGGTAGAGGAAAGAGTTGTGTGTCTTGAGTTCATACACACCGACAATCAAAAGGCGGATATCTTCACCAAGCCTCTCGATGGTCCACGGTATGAATCACTCCGTAAGACCATTGGTGTTGGTACAATTCCTTGACTCTCTTGTGTGTTGTGTGCTTCACATATTAATAATATGATAAATCTGTCTGTGTTGGGGCACACACCTTTCTGATTAGCTTTTTGTGCAACATGTTTCTTATGTGTTTGTACATTTGTGAATACTGTTGCTTCTTTTTATGTTTGTTCAATCATTTTTGTTTCTTGTGTCAAAAATCCAAAAATCACATAAAAATTAGAAAATCAAAAAGCTTAATTGACTTTGTTGAGTATTGTCTCAAAACTTGTTTTGCCTTGTACCTTTGTGCTAATGGCTTTGTGCATTTTCGAGCATTGCTTGTTTTCATGCACTTATATCACTGTGGGAAAAATCTTGAATTCTATGTGATTGTTGTAAATAGATCTTCAAACTTGTCATGAATGATTAGTGAATGGTTATGTTGATCTTGAGACATGCATAGACTTGTGTCTATATATCTTCCCACTTTTTATGTTTGTTTTTGCTAAAAAGAGCTCACCAAATGTAAATCTCCAAATGAAAAGAGATATTGAGCTGCAAAAGCCTGTCGCACATTCTAGTATTTGACTAGGAAAAAGGGTAAGCGACCTTATAATAAAAGTGAATGTTCATTCAAAAAGGCCAAAGGCCTGTTCTTCAAAGAGAAATGTTATATATCTCTCTCACAATGAGAGATGATTGCCTCAAAAGATCAAAAAGATCAAATGTTATGATTGAAAGTGGAGTCAAATGATAAGCTCCAAGTTATGTTATCAAGTTGTGTGGGAGGTCATATATACATATTTCTATAATTGAGATGGGTCACATGATCTAGTGCTAATTGTGTATGCCTTGGTTGAATTGATCATTGAAGCTTCACATTAGACAAAGGACTATCTCATTGTTGATATCCACACACAACACACAAGTTTATGTTCAATAAATGCCATATTCATTTGTGTGATTGTACTTGTTGAAATATGTTCTCACATGCTCAATCTTTGTTAATTCAAGCACAAAAAGATTTTTGAGTGTTTTAGGTGTTTTTGGAAAGTATTTTGTTAAAAATCTGAAAATTTCAAAAATCCAGTTTTGCCCTGTTTTGGCGGCTCAGTCGCGGGAATGTCAAGTCGCGAGACGCAGTTGCATCTTCGCTGGTCATTTTTGGCGACTTGTTCGCGAGTGGAAGGTCCAGTCGCGAGGTTCACTCAGAGATTTTCACGGCTCAGCTCGCGACTCACTCGCGGGTAGACCTTCCAGTCGCGAAAAACACTTAGAAAAATTTTTCAACTTTTTGTCCTTGAGTGTTTTGGCGGCTTGATCTGGCGACTTTTTGGCGACTCGTTTCAGTCGCGAAAATCGCGTGTCTTGGATAAACAGGGGCAGTTTTCAAACTTTTTATTTTTCCCTCGATCTTTTTGTGACTGTTCATTGTCTTTCTCATCTGCTCTTACACATTGTCACCGTGCCTCCATTTTCGATCTCCAATACTTGTCTCTTTTCAGCTCAAAATCGTCGACTAACAGGTATGGTTTTCTATCCTGCACTCTATTTTACTTGTTGTTATGGTTTTCCCTCTGGTTCATTCACATTTTTTGTGATTTTGTGATGGGTTTTTAGCTCAACTATTATTCTTTGTTCTAGCTTCGCTTGGATGCTTGTGTTTCTGTGTTTGAGCTAGTTTATGTTGGTGGCTGTGTTCTTCATCATGTGCTTAGCTAGGGTTAGCTATTTTTGTCTGATCTGCTGTTGATATCATGTTTCACTATGATCCTGTGTGGTATCTTGTTGATGTGTTGTTGAATTTGGTCCTTTTTCAGCTGATTATGTGGTTGTATTTGGTCTCCCTATACTGTGTAGTTCAAATTTGGGCCTTTGGTGTCCCTCATTGCTATTTTCTGACCATTCTCATCCAGCTATTAGGGTTTCTTCATTGTCCCTAAAATTCCACTAACCCACTGCTAATTTAGTTTGTTGGATTGTGTTCTGTCATTTCCTTTGTTCATAATGCAGACTAGTCATGTCGCCTTTCAAGAAAGCTGCTGTGAAAGGAGGTAGTTCCAAAGGGAAGGAACCAGTAATTGATGTTGATGATTATCCACCTCAGCCAAAGGGGACTCGCTCTTCCTCAAGGAGATTCGATCCCAACAAGTTCAGATCTTATGCAGCCTATCAATCTTATGAGAATTTCTTTCTACATGCCACACCATTACTAGAAAGAGCCTTGGATCAGTCCTCACTTCATGACACTGACATTCCGAAATGGTTTGCTCACAAGGATTGGAATTACCTGCTATCTGATCCGGATGATGTGTATGAAGAGTTAGTAAAAGAATTTTATGCTAACGCAATTGTGGAAGGAGATGAACTTAAGTGCTGGGTTCGGAACAAGAGCTTTTCTATCTCTCCCACATATCTGGCAGAAATTCTTCACATCAACAGACCCATTTTCCGACATTCACCGGTCTATGATGATCTCTGTCCTGATGAGGAGCTTCTCAAAGAAAGTCTTGGTCAAGACTTGGAGTTCTCACCCAATGGCAAATCCATCAGTGTTTCCTCCCTTTCTCCAAAGCTGAGAGTGCTTACAATTGTGATGTTTCACAATTTGTACCGTTTATCAAGCACTGGGTATATGAACCTCGGACGTGCTTTGTTTCTTCATGATCTAATCTCTGATGAGGAAATAGACATCTGTGCTCATATCTTTCATGTTCTGCGCAAAATGGTTCTTCGAAATGAGTCTCGGATATGTGTTCCTTTCTGCAGTCTTATTTCACGGATCTTGAAGCTCAAGGGAATTTATCCAATGGCTGATGAAACTCCTCTCTCCAAACCAAGTCCAATCAACATGCGTACATTCAATGCAAGCGTTGGACATAGTCGGAAGAGAGCCAAACCAGAATCGCCTGCATCTCACAGTGACTCTCAGTTTAGCACTCTCTCCCTAGATGAGAAACTTGGTCGCATTGTTTCCTCTGTCCACTAGTTGAACACAAAGGTGTCTGAACTCACAGCTTCTCTACACCATCACAGCACTCGATGGGATATGAAGCTTACTTCTCTTCAAGCTCAATTGGATCAAATTCAGAGAAAGCTGGAAGAGGATGACTAGCCTATTCCATGACAAAAAGGGGGAGTGATGGGCATTATCAAAGGGGGAGAATATTACTTAAGGGGGAGTGTCTTTACTTTCTTTTTCAGTTTCATTTGTTTTCTTTAAGTTGATATATTGTGTTTTGTAAACTGTTATTCAGGATGTTTTTGGTTTGTACCCATGTGCTTTTGTAAGCTTTTAGGGTTAATGTTTTATGCATAGTTTGTAGGCTTTATGGTATGTACCTTGCTTAGTGCAGCCTTTATGCTATGTTGAAATCAGTACTTTAATCTAAATGTTCTGCATTTTGGTTTATGTACTGTCACTCTTGTGCCCTTGTAGGATTGTTCCTAGATGCATATGCCTTGTGTGCTATGCATTGGTTGAGTGTTGAGCATACAAGTGTCTTGCCTTGTGCTTGTTAACTTGTATGTCCTTGTGTTCATTCCAAGTGTGAATGAGCACTATGATCACTACCTTGTGGTGTTCACTTGGTTGATCAAGCCATGGTTTGTTTATTAACTCCATCTTTGTTTGATCACATATTGCCTGTTTCATATGCATTTATAATTTTCTGCTTACATGATCATGGTGTATTGTTGTGTTTCAGGAGTATTATGTTCATATGATTCAAGTGCTTCACAGCTTCTAGAGTTAGGTGTGAGTGAGTTTTGTTCAACTGTTCCCAACTCACATGTTAAGTCTAGAGTCTGTTTTAGGGTTTTGTCACGGAATAGCCAAAGGGGGAGATTGTAAGGTTGAATTTATTCAACCATCTAATTGGCTTTATTCCGTGCCAAATTTGCTTGTAATTCAGCATTTAGTAACCCTGTATTTAGGTGGGTTTGTTGTAAGGGTAGTGAGTGAGATAGAGTGAAGTTTGCTCAAGAGTGTGCAAGAAAACAGAGACTCGCGGCTGGGACTCGCGGGTGGACTCGCGGTTGCAAGCCGCCAGAAGCTGCACACGTGCCAAGCATGCTGGAAGATGAACAGTCATGCTAGCTGGAGCACTACAGGACAAAACAGGACAACTGGCCATACGGTTAACTCACGACTGGATCTCGCGACTTGGTCAAGCCGCGAGGTCAAGCCGCGAGCCACCCCTATTTTGTAAAACCTGACATTTCACATTCCTCTCCCACTCCAGTATAAATACCCCTTTAAGCCACGATTGAAAGAGAGCTTCCAGAGAGAATTTTGAGAGAGAAACCCTAAAGAAAAACCAGATTGCTTCACCCACAATCTATACCTTTGAGTCTCTTCAAATTCCCTTACTCTCTTCCTCTCCATTGTCAAATCCTTGAGAGGCATTATACCAAACCTGGTTCTCACCATGATCATCTCTGTGAGACAGTTGTTTGGAGTTCTGGGAAGCAGTTAGGAAGGAGCCAATCTTCATTGGTTGATGCTACGGTCTAGTAGCGGAATCCGGGAAGCTAGAAAAGAAAAAGGTTCGGCGCAACCTCGTTGGAGCAAGAAGCTTGGAGGGCTTAGGTGCACTGGGTAGATTAGGCTTGGAGGGTCTATTGCTGTCTTTGTATCCCAACTGTATTTTCTAGTGGATTGATTACCGCTTGGAGGGCGGCGGAGAGGTTTTTCGCCGAGGACTTCGGTTTCCTCTTCGATAACACATCGCGTGTTGTCTTTGTGTTTGCATCTTCCTTCCTCTCTATCTTTGCCTTATTTTATCTGCTGTGGTTTTATTTTGTTATGGCTTAGATAGTTGTTTAACCAATTTCATATTATAGCATGTGTTAAGTTTCCGCACACTTGTTGTTTGACATATTGCTTGATTTGGTTAAGTTGTATTTTGGGGGTCTAAACGTTCAATGGTGTTTTGTACACGTTTTTGAACTTTCATCATTTTTTTTCTAATATGCATTTAGGCATACTAAGTCATCAACATCATTCGCAATTTAGGACATTAAAACTTTGCATAATCAAAACCCAATTTGCATCCTTACAATATTTAATAGTCTTCCTAAATAGAAATATGTTATAATTATTTTCAATATATGTATATAACTGATTAGATACAAGTTTAAATTTGCAATGTGGCCACTAGCAAGAAGAAACAATTACGTTAAGCTAATTTTGAAAACTTGACATTTTGGCTAGGTGCCACCGACTTAGTATTTTTCATGACCCCTTAAAATCTAGGGATTAAAATATCAAATTGATATGTAACACGAGTAAAATATTTTATAATTATATTTCCTTAGATCTTGACATGAAAAATGATATATTCAATATTAAATAATAATAATAATAATCCAATTTTTTTTTAGATTCATTTTCAATACTTTTTTCGTGCATCGCACAATATGAGACTTTACTCACACATATATGCCTAACAATCTCATTCTTACGTGTAAGTATTTGCCTCATTGTGGGCCATAAACAAGTTCTAATTGATCCCTCTTGCCTGTGGGGTTTTTATTCACTAACGTGTCATCGATGAGCCTCTAGTACACCATCCACAAGAATCTCTTGTCAACTACGCACACTCGTCCATGGGAACCTTGTGCCAAACCATTAATCTAGCATCATTAACAATACACCTTTGTTGGACCTTTTTCTTGGATTGTTTATGTGAGCTGTATGGGCTTACCTTGTAAGATGCACACTAATGTGAGCTTCAAGCACATGCACTTTGCCCCCTGTTTTCACTCCATTTGCAAAAGAGATTAACCTTGCCACTTACCAACGCCTCCAATTAAATAGTTCATATAATATATATGGACATCATTTAACCAAAAAATTTAAGCTTACTAGTTTAGGCTCAACTATATTATATTAATGATTCACTTTTCTAGTTATTATTCAATATCAAATTCACTCACACATGTAGGCTCAACAATACAAAAACCATAAAGTCTTGCAAGGAAATTCACACAAGAGAAAGGGCCAAGTAGTTCATGTTAGAGGAGATTATTATCATGAATTCTAGATTGCAAGTTTTTCTCTCAAACGTGTGATGTATTCTTCAAAGAAAACATAATTATGCTTATGTTCTACATCTATTTCCATAAAGATAGTTAAATGGGCATTGTTTACTTCAAACCAGTCAAATTCGTATTAGAGACCGTTTTGGTTTGGCTAGGAGAATGAAATATTTTGATACCGGTTAGTACCAGTGTACCATTTTGGGAGTACCACTATACATATATATATATATATATATATACTCGTGTAAGTATCAATTTATCAATTTTTTATGTTTATCAATATAAAATTTAAAATTAACATATTTTATAAGCCTAAATATTAGTTTAAATAACATGTTTTTTACTAATATCTTTTTCAATTTTTTAACATTTTAATTTTTTTTTATTGTACTAGCTGAAACGCCAATACCGACCGAAATACCCAAAATATCCTCAATATAGACTGGTACATTTTGGAAGAGTACCAATACTAGTTCAATGATCAGTAGACTTAGTACGATATACGGTATTGACTTCCTTGGTCTGAAGGAGGAAACATAGAAAAGGTATAGATGATACAACTTATAGTCAAATGACTTAGTCTTTTGTCATGTTGTATTATGGAAACATAAGATGTGGAATCTGAAGAGGCAATTGGTCCTACTTTGGGAGAGTCCTAGTCATCTTTCTAATATGAGGAATCTGGTAATAAAACTACTTCAGACCTTCGTCACTTCAGCCAGGTAAGAGCTCCACATCCCACATTCATTATTTAAAATTTTATCAACTTATCATGCATTAGCAACTTTACATGAATCTCACACATTCAATGAGGCCTCATTTAACTCTTTGTGGTAACAAGTAATGAAAGAATAATTGGATACACATGCTAAAACTTAGACATAGGACTTGGTGATCTGCCTCAAGGGAGTTATTCTGTGTATACAAGACCAAAACTTGCAAATATAAATTTGTTTAGGGCTACAAGACAATTCCTTGGTGTAGAAGGAAAGACTATTTCTTATTAAAGAAGTAATGTATTTTTAGTCCAAGAGGGAATAGGAAAATGGTCTTTTAAATAAACAATGCTACAAAGAATTTGATGGCTTTGGTCCAAGGGTCATCTCTATGGGGAGAGAGAAAATTGAGTGTGAAACCAAGAGAGAAAAAAGAGATTTTCACTTAGGAGATAGCCAAGGAGGAGAAATCAAAGTGTCCCCGCCTTCAAGGAGATAGGCAAGGAGGAGAGAGTAAAGTGTTGCCTCCTTGAAGAAGATAACCAAGGAGGAGAGAGCAAAGTATTGCCACCTTTGAGAAAATAGCCAATGAGAGTTACGTGGAAAAAAGAAAGAAAAAGAGAAGATAGCCAAGAAGGATAGAGCAAAATGATGCCACTTTGAGAAAATAGTCAAGGAGAGCTATGTGGAAAAGAGAAATAAGAAGAAAAGAAAGCTAAAGAGGAGAGAGCAAAGTGTTGCAGCCCTCTAGATAAATAATTAGTGTGTGAAAGAGTAAAGAAAAAGAAGAATGTTTTTCTTTGGCCGTGAGACACAAAGAGAGTATGTGTGAAAAACAAAAACAAAAACAAAAACAAAAACAAACAAACAAACAAACAAACAAAGAGATTTTTCTTTAGTCGTGAGACACAAAGAGAGAGTGTGTGAGAGTAAAGAAAAATAAGAAAGATTTTTCTTTAGCCATGAGACACAAAGAGAGTGTGTGAGAGTAAAGAAAAATAAGAGAGATTTTTCTTTAGTCGTTAGATATACACAAGAGACATTGTAATTGATTTGAGAATAGTGAAATTGATTCAAAGTTTGTCATGTAGTTCTTCCCTTCAAGGAGAAAGAGTTTTCTACATAAATATTTGTATTTTTGTATGTGATTGCTATTTGGGATTAATAATGTTGGTAGTAATATTATTTGGGATCCAACAGTTAGCACTTCTTGTCATTGAGATATTTTTAAGATGTATGTGAAGAATGTTAGTTTACAAAATTATTATTTGATAGGATAACCAAGAGTGGAGAACACTTTATAGAAAAACTACAACAAGGTAAGCAAGTACAATCTCAATGACTCAAACAAATTCATAAACTATTAAAGACAAATCACAAGAAATTACAAAGCATATATGAACCCGATTGATGACAAAGTGGTCAATTATTTTGCAATAATATGCTCCAACTGTAAGTGGCGAGTGTAAGTTCACCTATTTGGAAGCAGTACCAACCTCAAAGTAATTTCGAAAATAGGCAATCAGTTTTTCTCTAGGAGGTAGATTTTCCTTGATAGCACTAACACTCACAAACTCATTAGCCCAATTGCAAAGTTTGGGAAATTTCTCCCTTGTCATCAACTCTACCCCCGAAGCTTCTTCAAAAACTCCAAGCCAGTAGGCTATGATGTTAGCGGCAATGTCTAGCAGTCCAACAGTCTCTCCACCAAAATACCTCTTCTCCTTGAGCTCATTTTCTAGAAATTGTAGAAGTTCAGAAGCTTCTTCCAAAGCCTTCTCATGCTCTTTCTCTTCACCCCAACAAGCTTTAATTATTGCAGACAAGCACTAAAAAAAGAAATAAAGAAAATTCCAAATTTAGTGTCACTCGCAGTCTATTTCTCTAGGTTGATAAATTGTATCTCCAACAAGTGCTTATACAAAAAGCACAAATACATAATTATTAATACATGTTTTTTCATTAGAGCCTTCGGATACGTTATTAGAATAATGATTAAATTAGTTATTTTTTAACTACTTAAACTATATCATGGTATTAAATTATGTTATTTTCACTTAGAATAATGATTAAATTAGTAATATATCATGGTATCAAAGAAGATAATCATGAACTTGAACTTTAACTTTGTTTATACAATATCTTCAATTTAAATAAATAAATTAAAAAAAAAACCCCACCTTTCGGCCCACATGAGAGGATTATTAGAATTATGTTGCCATTTACAATTGTTAATGTCACTACGATTTTCAAGAACTAACCCCCCTATCCCCATTAAAAAAAAAAACACGAAAAGTCATGCCTCTAGAATTATATGTCATTTAAAGTCATGCTTAATAATCCCATATGCCCTCTTTATTACTATCTATCAAAAAATAATAAGAAGAATAAATAAAGTACTAAATTGGCTCCAAATTAAAATAATAATGACCAAAATGTAAGGTTGAAATTTACCGTGAATTCAAAATGTGAGTACCAAAATAGTATCTTTATTAGAAATATAAAATTAATTATACCACCTTTTCAGGTTAAAACTAAAAAAATAAATAAATCAAATAAATTAAAAAAAGAAAAAAAATTAAATCATGCTGACTTTATTTTTTTACATTATAAATTTACAATTTGAAGAAGTTTAAGATTAAATGATATTTTACCTTCTCGTCTATGAACTTGGCCCAAAATCGTGCATTGGCTCTCTCACAAGGATCTTTGAACAAGATGGGACTGTCTTTCCAAGTCTCATCAATGTATTCGAGAATAACAAGTGACTCAACGACAGGCTTTCCATTGTGAACGAGCACAGGAATCTTCTTGTGAACTGGGTTGTATTTGAGGAGGGAAGGGCTCTTGTTGGTTATATCTTCTTCATTGTATTTGTACTCAATTCCTTTCAGTTTCAGAGCCATCTCTACTCTGCGACTAAAAGGGCTTCCCCACGCACCAAACACCAATACTTCTTCGGCCATAATGACACTCTTTGTTCCTGCACTTTACGGAATTTGTAATAAGATTCAAAGGCTTGGCTCTACCTTCTGCGTCTGATGCCTTTTTATAAAGCCTAGGCACAATGGTTACTTGGAGATTAAGCCTTTGGCTGTTTGTATTATTTTTTTGTTTCTTGGTCAATAGGTTCTAAAATGTGGGTCTAGGTGGTGGTTGAAGACTTATAGTGATAGACTTGCTGAAGAAGCTGCACAGTTAATGGATCGGTCAAATGCAGGTTATTATTTAAAGAGGAAAAAACCTAATTTATATTCAGGAATCATTTCAGCCCATAGCTCATTGATGATCTCAGCAGGGGCTGAGCTAAAGGACAATAGTACTAATTACAAAAGTCAACGGCCTTTTGGGTCATGTGGCTGATCCAGATTGGTGGGCTAATACGGTCTGTACAGGTAACCTCAAATTCTAGGTGGTGGTTGAAGACTTATAGTGATAGACTTGCTGAAGAAGCTGCACAGTTAATGGATCGGTCAAATGCAGGTTATTATTTAAGGGAACGGCTCCTCTCCCGTTTTAGTGTCTCATGTTTTCTCTTGTTTTTAAACAGATAAATGACACGTGGCATCTACAAAATCTAATGGTAAGATATAAGGCCACATCACAGCATCATTATTTCTATTTTACCAACACTCTTCAGCAATAAATCTACTGTAAACAGATAAATGACGCGTGGCATCTACAAAATCTGATGGTAAGATATAAGGCCACATCACAGCATCATTATTTCTATTTTACCAACACTCTTCAGCAATAAATCTACTGTTCACACCCCACTGCACTTAGCAGTGGATGATAAGGACCCGTCAGAAATCATGCCGGAAATATCACCGGATCTAAGAATCCATAAGCATAAATAGAGCCTCAAGAGAGGAAGAGAACCCATAAGCAAAAACAAAGAAAAAATTATATTGATTCTAAAAATAAAGAAACAAAAGGGTGAAAATCCATTTCATTTCAATTCAAACCAGACCCATGACAAAAATCCATCGTAGAAATGGCAAGAGAGAGCTCAGTATCAAACTACCAAGTCTAAAATCAACCAAATCCCAACAAAAAAGATGAACAAACCAACAAGTGCAGATCCGAACCAGTTAAACACACACAACCACAACTAGCATTTAACATTTAGCATTTAGTTCACACATACAAATACACAAGAAGCCTTTGTTGTTCTTCTGCAATTTCTCAGCCCATTCTCTCTTGCAGCTCTGTTTGTGTGAGTTTCTCAGATTCGGTGTAGGGGGTTACTGCTAAAGAGTGGGGTAAAAGAGAAATAAATGATAATTTGATGTGGCCTTGTTTTTACCATTAGATTTTATAGACGCCACGTGTCATTCATCTGTTTAAAAACAGGAGAAAACATGAGACACTAAACTGGAGAGGAGCCGGACCCATTATTTAAAGAGGAAAAAACCTAATTTATATTCAGGAATCATTTCAGCAAATAGCTCATTGATGATCTCAGCAGGGGCTGAGCTAAAGGACAATAGTACTAATTACAAAAGTCAACGGCCTTTTGGGTCATGTGGCTGATCCAGATTGGTGGGCTAATACGGTCTGTACAGGTAACCTCAAATTCTTTACTTAATCAAATACGTAAAACTTGCTATGCACGATAAATTGAATGACTAGGGGATTTGTTAGGACGAGTAAACAATATCTTAAAAATACAATAATGTTATACCTTCTCTTTACATATAATAATAAATCACATTAATTAAAATTTATGGTAAAACTCACTAATCGTGTGAAATGAGGGAGTATTATATGTAACATTATTATACTCTTTACTATTGTATAGTTTTCTTGCTAGAATAAGTTTCTTATAGTCTATTTTATTGAATTTCATGTTAATTGGACCCAAAAAAAAAAATTGATTTACCTCTTGAGGTTTAGATGATAACCCAATTAATGGTATTGGAATACTTTATACTAGTTTATATTATCTCATGTTTATGTTTGAATTCCACCTCCCCCTTGGTACGTCGATTCACAACATAATGGTTGAGGAGAAAGCAAATTTTGATATGTTTTTTGGACACTACAGTTTGGACAATAAATTTTGATAAATTTTCATATGTTCCTAACTCTTTTTGAGGGAAAACAAATCTTACTGTTGCTCAAACCATTAATTGATTATCCTTATCCCTTTTGCACAATCAACACCCTATGAACACCTATTTGGCACTTCTCCTATCTATAGTTAGCTTAGAGACTTTGGTTGTGCCTAGTTTGTCATCCTCCAACTTCACGAGTGCAATAAACGACTATCACATTCTCAATATACGTTGCTTTTTAGGTTACAATCTTGAATAAAGAGAAGGCATAGATGTTACAACTTATAACCAAATGACTTAGTCTTTTGTCATGTTGTGTTATGGAAACATAAGATGCTCCATACCTTTCCTATTCCACAATTTCAATCTTTTGTTGATCTCTTTATTTGAGTCTCATTCTTTATGAAAAAAAAAAAAATCAATCTATAGAGGCAATTGCTCCTACTTTTGCGAGAGCCCTAGTCATATATATATATGTGCCCAATATGAGGAATTTGATAATACGGGAGGGGGGGGGGGGGGGCTAGAATTTTCAAAAATGCTCGCCCCCCTCTATTTTAGTGACAAAATTTTGAATAAATTTCTAGTAATGGTCCCTCCCCCTTCAATTAAAAATATTACAAACACTCTTTAATTTATTGTTGTCTAATTTATTTTCCTTTTAATATTGACTTTTTGTCATATATCATTAATTTTTTTTGGAAAATTTAGACCCCGGTTGATAGAATTAATAAGTTTTAAATCCAAGTTGTTAATTAGATTTATTATGGATAAACCTTGTTAAAACAAACAAACATCAATATCATGTACAACGGAATAGTAAATAAGACAAGATATGATGACCCATGAAAACTAATGAAACAAATTAGTTTCACCGTAAAAAATCTGGAGGGAAACCTTCCTAAAAAGCAATTCATTATTATAAAGAGAAGTTTCAGATCTAGTACAAAACTTTTGTCCCTAAACTCTACAATCCCCGTAGATGACCTTACAGTAGGAACCTTCTACCACTTCAGAACCTCTGAACTCTTCAATATATGAATGCTACCCTTTTGCACAGATCCCAGTACATGAGTAACTCCAACAACTTGAAGAAGGTTGTTGCTTGCAATGTTTTTCACTTCATGCACAATGAAGATCAAGAAGTACTTGGTTACAAAACCCTAAGGCGCAAAAGACGCAGTAACTTCTTACAGAGAGAATAAGGCACAGGGTCATTTTCTGCATGTGTTCTCCATGTATAACGGCCTTTAAAATAAGCCTTATATATGTCTAAATTTGTGAAAAAAGAAACCCTATACATACATGTCAGCTAGGACCAAAAATCATATCTGAAAATCCTGATTTTGTAGATCTTGACAGATTTAGCTTCTGTCGAGCTTCTATTGAGCTTTGTTCTTAAATCTCGATAGATACTGTTTCTGTTGAGGTATCTATCGAATTTTAATGAACAGCTTTTCTTCACTTATTTCTTGATCCAATCTTCATGGATTTAATACTTGACTTGAACTCTTGCTTCTTGAAATACTAAACCCATCCTACATTTACCCAATTACAAATAAAGTGCATTTTGTCAAAAAATTAGCTAATTACATAAAATATGTCCTTAACAATTTTAATTAAGAGCATTTAAAGTGCACTTTGTCAAAAGATTAGCCAATTACATAAAATATGTCCTTAACAATTTTAATTAAGAGCATTTAAATCAAACATTTATTTATAAAAATAAATAAGTAAATTTATCTCTTTAGCAAAAAAAAAATTCCAAAAATAAAGTCATGCATTTATATTAAGAGAATTAAGGATACCGGAATATAACGATTCATTTAGTTTGGCCCCCTTTGAGAAAATTTCTAGCTCTACCATTGAATAAAACTGCTTCAGACCTTCACTACTTCAGTCCGGTAATAGGGTAAAATCTCCATCATCCCACATTCATTATTTAAATTGTTATCATGTGTTAGCAACTTTACACAAATCTCACTCATTATGTGAGGCCTCAGTAATTAGCCCTTTGGGGTAACAAGCATCAACATTGGTGGTGCCAAAAATTTAGCAATTTGGCACCACAAAAAGCCACTTTATTTATTTTAACTTACCATTTCACAACTTTCTCCACATCAATGCTCTTATTTTCACATCAAAGTTAAACACTATTCATTTATTTATTATTTTTTCTCTCTCTTAATCTCTATCTCTCTATCTTCTCTTCAAACTCTATCCATTCACAACATCACCACCAACCACAATCCACCATCTTAAACTCAGCCACCATCAACCATTGATCCACCACCATAAACCCAGTCATGATCCACCACAAATGTAACGGCTCCACCCCAACTGTGTAGATATTGTCCACTTTGGGGTCCATACCTCCTCATGGTTTTGTTCTTCCGATAAAATTGGAACGATACAGAGAAGATTAGCATGGCCCCTGCACAAGGATGACATGCATAAATCGAGAAATGGTCCAAATTTTTTGGATTGTAGTGACCCAGAAAAAGGAGGGTCTCATAATCCATGGAATCCCATATCGCTTAGGGAAGCATATGAGAATGTGTTTATGAGGAATGAACTTTTTTTAATGTGTAGAGGCCTTTTCCCTCACTGCTGTGTGCTTTGGGGGAGATCAAAACCATGAGGGGTATAGGTCCCAAAGTGGACAATATCTACACAGTTGGGGCGGGGTCGTTACAAATGGTATAAGAGCCATGCCCTAGCCGAAAGTGTGGGCCCCATACGCAAGGACGCCTGTGCTCGTAAAGGGGGTGGATTGTAGTGACCCAAAAAAAGGGGGTCTTGCATTCTATGGAATCCCACATCGCCTAGGGAAGCACATGAGAATGTGTTTATAAGAAATGACCTCCCTTTAATGTGTAGAGGCCTTTTCCCCAATGCAACCTGTGGAAGAACAAAACCGTAAGGGGCATGGGCCCGGGTCCCAAAGTGGACAATATCTACACAAGTGGGACGGGGTTATTACAACAAAACCTGTTAACCAAGCAAAAGTCAAAACAAAATCCATTAACCTCAAAATCAAAACCCATTCATCAACAGAAAACGCATTTGCCTCACGCTCAGACTTAGAGCTACAACAAAAACGACGTCGTCATAATTGGTGGCAACAGTGAAAATTTCAATTTCAACTTCGATTCATTCCTCTCCGTCAAGTTCGCCTCATGCCGTCGATGCCTCACCAATTTCAACTCGCCTCATCTCATTAAGTTTGAAGAAGGTGATGCTAGTGGAGTTGGTTGGGAATAGGGTTTGGGCATGGTGAGGGATTGCATTATGGGCAAGATAGCTTGGCGAGAGGGTGACTGGGAGAGAGATGGATCAGCAATTGGGCTTGGGGCTTGGGTTGATGAGAAGGAACAAAGATGGTTGACTGAATAGAAAGCTTGGGTGAGCTACGAGTTGAGGAAAAAGGATAAATCAGAGAAGGGCAGGGGAGATGGAGGACTAGGTTTGGGTGGGTGAGAGTGGAGGAATAGAGAGCTTGCATGAGATTGTGCAGAGAGTGAGTAGAACTATGGAGTGAAGGGGGGAAAAAAAGGAAATAAATATTATTATAATGGGAGAAAGAATAAAATATATTATTTTCTTTTAACATTTGAGCTATAGTGCACAACTATAGATAGTTATGCACTGTAGATAAGTAGTTAAAATTTTTACCTATACCACCACCAGTGTAGCACACTTTTTGTATATTGTGGTGCTAAAAATAGCAATTTAGCTTTTTAGCACCACCAACACTAATGCTCTAATGAATGAACAATTGGATACACATGCCAAAACTCAGACATTGGACTAGGTGATTTGCCTCAAGGGAGTCATATTATAAAAGTGAGTTTACAAGACCTAAACCTACAGAGATATATCTTTTTAGTGTTACAAGGCTCATCTTGAAGCCAAATGTTTAACTTAGGAATTACCGAATTAGATATTGACAATAAGAAGATGTTTGTCTTTGTTGCTCATTATCCTTTGTTCACACTCTTATTACCGATTCTCATTTTGATTTTTTTTTTTTTTAATGCAAGATAGAAATTCTACTCTAACCTAATCTAAATGTATATATGTGTAAAGCTCCCTTTTAGAGACTTGAACCTCGACTCTTATCCCCCACACCGCACAAGCACTTATACTTGTAGAGTAACCATTACACCAAGGGTGCGCGGTAGTCATTTTGATATTTTCTAGATGTATGTGAAGAATGTCAGTTTACAAAAATTTTATTTGATAGGATAACCAAGAGTGGAGAACACTTCATTGAAAAATTGCAATAGGTTAAGCAAGTACAAGGCTCAAACAAATTCATAAACTGTTACAGATGAATCACATGGAATTACAAAGTACATAAGAACCCAATTGATGACAAAGCAGTCAATTATTACACAGTAATATGCACCAACTGTAAGTGGTGAGAGTACGTTCACCTATTTGGAAGCATTACCAAGCCCAAAGTGATTTCGCAAAAAGGCAATTAGTTTGTCTCTAGGAGCTAGATTTTCCTTGATGGCACTGACACCCACAAACTCATTAGCCCAATTGCAAAGTTTGGGAAATTTCTCCTTTGTCAACAACTCTACCCCCAGAACCTTCTTGAAAAATTACAACCCAGTAGCCTATGATGTTAGCAGCAATGTCTAGCAGTCCTATAGTCTCTCCACCAAAATACCTCTGTTCCTTGAGCTCATTTTCTAGAAATTGTAGAAGCTCAGATGCTTCTTCCACAGCTTTCTCATGCTCTTTCTCTTCACACAAGCAAGATTTCCATCTTGCAGGCAAGCACTATTAAAAGAAAACAGAGAAAACTCAAATTTTAGTGCGAGTTACAGTTTTTCTCCTTTTCTCTTAATTGATAATTTATATCTCTATTCTCTAACGATTGTTCATAAAATTAAAAAATAAAAACAAAAAACAAAATAAAAAAACAAGCTCGCAGAAACAGTTTGTGGAATCTTTGACTGCAATGCATGCAGGGGTACATGGTTTTGAATGATTTATCTTTAACATACATAATTTTAACTGGAAATTTACCACCATTGACAATCGAGGTTGTGAAACTCACTAAGATTACCAAAAATAAAAACAACAGAAACTAGAATCATAATTTATAAGCCACTTGAAAAACCACTATTTGATTGGAGGAAGGGCTATTTTCATTTCAGAATTGATCAATATCATAGTTATTGGGTTAAGATAGCTTGACCCGGTTAGTTAATTCAATTACCCAAGTTGATTAATTAGGTTTAATTTCATGCAAATCATGGAGGCACCAACAAATCAAAAATAAATTAAATGCAACAGAAAATAAATTTGACAGAGTGATTTGTTGACAAATGGGGAAAACCTCGCAAGGCAAAAA
Organism: Quercus robur; assembly: GCF_932294415.1. Lineage (NCBI taxonomy): Eukaryota > Viridiplantae > Streptophyta > Magnoliopsida > Fagales > Fagaceae > Quercus > Quercus robur. Next base: position 20,009,342 of record NC_065540.1, on the reverse strand, counting down.
CTCTACCGGGTGATTTTAAGGTCACCACTCCCAAGAATCCACTAATCAATAATCAAGCGGTTACAAGTATAAGGAATCTTACCAACTGCCCTTGGCCTATCCTGAAATACTAACCTACGGTTGAACCTTCGCTCCAATATCCAATCGAACTTGATCTTATAATAGCCTTCTTTCCCTTGATGCACAAACCTCCTATTTGTGACTAACACTTTGCATAGATCCCAAGTACGTGACTAACTCCAGTAACTTGAACAGATGTTGGCTGCAAAGTTTTTGACTTCATCAACAATGAAGATCTGGAAGTACTTGGTTACAAAACCCTATGACATACAAACGCAATAGCTTCACATAGAGATTATAAGTCTCTTAGTTTTTGTATCCGTATGTGACGGCCTTTAAAATAAGTCTTATATATATTTAGGGTTGTGAGAAAAAAAACCCCAAACAAGTATACAAGACTGAGTTGAATTCAAGATCTAAAAATTCTAAAATCATAAATCTCGATAGATCGAACTGCTGTCGAGCTATCTATCGAGCTTCACATTAAGTCTCCATAGCAGGCATCTTTTAAGCTATCTATCGATAGCATGGAGCTATTGCTAGGTAGCATAGGCTTGGTTTGTAAACACGGCTATATCCTATAGCTACATTTTTGGTGTCTAGAGCCGCGTTTTTGAAACACGGCTATAGACCCCTTTTTTGTAGTGTGAACAGCTTTTCTTCACTTGTTTCTTGGACCAATCTTCATGTGTTTAATAATTGACTTGAACAACATTTTTCTTGAAGTACTAAACCCATCTTAGATCTACCCAATTACAAGTAAAATGCATTTTGTCAAAGAATTAGCCAATTACAACAAAATATGACCCTAACAATAGTAGTTTAAATTAAATGTTAATACAATATCTTATAAAAGAAGAATTATAAATTTAAAATACATCTGATACTACGATCATTTAAAATTTAAAAGATATTTTTATACATTACTAAATCCAATAAATAAAATTTTAACTATAATTTGTTTAGGACATGACAAATTTATAATTTAGAATAGCTTAATAGTAAATGATATTTACCTTCTCGTCTATGAACTTGGCCTAGAATCATGCATTGGCTCTCTCATAAGGATCTTTGGGCAAGATGGGATGGTCTTTCCAAGTCTAATCAATGTATTCTAGAATAACAAGTGACTCAACTAAAGGCCGTTGTATACAAGCACGAGAATCTTCTTGTGAAATGGGTTGTATTTGAGGAGGGAATTTACCCCTTGAGCACCTCAATGGCGTGAGCTCCACACATCTGCTAGAATCTGAAGGATTGGGGGACACTCTCTGATGCACTATACTAATCACCGAGCATGCGCTGTTCTAATCACCGAGTGCTACCCTGAGAGAGATTCTAGTCACTTCCTATTTTGGTGCTACACCAGGCCACCTCATTGGATAGTACCTTGCTTGGGCAACATAGTAGACATGTGCAGCTCACCCTTTGGCTTGAGGAAGAAACAAAACCCACGATCATATCTTCCTACAACCACAACATGTGTTGTCCTTCCCCATATACCTCCTCCAAGCAGCTGAGCTTTTTTCTCTCTTCCAACGGAGAAATGTGTACTATTAATTAGCTGTCCTCTAGGATTTGCAAACAGTAATGGCCTGTTTGGATGGAAGGGTGAAGGAGGGGGAGTGGAGGGGAATAGAGTAGTGTTGGCTAAAAATGAGCTATTTTTGAGAAAAATCTTCTCTACTCTACTCTACTCTACTCTCCTTCCCTCCCCCTCAATCCAAACGGACCATAATAGAGTGTTGCCAACTACCTTTATACACCAGGTGTTCTTCCATGCACTATGAAAGGAAATGTACACTAGTCATTCTAGGTATCAGCAAATATACGAGGAGTACAAGGTAGAAAAGGATAAGAAGAAATGACAAAAGCTGACACTGAATAGAGAATAAAAAATGTATTATCGGTCTCATTGAAAAGGAATGCAATATTCTTGCAAGAGTAAGGACACCAAATCCTTGCTCCTCACCATGGTTTTTCACCCCTTTGCCATGGGTTTTCCACGTAATTTCTTGTCTTTTTCTCTTTGTTTAGTTTTACTCTTGTTCTTCCTTGTCTTTGTTGGTAGAGAAACACTATTTTAAATCTTTGTCAAAATGTTGTTTAAGTGTGCTACAGTTATGGTTTAGAGGTTTTCTCAAAGTAATCTCTAAAAATCTAATTTGCACATATACGCGTTATTTATGGGTCTCTCGTACACCATCCTTGGGTATCATGTGTCAACTATGCATGCTCATCCATGAGAACCTCGTGCCAAACCATTAATCTATCATCATTAACAATACTTCTTTGTTGCCACACACCATCATGAGATCTAATACCACTTTATTGAGGAGAGAACACATTGGGAAGTTTCAAATCATCTCAAGTTGTCATATACAAGAAGAGATCTCATGTGGGAAAGCATGAGGTTTTGCCATGTGGCACTTTATATGAATAGTTTTTCATTTAGCCTTTCACCTCACCTCATCTTCTTATCCATGTCCAGCTTAAGCCATAAATGCAAAAGATTAAGAGATTTGGTTTTACTCATTTTTACAACTTCTTGAACTCTTCCACGTTTAATTTCATAAATGAAAAATTTTCTCTATTCAATGTTGGCCTTTCATATTATAACACTTGTTATTTTATATATTCCAATTTCACAAAATATCAAATGGCCAAAAAGAGAGAGAGAGAGAGAGAGAGAGAGAGAGAGAGATTCAATGTCAATAAGAGTGTGAAATTGGCTTTGATTTTAGGTGCATATGATCTAAATTTCTCAACAACATTGTCAAAGTTTGATACAACAGTTCAACCAGTTGGGGTTTCTAAAAGGCATGATTATTTATATTTTTAATCTTTGTAAGTAATTGAGGTACTCTGTTATATGTAAAATTAAACTCGCAATGTGAAACAGTATAAAAAATTGATTAAAACCTAGATCTTTCATCTTCTTAGTTCAATCTCTTGATGTCTAGTTTGTTCTCTCTTTTTCTTTTTCTTTTTCTTTTTCTTTTTTCTTTTTTTTTTTTTTTAATTTTTGGGTTTGTGTTTTTGGATCTGGGTTTGTGTTCTTGTTGTTCTTGTTCAAGACACACTTAGCTCTCAATTCATATGATTTTTAGTTTTTAATTTAGTTTTTAATTTTTTTTAATTAGTTAAAATTAATAATTTTTTTTTTTTTAATTTAGATGCTGATGTGGCATTTTTAATGCCAAATAACATTTTTTATTATTTATTTAGGCCACATGGACATTAATTTATTATTATTTATTCATGCCGTTTGCCACGTCAGCTTTTTCCGTTTCTAATGTAACGGGTAAGGACCAAAACGGGAAGCGTTTTTCAGGATAGGGACTAAAAGTGGTAAAAATAAAATGTAGGAACTAAAATTGAAATCGCCTGAAAATGTAGGAACTAAAAGGTGCTTTTCACCAAATTACCACCCAATCACTACCTCTCTCTAACAACCCAATAAACCCATTTCTTTTTCTTTACCTCTGTTCAGAGTTCAGACCTAAGAGAGCTTCAATGGCTAAACAAATATATGCGATTAAAGAAGCCAACTATGTTGGTTTAAATAACTTTCAGGAACAGTGGAACACTGAAACTCATTCATCATTGTCAGTTTGTCACCATTGAGATGGTCCACTACATCCAAGATTATGCAAAATCCAAGGTGGGGCAATCCACCAAGGGATAAAGTGTATGACAACAATTCCCATGGCTTTGGTTGGCTGCACTCTGTATGGGTTCATGATGAGAGAGTCAAACAGTCTAGCAAGACATATTTGGTTTCTTTTTTAACATTAAAAAACAATACCACCCCTCTTCTTCCTTACACTTGTGATATGATTATGTTCTCATTTTTTTCTAATATGCATTTAGGCATACTAAGTCATCAACATCATTGGCAATTCAGGACATTAAAACTTTGCATAATCAAAACCCAATTTGCATCCTTACAATATTTAATAGTCTTCCTAAATAGAAATAAGTTATAATTATTTTCAATATATGTATATAACTGATTAGATACAAGTTTAAATTTGCAATGTGGCCACCAGCGAGAAGAAACAATTATGTTAAGCTAATTTTGAAAACTTGACATTTTGGATAGGTGCCACCGACTTAGTATTTTTCATGACCCCTTAAAATCTAGGGATTAAAATATCAAATTGATATGTGACATCAGTAAAATATTTTATAATTATATTTCCTTAGATCTTGACATGAAAAATGATATATTCAATATTAAATAATAACAATAATAATAATAATAATAATAATAATAATCCAATTTTTTTTAGATTCATTTTCAATACTTTTTTCGTGCATCGAACAATATGAGACTTTACTCACACGTGTATGCCTAACAATCTCATTCTTACACGTGTATGCCTAACAATTTCCAGGTTAAAACTAAAAATGTATATAAATAAACAAATCGAATAAATTAAAAAAAGAAAAAAAAACTAAACCATGCTGACTTTATTTTTTTACATTATAAATTCCCAATTTGAAGAAGTTTAAGAGTAAATGATATTTTACCTTCTCGTCTATGAACTTGGCTTAAAATTGTGCATTGGCTCTCTCATAAGGATCTTTGGACAAGATGGGACTGTCTTTCCAAGTCTCATCAATGTATTCGAGAATAACAAGTGACTCAGCGACAGGCTTTCCATTGTGTACGAGCACAGGAATCTTCTTGTGAACTGGGTTGTATTTGAGGAGGGAAGGGCTCTTGTTGGTTATATCTTCTTCAATGTATTTGTACTCAATTCCTTTCAGTTTCAGAGCCATCTCTACTCTGCGACTAAAAGGGCTTCCCCACGCACACTACAAGAAAACTGAACTATTGCGGCGGACCTATTGCGGCGGGTGCGAAAACCGCCGCTATAGGTCGCCTATTGCGACGCTTTTTTGGCCCGCCGCTATAGATTAGATCTATTGCGGCGTTCTATATGCCCACCGCAATAGACCTGTTTTAGCGACACTAAGCTTAGATATAGCGGCGGGCCAATGACCCGCCGCAATAGACATGTTTTAGCGGCGCTAAGCTTAGATATAGCGGCGAGTCATTGACCTGCCGCAATATGTACTCCTTTTTGCGGCGGGTTGGACCGCCGCAATAGACATTTAAATTTCCCTTTATTTTTTTGCCTTCCCACTTAAAGATCAAATAGTAAATTACACCCGATTGGCATGAAAATTTGCATGCATGTTAAGAATATATAGAAAGTGTGATCCAACGGTTGGATTTTCAAAATTTGAATTCAACAATAAGTTATTGATTGGTGTAACATTTTTTAGAGTTACATCAAGTGTAACTAGAACCCAACGATATATTTCTTAATTCAATGTGAATTTTGACAAATTTACCGTTAGATTACATTATCTTCATATATTTTTCATGCATACAAAATTTGAAGATGATCAAAGACTAATACTCATGTCATCAATCAATTGTTTAAATTCAAGTTTTTGTAATTTAAAATAACGCATAAAATATTAATTTAAAGATCAAATGGTAAATTACACCCAATTGGCATGAAAATTGGCGTGCATGTTAAAAACAAATAGAAAATGTGATCCAACGGTTGGGTTTTCAAAATACGAATTCAACAATAAGATATTGGTTGGTGTAACATTTTTTAGAATTATATCAAGTATAACTTGAACCCAACGCTATATTTCTTAATTCGATGTAAATTTTGACAAATCTACCGTTAGATTACATTATCTTCATTTATTTTTAAAGCGTGCAAAATTTCAAGGTGATAAAAAATTAATAGTCTTGTCATCAATCAATTGTTTAAATTCAAGTTTTTGTAATTTAAAATAATGCATAAAAGATGAGTTTAAAGATCAAATGGTAAATTACACCCGATTGGCATGAAAATTGGCATGCATGTTAATAACATATAGAAAATGTGATCCAACGGTTGGATTTTCAAAATATGAATTCAAAATTAAGTTATTGGTTGGTGTAACATTTTTTAGAGTTACATAAAGTGTAACTTGAACTCAACGCTATATTTCTTAATTCAATGTGAATTTTGACAAATCTATCGTTAGATTATATTATCTTCATATATTTTTTACGCATACAAAATTTCAAGGTGATCAAAGATTAATAATTATATCATCAATCAATCGTTTAAATTTAAATTTTTGTAATTTAAAATAACGCATAAAAGATGAGTTTAAAGATCAAACGGTAAATTACACCCGATTTGCATGAAAATTGGCATGCATGTTAAGAACAAATATAAAATGTGATCCAACGGTTGAATTTTCAAAATATGAATTCAACAATAAGTTATTGGTTGGTGTAATATTTTTTAGAGTTACATCAAGTGTAACTTGAACCCAACCCTATATTTCTTAATTCAATGTGAATTTTGACAAATCTACCGTTAGATTATATTATCTTCATATATTTTTCATGCTTAAAAAATTTCAAGATGATCAAAGATTAATAGCCATGTTATCAATCAATTGTTTAAATTCAAGTTTTCGTAATTTAAAATAACACATAAAAGATGAGTTTAAAGATCAAAGGGTAAATTACATTCGATTGGCAAGAAAATTGGCATGCATGTTAAAAACATATAGAAAATGTGATCCAATGGTTGGATTTCCAAAATATGAATTCAACAATAAGTTATTAGTTGGTGTGACATTTTTTAGAGTTACATCAAGTGTAACTTGAACCCAACCCTATATTTCTTAATTCGATGTGAATTTTGACAAATCTACCGTTAGATTACATTATCTTCATATATTTTTCATGCTTACAAAATTTAAAGGTGATCAAAGATTAAGAGCCATGTCATCAATTAATTATTTAAATTCAAGTTTTTGTAGTTTAAAATAACACATAAAAGATGAGTTTAAATATAAAACGGTAAATTACCTTCGATTGGCATGAAAATTGGCATGTACGTTAAAAACATATAGAAAATGTGATCCAACGATTGTATTTTCAAAATATGAATTCAACAATAAGTTATTGGGTGGTGTAACATTTTTTAGAGTTACATCAAGCGTAACTTGAACCCAACCCTATATTTCTTAATTCAATGTGAATTTTGACAAATTTACCGTTAGATTACATTATCTTCATATATTTTTCATGCTTACAAAATTTTAAGGTGATCAAAGATTAATAGCCATGTCATCAATCAATTGTTTAAATTCAAGTTTTTGTAGTTTAAAATAACGCATAAAATATGAGTTTAAAGATCAAACAGTAAATTACACCTGATTGGCATGAAAATTGGCATGCATGTTAAGTACATATAGGAAATGTGATCCAACAGTTGGATTTTCAAAACATGAATTCAACAATAAGTTATTGGTTGGTGTAACATTTTTTAGAGTTACATCAAGTGTAACTTGAACCTAACCCTATATTTCTTAATTCGATGTGAATTTTGACAAATCTACCGTTAGATTACATTATCTTCATATATTTTTCATGCTTACAAAATTTCAAGGTGATCAAAGATTAAAAGTCATGTCATCAATCAATTGTTTAAATTCAAGTTCTTCTAATTTAAAATAACGCATAAAAGATGAGTTTAAAGATCAAATGGTAAATTACATCCGATTGGCATGCAAATTGGCATGCATGTTAAGAACATATAGAAAATATGATCCAATGGTTGGATTTTCAAAATATGAATTTAACAATAAGTTATTGGTAAGTGTAACATTTTTTAGAGTTACATAAAGTGTAACTTGAACCCAACCCCACATTTCTTAATTCGATGTGAATTTTGACAAATATACCGTTAGATTACATTATATTCATATATTTTTCATGCTTAAAAAATTTAAAGGTGATCAAAGATTAATAGCCATGTCATCAATCAATTGTTTAAATTCAAGTTTTTGTAGTTTAAAATAACTTATAAAAGATGAGTTTAAATATCAAATGGTAAATTACATCCGATTGGCATGAAAATTGGCATGCATGTTAAGAACATATAGAAAATGTGATCTAACGGTTGGATTTTCAAAATATGAATTCAACAATAAGTTATTGGTTATTGTAACATTTTTTAGAGTTATATAAAGTGTAACTTGAACCTAACCCTATATTTCTTAATTCAATGTGAATTTTGACAAATCTACCGTTAGATTACATTATCTTCATATATTTTTCATGCTTAAAAAATTTCAAGGTGATCAAAGATTAAAAGTCATGTCATCAATCAATTGTTTAAATTTAAGTTCTTGTAGTTTAAAATAACGCATAAAAGATGAGTTTAAGGATCAAATTGTAAATTACATTCAATTGGCATGAAAATTGGCATGCATGTTAAGAACATATAGAAAAATGTGATCCAACGGTTGGATTTTCAAAATATGAATTCAACAATAAGTTATTGGTTGGTGTAACATTTTTTAGAGTTACATCAAGTGTAACTTGAACCTAACCCTATATTTCTTAATTCAATGTGAATTTTGACAAATCTACCGTTAGATTACATTATCTTCATACATTTTGTATGCTTACAAAATTTAAAGGTGATCAAAGATTAATAGCCATGTCATCAATCAATTGTTTAAATTTAAGTTTTTGTAATTTAAAATAACGCATAAAAGATGAGTTTAAAAATCAAATTGTAAATTACATCCGATTGGTATGAAAATTGGCATACATGTTAAAAACATATAGAAAATGTGATCCAACGATTGAATTTTCAGAATATGAATTCAACAATAAGTTATTGGTTGGTGTATCATTTTTTAGAGTTATATCACGTGTAACTTGAACCCAACCCTATATTTTTTAATTCGATGTGAATTTTGAAAAATCTACCGTTAGATTACATTATCTTCATATATTTTTCATGCTTAAAAAATTTCAAGTTGATCAAAGATTAATAGTCATGTCATCAATCAATTGTTTAAATTCAAGTTCTTTTAGTTTAAAATAATGCATAAAAGATGAGTTTAAAGATAAAATGATAAATTACATCCAATTGGCATGAAAATTGGCATGCATATTAAGTACATATAGGAAATGTGATCCAACGGTTAGATTTTCAAAATATGAATTTAACAATAAGTTATTGGTTGATGTAACATTTTTTAGAGTTATATCACGTATAACTTGAACCCAACTCTATATTTCTTAATTCGATGTGAATTTTGACAAATCTATCGTTAGATTACATTATCTTCATATATTTGTTATACTTATGAAATTTTAAGGTGATCAAAGATTAATAATCATGTCATCAATCAATTGTTTAAATTCAAGTTCTTGTAGTTTAAAATAACACCTAAAAGATGAGTTTAAAGATCAAATGGTAAATTACATCCGATTGGCATGAAAATTGGCATGCATGTTAGAAACATATAGAAAATGTGATCCAATGGTTGGATTTTCAAAATATGAATTCAACAATAAATTATTGGTTGGTGCAACACTGTTTTAGAGTTACATCAAGTGTAACTTGAACCTAACCTTATATTTCTTAATTTGATATGAATTTTGACAAATCTATCGTTAGATTTTTAGAGTTACATTAAGTGTCTTCATATATTTTTCATGCTTACAAGAATGAACCTTTCATTACATTCTTCAAATCTAAGAATGCCACGTGATGAACATGTGTTGTGTATTTATATGGTTATATATATTCTCTCAATTTGACCATCCAATTAGTCATATTTTTTTTTTTTTAAAGTAAACGCAGTTTTTTTTTTTTTTTTTTTTGATGGGAAAAGTAAACATAGTTAGTCACATATTAAAATTCTTATATAAATTTAATATATAATAGCTATGATCATTTTTATTTTTATTTTTAATAAGATAGAATGTGTGATAATTTTTGTTGTGTGGTATTATTTTTATTTATTTATTTTTTGAGAAAGTTGTGTGGTGATTTTTATTGTGTATATGTGATTTTTTTTAAAAAAAATTTATTTCATATCTCATTAATATTATATTTTTAATATTTTACACTCATTAACTCACTTAGATATATAGATATGTTTGATTTATGTACAATTACAAAATGCATGACAAAATGGTAATTGCCAGTAAAAAATTGTAATTTATTTAATATAATAATTTATTATAATTTATATATTTATTATTATATTTGATATAAATTAAAGAAATATATAATTTATATAATAATTATATATTTTAAATTATATTTATTTAAATAGTAATAAAATATGTTTATTATATATAAGTAATAAATATATATTTATTTATGTAACTTCAGTGTATCACTCGCATCACTAGCCTAGTGGTGTGCAGCGCGTGTTTTGCCCAATTGGTCTCTAGTTCGAGGCTTGACTTTGCTTATAATTTATTTTAAATTTTAAAACTCTTATTTCAGATTTGAAAACCCTAGCATAGCATCATATAAATACATCTTTTCTTTTCTCCCAGCCGCCCCCTTCCCCAAATCCTTTTCTCTTCCTCACACGCACAAGATTTATTTATTTATTTATTTTTTTCTCAGAGATTTGCTTTGGCTAAGGACAAGATCGACGGTCAAGATTGCGGGAACCAATACGACGACGAGGAATACGAAGACTCCTCGTCGTCCTCGACAAGATCACAGGTCTCTCTAATCTTTCTCTGTCCATTCTAAATTCTCTCTTTTGGTTTTGAAAATCTTTTCCTTTGATTTCTTTCCAACTCGGCTGTTTGTTTCCTTTGAGTTCTTTTATTTTTTGCAATTTTTTTTTCTCAAGATTGCAACATGATTTTTAACTATATGACGGTAAATTTTTTTTTTTAAATAATTAATGGGTCTCATTATCTGCATTTATAATTATCTGGAAACTGGGTAGAGAAGAAGAACAGTGGAGATTCTTTTTTTTTTTTTTTTTTGGAATTTTGTGATGACTTTTCTTCTGGGTATCCTATAATTCGGTAAAAAAAATAGTCCGTATTTCATATATATATATATATATATATTCTTATGTATTTATTGGTTTTTGCAAGTTGGAGCTTATGTTTTCCCAGAAACCAAACGGGCATTAGTTTTGATTTTGCCCTTTTATATAAAAATCTGCTTTTTAAACAATCATAGTTGATGTTGGTTGAATACAAATATAAGTCCTTTGAGTAGTTGGAACCTGAATGGTTTGCAAAACCTTTCCTTTCTATGGGTTTACATTTGGTGAGCAAGATTCTTTTTGTTGGTTGGTTCCAGTCAAGGTTTCGTTGTTAATTACTGTAGACATAGAAAAGGAGAAACAGAAGATTATATCATAAAATGTAAGCCTTTTAGAAATTCTAGGCAGGAAGCATTGGAACTTTTATTTAATTTTTAAATCACAAGCAGATTATTATTGACATGCATTGTTTTTGTTACATGGGTATAATTCCTTTTGTTCAAAATTGGGATTCTCAAATTAGGGGAGCAAGAGAGATGATCATGGTTTCAGTAGGGTACTGAAAAATTCTTTTTCCTTATAGAAAGAAACAGGAATTTATTTTTTGGTCCTGAAATCTGGGATTCTTGTTGTAAATTTCTGAGCTTGGGATAAATACAAACACCTCACAGACCAAAATGTTTGTTACACGCTTGCCTTCTTTAAATCTTGTCATAGTCATTTTTTTTTCGTTGTTGTGTGGCTAAATTAAATGGATATAGAGTTAAGTTTTGTTGAATTGATTGACTGTGTGTGTGTGTGTTTTGTATTTGATCGATTTTTTTTGAGATAATGATGATTTTGCTGATAAGGTATAAACCTTTTTTTTTTTTTAATGTATATTTCAACTTAGTTTCTTCATCTTCTTTTGTTATAAATTTTATAATTATCATATTCGGTGATGTTAGTTTTATAGTATTATATTTTGCCCTGATGTTAGCTTTCAAATATAATATATGATTATAATTGGTTTTACTTTAATTATCCTCTTATTTTTTACATTTTCTAGGTGGATTGCTGAATTCATTTATTGCATTTGGTACAATTATTGATGCATAATGACCTATTATAAATATTTCTTAAATGCTATATGCGTTAAAGTGGTATTTGGGGTTTGATTCTAAAGACTTAACTATCTTCTTATTGATTTGTTGCCAAGAGCGTTGTAGCTCAACTGGCACTTACTGGTGTTTCTAACGGAGACGTCCATATATATATATACAATTATATATATATATATATATATAAATATATAAAATCTTCATATTGATTTGTCAGTTTGGATCTTGCTTGTTTCAGTGATCGTTTGACTAATTATTGGCTCTGGTATCATTTTTCCATTTTTCAGACACTTCCCATTTTTCTTGATCATCTGGTTACAGCTTGGGGTGCTATTTTGATTTCAGTGACATTGATTCTTCTGTTCGGTGAGGTGAGGTATTTATCTGACTTTATTTCTTTATTTTTAAGAAAGCTAATTCAGGACAGATGGCTTATGTTGGTCTGTCTGATTTGGTATGTATTGCTTGCACATATGGATAATTTTTTTTTTTTTTTTTTTTTTTCTGAGATGGCCTTTTTTAGGCCTGACCAATTAATAAAAGTGGCCATTTTATTGGGAGGGATCTATTGAATGGTTGATCCCAGCCCCACTTACCACATATGCAGGATAGCTGAAAATTTTCATCCATATGATTTTCCTTTAAAAGAACTACTTAAAAGACATGAATGTATGTTTTGGCTGGTTATTTTAATTTACCCCATTCACATGTATGTTTCATGCTGGTAGTGAAGTGTTTCTAAGTTCAGTATTTTCTTTTTATTTGTGGAAGCAGATAATACTGCAATCTGTTTGTTCTTGATATGGTTTGGCAATCGGGGCAGCAGTTGCTCTAGTTCTCCTTGTTCTCGTCTTTATCTGCTTTCTTGTTGCATATCCAATCAGCAAGGTAAGATATTCAGTCAGAAACTAATAGTGAAATCTAGTTCACTTGATATGGTAAGATTATTTGTAGTGAGTGAACTTGATTTCACTATTAGTACTTTGCTATTGAATTGAACTAGGTGCTGGAATTGACTTGTAGTCAGAAACTATAATTAGTTTGAGCTATAACTACTAAAGTAATGTGTTTTCCTTGGCAATTTGAATGGACCCAATGTTGAATTAAATATATACCGTGTTTGTATTGCTTGTAAGTTGCCATTGTGTCTTACAATTTATGAAATTTCTTTATGGGGTTAGTTTGAATTGTTGGCTCGTAGTCTAAGGGAGAGGAACAATATCGCATTCTCTTAGTAGTAGGTGCTATAGGCAGAAAGCTTGCACTCACAGACATTCATTATGCAGCAATTTGTAAATTACTTTATTAGCTTCATCAGCGAGTTGCTTTAGTCATAATGCTGTTTGCTTTCAGTATACAGACACGTAATTGTATGTGTTTGCTTTGCTTGATGCAAGTCATTGATTTTAAATCTTTCCCTATATTTGTTGCAGCTGCTATAATTAACTGGAGTTTAATCTCTCTAGTTGATTTGATAGCTTTTGTATGTAGTTTAGCAGATTGAATTGTATACTATTATTGTTTTACTGTACTTTGCATGCCATGTGCAATTATGCTTGCGTGTTGTTTATCATTTGGAATCTTTTTCTTGGGTTGGGGGTTGAGGATGGGTTGAGTTAATCTAACTTGCTATCATGAATGTTTTGATAAATTAAGAAAGAGAGAGAATCTATGGCTGATTTGTTAGGTTTAAACGTAGCATTCCACATTACTTCGGGTGTTTCTTGCTGTACATGGGATTGACTTAAAAATTCTTATTCCTCTCTTCTTTGTTCTCTCTAAAGGAGATTAGGGGTTTGTTTAGTTGTGTTTTAAGAAAATAGATTTTAAATTTTTTTCCTTATTTACACAATAAAATGTTGCAAACAAACTTTTATAGGCATAAGGAAATATTTCTTTTTCTTACATGTGATGCGACTGACCCTAACTAATCTATTGCGAATCTGTAATTGACCCCAAAAAAGTAAGGCTTAGTTGTTGTTGGAATGAAAATATCAGGAGGGTGGCTTGCTTTATGTTGAAGCTGCTTGTCGATCTTTTGAAATAGGGAGCTGTTGGGGTCATTCCGACTGACACTTTGTATGTTGCACTTCGTGTGTTTGAATGCACTTTTTTTTGAAATAGGGAGCTAATTGCACGCACTTTTTTTTTCTTCATGTGTTTGAATCTCATTGGTTTGTGAGTAGTGGAAAAAAAAATAGATCAATTTGGAAGTTACAACAATCTGTATGTAATTGCCAGGAAGAATAAGATAAAAATTATGATCATAGAATAACTTAGAAATAATGCGCAAAACTCTCAAAATTTTTGTGAGTTCCACTTATTAAAATAAGAAATAAAAACATTTTGAATGGATAATGTGAAATGCAATTTGCATATTATTGCAAACAAATCATTATAGATAACCAATTAACCATACATGTAGGACCATATGTGTCAAATTTATTTATTTATTTTTTGCTGTATTATGTTGCATTTTGTTCATTGTTGTGCTCCTAGGTTCATTTCATCATCTAACTTGAGTTGTTCACAACTTATTTTTGCTTGGAGCTGAGCTTAGTTAGGAAAACAAATTTGGAAATTTTTATTTAGGAATAAGTTTTAGGAACTTGTAAATTGGAAAAAGTTTGGGATATTTACTTGTCCTATAAAATCCTTCTACCATTAGTTTGGAAACCTTTGTGGTGTTATCTAGTTACATTTATGGTAATATCTTAGGGGAGCTAAAATAGGACCCAGGAAACAAAAAAAAAAAAAAAATACCTATAGCGGCGGGCAAAAACCGCCGCTAAAGAACTAAAATTATGAAATAATTGAAGACCTATAGTGGCGTTTATCGTTCGCCGTTAAAGCTTCAAACATATAGCGGCGGGCGAAACCGCCGCTAAAAGGTACATAGGGTTGGTGTACATGAGGCCCTATAGCGGCACTTATTGACCGCCGCTATAGGTGACAACCTATAGCGGCGGGCTTATCCTGCCCCTAAAGGTCGCTTGACCCGAATGGCAACCTCATATGGCGGTGGTTTTTAGCCCGCCGCAATAGAACAAAAAGCGTCGCTAAATGGCAGATCTATTGCGGCGCTTTTCGCGACCGCCGCAATTGACCTATAGCGGCACTGCAACACTGGCGGGACGGCCCGCCGCAATAGCACCCGCCGCTATAGGTCAAATGTACCTATAGCGGCGCTTTTTTGGGCTTTAGCGGCGCTTCTGGCCCGCCGCAATATCCCAGTTTTCTTGTAGTGGCACCAAACACCAATATTTCTTCGGCCATAATGACACTCTTCGTTCCCGCACTTTACGGAATTTGTAATAAGATTCAAAGGCTTGGCTCTACCTTCTGCGTCTGATGCCCTTTTATAAAGCCTAGGCACAATGGTTACTTGGAGGTTAAGCCCTTGACTGTTTGTATTATTTTTTTGTTTCTTTGTCAATAGGTTCTAAAATGCGGGACTAGGTGGTGGTTGAAGACTTTTTTTTTTTTTTTTTTTTTGGATAAGGGTGGTTGAAGACTTGCTGAAGAAGCTGCATAGTTAATGGATCGGTCAAATGCAGGTTATTATTTAAAGAGGAAAAAAAACCCAATTTATATTCAGGAATCATTTCAGCCCATAGCTCATTGATGATCTCAGCAGGGGCTGAGGTAAAGGACAATAGTGCTAATTACAAAAGTCAACGGCCTTTTGGGTCATGTGGCTGATCCAGCCTGGTGGGCTATTACGGTCTGTACAGGTAACCACAAATTCTTTACTTAATCAAATAGGCAAAAATGGCCCATTACCATCAATTTTCAAAATAATTTGTCCAGAAATACTGTTTCCAAACTATATAGGTAAATACCACTTTTTTAGGTACTCGAGCTTGCCAAGCTCGAGTACCATGTTTTTTTAATCCACTGTCGCCCTATATTCAAGGAGCCCTATAATGGCGTTTTTAAGCCCTATAGTGACGTTTTCGGGTCCTATAGCGGCGTTTTTAAGCCCCCATACCAGGTTAAGGGGCCCTATAGTGACGTTTTCGGGCCCTATAGCGGCGTTTTCCTGCAAAAGTTTTTTATAAGTCCCCATAACAGGTTCAAGGGCCTTATAGTGGCGTTTTTAAGCCCTATAGTGACGTTTTTTTGGCCCTATAGCGGCGTTTTCCTGCAAAATTTTTTTATAAGTCCCCATAACAGGTTCAAGGGGCCCTATAGTGGCGTTTTTTGGCCCGAAAACGTCACTATAGGGCTTAAAAATGCCACTATAGGGCTCCTTGAATATGGGGCGATAGTGGATTAAAAAAACATGGTACTCGAGCTTGTCAAGCTCGAGTACCTAAAAAAGTGGTATATTGCTATATAGTTTGGAAACAGTGTTTCTGGGCAAATTATTTTGAAAATTGATGGTAATGGGCCATTTTTGCCAATCAAATACGTAAAAAAAAAAAAAAGTACAGGAAAACTTGCCATGCACGATAAATTGAATGACTAGGGGATTTGTTAGGACGAGTAAACAATGTCTTAAAAAATACAATAATGTTATATCTTCTCCTTACATATAATAATAAATCACACTAATTAAAATTTATGGTAAGACTCACTAATCTTGTGAAATGAGGGAGTATTATATATAACATTATTGTACTCTTTACTATTGTATAGTTTTCTTGCTAGGATAAGTTTCTTATAGTTTATTTTATTGAATTTCATGTTAATTGGACCCAAAAAAAAAAAAAAATTTTGATATACCTCTTGAGGTTTAGATGATAACCCAATGGTATTGGAATACTTTATACTAGTTTATATTATCTCATGTTTATGTTTGAATTCCACCTCCCCCTAGGTACGTCGATTCACAACATAATGGTTGAGGAGAAAGCAAAATTTGATATGTTTTTTGGACACTACAGTTTGGACAATAAATTTTGATAAATTTTCATATGTTTCTAACTCTTTTTTAGGGTAAACAGATCTTATTGTTGCTCAAACCATTAATTGATTATCCTTATCCCTTTTGCATAATCAACACCCTATGAACACCTATTTGGCACTTCTCTTAACTATAGTTCGCTTAGAGACTTTGGTTGTGCCTAGTTTGTCATCCTCCAACTCACGAGTGCAATAAACTACAATCATACATTCTCAATATATGTTGCTTTTTAGGTTATAATCTTAACAAAGAAAAGGTATAGATGTTACAACTTGTAACCAAATGACTTAGGCTTTTGTCATGTTGTGTTATGGAAACATAAGATGCTCCATACCTTTCCTTTCCACAATTTCAATCTTTTGTTGATCTCTTTATTTGAGTCTCATTCTTTATGAAAAAAAAATAATAATAATAAAAAATTAAAAAAAAAAAAACATCTATAGAGGCAATTGCTCCTACTTTTGGGAGAGCCCTAGTCATATATATATATATATATATATATATATATATATATACACCCAATATGAGGAATTTGATAATACGGGAGAGGGAGGGGGGGCCTAGCATTTTTAAAAATGCCCGCCCCACTCTATTTTAATGTCAAAATTTTGAATAAATTTGTAGTAATGGTCCTTCAATTAAAAAAATTACAAACACTGTTTAATTTATTGTTGTCTAATTTATTTTCCTTTTAATATTGGCTTTTTGTCATATATCATTAATTTTTCTTGGGAAATTTAGACCTCAGTTGATAGAATTAACAAGTTTTAAATCTAAGTTGTCAATTAGATTTATTATGAATAAATCTTGTTAAAACAAACAAATATCAATATCATGTACAATGAAATAGTAAATAAGACAAGATATGATAATCCAAGAAAACTATTGAAACAAATTAGTTTCACAGTAAAAAACTTGGAGGGGAAACCTTCCCAAAAAGTAATTCACTATAGTAAAGAGAAGTTTCAGATGTAGTACAAAACCTTTGTCCTTATACTCTACAACCCCCATAGATGAACTTAAAGCAGAAAGCTTTGTGGAGGCCTTTTTTTGTGTATTGTGCGTTGGGCTAGGCTGCCTCCTACAGTAATGGACCTGAATGTTTCTGAGTAAGGGAGTTTGGACCAGTCCAACTGTAACTCAACTCGGGCCGGTTTGTGCACGAACTATGCCTCGTCTGCCAGGAGTAGACTTATCACAAGCAGAACTGTTTCAGATGAGTTACGACAAGTAGATATAATAATAATAGCAAAACAGAGTATTCTGACTATTTAATAAAAATGGCCAAGTATTCTATACTTATATAACATGATTACAATTGTGATAATGTCATTTATAGAGAAAGTAAAGGATAAAGAAAATAATATGAACTAATCAAGAACGGGCACAAAGTCAAGTTTTAAGTTTGGTCCGCAGAAGCAAAACCAAAGAGGGGAGAATGCCTCCTCTCAATGCAAATAATCTCCCAGGAAAAGACCCTGCCGTGGGGATTAATGACTTTGAGGGAGTCAGACCTGAATGGTTAATGCCCAAAAGGAATCCTTGTTATGTTTTGGAAGAGAGTAGGATTTGAAGGGGGAGAGAGGGAAATCGACCTACTGGTGCATGCCCATTGTATTATCTCTCTTTTTTCCTTAATTTCCTCTCTTCTTTCCTTTGTTTTCTCTCTTATCTTTTTCTTTTCTTTCTCTTGTTTTCTTTTTACTCTATTTTTTTCTTTTACTTCGTGAATACCCTCTGTTTTTTCGATCTTTTTTTAGGGCACAACAAGGGTCCTTTTATAGTACCTGTCGTGACCAGTTTTTTATCACTTTGCCCCTTAACCGCCTTTGTCTGGTCTAGGCGTACTTGCCGACCACCAAAGGGCTCGTCTGTGTGCCACTCACCCTTACCCGACAAAGGTAGGTTTGTTTCATTCGTCAGTCCACTATAGCACTCTTACCTTCCTCGGCATAAATGCTCTCTCTCTCTACTCTCAAGGCATGCACCTAGTGGTTCCCCCCTCAACCTTGCCTCTTTTGAGTGGTCTATCATCTTAGCAAGACGTATCTCCCAAGAGCTTAGGCAGGAACCATAAAATAGATTTTTTCCCTTCTCCCCACCACCAAACCCCCTTTACCTCTTACCTCTGGCCTATGACCCCACCATGTCCCATATTGGCTGGGTACAGGCTGGTGGTGCCTGGGCCTTGCGCATGCTTTCCTTTCAAATATGTCCAAAAATCTGCCTGCTGCTCATGCATTTGCCGTGATCTGGAGGCTCGCCGTCCATCTTTTTTGACCTCTTATGTGGGCTTTTCTTTGTTTTCCAGCTCCATTCAAGAGCTGGACTTCGTCTGATGATGGGCCTTACATTCTTTTGGCCCACTCCCTGGTTTTCTTTATTTCTTGTAATGTTGTACTGTTATTCCTGTCGTAATAACTTAATCCTGCTGGCCCTCTTTTTAAGACCAGCCGTTTATTCCTTCTCTCAATGGCTTGACATGGCCACTGTTTTGCTTTTGCTTATGGACTCTTATGTCCCTTTGGGCATCCTTGGCCTGTTTTGCTTTCTTTGGGCTTCCTCGGCCCTTTTGCTAATTCCACACTCCTATGGTCTTTTTACTAACTTCATTAGGCTTTCCTGACCCAATAACCTTATTCTTATCTTTGGGATTCATGGGTCTGCCATAAACCCCTTACTCTCTTAGTGTACATTACACTGGGCCTACGGTGGCCCTTTCTCGCTTTTCTACTTCATACACTGCCCATGGGATGCTATTTCTTTCTTTCTGGGCTTCTTTAAACCCACTTGCCTCTTTAAGACCCATTTGTTTATTTTTTGGGCCTGTGATGCATTATTCCTGCCGCTTGGACCTTATCTATTTTGTCAATTCCTTCTTGCCCTTATCATTGGGCTTTTCTTTCTTTCTGCCTGGGCTCTTACAAATGGCCCTCAACATTTAGCCCCCTGAACATATGAAACGTTCCTGCGATTCATATGTGAATGAAAAGGCGTTTCTGCCCTTCTCATCTTTTTTCTTCTTCTACTTTTCACGGGTCTTTTTTAAGCTATGGACCCGTTCTTATATATATACATATTATATATATTTTCCTTCCTGCTGCAAACAGGGTTGTCTATTCGAATTTCCCAGTTTGGCAGTTACTTTCTAAACAGAGCCGTCACTTCATTAATTTCATCCTATTCTGATGGCTGACCCGTCGCCTTCTTTCATGTCGTTATTAATGACCTGGGTATTTAAGGAGGAATCTTTCTGCACTTTAAACGCAAACTCTTTTCTTTTCCAAGAACATACACTCTCCGCCTCTTACTCTTTTTTTTTTTTTTTTTTTTTTTCAAACACCCATACCCATCTTCTCCGGCTGAGCCTCCTTATCATGTCGTCGATAAAAAGCCAAGGCTTTTCCCGCCGCAAAGCTTTCCGATATGGGCTTTATGGGGTTGTTGCAACAAGCCGGCGTTTGAAAGGTATAGTCTCATCTTGTTGCCTGTCGAACTACCGGGACCTCCATAACCTCCGTCATTTGGTCCAACGGTGGTGTACCACCATCCACACCTTCTTTTTCTCGTTCGGTGAACTCACTGTGACTCTTGAAGATGTGGCTAATCAGTTGCTCCGACCCATTCTTGGTGATGCCAATCCTGCCACCCTAGAGTTTTCTCCAGAGGAAGAGGCCATGAATTCTAGATTGCAAGTTTTTCTCTCAAACGTGTGATGTATTCTTCAAAGAAAACAATAATTATGCTTATGTTCTACATCTATTTCCGTAAAGATAGTTAAATGGGCATCATTTACTTCACCTAATAAGGGGTTTGAAGTTAGGGAGTCAAATTCGTATTAGAGACCGTTTTGGTTTGGAGAATGAAATATTTTGGCATCGGTTAGTAGCAGTATACCATTTTGGGAGTACCACTATATATATATATATATATATATGTACTCGTGTAAGTATCAATTTATCAATTTTTTATGTTTATCAACATAAAATTTAAAATTAACATATTTTATAAGCCTAAATATTAGCTTAAATACATTAACGTAATATATTAGCTTAAATAACATGTTTTTTACTGATATCTTTTTCAATTTTTTAACATTTTATTTTTTATTTTTTTATTGTATTGGCTAAAACGCCAATACCGACCGAAATACCCAAAATATCCTCAATATAGACTGGTACATTTTGGAAGAGTACCAATACTAGTTCAATGATCAGTAGACATAGTACGATATATGGTATTGACTTCCTTGGTCTGAAGGAGGTAGAAAAGGTATAGATGATAAAACTTATAGTCA
Source organism: Quercus robur (assembly GCF_932294415.1). Lineage (NCBI taxonomy): Eukaryota > Viridiplantae > Streptophyta > Magnoliopsida > Fagales > Fagaceae > Quercus > Quercus robur. The sequence continues at coordinate 19,988,113 of NC_065540.1, read as the reverse complement.
AATGACTTAGTCTTTTGTCCTGTTGTATTATGGAAACATAAGATGTGGAATCTGCAGAGGCAATTGGTCCTACTTAGGGAGAGTCCTTGTCATCTTTCTAATATGAGGAATCTGGTAATACAACTACTTCAGACCTTCGTCACTTCAGCCAGGTAAGAGCTCCACATCCCACATTCATTATTTAAAATTTTATCAACTTATCATGCATTAGCAACTTTACATGAATCTCACACATTCAATGAGGCCTCATTTAACTCTTTGTGGTAACAAGTAATGAAAGAATAATTGGACACACATGCTAAAACTTAGACATAGGACTTGGTGATCTGCCTCAAGGGAGTTATTGTGTGTATACAAGACCAAAACTTGCAAATACAAATTTGTTTAGGGCTACAAGACAATTCCTTGGTGTAGAAGGAAAGATTATTTTTTATTAAAGAAGTAATGTATTTTTAGTTCAAAAGGGAATAGGAAAATAGTCTTTTAAATAAACAATGCTACAAAGAATTTGATGGCTTTGGTCCAAGGGTCATCTCTATGGGGAGAGAGAAAATTGAGTGTGAAACCAAGAGAGAAAAAAGAGATTTTCGCTTAGGAGATAGGCAAGGAGGAGAAATCAAAGTGTTGCCACCTTCAAGGAGATAGGCAAGGAGGAGAGAGCAAAGTGTTGCCTCCTTGAAGAAGATAACCAAGGAGGAGAGAGTAAGTACTGCCGCATTTGAGAAAATAGCCAATGACAGCTACGTGGAAAAAAGAAAGAAGAAGAGATGATAGCCAAGAAGGACAGAGCAAAATGATGCCGCTTTGAGAAAATAGTCAAGGAGAGCTATGTGGAAAAGAGGAATAAGAAGAAAAGAAAGCTAAAGAGGAGAGAGCAAAGTGTTGTAGCCCTCTAGATAAATAATTAGTGTGTGAAAGAAAAGAAAAAGAAGAATGTTTTTCTTTGGCCGTGAGACACAAATAGAGTATGTGTGAGAAAAAAACAAGAAAAAACAAAAACAAAAACAAACAAACAAACAAAGAGATTTTTCTTTAGTCGTGAGACACAAAGAGAGAGTGTGTGAGAGTAAAGAAAAATAAGAAAGATTTTTCTTTAGCCATGAGACACAAAGAGAGTGTGTGAGAGTAAAGAAAAATAAGAGAGATTTTTCTTTAGTCGTTAGATATACACAAGAGACATTGTAATTGATTTGAGAATAGTGAAATTGATTCAAAGTTTGTTATGTAGTTCTTCCCTTCAAGGAGAAAGAGTTTTCTACGTAAATATTTGTATTTTTGTATGTGATTGCTATTTGGGATTAATAATGTTGGTAGTAATATTATTCGGGATCCAACAATTATCACTTCTTGTCATTGAGATATTTTTAGGATGTATGTGAAGAATGTTAGTTTACAAAATTATTATTTGATAGGATAACCAAGAGTGGAGAACACTTTATAGAAAAACTGCAACAAGGTAAGCAAGTACAAGCTCAATGACTCAAACAAATTCATAAACTATTACAGACAAATCACAAGAAATTACGAAGCATATATGAACCCGATTGATGACAAAGTGGTCAATTATTTTGCAATAATATGCTCCAACTGTAAGTGGCAAGTGTAAGTTCACCTATTTGGAAGCAGTACCAACCCCAAAGCGATTTCGAAAATAGGCAATCAGTTTTTCTCTAGGAGGTAGATTTTCCTTGATGGCACTAACACTCACAAACTCATTAGCCCAATTGCAAAGTTTGGGAAATTTCTCCCTTGTCATCAACTCTACCCCCGAAGCTTCTTCAAAAACTCCAAGCCAGTAGCCTATGATGTTAGCGGCAATGTCTAGCAGTCCAACAGTCTCTCCACCAAAATACCTCTTCTCCTTGAGCTCATTTTCTAGAAATTGTAGAAGTTCAGAAGCTTCTTCCAAAGCCTTCTCATGCTCTTTCTCTTCACCCCAACAAGCTTTAAATATTGCAGACAAGCACTAAAAAAAGAAATAAAGAAAATTCCAAATTTAGTGTCACTCGCAGTCTATTTCTCTAGGTTGATAAATTACATCTCCAACAAGTGCTTATACAAAAAGCACAAATAGATAATTATTAATACATGTTTTTTCATTAGAGCCTTTGGATACGCTATTAGAATAATGATTAAATGATTAAATTAGTTATTTTTTAACTACTTAAACTTTTGAAATAATTATTAATATATCATGGTATCAAAGAAGATAATCATGAACTTGAACTTTGTTTATACAATATCTTCAATTTAAATAAATAATTTAAAAAAAAAAAAAAAAAACCACCTTTCGGCCCACATGAGAGGATTATTAGAATTATGTTGCCATTTACAATTGTTAATGTCACTACGATTTTCAAGAACTAACCCCCCCTATCCCCATTAAAAAAAAAAAAAAAAAAAAAACATGAAAAATCATGCCTCTAGAATTATATGTCATTTAAAGTCATGCTTAATAATCCCATATGCCCTCTTTATTACTATCTATCAAAAAATAATAAGAAGAATAAATAAAAGTACTAAATTGGCTCCAAATTAAAATAATAATAACCAAAATGTAAGGTTGAAATTTACCGTGGACTCAAAATATGAGTACCAAAATAGTATTTTTATTAGAAATATAAAATTAATTATACCACATTTTCAGGTTAAAACTAAAAAAATAAATAAATCAAATAAATTAGAAAAAAAAAAAAAAAAAAAAAACTAAATCATGCTGACTTTATTTTTTTACATTATAAATTTACAATTTGAAGAAGTTTAAGAGTAAATGATATTTTACCTTCTCGTCTATGAACTTGGCCCAAAATCGTGCATTGGCTCTCTCGTAAGGATCTTTGGACAAGATGGGACTGTCTTTCCAAGTCTCATCAATGTATTCGAGAATAACAAGTGACTCAGCGACAGGTTTTCCATTGTGTACGAGCACAGGAATCTTCTTGTGAACAGGGTTGTATTTGAGGAGGGAAGGGCTCTTGTTGGTTATATCTTCTTCAATGTATTTGTACTCAATTCCTTTCAGTTTCAGAGCCATCTCTACTCTGCGACTAAAAGGGCTTCCCCACGCACCAAACACCAATACTTCTTCGGCCATAATGACACTCTTTGTTCCTGCACTTTACGGAATTTGTAATAAGATTCAAAGGCTTGGCTCTACCTCCTGCGTCTGATGCCCTTTTATAAAGCCTAGGCACAATGGTTACTTGGAGATTAAGCCTTTGGCTGTTTGTATTATTTTTTTGTTTCTTGGTCAATAGGTTCTAGAATGCGGGACTAGGTGGTGGTTGAAGACTTATCCCGTTTGGATTCAAATGAATCCAGCATTTTCAGAGTCTGCATTTTCTGAATTTTTTTTTTTTTCAGCCGTACTATTTGACTAAGTCAATCGTGAACAGTATATTCATGTACTGTTTACGAACCTACAAATTTCACTTTTTAGCAACCTTTTCATTAAAAATGGATCTCACGATACTATTCACACATTTTAAAATTATTTTATTACAGTATTTTCAATTTCAGTTTTCAATTTCAACAAAAATAAGCTCAATCTAAACAGACCCATGGTGATAGACTTGCTGAATATGCTGCACAGTTAATAGATTGGTCAATTGCAGGTTATTATTTAAAGAGGAAAAAACCCAATTTATATTCAGGAATCATTTCAGCCCATAGGTCATTGATGCTCTCAGCAGGGGCTGCGCTAAAGGACAATAGTACTAATTACTATAGTCAACAGCCTCTTTGGTCATGTGGCTGATCCAGCCTGGTGGGCTATTACTGTCTGTACAGGTAACCTCAAATTCTTTACTTAATCAAATACGTTAAAAAAAAAAAAAAAAAAAAAATTACAACAGGCAAACTTGCTACACATGGCATGGACCCTAAGCACGATAAATTGAATGAGTAGGAGATTTGTTAGAAAGAGTAAACAATATCTTAAGAATACAATAATGTTATACCCTCTCTTCACATATAATAATGAATCACACTAATTAAAATTTATGGTGAGACTCACTGATTGTGGGAGATGAGAGAGTATTATATATAACATTATTGTACTCTTTACTATTGTATAGTTTTCTTGCTAGGATAAGTTTCTTATAGTTTATTTTATTGAATTTCATGTTAATTGGACCCAAAAAAAAAAATGATTTACCTCTTGAGGTTTAGATGATAACCCAATGGTATTGGAATACTTTATACTAGTTTATATTATCTCATGTTTATGTTTGAATTCCACCTCCCCCTAGGTACATCGATTCGTAACATAATGGTTGAGGCGAAAGCAAATTTTGATATGTTTTTTGGACACTACAATTTGGACAATAAATTTTAATAAATTTTCATATGTTCCTAACTCTTTTTGAGGGAAAACATATCTTACTGTTGCTCAAACCATTAATTGATTATCCTTATCCCTTTTGCATAATCAACACCCTATGAACACCTATTTGGCACTTCTCCTAACTATAGTTAGCTTAGAGACTTTCGTTGTTTCTAGTTTGTCATCCTCCAACTCACGAGTGCAATAAACTACAATCATACATTCTCAATATATGTTGCTTTTTAGGTTACAATCTTGAACAAAGAAAAGGTATAGATGTTACAACTTATAACCAAATGACTAAGGCTTTTGTCATGTTGTGTTATGGAAACATAAGATGCTCCATACCTTTCCTATTCCACAATTTCAATCTTTTGTTGATCTCTTTATTTGAGTCTCATTCTTTATGAAATAAAAGAAAAATAAAAAAAATAAAACATCTATAGAGGCGATTGCTCCTACTTTTGGGAGAGCCCTAGTCATATATATATATATATATATATATATATATATATACACCCAATATGAGGAATTTGATAATACGGGAGGGGGAGGGGGGGCCTAGCATTTTCAAAAATGCCCGCCCCCCTCTATTTTAATGTCAAAATTTTGAATAAATTTCTATTTATGGTCCCTCCCCCTTCAATTAAAAAAATTACAAACACTCTTTAATTTATTGTTGTCTAATTTATTTTCCTTTTAATATTGGCTTTTTGTCATATATCATTAATTTTTGTTGGGAAATTTAGACCCCTGTTGATAGAATTAACAAATTTTAAATCCAAGTTGTTAATTAGATTTATTATGAATAAACCTTGTTAAAACAAACAAATATCAATATCATGTACAACGAAATAGTAAATAAGACAAGATATGATAACCCATGAAAACTAATGAAACAAACTAATTTCACAGTAAAAAACTTGGAGGGGAAACCTTCCCAAAAAGTAATTCACTATAGTAAAGAGAAGTTTTCAGATCTAGTACAAAACCTTTGTCCCTAAACTCTAGATTCCCTATAGATGAACTTACAGCAGAAACCTTCTACCGCTTCAAAACCTCTGAACTCTTCAATATAAGAACGCCACCCTTTTGCACAGATCCCAGTACGTGACTAACTCCAGGAACTTGAAGAAGGTTGTTGGTTGCAAAGTTTTTCACTTCATGTACAATGAAGATCAAGAAGTACTTGGTTACAAAACCCTAAGGCGCAAAAGATGTAGTAAATTCTTGCAGAGAGAATAAGGCACTGGTTCACTTTCTGCATGTGTTCTCCATGTATAACAACCTTTAAAATAAGTCTTATATATATAGGTTTGTGAAAAAAAAAAAAAAAAAAACCCTACACATACATGTTAGCTTGGGCCAAAAATCAGATTTGAAAATCCTGATTTCGTAGACCTCGACAGATTTAGCTTCTGTCGAGCTTCTATCGAGCTTTGTTCTTAAATCTCGATAGATATTGTTTTTGTCAAGGTATCTATCGAACTTTAATGAACAGTTTTTCTTCACTTCTTTCTTGGTCCAATCTTCATGGATTTAATACTTGACTTGAACTCTTATTTCTTGAAGTATTAAACTCATCCTACATCTACCCAATTACAAGTAAAGTGCATTTTGTCAAAAGATTAACCAATTACATAAAATATGTCATTAAAAATTTTAATTAAGAGCATTTAAAGCAAACATTTATTTATAAAAATAAATAAGTAAATTTATCTCTTTAGCATGAAAAAATTCCAAAAATAAAGTCATGCATTTATATTGAGAGAATTAAGGATACCGGAATAAAATGATTCATTTAGTTTGGCCCCCCTTGAGAAAATTTCTGGCTCTGCCATTGAATTGAACTACTTCAGACCTTCACTACTTCAGTCAGGTAAGAGGGTAAAATCTCCATCATCACACATTCATTATTTAAATTGTTATCATGCATTAGCAACTTTACACAAATCTCACTCATTATGCCCGGCCTCATTATTTAGCCCTTTGGGGTAACAAGCATCAACATTGGTGGTGCCAAAAATTTAGCAATTTGGCACCACAAAAAGCCACTTTATCTCTTTTAACTTACCATTTCACAACTCACTCCACGTCAATGCTCTTATTTTCACGTCAAATTTAAACACTAATCATTTATTTATTATTTTTTCTCTCTCTTAATCTCTATCTCTTTGTCTTCTCTTCAAACTAAATCCATTCACAACATCACCACCAGCCACAATCCACCATCTCAAACTCAGCCACCATCAACCATGGATCCACCACCATAAACCCAGTCACGATCCACCGCAAAACCTATTAACCAAGAAAAAAAAAATCCATTAACCTCAAAATCAAAACCCATTCATCAACAGAAAACCCATTTGCCTCACGCTCAGACTTAGAGCTACAACCAAAAACGACGCCGTTGTAGTTGGTGGCAATAGTGAAAATTTCAATTTCAACTTCGATTCATTCCTCTCGGTCGACTTCGTCTCATGCCATTGATGCCTCACCAATTTCAACTCGCCTCATGCCATTGAGTTCGAAGAAGGCGATGCTAGTGGAGTTGCTTGGGAATAGGGTTTGGGCATGGTGGGGGATTGCGTTATGGGCGAGATGGCTTGGCGACTGGGTGACTGGGAGAGAGATGGGTCGGCAATGGGGCTTGGGGCGACAAGAAGGAACAAAGATGGTTGACTAAATAGAAAGCTTAGGTGAGCTGCAAGTTGAGGAAAAAGGATAAATCAGAGAAGGGTAAGGGAGACGGAGGACTAGGCTTTGGTGGATGAGAATGGAGGAAGAGAAAGCTTGGATGAGATTGTGAAGAGAGTGAGTGGAACTATGGAGTGGAGGGGAAAAAAAGGAAAAAGAAAAAAGGAAATAAATATATTTTTAATGGGAGAAAGAATAAAATATATTATTTTCTTTTAACATTTGAGCTACAGTGCACAACTATAGATGGTTATGCACTGTAGTTGAGTAGTTAAAATTTTTACGTATACCATCTCCAATGTAGCACACTTTTTGTATATTGTGGTGCTAAAAATAGCAATTTAGTTTTTTAGCACCACCAGTACTAATGCTCTAATGAGTGAACAATTGGATACACGTGCCAAAACTCAGTCACTGGACCAGGTGATTTGCCTCAAGGGAGTCATATTATTAAAGTGAGTTTAGAACACCTAAACTTACAAAGATGTATCTTTTTAGTGTTACAAGGCTTGTCTTGAAGCCAAATGTTTAACTTAGGAATTACTAAATTAGATATTGACAATGAGAAGATGTCTGTCTCTGTTGCTCATTATCCTTTGTTGACACTCTTATTACCGTTGTCATCTCTTCTCATTCTGATTTTTTTTTTTAATATAAGATAGAAATTTTACTCTGACCTAACCTAAATGTATATGTGTATGAAGCTCCCTCTTAGAGACTTGAACCTTGGCCCTTACCCCCCACACCGCACAATCACTTATACTTGTAGAGTAACCATCACACTAAGAGTGCGCAGTAGTCATTTTGATATTTTTCAGATGTATGTGAAGAATGTCAGTTTACAAAAATTTTATTTGACAAGATAACCAAGAGTGGAGAACACTTTATAGAAAAACTGCAATAGGGCAAGCAAGTACAAGGCTCAAACAAATTCATAAACGGTTACAGATGAATCACATGGAATTACAAAAGTACATAAGAACCCAATTGATGACAAAGCACTCAATTATTACGCAATAATATGCACCAACTGTGAGTGGTGAGTGTACGTTCACCTATTTGGAAGCATTACCAAGCCCAAAGTGATTTCACAAAAAGGCAATTAGTTTGTCTCTAGGAGGTAGATTTTCCTTGATGGCACTGACACCCACAAACTCATTAGCCCAATTGCAAAGTTTGGGAAATTTCTCCTTTGTCAACAACTCTACCCCCAGAACCTTCTTCAAAAATTACAACCCAGTAGCCTATGATGTTAGCAGCAATGTCTAGCAGTCCTATAGTCTCTCCATCAAAATACCTCTGTTCCTTGAGCTCATTTTCTAGAAATTGTAGAAGCTCAGATGCTTCTTCCACAACTTTTTCACGCTCTTTCTCTTCACACGAGCAAGATTTCCAACTTGCAGGCAAGCACTATTAAAATAAAACAGAGAGAACACAAATTTTAGTGCGAGTTACAGTTTTTCTCCTTTTCTCTTAATTGATAATTTATATCTCTATTCTCTAACGACTGTTTATAAAATTAAAAAATAAAAACAAAAAAATAAAAATAAAAAACAAGCTCGCAGACACATACTTTATGGAATCTTTGGCTGCAATGCACGCAGGGGTATTTGCTTTTGAATGATTTATCTTTAACATTCACAATTTTAACTGGAAATTTACTACCACTGACAACGGAGGTTGTGAAACTCAATAAGATTACCAAAAATAAAAACAACAGAAACTAGAATCATAATTTATAAGCCACTTGAAAAACCGCTATTTGATTGGAGAAGGGCTATTTTCATTTAAAAATTGATCAATATCATGGTTGTTGGATTAAGATAGCTTGACCCCGGTCAATTAATTCAATTATCCAAGTTGATTAATTAGGTTCAATTTCATGCAAATCACAAAAAAAATAATAATAAATAAATGCAACGGAAAATAAATTTGACACAATGATTTGTTGACAAATGGGGAAAAATCGCAAGGCAAAAATTTCACTGAGTGATTTTAAGGTCACAACTCCCATGAATCCACTAATCAACAATCAAGATGTTACAAGTATAAGGAATCTTACCAACTACCCTTACCCTATCCCGAAATATCAACCTACAATTAAACCTTCGCTCTAATACCCAATTGGACTTGATTTTATAGTAGCCTTCTTTCCCTTGATGCACAAACCTCCTATTTGTGACTAACCCTTTGCATGGATCCCAAATACGTGACTAACTCCAGCAACTTGAATAGATGTTGTTTGCTGCAAAGTTCTTTACTTCATCAACAATGAAGATCTGGAAGCACTTAGTTACAAAACCCTATGGCATAAAAATGCAATAACCTCACATGAAGAATATAAGTCTCTTGGTCTCTATATCCGTGTGTGATGGCCTTTAAAATAAGCTTTATATATGTCTAGGGTTGTGAAAAAAGAAACTTCAAACAAATATACAAGATTGGGGCGAATTTAAGATCTGAAAATTCTAAAATTGTAAATCTCAATAGATTGAGCTGTTGTCGAGCTATCTATCAAGTTTCATATTAAGTCTCGATAACAGGCATCTGTTAAGCTATCTGCCGAGACTTAATGAATAGCTTTTCTTCACTTGTTTCTTGGACCAATCTTCATGTTTTTAATAATTGACTTGAACAACATGTTTCTTGAAGTACTAAACTCATTTTAGATCTACCCAATTACAAGTAAAGTGTATTTTGTCAAAGAATTATCCAATTACAACAAAGTATGACCCTAGCAATAGTAGTTTAAATTAAATATTAGTACAATATCTTATAAAAGAAAAATTATAAATTTAAAATACATCCAATACTATGATCATTTAAAATTTAAAAGATATTTCTTTACATTACTAAATCCAATAAATAAAATTTTAACTATAATTTGTTTAGGACATGACAAATTTTTAATTAGTAAATGATATTTACCTTCTCGTTTATGAACTTGGCCTAGAATCGAGCATTGGCTCTCTCGTAAGGATCTTTGGGCAAGATGGGCTGGTCTTTCCAAGTCTCATCAATGTATTCTAGAATAACAAGTGACTCAGCTAAAGGCTTTCTGTTGTGTACAAGCACGAGAATCTTCTTGTGAACTGGGTTGTATTTGAGGAGGGAAGTTACACCTTGAGCACCTCAATGGTGTGAGCTCCACACAACTGCTAGAATCTAAAGGAAAGGGGGACACTCTCTGATGTACTGTACTGATCACCAAGCGCTACCCTGAGAGAGATTCTAGTCACTTCCTATTTTGGATAGTACCTTGCTTGGGCAACACAGTAGACACGTGTAGCTCCCCCTTTGGCTTGAGGAAGAAACAAAACCCACGATCATATCTTCCTACAACCATGACATGTGTTGTCCTTCCCCACATACCTCCTCCAAGCAACTGAGCTTTTTTCTCTCTTCCCGCGGACAAATATGTACTATTGATTAGTTGTCATCTAGGATTTGCAAACACTAATAGAGTGTTGCCACCTGCCTTTGTACACCAGGTGTTCTTCCATGTACTATAAAAGGATATGTACACTAGTCATTCTAGGTATCAGTAAATATACGAGGAGTAAGGTAGAAAAGGACAAGAAGAAATGACAAAAGCTGACACTGAATAGAGAATAAAAAATGTATTATCGGTCTCATTGAAAAGGAATGTAATATTCTTGCAAGAGTAAGGACACCAAATCCTTGCTCCTCACCATGGTTTTTCACCCCTTTGTCATGGGTTTTTCACGTTGTTAAAGATATATTTTGTGTAATTGGCTAATTCTTTGACAAAATGCACTTTACTTGTATTTAGGTAGATCTAGGATGTGTTTCGTACTTCAAGAAACATGTTGTTCAAGACTAGTATTAAAGCCATAAAGATTGGACCAAGAAACAAGTGAAGAAGGGCTATTCATTAAAGTTGGACAGATAGCTCGACACCTACAGATAGATAGCTCAACAGTTGCTCAACAGATAGCTATCTATCGAGATTTAATGAATGAAGCTTGACAAATTCTCAATCGATCTAGGTATCAATCGAGGTTACAGGAATTCACATTTTTAGATCTGATTTTCGACCCATGTTTTTGTGTTTGTGTAGGATTTCTTTTCTCACAACCCTAGACATATATATAAGGCTTATTTTAGAAGCCGTCACATAAGAGAATACAAGATGAACATATGCAAAAAGTGACCGATGTCTTATTCTCTCTGAAAGAAGCTATTGTGTCTTTGCGCCTTTCGGTTTTGTAACCAAGTTCTTCTTGATCTTCATTGTTGATGAAGTGAAGAACTTTGCAGCCAACAATCTTCTTCAAGTTGGTGAGTGAGTCACATACTGGGAGCCATGCATCATTAGTTAGTCACGTACTGGGATCCGTGCAAAAAGGGTGGCGTTCATATATTGAAGAGTTCAGAGGTTCTGAAGCGGTAGAAGATTTCTACTGTAAGTTTATCTACAGGGATTGTAAAGTCTAGGGACAAAGTTTTTGTACTAGATCTGAAACTTTTCTTTACTATAGTGGATTGCTTTTTGGGAAGGTTTTCCCCCAGGTTTTTTATTGTGAAACTAGTTTGTTTCATTGGTTTTCTTGGGTCATTATATCTTATCTTATTTATTTTTCCAATGCATGATTTTAACACGATATTGATGTTTGTTTGCTTTAAAAATTTTTATAAATAATAAATCTAATTAATAATTTGGATTTAAAACTTGTTAATTCTATCAACCGGAGTCTAAATTTTCCAACACACGCAATTTCTTGTCTTTTTCTCTTTATTTAGTTTTACTCTTGTTCTTCCTTGTCTTTGTTGGTAGAGAAACACTATTACAAATCTTTGTCAAAATGGTGTTTAAGTGTGCTCTAGTTATGGTTTAGAGGTTTTCTCAAAGTAATCTCTAAAAATCTAATTTACACATACACTTGTTATCTATGGGTCTCTTGTATACCATCCTTCGGTATCATGCATCAACTACGCATGCTCATCCATGAGAACCTTGTGCCAAACCATTAATCTAGCATCATTAACAATACTTCTTTGTTGCCACACACCACCATGAGATCTAATACCACTTTATTGAGGAGAGAACACATTGGGAAGTTTCAAATCATCTCAAGTTGTCATATAGAAGTAGAGACCTCATAGGGGAAAGTATGAGGTTTTCCCATGTGACACTTTATATGAATAGTTTTTTATTTAGCCTTTCACCTCACCTCATCTTCTTATCCATGTCTAGTTTAAGCCATAAATGCAAAATATTAAGAGATTTGGTTTGACTCTTTTGTCCAACTTCTTGAACTCTTCCACGTTTAATTTCATAAATGAAAATTTTTCTCTATTCAGTGTTCGCCTTTCATATTATAACACTTGTTATTTTATATATTCCAGTTTCACAAAATATCAAATGGCCAAAAAGAAGGGGAGAGAGAGAGAGAGAGAGAGAGAGAGAGAGAGAGAGAGAGAGAGAGAGAGAGAGAGAGAGAGAGAGAGAGAGAGAGAGAGAGAGTCAATGTCAATAAAAGTATGAAATTGGCTTTGATTTTAGGTGCATATGAAACAGTACAATTTTACATCTCTCTATTCAATTGTTGTTATATTTTTTATCTCTTGTCATGTATATATAGTTTTGCAAATTAAAAATTATAAACCTTAAATCTTAGATGTTTAGCCTTCAAGAGTTAACATGTTTTCTTTTTAAAAATAAAATAAATACTCCTTAAAAAAAGAAAAAGAAAAAAAAATTAATAAGAATTTTTATATTGAAAACGTCAAATGTAAGAATCAAGTGGCATTTTTTGGGTATATTGATTATGGTTACTTATGGATATATTGTATTACAATTTCTTTTTCTTCATTATTGCACATCGCGCCAAACATCTGCTAGTTATATAGTTATTATAACATACTAGTCGTTAACCCATGCTATACACAGAAACTTACCTATTTGTGAGGTAGACTAAAATAATTTTATAAAATCCTAAATTGATTAAGAAACTACACTATTACATGATTTGCTTTTGTATGATTTCAATTTGTGTTACAATTTGATGAAGAAGTCATTACTTGAATGTGCAATGGCTTACAAAAAATTTGTAAAATAACCTAGAGATTTTAATATATTGAACGGATTTACACTAACTACTCAGGAATACCATATAAAAATGCATATTGAAACATTAGGAGAAAAAAAAAATCCTAAATTTTACTCACATAAAGTAAATCCATATTCAGGAATATTATTCTAATTTGTAAATTTATAATATTATATAACATTAACTTTTATTTTAATGTTTGTATGGATTTTGTTATTTTCAAGGATGAAATTTCATATATTAAAAATTCTAAAAGACCAAAAAAATTAAAGAATTAGATAATTCACTACTTTGAAATTATTGAAACAAAACAAAATATATATGACTAAACAATAGAGAAATATAGAAGAAAGATGGGTTACATTCAAAATAATAATTCATGACTATAACTATTGAAAATAATCAAAAGATTTAGAGCCTACAAATTATAGATAATGTGTGTGTGTGTGTGTGTGTGTGTGTGTGTGTGTGTGTGTGTGTGTGTGTGTGTGTGTGTGTGTGTGTGTGTGTGTGTGTGTGTGTGTGTGTGTGTGACTACACAACAGAGATATATAAGAGAAAGATGTATTACAATCAAAATAATAATTCGGATGTTAAAACTTTTGAAAAGCCAAAACATATTAAAGAATCATGAGATTTACTTCCTATAAATTTTTGAAATAAAACAAAATGTATATGATTACACAATAGAAAGATATAAAAGAAAAATTGATTACCTTCAAAAGAATAGTACATGGTATAGTCATTGAAATCCGTTAAACATGTTCAAATATTGCAAAAACTAACACAAATTTAGATGTTAAAACTTTCAAAATGCCAAAAAAGATATATAATTAAAGAATAAGTTATTGAAACAATTCAAAAAATATATGACTATTCAAAAGAGAAATATAAGAAAAAGAAAAATGTATACAAACCCATAAAGCAGTAAGTTTTAAATTTTAACCGGTCTAAACTTTAAACGATGAAAAATTTTTAATGGGTCTAAACTTTAAACAATGAAAAAAAAACTCATATGCAGTCACAAACGTAAAGTTTGAAGGTTCATGTATGAAAATCAATTTTTAAAAAATATATGAAAAACCATAATATATGTATATTTATATTTATATATTTTAACAAAGTAAAGGAGAAGAAAATATTGGAGTGACAAAGAAGGGGATAACAAATTATTTATTAATAATAAAAATAATAATAAATTAAAGATTTTCTAGAAAGTAGACAAATCTCAATATATGAAAATTTTAATCAAATAATCAATTACTTTAAAAAAAATGATCAATCTTTTTGCTCAGCCCAAAAAATCATTTTATATTTTTTTTTTCTAGTTTAATAATAGTTATATATATATATATATATATATATATATATTACAATGTTATGTAGTATAATATATATTATTTTAATAAGAAATAAAGAAGAAAGAGGAGTCATACCTGGCCACCACTTCAATTGATGAAAACATCAGATTTTAACCACACACGTGATGCACATTCTTTTGGAATGCAAAGATAGGAAGATGTTAGTTTTTAGACCCCTTAAACAATTGATTTAACCTAGGTAATTAGCCAAGTTGTTACTTAGTCCAATTAAACAAGTCTAGGTTATCACAATAACAAGATCAAATCATGCAAAGCAGCGGAAAATAAATAACACAAGATATGATCACCCAGGAAAATGAAACCGGTAAAAAACCTGGGGAGGATTTAACCTAGCTATCCTCAAGGTAAAAAGAAAATCCACTAGAAAGAATCAAAGTTCATACAATAAGACTTACAAGCCCCCACGCTCGACTTCTTATTGCTACCAACCAGTAGAACTTACTGACACGACCACGTGCAAGCTCCGAATCCACGGACTCCTTCTTTCTTTAGCCTTTGCAAAACACAAACACCCCTGTTTGTGACTTTGAGATCCCACTCAACACTCAAAGGTTTAGCAACACAAACTCTCCTGTTTGTGACTCCAAGACCACCCTTGAAGGTTTAGATCATCAACACCATTGATGACAAGAGAAGGCAGCAACTTCTACAATACCGGATCTTGAGATTCTTCAAGGAATAGCACCGGTAGAAAACATAAGAGAGCTTTTTAGGAACAAAACCCTAAATACAAAAGAGGCACACTCTTTTCTCTCTAAAAAGTCTCATAAAAACGTGCTTAGGGTTTCCTTTATATACTGGGAGAAGTAGATTAGAAACCCTAATCCTAAATGGGCTTGAACTGCTATTTGGACTTAATTAAAATTCTGCAGATACAACTTTCGATCGATCGAGCCTGTCTTTCGATCGATCGAACCAGGCAGAATATGAAATCTTCTTCCTGCAGCTTGTATGTTCTTGAATCTTGACTTGAATCACCTTGAGCATTGTCTAATAAAACCTATAGACTCTAAGATCTATATCTAGACAAGTTTGTGTTCACGATTTGCCAATTGTTCTAAACATTTAGAACCTAACAGAAGAAGTTGAGAATAGAGTCATAGATGGGTAGAGCTGATTGCAAATGCGTGATATTATAATTTTTTGAGGATAAAAAGAAAAGTTATGTTGCTTTGAAGATTGCTACACGTAGTCCCTTTCTTCAATTCAGTCCAAAGTAAGTCATAGAAGTTTTGTAAGAATGAAGGAGGAAAAACTAGAGAAGAGAGAGGATGGAGAGAAATAGTTGTTGTTGTTGTTGTTGTTTTTTTTTTTTTTTTAATGTGTGTTATTTTGCGTTGATTTTAGAATTGGATTTATATATATATATATATATATATATATATATATTGGGGTTTGTACTGCTTTTCTAGTGTTCATGATTAACCTCGCAAATTTGAAGATAAATTGTCAACGTTTGAGTTTAAGTTTAAGTTGGACTTGTTAGAGAGACAGAGTTTCACTCCTTGTTAAGTTTAGACTTTAGTTGTTGATGTCAAAGATTAGTCCTCCTTGGGTTGAAGTTGATATTGTTAATTAAAAAAAAAAGTTGAATCATTTTGTTTAAAAATTCTTAAGTAGTCTCAGAGTACGAAAAAATGATGCTCCCTCCTTTTATATTCATGGTGAACACTACCATTAATTTAATGAGCAGACCCCACCATGAATGTAAGAGGAGGGAGTACCATTCTCTATACTGCGAGAATATCTAAAAATTACTCATACAAGAGTAGTGAACACCGTATAGAAATTCTGCAACAGGGTAACAAGTACAGGGTGCAAACTAACTTATAGACTATTACAGACAAATTACATGAAACTGCAAAGTACATAAGAACCCCATTGATGGCAAAAAAGTCAATTATTATGCAGTAATGTGAACCAACTATGATTGGCAAGTGTAAATTTCACCTACTTGGAAGCATTAGCGCCCCCCAAGCGACATCGTAAAGTGGCAAGTAGTTTGTCTCTAGGAGGTAGATTTTCCTTGATGGCACTTACACTCACAAACTCATCTGCCCAATTGCAAAGTTTGGGAAAGTTCTCTCTTGTCAATAACTTTACCCCAGAAGCTTCTTCAAAAACTATACGGGCTTGGCGATACGGGCTTTATGGGGTTGTTGCAACTAGCCGGCGTTTGAAATCTATTGTCTCATCTCACTGCCTGTTGAACTACCGGGACCTCCATAACCTCTATCATTTGGTCCAACGGTGGTGTACCACCACCCACACCTTCTTTTTCTCGTTCGGCGAACTCACTATGACTCTTGAAAATGTGGCTAATCAGTTGCTCCTACCCATTCTTGGTGATGCCGATCCTACCACCCTAGAGTTTTCTCCGGAGGAAGAGGCCATTGAGGCTGAATTGAGGAAAAGGATGGCCAGAAACGTCAAGTTTTCATACTGGGTTAGTTCTTCCTCTAAGTTTTCTGTTGCTGCTCGTCGTGCGGCTTTTATTGCATTTTGGCTTTGCAAATTTGTTTTTGGGTTCCACCCCCACTATGCCATAAAGCCTTTGTACTTTTGTTTGGCTATTAAAATATCTGTTGGCGTGAGCCTGCCGCTAGCCCCCATGTTCCTGGGACATCTGTATGTTCAATTAGACATTCTTCGTAGTGATGAGAATCAGGCTGGGTCCTGCCAAATTGTTACCTCTTCCGTTCACTGTTCCATACTTTAGCAGTTGTTGTTTGAGCATTGTGCTCAATACTTGACAAAGTGTAGACCTGCTCGATTTGCTAGAAAGAAGTACCAGACATGTCCGAGAGTGATTACTGACTTTTGCGGTAGGTTTGAGTCCGATTTTCCGCTCGCTTTACGTTGGTTTGTTTTGAAGCCAATTGGCTATTCTGTGGTTGAATCTTTTGATGAGGGCGTCGGTTTTTCTTGGAGAGCCTATAGAAACTTAGGTGTAAATTACACCTGTATAGATTATGCCATGGGTTCGTTTGTTGACACC
Organism: Quercus robur; assembly: GCF_932294415.1. Classification (NCBI taxonomy): domain Eukaryota; kingdom Viridiplantae; phylum Streptophyta; class Magnoliopsida; order Fagales; family Fagaceae; genus Quercus; species Quercus robur. The sequence goes on along the minus strand of NC_065540.1, from coordinate 19,970,638 downwards.
ATTGGGACCACTTCCCCCTTTGTTAATTTTGATGAAACAGGGATCACCTATCTTGCTGCTACTAATGCCGGATGGCTGCCTTGCCTAGCCAATGAAGGCATTAGGTTTGTTCACTATCTTGCCAATCAAGTAAGAAGGCAGTTTGGGTTGGATCAAGATATCCCCAATGACATTTCTTTCCTCATGGAATCTCCTACTTCAGTCCATCCTTTCCTGTGGCACACTACCTTTGAGTTTTGGAGGCAGTGTTTCAACACCGTTACAGTTCCCAGTTCACTAAGGGAGGGTCTCTATACTCCTCCTATGCATGTTTATTGGCACGCGGTGATGACTACATTTGTGGACGAGCTAGCGCGTAGCCGTGGCTTTTCCCTTATTCCTCCTGATGGGCTAGGTATGGTTGTTTCAGTTAACCCTCACTTGCTTCTTCCTTCTAAGTCAGTTTTGGCATATCCTAGAAAACAAAACCAGTCAGCCATCTTTGAGTGGGATGCAGAGAAGAAAGGATGGTACTGGCACGCTAGTGATTATCCTCCCGGTTGGGAGAAAAAAGTCAAAGTAACAAACATCTCTGTATCGAGCAAGAAAGCTCTTACCAAACTTAAGTCTACCGGCAAAACCAAGCCTGCCACCCCACTACCTTCTACAAGTGCTCCTTTGGCTAGCAAAACTCGTGGTAGCAAAAGGAAGACTACCCCTCACCCCGTATCTGCTACTGAACAAAAGGTAAGTTATCTCTCCCCCTTTTTTTTTTACAAAACTTCTTAACTTTCTTGCGCCTAACCTTGCTAATTTCCTCTATCTCTTTTCTTTTAGTCCAAGCATAAGGAAAACTCGTCAGTTACCTGCCATATTTTGCTCGATGAACTTGAATCTGAGGTAAGTCCCTTTTCTTCACTTCTCTTTTTTTTTTTTTCTTTTTCACACGTGCTCCCTCTGCCACGTGTCTTTTGTTTTTTGCTTAAATTTTTTTTCTTTAGGAGGAGTCTGAACCTCTATCCATATATCACCCTACTGCCGAGGAGATTTCCGCCTCCATGGGTGTACCCATAGAAGGCTTTTTTGATGGGGCCGATGTAGTATTCGCAACGCCCGCTCCCTCTACTGCTACACATAAGGCTCCTGCCAAAACTCCCACCCCTTCCGCCGAGCCGATACCTAGAGAGGGTACTCATGTCGAAGGGGCTGGTGAGACTAACCTTTGTCTGTCGAGAGACCCACTCATCTAAAGGGAGCCATTCCTCCTAACGCTGTTCAAACCAAGATCACTCCTTCCGTTCTGCCGCTTGTTATTTCGACTAGTGACCCTTTTGCAACTATCTCCCAGGCTGCAAAGGGTGATGCCTCCCTTGTTATTAGTCCTTCCTCCATTCTTGGCTCCGCTACCTATAGTCCTGATACGGACTTATCCTCAGAGGGATCCGATGACATTCTTGAGGATCCCAATGATGCGCCCGTCATGAAGAAGAGGATTTCCGATTCCGATAAAGAGGAGAGTGCTTTGCCCAAGCCTGATTTCATGGGTATGTATCTTTCCTCCCCTTCTTTTTTTTTTTGGTTGTATTTGCGTTTCATTTGCACACCTATCTCCCCACTTGCAGAGACTTCTGAGGGGCCAGGAATTGTAGCAGGCGTGGGAATGATTGCTCTTGCCACACCCGTAGCACCTATTCCTACCACACCTTTAGCACCCTTTTTAGCCGTACCTACTACTGTTGCTTCTGCTGTGCCTACAGTACTTGTTTTTTCTGCACCTGCAACCCCCCATTCCTAGTAGCTTTGACAAGTTTCCTTTTCCTTTTATTTCATCCTCTTTTTCTGTAAGTCTTCTCTTCCCGTGTCATGGCTTCTCACTTTGCCTTGCATTTTATATATATATATATATATATATATATATATATATATATATAAGTCCACTTCCTACTATCCCTTCTCAATTTGAGACAGGTAGTAGTTCTGCTACCGTCCCAAATGATGCTGTGACCTTCTTTGCCCGCTTTGACTAGCCGGAAGTTAACGACCTTGGTCCGGTAGACTTTTGGGCTTCCAATCCTCCTTACGTAGACTTTTATGGCTTTCGAGTCCCTGAGGATTGTGTTTCTCACTTGGTGATAATCTACAGCAGTCGTGGCAACTTTATGCAGGAATTTCGTCTTGGCCGTTCTGCTAAGGAGCATTTCTTGAAGATGTTAGGGTGCATGCTGAACGATATTGAGCATAATTTCATTGACTCTATTTCTACCGAGAGAATCCTGCAGTGGAGGGCTGTGATTCAAGAACTTATCAGTGTGGGTTTTGCTGTGGAGTTTGTTCTTGATCATCTTCGTGAAGTTGCCCGAGCCCTTTTTATGAGGAGAGTTCAGCCAGCTGTTGATGCCATAGATGCCCGCATCGAGCTTTTGAAGAAAGAAGTGGTGGATTTGGAAGGTCGTCGTGAGCACCTTATTTCCGGCGTTAGTGGGCCTAGTCGTTTTGGAGATCAGAGTCTCATTTCTAGACTCCATTGATGATGGCGCGGTTCCCTTTCCTTTTCTCTACTTTCCTATTTTTGTTATGTCGCACAGAACACTCATATGTTTCCTACAGTAGTTATTTGGCATGTGTTTGCCACAGTTTGGGTTTGTAATGATGCTACACTTTGCTACTTCTTTTACTATTGCTATGACATGATGCTAATACTTCGTACTTTTTCATTACACACTCATGAAAGCACGTTACAACTTTTTCTTCTGTGACATAGTCACTTGGAGGAATAAAAGAAAAAGTGTATGAAACATAAAAGTTTTAAAACAAAAGAAGGGGATAACCACATAAATTTTTGTTTTCTCTAAGCAAAATAACGTTTCAGCCATTTTCCATTGATAGGATCCATCAAGTCCCTGCCATCCATTTGAGTTAGGTGATAATATCCACTTTGATGCACTTCCCTTATCACAAGGGGTCCCTCCCACTTTAGTGCAAACTTGGATAGTCCTGTCAGGCCTCGTCTGACATAGTTTGTCACCTTTAACACTAGTTGTCCTTCCGCAAACACTTTTTCCTTGGTCATCCTGCCATAGGCTTCAATCATCTTTGCCTGTATCTTCGGCTACGTTCCTAGGCTTCTTCTCTCTTTTCATCAAGCTCTTCTAGGTCCTCGAATCATTCTGCCGCGAAGACTTTTCACTCTTTTTCTTTTTCTCGCATCTGCATGACCCTCAGGGACAGTGTCATTATTTCTGCCGGGCTCACTACTTCAGTTTCGTAGACTAAGGAAAAGGGTGAAAAGCCTGTGGCTGACTTTGGTGATTTTCTGTAAGCCCAGAGAGCATCCACTCTCATGTATACTCTTGGCTCATTTTGCTGATGATCTTTATGAGAGTCTTGTTCGTTGCCTCTGCCTGCCCATTCTCTTGAGGGTAATAAGGTGATGACCTGTGGTGCTTGACTTGGTACAACTCTAGCATTCTCCTTACGTCACTGTTGACAAATGGTGTGCCGTTGTCACTGATGATCCTGTGGGGCACCCCAAACCTCATAATTATATTTTCTTTGATGAAGTTTGCCACTGCTTCCCCTGTGGCCTTACGGAGTGGTACTGCTTCTGCCCACTTAGTAAAATACTTTGTAGCCACTAATATCCATATGTATCCACGTGATGGTGGATTGACTGGCTCTACCAAATCTAGCCCTCAAGTGTGGAAGGGCCATGGGGTGACCATGTTGTGCAAGCCCTGTGGATGGGTGTGAATCAAGTTGGCTTGTACTTGACAACTGTGATACTTTTTTACAAATTCTACCGCATCTCTCTTCATGGTTGGCCAATAGTAACCCATCTACAGCAGGCATCTGTAAAGCCTTTTCTTCCTCTGGTGCTCACCACATTCCCCTGAATGTAATTCTTTTATCATTTCTTTAGCCTCTTCAGGGCCCAAACACCTTAAAGGGTCTCCATCATATCCTTTTTTGAAAAGGACCATGTTATGCAAGAAGTAACGTGTTGCTAACCTCTTAACCTTGTATCTTTCACTGTGCCTTTGTGGCAGAACGCCTTCTGTTAGGTACTGCATGAAAAGGCTCTCCAATCCTAACTGATGAATACAGCGTAAATTTCCTCCCTGTCTGCCGCAAGCTGGCAAGTCTCACACTGGGTTTGGACTTGATTTGCATCTTTACCCATGCTTAACCAATAGAAGCCTGCTTTCTGAAGTCTGCGTTAAAGACTAACTTCTCTACAAGACCCGCAAGTCTTGTTGTGTATTTCTTTCAATTTCCTCTGGGCTTCCTCCTGCCCCACGCATCTGGATAAGACCCCATCTAGCATCCTGCGATACAACTCTTCTTTTACCAAGGCATAGTCTTTTAACATCTTTAATTCTGTTGCATTGTCTCCCTTCACCAAGGTTTCCTTTATGGGGATTCGCCAATCCCCTTCACCCTGTTCTTCTCGGAACTTTTCCTTTAACACCTCAATGATGGATTCTTCCCTCTTGCTGACTTCTATATTAGTGTTATTCCCTTTGAAGATTATTTGGGAACCCAATGTAGCTAACGCATCCGCAAACCTATTTTCATATCTAGGAGCATGCTCTATTTCAAAGGTTGAGAATTTTTCTTCCATTCTCTGGGCCATCGCTCTGTACGGGGTTAAGCTAGGCTCCTTTAAGGAAAAACTTCCCTTAGCCTGGTAGACAACCAAGTTTGAATCTCCCAATACTCTCAAATGTTTAACTCCCATTTCGAGGGCCGTGGCAAGCTTAGTTAAGTAGGTCTCATATTCCGCCATGTTGTTCAAATAGGGGAATTCCAGCTTAAATGACAGCGACACCGTCTTGTCTTCTTCATGATACAAAACTACTCCTACTCCTCCAGAATGGATAGTAGAAGACTCATCGAATTTCATTACCCACTGTTCTCTGACTTCTTCAGCCATGGCTACTTCCCCTGGAACTTCATCATCCAGTGGGAATTCTTCCTCGCTTGGAAACTGCGCCAATAAATCTGCTATAGCCTAACTTTTTACTGCCTTAGGTGTCCCTATTCTTAAGTCGTATTGCGATAACTGTAGCAACCACTGGGATATCCTGCCAGAGAGGATCGGCTATCGTAACAGAGCTCTAATGGCATGGGACTTAGTCATCAGCCATACTTCGCAGGCCAAGAAATAGTGACGCAACCTCTGCGAAGCGTATACAATGGCCAAGCACGCTTTCTCTACCTTTGGGTAACGAGTTTCTGCATCTTTTAAGGTGCGGCTGATGTAGTATATTGGCTGCTCGACACCTCCTCCATCTTCCTGAGCGATTAGTGCACCGATAGCGTACGAGTTGGTGGCCAAATGGAGTAGCAGTGGTCTTTTATGAATAGGGGCCTGCACCGTGGAAAGGTTTATCATTATCTGTTGTAGCCTTTTGAAGGCCGTCTACTGCGCTTCCCCCCACCCAAAACTTTGCCCCTTCTTAAGCAACTTGGTGAAGGCAAAGGTGATTGATACCAACCCACGGATGAATCTCTAGATCTATGAGACTTTTCCTAAGAAGCTCTTCAATTCTTTTACTGTGGCCAGAGGTCTCATAGTTGCTATGGCTGTGGCTTTGGCCAGATCCACGTCTATGCCCCTGCTGTGAACCAGGAAACCCAAAAATTTCCCAGAGGACACTCCGAATGCGCACTTGAGGGGATTCATTCTTAACTTAAAAGCTCTGCATCATTTGAATACTCTTTTTAACACACAAAAGTGCTCCTCTCTCCTCTTTGATTTAACCACTATGTCATCTACATAGTCTTCTAGCTCTTGGTGCATCATATCGTGAAATATGGCCTTCATTGCTTGTTAATAAGTTGCACCTACATTTTTTTATCCCGAAGGGCATCATAGTGTAATAGAAATTGCCCATAGGTGTTCTGAAAGCAGTTTTCTCTACATCCTTTGGTGCCATTCTGATCTGATTGTACCCGCTGAAACCATCCATGAATGAAAACATGGTGTTTCCTGCTGCAGAATCTATTAGTAAATCCATGTTCGACAAAAGGAATTCATCATTTGGATAGGCTTTGTTGAGATTTCTGAAATCCACATAGCATCTTACCTGGTCGTTCTTCTTCTTCACTGGTACTATGTTGGATAGCCAGCGAGGATGCTGAATAGGCTTGATGAATCTTGCGGCCAGCAACTTTTGCACTTCTTTGACTATTTGCCCTTCTATTTCCATGTGGAATATCCTGGTAGGCTGGGCCACCGGCTTGGCCTCTGGGTCTACATTTAATGTATACGCAACTAGCCTGGGATCCAATCCCGGCATTTCACTATAGTCCCAAGCAAAAACTTCTTTGAATTCTTTCAACAGCAATATGAGTTCTGACTTCTCATTTTCTGTCAGGCTTGCACTAATTGAGATAGGCCTTGGTTCCCGTGAATCAAACCCCAAGTCAACTTCTTTCAACTTTACTTCTGCCATAACCTACGTGTCCTTTTCTGCCGCAACTGCCTCATCTTTCTCTTCTTTTTTTCCTAAACTTTCTTCAACGATGCAATATGCCAAACTCTTGTGTTGCCCTTTTTGTGTGGGACCCACTTGCATCTCACTCGTGGGCCCCACGCACCTTCATAATTTATACACAATCCTACCATTAAGGCCTCGAACCCTGATGCACTATGGTGTTTCGTCTGGCTCTGCGGCAGGCGCTTCTTTTCTTTTCTTCTTTCGCGCCAGTAGTTCTCTTAAATCGGGTTCTGAGTCGTCTTGAACATCTTCCCACCTAGGCACGAAAGTGCCTCGTGGCCTTAAAACCAAGTTTTCCCCAGATGGAGCCCATTGGTCATAAAACATAGTTTCCACCAAGTGGGCTTCTACTTGCTCGAATGGCGAGGGGTTTACAACTATGCATATCATTCTGTCATTCAGTCTTCCTTTCACACATTGGTGGTAAGTAGATGGGACCAGTTGGTGTTTGTGTAATCAGGGCCTTCCCAAAAGCACATGATAGGATACTTCCGTTCTGATCACATAGAAACGAGCTAAAGAGGCTATAGGGCCTACCTTTAACCACAACTAAATGTGGCCTGCGGTGTACTCACTTCTTCCACTAAACCCCGTTACTTCCATCGGGTATCCTTGGATCTCTCTTTTTGAAATTCCTGCAGCTTGTAAGGTGCTCAACGGAATGAGGTTTATGAAAGCACTCGTATCCACCAGGGCCCTCTTGATGGGGATTTGATTTATAGATGCTGCTAAATAGATAGGACTCCTATGATCTGGGTGTCCCACCTCCATATCCTCACTGCTGAACGTGATTTCTGTTGATTCTTGCAAGAAGGCCCTATTTTTTGGCATTTCTACTGATAGGAACTCCACCCCTATCTCGGAGGTGATGCTTACCAAAGCCTCCGTGGCTATCTTTCTTTCTTTTGCTGTAAGTCCCAATTGGTCAAATAGATTTTTGAACTTGGCACTCTGCTGAAGAGTGGTAATCGCTACAGCAAGTAGAGTCAAGTTTTCTTCGTCGTCTTCTCCCAGATCTGCACATATTACTACTACTGCTACACTCTTTCCCTTGTTGTTTGGGAGTGGGTTTCTTTGGACTTCCTGCTGGGTTAGCTCTAATGTGCCTTCTTTAATCCTGTGGTGCACCAACTTGTGAAGCGCCCAGCATTCTGCGGTAGGATGTTGTATATAGTTGTGCAAGCGGCAGAAGCAAGGATCCCTCCTTTCTTCCTCCGTGGGCTCTCTAGAAATAGTTGGGTTTAAAGATCTCGTCCGCTATCTATTTGTCAAGTAGCACATCCAGCTCATTAGGAGTACATGGTAAGGGTTGGGGCGTATCATACTCCCTCCCCTCTATTTTCCTTCTCCAATCTCTAGTGGACACCGCCATAGCCTGCGGGGCATTTCTCTTGTCTGAACTGGGTTTTACAGACTAAGCCGTCTTTCTAGCTTTCTACAATAGCTGTACGAACTAGGAAATTTCTAGAATTTCCAAGACAGCTCTGAATTCCCGAATCATATTGGTCATGCATTTCCACTAAGGTGCTTTCTTCACAGTGGTCGTAGCAGTCAAGTGCTATATCCCTGAACCGTTTGATGTATTCCATTAAATCCTCGCCATTCCTTTGCTTGGTTGCTTGCAAAGTTGCGAGAGTTGCCGTTTCTTCTCCGTGGAAGTACTTAGTTTAAAATACATCCACCATGTCATCCCAAGTTAGGATCGATCCTGGTTTTAAGCCAATGTTCCAGGTGTATGCCCGGTCGCACAGTGACTTTGAAAACTCCCGCAGATATAAGTCTTCATCTGCTGCGTAAGGGCCAAGGGTATCAATAAATTTGCTCACGTGCTCTACTGCACTTCCTTTCCTGCCATCATACTGTGCAAAGGCCCTTGGTTCATACCTCTCGGGGTATGGTTTGCTGAGTAATTTTAGAGGATAAGGAGGTCTTCGTGCGTAAAACCTCTCTTTAGGTGTTCTAGCTATCTCTTGCTCCAAGAGAGCCACTACTTCAGCCATGGTAATGAAAAGCTGTTCTACGTTCCGTGGGACACATCCTGCCAGTGTCTCCTCTCTGTCTGCGCCATGATCTGGGTCATGCTGGCTGCCTTTCTCTTTTGTTTTGTCTGCCTTTAGTTGATGAATCTCTTCCATCATTTGTTGTTGTGAGTACTGTAATGATTGCAATACTTCGATGAAAGTTTTGACACTGTTCGTGGGGACTCTTCTCTGAGGCTGAGGATTAACCCTCGTTCTGTTGGCACCTTCTGTTTGGTTAAGTTGTTGTTGGTGAGGTGTCATCGGCCTAGATTCTGCTTGTGAGGATACGACACTCATATTCCTTGTCGTCCGAGACATTGGTGGTATTGTTTGCGAGGGGCTCTGTTTTCTTTTCTTTTTACCCCTATCTACTTCCTAACTCCCCAGTGGAGTCGCCAATTTAATGTGGGCTGTTTTTTGCATATTGTGCATTGGGCTGGGCTGCCTCCTATGGTAATGGACCCGAATGTTTCTAAGTAAGGGGGTTGGGACCGGTCCAACTGTAACTCAACTTGGGCTAGTTTATGCACAAACTATGCCTCGTTTGCCAGGAGTAGGCTTACGGCAAGCAGAACTGTTTCAAATGAGTTACGACAGGCAAATATAATAATAATAACAAAACAAAGTATTCTGACTATTTAATAAAAATGGCCAAGAAATCTATACTTATATAACATGATTACAGTTGTGATAATGTCATTTACAGAGAAAGTAAAGGAGAAAGAAAATAATATGAATTAATCAAGAACGGGCACAAAGTCAAGTTTTAAGTTTGGTCCGCAAAAGCAAAACCAAAGAGGGGAGAACGCATCCTCTCAATGCAAATAATCTCCCAGAAAAAGATCATGCCGTGGGGATTAATGGCTTTGAGGGAGTCGGACCTGAATGGTTAATGCCCAAAAGGAATCCTTGTTATGTTTTGGAAGAGAGCAAGATTTGAAGGGGGGAGAGGGAACTCGACCTACTGGTGCATGCCCATTATATTTTCGCTTTTTTTTTTTCTCAATTTCCTCTCTTCTTTCCTCTATTTTCTCTCTTATCTTTTTCTTTTCTTTCACTTGTTTTCTTTTTAATCTGTTTTTTCTTTTACTCCGTGAATACCCTCTGTTTTTTCGATCCTTTTTCAAGGCACGGCGAGGGTCCTTTTATAGTCTGCTGTGACCAATTTTTTACCACTTTGCCCCTTAATCGCCTTTCTCTAGTCTGGGCGTACTTGCCAACCACCAAAGGGCTCGTCTGTGTGCCACTCACCCTTACCCGACAAAGGCAAGTTTGTTTCATTCGTCAGTCCACCGTAGCACTCTTACCTGCCACAGCATAAATGCTCTCTCTCTCTACTCTCAAGGCATGTACCTAGCGGTTCCCCCCTCAACCTTGCCTCTTTTAGGTGGTCTATCATCCCAACAGGACGTACCTTCCAAGAGGGCTTGGGCAAGAACTACAAAATAGATCTTTTCCCCTCTCCCCACCACCAAACCATGCCCCATTTACCTTTTACCTTTGGCCCATAACCCCACCACGTCCCATATTGGCTGTGTACAGGCTGGTGGTGTCTGGGCCTTGCGCGTGCTTTCCTTTCAGATATGTCCAAAAATCTGCTTGCTGCTCATGCGTTTGTCGTGATCTGGAGGCTCGCCGTCTGTGTTTTTTGACCTCTTGTGTGGCCGTTTCTTTGTTTTCTCGCTCCATTCAAGAGCTGGACTTCGTTTGATGATGGGCCTTACATTCTTTTGGCCCATTCCCTGGTTTTCTTTATTTCTTGTAATGTTGTACTATTATTTCTGCCGTAATAACTTAATCCGTTGGGCCTCTTTTTAAGACCAGCCGTTTATTCCTTCTCTCAGTGGCTTGACATGGCTACTGTTTTGCTTTTGCTTATGGGCTCTTATGTCCCTTTGGGCATCCTTGGCCTGTTTTGCTTTCTTTGGGCTTCCTCGATCCTTTTGCTAATTTCACACTCCCATGGGCTTTTTACTAACTTCATTGGGCTTCCCTAGCCCAATAACCTTATTCTCATCCTTGGGGATCATGGGCCTGCCACTGGGCCTGCGGCGGCCTTTTCTCGCTTTTCTACCTCATACACTACATATGGGATGCTATTTCTTTCTTTCCGGGCTTCTTTGAGCCCACTTGCCTCTTCAAGACCCATTTGTTTATTTCTTGGGCCTGTGATGCATTATTCCTGCCGCTTGGGTCTTATCTATTTTGTCAATTCCTTGTTGCCCTTATCATTGGGCTTTTCTTTCTTTCTACCTGGGCTCTCACAAATGGCCCTCAACAACCTTCTACCGCTTCAGAACCTTTGAACTCTTCAATATATGAACGCTACTCTTTTACACAGATACTAGTACGTGACTAACTCTAACAACTTGAAGAAGGTTGTTGGTTGCAAAGTTTTTCACTTCATGCACAATGAAGATCAAGAAGTACTTGGTTACAAAACCCTAAGGCGCAAAAGATGTAGTAACTTCTTGCAGAGAGAATAAGGCACTGGGTCACTTTCTGCATGTGTTCTCCATGTATAACAACCTTTAAAATAAGTCTTTTATATATATATATATATATATATATATAGGTTTGTGAAAAAAGAAACCCTACAATATATATATATATATATATATATAGGTTTGTGAAAAAAGAAACCCTACACATACATGTTAGCTAGGGCCAAAAATCAGATTTGAAAATCCTGATTTCGTAGACCTCGACAGATTTAGCTTCTGTCGAGCTTCTATCAAGCTTTGTTCTTAAATCTCGATAGATACTGTTTTTGTTGAGGTATCTATCGAACTTTAATGAACAATTTTTCTTCACTTCTTTCTTGGTCCAATCTTCATGGATTTAATACTTGACTTGAACTCTTATTTCTTGAAGTACTAAACTCATCCTACATCTACCCAATTACAAGTAAAGTGCATTTTGTCAAAAAATTAACCAATTACATAAAATATGTCCTTAACAATTTTAATTAAGAGCATTTAAAGCAAACATTTATTTATAAAAATAAATAAGTAAATTTATCTCTTTAACATGAAAAATTCCAAAAATTCCAAAAATAAAGTCATGCATTTATATTGAGAGAATTAAGGATACTGGAATATAATGACTCATTTAGTTTGCCCCCCCTTGAGAAAATTCTAGCTCTGCCATTGAATTTAACTACTTCAGACCTTAACTACTTCAGACCTTCACTACTTCAGTCAGGTAAGAGGGTAAAATCTCCATCATCACACATTCATTATTTAAATTGCTATCATGCATTAGCAACTTTACACAAATCTCACTCATTATGTGAGGCCTCATTATTTAGCCCTTTGGGGTAACAAGCATCAACATTGGTGGTGCCAAAAATTTAGCAATTTGGCACCACAAAAAGCCATTTTATCTATTTTAACTTACCATTTCACAACTCACTCACGTCAATGCTCTTATTTTCATGTCAAAGTTAAACACTAATCATTTATTTATTATTTTTTCTCTCTCTTAATCTCTATCTCTTTGTCTTCTCTTCAAACTAAACCCATTCACAACATCACCACCAGCCACAATCCACCATCTCAAACTCAACCACCATCAACCATTGATCCACCACCATAAACCTAGTCACGATCCACCACAAAACCTGTTAACTAAGAAAAAATCAAAACAAAATCCATTAACCTCAAAATCAAAACCTATTCATCAATAGAAAACCCATTTGCCTCACGCTTAGACTTAGAGCTGCAACCAAAAACGACGCTGTCGTAGTTGGTGGCAATAGTGAAAATTTCAATTTCAACTTCGATTCATTCCTCTTCGTCGAGTTCGCCTCATGCCATTGACGCCTCACCAATTTCAACTCGCCTCATGCCATTGAGTTCAAAGAAGGCGATGCTAGTGGAGTTGCATGGGAATAGGGTTTGGGCATCGTGGGGGATTGCGTTATGGGCAAGATGGCTTGGCGAGAGGGTGACTGGGAGAGGGATGGGTCGGCAATGGGGCTTGGGGCGACAAGAAGGATCAAATATGGTTGACTAAATAGAAAGCTTAGGTGAGCTACGAGTTGAGGAAAAAGGATAAATTAGAGAAGGGTAGGGGAGATGGAGGACTGGGCTTTGGTCTGTAAGAGTGGAGGAAGAGAAAGCTTGGATGAGATTGTGAAGAGAGTGAGTTGAACTATGGAGTGGAGGGGAAAAAAAAGAAAAAAAAAGGAAATAAATATTATTTTAATGGGAGAAAGAATAAAATATATTATTTTCTTTTAACATTTGAGCTACAGTGCACAACTATAGATGGTTATGCACTGTAGTTGAGTAGTTAAAATTTTTACGTATACCACCTCCAATGTAGCACACTTTTGTATATTGTGGTGCTAAAAATAGCAAATTATTTTTTTTAGCACCACCAATACTAATGCTCTAATGAATGAACAATTGGATACACGTGCCAAAACTCAGACATTGGACCAGGTGATTTGCCTCAAGGGAGTCATATTATTAAAGTGAGTTTAGAACACCTAAACTTACAGAGATATATCTTTTTAGTGTTACAAGGCTCGTCTTGAAGCCAAATGTTTAACTTAGGAATTACCGAATTAGATATTGACAATAAGAAGATGTCTGTCTCTGTTGCTCACTATCCTTTGTTGACACTCTTATTACTGTTGTCATCTCTTTTCATTTTGATTTTTATTTTTTTTAATACAAGATAGAAATTTTACTCTAACCTAACCTAAGTGTATATGTGTATGAAGCTCCCTCTTAGAGACTTGAACCTTGGCCCTTACCCCCCACACCACACAAGCACTTATGCTTGTAGAGTAACCATCACACCAAGGGTGCGCAGTAGTCATTTTGATATTTTTTAGATGTATGTGAAGAATGTCAATTTACAAAAAATTTATTTGACAGGATAACCAAGAGTGGAGAACACTTTATAGAAAAACTGGAATAGGGTAAGCAAGTACAAGGCTCAAACAAATTCATAAACGGTTACAGATGAATCACATGGAATTGCAAAAGTACACAAGAACCCGATTGATGAAAAAGCAATCAATTATTACACAATAATATGCACCAACTGTGAGTGGTGAGTGTACGTTCACCTATTTGGAAGCATTACCAAGCCCAAAGTGATTTCGCAAAAAGGCAATTAGTTTGTCTCTAGGAGCTAGATTTTCCTTGATGGCACTAACACCCACAAACTCATTAGCCTAATTGCACAATTTGGGAAATTTCTCCTTTGTCAACAACTCTACCCCCAAAACCTTCTTCAAAAATTACAACCCAGTAGCCTATGATGTTAGCAGCAATGTCTAGCAGTCCTATAGTCTCTCCACCAAAATACCTCTATTCCTTGAGCTCATTTTCTAGAAATTGTAGAAGCTCAGATGCTTCTTCCACAGCTTTCTCACGCTCTTTCTCTTCACACGAGCAAGATTTCCATCTTGTAGGCAAGCACTATTAAAATAAAACAGAGAAAACTCAAATTTTAGTGCGAGTTACAGTTTTTCTCCTTTTCTCTTAATTGATAATTTATATCTCTATTCTCTAACGACTGTTTATAAAATTAAAAAATAAAAACAAAAAAAAATAAAAAACAAGCTCGCGGACACATAGTTTATGGAATCTTTGGCTGCAATGCACGCAGGGGTATTTGCTTTTGAATGATTTATCTTTAACATACACAATTTTAACTAGAAATTTGCTACCACTGACAACCGAGGTTGTGAAACTCAATAAGATTACCAAAAATAAAAACAACAGAAACTAGAATCATAATTTACAAGCCACTTGAAAAACCACTATTTGATTGGAGAAGGGCTATTTTCATTTAAAAATTGATCAATATCATGGTTGTTGGATTAAGATAGCTTGATCCCGGTTAATTAATTCGATTACCCAAGTTGATTAATTAGGTTCAATTTCATGCAAATCGTGGAGACATCAACAAATCACAAAAAATAAATAAATAAATGCAACGGAAAATAAATTTGACACAGTGATTTGTTGATAAATGGGGAAAAATCGCAAGGCAAAAATTTCACTGAGTGATTTAAGGTCACAACTCCCAAGAATCCACTAATCAACAATCAAGATGTTACAAGTATAAGGAATCTTACCAACTACCCTTACCCTATCCCGAAATACCAACCTACAATTGAACCTTCACTCTAATACCCAATTGGACTTGATTTTATAGTAGCTTTCTTTCCCTTGATGCACAAACCTCCTACTTGTGACTAACCCTTTGCATGGATCCCAAGTACATGACTAACTCCAGCAACTTGAACAGATGTTGTTCGCTGCAAAGTTCTTTACTTCATCAACAATGAAGATCTGGAAGCACTTAGTTACAAAACCCTATGGCATATAAACACAATAGCTTCACATGAAGAATATAAGTCTCTTGGTCTCTGTATCTGTGTGTGACGGCCTTTAAAATAAGCTTTATATATGTCTAGGGTTGTGAAAAAAGAAACTCCAAACAAATATACAAGACTGGGCCGAATTTAAGATCTGAAAATTCTAAAATCGTAAATCTCGATAGATCGAGCTGTTGTCGAGCTATCTATCGAGTTTCACATTAAGTCTCGATAATAGGCATCTGTTAAGCTATCTATCGAGACTTAATGAATAGCTTTTCTTCACTTGTTTCTTGGACCAATCTTCATGTTTTTAATAATTGACTTGAACATGTTTCTTGAAGTACTAAACTCATTTTAGATCTACCCAATTACAAGTAAAGTGTATTTTGTCAAAGAATTATCCAATTACAACAAAGTATGACCCTAGCAATAGTAGTTTAAATTAAATATTAGTACAATATCTTATAAAAGAAAAATTATAAATTTAAAATACATCCAATACTATGATCATTTAAAATTTAAAAGATATTTCTTTACATTACTAAATCCAATAAATAAAATTTTAACTATAATTTGTTTAGGACATGACAAAGTTATAATTTAGAATAGCTTAATAGTAAATGATATTTACCTTCTCGTTTATGAACTTGGCCTAGAATCGAGCATTGGCTCTCTCATAAGGATCTTTGGGCAAGATGGGATAGTCTTTCCAAGTCTCATCAATGTATTCTAGAATAACAAGTGACTCAGCTAAAGGCTTTCTGTTGTGTACAAGCACGAGAATCTTCTTGTGAATTGGGTTGTATTTGAGGAGGGAAGTTACACCTTGAGCACCTCAATGGCGTGAGCTCCACACAGCTGCTAGAATCTAAAGGAAAGGGGGACACTCTCTGATGTACTGTACTGATCACCAAGCGCTACCCTGAGAGAGATTCTAGTCACTTCCTATTTTGGATAGTACCTTGCTTGGGCAACACAGTAGACACGTGTAGCTCCCCCTTTGGCTTGAGGAAGAAACAAAACCCACGATCATATCTTCCTACAACCATGACATGTGTTGTCCTTCCCCACATACCTCCTCCAAGCAGCTGAGCTTTTTTCTCTCTTCCAGCAGACAAATGTGTACTATTGATTAGTTGTCATCTAGGATTTGCAAACACTAATAGAGTGTTGCCACCTGCCTTTGTACACCAGGTGTTCTTCCATGTACTATAAAAGGATATGTACACTAGTCATTCTAGGTATCAGCAAATATATGATGAGTAAGGTAGAAAAGGACAAGAAGAAATGACAAAAGCTGACACTGAATAGAGAATAAAAAATGTATTATCGGTCTCATTGAAAAGGAATGTAATATTCTTGCAAGAGTAAGGACACCAAATCCTTGCTCCTCACCATGGTTTTTCACCCCTTTGTCATGGGTTTTTCATGTTGTTAAGGACATATTTTGTGTAATTGGCCAATCCTTTGACAAAATACACTTTACTTGTATTTGGGTAGATCTAGGATGTGTTTCATACTTCAAGAAACATGTTGTTCAAGTCTAGTATTAAAGTCATGAAGATTGGACCAAGAAACAAGTGAAGAAAGGCTTTCACACCTACAGACAGATAGCTCAACAGCTGCTCGACAGATAGCTATCTATCGAGATTTAATGAATGAAGCTCGACAAATTCTCAATCAATCAAGGTATCTATCGAGGTTACAAGAATTCAGATTTTCAGATCTGATTTTTGGCCCATGTTTTTATGTTTGTGTAGGCTTTCTTTTCTCACAACCCTAGACATATGTAAGGCTTATTTTAGAAGTTGTCACATAAGAGAATACAAGATGAACATATGCAAAAGGTGACCGATGCCTTATTCTCTCTAAAAGAAGCTACTGCATCTTTGCGCCTTAGGGATTTATAACCAAATGCTTCTTGATCTTCATTGTTGATGAAGTGAAGAACTTTGCAGCCAACAATCTTCTTCAAGTTGGTGAGTGAGTCACATACTAGGAGTCGTGCATCATTGGTTAGTCACATACTGGGATCTGTGCAAAAAGGGTAGCGTTCATATATTGAAGAGTTCAGATATTCTGAAGCGGTAGAAGGTTTCTGCTTTAAGTTTATTTACGGGGATTGTAGAGTCTAGGGATAAAGGTTTGCACTAGATCTGAAACTTTTCTTTTGCTATAGTGGATTGCTTTTTGGGAAGGTTTCCCCCCAGGTTTTTTACTGTGAAACTAATTTGTTTTATTGGTTTTCCTAGGTCATCATATCTAGTCTTATTTATTTTTCCGATGCATGATTTTGACATGATATTGATGTTTGTTTGCTTTAACAAGTTTTATCAATAATAAATCTAATTAAGAATTTGGATTTAAAACTTGTTAATTCTATCAACCGGGGTCTAAATTTTCTAACACACGTAATTTCTTGTCTTTTTCTCTTTATTTAGTTTTACTCTTGTTCTTCCTTGTCTTTGTTGGTAGAGAAACACTGTTATAAATCTTTGTCAAAATGGTGTTTAAGTGTGCTCTAGTTATGGTTTAGAGGTTTTCTCAAAGTAATCTCTAAAAATCTAATTTACACATATACGTGTTATCTATGGGTCTCTCGTATACCATCCTTTAGTATCATGCGTCAACTACGCATGCTCATCCATGAGAACCTTGTGTCAAACCATTAATCTAGCATCACTAACAATACTTCTTTGTTGCCACACACCACCATGAGATCTAATACCACTTTATTGAGGAGAGAACACATTGGGAAGTTTTAAATCATCTCAAGTTGTCATATATAAGTAGAGACCTTATGGGGGAAAGTATGAGGTTTTCCCATGTGACACTTTATATGAATAGTTTTTTATATAGCCTTTCACCTCACCTCATCTTCTTATCCATGTCTAGTTTAAGCCATAAATGCAAAAGATTAAGAGATTTGGTTTTACTCTCTTGTCCAACTTCTTGAACTCTTCCATGTTTAATTTCATAAATGAAAAATTTTCTCTATTCAATGTTCGCGTTTCATATTATAACACTTGTTATTTTATATATTCCAGTTTCACAAAATATCAAATGGCCAAAAAGAAGGGGGAGAGAGAGAGAGAGAGAGTCAATGTCAATAAAAGTATGAAATTGGCTTTGATTTTAGGTGCATATGATCTAAATTTCTCAACAACACTGTCAAAGCTTGATATAACGGTTCAGCCAATTGGGGTTTCTAAAATGCATGTTTATTTATATTTGTAATCTTTGTAATTAATTGAGGTACTCAGTTATATGTAAAATTAAACTTGCGATATGAAACAATACAATTTTACATCTCTCTATTCAATTGTTGTTATATTTTTTATCTCTTGACATGTATATATAGTTTTGCAAATTAAAAATTATAAACCTTAAATCTTAGATGTTTATCCTTCAAGAGTTCACATGTTTTCTTTTTAAAAATAAAATAAATACTCCTTAAAAAAAGAAAAAGAAAAAGAATTAATAAGAATTTTTATATTGAAAACGTCAAATGTAAGAATCAAGTGGCATTTTTAGGGTATATTGATTATGGTTACTTATGGATATATTGTATTACAATTTCTTTTTCTTCATTATTGCACATCGCACCAAACATCTGCTAGTTATATAGTTATTATAACATACTAGTCGTTAACCCGTGCTATACACGGAAACCTACCTATTTGTGAGGTAGACTAAAATAATTTTATAAAATCCTAAATTGATTAAGAAAGTACACTATTACATGATTTATTCTTGTATGATTTCAATTTGTGTTACAATTTGATGAAAAAGTCATTGCTTGAACGTGTAATGGCTTAAAAAAAATTTGTAAAATAACCTAGAGATTTTAATATATTGCACAGATTTACACTAACTACTCAGGAATACTATATAAAAATGCATATTTAAACATTAAGAGAAAAAAAATCCTAAATTGTACTCACATAAAGTAAATCCATATTCAGGAATATTATTCTAATTTGTAAATTTATAATATTATATAACATTAACTTTTATTTTAATGTTTGCATGGATTTTGTTATTTTCAAGGATGAAATTTCAGATATTAACAATTCTAAAAGACCAAAAAATATTAAAGAATCAGATAATTCACTGCTTTGAAATTATTGAAACAAAACAAAATATATATGACTAAACAATAAAGAAATATAGAAGAAAGATGGGTTACATTCAAAATAATAATTCATGACTATAACTATTGAAAAGAATCAAAAGATTTAGAGCCTAGAAATTATAGATAATGTGTGTGTGTGTGTGTGTGTGTGTGTGTGACTACACAACAGAGATATATAAGAAAAAGATGTATTACAATCAAAATAATAATTCAGATGTTAAAACTTTTGAAAAGCCAAAACATATTAAAGAATCATACGATTTACTTCCTATCAATTTTTGAAATAAAAAAAAATGTATATGATTACACAATAGAGAGATATAAAAGAAAAATTAATTACCTTCAAAAGAATAGTACATGGTATAGTCATTGAAATTTGCTAAACATGTTCAAATATTGCAAAAACTAACACAAATTTAGATGTTAAAACTTTCAAAATGCCAAAAAAGATATATAATTAAAGAATAAGTTATTGAAACAATTCAAAAAATATATGACTATTCAAAAGAGAAATATAAAAAAAAATGTATACGAACCCATAAAACAGTAAGTTTTAAATTTTAACCGGTCTAAACTTTAAACGATGAAAAATTTTTATTGGGTCTAAACTTTAAACAATGAAAAAAAAAAATCATATGCAGTCACAGATGTAAAGTTTGGTGGTTCATGTACGAAAATCAATTTTCAAAAAATATATGAAAAACCATAAAATATATATATATATATATATATTTTTTTTTTTTTTTTTTTAACAAAGTAGAGGAGAAGAAAATATTGGAGTGACAGAGAAGGGGATAACAAATTATTTATTAATAATAAAAATAATAATAAATTAAAGATTTTCTAGAAAGTAGACAAATCTCAATATATGAAAATTTTAATCAAATAATCAACTACTTTTTTAAGGGCTTTGCTTCTCCTTCTTCTTCTTCACACTCTTAACAGTTACAGAAAGAGGGTTCAGATTGTGAATGGTTGGGTGGTTGCCCCTCTCTGAACCCAATGATTTCATCAACTTGCCCTTCAAATCAACCACCCATGACCCTTCTCTTCTAAACCCTACACCCAAAGATCAATATCAAAAACAAAAACAAAAAAAACTACTTTTTAAAAAAATAATGATCAATCTTTTTGCTTAGCCCAAAAACTCATGTTTTATTTTTTTTTTTCTAGTTTAATAATATATATATATATATATATATATTATACAATGTTATGTAGTATAATATATATATTATTTTAATAAGAAATAAAGAAGAAAGAGGAGTCATACCTGGCCACCACTTCAATTGATGAAAACATCAGATTTTAACCACACACGTGATGCACATTCTCTTGGAATGCAAAGAGAGGAAGAAGCTGAGAATAGAGTCATAGATGGGTAGAGCTGATAGCAAATGTGTGATATTATAATTTTTTGAGGATAAAAAGAAAAGTTATGTTGCTTTGAAGATTGCTGCACGTAGTCCCTTTCTTCAATTCAGTCCAAAGTAAGTCATAGAAGTTTTGTAAGGATGAAGGAGGAAAAATTAGAGAAGAGAGAGGATGGGGAGAAATAGTTTTTTTTTTTTTTTTTGTGATTTTTTGTTGATTTTAGAATTGGATTTATCTATATATATATATATATATATATATATATATATATTGGGGTATATATATATATTGGGGTTTGCGCTGCTTTTCTAGTGTTCATAATTAACCTCGCAAATTTGTAGATAAATTATCAACGTTTGAATTTAAGTTTAAGTTGGACTTGTTAGAAAGACAGAGTTTCACTCCTTATTAAGTTTGGACTTTAGTTGTTGATGTCAAAGATTAGTCCTCCTCGGGTTGAAGTTGATATTGTTAATTAAAAAAAAAAAAGTTGAATAATTTTGTTTAAAAAAAATGATAATGATGTGGCAAGTTCTGTAGAGGTTAACAAAAAGTAAAAGACTTTGGTTTTATATATATATATATATATAAAAGGACACAACCAACCCAAAATTTTAAGGTTATGAGTTTGGATTCAACTATGTTATATTAACCACTCACTTTTTTTATTGTTATTTAATGTGAGATTTCACTCACACGTATATGTCCAACAGTTCAAAAATCATAAAGTCGTGCAAGAAAAATATCAAAAGTGAGAGCCAAGTAAAGGAGATTATTATCACAAACATGTGATATATTCTCCAAAGAAAACATCTCTGAATCTTCTTTAAAGAAGACATAATTAAGCCTGTGTTCTATTTCCATAGAGATAGCTTAACAAGCAGCATTTAGTTCACCTAATGAGGGGTTTGAAGGAAGAAACACTTTGGAATAGGCAAAAATGATATCCCCTTTGTCATTTCTTCAAACTGCCATAGCTAGGGAAATTTTGGGCCAAATGGCAACATCATAGTTTACCTTGTATCGACCTGATTGCGGAGGAGTCCAGCTTGAAGATTCCATTGAATGCAAATATTCACTAATACATTTTTTAAATATATATATATATATATATATATATATATGGTAATAAAATTACTAATAGTTTTAACATTTTCTTCTTTAGGCCCCTCCAGATTTTGCCCACCAAGGGACCCCTGATCACTCATTAATGCTTATTGGTTAGATTCGAACAACTAATTGAGGAAAAGTTGTGTGAAATGTGAACGCATGTGGACATATCATATGAAAATTTGTTGTCTCATTCTTTAGTGTCCTACTTGTATGTCCATCGATGCTATGCATTGGTGATACCATGACATTGGTGGATTCTTTGTTTTTGTTTGTTTATCCTTACAAAAAGTCGGGGAGAGGATTTGAACCCAAATTATCCTCCTTAAAAGAATTGAGTAATGCCACTAAAAGCCCTTGATAGTTGCTTCTTTGTTATTTAGAGTACGATTTTGAATGCACTATTTACAAGTTCTTTATGGGGCCAGAGTACCACGACTCTATGAGGATATTAAAACCATTTAATTCACTCTTGTATTAGGGGTCTATTTATATTGATTTATTTTACAGCTTTGGTTGGATATACTGTAATTTTTAAATTTTTCTCAAGTACAATTGTATTTTAATTTTTAAACAAATGTAAACATTTCAAAATAGCCTGGTCCAGATAACGAGAATCCTTGAGCCCTAAAACAAAAATGAAAATGAAAAAATAAAAATAAAAAGAAGAAGAAGAGAGAAACTTTATCCAAGACTCCCAAGTGCAAGTCATCTCAAGTTGTCAACCTTTGAACAGTCTCCTAACACCAAAAGGAATAAATTCAAATTTCATATTCCGGTCAACTGAAAATATCTACCCTTATACTACACTACACTGCAAGTCTGCAACTAATGAAATTTTAATAGTAGGGAAAAATTCAAATACCATGTTGAAGACTAGTTTAATAGCACTTCTTTTACATTACATAGTAATTCTTAATTGACAGGATATTCAAGAGGAAAAATTCTTAAGTAGTCTCAGAGTATGAAAAAATAGTGTTCCTTCCTTTTACATTCATGGTGGACTGGTGGACTCCACCATAAATTTAATGAGCGGACCTCATCATAAATGTAAAAGGAAGGAGTACCATTCTCTATAATGAGAGAATATCTAAGAATTACTCATCCAAGAGTAGTGAACACTGTATAGAAATACTGCAACAGGGTAACAAGTACAGGGCGCAAACTAACTTATAGACTATTACAGACAAATTACATGAAACTGCAAAGTACATAAGAACCCCATTGATGGCAAAAAAGTCAATTATTATGCAGTAATGTGAACCAACTATGATTGGCAAGTGTAAAGTTCACCTATTTGGAAGCATTAGCGCCCCCCAAGCGACGTCGTAAAGTGGCAAGTAGTTTGTCTCTAGGAGGTAGATTTTCCTTGATGGCACTTACAAACTCATCTGCCCAATTGCAAAGTTTGGGAAATTTCTCTCTTGTCAATAACTTTACCCCGGAAGCTTCTTCAAAAACTCCAAGCCAGTAGCCTATGATGTTACCAGTAATGTCTACCAGTCCTATATTCTCTCCACCAAAAAACCTCTTTTCCTTGAGCTCATTTTCTAGAAATTGTAGTTTCTCAAATACTTCTTCCTTAGCCTTCTCACGCTCTTTCTCTTCACCCCAGCAGCAAGCCTTAAATCCTGCAATCGAGCTCTAAAAAAAAAGAGAGCGACACAGAAAACTCAAATTTTAGTGTGACTAGCAGTCTGTTTCTCTTTGATGATAAAGTGTATCTCTAAAGAAGTGTTTGTACCAAAAAAAACACAAATAGATAATCAAAATATGGTTAAATAATTAAATTTGTCATTTTTAAGTTTAAGCTTTGAGGACGGTGAGTAATTTATCATAATATAGAAACAAGTTATCATGAGTTTAATCTCGGCATCTACTCTACCTTCTATTAAAAATTAAAAATCTCATGTATTTCTATACTCTATTCTCCCAAATTAGAGAGATTTTGAGAGAGGGTAGAGTATAGAAATACTTAACAGAATAAATTATCAAATTTACCCTTATCATATTAACAAAATTACAAACTATAAAAAAGTTAATTATTCCCCTCTTCCTTAATTTTAAAAACATCCAAACAATGTGAAAGATAACGATTTTCCTCTACTCTCCTCTCACTCCAAACTTCCAAACGTAGAATAAAAGTCTCATTTTACACAAAAATAATAAAACAAGGGCGCCTCCTTCTCAATGTTAAGACAGCTATGTTTGGTTACAGACATCATAGTTTTACAAATTAAAGAATCTAAAGATTAATATTTACCTTTTCGTCTATGAACTTAGCCCAGAATCGTGCATGGGCTCTCTCGTAAGGATCTTTGGGCAAAATTGGATGGTCTTTCCAGGTCTCATCAATGTATTCGAGAATAACAAGTGACTCAATCACTGGCTTTCCGTTGTGTACAAGCACGGGAACCTTCTTGTGAACTGGGTTGTATTTGAGGAGGGAAGGGCTCTTGTTAGTTAAATCTTCTTCAATGTATTTGTACTCGATTCCTTTCAGTTTCAGAGCCATCTCTACTCTACGACTGAAAGGGCTTCCCCACGAACCTAACAACAATACTTCTTCGTCCATTTATGATCGATGAAACTTTTTGTTGCTGCACTGTCAAGAGTTGTTATGAGATTCAGATGCTTGGCTCTTCCTTCTGGGTCTGATGCCCTTTTAAAGAGCCTACTATGCACTATGGTTACTTAGTGGTTAAGCCACTACTATGCCTTTGACTGTTCGTATTATTTTTGTTTCTTGGGGAGGAAGCTGCCCAATTAATGGATAGAAGAAGACTTGGGGGTTATTATTTAAAGAGGAAAAAACCCAACTTGAAGATAGACAATGTTAACTTAGTCAATTCGATTTCTCGTTGCATTAAGGAGTAGTTATATGTCAATTTTTCTCTCTTCCCTACGCAGATGGTGGTGACTGGTTTAAGTGCTGAAATGTCCATCATGGCCCATGGCATATCCTAGCATAATTGGAACATTCAGGACCCAGCGCCATAGTTCATGGATGATAGACTTGGGGGTTATTATTTAAATAGGAAAAAACCCAACTTGAAGATAGAAAATGTTAATTTAATCAATTCGATTTCTTGTTGCACTAAGGAGTAGTTATATGTTAATTTTTCTCTCTTCCCTACACAGATAGTGGTAAATGGTTTAAGTGCTGAAATGTCAATCATGGCCCATGGTATATCCTAGCATGATTGGAACATTCAGGACCCAGCGCCAAGTTCATGGATGATCTCAGCAAGAGCTGAGCTGAGCGATGATCTTAGCCAGAAAAGTCTTTTTGAAGGAAAAAAGAATAAGTCTTGTGCCACTTTATGTGGCACTAGAAGGACTCAAGAAAAAAAGAAAAAGAGTCAAACTTGCAACAGAGCATAAACGGAGCCTACACCACAGAAATTTTTAATGATTACAGTACTAATTATACAATCCTTTGAAAGAACAATAATTATACGATCCTTTAAAAGTACAATAATATTATATGAGTTCGGTTAATGTATACCTACGTGCAAAGGTTTCTTCGGACGAAATGGAAATTGGCCCTCAAGTGTAAAGGCAGAAAGGAGCTTGACTACAAGACCCACCCGTCGAGCAGGGACGAAAGTCAGCCTTAGTGATCCGACAATGCCGAATGTAAGGCCTACGCCCCATAGAAACTATCTACCTAAGACTGTCCCTTAGCCTATTGGTCCTGACATAAGGTTAGAATTCTAAACTTTTTAGCTCTTCTAGAGTGGTATCTCACTAACGGCTCCCCCCCCCCCCCCCCCCCCACGCGAGAAGGAGGCCTTCTTGGCCCTCCACCTAAGCTACATAGGAAAGCCCAAAGCCAATTCCAGGGAACAGCGAAGCTTCATAGGGTCTTTTTGTCCGGGTGCAAGTAGTCCGCATCTTCACAAACATGTCTATTTCACTAAGTCTCTCTCCGAGATAGTGCCCAAATCATTATGCCTTTCGTGTGGGTCGAACTAATGGCATACATCAGCTATCCATAATAGGAAACTTTTTATAGAAAATTGAATAAGCTATCAAATCAATTAATTACTTTTTCATTTTTCCATAAAAAATTTCTTAAAATTGTTTACTAACATATACCCTTAGGGCATGCATTAGTAAAACCCATATTATATTTTCTCTTCTCTTTTTTCGTTAAACTCACACACCATTATCAAAACCGCATGCAATACTTTAAAATTACAAATAATATTATATTCCCTACTATCATATGATAGTAAATTCTATTAATTAAATTCATGATAAGACTCATTAATGCCATTATTCATGATGTGAAATGAAGGAATACAACATTATTATATTTTTGGGGTATTATATAATTTTTAGCTAGGATAAGTTTCTTTTGGTTGATTTTTAATTGTATTTCATATCAATTATGTTAGTTTTTAGACCCCTGTAAATACAGTTTGTTTAACCTAAGTTTATTGCCAAGTTGATACATAAGTAAATTATGTAGATCTAGATTAAACATTCATCACACATCATGTAGCAGAAAAGTAAATGAAGTTTAGATATGATGGCTCAGGAAAATCAATAAAACAAACCATTTTCAAGGTAAAAAACTTGGAAGGGAACTATCCCAAGAAAACAATCCACTATATCATATAGAAGTTTACAGTCAAGAACATTTAATTCGTAGTAAACTTAACTATGATTATCAAACTTAGCTCTGAAACCCTTAGACTTCTTTAACGTAAATCTGTTCCAACATAAACCTTCAGTTCATGCCTTTGATCTTTAGTATGCTTGAAATCTAAAGTTTAAGCTACAACTTTATTCCACCGGTACTTGTAGTATAAGAATGATCTCCGGTAGATGCTTGAAAGAGTAGAAAGCACAAAACCTCTCAGATTTCAAAAGAGTAGCTCTCTAATACTTGAAAAATGTGCTTTAGGGTTTTCTTTATATACCAAATAGGTTTGAACTGAAACCTTAAACGTTTAATGGGCTAACGGGCTTTAATTAAAATTTGCAAATCGCATCTCAATCAATCGAGCTCTTCAGCTTTTCAATTCTTTTTCTTGCAGCTTGTATGTTCTTGAACTTTGACTTATAGCACTTTGAGCGATGTCTAAAACACTTCATAGACACTAAGATCTATTCTTAGACAAGTTTAT
The DNA here is from genome assembly GCF_932294415.1 of Quercus robur. Classification (NCBI taxonomy): domain Eukaryota; kingdom Viridiplantae; phylum Streptophyta; class Magnoliopsida; order Fagales; family Fagaceae; genus Quercus; species Quercus robur. The sequence goes on along the minus strand of NC_065540.1, from coordinate 19,944,032 downwards.
GTACTCGGTTTGCCAACACATAAATCATTTAGAACCTAAACATTTATACTTAAATATTTAGAACCTAACTAATTAGACAACCAACTTGCTTTGCCATTCAAGGTTCAATCTTTCAAGTGATAACCTTATGGCAGGGGCGGCCCAACATAATTTGGGGCCTAAGGCGAAAAATTTATACGGGGCCTTTAATATGTAAATATTAATTAAACAAAATTATTTAATCCTAATCAAATTAAGGTTAATTTGATATATAAATAATACCAACTAGACTAATGTTAATTTCATATAGAGAATTGAATATCATAGTTGAATTATAAATATTAATAAAAAGAAATAAAAATATATTGCGATTGAAAAAGATACTTTACTTTGGATATAAGACGATGCATAGTTAAATAAAGTTGTAATCTAATTTTTAATTTTATATTTTGATTTTAAGAGAGAGAGAGATTGATATTATTTGGTGTAGGATATTAGTTTACAAAAATCAAAGTCTCAAACTATTAGGGGAGATTGATCTATAATTGATGATTTAACACATTTGCAATATCTTTTTGAAATATTTTAGGGTTTCAAAAATATACTTTACTTTGGATATAAGACGATGCATAGTTAAATAAAGTTGTAATCTAATTTTTAATTTTATATTTTGATTTTAAGAGAGAGAGAGATTGATATTATTTGGTGTAGGATATTAGTTTACAAAAATCAAAGTCTCAAACTATTAGGGGAGATTGATCTATAATTGATGATTTAACACATTTGCAATATCTTTTTGAAATATTTTAAGGTTTCAATTGAGTTAAAGTTCTATTGGTCTTGTACTTTGAGAGTCTTAATAGAAATAAAAAAGAAAAATGCACTAATTAAAAGTACTATAAATGTTTAAAATATAATGTGATATTGTCTCTCATTGATGAACTTTATCAATTTAACTAATGAATGTTTATATCACGTTTTTTGTGATTAATAACATGACAATTTATAAGCCAATAGTAAAATTTGTACATCACTAATAAATAAAAATGTACAACTTTTAGAAAATATATATAATTTAATAAAAATTTTGGGCATTTAAACTATGAAAAGTGGGGCCTTTTTTTTGAAGAAAAATTTTGGTTTTTGGTGGGGCCTTAGGCCTAGGCCTAACTTGCCTAGGCCTTGAGCGGGCCCTGCCTTATGGTATTGACATCTTTTATGATACCTTGTATTTGTAGTTAGAACCTCACCTTCCCCTCTCCCTCCCTTGCTTAGAACAATAAAAAATAAAAAATTCTTTCTTTACCATTCAATGAAAGTGTCCTTTTTACCACCACCCCCCCCCCCCCCCCCCCAAAAAAAAAAAAAAAAAAAAGAAAAAGGAATCAAACAAACAAGTGAGTCCGTCCTTTGTTTTGAGTACATGTGATCTTATTTACTCTGATGCGTGGGTCCTTTGGGACATTATCATTTGGGCACTCATCCCATTTGCATATGCTCTTGCTTCCATTTGGGGAAAAACATATCTCGTCGTTGCTCCTACTATTAATCGATAATTAATCTTTATCCCTTTTGCATGATCAACACCCTATTAACACCTGTTTGGTACTCCAAACTCACTACTGCAATAAACTATAATCACACTCTTAATATTGCTTTCAAGGTTACAGTCATGAACAAATAAAAGGTATATATATGTTAGGACCTATGACCATAAAACTTAAGAGTCTCTTGTAAAAGCCAAAAAAATAAAAAATAAAAAAACCTTTCCGTCTTGTTGTGGTAAAAGGTATCTTTTACAGTACATCATTGTGTTTTACAAGAGAACTCATGACTTTGAGTCACAATTTGAACTTTCGTGACTTCACGAATTCTTTTGTAAATTGTAGATTGTGTATGCTAGAATGTGCGTAATAGACACTACTCAATTGCGAAACAATTAAGGGGAGCCTATATATAACAGAGGTGGATTATTTATGCAGTAGATATTCACCAACTGTTAGTGGAGCATGTAAATTCATCTATTTGGACGCATTGCCGCTCCTAAAGCGATTTCGTAAATAGGCAATTAGTTTATCTCTGGGAGGTAGACTTTCCTTGATAAAACTGTTGCTCAAAAAGTCATCGATCCAGTTACATAGTCTAGGAAGTTTCTCTTTATTCAACAACTCTACCCTCGCAGCTTCTTCATAAACTCCAAGGGAAAAGCCTATAACGACAGCAACAATGTCTACCAGCCCAACATTTTCTCCTCCAAAGAACTTCTTTTCCTTTAGCTCATCTTCTAGTATTTTTAGAACCACAGATACTTCTTCTACAGCCTTCTCACGCTCTCTCTCTTCGCCCCAACAAGATTTAAATATTGCAGGGAAACACTGAAAAAAGAAACAGAGTACACACTTAAATTTTAATGTGAGATATTATACGCTCCATTTCTAGATACATACATACATATACTTCGGTACACACATTCATATATCATTTATCATATTTAAAAATTAAAAAAAAAAAAAATTATTATCATTTATCAATTATCATACATGTTGGAAAGTATAATTCACTTCCCATGAAAGTGAAGGCCAAATCAGGATATTGATTCGCAAAGGAAATCATGGGATTGGTAATTAATCAAGAGATTGCTCATCAGAAAAAAGAAAAAGAAAAAATTATAGTTGACTTTTACATATGATCTTCATTATAAATATAGACTATTGTAATGCACTATCCTGTGGATGTAGGCCACAAGGCCAAACGTAACTCTCATGTTCTCCCTTTGTCATCGCTTTGTTTTTTGTGAAATAATTTGTTGATGCAAAAATTAAGGAAGAGAGAAGATAGAAATCAACATAGCGAATTTATGTGGTTCATTTTCGGATAATCTTTTGAACAACTGCATCAACATAGAAAGCCAATTATGCCACCTTTGATCAATGCTAAGACCAAGTGTGTTTCCAGGACAAAATTTCGATTTAAGAGAGAAAATTACCTTCTCGTCTATGAACTTGGCCCAGAAACGTGCAGTGGCTCTTTCATAAGGATCTTCAGGCAAGATGGGATAGCCTTGCCAGGTCTCATCAATGTATTCAAGAATAACAAGGGACTCCAACACAGGCTTTCCGTTGTGAACGAGAACCGGAACTTTTTTGTGAACGGGATTGTATTTGAGAAGCGAAGGACTCTTGTTGGCTAAATCTTCATCAATGTATTTGTATTGGACTCCCTTCAGTTTCAGAGCAATCTCTATTCTGCATGTATAAGGACTCCCCCTAGTACCAAACAACACTACTTCTTCAGCCATTATGACAATTTTGTGGCCTTGCACTAAACAATTAAGTTCGTGATGCAATTCAAATGTTTGGCTCCACCTTTTGGGTCTGATGCCTTTTATATAGGTATAGCAAATGGATGAATCTGGAATCTCAGACTAGTCAAATCGTTCAACAAATTCTAACATAGATAGATCATTGATGATATCCGAGGTAAAAAGACCTGAGCTAAGAGATGATGTCAGGATGTCAGCCGCCTTACCAAGTGTATGAAATTTGGAATTTTGTTGTGATACTCAGTCAATCATCAAAGAGCATAAATTACAAAATCTACCCGAGTGCTGTAGACACCTCACATTGCACGCGGTTCATTCTTTTCAAAGAAAATCAAAAAATCAAAATCAAAATTAATATCGCTCTCTAGAAATAAATGGGGCTTAACAACGTTTGAACTATGTTGTTGAATGCGGTCCCAAATGGCAAACTGTTGAATGCTTGCATGGCTGTGTACTTGAAAGTGGATGTAAATTGTTTATATCGAAATGTTTCAACTCGAGGTACGAATAAGCTAGGCTAATATATATCACAATTGAGTTAAAATAGACTTATTATAGAATAGTATTGACAATTTTTTTTAAAAAAAAAAAAGAAATGCTATATATACAATAATTACACAAAAAATTTGAGACATGTCGTTACTGATAAGTAAAAAAGTAATTTTAATAGTAAGCTCAAATTAAAATTAATAACAATTTATCATCTAGAATTTGTTGTGAAAATATCATGAACGTATAGCACTTCTCACATTTTTAGCACTTCTCACATTTTTCGTCTTAGTCTTTTGGCGTGATGCCTGAACCACAATTATAACAATCCCCATTTGAAAATCTTTTGATGTCATGGCGTGAAGCTCAGTCCTCATCTCACCATCCGTATCTGACTCACCGGTGGAGTTCCTTATAAGCCCAATTCCAGGCCCTACCATTCAAGGAAGCTGGCCCTTCCAGTAAAGCCCAATTACTGGTGGAGCTCCTTATAAGCTCATTTTCAGCCCAACAATGCAAGGATACAGGACTTCACAGTATGCCCATTCTCAGCCCATACTGGATATTAAATGAAAAAGGCTTACCCTTTATTCGTTAGCTGAGTTTCATGTGGGTTTGACTTGAGTCCAATGTCTTGTTCATTTGAATTGATAGGATAATGTCATATGTTTAGAAATTGTCACATATCAACATCCTATCGGTTTCAGTGCACATGACTCATTCGACAAAAATCTTTTCCAAATAATCTTTAATTTTATTTTTTGGATAAATCAATTTAACATATCAAATAAGGAGGAAATTATGGTGCAAGTGATAGTTTAGAGGTAGTGATGACATCATTTATGATGTCTCATGTTTGTAATTTGAATCTCACATTCCCCCTCCCTCACGATCTACTAAAAAAACCTGAACCCCATATCCAACTTTTGGCATGAAATAACGCAATTTGTGGTTTGAAAATTTTCAGTGTCAAGTCTAAGTGTCAACTGATGTTCAAATTCAAAATAGTAACCGATTCTTGCATTTCTCATTTACTTCTTTCATGCCTTGTGCAAGTAGCAAATTGAAGACTTCACCAAACGTACAACATGGTATTACAGTTTTACGCAAATTTAAGCAATTACACAATTTACTACATACCTAATTATTGGTAAGAAAAGGGCCTGGTCTTTTAAAGGTTCAGCATTCAAAAATTGAAATGGAGCGGGGTTGATAGAAGGGACATAAGGAATACATGTATAAACTTTAAAAAAGGAAATCAATCAAAACAATTCGAAACCAAAAAAAGTAGTCTATGCAGTTGGTAGTCTTTAATAACTGGGAACACAAACAGGAACAGCATGAAAAAATTTGAGTAACCTTTCCCTCTACGGTTTTTCAAATTAGCAGTCAACATCAAGAAAAACAAAAATTGCTAGCTGTTGGAGGGAGCCTTTCTTTACATGTTTCAGTTGGAACAACCAGCACTATAATCAAAGTGGAATTAGGGGGGGTCGAAAATCATAAAGTCTTGCAAGGAAAGTCATAAAAGAGAATGGGCCAAGCAGTACATGTTAGACGAGATTATTATCATGAAATCCCAACTGCAACTCTTTCTCGCAAACGTGTCATATTTCCTCGCAATTTTTTATTTTTTATAACGTTTTTGCTTTGTTCGTTCATTTTTTGAATGGGCTAAGATATTCTTCATTGGATAAACACCGAATAAACCGTTCCTCGTTACTACTTATGGGCTATGGCCTGCACATATTGATCATTGTACTACTTATATATTTTTATTTTGGGCAGGCGATGGAGATGAAAATAACTGCAATTTAAGTATTTTGAAGAGCCTAACATCTTTATAGCTCAACTTATTTGTATTTTGAGAGATACTACGTCTACAATATTTTTACAACAAATCACAGGTGGTTAGTTGTTATTGGTTCAAATTTCAAACTAACGCTAAAATTACTTTTTTGTCCCAACAATAACAACTAGTAACAACTTGCCACTTAGGATTTGTTGTAAAAATGTTATAAAAATATTGTAGACATATCATTTCTCTTGTATTTTTTGTATGTTTTCAATAAAGACATTCAGTTTGAATTTCTTTTCCTTTGAGAAAAACATCATTAAATTGAGCTACGGGTCATGGGCTGAACTAACAAATACAGAGAAAAAAAGGTTAGGAGGGGTATGATTGGTAAAATCTATTATTTCCTTTGAGCTAATAAAACATAAATTGTATAATAAGAGCATGTTTAACATAGGAATACTGCATAGACCTAGCTTGTTACCACAAATTGTACCTTAAAACCTTAAATGATGTCCCACAGAACACCGTTGTGGAGGAATGAAAGTACACTGTCCTTGTTTCTAAGTGCACTTGGGCATCCCTTTCCCAGTTTCCCTGTTTGATTAAGGAGACTAATTTTAGTGTTAGCCCTAGGTCTACCTCCCAATTTACCAAACTAGCCTGCAATTTTTTGAATTCACCTGGTTTTACCCTGAAAGACAAAACACCCCTTTAGGTTGTCTTTAGTATTATCAAAATGTGGTTGCTCAGAGGTTAGAGCCAACCATCATAGGACTCCTACTAGAGAAAGGCCCCAAATTTTAGGGCAAAAATTGATAATTTTTTTGGAGATATAGGAAAAAAAAATTAGTTTTACATTTTTTCTAAACTTTAAAGAAATCTCAAATAATTGAGTAATACTATAGATAATACAACTTTAAATATATGGGTCTTACAAATATATGTGTCACTAAGAGCAAAAAATAATTCAAATAGGAAAATGCTAGAAATATTATTAATTTTATTTGAAAACCTTTACAAAGTGATGTGATAATTAATATGATATGTGGACATCAACAACCTATTAAATGCATTTTTGAATTACTTTTTGTTATTGGTGATACATCTTTGTAAGCCTCATATTTTAAAATTTATAATATCCCTAACATCATTCATTCAAATACTTGTTTATTATTTTCTTGAAGTGTTACTAATCACATTCATTACTACATCATTAGTAAGTTTTTTTTTAGTAAAATTTGTTATAGTTTTAGCATTTTTCCGAAAAAACAAAAAAGCATAGTACAAAATAAAAAGGATGGGTTTTGTTATAAAAAAATTACGATATTAAATATTAATTAAATATTATTTAAGTGATAACAAAAAGACCCAATTCAAATATATTGCCTAAGGCCTCCAAATTTGTTGGCCACCGCTGTCCCAAAAAAAAAACTAGATTCTTTCCTTGCTTTGTCATCTGGGTTTTTTGGTTTTTTCTTTTCTAAGTTAGGTGCTAAAAAGAATTAAGAAGTGTAGTAGCCTGAACAAATATACGAAGGGAAAGAAACAGTGTGTTGACTAATGAAACAACATGCACAAAATTGAAGTCAATGTATGATTTGTGACAAAGATTTGCTTCCCATCAAAGAATCTTTCATTTGTCTTCTTTTTCTTTTTCCATTCAGCAAGTAAAGAGTAAAAATACCAAGAGGAGCTATATATTCTATACAGTCCACATTTCGATGCTTTGTTTTTACATAATATAAAGATGACTTGCAAAATACATTATTGCAGACAAAGTGGAGCGGAAGCATAATAAAGGGTACTAAAAAGGCAAAATAACCTAAGCACATAGTAATACAATGGTCATCAAGGGTTGTTTGGTAATGTATATTCTATGGTTAAGGTTAATCTAGTCATTTTAACTCGTTTCAAAGAGCTTCTTTAAGAGGTTATGAACATCATGAAGATTAAAATTGGTAGAGACATCATTGACAGATCCGTCGCTTACACGATTCCCATGACCTTTCTTTATTATATTTTTCAAACGACCATAGAATAATTAATACACAGATTATGATTTAAATGCCTTGTTTAAGCAAACCAAAGCAAAACAATGCCTTGTCTAGACTCATTTCTTGTCTACTAGCACTAGTACTTAAAATCAGGGAAAATTTTGGTGCAGTTTTATTATAGAGAGCTCATAAATTTAATACTAGGTCGAATGGAGAGGGCCTTCAAATCATTCATGTCACTTTCAAATCATGTGCTTGAGCAAGCTTGAGTAATCATGACTAGCTTCACCACCCTTCACATATAAGTCTACTACTACTACTACTACTACTACAAAGTATAAAAGCTCCTCCACAAGAAACATATCCATCAATCTCTTTCCATTTTGCCTATCAGTGTCAGACATGGTTGAGACCTTATGGATATAGATTTCAACCACCAACAAGAAAGAGGAACCCAACAACAACAACAACATCAGCAGCAACTCAAGCTTTGTCTGCCCTTGGTGAGGCTCAGAAGCTTCGATAACCACAAGCCGTCCTGCATTTTGGCGTATTGGGTATCGAAATCTCTTCGAAATTTCTATAGCAAGGTTAGGTTCTCAAAAGGGCTTTGCTTGAAAGGGCTTCGGTTTCAGTACAATGGCATGGTGGTGAACAACTCTGTTTTTTGTGATTCGACTGGGGTTCTTGAAGAAGAGAAAGCTGTAATGGAGGTTTTGATTGAAAAGAAGGAAGGCATTGAAGATAAAAATGAACGGTGTAAGAAAAATGGGGTTGAGATTGAAACATTTGCGGATTTGATTGAAGAAGAGCGCCGTGAGAGCAGTTCAAGCTCTGATTTTTTGGCATCTGAGGCGACAGGGCACGAGGAACAGAGTCACAGTAGCTCTGAGTCATCTTCACCACCACCTTCATTGGGTTGGCCAGTTCCGAAAGCGAAGGTACCAGGCTGCACCAGTACTAATGTTAATGCAGATGAAGAGAAACCCCGCTTGGACGAAAGGAATTTAGAGAAACAAGGTTCAGCAATATCAGGTTTTAACTCTCTCTCACAGTGAGACACATACAACCACACACACACACAAATGTTAAATGCAAATAATCTGATTTGGGTTTTTGGCATGATAGAGATTGAGCTGATGAAGGAAAGGTTTTCAAAATTGTTGCTTGGAGAAGATATGTCCGGTTGTGGAAATGGGGTTTGCACAGCATTGGCTATTTCAAATGCTATTACTAATCTTTGTGGTATGTCATCATTCTAAATGTTTTCTAGTTCTTACTACATTGATTGGTTTGCAATGCAATTTTATGAGATGTTGGTTATGATTTAAATATAACTACTGCATTGAATCTCCTTCTGATGATTATTGCTCATTCTCGACTCAATTTTGCAATTTGTAGCCACTCTATTTGGGCAACTTTGGAGGTTGGAACCTCTATCTCCTGAAAAGAAAGCAATGTGGCGAAGGGAGATGGATTGGCTTCTTTGTGTTAGTGATTACATTGTCGAATTGATACCTAATTGGCAGACATTTCCAGATGGAAGCAAACTTGAGGTACAATCGAATTCCATTATGAAGTTAAAAGCTATATAATCCTTTTTCTGATCTGCCATCATGCTGTCAAGGCAGAATCATTTCTAAGTACAAATGCGCATTTGCAAATTGGCTACTGCTTTATGGGCAAGTCTGAATGTCCTGCAGAAATTAACTTTGCCCCCATCAGTTTTTTGTGAACTTTCATTAGAATTGTACAAATTTTGAATCATTAACCACTATTTATGGCAGCCAACATCTCAAAATATGGGTAAAATTTTCAGATTGAGGTATTTCAAGCATTCAAGTAAACTTTTGTCTTAGTCACTTCATTATTTTCCCTTTTTTGGCTGCATTGCAAATAGTGGATTTGTTGTTTCAAATGCTATATATTAATCACAATGGTTTATTGCTTTTCTGAGGGACTTTTAGAAGAAGTTTATTACTTTTTATAACCATATCAATCTTGATTGGTACATATGTAGTGCAGACCAAGGCATAAGTGTTTTGACTTGTTCTCACTGTTTTGGGCTCATTGTAATTCAGGTCATGACTTGCAGACCCCGCTCAGATCTTTATGTTAATCTCCCCGCCCTACGTAAACTGGATAACATGCTTCTTGTAAGAGTCTCTAGGACTTTTCAGTTTTCACTTTAAAAAACATCAGTTTCAATAGGACATTCATAATTTAACTCGTTTTTGCAGGAAATATTAGATAGTTTTGTCAATACAGAGTTCTGGTATGTTGACCAAGGGATTTTGGCCCCAGACGGTGATGGATCATCCTCTTTCCGAAGAGCACTTCAGCGCCAAGAGGAGAAGTGGTGGTTGCCTGTGCCCCGAGTTCCCCCTGGTGGCCTCCATGAAAATTCAAGAAAGCAATTGCAACACAAACGCGATTGCACAAACCAGATATTAAAAGCTGCCATGGCAATCAACAGTATAACTATAGCAGATATGGAAGTCCCTGAATCATACTTGGAAGCTCTTCCAAAGGTATAAAAGATTCACATATTTCTTTTGTCACAATACTAAAAGAAACATGGTTGTTGAATTGTTGCTTTAACTTGGTTTCAGAATGGAAGAGTCAGCTTGGGAGATATTATATATCGATATATTTCATCAGATCAGTTCTCTCCTGAATGTCTACTCGATTGCCTTGATTTATCAACTGAACATCAAGCTATAGAGATTGCCAACCGAGTGGAGGCCTCAATCTTTGTATTTCGCAGAAGAGCCAACTCAAAACCTGCCAATAATACAACCCGATCCAATTCGAAGTCATCATGGGAAATGGTTAAGGACTTGATGGTTGATGCAGAAAAAAGGGAATTGCTTGCAGAGAGAGCAGAAAGCCTACTGCTTTGCTTGAAGCAGAGATTTCCTGGTCTACCACAGACAGCCTTAGATATGAGCAAAATTCAATACAACAAGGTTCACATATTTCTTAGAAAAATTGATATTTTTGAAGGACATTTAATTTTAATTTGACACTCAATTGACAAAATTTATTCTGTTATCTAGGATGTTGGGAAATCAATTCTGGAGAGCTACTCGAGAGTATTGGAGAGCCTGGCCTTTAATATTGTAGCACGGATTGATGATCTGCTATATGTGGACGACTTGACCAAGCATTCAGATCAATTCTCATCACTCTCTAAAGTTGGTGTGATTGCTCACAAGAGTGTTCCAATATCATTTTCGGTGCCCATCTCAAGCACTCCATATAAATCAGCTTTTGCCACGCCAAGCTTTTCACCATCACAGCTAGTTAGCCCAGCAAAGGGTGAAAGATCGCCATTCATAACTAGCAGCAAGATTCCACACCGCGGGCTAGGCGTGAAAAAGGTTCTGACAGATTATCTTAGTATTGATACAAAAGACTATGAGAATCCTATTGAGAAGTCAGATACAATATCAAACACAATAAGAGAAGTGTCAGCATCTCATACTGGAATAGAGTCTGCTGGCTGTATGAGAGAACTAGTAAACCCACAAGCAAAGGACTCAATTTTGGAAAAATGACACTTGAGTTTGGGCCTTTAGAAACCGTTCTTGAATGCTTGTAAACCAGCTCTTTTATGTTTTTTTTTTTTTTCCGTAGACAAGAAGGTATATATACGATATTGGGAATGTCTGTTATGTTTAGTGCTTGTTGTAACAAGATATGTAATGGTGACAAGTTGAATGCTTCATGTTCTCATAGGCATTTATAATCCTAAAGTTGATTTTTTTTTTTTTTTTTTTTTTCCGACTGACCCAACTCAAACTGTGAAAGTAAACAGAAAGAAATAACTGAACTATATGATGCTTTGGGTGAAATAGATGAATTCTCATTCATATATCATGCACTCAATTGACAAATTCTTCGTGACACACTGATACTTCGAGCTCTAGATTTCTACAAAATGTAACTTGTCTTCGTAGCCTGACATGTTAGCACAGTAAGGAGGTAGTTTTTCTCAAGGACTGAAGTTCCTCTGCCTAAAACTAAAAAACATGGAATGAGGATTTTGTAGTTCACATTGACTCTCTACAAAATGTAACTTGTCTTCGTAGCCTGACATGTTACTTCAATAAGGAGGTGTTTTTCTCAAGGCCTGAAGCTCCTCTGCCTAAAACTAAAACATGGAATGAGGATTTTGTAGTTCACATTGACTTTTTGATATACGAACAAAACAAGTTTGGTTTTTCAAACTTAAAGAAATCCTACCATATTCACAGGAAGCCACACGAAAGTCAAAAGTCGTCCTCTGCCTAAATAAAAAATAAATGGGGGCATTCCGAGAATTGAACTCGGGACCTCTCGCACCCTAAGCGAGAATCATACCACTAGACCAAATGCCCATATCTGACAACCGGATAAATAACTATATTAATAACACATAACATTATGACCGACTGTCATGGTCATTACTCATTACATGGATCCACAAACATCGGATATCTACCACCTCTTTTTTACCTTTTTATTTTTTGGGTTTTACTAGGTAGTAATACTAGGACCAGATCTTATTTACATGGCAAGAGTAGTGGAGTTGTAAACCCACTACTTTTACTCTACCATACCTAATTCTTACTCGAATTTTTACTCATAGATATCCAGACCCTACCCAAACCCAGTTTTAATTTTTGGGTCTTTAAAAATATAAAAATAAAATATTTGGACAAAAGGCTATAATTGAATAAATTTGAAACTTAGAAGATTTAGTTGAATAAAGGTAAAGATAGAGAATTGAAACGAATTTCAGTCAAACTTACATAGTGCAATTTGCATTTTAACCTAAATTTTAAACCGTGAAAGAATGAAATCTAATTTATCAAATACAATATTTAGACTTCATTGAATATTAAATTACCCAATTACTTCAACCTTCAAAAGCAAAAAAAGATGCATTTATTTTAAATTAACACTAAAAAATTTCACATCAATTGTATATAAATTATACAGTAATATATATAAAATAATAATAACTTTTTTTTAGAATCAAAAAATAATTTAAAATTTGTGGCGGGCAAAAAGTGCCGATAACGAAGTTAACGGGTTTTGACGTGTTACTTTTTGCTCACACAATTAATTTTTAGAGGTGGGATGCAAGGTCAACCTTTAAATACCCTTTTTTAGATAGATAATGACAGAGGGACTAATCTCAAATGAGACATGAATGTCATTCAATTAGGAAAAGACTTGAAAAGACTAAGTGCTCGTCCTCGGGTTTAGTCCGAGCATGAGGTTACAATTGAGCAGTCTTTCTTCTCTAAATCCAAGAAAATCCTCCCCCTGATCCAGGTGCTTCTTGACTTTATATAGTTAGTCAAAATGTATCTGGACACTACATTTTGGAGGGTCAAGATCAAACTTTCTTGATACTTGTGTTGGAAAAACACATGGAAAATACAATTTTATATCTTATATAAAACACGTAACGGAAAATTAACGGATCTATTTCATTTATAATTGATAACATGTACTATGTAGATTTTAGAATCTAAGAACAAGAAAACGTACCTTGGTGCGGTGAAATTCAAAATCAAATATTAGAAGTACTTGGGAACGCTTTTAATCTTCACTCCAATTCTACTTATGCCCAAGAAGTGTGGTCTCTCAATCAATTTATACATATATGTTCAAGGGAAAATAAGAGAGTGGCTTACACCCACACACACACACCATTTCATACATCTGAAAATTCTATATGTTTCTCTCCTTATATATATAATTGATTATCTAATTGGGCTAGCCTTTTAGGCCATTCCAATTGGGCTTTAATATGTGACTTGGAATGGGACCAAAAATGGACAAATAAGACACTAGTTCCAATGGGTTTTGGACCTTTCTGTCAACTCTTGACAAGCCCAAAATTGCCACTAATTATATTTAATATCACTCTATAAATATAATTGCATTCTAGGTCTTATTAATAAATTATATCCCAAGACTTTATTGTACATTCAACCCATCATTAAAATATTTGTAGTAATACAAAGTCATGAATGTTGAATGTCATTTTGAAAATTACTACATCTTAATCCTTGAGTACCTAATTTAATCCTTTAAGTTATTCATCATATATTTATGAAATCCAATTTCATAAATATATACTTTGGTAACTTCTTATTAAAGTGGTTAGGCCTAACACTCTGAATAACCAAACCCATTAAACTTATCTCAAAGGACTATTTTATATCTTCATTAAGAGATTATGAATTCCATCTTGAGAATATACGTTCCTTCAACATTAAATATGGCTGCCCAACATGTTGAGGTTTTGATCGTGACTTTAGATCTCACTCTTGATATATCAAAACAACCTACACTTCATAATCAGGTTCATTATTCTCTCAGGATTGAGCGTTGATGTAAATAGAAGTCATGAGATTTATTATTCATTTGACAGTCGTTAGTAGAATAATAAATCTCACAGCGATTCAGTTCAATATTTCTTAACATTTAAAACATATCAACATATCAACTAGAAGTCTCCACTTCCATGATCAAGATAAATCATCTTCATTGATATGTTATAGTCTTCGCAAATGAAATGCCCAATTTCATCATCGACTGCGAACTAAAATTCTGAGTTTACAAAGAACTTGTGATTTATATATTCTGTGACTAAATCACATACTATACATCTCATGGACTATATGATAATGTTCAAATATTCATGTTATCATTATTTTAGATAATAATAAAAAAAAAAATTTATTACATAGAACATAATGTCATACATAGCATCATACAATAAGATTTAAAGGGTACATATCCTAACAACTTGTCCCATCAAAGTCTTGCTAGAAGGTTTCTACACTAAGATATGAGCTGTGTGGGCACTATTTAAGTTCATTTCCTCATTAATGCGGTCAGCTAAATGGTTGCAGTGCATTTAATGCGGAGGGGATGGTTGCTTTGTTCTTCCTCTTTCTTCTCTTTTTTGCTCAATGCCAAGTTACCATTTTTCACCTTCGGTTTGCACTGTGCTCCCTTTAGCTCTAACTCTCGACTTTTCAAGGTTAAGTAGGTGTCCTTGAGGCCCTCGTCAACTGTGGCCGTTCTGCCTCTGCATGAGTTAGGTGGAAACTTTCCGAGGACATTCTGCCAATAATTCCCAAGGTTTGATTCCTCGGAAATGCCCTTACCCATTTTACCAATTGTTTTGGATCCTCGTCCCTCCACAAAATTATTTAGTTTAAATATGACTTTGACAATAAATTCAAGATGAGAGAGAGAGAGAGAGAGAGAGATGCAATATGTTTTTCCTCCTTTTTAAGTATAAATTTTTTTTTTTTCTTTTTGAGAAAGTTTTTAAGTATAATATTGTGAGAAGCAATATGTTTTCATCCTTTTTAAGTATAATTTTTTGTACCATGAGACCAAAATTGAGATGCAATATGTGTTTCTTCCTTTTTAAGTATAACATTGTATCATAAGACCAAAACTTATGGGGTTTTCTTCAGACCTTAAACAATTGCCTCAACAGCCTATAGTGGAGCAGGCCCTAATTTTTTTCATAATTCCTCTTTTTGTGTGCTTTGAGTGGTAGAGTCAATATAATTTACCTCAAAGTATCAAACTAAAAGTTTTGAAACGTATTTAAATTTTTGGGAAAATTACAAAATTCTTGTTCAGTTTATTAAAACTTACATTTTAGTCGCATCAAAAAAAAAAAAAAAAAAAAAAAAAAAAAAAAAAAAACTTACATTTTAGTCATTGTAATTTCAAAATCCATTAGTTTTTTCCAAAAATATATGATTCCTTACACTTTAGTCCTTCCATTAACAATCCGTTTAGAAACTGTTAGTTTACACCATCACCTAACTAATAATTCAATTGTTAAAAAAAAAAAAACTAATAATTTAATTTTTATTAAAAAATACTAATATTTTATTTTATTTTTTGATTAATAATTAATCAAAAATCCTAAATTACCTTCAACAGTATAAATGTAAGTTTCATTAGATGGTAATATTGCTTGTAATATTCTTTATACTCACTTGACAATTATTAGTATTTTGTCTGATTTACCAATTCCTAAATAATAAGCAGCAAGTTCTTTCTTCTAAAAAAAATGCAATTATTAGTAATAACATAGCCAACTCATATTTTTGGCAATTAAAAATAAATTGGATAATAAAAATAATAATCTAAAATTAAATTCATATGCATTGAAATTAAATTTCCTACTTTTTTTTTTTTTTGAGGAAATACATAACCTACTTAATATAAAGGAAATACAAGACATTTTCATGTGATAGAATCAAGATATGGACATAATCAATTCTGGAGCAAATGATAAATGCCTAAAATAATTCAATGATAACTTTTTTATTTCTTAGCAAATAATTACTGGCCAAGTGAGGTCTTGTTTTCCATAAATTTTTATTTAACTGACATCAAACATCTATTTAAAAAAACAATTATATTTTTCTACTCTAAACTATACACATTTTATACTTTACCTCTTTCTTCAAAACAAAATTAGAGGGTAAAATATTAGTCTACATTTCTTGTAGGGAATTTAAACAATCAAATATCAAAATTTAACTAGTTTTTACTAGTTTTCCTTTTCCATGTAACCAACCAAACTATTTGATGAAACTCATATTCTATTTGCAAAATCATTTATAAACAGATTTCATAATTACGAGTCCATAATAGTCATTTTAACAATTTTCATAACTAGGGTCTTCCAATAATTGAACAACACAAGTATAAGCGTACAAACCACCAAACGCTTGGGCCGAGGTTTGGGCAATGGTAGGAGCATTTCTAAGAGCATGGTGTTATTGGTGCCAAAAATTTAGCAATTTGGCACCACAAAAAACTATTTTATCTATTTTACCACTTCACTTTACAAAACACCGAACATCGAGAGTTTTATTTTAACATTCAACACAATAAAATAATATAAACAATACAATATTATTTTAATAAAATAATATAACTTTTAATAAAAAAAAAATTTTTTTCCTATCTTAACTCAACAGTTAAATTTTTTGGCTTTCCCTCCACCATTGCAATATGCTTTTTAGTATGGGTAGTGTTAAAAATAACAATATGACTTTTTAGCATCACCAATGCTAATACTCTATCAAAGCAGAATGAGTCTCAACATCATTTTCAAACAAATAAAGCCACCTCTTTAAAAAAAAAAAGTCCTTTATTTATCAGTGTAATCAAGAACCTGTTGGGCTTTTGTTTCTAATTCTAAATGGGGGTATTCCCTCTTCTTAGGCCAATTGTTGACTATCTCCCAAAGGCCAAGCCCCATAATGCAATTTAAACCAACTAAAACGCCGCCCATTTCACATTATATGAATGAGTCCATTAGCCACGTCTCAATTCGGGTAACCCAAAGAGGAAGATTGTTTATCAAAATTCGGTTGACCTCAGTTCTTGTAAAGAAGAAAAGTGCCTCGCAATGAGAGTGACAAAGTTTCTTTTACCCACAACTAGATGATTTCCCACCCAACCCCCCCAATGGATTTGGTTTGGTTAGTTTTAGTCCCTTTTTTTTTTTAAAGCTTATTTAATTTATTTATTTATATAACTTTTGAAATTCATTTTTGGCTTGTATATAGTGTTTTGGAGCATTAGATATGAAACAAACATGACACAATGTATAAAAATGCCCAAATTTTAGTCGCATGTTCTGTCTTATCCATTGGCCATTACTTCAATACACTGGATAAAAGCTTACTCTTTTGGTAGTAAGTACTTTTTTCTCTTTTTCTTTTTTTTTTTCATTTACTTGAGTTGCATCCGAATCAAAATAGTTGTAAAATATTCAGCAGAAATATAATCATGTTTTCCATAAAAAAATAAAAATAAAAATAAAAGTCCAGCATAGTTTAAACAGTTAAGAAAAATGTAAAGCGTCAACTAAACAACCAAGTCGTTGTAGTATAGTGGTGAGTATTCCCGCCTGTCACGCGGGTGACCCGGGTTCGATCCCCGGCAACGGCGTTTTTTTCCTGTTTTTATTTTTAATTAAATTCGGTACCTCATGCTCGCTCATAGGCCGTCTTTAGTTGGTATCAGATGGTTAAAAACGATGCCTACAAGACAACCTAATCTTTAATTATCTCTTTATTTAATTAGTTTTGTTGAGATGCACAATCTGCTACATGGCTTTTCTGGGACATGAGTTACAAGATTAGGCTCTCAAGAACTTGTAAGGTATCTTGCAGCATTTTGCAATGGTGGCTAGGTTTATTGTAGTAAAAATTCACTGCAGCTAATTCCAGGAGCTAATTATGGTTTGTTTGGATGTGTTATGTACTTATGTTTGCAGATGTCTCTTCTAGAGTGGGGATGTTTGGTACATGTTTTCAAACAACAATTTTCTGTTTTAAAACAACATTACACGTATTTTCACACCATTTTTCACCTACACGTATTTCCACACATGTTTTTAAACAACAATTATCAGTTTTTAAGTGTATGTACCAAACACCCCTCTTCGTCAATTTACCAAGAAGTAGGGTATGCTAGTGTTCTAGTGCATGAGCCTTTATGAGGTCTACAATAGTTGGCCCAAAGTGTTTTTTTTTAGAAGGCCCAAAGTTTGTTATATCTCATTTGGTGTTGCTGTAGTAAGTAGAGCAATACCAGCTTAGTTTTTGCGATATAAATTTTTAATTGAAAAGCTTTGTAGCGATATGAGCGTTTAGCAAATTACAATGAATAATACTTTAAATTTTTGGACTAATAAATTATGATAATGAATTATAACGTTTTTCTCTATATGGTCAAAATTTCACTTTTAACCTCAAAATTGTTTTTAGCTTTAAGGACTCTTATAAAACTCTTTAATGAACTTACCAAACGTTTAACAATTTTCTTTAAAACAGTTTTAAGCCTCAGCTTAGCGGCTTCTTTTCTCCTTCTTTATTATTAATATTATTATTGTATGGTCACGAATTGATCCATGGCCCAAGAATGACTCAGACTATGGCCCAATAAGCACAGTACAACAGATTTGTTAGAGAATGAGTTGGAACTTGATCGCTTAACAAGTTAACGTTAATCACAATGAGAAAAGACGTCAATGAGATGACTTAAGACCACAAATTATGAAGAAAAAAGGATCCTCGGTTAGGCCCGAGGATTGTTTGTTTTATATATGCGTATTTCTTTCTTCTTTGAACAAATATTTCAGTTCTTCCTCACAAAGCTCTTTTTTCTCTCCTTTTCCCTCTTTTTTTCGGATCCTCACACATAAGGATCTTCATTTTTCTTTTGTATTTACACATAGATTAACTTAGTCCTATACCTGGAGGGCTGAAATCGCATTCTTAGGACTTCTGTCTCATCCAAACATACTAGTAAGCTTTTGCATTGCAATCTGACTGTGCCACCACTGTTCATGGTCATTTCCTCATTAATGCGGCCAGAGGAGTAGTTGTCTTGCTCACTCTTGCATTTAATGTGGAGGGGATAGCTTCTACCCCTTTCTCCTTTCATCCCTCTCGTAACCCGTGCCGAGTCTACTTTCTTCCCTCTGTGATATTTTAACTTCATGTGCTTCTTATGGTTATTGCTCGTCCCCAAGGTCAATTGGTGCTCATCTCATGGTTAACCAATGCTCGTCCCCGAGATCCGAGATGCATCCTCAGAAATAATCTTGGCAGTCCATTTAAATGGGATTAGGGATCCTCGTCCACACAATTATTATTGTTTTATGTGAAAGAAAAAGTGTAAGAGGGGAAGGGTGGCAACCTCTACACATCCAAAGCAACATAAAAGAAGATGTAGACCAACGTGCTCATTAGTAGAAATCAAGAGGACTCAAATCCAAAATTGAAGTTTTATTGGCCCAAGGCTTGGCCTTCAGACCACCTGTCATGTTGGTTCTTAAAGCATGGTTTAGCGGTGCTAAACACATCGAAAAGATGTTTCCATCAAAGGATAGTTTTATTGGAAAAAGTCTATAAACCTCTCTTTTTTTTTTTCTTTTTTTTTTTTTTTTTTAAGAAACCAAAGTCTAAATAAAGTGAAATGAAAATATTATTATGAAATTTTATGATTTATTGGTTAATGGTCATTCTCTAAGTTTTTCAGATTGATAGTTACTTTTTTCTCAAAAAAACAATATTGATATTTACTTATAGATATTTATAATTAAAAATATTTACAAATAAAAGAAACACTATCTACAATATATTTAAAATATGAAAAGAATAAAAAAATTTAAAGCATAGAAAGTAGAATTTAAGTTAGCAAAAGACACTATTGCAATTTCATTTTAACAATGAAATCACTCATTAACTTTAAACATGCATAGGTAAATACAAATTCAATAGTAACCAAACCAAAATTAATTTTATATAATTTAAGTGTAAAATTTAATAAAAAAAGATGAAAACTTTTTTTTTAATTACTTTACTTTGGGTAAAGCAATGCATTGAAAACTAAAATCTAATTTCTAATATTGAATTTTAGAGAGAGAAAATGAGAGAGAATTTAATTGAATATCAAATAAGATCTCTTCATAAATTTGTTACTAAAAAAACTACAAAATATAGATGGAAATCTTACACATGAACAAAAAATCCAAAAAATTAAAGAGTAAAAAAAAATTAAAGAGAGAATGAAATAATACAATGGAAATATAACACTGAAAATAAGCATATTAATATTAAAACATGTTAAATAAAATTTCTTATCATATAAAAAGATTAAATTTAGTTTCAAATTCATGTATTCATTTATAAAATTTTACTGACAATACACGTTGTAAGGACCTGATTTAGACTTCTAGCTCAACGGGTATATGGACTTAAGCCCAAAACAGCCCAAAACAATAAATTTGTAGAGAATGAGTTGGAAAACTGGGCTCTCGTGAATCAAATAACAGAAAAATAGATTTTGATGCTAAAAAGAGAAAGATAATAGAAGTTTATTAAGGAATAACATTCTCGGATTGGTTCGAGGACACTGATTCTTAAATATTTTCTCTTAAAGCTTTATTATAGATTTATTTACAGTTTTTTCCTCTCCCTTTTCCATGGGGGGTCTTTCACGTTATATAACCCTCTTTGGACCATCTTGATCCTACACTTGTTGATCATTTGAGCCCTTACTTGAGTACCTATCCCATCAGACACCCTCTTTGGATTTTTGTGAGTTGCATTCACCAAGACAGCACTGTTCAGAGGTCTTCTCCACATAAATGCGGCCAGAAAAGTAGCTGTAGTGCATTTAATACGGTGGTAGCAACTTTCCCTTAGATATTTTTGAGTTTCCTTCCTTCTTGCATATTCATGAGACACATTTCTATAGCTGGAGCTTCTTGGAGGGTTACCTTAGTTACTGGAATACATGCTTGAGCTGCATTCATTATATCCGAGAAGGAGCTCCTTCTCGGATCACCTTCCGTTCGTTCCTCACTTATAAGACTTTCACTGGAGACCCTTAATAACTACTTGCTCCTCCTCGGACAATTCAACGTTCCCGGATAAAAGCCCAAGACCCAACATGTCATTCTGGGCCTTTATCTCTACACACGTTATAATATTTTATAAATAAAGAATTTTTTTCAAAATTTAAAAATCCTACTTAAGATTGATTATGTCACAAAAAGAATAAGTGTATTAGTTATATTATCGATTGAAAATAATGTTAGCAAAAACTTGAATACAAAACTTAATAAATAATTTTGCATCTAAAAAAATTAAGACCAATGTATTTTAAAATAAAAAATAATAATAAATAGAGTTAAATAAATATTCTTTAATTTATATTTAAATTATAAAAATAAAAAAATAAAAAAACTCACACTTAGGGCCCATTTTGTACACTGAGCAAAGATTACAATAGAAATAGTAATCTTAAATACTGTAAACAAAAAAAATATTGTATTGAATAACTATTCTTATTCATTCTATTGGTTGTAAATTAGTTGTTACACTTGAAAATTTTGTAAATGATGTATATAGAAATTTTTTTTTTTTTTGAATATATTAATTACAAAAGTTTTTTTATTTATTTTTTATTATATACCTATGAAGGAATTGTTATTAGAGCCCTTTTAGTGAGGAATAACCATTCCTCAAATTAAGGAATAGCTATTCCTAATGAATAATTATTCCTTATAATGAAGATACAACCAAATAACCGAATAATTATTAAATGTGAATGGTCGTTCCACATGCCAAATGTTTATCTTAATATCCTAATAATTCTAGTTTCATCACTTCAATTAGTAGTTAGTTTTTTTTTTTTGAGAGAGACAATTAGTAGTTAGTTAGTTACACAAGTTGAGATAGGATGAGTTAGTTAGTTAGTTACAATAGGATAAGGCCATGTGAACAATAGAATAGCTTCATGCATCTTTAAATACCTAATTGTAATCGGATCATTGAATAATATTGCAAATTGTAGCCTTATTGCATTTCCCTCTCTTAACCTCTACCTCGAGTCTAGTTAAATCCCATAAAATTCTCACCCATTTCCATACACTTCTCATCCATCCCCTTTAGGAATTAGTGGGTTCTTGACACCAAACATGATCTTCAAGTTATCACTTGAAGTCTTAAACTGTATCAAGTGGGCCATGCTTATAGTGCAAGTGGTTAAACTAAGATTTAATCTTCTATATACACCTTTTAATGGGTCATTGGAATAAAAAGAGGAAAAAAATAAAGGGAAAAATTACATAAAAGACCCAAAATTTAAACCCTAATTAAAATTAGGTTCAAGATTGTAGATGTTGACAATTACAGAATCAAACTTATGAAACGAATCCAATTTGAATACTTTGTCCATTTCAGAAATTAATTTTTGTTATTCTAGGCAATAATGGATTAGTGTAAATAGAGAATCCATTAACAAAACCGTGTTTCATCTAGCTAGGTAACTTGTTGCATTTCTAACAATCACTTCTTTTTCTAAGGCAGGGCTTTCTCTCCTCAAAAAAATCTTCATTTCTCTATCCTCTCTGTTCAATAGCTGTCAAATTGATTTATGAATAAGCTTTAGATGAAATGTAAATTTTAATCAGTGATTTTTCGCTTTTCTCGCTCCACTACTCTCCAAAATAACAAAAATGAATGAAGGCTTCAAATCGAAATGATTTCATAAATTTGGAACTTTAATTGACAAAATTATAAAATTAAAACTTAATATGAAATATAATATAAAATTTGGACATTTTCATGTTATTTTCCAAAAAATAAATAGTGTTGAGAAAGACTATTAACCATTTTGTTGTTTTGATAGGTAGATAGTGGGAAGGGGGTGGTGGGGTTCAAACTACAAGTACCACAAAGATTGTATCACTATTGGGCTATCACTTGAACTCCTAGGACTATTAACCGAGCATTTGCTCATTATTTATTTATTTATTTTTTGTCAATTTTAGCATAAGAATCTATTTTTTCTATTTTATATAACTACTTTTTCAAAACACCCATATTAAATTATCTATTCTAAAAGCTATTCCAATAAATTTTTTTTTTCATTCACATAACCACTTTTTTAAAACACACATATCACTCACACACAAACACCAACTGAAAAAGTAAATTGAGAAATGAATAAAATATATCTTTATATAATTTTAGACAAACTGATGTAAGTTATTTTTTGGGTTGGTTGGCCGAAATTTTGCAATTATGCCATTTTACATCTGATGCAAGTGCTCTAATGGTTGCACTTTTGGCCTTTTCCAAACTAGGCGTGCAAACATTGCCGAAAGGCGACCAGGAACAAACAGACCCTTTATGGAATTCGAAGAATGACATTAGCCTGACGGCAATGGAGTTCTATAGGAGACTTGGTGGTTGGTAACTGGCTTATCATGTAATCCACCATCACTAATGGTTACACCTGGAGGGATTTTCTAGAAGGGATTATGCAGATATTGGATACACCAACCTTGATTCAGTTGATTAGACAATAAAGTGGTTCTAGATAATGCTCAAACTAGTTTATTGGAAGGAAAGTGGTGCAATAAGATCAAGTTTCTTTGTTCTAGTGCAAGCTCCATTAGGACAAAGTGGGTGACTGGAGTAAGCACTTTTGAGCTCAAATTGCAGTATAAAACCTGTCCCTAAGGAAAGGATTCCAGCATTGTGAGATAGCAGAAAACTTGTACATTGTGAGATACATTGCAGGAATGGCAGCTCCAATGAAGTTCATTTGCCTTCTGGGCTTGCTTGTGCTTGTCAGCATGGCTGGTCTGGAAAAGGTTGATGGGGCAAGCGCATGTGGAAAATCTACTCCAGACAATGAGGCTATGAAACTTGCTCCTTGTGCAACTGCGGCACAAGATGTGAACGCAGCTGTTCCTGACAGTTGCTGCCAACAGGTGAAGATCATAGGCCAAACCCCGGCTTGTCTATGTGCGGTCATGCTTTCTAACACTGCCAAAAGCTCAGGAATCAAGCCTGAGATTGCTATCACCATCCCCAAGCGCTGCAACATTGCTAATCGACCAGTGGGATACAAATGTGGATGTGAGTATAGTTCATTATTTTACACTTTTCATTGAGTTTTGCTCTCTATTTGCGTTGTTAAAAGATTTACATGTAAGAGGTTCGAGTAGTCTAAAATAAATTTAAGGGTAGATGCTATCTTGTAGTATAATTTTTGAAGTTAAAAACTGCAACTATTTATATTGGAGGACAAAAATCAAACTAAAACCAAATTTCAGAGATGAAAGTTTTATTTCAAACCTTTTTTTCCCTTTTATCTAATCACTTCTAAGATCACTATTGGTGACATTGCAGCATACACAGTGCCTTAAAGGGAACAGAAGGTATTGAAGACTGCGGATTGAGGCATAAGGTACTGAAAAAGCTGGTAGCTGCTGGTGTAATAATGGCTGTTGCTTTGGCCTGTGTATTTAGGCAATAAAACCTACCAACTTATATGCCTCCATCTCTAATAATATATATTCGTTCAGTATAAGAATTGGGTTTAAAATGATTGTCTTATGCTTATTGCTTCTTGACTTTCCTCAACTTAGAACCAAACAAAGTAATTGCTACAAAGAAACTTCAAGTACCTATGCCAGTGTCAAAAAGTTGATATAACAGAAAAGTTGGGGCATCCAAACATCAAATCCGCTTTTAACTTTGCGAAAATGTGGCTGCAGAAATCTTTGTCTGCACTCTGCAACCTAAAATCTCTTTGACAAACATAACTTACTTAACGACCAAAAAAGCAATGTCCCACCACTCACGGATAAGTGCTGCTTTAATTGGTGGGTCACAATTGGATAGGGAATACCCTCCAATCAAAATCTTAAGCTCAGATAAGATATAAAGAGAACAGTTAGGAGACAAAACTATGAAACAGATTACAAGATAATTGTGCTCACTGGGCCACACCTTTTGAAGGATGATTTAAAAGTTAGCTGTGCTTGGCACTTGAACGAAATCTAAGTTCTGAGGTTAGAAAAGTTTGCATAGAGCATCATCAACTAAAAGGTTTTGACCATTAAAAGGAATATTGGATTGCTTTTTTGAAGTTTGAACATTAAAGTCAAAAAACATCACCGTCCAATAACTGTAGTATAAGAGGGCAAAAATGGGAGATGATTGAGCAAACACGTAGAGATTTAAGAAAGCATCCAAGGTCCTATCTAAAGCAAAATTCAGGATGTTATAAGGAGATTTTGGGAAACAAGTGTCAACATTTATGAACATGAATCTCTTTTAACAAAGTGATTAAAAAAATCAAGAGATAAGCATGTAGATTTAGGTGGGCTAAACACATAAAAATCTAAGCATATGAGAGGGCTGTCAATTTTTAATTCATGGTAGGGATTCAAGGATATATGTCACAATTTCAAGGAGGATTTCTTATCTCCCTTCAAAATAGTTACAACCCTGTCATCTGATCGTGCATCGCAAGCTTAAACTAGTGCTAGATGCAATCACTTTCTGTCAAATAAATATCTCCTAACTATCAACCACGAATGTATGGTGGTCAAAATTAATCTCAGATAAAAATTAAAAAAAAAAAAAAAAAAAAAAAGTAAAATGGTAAACGATTAAGACAATAATTAATCCACTTGTAAAATACCAAAGTGGAGCCAAAAATAACCAAGAAAGAAGTTCAACCATATATATAGGATAATTGAAGTCACTACATATAGGAAGTTTTCACTACATTAAATTACCTCATAGAAAACAAGCCTTCCTACACCAAATATCCTTTACAGTAAAAGCATGAAGTTCAGCTTTCTTTACAGTAAATAAAAGAAGGCGCATCTAACTATAGGTTCATATAACGATTCTGTTGTTTAGCTGGATGAAGAAACAACCGGCTGTCACAACGATCTCATTACTATCTTCTATATTCCACATAAAAAAACGGTAGATTTAAGCTGCTAGCCTATGTTCCTATATACCTGCAAAGCATTTGGTCATAGAAAACAATTCAGTCAAATCGGTTTGAGATTAGTGGAAATTATAGAACACCCAAAATTAATTAGTATTCTTGTCTTTGAACAGGCAATTGAAATTTTTCTGGTGAGGACATGATAAAGCCTATATTCGCAACTTGTTTTCATTTATGCTTAAGCAGCTTCTACATATTCTTGTAATTTTATTTGTTGGGGGTGGGGGTGTGTATTGGTGGTCTGGTGCAGCAATTGAATGTCCCAAGTGAGTGACAAATAAAAACTATAGAAACAACATAAAGCAACCAGATAAACATAATATGTGCTTACAATTTCATTTAGGACGTTTTGGACCAGCTGGCATTATACCTTTTGTAACTTCAATCATTCATGACAAACCCCTATTATGGATCCAACTTTATCATCCCGAACAGCTAGTGTCTGAATAAACTAAAGGAATTATTGGGAGGACCAAAATTATCAGGAGTCTGAAGGCAATTTCTAGCTTTAGATACTAAAGTTCTACCAAATTCTATGAACTACGTCTATGAGTAGTGCAACAAAACAACCAGCAAAATTGCAGTTCTCTTCAGATAGCTTGAATAAATATAAGAAAATTTAAATGATGGGAATTCAAGTTTTTAATAAACAAATGATCTCTTATATTTATGGTCTGCCTATGTAAAGAGAGAGAAGATATAGGAAGAACAAGAAAAATACTCCATCTACCGTTACCATTAGATATATAAGACTTGAGTGCACAAAAAATTTTTAAAAGTACCTTGGTGAGTATATGCCTAGGCAAGAGAGCTCTTAATAATAGAGAGACCCTGCAGATAGAAAGTTTTGTTTGTAAAACAAAACACAATATGTGAGTACAGTTTAAACCATATGCATAACTTAAATCCTACACACGCACGCATACAGCATATAAAATGCCATACCTTGCCACCAGTTTCCCCTTGAAGCACTCCCTGAATCATCTTCTCCCCCATCTTTCTTATACTGATAAATTCACAAATGTTAGCATATTTTAGAAGTTAAAGAAATTATCAAGGAAAATACAATTTAATGATGTTCTGTAGTCTCCCATGGCCTACAACGACTGTGGGACAGAACATGTTGTGTATAGAACGATTAAGATAAAGTTCAGACAATTTTCTAAACCAAGATAACTATTCTGTCCTGGTACCTTGACTAATATTAAATCCAAATTGAGGCTTAGCCAAAGTACCCAAAGGAGCAAACACTTCCACCAAATAAATGATCCCTAAATTATTTATTAGCTTTGTTAAACAATATTCATTTTGGAGTTCAATCTTACATTAAATTTGCCCAAAAAAATATGAGCGGTGAACCACTTAATCCAACATTTGATATTCATGACTTAGAAAAAAAATTTGATGTTCAAGAAATATACTCATGCTTTTATAATTGCTTTAGGCTTATGCATAGCGTTCAAAAAACATGCTCGAAGTGTTTTTTTTTTTTTTCATTTTGTGTTTCCTACATTGTTTCCTCAAGACTTTCAACCAGAGACTAATCACTGTTCGTGCCGGGTGAGCCCACGAAGGGGTAAAGCACTGGCCAAGGAAATTATTTTCAAAGTGCAGGTAGCAGGACTCGAACTAGGGAGCACACCTAGTCGAGCCAAGTACAAGCACTTTGAGACCAAGAGCTCAACCAACTTGGCCAACCTCCTTGGTTAATGCTCGAAGTGTTACATATATGTAAATGTACACTCACCACTGAACTCGGGGTAGTCTGAAGATGAGCACAGATGTCTTGACCACCATATAAGATTGATGAACTTAGAGAACAGTTGTTCTGTACTCTTTGCTCCTGATAAATGGGGCTCATGTCTTTGTTTGGCATGCTCTGACTTTCGTTGTCACCGCCTTTTGGGCTTTCATCTGCAGAGACAGCAAAATTGATCAGGGAGACCATTTTTGGACACAAATTTAAAAATTCATGGCTTAACAAATTACTGAAATTGAAGATACTGCAAAATTAATTGAGAAATTAGGAGCTTGAGAGAAAAAAAAATTTTCATTTTTGTCATTTGAGTGTTTCTTCATATATGCAAAAGTTTAGTTCGATGTAGAACCGGTATGAAATCCAAAGTAGAGAAAACAAGTTTTAGGCTTTTTTTTAAAAAATAAAATTTGCTAGGGAAATATTGGGGGCAGGTCGGTACTGCTCAAACCCAACACAAAGTACACCACAAGGATACCAATACCACTATCGCACAAACTCCAAACAAGCTTTGGTACATTAAGACATAGAAGAACAACATAAATACCTTTTAAAATAAATTAAATAACATTAAAAGCCATGAGAAATGTCTATATATTAAACTCAAGAATACATATACAAAAATTCCCATTAAGAAAATTTTGATAAAATGGTAGCCAACCAAATATAAAAATAAAAAGGAAATTTTTTTTTTTTTTAAAAGCATAACTTTAAGAAACAAAATCTTAGTAAAAAAATACAAAATACACTCGGATTATGTCGTACACACATGCATATGGAGAAAAGTAATATAAAGTACAAACACAAATAGTATAACAGATTATTCTTACATTGACCAGGGGAAGGTTTTGCATGCCATGGCTCATTTGGCAGATCTTGCTTTCTCCCATTCATCTCAGAGTGCAGATACTCTCTGCCTAACACCTATATCAACACCAACAACACAAATCTTAAGCCTTAAGCCATCCTTTTTGTCATTCAATTACTTGCATTAATCAAAAACCTTTTTTTTTTTTTTTAATTACTTTTTCTCCATTGTCTCCTTTACCCAATTTGGCAAAACTTACAAGGAAAAAAAAGAATAAAACAAACACAAGAATTTACACCACGACAATCCATAAATAGACCATCAGTTAAAGTTATTTCCAGAAACTCTGTTCAACCTTAAACAGAAAACAGTTTTTTTTTTTTTAAAAGACAAAAAAACAAAACAAAATTGGTACCAATACCATAAAATGCAGAAAACAAACGAACATAACACAATAAAAGCAATGAAAATCAAATCGAAACAATCGAAGAAAATACATCACAGATTTACAGATTCTAAAAATTAGCTCAAAACAACAAGAGTTGGAACAGAGAGAATTAAAAACAATACCTTTGTTGAAGGCGCAAAGATAGACCCAAAAATCCCAGATGAAGAAGACGAATCTTTGGACCCAAAAAGCTCAGAAGTCAAGGATGTAGACGACGCCGTTTTCTTACTCCCTTCCATTTCTTCTCTCAAAAACCTCTGTGTTTGTGAATACAGGTATAATATATGTAATATATATAAATATAGATATATTCAACAACCACCGTCAGAGAAAAAACTTTCCAAAGAAAAGAAAATGGTTATAAAAAGTATTTGCCGATAGCCAAACAGAAACAATATAATGACAGAAACTAAATAGAAGCCAACAGAACAACGAAAAAGAATGAGAGAGAGACGTTAAAGACTGAGGAAAATGAAACCGACGACTACACCAATTTATAGCCAAAAAAGTCGGCTCTCGTGTTGTGTTTATTTAATAAATTTTTTTTTTTATGTGTAATCAAAATTTTTTTTTTTTTTTTTTTGATAAAGATGTTTAATAAATTAAATGTTAAAAAAA
The DNA here is from genome assembly GCF_932294415.1 of Quercus robur. Classification (NCBI taxonomy): domain Eukaryota; kingdom Viridiplantae; phylum Streptophyta; class Magnoliopsida; order Fagales; family Fagaceae; genus Quercus; species Quercus robur. The sequence continues at coordinate 19,914,433 of NC_065540.1, read as the reverse complement.
CACTTTCCTTAATTTCCTTTCTATTTTTTTCAGTTGCTATTTTTTGGACACACCAATATTAAAAATCTAATAAATAAAAATTATGCACGCGAAAATAAGTAGCCAATAACGCGCTTAAAAGTAATAGTTATTTTGCTGGCCCGTCTTTCAATTATTGAATTTTGATACAATATTGAATAATTTTTTTCTTTCAACTAGAGAAACAGATTTGCGCCACCTGGATCAAACAGTCATCGAAGTGGGACCGGTTTGTGAAGTCCCATCCTTTTACTGCCACGAATACTCAAGTGGATAATAACGACCCTAGTTAAGTGCCATTTGGGAATTGGGATCCGTTTGCTGTTTGAAAATTGAAACACGCATTTCCATGTTGGAGTTAGTTTTGTCTCTATATGGAACGTTGTAATGTAATAAGTAATGTAATGTAAACAAAAGCCAAACCAAACTCCATAGTAAAAGCAGGGTTTAATAAAAGAGAGGAGAGGCCTACTGAGCATATGACCTTATCTTTTTATCTTGTCGGATCAAACAGGTGTGTCTTGTTCACAACCTCCTGCTTTAAGTCTGAGATATGGTACATGGAAGTCATAAAGGCTTGTATGCCAGCACAAAGAAAAGTCATAAAGGCTTTTATCCTATTATGGACAGAGACAATACTATGTATTATAAAATCTTTCAATATTTTTAATTGGATGCAGTTTTCATTTTTTAATTTTGTATAAGTGTTATATAAGAGTTTGTTTGGATACTGTTTATTGTTGAAAATTAAAAATTGAAAAATATTATAGTAAAATAATGTTTAAATGTGTAAATAGTATCGCGAGACTCAGTTTTAAAGTAAAATTTGTTAAATTTTGTTCTTGCGGGTCTCATGAACAGTGCACGAGACCCCGCCAAAAAAAGGCAAACCGAGAGAATTAAGGGTAAGAGGAGGATTATAGTCCTAAAGTTAATGATGTTTCACGATGAGAAATTTGTCGTTTTACTGTATAAGAATAAATGAAATGGGACGTGGGATTGTTAGACTCACATAAATCAATAACTTAATTAATTGGGTCAAGAGGATTAGGATTGGAGAGGTTTATAGTCCTAAAGTTAATGATGCTTCACAATGAGAAATTTGTTTACAATTGGTATAAGAATTAAATGAAATGGTTAATAAGCTTGTGATTATATGGCATGACCTACTCTTTTTATTTATTAGGAGTTTGAATCCTCCCTTCTATATTGTTGTAAGTTGTAACAATTAAATTATTAAAAAAATATTTATATTTAAAATCCTTTTTTGTGTTATCAGTAAAGCGCACTAGCTGCAATCTTTCTAAAGCGCATACTAGAAAGTGCTTTGAAAGGTGTCGACTTCCTTCTTATTGACAGCACAGCTACGTGCTGGCACTCAATTAGTAGCGCTTGCATGTCACTCAGCTCATTTCGATTGCAACGACTTTCTCCTTAGGCACAAGTCTCAACAACACAAAACAAGGGTTTCGCTTGTTATAGAACTTAACCAAACATCTCACAACACGAACTAGCGACAGCCATGCAGCACCTGTATGAAAGTAAGTACCATCCCGTTAAGGACAGATCTTGTTGTTCATATGTCAAGGGCTGCTTCCAATGGGTTAGGTTCTTAGAGAGAATTTAAAAAATGGTCGAGCTCACTTGCTTTCCTTGCAAGACTAGGCGTGGATTGATGTTTTGTTTGAAAATTCACGAATTAAGATGTGAGTGTCATGTCATATGAAAAAAGGATTAGGAAAAAAGAATAATTTTTTTTTTATTGAACATCTTGTTTGTTCATTTTGATGACTTTATCATATTATTTGTTATATTTTATCATACTAATTTCTATTCTACCTTTTAAGAGTTTATCATACTAATTTCTATTCTACCTTTTAAGAGTTAATTTTACAGCGCACTCCATTAAAATTTAAAAATTAATTTTTAATTTTATATAAACATACATTAAAGATAACACAACTAAAACAATGTCAATGTCTTAATGGACCCAAGTCACTCTTTGAATTCAGCTCTTAACAAAGTGAAAGAGGAGAAATTATTAGTGCACCAAATATACTATATTTTCTTTTCACTCAATAATTTTTATGTATGGTATCCCATTATTTTCTGGTAGTTCATTTGCTAAATATGAAATAAAAGATATCATTTTGGTAATTTTTATGTTAAATGTGCGATAAAATATTAAAGATTTAACTTTATTTTTAACATAGTTTTTGTTAAACGCACAAATCTTCATTACTTTTGAAATGTGCATAATATATGGAATATAATTCATGGGAAGAAAAGAAAAAAAAAAAAAAGAATTACATTACATATCTATTTGGCATTAAATTATAAGCCTTTCTTTTTCTTTTAGTTTTAATGTATAACTTTTTAAAACTTCACGTTTTCTTTTCTTCTTCTTCTTCTTCTTCTTCTTTTTTTTTATTTTTATTTTTTTTATTTTTTAACCTGACACTTCATTAAAAATCTTGTGATTCAATGACATGGAGAAGAGGTTTAGGGGCCGTTCGTTGTTCTAGTAAAGTTGTTTGTATTTTTTGAAAATACATGTAGGTGTAAAAGTGTCTAAAAATACGTGTAATATTATTTAAAAACTAAAAACATGTGTTTAAACCCATATACCAGTCCGCCCCTTAAAGTTGACAAAGCTATTGGTTAATTATTGGGGGGTGATTGACGATGTAGAATGAGTCAAAAACCGTGATCCTAGATTCATATGATTAATCAGAAGAAAGATAAGAAAAAAAAATGATCATAGGAGAGGAAGATTTTAGAAAATGATGATGATGATGATGATGATGATGATGCTCTGCATTGAGCAAAAAAGATAAGAAAAAGAAAAGATAATGATGATGAACGAGTCCACACAGCAAGTGTTGACAGCGAGCACAAAACGGCAAAAGAAGAGGGTCCACATGGCAGGTGAAGTCGTTGGTGCACCACTGAGGGTCGCCGCATGGTGTGCATGTGTCCAAATTTTAACCACATGGAGTGTCGACATCTCAGAAGCCCCACTTCATCAATCATCTTGTCTATGACTATCATCTACGTTAAAATCATCTTTTACATCCCTGTGATATGGTTTACACAAGGCTTCACACATTTTTACATAACTTGTACTCCTTTTTCTTTTATTTTTTTTAATACTAAGTATTTTAGCTTCACGGGCAAAGTTTTTGATAGTTGAATAAGAGATTTGAAATTCAATATTCGCCTACATCAAAAACCGATTGATGTCTTAGTCTGACGATAAAGAGTATCATAAAAAACAGATGCCATAAATTGAAACTCTCTTTAAAAAAAACATTTCTAATTTTTTAATGAGTCATGCTAACGAGTGTCCTTAGGACACTCATTAATAATCCATTTTAGGAAAATTTTGACTTAACTTTTATGGAAAATGAAAAAAGCTGTCAAAACATTATATTATTTACACGTGGTGAAAAGTATCTTGCATTAAATGATACCTCGTTACCTTAATTAAAATTCAATAAATGAGAGTAGAAAAATAATTAACTACAACTAACACATTCTTATTTATTTGTGAGGTAGTTATTTTTTCATACGTATCACTTATTTATTGTATTTTAACACGATTTATGTGGTAATATTTGATATCAAATTAATACTTTCCAAGGATCAGTACTGATACTTATGAAAATTAATACAATCACCGTTTTTTTTTTCTTTTTTTTCTTTTTTTATAAAGGGAATACAATCACCGCTTAACATATATAATATTTGCGGCAAAATGTGGGTGTACGTCTCTAGATATTTTTGTGGGTTATAACTTGTCATATGAAGATACTATAGGCGTTTCGTGGATATCTTTGAACTTTATCAAGATCCCATCATATGGTCTTATCAAAAAAATAAAATAAAAAGATCCCATCATGTTCATTTGTCAAGCTGAGTCTGAATTGGACAACGTCGTCTTCCACAAAAAGAAGATAATTTGATTAAGTACTCCTATTCATTTTTATTTTTATTTTATATATGTAAAGTGGATGAGGAGATTCCAAGTTCCGGACTCAATTCAATATGTGTTCCATTGTTTGCTCTTTTAGTTTAAATTCTTCAACTAGTCGAATAATCACATTACACTACAAAACACGCGGGTTTTAAGCTGCGTTTTTTTAGGCAGTGTTTGTAAAAACACGGCCACAAAAGGACTAAAGCCGCGTTTTTTAAAAACACGGCTTAAAGAAAACAATAGCAGCCGCGTTTTAATCGTGCGGCCATAGAACGTGGCTAAGGCCACGTTTTCTTGAGCTATGGCCGCATTTTTGGGGTTTCGCTTAAGTTGTAAGTTGTAAATAGTATGTGGGTTTCGGTTAGCTTAATTGATAAAGTTTCTAATGATTTTTTTTTTTGAGTCTCTAATAATTGAATAAGAGATCTGGAGAGACGTGTTTGCCTGGCGGCAAGCCTTTTTTTAAAATCAATAGGAAAAAAAAAAAAAAAAAAACCAATAGGTATCATAATTTGATGATAAAAAGCTATCATCAAGAACAGATGTCATAGGTTGAAATAATAAATATCAATTGAGTCCTGTTAATAACGTTTAGGTCAAATAACATTTTTTTTTAAATGTTTTTAATGAATACATTCAAGGTTTGAAATCTTCTCTCCTATTTAAAATGCATTAAGAAAATCCTTGCGGTTTAAATTTGAATAATTATACCTTGGACATTAATTATTCAACCTATAAATCTACCAAAAAAAATTATTCAAACCATAAATATAGGGTGTAAAATGGCAAAAGTCTAATGATGATATTTGTAAAACAACCTGTAAAATTCATTAATTGCTTATAGAATGCAATTAAATGACATGTTTAATATTAAGAAAATATAAAGGGGATATGGAATAAATAAATAAATTTTTATGTGATAGAACTGATTATAAAGCAAATAAAAATGTATTAAAATTAAGGGTATCTATTTTTCTAAAAAAAAAAAAAAGGAGTATGCGTCGGTTAACATAGTGAAGGATGGGGGGATTTCTCCCACCAAATCAATTTTATTGGTTTCCCAAATTAGGAACTAGATCCACAATGATGTAGTGATGAAGTCACACCACACTAGATTCAATTATGTCAACTCGGTGCGATTGATATTTGATCATGGAACATACAAAAACAACAAAATTCAATTAATCCAAAACCAAAAAAAGTAGGTGTCCATTCAACACATCAACTTGATGAAATCAAAATACCTCAAGTCGGTAGGTTGGTTTGGGTTAGAATATTATTTTGAGCCTCGAGATGGGTTGGGTTCAGGTTGATAATTTTTCAACTCATTGACCCTATCCAACCCATCATACATGTATGTTTATTTTATTTTCAGTTCGATTTATTTTGGTACTTTGAGATTAGTTTTGATAAGTTTATAGATTTGAAAAATAATCTATGCATATTATGTGTATTTTTAAGTTTTTAATTAGTTAATGAAGGTTGTTGGCATGCATGGCGTTTTGATCAATGTTGGGGCGTTGGGGTTGATGGGTAGGCCATGGTAATGCATGGCTGTGAGGCGTGAGGAAAAGTAGACAGTAGATGCAGTTTATAGGTGGTTTTCAAAACCTTTTGTCTACCAGTGGACTAACCTTGTTTTGTTTTGGGAAAAAAGAAAAGCCACCCACCATCCTGAGTAAGCAACCATCAGAAATGGTTGGCTCATTGCGAATCGAGCGATGTAACTATAAAATAATGTTGACAGACAAAGCAAAAGCAAGAGAAAGAGAGACTCATTAATAGCCTACATCCATGATGGAAATTCTATAGCACCTATAACATAATATAGTATGGTATTTATATTAGGCTAAATCCTAGACTAACTAGATTATAAGACTTGTAATATAAGTAGAATCGGGATTTTTTCGCTTGCACACCAAATAGGATTAGACTTAAGACTTGGCTAGGATTGCGCATTGACATCCTTAACATCCCCTCAAACTCAAGATGAAAGTTTGAAGACAACTGAATTATAAAATTCTAATGATAACTACTACGTGGGGCAATATCATTATCTCAATAACTTATCCTTTAGCCACTTTCGGACTCAGCTGCTCCTTCTAATTCCACGTGTCCCTGGGACATAACACCCTCAAACTCAAGATGAAAGTTCAAAGACAATTTGAGTTTGGAACGAAGGCCATATGAAGTGCAGATGACTCACCGGCCACCACCAGAATAAAGGCTAGATGTGTGTGATGAATGAGACTTGAATGACAAGCACAATGCATATTGTACTTGTGGAGGTCCATGGTTTGAAAAACTCAGCTTGAAGATGAATAGGAAGTACGTCATACATGACCATAAGGGAATCCAATATAATAAAGACTTCTAATCAAAGGTGTGATCCGAGTAACGCGGTCTAAAGATGATAAAGACACATAGCCAAAGCTGATAGAGAATGCTATCGATCAAATACCCAGTCAAGATGTTGGGCCTGACCTCTTTAATAGTTTTAAAAAATAGTTAATTGTCATGCGAGTTTTAATTTGCCCAAGATTTGGTATGTTATATTATTTATTCAAGTATGGATATACCAATGAATCTTGGAAGCAAGAAAGCAGCCTAAATTTTGAAGGTAATCCACCTAACCTCAATCTAACAATCACATCAATATTTGATGCTATTACCTAAATTGAATATTATGGTGAGATACTGAGCATGCCAATTGCCAAATCAAATTCAATGCATCTCATTCATGTTATTATGATCGAAAATTCCCGTGGGCATATTCTTTACAAAATTAGGTGGCTTACCATGAAAAAGGATAAAAAGGAAAATCTGTGGGTTTCCAAGGCATTTATGAATGGTCAAAGTCAGAAATTTGCTGTCCTATCTTGTGAGGAAAATTTTCAAGTTATACATACTAGTTAGTTAGATGAGTTTTCAATTAAGTTAATGATATTGTTTTATGTTTTCAGTAGATATCAGATCCAGTTTGTGTATGGGATTGTTTAAAAAGTCAACTTTTTTTACTATTCAGTTTATTTTTACTACTATTCATAGGTCTCATTACACTTTTTAGTACTATTTATAAATCTCATTGTACTATTTCAGCTACTTTTTATCTTATATTTTTAACAAAATAAAAAATAGTTTTAATTAAATAAACCTTTTCCAAACCGACCATCTCTCGTTCTCCACTTAAAAATTATTTTTAAAAAGTAATGAGAATCTTCAGGGAAATTAGGCTCGCCATTTTGTGGCTTAAATGAACTGTTGACGGTTTCAAAGAGAAAAGTTAAAAGAAGTTTCATCTTCACACGTCAAGGTACCTCTAAAGAAGTTTCTCAAAAAAAGAAAAAAAAAGTACATCTAAAGAAGATCAATTTCACTAAAAAAAAACTACAGTCGCTTCCTTCTCTTTGGGTCAAAATAAACAAATATATGCAAAACTATATTTTAGCGAGGATGTAAATTGTAAAATCAATAAAGATTCCTTGCAAATTATTGTTTTCCTCTTTAAAATTTACATAAAATTTTCCTTTCTAAACTATCAAAAGTTTTTTTTTCCATCTATTAAAAACATGAACACCCTTTCCAAATAACAATAAATATCAAAAAATTTAGTTAGTTGTCACGTTTCAAAACAATACTGAAAAATAGCATCTCGAGTGTTTAAAACTCGAGTTCCAAGAAAAAACTCGAGTCTTTAAGTCTCGATTAGTAAACGAATGGGTCTGATGTGGAAAAAATCCACATGGAAATCGAGTTTTAAAAACTTGAGTTCCATAAATTGTAGGAAAACGTCGCTATAAGGCTTTGAAACGTCACTATAGGGCTTAAAAACGCCACTATAGGGCTTCCTGAAGTGTGGGGTGATCATATAAAAAAAAAATTGTAAGGAAACGCCGCTATAGAACTTTAAAATGTCACTATAGGACTTAAAAACACCACTATAGGAACTCGAGATCTATGTGGCATTTTCATTCCAACTCATCCAGCAAAACACTCGCAAAGCGAGTCTTTGGGACTCGAGTTTTAATATGGATCTCGAGTTTCTAAAACTCGAGATGCTACTTTTCATTATTCTTTCAAACCTTACCTAACTTACTACATAGTTACCCCTTACACTACTAGTCTGCCCATTCCCCCTTAAAAACATTGCACTTAATAATCTTGCATCCATTAACGTTAACTTTCTATCTTACTTATCTAATTAATAGAATGTTTAGGAGGCATTATTATTATATTTAATGATTGTTTTGCATTAGTTAATTTGATATAGAGCACTAAATTTAAATAAATAAATAAATAATAGTTAACTGAGAATGACCATGACATTTATTTAAAAAAGGGGTCTAGGACAAGTAGGAAGGAAGAGTTTGTTAGATTTATTGCCTAGATTTTAACACGTTTCCAGTGCATCAGAAGTCTTTAACTTCTTTTTATTTTTATTTTTTTTAAAGATAATTACAATATACTTCTAACTTTACAATTCGAACAATTTCTCTATCTATACATTCAAGCACTTTATATATTAAAATATGTCAATTAAGTTATAAAACTCTTGACAGCCTTTAACTTGTATCATGTTTATACATGTCCAAATTAATCCTACCAATCAAATGCTGACTTTACTTATACGTCATATAGGTAATTGTCTAAGATGGAATAATTTTGTTCATATATTACAATATCACAAGTTTATAGCATTTTTTTTATTTTTTGAGCAAAGTTTATAGCAATTTTAAATCAAATGTATCTCATATCTTTTGACAAGTACTCCAGCAATAAAAACTCCCAAAACAATGCTTAAAAAAATGGTTTAGAGACGTTGGGCCTGACAAAATTAGACCAGCCGACTCAAGTCAATCTATTTATTCGGCAAAGGATTACGGCTGATTTTTTTCTTAATAAAGTTCAAGTTCTTGATTCTCAGAAAGAAAATATATATATATATATATATATATATATATATATATATATATTCGGCAAAGCATAGTGCTGTTAATCAGTTCAGTTGGTCAGTCAGTTTAGTCCTTTTGTAAGGCCCATTCACTTATCAACCAAAAAAAGGCCCATCTGGGCCATTGTAGGTTATTATTCAAAATTATTTGAATACTTGCACACATTCATTGGGACATAAAGGCCCACTAATATTTCAATAATTTTTTTTATGAAACTAAATTCCATATATCAATCAATTAATAAATTAAGCAGTCAATATTCCAAACACCTCACCAATGATGTTAAGAACCTTATGGCTCAATTAGTTGACACATTTTAATATTTTCAATGGAGACTTCTAAGATTCAAATCTCATCTTCTCCGCTGTAATTATTGATTTAAAAAATAAAAAACCACAAATATATGAGCTAATTAATAGTTTTCAATCCAGAATACATGTGTAGGGGCCTTTTTTGCGTGTTGTGCGTTGGACTGGGCATCTCCTACGGTAATGGGTCCGAATGTTTCTAAGTAATAGAATTGAGGCCGGTCCAATTGTAACTCAACTTGGGCCAGTTTGTGCACAAACTATGCCTCGTCTACTAGGAGTAGGCTTGCGGCAAGCAGAACTGTTCCAGATGAGTTACGACAGGCTGGTATAATAATAACAAAAACAGAGTACTCTAACTATATAAATAAAATGGCCGAGTAATCCCTACTTATAGAACATGATTACAGTCGTGACAATGTCATTCACAGAGAAAATAAAGGAGAAAGAAAATAATATGAACTAATCGACAATGGACATAAATCAAGTTTTAAGTTTGGTTCGCCGAAACAAAACCAAAGAGGGGAGAATGCCTCCTCTCAATGCAAATAATCTCCCAGGAAAAGATCTTGCCGTGGGGATTAATGGCTTTGAAGGAGTCGGACCTGAATGATCATTGCCCAAAAGGAAATCCATGTTACGTTTTGGAAGAAAGCAGGATTTAAAGGGGGAGAGAGGGAAATCGACCTACTGGTGCATGCCCATTGTATTATCTCTCTTTGTTCCTCAATTTCCTCTCTTTTTTTTTTCTCTGTTTTCTTTCTTATTTTTCTTATTTTCTTTTACTCTGTTTTCTTTTTACTCCGTGAATACTCTGTTTTTCGATCCTTTTTTCAGGGCACGGCAAGGGCCCTTTTATAGTGCCTGTCGTGGCCAATTTTTACCACTTTGCCCCTTAACTACCTTTATGTGGTCTGGGAGTACTTGCCGACCACCAAAGGTGTGTGACACTCACCCTTGCCAGACAAAGGCAGGTTTGTTTCATTCCTCAGTCCACCGTAGCACTCTTTCCTGCAACGGCATAAATGCTTTCTCTCTCTCTCCCTCAAGGCATGCACCTAAAGGTTCCCCCCTAAACCTTGCCTCTTTTGGGTAGTCTGTCATTCCAGCAGGACGTATCTCCTAAAAGGGCTTGAACAGGAGCCGCAAAATAGGTCTTTTCCCCTCTCCCCACCACCAAACCATACCCCCTTTACCTCTTACCACTGGCCCATGGCCCCACCACGTCCTATATTGGCTAGGTACAGGCTGGTGGTGCCTAGGCCTTAGGCGTGCTTTCCTTTCAGATATGTCCAAGAGTCTGTCTACTGCTCATGCGTTTGTCGTGATCTGGAGATTCTCCGTCTGTGTTTTCCAACCTTTTATGCGGGCTTTTCTTTGGTTTCCCGTTCCATTCAAGAGCTGGGTTTTGTCTGATGATGGGCCTTACATTTCTTTGGTCCACTCTCAATTTTTTTTATTTCTTGCAACGTTGTACTGTTATTCCTGCCGTAATAACTTAATCCTGCTGGGCCTATTTTGGGCCAGCCGTTTATTCCTTCTCTTAGCGACTTGTCATGGCCACTGTTTTGCTTTTACTTATGGGCTCCTATGTCCATTTGGGCTTTCCTTTAGGCATCCACGGCCCGTTTGCTTTCTTTGGGTTTCCTTGGCCCATTTGCTAATTTCACACTCCCATGGGCTTTTTACTAACTTCATTGGACTTCCCTAACCCAATAACCTTATTCTCATCCTTGGGGTTCATGGGCCTGCCATAAACCCCTTACTCTCTTAGTTTGCATTGCCTTGGGCCTACGGCGGCCCTTTCTCGCTTTTCTACCTCATACACTACCCATGGGATGCCATTTCTTTCTTTCCGGGCTTCTTTGAGCTCACTTGCTTCTTCAAGACCTATTTGTTTATTTGTTGGGCCTGTGATCCATTAGTCTTGCCGCTTGGACCTAATAGTTTTTTGCTATCTATTTTGTCAATTCCTTGTTGCCCTTATTATTGGGCTTTCTTTCTGTCTGTCTGGGCTCTCATAAATGACCCTCAACAACATGAAACTAACAAATAATAAATATAGATTTTTTTTTTTAAATCCTTATAGCTTAATGATGCAACATACTAAATCTTATAATCTCAAAAATAACAAATTAAACCATATAGTTTCAAAAGTAATAAATTAAGCTCTCAATCTATTAAAGTGGAATGACATCGTGTGTGAAGTTTAATATAAAACTAATTAGTAAACCTAGTTCGAAAAAAAAATGATGTCTTTTTTTTTTTTCTAAGTATATAATTTAAAAATTATGGTAGTTATTAATAGGTGTAAATGATAGTTAAAAGATGAAACTTTGAGAGTATTAGCTACTAAACATTTAGTACCCATAGATTTGGACGCCATAAACATTAGATTAACGTCTAACTTAACAGCTTTTTTCATTTCCCATAAAAATTGTATCAAAACTTTCTTAAAGTGGATTATTAATGAGTGTCCTAAGGGCACTCGTTAGCAAAACCCTATTATTATAGTCAGGGTTGATTCTACTCTATAGGCAAGCTCAGCAATTGCTTAAGGGACATGTGGAAAAAGCTCTAAGTTTTAAGTTTTAATTTACCAGTAGGTTATCATTTTTCCATTGGAATAGGCCCCAAATAGAAAATGAAAAATGTTAGAACTACATAATGTAATTGATGTACAATGAATTTAATTGGTGGAATTCAACAACCTAATAAGTGAAGGTTGTAAATATTTTATATAATTGATGGCACATTATTTGTTTATTAAAGTCTTCATGGACTATAATTTTTTACCGCTCCTTTTCTTTGAGAGTGAGAGTTCTAGAACTCTCTCTCTCTCTCTCATCAACCAAAGCAAAATTTAAAACACAAGGTTAAATAAATCAATCTCAAACCTTAGTGTTTTCGCGGTCATTGTTAGAAACTTTGCCACTTTGTGTTTAAAAAATTTGAAAAAAGGATTCTTCTAAGCCTTCTTGTAGTTGTTGGTACTTGTAGTGTTGTTGCAATTCAGTTCTTTTTTGCTTTCCTATGGGTTTAGCTCTATGCTATACTTCATATATCTTTTAAGCCTTCTATGTCATTTTTTTTTTTTTTTTGTTTATATAAAAGTTGTGTGGATTTTAATTTTATATCAAGTTGTTTAAGATGTTTGTTTTCATCCGTGCAAAGTTGTTTAAGAGCCGAACAAAGGTTCTTTCCAAACCAATTTGGAGAGAAATTCTTCAAACTTTTCATATATCTCTTTTTTTGTGTGAATTTTGAAAATCTAACCGTTAAATTTCATGTTCCTTATGTTTTTAAAATGCATATAAAATTTCGTTCAAATCGAATGTTATTTACTATTCGATCAACAAACTTATATTTATACACAATTTTAAATCATAAAAACTTGAAATTTTAATATTTGTTTGATGACATAGCAATTGATCTTTAATTTTCTTGAAATTTTGCAAGAATCAAGGATATAATAAGAATATAAGCAAGCAATCCAACAAATAAATTTTCTAAATTCGTATTTAATATAAAGATATATAAGGAGTTTGAAGGGTTCCTCCCCAAACTAGTTTGGAGAGAAACTTTGTTCATTTAAGCATATATGGATTTTTTTTATAGGACTGTAGACTAAATTTGAGTGACTAGTTTGTAGCTAAGTAGTTGTACTATGCTTATGCTTAGCTAGAATAAACAACAACAAAAAAAGGCCTAGTGTAGTAGTTTTGATCCTTTTAGAGGCTTTGATGGCACTCGCAAATAATTTTATAATTTGTTTGTTAACTAAATATTGATGCACTTAATTCTAATTTTTTTCAAGATCCATGTTTATTGTACACAAAGTCTTTTACACAATTTTACACATTCCCAAAAACAATAGAAATTGTGACATAATTTTCAACTTGGAAATCATGACTTCATTGCGATTTTAGTTGCTTCGGAGTGTATAAAACTATATGAAACACTTTGTGTGCAACAAGTTTAAACCTTGTTTTAGTGCTAACTTCAATTGATTTAGTTAGACCATGTTTGGTTTGATTGAAAAGATTAAATGGGAAACATTTTACAATCTTATAAGTGTTTGGGTTGACTAAAAAACCCATTTAACTTGAAATCATTTTCCCTTTAACTGTGAAATAGGGCCGGTTTTGGTATAAAATGAAATACACTTTCATTTTCCCTCATTTTATTTTTATCCTCTCACTCACACTCACTCATTTGAGAGAGAGAGAGAGAGAGAGAGAGAGAGAGAGAGAGAGAGAGAGAGAGAGAGAGAGAGAGAGAGAGAGAGAGAGAGAGAGAGAGAGAGAGAGAGAGAGAGAGAGAGAGAGCAGATTCACAAAGCTTGAACTAGACAAAGGAGAGAGCACATAGAGAGAGAGAGAGCAGATTCACAAAGCTTGAACTAGAGAAAGGAGAGAGCACATAGCCAATTAGACTAGTCGAGAAACCCACCCATTAGCCGATCAGACCACTATGATCACCCAGCCACTAACGCTAACCATCATGACCACCCACCCCTAGATCTTGTTGTCTCTACATCAACCCATGAACCTCTCTCTCTCTCTCTCTCTCTCTCTCTCTCTCTCTCTCTCTCTCTCTCTCTCTCTCTCTGGTTTGATGAATGTTCAAATCTCTTCTTCTTCTTCTTCTTCTTTTGTTTCTTTGGGGGTATATATTGGAATTTTCTATTATGATATTTGTTTAGAAGCCGAGAAAATGTAAAAACTAGTAGAAAATGTGTTTTCCATAGCATTTTTCATAACACAACCAAACATCCAAAAATATTTTTTAAAGCATTTTTAGGACTGCAACCAAACATTTGAAAATATTTTCTAATCCGGAAAATGTTTTCACCAAAAAATATTTACACTATGAAAAAATTAATGTGGAACCAACCATAGGCTTAATGAACCGGACAAAATTTAGGTATAGTACCTTAAGTATTGTTTCTTAGATTTTCATCTTAAAATTCAGCTATGCGACTTTTTTCTCATAGGATGGAAGTATATTTTTAGTTAAGTAGTTATATGGCTAAATTTTAAGAGGGAAACCTAAAGAACAACACCTAATTACCCGTTTGGATCCGACTTATTGGCGTCTGCATTTAGCACTTTGGCCTTTTTTTTTTCTTCATTTCAACCATAGTTGTTGACTTTTCTCCCGTGCATTGTTTATGAGACCCACAAACTCCACTTTTTAGCAATTTTTTCATTAAAAATAGGTCCAAGGCACTATTCACATATTTAAAAATTATTTTGCTACAGTATTTTCAGTTTTCAGCAAAATAAGTTGTATCCAAACTAACCCTAAATATTGTACCTAAATTTTACCTTAATGAACCAATGAAACCATAAAGAAGATTTTATACTTCAAACTCAAAATATTTATAAAATACTATAATTTTATAAGAATATTAAATAAGTAATTTTAAAAAAATTAATATAGAAGGCCACAATTTGAGTTTTGTCTTAGGACAAAAACATATAGAGCTGGCCTTATTTGTAGTGGGAAGACAAATGAAATAAAAGCTGTAATAAAAGTTGAAGGATCAAAATATACTTTACCTTAAAACTTAATTAAGAAGCTGTTAGTTTCATTTTGCTATAAATTAGGTTGTATTCAATGACTACAACTCCACTTAATATCTTTTTATTTGATACAATTTTGACAAATTTATCATTGAATAAAATTTTCTTTCTATATAGAAAGAAAAAGGATATAGAAAGAAAATTTTCTTTCTATATCCTTATCCTCTATACTTAAAATTTTTTTAGAAAATTAAATATCAATAGTTATACCATCAATCAAATGTTTTTGTAACATGAAATTATGCATAAATAATAAGTTTCTGACATATGTGTTGAGAACGTAAAGAACATGCAATCAACTTTTAGATTTTCAAAATATGTAATTATATTAATTTTTTTAGTGAGGGTTGTAGTCATTGACTACATCCTAGTTTGTAGAAAAACTTTGTCTTACCTTAAATATTTACTATCAAATAGTGGGTAACAATTCATGATTGCATTTCAAATTCACGCCATATCAACTTATAAGTATTCGACTATATAAGTCGACACCTATCGAACACGTTTATTAAACAAGTCAGGATTACTCAACCCTAACATGACCTATTTATTAAATGGCTAAGTCGTGTCGACTCATTTATCAAACTTATCAAAGCGAAAAAATATATATAAATTTTAATATTAACCCAATTGATTTGAACTATGAAAAACCAAACAAATAAAAAAAATTTAAAAACTAACAAATAACTACATCACAAATAATTATTCAAAATAAAAGTATATCCCAATATCACTATTAATAAATTACAAAATGTCAAAAAACATCAACTACAACAACTAGTAAGTTTAAATACCTAGAATTTTAAAATGTATATTGGCAAAATAATATTTAATAAACGGGTTAGATAGATTTGTGAGTTAAATACAAACATGACACTTTTATTAAAAGAGTAAGTTGTGTCAACGTGAATACTATATGAGTCTGTTAAACATCGACTCATTACCTACTAATTGGTAATTGGGTCATGCTAACGAGTGTCCTAAGAGCACTTGTCAAAAATCTATTTTAGAAAAATTTTAACATCACTTTTATGAAAAATAAAATAAACTGTCAAAACATTAATTGTTTTTTTTCTTTTCCCATAAAAACTTTCTTTAATTGAATTTTTAGCAAGTGCTCTTAGGACATTCGTTAGCATTTTTCATGACAATTTCTTAATATCGTGTTAACTTCATGATGTCATGTTACCAGGATATGTCAGATTTTGTCGCCTCTAATATCGGATAGGAATAACGCTGCTAGTTTGGTGAGCGTACTTCCTAGTACCTAAGCTAACGCAGTAATCCTTAGGTCATTCGTTAGCATTTTTCATGATAATTTCTTAATATCGTGTTAACTTCAAGATGTCATGTTAACAGGATATGTCAGATTTTGTCGCCTCTAATATCGGATAGGAATAACGCTGCTAGTTTGGTGAGCGTACTTCCTAGTACCTAAGCTAACGCAGTGATCCTTATGTGAATTGTAAATGACTACCGAAAGTAAAATAACCCAATTCGATTAACGCATATCATATAGATATAGTTGGTAAACAGAACACTGAACTATGTACAACAACGTCCACAAAAAACAAAAATTACAGTGTAAAACAAGCTAGTTTAATTTCCAGGGAAGGCATTGGAGCTTAGAGCAAGACCCTGTCCATGTACTCGTGCATTCACCTTTTTCGCCATCACAACACTTGCAAGCAACTCCAAGTGTCGAGAAAATCTCTGAAAATCCTGTAATTCAAAAGACACTAAATAATATAAGCGAAAATCACCAAATATTAGGGAAAAAAAACAGAGAAATAGTGTAATTCTTACTTTGTTGGGAAAGTGGCCTTGCTTCTGTAACTATTGGTTTCTGTGATGTAGAAACAATTGTTGTAAGCAACAGCAGAAGAAGCAGTGGCTTAGGTAAACCCATATTTTTATTGATTTGAGTAGAACTAAACCTCAGATGCCATATATTTCATTGCCCAGAGGACAAGACAGAGGCTGGCAATGTGTTTGAAAAAACCCAGGCCTCTGTTCTATATTAGTTAAAGAAGATAACATATATATGGATTACTTTAGTGTGGAAAAGCGGTGATAATGAATAATCTAGAAGGGTGGCTATTTTATGCTTTAATAATTGGAGCATATTACAGATATTATTATCTCTAGAAGACAAAGAAAGACATAATTGGCCGTGTCACACGTTTCCAACTTCTTTACGACTCTATTGGGGGGAGGTACTTGGTGGAAGTTTCCCCAAGTCTTTTAACTTTTAAGTCAAGTGGGGAGGATGGGACCTACCAACCACTTCATTACTTTGTAGTTTGTACGATCATTCTATAGTCTAGACAAATATAAACAAGGGAATTTTTGGCTTTTTTCCTTTTGTTGTTGTTCATTTTGTTCACTTTCTCTCTTGAGTCCTTTGAATTTTTGAGTTGTTCACACTTCACAATATGAGATTCATCGAAAGTGGCCCTCATTGATTTTAGAGCACCTTTTTCGTATTTTTCTTAAGTATTTTCGTGTTGGTGTGTCATCAAGGCCTTCGTTGAAATTGAACACATTACCCTTTCCCCTTATGCTAGGGTAAAAGGGCAGTTAAGTGATAGATGAGCTAATGACTAAAGCCTATAACTAGGAGGCGAACAAAGGGTTTGAACAAACATCTAGAAAATTTTTTCCTCGTGGTGAAATTTCTAGTAAATTTTCCACCACAACAAATGATGTGTTCTCTTACCATCCGTGGAATTTCCATGGATGGTAAGAGAACAACACATCATTTTGAGTGCATCACATGGGTCCCTCTATGCTCTAATAATGCACATTATAGTACCCAAAGTCTTCGTCAACCAAGGACAAAAACATCAAGCAATAATTAACTACGTATATTTTGAGTCACAGAAGCAAGGATTGTACTAAAGAATATGAAGTTCTGTCCAACTAAAGTATGAACTCAATAAAAAAACTAACCCAACCACCCACTCGTCTATAGATTACTATGTGCTTCTTTAAAAAAAGAAGAAGATTACTTTGTAGTATGTTGCTTACGAAGTAATAGTCACTAGATATATACAAATATAAACTATAGGAAGTCTTTGTCTTAAGTAAATTGCACACGGTAGCTATTGATTAAGTTAATTTAACCTTACCCTTACAACAAGTTCAGTTTGCAGGAGCTCTTAATTAACCTGGGACTATGTTCACTTTGCCAGACAAATCCACCACTCAAAACGTATGTCACACAACTTGTGGTTTAATATGATTCTTGGTTTGAGGCCATAATCTTTAAGAACTTTGGGTTCATCAGAGAATTTTAAAAAATAAAAATAAAAATAAAAATTTAATTTAATGGAAACGTGAGCGGCAGGATTCGAACCTGCGCGGGCAGAGCCCACATGATTTCTAGTCATGCCCGATAACCACTCCGGCACGCCCACGGTGATGCTCTTGTAGCCCACTTTTCCTTAGGTATCCAATTATTTCTATGCTTGGAAGTAGAAAAATGAGAAAACAACAATGGAGATGCGGGGTATCGATCCCCGTACCTCTCGCATGCTAAGCGAGCGCTCTACCATCTGAGCTACATCCCCTAGACGTGTTTGATTCTTATAGTACATTGTAGTCTAGTTTAGTAACATATGTACAGTCAATCCACATGCACTAAAAAGCTAACACACAAGTTTCAGTAGTTTTATCTATTTCTTTAGTTAGCCTCTTCTGATTTCTTCTGTCCAAATCAGCAGGACGACTATGAAATTCCTCAAACAATATTAGAATAATTAATATTCTTCTTTTCAGGTTTTCACTCACATTTCCAAACCAAATCAATGTCTCAACCCAACTATCTTTTTTCTTCCCCAAAAGAAAAAAAAAAATACTAATTCTCTCAAGCATTTTCGCATGTCACAAATTAAAGCAAAATATTCAATTATTTTAATACATTGCCAAAAAAACAGAAGGACAAAGGTAAAATTGGAAAGAATTTTGATTTCAAGCACAATCAAATGCTTATTTTGGAACTTTTTTTTTTTTTTTTTTTTTTTTCTAAATAATACTTCATTGAACAAATACCAAAAGACAAGATCTATTGGTGTCTCTGATGAGGACTTCAATAGAGTAGCGAGAAGAATTTGATGGATTTTAAAGGGGCTGTATTACATACAAATTGATTCAATGCACCATCCTCTAAAATAATGTTGGCTAATCCTGACTCACGACCATTTGCGATGCCAGTAAACTGTTTTAATTTGAAGGACAACTAGCACTGAATCAAGTTGGTTATGCTTTCTCATCTATTGATTCTGATTTCTGAGTTTCTAACAAGGTGATTTTTTTAAAAAAAAAATGTTTTTAAGAAACGATCAAGGTGAATTTGAACACACAATTTTCGATACGGGACACTCAATGAAGAGTTGTTCCACAGATTCAAGGATTGCATTACATTGTGTAGTTTATGTTGTAAATATTTTCTTTATGTTGTTAAATAATAAACAACATAGGTAAAATTGGAAAGAATTTTGATTTCAAGCACAATCAAATGCTTATTTTGGAACTTTTTTTTTTTTTTTTGCTAAATAATACTTCATTGAACAAATACCAAAAGACAAGATCTATTGGTGTCTCTGATGAGGACTTCAATAGAGCAGCGAGGAGAATTTGATGGACTTTAAAGGGGCTGTATTACATACAAATTGATTCAATGCACCATCCTCTAAAATAATGTTGGCTAATCCTGACTCACGACCATTTGCGATGCCGTAAACTGTTTTAATTTGAAGGACAACTAGCACTGAATCAAGTTGGTTATGCTTTCTCATCTATTGATTCTGATTTCTGAGTTTCTAACAAGGTGATTTTTTTTTTTAAATGTTTTTAAGAAACGATCAAGGTGAATTTGAACACACAATTTTCGATACGGGACACTCAATGAAGAGTTGTTCCACAGATTCAAGGATTGCATTACATTGTGTAGTTTATGTTGTAAATATTTTCTTTATGTTGTTAGATAATAAACAACCATAATATAAATTCTAGGATCTTGAATTATCATGATTCCACAACTTCAAAAATTATTTATAAAAAAGCTTACCTTGATCCATTGCCGAAATTTTCTTAAAATCAAATCTTAGTATAAAAGGTACTTAATTCTTAGGGCAAAACTTAGGTACAGTACCTTAAGTTCCCTACTTAAAATTTTGACATCTGTCCAATTTAACAACCCAAGCAAACAGCGTTAAAACTTTTTTTTTTTTTTTGTAGGGGCAAGATTTGGAGCCCGAGCCCAAACGTATGGAATCCTGGTCTAATAAGCCCAATACAATGAATTTTGTAGAATATGGATCAAAGAACTAGGTCTTGATGAGTTGGGCAACGGCTAGTATGGAGTTAAAAATCAATCAAACACAAATAAAAGCCATCATTGCCAATGGACATTCAGTCCGAGGAGACCAAAATTTAACGTATACAGATCACAATATTAAGATTGTTTAGCATGCTACAGTATTCTCTCTCTCTTTTCCTGCCTCCCCCTCTTTATGGGGGCTCTTCCACATTATATAGCTCATTTCTGATCATTTGGACCTTACACTTGTTGATCATCTGGATCCCCACTTAAGTACCCATCCTATCAAACACCCCTTTCAGCCCTCTGTGAGTTGTGGCAGCCAAGGCAGCACTATTCAGGGGTCTTCTCCACATTAATGTGGCCAAAAAAATAGCTACAGTGCATTTAATGTAGTTGTGGCAGTTTTTCCTTAGATATTTTGAGTTTTCTTCCCTCTCACGTATTTAGGAGGCGCACTTCAATTGCTAGAGTACACACTTGGTCTGCGTTTGTCGTGTCCAAGGAGGAGTTCCTCCTCGAACCTTCTTCCCTTTGTTCCCCACTGATGAAACTTGTAATGTGGATCATTTAAGTCGTATTCTTCTCCTCGGACTTGTTAGTGTCCTTGGACAAGACCCAAGGCCTAATACATTATTTTGGGCCCTAGCCCCTACATTTTTATTCCTCCTTCTTTTTCCTGTACTGCAAACGGTTTCTTTTCCAAACACAAAACCTTTCTCTTCCAAACCACCTATGACCCTTCTCTTCCAAACCCAAAACCCAAAAAATAAAATAAAATAAAATAAAAATAAAAAATCTCATATCTCTCTATCTCAATGTGAGTATGTATGTGAATCTGTTTCCTTCTTCTTTTCTGATCTATGATTCTCTCTCTCTCTCTCTCTCTCTCTCTCTCTCTCTCTCTCTCTCGGTATGTGTGTATGTATGTGTATCTGTTTCCTTTCTTATTTTCTAATCTATGATTCTTTCTTCTTTTCTGATCTATGATTCTCTCTCTCTCTCTCTCTCTCTCAGTGTGTGTGTGTGTGTGTGTGTGTGTGTGTGTGTGTGTGTACCTGTTTCCTTTCTTCTTTTCTGATCTATGATTCTTTATCTCTCTCTCTCTCTCTCTCTCTAGAAAAAATAATGAAAGAGGTTGTGACGATGGCGTTGTTGATGTTAAGAGTGTGGAAGTTTCGGGTATAGCTGAAAAGGGTCCATTTTTTGGTTTGAAACACAGTAGATTTGGTTTTTATTTTTTGATCTTTCCTGTTTGGTTACTGAGAAAATGAGGGAGAAAGGTCCATTTTTTGGTTTGAAACCTAGTAGAAGTCATGGGTTCTCTTGCAGTTGCAGTACAAAAAAAAAAAAAAAAGTTTTAACGTCGTTTGTTTGGGTTGTTAAATTGGACAGATGTCAAAATTTTAAGTAGGTAACCTAAGGTACTGTACCTAAGTTTTGCCCTAATTCTTATAGAATTGGTTTCTCTCTCTTAACCCTTTTTTCTCTTTAAATATTCAGTGTCAGTGATGGAGTAGCTGAATGTCTCTTTTATAGGTAGAGAGATGACCAAATTCCTTGTATCTATAATCTCCAATTGCCCATCAAAGTTGGAGTTACTTAGGAAACTTACTTCTCCATTAACAAATGTTTTAAGGATATGTAACATCTTATTAAACCATTACATATATGAAGTTATCAAATAAATACGTTATTATAGGACAATTTATTCTTACATATGTCTTGAATTTGGAACCTTCAGCTTAGAATAAAGTTACTTTTGTAGAGATAATTTTTAGCTTCGAATCCATCCTGAACTTGATAGTTAAACTCTGGGTAGTACTCTCTAAACTTTTATTTTAGTTAATTTGTGTTGATGGCCATTTTGGAAGCTCAAGTGGAAAGGAGAAGCCCAGCAACGCGGACAGAAAAGAGTTGGTAAATGGATAGAAAACTCATTAAGCCCAAGCGACAGGAATAATGGATCACAGGTCCATGAGATAAACAAATGGGTCTTGAGGGGATAAATGGGCTTAAAAGAGCCCAAAAAAAGAGAAAAAGCAAACAATGGGCAGTATATGATGTGGAAAAGTGAGAATGGGCCACAGCAGGCCCAAAGTAATAAAAGCAAAAAAAAGTAAGGGGTTAATGGCAAGCCCATGAGCCCCAAGGATGAGGGATAATGCAATTGGGCTGGGGAAACCCAAAGAACTCAATAAAAGCCCATGGGAATGTAAAGTTAAGAAAAGAGCCAACGAAACCTAAGGAAAGAAAATGGGCCAAGGACGCCCAATAGAAAACGAATGGGACACAGGAGCCCGCCAGTGATGTAATAAAAGAACCAATGGTCGTATTGGGCCATTGGGAGAAGAATAAACGGCAAGCCCAAAGAGGCCCAACAGGATTAAGGCAAACAACTTCGCAGCAGGAATGATAAAGTGGTATGGCAGGAGATAGTAGCAGGAAAAAGGGTGGGCTGAAGAAAGGCAAAACCCACCGTCAAGCAAAGCCCAGCCCCTAAGTGGGGTAAGCCATAAAGGAAAAGGGAACCAGAAAATAGTCAAAAACGAACGGCAGACTATGCAGGCCAACCCCGACAAACGCATGAGCAACAGGCAAATTTTGGACATACATGGAAGAGAGGCACGCATAAGGCCCAGACCTCACCAGCCTGTACCCAGCTAATACAAGACACGGTGAGGTCATGGGTCAGAGGTAAAAGGGCATGGTTTGGTGGTAGGGAGAGTGAAAAACCTATTCTGAGGTTCCTGCTCGGGCTCTTTTGGGGGAAGTGTTTTGCTGAAATTACATATCACCCAAAAAAAGCAAAGCTGAGTTGAAACTACTAGGTGCATGCCATGAGGGATAGGGAGAGAGTAGGCACCCACACCGTAGCAGGGAAGGGTGTCATAGCAAACAAACAAACAAAATAGTTTTCTTTTGTTTGGCGATGGGGAGTGGCACACAGATAAACCAGTGGTGGTCGGCAAGTACACCCAAACTAGACAAAAGTGGTTAAGGGCTAAAATAGTAAAACTCGGTCACGATAGACATTATAAAAAGAGGCCCTTGCCGTGTACAGGGGAGAACGATACAAGCACCACGGTATTAGGAATTTGAAAACCAAGAAATAGAAAACAAGTATTAAGAAAAAGAAAAAGAAAGAAAAAAGATAAGAAAGGGGAATATTAGAAGAGAAGGAAAGAAAAAGATAGAGAGTTAGAGCGGCAGGCATGCCCCAATAGGTTGATTCCTTCTCTCCCTCTCAAAGTCCTACTCTTTGCCGAAAACAAAAAGTTCTCTTGTGCACCAACCATTCAGGTCCGCTTCCTTCAAAGTGATTAATTTCCACAGCAAGATTTCCCTGGGAGGTTATTCACTTTGAGAAAAGGCGTTCTTCCCTATCTAGTTTTGGTCATGCAGATCAGATTTAATCTGATTTCTTTCTTCTTTTAATTAACCCATATACTACCCATTTATTCCCTTTACTTTCTTTATAAAAGTAATTGTTGTTAAATTGTGATTATCTTTTCTTGATTAAGGATTATCTATTCACTTTAATTAAGAAATCAAAGTACTTTCTTTTGTCTTATTATTATCATATCTGTCTGCCATGACTCATCTAAAACAGATCTACCCCCCGTAAGCGCGCTCTTGGCGAATGAGACATAGTTTGTGCACAAGCTGGACCAAATTGAGTTGCAGTTGGACCAGTCTCAACTCCCTTACTCAAAATATTTGAGCGCAATACCACAGGAGGCAGCCCAACCCGATATAACCAAAAAGGCCCACTACAATCTGTTTAGAAACAACTTATCTAGTTTTTTTATTTTTTTTTGTGCTAAATAAGTTGATTCTTTTTTTTTTTTTTTTTGCTGAAAGTACGATAGCAAAAAATGAGAGTGAGACCCACAATAAGCTAAATATACTTAGCATTTTGAGCAAATTCATAGGGTGAGATCTGCAAACAGTTTACTGTACCTAGTTTTTTTTACCAAAAACATTAGAGTGGGACCTGTAAACAGTACCTGGCTGGTTGGGCAATAAGCTAACCAAAGCAAAAAATAAGTTTCTTTTTTGCAGAAATCACGTGAGACTCACAAATAATAGAAAATATGGAAGAAGAAAAAAAAAAGCTTGCTTATAATCATATCCCAAACACACACTATAAAAAATAAAAAATAAAAAATGAAGGGGTCTTACCACAACATAATAGTTAAAAGAGTCTAGTGGTTACAATACCAAAATATATGTTCTAAATTAACTAAAATAAAAAGTTAAAGGAGTTTATTTGTTACAGTATTAAATTGACTAAAATAAATGTTTAGGGGGTATAAGTAAAACTATCCTAAAGTTAAGGGCAAGCCTTCATAGTGCCTTCCAATATGCTTTTTATAGAAGGGCACTATCATGGAATTGATCTTTGTTGCTCAATCAAATAAGCATTATATCATTGAGAAATTAGGTGCTTCGGATTCATATGTACTTAGGTTGTGTTTGGATGGCAATATTTGGATTTGGATTTGAAATCCATTAATTTAAAATGCCTTGATTTGAAATCCCTTAATTTTAAAATTCCTTGTTTGGGTCTTTTCAAACAATGAAGGATTTAAATTCATCATTTGAAATTCCATTGTTTAGATACCTAAATTTGGATTTGAATTTAAGATCAATAAATATATTATTTTATTTTTTTTTAATCCTTCTACATTTTTTTAAAAAAATTTTAAATACATGAGGTAATATTGATAATCCAATTGACAAGGTAATGACTAAATATTTTTAGTCATAGCCAACTAAAAAAATATCTTGCCAGCTATTGACAACTAAAATGTTTTATATCAACTAAAGAGGACACTCCATTCTCAAAAAAAAAAAAAAAAAAAAAAAAAAAAAAAAAAAACCTAAAGAGGACACCCAAATGCATGGGTCTTTTTTCTCAACATTCAAAATCTCAAACGTGATTGTAATTATATTTGTTACTTATTTATTATGTTCTGACATTCATGATGACCATCTACATTTAAAGACAAAGGTTAGATTATACATGTGCAACCTTTATATTTAAGGTTTCCTTTGAATTCTAATTCCCAGCATAAAATGAGAAGGTAGCAAAATTATGTTCCTAACCTAGAAGGCAGCTTAGAAAATGAATTCAATGTTGACCGGTACCATAAACCTATTTAGAAAAATCAAATTTTAAAGAGAGCAATTGAAAAACCTTCCAGTTGATGTTATTATAGATTTTTTTAATGACAACTTCTAGTTACAGTTTGAAATAACATAAAAAGGCCTATAGCAAGAACTCTATACTAGCAATTATGAACTTTCTTTACATTATTTCAAATGAATATTCTCTCACTTATTACTTCACAACTCATAGACAGTTCATAAAAGCATTTCATCAAACACATAATTTGCATCTCACAAACGAAAATACAAATAGAAAATAAAGACAAACCCAAAATAAATTATTAAAAATACCATGAAACAAGATGCACAAACAAATCAAACAAAACCCACAAACAAATCAAACAAAACCCAAACAAACCCACAAAAAAATCAAATAAATCCCACATCCTTTGGGATTTAGATTTAGTAGAAAGAGAGAATTAGGGAGGTTAAAGAGGAAGATAAGTCATAAGAGTAGAGAAAAACAAACTTGAAGTTGGAGAGGGAGAGAGGGAAGAAGAGCTTGTGAGTTGTGGCTAGAAAGAGAGACACAAAGAGAAACGAGCCAAGAGAGAGAAATAGAGCACAACGTGCATGAGAGATCTCCAAATTCCAACGTGTGTGAGGGAATTTGAAATCCATGGATTTGGACCTATTAAATTCTAGTTGGATTTGAAACCAATCCAAATCCATTTCTTTGAACTTGCCCAAACAAAGAATTTGAATTTAGGCCCCCTCAAATCTAAATCCAAATCCAAGTCCAAGGGATCCAAACAGACCATTAGAGTCTTGTGGATTTTGATACAGGTGCACTTTGATTTTTGAGGATGTGCTGAGCTGAATTTGGGTCAAAAACTAAATAGACATTTTCCCTCTAGTGGGAAATCAAGTCTAAAATACTAAAACCCAATATCCGTCTTGATTGCTTAGGCTGGCAGGTCTAGTTTGATGAGATCCCTACCACTCAAGATCTATTGTTGTATTCATGTGATTATTTATTGAAAATACCATATAAGCTGCAGTGAAAATAACTTGAGTTTTAAGTCTATCCAGACATACATTTTGGACGCAAGCTATTTGCTTATTTATTGCTGAATGGATTTGGACACATACTAAAATTTAAAACCATCTACACACATGAAAAAAAAAAAAAAGAGCGAACTATTAAACATTAAACCACATTCGCTCCAATATCTTTAATAAAATATATTTCACAAAAAAAAAAAAAAAAAAAAACTTAATAACATATATACAGTGTCTTAGCCCCCCACCCCCAAAGAACAACCCAAAACAAAGAAAAGAAGGGTTATGGTCATGTTCTCTTGAAAGGAAAGTGTCGCAAGAAAACAAAGTTTATTGAAAGAGTGCTCTAAATGAAATCTGAACCGCCCCCAAAATGTTCCAAGTCTGGATGTGTCCCTCTCCCAGGTCTCCGCGGGTCTCTGAAAGAAACAGAAAGGAATTATGTTAAATGCTTGTTGTTGCTACTAGAGGTTCCGATTTAGTGCTGCATTGCCCTAATTTATGTACCCCGGAACACACTCAATTCCAACATATCATGTTAGATAGAAAACCCCTCTAACCTTAACCTATCAATTTGAACACTCGTCAAATCCCACATACTATGATAAAGTCAGCCCATAGGCCAGTTGTATACAACTATACATTTACAAAACGCGAGGCAAAGTACTGAAAAATTCATGTAACTGTTTCAAGTTCATTACCAGTCACGCCCAGAAAATTCACCAGGTCCATTTAACCCAGTTCAGCAAATGGATCAGGCCAACATATATATTGCCAGATAGAAAAAATGGGAGGTGTTCAATTTGGTGGCTTTGGAATCTGCATGTCTCCTTTAAACCACCAACGTGTGCGCTCAAATGCATACTAACTGTTGTAACTATTGAATTATAAAATAAAATAATAAAAAAATTAAAAAAAGCATACTAAAGCAGTAATATCAAATCCTGTATTATACGAACATGAACACGAACACCCTGTAATGGGATAATTAAACTCGGAATGTTCCTAGAGCCCTGTACTTCCTATAAGCACAGGCTGGTACAAGAAACTATGAAGAAAAAGTACAAAAAAATATTTATTTTAATTTAATATCATTACATTTTTTTTTTAAATTCAATAGTTAGGGGGTGGGGAGGCGCAAGTTAAACTGAAAGGCTCTTGGCTAATTATTAAATTTTGGAGTCAATTGTATTTTTATTGGTCAATTGTAATTTATTATAAGTCTTAGTAATTAATTAGGTTTTAGTATTTTATTTCCACCAGTGAAGTCTATTTCTGTAACTCAAATAATTGGGTTTTTCCAAGTCAGAATTAGGGTTTAGTTTAGTAGCCTATATAAGTACAATATTGTACCCCTACGGAGAGATTACAGTTTGATTGATGACTACAATTTCTCTTTGAATTTTTCCAATGGACTAGTGCCGACTCAAGTTATCCCTAGGTATCAACACCTAGATGTTCTCTCTTTAATTGGTGTTGACTCCAAATAGGCCTAAGTGCTGACTCCTAGGTTATCTATCTTTTATTTTCATGTTCTTCAATTTTGTTATTTTTTTATTTTTCCTTTGGCTGAAGATACACGGTAAATTTATCCCTCCCTAGGTCATACAAACTTCCCAATGTAATGTAATAAATAGATGGAAAACATGCTTCAGCCCAAAACTTCGTACAACAAGCAATTAACTTTCTACTTTTGGTAAAATAGAGTTTATTTTTTCTTCTTTTATTTTGGGAGAACGGTAACATAGGCTTTAAGAATATCTATGAAAAACAGAAAAAAGAAGTATTTCATATAATTCAACTGTCTAACAGTAACTCATGTGGAAACCAGGTGAAAATATGTCCAAACTCCAATTAGATCACACCCCAAAAAAAAAAAAAATCAGTATTAGGGACAAAGTCAGAAATCACCCCAACCCCATTTCCACCCTCTAACTCATTGGGAAACTTGAATCTAGGTCAGGAATTAAACTGATATCTTCTAAACCACCTATCACATTGAAATCCAGCATTATCACTGTATTTCACATGATTAAGGAAACAAGGTTTGGTTTTAATCATAAAACTTTGGAGAATTACTCAGTTATTGTGGTGAATTTAAATTTTTAATGTACCTTGTAAATCGATTTGGCTCAAAACCGGGGACACCAGGTGGGCCATAGGGATCAAAACGAGCACCTGGAGGAACACCCCTGTTTAAAAAAACCAATTACAATTAGAACTTGGCAGTATGATAGCAAATCAGAGAGAGAGAGATCTGAAAAACTCACGGTAGTCCTCCAGGGAATCCAGGATCTCCCCCAATTCCACCAGGGAATACAGGGTCTCCCACCATTCCGCGCCAGCGAGGATCATTAGGTCCTGCTTCCACATGACAAAAGAATTTTAACTAAATAAACAAACTCAGCCAACAAATGAGGGGGGGTGGGGGAATCGGGCAGGAGAAGAACGCCTCGTTGTACGAACCTAGATACATGCTCCCACCACCAGTTCCAAAACCAGGCCTGAGGACAATCAAAAGAAATTTACATATAAACAATGAGTAATGCAACAACCAAAAAGGTCGGCAATGACCAACAAATATTTGTGAAGGAAAATTACCGGGTTGGGTACATTCCAGCACCGGGACTGGGAAAAATATCACTAACACCACTAGGATAAACAGGAGGATAAATGATTCTACAAAGCACACCAAACACATTTAATTAGCCTCATAGTTTGATAAGTAATTATATAAACATTATTTTTAATTCAGGGACTGTAAAACCACAGTCATCAAGGAAACTGTTTAGGCTACAAATCAGCATTTTAACATGACAGGGTCCAACAGATAATATGCATTATGACAGGATTCTGGAGCAAAACATAATCATCAGCAAAGGAAATTCAATCCCTTATAAGTGAATGTAGCATAAACAATATGCTACATTAACATATAATACTTTTTTTTTTTTTTTGGCTAAACTATAATACTTATCACATTAAGCAACACTACTCTAGCTCCTCTATAAAAATAAAACAAGTTTCATTTGCTAAAGGTTAATGGTAAAATACCCACAAACAGAAACAAAAAAGAAATTACAAAATTTCTTTTGTGAAAAGAATAATGTAGAAAATCCTGTACTGTAAAAGCAGAACGTGCGCAGAGAAGGGAAACAACTAGCCATTACAAAATGTAAAATTTATAGGCTGAAACAGCATGATTGGTGTAATGATATTGACAAACTCAGACACCACCTAGCCCTTCAATGCCTATTGAATCCAAAGAATGGACCAACCACCGCAAAGCCCAGGTCAGTGTCACAGAATTTGTTCAACATTCAGAAACAAAGTTTCTACAGTATGTGAAGAATTTATTAGAAAGACCCTACCCTAACTGCAGTTGCCCAAAAAAAAGTTCAAACTAATAAATGTATGACAACTATGTATTGGACCACATACACATTGTCAAATTGGCTATTCAAATTATCAACGAGAGAGAGAGAGAGAGAGACCCTGAAGGATGGGTTTGAGGGCTTGAAGGTCTGCCAATTGGAACCTCAATGTTTACATTCCTGCTTGATGTTTCACTGGTCTCTGAACTGCAGAGTAGAAAGGAAAATAATCATAAATGGTAAATCATAGGATGAGCATTGTTGTTAAGAAATACTTTTATCTTTTTCAGGGTTCAAAATGAAAAGCCACATTTCAAGTCAAATTAAAAATTAAATCCCTGATCAAGTTATATATAAACAATCACAAATTATTTGATACTTCTGCAAAGAAAATTGTCTTTATTTTGGAAACTAAGGAAATTGAGATGAAGTGAAATGTGGACTGCTTCGAGAGAGCACAACCTCCAAACACAGAAAATTGTCTTTATTTAGATGTCTTGTTTATTTTATACATCTCCTTTCAACATTCATTGACTTAAAACTAGGAACAGAACAACATTTAGACCGAATAAAATAGGAACAAGTAAAACAACTAACACAACAACTGTTGAATTTGGTGATTTCCATAGAAGTTGTGTTTTGAAAAATCCCTTAATGCCTCCTCCTTAAAAGGAATTAATGCCATCAATATAAGGGATTTTCACCCCATTAGCCTAATTGGTAGCATCTACAAATTATTGGCGAAGGTGTTGGGCCTGTTGGCTAATAGAATGAGGGGGGTGCTGGATAAACTCATATCAGAGACTCAAAATTCCTTTGTAAGATAGACGATAGATTTTGGATTCAGTGCTTATCACAATTGAATGCCTTGATAGTAGAGCAAAGAGTTGTGTCTTGGGGGTTATTTGCAAGCTAGATATTGGGAAAACTTATGATCATGTGAGTTGGGATTCTTTGTTCTATTTATTGAATAGGATGGGCTTTGGGGAAAAGTGGGTCAAGCGGATGAGAGCTTGTATTTCTACTGTTCGGTTTTTTGTTCTTGTTAATGGTTCCCCAGCTGATTTTCTAGTAGTTCATGGGGTTTGAGGAGGAAACCTGCTATCACTATTATTATTACTTCTTATTATGGAGGTTTTGAGTAGGATGTTGAAGAATACTGAGATGTATGCTTTTATCCATGTCTTTCGAGTGGGATCTAATATGGCTGAAGGTTGGAGCATTTCCCATCTTTTATTTGTTGATGACACCATTCTTTTGTTGCAATGCTTCAAGGTTGGGATTAGACAATAATTATTTTGGAGGTGTATTGCCCAACTCCATTGTCAATATTTCATCCCAACTTAAATCCTTTATTAATAGAGGGAATCAAACATATGGAAGTATTCCTATTAGGGTTGAGAACCTTGTTAACATAAGTATACTGGGAATAGGAAGCAATGCTCTTGTTGGTACAATCCCGAGTGGTATTGGAAAACTAAAGAGCCTGCAGTTGCTGATGTTGTCTAGAAATAGAATTACAGGACAGATTCCTCCCTCCCTTGGTAAAATTACTATAATAACAATTTAAAAGGCTATATACCCAAAACTTTGGGGAATTGTCAAAATTTACAATTATTGAACCTTTCTCAGAATGGTCTGAATGGTAGCTTTCCCAAGCAAATTCTTAATCTTTGTTTTCGGTCCATTTCCTTGGACTTGCTAAAAATATTTTCTGAGTGGTCCTTTACCACTAGAAATCGGAAATCTAAAAACTCTTGTGGAGCTGTATATCTCTAACAACTTATTCTCTGGTGAGATTCCTAATAATGTTGGAAATTGTTTGACCTTAGAACAACTTTACATGCACAACAACTTCTTTGGTGGAAACATTCCCCAATCTTTGAGTAATCTTACTGGTATTTGAGTCCTAGATCTCTCACATAATAACTTGACAGGTAATATCCCTCTATACTTTGATAATTTTCCTCTTTTGCATTATCTAAATTTGTCTTTCAACAATCTTGATGGTGAAGTACCAATGGAAGGCATATTTAGGAATTCAAGTGCAGTGTCAGCCATGGTAAACAGTATACTTTGTGGTGGTATATGAGCATCTCAGCTATCAGTATGTCCTGCCAAACCCACTCAGAGACAGAGGAGTTTCATATTGCTGAAAGTAATAGTACCTGTACTTGTTGGGGTTACATGTGTTATTGTACTTTTTTCTACCATCCTTTGCAATTGTTCAAAGCAACAGAAGGATTTTCACCAAACAATTTAATTGGCCAGGGGAGTTATGGTTCTGTGTTCAAGGGAATTTTAGATGGAGATGGAATAGAAGTTGCAGTCAAGGTACTTAATCTTCAAAACAAGGAGCATCAAAGAACTTCATGGCAGAATTTAAAGCCTTTAGAAACATTCGACATCAGAATCTAGTGAAGATCATAACTTCATGCTTAAGTGTTGACTTTAGAGGCAATGATTTCAAAGCTCTTGTATATGACTTAGGGTCCGTTTGGATACCGCTGAAAACTGAAAAATACTGTAGCAAAATAATTTTTAAATGTGTGAATAGTACCGTGGGATCCATTTTTAATGAAAAAGTTGCTGAAAAGTGAAATTTGTGGGTCCGTAAACAGTACACGATGTGCACTGATTGGCTGAAAAAGTTTGAAAAAGTCAAAATTTGCGGTAACTGTTCATTGAACAGTACATGAACAGTAACCGCAAATCTAAAAAACGCGTGAAAAAAAAAAAAAAAAAAAAAAAAAGGCTGAAAAACGCAAACGCGCTGGTTTTCAGCGCAATCCAAACGCAGCTTTAATGCCTAACGGGAGTCTTGAAAAGTGGCTGCATGTAGAAGAACAGGCTCCCCACCAGAGGGACTTGAACTTAATGAAGAGATTCAATATAGCCACCGACGTGGCTTTTGCACTTGAACATCTTCATTTCTATTGCCAACCACCCTTTATTACACATTTTCTAAATAATAAGCACTGATCATTCTCATTTTCTTTGAAGCTGTGACAGACTTGAAAGTTAATCAGGAAACAGAAGTGGTTCCAACAGGGGAGGTTGATAACTTGGTTGAATTGGCAAACATTTTATGTTGTATTGGTTCATTGCCTATGACATTTTTTTTTATTTGATAAATATTGCCTACGACATATTTGGAGATGCCATTAGGTGCTCCGTTCAAAGCCACTTCTGTGTGGAATTCTATCTTGGAAAAGATGGAGAGGAGATTCTCTGGTTGGAAGAGACTTTATCTATCCAAGGGCGGGAGACTTACTCTCTTGAAGAGCATGCTTTCGAGTCTGCCAACATATTATCTCTCTTTCTTCTCTATTCCCAGATTTGTTGTTGACAGGCTGGAAAGGATTCACAGAAATTTCTTGTGGGGTTCAACAGATGCAGAATTTAAATGCCCATTAGTGGCTTGGGACAAGGTTTGTTCCCCTGTTGAGGTGGGAGGTTTGGGAATTAAGAAAATTGGAAACTTCAATCAAGCTCTATTGGAGAAGTGCTTAAGGAGGTTTGGACATGAAACTACACATTTGTGGCACTAGGTTGTAGCTTCAAAATATGGTGAAGAATGGGGTGGATGTTGCACAAAAGCAAGTCAAGGATTGCATGGTTGTAGCCTTTGGAGGAGAATCAAAATGGGCTGGTAGACTTTTTTACAACATGTGACTTTTGATGTTGGTGATGGTGTTCAAGCTAGGTTTTGGCATGACTCGTGGTGTTGACACACGCCTTTAAAGGAGTTATATCCGGTCTTGTTTGCTTGTTACATTGACAAGGAAGCCTCAGTGGCTGAATTGTTGAACCCCAATGCAAGTGGTGAGGGAAGGAATTGGAAAATTAACTTCCACAACAAGGTGCATGATTGGGAACTGGATTCAGTGACCTCATTATTTACCCATATTTACTCTCTGGTACCTAATGAGGAGGGGGGAGATAGGATGAGACGGTCTTTAAATGCGAATGGTACCTTTGATGTGCACTCGTTCTATAAGGCTATTTGTTGTACAGGTGGTATTCCCTTTCCTTCGAAGAGCATATGGCATGTTAACTCCAAAGAGGGTTTCTTTTTTAATGTAGACTTCCACTTGGGATGAAATCCTTACCATTGATAATTTTCAATAAGAAGGGCATCTCTTTAGTGGGTTGGTGTTGTTTGTGTAAGTATAGTGGGGAAATAGTGCGTCATTTATTGCTTCACTATGATTTTACTTATGCCTTGTGGCGTGAAGTTTTCTCTATGTTTGAAGTTCACTGGGTAATGCCAATGACGATTTCATCCTTATCATTTGGGTGAAGGAATTGGTTTGACAAGCAACTCCTCAGATGTCTAGAATTTAGTGTCATCTTGTTTAATGTGGTTAGCATAGAAGGAGCGCGATTCTCGCACATTCCAGTATGTTGAAAGATCCCAAAAACAGTTGAAATCATTATTGATTCGCAACCTGTTTGAGTGGTCTCGGGTTTGGAAGTTTAATCATTGTACCTATGTTTCAGAATT
Source organism: Quercus robur (assembly GCF_932294415.1). NCBI lineage: Eukaryota > Viridiplantae > Streptophyta > Magnoliopsida > Fagales > Fagaceae > Quercus > Quercus robur. Next base: position 19,880,207 of record NC_065540.1, on the reverse strand, counting down.
TCATGATTCTCTTAGCTTTGCTATGTAATTTTTCAAGACCCTTTGTATCCATCATCGTGAACATAAAGTGTTTGTTTATTCTTCAACAAAGCAATTATATATGAATCAATGACTAATTCATTTTAGAAAAAACACATAAATAAGCAAATAAACAATGTTCAAATCAGGAAGTGCCTCAAATGCTCATATGAATCTAACATTACATTAATGTACAGATAATCTCTGAGAAAGATTAAGATCAAATACCTTGGAGGAGGTTGTGGAGAAGCATACAATTTAGACAGAAGTTGAGTATCAAGAGTCTTCACGAGACCCTCCAGATTCTTATATTGCGTAGAATAATTGGTACCCCCATTTCCACCAACATAGTCCTCAGGACTGAAATTTAACAACCCATATTTGCAATTGAATATTTACCAAAAAAAAAAAAAAACCCAATTGAAAAAGCAGAGAAAACATACTTAATTTCAAGATGTAGAGGCTCGGGAGCCCCCTCGGGGAGAGCATCAACGAGAAACTTGTCGTTGATGACAAGGCACTTGACCAGCACTTTCTTCCAATCCTTTTCTGGGTTTATGTACACGAACGCGTACTCGTCTTCTTGCTCGTTCCACTCCTCGATACCCACCTCCTCTGCGCACACACAAACCCCAAACGACTAGTCGTTTTGCTTTTCTTTAATAATTCAAACCTATAATTTAGAAGAAAAAATCGAGAGAGAGGGAGTGTGTGTACCTGTGGAGGTAGAGGAGAGGGCGTTGTCGGAGAAGGCAGGGGGACCGGTGGCGACGAGAACATGGCCGGAGGCGAGGAAGGTGGCGTGTACGGCAAAGGCAATCTTGTCGTAGATGTTGCGGAACGAGGGTCTCGCTGCTCTGATCACCGCCATCACCGTCTTGTCAGTCGCCATGTTATACAACACTTTTTTTTTTTTTTTTTTGAGAGGAGTTTAGTTAGTGCTACTAGATACCAGTTACCAACAAGAGAAGTTTTACTTTTGAGGAAGAAAGAGAACGATAATAAAAAGGTGATGTTTCGCGGTTCAATCTAGAGACTCTAAAAAGTTTATACATATCTTGTGTTGCAAGACAAATCGGTCTCGCTTATTTTCGCAGCTGTGTTTGGCCAGTTAAAAGCCCAAGACCAACCTCAAGCCCATTTTGGTGGATTTCAGAGATATAAAGAAAGGGCCAGAGCCCCGAGGGGGGGCTCATTAGCTTCGGATTTGTTATGTTTATGTTATTATAAATCCTGGGCCAAAGTTTACTTAAAAGTTCTTTTATTGGTCCAACAATATCAAGACTCACCACAACTCAAAAACAAAACAAGTGATGTGAGAGTGTAGATTTTCTCCTAATACTAGATTTACTTTCACTTACTCAAATCTTTCAATAGCATGAACCCAAGGTTTAGCTAAGTTTTTAATACAACATTTTCTTGAACATTGGATTTTGAACTCCACCACCCCCAAAAGATATTGGAAAACTAAAAAATATTGGTCCCTTACTCCCTTGATCGTGCTCAAAAGGGCTCAAAACGAGGTGAAATAACTTGAAATGGGTTATATTAAAAATGGTTTATATTGAAAAGTGCAATGCACGTTAACATGGTGACTAGAGCAAAGCCTGCACCTAGTTAATTTAATGATTTCATCAAAGTTAAGGAGTCAATTAAAAAGAAAAAGAAAAAAAAATCATTCAATCTTCACTAATGTAGCTTGAAAATCATGTACTATATATAGATTTCTTTACAGTTTTGATCAAAAGAGGGTAACTTCTAACAAGACCAATATGTGATATGTATACAATAGTCAATATATTACTGGTAATTTAAGCAACAGTCTCTGCTACTGCCTTGTCCTTGTGTCTTCCAGTAGCTCTTATGTAACAAAAAACTGCCACTAAGAAAGTTGTGGCTAGCCCCCCTAGTATTACACCACCTCCAGCAATTGACTTATCCACAGAGTGATGCTGCTTTCTTGGGAGGATCCCCTGCTCTTGATCACTCACATTTTCTTGATTGTTTGGATCAATTGGACTTGTTTGAATCGAAGAACTGGATTCTTCTGTAGAGTGCATTTTCTCAACTGTTTGAGGTGCGTCTGATGGGCTTGGGCTGAAAACATGTTCACCATATGACTTCAACATTTTAGGATGGTGCTTTCCAAGTTTTCTAGTTCTGGGTGCTTCTGTATTATACAAATTTTCACCATTGGATGGACTTGGAGACGGTGGATTTAAGGTTGGTGATCCATTAGGCTGGACCATAGTCTGAGTCTTTTCACTGGCCAAGGCTAGAACAAACAAAGCTTCTGTTAAAATCAAGTAAAGCAATAGAAATTGAGCCATTTTTAGTATATGGGATTGGGGGGTTATTAGAGATGCTTTTTCTCTTTGAGGGTATGAAGGTAGACATTGGATTTAGGTGCTATATATAGGGCGGTTTGCATTAAAAGCTGATCCCATACTAGTGTGGTTCGATGGAAATTTCCCTTTGTTTGATTCCAAATATAATTTATTCAATTTTGTACTTTTGGTTTAATGGGGTGTCTGTGGAATAGGGGGAATTGGGGAAGAGACACGAGTAGGCATTAGAATATTAGAAATACAACCAGGATTTGAATCAAGGGAACATGTAGATCTCTAATATGTTTATTTGTCAACTTGTAATGCAATTAGATTGAAAATTAAATAATGTGACAGAAATTATTTTAAAAAAAAATTAGGGCCCTCTAGTCCCCATAAATCTATGAAGGAATAGAAGGTGATCAGAAGTTGCTAATTTTTAGTTTTTTACATGTTAAGGAGAATTCTGGACCCAACGTCGAAGCCATAGTGATAGAAACTAATACATTTTCACAAATAATAAACCCATTTCATTTTGCAATGATGATATCAAATCAAGCCTAAAGTTACTTGGAACTCGAGTAGGCTACTAAAATGTTAGTGTTAGTTATGTGTGTAACTGTCAATTCAAATCAGCCTAAATGTGAATTTTAATGACGTACCAAAAAAAAAAAAACGTCCTCAATCTACCGAGGTGGTAATGTAAATGGCAATCATAAGAATAGGTCATTTACTTGGGTGACTCCTCAACCTGTCTTCTTAAGTGAACAATATCGAAGAAAAGGATTTTTCTTCTCACGATAGGTGAGTATTTTTCTCTCTAGGGAGAGACTTTTCTTCTCACATTCTGGGTGAGGATTAGTTAATTCTCAATGTTTGCCTTCAATTTTTTTAAGAGTTTCAGTAAAGTCTATTTAGAGTTTTTCCTATTCTCATGATGGATTCGGATTTTATGGACAAGTTGCAAAGTATAACTTTGATAAAGGATGAGGGAGAAGTCATTAAGGTTGGGGTCTCACAGAGGGAAAGGATGCTAGAAGAGTGTTCCCTCAGTTTGTTGGGGAGGTTTCTCACAACATGAGTTTTAAATCAGCGTGCAGCCAAGAGTATGCTACGATTTGTGTGGAGGATGGGCTCGGATTTACGCATTGTTGATGTGGGGGATGATCTTTTTCAACTCAAGTTTACAATGGAGAGTCAGTTGAAATGGGTGCTAGCAAATGGTCCATGGAGTTTTGGAGGACCACCATTTGGCATTACGAAGATGGGAGCGAGGTATGACAGCAACATCGGTTAGATTCTCTTCAATGCCGATGTGGGTTCAGGTGTGGGGTTTACCTTTTGATCTGTTATTGGAAGAGGTGGGCAGGGATATTGGCAGTGGTTCGGGAGAAGTACTGGAAGTTGATTTGAAGGCATTTTCGTCTGACCAAGCTCGCTTTATCAGAGTAAGGGTGGAGTTGCCATTGGATAAACCATTACGCCAAGGAGGAGTTGTCGTCAGTCCTGAAGGAGATAAGGTTTGCATTGGTTTCAAGTATGAACGTTTAGTTGGGCTTTGCTATCAATGTGGTTGGATTGGTCATGAGGTAAAGGAGTGCTATGTTCCTAGAGACCGAAAACAGGGGTGTCTTCCTTATGGGGAGTGGTTGAAGGCGGGGTATCGTAGAAATCATGGGAATGCAAACAAAGCAAGACGTAGCCTAGGACGGCGGAATGATGATGTTCAAGCTGATCAGGGTGATCGGGTTTCTTCACAATGGAGGGTTAATGAGTAGGGCGCTCCAAAAATTGGAAGTGAAAGTAGCCGGAGGTTTTCAGTGCAGTCGGACAGTCTACCTGAAGGTGGTATAGTCGACGGTGCTCCGTCAGAGGGTGCTGTAACAGTTGAGAAGGATTCAATCATGACTGTGAAGAATCACGTTCCTGTTTTTGAGGAGCTGATTTCGAAGATTAATCTTGCCATCCAAACCAGTTCAAATTTTTCATTCTCAAAAGCAAATCCAACTGTCAGTGTGCCAGATTCTAGCACGATTTCCTCTGACTTGATTGAGGTGGTAGTCATGGATGAGGATACTGTTACCTTCAATTGTAGCTTGATGGGAAAACAAGTTGAGCAAAAATCGGGTTTTGAGGGATTAGAAATTGGTTTTAAAGTTGGATATGGTAACGTGCATGGAAACAGGAATAATAGTAAGGGCCGGCCTAAAAAAAGTGGTCATGAAGATAAAAGTAGGAGTCAATCTTTGCATAGCCCAAACAAAGTGGAGTCTGTTAAGGAGTCTACAAATGGAAACCCTATTAAGTCTTCTGTTGTAGATGTGGAACCTGGGTACAAAAGAAAGCAAACAGAAAAATTGATTAGGGAGGGTACGGATGTTAAGGGAGAAAAGAAACAAAAAATTGTGGAGAATGAGTAGACTTGGCAAAACGGGCGGGTCGGGTCGGGTTCGGGTCGGGTCAATCGGGTCACGGGTCAAACGGGTCACGGGTCAAAAACGGGTCATTTTAAGTGGGTTGAAATCGGGTTCGGGTCAATCGGGTTGCGGGTCGGGTCGGGTTGACCCGTATTTTTCACATGAAATTTTTTATTTTTTATTTTTTATTTTTTTTATAAAGAAAACAATATGTATTTGCCATTTGGATAGTTATGCAACATATTACTTGATGTAAAATGCATTATTTTGAATTCACTACTTATATAAAAAATAAACTCAGTTAAACTTATTAATATTTATTCAATAATTTTAAAATTATACAAATCCTAACATTGTCATCTAAAACAAAACAACACAAAGATAAGTAAAACAAATATACAAGTTTTATTTTTACACAATATCAACATTCAAAAAAAAAAAAATTACAAATGACTTATTGGATAACTCATTTGATAAAGAATTAAAACATATAAGAAAGTTACAATTTTAAAATCTATTATCAATTGTGGTTGACACTCTATTTCAATTTGAGATATACATTAAAGTTTGATTGCTTACTTATTTATACCTAGTCTCTTTTATGAAGATCATATCATTGTTAAGCAGAACACACTCTAGGAAATATCATAATTTATTTTGAAAAGCCATTTATTTTGAACATAAATTGTTAAAAAATAGATCTAAGCATTCATAATTTATGCTAATTTGATACTTTGGCTTTACTATTTTCACACTTGTGAATGTGTCTCACACATATCTGCAATTTTAAATCTGTTTTTAACTTTACTGTAACCAGATTATCTTAGCATGTACTTTGCTATTTGATATCTAAAAATCTTTACTTATTACAGAATGCTCAACCATTTATTTTTCAATTAATTTGCATGCAGTTATATAAATGTATCAAAATGTATCAATTGTTTCCTTAAAACTCACAATAAACAATTAAACCAATATTGTCTTAATTTCACTATTTTTTTTACCCAAAAAAAAAAGTTTTAAAAAAATAGTTCGGGTTCGGGTCGGGTCGCGGGTCGGGTCGGGTTGACCCGCACAAAACACGGGTCGGGTCACGGGTCAACCCGTTTTTGCTTCGGGTCAAAAAAATCGGGTTCGGGTCGAGTATTTTTCGGGTCGGGTCGGGTCGGGTCAGAAAATTCTGACCCGTTTTGCCATGTCTAAGAATGAGCAAGGTGTTTGGTCAACAATGGGATTGATGAAGGTTGCAGGGCAATCATGCCGGGCATGAAGGCAATCCTTAGATGAAAAAAAAAATCATCATTTTGATGTCCATGTATATCAGAAAGGTGTCGTTTGGCAGTTTTCAGGTTTTTTGGACATCCAAGTGAAGAATTGCTTTTCTTTTAGTAGTTAGATTTTGAATTTTTTGTCTCGTTGTTTTCTTTTTCTTTCTTTGTTAACAATGTAATCATGCTACGCTAGTGTTTGCTAGTGATGCAAAAGAGAAATTGGGGGTCATATGTCCCTCGTTCTCTTCCCCATTGTATATTTTGTTCCTTAATTAATAAAGACTATCGTTTCTACTCAACCAAAAAAAAATGTCTTCTTAAGCAGGGGACAGTTATGGCACTAAATTAGTTCCAATTAGCAATACAAATAGCTTCAATAAAAAAATTCCTCGACATAATTGTGTGAAGGCAAAGTGGAGGCTGAGTTTCATTATGAGATTATCAGGCCTTATATTAAAATTATTCTCTATGATTTGGACTTTCTGAATTATGGTTACTAGTATCATAGCTCCTGGAAAAGAGAGGTTTAAGTTACACATTTTTTAAACCATAGATCTATATAAGATATCAGGGTGAAAAAAACACAAATGCCACCTCATCAATATTCTGTCCAAAAATAAATGAGCCACTTGCCCCCACATTAATTTCCCTAAAATCAACACTTCTCCCTTAAAGTCTAAACCTGAACAGCTTCTCTCTCTAAACTCACCTTTTTCTCCACGACTCCAATCCACACTCTCCAACGCCTTGCTAACAGTTGAGTTACCCAAGCTATGATAAACCCAGTTGGGTGCAAAGGGAGAAGATGCCTGTGCTTGCGGTGGAGGATCCAAAACCACAATGAGGCCGCGGTGGAATAGTTTTGTGCTAAAACTGGTTTTTCTTCATTAGTAATTCTTGGTTTATTTGGGTCTCTCTTTTTTTCTTTTTTCTTTTTTTTTTCTTTTTTTGGTAGATGTATACATTTTCAAACAGATAAGGTTAAAAAGGGGATTTTCTTTATCAAAAATTTATTTTTCTATCATCTTAGCTCAAAAAAAGGTTAAAAAGGGGAAAGATCAAAAAAAGATTTCCATGCTTAGCCCATTGGCAGTATTACCCCTTCTCTGCAAGCATTCCACCTTCTAATGTCAAGGAAATTTTTCTTTCATTGAAACCTGTTGTATGAGAGCATTGCATTTTTCAATAGTTTTTGAACTCTCTCTCTCTCTCTCTCTCTCTCTCTCTCTCTCTCTCTCTCTCTCTCTCTCTCTCTCTCTCTCTCTCTCTCTCTCTCTCTCTCTCTCTCTCTCTCGTTAAAAGGAAATTAAGCATTGAATGGGTTGGTTTTGTTTCAAAAATGATATGAAGATTAATTGGGTGTGTTAAGAGATTGAAAAGGGCCATTACGACATTCTTTGGCTTGAGCTTCCATATTAAGGATTTGCATTAGGAAGAGTACTTATAATTGGATTGTTAAATCAAAGATGCTATGACTTTAGGAAAATAATTAAATTATGGATTTTAAGGCACCAGCTTTCACCATTGGAAAACTCATAAGTGAAGAAGAGAGGTATATGGTTTTTTTCTACCTTAGCATAAAAGAGCTGAGATTATCACATGATAATTTGAAAATAGCAAGAACCAGAAGTTGATATGAGCGGTGGAGCCATAGAGAACGGAAATGAGCTTAGGGAGAGAAGCTTTTAAGATTTAGACTTTAAAGAGAGAAGCATTGATTTTAGGAAAATTAATGCGGAGGCAAGTGACTCATTAATTTTTAGATAGAATTTTTTTTTTGACTGAATAAATAGAATAATGATGATGTGGCATTTGTGTATTTTTCACTCTTAGATCTTATGAAGATCTGTGGTTAAAAAAAAGGTGTAACTCTTAGAGAATTACATCAGGTGTAACTTTAAACAATAGTACACCTCCAAATATTTTTAATCAGATGTGAATTTTGATAAATCCACTGCTGGATTACATTATCTTCACATATTCTCCATGCTTCAAAATTTAATGATGATCTTAGGTTTCGTTTGGGAGTTCATAAAATAATAGAATGGAATGATCATAAGAGAATATGGAAATGAATGGAATGGAAAGGAATGGAATGAAATGTATTTAAGCAATAGAAAGGAATAAAAAAAAAATGAAATGGAATGAAATTAAGTAACCTTGATTAGATTTTTAAAAATAAAGGAATGGAAATGAATGAAAATGAATGGAATATAAGTAATCTTGTTTGGGAGTAACATAGAGGGAATGAAATGTAATCCTTTTATGACAATATTACAATTAGATCCCTATTTTAAAATAAAAAAGTTGAATATATAGGAGTATTTTGAGAGTTTTAGCCATCGTTTGGGAGAAGGAAATGGAATGGAATGGAAATAAATGAAAATAATAATTTAAAATATTCCTCCCTTTTGTTGTTTGGGAGTTTAAGTGAGAGGAATGGAATGGATAGGAGATAACACTTATTCCTCTCGATTTCCTTAAAATCTCAAATTTTCATTCCCGTTGAAATTGGGAGGAATGGGAAGGAATGAAATTAGATTTAATGAATAAGGGTCTAATAGTAATATTATCATAAAATGATTCCATTCCATTCTCTTTGCGTTACTTCCAAATAAGACTACTTACATTCCTTTCATTTTCATTCATTTCCATTCATTTATTTTAAAACATCCAATCAAGGTTACCTAATTCCATTTCTTTTCATTCTTTTTCATTCTCTTCCCTTACTTAAAAATGTTTCATTTAATTCCATTTCATTCCCTTATGAACTCTCAAACAAAGCTTAATTAGTAAAAAATTCATTAAATCTAATTTCATTCCCTCCCAATTTCAGGGGAATGAAAATTTGAGGTTTTAAAGGTGATGGTGGTCTGAATTAAGTTCAGTTCGTCCATGGTGTCCATGACCAAATCACGTCCAGAACAATTCACAAGGGAGGAAGCCCAATAGAAGCACCACAAACATTAATATTGTGATCGTCCAAATTAGGATAGTCATCCATAACGTTCAAGGGCATGGGCGACCAAACAACACTTAGCTAATTTCAAAAGATCTTTCTACACACACCAAGCAATCGAGCCATGATTCATCATTCTAGAACGTGGGGAGGATTCCCCGAAATCCGCTTCATTTTCTTCACTAACTATACACATCTCCCATAATGATAATGGATTCGAACAAATAGACCCACTAAAAACTCTCTATAAAAAGGATCTAACCCCATCAGCCTAAGATACATTTTACGATTCACTAGTTCACCGTCCTTGTGTTCTAAAGACAAAATTGACTTAACCATCAGATGGTCCTTGGCCAGTTCACCTCGGTCACCCTTTACAATCTTTTTTTCTCTTCAGGTCATCAAGCCATCATCGTAGCTAGAAGCATTCAGCCTATTAATTCTCATGCATCATCAAAGGGATTAGAGAGTGTAAAGTGGTGGGCTGTGCTAATAGTGTTGGGCTGCTTCCTGCTGCACTAGGCCCAAGTTTTCTGGATAAGGGAGTTGGGACCGGTCTAACTGCAACTCAATTTGGTCCGGTTTGTGCGCAAAATATGCCTGGTTTGCCAGGAACGTGCTTGCGGCAGGCAGAGCTGTTTCAGATAAGTTGTGGCAGACAGACATAATAACCCAAAAAAATATATATATATCTGGCTACTTAGTAGGAAATGAGCAAATGATCCCCAAACACAATCACAACAATAATAATCACTTTTACCAAAAAAGAAAAGAACAAAAGGGAGCAAATAGTAATATGTATGGGTTAATCAGAAGATGAAGAAATCAGCTTAAATCTGGTCCGCAGGAGCAAAACCAGAGAGGAAAGAACGTTCCTTCTCAACGCAATTAACCTCTCAGGAAAATCCTGTCGTGGAGATTAACTACCCTGAGGGAAACGGACCTGAATGGTTGATACACAAGGGCTCTTTTTGGTTTTGACAGAGAGCAGGATTTCGTGAGGGAGAGAGAGAATCAATCTACCGGTGCATGCCTGCCGTTCTAATTCTCCCTCCATTTTTCTTTCTGGTTGTTTTCTTTCTTTTCCTCCCACTCGTTTCTTTTCTATTTTCTGGGATCTCTTTTTTGAATTCCTATTTCTTAGTTATGGTTCCCGTTGTTTGCTCTGTTTTTGTTCACGGCAAGATTCGCTCTTTATAGTGCCTGCTGTGACTAGATTTTACTTTTTTAGCTATTAACCTCCTTTGTGTGGTCTGGGTGTACTGGTCGACCACCATTGGTTCGTCTGTGTGCCACCCCCCATCACCAGACAAAGAAGGGTATTTTGTTTGTTTGTCTTCCGTGGCACCCTTTCCTGCTACGGTCTAGGTTCTTTCTCTCTCCCTATCCCTCATGGCATGCACCTAGTGATTCCAACTCAGTTTGCTTCTTTTGGGTAGTAAGTCATCCTAGCAAGACACTTCCCCGAAAGAACCTGAGCCGAAACCTCAAAAATAGATTTTTCCCCTCTCCCCATCATCAAACCATGCTCTCTGAATCTCTAACCCATAACATCACCATGCCCTGTATTGACTGGGTACAGGCTGGTGGTGCCTGGGCCTTGCGCGTGCCTCCCTTCCATGTGTGTCCAAAATCTGCCTGCTGGTTGTTCGCCTGTCGTGGTCTAAAAGCTTGCCTGCATAGTCTGCCATCCAATCCTTTTGACCTTTTATGTGAGCTGTTTTTCGATTTCCCGCTCCCCTGAGGAGCTGGGCTTCATTTGATACTGAGTCTTACATTTCTTTTGGCTCATTTCTTGATTACCCTCATTTCCTGCCATATTACTCTGTCACTCCTGCTGTAATGACTCAATCCTGCTGGGCCTCTTTTAGGCCCGTTTACTCTTTCTCCCTAGTGGCTTGGTATAACCATTGGTTTTCCTACTTATGGGCTCCTGTGTCCCTTTTGTCTTTTTCTTGGGCATCCTTGGCCCACTTGCTTTCTTTGGGCTTCCTTGGTCTTTTTACTAACTTCGCATTCCCATGGGCTTTTACTAACTTCATTGGGCTTCCCTAGCCCAATTTCCTTATTCTCATCCTTGAGGTTCATGAGCCTGCCATTGACCCCTTACTTTCTTTGTTTGTATTACTTTGGGCCTGCGATGGCCCTTTTTCACTTTTCTACATCATATACTGCCCATGGGTATGTTATTTCTCTCTTTCCGGGATTCTTTAAGCCCACTTGCCTCTTCAAGGCTCATCGGTTTATTTCATGGGCCTGTGATCCATTATTCCTGCCGCTTGGGCCTAATGGTTTTTGCCAATTCTTTGCTGACCTTGTCGTTGGGCTTTCTTCTTTCTACTTGAATTCTCACAAATGACCCTCAACAGAGAGGAATGAGTGTTCCCTCATACCCATTCCATTTCCTCCCACTTAAACTCCCAAACAAGGAATGGACTTTCCATTTCCTCCATTAAAACTCCCAAACAAGAAAAAGTGAAGAATATTTTAAAATTATTTTTTTCATTCCTTTCCATTCCATTCCATTCCTTCCTCCCAAATAAGGGCTAAAAATTAATAGTCATGTCATCAATCAATTGTTTAAATTCAAGTTTTTGTAGTTTAAAATAATGCATAAAAGATGAATTTATGGATTGAATGGTAAATCACATCTAATTAGCATGAAAATTAGCATGCATGTTAAGAACATATAGAATATGTAATTCAACAGTTGGATTTTCCAAATATGAATTTAATAACAAGTTATGAGGTGGTGTAACATTACTTAGAATTACACAAGGCATAACTTGAACCCAACCCATATATTATAATATTTATTTATGTAATTAAAAAAAATTACTAATAGAATAAATACATTTATTTTGTTATATTTATTAATTTAAATGGTTATTTATTTAAAATAGTTATTTAAGTATAATAAATTTTGATATTATTTTTCTAAGATTTATATGAGAAATAATTTATTTGAAATATGGTATACTTGCTAAAATTTAGTTATTTTGCAACCGTTGTAACAAAGTTCAAAAAATAATAATAATAATAACACACAATCGAGAATGTAAAAAAAATAACTGAAGGATATTTTGCATCTTTATGTTATTAAAACGATATTTGCATTTTTAAATAGGTATGAAACATTCTTATTTATACCATGCACTATATCATGCAATTTTCAAATTTGTAAACACATATGATATGATCAAATCACTACACAATCCTTTTTTTTTTTTTTTTCTATTTTGTTTATAAAATAGAACACTAAAGATTATTTTTTTTAGAAGGAAAATTATTGAAATATTGGAGGAAACTAACAACAAAATGCACCACATATCGAGACAAGAACCTGTTAATTCTCTCAACTCTCAATCTCACTATCGTAGTAGTTTTTTTAGGGAACCAGCCCTCCAATGATTTTTTTGCATGAGTAAATCTTTAAGTAGTTGCATTCTATTTCAATGAGTTACAGAGTACATGACTACAACTTTTATACCTGTATCCCTAGCCTTATCTGATCTTATCATCTAATAACTAACTAAACTAACTAATTAAGCTTGTACCTAATTAGCTAGAGCATTTGGTCCAACGGATAACGGATAAAGAAACTATGAGGAGTGTACTTAATTTGAAAACCAAGGAAATAGTTTAGAGGGGCTAAATCTTTGAGTTCAAAATCCTTGGGAAGATTCTTGATGAGATTAGTGACATTAGAGTTCAAATTTCCTGTGTTGATTATGTCATTCACATAGACAAGGAGAAAAAGAATAGTGGAATGAGACCTGTAAATGAACATGACAGGGTTTTCCATTGAAGCTTGAAAACCAATGATCAATAAGTGGCTTGTGAATCTTTCAAACCAAGCATGAGGGGTCTGTTTCAAACCATAGATACTTTTGTGTAGTTTACAAACATACTGAGTTGTGGAGGAGTCAATGAAACCTTGGGGTTGTTGCATGTAAACAACCTCTTTGAGTAAGCCAATGAAATCATAAAGATCATATAAAATGAGCTGCAATGCTAAGGATGAGTCTAACAGGATTTAACAACAGGATTCAATGTTTCATCATAGTTTAAGCTAGCCTGTTGTAATTACTTTAGCCACTAAATAAGCTTTGTATATAGTCACTATATCAATAAGGTTTACACTCATTTGCAACCAACCACATTGGTCTTAGGAGGAGGAGGTACTAATTTCCAGATTTGTTGTCTAATGTAGAGGGTTCAATTTGCAAGGGATCTAGAACTGTGGTATGAAGGATTAGCTTCCTTTTAAAGATGCAAGATTTGGCTCTAGTTTGCATAGCATGGTTATTAATGGCAGGTGGGGTGGTTAAGGTGATATAAGGTCCATATGGTAAGGTAGTTCAAAGTTCAAACAACATTTTTTAGTATTTAAAAACTGAAAAGTGTGGGCAAAGAAAAAAAAAAAAACAATGCGTTTGGAAAGAGGTTTTATTTAGAGTATTTGAGTTATGTTTCTCATTTTAAGGTATTTAAATACTGAATTTAGAAAATTCCACCTACTAGTTTTGAGTTGAAAAAAAATATGGGATCCACTTGATAAGACTTAACACAACAACATCTCTCTCTCACATGCACACCTCATCTTTTTCTTTTTTTATTCTTTCTCTCCTTTCCTCCCTTCTCTCTCACGTGTAATCTTCTAATAAATATTAATAAAATAATTGTACTCGTTAGAAAGTTACCGCTTAAAAAATATACATACACATACCAAACACATAATTATATCACATTTTAAAATATGTTGTTTGAAACATGGTACCAAATACATTTTTTGCATCATAAGTACTTTAAATATGTATTTTCACAACACTTTTTTAAACCACAATTTTCTCATAATTTTAAATAACAATACTTGAAAGCTACTACCAAACAGGCACATAGTAACTATTGAAACAGAAGTGGTTGAGGTGACTTATGAGCTGTAAGAATAGAGGTTGGAGTAAGGGAAGAAGGTGGAGGAGTAGGTGATATGCTAGGAGTAGAAACAAGAGAATGGGAATTTATAGGAATAGATTGAAGGGATAGAGATGAGTTGGAACTTGTAGAATGAAGAACATATTGTGGTGGAATATAAGAGAACAGAAACAATAATGCAAGGATGAAAAGTTAAGGAAGAATGAAGCCAAGTGGGTGTAAGAGTAAATGGATCAAGAGACAAAGAATTGAATTGATTTAGAGGAGGAGAAAGAAATGGAAAAACACTTTCATGAAAAATAACACGTCTTAAAGGTAGTGTAGTCAGGGACAGTGTGAGACAGTAAATCCCAAGTAGACTTAAAGTGTGAGGATGAGAAAGAAATTCTCTTTATGGGGAAAATGGAAGTGGTGAAGACAAATGCCCAATATGACAAATGAACATCAGATTGGGAAATAAGAGTAGGAGAGGTTTCAATGATGTGTTGATGCTTGCGTTTAGCTACACCATTTTGTTCTAGTGTGTGAGGGTAAATGAATTGGTGAATTGTGCCATGAGAGGAACAAAATAATTTCAATTCCTTGTTGGTAAATTCATCTTCACAATATGTACGAAGTGCTTTGATTTTGTGACCAAGTTTATTTTCCATAGTAGATTTAAAATGAACAAATGAATTCAAGACTTGAGATTTATTTTTCAATAGAAAGAACCATGTGAATCTTAAGTAATGATCAACAAAAATGACATAATATCTTACACCAGTGATAAAAACAATAGGACTAGCTCCCCATACATCACTATGGACTAGTTCTAGAGGTGCAAAAGTAGTAAAGAAGTTACCAAAAAAAAAAAAAAAAAAAAGTAGTAAAGAAAGTTTATGTGACTTTCCTTGAAGATAATGAGTACATTGATTATTAGGGCTGTCCAAACAACCCAAGAACCGACCCACTTGGCCAAACTGATCGGACCTGAACTATCTGCTGCCCAATCTAACTATTCCAACGGTCGATAGCAAGTCCTTACTTTCCAAAATCAATTCCAGCAAGTCGAGTGCGGGTCTCTTCCTCCAAAACTTGAGCCACTTGACCCAATCGTGATATAAATGGGTTAAATGTTGTTTTTCATAACTCACTATCAGTTCTCTACTCTCACTCTCTCCTCTCACAATCTCTCTGCTCTTCGCCGATCTCTACTCTTCGCTAATCTTTGCTCTTCATTAATCTCTACTCTTTATCGTCAATCTCTACTCTTCATCATCGATCTTTGCTCTTCAATCGCAACTTCGCCAGCTCGTCTTCACCTCCATCGACTTCATCTCTCAGGTTTGATCTTTCTATTTAGTCTCTTAGGTTCAATTATCTGTGAAATTGGTATCTATTGTTGTTTTTGTTCTTTGGGTTTGTAGATCTGTTGATTTTATTCTTCAGGAATCAAACTTTAGTGTTTGATCTTTGTATTTTAGTTGAAATCAAAGCCGACCGCCATCCACCTGAGCCCGATTTGACTCGACTTGTGGCTATTCGCGGTCAATGCCAGGTGTGGAACTTCTCCACCCAATTTGATTGGGTCAGTTGCGGGTTGGGCACAAACTTAACCTGGACCGACCTGTGGATGCCCGATTGATTATTATGAAATTGAACTTTATATGTTCCTACTCCAACTTGGAATGAAAGCTCAACAATAATATTTTTCATTTGCCTTTTTATCCAACAGATTAAATATAATCAACACACACACCCATTTTAAAAAGGCAAAAGTGTATTTTTGGTGCCCACATTTTGGGTACTTTTATTTTGGTCCTTGTGTTTTTTAAAGTTTGGTTTTGGTCATTGAGTTTGTCAATAATGTTTTATTTTGGTGTCGTCATCTGAATTACTGAACTTCGTTACATGGCTAAATCAAAGCTCTTGGCACATTCAAAGATGATGTGACTAGCTAGTATCTAATAATCAAAGTAAGGAAAAGGAGTAGCTAGGGGGGAAAAGCTTGCCAAGGATAAACACGAACACACAATGGTTCCCTTGTCGTCAGCATTAAACACTTTCTTCATTTTCTTCAAAGTAATTATCGGCACTGTTGATAATCAAAAGCAAAAAGGTTCCTTATTAGATTTTGTAAAAACATGTTAACCTGAAGAATCACAACAATAGATATTGTCTGTAATCATCTTTCTTCTTTTGGCCAATTCATTGTCTGCAAAGTGCAAACATCACAAGGAAATCAAACTCTCACTAGACTCTGAATTTCAAATGCTTGCTTTAGTGTACACCATACAGCTATATGCTGAAAACATGAAAAAACATACACTACCATGCTCAACTAAACAAACATGAGCATGCCTACTCTCACGTACTAGCAAAAACATTTTTTCCAAAATGGTTTCTTAACTTTGTAACAACATGGTTAACTTGAAGAATCGTGACCATTGATATTGTATGCAGGGGCGTAGCCAGGAATACATACTTGGGGGGGCTGGGTTGTAACAGAGATATACTAAATATAATTCTTAAGTCTATTGGATACAAAATTATCAACTTTCATATATCATTATATACTTGAACATGTTGGGAATTCAACTGAAATTCCAAACCTGTGAGAAACAAAAAAAATAGAGAAAACAAAACGCCAAAAGTAAAACAATCACACGCACAAGACAATATTTATGTGGTTCGGCAATTTGCCTACGTCCACAGAGTTGCAGGGATTTCATTATTATTAAAGAAAATTACAATGTGCGGCTACAATGTTTTTCTTTCTCAAAAACAACAAGACAAAACCCTAATCACCAAAAAAACGGCTTTTATATCCTGCGCACAGGATTCACAATGGGCTACAAAACGGGCCAAAAAATTTTTGTCGGCCTAAGCCTCCGCTCCATGGACTAAGCCTCAGTAAATCTCCCATTATTCGGGTCATCAACCGGATCAAATCATGCCTGACGACGATTTTTCATGGAATAAAATTCATCCATTATCATCTCTATAGTGAAATTCCCTGCAATTTCCTTCTCTATATAAACTATCATATTATCTGCTAAAAGCTCATCCTCCATTCTATTGCGAAGTCTTGTTCTTAACAACTTCATAGCTGAGAAAGCTCGTTCTGTAGTTGCTGTAGAAACTGGAAGGGTCAACACAAGACAAATAAGTCTATCAATCAAAAAATAGATTTTAGACTTTCCTGAAATTTTTAATCCCCTACATAGCTTGGAAATTGTACTCATATTCTGAAAATCTGGATGTTTTATCACATCAAGCTCATAATGTTGCAATTAAGACTCCAAAAGCTCTTGTTCATGTTCAGTGAAATCTTGAGGATAATATATCTTAACCAAATTGCATATATCAACAATTTTGAATAATCTAAAAGCATCTTTGGGATTTAAAGCTGAACTAAGAATGACAAGTTCTGTTGTTAGCTCACAAAATCTACTTTTCAATTCTTGCAATTGAAAGTCTATTGCAACTGTAAAAATGCCAATTCTAAAATGATGTTCTATTGTTAAATCGTCATCTTGACGACGATATCTACCTCGACCTTTAGTGTAACGAGCATTCATATCAGGAATATCAATTTCATGTTGCTCACAAAATGATATAACACTAGCAAGTAAAGGCTCCCATCCATCATCTCTCAACTTTTGAATAAGTGATTTTGTAGTTGAAACTAAATGCATGGCATTTAAAAGGTCTTGAGAATGTTGTTGCAAAGCTTGACAAAGAACATTAGTAATTCCCATTATCTCTTTCATCAAATGCAAGATTAAAATAAATTCAAATGATGTTAATACCTGATAAGCTCCTAAATTCAAATTATGTTAATACCTGATAAGCTCCCTCGGCATCACCGCGTTGTTTATAGTTAGCCCCTTCTTCAGAGATAGTGTTGATAACTTTGCAAGTAGCATCATACATTTTAATCAAACTACAAATAGATTGAAAATGAGATCCCCACCTAGTATCTCCAGCTCGTTGCAAAGTACCAATCTGGTTTGCACCTATTCCAGTCTCAATTTCATTAGAAGCAATCATATTCTCAACTTGTTCTGCTTGAGCATGTTGCTATTCATCATTACGCTTACTAGAACCAACAACAATATTGATAATATTAACCAAATGATCAAAGAATTGATGAACATCTTTTACTTCTCTAGATGCTGTAACTAGAGCTAATTGCAACCTATGAGCCATACAATGTACATAATAAGCATATGGACAATCTTTTAAGAAAAAGAGCTTGTAATCCATTTTATTCACCACGCATGTTACTAGCCCCATCATATCCTTGACCTCGAATATTTTCAATGTGGAGGTTGTAACGAGAAAGGACAGCACATATCTCATTCTTTAAAGTCAATGCAGTAATGTCTCTAACATGCACAACATGAAAGAAACGCTCTTTAATGAAACCTTCTTTATCAACAAACCTCAAAATGATGGCCATTTGCTCTCTCTTCGACTCATCCCGGGCTTCATCAACAAGAATGCAAAATTTTGCATCCCCAATTTCTTCACGAATAGCATTTCGCACATTACTAGCAAGAATATGCAAAATCTCCTTTTGAATTGTGGGTGATGTATATTTGGCATTTCCTAGAGCATTTTCCAAGACAACACTAGCTATTTTGTCATTGAAAGTTGATGTGAATTTTATCAATTCAATAAAATTACCTCTATTTTTTGAATCAAGGCTTTCATTATGACCTCTAAAAGCACAAGCTTGGAATGCTAGCCATCGAGCACACTCTATTGAGGTTTTGAGCCACAACCGATTACTCTCTAATTCTTTTGACGTTTGTTTCTCAATTAACTTGTCAATATGTCGTGAATAATTCTTTAAATCCTCGCAACATTTCACAGCAATTTTATGTGGGGAGTTTGGTTCTTTCCCTTCATGACGAATTAAAGGACAATTCATTCCATCTTTCACCTTTTTCCAATTATTAAAACCTGTTGAAATGAATGCATCTGATCCGGGACGACCTATTGGTTTCTTACTAAAAAGGTAGCAAGGTAGACAATATATCGCATTCATTGAAGGTGAGTATTCCAACCAATCCTTATGTGAAACAAACCATGAAGGTTGAAATCGACGACGATGAGTATCATCATTGTATGGATAGTCTATATCTTTAGGTTGGTATGGACCTTCTATGAGATAAGCTCGTTGGATTTCATCTTGTTTGTTGATAGGAAATTCACATATTTGTTTACGTGTTCCTGGATCACGATCTATCTCTTCAAATTGAAGTTTTGGACATTTGGAGGGGTGTTCATCAGACATCGAAGTATTAACATTTGTTTCTACAGCCACAGGTGTCCTAATTTCTGAATTACTAACATCTTTTTTTTTTTAAGAATGCATCAATTGTTTTTCGTTTGCTCATAATTCTTTTAGCTTTAAGAATATGACTCAAAAATTAACCTGAAAAGAATTTTAAAAAATAAAATTTTAATTAGAAATTTTTGCTTAGTTATATGAATGTTATTCATACTCAAGAAAAAAACAAAATTTCCACTATAATTTAAACAGTCAACCCATTTTTAATACAACTTTAATTAATAATAGCCCCTCAAACAAAAACAAAAATAATTTAATTCATTTTTCTTTTATAATGTATTGGTTAATTTAATTATATAGCTTTAATTATTGTTGTTTAGCGTAACAATAAACTATATTGCTTTAATTTATTTGTCATTAATTATACTGCTTTAATTTGTTATATTGTTTAGCCTCTTGTACATATTACATTAAAAGAGCTGAACATTATACATTCCATGTGCAGCACAATAATTAAAGCAGTGTAATGTGCTGCACAGTATATTGCTTTAATTATTGTTTACCTGGCCCCATGAGCCCATCTACCCCCTCCCCACCCCACTCAACAGACAACAGACAAGCACAACATGCGCCCCAATCACAATAGCCAGTTGCAATCAGAAAATTTCGCAATACCAATCACAAATCACAACACAGTGAACACACGTTACACTAAAGATAAAAGACCAACACACTGACCAACAAAAAGGATAAGATAAAGACAAATTTAAAAAGACAAAAACAGGAAAAAAGCAAAATCCAACCAATAAAAGACTCACAGTTCAAAAAAGAGAGAGACTTACTGAGATGTGAGATCAGATAGGCTATTAAAGTTAAAAAATAAAGAGAGACGTTCATAAATTTCATTTCAATTTTGTCATTCAGTGAGATAGAGAGAGAGAGAGACTGAGAGAGAGTCAAAGAAAAAAACCTTGAGGGAGGGCCGGATCGCCGGAGGGAGCAACAAGCAACGTTGCACCGGAGTAAAGGCAGAGCGATCTGCGATCTCCGATGACCGATCTACCGTCTACGATCTGCGAAAATTTCATTTCATTTTTTCATTTCAGTGAGAGAAAAAGAGAGAAATACCTTGAGGGAGGGTCGGAGGGAGCACCGAGCACCGGAGCAGAGGCAAAGCGATCTGCGATCTCCGATCTCCGATTTGCGATCTGCGATGAGGGGCGAGCGACGAAGACGACGACGAGCGAGCTGCGGCATCGCAGCAATGTGACTGTGGGTTATTGGGTTTGGTTTGCTAGGGTTTGGTTTTGGTTTGTGTATTGGGGATTTTTTTTTTCTTTTAGATAAACACCTCTGTCACTCTGTGTTTGGTTTGCTGTTGAGTTTGATTTGCTTTTGCTGATTTGCTCTATATAGGCAGTATTGGGGTTTGATTTCTCTGCCAGCGACGTGATGGTTTGATTTCTCTGCTAGCGACGTGATGGGTTCGATTTTCTGATTCTCTGTATTGATTTTTTTTTTTTTTTGGTTGAGAATCTGTGGACTTGCCGTGAGCGAGCTACCTCTGTAATCTATTGGGCTCATCGTGGGCTTAGCTTGCCGTGGGCTTCTCTGTTAAATTTTTTTTTTTTTTTTTTTTTTTTGCTTGAAAGTAGAACAGATAATATATATATATATATATATATATTTTTTTTTTAATTTGAGGTTGTTCCTAATTTTTGATTGAGGGCTAGGAGAATGGGTGAGAAATGGGTAGGGGGGGCCGGCTGTCTAATGTTGGGGGGGCCTATTTATTTTTTCTTCATAGTCTAATGGGAAATTTTTTTTTTTTTTTTTTTTTTTTTTTTTTTTTTTTTTTGCAGGGGCCACGACCCCCCAAGCCACTATGTGACTCCGCCCCTGATTGTATGTAAATACCTTTATTTTTTTTCTCTGTCAAATATATTATCCATAAACAACACAAGCAAATTAAACTCTAACCAGACACTGAATTTCAAATGCTTGATTAGTTCAAGCACTGTAGAGCTACATGCTGAAAACATGCCAAGACATATCTCACCAGTCACCATTTTCAACTAAACAACAGAAATGTAAAAAATATGTTTCCTTTATATTATATGTCTGTGGCTATGCATCATACTGATATTTTTACAGAATTATCTTTTTGATTAAGTTAGTAAACATTAATAGACATATTGGGATCTAGAACCTATATTTATGGAACTGTTTTGGAAATTACAGACATGATGCAGAATTCATAACTCTTAAGCTAACAAGATGCTAATTATAATAATTAAACTTGTACAATTAAATAGAGGGAATTCCATATGATGCCTGTAGTTTAGGAAACAATTAATAATTGTTTTTGACACCTAAGGAGTGAAGAGACCATCGTACAGCACCATTTGATTCAGTTGGTTTGCTGTCTCTGGCATTATGGTATTGTGTGCAATGGGTTGTTGATTCAATTTTAAACAGGAATTCTTGGCTGGAAATACTATGCCAGTTCATCATTTGGTGATATTCAAACCCAATGCCCAACTTAATTGGCGATTTGCACGTGCATTGAAGTGGAGGCTTCAACTGAGAACTGAGAACTGAGAAGTCACAACCCAACGGCTAACAGCATAAGCATCCATTGGTGCAAAATTTTCAGGCTTGTTGGCATAAAAACCTACTTTTTTTTTTTTTTTTTTTAAATTTACATACTGACTTTTCAGAATGTCACACATAAGATTATTTATTTTACATTACATTTCATCTACTCTCTTCTTTCACCCTTGTGATATGTAGCATAAGAATAAAAAACTAAATGCAAAATGAATAGTGTCATTATAAATTTACACAGTTACAGAAACAATCATATATTTTTACACAACTTTACATAAGTTAACATATGAATTTTGAACTTAGTTGGCTAAAATGTGATTATTTTCTATTATACAACAATAAGTGTGTACCCTTGTACATATGTAATGGTACAATTAAAAATAATCACAATTATATGATTCAAACTATACATTTTTTTAAAAGAAGTTTAAATTATATATTGTATTAGCTTACATTTTTTTAAACTATACATTTGTAAAATATGTAATGGTTTTTCATATTATATATATATGATTTATTTATTTATTTATCTGATTAAAAATTTAATTGGTTTTATACTTTTCGATTTTTGCACTTAATAATTCATTTGCCACAAAAATTATAAACTTAAATAGACATATGGCGAAAAATTAGACTCCAATTGAAATTCAATTTTGAATCTAATTGGATTTGGACTCTTCAATATTTACACTCAATAATTCACTTGACATAAAATTAAAAATAAAATGGGACATATGATACAAATTGAGAATCCAATTAAAATCTAATTAGATTTTCTCTAAGTTTTGGCTATTAATATATACTAGTGTGTAACTTCGTGCATATCCACAGATACAATTAAAAAAAATTACAATTACATGGTTCAAATTATACATTTTTTAAGAAGAGATTAAAATTATACATGGTATTAACGTACACCATTTTTAAACTGGACTTTTAGGCACTTCATTTTTTACATCCAATAATTCAGTTACCACAAAAATAATAAAAAAATAAAAAAAATTAGAGGAATTCGTGACAAAAATTAGACTTTAATTGAAATCTAATTTAGAATCTAATTGAATTTTGACCCTTTAATTTTTACATTCAATAATTAACATGATACAAAATTACAAATTAGATTAAACACGTTGGGGCGCAAATTGAGAACATGATTGAAATCTAATTTGGATTTTCTATGAGTCCTCTAAAACGTTAAAAACTTAAAAGCCTACCTTAGCCCAAATGCCTTTGTTACAAGTAGGCCCAACCCATTACCTAGAAATGACCCAAGACAGAATTAGTTTGCAGATAACGTTGTTCACACAAACCACAAGCTCCACTGATCTTTCTCTTCCTTGCTTTCATTCCCAAGTCCAACTCCTAAACCATTCATTCATAGTCATAGAATAGAATCACTGTAAACCCTAACATAGAAATCACAGCAACAACAATTTTTTCTTTCTTGGTTTAAGAAAAATGTCAATCCTTCAAATCCAAACACTCTCATTCTCAAATTGTTTGACAGGTCCAGCTCCAACGAAGTTGTTCCTCCACCCAAAACCCTATAACCCTTCACTCTACTCCCAACCCATCACACCCAAAACGACGATTATTCGTATGGGAGGGGGTCCCAGAACCTACCCAGGTGGCGTATCAAAGTGGCAATGGAAGCGAATGCAGGCAAAGAAAGCCAGGCAGCTCCTCAAGGCTCGCCTCGCTCGCGAGCGCAATATTTACGAGATGCGAAAGCGAGCAGAGCTCAAGGCTGCTGTGTCAGAGCTCGAGAGGCCTTGGGAAGTTGTCGAGAGAGCCCCTAACTTGCTCTCCGTTGGCGCTGATGAACAAGTGAAAGTCTTGGCTGATAGGTTTCAAAGGCCTGGTGGGTTCGATTTGTGGACTCAGAGAGATGGGCCCCAGTTGTTTGAGACTGTGGATGAGTTACCCTCAGCTAGATTTTTCCCTAAAGGGGTTGTTCATAGTATCAAACCTTATCAAAGAAATGGTGGGTTGGATGAATTAAAGGAGGAGAAGGGTCAGAATTTATTGGATTCGGAGAGTTCGTATCAGAAAGACAGTTTGGAAATATCGGGTGTGAATAGACAAAATGGGAAGAGAAGTAATGGGAAATTGAGAAAGAATGTGAATAGGAATAGGTTTCACGATGTGGGTTCGAATGGTTCCGGTGGGTTGGAGTCAAGGGAAGCTGGTTTTGATAGAGAACAGAGAGGAAAGGGCCCCATTGGTTCCGGTGAGTTGGAGTCAGGGGAAGCTGGTTTTGACAGAAAACAGAGAGGAAAGGGCCCTATTAGACGGAATGTTCGGGGTAATGGCTCGTTGGGGTTGAGAGATTCACAGTCTGATGATGTTTATGATATTGGTTTTGATAGAAAACAGAGAGGAAAGGGCCCCATTAGACGGAATGTTCGGGGTAATGGTTCGTTGGGGTTGAGAGATTCACAGTCTGATGATGTTTATAATATTGGTTTTGATAGAAAACAGAGAGAAAAGGGCCCCATTAGACGGAATGTTCAGGGTAATGGTTTGTTGGGGTTGAGAGATTCACAATCTGATGATGTTTATGACATGAATTTGCAAGAAGATGGAAGTTACGAATTCTAAATCAAGAACGGCCGGAATGACTTGAATTGTAAGGATAATGGAGTGGAAGCTGAATCATTTTGAATTTAGCAGCTTCTTAAGGAAAAGGGTCTCTACCAGATGAATTTAGCAGCAATGAGATTGGTGATGTTTTCGTCCATTTTGTGCAAGCTGAGTGATGGTGATGTTGTCCCACTTTGCATTTGAGGTTATTGATATTAGTACTTAGAAGATGATCAGGCAAAGAGCTACATTAATCTTTCCCACAATGTACGTGTGTATATCTAGATTATGTTGTGACTAAATTGTAAATTGAGAGTTTAGTCTTTATATGTTCGCATTGTTGAATGAAAATTTAGCTCTTGGGAGTATGTGTTGCTCAGACTTGATCTCACTTAATCGTTCACTGTATGTTAATAGTATTTATATATGTTCATTGAACAAGAAAAAACAAAAATTTTAAATCTAAACCTTGCATTGCTCTGATTGAGGTTTCACATGAGTGAGTCAGTTTATAATTATAGCTCGAGTAAATTAACACGTCTTCTTAATAGATTAGTTACAAACGCACTCAGTGGATCTTGAACCCACAATCTCATATTTTTCACACTTGCAAGGAGAGGAAGTGTCAGTTGAGCTAGAGCTCATTAGCAATCTTCAATGATGGTTCATTAGCAAAACTGAAACACATGCTGGTACATACATCATGCATATGTGATATTCCTCTTTGTCTAGTTTTTACTTGCTACATTGAATAAATCAGAAAGGTCGATAAAATAACATGTTGAAGAAACATTGCTGTTACTTGTAAGTGATGGAGTTCTGTAATGTTGGGGCTCAACAACAATGATGATTAGGCTTTACTGTGTGTGTGCTTTTCAAGAGAAAAAAGATTAAAACAAAAACTTGGGAACTTGAGAAAGGATACAAGTTGTGATATGATAAATACAGCCCATATTTTCTTCAAATTCTTACAAATAAAAACATAATGGAAGCCCACCAAGTTCTATTCTGCATTTTTTTGGAATTAAAATACATAAAGGAGAAAGAGGAACCGGGGTGGGGGGGGGGGGGGGGGTGGGGGGGGGGGGGGGGGGTGGTGGTACTGGCCCATCTTGATCCTCCAAGAGATGGACCCAAGAGGGGAGAAGAGATGGTAAGGGGGCCACCCCACTTAAAAAAAAAATCGCCCAGCGAATGTTATGAGCAAGATAATATACATGCCTAGGGACAAAAACAGAGTCCCAACACAAAAATGAATTGAGAACAGATTTGAATTCATCACGGATATAAGCTAAATCTGGATTGGAGGATGAGGAAGACATAGCATCAACTTCAAACTTCACATAATTGAGCAGCTATGGTTGCTTCAAAGATAGTTTGATTCCTAGACCATCAGTTTCTGTCAAACATTGTAGCTGCAAAAAGAGTGCAGTTGTTTCCATATTCTACATTTAAACTCAGAAATTTAGGAGGGGAAATAACTATCTTTAAAATGACTTCTACCAAAAAGAGTGAAGTTCTATCGGCAGTTTCTTAAAGCTTTAAACAGGTTTTACATACTAACACTTAATGGACATAATTGCTGTCATGTTACATATTGTAGTAAATTGGTTATTTTTATTTTTATCCCAGTTCGAGCTTTCATTAGCAGAAGTAGAGGTAGGAAGAGATAGGATTGACAAAGTATTCTTCATCAGATATGCATTTTCTACCATTACATATTTCCAATTGACATACGTGCTTATTCACACACAGCCATAAAACTGAAGATATAATTCTTAAAGATATAGGGAATTGTCTATTTAAGGGCCACCATGTCTGTTATTGCACACTACATTCAGCAAAGTCAAACTATAGATAGTGCCAATCTTGAACATTGATATAATGCGGATCAGGTTCATTTTACCATTAACATAATGCATATCAACCTGATGGATGCGTTCAACCCAAGTCATAGTCGTTGTTATCTTTTGTAGTATATTAAGGTCAAAGACAACTCCTAAATTGGAAGACAACGTATATCGTAGAATGCCCTTGACCCATCTTACAAGCAATTATCTCATGTCATTTTTTAGGCCATAGCAACTGTGAAAAGCACTATAATGACTTTATTACACTTCCATTTGTCAACGTCTCTAAGCCTCTGACCTCCACACCTTTTGACTCTTCAGGCATAAGTGGTTTAGTGGAGTGTTGCACTCATCTTCTGAATTCTTCAGTCCACTGAATCCATCTTAGTGGATTCTATTTTCTATTTACAAAATTGCCGTCACTTTAAAATTCCACTCAGCGCTTACAAAGGTTTGAGGGTTGGGCTTACCACACCTACCTTTGGTTTGTATAGATAAGAAACTGACTTATCTTCAGTTTAATGTGATTGCTTATGTTCTTTTTGTACTTTGACCTTTGATTGATATCTTGGCATTTTCTTAATCCATTAGAAGATGAAGAAATGTTATGGATATCATTTCATTATGACTTATCTTCAGGTTGAGTATACTCACAAAAAAGTGTTTATCCATTTGTTTGAACTTCCTGGTGTTTATCCATCTGATTCAACCAAAGTAGATGACAGAATTTGTGTCTAAATACTAAACCAGATTAGGATTAAGATAGCAAATGGTATATTGGATAAAGCCATAAAGGTAATACAAGAGAGTTGGCTGGTCTTTGCTCTTTATGGTTTTGACAATATATAAGTTAAGCTCAGGTAGTGCAAGGCACTGCTGCTATCACTGCTGCTGCTGCTACTAGAGGGAGGTGGGATTGTGTTATGCATATGGTATTTGTGGAAAATCTTCTTCATAGAATGATTTAAATATTGGGTCTATTGCAAAATAAAAAAAATGTTCAAAAAAAGCTTGAGGAGTTCCAAGAAAAAAAATAAGAAGATCAGGTATCATAACTGGTGAATTGATTTAAAGAATTCTAGTTCACTTTGATTTGAAATCATGTTTACTTTGGGAATTACTGAGGAAGAACTACAGATTTTAATTGTTCAATAAGTCAAGGATGCTGAAATAAATTTAAGAATTGTTTGTGTTGGGTATTCATATATGGATGGAAGTAACATGGAAGAAAAATAAATAACTTATCCATTAGTGATGTGATTGATGTCCTTATATGTTATAAAAAAAATTAATATAATTCGGCCAAACTTTTACCTTTTACGTTTTTAAGTATATAAAAGAATAGAACAAAATAGGTAGATCATAAAGGAATCAAATAGAATGAAATATGGTGTAATTGTTTTTAGCATGTTTGGAAGTTCATAAAAGAATGAACAAAATAAAAGAAACATATGATGTCACCATTATACCCTTCATCTTTTAATTGTCTTGTTTCAAAATGGGATAAAATTGGTTTTGACTTATATTTTATAAGGGAACAAGTGTTCATCTCATTTTTCAAAAAATAAAATTAGGAGGGGAGGGAATGAAATTTGCATTACCTCATAACCATTTCAATTTTTCTTACTAAATTCCTGGAAAAAAAATCGTTTTTGTTCTATTTCCTATTCATTCAGTTCACTTTTTACAAATAAAATGTTAGATTTAAGGTTGTAGATTAAGTGATATCTCTACATGTTATATTAAGATCAATTGTTGTTTCCCCACAATATTATCTCCCCCACAACTTGAAATATTTGTTACTTTGTATAGATTTTGAAATTGAGGCAAAATATATTTGAATCTTATAAAATGGTTGTTTCAAATTAATCCCTATGGTTACAAAAGTTTCAAATTAAAACTTTAAAGTTTAAGACAATTAAATTAAACTTTGTTGGCCATAGTTTCATTAATTTCAAATGGAACCCTATACTTTTAAAATTGTATTGCCTCAAACCTCTCAATTGAACTCGATAATCAAACACAACCAAATGTAACCTGAAAAATTCCAAGATTTAAATTGATAGATATGATTTTAATAGAGTTTGATTTGCCTACTAATTATAAGATTTAATTTGTATAAGTCCAACACTCAGAGGTAATTTGAAACTTTTGAAACCATTCCATTTAATTTATCCTAATATTGATTTGTTATCCTATCCAAAAAAGATAAATGAAAAAGGTTCCATGTTCTACAAGAAATGAAACAATGTCTTCATGTTGCCATTCCAAATGGCAACGGTTCCAAGTCCATTAGCAATTATGATGGCCAAGGGGACACCCTTTGATAGCTAAGCCTGTCCCTGTTAAGTGTTAACATCTCCATTGTTGATTAAAAGGTGATTAATGACTCAGCGACCAACGCTGCACTTCCTAGTTGTTGGAACTTTTTGGTGATTATGATTCATGGTCATAGTTGAGCCACAATATTTGTATATTTCCATGGGATAAATGATATTTTTATATTTCTTCCTCAATTGCATGATATTATGAGCAGATCTGTAACTTCCATTTATCTAGAGGCAAAATGTCTTAAAGTGATATGTAGCTTTTTTTTTTTTTTTTTTTTTTTTTTTTTTTTTTTTTTTTACGAGATAGAATTCTACTCTAGCCTAATCTAAGTGTATATGTGTGTGAAGCTCCCTCCTGGAGACTTGAACCCCGGCCCTTGCCCCCTACACCCCACAAGCACTTATACTTGTGGAGTGACCATCGCACCAAGAGTGTGCGGTGGTAAGTGATATGTAGCTTTAGTTTGCTCAACAAATAAAGTTTTTCGTAATCGAATAAGAGATTTGTAATTTAATCTTCCCTATTTACATTAAAAAAAAAACTATGATATAAAACAAACATCATGAAAAACACGTTATAAGTTTGAAATTCTATCACATCTTTTTATGTATATATATATATTTATTAATGTACTCTAAAAAATCACAAATAACCTATTGGATCATGTCAATTCAAAAGAAGCGGCTGGTCTTTGATCCTATGGCTGGCTATTCATTTTGGCATTGATTGCAGGGATGAGACATTCTCAAAACATCTATAATTATTTTGAGTGTAAAGCTTGACTTCAGTGCGAAGCCGACATGCGGTAAAAATTGAATATGTGTCCGTATCATGTCAACTCCAATACAGTGGACTGAAGGTAACCCAAGTCTTTATTTTAAACCAAAAAAATTTTGATCCAAAAAAATTATTCAAAACCTGTCAGTAGTTGAGCTATAGCTATGGTAGTGCAAGGGGATGTAATAGTCACTGATGCTATCACTGCTGCTGCTACTGAGGAGAGTCGGGACTTGGGATTTGCCAACATTTCTATTTTCACGATCGCCTTGGTGGATAGCAATTGGGTTGTGTAATGCATATGTGGGGAAACTCTTCATAGAAAGACATTATTTTAAGTCTATTGGAAAATCAAATGTTCAAAACATGTTTGAGGAGTTCCAACGCGCAAAGAAAAAGAAGATTTGGCATGAAATTGATTGAAATAATTCAAGTAGTTCAATTCTGACTAATCACGTTTACTTTGGGAATTACTAAATTATGAGGGCGAACTTAAAATTTTAATTGGCTAATAAAGGAATAATACTAGAGGTACAAACATTTTTACAAAAAATTTACAAAATACTAATGTGGTGAGTAATTATTAGTAAATAAAAAAGGTGATGTTAATGATGGATTAAGATGAAAACTAATAAGAAGCTGACCACATTAACAGTTTGTAAAAATGTTGTAAAATAATTTATCCTTGTAATCAAGAATGCTGAATTAAATTTAAGAATTGTTTGTCTAATGGGCAGTGCCATGTTAATTACAGGGGTTCAAACCCCTGAGTTGGCAATTATATAAATATATATATATATATATATATATATCAATGTTTTAATTCAATTTGATTTTTTTTATCCCTAAAATAAAATTTTGAATACTCTAATTATGAATTTTTTTAAGCCTAGCTGAAATAAGCTTGAATTTGATCATCTTAACAATATCTTGGCCTTTTTAAACATAAAAAAGTCTATCAACGAACAAACTAATTTGATCTAAAATTTGAAAAAAAAAAAAACCATTATGGTCTTACCAAATTTGAAAGAGATATTCCCTCAAAAAAAAAAAAAAAAAAATGAAAGAGATATAGAATACAGGATTGATAATGAAACTATCATGCAACAACTTCAAAATTAATATGAAATCTCGTACTTGTAAAAGGCAATTGTAAAACCTCAAGAATTTGTGTTATTTTTTTTGTAATGTCAATATATTCAAGTATATTCAAGTTCTCTTTTATTTTAAATTTTGTGTAATTTATGTTTATTACTAACCCTTAAAAAAAAATATATCCTAGAGCCGCCACCATTATCTTAGGTATTGATGTGTGAATGGAAGTCTCATGTGTAAGAAAAATGAAGAACTTAAGATAAATGTTGTCAACACATGCAATAAAAATCTTAAGAAATTAATATAATATAATTTGAGGAAATTCAAGTTAATAAAAACAATATAAAAATAGAATGAGTGGATAATAAAGAAATGGAATGGAATGAAATATGGTGTAATTTTTCCTAGTGTATTTGGAAGTTCATAAAATAAAAATTAAAAAAATAAAGAAATATGTGATTTTACCATTTTAATTACTATTCATCTTTTATTTGTATTTTTAAAAAAATAGGAATAAGTTTAGCTACAAAATTGGTTGTAGCATAAGGCTACAAACAACTTTACTTAATAAAATAAACATTACTACATATTTTGAAAATCTAACCGTTGAATTGCATGTTCTCTATACTCTTAATACATATGTCAAATTTTGTGTCAATCGGATACTACATACTATATGATTTATAAGCTTATATTTTATACATAATTTTAAACTACAAAAACTTGCAATTTAAACAATTTATTGACGACATAGCTATTGATCTTTAATTTTCTAGAAATTTTACAAGCATGGAGAATATAAGAAGAAGATGTAATCCAATAATGGATTTGTCAAAATTCATCTCCAATAAAAATATATTGAATAAGGTTATAGCCTTAAATTACAAACAATTTTGTATCTAAACTTTGTCCAATTAGTATTATATTACTATTTCATTAAAGGAATAAGTATTCCTCTAATATGGGATTGGTAAATTATACAATATTCTAGAAGTACAAAAATGTCACATTCTCTCATCCCACATAATAATAGGTCTCACAAATGAGAGTCACCATTTACGTGAGAGGAATGAGTATGACATTATTGTATTCCCTGAGTATTATATACTTTTTCAACAGGATGAATGCTTAGAAAGAAATTGAATGAAATGTAATTCCCTCGTAACAGTTCGATTTCTTCTTACTAAACAGAATACTTCTAAAGATTCTTTTTTAATATATTTATTTCATTCTTTTACTTTCTGCCAAACAGATTCTTAGTGTAGGGGTAAAGTTCCCAAATCAAATAATGGGCCTTGAGCCCCATACAGAGTCCAGCCACGTCCGAGGAGAAAGTAGGGCGCCAAAAGGGCTTCCGGCCCAACTCTTATGGGCCCAAACTTATTTAAAAGGTAGTCAGATGAGGAATACCTTCTCGGACGTGCTAAATATGACTAAAACATGCATCCTACCAGCAATAAAGAATCACTCCAACGAGTATTGGTAGCAAGGATGACCCTCACAAGCCTAGGGGAGGGAAGAGAGTATAGGATGTCAAGGGAGAGATTATAGCTGCCGCATTAAATGCAGGGAAGCTACTTTTCTGGTTGCATTAATGTGGAGAGGACAGGCGAACAGTGTTACCTAGGCCACTACAACTCACAGAAAGATAGGGAAGATGTCCGATGGGACGGGCACTCAAGTGAAGGTCCAGATGATCAACAAATGTAAGGTTCTGATGACTTTAAGGAGGCTATATAAGATAAGGGAATCCCCATGAAGAAGGGACCGGAAAAAAGAGGGAAGAAGAGCAGAAGAAAGAGAGAAAGACCATAGCTTCTGCTCAAGAACAGAGGTGCCCCCCATACGTCTCCTCGAACCGAATATCCAGTGGACTTAAAGGAGATATTTCTGTGTTCAATTGTTGTATGGCCCAGAATTAACTAACATTCACTTCGTTAGGGCCTAATTCTGTAACCCGCTCTCTACAAATTCATTGTTTAGGGCTCCTTGGGCCAGAACTACCTTCCTGTTGGGCCTGGGCCCCAACACGAGTCCCTACACTTAGGTTTAAGATTTTGGATTAAATGGTTTATATGTTATATTAAGGATGGATTCAAAAGTTTCAAATTAAACATTGAAGTTTAAGATTGTTACAAATTAAACCCTACAGGTTATAGTTTATCTGGTTTCAAATCAAACCTTGTAGTTTCAAAATCGCATTGACTTAAACATATCAATCAAACCTGAAAATTAATCCACCAAATTCGAATCTAAAATGTCCAAAGTTTAAATTGATATGATTTCTTTTTTTAAATCTATAATTAGAGGAGAGAGGTTAAACCCTTGATATCCCCATTAGAAACACCAAGAGGTAGCAACTAGTTGAACTACAAGGCTCTTAGCAAATTCGATATGATTTTTTTTTTTTTTTTTTTTTTTTATATATATATATACAAGATAGAAATTCTACTCTAACCTAATTTAAATATATATGTGTATGAACTTTCTTCTTGGAGACTTGAACTCCGACCCTTACCCCCACACCCCACAAAGCACTTATATTTGTGGAGTGACCACCACACTAAGAGTGCGCAATAAATTCAATATGATTTTAAAAGCCCAAAGTTTGATTTAAAACTTACAAATTGATAAGGTTTAATATATACTGTAATTTAGGACAATATTAAACGTCATGGTTTAATTATTTGCTAAGGGCCATGATAAAATTGACTCTTCTTGTTATTTCAAATCTCTCTTTTCTCCATTGTAATTTGTAACTATCAAATTATCCACACAAATAAATAAATAAAGAAGAAGAAGCACTTTATGCTTTAATTTTGAAAACTTTGAAACTATGAGATTTTATTTATAATAACCTTTGGAATAAATTATTTAAAATGAAATTTACTTAATATTTATTTATTATGATCTTAGCCAAAAAGAAAAACAAAAATAGCTTTAATTGTTTCATTCATCAGGTATGTAAAATGTGGACATTTAATGTGAAAGTACAAATATAGTGTAAAATATTATACATTCGAGAGTGTAAAACAATAATTTTCCGGACAAAAAAAGGTTCATCTTCCGTGTTTTACACTTAAAAGGAAACGATATCTCCATGTAGCCATTCCAAATGCCAATGTTTCCAAGTCCATTAGCAATTATGATGGCCAAGCAAGGAGAGGAGAGTAGGAGACAGCCTTAAGGACTTATTAAAGTAATTAATTGATAACTAAGCTTGTCTCTGTAAAGTGTTAACATATCTAATCTTGATTAAAAGGTGATTTATGACTCAGTGACCAATTGCTGCATTTTCAGGTTATTGGAACTTTTTGGTGATTATGGTCCATAGTTGAGCCACAACATTTGTATAGTTCATTTTAAGTTGCATGATATTTGGGGCACTTCTGTAGCTGGCCACTGGTGTAATTTCAGAGGCAAAACTTCGAAGAAAGACCCTGTGGAGAAGTCAGTCATTGCTGTTTAATCGATTTTGTTCAGGTTTCCGATTAAAAATGGTGAGGACAGTAATAAAATTCAGTTTTGATTTTGATTGACGAAAAAAATCTCTGAGGTATTTAAAAATCAATTTTCTATACAAAAAGATGGTATTTTTGGAATCTTTCGACACTGATTTTGAGTTAACAGGTTAAAAGGTAAAGAAACTTTCAAGGGAAAAAAAAAAGTTTTCAAACTTTTTTTTTTCGATCGAAACAAATGACTTTGATTTTTTTTTTTTTTTAATTTTTAATTAAGGTAACCATCACACTATAGGCCTGCTTTGTTCTCCAGAGCCAATACGATTGACTTGAATACAGTTGGAACTTATTTGTTTATTTGTTGAAAGTTGATTAAAGTAAGTTATATCTATCTCCAAAAAATAGTAAGATATATCTAGGAAAAAAAAAGCTTTAAAAAAAATTGTACCTAAATAAATAAACTAAAAGAGGTTCCAGAGTAGTTCATATCTATGATTCAAACTTTACCTCCTCTCTCCTCCATTATTTACTTATCAAAAAAAGAAAAGAAAAGCAAACACGTTAAAAAGTTGTTAGAGCACTCATACTAGACATTGCAAAATAGAAAAAATTAGTAGTTTTACACATTTTTACTCAAAAATTATTTGCATCAGTCCATCCATAACATTGTATATATATATTATTGCTACAATAACTGTGTAAATATACATAGATACTGTATTTTTCTATTTTGTTATTTTCCTCTTTTCTCTCTCTCTAGAAAATGAAGAGAGTGAATGTGTGTTGGTAGATGAAATAATAAAAATAAATATATAAAAAATGATTTATTTAAAGAAAATAGAATGTATAATAAAGAATCTAATGCAGGTTTTTTTCAAAAGTGTTTGTACAAAATAGAAAAAAGTAAATTCTTATACCAAAATAGATGAAAAGTTTTAGACAAACTGATACAAATGCTCTTAGCAAAGGTAATATCTATTTGGATGTAGTTTTTTTTTTTTTTTTTTTTTTTTTTTTTGAATCTACACTCCGTTTGTTTTAAAGTAAAATGTTTTCCAGAAAATGCTTTCCCATTTTTAGGTGTTTGTTTGCATGTAAATATGGTCAAACTTGTAAAATATTTTTCATTAACCCAAAAAATCATATATAAAACATTGTAAAACGTTTTACCTTTAAAATTTTGATAAAACATTTTACGAAAACACACAGTGGCTTCCCCTCACCACATCTAGTGGCTAAGTCAATGGTTTAATGGGTTGGAAGCCGCTAAAGCTGTCGCTAGCCGCTAGTAGTTCGGCCACTAGAGACCACTCTGGTGGCAGTCGCTAAAGCTACCATTCCAGTAGTCCAGTTACCGAACCCCAACACCAACGTCTCTAGTGGCTGAGCTACCAGTTTTGGTGGTTTGCTTGAATTTTTTTTTTTTTTTTTTTTTTTTTTTTTTTTTTTTTTTATCATACTAAACATGTAAAAATATTTTACATGTAAAATATTTTATGTTTTTCTTCAAAATAAATGGAGCATTAGTGTAGTTGTCTATTAAAAAGAAAAAAAAATGTGATTTTTAAACACTATGCATAAACAAATAAGCTTAAAAAACGAAAAGAAAAAGTTGTTAAAAGTCACACTAATGGATTGGCTTATTTGCAATTTGCTTGAGTCCCTCCATGATCAAGTGGGATTATAAACAACAAAAAGAGAATGATAAAGATGAAAGGATAAAAAACACTAAAAGAGAATGATAAAGATGAAAGGATAGAAATAAAGATTTGATAGACGTCAGTAAATTTATTGAATGTAGACCATGTAGTACTCAATAATAAAGTAATGGCACGTTTAGGGTTACAGAAAATCGCATAGAAGATTTTTTCAAAAAAGAAAATCGTATAGAAGATGGCGATGGATGATGGATCATGAGTCAAGTAAAAAAGTTCCTACACAATATTGAAGAAAAGAGAGAGAGAGAGAGAACAAATGACGCGTTATCTGAACTGAAGCCTGAAAGGGACACAAACAAAATCACACAACCAAAAGAAATCCCAGCCGGCTGGAAAGACCTCCACTTCGATTCCCATCACAACAACTTGATTGAAAGATAGCCTAAAAAGACTTTCTTTCAGTCACGTTAAAAATATTTAAATCACATTTTCTGCATACGATCTAAAAGTACAAGTGAAACAAGAAAATTACGCGTGTATTCCATTACATGATTCTCATATTCTTAAAATTGTATTTGAAACCAGTTTTCAAAAAACAATGTTATCATTTTTTTTTGGTTTAGCACTTTTGGAAAACAAGATCTCAAAACTGAAAATAAAGAAAATGGTATTTAGGACCAATTTTCTGTTTTGGTTTGAATGTCACTTAGCAGTTATATTGTTCAGTGTTCGCTACAAAACATCCTAGCTATCCACATCTCAGCACACCTGACATGAGCTCACCTAGGACACCAAAAACAAATTACAACTGATTCCTAATTAATTTGAACAAATTGATAATAATATGTTTGGTTGTGTTTTCAATAGAATACATTATAAGGGGGAAAAAATGATGTATACAAGATATTTGCTCTTAAATTCAAAATAAAAAATAGTTGTAGAAAACAACACCGTCAATGTTCTTGTAAATAATATTGTTTTAAAAAAAGCGGTTCGCAGCTTTTTCTTACTCTTTTTTATGCTTTTGTGAATGTCGATTAAAAAAAAAACAGTTTTTATAATTGAATTTTTAAGACATAAAACAAACAAGCCGAATTACTTTTGAAATAAAATTTTCTAAAAACACGTTTTGAAGCGTACACTTACTCTGTTTTATAACCAAATTTTTTCTTTTAAAAAAAAAAAAAAGGTTTCTATATTTTAAGACATAGAAATAAAACAAACAAGCCTACTACTTTTCAAATTAAAATTTTCTAAAAACATTTTTCGCACCATATTCTTCCTCTGTTTTATTTTTGTGTGAAAGTTTAAAAAAAAAAAAAAGTTTCTATATTTTAAGACATAAAACAAACAAGCCTACTTTTCAATCAAAACATGAACTTATAGAGTCCGAGATCCAACTCTCAAAACCCTAGCATGTTGTAAAATTATATGTAAGTTTAGTGTCTAGATGTGTTTGTAGTAGGAGGACTGTTTCTCTAATTGCCGTCCCACTTGTGCCTGTTGCTGTGAACATTAGCCTCTGTACATATAGTTAAAAATATCAAAATCAAGAATCTCACCAAACCCAACCATTAATATTCTCTAAATCTTTAGAACAGAGGCACGTCACAAAGCATATGGTTCATGTGTTACCTTCGTTCTTTAGTTTCTTTTTTTAAAAGATTGTCGAATGTATTCTTTGATATATGACTAACCAATTTCCCGAATTTCTTTTGGTATACGTAGATATGGATAGAGACAAAGGGCATTTGGTCACCCCATCCCATCTCTCCCCATCTCCGTCCATCTAAACATAGCCTTTTTTTTTTTTTTTTTTTTTTTTATCATTCGTTGCTCCAAAAAAGAAAACCATACCCTTTTTTTTCCATGTAAATTAAGCTGAAATATTTGAAGATTCTCCAAAAAATGCTAGACAAAAATGAATTTGATCTTGAATTAATCATGACATTCTAAGATAGTAAGATTAATGCTACCAATCTTGTTTGAGAACCAATCTGAATGAGAGTGATGGATCGTGACTTGCATGAATCTCATTGACAACTTGACGGTGGGCCTAATTGGTTGCATGTCTATCAAGAAATTATTATTGTTGAACATTGCTATCAATTTTCAAAGTATAATTTATTCGTTTCACAGCGGCCATGTTAACAACAACAGCAAGAGAAAAGGAATAGAAAGAAATCAAAAAACACGTGGTGCATTGCATAAGAGTAGACGAACACAAGTAACATCGATCATGGTACACAATTATTTGCTTCAATTGTATAATAGAGGCCAATAATCATTCATCTACATTACTAAGCCATTGTGTGGTACGTACCGACATGTGTGAATAAAGTGCTGTAGACTGACCTCGGTGTGTTAATTATGATGTAACAGAGTGCTCAGCCCACCATGAAAAAGTCACGCACGTAAGCAACCACAGGTTAACCACTAAGATCTCAGGTTAATTATGAGTCTGCAGTTGACCAAACCCATAGTTTCAGTTGCTTCCAATGGGGTCGAGTTTGATGATAGAGTTGAATTGCCTGTTTGGATTTTTAAGCTCAGCCACAAGTTAAATAATTACTAAAATTATTCCTATTTTCAAGTTCTTAATCATGATGTCAATAAGAAATAAATGAAAAGGATACACCCTAAGCCTATCTTGAATCATGCTGCTTCCTACCATTTATTAAATATTGCAGGCTGTATTGAAGAAGTCATTCTTCAATTTGATGGATGTACAACCTGCTTCCCAGCAAAAAAAGAGTTCATTTCTAGTGTGATTGAGGTTGGGATATCTTATTTTTGTTAGTGATATTATGGCCAACTGGGTAAACCTGATGTAACCTCACATACTAGTAGAACAAGCAAATTAAGTATAGAAATGTTTTAGGATTATATAATTTATATAAACCTTACAATAAGTTCATTGTAATACAATTCTAAATAGTAAAGAGTAGTCATTAAGGACTTTTTCCGATAAGCATATGTAGACTATACAATTCTAAATATCAAATGATTCAAACTGAACAACGTAAAATTCTTGTTTTCACTTTTCTCTTTTCTTTTTTTCAATTGCTCAATCACGCAAAACTATAACAATTTTCATTGGTTTATATTAACTTAATATTACGGTTTTTTTTTTTTTTTTAATATGCATTATATCATAGGTGGGGAGAGAGATTCAAATAATAGTACGGGTATTTTTTTTTTTTTTTTTTTAAAGCTTGATTTTAAGCTTATTTGAAGAAAACTCATTCATATTCTGTGGTTTAGAAACTTTTTGATGGTGTGTTTAGATTTAAGGATTTAAAATTAATAATGTGAAGAGCAATTACTAGTTAAATATAAATTTATCAAAGCATGATGATTTAAGCATAGATTTCACTCTAAAAAAAAAAAAAAAAGAGATTGTGATAATATGAATTTGAAATGACATCTTACACCCAATTATTTAAAAATTCATAAATTTCAAATCTATTCATAAATAAATAAAAATGGTATTTTCATACTCTATGCAATTTTTTTAACCTAAAAATTTAAAATCCAAACCTTTCTCTTCAAATACTTCTATCCAAACTAACCATTAAAATATTCTGCATAACATCATAATCCCTACGTGGATAGATATGACTGTGATTAGTCAAAGCTAAACGTAGTAGGATTAGGGATCAAGCAATATATCTTCTCGTATATATTATTAAAACAAATTATCATGTTACCTTTTTATTTAGTTGGCAACTAGTTTAATAATATATTTTGGGTGAAAATGGACGTAGTAGGATTAGGGATCAAGCAATATACCTTCTCGTATATATTATAAAAACAAATTATCACGTGACCTTTTTATTTAGTTGGCAACTAGTTTAATAATATATTTTGGGTGAAAATGGCCCATTAACAATTATAATGATATCAGCTTTTGGCTTTCGCCATAGTTTGTCTTCCCATTTTCTTTGGAGTCGGCTAAAGTTAATATATTCTAAATGATATCTAGGTTTATCTTTTTCAGGCAGATCCAAGGGTCAGAATATTTAAAAATTACAAACAAAAGGTAAAAGAAAAAGTTGTCCTAAATGGCAATATGGATAATTTGTTTTGTTTTGCATTTTTTTTTTTTTAAGTTCCTTGAACATTGGAATTATTAGAAAAGCATGGAAGGAGATTTCTTTTTTTTTTTTTTTTTTTGAGATTTATAGAGTACATTACTCTACTTAAAAAACCGCCCCGGGGGGTCTAAAGTTAAATTGGTGATTTTGAGTGGGTTTGATTACTATTACCTCAATTAAAAGGATTTTAATTGGCAACATAAAGAACATGGTACAAATAGTCAAATAGAGCACTTTAATTCAATAACTATAATTAAATGACAACCGCTTCTAGCATTAGTTGAAGAAGATAAATTTAATAACTCAATAATGAGGAAGGTAAGTCTTCATCAAAATCAAACTCTAATGCATATGAGTGAAAATCTAGATTACACAACTTATAAGAAATTAAATTAGACAACTTGTGTGTTTAAGTTAATTTATGTTGCTAACTCTAAGTTATACTTAGTGTAACTCTAAGTAATGTTACACCATTCAATATTTTTTAATTGGATATGAATTTTGACAAATCGACCATTGGATTACATTATCTTTGTATATTCTCTATGCTTGCAAAATTTCAAGGTGATCAAAGATCAACAATCATGTCATCTATCAATTGTATAAATTCGAATTTTTATAGTTAAAAATAATGCATAAAAAATGAGTTTATGGATCGAATAATAAATAACATCTGATTGGTATGAAAATTGGCATGTATGTTTAGAACATATAGAACATCTAATCCAACGGTAAAATTTTCAAAAGATAAATCCATTAACAAATTATTAGATGGTGTAATATTGCTTAGAGTTATACCAGGTGTAATTTGAACCCAACCTATATATATATATATATATATATATATATAGAGAGAGAGAGAGAGAGAGAGAGAGAGAGAGAGAGAGAGAGTAAATGAAAATAAAAACAGAAGGCAGCCAAACAATTTTTTAGGTGGATCCGGACAACACAACATCACTCAACACAAGGATCAAACTTTTAACACTTTTTTTTTTTTTTTGACGAACCAAAGTTTTAACTTTATATGCCAGACATCAAATAAGTAAATTATATTAGCAAACACATAAGGGTCAATTGATCATTTTCCTTTTAAATTCTATTGGCCAACTTCCAACTATAAATACTAACAAGTTTTAAAAAAAAATTCCATGGGGACCATGAAACCCCTTCTTCATCAAGCAATCAAGCCAACCAATAACTCGGTAAGCCATGCACCAGCACAACCTCTTACTCCCAAAACATTTGAAAGCTTCCTTATTACCCAACCTATAGCATGCCTTGTAAATGCACATAGGTAATAGGTTTGTATGATTTGCATGGATGCTAAAATGTCAACACATGCATGCAGCCATAACTCTTGCTCATCAATGGCTAACAACAAGCGAGAGCCCAAACTATCTTATCAATGGCTAACTACTGAGATCATATCTCAACAGTTGTAAACTTGTAATATCAAAGGACATGCCATGCATGTAGGTTTTTCTTTTTTCTTTTTTTGGGTTGGGATGGGGGTTAAAGTGACTTTGACCCCATACAAGATGGTAGACGTGACCTCTCAGTACTTCTGTACTATTACTAGTGATGGACTAATATTTAAACTTTTTTTTTTTTAGTAGACTTATATTTAAACTCTAGTATATTGTCATTTCACTCTTGCATGATACATCTTTTATGAGAGAAATCCATAATAGTATACATAAAACTGAAAACGTTCGACTCTTAATTGACTTTATAATATTTTTTTCATCTAAGGTTTTGAAATCACACAATTTTATACATCATTATTATAATATATTTCACAAATGATTTTAGATCTTATTCTATATTTAAACCCTCCATTAGAATATTGTCATGTTATTTTTTTTATAGATGTTATGAATTACAACCAAATGTATAAATAAGTTTAGTTATCTTATATTTCCATCAATTGGGAACTTTCAAACTTGGCCAGAATAAATCCTTTTTTTCTTTTTTGAAAAATGTCAGCATAAAACACTTACAAGAAATCTGGAAAAAACAACTTGATCAATCATACTAAAATTCCCAATTAGAGAGTAAGCAATAATTAGTGTCAACTTGCCAATTAAGACAAATTCAGCTTCTACGGTAATTAATCATTGTACTTTTTTTCCCCTAATTGCTAATCTAAGGATATATATCATTTTATGAATTAATTGATTGATGTAGAATTTGAGCCGTTACTGTAGGCCACCTTTTGACTCCACATTTTTAGTGAAAAAGATACTCAAAATCAAAGTAGGCTTGGATGGATGCTATTCACATTTAAAAGCCAACAATGTCGTTCTAAGTGGAAAGAATGAGTTATGTTAGTGTCACATAAAGTGACATAACTTGTGTTACAACTCACTCATGTGGTAAGTTGTAAGTGGTAGAGAGGTGTCCCACCATCGCCTCTCTATCACTCACAACTCACCACGTGAGCAAGTTATGGTCTAAGTTGTATCACTTTATGTGACACTAGCATAACTAGGAAAGAATGAGAGCTTTTTACTTTTCCATCCTCACAATTATTGCTTAGCAAAATTTGGTCCATTTCTATCGTGCCTCGGAGAATTTCAATGACCCAAACTCAGTGAGTGAGAAAAAGCTAACCTCCTCTAGTCCTCTATATATATAAGGGCCTCTAGGCATAGCTCCTCATCACCATCAACCTTAATTCTTTTTCATAACCATCCTCTTTACTTTAGCCTCATTATATTTACACCCTTTCTTTCTTGCTATTGCTTCCTCATAAGGAAGTGATATAGTAGTTTCAAAGTGCTGTGAAGTGATGGATCAAAACAGAGGAGAAGAATCAAGGGGGGTTTTTGAAGAGAATTGCGTTCATGATTCTTCTGTGGATCATAAAGGAAGAGTTCCTCTTCGAGCTTCAACTGGTGTTTGGAAAGCCTCACGGTTCATTATTGGTAAGGAATCATAATCATTATACTATGACATGTAGTAAAGCCCACGCTAAGTGCATGATTCCCAGAACTACTTGTTTCTTTATGCTCCATTTGGTTGCCTGGAAAGTGGAGGAAAAATCATCTTAAATTGTCTCTCATTTTTCCTCACCTTACAGGCAACAAAACTAATTATGCTGATGAAATAGACATATTCGGGAACGAACAAAAAAAAAAAGCAAATTAACGGACATCTATAAGTGTTATTCTTATTCTTTTTTTCTTTTTTCCGAATGATATGAGATATTTCTGTTATTCTTTCCTTGCAAAAACATTATAGCGTATATTTGTTTTTTCCTTATTCAGCAATATAAATGTCCTATCTCCCCATTATTGTTTCTTACTGTTTTTCTAGACCATTTTAGTGACCCAATCTGTTGCCATATATAATTCCATGTAGCCTTCTTCTGTGTAGTGCATTTGTACATGAATGGATGCGGTTTTTTTTTTCCCATTTTTCTTGCTGTAGGTCTGTTATCTAGGTTCACTACAAATGTCAGTCCAGTCTTTTTTTTGCCTACTATTGTCAAAGGGAGTGATCGGCTATGTGGGGCTGAGAATAATTTCATATCAGAAAAGTGACCACAAACAAGTTGTTAATATACCTATTAAAGTATATTTGACTGTAGAAAAGATAATC
Organism: Quercus robur; assembly: GCF_932294415.1. Taxonomy (NCBI): domain Eukaryota; kingdom Viridiplantae; phylum Streptophyta; class Magnoliopsida; order Fagales; family Fagaceae; genus Quercus; species Quercus robur. The sequence continues at coordinate 19,836,934 of NC_065540.1, read as the reverse complement.
CCCACTTCCCTCCACTTCAAATACTACAATATAGTGATATACTACAATTTATGGATTTGACTATAGAACTTCTTTATGGACCATATATACAATAAAATTAATGGAGATTATTTAGTCTCTAGATACGGAAAGTATTTTCACATGTTGGAAAGCCTGTGTTGCAACATGGTGGGACCTTTTCGGCACTTTAAATGTGTGTCAAAGGTGCTAAGTATACCATACATCGGATGCATAAGTCCTTCTAATGTGAAAATGGATCCCACACCGCTGCATGCTGTATTTTTTGTCAAAGATTGTTGCTATAGGACCCACAACTGTGGGCGTAAGAAATTTTTGCTGGCCTGTGCTGCTTTTCTACAGAAGTAATTAGATTGAGTTCATATCAAAGAGTAAAATATTCTGGACCTTTTTTCTTCTCCAAAATTTCTTATTGGATTTTTCTTCTTTTCTGTTTTCATTTTGGTTTTTTGTTCTAATAAAAAGAAAATGGAAAATGGCTTTTGTAAATCATTAAGACAATTCACTTCGTACTTCTTCAGATTTAGATGAGATGAGTACACCCTTATCATTCCTTCATCATCACATGTACATCCAGTGCAGAAACATGTATGACAAACTCTTTCTAGCTTATGATCTTCTTCATCTCCTCAGAGTTGGAATAAAGTGGATATGCCCATGGCATAAACAGGCGCTACCACTTTTTGTGGTCAATAAGGCCTACAACTGTACAACTTTACATTGCCAATTAAAATTATTCTGGCTTGAAAATCATAAATGATGTTACAACAACGACGGAGCTTTAATCTAAAAATTTTGAAATTAATTTTAAATTCTCAATATACTAAGCATGGTGGGTTGAGTATTTTTATTTTACATTCTATTTGTTCAAAGTCATACTCTTTCTCACCTTGTCAATTAACATAATTTTTTCCTATTTTTATTAATATTATTTTATATTTTCTCCTTTCCATAATCTTTGCCTCAACTCAAATCAACTTTCCACAATAGGTTGCTATCCTATACACATGATTAAAATACATCAATCCATTCTTCTTCTTTTTGTCGATGGACTCACTTTTATATATCAATCCATAGGTATATATACACTCTCACACACATACTTATACTAGTCAATATTGTGCAATGTATGTGAAGGTTTAACAGTTTTTTTTTCCCCTCTTTTAGTACTTTTAGTCTGCATATGAAATTTGATAGTTGTGGTAGTTATTAATAGACACTTATTATGATTGTTTTTGTTTAGGTAACCATATATTCTAAGATTATGCATTTATTATGATTATATTTGTATATAAAATTATATATTCTACTATCTATGATATATTAAAACCAAATATCTTTAACTTTTGGTTGACCTCATAATATTATGCCATATAAACTTTTGAAATCTCAAAATTTTACATATAATTATATATATAATTATTCTTAAATTATATTCTATATTTAAATCCTCCATTAAAATATCGGCACATTATATTTCTTTAAGTAATAGAATATATATACCAACACAATCATAATAAATACATAATACTAGAATATATAATTCTATATACAAATACACTCATAAAAAATGGCTATTAATAATTATTATAAATATCAAAGTTCTCATTTAGGAAAAAATGAGAAAAAAAAAATCATACTATGTTAAATCTTTTTGTGTTTTGCATAAATTTCGAGACGTGTGCACTTATTTTCCATCATCTATGTGTAAATTGGTAATGTGCTGCCATAGTTATATTCCTCAATTTACTATTCCCTTAGTCCCACAATAAATAATATGATTTGCCATTTGAGTTGACTCAAAATAAATGAAACTTTTCAAAAGTAGCAGCTCAATTTGTACACCACTCAATTTCTTTTGAAGATCCTTATTAAAAATTGCACAACCTCTAATATAAAGCAAATAATATATTTTTTTAATGACTACATCTATCTTTATATTTTCATAAATAATTGTTTCATTTCAATGCTTCACTTATTTGGAACTAGAGGCAGTACAATTTCATAGTCAATTTACATCTTAACTAACCAGGTGAAGAAGAGGACAAAGAAAGTACCCTTGACTAAATTTTGTTATTGTCTTGTGTTTCATTGAGCAGCAATTGAGTTCAGTGAGAGGTTGAGTTACTTTGGAATTGCAACTAGCTTAATCATTTACCTTACAAAGGTAATTCATGAAGACCTTGAGACAGCAGCGAAGAGCGTGAACCACTGGTCTGGTGTTACCACATTGATGCCACTGTTGGGAGGTTTTGTAGCTGATGCTTATCTGGGCCGATTCAGAACAGTTCTCGTTTCAACCATCATCTACCTCATGGTAATTTCATTAGAATTGTCTGGTTAAGATCATGTCCTTCATTTTAAAACAAATTTAAGTAACTGCATATTCTGAATTTAAGATAATAAATTAACAAAAATTTGTGCTTGATGTTGGAAAACAGGGTTTGATTCTCCTAACTTTGGCCTGGTTCCTACCAGGCTTGAGGGCTTGTGAATCTAAATTGTGCACCGAACCTAGGAAGATTCACGAGGTGTTCTTTTTCCTTGCCATATACCTAATTTCTATAGGAACTGGAGGGCATAAACCTGCATTGGAGAGTTTTGGAGCTGACCAGTTTGATGATGATCACACTGAAGAAAGAAAACAGAAGATGACCTACTTCAACTGGTGGAACTTTGCCCTTTGTTCTGGACTCATTCTTGGGGTCACTGTGATTGTGTATGTGCAAGACCATGTCAACTGGGGTGTTTCATATATTGTTCTCACAGTAGTCATGGCAGTGTCACTTGTCATTTTCTTCATGGGAAGGCCGTTTTACCGTTATAGGGCAGCAACAGGGAGTCCCTTGACACCATTGTTCAAAGTTCTTGTTGCAGCCATTAGAAAGAGAAATCTCCCTTACCCTTCCGATCCTTCTCAATTGTATGAAATTCCCAAGTCAGAGAAAAACATTGGGAGGTTTCTGTGCCACACAAGCAAGCTCAAGTATGCATGTGGATCCCTCATTTTTCAGTTTTAATTAAATGCAACTTCTTGTCAAGCAGTATGTCAAGAGTACTACATGAATAATTTATTGCTAATGCATTGCAGGTTTCTCGACAAAGCAGCTATTCTGGAAGACAACGATAGTCCGGCTGAGAAACAAAGCCCTTGTAGACTGGCAACCATAACCAAGGTCGAGGAGTTGAAGCTTATTCTGAATATGATTCCCATATGGATTGCTACTCTACCATTTGGAATTTGTGTAGCACAAGGCACCACTTTCTTCATCAAACAAGGTGTTACTCTGGATCGAAAAATTGCAAACGGTTTTGAGATGCCCCCAGCCTCAGTTTACGGCCTGGCTGCGATAGGAATGATAGTCTCTGTTACCATCTACGAGAAAATCCTCGTCCCTAAGTTACGAAAAGCGACAGGAAATGAGCGAGGCATCAATATCCTCCAGAGGATTGGTATTGGGATGCTATTCTCAATTGTTACAATGGTGGTTGCAGCCCTTGTTGAAAAGAAAAGACTAAATGTAGTAGAGAATGATCCAAAAAAGAGTTCACTTTCAATGAGTATTTTCTGGTTGGCTCCACAATATCTCATCATTGGTTTTGGAGATGGATTTACTCTGGTGGGCTTGCAGGAGTACTTTTACGACCAAGTTCCTGATTCCATGAGAAGCTTAGGTATTGCATTTTACCTTAGTGTGATAGGAGCCGCAAATTTCGTCAGTAGCTGGTTGATAACAATTGTTGCCCGCGTAACCAAGAAGGGCGGACATGGTTGGTTTGGTAAAGATTTGAATACTAGCCGCTTAGACAAATTTTACTGGCTGTTAGCGGGCATAACTGCGGTGAACATGATCTTCTATGTGTTCTTGGCTCGAAGGTATTCTTACAAAAATGTGCAGAGGGTGGCTGTGGTTGAATTTAATGAAGGAGATGATGAGGATGTTAAGGTGTAGCTTCAATGGCTTCATAGATGCATATATTTCGTTGGTTGATGTCATTACGGAAGGGATAGTGGTTCTAATTTAGTATCTTGTCTAAATAGCTAATTAAGAAATTTGAAGTATTCTAGGACATGCAATTCTAATCGAAGTTTGTCTAAGCATGTGTTGCAGTTGTCCATATTTCTCTATGTACTTAATCAATGGATGCAAAAATTTCGAATCCTAAATTTGTGGGAAAATATCACCAACTTCTTGGTGAGAATCAATCAATATTGTTAATCAAGTTCCATCAATAAATAAATAAATATGTATTTATTGTTAATCAAGTGTTAATTTATTAACTATAAGGTAATGGAAGTTAGCCACAACATATTCCAAGGCTAAGTTAGCAAGGTATGTAATATAGAATCTAAGAGACAAATTATCAAACACATAAGCATATACAATACACACAAGATTTACGTGGCACTAAGTCTACATTCATGGGTCAAGCTCCAAACAACCCACTATAATTAAAAAGTTACAATGGTCCTGTACTAAAGTTTTACACAATTTGAGCTTACGCAACAAATTTGGGGAAATAAAGGTTACCTCAAAAGAGCTTTACAAAAGTAACAAAACCCAACTTCACCTAAATGAAATATTCCAATCAATTTAAAAAAAAAAAAAAAAAAAAACAAACAAACAAACACTTTTGAGACACATGCTTAAGTAAGTGTCAATCAAGACAAAGGAGGAAGAAAAGAACTCAGACCCAAATCCTAATCTTCCACACTTGTGTGTTCTTAGTTGTGTGTGTGTGTCTCTCTCTGTACTACTGTATGCTCGAGTTTCAACCACTTTTACGAAAGCGGAGCATTTGGGCAAAAAATAAGTGAAAAAGCACTTGTGGGCCTGGACCAAAGAAAGCCTGAAAATTCATCACTTAGAAATCTTGGAATTCACAGAACTTAAAAAACTTTGGGGCCTCGAATAATATTTCTTAAATGTAGATTTGAGAATTTTTCCTAAGAAACAAATTTAAAGTCCTAAAAAGTAGAGTTGTGCTAACCATGCTATAACGATTTTTAAGGAAAATTTACAGTAAGATTATCACAATCAACAAACAGAAAATTTAGAGTGCGATTAGATTGGTTTATTGACTGAAAGTGGTATAGAAATAAGTTTTTTTTTTTTTTTTTTTTTTTTTTTTTTTTTTTTTTTTTTGAGAATGGTATAGAAATAAGTTAAGTGTGAAAAAAAGTAAGCGGGCTTGGATGCATGCATAGGATTGGTGTTAGTTTAGCTTTTGGGTGGCTTATTTTTGAAGTTTGGATGCAAATTAGGCTTAAAAATGAGACTAAGGGTTTTTTGTTGACCTCGATTAGTCTATTGAGAATCCATAATTGACCCCAGAGTTTTGAGACTAAGGATTTTTTGTTGTGTATAAATCTGGCTAAATACTATAATTTAATATTTCTCATTAAACGGATTCAAAATGAGACCTAACCTAATAAATACCAGCATAGCCAATATTACTCTACCAAAATCAATTTTGAAGTGTGTGTATATATATATAACTTTCAATCACTTGTAAATTTTAATTTTTATCATAGAAGTATTTTAAGCATCTAGTGCCTGACCAAAGAAAATTACAGGATCCTCCCTTATGTTTGATGATCTTACAACAACCTTTCCCCGGTTTGGGATACTGCAACAATTTTTATTCTCGTAATGTAAGAGTAGGTAGTGCTTTGTTATCTTACCATAATTTATATTCTAATTGATCAATTTTGTAGGATATTTTTAAAAACACCAAATTTTTGGGCAACCAAGGATAATAGAAAGGTCAAACCAATCGATTAAGCAAATCTTGTGCAATCCATTTATTAACTTGGACAGACCATTATGATCCAAATAATTTCTTGATGCAGGCATGAGGAGATATCAATTAAGAAAACTAATTGGACAAACAAATTTGGTTCGTATTTGCCATAAGAAACATATCATACCATTTACTGGCGGAGCCATGTTGAGGCCCCCCTAATTTTTTTAAATTTTCATTTACTGCCTTAATAAATTGAAAAAAAAAAATTATATATAAATTGTTTGTAAATCAAATTATTGGCCCTCCCCGAATTTGAGAAAAAAAAATATTATGGATTCGATATTTAGTTAAAATTCACTTGTCTCTCACATATCTTAAGATTCATTAAGGAAAAAAAAAAAAAAAAAAAAAAAAAAAAAAAAAATTTAAAAAATCCAGTCCATTCCTTGGCCCATTAGCTCCTCCAAATACCAAAAATAAAAATCTTTGACATATAAAGGTTATTTACTTAAAATAAATATGAATAAAACAAAAAATTCCTTGTACCACTGCAATCTCAGCACTGCAACAAACTCAACAGTTTTCTTTGGTTCTTGTCGATTGCTACGCTCCAGCCTCCGTTCAAGTGAATCAACGACTGGCGACCTCCAAATTAGTGGCCAGTAGACCAATGGAAATGCGGTATATTTCTGTTTCTCTATATTTAGTTTTATCTTTTGCCGAGATTTCTATCTGTTTGGAGGAAAAAGACTAAAAAGTATCTCTGTTTTAATATTAAAAAAAAAAAAAAAAAAAAGGTGTTTATTTAGCTTGTATATGACGCCACACAGTACCAGTTTAGTGGCTTGTTGCTGGCACCTTATATTATTTTTTACTTTTCAACAAAGGTTACTAACTTATTTGTTTGCTTATTTTACCATGATTAGTGTTATTGCTATTTGTTATACGTTTGTTTATATATTTGTGTTTGATCCTCTAAAAATAATATTGTTTGTAGAATGTGTAATTATAGACTATTGAAGCATTAATATAAAAACAAACATAAATAGGCTGTTTCTTTTATTTTTTTAGCATAAATAATATTTTACATTTTTTAAGTGAAAAAAAAGTGAAAAAAGTGACTTTATAGTTAGTATTTAAATTTTAATATTCAGGTTCTAATATATATATATATATATATATAGGTATTTTAATGAGAAACTTATCTATAATTGATACATATTTTAAGTGTGCGTTTGGATACAACTTATTTTGTTGAAAACTGAAAACACTGTAGCAAAATAATTTTTAAATGTATGAAAAATTACTGTTAACTCCTTTTTTACTGTTCATATGCCTTGGTGCACTATTCATGTCTCATGAACAGTACACCAGGCGATGGTCTTAAAAAAAAAAACTGAAAACACGCAAGGAGAACAAACGTAGACGTGAACGTTCTATCCAAACCAACCTTAAGAGAAAAAATGTTTAAGACTTGGAGAATACTACACAATTCTCTATCTAGAATAAGAATACTGATGTTAAACCCCTATACTAGCTCAAAGATATGAATTTAAGGAATATTGCTTTCTTTTGAATGTGATATTGCAATGAGTTTTTGAGTGATTGTTTAATGGTATATACAAAAATAAAATAAATAAAGATTAAAAAATTAGTTTAAGATCAATCATAAATAGTTTTAGTACTGTAAGGACTCAATTTGTAACGACCCTAAAATGATGTTGGGTTCGCACGTTAAGGGCCCAAACAATATAATTTGTAGAGCGTGGCCTTGAAAGGCTAGGTCTTGGTCACCGGACGGTGGGTGGTCATGGTACTCATACAGAGGTGAACCATGTTTGCTCGAAAATTCTTTCTCCTCAGCATGGCCTGGGAGGCACTGGTTCTTGGCCTTTTTTTCCCAGCCCCTTCCTTTGGATTGCTTACCTCTCTTTTTATATTAGCCTTTACTCTTCCTCCAACGTCCACGTGTAGGTTCAGCTTTTCAGGGCTAATACATGTCCCATCAGCCCATACCCAAAGTGGTTGGGGGTGGTTGTAAAAGCTGAAAAGTATTGCTCTATCTGGCGCAGAGTATTTAATTGCAGAAATGGCAGCCTTTTCTTTGTTCTTTGTCGCCAAATTGTCCAGGGGTCCTTTATCCATCAACGTGGATGTGTTCGACTTTTCCCTAAACTGTTCCTATACCGTTCTTGCCCTTTGATTTAGGAGTGCTTTGGGATGCCGAGGACAGAATCATCCTCAGCTATGTCTCAAGGCTATTTGGACTTTCATTATATGTCATCAGCAATGCCTCTCCTCGGCTCGGGCCTTGGGCCCTAATGTAAAGTGGGTCAGGGTCACAAATTCTTTGGCCCCACAATAGCCCCACAAAATCCTGCTGCCCGACCTCTTGGTCGGAGAGGAGGGTTTTGGTGATGTCGGGCCTATATCATGGCTTGCCCAGCTTTGTCCTTCACTAATATCAGTGTCTTTTCGTTTGCCTGGGAAATGCTCCCGGTCATAAAACATTCCTTTAGTTTTACTCACGTCGCGCCTCTGCCGTTTCAGTGTACGAGACGCGTTTTTAATAAGTTCCTTTTACGAGGCAACGCCCATCCAACGGTTGTAGACGGCGTTGGGAGTTGAGTGGAAATTGTCTCGTTTGTAGCTTTCCTTGGAAATCTGTACAGATTAAATGCCACCAGACTTGACTTCCGTATAAGAAACAAGGTAGGAGGTCACTTCCTTTACATACAGACCCTTCGGTCTCTTCAAATTCCTAAACCTCCAACTGCGCACAAAGTTTTTATTATCAGTGCAATTTCAGCCTTAGAGAGTGATATGTTTGAGGCAAAAATGGGGGTGAAGGGACCACACCCTCTCCAGAAGCACTAGGTCTCTTCGAGACTTAAGATGGCGCGGTCAGGGCAAGGGAGACGGAGACTCAAGACAGCTCTCCCCTTTCACAAGGTAGGGGAGAAGCCTCCTCCTCCTTTAGCCAAAATCCGAAGCAGGTGTTGGTCGTGTCAGATTTTTGGTGCGACAGCAATGGGGTTTCTCATCGTTGGTACCATCCGCTCTCTCTCGAGCCCTGCTAATATGACATCCGCGTGTTAGGAGTCAGAGCTGATGCGGGGATTGGGCATCCTCGCTTCCTCCTCTCCTCCTTCTCTGGTGCCTTCTTTTACCTCTACTTCTTCTTCTCTTCCATCACTAGGGACATCCTGGTGTTTCTGCTTCTTCTTCTGCCTCTTCTCCCCTTCCGTCAAAGGGGCCATCCTGACACGCCTAGTCGCCACAAGAGCAGAATTTTGAAGGATTTATCGTTCCCTTGTATCTTTTTCCTTTTTTGCTTTTTCTTTTTACCTTTGTAGTTAGCTTCTAGTATAGGCTTGCTTAAGCCCCTCATTGTATGCTGTACTATTTCTTGGTATTAATAAAAGATGACTTTATCTTATTCTAAGTATTCTTTCTTTTCTGCAATAGTTATACTGTGAATGGATGTGCTATTTTTTATTTTTTTTTTATTTTTTTTTTTGGAACGATACTTAGGGCCGAACCCCCTATTAACAAAAAGCTATCATTTTGAACTTACTGAGACTAACAGGCACAATAACGCCAACCTGAAAAAGGTTATACATATAAAACTAACCAAGATAACAGCTGAACGTTCTGTATTGCGTATGAGGTGATCATCCGAGGATGGGTAACCCAAAATGAACTATCCGAGATGGTCGCTGTGTACTAGGATGCTTTACCACGCTCCTAACAACATTCATGGCCTTAACCATTTTTGGCATCCGGTCCGAGGACCGAGGTATGACTGTACCGGGCCTAAATACTCGTTTACATTAGTTTCCTTAGAGCTGGGGATCCGAGGACAGGACGGGATTTCCATTCTGTCTAAGACTTTATCCATTTTCTAATGACTAATCTCCCCATAGGTTTGAGTCCGAGGACCATGCAATACCTTGGTTCTGTCCAAAACTTAGAATTTCTTTAAGTAGTTGGTTTTCCCATAAGTTTGAGTCCGCAGACCATACAAGACCTTGGTTCTGTCCAAAACTTAGAATTTCCTTAAGTAGTTGGTTTCCCCATAGGTTTAAGTCCGAGGACCATGCAATACCTAGGTTCTGTCCAAAACTTAGAATTTTCTTTAAGTAGTTGGTTTCCCCATAGGTTTGAGTCCGAAGACCATGCAAGACCTTGGTTCTGTCCAAAACTTAGAATTTTCCTTAAGTAGTTGGTTTCCCCATAGGTTTGAGTTCGAGGACCATGCAATACCTTGGTTCTATCCAAAATTTAGAATTTTCCTTAAGTAGTTGGTTTCCCCATAGGTTTGAGTCCGAGGACCATGCAATACCTTGGTTCTGTCCAAAACTTAGAATTTTCTTTAAGTAGTTGGTTTCCCCATAGGTTTGAGTCCGAGGACCATGCAAGACCTTGGTTCTGTCCAAAACTTAGAATTTTCCTTAAGTAGTTAGTTTCCCCATAGGTTTGAGTCCGAGGACCATGCAATACCTTGGTTCTATCCAAAATTTAGAATTTTCCTTAAGTAGTTGGTTTCCCCATAGGTTTGAGTCCGAGGACCATGCAATACCTTGGTTCTGTCCAAAACTTAGAATTTTCCTTAAGTAGTTGGTTTCTTCATAGAGTTAAGTCCGAGGACCATAGAAGACCTTGGTTCTGTCCAAAAATTAGAATTTTCTTTAAGTAGTTGGTTTCCCTATAAGTTTGAGTCCGAGAATCATGCAATACCTTGGTTCTGTGCAAAACTTAGAATTTTCTTTAAGTAGTTGGTTTCCCCATAGGTTTGAGTCCGAGGACCATGCAATACCTTGGTTCTATCCAAAATTTAGAATTTTCCTTAAGTAGTTGGTTTCCCCATAGGTTTGAGTCCGAGGACCATGCAATACCTTGGTTCTGTCCAAAACTTAGAATTTTCTTTAAGTAGTTGGTTTCCCCATAGGTTTGAGTCCGAGGACCATGCAAGACCTTGGTTCTGTCCAAAACTTAGAATTTTCCTTAAGTAGTTAGTTTCCCCATAGGTTTGAGTCCGAGGACCATGCAATACCTTGGTTCTATCCAAAATTTAGAATTTTCCTTAAGTAGTTGGTTTCCCCATAGGTTTGAGTCCGAGGACCATGCAATACCTTGGTTCTGTCCAAAACTTAGAATTTTCCTTAAGTAGTTGGTTTCTTCATAGATTTAAGTCCGAGGACCATAGAAGACCTTGGTTCTGTCCAAAAATTAGAATTTTCTTTAAGTAGTTGGTTTCCCTATAAGTTTGAGTCCGAGAATCATGCAATACCTTGGTTCTGTGCAAAACTTAGAATTTTCTTTAAGTAGTTGGTTTCCCCATAGGTTTGAGTCCGAGGACCATGCAATACCTTGGTTCTGTCCAAAACTTAGAATTTCTTTAAGTAGTTGGTTTCCCCATAAGTTTGAGTCCGCAGACCATACAAGACCTTGGTTCTGTCCAAAACTTAGAATTTTCCTTAAGCAGTTGGTTTCCCCATAGGTTTGAGTCCGAGGACCATACAAGACCTTGGTTCTATCCAAAACTTAGAATTTTCTTTAAGTAGTTGGTTTCCCCATAGGTTTGAGTCCGAGGACCATACAAGACCTTGGTTCTGTCCAAAACTTAGAATTTTCTTTAAGTAGTTGGTTTCCCCATAGGTTTGAGTCCGAGAACCATGCAATACCTTGGTTCTGTCCAAAACTTAGAATTTCTTTTAAGTAGTTGGTTTCCCCAAAGGTTTGAGTCCGTGGACCATACAAGACCTTGGTTCTGTCCAAAACTTAGAATTTTCCTTAAATAGTTGGTTTCCCCATAGGTTTGAGTCCGAGGACCATACAAGACCTTGGTTCTATCCAAAACTTAGAATTTTCCTTAAATAGTTGGTTTCCCCATAGGTTTGAGTCCGAGGATCATGCAATACCTTGGTTCTACCCAAAACTTAGAATTTTCCTTAAATAGTTGGTTTCCCCATAGGTTTGAGTCCGAGGACCATACAAGACCTTGGTTCTATCCAAAACTTAGAATTTTCTTTAAGTAGTTGGTTTCCCCGTAGTTTTGAGTCCGAGGATCATGCAATACCTTGGTTCTGCCAAAACTTAGAATTTTTCTTAAGTAGTTGGTTTCCTCGTAGGTTTGAGTCCGTGGACCATACAAGACCTTGGTTCTGTCCAAAACTTAGAATTTTCCGTAAGTAGTTGGTTTCCCCATAGGTTTGAGTCCGAGGACCATACAAGACCTTGGTTCTGTCCAAAACTTAGAATTTTCCTTAAGTAGTTGGTTTCCCCATAGGTTTGAGTCCGAGGACCATACAAGACCTTGGTTCTGTCGAAAACTTAGAATTTTCCTTAAGTAGTTGGTTTCCCCATAGTTTTGAGTCCGCGGACTATGCAATACCTTGGTTCTGTCCAAAACTTAGAATTTTCCTTAAGTAGTTGGTTTCCCTATAGGTTTGAGTCCGAGGACCATGCAATACCTTGGTTCTGTCCAGAACTTAGAATTTGCAGTTGGTTTCCCCATAGGTTTGAGTCCGAACACCATGCAATATCTTGATTCTGTCCAAAACTTAGAATTTTCCTTAAGTAGTTGGTTTCTCCATAGGTTTAAGTCCAAGAACCATACAAGACCTTGGTTCTATCTAAAACTTAGAATTTTCTTTAAGTTTGGGGGGATTAGCCCCTCAGCCAAGGTGTGGGACGTTGATCTGACGTTGGAAGCCCCTAGAACCGTCCGCGCTACTGACGCTTCGAAGCGTAGCCCCTAACAACGAGCTGCTGGAAGTGATGGAGGGACTTTCTTGATCCACCGCCTGTGCCAACGCACAAGCCTTCCCCACAGACGGCGCCAATTGTAAGGACTCAATTTGTAACTAGCCCAAAATGATGTTGGGTTCGCATGTTAAGGGCCCAAACAATATAATTTGTAGAGCGTGGGCTTGAAAGGCTAGGCCTTGGTCACCGAACGGTGGGTGGTCATGGTACTCAAACAAAGATGAACCATGTTTGCTCGAGAAGTCTTTCTCCTCGGCATGGCCTGGGAGGCACTGGTTCTAGGCCTTTTTTTCCCAGCCCCTTCCTTTGGATTGCTTACCTCTCTTTTTATATTAGCCTTTACTCTTCCTCCAACGTCCACATGTAGGTTCAGCTTTCCAGGGCTGATACTTGTCCCATCAACCCATACCCAAAGTGGTTGGGGGTGGTTGTAAAAGCTGAAAAGCATTGCTCTGTCTGGCGCAGTGTATTTAATTGCAGAAATGGCAGCCTTTCCTTTGTTCTTTGTCGCCAAATTGTTCAGGGGTCCTTTCTCCATCAACGTGGATGTGTTCGATTTTTCCCTAAACTGTTCCTATATCGTTCTTGCCCTTTCTTTTAGGAGTGCTTTGGGATGCCGAGGACAGAATCATCCTCGGCTATGTCTCAAGGCTATTTGGACTTTCACTATATGTCCTCGGCAATGCCTCTCCTCGGTTCGGGCCTTGGACCCTAATGTAAAGTGTGACAGGGTCACAAATTCTCTGGCCCCACAAGTACCATGAACGATCCTATGACACAACCTTAGTGAGTTAAAGTTAACTTATATAAAAATAAAAAAATAAAAATTTCGTTTTCCTTAAGAATATGGTTATATTTAACTTAGCCCCCCCTAGGAAAAATTCCTGGATCCGCCACTGACGGCAAGGACTTTGGTTTTGAGCTTTAAGTAGAAGCACCATGTTTAGATGGAGAACCAAACCACACTGTGCTTCTCGGTCAGCTGGAGTGGTAAACCGGAATGGGAGAGAGCAAATCGATAGGTATGGTATGGAGAGGGTTTGCTTGGGAGCTGAAGAAAAAAAAAAAGTAAAGGAAAAAGTATTGTAGGAAATCGGTTTGGTTTGAAAAGTGAATAGAGTCGTCGGTGGGGGGAGTAAAGGCTGATGTGTGAAGTGACAAGACTCTGTCCGTGGGGCCCAGTATGTGAGGGAATTTACGAATTTTCTATCATAACTCTATTTCCATAACTCAAAAACACCTTCTTCTTCTTCTTTTTTTCATTCTCACTAACTAATAACTCAATTTGGTGAGTTTTGAGTGATGGAAACAGAAAATGAAAACATATCCAAACAAATGTCTAATGTGTGGGACCTACTGATTTTGAGACATGGGTGAGTGAAAATACCAAATCCAAACAAGCCGTAAATCTCGGGCAATCACATTGAATTTCTTAAAATAGGGTAAGACCCCCAACTTAGGGAGAGAAGTCCAAAAAAAAGCCTCGCATTAGGCCCGAATATGAAATCTGATATAGATTATTAAAAGTGGTAAGCTAAAATAAGAAAGTATGTTCTTATCCTAAAATTGGGAGAAAAAGTTATGGAGATCAATGTGAAAGCTCTTGAAAAATTTAGGGCATCTTGAAAAGGATGGAACCACAATATCAAATGCGAAAGCCAAAACCTAACCAAACCCATGTTTTGTTGACAGGCCAAAAATGTATTGACCCCTTGTAATGAATTAATTAATTGATTAATTAGCCAAGTTTATTGATTAATCAAATTAACATGCAAGATGCGTAGTAGCACAAACATATCACCAATTAAACTAAGTATGCAGTGAAAATTAAATTAACACAGTGATTTGTTTACGATTAGGGAAAACCTACACGACAAAAACCCCACCAGACGATTTTAAGATCACCACTCCCGATAATCCACTATTATCAAAACAAGCGGTTACAAGTAAAGGAATCACAGTACCTTCTACCAACCTATAGTTGAACCCTTACCCCAATACCTAATTGGACTTATTCTGTAGTGACAATCTCTCCTTGTAATGCACAGCTCCCAATACGTGACTAACCAATTACCAAAATTCCAGTATGCGACTTCAATCACCAACTAGAGAAGGTTGTTGGCTACAAAATTCTTCAGTTCATCTAGACAATGAAGATCAAAAAGATGCTTGGTTACAAAACTCTACGGTGCACAAACACAGCAGCTTCTTCACAAAAGAGATTAACTAGGACAAATTCTGTCTCCGATCACAATTTGCATGAACAAACTTTGCTCAACATTTATGCAACTTGTGTCACCTTTGACGGCCCTTAAAATAATCTTTTTATATGTTTAGGTTTGTGAGAAAAGAAAGTCTAAACACATAATCATGGATTGGAAGAAAACAAAACAGAAAAATCTGTTTTTCTTAAACCTCGACAGATAGCTATTTGTTGAGCTGCTATTAAGCCATGGGGCTGGAACAGCTCTTAAAGCTCGATAGATGCTAGCTGTCGAGCTAGCTGTCAAGCTTTAATGACAGACCCTTTCTCAACTTGAATCTTGGACAGACTTGCATGACTTTAACACTTGATCTTGAAACAAGGTTTCTTGAAGTATTAAACACATCGTAGATCTACCCAAATATAAGTAAAATGCATTTTGTCAAAGGATTAGCTAATTATATAAAATAGTGACATATATTCCTAACATGTGCAACACATATGTCCTATCATTTGTAAATAAAGATTTTTTGTTAACAGAATTTTCTCATAAATTTAGCTTAGGTTAAAAAGTGATTTGAATGAACTAGTAAAAAATTATCTTGTCAATTTTCTTTGCATTTTTAAATTGAAAGATACAATAACAAAGACATGCATAAGTAGGGCAATAAATGAGCCAAGTTGAAGGGAATATTAAAAATTAAGCTTATTTATTTAATTGTATTTTGAGCATAAGCCGAATTTGAGCTTATCACCAAAGAAGATTACATGTTTAAACTTGGTTTTTTATTTTTTTTGTCAAACAAGCTCGAGCTTGTTCGTAAGCTATTTGATTAACTCTTTCTTTTCCTATATATGGTAAAATCACCCCTTTACAAATCTATGAATTTTCACAACAAATGGATTTTTTTATAATATCAATAAAATATAAATAATAATTTGATATCAAATAAACTTACTTACAAATTTATTTAA
Organism: Quercus robur; assembly: GCF_932294415.1. Lineage (NCBI taxonomy): Eukaryota > Viridiplantae > Streptophyta > Magnoliopsida > Fagales > Fagaceae > Quercus > Quercus robur. Next base: position 19,821,219 of record NC_065540.1, on the reverse strand, counting down.
TTCGATTTCAAGTCTATATATTTATATTTTAAGATAAGTATATATATAAAAAATATATAATATTATATATAGTTAAATCAAGTGTACGTTTGGATAGCGTTTTGCGCGTGGTCAGTGTTTTGCACGCCCAGTGCACGGGACCCACAAGTATTTTTTTTTCCAAAAAAAACTTTAAAACTAGGTCCCACGGTACTATTTACACATTTAAAAATTATTTTATTACAGTGTTTTCAACAATAAGCGGTATCCAAACAGACCCCAAGTCTCACGTTTACACTCTTGTTCATAAACACATTATTATTTTTAAATTCGATTCGTTTAATAGTTTAAGCTGAATTTGGGTTTGAGTTTGACTTATTTATTAAAATAAATAAACAAAAATAAGTTTTTTTCTCAAAATCGGGTTCGAATTATTAAAAAAAAAAATAGTTTATTAACAGCCACATGCATATCAAAAGAACAAGATAATATGCTAGACAGTTGACATAGGGACATATATAGGGCACACGCTAAACAGTCTACATGCTGAGCTGTGGGCAATAAGGGATGGGTTGTCCCTATGTATTCAACTCCAATTGCCCGATGTAGAGATAGAACTTGATGCTAAATCAGTAGTGGACCTCCTAAACAGTAGCAGTGTCTCCATTGCTGACTATGCCCCTTTGGTTGATGACTGCAAGAACTTAATGAATCAGATCCCCAGGTGGAAGCTGAAACACTGCTTTAAAGAAGCAAATGCATTTGCCAACCAACTTCCAAGAATGGCACTTCACCTCCAGCAGCCTTTTGTTCTCTCAGACACTCCGCCTATGCAGGTGTCTTCGCTTTTACTTTATGACCTTTCCAGTCTAGGATGTAATAGGATTTGTACTAGTGCTGGCCTTTGGGCTATGTAGTTGCTACCTTTGCTTAATATATATTCCCCGATTACCAAAAAAACTTTCAATCCCACAAAGTGGGGCTCTAAAGTGAGCTCAAACTTTTAATTTAAAAATTCGCTATCAAGACTTTATCATTGGCGAAAATAGCCAAATATTACGTTTTGACAAAATTTGTGACAAACTAGCACTGTTTCGGAAATATTTAACAATTAAAAAATAATGTGACACTGCTGACCTAGAATTTGTGTAATTAAAAAAATAATGTGGTACTCGATATTATTGAAATCGAGTATTTCTTTATAGTATTCCAGCTTCATACAGTCGAGTACCTTTTTTTTTTTTTTCTTTTTCTTTTTACAGTCAAGTTCTTTTCTATCTCTCTGTCTAACATGGGGGCACTCTTTCTTCTTCTTCTTTTCTTTCTTTTTTTTTTTGTTTTTTTTTTATCTCCCGTAGGAAGTCACTCAAGTCAAAGAAAATGGCAAGCATTTATGGCCAAAGAAAAGAAGAATGAATTTGGTTTGCATGTCAAGTGTTGTTCCTGGCCATCTTTTTTGACAATTCATGAAAAACATTTAATGCAAGCTCTTGCATTTCTTCACGCATGAAACTTCTTGAATATCATGCATCTTCCTGACATGGGCATGCAAGCCATTTAATGGTTTGTTGGCTAATGTCAAACCACTAAGTTTGACTATTCAAGTCATTCCAATAGAAAAAAAAAATACAAAAATACAAAAAAACAAGTTATTCGACTGCACTAAGCTCGAGTACTATAAAGAGATTACTCGATTTCAGTAATATCGAGTACCACATTATTTTTTTTAATTACATAAATTCCAAGTCAGCAATGGTACGCTAGCTACTCACTAAGAACTCGAGTACTAGTCAGAACTCGATTTTGTGGAACTCGAGTACTAAAAAAGTGATAAATTGCTAAATATTTTCGAAACAATGCAAGTTTGCCACAAATTTTACCAAAACGTGATATTTGGCTATTTTCACCCTTTATCATTTATGGTTGTCTCATTACATTCAAAAGCTTATATAATAAAATTAATTAGGTACCTCAAAGGGTCCTAAAGGATTCTTTAGCATTTAATAGTGACAAAATTTTATGCCCCTATCTTTGAGTCTTGATTGGTTTCTTCCAACTTTCAAGTACCTAGCAACCACTAACAAAACTGTTTACTTTTTTTCTTTTTGCTTAACCTAATGGACCAGTATGTTTTCTTCTCTTCCCACTGACTTCTATTTGGTATCATTACTAGTTTACTACCACCATTAGAAATCTAGGATTTGATGCCCCGCCTTTTGTTCTCACTATTACCGGTATGATAACTTTCCACAATATCTCAGCTCAAGGTTCTCAAAACATGTGAAATTATTCGATTTATCGCTGTCTGTATTAAGCATTTCTCTTACATAAAAGTGACTTTTATTTATAAAATCCTCGCACCATTTTCACATTTATGCAATAAGAACTTATTTAAAGGGGCTAAAAATTTTGTAACTCAATGAAATAACTTCTTTTTTTTTTTTTTCAGAAGGAACTCAATGAAATAACTTGATGTGATAAAAATAAAAAAGATATAATATATTAGATGTATATAAAATGCATTTAAAGGGAATAAGGAATAAGGAATGCATTTAAAGCTATTGAGAATGATTTTATTTTTTTAATAAATGAAAGCACTCAAAAGACCCAATCATTCATTTTCATTTTCACTTTTCACTTTTCATTTTCACTTTACAAATTTGTTACAAACTTGTAAACGAATAACAAGTTTCACTTTTCATCATCACCATAATTACATTTTCTTTTATCAACAGTTACAAATTTGCAATTTCTAGGGCTATTCTGCCCATTAATGAAAACTACAATTGCACTTTTCTAAAAAGAAACTTTTAAGTTTTTAAAACAAAACGAAAAAAGAAAAACAAGATTTAAAAATAAGTAAAAAGAGGAACCAACATTACGCCATTGTTTCTCAAAAAGAAAAAAAAAAAAAAAAAACATTACGCCATTAGCTTTTTCTATTAAAAAAAAAAAAAAAAGTAAAATATCAGTTTTATTAAACTATCACAAAAGTTCGTTTTTCGTTCTTAAACTTTTGAAAATTCTATTTTCGTCCCTAAACTTCGCAAAACATTCTAATTTTCGTCCCTCTATCTATTTTTGTAAGTTTATGTCTTATATGACCTGAGAGTAAACATGACAAAATGGTTGGGTCGGGTCGGGTCGGCTCAATCGGGTTGGATCAAACGAGTTGCAGGTAAAAAACGGGTCATTTTAAGCAAGTTAAAAATAAGTTCGGGTCAATCGAGTTGCAGGTCAGGTCGGGTTGTCCCGTATTTTCACATGATTTTTTTTTTTTTTTTTTATAAAGAAAACAACTTGTATATGCCATTTGAAAAGTCATGCAACAAATTACTTGATCTAAAATGTATTATTTTGAATTCACCACTTATATCAAAAATGAACTCAGTTAAACTTATTAATACTTATTCAATAATTTTTAAATTATACAAATCCTAACATTGCTATCTAAAACAAAATAACACAAAGATAAGTAAAACAAATGCACAAGTTTTATTTCTACACAATATCAACATCTCAAATTATAAAACAAAATTACAAATGACTTATTGGATAACTCATTTGACAAAGAATAAAAACATATAAAAAATTTACAATCTTGAAAATTAATTTTATAATCTATTATCAATTGTGGTTAGCACTCTATTTCAATTTGAGATATACATTAAAGTTTGATTATTTACTTGCTTATACATGGTCTCTTTTATGAAAATCATATCATTATTAAATAACAAACTTTAAGAAATATCATAATTTATTTTGAAAGCCGTTTATTTTGGACATAAATTGTTAAAAAAAATAGGACTAAGCATTCATAATTTATGTTAATTTGACAATATTGGATGACACATGTTTACAATTTTAAATCTATGTTTTTAACTTTATTGTAAAAAGATTATCTTAGCATGTACTTTGCTATTTGATATCTAAAAATCTTTACTCATTACAGAATGCTCAACCATTCATCTTTCAATTAATTTGCATGCAATTATGTAAATGTCTCAATTATTTCCTTAAAACTCACAACAAACAATTAAACTAATATTGTCGTAATTTTATTATTTTTTTACAAAAAAAAAAGTTTTAAAAAATGGTTCGGGTTCGGGTCAGATCACAGGTCAAGTCGGGTTGACCCACAAAAAACCACGGGTCGAGTCACGGGTCAACCTGTTTTTACTTCGGGTAAAAAAAAATGGGGTTCGGATTAGGTATTTTTAGGTCGGGTCGGGTTAAAAAATTCTGACCTGTTTTGCTATGTCTACCTGAGAGATTGCTGATGTGGTACCAGACTGACTACATTATTTTATTTTTTAAAAATATGGACACATGAAAAATAATTATAGGGACACTTAGAACCATTTTTAAAAGCCCAAAATTACAGGGAAAATTGGAACGATACAGGGAAAAGCCCAAAATTACCCCTCAGACCAAAATCTCTCAAATCCATGTGTGTGTGCATTAAGCCAAAATCCCTAAACCCCTAAACTGAGAAAAGCCAATCGGCGGAATAGTTCCTTTTCAAATCAAACCGACAACCCCAATTGGCCGTTAGTCTCTACCGTGAAGTTCTACTACGTTGAGATATGAAATTGGAGGTTGCTCTGCCGTAAAGCTCCACTGCGTCGAGATATGAAATTGAAGGTTGCTCCACCGTGAAGCTCGAGTCTGTTCTTAGGTTCTTATTAGCTCTGATCTATTCTTTTTTTTTTTTCTTTTCTTTTTTTTTGGTTCTTTTCATTTAATAGGTTCATATATCCTTTGTTTCTCTGTTATTTACAAAGGGTCGATCAAAACTTTGTTCTGTATTTTCAAATTCAGTTCTCAATTCTGGGTTATCAATAGCGTGGAAGGTACTATTCTGGGTTGTTATTAATTTTTTGCTCATACTTTACTATGGTTTTCCTTTGTATTTGGAATTGAATAGTTGGGACCATTTGTGGTTGCTTTAGTAAATAGCTTATATTCTATGTAGCACTAGGAATCTACCAACTATATTTGACGAAAGAAAAACCGATTTAGGATCTTAGTTTCTTGTTGCTGCCATGGATTATGGCAGTCTTATTTTGTTGGGTTTTATGTTAGTCAGTAGGCTTCGATTTCAATAGCGACTTCAACTTCACGGCAGGGTTCTGAACCTTATTTCATCTCCTCAACACTGGCGAATGAGGTTGAAGTGACTTGCACGCAGGGCCGGCCCAAAATAGTTTAACCCCTAAGATGAAAGTTTTAAATGGGTCTTTTTATATCTAAATATCACTTAAATGATATTTATTTTATTTTTTATATCATAATTTATTTATTTCAAATCTATTATTAATCCTTACTAATTAATAAGATTAATTCATTCAAAGTGAGCTAGTGATACTATGGAAGCTTTACAAATTGATCAATAAATAAAAGTTATTCAAAACATTCATTTATTATATTGTTTGATCAATTTGTATGTGTTTTGTCATAAAATTTGTATTAGTTTTAGCATTTTTCATTCACTTAATGGTGAATTGGTGATTTTGTTGTATTTCTATAAATTCTTTTTTTTTTTTTTGTGAAGAAGATGCTAAAAAAATTTTACTATAAAAAACTTACAAACTGATGTGACATTTCAAGAAAAGAATAAATGAATATTGAATTACTTATTGTGATCAAACATATCAATTTATAAGACTTATGTGGTAAAAAAAAAAAAGTGCAAGTTACACTTTTTTTTAATTTTAAAAAAAAAAAAAAAAAAAAAAAAAAATTAATGGCCCCATTTTAATTTCGGGGGCCTTAGGCCATGGCCTAGGCATAGGGCCAGCCCTGCTTGCACCTCTGGTTTGTACTCTAGATTTTGGTCGCCAATTGGACTATTGTTGTGGGGTGGGGTTTCACAAATGGAGGGAGTGAGGTTTTTATGAATGGAGGGACTGTGGGTCAAGTAAGGGTATGAGGGGGTAATTTTGGGCTTTTGAAAATGGTTCCCACGTATCCCAATAATTATTTCCACATGTCAATATTTTAAAAAAATAAAAATAATGTAGCCCAAGTCAAATATCACATAAGCACTCTGTCAGCCCACATAAGAGATAAACTAACAGAAATAGACAAAAGGATGAAAATTAGAATCTTTTGCAAAGTTTAGGGTCAAAAAAAGAATTTCTGAAAGTTTCGGGAAAAAAAAACTTTTGTGATAATTTAGGCACAAAAATAATATTTTACCCAAAAAAGAAGAAGAAAACATTACACCATTAGCTGTACCCAATGTGCAAAACTTGGCACGTCCTGATTGACAGCAAATGCCATGTAATAACCCACTGGAGCAACCATCCCATTTGGTGGTGCCATACGCCCAACTTTATAATGGCCGTCACCGTTTGGGACAATGTTTTTAACATCTAATTTCACTAACTTTTGGCCTTGCGAGAATGAACGCATTGCAAAAGGCGCACTTCCCAAATTCACTTCCACAATCCCAACCGTATAGACCTGACAAATGGGTCGGGTTGAATTAATTGACTTCATGTCAAAAATGGGTTACAAACGAATCGGGTTAATCGAGTTACATTCAACTCTTAATTTTTTCACATGTAAAAAAAAAAAAAAAAATTTATATACATATATAGACACATTAAATGTCAAAAAAAAAACTCCAAAAAAAAAAAGTTAAAATAATACATAGATTTAAGTATACACAATTCCAAGTTTTCTAATGACATCATCACCATAAAAGTTAGGTGATTTTCTATTAAGTGCCCACAAACAACATAGTTTTACTTTTTTATTTATTTTTAATTCTTACCTTAAAAAATCCATAAAATTAAATAAATAAATAAACTCTTTTTTTTTCTTTTCTTTTTTTAAAAAAGAACATTAAATGCCCATAACTCTGGTGGCATCCTTGGGCAATAATAACACATTAATTCTACTCTCATCCTCTTAGATACAGACTTTGTTCCACTTGGAGACAATGAAAGGGATAATGGTTCATTTGCAGTAGATAAGACAGACAATGGCAAGGATCTTATGAGTTTTATTGCATAAATTTCGGGTTTAAACCAATAATCTGAATATTTTATCACACCAAATGATGTAGAGATGTTTCAATATTTTGGAGAAGAAGACAAGACCCCCCCCCCCCCCTCTTTCCCTCCTCCTATAAGGGTGACTACCACAATGATTCACCACACATAATGGCATGGGGCTTTCTTCAAAATCCCTATGAGACTATGGATTTGGTCGGTAGAGCGTGGTTGGTTCCAAGAAGGCAACTAGCATACCACTGTAATGAAACTGCCTTTTTTTTTTTTTTTTTTAATTCTTCAATCTAAGCTAGTTGATACTCTCAAAATTTATACTGTAAGCTCAAATTCTCTAAAGCTTATTGTCACATGATCAAACTAGAAAGAAAATTTTATGTTGGCTACCATTTGATTCAATGTAGTCATTACCTTTGGATGGTTGACATCATTTTACATTTACATGGTTTAGGCTGCGTTTGAATCGACTTCAAACGCATTCCGGAAATGATTTTCCGGAAAATAGGTGTGTTTGGTTGGTCCGGAAAATTCTATTTTCCGGAAATTAAAATCCGTTGACTGAAAAAAAAAAGCTTTGACCACGGAAATGAATTTCCGTTCCTATATTCACTTCAAATGAATTCCGGAAAAAGGGAGAGAGCGAGCGCGCGTGAGGAAGGCGAGCTCCAGTCCAGTCTGATGATTGCCGGCGAACCCAGTCGAGCTCCAGTCCGCGCCGCCGATTGCTAAGCGTCGATCGCGATCTCGCCGCGTCGATCGCGATCGCGCCGTGCTTCGCGAGATCGCGATCTCGCCGCGTCGATCGCGATCGGCGCAGTGCTTCGCGAGATCGCGATCTCACCGCGTCGATCGCGATCTCGGATCGCGATCGCGCCGTGGATCGCGATCGCGCCGTGGATAGCGATCGACGGTGCAGTCGTCGGACTGAATTTGTCGCCGTGGATCGCGATTTTTTCCTGGGTTGTGGGTTGTGTTTTTCTGAATTTGTGTTTTCCTTTCTTTCCAAAACAGCAGAAAATATTTTCCGGAAAATTTTTTGAAGTGCAACCAAACACCATGAAAACATTTTCCTTTTCCGGAAATTAGCATTTCCGGAAAATATGTATTTTCCGGAAAACGTTTTCCAGCAACCAAACACAGCCTTAGTATATTGAAGCGATTTACCAGCTTATTTGATTTTTTTTTTTTTTTTTAATGTTAATGTTAAAAGACGGGTTGGCTCGTGGGTGAAATAAGTTGACCAGACCTGACCACAAAAAAAAGGTCTAGTATGGGTCAACCAATTTTTACTCTGGGTCAAGAATTCTCAAGTTCGAGTCGAGTTACTAGGTCCAGTCCAATTTTTTCAGGTTTATCCCAACCACAAGCAACGTAGCTAATACAGACAATTCAAACACCTCACCATAACATACTGTTTCAAAAAATCCCTCCATTATTGGTCAGATATCCGTCTAATCCATTGACAAGTATTTGGGCAAGAACGCTCTAATTCGTAACTTAGTAGGCTCACTTTGTGAATAAAGATTTTTGGTTAATTGAATTTTGTCGTAAATTTAGCTTAGCTTAAAAAGTGATTTGAACGGAAAAGTAGAAGAAAAAAAAATATTGTCACAAGCTAACAAAAGGACAAGATACTATGCTAGGTAACAAACATAGGTAGAGGTGTGTAGGCAACCTACCAATTTGCCAAAACCAACCCAACCCAACTAGTTGGGTCAGGTGTGGATCATATAATTCACAAATCCGCCTAACCCAACCCAACCCAACCCACTTATATTTAATATATATTTTTAAAATATATTATGTGGTCTTTTTCCCCTCTCCCTAATACTAAAAATAAATTCTAACCTATTTTCTCATTACATTTGTATTGGTTTGATGCACTGCCAACAAATTTATAATTGTTGTTATTTGACTTATTTGTGTTGGTTTGTGTAAGGTTGAAATTTTATCAACCATCTTGTTGGCTTTATTCTGTGCCAAATTTGCTTGTATTTTAGCAATTAGTAACCCTGTATTTAGGTGGAAATCATGTAAGGGCAGTGTGTGAGAGAGTGTGAAGAAATGCTCAAGATTGTACAAAGAAGTAGGGACTCGCGACTGGATCTCGCTGGTGGCTTGTGGCTTGCAAGTCGCCAAAAGTTGCACACGTGCCAAGCATGCTAGAAGTTGAAGCGTCATGCCAGCTGGAGCACTACAGGACAAAAAGTACAGACTGGCCATTCAATTACCTCGCGGCTGGAACTCACGGCTCAATCAAGTCGCGAAGGTAAGCCGCCAGCCAACTCTGTTTTGAAAAACCTAACTCTTCGCATTCTTTTCTCACCCTAGTATATATATCCCTTATACCCACGAAATGTAAAGAGCTTCCAGAAAGAATTTTGAGAGAGAAACCCTAGAGAAAAACAAAATTGACTCATCCCCAATATTCACATAGAGGAGACTCTTCTAATTCCTCTACTCTCTTCCTCTCCATTGTTACATCCTTGAGAAGTATATTACCAAAACCTTTTCTCACTATACCCATATCTGTGAGAGGGCTGTTTGGTGCTTTGGGAAGCAATTAAGAAGGGACCAATTTCATATTAGTTGATGCTATGATTTATAGCGAAATCTGGTAAGCTAAAGAAGAAATAGGTTCAGCGTAAACTCGTTGGAGTAGGAGCTTAGAGGGCTTAGGTACACTGGGTAGATTAGGCTTGAAGGGTCTTCTGCTGTTCATGTATCCCAACTACATTCTTTAATGGATTATTTACCGCTTGGAGGGCGGCAAAGAGGTTTTACGCCGAGGGCTTTGGTTTCCTCTTCGATAACACATCGTGTGTTGTCCTTGTGTTTGCATCTCTCTTCCCTTAATTTTTGGCATTTAATTTCTGCTGTGAATGTGGTTTTATTTGGTCTAAGATTGTTTATCAATTCTAATATATGCTTATATTCATATTCTGCACATTAATTGTTTGATAATAAGCTTGAATTGGTAATTTGTAAATTGGGAGTCTAAACGTTCAAGGTGTTTTATACACATATTGAACTTTCATTTGGTATCAGAGGAGGTGCACTTGCTGTGGTTTAATTACCTAAGTGCAATCCTAGACCCCTGTGCTATGGATGCAGCCATGGAAAAGGTCATGCTAAATTGTGGTTTAAATGTTTGTGATAATGACTCTATGAGTGTGTTTGAAGGGTGTCCTAACAATGAACTCTTAGAGTTATTAAAAACAAAGAAACATGCTAGGATGTTTGTTCACATGCTGAAATATTTTGAAAATAAGAATCACATCTTACACAATAGCTTATGTGAATCTAACTCTTTGATTAAGAAGTACAAAAGAAAAAAATAGAATATTGTGTGAGAAGGTTGATAATCTAAAAAAGAAAATTCAATCTAACAGAAGCATGGAAATTGAAGATAAATTTCTGTTTAAAGGTCAAGAATGTTTGTCTCACGCTTGTCTATTTGTGCATACCTCATTGAAGGAACTTAATTTATGCTTATGGTATCTTGATAGCGGCTGTTCTCGTCATATGACAGGAGATAAATCACTGTTTAAGACACTCAAAGAGAAGGTTGGTGATTATGTGATGTTTGGTGATGGGAGTCATGCTCAAGTTCTCGGCAAAGGGACTATTGAGATACCGAGATTACCTCTATTGAAAGATGTCTTATACATCAAAGGGCTGAAGGCGAATCTCTTAAGCATCACTCAAATATGTGATGAGGATTTCCTTGTCCAATTCTTAAAGAAGGGATGGATAATCATTAATGAAGAAGGGATTCAAGTCTTGGAGGGAAATAGGACTACTGAAAATTGCAATGGACTAGTTCCTACGGCATCCATTTCATGTAGAAGTGCTCGTGTTGACATGTTGGAACTTTGGCATCACAGATTTGGGCATGCAAATTTCAAACAAGTAGCTAAAATATCTAAACTTGAAGCAGTTGAGGGACTTCCAAAGTTTGGAAAGGTGAAGGAGACTATTTGTGGTGCATGCCAAATGGGAAAGCAAACAAAGGCAAGTCATCACAAGATGAATGTGATTGCTACTTCACGATGTTTAGAGCTTCTTCACGTTGATCTAATGGGGCTTACAAGAACTGAAAGTCTAGGAGGAAAGAGGTACATTATGGTCATTATTGATGATTTCTCAAGATACACTTGGATTGAATTTCTTAGAGAAAAATCAGGAGCATGTGAGAAATTGGAAATTCTTTGCAAAAGACAACAAAACGAGAAAGGGGTTCCTATTGTCAAGATAAGGAGTGATCATGGCAAGGAGTTTAAGAATGCAAGATTTGAGTCATTTTGTAAAAATAATGGAATCGAAAGGGAATTTTCAGCCCCCAAAACTCCTCAGCAAAATAGAGTGGTAGAGAGAAAAAATCGGGTGATTCAAGAAATGGCAAGAGTTATGCTACTAAATAAGTAAATTCCTCAAAAGTTTTGGGGAGAAGACGTGAACACTTTATGTCACATTGGTAATAAAATATTCTTCCGAGCGGGAACAAAGAAGACCGCTTATGAGATTTGGAATGGAAAGAAGCCGAGACTAAAGTACTTCCAAGTGTTTGGAAGCAAGTGCTACATTCTAAATGATCGAGGGAACCTTGGGAAATTTGATGCAAAAAGTGATGAAGGCATTTTTCTTGGGTATTCTACTACTAGCCGGGCATTGTGAGAAACCGCGCCCCCAACCCGTTTTTATAGGATGTTGGCCAAACCCTCGTGAATGGGTGGAGTCATGTTATTGCTCTCAAAATGGAGGTTCGACTAGTTATATTTTTTCCCTTTAAATTAAGAGTTTTACAATGGAATCGCCACTTATTTAATTATTGGAATAAATAAGAAAACCAAAAATTGAAAAATTCCTCATTTTATTAATCTGTAATTGAATTTACATTGATCATAGGAAAATTACATGACTTTGGCCCTAGATACAATCTAAGATAAAGTACATGGCTTTGTTTCCTAGTTACAATCTAAAAATTGAAAATTACATGGATAAGCATTTGATCAACTAACCCTTGATCTAAGTTCGGAGGCCACGTTACAAGGTAGGAAGGTGTTAAGTACCCACCTTGCCCTATGAAACCGGTCTTCTAGATTATGTTGGCCAACATTCATATCACATTATTCAATATGTTATCAATTAATTTGTATGTTGAATTTAAAGTTTGTGCATGTGATAAACTCTAATTCAATTTATTAAGCATTTCATTTGGATTGACAAATAAATTCTAGTGAATGTGTGTGGATCGTGATATCCTAGATTCAAGGATTTGAAAGAATCATTAAACAAACATGTTTTTCATATTTTTGATGTGGATTTAAGATTAAATCTAGTGATATGCATGAATATGTGATGAACAATCAAGAACATGTGAAGAACACATAAGAACATTCAAACATATTCAAGAGGATTATCATGCTTTAATCTTAAATTCTCATCATGGCAACATGAACAAACAGTTAGGAAAGAGGATTATACCTTCATGCAAGATCCATATGGTGGAGGAGGGACTCTTGATGGAAGTCCCAAAGGTGGAGGAAAAGAAAAGCTAGGAGAGGGTGAGTGAGTCTCACTCAATACCTTAAGTCTCAGAAAGACCAAGATATGACAAGACTACTCAACTTCACTAGAACTCAAGAGAAGAGAAGAGAGAGGGGTTTTTTTTGTGTGCTTTAGAATGAAAGAAATGGGGAATTTATATAATAGAGGTGGAGGAAATATGAATGGAAGGTCATTTAATGAGGGTTGACAAAGAATCATGAACTTAGACTTCATTTCAGCCTTTGGGGAAATCTGGTGCATTAAATGTGGAGATTGATGAGAGTGAAGAGCAAGCAAAGTTCAATTTTTCCGTAGCTACTGTAACAGCCTGTAAAGCCAACTTCGAAAAATCATATCTGCCTTAATTCTGATCGGAGTTGTCTCATTCTTGTACTCAAATTGAAGCCTCGAATGTCTAGCTTCTAGGAAAATTAATCTTATTCACAGATTCAAAATATTCTGAGAGATATCAATGAAATGGTGAGTAGAGGTCATTTGTTAGAAAATGATTTTAGCACAATTAATATTAATAGGTCCCAAATTAGCTCCCAATTAACATTAAATGACTCCAATCACTCCTTTCAGATTTAATTGGTTCCAAATTTACTCTAATTAAAAGATAATTGCACAAATTACTCATTGAATAATTAATCTTTAACTATCTAGTTAATTAGGTGTGTGCAACCCTACCATAAAATGTAGTCCTAACTAATCAAATTATGACACATCATCGATCTCAAATTGATTACACTTATAACCAATTGAAATCAATTGACCATAATCACATATAGTTGGACTCAATTTATGATAGTGCATCTCAACCATTAAAACTTGATTTGATGATAACTTTCAATCTGATGGTCCGATTAGGGCTCATGACCGGTCGATTTGATTGTTACAACATCAAGATCATTTTGGTGAAATAAGATTAAGGATATGATGACCAGAATCAAGATGCGTATTTCCAAAGTGAAATTACCCTTTTACTTTCCATGTGAGGTTAAATACAGGTTGCAAAATAGAGTGTCAACAGGCATAAAGGATTTTTAACAAGAGAACTAAGACAGTAATGGAGTCCATCAATGTAAAAATTGATGATGTCATAATAAGGGTAGAGATGGTTAATGATGGAGAAAGACCGAGCACCAAAGAACTTACTGTTAAGGTCAAAGCTCTTGATATAGAAGTTGAAGGACCTACATTGGAAGAGGAATCAACTCCTATGAACCCAAGAATGGAAACAAGATCAATATCTAGAACATCAAGTCCTCTCACTCCTCCGGAAGTTCATCCTCCTATCTCTCGAAATAATGAAGTCTCAACATCAAAAAAACCATCATCAAGAGTGATTAAGAACCATCCGAATTGCAACATTATAGGGACTTTAGATGAAGGTCTTCGCCTTAGAAAATGAAACATTCTTTTGGTCAATCATGTAACGTATCATTGCTACCTTGCTCAATTTGAGCCAAAAAGGGTAGAAGAAGCTCTCCAAGATGAAAATTGGGTTGAGTCAATGCATGAAGAGCTGAATCAATTCGTGAGAAATGATGTGTGAGAACTTGCTCCAAGGCCTGAAAATGTTCATGTCATCGGCACTAAATGGATATTCAAAAACAAGACCGATGAAGATGGAGAGATAATCCGAAATAAATCTCAGTTAGTAGCTCAAGGATACACTCAAGTAGAAGGAGTAGACTTTGATGAATCCTTCGCTCCTGCGGCAAGACTTGAGTCTATTCGAATTCTTATGTCCATTGCATGCACTATGAACTTCAAACTCTACCAAATGGATGTAAAATGTGCATTTTTGAATGGATACCTGAACGAAGAAGTGTTTGTTGAACAACCCAAAGGTTTTGAGGATCCTCATTTCCCTGATCATGTGTAAGATTGAAGAAAGCCCTTTATGGCTTAAAACAAGCTCCTAGAGCTTGGTATGATCGGCTTACCCATTACCTCTTAGATAGAGGATTCAAAAGGAGATATGCTGACCGGACTATGATTGTCAAGAATGATGAAAATTACTTTCTCGTGGCTCAAGTATATGTTGATGACATAGTATTTGGAGCTACCATTGATGATCGAGCTATAGAATTCTCTGAGGAGATGAAGAAAGAATTTGAGATGAGTATGGTGGAGGAGCTTACATTTTTCTTGGACTTTCAAGTCAAACAAAAGAAAGAAGGCATATTCGTTTCACAAGAAAAGTATGCTAGAAACATTGTCAAGAAGTTTGGACTAGACTCCAAAAAGTATGCCTCTACTCCTATGAGTTCGTCTACAAAACTGAATGTTAATTCTTCCGAGGTAGAAGTGAGTCCAACCTTGTATAGGAGTATCATTGGGAGTCTACTTTATCTTACAGCTAGCAGACCGGATATTGCGTTCAGTGTTGGTGTTTGTGCTAGATATCAAGCTGCTCCAAAGGAATCACACCTAACTGTGGTGAAGCGAATTATACAATATATCAATGGAACTCCAGATTATGGGTTGTGTCACTCAAAGGACTCGAATGCTTGCCTTGTCGGTTATTTAGATGCAGACTGGGCTGGAAGTGTGGATGATTGAAAGAGTACTTCAGGAGGTTGCTTCTAACTTGGTAACAATCTTATCTTTTGGATGAGCAAGAAACAAAATTCCATGTCTCTCTCTACAACTGAAGCAGAGTACATAGCAGCTAGAAGTTACTGCACACAACTCCTTTGGATGAAGAAGCTACTTCATGACTATGGGATTCCTCAAGATACAATGTGTGTTTTTTGTGATAACACCAGTGCCATAAATCTCTCTAAGAACCCTATTCAGCATTCAAAGTCTAAACACATAGAGATACGTTACCATTTCATTCGGGATTTGGTGGAAGAAAAAGTTGTGTGTCTTGAATTCATACACACAGATAATCAAAAGGCGAACATCTTCACTAAGCCTCTAGATGGTCCACGGTTTGAATCCCTCCATAAGACCATTGGTGTTGGTACAATTCCTTGAATCTCTTGTATGCTATGTGCTTCACCTCTTTATATTGAGTTAATTTGTTTGTAGGGCACACACTACTTTGTTGGCTATCTGTATAGCATGATCTTTTTAGTTGTTAATTGCTTTATCTGCTTTAGTTGTCTTTACTTAATTTTTTTTTTTATCAATTTTTTTTTGTGTCAAAATCCAAAAACACATAAAAAGTAGAAAATCAAAAGGTTTGATCAACTTTGTTGAGTTTTGTCTCATAATATGTTTTACCTTGTACCTTTGTGCAAATGGCTTTGTGCATCTACAAGCATAGCTTGTTTCCTATGCACTTATATCAATGTGGGAGAACTCTTGACATCTATGTGACTGTAGTAAATAGATCTTCAAACTTGTCATGAATGATTAGTGAATGATTTTGTTGATCTAGAGACATGCATAGACTTGTGCCTATATATTTTCCCACTCATTTATTTTATTATTTTTACTTAAAAGAACTCTCAAATGTAAATCTCCAAATGAAAAGAGATAATGAGCTACAAAAGCCTGTCGCACATACTAGTATTTGACTAGGAAAAAGGGAAAGCGACCAAAAATAAAATTGTATGATGTCCAAAAAGCCAAATGCTACCTCATCAAAGTGAAATATCAAAAATTTCAGGCATCGATCTCACAATGAGATGTGTTGATTCAAAAAGATCAAATGATATGTTGAATATGGAGCCAAATGAAAAGTTTCAAAGATATTGTATTCAAGTTTATGTGGGAGGTCATATATGCATATTTCTATAATTGAGATGGATCACATAATTTAGTGCTAGTTGCGTATGCTTTGATTGAATTGATCATTGAAACTTCATATTAAACTAAGGACTATCTCATTTTTGATATTCACACACAACACACATGTCTATGTTCAATGAATGCCATATTCATTCGTGCGATTGTACTTGATTAAATGTGTTTTCACATGCTCAATCTTTGTTGCTCAAATACAAAAAGATTTTTAAGTATTTTAGTTGTTTTAGGAAAGTACTTTGTTTTTACAAAAATTCTCAAAATTTTCAAAACTAGTGTTGCCCTTTTTTTGCGACTCAGTCGCGGGTTGACCTAGTCGCATGCTCCAGTCAAGAGCCCATACAGAGATTTTTCACAACTCACTAGTGACTCACTAGCAGGTAAATGATCCAGTCGCGAAAAATATTTAGAATATTTTTCAAAAATTTGGATTTTCATGTGTTTCACGACTCATGGTGGCGACTTGTTCGCGACCCATACAAAGATTTTCGCGGTTCAGCTCGCGACTTCCCCGCGGGTAGACCTTCCAGTCGCGAAAAACACTTAGAAAAATTTTCAAGCCTTGTTTTCGAAGTGTTTCGCGGCTTACCTTGGCGACTTGACTCTGTCACAAAAATCGCGTGTTTTGCACAAAGAGGTTCTTTTTCAATACTGATTTCAAAAAGGGTCTTCATATTTCCCTCACATCCAATGAATGTTCATCTTCTGGTCTGAATTTCACTCTTTCAACACCACCGTGTTCACACACAAAATCTTCAACTTCTTTGTCACCACTTTCTCAATCTTCAAGGAAAGGTTTGGGTTTTGTCTCTTACTCTTTATTTTTCTCATGTACTGCCTATTCCTCTTGGATTGTGTGTTTCTAATGATATCTGTATCTCTCTTGATTGTATATGGGTATCTAATATTCCGGTGAAATCATTGTGTGATATTCTGGTGAAATCATTGTATGATTTGTGGTGTTTATATACTGATCTACTCTATCTTAAGTCAATATTGGGTCATTACTAACACACACACACTCATTGTCATGTTTTGGACCTTTATCTCAAGTTTTTAGAGTTTTCTTCATTATCCATGTTTTCGAACTAACCCATTGCTAATAATGTCTGTGGTATTGTGGGGTTTCTTTTGTTTTTTTTTTTTTTTTGAAACATGATCAGGGTGAAAATGTCTCCATTCAAAAGAGCAGCTATGAAAGGAGGTAGTAGCAAAGGGAAGGAGCCTATCATTGAAGTTGATGACCTCTCACCTAGAACAAAAAGGACACATTCACCATCAAGAGTGTTCGATCCCAACAAATTCAGATCCTATGCTGCCTTTCAGACTCATGAGAATTACTTCAGAGATGCTACACCGTTAATTGTAAGGGCTGTTGATCAATCGTCACTTCTTAACACTGACATCCCAAAATGGTTTGCGCACAAGGATTGGAATTACCTTCTCTCCGACGTTGATGAAGCTTAAGAGAATTTGGTAAAAGAATTTTATTGCAATGCAATTGTGGAAGGTGAAGAACTCAAGTGCTGGGTTAGAAGAAAAGGTTTCTCAGTCTCTCCCGCATATTTGGCAGAGATCCTTCACATCAACCGGCCGATGCTTAAAAACTCATCGGTTTATAATGATCTATGTCCAGATGAGGTACTACTTCAGGATGGTCTTGGCAAAGACTTGAAATTCTCATCAAATGGAAACTCAGTCAACGTTTCCTCTCTTCCTCCAAAACTGAGAATGCTCACAATCGTCATGTTTCACAACCTGTACCCCTTATCCAACACTAGGTATATGAACCACGGACGTGCCTTGTTTCTACATGATCTAATCTCTGATGTCAAGATTGACATCTGTGCTCATATCTTTCACATTCTGCGCAAAACAGTTCGTAGAACTGAGTCAAGAATATGCGTTCCTTTTTGCTGTCTCATTTCTAGGATTTTGAAGCTCAAAGGGATTCACCCAACAAAAGATGAGTCTCCCTGCACAAAACTGAGTCCAATCAACGTGCGTACACTCAACGCTAGCATTAGTCATAGTCGGAAGAAAATCAAAACGGAAACTTCCACATCTCACAGTGGTTCGCACTCTAGCTCACTCTCCTTTGACGAAAAACTCGACAACATTGTGACCTCTGTCAACGAGTCGAGCACCAAGATGTCCGGACTCACATCTATCTTACACCATCACAACATTCGGTGGGATCTGAAGTTCACATCTCTCCAAACTCAATTGGATCAGATTCAAAGGAAGCTAGAAGAAGATATAGACTAACTATTTCATGACAAAAAGGGGGAGATGACGTTCATAGGGGGAATACAATGAAAGGGGGAGAAGTAGCTTGATCAAAGGGGGAGATTTAAGCAAGCAGGCCTATGATTCAATATTTCTGTTTAATATTTTGCTTCATATTAGCATATGTTATTTCTGTGTTTTATGGAACTTATTTATGGTACATTTGTACCCATGTTGCTTTTGTAAACTTTTAGAGTTTGTTTCCATGTGTTTTGTAGGCTTTTATTGTTTGTACCATGCTAATGCAGCCTTTATGTTTTGTTGCCTAGTACTTCTAGCTAAATGTTATGCATTTCCTTTTAGTACTCTCACTCTTGTGCCCTAGTAGGATCTTGTTCCTAGATGCATATACTTTTTGTATTGTGCATTGGTTGAGTGTTGGACATGCAAGTGATTTGCATTGAGCTTATTAGCTTGTATGTCCGGATGTTCATTACAAGTGTGAATGAGTATTATGGTCACTATTTTATAGTGATTGCTTGTTTGATCAAGTCATGGTTTATTACTTAATTCCATTTTGCTTGATCGCATTGTACTTGCCTCATATGCATTACAAGTTTTTCTACATACAATGATCATATTGTGTTATTGTGTTTCAGGAGATTCTTGTTCATATAATTCAAGAGCTACACAGATTCTAGAGTTAGGTGTGAGTGAGTTTTGTTTAACTGTTCCCAACTCACATGTTAAGTCTAGAGTTTGTTTTAGGGTTTTGTCACGGAATAGCCAAAGGGGGAGATTGTAAGGTTGAAATTTTATCAACCATTTTGTTGGCTTTATTATTTGCCAAATTTGCTTGTATTTTAGCAATTAGTAACCCTGTATTTAGATGAGAATCATGTAAGGGTAGTGTGTGAGAGAGTGTGAAGAAATACTCAAGATTGTGCAAAGAAGCAGGGACTCGCGACTGGATCTCGCGGGTGGCTCGCGGCTTGCAAGCCGCTAGAAGTTGCACACGTGCCAAGCATGCCAGAAGTTGAAGCGTCATGCCAGCTGAAGCACTACAGGACAAAAAGTACAGACTGACCATTCAGTTACCTCGCGGCTGGAACTCGCAACTCAGTCAAGTCGCAAGGCCAAGTCGCCAGCCAGCTCTGTTTTGAAAAACCTGACTCTTGGCATTCCTTTCTCACCCTAGTATATATACCCCTTATATCCACGAAATGTAAAGAGCTTCCAGAGAGAATTTTGAGAGAGAAACCCTAGAGAAAAACAAGATTAACTCATCCCCAATCTTCTCATAGAGACTCTTCAAATTCCTCTACTCTCTTCCTCTCTATTGTTGCATCCTTGAGAGGTACATTACCAAAACCTTTTCTCACCATACCTATATCTGTGAGAATGCTATTTGGTGCTTTGGGAAGCAGTTAAGAAGTGACCAATTTCATATTGGTTGATGTTATGGTTTATAACGGAATCCGATAAGTTAAAGAAGAAATAGATTCGGCGTAACCTCGTTGGAGTAGGAGCTTGGAGGGCTTAGGTACACTGGGTAGATTAGGCTTGAAGGGTCTTCTACTGTTCATGTATCCCAACTACATTCTTTAATGGATTATTTACCGTTTGGCGGGCGGCGGAGAGGTTTTACGTCGAGAGCTTCAGTTTCCTTTTCGATAACACATCGTGTGTTGTCCTTGTATTTGCATCTCTCTTCCCTTAATCTTTGCCATTTAATTTCTGCTGTGAATGTGATTTTATTTGGTCTAAGATTGTTTATCAATTCTGTTATATGTTTATGTTCATATTCCGCATATTAATTGTTTGATAATAAGCTTGAATTGGTAATTTGTAAATTGGGGGTCTAAACGTTCAAAGTGTTTTAAACACATATTGAACTTTCAGTTTGATACACTAATGAAATAGTTTGTGTTGGTTTGGTGTTACGTTTAAGTTTGATTAGTGTATTAAAATAACACAAATAAGAATATATATCTATTGTTATCTGTGTTGATAATCTTATAAATGTGTTATTCTAATGCTTAGTTAAAAAAGTAATAATAATAATTTTGCCCAACTCAATTCACGTGGGTTGAGTTGAACTCTTATGATAGGTTGGATTGGGTTTGATTTTTTTCAACCTAACCACGGTAAATTGGATTGAAAAAACATGTGTCCCTCAATCCAACCGTGCACATCCCCGAGGGCCTAGACATAGAGCATCCCAGCATAGGGCACACGCTTTTGGTAAGGCATGGAGGGCTTGTTTTCAATGCCCACAAAGTGGGGCTCTAAAGTGACATCAAACTTTTAATTTGTAAATTCCCTATCATGACTTTATGGTTGTCCCATTACATTCACAAGCTTTCGACAAAATTAATTTGGTACCTCCAAAAGGTCCAAAGGATTCTTTAGTATTTAATAGTGACAAAATTTTATGCCCCTTTTCTTGAGTCTTTGATTAGTGTCTTTCCAGCTTCCTTTGCTTAACGAAACCGCTACTTGCATTTTGCCTTTCAGAGAAAAAGTGAATTTTTTTTTTTTTTTTTTTTTGGGAGAAAAGAGAAAAAGTGAACTTAAACCACTACCAAAACTGTATTCTTTTTCTTTATTACTTAACCTGATGGACCATTATGTTTTCTTCTCTCATATCATTACTACCCCCACTAGGATTAGATGCCCCACCTTTTCTTCTTACTAAAACTATTGCAACTTTCCACATAAACTAAAGGCTCTAGAATGTATAGCCATATAGGCTACCAACTTAGCAAGTAACACTCAAGTGAAGGTAATAAGGAATTATTTAGAGGATGTTTTGCCATCATGTTCTTTCTTTTCTTTTTTGAAAGTTTCTTTTGCTAATTTGCTACATTTTTTTTTTTTTTTTAGTAAAAGATTACTAAATTGTATTGAAAAAATTCGTTAAGGTACATCAGCTGCAACAGCTTCACTAAAATGAGGAGGTTAAGTGGTGCATGTGTATAGAGAAGGCAATCAATGTGCGGATGCGCTTGCAAGGTGGGGGCATACCATGGAGGAAGATTTTGTTGATTTTAGTTCTCCGCCAAGCCTTGATGTTTTGTATTTAGTAAATATGGATATAGCTGGCATGTATGTAATTAGAAGTACTGGAACTGGTCTCACTGCTTGTGTGAGATAACTCTCTTGTAATTGTTTTCCCTTTAACCAAAAAAAAAAAAAAAATAGAAAAGAAAAAAAAAGAGGAGGTTAAACTCCTCCATACAAACTACCACACATCAGGGATGGGCAATTATGAATTATCTCTCTAACTCACAAATCTAGTAGTAGTCATGTCAAAGTTGTTGAGCATTTATGTGGTTAGGGCTCATATTGTTCTAGCAACATTTAAGTGTTGTGAAAATATGTGTAGAAGAAAATATGTTGTGAAAATACATGTTATGTTGTTTAAACAACGAAAACTATAATTTAGAGAACATAACAAAACAGGCCCCAAATCTGCCGCATCACAAAACCATAGAGCATGAGACGTGGCAAAACAGGCGATTTGGGTCGGATCAATCGAGTTTGCGGGTCAATCAGGTCGTAGGTTGAGTAGGGTCGCAAGTCGGGTCGAGTTGACCCGTATTTTTCAAACAAGTTTTTTTTTTTTTTTTTTTTGAAATAGATGCAATCTGTCAATTGTTTATGAGTTCTTTAACTGTGATTAGATTCTCACTGGTGATACTATTACCAATTACCACTAAACACTTGATATCCAAACTTAACTCTTGTTCCAGCTTTTTAGAATCTAACCTTAGTATAATCTTCGATCTTTTTAAAGTAGGAAGAGAAAATGAAAGTGGCAAGTAAAGAGTGGCAAGTAAATGTTTTATAAAAATTACACCTCAATCTCAATCTACTCAACATTAGTAGATGTGGCAAAATGGGTGAGTCGGGTCAATTGGGTTGCGGGTCAATTGGGTCAGGTCAGAAAATTTTGACCCATTTTGCCATGTCTAAGCATGAACAACAGTTTCCTCACTTTGTTTACAAAATCCGGCTTATTCAGTCTACTGGGATTTTCTTATTTCACATGTTAGACACAGTGGGAATGGAATATTTGAGAACTCTTCAAAGAAAATATTCATTTTCTGAGGGATTTTCACGGACCAATGAATTCTCCAAATTAAAAACTCCTAGACTTCTAGAAGAAGCAACTGATTGATTCAACCTGTGTTGCACTTTGTCAATGTCGAACATCCATATTGTACGCACTACAGACAGTAGATTCACCAAGCTTTGTTCCTATCCAAATGATTTTTTTCAAGGGATATCTCAATAAAGATTTTCAAATTATTATCCATGTCCTCAGGATTGTAAAACCGACGCAACAAAGCTTATATGCCATCATCACCTTGAATCAAAGTCAGTTGAATCCATCACTTCGATATCATCCTTAACTCAGTTGCTACAGCTTTTAAAAACCATGTTTTTTTCAACATAAAATCATACTTTAACAACCTTTTTACCAATCAGTCAAGAAAAAAAGCAACGCACACTTTAAGCTATTACAACAAAAATAAATAAATAAATAAAACAAAACAAAACAAAAAAAGTGGTCTAAAACCCATCAGCCATTAGATGTTTTCTTCATCAACATTTTCTTTTATCACCAGTTACAAATTTGCAATTTCCCAGTGTGCAATTGTAATGAAAACTAAAATTGCACTTTCATAAAAAGAAAATATTTTCAATTAAACAAAAAAATGAAACTATATATATAGATATATATATATATATAAAATAATTTGTTTTTTTAAAGGAACTATATCATTTTGCTGCCAGCTGTACCCAACGTGCAACACTTGGCACGCCCTGATTGACAGCAAATGCCATGTAATAACCCGGCGGAGCAACCATCCCATTTGGCGGCGCCGTACATCCCACTTTATAACGGCCATCACCGTCTGGTACGGCACTTTTAACGGCTAATTTAACCAACCTTTGTCCTTGCGAAAATGAATGCGTTGCAAAAGGCGCACTTCCAAAATTCACTTCCACAATCCCCACAACAGGTAATGTAACAGATAGAGACACTTCAAACACATCACCGTAACGCACCGTTTCAGGAATTCCCTCAATCACGGGTCGGATATTCGCCCGATCCGCCGACAAGTACTCGGGCGAGAACGCTTCAATTCGCAATTCGGTCGGGAACTCAGCATTGAATCTGTAAAGAACATGCGGATTGCTTCCGGCGATCAAAACCCGTCCATCCGGTAACAGGTTGGCAGTTGAGTGGTACATTCTGGGAACAGTACCTGGAGTCAAAGTCATAAACCGTAACCCGACTGGTTGGTCGGGTCGATAAAGAAGCGGGTACAAACACGGGTTCGAACCCATCTCAAACCCTTGAGTACCCGCTTGAGCTCCATTGATAATCAAAACCTCACCCGTGGGTAACATAACCATATCCCCCATAATCCGCCCGAATGCCATATCCTCCATTTCCCAAACCGGGTCGGGTCCTGTCGCTACAATACGCCCACAGCTACCGTGCGCCGGTGTGTCCGTGCTCCTCTCAATAAACGCACCGTATTGTGCGCCACCGCAGACCACAATCACAGCCGTTGAGTAGTCGCCATCAAGTGCCAGCATGGCGGATGATCCAGCCGATGGATAGTTACGTGGGCCCCCATCCAACGGTGGATAATTCTTCACGACCATGTTAGCCTCGTGGTCATACAACACTGCTTTGTTGTTAGCGAAGATGAAAAGGTGACCGTTGGGGAGGAGATGAACGTAAGGGTACAGATTGTCCATCTGACTATCTTCCACGTCAGCAAGGAATGGGAGCGCAACGGCACCGTTTTTTCTCGGCGGATAGTACTCAACTGTACTCGTTGCTCTCCCACCGATAATAATCACCGACCCGTCTGGTAATATTTGATTCGAAGCGTACCACCGACCATCCTTTAGCTCCACGTCATCAAGCTCAACCCAGTTGCAGTGCCCATCGCGTTCACACGGTTCGAACTTTCGGATCTTCCTCAACCCGTCCAAATCCCCGCCCGTCTGTAACAGAGTACCATCTGGGAGAAACTGGCCCGATGAGCACCACGTGTCGGTCAAAATCATTAACGGTCGGATTAGTTTGGTTTGGAGGTCGAGGACGACGGAGTGGGCGTAACAGTCTCGCTTCAAAACGGCGTCGGTGCGGTCGAAACGGCAGTGGCCCTTGGGGAGCATTTTGCGGGAGGGGCCGATGTTGGTTCGGTCTAGAAGGACCACGGTGTTGAAGCGTGTGACAGCTGTGTGCATGGAAGCTATGCCAGCGTTCTCGACCACAAGTTCCCACGTGCCGGGGAGTTGAGCACGTGCGAGCTTAGTGGTCGTTGTAAGCGTAATGGTGAAGAAGAATAAGAGAAGCCATTTTGATAAAACAGAATCCATTGGGTGGAAAAAGACAGCGTGACGAGGGAAGTGGGGACTGACTACTGAGGAGTGAGCTGGAGTGAGGTGAGAAGCTTGTACTTAAAGGATATTGAGATATGCAATTTGTGAAGTGGGATGGCATGAAAAGATGGGAGTGAATGTGGGCCGTTGATGTGAGATTAGGATGGACTTATTTAAATCTAAAAATAAAAGGTTACGGTTATAAAGGGTGGGGTCCTCTAGGCCATATATACCTAGAAGATATATGAATGTGTGTTCTTTGCACCGGAGTGGAGAAGTGTAGTGTGACTCGTTGGGGAACGAGGGCAATTGTGTCATGTACTGTAGGGCTTGTAGGCTATGGAAGGTGGGGGGCGGAGCTAAGTTGAAGGTTGGCCCCCCAAAATTTTGAAATTTTTTTAATTATATATATAATTATTTTAATATTTTTAAAGTTTAGTCTATAAAAATAAGAGTTGGCCCCCTCAAATATTTGAATTAGTCTAATGATGTTCTTAAAAAAAATAATTGGTCTAATAGTTATAGAGATATAACTTTCTTTTTTGCAATTTTATTTTTTATTGTAAAATGTGCTCTTACATCTGTTAAGTATTTGATAAAGTTTGATATCAAATATGTTTGCATTTATCTTTTTTAACCAGTTATATGGCAATTAACAAGTCATCAACTCATTATAAAATTCTTGTCACTAAAACAACACATGAAATGTGTCTTTAGTGGATACATAATAAGTTAGAGTAAGATAATTTCAAATATGTTTGGAGCTTAACTTATTTTAATGGCTTTAGTTGCATGTTTTTGAAATTTTTATTAGTTCAATTGAAAGATTTTGTACTTACTTTAGTATAAAATTTGATAATTTATATTTAAAATGAAACATTTTAAGAATTTCACTATGAAAATGGAAAAAAAAATGAATTTTATTTTATAAAGATTGTCATCAAACATAATTTTGATTGAAAATACTAAGTTCTTTTTCTTTTTTCTTTTTTTTGTTGGGTGAGTGTATATATATAACTTATCAAATAAAAATGTGTATATATGTGTGAATATATTAAAAAAAACGTGTATATATATATATATATATATGAGGGTTGTCTTAATAAATATATTAGTATCGCAACTTGGCCCCCAAACAAAAATTCCTGACTCCACCCCTGAAGGTGGTTGACGAAATCTGATAGTGAAACATTCTAATGTCTACAAGTGGAGCCAACCCACCATGGCTTAGCCAACAACAACAACATCAACAACAAAAAAAAAAATGGAGCCATCATCATCATGTGATGGATGTCGGTTCTGCTTCCATGTATCGTACGTCTGATCAATCCGTCCTATTTTTAATAAGTGCAATTACTGTGAAGATATGAGTAAGGGTGGCCATGTTTGCCGCATCATGTGAATACAACACCACACATTTGTTTGCGGATTAGTCATTAGTGTTTAGTACTCTAGTGTAAATAGATTCGTGTTCAAGTAAGTCGACATGCATTAACACAATAAATAAGTCAAAATGGCCTAATTCATATAAACATATTTATCTAAACGTAAATTTGAATTTTAAAAATAACTACAATCCTAAAGTCATAATCCTTTTACCTAAAATAAAGAAGAAGAAGGTGAAGAAAAAAATTCTATTTTTGCTTAATTTTTCTTAGATTGTATATTAAACAAGTTAAAATGAGTTGTATAACGTGAACACGCTTAATAAATAAGTTTTGTTAAGGTCGAGGGATTTTTACAAGATTATATTAAATTAGTCGAGTTAGGATTTAATTATATATTTGAATATCTTTACAAGACCTGTTAACACAAATTACCACCCTTAAATATGAGCTTATATAAGCCACTATTACCAAATGTTGCATGTCATTTTCCTAAACCCAACTCAACTTACTACGTACAATCTTACTGTTAAATTTTTGGATTGTACATTTGTACTTATCAACCTACTATATTCTCACTCATCAGTTAACTTTTTTATTTTTCCTGGAAGTCACATATTATGTGTTAGTTTGACTGGTTTTTGTGTGTGTGTTTGAATAAAAGATTTTGATTCCAAATTCACCTACACTAAAAGGTTATTTAATATTAAGTGTGGGGGCCGATCAGTCGCTAAAGTTATTAAAGTCAAGTTAATTGGGCCTGTGGCCCATCCGAGGAGGCAAACCTGCCCGAGGAGGCCCATATCAGATTGAAGGGGTAACCAAACGAAGGGAAGAGGGAATATCACGAAAGGTGAGTTCAGTATTCATTCGAGGACAAAACCCTTCTCGGCAATACGAGTCCGAGGACGATCAGGATGCCATCTGGTTACAAACATACCTCGGAGCTACGTCACCACTCAAGGTGGGATAAGGGGCCAAAGGTGGGAGAGAGAGAAGGCAAACAAATATCTATAGTAACAGCTGCCTCCGCATTAATTGCCTCTCAACCAACTCTCTGGCCGCATTAATGTGAAAGTGATGCCTGAATAGTGATGAAGCAGCCTTACAGCTACTAGAAAGAGGTTCCAGAAGGTGTTAGATGGGACAGAAAGAGATCCCCTGAACCCAACCTACACGTGTGTGGTGAAGATGGAATAAAGAATGCGGTATATAACATGAAAGGAGAGCATGCAGAAAGGGGATCGAAAGATAAAGAGAAACAGAGTGAAGACTGAGGAAGAAAACTTAGAAAGAAAAGAGTTATATTGGTTTCAAAGAAAAACCGATGGTTATAGCAGCTCTGATCCATCTATAAACGTGAGTTTGAATCTTTTTACTTCTAGAAAGGTTAATCTAGTTCTTGAATACCCACGCTCTACAAATTATATTGTTTGGATCCTTAACATACGAATCCAATATCATTTTGGGGTCGTTACGAATTGAGTCCTTACATTAAGTAAAGTCAAAAGTCTTGTAACTCAACTATAACTTTTTGATGTTTTCTATAAAAATATTCAAGGGTCAAATTCCTCCTTTCATTATAACTATCAAATTATCTTGGAAAAAAAAAATTATACTAACTAAGAGGAATCACCAAATTAAGATCAAGCATCATAAATTAAAATCCTATTGTAAGTTTCACAATGTTTATGATATCGGAATTTTACGTGGACCTTAGGAATCTTATTGTACTCTTCAATAGCTTCGTCCTTTACTGATTTACTCCTCATTCTTCCTTTTAGTGTCTATTATCTTGAGTTATACTTCTCGAATGATCTTGTTTCAAAAAATAATTTTTTATAAAAATAATTATAACAAATATTATCAATAAAATTCTATAAATGATACATGTATTTAGAACAAAATCTAATCTTTTATAATCAAGAATTAATATATTAAATGTTTGAACATCATTATGATTATTTTCGTTGTTATCTTTCTATTTTCTTATTTCATCATCTTCTCGATTTTAATGAAGAATATTTTGCTCATTTATAAATTTTTCATCAAAATTTCCAGTTATGTTTTTTTTTTTTTTTCTTACATTTCTCGTAACAAATTCACCAAGAAATCTTATTTGATGTTCAATTGATTTTAACATTTGTCTCTATTTCTATCTCTCTTTTTTTTAATTATATTCAAATTGATATTTTATAGTAAAAAATTCTAATAAAAAATATATACCAAAAAAAAAAAAACACTTTATACATAATTATAATATCACAACCGACAAGTATAAAATAAATTTTAAAGTGTATAAAATTATAATGTACTTTACTTACAATAGAGTTTCCTCAAAAAAAAAAATACTTACAATAGAGGGTAGCCCAATAACTTTAACTTGTCCAATTAAAGGCAGATTTCACCCAAAACTCGATGATTTTGGTGTTGAGAAGAAGAGTAAAGAGAATGTTTAGTATATGACTTTATGAGAAATTTGGTGGTTAATGTTGACAATATATTCTGTGGGAGACTGACTTACAAATATTGAAGTCTCAAATTGTTAAGAGAAATCAATCATCAATGATGATTCGACATATTCACAACTTTTTTTTTCTTTGTTAAACAGTTTAGGATTTTAATTAGGTCAAAATTTCTATTGCTTCACAATATTGAGATGTTCTTAAGGATATAGGGGAAAAGCACACAACCCACTTCTATATATTATAAAGCTGGCATTGTGTATTTGATTGTAGCAATTTTGTAACGCAATGCAATTATCTTTTTGTGACAGCAGTGGGCATTCACTCTTGTAATACTGTTATCCAAGTCGGCTTGCATACGTTCATCACTTGCGACGAAAGCAACTCCCTCTCATCTTTGGTGTCATTGTCTTGGTCATCTAGGATCTGTTATTTTGTCTTTTTTATTTATGAGTATATTTCTAAATCCAATTCTATAATTTGCATATATCTATTCATTGATATAATATTGCTACAAATAGATACAAGTTACAACTACACTTGTTGTGTTGGGCTACATGGAGCCTAATTATGTTTAATCTAAATTATAATCCGACCAAATATAAAAGTGTTATGATTTATAACAAGAGATTTTCTTAAATTTATTCCATGAAGCAAAGACTTGCCCCTGAGAATATTTGTTTCTCCTTTTTTAGCCCATTGTGAATTCTTTGTGCATGATAGAAATACCGTTGTTTCAAATTAGAATTTGGTATGTAGTTTTGAGAAAGAAAAATTGTACTACCACGCCTTGTATTTTTTTTCTCTATAAATAGTGAATTACTATAACTCTGTGGATATAAGTTAATTGCCGAATCACGTAAATATTGTCTTGTGTGATTGTTTTCTTTCTAGCATATTTTTCTCTAATTTTACATATCTCACAAATCTAGGAATTTCATATATATTCCCTACATTTTGTGGTTGTGGGATGCTCAGTTCACCAATTTCTCCCTTCTTTCGGCACAAATCCAACAAAAACAAAGTAAACTAAAAAAAGTTACACTTTTATGGTATCCTAGACCATCAAACCTGCTCTCCAAACAGAATACGTCGACTTTGCCAATTGCTAATGTACAACATTTATAACATAAATTCCATTTCAATTTTTTGGATTTTCTCAACAAATATTTTTAGACAGTAGAATGGGTCACATACCTCTAGATCGCAAAAGGTGTCCCATATTATTAGCTTTATCAAAGCCAATTAACAATAAAAGCTTTGACAACTAAGGATTCAGGGAAAGGACCTTTTAATAATTCTTTTGATAAAAGTAGGACGAAAGCCATGCATCATCCATGATCCAACTAGATACAAATAATGAAATTTATTTATGAGATTTCTATAATAATAGCAACTTTTCCTTTTCTATTACGTTAAAAGCATTTGATTACATTCGGGTACATAAAGTTGAGGAAACATCATATCATATGGTTGGAAACTTGGCAAGAAAGCAAAATGTTGAGCAGTCAAAGACAAATTATTATAGATTTCAATCCTTCATCTATATATATAAAGCCAAAGTTTTTGAAGCTCCCACAATTTTCCACGTCAGCACAATATTAAAAAAAAAAAACTTAAAAAAAATTTTAAAGGCTCAAAGCCTAAAACACCCAAAAATTTCAGCCTTAAAAAAAAAAGCTTGAAGCCTAAAACCGTAAATTTCCTTCTCCCCAAAACCTAAACCCGATAAAAAAAAAATAAATTAAAAAAACACTCTTCCCCTTAAACGCAAACATAGTAACGCAAACTCATTAAACTCCCTCTCTTCTTCTTCACGCAATCCCAGACCCCCATCTCCATCTTCAAACACACAATTTCCTCCATGCCTCTCTCTACATACACGTTCCCCTGCTTCCAATCTTTGTCCCTTCTCTACCTTCAAACCCCTAAACTATAGTCCGCGGGCGCTAGCCAGCCACTCCTTTAGTGGCAAAAAGTTTTTGATTCTCTCCGCAAACATTACCGGTAAGTTTTTTATTTTGTTCTATAATTTGGGATGTTAAATATGATCTAGGGTTTCATTTTTGGTTGTTAAATATGATTTAGGGTTTCGTTTGAGAGTGTTTGTTTTGAATGATTAGCTTATATTGATGGGTTTGGAAGATGTTAACAACAAAAAATTTGTGTTAAATGTTATTTAGGTTTTGTTATTTTGGGTTAATTTTTTTAATTTAGTTATTTTGGTTATTGGTTTTAATTAAGGTTGAATGATGAGAAAAGCATAGCATGATAGAAGACATCTACAAAATCAAGAAGCAAAAAAGGTGGAAATATAATTGAAAGGGTTTTTGGGTGTTGGTTTGATAGTCTCCCTCAAATGTGTGGGACCCTTTGATGGTGACCATGCTTAGATTGGAGGATTTTGTGTTGATAAAGGAATTTGGGTTAGGTTTCTATGTGTTTTAGTGTGTGTGTGTGTGTGTGTGTGTGTGTGTGTGTGTTTTTATATAATGGTTTTTGCTTTGTTTCTTAGATTTAGATGGTTTATCCTTGATCATCGTTCTGTAATTCAAGCTTGAATGTTGTAGTGTAGTCATTTGACAAATGCAAATTAATTGTTGTTTAATTTTGTTGCTTTAAATTTAAAGGTGTTAAAATCTGTTGAATAAGTTATAATGATCATTGCAATAGAATAAATGTTTTTTAAATCAAATGACTACAAGATTGTGCTTTATGTTAACTTGGGATTTTCATTTGAATAAAGCAAAATGATTTATAAGGCAAGCAGTTGTTATGGTCAAGTGTGAAAGTTTTAAATTTAAATACTGTCTTGGCTTTTGGATCCTTGGGGCATATTTTGATATGATTAGGCAAGGTCACTGTGCAGAATCCATTGTGTCATTTAGAGTACAAAATATTTACATTTTGTACTCTATGAAAATTGAGTGTAGTTGATTTATGCTTGGTAAAAATTTTATGTCTGTTCTGTGAAAGTCCTCTATTGTTGTTTGGATTATTTTTTGTTTCTTTTCATGCCAACATGGTATGTGCTGTGATTGATGGAATTGAGAGAATATAGCTGAATTCAAGGCAACAACCCTCCTAAACATTATTAGACAAGAAGAGAATAGTTTTTTATGGAATAATATTTGCTTCCTCTTATTGCTTGAGCCATAGTTTAAATACAATTATGACAAATTCATTTAAAGCTATTAAAGATGTGTGTTTGAGACTTATTAAGTTTTGTTACAAGGTGAATATTTTATATCAATATCTATTTGTTAGCATGTATTTGAAAATTTTAGGATAAATGAGTTAGTGAACTATAATTTGTTATTTTTTGCTTTCCAAATAACAAGTAGTGATATATCCTGTTAAATTGGTACCGCTTTCTTCTTTTTTTGACGTAATTATTGCTTAAATTGTGAAAATTAGTTGGATATGTGGATTTAGATGGATGTGTTTGGCAGATTGTCACTTGAAGATATAATTTATAAAAAAATTATAACACTAATTAGTCTTTAATTTTATGCAGGCTTTGAGGTTGATTAAAATGCAAAGACATTCAGTGGCCATTTGCCAATTATTTCACTATAAGGGACATTTGGATCCTCAGAAAAAGGATGCACTTAATAAGGCTATGTAGGACACTGCCCATGAAGATGTCTCATCTATTGTTTTGAGTTTTGTTATTGCATTTACATAGCTACCAAATATGTGTTGATGCACTTAATGGACTTAATGTTTTTTCTTTTCATATTTCCCTTTTATCTTCAATTTACCCTCTTTGTTTGTTTGTTTGTTTGTTTGTTTATTAGTTTTTCAAGAGATTGCTTTACAACTCTGTGTTAATTTGTGTTAATTTGGAATTCTTGCAAGTTATGTGGGTTAATTTACAACTCTGTGTGAATTCTTTAATTCTTATGAGTTCCAGCTAGTAGAGCATTGCTTTTTAGTTATGAGGGATATAACATTTTTGTTTCTTAGAATGTATTGAATTCCTTGGCAGAAGGATTTGCCTTCATGGCCCCCTATCCATGATTGGTTGACTAAAAGAACTGTATGTATCATGGTAAGTTTCTTATGAAAGTAGGTGCATTAGATTTTTCTTAACAATGATTTATGAACATTATGTGTCATGTTAAGTTTATGTTGCATGATACTTATTTAAAATATGCAAATTGATGATTGTTGAAGTACTGTTAAGTGCTCACGTCTCTTAATGGTTACTTTTGAAGCAGACATCATATTCAAGGGGAGTCACTATCCAATGTAGAAACAAAAAGAGAGCAAGGCCTTCCTTTGTGTATTTGAGCAATGGAAAAAGTAAGTCCTTCAAGTTGTTGCTTTGAAATAGTTGAACTGCTAAATGAATAGATAAGAAATAACTAAATGAAAGGAGTTGCAAAAATTGGTTTGTCTTCTAACCCCAGTTATTTCTTTGTGATTTGGTTGAAGTTTGCATACAGAATGCTATGTGTATGCTCTAACTTGATTTCAATATTATAAAACTAGGAATTAGACAATGCATTGTCTTTTATTTGAGAATGGAAATTGATTTGACATAAATAGCTCTAATAATCTAATACAGGACACTTAGCTTTTGACGTAATTATTGCTTAGATTGTGAAAATTAGTTGGATATGTGGATTTAGATGGATGTGTTTGGCAAATTGTCACTTGAAGATATAATTTATAAAAAATTATAACACTAATTATTCTTTAATTTTATGCAGGCTTTGAGGTTGATTAAAATGCAAAAACATTCAGTGGCCATTTGCCCATTATTTCACTATAAGGGACATTTGGATCCTCAGAAAAGGGATGCACTTAATAAGGCTGTGTAGTACACTGCCCATGAAAATGTCTCATCTATTGTTTTGAGTTTTGTTATTGCATTTACATAGCTGCCAAATATGTGTTGATGGACTTAATGGTTGTGTCTTTAATTTATTTAACAAGAGATTTGAAATACAGATTAATAACAATTTATATAACTCAATGTTTTATGTTGAATACATATATGATGTACTCTTCTATATAATGCAGATGTATTGTATTATGTTTTCTACTCTTTTTGAGTCATAGCAAAAGAATTTGACATTGGTAACTATATTCTATTTATTTATTATGAAAATAAGGTTGCGATCATTATTGCAATTTGTTTATTTGTTTATTCACAGTATATATGTAACTATGAAAATAATTACATTGTCAATGGACTTATGGTAGTGGTATTAATCTTATCGGCATGTTTGTATTTTTATGGAGCTGATATATAGGATTTCTTTATCCCTTATTTTCTTTATAATTTTTTATTGGGCACAAGCACATTGTGTACTAGGTTTGACAATGTTTAATATTTGAATCAGTGAAGATTTTATGTTATGCTTGGGTCTTCTCCATTTAGTTGTATTATTTGATTAGTGAGTCTTGAGACATTCTGATTTAGTGCAGCAAATGATAATTGCAATATTGCTTTTTTTTTTTAATGAATCTCGTGTATCGCACGGGTTAGCGACTAGTTACACTAAAAAAAAAACCACATGTTGAAACTCTCTTCAAAATATATATATATATATATATATATATATATATTTAGTAACCCCAATGGACCACATTAGGAATGTCTAGTGGTCCTCCCACACTGTAATTTAACATCATGCGCTCGAGTCAGATTCTTAATCACCAAACCATTCAAATAATTTGAAAAAAAAAAAAACCCGCAACAACAAATCTAGGAAATACCAAACATTACCTTTCCCAACTCTAACATTGGCAACCACCACCTGCTATCATCATCTGATATAGAACAAACAACATAGGCCTTCTTGGAATAATTTTGTGTGGGGGGGGGGGGGGGGGGTTGGGAGGCTAAAGTCATGACGCAAGACCAAAAAGCACTTATAGAAATCATCGGGGCGACGGTGACTGAATTGCATAAAATTTTGTTGCTTGAAGGGAGTATTTTGATCAAAAGTCGTTGCTTTGCCAAGAGGTGCACCTTAATTTTGGCAAATTCCTCTATTAAGGCCCCTGGAAACAATGATTTTGCCCTTTTTAGTAAATTTTGTTTTCTTAATAATTTTTTGCTCAAAAGTTAGAATAAGTTCCCGCTTGTTTTCAGACAACCCTTAAGATCCATACTTTATAATTTTCCATTTAACTCAATTTTTCCCTTTTTTTGGGGGCAAAATCAGTATTTTGCTTCTAATCTTGTGATTAGCTTGAATTGAGATTTTTGAGCATTTTCTTAGTCATCCTAGGTTTTCTTTTACTATTTAAACTCATTATAACCTCCAAGGCAATTCAGTTTTTCATATTCATAAAATTCAAATTTTTGTCTATTACTTCTCTCTAGTGAATTCTAGAATAATATCACATTGTGGATTCAAGGAAACCTATTCATGGATTCAAGGTTAACTACAAGAAACTAATAATTTAGTTTCCGTTTTATCTAAGAAAGCATCTTGTGTGCTTTCTTCAGACTTCTGCGATATCACCGTCTTCGGATCCAAAGTAACACAATGGTGGTTTCATTGAACTACATTGTCTTCATCATATTTTCCATTGTGCTTGCCACATCTAGCACTCTCACGAACCTTTGCCACTGCCCAAAGCAATATCGCTACTTCTACCATCTTTTGCAACTAGCTTCCCTAGGTAGCGATGTACAATACTAGCAATATCACGAGCACGAGGGTTTGTACACCTTTTGATGGTATGAATCCCAAGGCCAACAGTGTCTTATGGTGTTGTTAGGGCTTTAGTATCTAGTTCACAAACCATGTGTATGACCTTCGATTTAAAGTCTAATTCAGTCGAGATGGGAAGACCATGGCATATTTGGAATATCTGCAAGAAAATCAAATCCAAAGATGTCATCACTTGAGGAACCCATTGTCTGATTTGAAGACAAAATCTAGATTCAACACTGATGCCACTGCCACAGCGCCACTACCAAGGGCAAGGAACTTTTGATTTGCATGGAATTTAAAGCACCAAAGAACTGTCAAAGCTCAAATTTGGGGTCTCTATTTGTTATTGGGAGAGAACATGAAGTGTTGAAGAATTTGGGAAAGTCACATAATGGGCAATGGACTTGTTTTTGGTTTTTTTTTTTTTTTTTTTTTTTTTTTTTTTTTTTTTTTTTTCAATTTTGAGTAATTGTTTGTTTGGCTTTTGCTTTTCCTTCTTTGCTCATTAGCATTGTTGGTGCTAAAAAGTCATATTGCTATTTTTAGCACCACTAATAATAAAAAGCATGATGCAATAGTGGAGGAAAAGCCAAAAAATTTGGCTGTTGAGCTATAGTGCATAGCCAAAGATAGTAAAATTTCTTTTTCATTAACAGTTATACTATTTTATTGTGTTAGTGGTGGTGCCCAATTGCTAAATTTTTTATGTTATCAAATTGCTAAATTTTTTACACTACCAATATTGATGCTTTGTAGAGGATTTGCCACTAGAGTTTAGGAAGGTCATGAGCTTTCAAGCCTGTCACTCTCGCGAAGAAGAAGACACCCTACAATGAAGCACCAAAAAGATCAAAGATGGCACACCCCGGAAACCCCTGAACATCAGTTACAAAGGAAAGCTAATTGGGCAGCTCCCAGGTGCATATGAAATGGCCTTTAACCTCCTCGACCACGTGCAAGAAGAATCTGACTCCGATCTGGAAGAAGATGACCTCTGCAAGGGTGTTGCTTCTGTTTCTCTTTCTAAAGATGAGAAGGTACACATTCGTGCCCAATGGTCCAATGCTCTCATCATAAAAACTTTTGGTCGAGCAGTGGGTTACCAATATCTATCTCAACGTGTTCGAGAACTTTGGAAGCCTTCTAGAAACATGGATTTAGTTGACTTAGGTCATGACTATTTCCTAGCCTGATTCTGGATCAAAGAGGACCTGGATAACATTCTGAAAGGAGGACCGTGGTTCATTGTTTAGCACTTTCTCGCCATTAAACCATGGGAACCGGAGTTCTCAGCGTCTGAAGTTGACCTCTCTCAAGTGGCAATCTGAGTTTGCCTTCCGGGATTGCCTATAAAGTTCCATGAACTGGAGGTCCTAAAAAAGATAGCATCGGCTAAAGGCCCAGTTTTAAGCATTAATAGTCACACAATGGCCAACGCTAGAGGTCGTTATACTAAGCTGTGCGTTCAAGTCCAAATTGATAAGCCCCTTATAACAACGGTCCTCATCGGCAAATTCATGCAAAAATTCATGTATGAAAGAATCCAGTCCTTGTGTTTTATTTGTGGCAGAATGGGGCATAAAAAGGAGTCGTGCCACTATACCATCAAATCTCCGTCGACAGCCCCAACCACTCAGACATCAGCTCAAACCACTCCGCCCCCAAAGGATTCTGTTGATTGTAGCTCTTCGGAATAGGAACCTCTCAATGATACACCTTCCAAGAACTCCGACCCTTCTTTGTCATTTGGCCCATGGCTGTTGGCTTCTCGGAAAAAGCAGAGCGGAAAAAAATAGCCTCACTCACCAAGCGTGTCCCATCAACTGCCCTTTCAACCTAGGGCTTCTTCTGTTAAACACGACAAGGGCACACCTCACGTCCCATTTGATGCAGTCATGAGTACTGACCCCAACTCAACTCTAGGCAAAGGGAAACGTAAACTCCTTATCACCTCTAATAGCACTCAAACTCCCATGCCACCTCACTCTGAGGCCTCTTATCCTACCAAGCCCAATCACTTAGCTTCTCAAAGGAAAACCCAGCCCACTCTTTTAAAAAGTGTGGCCACCAAAGGAACAACTAATTACGATCCCAGTAGCAAGCCCAAAAATAGCCATGCAGGTAACCTAGATACTTCTAAGCCATTGAAGCCTCCACAACCTTCTGCTCCATTTTGTTTCTCAACTGGGTCACCATTCCTTAACACCCCTGAACTCACAACACCACCCCACCTCTCTACCTTATCTCACCATGTCGTGGGCAATATGGATCAACAACAAGGCAATGGAGCTAAGCGACACTACAATCAACAATATTAGATGGGTTCCGTTAATGATCTACTGGTGGACAGACAAGGCTGTAATGAATTCATGGAGCTTCATATTCCCATTGACGGAGGTAAGCAAAAGGGACGGTTGCCTTCCTCTAACCCACCCAGCTTGGCACAACACACCAAACCCGTGGTGGAGATTCACACTGGATCGACCCAAAGGAAATCTCACACCTCAAGGATTCGCTTGCAATCCAGCCTCTCCAAAACATCGCTGGACCTCATAGAAAATAAACTGGCACCAGTGGAAATTTTTCAAAGGATGTTCTTGACAAGGGAAACAATAAGCGTCCTTATTCAAGGCATTCTTCCCCAACTCAAGCTCATCCAAACTCTTATGGAAACTGAGAGCTTCACCCTTGAGATAGTCATGTATCACACCCAAATGAATGTCCTAGAGCATGCCATTACTCTAGCACGAGATCTAGCAATATACAGGATGGACCTGAAGCAGGTCAGATGGAATTGGATGACGCCTAAGAGGGCATTCACCCAGGAATGTGGGTCATTCTCCGACTCCTTATCTCCCAAAATGAATATACTAGTTTGGAATTGTCGAGGTGCAATGAAGCCCTCCTTTCATAGTACAATTCGTGACCTAACTAATTTCCACTCTTTTGGCATTATGGTGGTTACTGAGACCTGCATAAGCGACTCTAAAGCTGGTGATATAATCTGTACTCTACCTTATAATAATATCCATACAACTGACCCCATTGGCTATACTGGGGAGATTTGGCTCCTTAGGCATACTGATATGGTGGACCTGGATGTTCTTAGAGCCATTGAACAGGAAATCCACACTATTGTAAAGGTACTTAACTCTCCCACTCCCTGGCTCCTCTCATCTATCTATGGTAGTCCTCGGTTTTAGGAAAGGCAAGTCCTTTGGGATAATCTCTGCTCAGTCTCTCTTCTTCGTAATCTTCCCTGATCCATTGTTGGGGATTTTAATGTCATCTTGAATGGTTCAAAAAAAAAAAAAGGCAACTGTGTTAGCTTAAGGCGTACCTCAACATATAGTAATTGTATGAACTTCTGTAATATGATTGACTTGGGATTCTTTGGCCCCATTTTTACCTGGACAAACCACAGAGATGTTTCTGACTAATTCAACAATGATTGGACCGCTGTTGGGCCAACCCGGTTTAGAATCTTCTTTTCCCTAAGGCTAGGTTCACCCACCTTTCTAAGATCAGCATGGATCATTGCCCCCTGCTCCTTAAGCTTTCAAGTAGCTCTCATTCTCGACTAGATAGGCCCTTTCACTTTGAAAAAATGTGGCATAACAATCCGGGGTTCTGTCGGGTTGTTGAGGATGTTTGGGATTGCTTTCTAAACCTAAACCATGCCACTTCATTCTTCAAAACTCTGGCTTCCAATTGGAATAAGGAAGTCTTTGGGAACTTATTCGCTAAGAAAAGAAAAATTCTTGCTAGAATTAGTGGCCTTCAAAAAGCATTGGCGGTCAGACCTTCAGCTTTCTTGATTTCCCTAGAAAAAGAGTTATCTCTAGAATACACTGCCATCCTTAACCAAGAAGAAAAATTTTGTGCCCTTAAGTCTAGAATTGACTGGAAGATTCTTGGAGATAGAAACACTGCTTTCTATCACATTAAAATAATCACCCGCAGGAAGCACAACAAGATAAGACGCCTTAAGGACAATCTTGGTAACTGGTTGGACTCTGAGGATCAAGTTATAGATATCATCCTAAATGGCTTCAAAAAGATCTACCTCACAAACCATACCTCCTCGGTAACTCCTTCAAACTTTGAATTAAACTGGGC
This sequence comes from Quercus robur, assembly GCF_932294415.1. Taxonomy (NCBI): domain Eukaryota; kingdom Viridiplantae; phylum Streptophyta; class Magnoliopsida; order Fagales; family Fagaceae; genus Quercus; species Quercus robur. The sequence continues at coordinate 19,781,614 of NC_065540.1, read as the reverse complement.
TATATCTCTCGTTGCCAAGGACTCCTTAAGACTATCAACCAATGTTTCAGAACAAGAAATTCATAAAGCCATGTTCTCTCTTAAGCCCTACAAAGCCCTTGGTATGGACGGGTTGCATGCTGGGTTCTTACAACATTTTTAGAATGTCTTGGGGAAATCTGGCATTGAAGAGATACTAGCAATTTTTCACTCCAAATGCATTCCCAATTACCTTAAACAAACTTTGGTGGTGCTCATTCCAAAGAGGGAGGGTTCGGAAACTCTAAATCACTTTCGACCCATAAGTCTGTGCTCCATTATCTATAAGGTCATCAAAAAAATTATTATCAATAGAATTCGGCCTCACATGCATCATCTCATCTCTCCACTACAAGTAGCTTTTATTCCGGGTAGGAAAGGCCTTGATAACATGATCATTACCCAAGAGATTCTTCACACTATGGAAAAAAAAGAAAGAAAGGGAGGATTGGGACCATGGCACTTAAGATTGATCTCTAGAAAGCCTTTGACAAACTCGAGTGGAGCTTTATTCGTGAAGTCCTTGTTCATTTCAACTTTTCCAAAAATATAATTGACATCATCATGGCTTGCATATCGTCTACCTCGGTCTCTATTCTTTTCAATGGTGGGAAACTTAAAGTCACCCCCATTCGGGGTATCCTCCAAAGGGATCCATTGTTGCCCTATATCTTTATCCTTTATATTGAATATCTTGGCCTACTCATTCTGGACAAAATTGCTAACAATACTTGGAAACTTGTCGAAGCTTCGAGGTCCGGCCCTTCCTTCTCTCACTTATTCTTAACAGACGACTTGATTCTCTTTGGTCAGGCCACTCATAAGAATGCTCAGGCCATTGGGGAAGCTTTACCCACCTTTTGCGCTTTATCTGGGCAGAAAGTAAGCAAGGATAAGTCTCGCATTCTCTTTTCCAAGAACACTTCTGCAGAGAACCACGAGCTGGTCTGCCACTCTCTTGGCATCCTAGAAACTAATAAGTTTGATCAATACCTTGGATTCCCCCTCAAGTTTGCTGGCCAAGGCACCAGAGACTTTAATTTTATTATTCATAAAGTTCAACAAAAGCTCTTTAGTTGGCAAGCAAGCCTCCTTTCCCTTGCAGGAAGATGAGTACTTATTCAATCTTCATCAAACCCCATACCGAATTATGTAATGCAAGGAGCTCTCCTTCCTGCCAAGGTTTGCTCTAAGATCAATAGAGCTGATAGGAACTTTTTGTGGGGCTCCACCCCTAAGGAAAGGAGGTTACATCTGGTTAATTGGAATGCTATCACTCTCCCTAAAGAGCATGGTAGACTCGATCTACATGAATCAAGGCCCAGAAACGTCACCCTTCTCACAAAACTCAATTGGAGGCTCCTATCTTAAGCAAAATACCTCACCAACAACCCAAATAGCAACCCTTGGTCATCCAAAGGTGCTTGCTATCGCGCTTGGGCTGCCTGTAAAGCAGCTAAGCCTCTCCTTGATACTAGACTAAGAAAGGTCATTACCTTTGGCATCAACACATCATTTTGGTTTGATAAATGGCCCTCGCTTGGCACCTTAAGATCCCACCTCCACGGGCCTTTGAATTTGGGTGAAGAGCATCAGCTTGTCAACCACATGATAGATAACAATGGCAACTAGCACTTTCAACCTTCCTTTGACCTCCTTGCCCACACCCTTAACATCTTGCACACTGTTCCTATCAATATGGGAGCCTCAAATGGGGACTTAATAGCATGGGCTTTCTCCAATGATGGAAACTTCACACTTTGGCCAGCCTACATTGCTGCAAAAGGCTTAAATGCCTTGAACCACCCTACTTCCATTTATCTTGGATTTGGAAGGTAAAAGCGCCTCCAAAATTCCTTATTTTTATATGGCTATGTCCATACTATTGCATTCCTGTTAGGGAAGTTTTGTGCTCAAGGGGGTTAAACCTTGATCAAAGATGTCCTATCTGCAATTCTGGCTCGGAATCCATCAACCACTTGCTCCGTGAATGCCCTCACTCAATTAGTTTTTGGAATCGACTCAGCCGTCCTTCTGGCCTCATCCATACATTCAGTCTACCTATTACAGATTGGCTTCACACCAACTACACCTCCAGACTTGCTTCTTGGCACCATCGTGTCCCTTGGCACCTTCTCTTCCTTTTTGGTATTTGGTCCATTTGGCTCAAAAGAAATAAAATGGCCCTGCAATTCAATCAGTTTGACCCCCACCTGCTGAAGGATTGTATTGCCAAAGCTCTTGAGTACCATTTCCTTACTTCCAATCCATCTTCTCATATGCCTAGAGCTCGGGTCAGAGGTTTTTGGAGCAAACCCCCTTCAGGTTGGTTCAAACTTAACACTGATGCATCTGTTACTAATCACAAAGTCAGCAATAGGGGCCTCATACGTGACTCCGAGGGGTAATGGTTTCAAGGCTTCACTAGGCACATTGGCTCCGCCTCTGCCCTTATGGTTGAGCTTTAGGCACTCCAGGATGGCATCCACATGGCAAAGAATCTTCATATCCACAATCTTATTATCAATGTGGATTTTGTTGAAGCTATTAAGCTCCTTTCTTCCTCATCCAACTCTAATAGGCAAACCCAACTTTTGGTCAATGATTGCAGGGACACTCTCCAAGTTTTCAATCAGGTCCAGTTCAATCACTACTACAAGGAAGCCAATAGAGCAGTTGATTCCCTTGCAAAAATTGGATGTGCTCAAGCAGAGTGTTTTGTTTCCTTTGTAACCCCTCCCCTATTTGTTATAAAGGCTTTAAGCTTTGACAGTGCTCATGTAACTGCTAGTAGCAACCCTTTTGTAACTGATACCCATCTTCCAACAGGCTAATGTTTTGTTAATATAATTATCCTTTTAACCAAAAACATAAAAAGTGCAAGAGTAGAACTCTAGAGTACCTAGGCAATTTCAATAGTGAATGGCATTATTTATATGATTTTAGTTATCTTTTTTTTTTTTTTTTTTAGATTTTATGATATTTGGGTTTTATTTGCAATTGTAGATGTTTAGGCATTGTAATGGTTTATTTAAGAACTTTATTATTTGTAGTTTTATTATATTTTGAAATAGTTACTTTAATTGATATCTAGAGTGATAATTTAATCATGCATCTAAATTCATATTTTATGATTTGGGATGTGATAGTGTAAGCATGATTTAATCCTTACATACTCATGGTTAGGTTATTTTTGGACATCATTTGGGTTACATGTCACATTTTGCTAGACTCTTACATTAGGTCTCTTATGTTGTTGCCATTGGAGAATGAGAACTTAAGTTGTAGGGTGTTTACATATGGACTTTTTTACTTGCCTTTAGGAAAGTTTGCAGTTGGGTGCAAGCGGATTTATGAGATCAAGACTCAATTTGATAGTTCAATTAAACACTATAAAGCTCGATTTATGGTAAAGGACTTTACTCCAAAGTATGGCATTGATTATGAAGACATATTTGCACCAGTTGCTCACCTTTCATTTGTTTGCCCTCTTGTTGTATTTGTTGCCTCTCTTGTATTTTTTTTTTTTTTTTATTAAATGGATGTAAAAAATTCATTTTTAATAGTGCGATGAATGAAGAGGCGTACATGCAACTAGGGATGGTAATGGGGAGGGGCGAGTTCGAATCTTCACCCCCGCCTCGCATAACTTTGTCCTGCCTCATCCTTGCCCCGCCCAGTATGACGAGAAAAACTTCTTTGTCCCATCCCCACCCTATCCCATAAAATTCTATTTTATATTAAATTTGCTTCAAAACTATTACATTTTTTTAATAAAATTTGTTTCATTAATATAAATATACTTGAAATTATAATTAAATTTATTTCATCCCCTCCCTGCTCCAACCCACAGCAGGGGCTAAAATCTCACCCCAACCTTGCCTCACCACCTATGTGTGGAGGGAAAAACCTACGTGAGACAAAGCGAGGAGGGGAGGGGCAAAATTGTCATTCCTACATGCAACCTCTTCCTCGACCTTCCAATCCTTTGTCCAAAGTATGTTGTTTTCAATGTGCTCTTTATGGTCTTAAGCTAGATCCACATGCTTCGTTTGCCAAGCATTAACCAGGAGCAGCATCCTTGGATATACAACCAATTCTCATTATTTTGTCCTCTTTATTTGACACACCAACTGAAAGTGCTATCATTATTCTTCTATATGCCGATGATATGTTCATTGTCAGGAAATTGCCTCAAATTCCAACTGTGACTTAAAGTCAATTAGGTTTCCTAGTTGAAGAATAAAAAATTAATTTGGGTTTCCTTGTTGTGGAAGGAAAGACTATTTCTTGGTATGAAAGGAAAGTCTATTCCTTGTTAAAGAGGTAATGTATTCCTAGTTTAAGATGGAATAGAAAAAGAGTCTTATAAATAGACAATCCTACAAAAAAATTTGATGGCTTTGGCCCAAGAGGGTCCTCCCTATGTGAAGAGAGAAAATAAAGCGTGAAACCAAGAGAGAAAAAAAGGATTTTTGCTTGGAAGAAACGCAAGAGGAATGTGAGAGCAGCAACAAGAAGTGTGCCGCATATTGAAGAGAGAACAGCAATAAGGATTGCTACAAAAGAGAAAAGAGAGTGCAGCCAAGAGGAAGAGGAAGCCACTTAGAGAAAAAGAAGATAACCAAGAGAAAGTTGTGTGTGGTGAAGAAAATAAAAATGAGAGAGTAAAGTGTTGCTGTCTTTGAGAGAGATAATTAGTGTGTGTGTGTGTGTGAGCAAAGAAAAATAAGAGAGATTTTTCTTTAACCGTGAGACATACATAAAAATTATTGTAATTGATTTGATAATAGTGAAATTATTCAGAATTTGTCCCATGGTTTTTCCCTTCAAAGAAAAAGGGTTTTCCTTGTAAATTTTGTGTTCTTGTGTGTGATTGTTATTTTGGATTACTAATATTGTTGCTAATATTATTTGGGACCCAACAAGTGGTATCAAAGTTAAAATTAAAGTGGAAGTGATGGCCGAAGAAGAAGGCAATGCTTCAGGAATTGAGAAGTTTAATGGAACAGACTTTGGGTATCAAGGTTGGCCCAAGATAGTTTGAGGCCTAAGGCAAAAATTTTAAATGAGCCTTTTTATATTTCACTTAAATAATATTTAGTTTATTTTTTTATTATATATTTTTATTTCAATTTATTATTAATTCTTACTTATTATATAGGTTTTAGAAACTGACATATCACCAATAAAAAAAAAAATTATTCAAACATTCATTTATTATATTATTTCATTCACTTAATGATGATTGGGTTATATTTCTATTAATTTTTTTGTAAAAAAAAATGCTAAACTTATTACAAATTTGACTACAAAAAGCTTACAAACTGTTGTGACAATGAAGTGGCATTTCAACAACAGAATCAATTGAGTATTGAATTACTCGCACATCAATTTATAGGACCTATGTAATCAAACTAGTAATATACTAGCATAACTCTAATATTTTAGGGTTTCTTAAGAGTGGGGAAAAACAGTACACGTAACTCACATTTTTTATTTTTTCCTTAATTACCCAAAAAAAAAAAAAAAAAACCCTTACCGCCCCCATACTTGGGGGGCTTTTATGTTAGGGGGCCTTAGGCCATGGCCTAAATGGCCTAGGCCTAGGGCCAGCCCTGTTAAGTATTGGAGGATACAAATTGAAGATTATCTCTGTGGGAAGAAGTTGTATCTGCCTCTTTTGGGGACAAAACCTGATATTATGAAAGATGAAGAATGAAATCTTCTTGATAGACAGGTATTGGGAGTTATTCGATTAACTATATCAAGATCAGTTGCACACAATTTTGTAAAAGAAAAGACAACAATAGTATCAGAGCTTGGTTGATTTAGTGGATGACTCTTTGTGTGAATTAAGATAGAAGAGAAGGGATTGCTTTGATTAAGGTGGAGCTATTCCATGAGGAAAAGATGATTACTTGATTAAGGTGGAGCTATCGCAAGGGGAAAGAAGATAGTTGAGGACAATTGATGGAATTTAAGTCAAGGTGGAGATTGTTGGGAAATTGCCCCAAATTCCAATTGTGACTTGGGAAGTCAATTAAGTTTCCTAGTTGAAGAATAAAAAATTAATTTGGGTTTCCTTATTGTGGAAGTAAAGACCATTTCTGGGTGTGCAAGGAAAGTCTATTCCTTATTAAAAAAGTACTATATTCCTAGTCCAATAGGGAATAGGAAAAGACTCTTACAAATTGACAATGTTACAAAGAATTTGATGATTTTGGCCCAAGAGTCCTCCCTATGGGAAGTGGGAAAAAAGAACATGAAACCAAGAGAGAAAAAAAGAATCTTTGCTTGTGAAACGCAAAGAGGAAGGTGAGAGCAGCAACAAGAAGTGTGCTGCATATTGAAGAGAGAGCAGCAACAAGGATTGCTGCAAAAGAGAAAGAGAGAGCAGCCAAAAAGGAGCCACTTAGAGAAAAAGAAGACAACCAAGAGAGAGTTATGTGTGCAGAAGAAAATAAAAAAGAGAGAGTAAAGTGTTGCCGCCTTTGAGAGAGATAATTAGTTTGTATGAGAGTAAAGAAAAATAAGAAAGATTTTTCTTTAGTTGTGAGACATATATAAAAATTATTATAATTAATTTGATAATAGTGAAATTATTCGGAGTTTGTCCCGTAATTTTTCCCTTCAAAGATAAAGGAGTTTCCTCATAATTAATTTTGTGTTCTTATGTGTAATTGTTATTTTGAATTGCTAATATTGTTGATAATATTATTTGGGACCCAACAAGTTCATCACTGGCAATTTGATCGGCATCCTTTTGTTTCCTACTTGGCAATCTTCTTCTCTCTTGGGCCTCTTGGCAGAGTAAGAAATGAATGGTAGTTGCTCGTTCTAGTAATGAGGCTAAGTATCACCCTTTGGCTTAGCTAATGCCACATACAAGCTTCTATGGTTGCAATGGATACTGCAATACATGATTATTTCACTTCCTACTGCTAGTTTCGTGCATTGTTACGTTATAGTAGGAATGTTGTTCAATTATGTGTCCATAAAGATGTGTTTCATGATGAGAAACAACCGTCTTCTTCAAGGCACTCAATAACTCATTCGACCTCCTCTTAGGATCAGCTTGCCGACGTATTCACCAAGCCTCCTTCACCATGCCACATCCATAATCTAGTCCCCAAACTCAAGTTGGCTTCTTGTAATAATCAATCAAGAATTTGAGGGAGGATATTGGGGGATGTGACAGTTTATTAGCCAAGTCTGTTTCACTTTCACTTTCACCATGCCACATCCATAATCTAGTAAGTAGTAACCAAACTCAAGTTGGCTTCTTGTAATCAATCATAAATTTAAGGAAGGATAGGGGGGATGTGACAGTTTCATTAGCCTAAGTCCAAGTGTGGGCTTAAGCGCATTAGATTATTACCGTTGTATTTATTGTATTATTAGTCTTTTAGACTTAATTGTATTCGTATCCTTTTATATATATAGAGTACAATTACTCACAAAATATGTTTGGTATGTAAATAAAACCCAAACACATTCGATAAATGCTTTATCTGTACAATAACATAGAAAACCCTTGTACTCCAATACGTATTCGTTGGTATTTTCAATAAAAATATCCAGGGTTAAAGTTGTCCTCCCAAACTATCAAATTACCTTTACAATTTTTTTGTAACCTGATCACTTCTTTCATTCTACTTGTTCCATGGAAAAATGTGTGATAAGACCATATTTAATGCAAGTAACCATTGAAAAAAACTATTTTCGTTAAAGACTTGTGTAAGCTAAATAGTATTTCATTGCGTTTTCAATGAAAATGTCTAGGTTTCGAATTATTTCTCCCCACTTAAAATGTTTTTAAAAAAAGAAAATCCCTTTCTCTTTTTTTTCTTTGTTAAAAACTATTTTTCTGTATTTTTTTTTTAAATAAAAATTCTATTTTTACTAGGATTTTCATAAGAACCAACAAAGTCAGCTTGGTAGAGGCTAACCTTCATAACAGAACACAACCCTTGACCCACATCACATTGTTGTACAATTTCTGGTTCCCATCAACCTTGTGAATGGTGAACAAGATTTTGCCTCCTAGTCAACGTGTTTTCGTGAGGCACAATGAGAGACGCTAATACAAATTCTAGGACAAATCGTTAAAATCACACTGGCCACTACTTACTGCTACTAGTGAGAGCGAGCAAGTCCTTGACTATTACGATTCTAAGGCCCAGATATATGTCATGGTGGAAGAGAGTGCAAGTGTGCAACGCTCTGTAGACAGCCCAAATAAGTGAAGAAGGCCGTCAACTTAGCTCTATTCCAAAGTATAACAGGATCGGCACTTATTTGGACATACTAGTATGTGTATCACAGTATCAGTATTTTTTTTTTTTTTTTTTGAGAAATAATTTCATCCTTTAGCGTCCGCTCTTAATAGTAGCTCTTTATCACAATATAAGTTATTTGAATCTTTAAAAAATCTGCACGTTGTTATTGTGGATATTTTTTTATTCACTTTTGGGTGGGCCTTTCCGGCATCCCATTTGGGTCAATGATGCATTTTGGTTGGCCTAGTTTTGGCAATATTGCATGCTTTCCACGTTTCCAATTGCAAGTTGATTGGACTCAGCCCAAAAATTTTAAAAAAAATCCAAGTTTCTTGGGCTTTTCGAAGAAGCTGCTTCAACATGTTTGGGCTGCAAACCTTTTCCTTACACTAAACCATTTCCTGTGTGATTTGTTTTCTTTTTTAAGTGGAAAAGGGGATTCTTTCTCAGACTTTGGACATCTTGGAATATACCATTAGACCTAAAGATGATTTCGTGATTGCATAAATCTAACATGAGTAGAAGTTGCACCAAACACTTCATAGCATATCAACACCAGCACTTCATATATATCATGTGACTTTATTCTCATTTCATTTTTTTTTTTTGGACTCCTCATTTCATTTATTAGCAGCCTAGCTACTTTAACCTATAATCTATGCAATTATGCATTAAATACGATATAACATGGGTGTAGAAATCTGAAGTGATTAGTGATTAGTGATTAGATCAAGTGATTAGTGATTAGATCCTACAGTATTCATAGTCGCCAATCGCTTTTTACACCCTTTTTGTTTCAATTTTTCCTTTCCCCTTCTTGTCAATGATGGAGCCTATTGCCTTCTTTGTCTGGCCTTATTATCAAAAAAGTCTTGCATGATTGCAGTATTATTGTGGTCTTTGCACTGTTGATAATGACAGGATTTCTTCATGTTTACGTGATTAGAGACTGATTAGCTAGCTAGATATTCCTTTCTGACTACTATTAAGTTATTAGCTTTCTGGTATAGTAGCTTTTCCCCTTTTTTTTATTTTCCAAATGATAAGATTTATAAATTATTTCTAACTTCATTACAATTAGGACAAAGTTTTTTTACAAAATTAGTTATAACTTTAAACTACAACCTTATTTAATATCTTTTTATTTGAGGTGAATTTTGATAAATTCATCATTAGATATAAATCTTCTTCTTATATCCTCTGTGGAGGGAGTCTCACATGATTAGTACACCCCTTCGTAAACTCAACGCTTATATGTCAGGGGTGGGAGGTGTAGTTCCCCGATGTGTGACAAAACCATGAAGGTCTTCACCCAAAGTGGACAGTACCTTTTAAGGGAGCTCACCCCTCCACATCCTTCATGCTTGCAAAATTTCTAAAATATTAAAGATCAGTAACTATGTCATCAATAAATTTTTTAAATTGCAAGTTTTTGTAGTTTAAAATTATGCATAAAATATAAACTTATAGATCATATAGTAAATAATATTTGATTGACACAAAATTTAACATGTGTATTAAGAGTGTAAAGAACATGCAATTCAACGGTTAGATTTTCAAAATATGTGGTAATTTATATTTTATCGAGTAAGATTGTAGTTTTTTGCTACAACCAATTTTGTAGCTAAATTTTGTCCTAACCGTTATAGTTTATATTATCAAACCAAAATAACCATGTACACTAAGTCTTTGCACTGTTTAAGTCTTTCTTCTTTTTTTTTGAGAAAAAAAAAAAAAAAAAAGGGGACTCGCGTGTGGTAGTCATTGTCCCATGCCCCACGGTACAGTTGAGTAAGCCCATGGGTACCACCAACTCGAACTGGAACTCGGAAATTCCGAACCCACACACACCCCAGGCTCTATTGGTTTCTAGAACTTCCAGAAATTACAATTATAGTCCTCGTGAGAACTCGAACCTAGGATGTGGTGAAAGTCTCAACAATCACCTACCAGTTGTACCACACCTGCCGGTGGTTTTAAGTCTTTTTATTTAATATATCATTTGCAATTTATGTTCCCATAGTTAGAACTTGAGCTTGCAGAGGAATTAACGATTAAGAGCTTGTCATTCTCATATCTGTATATGACTATCTTCAAGCAATGATTTAACATTTAGAGTACTAGTATTAAGAGTGTAAAAACCTTTCAAATTGTTATTTTAGCAACTAACAAAAGAAAATAAAACCCCAAATTCGAGTGTGGGGATGTATTTTTTTTACGTCCTGTTTGAGAACCAATTGTTCACAAGTTGTAAAAAAATATTATTTTATTAGGTAAAGAGTGGAGGAAAAAGAAAAAGAGAATACGAGGAAAGAGAAAAAGTTGTATTTTTTATATTTTATTAAGTAGTTTGTATCATTTTATTAAATTGTATGTAAAAATAAAAATTGAGATGTATGATGAATTATAAAATAAAATAGTATTTGAAACAGATTTTTTTTTTTTTTTTGCATCTCCAATGCAAATGTTCTAATTTTGCAAAGTTAATTTGATTTATCAAAAAGAAAGTCGCTTTCTGATTGATTTAACAGTTGCAGTACTATATGGGGAAGCTTAATTTTGCAAAGTTAATTTGATTTATCAATGAGAAAGCCCCTTTTCTGATTGATTTAACAGTTGCACTACTATATTTCAGCAAAAAAACAGTTGCACTACTATATGGGGAAGCTAATCTTTTGTTTAGAGGCGCCAAATTACATTAAAAGATGAGGACAAGTCTATTTCTATGATAGATATCAATTCAAATTACAAATTACAAAAGCTGAATCAATTGCACAGTCGTCTGATCACTGCAACCATTTTTCACTTTTTGAAGTTTCACGTTTGGTATTGCGAACACGTGAGAGAAAAAATGGTTCATGACTTCATTCATTCAGCGGGGTCTGCTGCGTAGTGACTCGTGAGCCACCATTTTTCTTTTATATATATATATGAGCCACCATTTTTCTTTTATATATATATATATATATATATATATATAATGAAAATAGCAGTAATTTTATTGAGTGGGGTAATTCTTTGTTTCCACTGATGTCTCCTGACATGCCAAATGAGTTTTTTTTTTTTTTTTTTTTTTTTATAATATTAATAAATCTTTGCAACCCCACTAAAAAAAAAAAAACAATCAGCTCTACAATTATTAGCACTAACAGGAGGGAGGTTGGACTTATTATAAGAAAAAATACCTTTTAAGACTACCAGCCAACTTAGCTGAAGCATAGACTGCACCATTACAGTCTCTACTAATCCAACAAAATTTACAACTCAAAAAACTATTGCTAAATCTATCTAAAAAAAAATTAGGAGCTTTAATGGGATCATTTATGCTACAAAATCTAATGGGAAAAAAAAAAAATCAATTTTTGTGTTTATTATGCTGGGATTTTAATTTTTTTTCTATGAATTTTTTATTGTTTTATGATGCAATTGATGAGAAGGGAGATCTCGATCCATGAACACCTTTCAGAAAATAAAAAGCACTAGTTGTGCCATCGAGAGGTTGTCGGTGGAGGACTCTCTAATGTCTAAGTTTTCGCATAGTTCCTATTAAAAATTAAAAAAAAGGTTTTCGCATAGTTCTCACAAAAATCTTATTTAAAACATTTTTATTTTTTGGGGGGTTAAATGTTTGTTCATATCTTCCTTTGTCCATTAATGTCTATACTCTCTTATTTAGAACATGAGGAGTCATCTACTCATGTAGCTTTCCTTCCAAGGCATGCCTAGACTAGCCAAGTGTGCTCATTGTTGCAAATGACCGAGCTACTACCTTATCATTCTGGAGTTACTAGTTTGACCAAGCTCCAAAGTGACATATTAGGTCATATTCTGGGCTCATTTAAATTTAATTTAAATTAGACCACATGTTTAGTTAATCCAATAAAATAACATGATATTATTTCATTAGAAGAACTAAACACGCGTGACAAATTTATGTAACACTTAACAAAAATATGAATGAAATGACTGCTGATGTAAACGAAATATAACTTATGAGAGTAAAATCAAAATTCTAAAATTCCATTGTATAAACTCCAAAGAATCCCAAACTTCACAAACCAATTCTCTTGCTTTGTAAGTTTTGATTTTTTTTAATGGGAATACTGAATTTCATTCAAAACAAAAGGCATAAATTATATTATGAAAAATAATCTGTTCTAAAAAATAAAAACTCTCTTCAATCCAAATAGATAAGTCATCGATACTTAAAGCATATTTTGCTAGCAAGTGAATACGTACTATATTCATGAATAGTAAATATCATGCCATAGATAACTGGAGCCACTATAAGTTTTCGATTTTGAACTTGCTGTTCTTAATTAATTCATTCAATTCAACACCAATATTGTTCTAGGGAAAGGAAAAAAAATAAAATAAAATAAAAAAATCAGTGTCATGCTCAATGACAGAGCTACCTCGCCGAGATGCTCCTTACATAACTGCATGACCCCCACTTTTCCTCTAATTGACTCCATTTTACTTCCCTTTAGCGAACCACACCCACCGGCCACCAGAATCCAGATCCACCACTTTTCCCTATAATCTTTCTAATTCTGTAAGTCCACGTTTAAAACTCCAAAAATAATGGAAAGTATTCTTAAATCAAGCCACTTTTAACTAGGTTTGTTCATGCCTTTTAAGGTGTTTGTTTATAAACTCAAATTTTGAATAATTGAAGGAGAAAGAAATATTAGATGTTATATAATTTTTTTTTTTTTTTTTAAAAACCAATCAATGCACATATAACATTGATTATTTTCTTAATTTACTTTTGAGTAATCAAATTAGATTGTTAAAATTTTTATATATAAATTATGATTATATTTGTGGTGTATTTGGCTTATTTTTAAAGTAAAGATTTAATACCCTCTATCAATCTAGCTAAAGAAAAGTTTTATTTGTAAGAAAAAAAGAATGGGTAATTGTTCTACATTGCTTAAGAGAGTGTGTTGTGTGTAATATAACTTGCCTCACCCTCCCTTAAAAGTTACCATGGTTTTTGAGTAGAATTATGGTATGCCTTTTTGTTAGAACCTCTTTCCATATTCCTTGTGTGTGTGTGTGTGTGTTTGTTTCTAAAAAAAAAAATAATTGTCTCACATTACTTAAAAATGTATATTGTATGTAGTATAACTTGTCACACCCTTCCTTAAAAGTTATCATGACTTTTGAGTGGAATTGTGATGTGTTTTTGTGTTAAAACATTTTTCCCTCTTCCTTTTGTATGTGTGTTTGTTTCTCAAAAATAATAATAATAATAATAATAATAAGTTAGGGAAAATTTAACTTCACTTTGTTTAAGCTTATTTTCCTTAACTTACTAGCGATCAAACCCCAAACACTAAGCCACTACGAGGTTGAAGATGTCATTGGCTTTTAATTTTTTTTTTTTTTTAATTATACCAGTATATTTATACTTCAAAAAATAATTTATCATATATATTTATATTATATTGTGCATGATATTAATTACTTATTTACTTTATTATTAATATTGGAGTAATGATACAGGCACAAACTATTTTACAATATTTTTACAAAATGTTGATGTGACCAACCTCTTATTGATTTTCATATATATTCACTATTAATATCACTTTTTCATTTATAAATAATCACTTACCACATCGGCAATTTGTAAAAAAAATTGTAAAATAATTTGTATCTTTAGCATTATTCTTAATATTGATTAATTTAAGAATTAATTTTGCTCTATCTTTTATTTTTGAGGAAATTACATTTTATAACCCTAAACTATACTTTTTATTACACTTTACACCATAAACTTAGCTTTTTCATTTAAGATGACAGCAAAATTTACAATAAGGTGCAAAGTGTAACACATGTTATAGTTTATGGTGTTAACTATGCATTCCGAAAATTAAAAGTGTAAAGTGTAATTTGAGGTATAGTTTATAGTGATAACGTGTAATTACCCCTTTCTTTTAACTATGTTCCCGCTTAAGTTAATATTAGATTTGACTTATCTCCAGTACTTTTTTAACTAGAGGCGTCCATTTGTTTTAAATACACAGTAGCAAGTGATAGTGGGTTTTAGGCTCCATTTGGGAGTTCATAAGGGAATGGAAATGGAATGATCATAAGGGAATAGAAAGAAATTGAATGGAATGAAATGTATTTAAGTAAGGGAAATGAATGGAAAAAAATGGAATGAAATGGAATTAAGTAACATTAATTGGATGTTTTAAAATAAAAGAATGAAAATAAATGAAATGTAAGTAATTTTGTTTGGGATCAACGTGAAGAGAATGGAATGGAATCATTTTATGACAATATTACTATTAGACCCCTATTTTAAAATAAATTGTTGAATATATAGGGGTATTTTGAGAGTTTTAGTAAAAAAATCATTAAATCTAATTTCATTCCCTCCCATTCCTCTCAATTTCGGAGGGAATGATAATTTGAGATTTTAAGGGAATAGAGAGGAATGAGTATTCTCTCCTACTCATTCCATTTCCTCCCACTTAAACTCCCCAATAAGGGAATGAGCTCTCCATTCCTTCCATTAAAACTCCCAAACAAGGGAAGGGAAGGGAAGAAGGGAAGGGAAGAATATTCTAAAATTATTCTTTTCATTCCTTTCCATTCCATTCCATTTCTTTCTCCCAAACGAGGCCTTAATCTTCGTATTTTATTTAGTTAGTGGATAATGTGACAGTTTCTTATTAAAACAAAATAAGATACCAGTTAAAAAATACTGGAGATAAACCAAATCCACTAATATTATAGCTCTACCACTAGTCATGCATATGCCTACAAGAACATTTTTGGAGATGCTGCTTGACTTACATATATGAATTTTTTAATCATCTCATAACGGCGGTGGAGCTAGCTACTAAGGGGGAGGGGAGGCCATGGCACCTTCAAAGCCCATGAATACTTTGAAAATAATATAGGTATATTTGAACAAAAAATTTTCAACATATAGATATGGTGACTCCTTCAAAACTGATTTATATGTGTGTAAAGATAATTTTTTGGGTTTGAAATTCATGTTCTCCTAAATTGTATCGTTAAACTTTCTTTTACAATGGTTTATAACTCACAATTTTGTTCCAACTTTTAACTTTTCAATCAATTAAAATGTTAAAAAAAAATAAAATGACCTAGTTATTTCTTAATAGCCAAAAATTCAAATAAATCCACATTTATCTTTTACGCTATGATTTGACAAATATCTATTAGGCTTGATTGACACTTTTTGTAATACGTCTATTAGTTCATAAAATACTATATATTCATATTGAAAATGTTTATAATTTTTTTACTTTAGTATTTTTATTTTATTTTGTTGACGTGAAGCTATTTGAGAATATTACTATTCCTCCAAGTATGTGTAATCTCCCCATTCCACACTCATCAAATAATTACAGAGAAAAAATCTTTCAGACCTCATGATGTGGGTTAAAATTTTGAATTTAGTACCTCATAGATTTTATGAGGTCTTGAGAATCTCTAGACCAACCCTTTATGATTTTTTACATTGCTATATATGAAATTACATATAGTACATAAATGAGTTAATCATCACATTCTAATTCCCACCCCCCCCCCCCCCAAAGATAAATTTTTGATTCCGCCAGTGCCTTATAATGTAATGTTATTTCGAAAAACTGTTGTTAAAAAATATTTTTAGAATATAAAATGATTTTACTAATTTATTAACTTTTTAATGAGTCATGTGACTTGTTTAAATAATGTACTATGTGAGAATTCATAAAAAAAAAAAAAAAAAAATCATGTGTATTATTTAAACAAGTTACATGACTCATTAAAATAGTCATATAACTAAAATTACACATGAATTGTTCTTTTTTTAATTGCCACATAGTAAATTGGAGCAATTTGTTTTTTCTTTTATTAAAGTTTTTAATATAGGTCAAAGTTAGAAATTTGGGATACTAGAGTGAGGTCCTTGTTAATTTTGACAAACAAAACAACCTACTCAAAATAATTTGCACCCCGTTCACTTGCTGTTTAGAAAAATGACACACTATCCCAAATTTGAAAATTAAAAATGCTCCACACTTTTGAGATATGAATATACTAAATTTGTAAGAGATTCTCTTTACCAAAGTTTAACAATGGTTAGTAAAAAATAACTAATTAATTAAAATAAAAAGGAAAAGCTCATCAAGGTCCAAAAGACTTGTAATGGAAAATCTCTCCACAACCTATTTATAATAATAATTTATGATGCATGATAATCAGTAGGTTGAGTATTCCGGGCTACAACGTCGGTTGAATGACCTAATGAGGAAGAAAGAAACTGTCAAGGGTGATCGGGATGAACCAGCCAAGGACTCTCCAACGGTTAAGTCAGTTTTCTCTCTAGAACACCAGTGTATTGAGTGGATGAATAGTTAAAACATACATTCATTGAAAGAGGCTTGGTTCCTTTTATAGAAATTTTGGAGTAGGTCTACTTGTTAGGTGCCATTAGCATTGTGGGAGATGTGTGGACTTAATGGGAAGAGTGGAGTGAATTTCAGAGAATTCACCCCACGTTCCGAGGTGAGGGTTAGTGGTCTAACCATTTGAGATTGTAGAAAATACTCAGAAAATTTCTAAATGTTTATTGATCGTCCATACTCTAACATGGTATGGACGACCACGTTCTCTGTAGACGACCAGATCCTAGTTGGATGACTGGTGGCCCGCTTGTAAGTCTTTATTGTATGTTTGTGATGCATACTTCTTTTACCTTTCTAAAGGCTATTTTGGACGTTTTTGATATTGGACGGCCATTATGGACAAAGAACACTTGTTGTTGATCATCAATAATAATAATAATAATAATAAGGTTTTCACAATTGGTTTGGCCAAAACTATCATTGCATTGCATCTCAATTTTGCGGTCACATGTGTGATGCTATGCGGTTCAATGCGATGTATCAGGGTGTGGTTTGATCAGTTTTAAATTGGGACATTTTTCAAATTTTTGAGTTGGATTGACCCATCCAAAGCTATTTTTTCCTTTGTTTTTGGCCAATTTTTAAAATGTTGGGCTAGTTTTCCTTTAGTTTGGGTTGATTAAGAGTAGCCCAACAAGTAGGGGTGGCAAAATCCATATGAATTAGATTAAAACTAAAATTTGTATTTTTTTCACTTTGATAAAATCTGATAAATGAGTCTACACGATTGAATTGTTTAATAAGCATGTTGTGTTAGGGTTTAGGAATCTTAGCCCGTTTATTAAACGAGTCAGGTTAGTGTCAACCAACATAATTGAATACTTATGAGTCAACATGACACAAACCTGACACGCAAACACAAATAGCCACCCTTGCCAACAAGTTTTTTAGTTGTGAAATGGCTCATCTTTTATAATAATATTACTTCATATAATATTAATATTCATATTAATATATGTGTGTGCGTGCATGCATGCATGGTGTGGTGCGATTTTTTCACTGCCACTTGCGATGTGGTGTAGCTACTCCATTTTACGGGCAATTTTAGCCGATTTTTATAAGAAGAACAGGAAGAAGCAAAAGTCGTATTGAATAGCTTAAAATACTCTTTCATTAAAACAATTGATTTTAGAATTAGGGAAAAAGAAGCAAAGAAAAGTTAATTAATGGTACCTTTTTATGGGTAGATGACTTTTTATTTTTCACAATCCATATTTGCCGCCTTTTACATTTAAAAAGTATTACATCTACAATATTTTCAAAACGCTTTTATAACAAATCATAAGTGGTCAGTTGTTATTGATTCTAATTTGAATTCACCACTAAAATTATTTTTTTGTTCACCAATAACAATCAATAACAATTTGCCGCTTAAAATTTGATATAAAAGTATTGTGAAAATTTTGTAAACACAACATTTCTCTCTATGTTTTTTAATTTATGACTTGTCTACTCATAGAAGTAAATAAGACTAGATTTTGCTCAATCTTTAGTCACATTCATGAGTCATGACAAGCAGATACACAAAACCAAAACATGCATAATAAATTGCAAAAATACATGTTGTTTGGTAAGAAAGTTTAGTATTGGTTTTTTAAAATGATGTGAAAATTGTAATTTAAAAAGTGTTATGAAAATATGTATTTAAAGCATTCATTGTGCCAAAAAAAATGTGCTTAGTACCATATTTCTAATAACATATTTTCAAATGTGAAAAAATAAGTTGTACGTTTAGTACGAGTGTATTTTTTAAATCAAGTGGTAGTTATTTAGCGGGTCCATGCTTTTTAAAGTTGTATGAGTATGTTTGGTTTGTGTATTGTCAAATCACGTGGGTCTCATATTTTTCAAAATATTTACAATAATGTCATTGAGCATTATTACTCAAAAACTAAACATCACTCCATATGTGTTCTCAGAATACAGTGCTTGATCACTCATTTAGAATTGCAATTCAAACATTTTATTAAGCACTGAAAACTGTTATTTGAACTCATATAACAATCAAGCCATGACCTCCTATACTCAACAAAATACATATTAATTGGATAAGTTAGTAAATAATATTTTGATTAATGTTACCGTCACAAACTATTTTACAACATTTTTATAAAATGTTGATGTAACCAACCTCTTATTGGTTTTCATCTAAACCTATCATTAATATCACTTTTTCATTTACCAATAATCATTCACCACATAAGCAATTTGTAAATTTTTTTGTAAAATAGTTTGTCTCTAGCATTATTCTAATATTTTTTAACATCAATTTAATAAAATTTTGTCAAATAGATGTCCAGAGGGAAAATATTTTTTCCTTTTAGGTCAGAGATGATCTCAAACCTCAAGGATAAGAGCGTAATTTCATATATAAAAAATAAAGAGTAGAATAGTGCTTATAAAAATAAAATAAAATAAAGAGTGGAAAAGTGAAAATGGTGAAATAAAGAGGAATTTATTGATGATCCGGCATTATCCTTACATTGTACTCCATAGCAAATGCGAACGTCATTGTCCTATAGTGGCCTACCATCTGGCAACAATTAACACAGGTGGTGAGGTCCTGTGGTACTGCTGAGGGGCCGCCAACATTGATAGTAACAGAATATCAAGTTAGAATATCATCTTCGTAGCAGAAGAGGAAGAGAAAAGCAGGAGCTTAATAAATTGAGTAGGTCTATCCTTTTTCAGTCAAAATTAAAGAGTAAATGTACTTTTAAAAAAATATATATTATTTTTATAGAGAAATCCATTCAAGCAACAATTATAATTTTCTTTTTCCTTTTCTTTTCTTCATTCATTATAGTTTTTATTTTTTTTATTTTTTTTTTCCTGAACCTGAATGTGAAAACCGATTTAACAACACCATCGTTTAAGTTAAATTTTGTTCTTATCACAGAATATTTTTATATCTATCAAAGATCATATTTCTAAATTAAAAATGTATGATTTTTTAAAATCATTTTTAATTTCAAATCAAATAAATTAATAAATATATAATTCTGAAATAAAATATTTATTTTTTAAGTAAGTAATATAAATAAATAAGATAGGAAACAACACGGAGTATTTTCCTGTTTTCAAAATAAAGGCATTCATATTTCATAATATCATTTATTTTTTGAGAAATAATTACAACATGCTGCTATCCCCGTAACTTGAACCCTTTCCCCCTTAGACCTCTAAGCACTTTATACATGAGGAGATGTCAATTCAACTACAAAACCTTTGGCATCACAGGAGATTATTTCATTCATTCTTAAGAAAATGTCAAAATAATGTTAATCAAATTGTAAAATCATAAGCAAAAATTTAGCTAGAGTCTGATCTTTTTACTATTATTATATATATATATATATATATATATATATAGGAACTAGAGTCTGATCTATTGCAATTGTTTGTGTGTTTCAATTTTTTTCCTAATAAAAAAATATCTAATTAAGTAAAAAACAATTCTTAAAACCAAAAAGTCACAAATAAATTTATAAAGCTCTCTTTTTCTATCTCTTTTCACTTTTTTTAGTCTCAAACAAAGGCTACTTGTATGAATCACATGTTTGATTTCTTTTTTTTTTTCACATGCCTATTTTAAATATATAAAAATTCAATACCTACCAAAACTAATAATATGTATTATATAAATAATATGTGCAGTGTATGGAAAAGTTTGGCAACAAAATTATTTATATATGACACATTTAAATATAATGATATTAATAAATAATTTTGTGGGGCCAGAGAACTTGTGATCCGGCCCATGCTCTATTAGGGCCCGGGGCCCGTGCCGAGGAGGGTATGTGCCGAGGATGAATGGGGAAAGGCCGAAGTGTCGAGGGGAACAGCCGAGGACGACCCTGTCCTCGGCACCCCAGGACTTCATGGGGAAGAGCAACGTCTCGATGATGGCTGCCCCCAAAAAAGCCCCCTGAAGGAAAGGCGAGTAGAATGGGGCCCACATGGGGATACGGTATGAAACTGGATCAGGGTAAATACGTCCCCTCCGCATTAAATGCACCCGCCAGCATCCTGACCATGTTAATGAGAAAAGACGCCTGGACAAGGTGACTTCGATCATCGCAACTAACAGAAAGTAAGGAGGGACAGCTGATGGGACGAGTACAAAAGTAGGCACCTACCTGATCAACAAGTGGAGGGCTAAGATCCACCAAGAAAGGCTATATAATGTGAAGGTTAATGCACCAAGAGAGAGGCTGGGAAAAAATGGCCAAAAACCAAAGCCTCCCAACCCGCCTCCAGGAGAAAAACTCCTAGGGTGAACACGATTTAATTATGTATGAACACCACGAAAAAGCCACCGCCTGGTGACCAAGGCCTAGCCTTTCAAACCCACGCTCTATAAATGATATTGTTTAGGCCTTTTTACGTGCGAACCCAACATTATTATAGGTCGTTACAAATTATGTCCTTACAAATTTTATTATAAAATGGTATAAAATAATATGTCTATTTTAATTAGAGAAAATAAAATAAAATATAATTTATTTAGTGTTAGGTTACTTTAACGATGAAGACAATTAGTTCAAATTAGTTTAAACTAAAATAATTTAAAAGCATTTGTAAATCCAAAAACTAAATTATAAATTATAAATTATAAAACTTAAGTGCAATCCTTTAAGTGTAATACTTTAGATTTCCTAATTAAATATAATAAATGCATTGACTAATGAATTACACTATTTATAATGCATTAGTCAAATTTAACCATTTTATTGGAATTTAATTGAAGAACCTAATTTGAAATTAAAACATTATTTTTTTTATTAAAAAACATATAAATATTAAATAGAAAGATGAGGTGTAAAAACATAGGCTTTAAAAAATGGACAATATTAGAATAAATTAACGATGATTTAAAAGTTTATTGTTATTATTATTTAATTACAAGAAAAGTTATGTTTGTTCTAAAAAACGTCCTATTATTGTTGCTTTGATTTTCTCTATCTTTAATCAGTGGTAGTTTTAGGAATTTTTTTTAGGGTGGTTATAAACAAACTTAAATTATACAAAATTTAATAAAGAGATAATTTAAATATATCATCACATAAATACATGAAGTGTTACAATTTTCTTTCTACTAACAAAGATAAAAGGGAAAAAAATACTGATATAAGATAAAATTGAAATTGAGAATACTAAGATGAGAGTGATAAAATGAGAGAAAGTCTAAAATGATAATAGATAGGAGAAAAAATGGAGAGAGAGAGAGAGAGAGAGATGAATGATATTTGCTAATACTACAAGCCAAATCATTAAAGATAACAAAATTATTGCAACTACAAAAACAAAGAGAGCATAACTACTGGCACTATCAAGGAGAACTCACGACCACAATATTTCTTTTGGTACCATTTTTTAAGGAAAAATGAAATGAGATATTATTTTTATGTAATGAGTTGAACAGGTTACAAATTTGAATGATTATGAATTTTTTGTTTGTTTTTCAATAGGCTTTTTATTCAATGATTTGTTTACTTCTTGTTTGATCTAATCTTGCTTTTGTTTGGGTTATTGTTGTTATTATTTTAGCTAATTTTTTTAAAGGGGTTAAGGATTATGTTGGAAGGCCAAAATTATTTTTGGAGTAATGTTATATTCACAATATTCTCACAACAAATTTTATGTGACAAATTGTTATTGGTGGGTAAAAAGTGATGCAGTATTGAGCCCAAAATAAAATCAGTAGTATAGCTTACTACATAAGATTTGTTGTGAAATTATAGTGGAAAATGTTGTGAATGTAGCATTAATCTTATTTTTGTTGAATTCAAATTCTTGTAACTCTTAACTTAGGGTGTTCAACATTTTTATTACTATGGCCAAAATAGGTTAGATTAGTGCTTCTTCTTTTTTTTAAAGTATATATTTACATTTATTTTTTTACAAGTTAGGGTGGTCCTATGATGACCCTAACATAAACATGGAGCGTCCCTTGTCTCCAAATAGACATAAAAAGAAGCAAACAAAATATTCGAATGACCAATCTCTTCCCTCCTTTACTGTTATCAAAATATATGATATTTTGCTTAACAATCTCAACTTGAAAGGCAAAGCAATAATTAACTAACTATATGAACCTTTTTTATACAAATTTTAAATATAAGGACAAAAATAAAACATTATAATGCTATGATCACAACTTTTTACATAACTTGTCAAGTGGCAAGTTGTGAGTAGTAAAAAAAAGTGACTAGCCCACACCTCTACTATTCATAACTTAACATGCGATGAGTTATGACAAAAATTGTATAAAAAGTCGTTCTGTCATTTTTCTTTGAAAAATGGGACAATAGTTTGATTTTTTTGAGGATTCACATCAAATGGTCTAAAAATTTTAGTTTTTAATAACTCAAAAAGTCATTTTATCTATCTTAATACATCATTTTACAATACATTTAACATTAAATACTTTATTATTTTATCACTTAATTTAAATATTTTTTCTTTATTTATTTTACCTCTCAAGTCTCTCTCTCTCTCTCTCTCTCTCTCTCTCTCTTATTTAAATAATAATTTTTATATTTACTGTTTAGCTACAATAAAGTGTCAAAAATGACAGTTTACAATAGCTAGGTGTTAAAAATTTTAACTCTTTGGCACCATTGATATAGTGGGTTTTTTAGGATTTTGGGTGCTGAAATAGCATTTTGTCTATTTTAGAACATTTAATGTGAACACTCTAATCTAACAATGTAATAATTAAACCTTATTATTATTAGTGATATAGATAAATAAAATAAAGAAGTAGTAAAAGGAAGTTAAGATTCAGCAAAAAAGAAAAGAAAAGAAAAGGAAGTTAAGGAGAGTGGCTGGCAGTGGGAAATGGGGACCCTGGTTAATGGTACAAGCAAAAGCAGTGTACGATAAGGGTGCATTAATTGATGAAGGACGATATATATGACACTACAGTACTCTACTGATTACTGAAACACCGTTCCGTCGAACGACGGCAATTTCGGGCTATATCTCCTGATTCTCCAAGCAAAAGATTTGTCAAATAGTCTCTTTCTCTCTTTACAACAACAGTTTTGGGTAAAGACTATAGAGCGTATCTATGACTATGAGACTATGGCAGATAACAACATTAGCGTGACGATGTCACCTGGACATCCCCCACCTCCATCAATAGTCCCCCTCACCCCTGTACTACTGTAGTTCCATCTGTCAGGATAAAAGCTCACGTGCTGTTTTTTCATTTCTGTTTTTTCCTTTTGTTTTCTTACTATCAAATTTTATCCTAAGAGCATCGAATAGTGCAATTTTTTTTAAGCCTATTTTAGTATTAGAATTTATTTTTAAATTTTACACCATTATTTTTTAAAAACACACATATTATATTATCTATTTTACCTTCTATTTTTTTTAAATGATCATTTTTTGTTTATTATTATCTCCATAAAGTGAGAGAAATATAAAAAGAGAGAAGAATTTGATAAGATAAGAGGTGAGAGAATTTTTTAAAAAAAAATATATACAAATTTATAGTATGAGTGTATATTTACATAATTAAAGTATTTACATTAGTCTGTGTATAATAGAAAAAAAGTATATAATTTGTATCATGTGTGTGAAGAAAGAGAAATAATTTTTTTTTAAAATTGATATTTTAATGAAATGTATTGTAAAATAGATAATTTGATATGTGGTGTTTTGAAAAGTAAGTATGTAAAATAGTAAATGTAAGTTTTTTTGTAAAATAGATAGAAATTTGTGTATGAGTTGATACGAATGTTCTTACTGTAGTAACTTTGTAAGTTTACATATTTTTAGCTTGATTGATATTGGTGATTTTGGGGCTTGAATGTGTAAATTTACCATATTTTTTCTATTATACACATACTGATACAAATGCTCTAATAATTAAGCTAAGGTTAGAACTGTTAGGATTAGTGCTTTTAAATCCTATTGCATAGTATAAGTGTATATTTACATAATTAGAGTATTTACATTAATCTGTGTATAATAGAAAAAAGTGTATAATTTGTATCATGTGTGTGAAGAAAGAGAAATAATTTTTTTTTTAAATTGATATTTTAATGAAATGTATTGTAAAATAGATAATTTGATATGTGGTGTTTTGAAAAGTAAGTATGTAAAATAGTAAATGTAAGTTTTTTTGTAAAATAGACAGAAATTTGTGTATGAGCTGATACGAATGTTCTTACTGTAGTAACTTTGTAAGTTTACATATTTTTAGCTTGATTGATGTTGGTGATTTTGGGGCTTGAATGTGTAAATTTACCATCTTTTTTCTATTATACACATACTGATACAAATGCTCTAACAATTAAGCTAAGGTTAGAACTGTCAGGATTAGTGCTTTTAAATCCTATTGCATGATGCTATGTATGACTTAATGTTGTTGTAAGGACTAAAATTGGATTGGACCCAATATAAGATTGGGTTTTAGCCCAAGAAGTCCAAACAATAAATTTGTAAAGCGTGGATGAAATAACTAGATCTACTCCAAAAGAAAAACGATAAAATTTTCTAATTTAAGGCTATTAAACACAAGTAAGATGAGAAAGTCTGTCCTTGGAGTGACCTGAGGAGTTTATATTATATTATCTTGTTGATCAACAAAGTTACAAGAGTTCACAGTCTTATCGTAAAAATTGCTTGATTTCTTCTCTCATCCTCATTTTTTAGTACATCTTCTCATGCTATATACTACAATCTTGGTATCATCCATACCATACACGTGTAGATTAGATTCTGGGAACTCCTTCCTATCTCATCCAACACCTCCAAAAACCATCAACTAGTAGCTGTAAGGCTGTTTGATCACTATTCAGGCATCATCTCCACATTAATGTGGCCAGAGAGTTGGTTGGGAGGCATTTAATGAGGAGGTAGCAGCTTTTTGAAGATATTTGTTGCCCTTCTCCTTTCTTACCCCCTGTCCAACGTCCAACTCTTAGTTGTGATGTAATTTCGAAGAAAGTCCATGATGATATGGCATTCTTACTAACCTCGGACCCTTGTTGCCAAGATGACTTTTCTCTTCGAACATTCATTGGACTTATCTCATATTATCTCTACTTTTCTCTTTACTCCGTTCCCCTTATAATCTTATTTGGACATCCTCGGATTGGCTAATGTCCTCGAATTGGACCATAGGCCCCATTAGTACAACCTTAAAAGTACCTCCTGATTAACTGGCCCCTATAGTTGTAATTAATAAAATTGTTTTATTATTATAAAAAATAATGGTAACATGAATATTTGGATATTATCATATAACTAATGAGATGCATAGTATATGATTTATGTGATTTAGTCACAGAATATATAAATCATTAGTTATTTGTAAAGTTAGAATTTTAGTTCGTAATCAATGATGAAATTGTGATGAAATTGGGCATTTCATCTGTGAAAACTATAACATATCAACGAAAATGATTTGTTTTGATCATAGAAGTGGAGACTTCTAGTTGATATGTTTTAAGAGTTAAGACATATTGAACTAAACTGTTGTGAGATTTATTATTCTCCTAATGATTGTCAAATGAATAATAAATCTCATAACTTCTATTTACATGAACTCTTAATCCTGAGAGAATAATAGATCTAATTATGAAGTGTAGGTTGTTTTGATATATCAGAAGTGAGATATAAAGTCACAATCAAAACAGTATGTTGGATAGACACATTTAGTGTTGATAGAATATATATTCTCAAGATGAAATTCATAATCTCTTAACGGAGATATAAAATAATGGTAACATGAATATTTGGACATTATCATATAGCTAATGAGATGCATAGTACATGATTTATGTGATTTAGTCACAGAAGATATAAATCATTAGTTCTTTGTAAAGTTAGAATTTTAGTTCGTAATCAGTGATGAAATTAGGCATTTCATCTGTAAAAAATATAACATATCAACTAAAATAATTTATTTTGATCATAGAAGTGGAGACTTCTAGTTGATATGTTTTAAGAGTTAGGACATATTAAGACATTTTGAACTGGATTGTTGTGAGATTTATTATTCTCCTAATGATTGTCAAATGAATAATAAATCTCATGACTTTTATTTACATAAACTCTTAATCCTGAGAGAATAATAGACCTAATTATGAAGCGTAGGTTGTTTTGATATATCAGAAGTGAGATCTAAAATCACAATCAAAACAGTATGTTGGATAGACACATTTAGTATTGATAGAATATATATTCTCAAGATGGAATTCATAATCTCTTAACGGAGATATAAAATATTCCCTTGAGATAAGTTTAATGGATTTAGTTATTCAGAATGTTAGACCTAACTACTTTAGTAAGGAGTTATTAAAGTATATATTTTTGAAATTGGATTTCATAAATATATGATGAATAACTTAAAGGATTAAACTGGGTACTTAAGGATTAAACTGTAGTAATTTTTAAAGTGGCAGTCATTATTTATGACTTTGTACTACTACGAATATTTTATGAAGGGGTTGCATGTATAATAAAATCTTGGGAAATAATTTATTAATAAGGCCTAGAGTGCAATTATATTTATATAGTGATATTAAATATAATCAATGGTAATTTTGGACTTGTCAGAAAAGCCCAAGGCCAATTGAAACTAGAGTTTTATTTGTTCCATTTTGGTCCCACTCCAAGCCACATACTAAAACCCAATTGGAATGGTCCAAAAGGCAAACCCAATTAGATAATCAATTATAAGGAGAGAAACATACAGAATTTTGTAAGTGAATGAAATAGTTTGTATGTGAGTGTTGGATACTCTCTTATTCTCCCTTGAACACACACATATAAATTGATCGAGAGACCACACTTCTTGGGCACAAATGGAATTGGAGTGAAGATTAAAAGTGTTCCCAAGTACTTCTAATCTTTGGTTTTGAATTTCACCGCACCAAGGTACACTTTCTTGTTCTTATATTCTAAAATTTGTGTTGTACATGTTATCAATTGCGAATGAAGTAGATCCATTAATTTTCCGTTGCATATGTCTTGTATGTGAATCCAAATATGTGTTTATCCAACAAGAACTTACAACATTTTTACAACAAAATCTAAGTGACAAACCGTTAATGATACGAGAACTAGTAACTTATTCCCACCTAGGTTTTGTTACAAAATTGTTTTTAAAATGTTAACATTCATGTCTAGATTAGCATGTGAACCTCATTGGAGGATTTTACAAATTTTAAGGATATGATTGTTGCTTTCAAAACTCTAAAGATCATATTGAAAATAGTCAAAAGTATTGTAATTTAACTGGCACATTCCTGTATTTTCAATGGAAATGTCCATGGTCTAAATCCTTTATCCTCCATTGTAACTTTTGAACAATCAATAAAAAAAGAATAAATTGAAAATTGGGCAAAATTTAGAGATCAAAAGTTTTTTTTTTTTTTTAAAGAAAAAGTACTTGCTGCCATTTTATTCAAGTAATAGGTAAATCAGTACAAACAATAGAATTTAAATAAGGAGGAACAAACTCCATTCAAACTTGTAAAGGGAAAGAAAGTCTTGCTCTCTGAGCTAAGGCATGTGCAATTGCATTATTTTGCCTGACAACATGAGAGAAAGAGAAACTTGAAGCGAGTTTGCATAAGACAAAGTGTCTTTTATAATGTGACCTACATAAGAATTTTTCAAACCATCGCCGCGAAGAGACTATATCACAGTCTCAGAGTCTCCTTCAAAAGAAGATTGATGAAAATTTGCTTCGAGGACAAAAGACATTGCTCTTCTTGCTGCTACCAGTTCCAAAGCCACCACAGATGATGGTTTTTTAATTTTTTTCCGATAGGGCAACCATGACTACACCTTTAGAGTTGCGAATGACCACTCCAAGATCGACTTCATCAAACATTGCACCATTGAAATTTGTCTTGAAATACCCTGAGGCTAGAGGACTCCATTTCCTGAGGCTCGACAATCTGGTCTAAGCAGGTGTGTTCTCTGAACTCTTGAAATCATGCAGGTACTGCTTGGCAAAATTTGCAATTCTATCAAGTGACAATGAAGCCTTCTGTAAGTGAGATTTTTTCTTTTGATACCAAATGGCCCATGCTGTGACTGCAAAGAGAGGCACAGCCTGAGGTTTGTCCTGAATTAGCTTCACTAAGTCTGAAAAAGAGCCCGAGGCAACTTTATCTCTATCCACCCAACCAAAGTTCTTTGCCCAAACCTACTGGAATTTTTCACAATTCCATAAGGCATGCACACATCCTCAGAATCTTTTGAGCAGGTGTGACAAATGGGATCATGAATAATGGTTCTTTTTAACAAACTCACCTTTGTAGGCAAAGAATTAGAACAACATTTTCACAGGAAGTGTTTTATCTTACTCAGTGTTTTCGATTTCCAAATGCTTTTCTAGAAAAAATTTTGAGCTTCTAAAGTTTTAGGTCTGACCATGGCATGAATGAGGGATTCACTGAGGGCCTTGTATCCTAATTTTATCGAGTAGCTTCCAGATTTTTCCTTTGGCCAAATGAGAATATCAGGCTGTGGAATGGTGCAAAGAGGCATGAATTTTACATCTTTAGCTTCAGGTGGGTAAAAAAAATATCAATAGGATGAATGTTCCACCAACCTGTATGAGGACCAATAAGAGTATCAACAATAACATCGGGTGCCAAAAGGATAGAGGGAGAGATCACTCTGACTGTAGCTGAATTCATTAACCAAGGATCATGGAAAATCCGAAATAGATTTACCTTCCCCAATTCTCCACCGTGCTTCTTGTACTATGATTTTTCTGGAATGGAGGATGCTTTTCCAAGCAAACGAACCCGAGGTAGACTTAGCTTAAAAAATAGAGATGTTTGGGAAGTATTTAGCCTTGAAAATAGTCAAAACACGATAAAATAAAGAGTCAGTGTCTTGAATCAAATGCCAAATCTGTTTATCCAACATTGCTTCATTGAATCTACACAGGTCTTTGAATCACAATCCTCCCTCTACTTTTGGTAAACAAAGAACTTCCCATTTCTTTCAATGAATCTTCCTTCTATCACCCATCTACCCCGTCAAAATTTTCGAATAAGCATCTCAATATCTTGACAAAGGTCTACCGGTAAACGAAAGCAACTCATAGCAAAAATGGGAATGGCTTGAACCATCGCTTTCAAAAAAACTTTCTTCCCAGCTTGTGATAGTAACTTTTCCTTACAACCCTGCAATTGGCCCCAAACCTTGTCTTTTTTGTAATTTAGGCTCGCCTTCTTATCCCCCCCCCCCCCCCCCCCACTGCAGGAAGGCTCAGATACTTCTCATATTCCTTAATCTCCAGGACTCCAAGCAGATTTTTTTATTAAATCCTTTGAGGTCTTAGAGATTGTCTTGCTGAAGAAGAGAGTTGTCTTCTTGGAATTTATCTTTTGACCCGAAACTTTCTCATACTTTCTCAATATTTCCTGGATGGTTTCAACATCACCCTCCCGTGCTCTATAGAAGAGGAGGCTATTATTTGCAAAGAAAAGATGAGAGATTTTCAAGCCATTTCTGCAAAGAGAAAAGCCTTCAATATGACCAACGTCTACAGCATGTTGAATTAGCCCATTCAAACCTTCAAAACAAAGCAAAAAGTGTTGGAAAAATATGTTTGTATTGCATATAAAACAAACGTAGCAGAAAAAATAACGGATCTACTTCATTCGTAATTGATAACATGTATTATATAAATTTCAGAATATAAGAACAAGAGAATGTACCTTGGTACGGTGCAATTCAAAACCAAAGAATAGAAGTACTTAGGAACACTTTTAATCTTCACTCTAATTCCACTCATGCCCAAGAAGTGTGGTTTCTTAATCAGTTTATATGTGTGTGTTCAAGGGAGAATAAGAGAGTGTTTTATACTGACATACAAACCATTTCATTCTCTTCCAAAATTCTGTATGTTTATTCCTTTATAATTGATTATCTAATTGGGTTAGTCTTTTAGGTCATTTCAAATGAGCTTTAGTATGTGGCTTGGAGTGGGATCAAAAGGAAATAAATAAGACACTAGCTCCAATGGACTTTGGGCTTTTCTGTTAACTCTTGACAAGTCCAAAATTACTATTAATTATATTTAATACCACTATATAAATATAATTACACTCTAGGCCTTATTAATAAATTATATCCCGATACTTTATTATACATACAACCCATTCATAAAATATTCGTAGTAATACAAAGTCATGAATGTTTATTACCACTTAAAAAATTACTACATCTTAATCCTTGAGTACTCGGTTTAATCCTTTAAGTTATTCATCATATATTTATGAAATCCAATTTCACAAATATATATTTTAGTAACTCCTTATTAATGTGATTAGACCTAACACTCTGAATAACCAAACTCATTAAACTTATCCCAAGAGAATATTTTATATCTCCGTTAAGAAATTATAAATTTCATCTTGAGAATATATGTTCAATTAACACTAAATGTGGCTACCCAACATACTGAGGTTTTGATCGTGACTTTAGATCTCACTCTTAATATATCAAAGCAACCTACACTTGGTGATTAGGTCTATTATTCTCTTAGGATTAAGAGTTCATGTAAATAGAGGTCGTGAGATTTATTATTCATTTGACAGTCATTAGGAGAATAATAAATCTCACAGCGGTCTAGTTCAATATGTCTTAACTCTTAAAACATATCAACATATCAACTAGAAGAAGTCTTTACTTCCATGATCAAGACAAATCATTTTAGTTAATATGTTATAATCTTCACAGATGAAATGCCCAATTTCATCACTGACAACGAACTAAAATTATGAGTTTACAAAGAACTTGTGATTTATATCTTATGTGCCTAAATCATATAATTCATATACTATGCATCTCATGGACTATATGATAATGTCCAAATATTCATGTTACCATTATTTTAGATAATAGTAAAATAACTTTATTAATAACAACATTAAGTCATACATAGTGTCATACATAGCATCATACAATAGGATTTAGGGGCAATAATCCTAACAAAAAGAGATATGGGGAGAGTGGATTCCCTTGGCGAATACTTCTAGTTGGAACAATATGGCCCTTAGATTCCCCACATACCAAAGTAGATTAAGTAACAGATCGAATGCATACCGAAATCCAACCAATCCATGTACTATGAAAGCTCATTTTTTTTTTCCATGATTTGTTGCAAAAAAAAAACTCATTTAAGTCTGTCACATGCTTTACTCATATCTAATTTGAGAGCCATGTGTCCCACCTTTCCTGTATTCTTCATCTTCATATGATGGAGGGTCTCAAAAGCCACAAGAATGTTATTTGAAATTTCCTTATCACATTGGAAAGCACTTTGTGATACTAAGATGATCTGAGGCAAAACTCTTTTCAATTTATTAGCCAACACTTTAGAGACAAGTTTATATAAAATATTACATAGTGCAATAGGGCAGAATTCAGAAATATATTATGGACTTTTAACCTTAGGGATAAGAGTTATGAAAGTGTGGTTCAAACCTAATAAAATATTGACAGAATTAAGACAAGAGAGGATAGCCTTAACTACATCATCGCCGATGCTCGTCTAGTAGTGTTGGAAAAAAATAGGTGGTATATTGTTAGGGCCAGGAGCCTCGAGGGGAGCCATTTGTTTTAAAGCAACTTCCACTTCAGCCTTGGTGAAATCTTCTATCAAAACAATGTTTACTCGTGTTTTATCTATATATAGAGTAAAGTAATTTATTTTTGTTTTGGTAATTCAATAATTAAGGGGGGAAGATTTAAATATTAAACGTCTCTATTGAAAATACCAAAAAGTTTCAATCAAGTTACAAGGCTATTTTTTTTTTTTTTTTTTTTTTTGATGGGAAAGTTACAAGGCTATTGGTTGAGTAGAATGATATTAATGATATTACAAATTTTACCATATGAGTCTTACAATTGTGTCAATTTTTAAACACAAAATAAAAGTGGTTGATCAATTCATTTATTATATTAAGCAATCACATTTATTGTCATATACATATTTAAAATTTTTTATATTAAAATTAATAATAATTACTTTAGTCTTGCAGAGCAAGTGGTTGATCAACCTGAAACCATATATCACGTTTATTGATGAATATTGGAATGCATGTGATAGCATCATTATGCTCCATATCATGTGCTGAGGCAACTGTATATTGCATTCGAATTACGATAATTGAAAAAAAAAAAATATATATATATTTTTCTTTAATCCTAGAGAGAGAGAGAGAGAGAGAGAGAGAGAGAGCAGTTTTCACTCATATATCATCCTAAACAAATTTATGATCGGATCATAACTTAAAATTGTATTGTGAGATCCCCATCTTGTACAAGAAGAGGCTTTTTTTTAGTTTTATAGATATTTAAAACAAATGTATTTCCATGAAGAAGAACCTTTATAAATTATAATATTTCTTTTTGGTTATTTTTCTTATTGAAAATCATCTTAATATTTTTGTACGTGTGTACTCTACAGCTTTAGTTACAGTCACATATTATAAGGAGGGTCATAATTGATTAGATTTATACATGTATGGTCCAATAATGTCATCAACATCGTGATTACTCAAACTACATAGAATATTACAGCATGTTTTGTGTGCTCTGGTCAAGAAATTCTTGGAAAGAGGTGGGGCCTAAGCACATCATCGCATGGTGTTTGGTCATAACTCATAATATATGATTTAAATTTTATTTATTTATAATCTTGTCATAATATATGATGAGGTTAGGATTGGCCGCCTCAGCTTAACATGCAGATACGATGCATATAGTATGTTAATTATTGAGATTGATAATGAGTTAAGGTACTAAAAATCAGTAAATAAAAAAAGCAAGAGTGGACCTAATTCTGATCTACTCAGACTGGTCTAAATAAATCCTAATAAAACTGAAAGTTCAATGTTCTTTGACTGGATATAACTTTCTAAACCTGTAGAAATGACACGTCCTAATACAGATGATGAACAAATCAAGTAATTTTTAATATTTATATATTAAATTTAATTTCATCCCGTACGTCCATAATCCCTCCAAAAGAAAAAAAAATTGTATACATCCTATATGATGATTAAAATTGAAAGTCCAAGAATTTAAAACTAGAAGGGATGGTAGGGACTACACACTTAAAAAGAAATTACTAAATAATTAGAGGCCTTAATGTTTGTTTGTATACAAATAAGTTAAGTTTGAGTATTTGTTTAATCATGCTCGTGAATAACAAGGGTTGATAAAAAACAAGTTGAGTCTAGACTCGTTTATGAGCTTGGTAATAAGTTTGATATGAGTTTGAAAAATAAACTCTTATCTTATTAAGTTTTTAATCAATTGGAAGTTTGGATCACTCATCCAAACTAAATAGATTTCGTAATATGATTAATATTGATATGATGATATACTTGTGTTGGATCTCAAGTTAAAGAGTTTGATATTGAGCTTGAGCTCTTGAGTCTTGATTAGCCAAACTAAACCAAGCTCAAAATTTTGATTTTTTTGACGAGATTAAATTTGAACATTAGCTTGAACATTTTATTTTTGTTGTCAAGTTGAGCTTAAATCGTTCAATACTTGAAAAAAGCTCCATTCTTTTACAATCCTACTGGTTTTGGCCACACCAACCACTCCTAATACTATTTAAAATCAAATGAAAAAAGCTACTCTTGCTTAAGCTTTTAATTGAGTATTGAACATATATCTCTCGTTGTACTATCCTTTTACATGCAAAATTGAATCAGTTTGCCCATTCAACTTACTCCAATAATTCTTTTACCTCTTTGACAACCATTATTATAGTAGTAAAGCTTTGTTACTACTACTTAATTAGGTGGTTAAGTGTAATCATAACCACACAGACATGCATAAACTAACTTTAAGAATACTTGCCTTTTCTTTTTTCTGCTTTAGGATCCCCGCCATACTTTTTTCTCCCTAAAACGGGTACTTTTGAGTATAATATAGTTATTAACTTTTGAGTGCCTATCTATGTGCAGTGTTAAAAGGAGCGTCTATCTTTTTATTTAAAAACGGCATCCAACTCCTTTTTTTTTTTTTGGGGAAATTACAGTGTTCAAATATGAGATGAGTGAAATATGCTCCCTTCCAAAAAAAATAGAAAGAGCTGGGTAAATTTTAAAAGAGTAATGTTAGAGATATAAATTATTTTATAAAAAAATTTACAAATTATTGATGTAGCGAGTAATTATTGGTAATTAAAAAATAATGTTAATGATGAGTTTAGATGAAAACTGTAAAAAGTTGACAACAACACTAACTTTTTAAAATGTTGTAAAATAATTTGTGTCTGTAATATTACTCATTTTAAAATTAGTAACGGGTACTTTTAGGATAATTGTAAATAAATTATTTAAAAATATTTTGACAATACTTTCATAAAAATATAAAAAGTCATAAAAAAATAATAATTACTTTTCTTCTTTCTCATAAAATATTTTTTAAATCAGTTTTCTTAAGACATTCATTACCTTTTTTTTTCATTTAAAATTTAAAGTCATCTTCAAGTAAAATCTGAGGATCAATTAGTAATTAATTTACACTCCATCGTATTAGTGTTGGCCCAAATTAATCGGACTCCATTCTGGCTAGATGCTTGTTGTCAATGATAATTTATTAGTACTAATTTTTTTTTTCAATACAATAATAATTTAGATGCGTGAGAAGAATCATGAACGTCCCATATATGTTGTTGTATCAACCCGTTTGAATTATCAATGTTTGTATTTATGAACAAGTTGAATTACTCATTACATTTATTAGTATTATTTGAGTTGCAGTTAACTGTGCAATTCATTTAACAGGCAAAGAGTGGTGTAGAATCAATGATTGATTGTGTGGTGTGGGTATAAATAACAGTGCCCCCCTAATTAATTGAACAGTAGTTTTGGCAGGACAGATTGGTACTTTGCTCTTTTTAAATATTGTTCATTACTTTTGTAATAGTATATAATAGTTTTAGAGATAATAATTAAAGGAACAAAACCTCGTAAAGCGAGAAACAAGAAAGTTTTTTGGCGGATGAGTGTTGAGTAGGGCAAACTCAGCCTTTCATTCATTCATCGCTCTGTTCCCGCGTTCTCACGTGCGTCATCATCTCATCCCCTTAAATAACCCCCCCCCCCCCAAAAAAAAAAAAAAAAATCAAAGTACACAGAAAAAACCTATTCATACATCACAAATTTTCAGGATCACATAAAAAAAAATTCACAACTTTGACCACCCTTGTACATTTTTTTGCATAATAAATTGTGAGTGGATAAAAAATTGATAGAATAGGTAAAAATGACAAGTATTCTGCTATAATTTATCATGTATAATAGTTGTGATAAATATTATAATTTTTTTATATGGTGTTAGAATTATCCATTAATACACAATAAAGTTAGAGATATAATATTTTCACCTCAAATTCTAGATGTCGAGCACAGAAAAAAAATGATAGTAATAATGAATTCAAATAAGAATTAATATTAAATTACCTCAGAAAATTATTGTATGTTCTGGGCCGTATGATGGTAAAGGGAGAGAAAAAGAAAGTATACTCCCAAAATATGCCACAATAACTCAATTATTACTTAAGTTTTGCTGTGGAAAATATTATAAATATATAAACTCCTGTTGAATAAAAAAAAAAAAAAAAAAAAGAAAAATACAAAAAACGACAAAGGAAGGAAAAAGAAAAAGAAAACAAAACCCCTGTCTGTCAGAAATATCTGAAACACACAAGCACAAGCACAAACATACACACAAGCACAAGCACAGGCACAAACACAAACACAAACACAAGTCAGTTAGTAGTTGTTCAATTATTACCGGAAATAGCCGGTGGTCGTCCGGTTCCCTTCGAAACCCTATGCACTCAAGGCTCAGCCCACTCTGATCCACTCAACTCAACTCAACTCAACTCAACCATTGTTGTGTGGAGTGTGTGTGTGTGAGAGAGTGAGAGTGTGTGTATCTATCTCAATTCTCAATTGAATTGAATGAGCACCACAGGCCCCAATCCTTCTCTCAATCAATTCAACGTATCTCTTGCTTAAGTCTCTATCTGCTATACTTTTGCAGCTCAGACTAACATCATCATAGCATCTCATTTCATCACTCCATCTCTTTCAATTTCTCTCTCCTATTTCTATTATTCTCTTCCTCTTTAATATACCCATCTTCTTCTTCTTCTTCTTCTTCACCTTCTTTCTCTCTTTCTTTCTTTCAGTACTTTCTCTTGGGTCTTTCTTTCTCTCTGTAAATCTATGGCGGAGGGTTTTGAACCCTACCATGTCCCACAACAAAGCAGAAGAGATAAACTCAGAGTCATAGCTCAGAACCATCACCAAGGTGGTGTTGTGGAGCACTCCACCGCCAACCTCCAAGGCTTACTCCCTCTCTACGATCCCTCTCTTCTTTCCTCCGATTTGCTAACGTGCACCACTACCAACACCAACACCCACGAGTTTCACCATCACCACCACCATAACCAGAACCCCCAACTCACTGAACCTGGTTGCAAAGGCAGCGCTGTCAAGGAAGAAAGTGTCAATCTGATGGGGTTTGTAGGTGGAATTATGAACGGTGCTTCTTCTTCTTCCTCGGCTTACTTGGATCCCAACCACTCTATGCCTCTAAATCCAAACTCTATCCAAGACATGAACAGTAACTCTTTTCTTTTTTCCCCTCAAAATCTTCAAAACATGCGAGATTTCGATCAGAGCTATAATAATGGAAGTGAAGTGGTGGTGTTCAAGCCAGAACCACTCTCTCTATCTCTCTCCTCTCACCACCAACCTACTCACCACCAAACCAATCTTCCGCTCGAGCTTAATCTTCAACGATACGGGTCTAGTAGTGGAGCTGGGTATGTGATTCCAGGCATTGTTAATGGCAGTGCCTCGGCCTCAAACGAAGTGTCGCGTAGCTCCGTCCCTCTTGGGCCGTTTACTGGGTACGCTTCAATTCTCAAAGGATCGAGATTTTTGAAGCCTGCACAGCTGTTGCTCGAGGAATTCTGTGAGGTCGCGGGTCCTGGAATTTACGCTGAGAAAGTAACAGCTGATTCAGCTCTCATGGATTCTCCCATGGAGAGTTTGAGTGCAAGTGGAATTTTAGACGATCGAGATCCACTCAGTT
The DNA here is from genome assembly GCF_932294415.1 of Quercus robur. NCBI lineage: Eukaryota > Viridiplantae > Streptophyta > Magnoliopsida > Fagales > Fagaceae > Quercus > Quercus robur. The sequence goes on along the minus strand of NC_065540.1, from coordinate 19,743,753 downwards.
GTGAAGATGGGGCCGAGATTCGGAGTAAGAAATCAAGGCTCATTTCGATGCTCAACGAGGTATATACATATATAAATAATATTTTGCTTCTGTTCTTTAATTTGATGGTGTTTGTTATACTCGCTTTCATTTCATTGATTTGTGTTACTCCTTGAAACGTTTTAAGGTGACAACACGTAGTTCATATTTAATTGTTTTTAGTTTTCTTTCTTGAATTTTGGCTTATTAATTTGTTTGATGTGATCTTCTTTCTGTGCAAGTTTATCTTCTGGATGGGTCTTTATGAAACCCAAGCTTTGTCACTGTGGAAGCAATTTCTCGAATATTTAAATAAATAAATAAAAAATTATATCTTATATGGATTATATTTTTGTGGTGTCGGGTTGGTCATTGGTTTAACCAACGTGCAATTTGTGGTGTTGCATGGATAATAAGTGTCTTATTAATTTGTTATTTATATAGCATCCTCATCTTTTGTTCTTTGTGCATTAGATTCTGTATTAAAGAATAGATGGCCTTGGTGATCGCAAAATCGTCTTTTTGGAAAAGGTGACACAGGAGGGAATATATGCACTAAGATTAGCACTCTAAAGTGTCTGACAACCATAGAATGAGTTCTAGCTAGTTACCTTGTCACCGGGTTTAGAGTGTAATGTGCATAAAGTGAATGAAGGAATCCGTTTGAAAAGATTTATACTCCTACAAAGTGTTTAAATAAAGCATAATGGTATTCCAAAACTAATTAAAGAGGATGGAATGAATAGATGACAAGGTGTTTGCTCTCTTCTTTAATTTGATTGGTCTCGACCCAGTTGGTGAGATTCAGTTGATGACAAGGGGGCAATATGAAGCTGTACCCTTAAAATCAAGGTGGCTATAAAGCCAAATTAGTGAGAGTTGAAATAGAAAATTAAAAGATATTTTCCTTTGCTGTTGAGCTAAAGTTAGCATTTTTAATCAGTTTAAATGAGTGGGTTTGAGAGAACTGATCCCCTCCCCCCAACATTTGTATATTACTTGTGCAGTATAGTTGCGAGTTTCTATTCCAAGTATGTAGATTGTAATTTATATTTAGTGAGTATATCACGTTGCCAATGTTACATCAGTTGTGACAGTGCTCAGTCTCGTCACTCTTGTGTTTATGTGCACGTATAGTTTGATGGTCACATGGTAGAAATATATCTGTCATTATGCATGAGTTTATTCATGTGAAATAGGGTGCTATTATTATTATTATTTTTTTTTTGCTAGGCATTAGGAATGAGGTATGTGAAAAGTAATCCACTTTTTTTAGAACTAAGCAGAAGTAAGCACTTAAATTTTGCATATGAAGGGAGAAAAATATTAGGGGAGTAAAAAATTTAAATAATGAGGGGAGTTATGGAAGCTATGTATCCTTTATTTAAAGGGTTTTTGGTAAGTGATGAAGTCCACTTTCTTTTTCACATTTAAAAGTGTAAAGGTCTAGTCAAGTTCTTGAGTTTGGGATTGGGATTTTTGGCATAAAAATTAATGCTACATTTTAGCTTTGGTTTCCCATTGATTTAGGAAGGTAAAAATTCTATTATGAAGGCATCTTAAAACAACTTATATTTATGAAGAGCAACAAATTGTTTCTACCCTTGTTGGAATTCACTCTTATAATGGTGTAGTGCATACAGATCATTAACATTTTTCCTTTAGAATGAGTTGATATATTTTGAGACGAGAAATTATGTGAGTTTGGAGGGGAATATCAAAACTAGTTTTTCAAGTTGTTTCCAGTGAAAATGCTGGTTCCTTCATATTCAACAGTGTGTTTGTGAGTTGATATTTTTGGAGCAACAAGGCAAAATGTTCAACATTGCAGTGCTTGGTTTTGGAGCCTGGTACAAAAAGCTTGCACCTAATTGAAGTAAAACATACATTTTTCAGATCTTATTTATTATAATAATATATAATAAAAAAGATAATGCACGCAAAATAGTATTATAATTTACCTATTAGCTAAAATGGAAGCAAATGTACAAAGTTTCTGAGTTGAAATTTTACATTAGTTATTTCAACTTAAAAGTTTTAGTATAGTAAAGTTGAAAACAACTATTGGTGGACAATATGATAGTAATCTAGTCATAGAAAGTTTGAACATAACCTTTTATGTAATTCCCTTGTGCTGTATAAAAATACATAACTGTGATAGTTATGATCAAATGAAGTATATGGTTCAATCAAGATATATAAGCCAAAAACAAAAGACCAAAACATGCCAGAATAGTAAATTATCTTTTGATCATGTCTCTTGATATGTAAACACGAAATTGTTTGTGCAGTACAACACCTTAAGAATATTTTTTATATACCAAATCAATGCCCATGACATTTCTTCAAGATCATGTAGTAAATTTTAACGATTCATATAATTTTTTAGCAAAAAAAAAAAATTTGAGGCAAGGCATGCATTTTGCCTCTTCAAAAAGCACCAGAAAAAAAGTGCCTAGGGGCACTTTCTTAGATGAGCTTCACTTCAGCCAACCAAAAGGTTTAGATCTTGGGGTTTTGAGCTTTTAGTTTTAAGTATACTTTTGACAAACTGCAACCAACACTTAATATCTGCCACTAATTCTTTTGTACCCAATAATTCAGGATTTGGGGTGTAAGAAAATGAAGGTATGGACTAGGATGCATTTTATATATATAAAATACAATAAAAAAGTGATTGATACCTGAAATTGGTAGAATTAAGATTTGCTTTCCTTAGATAAAATTGGCAATGGTCTATATTGCATGCACCATGTTTAAGTAACAGCTCTGGTAATGGTGCATGAGATTGATATTGGAACTTTGGGCTTTAGAATAAACCTTGGGCTATATTACACCTTGTTATAGTAACAGCTCTAGTAGTGGTGCAAATGAGATTGGTGTTGGAACTTTGGGATTTGAAATAAAGCTTGGGTTCAAATCTTGTCTCCGGAAAAGAGAAGGCCAAAAAAAAAAAAAAAAAAAAAAAAAACGAAGAAGAAGAAGATATCCGTCTCTATACATCTTCTTTCTTATTTATTTATTTATTTTATATTTCAATTTTCCCTTTTCAAATGTCTTAGATATAATTGAATGGCACAAAAGAATTCATGTAGCTGATCCAATCAGCTATGGTTAAGGATAATAAGTTGGTTTGAGGGTGGTTTTACCTTTTCAAAAACTGATTTTGGTACTAACCTCCTTAATTTTTTGATATTGCATTACCCATTTAGGAATTTTTTTGGGAAGGCATGCATTTTGTGAATTATTTCTAAAAGAGGTTCTTGTTTAGGGCTTTCATAAGTGAGGTTTGATAGGATGGCAAAGGGTTGATTTTGATGGATTTTTTTCCCAATCTAAACCTTAGCATAAGGGGGCGTTTGATTCGCTGTGATGTGCCCTTATTATGATGCACATTATGGTGATGTGATATTAAGGTGTTTGGTTCATTTTATTTTTTCTAATATTACCATAATCTAAGATTACACAATATATCACATTACCTTCCTAAACAATGTAATGTTATATTCTTGTATTGAGATTACATTAATGTAAGATTACACTAATGTAACATTACGGTGTAATGTAATATCAAGCGAACCAAACACCCCCTTTTAAGTGTTTGAGATTTTTTTGATGGGTTTATGGCTGGTCTGGTTTTCCATTATAAACCCCAGGATGGGAAAGGGTTTGGGTTTTACACGTTTGGCAACTGAATTTGGCCCATTTGGTTTTCCATTGTATTGAGATTACATTAATGTAACATTACACTAATGTAACATTACGGTGTAATGTAACATCAAGCGAACCAAACACCCCCTTTTAAGTGTTTTGAGATTTTTTAGATGGGTTTATGGTTCGTCTGGTTTTCCATTATAAACCCCAGGATGGGAAAGGGTTTGGGTTTTACACGTTTGGCACCTGAATTTGGCCCATTTGTTTATTTAAATTACCAAGTTACCCCCATTATTTAATTTATTTACACAAAAACTAGGGTTTTATAATAAAATTAAGTAAACCTGTCTCTCCCTTTTAAAATATTTTTGATGTCCGATTTTAAGTTAAAAATTGACCTAATTTGACCCATTTTCTACAGCTCATGTTTAAACAGGCGGTTTTGGGTTTTTCAAATATAAGTAGGATGAGTTTGGGATGAGATTCCTGGAGTTTAATCGAGTTTGATATGTAATATGTTTAGACAGTTTGGGTTTGGAAATTTTTTTCTTTTTTTCCCCCCCAATCTGATCCATTTCCATTTCTAATTTGAATAAGCTATTATTAAAGGGGGGGAGTGATGCCTTAAAAAATTGTACTTAATAAGCCCACCTCACCTCCACAATGTCAAATGAGAATGCAACATGAGAATGAGCTCTAGTTTACTTACTATTGGAAGTGATCCAGGGTGTTACATATTCAATGTTTGACTTCAATTCCGGCAATAGTTGAGTAAAATGAGTGCTGTCTTGGGTAGTTTTCTGCTCCATTTGGGCTCCCACGTGCCATTAGGAGGGAATCATACAGTAAGATAGCATTGGTAATAGTAATAATGTATAATAATGTGTCCCTCCTGTTGGACTATGATCTGGTCCTTTGTCTTTTTGGAATATGACCTAGCTATGTTGCAGCTAGTTAAGTTGAATTCTTGCATGATTGAACCTCCTTTATTTTTAATACATTTTTATTTGTAATTATTGCAAATAAAAATGAGAATGCAATGAGAACCTATTAGTTCTTAGTGATAATATTGAACTTCAAGGTGGTTGCAACGTTGTAATTTATATAATGTCCTCTAGTTTTTAGAGTTAGAGAGGAAGAAAGAATAGTTATATGGAGTATTCACTTTATATCTGATTGTTGAGTCATTTTCACTGTTTTCAATCTCCTCTAGGTTTACAGGAGGTACAGACAATACTATCAACAGATGCAGACGGTAGTAACATCATTTGAGTGTGTTGCCGGGCTTGGAAATGCAGCCCCTTATGCCAATTTGGCTATAAAAGCCATGTCTAAGCATTTCAGGTGCTTGAAGAATGCGATTACTGACCAGCTTCAGTTCAACTACAAGGCCCATGCAACCCTTGGGAATGATGAAGCTCCAAGGCTTGGAAGCGCTGACAGAGGCCTATATTGCCAGAGACCAGTTCACAGTTCAGGATTTCTTGAGCACCAACCTGTTTGGCGACCCCAAAGGGGGCTTCCTGAACGCGCTGTGACTGTTCTCAGAGCATGGTTGTTTGAACACTTTTTGCATCCGTAAGTAATTTAATTACGTGATTAACACAGAAGAATATATAAATTCCTTAGTGGACTAACTAGACATCTTTTCCTTCTGTTATTTACGAGTATGTTGACTTCCTTTAGTTACTATGTTATGTTACAGTTATCCTACTGATACGGACAAGCTAATGTTGGCGAAACAAACTGGTCTATCGCGAAGCCAGGTGTGCCATTCCTTCATAAGTCATAAACCCTAGCGATATTTAAATTTTCAATAATTTCCATGTTGATATTAATGTGAGGTTAATGTTCAATTGATTGTGATACTACTTATGAGCCAGGTTTCGAATTGGTTTATAAATGCAAGAGTAAGGCTTTGGAAGCCCATGGTGGAAGAAATACACACGCTGGAAACACGACAAGCCCAAAAAGCTTCGCAAAGGGATGAACGAAGTGCCAACAGATCAAGTGATCAGCTAACCTCAGCAAACTCACTTGTATCTGACAACCCATCCACCTCTACCCAGAGGGCTCAAGACACCCCATCAAAACGCACTAGAAATGAACTTCCTGATATACCTGTGGGGAATGAGGAACCGCGGAACTTATCGTACAACAACTTCTTAAGTCATCCTCATCATATGGGTGTTGGTGTGAGCGTGGCAGGTGGAAATAGCGGTGTGTCTTTAACATTGGGTCTTCATCAGAATAATGGGATAGGTATGTCAGAGCCCTTTCCCATAAATGCAGTTCAACGATTCGGTCTCGGCCTTGAGACAAATGGTGAGGGTTATGTTATAGGGGGTTTTGAATCACATAATCGGCATTTTGAGAGGGATGTCATGGGAGGGCAACTTTTGCATGATTTTGTGGGTTGAATTGAAGATGTTCAGTTTAACTGGGTAGCTGGGAATTATTTAATTTAATATTATACTGACAATTTCTCAGTTAGAATGTGCCTTTTATCAACTCCCAGAATCCAAGCTGACAAGATTAGCCAAATGGGTTTGCCTTTTATGTTGTAAGAGGTATGTTACGTCATTGCGTTGTACACAATCTCTCTTAAAAACCCACGACTTAAATTATTGGTGAAAAATTCTTGTGTAAATCTATATGATAAGAATTGATATCAAGGCATTAGGTCAATCAAGTCTGGGTTAGACTAGCCTTATATTGTGCTTTGTGGTATGAATGGAATCACAGCTTAAAAAGTTTCATCATCGGCCGGGACAAACTAGGGTTTCCTTAACAGTAGTTGGAGCCTAATAAAACATGTTCCTAATCTTCATTTCCGGAATTTTCAGCTTTGGTGGATATAGCTTTTCAAAGTGTTTCTTCTGCAGTGTGACCTTGCATCTCATTGCCTAGGTCATGTTTAGTATGAATTTTTTTGTATGCTGTGTATCAATTCTCTTTTCTCATCTAGTGTTTGGTTGCTTCAGGCATTGATTGATAAGCGTGGTAACAGTACCATACTTTTACTTTAATTTGTACGTATGTTGTACACATCTCTAATCTACATAGTAAATCAGCAGTCAATCGACGACGCCGCTTGTTTATTTCCTAAAATACCATCTTACACCCATGTGTAGGGACGACAATCAGGAGACAGGTTCGACGGGTTACAGACCGATACATCTTGATCCTAAAAGGATGGGTTTGAGATTTAGGTAGTGGAACTCGTATTCTACTCTATTTTCTAAGTTAATTACAGAAATATACCAAAACTTAATAATATCTATTAAAATACTAGATTTTCGATATAATCCGTATCACCTATCTTTCTCTTTTTTTTTTTTATCTTATCCTATTATAAAATTTCATACAATATATCCAAAAAAAGAAGTTAATTTTGTTTATACGAATTGAATGACTAATGTAGCTCAATTTATAGTAGGATTTAATGTATGTATTGTAATGATTTGCTAATGCTTGGATGTTGTTAGGTGATCAATAGATTTAGGGTTGGCAAACCTTGGAAAATTGAAAGTTTTCTCAAAGTCACTAATGTATTTTCAAGTAATAAAAGGGTTCCTGGATTTTCGACAATTTCTGCCTTCTGGATTGATCAAAAATGGAGTTGAGAGTTGTTGGATTGATCGATAAAAAATCATGGATTTTGCCAGATCAATCATATTACGTCGTCTATTTCAGTCCTATTATGTGCTCTACTTGTTGGACTATAAAACAAATTAGGGATGGTCAAAACAAGGGATAAAGAGTACTTTTGTTGTTTAAACAAGTCCAACCGATTGATGATCAATGTTAAAGTCCTGGTACTACCACATACTACCTGTTATGAAGAGAACATTCAAGAGGTTCTTGGAGTTGGTTGAAGGTTCCAGTAGTGAATACGGATGTGTCATCCGTAAAGGCATCCATATATTGAAGAGTTTAGAGGTTTTGAATTAGTTGAAGATTTTCACTATAAGTTCATTTATGAGTAGAATCTAGGTATAAAATTTTATAATAGATTGTTAAACTTTTATTAATATAGTGGATTGTCTTGTTAGGGAAGGTTTCCCCGTCATCATATCGCCTCTCATCGTATTGATTATGTGCAATTGGTGACACCATATTTGATATGCAAAATATATATGCTTTAATTGTTAACATTTTTTTTTTTTAGAATACTAAGTATTTTTAACACACACACAAGGAGCACACAAGGAGAGGGAAGAAAGTTTTTTAAAGAATGGGACTAAAATACTAAAATAAGTTGGCAATCCGCTGCATAATCAACAACTAGGGTCCAAATAACCCAACAGATGTAGTTGAGTAGTATTTTAGAATTTAACATTGAGTAATACAAAGTTCTAAAAAAAAAAAAGAGTAATGCAAAGTTTAAGTACTCCATTCAAGCATGATAAAATAACAAGCAGTTTTGAGATAAGATTGGATATATATATAATATATAGTGGGACGAGTCGAGAAAAGTTTAAAACATTTACATTTGATTCTTTAAAAGTTAAACTAGATTATAGTAAGAAATCATCTTTAGCGCTTCATATTCTACTATTCATTGTTTTGGTCTTTGATGAGAGTATTATAACGTTTTTCATTGGTCTCTCTCTCTCTCAATTTTGAGATAAGCATGGGTTTTTTAAATATAAGTGGAATGGGTTGGGAAAAATTCTTAGAGCATTTATGTTTTGACTCTCAAAGGTCAAAATAGAGGGTTCAATTGTAGCATGAAATCACACTTAAAACACCTAAATTCCTATATGTAGCTTATCATTGTTCAAGTTTTAAAAGAGCAACGTAGCGTGTTTCATTTGTTGGTATTCATTTTTTATTCGAACTCTTTATTTATCTCTCTAAAAACTTCTCTATCCACACATGTTGCCCTCTCTTGAAGACATTGAAGGATCTCTTCTAGTAGTTAAGTGGCAATATATAGACGTTTCAAAATTTGGATTTTACCCCCTAAAGTTTGGAAGTATTTTGATTTTATATCTCCAAATTTTAAAACTTTATGGTGTAAAATCCAAACACTACCAAATTTTATGCTATGTTTGAAAGTTTGGAGGGAGATGAGAGTAAATGAGAGTAGAGGGGAGGAGAGTAGTGGGAAGAAGAATAGAGGAGAATGGTTATTATCTACTTTGTTTGAAAGTTTTTAAAATTAAGGGAGAATGGAAAAAAATTAGCATTTTCATAGTTTGTAATTTTGTTAATATGATAATGGTAAATTTGGTAATTCATTTGGTCAAGCATTTCTATACTCTACTCTCCTTCCAAATCTCTTCAATTTGGGGGAATTAAAAATGAGAGGTTAAAAGTAATTAAAACCCCTCCAAATCCCTTCCTCTCCTCCCTTAAAAAACATCCAAATAAGGTAATTTAACTTACTCTCCTTTCCTCTACTCTACTCCTCTCTACTTCCCCTCCATCCAAACTTGTTATTAAGGAGTAAAATCTAAATACTCCTAAAATTTAGGACTAAAGGGAAAAAAAATAAAAAAGGAGAAGAATTTATTAAGAATATTTTATTAGGGTATATAAGAAAATAAAGAGTGCGATGTAGGATATAATTGAAAAGTTGGTAACTAGCTAAAAATAGAAATGTGAGTTCTTTGAATTTTGTAAACCTATGTCAAGGCTCTCAAACTCTAATTAGCTTTGATTTGAAATGAGTTTCAGGTACATTTTTTCTAGGGTATAGTTCACTTTTCGGCCTCCAAATTTGGGGCATGCATGATTTTGGTCCTTCAATTTTGTATTTCTCTATTTTAGACATTTTAACTTTTGAAAGCGAAAAATTTAGTCATGTCACAGACTGTCCATCCAAACTATGGGACATCAACGTTAGCTAACCATTAGTTAGATTAGCAAAACTGGATGGAAAGTTGATGGCATGACTAACTTGTTATATTTTTCAAATTTGAAGGATTAAAATAAAGCACTTAAAATATTTGAGAGACTAAGCGTGCGTTTGGATTGCGTTGGAGACGAAATTTTTTTGAGTTTTGCTGAAAAAATGGTGGGTCCCACGGTATTGTCCATGCATTTTTTGGTACTATTTATGAGCCCCACTGTACTATTTCAACTAATTTTTACTTTTATCTACAGTACTTTCAATAATAAGTTTTCAGTTTCAGTAAAATAAGCAGTATCCAAACACAACCTAAATTCACACGTCCTAAATTTGAGGAGCAAAAAATGCAATTTATCTTATTTTAAATGTAGGGTAAATTGCAAATTACACTTTTAAAGTTCGAGGGTGTTTGGATTTTACACTCTGAAATTTTAGAATTTGGATTTTACCTCCTAAAGTTTGTGGATATTTAAATTTTACACCCTAACATTTCAGAATTTAAATTTTATTCCCTAAATTTTAGAAGTATTTAGATTTTACTTTCTAAAGTTTAGAGGTGTTTGGAATTTACACCCTAAAGTTTCAAAATTTAGGGGTGTAAAATCCAAACCCTACCAAACTTTTGGGGATAAAATTCAAATTCCAAAATGTTAAGAGTGTAAAATTCAAATACCTCCAAACTTTAGGGGGTAAAATCCAAATTCTGAAACTTTATGGTGTAAAATCCAAACACTTCTAAATTTTAGGGGTGTAATTTACAATTTACCCTTAAGGGTGTGTTTGGATACAACTTATTTTGCTAAAACTGAAAAATTATTGTTGAAAGTACTGTAGATAAAGGTAAAAGTTAGTTGAAATAATATAGTGGGGTCCATGAATAGTGCCAAAAAGTGCAGTGAGACTCATGAATAGTAACAAAAATAAACTGAATAGTGAAATAATTATCATTTTTCATCCACTCCCAAACACACACTAAATGTATGTTATAGTATGAGAAGGCATCTAGAACTATTCCTTTACCGGACCAGTTGCAATCCTTGGTTATCATAGGTGTTGCATATTTATGAATTTGGTTCCAATAGATTGTGGCATTTATGCAGGGTAACAAAATATGAATAATCTTTAGTAGTGTGTTTAGATTAACTTCGGGATTTGGGTTTGTTACAAATTAAGTTGCAGCAACTCCTGCAAAAATGCACACGTGTCAAAGCCTCAGATAGACACCTGTCCATGCTTATATTTAAATGAAACTTCCATGTCAAGATTGAATTTTCACCAAATAACTACTTGATATGTGTGCATTTTGCAGGAATTGCTGCAACTTGGTTTGCAGGAAACCCTTGCCCTTAAATTTGTGCTTGTTTTATTTCAATTATTTAGTAGTATGTATTATGATGGTGATAATAACGGACGGCAGCAAATGTTTCGGTCCTTCATAAACATTCCCTTACTATGATCTATTCTCTTCATGACTTTGCTGATGAAATGCTCTTACAATGAAAGGTTCATGCACTACACCAAAATAAGTCTATTATATCAAGTATTAATATAACTAAATTAGTATAATAGTATTAGACATAATATCACATCTACAAATTAAAAGTTGCGTCAATAATAACTTAAAAGTGATAAATTATTACATTAATAATAATTAGTTGTAATAACATATAATTTTTAGTTGCAATAGGGGCAATAATACTAAATTGCATTAAGAAATTTTTTTGCAATAATTTAAATTGAAGAAATCATTGTAATAACTTGATACCAATTATTTTGCAATCTATTTCAATAGAAATTTCAAAGTGACAGCTTATTGCAACAAATATATCATTGCAATAACTAAATATCAATTATTTTATAATCTATTGCAAAGACAAACATAAAGTTGCACCGAATATATTTTTACAATAATCTAATACCAATTATTTTACCATCTATTGTAATGAAAAATATGAAACAATTATCTATTACAATGAAGATGTTGTTGCAATAACTTAACCCAAATTATTTTCAATCTATTGCAATAATATTTGTGAAATAATAGCTTATTGCTACAAGATATTTGAGGTAGTAAATTGTTTATTGCAACAGCAAATATATTATTATATCAAAATTGTCATTAAAGTATTTAAAGTTTATTGCAACAAAATTTTTTGTTGCACAAACCTATCAATGTCGACTCCAGGAATTTTCCTAGGGTATTCCTAAATTTTTTTTTTTAGTTGAAAGATCTAAAGTCATCATCAAGGAGATGAATCTTAGGTACGTGGTTTTTTTATCAAATATTTGTCCATAATTCTAGCAAAAGAATAAACAATAAACTATAAGTTCATTTGAAATATTAATAAAATTATTAATTATTATTGTTTAGTTGTTTCATTAATTTGTTTGTCTTTTATAAACTATAATTTGTTATATTGTTGTTTCATTAATTATAAAATTATTAATTATTATTTAGCCTAACATAATTTAATTTGTTTATCTTTTATAATACATTGATTAATTAAATTATTAATTATTGTTTATTAGTTGTTTTCTTTAATTAATTATTGATTAATTAAATTATTGTTTATTAGTTGCACCATGTGCATTTACTTCCCCCAATTCAAATTCCTCACCCGGCCCTATGTGCCCATCCACCCCCCACCCCACTCAACAGACAATGAGACAAACCCCATCACAAGAGTCAGCTGTCAATCAAAAAATTTCACAATCACAAATCACAACAAAACAATTAATTATATCTCACCAAGTCTCACCAACACCAACACACACCAACACCAACGGATAAAGCCAAAAAGAAAAAGTCAAGAACAGGGCCAAAATATTAATAAAGTTAAAGCTAAGCTGAGCCAATCACAGTTGTTCAAAAGAATCAGATAAATTATTAAAGTTAAACTGTTAAAGTCTTAAAAGAATAAAAAGAGAGAGAGACTCATTCATTTCATTTTAGATTTCACTTTCATTTTAATTTTTCAGATAAAGAGAGAGAGAGAGAGAGAGTGAAAGAGTTAGAGTGAAAAAAAGAGAGAAGTTATGAAATACCTTGAGGTTGAGGTTGAAGGAGCACCGGAGCAAGCGACGGGCGACGGAGCAAGTGATGAGCGACGAGCAGCAAAGCAAGCGACGTGACCAAGCCAAGCGACGAGCGACGAAGCGAGCGCCGTGATCGATCGGCGATCTCCGATCCAATCTAGTGAGCGATCTCTGATGCCCGAATCCCGATGTGATGTGCTCTGGACTGGAGCTCAAGTTGTGTTGGTTGACCGATCTCCGATGCGGCAATGCCCGATCCGTTTGTTGGCTTGTGTTTTAGTGTTGACTGCGTTGCTCTGTTGACATTTTTGTCTTTAGGTTTGCTTTAATGATATTTGATTTAGTGATTTGAGGTTTCTGATTTAGTGATTTGTAGTGTATATTGGGTTTTGGTTTTTTTTTTTTTTTTTTTTTTTTTTTTTTTGTGAGAATCCATGGGTTTGCTTTACCTGTTTACCATCTGTTGGGTTGTTTTTTTTGTTTAGATTGGATTTGCTTTACGTTTAGGATTGATGTTGGGCTTTTTTGTGGGCTTGCTTTGTTACAAATATATATATATATATATATATATTTTTTTTCAGATTTTAGTTCAAAATTTTTTTGGGTTTTTTTTTTTTTTTTTTGCTTGAAAGTAGAAAAAATAATTTTTTTTTTCCTAATTTGAGAGTGTTGCTCATTTTGCTTTAAGGGTGTTCCTCATTTTTTTTAAAAGGGTAAACAAATAAAAAAAATTTAATTATTATATATAATTTTTTTTTTCAAGTCAGGGTGTTCCTGGAAACACCCTGACTCCAACGTCGCGTCGTCACTGAAACCTATTACCTCAAATTTTATTGTAATAATTTACGTAAACTATTGCAATGACTTTAATGAATAATAAAAAATATTATTATTTTTTTAATTTTTTGTTCATATGAATGTACTTCCGCTAACCTCAAATCGTAACAAAGAGTTTAATATAATTTTTTTTCTTATTTGCAGGAATTGAGGAGTAGCTAAATTAAGTTGTCTAACTTTTCCAAACTTGGAACAGCTAGAGATGAAACTCGAAGGAATATCCAACGTCAGAGCAGCCATGGTAAAAAATAAATAAATAATGTGATATAGAAAGAAAAAGTAAAGAAAATACTAAAATGAATTTTATGACACAGCATGCCAAGTTGCCAACAACTATAATATCAAAAAACTCTTTGCTGCTATAAAGCTCACCAATGCCATATCTTTCATATTAAGCTCTTGCTAAAGAGATATATAACATATTTTCAACCAAAAAAAAATTCAAAGAATCGAAGTATGGGAGTTGAATCTTAAAAAACTTCTGCAAGCAAAATAGTACCACGTAAAAAAAAATTATGTAATCAATAAATATATATATATATATATATATATATAATGTAATAATATGTTCATCAAAAAAATATAATGTAATAATATTTGATTCTCTTACTTTTTCAGTGCCAACAGGCTACCGCTCAAAGTATTGGAGAAATCAATTAAATTGACACGGAATAGGGTAATATGCTAATCGATGTCAAACTTATTTTCATCCTCTTTGTTTATTCATTTTTATGTTCATGCCTGTCAAACTTCCTAATATGCTAATGGATATCCAAAATTTTCTGTAGGTGTTGGCCTTGGTGGATAAACATGAATTTCTGAAATATGCACTTAAACTACAACAAGAACAAAAGGGAAAAGAAGGTCATGAAGTATATTATGTATTTACAGGTTGAAATAACTTAATAAACACTAGCTATATGTATTTACAAATCCTAAATGATTTTAGTATAATGTATGCTTAGATTTGTTAAACCTATTCAATCTTTCAACTAGTGGCGGAGCTAGGATTTTAATTCAGGCGCAAGATAGAAAGACAATTTGAAGAGTAATATTAATGTGAAAAATATTAATTATATCATCAAAATAACGAAATCAAGCAATTCATAGTTAATAACAATCAAATTAAGATAATAATTTAAGTAACATCATAGTTATTGCAATAGTTTATGCAAAGTGTTGCAATAAAATTTGAGATAATAGGTTTGTGCTAAAAAAAATGTCGTTACAATAAACTTTAAATATTTTAATGACAATTTTGATGTAATAATATATTTGCTATTACAATAAACAATTTACTACCTCGAATATCTTGTAGCAATAGGCTATTATTTCAAAAAAATTATTGCAATAGATTGAAAATAATTGACAAAAATAATTTGCGTCAAATTATTATAATGATATCTTCATTATAATCGATAATTGTTTCATATTTTTCATTACAATAGATGGTAAAATATTTGGTATTAGATTATTGTAATAATATATTCGTTACAGTTTTATGTTTGTCATTACAATAAATTGTAAAATAATTAATATTTAGTTATTACAATGATATATTTATTGCAATAAATTGTCCCTTTGAAATTTCTATTATAGATTGCAAAATAATTGATATCAAGTTATTATAACGATTTTTTCAATTTAAGTTATTGCAAAGAAAAATTTCTTAATGCAATTTAGTATTAATGTCTCTATTGCAACTAAAAATTATAAATTATTACAACTAATTGTTATTAATATAATAATTTACCACTTTTAAGTTATTATTGTACAAATTTTTAATTTATAGATATCATGTCTAATATTACTATACTATTTTTTTTTTTTGTATTAACACTTAATGTAATTGACATTTTGGTGTAGTGATGTTAACGCTTATATTTGATTTTTTTTTTTTTTTTTTTGCTAAACATATTTGATCTTGTTGAAAGTAAAATGATTTAAGAATAATACCATAACCTAGGCTGCACTATATAGTTCACTATAATTATACTTTAGCATTGTCTTTCAAATTCTTGTGTATTTTTCTCAAGTTGTGAACCAATGGCGGCCAATGTGCTGGTTGTGTTCCTCGTTGTGAACAAAATTGCAGTGGGTCCTTAACTAACATTCCATGGACCAATCTGTATTGAGAGAGAGAGAAAGAGGGTGTGACTTCAAATGCACGTTGCACTCACGAGTCCATAGGCAAGAATCACATGATCACCCTATAGCCTATAGGTAACCCAATTAAACATTTTCTTGCTTGCTTTTGTGCCTTTCAGTACTAAGAGCGGGTCTCTCTTGTTAATGTTTTGCACGGCTGCAAATTGGTTTCGTCGTTAGTGGAAGCAAAAGATTTTCTGACCAAAAAAGAAAGAAGCAAAAAATAATGTTCTTTAACAAAAAAGAGCTGGACCCAGAGACTCCTTTTGATGAATCAAATCTTTGCTTGGGTGTCAATTAATCAATTAACGGACTAGAAGGTACAACCTTTGCTTTTGCATTGGATTATTTTACCAACTGGAAAAGCCTACGTGTTTTATAATGATTTTAGAGTCTGTCTCTGGCTAATGGCTATCTTATCAAATTATAAATTTGTACCTTTACAGGTAAAAATAAAGTAGAAAGTAAATGCTCCGGATAAAAGAGGACCAGAAAAGCTAGCGGGTAATTCGAGGTTTAGCTTTGAGAGTGATTAGCAAGCAATATTTTATACTAATAAGATTCTTGCATGGGCCATGGGTGGAGCTAACCATGTCCATATAGCATTGTAATTTGTACACTAAAGTTCATTCAAATAAAAGATGTATGGGCCTACTGCCGACAAAAATTATTGATGTGTGGGCCTTTAGTAAATTTTAGCATGTTTATTAATTGGCTGGAGACTGAGTAATCTCACTCTCACACAAGGAAAGTTAAAAGCAAAAGTTTCATATGGGCTCTAAGTCTCAATCTACGAAACTCTATTCATTTTATCAAAAAGCCCATTGATCAGAAGTATGGCCGGCCCTGAAGCCTAGTCCATTGTTCGTCCAAATTGTCTTAAGGGCCAAGGCTCTCTATTTCTCTCTCCTTGGCAATGATGCACCTCGGTCTCGGTCTCATTCATCACTATCGGGGTGGTTGGTTGAGGATTGTGTTTTGGGCTGAGCCGCAAGCTCAGTTTGAGCGAATTTCAAACCATATCAGCTTCCTTTTTATATGGTTTGAACTTTGAAGATGAAACCCCCTCACCATGGCTTTGGAGTTTAGACTTTGGCAAATCTAAGGTTGAGATTCAAATGACAATGCAAATCCCCTTATGCTAAGCTGCTAAGGGACTAACACAATATGGAATTGACAG